>NC_137283.1:109967500-114767500 GCF_054371585.1 Giraffa tippelskirchi | reverse complement strand
CCCCATATTTTCTCCTTATTGTCTAGAGGGCAAACAATAAAAGGGTTAGAGAAGATAATCATGAAAGGTTCTTAAAGAGTGGTTCCTCCCATCCAAAACTTGGTCCTGCTCCTTTTTGGCATTATGTATGGGTGGGAAATCTACAGTGTGTACATTTAGCTTTGTTGGCCTTTGGGATGCTTCATTGCACATGATGCGGCACTAATCAGATGCTTTGCCTGGCACAGATGTGTCTAACCTGCTGTCTGTACACCTGAGAATTGGAAAGGTGATGTGCTCAGCATTCTGTTATAAGCTTATTTCTCTAGGAACTTTAAAAACTTCTAATGAAAAAGCCTCTCCCGCCACCTGAGGCTTCCTTTTACTCTTTCACTGGTGTTCCAAGATGATCAATAGGAAATACTCTCAAAACACTCTGTTTGAAGTTCAAACTACTGGACTCTGGTAAGTCTGGGCAGTCCTGCACAGAAGCACAGTCTTTAACTTCCACTTACAATCATATTGGAAATGTACATGATCAAATTACTTAAACCTTCAATGCTATCCTTGTGAACTGCTCATTCTCACCCATTCAATAGTCAAGGCCAGTTCTCTGTCAGGCACTGAGGGAAATATAAGATGTCTTCAAGGAGCTCCTGTTTTTGGAAAGGAGAGAGAAAAAGAAAATAAGTGATGTATGATATCGCAAGCACTATAATTGAATTATATGCAGAGTACCATAGGTATTATATGATATAACAATAGATGCTTATAATGATTATCCTTCATCATTAGGAAGTGGTTAAATGTTTCCAAAATTCTCAATTAAAAGGTTGAAATTTATCATAGAAAGACAATTCAAAATGTGTTAATCGAAGGGATATATATTGGTTGCAGAATTTGTCATTATTTTGAATATTTTATTTTCTAGAAATTTCTGATGACTGAAAAATTATTTCTCTTGTATCTGGCTATAACTTCAGCATTTACAACATTTCCTGGCACATAGCACAAGCTAAATAAATATTTAATGAATGCATGAATTATCCTGAAATGACAAAAATACCACAATCAGAGTTTGGTTAGAGAATCATAGTAGAAATGACCATAGGGAGTTTAAAATCAAAGCCTTAGTCTGTGCACAGAACTAATAAGGCCAAGGACAAAGTTTTCTTTCTTGTATGAACAAGTTAAGTTTGTGTCATGGAAGGCAGCAGGGCAAAGGTATTTGGGAATTGAGTTAAAGCAATTAGGTTCTGCAGCCATAGATCAAATTTTAGAGAATTGCAAGGAGCCACAGGATTCTAAAAGTCAAAGTAATAAGAACAAAGGCTAAAACAGGAAAAAGCCAGAAAGTACCTTAAACCTTGTCAGGAGATAGCTTAAATCTCAGAGCCCAGTTCATGCCTGCCTCTTGATACCACATGCCAAAGAATCTGCCTGCTGACAGGCACAGCTGCCTCAAAGGACTCATATGGTTTGGGCCATTTTCTTGTCTCAAACTGGTAGGTTTGGATGGGCTCCTGACCCACAGACAGCTAACCCATGCTTCTATGCCTTACCTGGCTTAAGAATCTGAGGTATGTATATCTATGGAGCAGAGATGAAATCTGCTAGTGGGAGGAGCTGAATCAGGAAAGCCATGGCTGAAATTATGAGGGAGCAGAAGTCACAAGAAAAAGAATAGAGAGTTATTCAGAGACCCCGTATGAAGGAGATCAGATGGCCCCAGAGAGACCCTGAGGGAGAGGACTGCCAAATCTCCTGAAGACTTTTCATTCCTTGTACCCATGTCCTTAGAATTTCACACCTGTACACCCCCCACCACCCGCTCCCCACCACACACATCCAAGAGTTGTATTGCTGTTGTTGTTAGACGTAACTAAGGTAGGATTTTGTTCTTTCCAACACATCCAAAAAGTCAATTAAAGTATTCACAAAAGCTAATTTGCTGTTGTTGAGATGTTAGGTGGGATTAAGAGAATTGTGTGGGCAGAACATTTCCATCACTGTATTTGAATGAAAACAATTCAGATCTCCTAATTGCCCTCATGCCCTCATGTCTACCCCTGTCTGGGTTAGCTGGCCTCTCAGACTTTCCCTATAAACTCTATTGTATATATATCTCACTATCATGGAAATAAATATAGCTTCACAGGTCTCTCTTAATCAACCTCTGCATGCTCCACTAGATAGTAGGCTTTGAGGGTTAAGATTTTGAATTATTTATTGTTCCTCTTTTAGTGCACTATGGTGGTGGTGGTTTAGTTGCTCAGTCATGTCAGATTCTTTGCGACCCCATGGATTTTAGTCCTCCAGGCTCCTCTGTCTGTGGGATTTCCCAGGCAAGAACACTGGAATGGGTTGCCATTTCCTTCTTCAGGGGATCTTCCCAGCCCAGAGATTGAACCTGAATCTCCTGCATTGCAGGCAGATTCTTTACTGATTGAGCCACCAGGGAAACCCAGTGTCCACTATAGTGCCACAAAAATGTCCAAACTGAATAAATTCTTGACACGTGATTGCTGAAAAAAATCTGTAGTTGGATATAGAAAGGATACACTTTGCTATTAAATATGCAGGTTTAAGTATTGAATCTTTCCCCAAATCAACTGTACTTATATGTAGTCACTCAAAGTGAAAGGATATTATGTGGTAGCACTATGATATAACTGGGTGGTCTAATAACTGAATAGAAAAGAGAATACAATGAGTTACAACTGAACTTAACTCCCACACTCATTCCTGACCATCTTGTAATACTGATAGTTGAAGCATTATTGAGAAAAATTTCAATAGTGAATACTGAAAGTGAGCTGTTTGTTGTCTTTTACTGTTCATTAATTGCTAATTTGGATTTTACTGTTTCTGTTGTGGTAACCTCTTTAACTTTTACGCTAGTGAATCAAAACAAAAGCCCTCGTAGTCAAAGTAAATGAGCTTCTTACACAGTGACTGGGCTCTGCAGAGGTGTGCTGTGCTGTGCTGTAAATAGAACTAGTTCCCAGCCCCTCTCTGTTGTAATTATAGGGTCCTAAGAAAGCTTCCCAGGTGGCTCAGTGGTAAAGAATCCACCTGTCAATGAAGGAGATGCAAGAGATGTGGGTTTGATTCCTGAGTTGGGAAGATCCCCTCTAGTACAAAATGGCAACCCACTCCAGTATTCTTGCCTGGAGAATCCCATGGACAAAGGAGTCTGGCCTGCTACAGTCCACAGGGTCACAAAGAGTCAGACACAACTGAACACACACACACACACACACACACACACACACAAAAGGAAGGTTAGCGGAGCATATCCTCTTATGGATCCCCTTATGGCAAACAATATGCATATCATGGCTCTCTTAATTTTCTAAAAAACATCTGGTTCAGTAGTTTTTGGCTCCTCTTTTCAATGTCAATTTGACCTATTTGAATTATGAGACACGTAGATATATTAGAGTAACTTCTATGTCTGGAGGGATTTGGACTTCAGGGTTAGTCAAGAGAAAGGCACATCCATAACTGCAGATTTTCATCTAAAATTTAATGTGATTTTCTTTTTGTTGAGTACATTCTTTTTCTTACTAAGAGTATTTAGAGTATATATTCATTCAATCCAGCTTTATAATATTTTATAAAAGTTTCAATATTAATTACCTCAATAATGTTACTTTTTGAATTATATTTTCATGCATCTGGAAACAAACATCATTAAATACTTGATTATTTTGGCTGCATTATTTGATTTAATTTTCACTCAGCTATTTCCACTGAGGTAAATACAAATGGAGAATTTTGGGAAAATGTCTTTCATATGGGTAATAAATATCTGGACTAACCACTGGAACACTGTATTAATATAAGAAAACCAAAATAAATTAATTAGTGAGGAAGAAGAGAGAAAATAGGAACAATGCTATAAATGGAATATTAAACACTGAAGATTTTAGTAATTGATTATAATATTTCATGTTAGTATTTTATCAGAATGCACTTAAATGAGTACATTTTTATTTTTAATAATATGTATATAGCAGGTATACCTCCAAATTACAAATGTTAATCATAAAGACATGACACTTTTGAAAGTTATGCAAAAGTCTGTTCTCTCTAAAGCATTTTAATAAGAAAAGTTTAATCTCTGCATTTAGTTTTCATATTTTCATTAGTATATTTATCTAATATGATAGATTTCTTTATAGAGTTGATTTGTCCAGAAATACTACTATTAAACTGTGTGATATATTGGTAATATTTTAAAATTTGTTTAATAGATTAACAACTCTTCCTTCACAGCTAGTATTTGATTAAAAAAAAAAAACAACCTTTGTTTCAATAAAAAAGGAAAAATGTCAGAAGGAAAATGCTTGAACTGAAGAACACTATCACTGATAACAATAGCTGCCATTGTATACTTGCTGAATCTCTTTAGTCATGTCTGACTCTTTGAGACCCTATGGACCATATCCTCCAGGTGCCTCAGTCCATGAGATTTTCCAGAAAAGAATACTGGAGTGGGCTGCCATCTCTCCTCCAGGAGATCTTCCCAGCCCTGGGATCAAACTTGCATCTCCTGTGACTCCTGCATTGGCGGGAGGGTTCTTTACTATTAGCACCACCTAGAAAGTCCAGCTGCCATTGACTGAGGCTAGGTGCCAGGCACCTTTTTAAATGGTTTATGTGCAGCCAATTGTTTATCTTCACTACAAACCTGAGATTGGTGGTGGTGTCCCCAAAGCACAAAAGAGGTAACAGGTGTGGACAGTTTAAAGCTCTTGCCAAGATCACTTAACTAGTAAATGGTGGATTGAGCATTTAAATAGGATTGTTTGATGTCAAACCTCAGCCTCTTATCTACAGTAATGTTTCAGGAACCTGCTTCAGGGTGATATTTTGAGGACGATAAATGACACAATGAATGTGTGGTACTTTACAGCGGATTCAAGTATCATTAGGGTTTGAAAAAAATGTAGAATCTCTAAATAATTTTTGACTTAAGCATTGTGTTTTTAAATTGTTTTAGTCTATTTTAAGCCACATTTTTCTAAAGAAGACAGTTTTAAAAACTTTTTGGAGTTAGTGCAGTCTAATGTAAGAAATACGTATATAATATAACAAAACACACACTGTTAATTATTTTTTATAGATTTCTACTGACCTTAAATTTCTTGATTTATATTTTTAGACTACAAGTACCATGAAAATTAGAGATGATTCTCCTGACTCCAAAGCAGAGTAAGATCCTGAAGTATTTTCTATTGCAGATATGTAATAGAGTCAAAATTAAGAGTCATCTAATTTTGGTACTAAGGGCAATTTAAGAAAAGTATACCTGTCAAAATTATCAAGCTAGCTCATGGTTTATATAACTCTCTATTAACTGAGGTATTTTGTTAACCAGACTCATATTTATTATGTATGATAAAGAGGTTAAGGTTTATTAATTAGTTGCTTAACTATGGGACTTTTAAATATTTAGCCTCAGTTAAAAAAAATGGATTTTTCTGTTTGTTACTAAATTATATATATATGCTACCTTCCTTTATTCAATATCCAGTTTTTCATGTTTCATTCTTTACTCCTACACTCATGGAAGATGGCAGAATAATTCACCACCTAATCAGAGAAGCCATGCAGTAAGAAGAGAGATCACTCAGTTTTTCTCATCTACAATAGAAGATTTCTACAGGGACACTAACTTTCCTTTACCTTCTAATCTCAGAAGAGGAATGTTTCCCATTTGCTTTCAGCTATCTGTGCCCTTGGGCTTCCCAGGTGTTGCTAATGGTAAAGAACTGCCTCCAATGCAGGTAGACTTAAAAGACTCAGGTTCAATCCTTGGGTCAGGAAAATCCCCTGGGGGAGGGCATGGCAACCCACTCCAGTATTCTTGCCTGGAGACTCCCATGGATGGAGAAGCCTGGCAGGCTGAAGTCCATAGGGTGGCACAGAGTTGGACACTACTGAAGCGATTTAGCATGCACATACCTGTGCCTGTAGGTAGCTCAGTGGTAAAGAATCCGCCTGCCAATGAAGGAGACACAGGAGACAGGAGACACGGGTTAGATCCCTGGGTCTGGGAAATCCGCTGGAGGAGGAAAAAGCAATTCATTCCAGTATTATTGCCTGGAGAAATTCCATGGACAGAGGAGCCTGGCGGGCTACAGTCCCTGGGTTCGCAAACAGTTGGACATGACTGAGCGACCGAGCACACACGTACCTGTGCCCTTGGTATCTCTCTCACTCTCTTAATCCCTCTCTACATCACAGTTACTCCTATTATTTGATTTCTTAAATATCTACTTTCAGCTTAAAAATGTACTCAAGATTTCCTTATCCTTAAAATTCTATCCCTCAACACTTCTTCCCTGTCAAGTTACTCTCTCATCTCTCAATTGCCCTTTAGTAGCAAATTATAGATAAAGTGATCTGTAGCTTTTCTATCCAATTACTACCCACTTCTTTCTTAATACTTTATTATCTGGCTTCTACCCACAGCACTGCAGTGAAATCATTCTTACAAAGGTCATCCCTTCCTTCTAAATAGCAAATACAACTTCCTATTCTCTGTGCTAATTCTACCTGCTGAAAATCCTATAGCATTACTATCAACTAAACCTTCTGCATTCAATAAGTGTTCTTTAGATGCCCATTATGTGCAAAGCCTTGGCTTTAGAAGTTGAATAAGGCCCTCGTTGACCCACCTGGAATTCCCATTTACATGAGGGAAACAGATGCAAAAACAATGACCATATAGGGAGATGTGTGCTCTAACACAGTTTGCTGAGTAAAACATTGTGGGGCAAAGAGTGGGGGAGTTTCACAGGGTAAGTGATATGTGAAAGGATTAGTGGGTGGGAATTCCAGGCTATTTAAATAGTACAAGGAAACACTGAGTTGGGAACAAGCATAGCATGTTTTGGAAGGAGTGTGGTTCAAACTTTTAATGCCTGGGGATGGGATGGGACTGTGTATAGTATTAGGAAATTGGAAACAGTTCAGGGAGTGTACAGATTCGAAGCTTTTCTCTATTGCCTCTGTTCTTCCTCTTTGATTCTTATTTTCCTTGGTTGAATACCAAATTTTTAGATTACTCCTCAAAAATGATTTTTCCATGATATAGTATTGTTGGGGGAGTTTGTAATTTCCTCGGTTCTGTCTCGTTGCAACAAAAATTTGAAGCGGTAGAGGGACCAGTGTTACAGCCCTGTGTAATTTCCTCAGATGGACCAGTGTTATAGCCCCATGTTACAGCTTAGTTTTATTTAGAAAGAAAAGGAAAATACATCCTCCAGGCGTGAGGGCAGACCGACTCAAAAGACATGAAGAGAAAGCCCCTCTCCTCTCCTCTTTTTATATGTTTTTTCTCTTCCCCATGGGCCTGCCCTATGTAAATTGGGCTAGCCAGGAGTGCTGTTTGTTTTACCTGAGGTCCTCACTCCGGTCCTCCGACCTTCCTTTGTTCTATTTTTGCAGGCTTTCCCCTTCTTTGTCTTTTAGTCACCATAATTCTGGACTCCTTTTTCCTATTCTAACTACCTAACAGTGTCATTTTATATCTTGGCCCAGGTGACATTTTCTATATCATGTCCTCAACCATTATATTAGGCATATGTAGCTTACTAGCATCTGTAATCTCTATCGCTGACTTCTCTGCTGACCACAGATATGAATATTAATCTTCTGTTGTATGTCAAATTCATCACATATTAAATATGGTCAGTGGGTGGTAATGGTATAGTCACTAAGTCATGTCTGACTCTTGCGACCACATGGGCTGTAGTCCGCCCATCTTCCTTGTCCATGGGATTTTCCAGGCAAGAATACTGAAGTGGGTTGCCATTTCCTTCTTCAGGGAATCTTCCCAACCCAAGGATCAAACTCATGCCTCCTGCATTGCAGGCGGGTTCTTTACCTGAGCCACCAGGGAAGCCTCCCATGATCAATATCAATGTATACTTAATATTTAAAGTATTTGTTCTTTTTGTATCCCTTATCTCATTCAGTGATTGTCAGCTTCCAGCTTCTTTTGGTTTCCAAGAGAAGGACTATGTTCATTTTCCTTCCTTCCCCTGGATAACTGATTAGATTTTAATCAGTTGTGCTACTAAAATACTTGCTGTGTCTGATTCCTTATTTTCTTCTTCACTTATTTGTGTCATTATTTTCTAACCAATTTTCTAAGTATTTTAATGGTTGTTTCACTGCCTGGCTCCACTCTTCTTCAATTTGTCTTTTGTACTGGAGTAAATAATATAAATCTATATACAGTATGGTTTAAATCAATTAGTTTATGTTCTTTCTAAAGTTTTGCATATTACTAAATTATGTACAAAATAGAACCCACTTTTGACATTCCAGTCCAGAGGCTCTTTAATAATCTTTCTGCCACCTGTCTTTTTGGTCTTGAAATCCCTTGCATGACTACCCTACTCTTTATTTTATCAATTCACTGAATATTCTCTTTTATTCTCTTGAGGATTCACTCAGTATTTAGTATGTCCACTTGCTCATAAACTGAACTCCCATTTCCCTTAAGGCCCAGTGTTTTTAGGACCTCTTCTGTGTACCTTATTTCATAGCTCTGATTGGAACCCCCTGATTTTTTGTGTTTACTTAGCATGGTTTGGACCTCTGATAATACTGATGTATTCTACTTTGTTTCAGAGTAGTTAATTTACCTGTTTCTCTAATGATGCTTCAATTTCTTGAGCATATATTTCATATATTTTTGGTTATATTTGGAGTATTATAATGATACCAAGTAGTTGTACTACTTGAACATTGTAATGTGAATTCAAATGAAACATCCTACTCAAGTTTTAGTGTTCATTGTGTTGACCATATGTATTTCAATTATTTAGAGATTAAGAGTGAATATGATATATTTATTTAACTGTAAGCATTTCAAGGATGGGGATTTATTTATAGCTATATTTGCAATCAACTACTCCCAAGAATTTTGGACATGTAATACTGTTCAAATATTTATTGTTTAATACCTACATCCTTAAGTACCTTGCAATTTCAATAACAATGAGGGGGATACAGCTTCTTTGTAAACCATACATATTTATGATTCTTTTGAATCTCTTTCTCTCTTGCCACCAAATAATCTATTTGATTTAGCTGACTCTACTGCAGGCTCTCAAAAAAGTAGACTTTTTTTTTTTTATTACCACACTCATTTCTTAATTTGTACTTGAATTCACCTATGTGCTTCAGAATCTCCTTCATTAGACTAAGAAATCACTAGTCAGTAGTTTTCAGAGTGTGTTTATGCATGTGTATGTATATGTACACACATGCACACACACACACACATATATATATATATATGAACAGTGAGAGATGTGATTTATAGCACTATGAAATTCTGAACTTCTGTTGCTCATTTTAAAAGTTTAAAAATACCTATAATGCATGTCATTTTTGCTGAATAATCACCCCATCCCATTTTTCTGATATTTCATAGAAGACAAAGGGATTCGTGTGAACAACAGAGTCTTGGTTTATGCCATCCTTGAAAACTTTTATTAAACTTTAAGCCTCTCATTCTCATTTAATAAAAAAAAACAGAAATGTGATTTTTCAGAAGTAAACTTGTCATTTAAAGTTCATCTTTTTTCTTAAATTTGGTAATTCTCTTAATTTGAGTATAAAACTAATTTAATTGGGACTACCACTATATTTTGAAGTGAAAAAAGTGTAAAGTTATCTGGATGAGATATGTATTGGTTACCAAATGTGTATGTGTCTTCACATTTGTCATCTTCTTTTGAGTAAGATGGGCCATGTGAATTGTTGAGTTACTAGATTGTAAGAGTAACCTTTGTTTCTTTGAGGACAGAGCATTTAAAAACTGTTGTGAGACTCCTGAGTTATTTTTTTCTCCTGCCACAGTGATCATAAGCTTCCTTTTAAGATTGTAGAACCACAAAATGGACCCATCCAAATTCCTGAATCATTGCTTGGATTGATGTTGCCTCACAGAGCTTCTGGACCTGCAGCAGACTTACAGTGAGCCCAGAGATTTTGTTTTAAGCCACAGATTTCTTGAAATTTATTACTATAGCTCAATATGGCCTACCTTGATTAATACATGAACTGTGGGACTAATATGGTACTCTGCAGGAGTGTCCTGGACTGAGTGAGGGAATAGATATAGAGAAGAAAGCACAGTTTACAACAAAGGTTAGTGACTAAAGGACCACGTTAGTTACCAGGTACAAAACACCATAGTGTGGTGGTTTAATCGCTAAGTTGTGTCTGACTCTGGAAACCCTATGAACTGTAGTCTGCCAGGCTCCTTTGTCCATGAGATTTCCTAGGCAAGAATACTGGAGTAGGTTGCCATTTTCTTCTCCAAGGGATCTTCCCAACCCAGGGATCGAATTGGAGTCTCCTGCATTGCAGGCAGATTCTTTACCAACTGAGCCACCAGGGAATGCTCTCAAGACACCACATGAGAAAGCAAGAGGGAGCAGGAGATTAGGAGTCAGGAAGATGAGGGATAGTCTAAGGAAAGGAGTGCGAAGGAGAAATGGACAAAGCCTGTGAACAAAGCAAGAATTCTGGAAGGATTTTTCAACTTGTTGCTTCATAGCAAAGGAATAGGTCAGTTTATTGGATGCATTATTAGAAAAGTTGGTTACAGATTATGACTTCAGAGTTAGTCCTCACAGCCCAATATTTAGATAGTTTGTGGGTAGCAGGACTCACCCTCATTGGGTGAGTGTCAAAAGACTGGGATATATTCCTTCAATATTCCACATTTATTTATTGGTCCATTGTGGATTTTATCTTAGCAATATTTCTTACTTATAATTTTATATTACATGCTAGTGAGTTGGATTTTACTGTTTAATGGATTTATGGGCATATCAGTACTTACTCTTGTTTGTAGTAAGAATGTCTTTAAGGTTTTTAGGGTCACTAAAAAATTTCCATCTGACTATAATTATTCAGGCTTAAATACTAAAGGTCACATGTTATTATTTCTCATGCAGGAATAATATTTTCATGATCTTAACAATATTAGTTCCATCTTTTAACTCGGTTTATCATTTGGAAACACACTGTAGATAATTAGAGACTGGATATTACAAAAAATAGTGGTAGTTAAACAACCAGATAAATTCTTAAAACTGAAGACAATTATTATTGACAAATGATTTAAGAGACCTTATTTAATTCTAACATAAATCATTCAGACATCTCTAACTTGGTAAGATAACTTGATACCCTTTGCAGCGGTAAAATTGTTTCTTTTCTCAAAGCAATGAAAAAAAAAAGTCTTAAATGGAAAAAAAATACCCCATGAAATTTCATTATTTGTAAAAGTTCATTTCAAGTCATGTTATTACTAACAGTCTAAAGCTTATTATTTCTATTCATTTCTTATCATCAGCGTGTTAGGAATTCGAAGATAGGATTTCTGTAATAAGAAAACAGAATGACTATTTGGATGTTGCTCAGGAATGGTTTTTAAAAGAAAGAACTGTGTTAAGGATGCATTATTTTATTCCCTATATAAAAATGGTAAGGATATTTGCAAAAATATCTATTACGTAGTATTCTGAAGAATGTGGACTTGGAAAATAATAATGTCTATTCTATAGAGAATAGGAAATAAATGTAGACTTTAGTTATATAAGCTTTTACTTATCATTCACTGAAGATTTCAGCTGTGATCCAGGCACTGGACTAAGTGAAGAAAGAACAAAGGTAGCAACCTGGAAACAGATTGTTCGTATACAGCCTCATTAAAGTGTGGCTATTCTTTTGCCAAAGGATGTAAGCACTTCTAAAGACACTGTGGGTTGGGTATTTGAGATAACTAGGCCCAGGGTGAAGATCAAGGAAAGCTCATTTGAAAGATGCAGCATCTCAGCTGGCTGTAAATTATGAATAGTTTGTGTTGAGATTAAAAGGGTTCTGTCCAAAGGAAATCATGAGGAAAGAATGGCACTTCAGAGGAATTTTAAGTGGTTAGTATGACTGGAACTTAGGATGCAAGCAAATTGATAGGAGGGAAGGATAAATATATAAACAAGAGGCAGACAAAGATGTTGGCCCTTATACTTTATGCTAAATAATTAAGCTCTTATTTTGAAAGTGACAGTAAGTCATTAAATGCTGTAAAATAGAGAAATGTCTCAGTCAAATCAATGCATTTGCACATTCACTTGGACAGCAGTAAGAATATAAGCAAAATCAGTAAGTAAGTTTAGATAGACCAGTTAAGAAGGCAATATTGTACAAATGAATAATAAAGAACACATGGACTATCAGAGCACTGATGTAAATGCAAAATAATGAATGTGTATAAGAATATACAGATGGAGAAATCTTTTGAACTTCGGGACTGAAAGTGAGATCAGTAGGGATGGGGGGAGAGAGGAATTTGACTTGGATATTTGAGACTTGTGTGGGGGTCATGGTGATGTTTTACAAGAAATTTAGAAAAAAATACTGCGTGAAGGTGGGAGTTCAGTTTTGGGGTCATGTAAATTTTAAAATGCTGTGTGACACTAAGTGGAGGTATTCAGCTAGCAGGTGGATACTAACTATCAGAATAGTTAGAGTTATTTGAGATGGAGACAAAGATTTGAGAATCATCATGGTAAAGAGATAGTCAATTAAATGGTTTAAATTATAATGCAGAAAGGTCAGTAAATCTGTTCTTGAATCAGTCTGATTGGATTCAAATCCTCAATTCCTTAATTACTGTGTGACCTCAGAAATTCAATTAACCTCTTAATATCTAAGTTTCTTCATCAGTAAAATGTGTATGATATAGTAGTAACAATGTGAAATTTTGACATAATATTTATAATACATTAACAAAAGTAGTATAACATATTCCAAAAGTATTAGCTATATTCTTAAGGAGACTGTGCAGGGGAGGAGAGCTGGGGCTGTAACCCTAGGAACAAACAGATAAACAGTATGCCAAAAAGATTGACCAGAAAGGAAAGAACAGAAATTGGAGAAAACAGAAGATAATTATGTTAGAATACAATTTCAAGAATAAGAAAATAATCATAAGTGCTAAAAGATGTGGGGAATTCAGTATTATAAGCTCATATATATCTACCATATTTGACAACTAAAGGTCATGGATGATAATTTTCGGAAGTAAAATAATTTTACTGGGGGTTAGAGAACAAATACCAGAGTAAGATATGTTGGAGTGTTGATTAGAAGTGAAAGAATAAAGATGAGTGTTAACTATTGCCCAGTTCATTTCTTCAACATAAATTTGTTGTAAACAAAATGTGTAAAGCATTGTGTTGGAATACAGTAATGAGCATGATCTAGTCCTTAAGTCAATAAGTTTTTAGTCTTGCAGGAATGATAGTAATTAAATAACTGCTTGCTTATTTAATTTCGATTATAATTTTTATTGCAGTTTAGTTGATTTACAATATTGTGTTAGTTTTTACAATTTTAATGTTATAAAGGAGTATTGCTTGGCACTGTTAAGAGTGGATACCTAGGGACCTGACTTAATCTTAGAGGTTAGGATGCCTTTCTTGAAGAAAACTTTCTTGGGCTGAGCATGAAAAGAAAGATAGGGATTCACTATATAAGAAATCAAGGGGAAAGAATATCAGGCAGAAAGGATAGTATGTGTGATTGCTCTAGGAGACAGAGTATGAGGCATTTGAGGAGCCAGGAGTAAGCCAGAGAGATGAAACGATGAGAGTGAGGAGGGAGTGGTGGAAATCAGGGGTGGGATAAGTCAGATATGTAGAATATGATCGACACAGTGCCAGAATTCTGTCCTCTATCCCAAGCTTGAAGAGGCATTGCTGAATGGTTTAAACAACAGAGTGACATGGTCACATTGAGTTTCAAAATGATCACTCTGGTTACATTTTGTAAAAAAATATTGAAGGGAGGAAGAATAGATCTGAGGGGACCGATTAAGAGGCAATCAGTGTTCCAGATGTGAGATGATGGTAGATCATTATTTGGGTGGTGGTTGAAGAACTGGGGAGAAATTGAAGGATTCAAGGTATATTTTAGGAGGCAAAATGGAAAGGTGATTTGGTGATTTACTGGATAAGAGCAGTTGGTAGAAAGGGGTACCCAAGATGATTACTAGATTCTCACTAACACTGGTTGAGGGTTGAAAGCAGGCAGACTTTTGGAAGAAGATGGTCAATTTAGTTTCTGACATTTAGAATTTAAGGTGTCTGTGTGTTATGCTAACAGTGTTAAGACAGTTTAATATGCTGGTTTGGTAACTCTACAGTTGCCAAGCTACAAGTGTTGATTAGATTGTCTTTGTGTGCAGGACAGATGGAGGCACTGACTAAGCCTTGAGAATCCATGGCATTGGTTACTTTTGAGGAGTATGTTGCAGTTAGTGAAACTTTGCCATAGAAGATGGAGGCATAAGCTGAAATGTGATATTATGGAAACCATTGCAGGAGTGGGTTTCATGAAGGAATATACAGTCAACAATATCATATGCTGCTGTACAGTCAAGAAAGATGAGAACTGAAAACTATTCATGAATTTAGCAGCTTGGTAATCATTAGGACCTTAGTGAAGACAATTTGGTCTTTGGTATTAGAAAATTTGAAATTCAAGTGGAATACACATGGGGATATTATTAGGAGAAATCTGTTTGTGAAAGAACAGAGAGATGTATTTGGCAGTAGCCCCGGGGTTGAGAAAATCCCCCGAAGAAGGGAATGGCTACGCTTTCCAATATTCTTGCCTGAACAGAGGAGCCTGGCAAGCTACAGTTCATGGTGTCGCAAAGAGTCGAACACAACTGACTGACTAAATACACACATAAGGATAAATGGTGAAGAAAATAATTTTTTAAAGATAATATTGTTTGTGCATATATTTTTTCCTTGTATTATCTTAACTGTTTTTGAACTAAGTTACACTAGCAGGGGTTCACCTTACCTTGAAGTTAGTAGATAACACCCTCACTAGCCTGGCAGAAGTGCAAAAAGTAATAGCATAGCTTTGTACCTGTTCTAATATTCCAGCTCAGTGTGGAAAGGGGGGCAGTCTGTTCTGTTGTCTTGTGTTCCTTACAAAATAGGTTTCAGAAGTATCTGCAAACTAAAATAATTTAGATCTGACATAATTTTCTAAAAAACATTTGAGGAAGCTATGATTCTGATTTTTATTTGGTGTTTAGTGCTATATTCTCCAGGGTAGTATCTCTGGCATAATCGAAAGAACATCAAACAGTTCAAGTACTTAGCAGTTGTTTGGTTTGGGCAAGCTTCTTCTCTCAGCCCATTTTCTCATCTGTTAAATGGGAACTGTCATATCTGTCTTTTGGATTTTTTGTTGATCAAATGAAATAGGTAAAATGTTGAAAGCCATACACTTAATAAATGATGTTTTCCATCTTGTTTTGAAGATGATGCTTTCTATATCATACTGATAATCACCTTTCTATTTATTTGAATCCAAATGTCAGTTTCTGGTCTCTGTGCTTATTTTTTTGATTCTGTGTAATCATGATTTTAAAATAAAACTAGTAAAAATAAGAAGGGGGCAGTAAAGATTTCTGGACTACCACAGTTGTGGCTGCATCCTCTCTCCTAGCAAATTCACCAAGAATATTTTCAAGGGCAGCTACTCCTACCAGGTCTCAAAGCCAAAAATATTTTTAAGGGCAGCTGTTCCTACTAGGTCTTTAAATCTTGCATTGATTTTCATCCTTGGTCCTTGCCTCTCCCTCCCCCAATAATGCCATATCCATAATTTCCATCTGCTTATATGCAACTGTTAAACACTATAGAATAGAAGAATAGAATCTTAGGCATGAAGGATAGGGCAGTGCACCCATAGGCAGGACATCTATCATTAACTGTATTTTTTGGTACCATTAAGTAGCTTAAAATATCAATAATAAATTATGGTTGACTTTAAAAGGCTTAAAACACATGTTCTGAGAGAAGAAAAAATAATTAGTTTTTGACTGACAAGATAATTTTATTTATAATGAACAGAAGAACATATTTCCAACAAACATCTTAATAATTTAGCTTTGTTGAAACCTGCATTGTCCTATATTGTGATATGTAGAGTGCTGGTTTTAACAATTAAACTTCAGTTGAGTGTTTTCCAATGTTTTACTTAAATATTTAACATTATCAGAAGAATTAGTGTTTTTTGAAAATGTGTTTCTCATACAATTTCCCCTCCATGCAACTTTTGCATTTTAAAAGTTAAGAAAGCCTGAAGATCGAAATTTCTAAAGTCCAAAGAGGTTTCATAAATTATAAATGAACAAATATAAAGGTATTAAATAAGTTTTTAAAAAATCTTAAAATTAGAATTTAAAATGTATTGTGGACTATCTTATATAAATTGTAATGTTTAGAATGCCTTTTTACTTTATCTTACTTATCTAAACACCCCTCTTTCCCATCAATCCTATGCAGCTGACTTGGAGAGTTATTATTCTTGACTGTATGATTTTAGCAAATTTTAGCCTTTAGAACATTTCCTTTTATCACAAGCCAAAAAGCTTAAGCTTTAACAAGGAAAACATAAAATTAACAATATAAAAATTGCAGTGCAGGAGATGTAATATTCAATATTTCTATTTTAATCTACTATTTATGAATATCACCATGAAAACTTCATTATTTGCTCAACATAGATATCCTGGATCCCTTCCAGCCTGAATACAAAATAAGACACATTTATTTTATATATCCACATGATTAAAACCGAGCCCCTCATTGGGCTAATTGCTGGAAATTGTATCCCCTTGAGTCATTCTGAGCTCTTTTTGAGAAGTTTCTAGTGCTCTCCCCCATGGAGCCTTGGTGTAGGTATTTCAGTGTCTTCTCACCTATTACAACAATGCTCCTCCACTAGCAGTGACCCCCATGGGATGCTTTCTGTTGTGCACAGCTCTCCTTCACAGTAACCTCTGATGGATGCTCAGCCACAGGGTAGAATGGCTCTGGCTCCTCCTTGGCCACTTTGACAAGTTTGCATGAGTCTTTCCCACTGCTTCACAACAAAACTAAACTAAAATCACAGACTTTGGTAAGGTTGAGACTTGCCTCTAGGATAATATGAGGTGGAATACTTAAATGTAACATCAGTTGGGACTGGAGTGGTTTTTTTAAGAGCCAAATGCCCCAAGTTGACTTCAGGTTCCCTAACTGTGCCTCTTTGTCTAGCTTCTGTAATAACTGGCCTCCCCACTGGCAGGAGTCAATTTTTTCCTCAACCTAAGTATTTTCCAGACATCTGCTTGCCTTGGAGATTTGACCAAACTGTTGTCACATTTATTACTAGCTACTGGAAAGAGATAGGGCAGCACCGTTGATCTGCCTAACCCCCATGACCTTGATCCCCTGGATTACCTTCTTCCTCTGATAGGTTACTTTCAGGAAGATTTCTCAGCCCACACCTCCATGGTTCTAACATGATAAATCCTGGTCCAAAATATTTCCTAGACTCTAGATTGTTCAACCTTAAGTGATACATGCCTGGGACAATAGCCTTCTGATCCATGTTGTGCTTTACCCAACATTGTTAATTCCATTTACTCTGTAGAGAGAGGGACGTATTTGGACTGTACTTTCCCTCCTGCAATTTTTTCATCTCCATTCTCAGTATCCTCCTGATTTCTATTCTCTCAATAATATAGTATTTCATGTAGGAAGCTACCAAAATCTAGGACTTTAAGATTTAGGGGGACTCTAGCTAACAGAGTTTATGGAGTCTGGACTATTCTGAAGGACACACCAGTTACATTACTAAACAGAACGCTTTCCATCTCCCTCTGGAGTATCTGCACTCAATTTGCTTACTGTGTTCAGGCCTCCCCGAAAGGATGTATATGAATATCTGAATAAAAAGTAGGGTCTTCTAACATGGTCCTTCTGACAACAAAAGATTATTGGTTCCCAATATAATTCTGCCAATCTCCATCCTAGAAGGCAGAAAGTACTGGTAATTCTTGCACAAATGTTCTAGTTTTTGTGAAGAAATTCTTGGGTTCAGAATTTGCTAGTCAGTGTAATATGTTTCTTATATAATTCTGTAGTTTTTCTACTTTGAAGAATTTCTAAATGAATATTTTTTCTGAAAAAATATGCTTTTCATGTATCTGTCCTTTGGAATATTCAGTTCATCTGTCAAATATGACAATGGTGATATACATTTAATCTTGCACTTTCTTCTATAAAGATGATTACATTGAAGGCATAAAATATAATGAAAAGAACTCTTGAAAGGACTTTTATGCCGATAATTAAAATATATATCTTTTACTTTCTTTAAGGGATCAGATTTACTCAGTTCTTAACTGTCAGAAATCAAAACACAAATGTCCTGTCACATGAAAACAAGCCAATTTTCGTAACTGTTTATAATGCAAATCATAATCATTCAGTGTATATTTTGAAGTCTTAAATTTCATCTGATGGCAGAATGATTACTAAATTAAACTTTAAATATATTAAAATAAATACCTTCTGAGGGCATAATATTACATGCTATTTGGAACTGTAGCAAATATTACAAACACCTCTCCTATATTCTTTATTTGCTTTCACATTAAAACGTCCACCTCTATGCTCCTTCCCCCTCACTAGGTATACCATTTGCCTACACATTTGAATGATTTTTCCTCCTAAATATTTAAAAAATAAATCATATGTTCCTTAGGACTTTTTTAGTGCCACAGAATTTTTATTTGAAGAAATTAGAAGGTAATATATTAACATAAGTCAAACTAAAAAATAAACACCTTTTCTAAGGTATCTTTCTTTCCATAGTAAACCATCCAAGCTAAAAATGAAAGGGTTTCAATTATCTGTGACATGATCAAAAACATCTGATTATTTTTCTCCCCTGCTCTTATTTACCACTTTAAAATCAGTCTTTTATTTATCAATAAGAATAAACAGCACAAAGAATTTTTTTTACTTCAAATCTGTGAATTTGTATGTATATATATATATATGTGTGTGTGTGTATCTATCTATCTATATGTCTTACATAAAAAATTCCCTTGGGAGACTCTTTTTGCTTGGGTACTAAAAAAAAAATCTATGTCTATGATTTTTGGTATATTGTCAACTTGAAGGGCAGAAATTGTTTACCTAGGAACATATATTTCATTGTACTTTCTGAGTGAGCATATTGCCCTATGCTCTGTATTAGGGACCCTAAATATTTTTGATGGTAATAGTGATGAATCACTTTATAAATTCTTTATACTTAGATTCTTATTCATTCACATTCTATCTTACTTCAAACTTCTACCTTCTCTCAGCATATTTTAATTAACTTTAAATTATTTTTACCTCAAAAATGTTATTTTCAATCCATCCTATAAAATAAATGCCAGATTAATATTCATAAACACAACCCTTTCACTATCTTTCTCTGAAGACTTCAGGGACTCTATTGTTTTCTCCATTTCTATCAAATCTCAACAGTGGCATTGTTTTTTATTGCTTAATTGTTTTATGTTTTCCCCTTATAACACATATTTTCTTCATCAGTGTCACATTTGGGCTAGTGAAATAACCTTCTGTTTTCATGATCTTACTCTCCAGAATCATCTTAAGTCCAATTAAAACGCTGCCATCTTTAGAGAGTGCCTGGATTTTCTAAGTAGGACTCAGACCTGCTTAGACTTCATACACTTAGACTATTTACACTTCAAATGATCTTCCCTCCCGAGCTATAAAGAGATTGCTTCTCTTGCATTTTTATCACAATTTAGAAACAAAGTAGGTGTTTGAGATAGCTACCTACTTGGAAAAAAAATTTCTTCAATAGAGTTGCAATTCTACCTTCTAGGAAGGTACCCAGAGATATTTTGTGGAAGAGCATGATACATACTTTTCATAATATCCACTTATTGAACATCACCATTCTTTTGTTCAACTCAATATTTAACAGTGAAGCATAATTAAAAAAAAACTTTATCATCTCTTGCAGGTAAAAACTCTTATGGTTCTCTTGCAAATTGTAAAGGAATCTGGGCAAATTTTACAGAATATACATCCTCTATTTTTGTAAACCAAAAAAAAAGTACTTTTGTGTCTATCATTTTCTTGTCATATTAATAAAACTACACATATATGTTAATTTTTTCTTTTCAGACTATTTTATGTCATTTTTCTTTTTATTTTTTAGCTCTTGGTACTGCATTGTGAGGCATGTTTCTACTCATATTCAGTTTGGCAGAAAAAAGGACTAATGCTAAGGTTATCTACATGTAGAAGTAGAGTTTCTTTGAGGAAAACCTTTTTCATGAGTAGGAGAAAGTGGAAGGAGTATATTCCTCTAAAATGAATGTGGCTAGTTTCCCTTCTCTATATTAGAGGGAAAAGTAGCTCATCAGATTGTAAATTAAGAAATAAATAAATTTACTAAATGGTATTAAGTGTCTTTGAGTTACTATGAATCCCAGAGGTACCTAACTTGCAGTCTCTGTTTCTTAAACATATGTTGCATAATGATATTTCTATGCTATTTATAGCTACCATGTTCAACAAAAATCTTTAAAAAAATATATTTGCTAAAATATGCTTTTGTGGTACACAGCCCACTATTATTTGTATTTGTTAGTTTCTGTTTTACTTACATATAGGGCTAGGTTTAAACCAAGTGTATAAAGTTTTGCTTGTTATTGGCCAACTTCTACTGTCCTTTTTTATGTCATTAGGTCATCTGGCCTATATTCCACTCCTACATAGATACTGCTTTTCGCTATTTACTAAAAAATACTGATTGTAGCAGTAAATCCTGGTTTGAGCTCAGACTGCTTTTATGACAGTTCCTTCTTCTTTTATGTACTTTACTAAACTATCCTCTATGACAAAGGCTCCACCTGTTACCTTTATTACACAGAAGTCTTAGTATTGCATGTGTTTTAAAGGAGCTGCATAATAATGGTAATTTGAAGTTATAAATGATGCTACTAAGAATTTTAATCTTTTGGAACTTTTAGAGTGCAATACAAATGCCAACTGTAAAATTTCTTTTTATAACCTTGTGACCATTTCTATCATTCTTAAAATTTGCCTTCAGGGCATTTTTGTTTAGGAGATTGCTTTCAATTATTTAGAATTACTTTTAAAGATTTGTTTATTACTCTGATAGCAAGCCCATGAATTCACATATGAAAGTCTATAGAAAACACTGTAGCATGAAACTACATTATTCTATAGCAGTGAAATTCCTCATATATCAACTATGCTCTTTCTCAAAATGAAAATCAATTTTTCTGGAATTCTGTCCTTCAAAAGACTCTTACAGAGCTGGAGTAGGTGGTAATTACAAAGACAAGGGCCCTCCATGGAAAAGGCCTTGCTTTGAGAGCCCTGATATTCACAACTGTTACTAGCTATGAACACGCACCAGTGAAAGAAAAGCTTCTCTAATGTGAAAGGAACGTACATTCTGCATAATATCCATAGCTTTGTTGTTTCCGAGCCTTTTGTAATAGACTGAGCTCACGTCAAATTTAGCTTCTCAAATAGTTTTAATTTTTCCTTTCAAAAATATACATTTTGGCATTGGTGGAAATTATTTAAAAAGATATGTAAATCATATAAACTAAAGTAAGAGAAAAATAATACTGAATAAAATGCTTAAAACTTCATAATATGATTTTTAAGAAGCTGCACTCTTAATGTTATAAATAAAGCTTTCCAAATAGTTAAGTAGATATTTAACTTTATGATCCAAATGGAATTGCATTCCAATCATAGTTTATTTTATGGATGGTACCTTGAAATATATATGGCAAGTAATATCCTTAGTAAATTCATAAAATACAAATGGTATACAAATGGTATAGAACTGATTAGCTTAACATTATTGCTGAATTCTTTTAAATGTACTTAGTGTGTTTATTGTCTTTTTGCAATGCAGGAGATACAGCAGATGCGGGTTCCATCCTTGGGTTGGGAAGATCCCCTGGAGGAGGAAATGGCAACCCACTCCAGTATCCTAGCTTGAAAAATCCCATGGACAGAGGAGCCTGGCGGGCTATAGTCCAAAGTGTCCCAAAGAGTTGGACACAACTGAGCAGCTAAACACATACACACACAGAGTGTGTTTATAGATGATATAGTGATACATATCTGCAATGATATAATCTTTATATGTACCGTCTTACTCTATCACATATTGTTACCCAAGTAATAGGTGGAATATTCCAGTGAATTCTTCATATTCTTGTGCATGCTGACATTTCTGTCCAAAGAATCATCAACTATTTATGTATTTAAACAAAACGCTGCTTATCTTTAAAAAGTGTTAAAATAAATCTTCAACTGACTATATCCATTTAGAAGGAATAATTCTAGAAAGATGAATAAATTCTTAGATAACTAAGATTAACCCCGTAAGCCTGGGTATACTTATTTTAATATCCTTGCTGAAATCTTTTTGAATTACTTTCTTTCTTACCTTTTTAAATAAATAGTATACTGAGCTTGAGGCAAACATTTCTTCTTGATTCAGAATAATCTTCATGAACTTTATTGTGAAGCAATAAAACTTCATTTACAGGTAGTGATACAAATGGAGTGGAAAATGCAGCCAAATGCCTGAGACTTGCAGACAGCTTAATTATGTTCTTCCTCAGTCATTGAATATAGTGTGGTGATTCAGAACAGAGTCCTGTGGAACATATAGATTTGAGTTTGAATCTGAGACTTTCACTTCCACAATCTGTTGTGGTTTAAGAAAGCTTATTTCACCTCTGCAAAATTTGGTTTTCTGAATGGTGATCTTATAGTAATAATATCAACCTCGTAAAGTAGGCATAAGGAATAAATGAGATGATCTGTATAAATCACTTATACTCACTTACTGGTATGTAATAAATACTAGACAAACTATGATGATCTTCTGTAAATAGCAATGTGAGAATTAGGGAAGGACAGGTCAGAATAAATGAAGATGGAAAGTTACACTTGGATGTTTGAAAGTCTTCTAATGTCTTTTTCTTATTTTCTGCTGCCACTTACTGTCTCATTTTGAAAGTCTTTCATCCATTTTGAGTTGATTCTTTTGTGTGGTGTGAAATAGGGGTCCAATTTCATTCTTTTGCATGTGTATCCAGTTTTCCCAGCACCATTTTTTGAAGAGACTATCTTTTTCCCTTTGTATGTTATTGACTCCTTTATTATAAATTAATTGACCAAATATGTGTAGATTAATTATTGGGATCTCTATTCTATTGCATTAATCTATATATCTGTTTTAATGCCAATATCATACTGTTTTGGTTAGTAAACCTTTGTAGTATAGTTAGAAATCAAGAGGCTGAAATGCCTCTAGCTTTGTTCTTCTTTCCTATAATTGCTTTGGCTATTCAAGGTCTTTTATGGTTCCGTATAAATTTTAGAACTGTTTTTTTTTCTATTTCCATGAAAAATGCCTTTGGAATTTTGATGGGGGTGCATTGAATTTGTCCAGTGCTTTGAAATATCAACCTTTCAACAATAGTAATTCTTCCAATTCATGAGCATAGAATATCTTTCCATTTTATTTGTCTTCAGATTTTTTTATGAATGTCTTATACTTTTCAGTGTAAAGATCTTTCACTTCTTAGATTAATTTCTAAGTATTTTATTCTTTTTGATGCAATTATAAACAGGATTGTTTTCTTAATTTCCCTTCCTCATAGTTTGTTGTTAGTGTATACAAGTACAGCTGATGTTTGTACATTAATCTTGTATCCTGAAGCTTTCCTGTGTTTGCTTATTAGTCCTAACAGTTTTTTGGTGGCATCTTTAAGATTTTCTGCATATAACATGGCATCTGCAAACAGTAAGTTTTACTTCTTCCTTTCCAGTTTGGTTTCCTTTTATTTTATTTATTTATTTTTGTCTGATTACTGTAACTAGGACTTCTAATAATATACTGAATAAAAATGGCAAGAATATCCTTGTCTTATTCCTGATCTCAGAGGAAATGCTTTCAGCTTTTCACTGTTGAATTTAACGTTAGCTGTGGGGTTGCATATATAGCCTTTATCATTTGACATACATTCCCTCTATACCAAGTTTGTTGAGAGTTTTTATCATGAAAAACGTTGAATTTTGTCAAGTGTTTTTTCTGTATCTATTGAGATCATTAGATTATTTTTATCTTTCATTTTGTTAATGTGGTGTGTCACAGTGGTTTGTGTATTTTGAACTGTCCTTGCATCCCTGGAATAAATCCCACTTGATCATATTGTATGATCCTTTTAATGTACAGTTGTACTAGTTTGCTTATATTCTGCTGAGGATTTTTGCATCTGTGTTCATCAGGAATACTGACCTGTAATTTTCTCTTGTGGTGGTATTCTTATCTGGTTTTGGCTGAGGGTATTGCAGGCCTTGTAAAGTTAATTCAGGAATTTCCCACCTCTTATATTTTTTGGAAGAGTTTGAAGACTGGCATTCATTCTTCTTTAAATGTTGGGTAGAATTCACCAGGAATGCCATCTATTTCTCTACTTTTCTTCATTGGGAGGTTTTGATCACTGATTTAATCTCCTTAATAACAACTGGTGTGTTCAGGTGTTGTATTTCCTTGCGATTTAGGCTTAATAAATTGTATATTTCTAAGAATTTATCTATTTCTCTAGGTTGTCCAATTTGTCTGTATATAATTGTTTATATTGGGCTTCTCTGGTGGTTCAGCTGGTAAAGAATCTGCCTGCAATGCAGGAGTCCTGGGTTCAATCCCTTAGAACATGTGTATGTTTTAAACTTGATGGGGACAAAGACAGTTCAAGGAAACAAAGCTAAGTATTGAAAGAAGCCACAATTCTGAAGATGTATATTCCTCTTTAATAATTGTTCTGAGAATAAGCTCTAGTCCTCACTTTGTTCCGTGATCCATTTCTTTTCCTTTTAGAGTATTTCTCACACATGAGTAAATTGTAGACTTAGTTTTATTTCTAATCTCTAGAGCTTAGCACAGTGCCTTGCACATTATGCCATAATGTGTGATAACCTTGTGGTGGAGGTATTTTTGCCAAACCTGACTTCTACATTTTATATATTTATCTTTTTTCAGGGTGTTCATTTATTATAGATCACTTTAAACTTTGTGGGACTGGACAAAAATTCAAATAACATTTCAATACAAATAAACAGCATTTATCAAATTTAAATTGAGAATTAGGAAACAACAAAAGCTAAGGAATGTCCTTCTGCCTCCTGCCTTGGTAGAGTTTGAAAGGTGGCTCTAGAAGAATGTCCTTTAAGTTATAAAAGTATTTTACCAATAACGTTAAACTCTTACTGGACTTGTAGTTAGTTTCTTCCTCTAAAGAAAGTCATGTAACTTATAGGCAGTTCCCATCAAGCCGTGTTTGTTTCTCTGTAATACACTGGAATTTTTAGTTTGTACTGTGAAAGGAGTTTAGGTTTTGATTATTCCTGTTATTAAGATTATGTATAAAACTATATCATAGAACATAAATTGAAAAGGAATATTATTTTCGGAGAAGGCAATGGCACCCCACTCCAGTACTCTTGCCTGGAAAATCCCGTGAGTGGAGGAGCCTGGTAGGCTGCAGTCCATGGGGTCGCTAGGAGTCGGACACGACTGAGCGACTTCACTTTCACTTTTCCCTTTCATGCACTGGAGAAGGAATTGGCAACCCACTCCAGTATTCTTGCCTGGAGAATCCCAGGGACAGCGGAGCCTGGTGGGCTGCTGTCTATGGGGTCGCACAGAGTCCGGCACGACTGAAGCAACTTAGCAGTAGCATCAGCATTATTTTTAAGGATGAATAATAGATGTTATGGAAACCATTTATTAAAAAAATAAAGGGGTAATAAAAATTAACTGCAAATTTAATAACAGCAAAGATGTGTTTTAAATCCAATCAGGGCAACTGTGGTATGAATAAGCTGTTAAAATATATGTTTATTTCTGATAAGTTCTAATGTAAGAGTGTTACCTCTTTATTTTGTTAAGAAGGAAAAGAAAACATGTAAGTAAAGAGTTCCATGCTAAATTTTTGGACAGAAACATTACACAGTGGCAGAAGAACGACAAATTGGAAAGTAGGCAATGTGTACTTGAAGTGTTTCACTGTCATTATTAAATCTTAATCACCATATTTTAGGACTGCCTAGCTCGAAGAGTTGGACACGACTGAGCGACTTCACTTTCACTTTTCACTTTCATGCACTGGAGAAGGAAATGGCAACCCACTCCAGTGTTCTTGCCCGGAGAATCCCAGGGACAGGGGAGCCTGGTGGGCTGCCGTCTATGGGGTCGCACAGAGTCGGACACGACTGAAGCGACTTAGCAGCAGCAGCAGCAGCAGTTCTATGGCAGTACAGGGCTTACTTCTATAAAAACAATACAAAGCACACTGCTAGTGTTGTGCTATAAAACCTGGTTTACTGGATGTTTCAGTGGAGAAAAATGTGAATCTAGAATGCCAAGTTTAAGATTAAATTAAAAAATTATAATCTAAGATGTAATTGTACATCAGATAATCATATTAAATACTATCATTTTTCGAAACAGCTACTAAATTAGCTAATATAAGGATTTCAGATATGTCATTTAGGATATGTTTATCTTTAACAAACACTTCCTATATTAATTTCTTGAAAATGCTGTTGTTTATTATATGCTGGGGGAAATAAGATTGAAATAAATACCTCTGTAATATGAAGAGTTGACTTTTCAAAGACAAGTATGTTGCACCTGTCATAAGTTAATATTATCACACAATTTATTCATATTTTAGAATAATTTTATTATTTCTTATATGCAATATATGTTACAATATTTTTTATCATTTTCAAAGGTAAGAGAGAGCACAAAGAAATTGTCCCTAAGCCTCAATCAATTAAGTTCTCTCATTATAGATGGTGACAACACAATATTATACTACGTAATCTTAGGTTAATTCAGTATATGTATGTGTAATACTTTTCTAAGTTTTTTGTTAACAGACCCGGCTTTTAATTAAATACAGGTGAAAAAATTAGACAGTATCTAAAAACAGTTTCAATTAAATAAAATAAATGTGTACAGTAGTATAAAATAAGTCCATTAGCTGCATATTATTATTCAGGAATTTTGGCACATTTGGGAAGTAACCATTCCATATTAGTAAATAAGTCTTTATTTTGTTGGTAATCTGAGAAGAAACATACCAGTATGTGGCTTTTTTTTCTTCCTTTTGGTTGGTTTGCTTTTAGTCAAATGATGATTTCATGTAGAAAATATAAACAGTATTCTGTTCCTTAATTCCATTAGTTGAACATGTTTCTGAGGCTTTCTCAAGACACAGTAATTTTGTTTTTGTTTTTATTAAAACCATTAAGCTCTGGCTTTATAATCGTCACACAGTAAAGCAAGAGATTGATTATGGGCTTTTGCAGCTGGCCACATTTTGCATTATATTGTCTTAAATTAACATCTGTAGCCTAGTCTGAGTGTCCTTTCATTATCATTTTCATTTCATGCCCTCACCTGGCATTAAAGGCTCCTTTTCTGTATAACCTATGTCAGAATTTCTGTGTTTCCACCCCCTCTGCTTTCAATCTAGAGATTTGTCTGGAAAGGCTAACTAATACACAGTTGTCATTCTGCTAAACAACCAGAGTATTTGAATCTAAAAATTGTGCTTTAGTAGGACAAATTACAGTATAATAAACATGGGTGGTTTGTTGAGCATGTCAGATATCCACCCATGCTCTCCAAGGTGCTCAGTTACCACTGATAAAGAATAAAAAAACATCTCGCTTTGTACTGGTAATGCCAGTAGGCATTGGCAGAGCTTACAAGGGAATCACTAATTCTAGGAAGTACTTCAAACCATGCTTCTTGTTCTAAATTTTGTGAACCTGAAGGAACTTGTAATCTATAGGAAATCTTCAGTTATTGCTGTAATCATGGTAGCATTTGTAATATTTATGCAGTGATAATTGTTAAGACATCTAAACCTGATATTCTGCTAGGATCAGTATGAATTATAATTAATCACCATTTTTGCCTTCTTTTTTACCCAGAGGAATTATTTATCTTGGGTAAGTATACTTCACCCCTGGTGTTTGTGTGTAGGAAATTGACATGTTTATCAAGATTTTTATACTTATCTCCAGGGTGATACATATTGGGCAAATACCTGTCATGTAATGCACAGAAATTAATTTTTATGTTAACTTCCCTGGTAGCTCAGATGGTAAAGAATCTGCCTGCAATTCAGGAGACCTGGGTTCGATCCCTGGGTCAGGAATATCCCCTGGAGAATTCAATGGCAACCCACTCCAGTATTCTTGCCTGGAGAATCCCATGGACAGAGGAGCCTGGTAAGCTATAGTCCGTGGGGTCTCCTGAGAGTCAGACACCACTGAGCGACTAACACTTTCACTTTCTAATGTTAAATTAATCTCTTTTGCTATTTCCCTACCAGGACATAAGAGAAATGCAAGGTATTTAAGAAAAATAGCATTTATATATTATTTTACTGTGCAAATGAGGAGGATTGCTGCCTAATGTAGAGTATGTGCTACGTCACTTCAGTCGTGTCTGACTCTTCCCAACCCTAAGGACTGTCGCCCACAGGCTCTTCTGTGCATGGAATTCTCCAGGCAAGAATACCGGAGTGGGTTGCCATGCCCTCCACCAGTGGATCTCTCCCACCCAGGGATCGAACCCGCGTCTCCGGTGGCTCCTCCATTGCAGGCGGCTTCTGTACTCTGAGCCACCTGAGAAACCGCATATTTAGAGTACCTGAACTTTAAATTTTTGGCTACTTGTTTGTTTTTAAGTTTGGCTTTTATCTAAGAGTTTTGTTGGGCAGGTACAGTACTAGAGAGTCGCAAACAAGAGTCATTTAAAAAAAAATCTCCTTCTGATATATAAAAAAAACTACATTCTATAAATAACAATGAACACATCCTGTTTTATATCTGGCAGTCTAATCAGCTTGTTTTTAGAAGCAAATGATGAGAATTTCAGCCTTGCTTAAGAAATGTCTTTACAATGATGTTTGGGATTAGAATATAGGTGTTTTAAAGGTGTCATTAAAAATCAATAGGTTGATGATTAGATTTTGTTTGCTTGGTTACATATGGGTAAATAAAAAAAAAAAAACATGAGGCTAAATGTAACTTTACATCTGACTCAAGGAATTCTTAAAGGAAGCTATTTAATTGGCTGTTTTGCACTATAAAGAAATAGCTTTAATTAAATTGATGTATTTAGTTTCATAGGTCAGCAATATGTCATTAAAAATCTATATAAATGATAGCAAGTAACATGATATTGTGCGCTTTTAATAGCATAACATTTTTTATGAAAACAGTCTCCAAATCATAAATATTAATCAAATAATATTCCAAGTAATCCACACATTCACAGAAAGCATAATTTTCCTTTTAAATAAGAGAATAATCCACAGTTCAGTTCAGTTACTCAGTCGTGTCTGACTCTTTGTGACCCCATGGACTGCAGCATGCCAGGCCTCCCTGTCCATTACCAATTCCCAGAGCTTGCTCAAACTCATGTCCATTGAGTCGGTGATGCCATACAACCATCTCATCCTCTGTTGTCCCCTTCTCCTCCTGCCTTCAATCTTTCCCAGCACCAGGTCTTTTCCAAGAGGTCAGTTCTTCACACCAGGTGGCCAAAATATTGGAGTTTCAGCTTCAGCATCAGTCCTTCCAATGAATATTTAGGACTGATTTTCCTGAGGATTGATTGGTTTGATCTTGCAGTCCAAGTGATAATCCACAAGTGAACCTCAAATTAGAACACATGTAATAACTTGATGAGCCTTTAACTAAACCTAAATAAAGTTTCAAATCACGAAAGAAAACCAAATGTTATATAAAAACATTCAGTAAAACAGGAGCCTTGACTATTTAGGGTATATGTGAATGAGTCTGTCTAAAATTGTATTGTGAATGAAAAACATAGGTCAATATAACTGATTAGAAGAATGGATGATTTATTAAACTTTGTTTCCTGTTGTATGATAATGAAGTTAATAAAGTGTTAATTAGATCTCATTTTGTCTCAGATAAGTCAATGTAATATATGTAATCCCTTGCTTGTAATGAAGCAGCCTTGAGAGAGAAGGACCATAGGAAAGCTACCATTAATGTGATGAATGGACAGAAAGCTGCTGTGTGTGGGGTGGGATATATATCTAGAGTGGGAACAGTTACAAAAGGTCTGAGTCTTGATCATGAACTTGACTTGCTGTAGCTGACAACTTGTTCATGTAGTATGGATGAATGACATCTCTAAATCCAACCCTTCACCTCAGGTACTCCCTAAAAAGATAGACTGGGACCTGTTTTTTATCCAACAGTGCATTTCACTGGGGCCAAGGGATACACTGGTTCATTTCTCCACAATATTAAATAGTCTCCTTTCCCTCTTTTTGTGTTTTGTTGGCTTATATAAGATATAAAGACCAGATATGTGTGGGTCTATTTCTGCACTCTGTATTATGTTCCAGTGACTTACAAGTCCATTGCTATGGCATTGCCTGTGTGCTTAGTCGTGTCTGACTCTTTGCGACCCCGTGGACTGTAGCCCACCAGGCTACAGACTCTTCTGTCCTACTTTCCAAGCAAGAATACTGTAATGGCTTGCCGTTTCCTCTTCTAGGGGATCTTTCCGATCCCGCCCACGTCTCTGCATCTCCTGCACTGGCAGTCGGATTCTTTACCATTTTGCCACCTGGGAAGACCCAGGCTTATATAAAAGTATGCCTAATTTAGAAGAAACAAGCTGGAGAACTTGGGAGAACTGAAATATGTGCCCTGTGTATTAATTGAAGATATGCTAGGAACCATCCTGCAGCAGCAAGTTAACTCTGAACTCTGCCTATGCATTTTCTACATTATTGTCTAAAATGAGAAGATCAGAATAGATTTGGCACTGTAGTATTTCATTTTGTTTGAGTCTCTGCGCTATTATAGAACATGATAAGCCAGACACCAAACCATCATGGATTGGTTTGTGCTAATCAGAGTCTGGCATATGGAGCATTTGAACAAGAAAATTGGTGTTAAGTATCTGGTTCGGTGTTTGGACTGCTTCAGAAGCTGGTGGATTTTGCTTGGTAATCTTAGAGACAGCAGGGAGCAGAAAGAGAACAGCTGTGGCCACTCTACCTGTAACTTGTCTAAATTACCTGCTGGGCCTTCCCACCTTCCCCATGTGAAAATTCCTCTTTGGCTTCTTGGATGTTTTTCCAAACTGCTTAAGAGTTACTTGATGAAGACTTATTTCTAGTTTTGGAACAAAATTGTTACTGATATACCAAATTCACATTCAGTGAATATTTATTGACTATAACTGTGTATCAGGAAACAAATGGATTATATTCATTGAGATACAAAATAAAATAATTGGGTAAGAACAATTTTGAAGCCAGATCACACAGGTTGAAATGACAACTCCTGCCATTTACACTGTAGAAAATGCAGTTAAACTACAGGCATCTAAATTCTATGTGCTTTGTTTTCCTCATCTGTCAAATGGGCACCTTAACAGAAGCTAGCATGATTGTTGTTCCTTGTCCAGTCACTTAGTTGTGCCCAACTCTTTGTGAAGCCATGGACAGAAGCATGCCAGGCTTCCCTGTCCTTTACTGTCTCCTGGAGTTTGCTTAAACTCATGCCCATCGAACTGGTGATGCCTTCCAACCATTGCATTCTCTGTTGTCCCCTTCTCCTCCTGCCTTCAATCTTTCCCAGCATCAGGGTCTTTTCCAGTGAGTCAGTTCTTCACATCAGGTGGCCAAAGTATTGGAGCTTCAACTTCAGCATCAGTCCTTCCAATGAAAATTCAGGGTTGATTTCCTTTAGGATTGACTGGTTTGATCTCCTTGCTGTCCAAGGGACTCTCAAGAGTCTTCTCCAGCACCACAATTCAAAAGCATCAGTTCTTTGGTGCTCTGCCTTCTTTATGGTCCCACTCTCATATCTGTAGTAGTAGTAGTTTAGTTGCTAAGTCGTGTCCAACTCTTGTGACCCCATGGACTATAGCCCTCCAGGTTCCTCTGTCCATGGGATTCTCCAGGCAAGAATATTGGAGTGGGTTGCCATTTCCTTCTCCAAGGGATCTTCCCAACCCAAGAATCAAAGCTGGGTCTCCTGCATTGCAGGCAGATTCTTTACTGACTGAGCTACAAGGAAAGCTCAGCTAGACTGAGCTATCTGTACATAACTACAAAGTCCATAGCTTTGACTGTATGGATCTTTGTCAATAAAATGATGTCTCTGCTTTTTAATACACTGTTTAGGTTTGTCATAGCTTTCCTTCTAAGGAGCAAGCATCTTTTTATTTTTGGCTGCAGTCACCATCTTCAGTGATTTTGGAGCTCAGGAAAATAAAATCTGTCACTGTATTCATTTTTTCCCCTTCTATTGGCTATGAAGTGATGAGACTAGATGCCATGATGTTAATTTTTTTGAATGTTGAATTTTACGCCAGATTTTTCAACTCTCTTTTTTCACCCTCATCAAGATGCTCCCTAGTTCCTCTTCACCTTCTGCCATTAGAGTGGTATTATCTGCATATCTGAGGATGTTGATATTTCCCCCAGCAATCTTGATTCCAGCTTGTGATTCATGTTAGTATGATGCAGAGTGTTAAATGAAAGAAGTAACTTCATGTTTTGGAAGGCACCAGTATTCCCAGTTCTTAGCTTTCACTTCTTTTTCTACACTCTTTTCTCAGGTTATCTTCTCTAAAACCTATGACTTTAAATACTATAAATCTAATGTCTCCAAAATTCAAATCTCAATTTATGGATTTCTCCTCCAAATTGTAGACTCTTATGCTCAACTTTCTACATGACATTTCAAACTGAACTCCTGATTTTATCCCCCTGTAACCTCTTATTTTGTCACCTTCCCTGATTAAGCAAATAGTGACTCCATCCTCCAGTTGCACAGGACCAAAAGTTTGAAAGTGATTTTTAAATCTTCTTTTTCCCTTATGCCCACATGTGATCTACCAGCCAAATCTGTCAGCTGTACATTCAAATTATATCAAAATCTGACCACTTCTCACCATCTCTACCACTACTTCCTGGTCCAAGCCCATCACCATCTTTGACCTTGATTATTATAAGAGGAATCTGTATGCAGGTCAAGAAGCAATAGTTAGAACTGGACATGGGACAACAGACTGGTTCCAAATTGGGAAAGGAGTATGTCAAGGCAGTATATTGTCACCCTGCTTATTTAACTTATATGCAGAGTACATCATGTGAAATGCCAGGCTGGGTGAAGCACAAGCTGGAATCAAGATTGCCGGGAGAAATATCAATAACCTCAGATATGCAGATGACACCGCCCTTATGGCAGAAAGCAAAGAACTAAAGAGCCTTTTGATTAAAGTGAAAGAAGAGAGTGAAAAAGTTGGCTTAAAACTCAACATTCAGAAAACTAAGATCATGGCATCAGGTTCCATCACTTCATGGCACATAGATGGGGAAACAATGGAAATAGTGACAGACTTTATTTTTTTGGGCTTCAAAATCACTGCAGATGGTGACTGAAGCCATGAAATTAAAAGACACTTACTCCTTGGAAGAAAAGTTATGACCAACCTAGACAGCATATTAAAAAGCAGAGACATTACTTTGCCAACAAATGTCTGTCTCGTCAAAGGTATGGTTTTTCCATTGGTCATGTATGGATGTGAGAGTTGGACTATAGAGAAAGCTGAGCACCAATGAATTGATGCTTTTGAAGTGTGGTGTTGGAGAAGACTCCTGAGAGTCCCTTGGACTGCAAGGAGATCCAACCAGTCCATCCTAAAGGAGATCAGTCCTGAATATTCATTGGAAGGACTGATGCTTGTGCAGAAACTCCAATACTTTGGCCACCTGATGTGAAGAACTGACTCATTGGAAAAGACCCTGATGCTGGGGAATATTGAAGGCAGGAGGAGAAGGGGATGGCAGAGGATGAGATGGTTGAATGGCATCACCAGTTCAATGGACATGAGTTTGAGTAAACTCTGGGAGTTGGTGATGGACAGGGAGGCCTGGCATGCTGCAGTCTGTGGGGTCGCGAAGAGTCAGACCCAACTGAGCGACTGAACTGAACTGAACTGATTAAGAGGCTCCTACTAGTCCCTCTGTATCTACTCTTGCCCCCGTTCAGTTTCTTCTGAACACAACATAATAATTTTTCCAAAGTGTAAGTAAAATCAGAGTACTAGTCTGCTGAGAAAAAAAAACCAAAATCAATACAACCACCTCTAAGGCCCTACCTTAGCATCAGTCCCCTCCATGACTTCTCTACCCTCTGCAACGACTCCTCTCTCCTTCCCTCCTTCAGTTTCCATGACCTCTTTGTTCTTTTTTGGACATGCCAGACATGCTCCAGCCTGTGCGTGTTTGAACTTCGATGTTTCCTCTCCCCTGGTGCTCTTTCTTCAGACAGCTGGATAGCTCCCTCTTGGGACCTCTCCCAGGTCTGTGTACCATTGGCACCTTCTCAGTCAGCAGCTCCCTGATCATCTGTTAAAATTACCAGCTAGCTCCTAGCACTGCAAATTTTTCTTCCCTGTTTTATTTTCCCTCATAACAATCCCTACCCTTTCACATATTGTATATGTATATTTTCCTCGCACACTTATTTTTTCCTCCAGCAGAATGTAACTTCCAAGAGAGCAGGGATCTGTACTGCCCAGGACATATTGGGGATGTCACAAATATTTGTTGACTGGTTGAGTTAACTCATTCTGTGAGAATTTTCTGAGCGCTAAACATACAGCATTGGATTAGGTGCTGCTTAGAATAAAGAGAAGATAAAAATACTCCATATCTTCAAGAAACTTGAAATCAAAGTTGAGAAATAAAGGATGTAAATATCTGTAGTATGAAACAGTACAGGAGCATAAAAAATAGAATTAAAATGCTAAGGGGAATAGGATGGGCTTTTTAAAGAAATTGTCCTTTAATATGTAATGGACCCTTAATATGTAGCATGATTTCAGCTAGAAGAGATGAGATAGGTATTAAAGGATTACTAAAACAGAAGGAATGACATGAGCAAATCGATATAGCAATGTGAAAGGTAGATTATAGAGAGAATAGTATGCATTTCAGTTTGAGAAGTGTGTGGAATATACACATAAAGAGAGTGGGAGATGTCAGTTATGTGTAGTAGTTGCTTCTTCACATACCCTGACAAGGATGTGGAGAAAAGGGAGCCTTAGTACACTGTAAGAAGGTAAACTGGTACAGACATTGTGTAAAACAGTATGGAGGTTCCTCACAAACTAAAAATAAAACTATCTTATCATCCAGCAGTTCCAATCCTGGGTATATATCTGGAAAGAAATGAGAATGATAATTAAAAAAGATACATGAACCCCAATGTTCATAGACACATTATTTACAATAGCCAAGATATGGAATCAACCTAAGTGTCCATCAACAGATTAATGGATAAAGAAGATGTAGTATGTATATATACACACAATGGAATATTACTCAGCCATAAAAAAGAATCAAATTCTGCCATTGGCAGTGACATGGATGGACCTAGAGGGTATTATGCTTAGTGAAATAAGTTAGACAGAAAATCACAAATACTCAATGTTATCACTTATATTGGATTCTAAAAATGGATGAATAAAATGTCTTTTCTTGGATTCCTGTGAGGGTCTTTTCTGCCTTATTAACATCATAGATGCTTCTTGTGACCTATTATTTACAATCAACTGAGTGCATTGCTGATCCTTGCAAGTCAAATGCCCTTACACAAACAATTTGCCCTCTCGTCATTAGCTTCCTCTTCTGAACTGTGATGTACCAAATGAAGTGGACTTCCTAGATGTCTTTCAAGGATCTCTATAGCAATGAAAAGAACCTACGATTTTTCTCTGTTAGATATTTACTTGTGTGTTTTCCATGTAGCATTGTAGCGGGAGACCCGGGTTCAATCCCTGGGTCGGGAAGATCTCCTGGAGAAGGAAATGGCAACCCACTCCAGTATTCTTGCCTGGAAAATCACATGGACGGAGAAGCCTGGTAGGCTACACAGTCCATGGGGTCCCGAAGAGTCAGACACGACTGAGCGACTTCACTTCACTTTTCCATGTAGAACAGTATTATCATAAAGTAGACCATTGTTTATTTGGACAGCTGGAGACAGAAAAAAAACTAGCTTAGTGAAAACTTATGCAACTGGATTTTTTTCTCCTTTCATTTTATTTGGTTCTTTTGTTTGATGTTGTATGTCTCATCCATGAAAGATGCTACCATCCTAGAAAGATGAGAATTTAATTGCTCTCATCAAACATGCTGCCTAATAAATTGCTTACTCTGGCAGAGAAAATTAGAAGTAGCTTTAATATGAGCAAAAGTCTTTTTATATGGCAGATTTTTATATGATGTAGATGTATATAACTCGATTTCTTTATATCGTACACCATCTGTCATTAAATATTGGCATGATAGCTGCAGTTGATGTTATTATAGGCATAAATGAAATGATAAATGGATCATTTTTGAATGCCTGTTGTATTTTCCAAATTTTCTCTTACAGAAAAAAAATATAAAATATTGTAAAATTTTGACATAAATCTGTATTTATAATGTAGAGGAATATCTTAATTCTACTTCATTTGTAATATATATTTTTGCTTTCTTGAACTTGGTGATGCAAAGCAGGGCACCTAAATGCAATATGAAAATAAATTGAGCTTCTCTTGGTGGTTTTTCCCACCTACTCAAATATAATTCAAACTATTTTCTGGCATTAGTAGGATTTGTTTCTCTTTTCTCTAGATGAAGGCTTTTCTATAACACAACCCATACTTCTCAAGTTTTCAAATAAGAAGTCTACGTTAATGTAATTTCACAGCACTTTTTTTTTTTTTAAATAAGGATACTAACAAAGTCTGCTGCTTTGCTCAACATGAGGAAATATTTTCTTAACATCAGGAGACAGTTGCAAAACTAACAGTTAAAACATGCCATAATAAATCCAGATATAGGAAACTGCTTGAGGAGCAAAATCCAGACAAAGTCAAAGAGAGGAATAATCCCTCTTTGTCAAGTGAATCAGCATCAAAGCTATTCCTAGCTGCTTCTATGCTGCACTGTTGTTTAAATTTTTATAATAGTTTTAAAGAAGATAGTAGAAAACATTCAAAATCAACATAATCATTTAAAGTTATAGCAATGTTACTTGGAAGACACAAAGAGAAAGGGAGTTGACATTATGGACCATTTAACAGGGTATTCAAGAATGTTCAATGCATTAACTGTTTAGAAACACATGCACATATATGTCAGAAGTTGCAAAAATGCAAGACCATGGGGCTTGACTTTTATATAATAAGTTACATGCCCCAAATTTCAATAGATGGGGAGCTTACTACATGGAAAAGAAGTATGATCACTAAACCAGCATTTTTCATTTTCCTAAGCTCTAAATAAGGACCTTTTTCATTTGAAAAGTGAAGTAGAGAAATCCTCCATTATAATTACTTATTTCTCATCTACATAACTAATTTAACAAGCTTATAGTAACATCCTGATAATCCTTAGGCATGATTATAATATAAACAAATGGAGATTTTTTTCAAAAATAATCAGCATTAATAAATTAGTAAGATCTTTGAATTTCAGAAATTTATTCCACAACTGCCATCACATTTTAAAATAATTTGTTGATTATAGGGTTCTGTGTTTATTTAAACTCAAACACAGGTTTTTTAATAAAATTAATTTAAAAATGGTATTGAGTACCTAGTGAATTGGGTGCTCCAGGCAGAGAGTGTAAATGGCCCCATCCATGTGGTAGACAGAAAATGATAAATAATTTTCATGCAAAAAGGATAAATCTGTTTTTTGTTTTCAAATAATATCAAGGGAGGGAAAAAAAAGGACACCTAAAGCAATAACAATGTGAGTTGCTGTGATAATGCAGTGAGGGTTTTAGGGTTAGGGTTTAAGACATTAGTACTAATGCTAGGCCCTAACAATCAGGTACTTGGGTTTTAGTTCACAATCTGGAATAGGAAATGATTGATCAGGTCAGTTCATGAATTTAAAACTGAGATCTCTGCATAAAGCTAAACTCTGGAAGGGCTAAATCTTCCATAGACTAGGAACGAAAATCTCTATCTGCAGTCACAGAAAGAAGTAGGAGACATAGCTCTGTCCAAGGCTCTGAATGGAAAACAAAACAAATAAAATGAGGAAAAAAAGCATTTTTTAAAATAAGAAATCAAAGCTCAAAGCTTGTTTCATACAGGACGTGATATACAAATTTCACTCTCTTCATGGTGCAGGAATTTTGATGTGGACATTATATCATAAAAATTGACCTTACATGATGAAATCCTTTGGATATCTGGTAGAATCATAGGCAGATGCAAAACTACTCTGAAGGAATACTTCAAGCCTCGTTGCTGTACACAGAGTCCCACTGAGGAAAAAACCCCTCTCATGATGAGCTCTGTGACCCTCCTCACCACCACTACAAAAATCATGCACTTTGAGTGACAGAAATTATAACAAATAGGAGCATCAGCATCCTTGAGAACTTGAGATAAAAGGACAATCTGAAAAGGACCGTAAAATATAGATATAGCAAAATGGTGACAAAACTCTGTGTGTTTTATTTACCTTTGTATTGTCAGTGTTGAGGATAATTCTAGAATTTGCTGAATGGATTATTATGTTTAAAACAAAGAGATTCAAAGGAAAACAGAGTTATTAACAATAATTTTTAAAAAGGAGAAAACAAAAAGTTAACAGGCAAAATGGAGAAAAACGAAGTAGCACTTTCTGGAAATGAAAATTATAGAAGTTAAAATTTAAAGACATAAGAGATGGGTATAGGGAAAATTAGACAAAACAGTGCTCAAGAATAAAGATCTGAGGATAATTTCTCAAATGAGGCACAAGTGAAAAAGAGATAGAAAATATGGGAGAGTTAGAGATATGGAGAATGAAATGATATAATCTATCTATCTGAAATAAGATTTCCAGAAGGAGTTGATAGAATAGGGAAGAGATAATTAAGGAGCTAATAACTGAGGGATTTTGAGTTAATGAAATATATGAATCCCCAGATTGAAATACACAGTGAGTTCTGATCAGATTACATACAAATAAATCCATTTTTAGACATAATGAACAAATGAATTAGAATTAGTTGGACAACAGAGATTTTAAAAGCAACATTGGAAGCCAGAAAACAAGAGAATGGCATCTTTAAAGTGCTGAGAATAAATAATTGTCAGACTAGAATTCTAATTCAAAATTGCTAAACAGGTAGTGAACATTGAGGCTAAAATAAAGGCATTTTCAGGCAAACAAAGACTGCAGAGGTTTCTATTTTGCAAAGACACTCTCTGATCTACTGAAGAGTATACTTCAGAAGGAAGAAATTGAAACTGGGTAGAAAAAATGTGAGACATATGCAGTAGTGAGCAAAGAATTGCTGAGCATATAGGCAAATGTAAATAATTGATGGCTTTAAAAATAACTTTGGGGCAGCTAACAGAAAGATATAAATAAAATACAAGACAGGTATAAGGGTATTGTCAGGGCAAAGACCTGTGCACAGGCATTCTCAAGTTTTTGTGTAATGGAAGAGAGTAGAAATTTCCTTACCTTACTATTTTGTTAGGGTAAAATATGCATGCAACTTAAAATAGAAGGGCTTCCCTGGTGGCTCAGCTGATAAAGAATCCACATACAGGGCAGAAGACCTGGGTTTAATCCCTGGATTGAGAAGATCCCCTGGAGAAGGGAACAGCTACCAACTCCAGTATTCTGGCCTGGAGAATTCCATGGACTACAGTCTATGGGCTCGCAAAGGGTCGGACATGACTGAGCAACTTTCACTAAAATAAAAGAGTAATTAGATTGTAAATAGGTACAACTTTGAAATTAGTAGATGAATTTACTAATTCATTAAATTATGAATTTAAAAAATTGATTGAAAATTGATCGGGCCATTGGTAAGAAAAAATATATAGAAAAAAGTATAAATTAAAAATAAAAAACAGTCTAAGCAGAAAATGCTGTGTATGTAAAAGCCTGAAAGTCAGGGAAAGCAGTTATGTTTGGAGCTGGAAATAGTTCTCAGTGGCTGAAAAGGAGGTTGTTTGAGGTACACAGTGGGTAAAGGATTAGGGTGTAAGGCAAGATGAGGTTAGAAAGGTGATCAGGAGTCATAAAGATCATCATGTGTGTGTGCTTTGTTGCCCAGTCATTATCTGACTCTTTGCAATCCCATGGACTGTAGCCTGCCGGGCTTCTCTGTTCATAGATATTCTCCAGGCAGGTGTACTGGAGTGGGTTGCCGTGCCCTCCTCCAGGGGATCTTCCCAACCCAGGGATCAAACCCAGGTCTCCCGCATTGCAGGCAGACTCTATACCGACTGAGCCACCAGGGAAGCCCAAAGATCATCATATTCCATTTCAAAAGCCACAGAAGTTTTTTTAATATAGGTGAAGCCACCAGATTCATGTGCATTGAAAGACCAATCCTGCTGTGTGCAGCAACATGTGTGGACATTGAGGGTGTTTTGCTAAGAGAGAAAAGCCAAAGAGGGAAAGACAAGCACTATGTGATGTCACATAAATGTGGAATATAAAAAGCCCGAGTTCATAGAAACAAAGTGTGGAATGGTGGTTACCAGAGGCTACAGTATGGGGCATTAGGGAGATTCTGGTTAAACCACAGCAGTTCCCAACACCAGGGACCTGTTACATGGAAGACAATATTTCCACAGATGGGGGGGAGGGGATGGTTGGGGGATGATTCAAGCACATTACATTTATTGTGCACTTTATTTCTATTATTATTACATCAGCTCCACCTCAGATCATCAGGTATTAGATCCTGGAGGTTGGGAACCCTTGGGTTAAAGGATACAAACTTGCAGCTAGTATTAATAAATATTAATAAGAAGTTAATGGAGATCTAATGTACAGCATGATGATTATAGTCAACTGTATTATATACTTCAAAGTTGCCAAGAGAGTACATCTGAAATTTTCTTACCACAATGAAGAAACTATGATTATCTGACATGATAAAGGTGTTAACTAAAACTTCAGCTATAATCACATTGCAATAAATAAAGGAATTAAATCAACAGCATTGTACACTTCAGACTTACACAATGTTACATGTCCATTATATTTCAACTAAAGAACCAAGATGATTCTTGCCACCGTAAATAATCCTTGGGGAAGAGAGACTGGAAGCAAGTGTACCAATTAGCCTAGTGGAACAAAAATGTCCTGATGTAAGGTGGTAGCAGTGGGAACAAAGGCAGTCACAGGTTGGAGAAACAAACAAAGCTGAAGAATTGATATAATGTAGACAATGAAGTGGGTGGTGAAGAGGGAGGAGACATAATAGATGAAACAGGCTTTTGGTTTGAATATTATAGTGAAGATTCACTAAGACACTGAACAGGTAATTAGGACTTGTTTTAATGGCTGCTAAATTGTCAGAAATTTTTGAGACCATGTTGGGAACATTTACACTCCAGGAATTGGCACACAGTATATTCAGGCTTGGTTTTTATTTTCGAGAGCTACTTTACCAGTATCTGACTGAGATTTGGATGTTAGTTCTAGAGGTACTGATAAGACATCCAAATAAAGGAGTTTGGTAGATAGCAGATTAAATGTGTCTGGAACTCAGGAGAAAGATAAGTTGGAGACAGAGATTTTGGATTTAGATCTTGTGGGTAACTGAATTATTTATTTACTAACCGAATTTGTTTACATACTTGAAGAGAATAGTCACAATAACCTGGACCATGATAACTTGTTAATATTTTTAGTGCTTCAGAAAGGTAGACTGATTTTTTCTTGGCTTTGAAACATATGAAAACGTGAAAGTGTTAGTCATCCAGTCACTCTGTGACCTCATTGACTTAACCTGCCAGGCTCCTCTGTCTATGGAATTCTCCAGGCAAGAATACTGGAGTGGGGTGTCATTCCCTTCTCCAGGGGATCATCCTGACCCAGGGATCGAACCTGGGTCTTCTTTGCGGGTAGATTTCTTTTTTTACCATCTGATCCACTAGGGAAGCACTATCTAGAAGTAAATGTATTTATCTGTCTATACAATATACTCAGGATGCATTTGGGCATAATTCTTTATTTTAAAACACAGTATATTTGAAAAAAAAAGTAAAAAACTGTAGTTTATTTTTCACTAGTTTGTGCTTCTTCTTATATCATTTAACAAATTCTTCTTATCATATCAAGTAAACTTGTGATAGACTACACTAGTTATTAGCGTATTATCTATCAGCTCCAAATCCACCTCCCTCACCTCCCCATTTTGTGATACTGGAGCTGGACCCTATAAACATTTCTCCTTTGTCAGGTAACTCAGTGTTAGATTTTGTCAATAGAGGACACTGGGAAATACTGTAAGTTAGAGCACAGGAAAGGGGTTTTCTTTCTATTTTGTTTTAAATTGAAATATAGTTAATTTGCAATACTGTTATTTTTGGGTGTACAGCAAAGTGAATTGGTTATATGTATATATATTGAATTTTTTCCATTACAAATGATTACAAGATATTGAATATGGTTCCTATGTTACACAGTAAATCCTTAGTGTTTATTTTATATATGGTAGTATATATTTGTTAATCCCTTGCTCCTAATTGATCCCTCCTCCCTTCCCCTTTGATAACTATAAATTTGTGTTCTATGTCTGTGAGCCTGTTTCTGCTTTGTAAACATGTTCATTTGTACTGTTTTCTAGATTCCATATATATGTCATATGATATTTGTCTTTCTGATTTATTTCACTTAGTATGATATTCTCTAAGTCCATCTGTGTTGTTGCAAATGGCATCATTTTGTTCATTTTTATGGGTAGGTAATATGTACCACATCTTCTCTATCCACTTGTCTGTCGATGGGCACTTAGGTTGCTTCCATGTCTTGGCTATTTTAAATAATGCTGCAGTGACAATTGTGGCGCATGTATCTTTTCAAGTTAGAGTTTTCATCTTTTCCAGATATATACCCAGGAGTGAGATTGCTGCATCATATGGTAACTCTATGTTTAGTTTTTAAAGGAACATCCTTTCTGTTTTCCATAGTGGATATACAAATTTACAACAATAGTATAGGATATTTCCCTTTTCTCCACACCCTCTCTAGCATTTATTGTTTGTAGATGTTTTTGATGATGGCTTTTGTGATTGGTGTGAGGTGATAATTCACTGTAGTTTTGATTTGCATTTCTCTAGCAATCAGTGATGTTAAGTATCTTTTCCATGTGCCTGGGGACCATCTGTATGTCTTCTTTGGAGAAAAGTCTATTTAGATCTTTTCTTTCTCTTTCTTTTATTTTTTTTTATTTTTTTACTTTACAATATTGTATTGGTTTTGCCATACATTGACATGAATCCACCATGAGTGCACATGTGTTCCCCTTCCAGAAACCCCCCCTTCCCCCTCCCTCCCCATCCCAACCCTCTGGGTCATCCCAGTGCACCAGCCCCGAGCACCCTGTATCATGCATCGAACCTGGACTGGCGATTCATTTTACATATGATAATTTACATGCTTCAGTGCCATTCTCCCATATCATCCCTCTCTCGCCTTCTCCCATAGAGTCCAAAAGACTGTTCTATACATCTGTTTCTAATATGACACTTCTTAGCTTGCATGTGGGGATAGGCATGCAGGAACCCAATAGTGCTGGCCCTTCAGTAAGATTTTCCCCTCAACTTTTGGAGAATTTCTCTAGCACCCCAGTGGTTGTGGGTTGACTCTACTCTATACCACCAGCAGGTAACTTCTTGTGTACCAGCTCTAGCCCACAGTGCTCCAGGGAACTCTGATGTCAACCAAGATTGTGGCTTCCAATGAGCCAGCTCTGAGCTGAGATACCCCAGGCAGACCTTTCCTGAAAGTCTGAATATCAGTCTTGTGGCAAGAGAATGGAAGAGCTTACAATGTGGCCCCTTCTTTAGATTTTCTCTACTAGCCCTAGAAGTAGAACTTTCCCCCTAAATTTTTTATTTGTGTAGTTTTTAGAAAGTTGATTTTCTAAGGAGGTGTGCTTTGGGGGGAGGACTCATCAGCAGAGGGTTACTGGGAAGGCTAGTAGACAACCTTTCCAGCAACCAAGGGAATAAGTCCTTTAGTCTTGAAAGTTTTGAAAAGGAATCTAGAAGGCACAGCGCAGAATTGGTAATGCGTATATTTTTTGTGTTTCATAAACAAAAACTATATTATCCATCTCTCTTTAGCAGGAATGACCCTGCTTTGCAGTGTTGTCCATCAGTAAATTTGTAGAATTGAAGCAAAATCATATGCATGATCCTGGGATAGTGGGTATAAAGAGAAGATTAAGACATGGTATCAGTTTTTAATGACAATTAGTGTCTGACTGGGAGACCAAAATATAAGTTTTAAAAAGAAAGAGTATAAATGAAAAGAAAATGTAAGTAACAGTTTGTTGCAACAGCAGAACAGATGCCACAAGGAATTATATTACATGATTAATCGCCAAATGAGCCACATTAAATCTTTGCTGGAACAAATAAAAATAAATTACCAAATTAATGATACAGACAATTATTGTTACAGGAGTTTAGTTGGAGTGGAAAGTTAGGGAAACTGAGCAGTTGGAGGTAAGGTTGAAAGGCTTATAAATAAGGAATTTAAACTGTTTCTTCCAGGATCCTAGAAATGTTTGAAGGTGTTGACAGAAGTATTGTGAAGACCTTAGTAAGAAATTGGGCTGGCAGTAGTATAGTAGCTTAAAGTAGGAGACTGGGGGATGGTAGACCACTAATAGGCAATTTTCAAAGTCTATGCTTAGGTGACAGAGGTGAGATGGAAATGCAAGCAACTTTATTAGAACTTCCTAATTCTCTGTTCCATGTTGATTTGTCCTTCTCATCTGCCCCAGGCCTTATTGCTCAATGCATTTTGGTCTTTGATAATTTGCTATAATGTACTCATCATAACAACAATAATTGAGATTTGTATATTTATTCATATTTTACAGAGTGCTTTCAGTACTCATCTGACTCTTCCAAGAATACCATGAGGTGAGCAGGACAGGAAATTTTATCACCGTTTTTAGATATGAAAAGGAAAGTCCAGTTGCTTAATATTATTACTCCTTATAACGCTATAAACTTCTTCAAGCTACAAGGCTCATTTCTATCCTAGGGTAGTGTCTTGAATATGAAAAGCCATCAACAGATTAGTGGGAAGAATGAGAACTCATACTAGAGGCACTATGATCTCATAAAATTAAGTATTATAGACTATGCTGCCAAGAGATGACTCCAAGTAATATTAAAGTTGACTTTTTTTCATTTTTTACTTCCGAATGAGCAAGGTTTAGTCTTTGAATAGATGACAGCTTCATATGTTACTGCAGGTGTAATATCACATTTGGAAAACCTTTTTTTCTCATGCTATAGGAAAACATTACAGAAAATACAGATGGAATGTTCTATATAAGCATTTCTCTAAAATGAATACAGCCCTCTCCTAAGAAAAATATATCTATATTTCTATATACTCTCATCACATGAACCAAATCTCAGGAAGGTAAGGAATATATGTAAGAGTAAAATTACATGGGAGCATACATTAACTAGCTCATAATTTCTGATAATCATAACAGGTGATTTTCTCAATTTAGTAAGTTACTTCTCAGGTGGTGCTAGTGGTAAAGAACCCACTTGCCAATACAAGAGACATGAGAGACATGAGTTTGATCCCTGGTTCAGGAAAGTTCCCTGGAGGACATTGCAACCCACTGCAGTATTCTTGCATGGAGAATCCCCATGGACAGAGAAGCCTGGCAGGCTACAGTCCATAGGATTGCAAAGAGTCAGACATGACTAAATCAAATTAGCACACATGACTTTTTTAAAGACATCTTGAGAAGAAAACAATTACATGGCAATTTAATAATAATAATAGAGGCACCATGAAAGTGTGGAAACAAGCACTGAATGAGCTTTGATGTTCCACCTTTACCAGTTATTTATTTCATCAGCATGAGAAAGTCAAACAGTGATGGCGCAGATGATTTCTGAATTTTCTTTAAGATATTCAATACATTTTTTCAGTTATTATTTAATATATAGCTGATACCTGGTGACACAACAGAGAGTAAGAAAGATGTTTGTCCTCCTAGATCTTTTATACTGGTATTGTGTATTTGACTAATTTGTTGCATTACAGCTTGAAGTAGATAGAGTTTGTGCTTACAATAAAAGCATTGTTTATTTCAAAAAAAGAAAAAGCAGAACTATGAAAATTGGCCAGAGGCTGGGAAGTATAGTGTATATTTAAGGAAAAATTAGCAGTGTATTTTACTTGGGTACTGGTAGAAATTTTAGAAGGTCTCAGAAACCATGTCAGAAAAGAATTTCAGTAAAGACATAACAAAATCCACTACCAAAGAGATCTTGAGGAACAAAACAGAAAATTGATTATCAGTTAGTCCTTGGTGTCTTCTGAGTAAAATTCAATGGAGTAGCAAGGCAAAGCCAGATTGAAGAAATTTACAGTGCAAGTGGGTGGTAATAAAGTATAGGCAGTGGCATATGGGTTATGTTTAAAGAAATATTTGTAGTTTAGAAACGTGGGTCAAGGAAAATAGGGTGGTGAGTTACAGAATGGCGGGAACATTTTTATGTTGTTTTGAAGGGAAAATAGAAAATATTGGTAGACAAAGAAGCATATGAGAATGGATTTGGGCAACATAATGATGTCTGGAAGCTAAGTCAGGGCAAACTTGGATGGTTAAGCTTGAGGAAACTAGAAGTGAAAGAAAGAGGAAGGTGAAGATGCAGAGAAACAAAGTATTGTTTGAACGTCAACAGACTTTTCAAAATAATGAAAAGTTTGAAATAGTTACTTTAGAGAACACGATGGGAAGGTAAAAACAAGGAAACAAAAGGGAAAAAAGGAAGAAAAGACAAGAGAATGAGAAGATAAGCCACAGACAGAGAGAAAATATTTGCAAAAGACACATCAGAGAGAGAACTGCTTTCTGAAACATACAAAGAACTAACATATCTTAAAAATAAGCAGACAACCAAACTTTAAGAAGGGCCAGAGACTTTAGGAGGCACCTAACCAGATAAAACATACAGATAACAAGGATGAGAAAAATCTGTCACATAACTTGCCATTAGGGAAATGCAAATTAAAACAACAGTACAATACCATAACCCTCCTATTAGAATGGCCAAAATCCAGACCACCAGACCATCAAGTGCTGATAAGCATGTGGAGCAATAGTAACTCTCATTCAATGCTAGTGGAAATGCAGAATGGAACAACCATTTTGGAAGACAGTTTAGTGGTTTCTTATAAAGCTACACATAGTCTTACCACATGATCCAGCAATCATATTCCTTGGTATTTACTTAAAGAAACTGAGACCTTGTGTCGACACAAAAGCCTGCTCACAGATACTTATAGCAGCTTTATTCATAATTGTCGAAACTTGGAAGCAATGAAGATGTCCTTTTAGTAGTGGAATGGATAAACTCTGGTAAATCTGGATAATAAAATATCATTCAGGGTTAGGAAAAAAAAAGATCTATCAAGCCATGAAATAGCATGGAGGAAACTTAAATATCTATTAACCAAATGATGAGAGTCAATCTGAAAATGCTACATACTGTATCATTTCAACTACGTGCTATTCCAGAAAGGGCAAAACTGTGTAAAAGATTACTGGTTGTGAGGGGTTATAGGGAGGGGTGGGGTAGCAGGGACCGATAAGTGGAATATAGAGGACACTTAGGGCAGCAAAAATATTCAGTATGATGCAATAATGATGGTTCCATGTCATTATAAATTTGTCCAAACCCATAGAATGTATGCCACCAAAAGTTATTTCCAACGTAAACTATGCATGTGTGCTCAGTTGCTTCAGTCATGTCCGACTCTTTGTGAACCTATGGACTGTAGCCTGCCAGGCTCCTCTGTCCATGGAATTCTCCAGGCAATAATACTGGAGTGGATTGCCATTTCCTTCTCTAGGGGATCTTCCTGACCCAGGGATTGAACCTGGGTCACCTGCATTGCAGGCGGATTCTTTACCGCTGAGCCACCGGGGAAGCCCCAATGTAAACTATGGATTCTGAAATATTATGCTGTGTCAATGTAGGCTCATAAATTGTAAAAAACAAACAAACAAACAAAACACCACTCTGGTGAGGGAGGTTGATAATAGAGGATGCTATGCATGTGTGGGGATGGGGGTATACTTGGACCTTTCTTTCAATGTTGCTATGAACCTAGAACTTCTCTGAAAATAGCCTTTAAATATAGGGAAAAAACAATAATGATTGACACTCAGTAAATGTTCTCTAATAGGAAGGAGGTTTGGAGGGTGATACGTGGGGCAAGGGACTTTTCCTATAAAGAGCCAGGTTTTAGAATTTGAAATTTAGAATTTGAAAGCCATAAACTCTGTTGCAACTATTTTACTCTGCTTTGTAGCATAAAAAAGCCTTAGACAATATGTAAACCAAAAGTTGGTGTTATATTCTTGCAAAAACAGATGGTGGGTTACATTTGACCTAAGGGAAATGGTTTGTTGATCCAGATGATGCCAGTCTATTTGGTTACAGGTAAACCAAACTAGCATGATTTTATGGCGTTCCTGAATGTACAAACAGGGATTTCCTGAATGTAAAAACAAGAGTACACACTTGCATTTATATATGCATGTATGTATGTAAATGTCTGTATGTGTGTATGCATATATATTTTCATACACACATATACATACCAGAAGTCATCTGGAATCTCTAATTTCCTAAATTTGAATAAGATTGGCCTGTTATGGAGGCCTTCTATTCTTTTGATTATCTCTGATTTTCTGTCTACCAATTTCTTCCCTCTGTGTTTTGCATTCCTTTCTTTACCTCTGCCCTGGGGTCAGCCTAACCGTGATTCACAACTTCTTTTCCTTCACGCTAGCGCTCCAAATCCATGAATACGAAAACATTGTATGGAACACTACTCTTCTTTCACTCAAAGTCTGCGAATCTGTTCAAGTCCTTGCATCATGATTCACATAGCAAACAATTTCAAACTTTTAACTAATTTTAGACATTTATATTCTTACAAGGCCTTTCAGTCGTCATGCCACCAAGAGCTTCTCAGATCATTGGCCAATTGACCCAGACAGAATTGTTTTTAAACTGATTTTGATTTCTTTTTGTCTGTGTCTTTTCTGTTCAATCTCAGGCGAAATAAGTGAAGGAAGAAATAATTGTGTTGCAGAGAGAGAGTCGGGTATCTTTGTCATTATTTTCATTTCTACCATCTACTATTTCCTGGAAATTCACCTTTTCACTTGAGAGGCTTTATTTGTTGTAAGCAGTATCAGGCTTTATTGTTTTAAACTAGGTTCTGGATTGCTAGATATCTGATTTATGTTCCTCTGTGTGATTACCACAACTCTCTATGGTTGGTATTGTCCTTTTGATTAAAGAAAAAAATGACAGGAAGAATTGAGGCGGATCAAGAGATATGGTTGAAATGAAGAGCAAAAGATATATTTTTTAGAAGTGAATGAGTGGGACTTAGGATTCAGTGTCTCTGGGAGATGGGCTTGATGATATTATAGGTTAAGATAGGAGATAATTAATAATACCCAATTCACCTTCTGCCATCTCACCATAAAAGTACTCACAAAAGCCCTTTAATAGAGGCAATATTTTAACTGTAAGGGAGGTGGAAACAGTGATTAAGGCTCTTCTATGTTTCAGGAGGGCTTTCCTTAAGAAAAATGCATGTGGTTTCTGAAATGCAATAACTAAAGTGGATCACTCTTGAAAAGTCTTTAGGTGATTTTAAGCAAATCCCTATCAAACCTTGTGTTGATTTTAGTATATGTATAAAAAAGACAGTGGTTGAATCACTATCACTTAGGATGATTAGTAGTGAATACTGAATTAGAATGTCAGGCTATTGGAAGGTAAAACTTATGAGTACAGGGGTTCTTTTGACTGTTTATACCATGCTTTAGTCCCTGGTATTAAGTAGATACTGAATACTAGTTTGTTGAATGAAATAATTTAGAACATTCTCAGTTTTGAAACAATATTGAGGCAGTGGGATCTGTTTTGGTGGAAAAGTGAGAAAGCATTATAAGTTTCAGAGCAGGTTTGGTTTCCTGCACTGTTCCCACACCTGCCCTATCTGTTGTTCCACTGGCATTATCCTTAGATCCATATTATAGTAAAGATTTTCTCCATCTTCAGTATAAGATTTGTTAAAGAGCTATTAAAGTGATAGTATTTAAGTATTAATATAACAAAGATGTCATCAGGGCCACTTGGTCTTTTCCAATAACTTTCGGGTTCTTTGGCAGGGGTAGGGATGGCATTTTACCCAGTCATCTCTGGCTATAGTTGATTCCTTTGAATTCTCCCATTTTTGTCAGGTGTTGCAGCTGTTACTGCATTCCTCAAATATGAAAAAAAGTCTCCATTCTATGATTACCCCAAAATACCACCCACACAAAGACAGGAAGTATAACTGAATTTACTGAGTGCTTGAATGAATAAAACACATGTAGTAAATTTGAATAGAATATTCAGTTCAGTTCAGTCGCTCAGTCATGTCCGACTCTTTGCAACCCCATGGACTGCAGAATAGAATGTTGCATCTCCTATTTTTAAGTTATGTGGATAATGTTCTCTTTCTGTCCTCCCGCATTTTCACTTATTCTCTCCTGTTTGTATCATATCAACTTGGCTTATACTTGGCTTCCTAATTTTTCTAAGCCCCTTTTTTAACACCTTTTTTTTCCTGGTTCCCTTGTCCTTGTCTCCAATCCTGATTTCTTACTTCTTACACAGAATAGCTTTGTCTCTGCTCATCTTGGTGGTGACATAGTTCGGTGTTTAAGGATGTGAGCTCTGGACTGAGATCTCACTGGTGCTGGTCTTCCTCTGCTTTTTATTAGCTGTCTGACTCTGGGAAATAGTTTTAATTTTTCTGTGTCCTTGTTTAATTTCTTATGATGTTTGCAAGGCTGTGATGAATTGATAAATGCAAAGCACTTAGAAAAGTGTGGTATGCTAGAAAGCTTTCATTAAATGTTAGTTATTATTATTATCTTGCTTCAAGATCTCTCTTCTTAAAAGGAAAAAGAAAAGAAATAAAACCAAGTACCTTGTCAATGTGTTTCACTAAACAGAGACAGATATACCAACCACTAGTAGTCAACATTAATGTAAAATTATTTCCTCTCTACTCAAGAAAGCAAATTGTACTTCTTACTCTAAAACCAGAAGCCATTATTCCCTCATTTTGGTTAGTTGGTTTTCTCTCTCCTGGGGAAACTCATCATCATATATTTATTTTTTTATGGGTGAATTCATCTTTTAGATTTTCTATTACTAAGTGTTGAAGCTTGTTAAACGCACCTTCATTGTATGTAGGCAGCTTATAGGATTTTAGTGACAACTGAGTAGAATAATAACTTTTCTTAACAGCTTTTCTAATGGCTTAAGACACTGGTTAATACTTCATAAACAGAAATTATTTCATTTGTTCTCTCATCTAAAAAATTTGAATTATACTGATTCTCAGAAGGGGAGAATCAATGAATGATAGGCTTTTTTAGAGATGGAGGGTAACTTAGAGATAATACAGTAGTGTGTCTCTACATTTTAACATGAGTATTTGGGGCCCATTAGTTAGATGATTTACAGAAGGTTTTGTGTCTCTGTGATAGAATTGGAGTAAAGCAACTCTGAATACTATTGTTCCTGTACTCTTCCTTATTGATGGTATGTAACTTAGAAAAAACAAAAAAAGGTAAACCAGTAGTGTTTACCTGTATACACAATCAGTATAGAAAGTATAGAAAGAACAATCCTGCTTTCACATGTCTCCCAAAGTGAATGTCCAACAGTAATGTGAATTTATCACTAATTTGAATTTTTAAGTGATTCACATCACATTGGTTGAGTCTCCACTCAGAGGAAATTATCTTCCAGAATAAGATTGCCATTGTTGTATTTCCTATGCAAATGCTCAATCTCCTTCTTGTTGAATATATTCTACTGTTGTGTTCATTTGCATAATAGATGTCTAGAGCATTATTTCAATATATTAACTTCCTTTGTGCTAACAAAAGTCAAATCAATAACACAATCCCCCAGTCTCAATGATGTTACTATTTAACTAAAAAATAATGGATGTGAACCTAAGAGTGCAGATATTCAACATATAGCTCATCATTGTCAACTGAATAGAGCAGAATTTCACAAATTCCAATATATTCACATCAAGCCAAAGTAGATAGAGTAGTTGATTTAACTGGCTTAATCACAGCTACCTTAGAAGCAAAGTGGATATTTTGTTAAAGATCTGAGGAAAAAGGTTAGAAACATAAGTTTGTAGATAAGACAGGATCTTGTAGACTGTCACGGAAGAGAAAAATAGCATAAACATAATTTTGGCAAGCAGAATTTTTGATTGGGATACGATGTGCATGTGATGGGAAAGAAAGAGTGGTTTAATTTGGGGGGTTGAGTGAGAATAAGGCTGGAACTATTTGTGGAGAAACTTAAAGACCATGCTCAGCAAAATCTGCATATAATTTTATGATTTAATGTGCTTTGCTTTTACTCTCTTTCGGCAAGACCTTCCTTCATAAACTCAAAATAACTCATGAATGAATTATAGCCAGTATCTCTTCATGTTTTAGAAGCTCCATGAATTTATAATGAATTCTATTCTTTGTATTCTCTATTTGAGTGATGAAAGGGTCAGAAGCACAATTTATAGGTTAAATGATATTAGAGAACTGTGCATTGTATGACATATTTCATTAAAGCAGAGGCTATGAGCTGGGGCTTTACCAACCAGGAATTTCACACATCTGACCAGCAATCTTGTTCATAATTACTTTTATAATTGCCAAGAATAAGAAAAAAAAACTGTCTGCATGCATTTTTTGAAGTTTTACAATTGTAGTGTCTATTCAGAGTGGATTTCAGTTGTTAGGGGATGCTATGTCATATAAAATGTAAACATAAGGTATTATAATTAGTTTTTTGGCACTTATGTAAAGTATAAAAATTTGTCTATAACTAAATGTCCTGAAAAGATATAGTAGCATTGTACTAAAATTGGAATTGAAATCCTTTAAGGATATTCTTTGTTAGTAGAAAAGGTTAGTTACAAATTATCCCAAGAAAATTTATAAACCCTTGAAGCCCATTAAAAGGTTAATTGCTACCATTTGAAAACTTGTCTTAGAATCTCCCTGTTCATAAAATTAAAACGTAAGTGTTTTAAAGTGAAAACAATGTTATATGTAATGTGTAATTATAATATGACACCAGATGCATATGGATAATGCAGTAAAATCCAACAGATGTATTGGTAACTGACAGTAAATCAATTAAAATTTTTCAGACATCTCCCAGTTGCTTTTCTAGAGCCATGATGTTTCTTGAGCCTAGTTTATTTTTTTTTAATATGAGTACAGTTGCTTTTTATTTTAAAAAAGTTTTATTAGAGTATAGTTCCTTTACAATATTGTGTTAGTTTCTACTGTACAGCAAAGTGAATCAGCTATATGTATATACATATCCCCACTTTTGATATCCTTCCTATTTAGGTCACAACAGAGCATTGAGTAGAGTTCCCTCTGCTGTACAGTAGGTTCCCATTATCTATGGGAACTTAGTTTGATATACATAAAGTTATGGCAGAAATAAAGAACAAGGCAAGACAATGTATAATTGATACATGACACAGATTTTAAGTGTTGTTAAGGTTTAGCAGATGTAAATATTGCCTTTAAGAAGAATAGAGATTTTCCAAATTTTCTAACACTCATTTTATTTATTTCAGTCAATGGCCAAAGGGAAGTTTCAGACCGGTGGATGATAAACTATGCCATCTGAAGGGCTGTTAGAAGATAAGAAAATTGCTTAATTAGCCACATAATGATAGTTTAAAAAGCCAGTAATTTATTTAAATATGTAATGAACTATTTGATAATGAACATTTTTCCTGCTCTTTACTTAGCACGATATGATAGTTTAATTTCCTTATGATAATATATAACATTTAAAAATAATATTGAATAGCTTCCTTTTTTATATATTGATATAATTATGCACGGATTTCCCAGGTGGTGGTAGTGGTAAAGAGCCTGCCAGTGCAATAGACTTTAGAGATGTAGATTTGATCACTGGGTTGGGAAGATCACCTGGAGAAGGGCACAACAGCCAACTCCATTATTCTTGCCAGGAGAATCCCATGGACAGAGGAACCTGGTGGGCTATGGTCCATAGGGTCGCAAAGTTCAGTTCAGTTCAGTCAGTCACTCAGTCATGTCTGACTCTTTGCAACCCCATGGACTGCAGCACTGCAGGCTTCCCTGTCCATCACCAGCTCCCAGAGCTTACTCAAACTCAAACTCGAGGTTGCAAAGAGTTGGACACAACTGAAGCAGTTTAGCATGTAATTGAGCATACTAAGTTTTCAAAACAGTGGGTGGCTTGAACCTTGATATTTAAGCTAGGCCTACAAATTTGAAGAAATGAAAAGAACAGTATGTAGTAAAAGGGGAGGAGTTCACCATTGTTAATGATCTTTGGAATCTTGTATAATTACTGGATGAAACAATCCCATTGATTTGTACCTCTCCCTTCTGGCTGTGTACCATTCTGTCTGGGATAAGGTGTCACCATTTACATTTTTGAATGAATTCCTATCTTGCATTCACTCTGAGCAAAATGCATATGTTGTGGCTGAAATACAATGGAAAGGTTTGATGTTTTTATACAGAAGACCTGAGTTTGAGTCCTAACTCCATCACCTTTCTACTGTGTGATCTTGAGCAAGTCACTTAATTTCTCTGAATGAGATTCTAATTTTTCATTTGAAAACTGGAATGGTATTAATACTTTCCTCACTCATAGTAATTCTATGCTTGATTATGAGAACAGTGTACCCTTTATCAAGTGCTGTGGAGTCATTAGTTCTTGTATTATTTTCCCTTCCTTTTCCTCCCTTTCTCCCTCCCTCTGTGCCTCCATTCCTTCTCTCTTTCATTTTCCTTCCAATAGCTATCCATATTGGGGAAAATTCTAAAAGAAAAAAAAATAGCTTATATAGTGTTCTTAACTTGCTAAATGTTGGGTAAAAGATTAAAAAGTCTTTTAACTCAATTTTTCACTTTTTATGCAGATATTTAGGTGTCCTCTTAACTACAAGATGGCTAGATATCTCCCATAATTACCTTGGTATAAGTTGAAATCAGAGTTATTTCTTCCTAACCTTTTCTTCCAAGCCTGAACAAAAGTCATAGAAAATGATTTTTTAGAGCAGCTTATTAGCATAATAATTTCATAGGGTAGAAATATAATGATTGGATTATTTCAAATACATAACCTCTAAAAAGTAAAGCTCACTTCTTATTCTTGGGGAAGATAATTTTCTAGTGGATGTGGCATGGACAGGAAAGGCAGCAGGCTGACAGAAATCCACAGTTATGATTTCTGCTGTTCAGTACAAGGTCAATGGTTAATTAAGTCACCACCAGTGGAAATTTGATCATGAATGAGGTCTCTAACTTTACCTGTATTACTAGGCTCTCAGTGGATGACTCAGCTAAGTCATTATATTAACTTTGCTTCCTCCAGACGGGTACATGATTCAGAGGGAACTGGCAGGGGATTTAGGATGTGAGGTTGTAATATTACTTTCTGGATACCATTTCAGAAAATGCACGTCCACCTCAGAACCAAGATTTGTAAAGTTTTGTTTGTCATGAAAATTAATGACATGTTGTTATGAGTAATTTAGGTGGCAAGGATTTCATGGGTACTTTTATTATTCATTGATTCATGACATGATTCACTCATTCATCTCCACAAATAATCACTGACTATCTGTTCTGAACTAAGCACTGTTCTGGGCATTGGGATTAAGGAGATAAAAAGAACAGCATCAGCCTTGGCATCACTCAGGTCCTGGAAGGTCCTCAGTTCACAACCTGGTAAATTGAGGCAGAGAACGTGTAATTGCCAAGTCCATAACTAGAATCTCAGACTGAGCCACTGCCCAGCTTGGCACTTACTATAACTATGATGCTTTTTAATTTTTTCTGTTAAATCACAGAAGTGTGATATAGTATAATTAGGTCTCCTATATTTGTACAGTACATAAATAATGAAATTTAAACAACAGACACCAGAGAAAACTTAGGTGCATTTAGATGCAGGCAGTGTAAATTAACAGCCCAAGAAAATCTTTCCTTGCTTTAGAGGAAAGGTATCTTTGTTTATGGGCTTCCCAGGTGGTGCTAGTGGTAAAGAACCCACCTACCAATGAAGGAGATGTAAGAGACGCATGCTGATCCCTTGGTCAGGAAGATTCTCTAGAGGAGGTCATGGCAACCCACTCCAGTATTCTTGCCTGGAGAATCCCCATGGACAGAGGAGCCTGGCAGGCTACAGTGCATGGGGTCACAAAGAGGTGGACATGACTGAAGCGACTTAGCATGCAGGTACATTTTTGTTTACATTTGTACCACTTTCTTTGTATCTTCATTCTGTGAGTCTGTCCATAAATAACCTTCTCTCTTTCCTCTGAAGTGTGCTTTGTGCCATATTTTTATGCATCAGAAACAGGTATGTGAGAAGAAAAACAAACGGCACTTTTACTCAAATTAGGGCTTTAAGATATTTGTTGTCCTCTGACAAAAGCTAAATACATATTCATAGCATCCTACAAACAGTGGAAATTCCATCTCTGCCTCTAGACTACCTTCAACTAGGTCACACCAGGCAGTTAGGGATATATATTGGTTCTTATGTGTCTACGGAGAGGAATCCATTTTTGGATGTTGGGCTGGGAAACAGTTTAGGTTGTGGCTTATGTATATTTATAGTGCTTGCATTTACTCTCTTGCTGTTCCCCTGTGTGAATTGTTGTATTGGTTCATTTTGACAGTATTGAATGAGGCACAATGTTTTAACCTCTTTTCTCTTGTAATTATATAAACATGTACACTCTACATGGTGACCTGGGAATGCTGATCAGAACATCTGTTATGATAAATGGAACAGTGAATGAGAGTTGATTTTTGAATTGTAAAGTACTAGAAGTCACTCTTCTGATCTGTGGCTTTATGCAAATGATAATGTTTGAAAATGTTGCTGAAATCTGTCATTCCTTAACTTACCAGAGATAGAGAGTTTGTTTTGTTTTGTTCTCACATGGCTGCTGCCCAGCTAGAGAAGTATTTGTCTTTCTCAGAATCAATTAAGTTAACCTTTATAGCAACTTACATAGCAGCTTAAGCATTCTAGAGCCTGCAGGAAAGTGCTACCTTAAAGTAACCAGTAATGTTGGGATAACCTCAAGATATTCTTGGCAAAGGTCCTTCAAGGTATAATCGGCATCACTTCCATATGTCCTTGGTCAATTTTGGGCTAAGGAGCCAGGAGCCATGGGATAAAAATTAATAAAATGAATATTACTCTCATTATCATTCTCCTAAAATAAACAGTCAAAGAAAACTCTAGATTTAGTGGCAGATAAAGAGCTTACCTTACATGAGAACCTCTGCCCATTCTTTTGACTCCTTACAAACCTTCACTACATTGTGATAGCCAGTCTCAGGAGAATTATCAGTTATCTTTCCCATTATCATCTTGGCTACAACTAGAAGACTTTTTTAAAATTACTTTTCCTGTATTTGTTTTTCACTGATTTTTAAATATATTTTTTCCCATTTAGTTTATAGTTGTTCTCTCATTTAAAAAGGAACAATTTTAATTTTGAATTTGCTTAGCACATTTGAGGCTGGGGAGAAAATTTCAATGGAGTCACTACTCAAAAACATATTGGAAAGTTCTGTTCTGAGGGATGCAGGTGGTGGTTTAGTTGCTAAATTGTGTCTGAATCTTGTGACCCCCTGAACTGTAGCTCACCAGGCTTCTCTGTCCATGGAATTTTCCAGAAAAGAATACAGGAGTTGATTGCCATTTCCTTCCCCAGGGGATCTTCCAGACCCAGGCATTAAACCCATGTCTCCTGCATTGCCAGAGAAATTCTTTACACTGAGCCACTAGGGAAGTCCAGCAGATGCAGTATTGTCGGTGCCTGATCGGAATCATCTTTCTAAAAACAGGGCATTTTCAGGCTCAGTTTTCAAGGTCATTGTTCTGTAGAGATAAAATAGTTCATCTCTATAGTGAAGGGCTAAGTTTGTTAAATCTATATTTGGATAATTTCCTATGACTGGGAATGTTCTCTCTTTAGCTTGGGTTCTATCCAGTCCTAAGAATCCAAAATTGTATAATCTTATACCCTAAATTACTCCATCCTCAAAAATCATTTCCTCTATAAAGGTATGTCAGATATATAAAAATTCTTTTTATTTCAAGAAGTCAAGGAAATAGTCATTATCTATATTCCTATTATTCATAGATATTCTCCATGAATATTTTGGTATATATCCTTCCAGGCTTATATCTATGTATTTTTATATTTATTTATCTGTTCAGTTCAGTTCATTTCAGTCACTCAGTCGTGTCTGACTCTTTGTGACCTCATGGACTGCATCATGCCAGGCTTTTCTGTCCCTCACCAACTCCTGGAGCTTGCTCAAACTCATGTCCATCGAGTTGGTGATGTCATCCAACCATCTCATCCTCTGTCGTCCCCTTCTCCTCCTGCCTTCAGTCTTTTCCAGCATCAGGGTCTTATCCAGTGAGTCAGTTCTAGAGCTTCAGCTTTAGCGTCAGTCCCATCTCTGCTTTTTAATATACTATATAGGTTGATCATGGCTTTTTTTCCAAGAATCAAGCGCCTTTTAATTTCATGGCTGCAGTCACCATCCACAGTGATTTTGGAGCCCAAGAAAATAAAGTTTGTCACTGTTTCCATCGTTTCCCCATCTATTTTCCATGAAGTAATGGGACCGGACGCCATGATCTTTGTTTTCTGAATGTTGAGTTTTAAGTCACCTTTTTCATTCTCCTCTTTCATCAAGAGGCTCTTTAGCTCCTCTTTGCTTTCTATAATAAAGGTGGTGTCATCTGCCTATCTGAGGTTATTGATATTTCTCCCGGCAATCTTGATTCCAGCTTGTGCTTCATCCATCCCGGCATTTCACATGATGTACTCTGCATATACATTAAATAAGCAGGGTGACAGTATACAGCCTTGATGTACTCCTTTCCCAATTTGGAACCAGTCTGTTGTTCCATGGCCGGTTCTATCTATAGCTTCTTGACCTGCATACAGGTTTCTTAGGAGGCAAAGGCTTTGGCCTAGTCAATAAAGCAGAACTAGATGTTCTCTTGGAACTCTTGCTTTTTTTATGATCCAACAGATGTTGGCAATTTGATCTCTGCTTCCTCTGCCTTTTCTAAAACCAGCTTGAACATCTGGAAGTTCACGGTTCACGTATTGTTAAAGCCTGGCTTGGAGAATCTTAAGCATTACTTTACCAGTGTGTGAGAAGAGTGCAATTGTGTGTTAGTTTGAATATTTTTGGCATTGCCTTTCTTTGGGATTGGAATGAAAACTGACCTTCTCCAGTCCTGTGGCCACTGCTGAGTTTTCCAAATTTGCTGGCATATTGAGTGCAGCAGTTTCACAGCATCATATTTTAGTATTTGAAATAGCTCAACTGGAATTCCATCACTTCCACTAGCTTTGTTGGTAGTGATGCTTCCTAAAGCCCATTTGACTTCACACTCCAGAATGTCTGGCTCTAGTTGAGTAATCACACCATCGTGGTTATTTGGGTCATTAGGCTCTTTTTTTTTGTAGTTCTTCTGTGTATTCTTGCCACCCCTTCTTGATATCTTCTGCTTCTATTAGGTCCATACCATGCCTATCTTTTCATGAAATGTTGCCTTGGTATCTCTAATTTTCTTAAAGACATCTCTAGTCTTTCCCATTCTATTGTTTTCCTCTATTTCTTTGCATTGATCACTTAGGAAAGCTATCTTATCTCTCCTTGCTATCTTTGGAACTCTGTATTCGATGGATTTATTTTTCCTTTTCTCCTTTGCCTTTTGCCTCTCTTCTTTTCTCAGCTGTTTGTAAGGCCTCCTCAGACAACCATTTTGCCTTTTTGCATTTCTTTTTCATCATAATAGTTTTGCTCACTGTCTCCTATACAATGTTATGAAACTCTGTCCATAGTTCTTGAGGCACTCCGTCTATCAGATCTAATCCCTTGAATCTATTTGTCACTTCCACTTTATAATCATAAGGGATTTGATTTATGCCATACCTGAATGATCTAGTGGTTTTCCTTACTTTCTCAGTTTAAGTCTGAATTTCACAGTAAAGAGTTGATGATTTTTGCCACAGTCAGCTCCCGGTCTTGTTTTTGCTGACTGTATAGAGCTTTTCCATCTTCAATTGCAAAGAATATAGTCAATCTGATTTTAGTATTGACCATCTGGTGATTGTCCATGTGTAGAGTCATCTCTTGTGTTGTTGGAAGAGGGTGTTTGCTATGACCAGTGCGTTCTCTTAGCAAAACTCTGTTAGCCTTTTCCCTGCTTCATTTTGTACTCCAAAACCAAACTTGCCTGTTATTCCAGGTATCCCTTGACTTCCTACTTTTGCATTCTAGCCCCCTATGATGAAAGGACATCTATTTTTGGTGTTAATTCTAGAAGGTCTTGTATGTCTTCATAGGACCGTTCAACTTCAGCTTCTTTGGCATTAGTGGTTGGGGCATAGACTTGGAGTACTGTGACATTGAATGGTTTGCCTTGGAAATAAATAGGGATCTGTAGATAAATATTTAGACATAAATCTAGATGGGTTCTCAGGTGGCACTAGTGGTAAAGAACCCACCTGCCCAATTCAGGAGCTGCAGGAGACTGGGTTTGATCCCTGGGTTGGGAAGATCCCCTGGAGAATGGACTGGCAAGCCACTCCTGTATTCTTGCCTGGAGAATTCCATTTACAGAGGAGCCTGGTGGGCTATTGTTCATTGGGCCGCAAAGAGTCGGACATGACTGAAGTGACTAACACTTAACACTTATTGATAGCATAGCTAAGTTTTATTGAGAATCATTGTTGTAAAAGTTTTAATTTATCCTCTCATTTAATTTTTTCTACAATCCTATGTACTTGATAAAGCCAATAAGATAATATTTTTTCCAGTGGGCTAAACTGAGCTATGAATCCAAGCAGGCTGACACTAGAGATGTTATTTTGAACCATTACATAATATTGCTTCTTAAAAACTTGCTGATTCCGTACTTGCTATTTCATTAGCATTGTATCCTGAATGTTTTCCCATGTCAATAAATGTACATCTACCCAAGAATGTTAATGATTACACACTATTCCATTGGTGGTTTACAATACTATATAGAACCACTCTGCTGGTGATATACATTTAGATTGTTTCTAGTTTATTTCCTTATTTAAAATGATACTGCTATGAACTTCTTTGAACATGTATAATTTCTAGTATAATTTGTCTAAATCTTAAATATCTTTGCAGTTTGCCTTTATGCTGATAAAATTTTCCCTACAGAATTATCTGATCAAAGATTATTCCTTGATTCTTCAAGTCAATAAAATTACATTAGTGAAGTAATTATTTATTGAGCCTGTACTATGTGACAGGCACTCAGCTAAGAGCTGAGGATTCAACTATAGCAATTGTTTGAGTTTATAGGCTAGTTATTCTCACTAACTTAAGAATTTTAGACATATTTTTAAAAAGATTTACTTGATCATTTCCCAGGATATGTTTAGGACTTGTAACAGTTTACAGTGAAAATTTGTTGCCAGTGTGCGTGTGTGTGTGTGTGTGTGTGTGTGTGTGTGTGTGTGTGTTTATGTTTTGACCAACTCTCCATTCTGAACACCTGAAATGGAATAATCTACAGCTGCGTCATTTCATTTGACCATAAAACACATTGTTTAGGCTATATTTACATAGAGTCAGTGTAAGTATTTTTGTCAGTGACTTATTGTTTTATTTGCCAGTATCAGGTCACTATGTTTTCTCCCCTATTTTGCCTCTGGATTAAGTAGCTGGCTACGTTTTCTTCAGATCCTGCTTTTGTATAAGTCTTTGTGGGCGTGTATCAGTTTTGCATGCATACTCACATATGTGAACATTGTTTCTATATTAGATCTCTACATTAGATCTCTACTGGCTTAGTCACATTATCTGCAATTAAAATTTCCACAATGATTTCTCAAGTTAGATTTTTGGAAAAAGAAACTAACTAACTTTAATACTCTATTTACATATTTACATTTTCCTTGACGTACAATTGTCTGCAATATTTTCTTTCCACATCTGCTTTGAATTCTTTCAGTTTTTAAATTTGTCAGGAAATTAAATCCATTACTGAATACTGAAACTAGTTCTGAAAAGTTATAATTTGTATATAATTTCCAGTTAGCCTTAGCGATACAAGCTTCTATTCCACAGGCTGTCCTAATTATAAAAAATAATTCATAAGACTAATTTATAAATGGCTTTAGCAAATAAGAGAGGCTTTCTAGGTTATGTTAAGAGAATCACAGAGGAAGGGACACAGTCTGATCCACATGATTCTTGTAGTTGCCTGGGAAAAGGAAAATAAGGATTGTCCATTTGGTCAATTTCTTTAATATTCCTTTTGTATTGTATTGATATACAGTATTGCATTAGTACTTGCAATACTCATATTCTCTCCTCACATTAGTGGTTTATTCTTCAAACATATATTAAACACACATGTACGCCTAGCACTGAGTTAAATCCAAGGAGTCAAAAATGAGTGAGTTCCATACACATTGAACCATGTACAGAAACAGAAGGTTATGGCTATAAATCTAACTGAGGGAGTTTAGTGGAGAGGTAGGCTTTACAACAGAGATGATGGGGTTTTATTAATGGTAACATGAATCCTAAAATTTTTAATAATCTCCAAAGATTTTATATCTGATTAATACTATAGCTTTTAAAAGAGAAACAAAATATTTTTAAGGATTTAAGAAACTTTACCCCCAAATGTGTAAACAATTCCTTTCTTTATTATTTTTTAATCCTCTCAATTGAAAGAAAATAATAAATGCAAAGATACACAGCTCATACATAATAGTTGATAGTCCAGCTAATAGCATAAAGAAGATTTTTTAGGAAACTATGCACAATAAATATGTAAAGGAGAATGGAGGGATTTTCTTAATGTTATAGTCCAGATAAATAATGTAAATTATTTTGCATGTAATATCAAATTACATATTTAGGCTGCTTCATGGGTTATACTATTATTATTAAATTGATTTCTGAGTTTTTAAAATAATTTGCTAACCATTATTTTATTACTATTTCTAGATTAAAACTTAAGGAAATTTATTTTACCTCCAACTTAGCCTTATAACATCCAAATGCTCTTTGTAAACTCAAAACATACTTGTATCCATATTTTTATTGACTAGATTCAGTAATATTTTGATGTAGAATTTCTCAAATCAATTTTCTTTTTTTTGCAAATGAAGGTGAGGCTAGCATGTAACCAGCCCTTAACTTCTGACAGAATCAGTATTGTTCCTCAATTTACTGAGCAGTTCTTAAGCCATCTTAGAATCAGGAAAGTTTTCTGAACCTCTGATCTTCAGGATCATTTCATCCAGCCCTTCATTTTGCAGAGAAGTAAACATTTGTTTGGATAGTGAATGGGGTTTGCTCATTCAATCACTTTTGCGTTTTCTTTTAGCTGACCTGTTTCTTAAAAATCAATATAATTAAGTGTGTGCTTTTGGCCCTCAAATCGTTGGTGTTGTTTATACTGTTTGTGTGGTGATTATTCACGTGGCTGCCTTCCCTGTTATCTCAGTTTGATCTGCTCTATTTATATCTTGATATTATTCCAGCATCTGCCTTCCCAATCAGTGTGTATTCCTTCTCGGTCCTAAATTGCTAACATTTAAGTAGCCATTTCCCAATTTTCTTCTCAGTAGGTAGTACATCTACTTTAAAATTAATATTATTTTAATGTGTAACTCTGTGGTCCTCCCTACCATTTTAAGGATCCATTTTGTAGAAAGAAAAAAATAATCAACACCTATTTTCTATACACTAGCAAAAATTGTGTTGGAAACAGTAGGAGGTTTGTAAAGTTAAAAGCATATTTATTTTTAAAATAAGGAAGCACATTTACATGCCTGAGCATAACCAGTCTCTGTCCAATGGAACTATAATGTCATTTCCTTCAACATGATTTCAGTTTTTATGAGCCATCTAACTCATGTTCTTTATTCTAGACTATCAGCAGCTTCCTTTTCCCAAATGACCACTATCAGTTAGAGTTGTATTGATTATGATAGATGTGGAAGAGATATGCAAGATTAGCTTTCATATCTTCTATAGTTAAAGAACTACAGAGTGCTAAAACTGCAGAAAATTACAGGACATTCTAAAGAAAAAATTTTCACTAGTCACATGTCTGTATATTTTTTGTTTACTTGAAATATTGACAAAGGTGTGAACTTGTATGCCTAGATGAAGTTACACTAGTAACAGTACAATTCACAACATTATTGTCACTAGAAACGATGTCTCAAAATTCTGAAGCCAGTCCTTTAATTAAATTAGAAATACCCATTACTTCATGGCTCAAGGGAGTCAAAAACAAGTGAGGAGTGTCTCTCAGTGTGAGGGAAGAGATGAATCACTGCTCTTCCTCTTGGAAAATTCATACATTATACCATATGCTTTCCATACAGTCCTTTTCTGGGAGCTTTGACCTACTTACTCATTTTTCCATGGCGTGTCAGTCATTCAAGCCCATGTGCACATGTGTTCTTCTGATTGCATACACTTAAGCAGCCTGGGTTGTATCTATCAACTTAACACAAAATCAGTTTCAGAGTGTTATAGTCATATTTCATATGGGTGTAAAAAACTCTAAGAATCTGTCTTAGGAAACTAAAAGTGTTTATCATTCAGAAAAAGGAAAGCTGCTGTGAAAACTACCAGAAACTGAAGATAAAGAGTGGCAGTCTCACCCAGCAGGAAGCAGTACAGCATAGTGATTAAAAGCGGGAGCCTAGATTAAGGTCTTCTGTGTCTGAATACAGTATCCATCACTTTCTGACCGTGCAACTGACCTTAGGCAAGATTCTTAAGATGCTGGGCCTTCTTGAAGGTCTTGCTAACATAGAGGACATTAGACCCAGTAAAGTAAGTCATTTGGCCTAAAAAAGTAAAATACCTTGTGAGGCAATGGACCATAAAAGAGACAAGGGATTCTTAGGCTTACCAATGTGAAAGACTTAAATATCAAAGTTATATTCAGAATTAAAATATAACATATTAGAGCAATGGGTAATACCCTGAAGGCAGAAAAATGTGATTCAACTACATTTCTTGATGTCATTCTATTTATGTTTGTAAATTATTTATCATGATGCCTGATATAATGATGCTCTTAATGAATGTTGACTATTAGAAGCTTTCATCCTTCAAAGTAGCATGGGTTTAACATGTTTTGTACTGATTTAACTTTCTTTCTTTTTAAATTTAAGTATAGTTGATTTACAATATTATATTAGTGTCAGATGTACAGCATAGCGATTCAACATTTTTATAGGTTATACTATTTTCAGGGTTATTACTACATAATATCTATATATCCTTGTGCTCTGCAATATATCCCTGTTGCTGATTTGTTTAACATGTTAGTTTGTGTCCCTTAATCCCATATACCAGTCTCACTTCTCCTCCCTTCCCTCTTCCCACTGATAACCACTATTTTGTTTTCTATACCTGTGAGTCTATTTCTTTTTTGTTATATACATTCATTGTTTTCCTTTTTAGATTCTATGTATCATTGATAATATAGAGTATTTAACTTTCTCTGTCTGAATTATTTTACTAAGCATAGTATTATCTAGATTCACCCATGTTGTTGCAAATGGAAGAATTTTATTGTTTTTTATGGCTAAGTGATATTCCATTGTGTGTTTATCTAAATACAGAGAGATATTATTTAATTTGTTTTTAATTGGAGGATAATTGCTTTATAATGTTATATTGGTATCTGCCATTGGGTTAAGTTCAGTCACTCAGTCATGTCTGACTCTTTGCGACACCATGGACTGCAGCATGTCAGGCCTTCCTGTCCATCACTAACTCCTGGAGTTTACTCAAACTCATGTCCATGGAGTTGGTGATGCCATCCAACCATCTCATCTCTGTCGTCCCCTTCTCCTCCCACCTTCAATCTTTCCCAACATCAGGGTCTTTTCCAATGAGTCAGCTCTTCACATCAGGTGGCCAAAGTATTGGAGTTTCAGCTTCAGCATCAGTCCTTCCAATGAATATTCAGGGCTGATTTAATTTAGGATTGACTGGTTTGATCTCCTTGCAGTTCAAGGGACTCTCACGAGTCTTCTCCAACACCACAGTTCAAAAGCATAAATTCTTCGGTGCTCAACCTTCTTTATGGTCCAACTCACATTTATACATGACTACTGGAAACACCATAGCTTCAACTAGATGGACCTTTGTAGGCAAAGTAATGTCTCTGTTTTTTAATATGCTGTCTAGCTTTGTCGTAGCTTTTCTTCCAAGGAGCAAACATCTTTTAATTTCATGGTTGCAGTCAACATCTGCATTGATTTTGGAGCCCAAGAAAATAAAGGCTTTTCCTTGGGGAGCACATTCATCTTCCCCAGTGTTTATTGGTGGTCTGTTGGGCATATTCTGATGAGTTTAGCCAGCAGGGCATTAAAAAATTAAACTTCCTTTTTGATGGAGAAGATATTCTTTAGTCCTCACCACCTCTTATTGTCTCTCCAGTATAGGTATTTAACTTTGCAGCCCCAGACCAAAGGGCATTGGGGCTCAGAGGAAAGGCTGTTCTAGTGACTGCATTCAGCTCTGGGATGGTTTTGTGTCTTCCAAACTTTGGGTGTTGAGGAGTTGGTGCAGTGGTGATATAGATGCTCATCATTCTCTTTGGATAGGTGAAGTCTGGGGCATGCAGGACAGGATCCATCTAACTTTGAAGTAATGCCACTTCCAGTAGCAGATTCCCTAAGCTGCAGCTACTCAAGAATCAATTCAACCAGTACCCATAGAAGACTCTTAAGGACCATTCTTACTAAAGTTGTTGAACAGGAATCTGTGTTTTTATTCCTCTGACCACCCTCTTCTTGGACCTGCAACTCTGTGACTTAGATGAGGCCAACATTCTTTTAATAAAAATTCTGGAAACTGGCATATCTTCTAAGAAGATAGCAAATGATGTGTCATTCACAACATCAATTCCTGTATTAAAGTGAATGTGTGTAAGACACTGTACCTACTTTAAGATAGGATCTTTTTGAAGTTGTAGAAGTTAGATGTGACATTGGCTGGCACATTTATCACAGGTTTATGAGTCATACAATCCTCAGTAGTGGTTAAAATTGACCTAAATGAGAAAAAGTTTGGATTGGCTTCAGCAGTTGACTAATATAAATCTTTTATTTCAAGTCCTGAGTAATGTTCTTTTGTGAGTCATAGTCTGTGATGGAGAAAGTTGTAGTATTGTGAGTTCTGTGCAAATGAGGGATTCCTTACCAGTTGGTCTTCTATATCTGCTAAACAAAGTGGGGCAACTATGGAAAACTTTTCCAACTACTTATGAAAAAGAAGCCTATTCTATTCTATTCTGTTTCTTTTTTACCTAAAAGTCCTCTTATAAAATGATGAAAACTAGTAACTTTTACTATAAGCTTGGAGAAAGAATTGCAGGCATATTGTTTGAGGCAGGTAAGGTGGTCTGGTATTCCCATCATTTTAAGAATTTTCCACAGTTTGTGATTCACACAGTCAAAGGATTTGGTGTAGTCAATAAAGCAGAAGTAGATGTATTTCTGGAACTCTCTTGCTTTTTCTGTGATCCAGTGAATGTTAAAATTTGATATCTGGTTCCTGTGCCTTTTCTAAATCCAGCTTGAACATCTGCAAGTTCTCAGTTCATGCACTGTTGAAGCTTAGCTTGGATAATTTTGAGCATTACTTTGCTAACATGTGAGAAGAGTGCAATTGTGCAGTAGTTTGAACATTCTTTGGCATTGTTTTTCTTTGGAATTAGAATGAAAATGACCTTCTCCAGTCCTATGGCCACTGCTGAGTTTTCCAAATATGCTGGCATATTGAGTACAGCACTTTCACAGCATCATCGTTTAGGATTTGAAATAGTTCAACTGGAATCCCATCACCTCCACTTGCTTTGTTTGTAGTGACGCTTCCTAAGGCCCAGTTGACTTCACATTCCAGGATGTCTGGCTCTGGGTGAGTGATCACACCATCATGGTTATGTGGGTCATGAAGATCTTTTTTGTATAGTTCTTCTATGTATTCTTGCCACTTCTTCTTAATATCATCTGCTTCTGTTAGAGCTATACTGTTTCTGTCCTTTATTGTGCCCATCTTTGCATGAAATGTTCCCTTGGTATCCCTAATTTTCTTGAAGAGATCTCTAGTCTTTCCCATTCTATTGTTTTCCTGTATTTCTTTGCATTGATCACTGAGGAATGCTTTCTTATCTCTCCTTGCTATTCTTTGGAATTCTGCATTCAAATGTATTTATCTTTCCTTTTCTCCTTTGCCTTTCATTTCTCTTCTTTTCTCAACTATTTTTATAAGGCCTCCTCAGACAACCATTTTGCCTTTTTGCATTTCTTTTTCTTGGGGATGATCTTGATCACTGCCTCCTGTTCAATGTAACGAACCTCTATCCATAGTTCTTTAGGCACTTGTCTATCAGATCTAATCGTTTGAATCTATTTCTCACTTCCACTGTGTAATCATTAGGGATTTGATTTAGGTCATATCTGAATGGTCTAGTGGTTTTCCCTACTTTTTTCAATTTAAGTCTGAATTTGGCAGTAAGGAGTTCATGATCTGTGGCACAGTCAATTCCCAGTCTTGTTTTTGCTGACTAGATAGAGCTTCTCCATCTTTGGCTGCAAAGAATATAATCAATCTGATTTTGGTATTGACCATCTGGTGATTGTCCATGTGTAGAATCTTCTCTTATGTTGATGGAATTGGCAAAACTCTGTTGTTGATCTATTGGTAAAACTCGGTTAGCCTTTGCCTGCTTTACTTTATACTCCAAGTCCAGACTTGCCTGTTACTCCAGATATCTCTTGACTTCCTACTTTTTCATTCCAGTCCCCTATGATAGAAAGGACATCTTTTTTTGGTGTTAATTCTAGAAGGTTTAGAACCTTTCAACTTCAGCTTCTGTGGCATTAGTGGTTGGGGCATAGACTTGGATTACTGTGACATTGAATGTTTTGCCTTGGAAACGAACAGAGATCATTCTGTCATTTTTGAGGTTGCACCCAAATGCTGCATTTTGGATTCTTTTGTTGACTATGAGCACTATTCACTTTCTTCTAAGGGATTCTTGCCCTCATTAGTAGATGTAATGGTTTTCTGAGTTAAATTTGCCCATTTCATTCCATTTTAGTTAACTGATTCCTAAAATGTTGCTGTTCATTCTTGCCATCTCCTGTTTGAGCACATCCAATTTATCTTGATTCATGGACCTAACATTCCAGGTTCCTATGCAATATTGTTCTTTACAGCATCAGACTTTACTTCCATCACCAGTCACATCCACAGCTGGGTATTGTTTTCACTTTGACTCCGTCTATTCATTCTTTCCGGAATTATTTCTCCATTCTTCTCCAGTAGCATATTGGGCACCTGCCCACCTGGGGAGCTCATCTTTCAGTGTCCTATCTTTTTGCCTTTTCATACTGTTCATGGGATTCTCAAGACAAGAATACTGAAGTGGTTTGTCATTCCCTTTTCCAGTGGACCATGTTTTGTCAGAACTCTCCATCATGACCCATCCGTCTTGAGTGGCCCTACACAGCATCGCTCATAGTTTCATTGAGTTAGACAACAGCGTGATCCATGTGATCAGTTTAGTTAGTTTTCTGTGATTGTGGTTTCCCTAGTGGCTCAGCAGTAAAGAGTCTGCCTGCCATGCAGGAGACCCAGGTTCAATCCCTGGGTCAGGAAGATCTGCTGGGGAAGGGAATGGAAACCCACTTGAGTATTCTTGCCTGGAAAATTCCATGGACAAATGAACCTGTCAGGCTACTGTCCATGGGGTCGCAAAAGTTATACACAACTGAACGACTAACACACATATTGTTTGATGCCGAGGTTATGTGAGATGTGATAGCCTTTCCTAAATTAATACAAGCAGACAAAATAATTAAACCAAACAAAAACAAAACTGTAAGAATGATTATCTTAGATTTTTTTTTAATTTCAGAAAACTCAACATAAGTATAAGAAAACAGTGAAAAAAGGGAATAGGGAATTTGATTGTGATAAAATAGTGGTCTCTAGGTTCATGAACGGAGAAGGCAATGGCACCCCAGTCCAGTACTCTTGCCTGGAAAATCCCATGGACTGAGGAGCCTGGTGGGCTGTAGTCCATGGGGTCGCGAAGAGTCGGACACTACTGAGCAACTTCACTTTCACTTTTCACTTTCATGCATTGGGGAAGGAAATGGCAACCCACTCCAGTGTTCTTGTCTGGAGAATCCTAGGGACGGGGGAGGCTGGTGGCTGCCGTCTATGGGGTCGCACAGAGTCGGACACGACTGAAGCGACTTAGCAGCAGCAGCAGCAGGTTCATGAAACTGTGTGAATCTTGGCACAAGTCTGTGGAAAACACTTAATTATAGATTAATAAGATGCTGCTTCAGGATCTTATAGTTCTTCTATGTTCTTTATTACCCTGGAATGTATTTTATTCACCAAATACTTTTCTGTGAACTCCTTAGGGTAGCAATTCTGTCTTCATTACCACATGGTTATAGAATGCTGTCTATAAATCTAATACTTCATAATAAAAAGAATAAGTCCAGGACAAAACACCTTTTACAGCAGGTGCATAGCACAAGGTGTATATTATTTTGCATGGTAAGAGAAAAGGCCCTGTTAAAATCTTGTGAAAAATTACCCTTTTATATGTCTAGGAACAGATGCAGAAAAAGTTTCACCTTTCAATTTCTTACTAGCAAGTTTTAAGATCAAAGATATACTTTTAGAATAAAAATAACTGATTTCTTACACAGAGAATCAAATTTGTAAACTTCTATTTTCTACTTCATAAAGAAAATAAATAAAATATTTAATTTCTCAATTTGTTGCTCAACTCTGCATCAGCAGATTACAGAGAATTTCTTGAGCTTAAGTAAGGTTTCTTTTATCCAAGGCCTAGACTACTTCCCATGCTTTGAATTTGATCCTCGTTTGCTCCTGAGCTACCTACTTCATCAGTTCCCTCTCTTCTCTGCCTTTTAACTTTCTTTTTGTTTTGGTTCTTCCCTCATCACATAAATATATTGTCTTTCTCATTAGAACAATAACGAATGCATAAATGTCTTGAAATTTCATACTATTGCTGGTTACTCTCCTGTTTTCTGCTACCCCTTAATATTATAGCTTCATTTTAAGATGTATTTTATCCACTTTTTTAAAAGATTGTAAGATTAACACAGGTTTATTGTTAACTATTTAAAATGTACACAAAGAAGAAAATTAATCAAGTGTCTATCGTTTAAAATAAACCACACTTATTACTCTGTTACGTGTAAGTGCAAATTGTAAATTCTTATAAAACATATTTGTCATCGGATACCTGCTATAGAGAGTAAAATGGCCAAATGCATAGTATTTTATTAATTATATGTACCGTATTTATGAAAACAATTTGCTCCCGTTGGATATTTAGAATGCTTCTAATATTATTCTTATGAACAAAATGAGTACCCTTGCTGCTAAACCTCCCACATTTTCCTTAAGGTTGTATCCTATTAGTAGAATTAGCAGATTCAAGTGGGTATTTTTAAAGCTTGAAAAACTAAAAAATAGTTTTCAAGAAACTTTGTAACAATTTAGCTTTCGACTGTACTTTTTAATTATACCTCAATAATTTTGATCTGTAAATGTTCCATCTCATTGTTTTAATCTTTCTTTTTCTCTGTTTTTGAACATTTTGAACATTGTGTACTCATTGATTCTTTGTATGTAATATTTACTATCTATTCATATTCTTTGCCAATGTTTCCTTTGGTGTAATTATATTTTTTAGTTGTTATTATTTTATATTGAAGATACCAACCCTTTTGCATATAGTATGTTTGTATTTAGTTTAACAAACTTTGGTATATTTTCTTTTAATCATTTTTATTAGTTTTATTATGAATTTTTTCAAATATTCAAGTTATAGTCAACAGTATTGCCCTTATTTTTACTGCCTGTGTTATCAAACTTAGAAGAGTCTTCACACTTTTATGCAATTGCTTTTTAACACAAAATTTTATTAAACAATGATCTATGCATGCCAACCTACACAAATCATAGAGTTGTCTTAATAATATACATCTGAGAACCTAGGATAAGAAACAGAATATCACTAGCACCTGGAAGCACATCATACACCCTTCCTGTACCTAACCCCCACCACCATTTTTGAACTTTTAAAAGAATTAAATCATACAGCAGTATTCTCTTGTGCCTGATAACTCCTTTCAGCATTTTGTTCATGAGATTCATCTCCTGGTGTTGAATGTAGTTGTTCACTGATGCATTTATTCCATGCTGCTATAAATATTCTTGTACATATTTTTTATACTGTTAAAACTTTAAAAAAAATTATTTATTTTTTTTTGAAGGATAATTGCGTTACAGAATTCTGCTGATTTCTGTCAAACCTCAACATGAATCAGCCATAGGTACACATATATCCCCTCCCTTTTGAACCTCCCTCCCATCTCCCTCCCATCCACCCCTCTAGGTTGATACAAAGCCCCTGTTTGAGTTACCTAAGCCATACAGCAAATTACCGTTGGCTATCTATTTTTACATATGGTAATGTAAGTTTCCATGTTACTCTTTCCATACATCTCACGCTCTCCTCCCCTCTCCCCATGTCCATAAGTCTATTCTCTGTCTGTTTCTACATTGTTGCCCTGTAAATAAATTCTTCAGTACCATTTTTCTAGATTCTGTATATATGTGTTAGAATATGGTATTTATCTTTCTCTCTCTGACTCACTTTACTCTGTATAATAGGTTCTAGGTTCATCCACCTCATCAGAACTGACTCAAATCATTCCTTTTTATGGCTCATTAATATTTCATTGCTGGAGAAGGCAATGGCACCCCACTCCAGTACTCTTGCCTTGGAAACCCCATGGACGGAGGAGCCTGGTAGGCTGCAGCCCATGGGGTCGTGAAGAGTCGGACACGACTGAGCAACTTCACTTTCACTTTTAATTTTCATGCACTGGAGGAGGAAATGGCAACCCACTCCAGTATTCTTGCCTGGAGAATCCCAGGGACGGAGGAGCCTGGTGGGCTGCCGTCTATGGGGTCACACAGGGTTGGACACGACTGATGCGACTTGGCAGCAGCAGCAGCAGCAATATTCCATTGCGTATATATACCACCACTTCTTTAATCATTCACTCTCAATGGACATGTAGGTTGCTTCCATGTTCTCTATTGTAAATAGTGCTGCAATGAACAATGGGATACATGTATCTCTTTCAGTTTTGTTTTTCTCAGGGTATATGCCTAGGAGTGGGATTGCTGGGTCATACGGTGGTTTTCTTCCTAATTTTTTAAGGAATCTCCATACCTTCTTCCATAGTGGCTGTATCAATTCACATTCCCACCAACAGTGCAAAAGTGTTCCCTTTTCTCCGCACCCTCTCCAGCATTTATTGTTTGTAGACTTTTTGATGATGGCCATTCTGACCGATGTGAGGTGATATCTCATTGTAGTTTTGATTTGCATTTCTCTAATAATGAGCGATGTTGAGCATCTTTTCATGTGTTTTTTAGCCATCTGTATGTCTTCTTTGGAGAAATGTCTGTTTAGGTCTTTTTCTCACTTTTTGATTGGATGTTTGTTTTTCTGGTATTGAGTTGTATGAGCTTCTTGTATATTTTGGAAATTAATCCTTTGTCAGTTGTTTCATTTGCTATTATTTTCTCTCATTCTGAGGGTTGTCTGTTCACCTTGTTTATAGTTTCCTTTGCTGTGCAAAAGCCTTTAAGTTTAAACAAGTCCCACTTGTTTCCTTTTTTTATTTCCATTACTCTAGAGGTGGGTCATAGAGGATCTTGCTTTGATTTATGTCATTGAGTGTTCTGCCTATGTTTTCCTCTAAGAGTTTTGTAGTTTCTGGTCTTCCATTTAGGTCTTTAATCCATTTTGAGTTTATCTTTGTATATGGTGTTGGCAGGTGTTCTAATTTCATTATTTCACATGTAGCTGTCCAGTTTTCCCAGCACCATTTATTGAAGAGGCTGTCTTTGTCCCATTGTCTATTCTTGCCTCCTTTGTCAAAAATAAGGTACCCAAACGTACATGGATTTATCTCTGGGCTTTCTATCTTGTTCCACTGGTCTATATTTCTGTTTTTCTGCCAGTACCATACTGTCTTGATGATTGTAGCTTTGTAGTATAATATAAAGTCAGGAAGCTTGATTCCTCCAGCTCCATTTTTCTTTCTCAAGACTGCTTTGGCTATTCAGGGTCTTTTGTGTTTCCATATGAATTGTGAAATTTTTTGTTCTAGTTCTGTGAAAAAAGCCATTGGTAAGTTGATAGGGATATCATTGAATCTGTGGATTGCATTTGGTAGTATAGTCATTTTCACAATATTGATTCTTCCTACCCAGGAACATGGACTATCTCTCCATCTGTTTATGTCATCTTTGATTTATTTCATTAGTGTCTTATAATTTTATGTGTACAGTTTTTTTGTCTCCTTAGGTAAATTTATTCCTAGATATTTAATTCTTTTTGTTGCAATGGTGAATGAGATTCATTCCTTAATTTCTCCTTCTGATTTTTGATTGTTAGTAAATAGAAATGCAAGTGATTTCTGTGTATTGATTTTATACCCGCAACCTTGCTAAATTCACTGATTAGCTCTAGTAATTTTCTGATACCATCTTTAGGGTTTTCTATGTACAGTATCATGTCATCTGCAAACAGTGAGAGCTGTATACCTTCTTTTCTGATCTGGATTTCTTTTATTTCTTTTTTTCTCTGATTGCTGTAGCTAGGACTTCCAGAACTATGTTGAATAATAGTGGTGAAAGTGGACACCCTTGTCTTATTCTTGATCTTAGGAGGAATGCTTTCAGTTTTTCGCCATTGAGAATAATGTTTGCTGTAGGCTTATCATATATGACCTTTACTATATTGAGGTAGGTTCCCTCTATGCCCATTTTTTGAAAAGTTTTAATCATAAGTAGGTGCTGAATTTTGTCCAAGGCTTTTTCTGCATCTATTGAGATTATCATATGGTTTTTGTCTTTCAAATTGTTTTTTACAGTGTATCACATTTATTGATTTGCGTATATTGAAGAATCCTTCAGGTCAGTTCAGTTGCTCAGTCGTGTCTGACTCCTTGCTACCCCATGGACCGCAGTATGCGAGACCTCCCTGTCCATCACCAGCTCCCAGAGTTTACCTAAACTCATGTCCATTGAGTCGGTGATGCCATCCAAACATCTTATCCTCTGTCATCCCCTTCTCCTCCTGCCTTCAATCTTTCCCAGCATCAGGCTCTTTTCAAATGAAGAATCCTTGCATCCCTGTAATAAACCCAACTTGATTACGGTGTATGAGCTTTTTGATGTGTTGCTGAATTCTGTTTGCTAAAATTTTGTTGAGGATTTTTGCATCTATGTTCATCAGTCATATTGGCCTGTAATTTTGTTTTGTTTTGTTTTGTCTTTGTCTGGTTTTGGTATCAGGGTGATGGTGACCTCGAAGAATGAATTTGGAAGTGTTCCTTCCTCTGAAATTTTTTGAAAGATTTTTAGGAGAATAGGCATGATATCTTCTCTAAATGTTTGATAGAATTCTCCTGTGAAGCCATCTTGTCCTGGGCTTTTGTTTTGGGGAGATTTTTGATCAGAGCTTCAATTTCAGTGCTTGTAATTGGGTTGCTCACAATATCTATTTCTTCCTGGTTCAGTCTTAGAAAATTGAACTTATCTAAGTATCTGTCCATTTCTTCCAGGTTATCCATTTTATTGCCATATAGTTGTGGATAATATTCTCTTATAATCTTTTGTATTTCTGCATTGTCTGTTGTAACCTCTCCTTTTTCTTTTCTAATTTTGTTGATTTGAGTCTTCTCTCTCTTTTTCTTGATGAGTCTGGCTAAAGTCCTGTCAATTTTGTTTATCTTCTCAAAGAACCAGCTTTTAGTTTTATTAATCTTACTATTGTTCCTTCCTTTATTTCTGCTCAGATCTTTATGATTTCTTACCTTCTACTGATTTGGTTTTGTTTCTTCTTCTTCTTCTTCTTTTTCTAGTTGCTTTAGCTATAAATTTAGTAGGTCTAGTTGATGTTTTTCTTGTTTCTTGAGATGGTAGTGGTGGTTTAGTTGCTAAGTCGTGTATGACTCTTGTGATCCCATGGACAGAGGAGACTGGCAGGCTACAGTCCATTTGATTCTCAAGGCAAGAATACTGGAGTGGATTGCCATTTCCTACTCCATGAGATCTTCCCAACCAAGAAATCAAACCCAGGTCTTCTGCATTGCAGGAGGACTCTTTACCAACTGAGCTACAAGGGAAACATGTTGTTTCTTGAGGTAGGATTGTATTTCTATACACTTCCCTCTCAGAACTGCTTTGGCTGCATCCCATAGGTTTTGAGTTGTCATGTTTTCCTTGTCATTTATTTCTAGAAATTTTTTGATTTCCCTTTTGATTTCTTCAGTAACCTGTTAGTTATTTAGAAACGTATTGTCTTATCTCCACCTGTTTGTGTTTCTTACAGTTTTTTTCTTGTAATTGATATCTAGTCTCACGGTTTTGTGGTCGGAGAAGATGCTTGATACAATTTCAATTTTCTTAGATTTACTGAGGTTTGATTTGTGACCCAAGATATGCTCGATCCAGGAGAATGTTTCATGTGCACTTGAGAAGAACATATATTCTTCTGCATTTGGGTGGAACATCCTGAAGATATCAATGAGATCCATCTCACTTAATATATCATTTAAGACTTGTGTTTCCTTATTAATTTTCTGTTTTGACAAACTGTCCATTGGTGTGAGTGAGGTGTTAAAGTCTCCTACTGTTATTGTGTTACTGTCAATTTCTCCGTTTATGTCTGTTAGTGTTTGTTTTATGTGTTGAGGTGCTCCTGTGTTGGGTGCATAAATATTTACAATTGTTTTGTCTTCCTCTTGGATTGATCCCTTGATCCTTATGTAGTGTCCTTCCTTATCTCTTGTAAACTTCTTTATTTTAAGGTCTATTTTGTCTGATATGAGGATTGCTACTCCAGCTTTCTTTTGCTTCTCATTTGCATGGAATATATTTTTCCGTCCTCTCACTTTCAGTCTGTATGCATGTTTAGGTCTGATGTGGGTTTCTTGTAGACAGCGTATATTTGTGTCTTGTTTTTGTATCCGTTCAACCACTCTGTGTCTTTTGGTTGGAGCATATAGTACATCTACATTGAAAGTAATTATTGATACATATGTTCATATTGCCATTTTATAATTGTTTGGTGTTGATTTTGTAGATCTTTTTTCTTCTGTTATATTTCTTGATTGTATAAGTCCATTTTAACATTTATTATAAAGCTGGTTTGGTGGTTCTGAATTCTCATAACTTTTGCTTGTCTGAAAAGCTTTTTATTTCTCCATCAATTTTTAATGAAATCCTTGCTGGGTATAGTAATCTTGGTTGTAGATTTTTCCCTTTCAGTACTTTAAATATATTCTTCCATTCCCTTCTGGCCTGCAGAGTTTCTATTGAAAGATCAGCTGTTAAGCATATGGGGTTTCCATTGTATGTTACTTGTTGCTTCTCCCTTGATGCTTTTAATATTCTTTTTCTTTGTTTTTAGTCTTTTTTGATTAGTATGTGTCTTGGTGTGTTTCTCCTTAGGTTTATCCTGTATGGGACTGTTTGTCCCTCTTGGATTTGATTGGCTATTTCCTTTTCCATGTTGGGAAAATTTTCAACTATAATCTCTTCAAAAATTTTCTCATACCTTTCTTTTTCTCTTCTTCTTCTGGAACCCCTATAATTCAAATGTTGGTGCATTTGATATGGTCCCAGAGGTCTCTGGGCCTATCCTCAGTTCTTTTCATTCTTTTTACTTTATTCTGCTCTTCAGAAGTTATTTCCACTATTTTATCTTCCAGCTCACTGATTTGGTTTTCTGCTTCGATATTCTGCTATTGATTTATTCTAGAGTATTTTTGATTTCAGTAATTGTGTTGTTTGTCTCTGTATGCTTATCCTTTAATTCTTCTAAGTCATTGTTAATTGATTCTTGCATTGTCTCCATTTTGCTTTCAAGGTTTTTGATCATCTTTACTATCATTATTCTCAATTCTTTTTCAGGTAATTTTCCTATTTCCTCTTCATTTATTTAGACTTCTGTGTTTCTGGTTTATTTCTTCATTTGTACTGTATTTCTCTGACTTTTCATTTTTTTTTTTTAAGGTGTTGTGTTTGAGTTCTCCTTTTCCCAGGCTTCAAGGAAAGTTGAATTCTTTCCTTGAAGAAGGTTGAATTCTTTCTTCCTTTTGGTTTCTGCCCTCCTAAGGTTGATCCAGTGGTATGTGTGAGCTTCCTATAGGGTGAGGTTATGCTAAGTTTTTGTTTGTTTGTTTTTCCTCTGATGAGCAAGGCTGAGTGAGGTGGTAATCCTGTCTGCTGATGACTGGGTTTGTATTTTTGTTTGTTGTTTAGATGAGGCATCCTGCACAGGGTGCTGTTGGTGTTTGGGTGATGCCAGGTCTTATATTCAAGTGGTTTCCTGGTGTGAGTTCTCACTATTTGATACTCCCTAGGGTTAGTTCTCTGGTAGTCTAGGGTCTTGGTTTCAGTGCTCTCATTTCAAAGGCTCAGGGTTTGATCTCTGGTTAGAAACAAAGACTCCACAAGTGGTTTGTTATGGCATTAAGGGAGAGTAAAACAAATATCCAAAAACAAGAAACAAAAGATGCACCCCAGACAAATGGCAGTTACAAAATCAGGCAAATAATAATTAAAATAATGGAATATACACATATACATATACACCCATGAACAAAGTGAAAACAGTCTAACAAATATAAAGTACAGTAGATTGATCTGGCAAACAAAGGAAATAAAAAATTATATTTACCAGTTAAGAACAAAACTAACTTGAGCACAAACTGGAAAACAAAACTAAAGCAACGTGCCAAGTGGGGAATAAAGCAATGAAAAGAAAACTAACAAATATGTTGAGAGGAAAGGAAAGAAAAGATAGATATGCATAGTTAAAGAGAGGTAGATGAAGAAGATTTATATACAAGAAAGATTAAGTGTAAGAGGAAAAGAACAGTAGGAAAGGCAAACCAATAAGTGTAAGTGTAGTAGGAATAAGTATAGAAAAAAATATAGTAGGTTTAAAAAAATTAAAAATTAAAATTATAAAAAAAGAGAAAAGAGAAATAATGGAAGAAGAAAGAAAAGGGTGGGGCGGGAGGGAGGAAAACTCCACATCACTGCAAAATCCCAATGTCAAGGCAGAGGTTTATAACAACAATAGAAAGTGTGACTGAATGTACATATATACATATACACCCATAAGCAAAATCAAAACAGTCCAACAAAAATTAAGTATAATAGATTCACCAGATGAACAAAGAAAAGCAAAAATTATATCTACCAGAACAAAACTAAGTAAAGCACAAACTGGAAAACAAAACTAAAGCAAGGTGCCAGTTGGGGAATAAAGCAATGGAATTAAAACTAACAAATATGTTGAGAGGAAAGGAGAGAAAGAAAAGAAAGAATAGGTATACAATGTTAAATAGAGGTATATAAAGGTGATTTATATATGTTAAAGATTAACTGTAAGGGAAAAGAACAGTAGGAAAAGCAAACAAAGGAATAAATGTAGAAAAAATAATAATAGGCTTAAAAATTAAAAATTAAAAAAAAAGGAAAAGAAAAAAGAGAGGAAAACTCCACAGAACTGCAAAAGCCCAACTTAGAAGTAGAGGTTTATCATAGTAAAAAATGTGTCTGAGGAAAAAGAAAAAAAAAAGCTGAAAAGTTTAATTGAATTTCTTAGTGCCAATAAAATTGACAACTACAACAGAGGGGTAAAAAAGGAAAAAAAATCCAAAGAATCTACAGAACAAGTCAAAAAATAAGAATAATAAATGTTTTTCTTGAGTCACTGCTGTCAGAGTCCTTTCCTGGGACTCACAGTCCTTTACTGGGAATCACGGTTCACCTTACCTCCCTAAGATGTCCTCCAACACTGTGCTGATCTCTGGACCTGCTGTGGGGACTGCTCTGATTCTAATCTGGCCCTACTCCTGTGTGTTCTTGCCTCCAATGTCCACAGCTATCAGAGCTAGTGCGTTTTCTTTTGTGGGAGCTCTCAATGGCCTTTTATATATTCCGTAGACACAGAGTCTTCTTAGTTGATCTTGTGGATTTAATCTGCAGCTTATACAGCTGGTGGGAAGATTTTGGGTCTTTTTCCTCAGTCACACTGCCCCTCGATTTTAACTGTGGTTTTATTTCCACCTCTACGTGTGTGTTGTCCACTGGGGTTTAGCTCCTGAGGCTGCCCTGGAGGGCTTGGGTTTGCCCCTGTGAGGGCCAGCTGTGGAGGTTGTACAGTTGCTTGGGTCACAGGGGTTCTGGCAGCACCAGGTACTCAGTGGGGTTGGCGTCTAGGGTAGTAGGAAATATAGTGCTCTAGAAGGGTATGGCAACCAGTTTTGGCAATACGTTCCAGTATTCTTGCCTGGAGAACCCCCTGTCTGACAGAGAAGCCAGGCCACAGCCTACAGGGTCGCAAAGAGTCAGACAGGACCGAAGCGACCATGTGAGCATAAACACAAGACTTTTTTTTTTTTTTGCCTGTGGCAGGTCTGCCCCAGTGAGAGTTGAGCGTGAAGGTGGTGCAGCTGCTTGGCTTGCGGGGACCCTGGTGGCGCCAAGTGTGCAGGGACTCGGACTGCCTCCACAACAGGAGTTATGGCCCTATCAGAGTCCTTTGTTGAGCCTCTTGTAGCTGGCGATCAGAAGGCCTCTTTGGCCAGTCTTTCTCCGTGGCTCTGCCCATACAGGCACTTAGAGGGATCCCTTGCCTGGGGTCCGTCTCTGTTGTTTGGTGTGACAGGCACTTAAAGGGGGCACCCTGGTTGGGATCCTGCTCTGTAGTTCCATGCATCAGTCACTGAAAGGAGCACCTTGGGTGAGGTCCTACACTGTAGTTAAGTGCGTAAGGCATTTGATGGGCCAGCCGCTCTATTGTTCAGCTGCCGATGCTGGCGCATAGAGAGAGGCTATGGTGATGGCTTCACCCCCTACGCGTGACTCAGCAGTAGCGCCTTACTTCCATGGCTTCCCAGCTTTCCTCTACAGGCATTTCCCACCACGATCTCTTCCCTCACATCCCCTCAATCCCTCTCTCCACAGTCAACAGCAGCCCTCGCCCTGGGATTGCTCCACAGTCCCTAAACTCTAGCTCCCAGCTGCTGCGCCTTCCAGGAGACCCGCATTCCTGCCTGGGGTATGTATGGCTGCGGCAAGGACTGTCTGTTCTCATTCCATTTAGACTGCCCCAGATTAGCTGTTTCCCTCTCAGCCTTAAATGTTTCTCCTCTGACTCAGACCGTTGCCCTGCTGTGGGGATTGGACCCCTGCTTCAGTTCCCTCACCTGCTGAGGACAGGTTCAGTCCCACTAACACTCCTGTTTTCCCCTCTACTTCCTTCATCCTACCAAGTATTGTATGGTTCTATATATTCTTTTCCATTGGTCAAGTACGCCTGTCTGCTTTCAGCTGGTGTTCTGCATGCACTTCTGTGTCTGAAGGTGTGTTCCTGATGTATCTGTGGAGAGAGATGTACTCCACATCCACCTACATTGCCATCGTGTTCTCCCTCTAAACTTTCTGTTTTGTATTGGGGTGTACCTCAGTCCATGGGGATTCTCTAGGCAAGAATACCATAGTGGGTTGCTATCTCCTCCAGGGGATCTTCCGAACTCAGGGATCAAAACCAGGTGTCCCACATTGCAGGTGGCTTCATTACCATCTGAGCCACTAAGGAAGCCCAAAAATACTGGAGTGTGTAGCCTATCCCTTCTCCAGGAGATCTTTCCAAGCTAGGAATCAAACCAGGGTCTCCTGCACTGTGGGCAGATTCTTTACCAGCTGATCTACCAGGAAAGCCCTACTATGAATATTTTTGTACATGTTTTTCTTTCTTCTTCTTCTTCTTCTTTTTTTTTTTTTTACTGTTTGAACTTTTTGTTTTATATTGAGGTATAGCCAATTAACAATGTTGTGATAGTGTCAGGTGAACAATGAAAGGACTCTGTCGTACATATTCATGTATCCATTCTGCCCCAAACTCCCCTCCCATCCAGATTGCTGCATAACATTGAGCAGAGTTCCATGTGCTCTACAGTAGGTCCTTATTGATTATCCTTTCTAAATATAGCAGTGTGTACCTGTCCATCCCAAACTCCCTAACTATCCCTTCCCACCATTCTTCCCTTCGGCAACCATAAGCTTGTTCTTAAAGTCTGTGTGTCTGTTTCTTGTCTTGTAAGTTCAATGGTATCATTTCTATTTAGATTCCACATATAAGAGATGTCATACAATATTTCTTCTTATTTTGATGAATATAGATATACAGTTTTTCTTGGACATAAAACGTGGAGCAAAATTTTGGGCCCCAGAGTTGGTGTAGTCTCAATATTAGAAGACTCTGACACATAATTTTCAAAGTAGATTGTTATTTTGAAGAGAGGTGAAGGATAGGAAAGTTGTAACCTCCTATAATCATGTGTTGACCATTTTGTATCCTTATTTTCTATTTATGCATGCTAAGTTGCTTAAGTCATATCTGACTTTGTACGACCCTATGGACTGTAATGAGAAGGCAATGGCAACCCGCTCCAGTACTCTTGCCTGGAAAGTCCCATAGACGGAGGAGCCCGATAGGCTGCAGTCCATGGGGTCGCGAAGAGTCGGACACGACTGAGTGACTTCACTTTCACTTTTCGCTTTCATGCACTGGAGAAGGAAATGGCAACCCACTCCAATGTTCTTGCCTGGAGAATCCCAGGGACGGCGGGGCCTGGTGGGCTGCCGTCTATGGGGTCGCACAGAATCGGACATGACTGAAGCGACTTAGCAGCAGCAGCAGCAGCGGCATGGACTGTAACCTGCCAGGCTCCTCTCTGTCCATGGCATTCTCCAGGCAAGAATACTGGAGTGGGTTGCCATGCTCTCCTCCAGGGGATTTTCCCCATTTTGCACTTATACCACATTCAAATTAAAATTTGAACAGAGAAAAGTAGAAGATTCAGTTTTTCATTTTATTTTGCTGTTAAGAAATGACTTCAGGTTTGCGTTTCTGGAATCAATTCTGTGTTCCTAATTAAGCTTAAGAAGTACTTTCCAATTACTCAATCATTTTTCTGTTCCATATATATGATCTTACATTTCTAACTGCATATTTTTATTAAAGTAATCTTATCTCCCGTTTTAGGAATTAGGAATTTTTGTGTGTTTTGCCTGAATGAAATTTTAAAGAAAATTACTAATTTGTCGTGGAATAGGCAAGGGCTTTCAAGTCAGGCATGAACAGATTCTAATGTTGCCTCTATCATTTGATAGCTGCATGATCTTTGATCAAAAGATTGTTTTCTATAAAATTATACTACTTGGGATTGCTTTGAAGATTCAGTGAAATCTTAAACACTTATGTAGTGTTTGCTCTATGGTCATCAGTGATTCTAAGTGCTTTGTTATGAGACAACTTGCTCTCTATTAACAACTCTATGTACTAGCTCCATCATCATCTATTTTTTTAGAGATGAAGAAACTCAGACTGAAGATTTAGGCAACTGCCCAATTTGCCTGGGATGACAAGTGGCAGAGCCAGAATGTAAACACAGTTTGGCTCTGGAGTCCATCTCATACCACTGTTCTCCACATACATGACATCTAACTTTGTTCTTGACACCCATTAAGTATTTGGATGTTAATAAATACTTATTATCCTTCTGCTTAGCACAACTCACCATGATTTAAAACATATTCAGAGTATAATTTCACAATAAGTTGGCTGTTCTGTAACCATATCATCAAATTAGTTGAAAAAATAAGAGAAATATTTCCAAATAATATGATGTAAAATGAACTATTTCCAATTCTTCCTGAATATAAATTTGTCCAATCACTGTGGTATCTTCTGAGTCCTAATTCCTCACATTTGGAGGAATTATTACCATACCATGACTTCTTACTAATTTAGAATAGGTAGTGTGCTGATAGTATAGTCTCCTGACATTCATGTGTCAAGACTTTTGATGAGGTATGAATTGCAAGCTGTGGAAATGTCCTATTCAAGGGAGTTTAATTTGTGAACGACTGTGCTGAGAGCACATGATGTGAAGTTTGAAAGGGAGAAAATTTTTAGTCGTTATTTTTAGTGTTTTGGTTTCCTAAAGACAGAGGTTGGAGGATGTCAGCTATTAGGTGCTCCCCCTTTCATTTCATTCACCAAACCAATAAGAAAGAAATTCTCTTGGAGACAAAGATCTCAGTTAGGTCACTCACAACTGAAGAGAGAGAGATGATATCAAGGCTGGGACACAATTGAGGGGACGGGTCTGAGACACAGCTGGTGGAAGGTGCCAAATATAAAGACCATGTTGTTAAATTATATTCCACATTTTATGACAAAAATTATTTGCTACAGTGTTATTCACTGACTAAGGGATTTTCATGATTTGGGAGAGCTATCTTTCAAAAATGTCAAGTGTTTTCTGAAAAAGGATGTAGAGTAAAACACATAGAAAAATGCTACTTTGTTCTTTTTCTTGCAAGTAAAATGCTGCAATTTGTAAGTGAATAAGTATTTTGGGTTTTTAACATGGTAAGTTATTATTAAACTTAAAACTATTAAAAAATATGCTAAGGAATTCAGATCTGAATTAGCAGAGACAAATTTAATACAGTTTTCCCAATGCTAACCTTATAGCTTTGTATCAATATAGAGAACTGATTATTTTGGAACTGTGTGCAGATCTTTGAGAGTTCAGTACTTAATTAATGCAGGATCTATATATACCTAGGCCCTAAAAGAAGCAACTACTAAACAAAAAGGCAAAATCATATTCAAATCATATAAAATGTTGATATCAATATCAAAGAAATTTTGCCAGTGTGAATTTATGTTAAAGGGCATAAATTCAAATTTTTATTTGAATATTTGAAGTAGTCATACTCCACATTCTTAGACAAATCACATATACTCACTCACACACACTCACACAAATTAAGTACCCAAATACACACATAAAAGTACAGATACCTTCCAAGATTTTCTCTATCTTGTAAGAACTGTGTGACTTTTCCTTTCTTTGCCAGGTGGTATTTTTGAATATGTGGAATCTGGCCCAATGGGAGCTGAGGAACTTGCATTCAGATTTGCTGTGAACACAATCAACAGAAACAGAACCTTGTTGCCCAATACTACCCTAACCTATGACACCCAGAAGATAAACCTCTATGACAGTTTTGAAGCATCCAAGAAAGGTAATTGCTAGATATTTAATAATGTGTTTTCTGAAATTCAAATTTTTAGCTATTCTTAAGAGATTTCTTAATCCACAAAGTAATTAATAAGTCACTAGAAATATTTTCATGCAAATATTTCTTTTTGAGCTGCACATACATTTTTTTTTCAGAAAAGGTAAAGTGATATGATTACCTGCTGAAAAATTTGCTTATAACACAAAATGTAGTTAAGTCTGGGATAGTGAAGTTGTTTTCTTTTCCCCCATTAATCCTTTTGTTTTACTACTAAACTATTCCTATTTTAAGAACCTACTAAAATAAAACAATACCATCAGTGGACTTTACCAAATTTTACAATCCAATTTTACATTTTTATTTGCATTATGTGTCAATTCTACTTTACTACTGTGGTCTTAATTTACTGAGTATCTTGAAAGTTCTATGGTTCCAAGTGACTTAAAAACGTCAGCCCAATTTTAAAACTTAATTGGAAAAATTTGTTCAATCTTTCATTTATGTTGCCTATTTTTTAGCCCCTTGATATTTCTTTTTGCAACTTAGAATAAATGGCTAATGATATAAAAATTGGATTACATGAAGAAATAATAAAAATACCTTATGAATTTTATTTATTATTTTATAAAGCTGTATTTTCAATATAAAAGTAGAAATATAATTTTCTGAGATATGAATTTAATATATATATGAAAGAAAGTGATAGAGAAACTACTGTCAAGGCATTGTTTTAACCAAACAACAGTTTTAGCAATAAATATGTTTTGAGAGATGTTTTCATTGGCTTACTTTGTTTAAGTAGGTGATCTTTTCTTTTGCATAGTTAGCATTCATGAAATTAAATTCCATAATGTAGATTTTCTCAAAGGAGTGGACTTAGAAAGCATTTGTTCTAAATTCTTATTTTTAAGACAGTGCTTGCTATTCTGTAATGCTAATATTGTTTTATTAGCTACCTTACATTGATAGAAATGTACATAATTACTTATAATTCTAACTCAGTACAGAGTTCTTCTAAATTCATTAATATTAATGGCAGTTGATAAGATACACTATTTCTTAAGATGAAAGTATCCTTCTTTTCCCCCAGCTAACTAGTGTTTATCAAAGCCTATGTTCTGCCTGCCCTTTGAATTCATATCTTTATGAATAAAAATAAGTTTCCACATTTCAGAACCATGTCAGGGTGATGAAAGGTTTTGAAGGCTGAAAAAGGAGATAAAGGTTATTGTGAAATATGACATGTGTCATCATAATTGCAGAATAAGTCATTAGCTGCAAAACAAGAGCATTTGATTAGTGACATCATTCATGATTATTTCCATTAGGAAGAAGAAGCTCTGTCTCAAATGAAATAATTTAGACCAAAGAATATGGAATATGAGTACAGTATAAATAAAATATTAATAGATTTCCTAATGGTGACTTCAAAGTAGCAACATAAAAAAAAAAAGTAGACTAGAATGTTCTGACAACAAACATCTTACTATCTTGGGAATATCTTAGAAAAATTATGAGGTGGTAAACTCATTTTGTCTTTAGAATATCAAAAGGATTTACAAATTTTTCGCTCATTAAAAATCCATTGGGAATCTAATTCCTGAAGTGACTTTTTCCTGGAGCTGAAAAAGCTCAAATAAGTGTATGAATAACTTTCTTTGTGAGATATTGAAATGGTGGATGTCATGGTTTGGATCTTGTCTTGTGAAGCACTTGCTTGTTGACCTATGACTGCTTGGGCGGCACATCAATATGTAAAGAGATAATATGAAGTGAAAGTCACTCAGTCGTGTCTGGAATTCTCCAGGCCAAAATACTGAAGTGGGTAGCCCGTTCCTTTCTCCAGAGGATCTTCTCAACACATTGCAGGCAGATTCTTTACCATCTCAGCCACCAGGGAAGCCCAAGAATACTGGAGTGGGTAGCCAATCCCTTCTTCAGCAGATCTGCCCAACCCAGGAATTGAACCGGGGTCTCCTGCATTGCAGGCGGATTCTTTACCAGCTGAGCTATCAGGAAAGCCCACTAATATAAAGGAGAGATCTAATATAGTTTTGAATCTTATGAGGCCTCAGTAATATATGTGATACTGTATGATTCATTATAAAATACCAATTCATTTGGACATTGTTAAACTTTTTTAAATTGATTTTTCCAAGGCAAGAATGTAAGTTCAATGTTTAAATTTTCACTGATATATGATCTTATATTTTTAATAGATAATACTGTTTTGCTCAATAAACTCTGATGTATTAGAATTTGAATTATTATTTGAATCATATATTGCTTTTAAATGACTCCTCTGATACCCCAAAACTCTATTTTTTCTTTGAAACACGCTTCAGAAGCTCTGTATAAGCTAATATAATGTTTTTCACTTTCCTTGATTTGTGACTTGTCAAAAGTCTAGAGAAGGAAGATCTTTTATTTTCAATGTATGTGAATTAAAATTTATGTGAGTGAAAAACTTGAGGCTCCAAAGTTTCTACTGATTCAGAATTCCAATTATTACTTTAAAAGTAAGAATCTGTATGTGTTCAAAAACTATATATTTATATCAAATTGCATTTTTGAAAAAAGATTAAACAAATGTGTCTTTTTCTAACTAAAATTTATTTATTAAATATCTCTGTGCTTAAGAATCCATCTATCAAATTGCATTTTATGTGGCAAAATCTCTGAAGGAAAAATCAGTAGATTTTGCACAGTAGAATGACAAATTATTTTGAAAGGATTAAGACTGAACATCTAACTGATCCCTAAATCCCAGTAACAATAGTCATCTATTAAATATTTTAGTCATCCTTAAATATTTTCAAGGATAGACAGACTGTTGCCTCATGGAACAGACTTCCATATTTGAACATTTCTTCTCTTAAGTTGTGTCAGCATTCATGAGAAACTTCTATACATTGCCCTAATTCTTCCTTTTCCAGACAAAGGAAAAGATTTTGGCCTCTTTCACAGGTAATATTCTTCATGTATTTAAAGATGAGTTTCATGTTTCCAGTAATTATTGATTTTCTAGACCCAAACTTACCAGTTGCTTTAGTACACCTTACACAATTTAAAGTCCTGTCACAGTTTTGCTATTCCTGTCTGAATACCTTCTAATTTGTTTATGTGTCTCTTAATTACTATAATGATTATTTATGTGAATAAAATTTTCTACTCATAAATATAAACTTAAAACTAATTTAGTACGTCATTAAAGTCTTACAATATCCAAAAGCCAAGTAAATAAAGATGATTAAATTTTTCTGTATTTAATTAAATACTTTGATGTTCTTCCTACTCACTGAGATTAATCCCTATGAAATCACCCTCTGTGACTCATGTGAAGTTTTGTACAGGCATTTGTATGCACAGCTTGACCTATATCATCAGATATTGCAGATACTAAACTATGTGCCCATCCATAGCTTTCTAGATGGGCCATGAAAAATAGATGGCTTCTGATTTAGAATTTGAAATTGTAGAGGATGACCAGTGAATTTGGGGAGGAACATTATTCCCCTGATTTGAAGTATTTCCCTGAAGTATCCCCTGGATATGAAGTATTTTTGCAAAATGAATATTCACCCCTTAAATTCTAAAATAGTCTCCCTTTTTCTCCTCCCCCCTCTCTTCCCTTGACATTATTTGTAGAGTTATTATATTTGAACATTAGGCTGCAGGTGTCTAGGTGAATTTCCCTTCTAACAAACTGAGAATATTTGGAGTTAGGCAAAATGTAAAATCAGCTAGATGTAGATGTTATATTAAGGGCAAACAAATCATCCTTCAGGATGATGCCTTTGGGACAATGATAATGTGGTACTGTTGGTACACTGGCATCTCCTCTCATTACTGACAGACTTCTGTCTCCTCTGCAGCCTGTGATCAGCTGTCTCTTGGGGTGGCTGCCATCTTCGGGCCTTCACACAGCTCTTCAGCAAATGCAGTTCAGTCTATCTGCAATGCTCTGGGGGTTCCCCACATCCAGACCCGCTGGAAGCACCAGGTGTCAGACAACAAAGATTCCTTCTATGTCAGTCTCTACCCAGACTTCTCTTCACTCAGCCGTGCCATTTTGGACTTGGTGCAGTTCTTCAAGTGGAAAACTGTCACAGTTGTCTATGATGACAGCACTGGTAAGAAAAAATCAGTAGCCTTTGGGGCTATGCTTTAAATATAGATAATTTTCTGAAACTCATCTGAGATTCTTGCTGTGTTATTGTTTTTTGCTTTTGTTGTTTTAAAATTAAGGGATAGAAAAACATTTGTAATCAAACACTAATTTCATATATCCAAATAAAGAACAACTAAATCATACATTTTTTTTTCCTGTGTATGTGTAAAATAAGCACTTTTGTTCTGGGAATGATCAGATACTGTGAACTATATTGTTGAATGAAGGATAGCGATAGTATGAAACATCATATTGAAACATTTATGCAAACATTTTTTTCTACCAGTTTCAGTGTATTTTCCCAAAGTAAAGCCTTATAATGAGCTGTCACTGAAACTTATCAAGAAATCTAGAGAAATAAAGAAATTCAGAATTTTTCCTTAACATTTTCTGTAATTATTTATGTGCAAAGAATGTGTATGAAAAATAATAACCTTTCTATCTGTATAGCATGTTAAAATACCCATTGAAAATCTTAGAGTTTTGGTAACTGTTTATATGCATACATAAGGGCTTACTACATGGTATTTATTTTTGTATCTTTAAATGAATATTTGCTGGCTAGAGGTTGTCTGTGCTGTCTTGTTGTAATGCATGTTATTTTATATATGAATGGTTATCTTGAAGTATCAAATAAAAATAAGTCTCAGAAACGTAAAGAAAGTAAAAAGTAAAATAAAGTAATAATTTCCTTGGAAGTTATATTGGTGAGGAAACTGCATACTATTTTTATTATTACCTAGTGATAAGAAATTTCACATTAAGATGTTTATCACTGGTCTAAATAGTGCTCTTTAAATTAGAGTTTAAAAATATTTTATTCGAGGACATTTCACTATGCCTTTATGTTTACATCAAAAATGAAATTCATTTGAATTTAAATTCTCTACAAATACACCTGAAGCACACTTTATGAATGCAGTATTTAGAACTATGTGCAGGAATTAATCCATTTGCCAGTAAAGTTGACCATCTGCCAACTGACAGATAGGAGCTCTCCCAAGAGAACAGAGAAACAGGAAGTTTCAGAGTTGGAGAAACAATGTAAATAATTTGAAATTTTTTTAAAAATGGGATAAGAAAGAATAAGTCTAAATATACATTAATAGTGTAATTTTTGCGAGCTTTTCCCAGGTAGCACAGTGATAAAGAATCTGCCGACCAGTGCAGGAGACACAAGAGACAAGAGGCGCGGTGTGATCCCTGGGTCAGGAAGATTCCCTGGAGTAGGAAATGGAAACCCATTCTAATATTCTTGCCTGGAAAATTCCATAGACAGAGGATCCTGGCAGCTACAGTCCACTGGGTCACAAAGAGTCAGACACAACAGAGCACACGCATACACACACACAAGTGTAATTTTGCATTTTTTATTTAAAAAAGTAAAATTTTTATTTAAAACTTAACTTTAGAAAGAATACTTAAATTCCTAAAATAACCTAAGTACCTTTGATGTGTTTTTTAGCTTAAAATAGAGTTACTAAATTTATTGCATTGTTTTATTCTAAATCATTATTTTCTGTCATTGATAAAGTTATATATGTCAAATTATGAATGGCAGGTTCTATGTAAATGGTTTCTCTGCACATGTATAACATGATGTTCCAGGGCTAGCTCAGTTGCAAATTGGTCCACTTATGTTTGCATGTGTGCTAAGTCACTTCAGTCGTGTCTAACTCTGTGCAACCCTATCGACTGTAACTTGCCAAGCTTCTCCATCCATGGGATTCACCAGGCAAAACTAGGCAGGCTCTTTACCACTAGTGCCACCTGGAAAGCTCCACTTACGTTTATGAATCGTCATATATAGAAATATACAAACTATGAATATAAATTCATTGTGAATCTATTGTTTATTTACTTTTCCTTTCCTTCCTGTTATAATGCAGCTGAATTCTGACTAAATATATATCCTCATATGTACGTGTACATACACATGGTACATACACACATATATAATACATATATATGTATGTTAGATGTGATATTTTATACTTATTTATTATCTTAAAGCCCCTCATAGTAGAAAGAAAGTTGGCAAATGTCTGAAATGTTTATGATATATCACCTTTCCTTACTATTCTCTTTGTATGCATATGGGTTTGACATTTTTATTTCATATATGTGGCTCTTGAGTGATTGAATAAAGGGATAATAAGATTTGTAATCAAGGTCACACCATAGTTTGGCAAAGCAGTGTTTCATATATAATCGATCATTTGCTTGAGTATTATTCTAAATATTTACTTCATTGAGACAAATTTAAACAGATAAATAAATATATAAATATATATATAGTCAGTTAATTAGATATATAGACTTTTAATGGAAACTTGACCTGAGATTAAACTTATTAAAAAAAGTTTATTATTTAAAAGAAACTTTACCACAGCTAACACTTGAAGTTGACATCAATACTTAGATATTCCAAAAGTCTTTGACTATCTCAATATGAATGCTAAGAGTCATTACAGGATTATTCATAGAAAAGGTATCCTTAAAAATCCTCTGAGGGGAGAAAAAGCATGTTAATGCTTCATTTGATGCCATATTTAATCCAACAAATTTTGATTAAGCATCTGCTACATGCCAGGGACAGTACCAGGTGTGAGTATATGCCAGTAAAAGAAACAAACTCCTCGCCCTTCTTGAGTTTCTAGTTTCTAATTAAGGACATGAAATTACTCATGTTTTTAGTACTCTTTGTAGTGAAATAATTGCCTCTGTAACCTCTGTATTATGTGTGCTCTTCCCTTTAATTTAACAGACTTTTGAGAACTTTGCTATTCTTGATTTTTTTTAAGAGGCTAGAGCTGACTCAAAGATACGTAGAAGATTCTCTTTGAAATGTATTCACAAATATATAGAAGTAGGCTTTTTTTTGTTGGTTTGTTTGGGTATGTTTAAAAGTCTCAAGGTGGAATTTTAACAACAGAACTCAACAGAGAAAATTTGTAAACTTCCCAAGTGAACAAGATGACTATTTGATCATGTGGGAGAAAATCTGATTACAGCTAGGACTGTGAACTGAAATGGGAGAACATCCGCCTTATACCCAATGAGATAAACATTATTAACTTCATTATGGACTTATATATCTGCTGTTCATTGCAGCATGAAGTATGCATTTTATTTATGTTTCTTTTTTCCCTTTCCAGATTTATTATGTGTGCTCTTCCTCCCATTTATATTCATTTCTATTTGTTGTGTTGTCCAGTTTGATACATGATAATTATGCTTTCATCCAGTCTTTGTTCCCACCCCCAAAACAGATGGGATGATAGATGAAATATAGTGCTGGAGTAGGAGAAATTCTTAGAACGATGTTAACAGGAGCTGTTTATTTTTTATGATAATTAGCATTTGTTGTTGTCATGGTTGAATGCTTTTAAACACCCTGAAAGTCTGTTATAGCTCTGAATGATGTCCAAAATGATGGAAAAGAATTGGCTTCAGAAACAAAGCTGTGTTTCTGTCAGTCATTTTGGAACATATGATTCATTTTAAATATAAACTAAAAATAAGTTGGATAGCTCTCAGCTTGTAAGCAATTCCAAGATAAGTTGTGAATATTTGCTTTAAAATTCCTGTGTTTCATCTTTGTTTATAGATCAGCAGTCCATTAACAAAGAACTCTGAACTGGTAAACAGAAGCCTGGGATTCTAGTCCCAGTTTTGTTACTAAATTACTGGTACAACTTTGGAAAAGAGAAGAAGGAAGTTGAAATGACTACAGAAAACATCTATGGTGCACTAGGCATTGAGGTAGCTGCTGTTGTACATAAACTATGACACTTAATCTTCAGAGCAATTCTATAAAAACAACGCAATTCTAGGGATGTAGGTTATCAGCTCACTATCCTTGCTTCCTCCGGTAATTGGCTCTTCTGCCCACCAGTAGCCCAAGGCAGAAACCTGAGTATCTGCCTTGATTCCAACCTTTCTTCAGCCCTGCAATCAAGCTCTAATGGTTATTTAATTCTATACCTCAACTCTCAAATCTGTTCATTTCTTTCATGCTTTCTAACTAATTCTTAAGTCAAAATATTTCATCTGGATTATTACTAACAGCCTCCTAACTGATGTTCCTGCTAATCCAGTAAAAAGTAATTTTTAAAAATGCAATTCTGACCCATTATCCTATTAATAGTTTCTTTGAGTCTAAGGATAAAGTCAAAGCTTATTTGAAAGTCTTATAAGACCTGATGTGATCTAGTTCCTGTACTTCTCCAATATTTGAGTGTAAACTTGAGTCTAAATCCCTCACTTATGTCTTTCAAATTGAGCCGTTAAATTTCTTTTGGTTTCTGAAAAATACTGTCCTGTCCACCTGTTTCTCTCATTCTGACTCCTGCCCCTCCTCCCCAGTAAACACCCACACACATGCACTTGTGTGTTTGCACCCACACATTCACTTGTATCATTTGACTTATATGTCACAAAGAAAGGCTGTCCTGACCCCAGCTCCCAAGCAGGAATAGGTTTCCCTTAACACATTCCCATAGCATTGTGGTTCTCCTGTGACCCTCCCCCATGAGAACATCATTACATTACAAATGACTGTTCTTGGCTGAATTTACCACTAGATCAAATACAAATCTGAATAGCTTGGAACCTAAGGCTGCCCACCATTCTATCACTAGCACCTAGGTATTACGTGGCTAATGGAAATACCTGAATCAATATTTAAGGAATGAATGCATGAAAAGGTACTATCATATCCATTGTTTAGACAAAGAAGCTCCAATGGATTAAGTCATCTGTCCAAGGTCGACTTAGTTTGACAGCTTTTTAATACTTTGCCATCGAATAAGTAGATTCAACAACAATTTTCAGATATATAGACATGATTTCTCCTATCATTTCAAAAATTGTGTAAGTAATCTGGAGTGAATTATGCTTATATGTTAACAGCAGTTAAAATATATTTACTTGCTTACTTATTTGAACAATCATTATCAAGCATCTTCTGTATACTAGGTACAGATGCTATGTTCGGCATGCTGCTGCTGCTAAGTCGCTTCAGTCGTGTCCGACTCTGTGCAACCCCACAGACGGCAGCCCACCAGGCTCCCCCGTCCCTGGGTTCTGCAGGCAAGAATGCTGGAGTGGGTTGCCATTTCCTTCCCCAATGCATGAAAGCGAAAAGTGAAAGTGAAGTTGCTCAGTTGAGTCCGACTCCTAGCAACCCCATGGACTGCAGCCTACCAGGCTCCTCTGTCCATGGGATTTCCCAGGCAAGAGTACTGGAGTGGGTTGCCGTTGCCTTCTCCTGTTCAGCATGAGAGACAGGATTATAGGTAAAACTTTGTCTCCATGTGCTGAGTTGAGTGAGGGGGAGACAGAGCATGTGAGCAGGATACTATTATAGTGTAATAAGTGCAGACAGAGACAAGAAAATAATATTGTGACATTTTAGGAGATGAATATAGACATAAAAGAATTTAGGGGAGCAGAAGCTTTTAAAGCTGCCTTTAAAGGTTTTAAAGGCAGAGGAGAGTTTTGGAGAAGGTGAGATAATTTTGAAATTATCATAAAGCACAAGAAGAAATGCTTCAACTAGAGAAGGGGCTTAAGGGTATAACATGTAAATGTGAGAATGCCTGGGAAGCTGGTTTGTCAGGGAATTGCAGGCACTTCATTACAACGGATCATCAGGAAAATGAAGATGAGGAATAATGAGGGAGAATGTATACAAGACCAATGTAGGAGAAATCAAAAAGAGCTTTTTCCTAGCTACTGTGCTTTGGAGTCTGATATTACAGCAGTACCAGTCGTGTCTGCCTGATGTGAACCTGCTTTGCAAACCACATCGAGTGCCTCAGGAATAGACAGACACTCAGTCAGTACCTTTCAGAGGCAATCAAACAAAGAAATTAGAAAAGACTTTGAGATGAATAAAAAATAAAAACAACATACCAAAACTAATGGCAAACAGTGAAGCATTTAGAAGGAAATTTAGTAGGAAGGAAAAAAGTATTTAGAAGGAAATTTATACCTGATTTGTTTTTATTTTACATACATTATATTTTTGCTCTTATTTACTTCTCAGGAAATTCAGAAATTAAAACTTTTCAGTATTCTAAAAAAAAAAAAAAAAAGGACACAGAGAAAGGGATATCCATAGACTGGACTGTGGATTGAAATCCTGGTTCTGTTGTGTAATTTTCAGCAAGTTATTTGACTTTAAAGACATGAGTTGACATATTTGTAAATTGAAGATGATGCATACATCAGGGGATTTTTATCATGATTAGTGAGATATGCGAAGTGCTTTATAGCTCCTATGTAGCCTAGCAGGAGCTTAAAAATGTCAACAGTAGAAATGCCTTGGGGACTTCCCTGGTGGTTCAGGGTTGAAAATCTGCCTTCCAATGCAGGGGACAGAGATTCGATCCCTGGTCGGGAATGAAAATCCCACACATGCCACAGGGCAACAACAGAAGTCCGCGAGGTAACAAAAGACCCAGGGCAGCCACAGGAAAAAAAAAACAAAAAACGCCATGTGCTATGTTCCGTTTATTCCTAACTATACTCTAAGAAAAAGAAATTATCTTCCATCCTACGTTTTAAAGTATGAGAATATTTAGATGTAGAAAGTTGAGATACTTTGCCCAAGGTTTCACAGCAAGTAAATGGTGCTGTGCTCTGCTTAGTTGCTCAGTGGTGTCCTACTCTGCAACCCCATGGACTGTAGCCCGCAAGTCTCCTTTGCCCATGGGGATTCTCCAGGCAAGAATACTGGAGTGGGTTGCCATGCCCTCTTCCAGGGGATCTGCCCAACCCAAGGATCGAACCCAGGTTCGAACCCACATTGCAGGCAGATTCTTTAAAGACTGAGCCACCAGGGAAGCCCAAGTAAATGGTAGATCTGGATTTTTGACCCAGCACTATCAACTGCAGAACTCACTTTATTAAATATTGTGACATGATGATAGTTATTATGTTTTGATTTGGTTCATTTTGTTGTCACTATTTTAAGAACAGGAATGACACAGTCAGAACTTCTCTTGGTAGTTTCTCTGATTACAGTGTGGAGAATGCATTAAGGCTATTCAGATAATATGGGGAATAGGATAAGACCAGAAGCAAGGGAACTTCTGAATTAGTCAAGTTGAAAAAAAGATAACAGTCTCAATTAAAGAGTTTTTGATGGAAGGATATTGAAATAGAATTCTGGGAAGATTTAGGAGATGCAAATTGTAGGACTTAGCATGTAAATAAACAGAGAAGGAGTGGAGAGAGAGACAGTAAGAATGACCACTCCATTTCTGCTCTGGACTACTAATCAATGGAACATTTACCTAAAAAAGGAAAACAAGAAAAAGAAATGTGGAAAAAGGTATAATAAGTCTGACTTTTGACACATTAAACTTGAAGCACCTTTGAATCATACAGTTATATTTGAGACAGAAATCCATCTTGAAAAACAGAAGTTTAGTATGGGCATATAGCAGAAGGCAATGGCAACCCACTCCAGTACTCTTGCCTGGAAAATCCCATGGACGGAGGAGCCTGGTAGGCTGCAGTCCATGGAGTCACCAAGAATCGGACACGACTGAGCGGCTTCACTTTCACTTTTCATTTTCATGCATTGGAGAAGGCAATGGCAACCCACTCCAGTGTTCTTGCCTGGAGAATCCCAGGGACGGGGGAGCCTGGTGGGCTGCCGTCTATGGGGTCGCACAGAGTCGGACACGACTGAAGCGACTTAGCAGCAGTAGCAGCAGCATGGGCATATAATGCTACCTTTGGCATTCCTCTGCTCTCCATTTGGACTTCTTTCTGATAGGAGGAAATGAAGACGATTGACAAAAAACAGGGTCATGGTACAAGAAAGTTCAGAGTTAGGCTACTGAGTAGGCAGTCATGAAGACGCATATAGACCTGAAAATAGTTTAGGAGAGAGAATGTAAATTTCTTTAATTAATGAAGGAAAATCAGTAAATTTTTTAGATGTTAACATTAACAAACTTAACTTTGATTAATTTCATGATATGAGTATAGGAAAAAAGGTCAGGACCTTTATCCTAAGCAAAAGCAGAAATGATTTCTTTACTAACTTTAGAAGTTACTAACTCTTGAATAATATAACAATTCCAAGGAAGCCTGTTATAAAACATATAACCAAATAAATTTAATTTTATTTCAAGGACTGGGATAATTTGAATCTAAGATGATTGATAATATGTTATATGTTCTAAGTACAGAGACTTCAAGTTCTTTAGTTCCAAGTGGGAATACAATTAGCTATTATGAGTTAAACCTGATTATTTGGATATAGGTGATTACATAGCATGGTATATTAATGCTTCCATCAAGTTGGTTCTGCATGAACATAGATTCTTTATTCCTATTTAAGCAAGCCTCAAAATTATTTGGAATATTATTATTAAACTTTGATTACACGATAGTATTTTTAAACATGTTCATAGAACTAATTCTTTCTCTGAGTTTTAAAATCTTTAAAGTACTGCAAACTCTAAAAGACAAATATACAATTTCTAGTACATAACGATCATACATTTCATATTTCTGCCAATAGTGGAGTAAACACACATGTATGTCTAAAGAAACAGAAGAAGCAGGACTTATACCAGAGCTCAATGATCAGTAATATTTGCCAGTATTAGAAAATAAACAAAAAAATAACATAAAATGAGAATAATTTCCTGGTGATGGCCAAACACTGCCAATTTTCTATATTTAAATCTGGAACATATTGGCATGATCATCTTGGTAGTTACTTTTCCCCTAGCCTTTTTCTGGTCTTATCTGTCTCCCTTTCTATGCTGGGTAGGAGAAAGATAGCACTTAAATTATCTTTCTGATGTACCTGACAATTTTGACTGTTCCTTTCTTTAGTGGAAGAGTAAAACTCTCCTAGTTTGGCCTCTGTGCCATCATTCTCTCCTTGTTATTTCCTTCTTTTCACGATTTATTCCCATTCTCATACTCTCAAACTTTTTTCTTTCTCTGCTCCTCCTTTCTCTGTTCATGTCATTCAAGGTTTTATCCCCAGGCTTCCTGTTTTGTATTTGTTTACCTTACTCACCCTGAAGCCTTCCGTCTGACTCATGCCTTTCTTTGCCAGTATGCTATAGACTCACCGCTGGACACCTCTGATAGCTTCTGGCAAGTGCCCTACTCATAGATCCAGTCACCCATCGGTCATCATTATGTGGATATCTCACCCAGCATAACAAAAAACAAACATATTGCCTTTATTCCCAAACTTGCTTTTTCCCCTGGGTTTCTGTCTTCATCTGGCTAGATTCCTAGGGGTCCTTCTAGATTCATGTTTGTCTTCTCAAGCCTCATTTCTAACTGATCACTTAATACCTCTCATTTTTATCTCACATTTCTCAAATTTACCTCTTTCTCCATCCCGACCAGCTGTCTTAGTTAATATCCTTATTCTAGGTCACCTAGACTATATTCTGTCCTCTACTCTATTGAAGTTCATATCTCTGATGCAGACAAAACGGCCTTTTGTAAAAGGACAGTATGGTGCAGTCATGCCCAGGCATAAAGGTGTTTGGTGGTTCCTCATTTCTTGGAAAGATGAGTTCTAGATCCACAGCATGGCATGCATGGCTTTCTTCGTTGGCACTCTCATGCCTCTGATTTTCGTTCCCTGGTCTTTCCTTTCTCAACATTTATGCTGCAGCTCTCCCTGATTAATTGTAGTTCACCCTTAACAATCATCCTCTGTTCTGTCAAATCTCTTTGATGTGCACAAATTGTTCTCTCGGCTTGTTATGCTCTTCTCTTTCAGTGATCTATTCACCACCTCCAGGTGTACCTTAAAATATTCTTGCAAAGTAAATTTGTGAAGTAACCATCCCTAACTTTTCCTGACATGAGTTCATAATTCTATTCTTTATGCGTACAATGCAAGAGTTTAGTTGATAACATAGTTCATCATCAATTTTGTAGTGCAATTATCAACATGTTCATATGACCCATGTAGCAAAGTTGACACTTTCCTTATCCTAAGAACGCTAATATTTTATGTTTAATTTATCATTTGTTTGCTTCTTCCTTTGTTTCTTCAAAATAATTTATTTCTTTATTTAGTTCACAAATAATTATCAAACATTTACTGTGTGTCATTACTGTTCTAGGTATTGGAGATACAAGAGTGAACAAAACAGACAAAACTTCTTTGCCTTGTGGAGTTTGCATTCTAGTGTAGAGTGATAATAACAAAATAAATATGTCTGTATATAGGATCAAATGTGATGTGTTATGGAGAGAAATAAAGCAATGGAGGCATGTAGGGAGTATAAGAGAGGGAGTATTGTAATGTTAAGCTGCATTGTCAGAAGAGATCATATTTAGAAAGTGAAATTTGAGCAAGGACTTGAATGAGCTGAGGAAATATGTCATGGGAGTGTCTGAAGAAAGAGTGTTTCAGATAGAAAGCAAGAAGGTAAAAAATAACCAAGGGAGAAAAGATAAAGAATTTTAAGTAAAGCAGGGTTTTTTTGTGTGTGTGTTAGTTTTTTTTATTTTAGTTTAGAGAAGGATGTTTTCAGAAACTGAAAACTGAAGGAGATTTTTATGACATCTGTCATTTTTTAATGTGTGTATATGTGTTTATGTATATATGTACATATATGGCTACATATGTATATGTTCCATTATGACATGTTCCATATGTCTTGGCAATGGTAAGTTATTTATGAAAGATAACTCATTGTAGAGACTTTCCCACATACAGGCTTATTTGTATATGAGTTAGTTAGTAGTGGATATGGCCCAGAGCTGTGTTGTAGTCTTATTTGCTCAGTCGTGTCTGACTCTTTGAGACTCCATGAACTGTAGCCTGGAAGGCTCCTCTGTGCATGGGATTCTCCAGGCAAGAATACTGGAGTGGTTTGCCATTTCCTTCTCCAGGGGATCTTCCTGACCCAGGGATCGAACCCACGTCTTGCATCTCCTGCATTGGCAGGCAGATACTTTATCACTAAGTCACCTGGGAAGCCCATGGTCCATAGCATTGACCCTTAAAATAGTGATAGGATTCATTTATAATTGTAATAAGACTTCAGGGAAAGAAGGAAAAAAAATAAGTTTGACATATTCAGTTCTGCAAGATGTAATAAATCATTTATCAGATACTTGATTAAAAATAAATTGGTTCTGTATCAGAAATACTTTTTAAAAAAATCAAGATCCTGAATGGGTTAAAACAATGATATTCATTGTACATCAGGTGAACATGACTGCCTTCTGAAACAGTTTTTTGTTTCCTATTCAACATTCTGTAAATATTTATCTTGTTTTAAATATAAAGTATATAAACTATATTTGGGGACAAAGTTCTCTAGAATCAAACATTTTGAAAAGCAAAAAAGAGTTCACACCCCAGTTCTAGACAGGCTAATTGTGCATCATTGTTTTAGATTTATTCCAATTTGGAGGTGGTGCAGTGTCCACTCTGTTTGTATTTCAGTGATTCAACATTAACCTCGAGAAATGAATTTTTTGCATAAATGCATTAAAAATGTACTTAATCTATCCTGTCATACATAGAGCTTTGGTTAGTGGAAGCTAATGATGATGCAAAAGCTAATATACACCTTTCCTTGCCTTCATATAATAACCAAAGGTATTATTTTACTCATCACAAATTATTGCATTTCTGTAAACTCAGTCATCTTCCTTTTGATAAAAGAAAATTTATCATATAACAGATATTAAAATCAAAGTTCAAAGCTCTGGTTCTTAAATTTAATTGATATCAAGTAATGGGATTTCCAGCACTACTGTTAAAACTGGAGATTTCTAGGCTAACTGCTATTACTCAGTAACTCTAGGGTTGTACTCAAGGACTTGCAACTGGAATAGGACACATAACTAATTGTGATAGGCATTACTAATGTTTATCAGTATGTGGCTAATTCTACTTATAGACATAGAGAGATTGAAGGTCTCACACCTAATCCTTCAATTTAGGTGTGACCGCATGGATTGTTTTAGGTGATGGAATGTGGGCAGAAGTGTTCCTCATTTCTGGGTGGAAGCTGTACTGTTTGAAGTATCTCAAAATACTGAGCTAAAATATCAAAGAGACCTGCCTTGGGAAATTATTTAGATCTATAGCAGACCTTGCTTTTATGTGACATAAAATCTTGTTCTGTTAAATTGCTGTGGTTTGGGAGATGGTTTTTCCTATACCATAACCTAGTCTTGTCATTCTCAAACTTCAGTGTGTATTAACATCATTAGGGAAATGTGTTAAAACACTGCTTGCTGGCTTTACTCCCAGCTTCTGATTTAGTAGGTGTGGGATGTGGCCTGAGAGTTTTTTCCTAATAAATTCCCAAGTGATCAAACTGCTGGTCTAGCGACAAAACTTTGAGAAACATTGATCCATCTAATTTTGAATATTATGCAAATTATCATATTTTGAAAAATAATTGATAGTAAGTCAAATTTGTCAGTATAATAAAGTCATAATTTTATAGATAAAAACAAATTTTAAAATTTTAAATAAAACTAGAATGATTTGTAGTGATTTAATATTGACAAAAATTATTAATCACTTATTAAAAGTATATATTAATAGCCTAAAATTCCACATTGAGTAGTTTTAATTCTGCTAAATATGTTTATCCTTAGAGTATTTTAAACAGCTTTGAATTAGTTGTAATATGGAGGAAGAATATTGTAACATAAATATGAAAAATATTATCAAGTGTAAATTAATATGATTTCAAATAATCAAGCACTGATAGATAAAATGTTTTATAATATCTATTTCAACAAGTTTATAAATAGTTTTACTTTTTAATTTAATTTTAAAAAGATTGTGTAGAAAGTGATATTTGCATGACCGAGGAGTATGATTTGTCAATTAGGCATAAAAAAAAAATCAATTCCATTTCCAAATGAACTTTTTATGCTTTTATCCAATTGAAATAATTGTGTTGGCATTAAAGAAACAAACTTAAGTCAGCCCTTGAAAGCTTAACACTAACTTGTTAATTACCGTATTAACTACACAATCGTGATTATCTGGGTCATGGAGATCTTTTTTGTACAGTTCTTCTGTGTATTCTTGCCACCTCTTAATATCTTCTGCTTCTGTTAGGTCCATACCATTTCTGTCCTTTATTGAGCCCATCTTTGCATGAAACGTTCCCTTGGTATCTCTAATTTTCTTGAAGAGATCTCTAGACTTTCCCAATCTGTTGTTTTCCTCTATTTCTTTGCATTGATCCCTGAAGAAGGCTTTCTTATCTCTCCTTGCTATTATTTGGAACTCTGCATTCAAATGGGTATATTTTTCCTTTTCTCCTTTGCTTTTCACCTCTCTTGTTTTCACAGCTATTTGTAAGGCCTCCTCAGACAGCCATTTTGTTTTTTTACATTTCTTTTCCATGGGGATGGTCTTGATTCCTGTCTTCTGTACAATGTCACGAACCTCCATGCATAGTTCATCAGTCACTCTGTCTATCATATCTAGTCCCTTAAATCTATTTCTCACTTCCACTGTGTAGTCATAAGGGATTTGATTTAGGTCATACCTGAATGGTCTAGTGGTTTTCTCCACTTTCTTCAATTTAAGTCTGAATTTGGCAATAAGAAGTTCATGATCTGAGCCACAATCAGTTCCCGGTCTTGTTTTTGCTAACTGTATAGAGCTTCTCCATCTTTGGCTGCAAAGAATATAATCAATCTGATTTTGGTGTTCACCATCTGGTGATGTCCATGTGTAGAGTCTTCTCTTGTGTTGTTGGAAGAGGGTGTTTGCTATGACCAGTGCGTTCTCTTGGCAGAGCTCTATTAGCCTTTTCCCTGCTTCATTCTGTACTCCAAGGCCAAATTTGCCTGTTATTCCAGGTGTTTCTTGACTTCCTACTTTTGCATTTCAGTCCCCTATAATGAAAAGGACATCTTTTTTGGGTGTTAGTTCTAGAAGTTCTTGTAGGTCTTCATAGAACTGTTCAATTTCAGCTTCTTCAGCGTTACTGTTCGGGGCCTAGACTTGAAGTACCATGATATGGGATGATGTGATCACTCACCAAGAGCCAGTCATTCTGGAATGTGAAGTCAAGTGGGCCTCAGAAAGCATCACTATGAACAAAGCTAGTGGAGGTGATGGAATTCCAGTTGAGCTATTTCAAATCCTGAGAGATGATGCTGTGAAAATGCTGCAGTCAATATGCCAGCAAATATGGAAAACTCAGCAGTGTCTACTGGACTGGAAAAGGTCAGTTTTCATTCCAATCCCAAAGAAAGGCAATGCCAAAGGATGCTCAAACTACTGGACAATTGCATTCATCTCACATGCTAGTAAAGTAATGCTTAAGATTCTCCAAATCAGGCTTCAACAATACATGAACTGTGAACTTCCAGATGTTCAAGCTGGTTTTAAAAAAGGCAGAGGAACCAGAGATCAAATTGCCAACATCCGCTGGATCATCAAAAAAGCAAGAGAGTTCCAGAAAAACATCTACTTCTGCTTTATTGACTATGCCAAAGCCTTTGACTCTGTGGATCACAATAAACTGTGGAAAATTCTGAAAGAGATGGGAATATCAGACCATCTGACTTGTCTCTTGAGAAACCTGTATGCAGGTCAGGAATCAACAGTTAGACCTGGACATGGAACAACAGACTGGTTCCAAATAGGAAAAGGAGTACGTCAAGGCTGTATATTGTCACCCTGCTTGTTTAACTTATATGCAGAGTACATTATGAGAAATGCTGGGCTGGAAGAAACACAAGCTGGAATCAAGATTGCTGGGAAAAATATCAATAACCTCAGATATGCAGATGACACCACCCTTATGGCAGAAAGTGAAGAAGAACTAGAGAGCCTCTTGATGAAAGTGAAAGAGGAGAGTGAAAAAGTTGGCTTAAAGCTCAACGTTCAGAAAACTAAGATCATGGCATCTGGTCCCATCACTTCATGGGAAATAGATGGGGAAACAGTGAAAACAGTGTCAGACTTTATTTTTTTGGGCTCCAAAATCACTGCTGATGGTGATTGTAGCCATGAAATTAAAAGACGTTTACTCCTTGGAAGGAAAGTTATGACCAACCTAGACAGCATATTAAAAATCAGAGACATTACTTTGCCAACAAAGGTCCATCTAGTCAAGGCTATGGTTTTGCCAGTGGTCATGTATGGTTGTGAGAGTTGGACTGTGAAGAAAGCTGAGCGCCGAAGAATTGATGCTTCTGAAGTGTGGTGTTGGAGAAGACTCATGAGAGTCCCTTGGACTGCAAGGAGATCCAACCAGTCCATCCTAAAGGAGATCAATCCTGGGTATTCATTGTAAGGACTGATGTTGAAGCTGAAACTCCAATACTTTGGCCACCTCATGAAAGAGTTGACTCATTGGAAAAGACCCTGATGCTGGGAAAGATTGAGGGCAGGAGGAGGAGGGGACGACAGAAGATGAGATGGTTGGATGGCATCACCGACTCAATGAACATGTGTTTGGGTGGGCTCCAGGAGTTGGTGATGGACAGGGAGGCCTGGCGTGCTGCAATTCATGGGGTCTCAAAGAGGCAGACACGATTGAGCGACTGAACTGAACTGAAATACACAATGAGAAATGAAAAGCTATAATTCCCTTTTCTAAAGTGTTGTTGAAGGTCAAGGAGCTCTTATTGCCATTTGAGAGACCGAAGAAAATGACACATTTTTTTTTCTTATAAATACCATATGATGTCATTGGAAACTCAGCCAAGGAACTAGATCAATGTTTAAACATAATCTTTAAAATTTGTTTTTTATCTGTTTTTAAAGGAAACACCACCTATTATATATTAAGATGTAACCTGATGCTCAATAGCAAACAACAAACAGTTCATTAAAAATGATAAGAGGGCCTGAACAGGAGACAAATAAATGGCCAAGGGTTACATGAAAAGATGCTCAACATCACTAATCATCAGGGAAACTAAAATCAAAATCACAGTGAGATATCACCTCACATCTGTTGACAATAAATAATAAGTGTTGGCGAGGATGTGGAGTAGAAAGATTCTTGTGCACTCTTGATGGAAATATAAATTGGCACAGCCGCTATGAGAAACAGTACAGTGTTCCTCAAAAAAGTGGAAATAAAAATACTGTATAATACGGCAATCCTACTTCTGGGTATCTACCCCCAAAATGAAATCATTATCTCAAAGAAATATCTGCTGTTCCTTGCAGCATTATTCACAGTAGCCAAACATAGAGTGATAATTACCAGGGGTTGGGGGATAGGGTAAATGGGGAGATATTGGTGAAAGTGTACAAACTTCTAGGTATACGAAAAATATGTTCTGGAGATCTAATGTATATGTATGGTGACTAAACTTCACAATAGTGTATTATATTTTTGAAAGTTGTTAAAAGATTTAGACCTTAAATGTTTTCACCTCCCACCCCGCAAAAAAAAAGAAAAAATGGTAAATTTGTAAGGTAATGGAGGTATTAATGACTCTAATATGATCATCATTTTACAATGTGTACATGTATGAAGTCATCATGTTGTACGGCTTAAACTTATACAAAGTTATGTGTCAATTATATCTCATTAAATTGGGGCAGAAAGAACTACGTAGCAAAGATATTTGTATTTATATGTTGTTGTTGTTCAGTCACTAAGTCATGTCTGATTCTGTGACTCCAGGGACTGCTGCACGCCATGCTTCCCTGTCCTTAACTGTCTCTCAGAGTTTGCTCAAACTCATGCCATCCAACCATTTCATCCTCTGTCATCAATCTTTCCCAGCATCAGTGTCTTTTCCCATGAGTCATCTCTTTGCATCAGGTGGCCAAAGTATTGGAGCTTCAGCTTCATCATCAGTGCTTTCAGTGAATATTCAGGGTTGATTTTCTTTAGGATTGACTGGTTTGATGTCTTTACTGTCCAAGGGACTCTCAAGAGTCTTCTTCACAGAATTTGAGAGGGTAAATTCTTTGGCATTCAGCCTTCTTTATGGTCCAACTCTCACATCCATACATGACAACTGGAAAAACCATAGCTTTGACTATATGCACCTTTGTTGGCAAAGTTATGTCTTTGTTTTTGAATACGCTGTCTAGGTTTGTCATAGCTTTTCTTCCAAAGTATAAGTGTCTTTTACTTTCATGGCTGCAGTCACCATCTGCAGTTATTTTTGAGCCCAAGAAAATGAAGTCAGTCAGTTTCCACTTATTTCCCATTTATTTGCCATGAAGTGGTGGGACTTGGTGCCATGATCTTCAGTTTTTGAATGTTGAGTTTTAAGCCAGCTTTTTCACTCTCATCTTCCACCCTCATCAAGAGGCTCTTTATTTCCTCTTCACTTTCTGCCATTAGAGTGATATCATCTGCATATCTGAGGTTGTTATTTCTCCTGGCAATCTTGATTCCAACTTCTGCGTCACGCAGCCCATCATTTTGCATGTTGTACTCTGCATATAAGTCGAATAAGCAGGGTGACGATATAACGCCATGACATAGTTCTTTCCCAGTTTTGAACCAGTCCATATTTCCATGTCTAGTTTTAACTGTTGCTTCTTGACCTATATATGAGTTTCTCATGTGGTGAGTAACATGGTCTGGTATTCCCATCTCTTTAAGAATTTTCCACAATTTTTTGTGATCCACACCAGTCAAAAGCTTTAGCATAGTCAAAGAAGCAGAAGTAGATGTTTTATTGGAACTTCCTTGTTTTTTTTCTGTGATCCAGTGAATGTTGGCAATTTGATCCCTGGTTCCTCTGCCTTTTCTAAATCCAGCTTGAACATCTGGAAGTTCTCAGTTCACGTACTGTTGAAGCCTATCTTGGAGGATTTTGAGCATTATCTTGCTAGCATGTGAAATGAACGCAGTTGTATGGTAGTTTGAACATTCTTTGGCATTGCCTTTCTTTGAGATTGAAATGAAAACTGACCTTCTCCAGTCCTGTGGACACTGCTGAGTTTTCCAAATTTGCTGGCATATTGGGTGGAACACTCTCACAGCATCATCTTTTAAGATTTGAAATAGCTCAGCTTGTATTCCATCACCTCTGATAGCTTTGTTTGTAGTAATGCTTCCCAAGGCCCACTTGACTTCACATTCCAGGATGTCTGGCTCTAAGTGAGTGAACACACCATCATGGTTATCCAGGTTATTAACTCCTTTTTCGTATAGTTCTTCTGTGTATTCTTGCCACTTCTTTATCTTTTCTGCTTCTGTTAAGTCCTTGCCGTTTCTGTCCTTTATTGTGCTCATCCTTACATGAAATGTTCCCTTGGTATCTCTAATTTTCCTGAAGAAATCGCTAGTCTCTCCCATTCTATTGTTTTCCTCTATTTCCTTGCATTGCTCATTTAAGAAGGCTTTTTTAAAATCTCTCTTTGCTCTTCTCTGGAACTCTATATTCAACTGGGTATTTCTTTTCCTTTCTCCTTTGCCTTTTGCTTCTCTTCTTTTCTCAGCTATTTATAAGGCCTCTTCAGACAACCACTTTGTCTTCTTGCATTTCTTTTGCTTGAGGATGGTTTTGGTCACTGACTCCTAATCAGTGTTATTAACCTATGTCCATAGTTCTTCAGGCTTTGTCTTTGTCTACTAGATCTAATCGCATGAATCTAAAGAAGCCAAAACTATAAGACCTTTCAAACACTGTCTAGGTCTTAGCTTTTACTCTTTTGACAAAGAATTCTTTATGTCCTTACCATGTGATAAAGATCAGAGAGTATTTACAGAGGCTGTTGGCAAGAGAGATACACAAAATATTTTTCTTCTCTGCCTGTTAAACCAATAATTCTTCAAAGTCTGGGGGTTTTTTTGTTGTTAGAATGGAATAAATCTAAATTATATTGGACAGATTTTACATGCACATTGACCTAATGTGATATCATTTATATAGTTGTATATATTAATTTTTTCTCAATACTGTTTATTGTTGTGTAACTTATTGTCACTGTTTTGGAGATTAGGATAAGCTCTACAAGACTTTGTAGAACTGATGTTTTTTGCAACTCTGTTGTTTGTTAGAGTAGAGACAGACTTGAAACATGTGTGCAATGTTTAGTTGTAGTTTTCTTAAAACATGTACAACACCATAATATTGTAGTCAAAACTTTTAAAAATTTTAATTGTGGTAAAATGCACATGTTTACCATCTTAACTATTTATAATTTTATAGTTCAATAATATTAAGTATATTCACATTGCTGTAAACCAATCTCCAAAACTATTTCATCTTACAAAACTGAAACTCTATACTAATTAATTCACAATGCCCCATATCCCCTCCCCTTAGTCTCTGGCAGCCAACATTATGTTTTCTAAGAATTTGACTACACTGGATACCACATATAAGTAGAATCATACAGTTTTTATTTTTTTGTGAGTGGCATATTTCACTTAGCATTATAACTTTGAGGTTTACACATGTTGCAGTATGTATCAGAATGCCTTTCCTTTTTTAAGGCTGAATAGTATTTCATATTCCATCATATGTGGTTTCTATATTTTTTTTATTCATTCTTATATCAATGGATACTGTAGTTACTTCTTTCTTTTGGCTATAGTGAATAATAACATGTTCTATGAACATGAGTGTGCAAATATATCTTCAAGACCCTATTCCTAATTCTTTTGGTTATATATACAGAAGTTGAATTAATAGACTATATGGTTAGATACTGAATAACAAAAGGTGATTAGTCTGTGTTTAATTTTTTGAGGAAACACCCTACTGTTTTCCATAGAGAATACACCATTTTACATTCCTTCCAACAGTGAACTCAGGTTTCATTTTCTCTACATCCTTACCAACACATTATTTTCTGTTTTTGTTTTTGATAGTAGTCATCCTGCTGGGTGTGAGGTAATATCTTATTGATATCTCATTGCAGTTTTGATTTACATTTCCCTAGTGAAAAACTTGGCTTAAAGCTCAACATTCAGAAAACTAAGATCATGGCATCCAGTCCCATCACTTCATGGCAAATAGAAGGGGAAACAGTGGAAACAGTGGCTGATTTTATTTTTTGGGGGGGGCTCCAAAATCACTGCAGATGGTGACTGCAGCTATTAAATTAAAAGATGCTTGCTCCTTGGAAGAAAAGTTATGACAAACCTAGACAGCATATTAAAAAGCAGAAATATTACTTTACCAACAAAGGTCTGTCTAGTCAAAACTATGGTTTTTCCAGTAGTCATGTATGGATGTGAGAGTTGGACTATAAAGAAAGCTGAACATCAAAGAATTGATGCTTTTGAACTGTGGTGTTGGAGAAGACTGTTGAGAGTCCCTTGACTGCAGTGAGTTCCAACGAGTCCATCCTAAAGGAAATCAGTCCTAAATATTCATTGGAAGAACTGATGCTGAAGCTGAAACTCTAATACTTTGGCCATCTGATGCGAAGAACTGACTCATTGGAAAAGACCCTGATGCTGGGAAAGATTGAAGGTGAGAGGAGAAGGGGACGACAGAGGATGAGATGGATGGATGGCATCACCAACTCAATAGACATGAATTTGAGTAAACTCTGGGAGTTGGTGTTGGTCAGGGAGGCCTTGCATGTTGGAGTCCATGGGGTCACAAAGAGTTGGACACGACTGAACGACTGAACTGAACTGAATGGTTAATAGTGTTGTACATTTTTTTTTCATATTCTTGTTTGCTTTTTGTATATTTTATTTGGAAAAATATCTATTTAAGTTTGTTGCCCATTTTTGTATCAGATGGTTTGAAATTTTTTTATTGAGTTATAGGAATTCTTTATATATTCTGGAGATTACCCTCCTCATTGAATACATGATTTATAAATATTTTCTCTCATCTCATGAGTTGACTTTTACCTCTGTTTATTGTATTCTTTGATACACAGAAGTTTTTGATTTTGTAGTTTTATTATTTTTACTTTTGTTTTATGTGCCTTTTGTATCACATACCAGAAATCATTGCCAAATCAAACGTTATGAGCTTTTTACCTTATATTTTTATAATTTTCCATCTTAAATTTAGATCTTTAATCTATTTTGAGTTAGTTTTTGTCTATTGTGTAAGGTGAGGATCCATCCAGTTTTCTTCTTTTGTATGTGGATATCCAATTTTCTTAACACTAATTGTTGAAAAGAGTCCTTTACCTACTGAATGGTCTTGGAATCCTTGTTGAAAATCATTTGACTGTATATGTGAGGATTTATTTTTAGCCTTTCTATTCTAGCTCATTTGTCTGTCTTTGTGCTAGTACCATGTTGTTTTGATTTATGTACTTTTGTTAATACCTTTTGAAATCAGAAAGTGTGAGACCTCCAATTTTGGTTGTTTTTTTTTTATGTTGTTTTAGCCATTTTTGATCTCTTGAGGTTCCAAATCAATGTTATGATGGAATTTTCTAGTCCTGAAAAAAATGCCATTGGGATGTTGGTAGGGATTGCCTTAAATCTATAGATTGCTTTGGATAATATACTTGGAATTTCTAAATTTAAATCTAGGCAAATTTGAGTTATATTAAAATATATTTGTTGATAATACCACATTGATTTTTTAAATATATTAGCCTAGTTGATAGACAGTCAACTAACATGGACTCTGTATGGATTCAGATTTCAAAGCAGTACATGTGGTACTTCAGCTAAGTTTCACCATTCTTCTTTAATTTGTGCTAACTTCTTTATCACTTCTCGGTGTTAGATTGAGGGAAGTCATTTCGCATTAGCTCCTATAACATCATACTTCATTTGAAGATATAGTTGAAAGCAATTATTATTTTAAAGTCATTTTTTCTTTGTAAACGTACTTTATACTGATTAAATTAATTTCTAATGAAGCCCTTTATTGGCAAAAGAAGAACCAAATGTGAATAAAATGTTTCCTATTTTTCAATATTTAAAATCTGGTATTGAAAGTAAATTATAATGCAGTATACTAAGTGTTAAAAATGTGACATAAAAAGCATTATGACAAAACAGGAAGTGAGAGCAAGGAGATCAGCTTGTTAGAGATAGTGAATATAGTTGACATTTAAATTGAGTCTCAAGATATATGAAGGTTAGGTAGGACAAGAAATTCCAAAGGTTCAGAGCTGTGAATGAGTGTGGTGAATTTGTAACATGGTGACATGTGTACTGTGTTTGAAACAGAGAGTATGTCAGCTAGGAATGTCTAAGAATAAGAACAAGTAGATCAGAAGAGATCATGAAGAATCTAGCATGCCCTGGCCTCAGCGTATAACCATTTAAGAAGTAACCCTGTGGAGACAGCCAACCCTGGAACTTGAAGTGACTGAGTATAACTGGACAGGTTGGAAGTGTAAATAATTTCCTAGGAGCAACACTAGAAATAATCTTGGTTTTAGCATCATAATGTTGGTTAATAGGAGTCAATAAACTTTCCAGGAAAATTGGTGTAATTAATTTTTAAATAAGTAGGTTTCTAAAAACTATGTAATATATTTTAGAACATTAAAAGTTAGTTATTAAGTTTTATAGTTATTAAGTGCTAGTCACCAAATGTACTTGGCTCTGGTTTTAGGCACAAATCAGAATTGCATTTTCTCACACTCTTTGAAGCTAAGCAAAGTCATGTGACTTTCTTTAACTAGTGAAATGTGAGCAAGAATACTGAATCACTTCTTGCAGGAGGCTTTAATGATCAGTTTGTAACATTTTCTTCCCCATGCCATGATGATGATGATAGCAATGTCCACACAGAGGTCCTAGAGCAAATGCAATGTACCGAGCCACCCTACCAATCCATGTTAGACAAGTTGTAGGAAAGAGGAGTAAACTTGCATGTTGTTAAGCCACTGAGATTCAGGTGCTGATTTTTTTTTTTTTAATCACAAAATCATTTGGTTTATCCTGACTACTAGAAAACATAAGACGCATTGACTGTAGAAAGACTTGATCATAAGCAGCAAAAGGAAGAAAGACTCAAAATCCACCACAATCTTACCAAAGAGAGCTAAGGGCCATTAACTATTTTGATATTTACTTCTTAAACTATATTTGTTATTATGCAGAAGCTTAATTTATCATGTCAATTATAAACTTAATTGTGACAGATGTTCACTCTTCTAAAGTTATACACTACTGACCTCCCTTCCAGGAGATTAGCTTTTCTGTCAGTAACTGTTGGATTATGACCCAGCTTGTAATCATAAAGCTCTAGGTTTTTGTCTGCAAGTGTGTCGACTGGCTATCATCAATTTCTCCCTTAAATGGAAAACATGATACATAATTGAGTTGTTTTGAATTCACATGAGACAATATATGTAAAATAAATGTCATTTAGTAAGCTCAAAAATAAATGCTAGAAGGGCTGTTTTGTCTTTCTGAAGGTTTGTTTATTAAACATTTGAAATATCTATTAACTTCAAGATATAAACTGTTTTCAAAGAAAACGGGAGCACAGTAGTATAATATATACATTCCCTATCTACCCTAAGCATGTAAATTTTATGTTGTCCTTTAAGAAATTATGAACTTACTTGATTTGTTGAAAATTCTCTTTATAGAACTGATTTTATAAATTGCTGATTTTTTTGCACCATTATCTAAAAATCATCCTGAACTTTACTGCTCTTGACTAGTCTTATTTTCCCTCTAAGAATTTTGAAAATAATTCCATATTTTTAAATCGCATTAATATATACTTATTTTAAACATGAGTCATGCTTCTCCTCTTCACTGTCTCTTCTAAACCTAGGGCCTAGTATGAAAAATTCAGCTTTGTTATGGAAGCCTTATTACATATAAATGATATTTGCAAATTCTTTTTGTGATCAGACATCTCACAACTTAGTGCTTTCAACAGTATTTTTCTATTGCTGCCACTTCTTTTCAAATTGCATTTTAAAAAAGTAATATGGGACTTCCTACTCATCTCATAAGATTTTAGTTTGTTACTTCTCTCCTCAATAAGTCTTCCCAGGGAATTTATCTTCTTTAGCCCTGTGTCCTCACATGGAACAGAACCTAGTAGATGGTTATATGTATATTTGTTGAATGAACAAATGAGTAAATACTATACAGTCATGGGATCTAAGAATCTGTATTCTGACACAACTCCATGTCCCACTTGGATTTCAAAGGAAAGCTTTTGTTATTCTTCATAATTTAGTTAAAATTCTGTGTCTAGTTCAGAAAATGAGATTTGCTTAAATCTAGTCAGTTATTACCTCCTGGCCTTATATGAAAAAGTAAAAAGTAAACATGGTTACAAAAGGGCATGAGGAAATCTTCATGGGTGATGGAAATATTTATGTTGATGCATAGCTATGATTTCTTGATTCAAAGCTTATCAAATTTCATACTTTAGATATATGTACTTTAGTTCACTTCAGTTATACCAGAAAAAAATTGAAAACAGAAAACAAAACAAGAATAACATATCAATTTGCTTTCTGTAATAACTACAATGTTTTCATAGATATTCTGCCCCTATGTTTAAGGTTTGTGAAAGATATCACTATAGAAAATTGAGGAAGACTGTTGAGATTCTTTGTAAGCAAAACACATTACATTTCTTGCTAGAGGGAAATTAAACATGCTACATTTCTGTCTCTGCCAGTGGTATCTTAAAATTCCCAATCTTCAACCAGGAATATATGGAAAGGAGAGAAACAAAGACATTTGGAAGGGAAATTATTCCATCACCATCAACACAGAGAAGAGACAGGAAAGATCTGACACGTGAGAGATAAATACCAATATTGATCATCATGACAAAATTTCTATTGAGAACTTGGGGCATGAGCGTTATGGTCTATGTACTTAGCACACATTCCTCATTTTCTACTTTCACAACTCTCTTTTATTGTTCCCATGAATACAAGTGTGGAATCTGAGTCATAACGACATTAAGAAACTTTCTAAGGTAAAATAATACTAAGTGTCAGACTCAGGATCTGAATTCCAAGTATTGAACCCAGCACTCGTGTTCTTCATTACAATTCCCTACCTTCTCACAACAGACACAAGTAAGGAAAAACCAATGAACCACAAGTGAGGGGTGAGTGACAACAAAAGAAACAAACTTCTGTCTGTACTGGCAGGTGAGGAGAGACTTGACATCTGAAGCTGAATAGGAGTCTGAGGTCCATAAGTGAAAGTCACTCAGTCATGTCCAACTCTTTGCGACGCCATGGACTATATAGTCCATGGAATTATCCAGGCCAGAATAGTGGAGTGGGTAGGGTAGCCTTTCCCTTCTCCAGGGGATCTTCCCAACCCAGGCCTCCCACATTGCAGGCGGATTTTTTACCAGATGAGCCACAAGGGAAGCCCAAGAGTACTGGAGTAGGTAGCCCATCCCTTCTCCAGCAGGTCTTCCCAACCCAGGAATCGAACCAGGGTCTCCTGCATTGCAGGCAGATTCTTTACCAACTGAGCTTATCTGGGGCCCATAGTTAACTCTGAATATCTCTGCATGGCAATGCTCCAATGTAAACAGTTTTCTCCAGACAGGGAAGTACTAACACCTCCAGAAATTACTAAACTGAAGTAATAATATGATCTTTGTAACTGTTGTACTGTATACATTTTTGAGGACCCAAAGTTTTTACCAAGGCTATAGAATGTGTACATTAAACCATGGTTTTATTTTATGCGACCAAGAAACCTTTGTCAGACAAACAAAAATAGGAGATAAGCTGAGATGAGTAAATGATATATAGTATCTCTGTTTTACAGCAGATAAAGATTAGAGCTCAACCAGGACTGTCACTGTAAAAGGGATGCATAATGCCCCTGTAACAACTCACTCAGTCATTTTTTTTTTTAACTTAAGATGAATAGTCTCTGCCATATCATAAAAGGGCAGGCAAAGTAAAGTTAAATAATGGAAAATCTACCTAAATGGCTATAATACACTTCTTATGGCTGAGGACAGAAGGCATTCAGCATGAGAAGAAGACGAAATTACTCATCATTGCGATGTGCTAAGTGCCATTCTCAAATATCCATTGCTGAGGCCAGAGTTTCTTGTCCTTGGTACTGTTGACATTGAGACCAGATAATTCTTTGTTGTGGGGAGCTGTCTTGTACATGGTAGAATGTTTAGAAGCATCCTTGGCCTCTACCTGTTAGATGTCATTAGAGGTCCCCACACCCCAGTTGAGATAAGCAAAAATGCTTCTAGGGTTGTCTCTGGTGGTCCACTGGCTAAGACTTCACACTGCCAATGCAGGGGGGCCCAGGTTCAATCCTTGGTCAGGAGATTAGATCCCTTATGCCACAACTAAGAATTCATATGCTAAAAGTAAAGATCCAGCATGCCGCAACAAAGATGGAAGATCCTGTGTGATGTAACTAAGACCTGGGGCAGCCAAATTTTATATATATCTATATCTATACACCCTGAGGGCAACATCACCCCTGATGAAGACCTGCTGGCTTCTCCTAATACATTCCCCCACATCATTTAGTGGAGCTTCCCTTGTGGCTCAGCTAGTAAAGAATCTGCCTGCAATGTAGAGACCTGGGTTCAATCCCTGGGTTGGAAAGATCCCCTGGAGAAGGGAAAGGCTACCCACTCCAATATTCTGGCCTGGAATACATTCCCCACATTATTACATAAATGTTTTACATTTATGTAATATTTACTATTATATATGTATAATTAATATTTATTACTATTAATACATTATTACATAAATATATTGCAGACTTGCAATAAAGATAGGATGCAACTTTAGTTATGGCTTAGAAGTCTATAACTGAGAAGCTAATAATATACATAGCTCAGGATAATTAGAATTGGGCTAACAGTGTCTCTATTCATTGGTCACATAAACATTTGTTAATCACCAACTAAATGCTGGTCACTGTTTCAGGTTCTGGAGGTATAACAATAAAGGACATAGTTGAGATCTGAATTAGACCAAGGATTGCATAAACTATTCATTCATCCGGATTCTCCAAGGTCTACTCTTGTATTCTCTTATAGCAATAGAAATCACAAATTGTGGACTTTATTATCTCATATCTACATAGATATATTTTCACTGAACTACCATGTTTTCACTGGGAAATAGATATGAGCATTGCCTTTAAAACTATTTTTTAGTGTTTTTTCTTTTAAAGTTGTGAGCCAAGATACCATATACCACGCTATTCAATATCCTTAATGCAAACAGAGACTTATGTGATAAACTAAGACTTGAGTTCAGTGCTATAAATATTGTTTATCAACCATGTGATCCTATGTATTTTCTATTTGAGATAATAATAATTATACTTTAAAATCATTTTTATTTTTAGAGAATTGTAGAAGGGACTAAACATTCTAAATAATTGCTGGAATCATTTTCTTTCCAGAAGCTCCTGTCTAACTCCTTCCCAGCTTTCACTTCCCTCCAACAGTAGGTCAGGTCTGGGAATATAAACAAACAAATAAGTAAAATAATAATAGTGCCAGAAACTGTGATACATATTTTTATTTCTGTCATCTTGTTTAATCTTTTCAGGCAACATAGGGAAATCTCAGGGATCATAGAAGATGTAAATAAGTTATGTAGCTTGCCCAAGGTCACATATTAATTAATACTCATGTCTGGCTGGATCTAAATTCCTGCTTTTGCCATTTTACCATTTTGCCTCTGGGTCACAGTAGGTTGAGGTAATATTAAAAATGTTTAACAACCCATTTCCTCAAGCAGTAACCGACAGCTGGTACAAATTGGAGATGTTTACTAGCTGATAATTAGCCCTGGATTTCATAGCTAATCCTAGTCCACATATAAGTACAAGCCACATTCAAGCTTCGGCTATATTTTCCTACATTGTTAGAACTGAGTCTCCTTCCTAAACCACTCTGGAGGTCCTCCCCATAATGACTTTGGAGAATTAAAATTTATAGCGAACAAGCAAATGAATTTACAATATACAAGGCAGGAGTCACCCTGCTTTAGGGTAGGGTCAAGGATATCAGACGAGGTGTCAGCCAAGAGTCCAGGCTAAAAAAGTCAAAGATAAAACCCACAGTGCCAGCCCTATATCATTTACAGCTGATACTAGTTGGCTGAGAAAGGGAAGAAAAGGAGTTTATAAAAGGGAGGAAGATGGTATCAGTTCAGTTCAGTTCAGTCACTCAGTTGTGTCTGACTCTGCAACCCCGTGTACTGCAGCATGCCAGGCCTCCCTGTCCATTGCCAACTCCCGGAGTTTACTCAAACTCATATCCATTGAGTCAGTGATGCCATCCAACCATCTCATCCTCTGTCATCCCCTTCCCTCCTGCCTTCAATCTTTCCCAGCATCAGGGTCTTTTCCAATGAGTCAATTCTTCACATCAGATGGCCAAAGTATTGGAGTTTCAGATTCAGCATCAGTCCTTCCAATGAATATTCAGTATTGATTTCCTTTAGGATGGACTCATTGGATCTCTTTGCAATCCAAGGGAATCTCAACAGTCTTCTCCAACACCACAGTTCAAAAGTATCAGTTCTTCGGTGCTCAGCTTTCTTTCTAGTCCAACTCTCACATCCATACATGACTACTGGAAAAAACATAGCTTTGACTAGACAAACCTTTGTTGTCGAAGTAATGTCTCTGCTTTTTAATATGCTGTCTAGGTTTGTCATAACTTTTCTTCCAAGGATCAAGCGTCTTTTAATTTCATGGGTGCAGTCACCATCTTCAGTGATTTTGGAACCCCCCAAAAAATAAAGTCAGCCACTGTTTCCCCATCTATTTGCCATGAAGTGATGGGACTGGATGCCATGATCTTAGTTTTCTGAATGTTGAGTTTTGAGCCAACTTTTTCACTCTCCTCTTTCACTTTCGTCAAGAGGCTCTTTAGTTCTTCTTCGCTTTCTGCCATAAGGGTGGGGTCATCTGCATAAGAAGATGGTATAGAGAGCTGGAAATAGCCAGCAAGGGGGTCCTAAGTATCAAGTCTGAGCAGAGACCATGCCTTAGGGCTTCACGTGAGAGCAGGCAAGTCCAGAAAAATCCTTTTAACATCCCTCAGTCTTGTGGAAGTAAGTCTCCTACAGTTAAAATTGCAACAGGGCTTCCTGAGAGAGCCAAACTGTTTCCTTTGACCAAAGCAATCTGAAAGCAGGCTGGGCCCCCTTTTTTAGCTGAATTCAGATACTTAAATTCTCCTCAACCTTCCTGGGAAGGCAGAATTTTTCAAATCACAACTGAGGAGCAAAGGTTTAATATACCAATAATCCCACAAGGAGAAACATATTAGAAACCAGTTAGTAAGGATGTCAGTATAAATGACTGGAAATATGTCTTCCTCTGTTTAGCTAGAAGAAGAAGAAAAAGCCTGAGTCCCCTTGGTTCCTGAAGGACTGGAGGGGTCATCAATGAGAGGGAAAGGACAGGAGGGGAGATTTGGGGCACAGATAAATTTTATCCATTTTTCTTTCCGTTTAGCCTTCAACTGCCCCTGAAAAAAATACTCAGTAGACAAAGAGAAGCTGTACCAAAAATCGTTTCATCTCCTAAGTGAATGTGCTTAGGGACAGCTGATGCAGGGGTAGGATGCATTAATGGAATGCCAGCTCCAGCCCTAAGACAAATTGACAGTTGGGAAGCCAAGGGTCTCTTTGAGGAGACTCCAGCCTGCACCTCACAGAACCCGCTGCCCTTCTTTGCTCCATTAGAAATAATCACTTCTAAGTGGCCCATCATCAATGTCAGCATGATTTTTTTCACATTTACTAAAAGCTTTTCCCTTGGCCCACTTTAGTTTTTTTTTTTTCTTTTGTTTCTAGGTAACTGTTTAATTCCCTTCCCTCTTTATTTTGCCATGGACTGACTTGAAAAAAAAAAAAATCTGATTTGTAATGGGGCTTACAGATTGACTGCTTTTTCCTTCTGTGCAACCAGCCCTAGCTCTTAGTAACAGCCACTGCATATACATTAACCAAAAGGCCCATTAGTAGGGCATTGTTTTGCACTTTTGTAGACAAAGAAGAAAGAGAACTCCAGTTGGAATGAACTCTTTTTGTATTTCTTCTTGGCAACAAATAGCTTCCTTTTAAATTCAGAAATGCAGTGGCATTGAGGCCCTAAATTGCTCTCATCTAAAATGTTTTACTTCCATCTTCACTTTCAGAGATTATGATCAATTTTCTTGTAGAATGAATTATTCAAATTGAGCCCAGTCTTCTGAATCCTTAGAAAAGACAATGTCTTAGCACTTTTGGTCCTACTCACTTATCACTTGGCACATTCTGCCTGGTCCTGGCAGATATTCTTTTTTTCAACATATAATTTATTTTCCCAAATGCACAGAAAGCTTCTCAAGAATAAAGATCATTCATTCATTCAACAAATGTTTTTGAACATCCACCAAGTGCTAGACATGTTCTAATTATCTGAGTAACATCCAAGAAGTAATCAGACAAAACTCCCTGCCTCCATGGAGTTTATATTCCAGTGGAATGAGACAGAGAATATGTAATTAGTGTCATAAATATGTCAATTATAGAGTAAGTTAGCAGATGATAAGTGCAGCAGAGGGGAAAAACAATGTAAGAGGAATCTGAAAGTATAACAGGAGAAGACTACAGTTTAAAAATAGTGGTCAAAGCAGATGAGAGTAAGCCATCAAATAAGTAGGAAAAGAGCATTACAGGTAAAGGACATATTCTACAGAGGAACTGGAAGAAAGGTATTGCCATCAACTAACTCTGGGAAGACTGTGAAGGGGAAAGTATGTATGGCTATGGATAAGTCAAGTTCTGGGGGTTTGTTAACAGCCAGAGATGTGATGGTGTAGGCAGTTGGATAAAGAAGTCTAAGAGCCCAGTAGGGTCTGCACCGGAATGTTCATTTGAGAGTAGTATTAAAGCCATAAAACTGATGAGATCAGTAAAAAAGACATTAGGAGATGACAAAAGATGGTTTGTAAGACAAGAGGAAATCCAAGACCATGGGATATCCTGGAAATCAGTGAAGATATCCTATCAAGGAAGCAGGGAGTGATGTTGCTGATATATCAAGTGAAATGCAGGCTGAAATTTGACCATGGACCTCAGTAACCTGGAGATCCTTGGCAACCTGGACAAGGAAAATTTCAGTGGAGTAGTGGGAATAAAAACCTTATTAGAGTGAGTTTGCATGAAAGTCAGAGGTGAGGAATCAGAGGCTATGAATATAGGCAGCTCTTCAGTTCAGTTCAGTCGCGCAGTCGTGTATGACTCTTTGCGACCCCGTGGACTGCAGCACACCAGGCCTCCCTGTCCATCACCAACTCCTGGAATTTACTCAAACTCATGTCCATTGAGTCAGTGATGCCATCCAACCATCTCATCCTCTGTCATACCCTACTCCTCCTGCCTTCAATCTTTCTCAGCATCAGGGTCTTTTCCAATGAGTCCGCTCTTTCTAGGAACTTTCTTAAAAAAGAAAGCAGAGGGATGAAGTGATAGCTGGTGGGGAAATTAGTGTCAAGAGAATATTTACTTAAAGTTAAATAAGGATCTACTTGTATTCTACAGAGAATAAGCCAGTAGAGAAGAGAGAATGGATGATGCAGGGTTGAAAGGAGAACTGTGGCCGATAGTCATGATATGAAGTAAGTGTGATTTTCCCTAACAGGGAGCATAGCAGTCTCCCAGAAGGAGAGACTGGATTTGTGATTCCTTTGATGAACCCACTTGGCAGCTAGACCTCCAGGCCTTCGCTGTCAGCTGGTTCTTTTCTTTTTAAATTAATTTATTTTTTTATTGAAGAATAATTGATTTACAGAATTTTGTTGTTTTCTTTCAAACCTCAACATGAATCAGCCATAGGAATACATGTATTCCCCTCCCTTTTGAACCTCCCTCCCGTCTCCCTCCCCATCCCACCCCTCTAGGTTGATACAGAGCCCTGGTTTGAGTTTCCTGAGGCAAACAGCAAATTCCCATCAACTGTCTGTTTTACATATTGTAATGTAACTTTCCATGTTACTCTTTACATACATATCACCCTCTCCTCCCCTCTTCCCATGTCCATAAGTCTATTCTCTATGTCTGTTTCTCCATTGCTGCCCTGTAAATAAATTCTTCAGTACCATTTATCTAGATTCTGTATACGTGTGGTATAATATGATATTTATCTTACTCTTTCTGACACACTTCACTCTGTATTAATAGGTTCTAGGTTCATCCACCTCATCAGAACTGACTCAAATGCTTTCCTTTTTATGGCTGAGTAATATTGCATTGTGTATATGTACCAGTACTTTATCTATTAATTCATCGATAGACATCTAGGTTGCTTCCATGTTCTAGCTATTGTAAATAGTTCTGCAATGAACAATGGGATATATGTGTCTTTCTCAACACTGGTTTGCTCAGGGTATATGCCTAGGAGTGGGATTACTGGGTCATATGGTGGTTTTATTCCTAGTTTGTTAAAGAATCTCCATAGTGTCTTCTATAGTGGCTGTATCAATTCAAATTCCCACCAACAGTGCAAGAGAATTCCCTTTTCTCCACACCCTCTCAAGCATTTATTGTTTGTAGACTTTTTGATGGTGGCCATTCAGACTGGTGTGAGGTGATATCTCACTGTGGTTTTGATTTGCATTTCTCTAATAATGAGTGATTTTGAACATCTTTTCATGTGTTTGTTAGCCATCTGTATGTCTTCTTTGGAGATATGTCTGTTTAGGTCTTTTTCCCACTTTTTGATTGGGTTGTTTGTTTTTCTGGTATTGCATTGTATGAGCTGCTTGTATATTTTGGAAATTAATCCTTTCTCAGTTGTTTCATTTGCTATTATTTTCTCTCATTCTGAGGGTTGTGTTTTCACCTTGCTTGACATTGTACAGGAGACAGGGATCAAGAAAATCCCCATGGAAAAGAAATGCAAAAAAGCAAAATGGCTGTCTGAGGAGGCCTTACAGATAGCTGGGAAGAGAAGAGAAGCGAAAAGCAAAGGAGAAAAGGAAAGATATTCTCATCTGAATGCAGAGTTCCAAAGAATAGCAAGGAGAGATAAGAAAGCCTTCCTCAGCGATCAGTGCAAACAAATAGAGGAAAACAACAGATTGGGAAAGACTAGAGACCTCTTCAAGAAAATTAGAGATACCAAGGGAACATTTCATGCAAAGATAGGCTCGATAAAGGACAGAAATGGTATGGACCTAACAGAAGCAGAAGATATTAAGAAGAGGTGGCAAGAATACACAGAAGAACTGTACAAAAAAGATCTTCATGACACAGATAATCACGATGGTGTGATCACTCACCTAGAGCCAGACATCTTGGAATGTGAAGTCAAGTGGGCCGTAGAAAGCATCACTACGAACAAAGCTAGTGGAGGTGATGGAATTCCAGTTGAGCTATTTCAAATCCTCAAAGGTGATGCTGTGAAAGTGCTGCACTCAATATGCCAGCAAATTTGGAAAACTCAGCAGTGGCCACAGGACTGGAAGAGGTCAGTCTTCGTTCCAATCCCAAAGAAAGGCAATGCCAAAGAATGCTCAAACTACCGCACAATTGCACTCATCTCACATGCTAGTAAAGTAATGCTCAAAATTCTCCAAGCCAGGCTTCAGCAATACGTGAACCGTGAACTTCCAGATGTTCAAGCCGGTTTTAGAAAAGGCAGAGGAACCAGAGATCAAATTGCCAATATCTGCTGGATCATCGAAAAAGCAAGAGAGTTCCAGAAAAACATCTATTTCTGCTTTATTGACTATGCCAAAGCCTTTGACTGTGTGGATCACAATAAACTGTGGAAAATTCTGAAAGAGATGGGCATACCAGACCATCTGACCTGTCTCTTGAGAAACCTGTATGCAGGTCAGGAAGCAACAGTTAGAACTGGACATGGAACAACAGACTGGTTCCAAATAGGAAAAGGAGTACGTCAAGGCTGTATATTGTCACCCTGCTTATTTAACTTATATGCAGAGTACATCATGAGAAACTCTGGGCTGGAAGAAACACAAGCTGGAATCAAGATTGCCGGGAGAAATATCAATAACCTCAGATATGCGGATGACACCACCCTTATGGCAGAAAGTGAAGAAGAACTAAAGAGCCTCTTGATGAAGGTGAAACAGGAGAGTGAAAAAGTTGGCTTAAAGCTCAACGTTCAGAAAACTAAGATCATGGCATCTGGTCCCATCACTCCATGGGAAATAGATGGGGAAACAGTGGAAACAGTGTCAGCCTTTAATTTTTTGGGCTCCAGAATCACTGCTGATTGTGACTGCAGGCATGAAATTAAAAGACGCTTACTACTTGGAAGGAAGGTTATGGCCAACCTAGATAGCATGTTTAAAAGCAGAGACATTACTTTGCCAACAAAAGTCCATCTAGTCAAGACTATGGTTTTTCCAGTGGTCATGTATGGATGTGAGAGTTGGACGGTGAAGAAAGCTGAGCGCCGCAGAATTGATGCTTTTGAACTGTGGTGTTGGAGAAGACTCTTGAGAGTCCCTTGGGCTGCAAGGAGATCCAATCAATCCATCCTAAAAGAGATCGATCCTGGGTGTTCATTGGAAGGTCTGATGTTGAAGCTGAAGCTCCAATATTTTGGCCACCTCATGCGAAGGGTTGACTCATTGGAAAAGACCCTAATGCTGGGTAGGATTGGGGGCGGGAGGAGAAGGGGACGACAGAGGATGAGATGGTTGAATGGCATCACCAACTCGATGAACATGGGTTTGGGTAGACTCTGGGAGTTGGTGATGGACAGAGAGGCCTGGCGTGCTGCAATTCATGGGGTCGCAAAGAGTCGGACACAACTGAGCGACTGAACTGAACTGATAGTTTCCTTTGCTGTGCAAAAGCTTTTAAGTTTAAACAGGTCCCACTTGTTTACTTTACTTTTTATTTCCATTACTCTAGGAAGTGGGTCATAGGGGATCTTGCTTTGATTTATGTCATCGAGTGCTCTGCCTATGTTTTCCTCTAAGAGTTTTATAGTTTCTGGTCTTACATTTAGGTCTTTAATCCATTTTGAGTTTATCTTTGTGTATGGTGTTAGCAGGTGTTCTAATTACATTCTTTTGCATAAAGCTGTCCAGTTTTCCTAGCACCATTTATTGAAGAGGCTGTCTTTTCCACATTGTGTATTCTTGCCTCCTTTGTCAAAAATAAGGTATCCATCGGTGCATGGGTTTATTTCCGGGCTTTCTATCTTGTTCTGTTGGTCTGTATTTCTGTTTTTGTGCCAGTACCGTACTCTCTTGATGACTGTAGCTTTGTAATATAATCTGAAGTCAGGAAGCTTGATTCTTCCGGCTCCATTCTTCTTTCTCAAGACTGGTTTGGCTATTCGGGGTCTTTTGTGTTTCCATATGAATTGTGAAATTTTTTGTTCAAGTATGGTGAAAAATGCCATTGGTAATTTGATAGGGATCTCATTGAATCTGTGGATTGCATTTAGTAGTATAGTCATTTTCACAATATTGATTCTTCCTACCCAGGAACATGGAATATCTCTCCATCTGTTTATGACATCTTTGATTTCTTTCATTAGTGTCTTGTAATTTTATGTGTACAGTTCTTTTGTCTTCTTAGGTAAGTTTATTCCTAGATATTTAATTCTTTCTGTTGCAATGGTGAATGGGATTGATTCTTTAATTTCTCTTTCTGATTTTTCATTGTTAGTAAATAGAAATGCAAGTGATTTCTGTGTATTGATTTTATACCCACAACCTTGCTAAATTCACTGATTAGCTCTAGTTATTTTCTGATACCATCTTTAGGGTTTTCTATGTACAGTATCATGTCATCTGCAAACAGTGAGAGCTGCATACCTTCTTTTCTGATCTGGATTCCTTTTATTTCTTTTTTTTCTCTGATTGCTGTAGCTAGGACTTCCAGAACTATGTTGAATAATAGTGGTGAAAGTGGACACCCTTGTCTTGTTCCTGATCTTAAGGGGAATGCTTTCAGTTTTTCACCATTGAGAATAATGTTTGCTGTAGGCTTATCATATATGGCCTTTACTATGTTGAGGTAGGTTCTTTCTATGCCCATTTTTTGAACGGTTTTAATCATAAATGGGTGCCGAATTTTGTCGAAGGCTTTTTCTGCATCTATTGAAATTATCATATGAATTTTATCTTTCAATTTTTTAATATGATGTATCACATTGATTGATTTGTGTATATTGAAGAATCCTTGCATCCCTAGAATAAACCCAACTTGATCATGGTGTATGAGCTTTTTGATGTGTTGCTGAATTCTGTTTGCTAAAATTCTGTTGAGGATTTTTGCATCTATGTTCATTAGTGATGTTGGCCTGTAGTTTTCTTTTTTGTGTTGTCTTTGTCTGGTTTTGGTATCAGGGTGATGGTGGCCTCGTAGAATGAGTTTAGAAGTGTTCCTTCCTCTGCAATTTTTTGAAAGAGTTTTAGAAGGATAGGCATTAGCTCTTCTCTAAATGGTTGATAGAATTCTCCTGTGAAGGCATCTGGTCCTGGGCTTTTGTTTCTTGGGAGATTTTTGATCAGAGCTTAAATTTCAGTGCTTGTAATTGGGTTGCTCATAATTTCTGTTTCTTCCTGTTCAGTCTTAGAATATTGAACGTTTTGAAGAAACTGTCCATTTCTTCTAGGTTATCCATTTTATTGCTACATAGTTGTTCATAATAGTCTCTTATAATCCTTTGTATTTCTATATTGTCTGTTGTAACCTCTCCTTTTTCATTTCTAATTTTGTTGATATGATTCTTCTCTGTTTTTTACTTGATGAGTCTGTCAAGGTGCTAAAGGCCTGTCAATTTTGTTTATCTCCTCAAAGAACCAGTTTTTAGTTTTATTAATCTTTACTGTTTTTTCTTTCCTTTATTTCTGCTTGGATCTTTATGATTTCTTACTTTCTACTAATTTTTTTTTCTTTCTTCTTCTTTTTCCAGTTGCTTTATGTGTAAAATTAGGTTGTCTATTTGATGTTTTTCTTGTTTCTTGAGATAGGATCATATTGCTATAAACTTCCCTCTTAGAACTGCTTTGGCTGCATCCCATAGGTTTTGAGTTGTCATGTTTTCCTTGTCATTTGTTTCTAGAAATTTTTTGATTTCCCTTTTGATTTCTTCAGTAACTTGTTGGTTATTTAGAAACGTGTTGTTTAATCTCCATGTGTTTCTTACCTTTTATTCTTGTAGTTGATATCTAGTCTCATAGCGCTGTGGTCAGAGAAGATGCTTGATAAGATTTCAATTTTCTTAAATTTACTGAGGTTTGATTTGTGACCCAGATGTGGTCTCTCCTGAAGAATGTTCCATGTAGTCTTGAGAAGTAGGTGTATTCTTCTGCATTTGAGTGGAATGTCCTGAAGATGTCAATGAGATCCATCTCACCTAATGTATAATTTAAGACTTGTGTTTTCTTACTAATTTTCTGTTTTGATGATCTGTCCGTTGGTGTGAGTGGGTGTTAAAGTCTCCTACCATTATTGTGTTACTGTCAATTTCTCCATTTATGTCTGTTAGTGTTTGTCTTATGTATTGAGGTGCTCCTATGTTGGATACATTGATATTTACAATTGTTTTGTCTTCCTCTTGGATTGATCCCTTGATCATTATGTAGTGTCCTTCCTTATCTCTTGTAAACTTTTTTATTTTAAGGTCTATTTTGTCTGATATGAGGATTGCTACTCCAGCTTTCTTTTGCTTCCCATTGGCATGAAATATATTTTTCCATCCTCTCACCTTCAGTCTATATGTGTCTTTAGATCTGATGTGGGTTTCTTGTAGACAGCATATATATGGGTCTTGTTTTTTAATCCATTCAACCAGTCTGTGTCCTTTGGTTGGAGCATTTAATATATTTAAAGTAATTATTGATAAATATATTTTTATTGCCATTTTCTTAATTGTTTGGTGTTGATTTTGTTGATCTTTTTTCTTCTGTTGTATTTCTTGACTATATATTTCCCTTTAACATTTGCTGTAAGGATGGTTTGGTGGTACTGAATTCTTATAACTTTTGCTTGTCTGAAAAGCTTTTTATTTCTCCATCAGTTTTTAATGAGATCCTTGCTGAGTATAGTAGTCTTGGTTGTAGATTTTCCCTTTCAGTACTTTAAATATATCCTTCCATTCCCTTCTGGCCTGCAGAGTTTCTGCGGAATGATCAGCTGTTAAGCATATGGGGTTTCCCTTGTATATTAATCATTGCTTCTCACTTGATGCTTTTAATATTCTTTCTTTGTGTTTAGTCTTTGTTAGTTTGATTAGTATGTGTCTTGGTGTGTTTCTCCTTGGGTTTATCCTGTATGGGACTGTTTGTGCCTCTTGGACTTGATTGACTATTTCCTTTTCCCTGTTGGGGAAATTTTCAACTATAATCTCTTCAAAAATTTTCTCATACCTTATTTTTTCTCTTCTTCTTCTGGGACCCCTATAATTCAAATGCTGTTGCATTTGATATTGTCCCAGAGGTCTCTGAGCCTATGTTCAGTTCTTTTCATTCTTTTTTCTTTATTCTGCTCTTCAGAAGTTATTTCCACCATTTTATCTTCCAGCTCACTGATTTGGTTTTCTGCTTCAGATATTCTGCTGTTGATTCCTTCCAGAGTATTTTTAATTTCAGTAATTGTGTTTGTTTCTGCATTTTTATTCTTTAATTCTTCTAGGCCTTTGTTAATTGATTCTTGCATTTTCTCCATTTTGCTTTCAAGGTTTTTGATCATATTTGCTATCATTATTCTGAATTCTTTTTCAAGTAGTTTCCCTATTTCCTCTGCATTTATTTGGACTTCTGTGCTTCTAGTTTGTTCTTTCATTTGTGTAGTATTTCTCTTTCTTTTCATTATTTTTTTTTTTTACTTTTTGTGTTTGAAGTCTTCTTTTCCCTGCCTTCAAGGTTGAATCCTTCCTTTTTTTTTCTGTTCTTAGGTTGGTCCAGTGGTTTGTGTAAGATTCTTATAGGGTGAGATTTGTGCTGAGTTTTTGTTTGTTTGTTTGTTTTCCCTCTGATGGGCAAGGCTGAGTGTAGTGGTAATCCTGTCTGCTGATGATTTGGTTTGTATTTTTGTTTTGTTTATCGTTTAGATGAGATGTCCTGCACAGGGTGCTATTGGTGGTTGGATGATGCCTGCTCTTGTATTCCAGTGGTTTCCTTTGTGTGAGTTCTCACAATTTGATAGCTCTAGGGTTAGTTCTCTGGTAGTATAGGGTCTTGGAGTCAGTGCTCCCACTCCAAATGCTCAAGACTTTATCTAGGGTTGTTTCCCACCCCCCCCCACAGTCCTCCCAGGAATCATGAATTGAAATCTGAGAAAGCCAATTCTTTAAATGGCTGGCATGAAATGGATTTTTGGTCAGTTACAATACAGCATAATGGGGGAGACTCCTTTCCTGAGAGTAGTCTTCCTCCAAGTTCCATACAGTGAGTGTTTGGAAGGAAAAGGCACTCTTCATGAAGCTCTACTACGTCAACTGGTTCTTATGATTGAGAGCCTTAGGATAGAGTTTATTTCTGCCCTGTTGATGAGGGAGAGAAATAGACAGTGAATGAACGGAAGAGCCAAAAATGCTTAGGAAAAGACTTTGTGTTACATAACCAAGAAGAGAGACATGGGGATATGGGGAGTGTGGCCTGTCTTGTGATGTAATTAGGTGACCCTAGTGGTAATGAACCCAACTTCCACTGCATGGGATATAAGTGATGTGCATTCAATCCCTGGGTCAGGAAGATCCCCTGGAGGAGGGTATGGCAACCCACTCCAGTATTCTTGCCTGGAGAATCCCAGGGACAGAGGAGCATGGCAGGCTACCATCCATAGTGTCACAAAGAGTCAGACAGTACTGTAGCAACTTAACCTACAATACCAAATTACCACTCAGAACATTAAACCTGACTCATTCTTCGACTATCTCAGACTCCTAAATAACATATCTGTTTATGACTTTTCTGAATTGTAGTTCCTTGGATAGCGAGGAGCACAGCCTCTGCTTACGTTCCCACTGCCACACTCTCACAACCATATTTCTTACTTTCATTTCATTGCAGACAAACCTAACTATTTAAAGTTCCCTGAACTCACCATGCTCTTACTAGTGCCTTTGTGCCTTGTTTTTTCTGCCTGAAATATTTTTCTTCTTTGAGAGCCAAGCCCCCTCTTTGCCTAGTTAACTCATGGTGCTTTAACATTTCATCTAAAACATCCTTCCCTCCTTTTGCGTGTCCCTTTTGGTAGTACCGACCTCGGTGCATTTCAACTGATGGTTGTTGTCCATCCGCCCCATTAAACTGGGAAGTCTCCGCTATCCTGGTTTTCATGGTGTTCTATGCAATTAGTTAGGGTCTGTTCATAGTAGCTGCTTAATAAGGTCTTATTAAAAAATCAAATGTTGCTGCTGCTAAGTCACTTTAGTCGTGTGCAACTCTTTGCAACCCTATGCACTGTAACCCACTAGGTTCCTATGCCCATGGGATTCTTCAACCAAGAATCCTGGAGTGGGTTGCCATGCCCTTCTCCAGGGGATCATCCCCACCCAGGGATTGAAGCTGAATCTCCTGCATTGGCAGGTGGGTTCTATACCACTAGTGCCACCTGGGAAGCCCCATAAATCAAATAAATATATCAGAATTTGTGAATACCAAGCCAGGTAACTTAACATAAGCTCTGACCTCATAAAAGGTGGATACGTAGTTCATTTGCAGCTCGAAAACCAAGGTCATTGCATCTTATAGAGACTCTGGTACATATAACCATACCAAGGTACAGCTGGGATCCTGATGTCTGTTCATTTTGTCATGATTTGTTTCCTTCCCCTGAACCCCCCCTCCCACACCCCCAACACCGTTGCTATCCCTCCTGCAGGCTTTTGTGGGAATTGAAGACTGATTGCTTCCCTAGAATAACTAATTTGACTGGGGTCTTAGCCTCCAGCTTAATTCTTGCTGCTATTCTATGATCCTTATTCTGTACCTCCAGCTGAAAGATCATTTCCATATGTTGGGTAGCTGGCCTGAGACCTCTAGAGCCTGAATGACTGGGAAACCAAGATCACATAGCATCTGCTTCTGCTCCACTCTTCTCTTTCCTATTCTTCATCCAACCTTGTGATATGTTCAAAACCAGCACCAGTCCATATTAAAACAAACTTCATGATTTCAGTTTGAGAGGTAGATCTGTTCTATTACTGCATTGCCTCAGCCATGCTATTTCCAGCTTACACTTTGCTCCTCTTCTACATACCCAAGGTGTCTCTATAGCTCATGGATGAAGCCAGATTGTAGGTCCACACAGGCCTCTGTGCCACGTATTGTACCTTAGCTCTGCCATGACTTCTACCTTCTGAGCCGTTCCAGACTCACACCCATTTCTCTATTTACCTCTTATCTGAAATATTTCCGTTTTTGCTCTTTACCTCACATGCGTTGCTCTTAGCTCTTCCTTCTGTTAACATCAAATATTTTGTTGCAGTTTTCAATTTTATCACAGAATTAGAATTGCACATGGCATATGTTTGGGGATTGGATGTCCTGGTGTAACTAATTTTGAGGGTTTCCCTGGTGGCTCAGATTGTAAAGACTCCACCTGCAATTCAATAGACCCAGGTTCAATCCCTGGGTCTGGAAGATCCCCTGGAGGAGGGCATGGCAACCCACTCCAGTGTTCTTGCCTTGAGAATTCCCATGGACAGGGGAGCCTGGCAGGCTACAGTTCATAAGGTTGCAGAAAGTTGGACATGACTGAAGTGACTTAGCATGCAGGCATGTCACTAACTTTGACCTTTGATTAGTATGAAAACTGTAGCTAAGGAACATTGTATGACAAATCAGTGATTTTCACTCCTACTTCTAATAAAAAGTTAACAGTTTTCAGGGTGCCTCTGACTTCAAGGTGCTTACTTAATGTCCATTTCTTCTGTTACATCTCAAGTTCATAGGTTTCCTTCAATTGTCCCAAAAGGTCCAAACACATTTTCATATTTCATATGCTAAGAGTATTTTAGATTTGAGTACATGAACTACAGAGTCTGTGTTCTTCCCAGGAAGTCTGATACATGAATTTTGGGTAGAGTAGGAAGTTTTGGTAGAAACTTATTCCAGCTATCATGTAAATGGCTAAATATTCTTCTTAAGGCAAATCATTATCTATGTATTTTGACAGGTTTGGCAAAAATAAACAGAACAATCCAACAAAATTGAGCTCATTTAACCAACTATTCTTAAGAAAAGTTGTTCATGAGAAAAATATAGCTGTACTGAGTACAGATTCCAGCTCTGTCATTTATTAGATTTAATCCATTTTCAACTGGCTCAAATCCCTGTGCCTCTTTTTCCTGTGTAAAGAGAATAAAAGTACTTCTCGGAATTTTTGTGAAGAATTAGTAAAGCAGTAATTTTGTATATAGTAAGTGATTATAAACATTATCAAATATCATGATCAAAATTATTCTGAGTTGTGAAAGCATGAAAATAGATAATGTACAGTTTATTTTTTATTTTCTTTTTTATGTTTAGGATGAATCACAATGCACCATAGAGACACAAATAAAGGAGCAACCAGTAGTGATGTCAAGATAACACTGTACTGATAAGGAACAGGGACAAAGAACAATGTATAAATATCCAAGTGTGTGTGTGTTTGGTGTATGTGGGGGTACTAACTAGACTCTGTATTTAGGAGTTGCACATGGAATGACAATCTAGGACTACTGCTTACTAACAGTTATGAGAGAGACTGTGCCATGCACATGCTTATGATTTGAGAAAGAAATAGAAGTCTTTCATCTTATTAAGATGAAGTTCTGCTTCATCTTATTAAGGCTGAAAAATTCTTAGATGATTTATGGGAAAGTGGGAAGGATATGAAAAATAATAGAAGTGACAAATGATAATCAGAGGCAAAAATATACATGTAAGATAATAACCGAAAGAAAATATAAAGTTTAAACTCTAAAAATATTTTGGTATAGAAATTTTAAAATAGATTTATGCTCAAGTACAAAGGCAGATTTTATGTTTGTATAACAAATAAATGGTAAATAGAATAGTTTTACTCATCAAACTCATATGGGCAAATAAAATTCAACCTGCAGAACAATTTGATGGACCCTTTGGTACCATTATCACTGTTGAAATTGGGAGTAAAGTACTTTGGAAACACCTGGAAATTAACTCACGCTTTGAGAATTAAAACTGTGAAATCAAAACATAATGAATGAGAATGAAAATTTTCAAAGCCACCTTAGAAGTCAGAATGCCTCTCATGTAGCAAGATTTGATTATATCCTGTATGAAGGTACCTGATACATCTGAAGAAAGAATATGGCCATCAGAGAGAAGCTAAGTTAGCTATTTGCATTCTTTAGACAACAACAGGAAAATGCAGATGCACACCTAAAAAATGTTAATGGAAAATAGATTTTTAGTTGATTTACTACCAAGATGAGACATCTTGCACTCTGGATGCAAAGTTTGAGTACTGACTTTGGAGAAAGATTCCAGGGTTGGAATTTGGTTTTGTGACTTACTAGACATGGGATTTGAATATAATAACCCAAGTATCAGTGTCTTCATCTCATCTGCAAATTGGGACTGACAACAGTACCTCTTCAGAGTTCTTACAGATAAAACACAAGTCTGCAATAGTACTGTCTATGATTATTACATTTGGACCAATTACCTTTGTTCTGATCCCAAAGTGATATTAAGTAAACTTCAGGTTGCTGTATGGTTTTTCATGTAATTTGAGAATGCTGGGGTTATGCAATTCAAGTTTTGCCATGTCTATGACAAATACATTTCTCATTATAAATTAGTAGATTGGATTATATTTCACTCTCATGATCTTGATTAATGTGAGTGCATTATGCTAGCAACATGGCATTTGTTTCAGAGCAAACTAAAGGTCTTTTCAGCTAAAGTCAATTTCAAAACTTCAACATTTATTGCCTCAGTTAAGGATGTGGTTAAATTCAGTGACAATTCTTCTTTATAAGAAATTCTATCTCGAAAGAAGTGGATAATAGAGAATGCTTACAGATACATGATAGGATGTTACCAAAATCAAGGAAAAGGGGAGAGTGTAGAGAAAATGTCTCCTGCTATTCTCTCATTTATGCTAATAGAGGCCAAAACACAAAACAACTTCCTTTCCACTAATATCTTTCACTATTTCAATGTCCCCTGGTATATCACACACAATTGCATCCGTGCGTACACAATCAAAGTGGTGTTTTAACATCAAATTTTATTCATGTAATTTGCCTTACTTTATTCAGTGATTCCACAGTGATTCCCCCAGCTTCCTCATCCTCAGAGGTGGAATCAAGGCTCATGTTCAATCTTTATGGTAAGTCAGTGCCCCTAGCCACAGTTGATTAGACTAAGGGCTAACACAGCTGGGCCAATTAGATCCTCTCTCCAGGAATTTTGAATTGGAACCAAGAGAGATTAGCTGGTCTCTGCCAGCTGCTGTATGTATAGCAAGTAAACTCAGGAGTAAATTTGAAGTGTGGCCATGTCTCCTGTGTGAACTGTGAAGAGGAGAAAGCTGGTCTCATTGGAAAGATCAGAATGAAGCAGACCCACACAAAAAAGAACAGAAGTGAGAGATGATATCTTGATAACCCTGCTCCCTGCTCCTACTTGTTTCTGATTCTGAGGAATGACTGATTTCCCACCTGGGGGTTTCATGAAACTACCTAGATTTTTCTAAAAAATCTCCATTTCTGCTTAAGCCAGCCTAAATTGTTGTTGTTTTAGTGATCAAAACTATGAAGTTTCTTCACTTAGAAAGTGCATTCTTATAAGATGACCTTCATAACTGGTTTTCGTCTATTACCTCCCACTGTGTTACAGCTTAGACTCAATTTCCTAGTAGCAACCACCAAATAACTCATGATTTTTGAATTGCCCATACTGTAATAACACTTTCCATACTCATAATTTTTCTACCTATGGTTTCCTGTTTCTACAAGTAATCCATCGTTTGCACCTGACAAATGGTTACCCTTCCTTAGACATTCTATCCCCACCACTTCCATTATACTTTATTTTTTTTTTTTTTTATGAAGGTTATTTTTATTTTTTTATTTATTTATTTTTTTTTTTTTATAAATTTATTTATTTTAGTTGGGGGCTAATTACTTTACAATATTGTAATAGTTTTTGCCATACATTGACAAGAATCATTATACTTTAGAGTCATGTTGTTATACAAAATTCATTGTAGAAAAATGATTTGCATGTCTATCATCCTATAGATGATAGACACTATCATATAATCTCTGAGATGGCAAATATCTACTGTATATGGTTTGGTATTTCACTTCTAATTCAAAGCACATAATAAGTGCTGTCATGTTTCTGATATATTGTCATGTTTCAGTCTTTCATAAGATAAAATATATGTTCAGTGAACACAGTTGCTGAGGACATTGGTGGTTAATGGTATTCTTTTCTGTGGCAAAAATATAAAACCTGAGCTTCTCCAGAGTTACATTCTACGTGGCATTCCCACCAGCACACAGTAGTTCAGGTAATTATTGTTAGTCATGGGCCCACCTTATAAAGTTTCTCAAGCTGTTTCATCATGTTAACTTTAAATCATATTTGATGCATAAGTGGCAGGATAAAATCAGTAACAGCAGCATCCTGGGACAGAGCCAAAAGAAGAGCTGTGAAGGACCATTTGCTGCTTTATAACCACACTGACCTGGATATAAGTAGGAATTAGAAAAAAAAAACAGCTGGCTACCCAATCAGCCACTGTCTGGAGAGGTGAAGTTGAGATATCACAAGCTGAGAAAACAGGTAGAGAGACAGAAGGATGGTGCACATCTAAGCAGGATCATCTTGAGACAAAGGAACCTGCAATGTGGCCATCAGAAATGAATAACAAGGTGAGCCAGTGCCTCTAGGGGTGGGTCAGTAACATTGTCAGGACAGCAGGCAGTCAGATATCTATGATGAAGGATGAATGATGCTGTGAAGTAAGAGGACTGCCCAGAACTCCTGGTTTGCCCAGGACATCCTGGGTAATGCTTATTATCCTGGACTAATTACTATGCACTTACCACTACCCCCCTTAGATTAAAAGGGCCCCAGTTTGATTAAAAAATTATAAAGTGACTTTTAATTGTAAACAACCACTGAATCAAAATAACACCAAACTGGTCACAAACCAAAGTGCAGTCATCATTTTTAAAGAATTTCTAAAACACTGCTGTGACATTTCTGGGTTGCCTTCATTTGTGTTGTTCAGTCAGAATCCCTTTGAGGACATCTTCCTAGTCTCTGGTTCAGATGAGGTTGGCTTTCTTCCCCCATAACCCAATAGTGTCCTTCCTTCGTCCCTCCTACTCCCACCAAATAACCCCAACCCAGGCCAGACAGAGTCCTTTGTAGGATTTGGATGGACTTTTGAGGCAGATCTCTTTTTTGAGTGTGAGATTCTGTTGGTCATTTGTGTCATCAACTGGGAAAACATCAAGGGGTAACAAAAGTAACATAGAGGAAGAGAAAACTGAGCAATGAAGAAAGAATTCCTGTCTCCAACCAGGCCCAGAGTTTATTTTCAGTTATAGAGGCAGTTAAGTCTCATTTTTGCTCAGTGTAGTGTGAATTAGATCTGCATATATTACCAGAAGACTCCTGACAAATATAACTGCCTTCTCATTAAACTGTCCAGCTTTTTACCTGCCCTATCTCGTTATACCAGGCAGAGACCCACAATCAGCAGGTATATGAAGAGGACAAAGAAAAATTAAATGATAGGATAGATCTAGGGGTCGGTGAGCCTAGGACAAAGCCACTAATCATGACTCTGGTACCCCCTAGTGAGCACAGCATTTAAGTTACTTTTGCTGGAAATCAGCCTCTAAGGTGTTTATTTCCTCACGAATTTGTGCAAGCAAATTTTAATAGCAGTAAGAAAGAACGAAAATGCAACATTAAGTCTATTGGCTTTCACAAACTGGAACATTCTGAATAGAAAATTGATCTTTGCATATATTGAACTTATACCCAAAAGCTTTAGAGACCAAAGAGTTTTAGCTTTGATGTGGTCAAAAGCACTGCTTGCTTTTTAATAATGACATAATTGCTTTTTCTCATAGCAGCAAAAGAAGAAATAGGAAAAACATATTCTGGCATCGACTAAAAGAGTAATAGACTGCAGCCCCTTCCTTCTAGGGAGCAGTGATACACTACACGTAACACTTTAGTTCAGTCCATTTTCTAAGATAGGCTGTTACCAGGTAGAGGCCCTGTGGGTGGGATGGAGCTTGTCTTGCAGCTTAGATCCAGCCTCAAGCACGTGGTAGGGGTTCTGACGTTCTCTGTTCACTTTGTCCCCATTAACCCTGTTGTGTCCCCCATTTTGAACTTGAGACCTCTGGGCATAGCTCTGAGACCCAAGTAGGATTGCATTGTGCTTTGTGATTACATTGTGGTTACAATGTATAATCACATTGTGGTTACAATGTGTAATCACATTGTGATTACAATATGATTGCATTGTGCTTTGTGATTACATTGTAGTTATGTAGAGGCACGATGTTTCCCTTCACTTGCCTGGAGAATCACAAGCCACTGATATAATGTGCCTCATGCTTTAGAATCCTTTATGTATTGAGTCAAGCCTAAGGACTTCACATTTCAATGGCCTCTGAGTGTATTTCCTCTTACCTACCCTCATAGTATCCACAGCTGTGGTAACTAAAATTGTTCTATACTAACTAAAATTCATAAGTCACCAGATTTATTAAATAAATATCATAGAGTATGAATCACTACTGGCTAAACCTAGATATACAAATATGTAAGGGCAGTGCAATTTATTTTATAATAATCCATTTGATAAACAACAGCTCAATTCAGTATATTAGAGATAGTAAGAGTTAACAGCTTTTTATATATATTTGAAGGTAAACTTGATAAGATTTCTAATAAATTGGATGTGAGGTGTGCTGGAAAGAAAGGGTTAAGGATAACATCAAGGTTTTTGTCCCATGTAATTGGAATGATAAAGAGTTGCCATCACCATAGGTGGAGACAATTGAAGGGGGAACAGTTTTGGAGATGGAAGAGATGAAGGACCAAGTTTGGAATGTTTTGTAGTATTTACTATATATCAAGGTAGAGATTTTGCTTTCTTCAAAAGTGTCCAAGAGCACCCTTATCTTTAACATCAGTTTCAAAGTTTGAGGGTCTACAAGATCATCTTCACTTCTGTGCCATTTTAGGAGTCCCCAAGATTACCCTCAGGTTTGATAATTCACTAGAAAAACTCACAGAATGACCAAAACCTATTATACTCACCATTACAGTTATGACAAGGATAGAGAATAAGATCAGCTAAGAGAAGAGGCCAATGGGGCAGAGTCCAAGAAAGGTCTACCTTCAGGTTCTGGTTGTCTTCTCCCAACAACACTTTTGTAGGCAGTCCTAACTTTTCCAGGAAACAATGAGTGATAATAGGCATGGAGTAATGCCAACCAAGAAAGCTCACACTTGATGTCCAGAGTTTTTATTGGGGTTTGGTCATGTAAACATGTCTGACCACCTGCTTGACTGACCTGTAGGTCTCCAGCCTTTCTAGGGGTTTGCTGATACCTCATGACCCAAAGGCCTTAAGATAAATTAATTACATCGTTATATATCCTGTGTGGCCTAAGTCCTCTGGATACACAAAGATACTCTTCTTGGGGCTTAGAGATTACCACCCAGGAGCTAATTGCAAAGGCCAGACCTCTTTGTGGGTGATGTTAATTTTTTTTATTATGCAGTTGTCAAATAGAAAAGTGAATTCAGGAGTCTAGAATTCAAGAAAGTGGTCTGATAAGAGATATAAATTTGGAAGTCATCAGCATATAGATGGAGTATTAATTAGGTTCCTAGCAGGAAGCAGACTTCCCTTACATGCTTGAAATGAAGAGATTCTGATAGAGACCACTCACAAGATAACAGGCACGGTTTAGGGAGCAAAGATAGCCTGTTGAGGCACACATGTAGCAGGAATCTCTGAGCTCCAAGAGAGTGCTTACCAGAAACCAGTGAGAAGTGTTAAATGTTACAGGCACAGTACTAAGTGATCTCTGTGAATTATCTCATTTGATTTTTTAATATGATTATAATTACTATAATCTCATTTTCACAGATGAAAAAATGCATGTTTAAAAATTTAAACATCTTTATCTACAGTCATTCAGTAGAAAGTTAATGATGTAAGATTCAACCGATGTCTGCCTGATGCAGACTTCCATGCCACAATACAGTTCAGAAATTTGGCATCATGATGTTGCATATAAGATTAATCTATAGGGGACTTTCCTAGTAGTCCAGTGGCTAACACTTCATGCAACCAATGAGGGGGGCCTGGATTCAATTCCTGGTTGGGGAACTGGATCCCACATGCTGCAACTAGGAGTTCATAGGCTGCAACTAAAGACCCAGTGCAACCAAAAAAATAAATGTTAAACCTATGAAAGGGTTTCATAAGTGTTTGAAATGGTTCCAACCTTTCTTCATGACTATCTGCTAAAGGTTATTCAGGGTATTCCAGCTAGTGATTTACCACTTAGGCCTTCCTGGGCCTCTGCTTTGATAGATTAGTTTTATGAGCCTTTGTGTTATGGGCTTTACAAATGGGAGCTAAACACAAAAAACAAAACCATCATGGCCAGATACTCATTGGAGGATAAGTCAGGGCAGAGACAAATTAGATTTCCCAGGGAAACAGTTCAGTTCAGTCACTCAGTTGTGTCTGACTCTTTGTGACCCCATGGACTGCAGCATGCCAGGCCTTCCTGTCCATCTCCAACTCCCAGAGTTTACTCAAACTCATGTCCATTGAGTCTGTGATGCCATCCAGCCATCTCATCCTCTGTAGTCCCCTTCTCCTCCCACCTTCAATCTTCCCCAGCATCAGGGTCTTTTCATGGCAAATAGATGGGGAAACAGTGGAAACAGTGGCAGACTTTATTTGGGGGGCTCCAAAACCACTGTGGATGGTGACTGCAGCCATGAAATTAAAAGACGCTGACTCCTTGGAGGAAAAGTTATGACCAACCTAGACAGCATATTAAAAAACAGAGACATTACTTCGACAACAAAGGTCCATCTAGTCAAGGCTATGGTTTTTCCAGTAGTCATGTATGGATGTGAGAGTTGGACTATGAAGAAAGCTGAGCGCCAAAGAATTGATGCTTTTGAACTGTGGTGTTGGAGAAGACTCTTGAGAGTCCCTTGGACTGCAAGGAGATCCAGCCAGTCCATCCTAAAGGAAATCAGTCCTGAATATTCATTGGAAGGACTGATGCTAGAACTGAAACTCCAATACTTTGGCTTCCTGATGCAAAGAGCTGACTCATTAGAAAAGACCCTGATGCTGGGAAAGATTGAAGGCAGGAGGAGAAGGGGATGACAGAGGATGAGATGGTTGGATGACATCACCAACTCAACGGACATGTGTTTGAGTAAACTCTGGGAGTTGGTGATGAACAGGGAGGCCTGGCGTGCTACTGTCCATGGGGTCGTATAGAGTCGGCCCAACTGAGTGACTGAACTGAATTGAACTGAGTGTGTGTATGCATGTATATCTGTGTGTGCTTACACACAAGTGCACACTTATATATGTATTATGTGTCACAGTGAGTTTTCAGGATTTGGAGATCTTTCAGAAGAGAAACAATATAGCATTTTCATGAGTTGCTTCTGGCAATATATTTACAAAATTCTTAAATATGTTTATGGGACTATAAGTATCAGAATTACTGTTTGGATTCTACTCATTTGAATGCCTGGTTCAGGGTTGAACATAAGGGATCTGGCTTCAATAGGGAGTGTGGTGCCTAAAATGTATGGTCTGCAGTGTATTATTTTCCATTCTGAAGCATAGAAAGTTTTTGCCATCCATAAAACAACATCATGGATAGAATTTGATGACACTAATAAATAAGGAGATCATAATGTAAGGAAGACTGATGCATGATGCCACCATGCCTGTCTACCCCACTGCTAAGGTTCACATCCCTTACTGATACATGTCCCTGATCACAGAACTGGTCTCATGCACCTTCTCAACACAGTGCTCCAGATAGCCACTGATAATCAGTTGACTCTGAAATGTAAATTGAAACTCATTTACCAGTTGGTTTCTTGTACATCAAGCAAAAATGTTTTTACATATTTTCAGTTTTGAATTATAAGGCTCTGTCACTCTTTTTAATTACTATTTTAAAATTTTATTTATTTTTTAATTGGAGAATAATTTCTTTACAATATTGCGTTGGTTTCTGCCATATATCAACATGAATCAGCCATAGGTATACACACATTCCCTCCCTCTTGAACCTCTCTTCCATCTTCCCACTCCATCCCACCCCTCTAGGTTGTCATTGAGCGTGAATTTGAGCATCCTGAGTCATACAGCAAATTCCCACTGGCTATCAATTTTACATTACGATTTTACATTGACACTCTACGTTTCAATGCTACTCTCCCAATTTGTCCCTCCCTCTCCTTCCCAACTGTGTCCACAATCTGTTCTCTATGTTTGCATCTCCATTGCTGCCCTGAAAATAGGTTCATTAGTTCTATCTTTCTAGATTTCATATATATGCATTCATATATGATACATGTTTTTGTCTTTCTGACTTACTTAACTCTGTATAATAGGCTCTAGGTTCATCCAACTCATTGGAACTGACTCAAATGCATTCCTTTTTATGGCTGACTAATATTCCACTGTATATGTCTGCCATCTTTATCTAGTCATCGTTGATGGACATCTAGGTTGCTTCCATGTCCTGGCTGTTGTAAATAGTGCTGCTATGAACACTGGGGTACATGTGTCTTTTTCAATTATGGTTTCCTCAGGGTATATGCCCAGTAGTTGGATTGCTGGCTCAAATGGTAGTTTTATTCCTAGTTTTTTAAGGAATCTCCATAGTGTTCTTCATAATGGCTGTATCAATTTACATTCCTACCAAGAGTGCAAGAGGATTCCCTTTTCTCCATACCCTCTTCAACATTTATTCTTCGTAGATTTTTGATGCTAGCCATTCTGACTGGTGTGAGGTGATACCTCATTGTCATTTTGATTTGCATTTCTCTAATAATGAATGATGTTGAACATTGTTCCATGTGTTTAATAGCCATCTGTATGTCTCCTTTGGAGAAATGTCTATTTAGGTCTTCTGCCCACTTTTTGATAGGGTTGTTTGTTTTTCTGGTATTGAGCTGTGCAAGATGCTTGTATGTCAGCTATGTCATTTTTTAAAAACATAGCAAATTTAAAAAAGAGAGAAGTGAATGGCTATCTGTAAGGTTGAAAGTGAAAGCGAAGTGAAAGTGTTAGTCCCTCAGTCATGTGCAACTCTTTGCGACCCCATGGACTATAGCCCACCAGGCTCCTGCATCCATGGAATTCTCCAGGCAAGAGTACTGGATGGGTAGCCATTCCCTTTTCCAGGGGATCTTCCCAACCCAGGGACTGAACTTGGTCTTCTTCCCGACCCAGGAATTGACTCCAGATCTCCTGTATTGAAGGCAGATTCTTTATCATCTGAGCTGGCAGGGAAGCCCCTGTAAAGTTAGTGTTGGGATTTAAGGGTTTTTCCTCCAGGAAACCAGACCTCTAATTTTGCTTCCATAGCACTCTCTCCCTTTGTTAAGAAGATGAAAACCACTCTGGAAGTTTCCTCTCATCTTTTATTCTCCCCACTTTTTTTCTAGACCCCACTTTTCTTTATTTTCTAGTTTCTCTGAGCTGAACAAATTCACCTCACCCCCAAGGAGGAGGCGAGGGCTGACAACAATTTGGAAAGTTTTTTTTTTTTTTTTCCAGTGTCAATCTACCTCTCCTGTCAAAGCCATTTATGATTTTCTTACAATGACTGGCTTCCTTCTTTATACTGACAACATTAATATATGTTACAAGATCCACAACTGGTTTACATGTTCTATTTAGTTTTCTTTAAAACACTCTGTAGCACAAACAAAACATTCAATAACAATAACTCCCTGAAATGTTATACTTGACCTTTCCATGAATTGTCTTTTCCCCACTGAAAAACACATTGGTGGTGATGGAACATAGATGAATCATTTTTATGCAGTGCATTTTGGGTAAGGGGAGTCTGGCCTAAACACAGAACACATTCACTGAGATGATAAATAGGCCTGATGAATAAGCCAGGTGGCAAAGCTTAAGTCTGTGTGGCTACTGAAATGGATACGTCAGTCCAGAAGGAAACTTGGGACTCCCTTCCTGGGGCTGAGGGAGGCTGGACCTGCAGGGACGGGATGTGATTGATCTCATTAGAAGCAAGTGCCAGCTGGAGTGTGCATAAATGCTCCTTCTGGATTCTCCTTAAGAGCTTAATTGATGGCAACTTCTGAAAAGAGCATTTCAAACCTCTGTCCCCTGTAAGCTTAAGATAAACCTTGATTTTAAGTACAGTAGAATAACTGAAAGCAGAAAAAGCTTAAAAAAATGTACTCTCAGTGAAGGAATTAGAAAGGATAGAATGTTACTCATCTACCAAAATAAAGGGATAATTGCAACGTGGTGCTCTTCTTTGTTAGAAGATTTTCAGGAACCCATCTGTGCAAATTGTTTCTATTTTATTATCATTACATCAACTAATTACATTAGGGAAAAGGGGATATTTTAATTAAAAGACTGTTTTAAAGTGTTGCAATTCTACCCTCCCATAAAATAACTTAACCAGGTGCCAAATTTGTTAAAGTAAACTACATTTCTGGAAACTGTTGTTTGGAAATTGTTTTTGTTCACCACATTTTCAACAAAGTAGATTTTGCCCTTTAATTTTATCTAGTAGATGGGCCCTTTTATTTCTCTTCTGAACAAAGCACCATAAGCCAGGATCACATATGTTGTTGTTTAGTCAATAAGTTGTGTCTGACTCTCTGCGACCCCATGGACTGTAGCCCACCAGGCTCCTCTGTCCATGGAATTTTCCAGAAAAGAATAGGGTTGCCAGGGATACTTCTGACCCAGGGATCGGACTCACATCTCGTGCTTGGCAAGTGGTTCTTTACCACTAAGCCAAATGTAAAGCTAGGACCACGTATCAGTTCCATTCAGTCACTCAGTCGTGTCCAACTCTTAGCGACCCCATGGATTGCAGCATGCCAGGATTCTCTGTCCATCACCAACTCCCAGAGCTTACTCAAACTTAGGTCCATCGAGTTGGTGATGCCATCTAACCATCTCATCCTTTGTCATCCCCTTCTCCTCCTGCCTTCAATCTTTCCCAGCATCAGGGTCTTTTCTAAGCAGTCCGTTCTTCACATCAGGCGGCCAAAGTATTGGAGCTTCAGCTTCAGCATCAGTCCTTCCAATGAATATTCAGGACTGATTTCCTTTAGGATGGACTGGTTGGATCTCCTTTCAGTCCAAGGGACTCAAGAGTTTTCTCCATCACCATAGTTCAAAAGCATCAATTCTTCAGTTCTCAGCTTTCTTTATGGTCCAACTCTCACATCCATACATGACTACTGGAAAAACCATAGCTTTGACTAGATGGACCTTTGTTGTCAAAGTAATATCTCTGCTTTTTAGTATGCTGTCTAGGTTGGTCATAACTTTTCTTCCAGGGAGCAAGCGCCTTTTAATTTCATGGCTGCAGTCACCATCTGCAGTGATTTTGGAGCCCGCAAAAATTGTTTCCCTATCTATTTGCCCTGAAGTGATGGGACCAGATGCCATAATCTTAGTTTTCTGAATGTTGAGTTTTAAGCCAGATTTTTCACTCTCTTCTTTCACTTTCTTCAAGAGGTTCTTTAGTTCTTCTTCGCTTTCTGCCATAAGGGTGGTGTCATCTGCGTATCTGAGGTTATTGATATTTCTTCCAGCAATCTTAATTCCAACTTGTCCTTCATCCAGCCCAGTGTTTCTCATGATGTACTCTGCATGTAAGTTAAATAAGCAGGGTGACAATATACAGCCTTGACGTACTCCTTTTCCTATTTGGAACTGGTTTGTTTTTCCATGTCCAGTACTAACTGTTGCTTCCTGACATGCATACAGATTTCTCATGAGGCAGGTAAGGTGGTCTGCTATTGCCTTCTCCTTACAAATTTTCCAGTTTGTTGTGATCCACACAGTCAAAGATTTTGGTGTAGTCAATAAAGCAGAAGTAGATGCCTTTCTGGAACTCTCTTGCTTTTTTGATGCTCCAACAGATGTTGGCAATTTGATCTCTGGTTCCTCTGCCTTTTCTAAATCCAGCTTGAACATCTGGAATTTTTCAGTTCATGTACTGTTCTAGCCTGGCTTGGAGAATTTTGAGCATTACTTTGCTGCCGTACCACATATAAACTATCCCAATTATTTTAAAGGGCTTACTTTTTTCCTAAATAGGGAACTCTTTTGTTTTACAACAAAATAGTATTGACTTGTGTATGATGGATTGATTAGGGTAATCCTTTCTGAAATTGGCAGTTTTAGACTGTGATATGTTGCATAGGAATGCTGGTGGAGGTAGGAAGATCAATAGACATCCATAGCAGAAAATACATGGCCAGTATTGTAATTAAAAGACATTCCTATTGTTTAAGTCTTTTTTCCTTTCAATAAAAACCTCAGCTACATATATTAACTTACAGGGATGCCATCAAATAATTCACATTAAGTTCCCGAGTAAACATCCACTCTTCAGATGTCTTGAATACATCTCCCATTTAGTCAACTCTCTTATTCTTCCAGGGTGTTCTGAATAATAGAATTCAGACAGGGGTTTGTATCTAAATGTCAAATAGTAGGGAAGGCAGAGGATCTAGAATGGAAATATGGATAAAAGAGAAACAATAGCACTGGGCAGAGAAATGAAGTCTTAGAAGCCGAGAGAGATCTCTATGCACCTGTGCAGATGATGGAAAGCTGGAATTTAAAAATCACGGTTCTACTTTCAGTATGCAAACAACTCTCTGGATTTCTTCTCTTTGACTGAAATGTTAAACCATTTTTATTCCAAAAACTGATTGTGAAAAGCATTATAGAAAAAAATGTCAAACTGTATCTCATGTGGTTAAAGACTGAATAAATACTATTAATCTAATCATTATATTTATCCATGAAATAATGTCTTGTACATAGTAGACATGCAGTAAATACATGTTATATATATAAATTAAGACAGCAATTCCCTTGAATTCAAGTAGGAGATGGCAAGTCCTACTAGCAAAAGCTATTTTTTTTCAATTTATCTCTTGAATATTATTCTTCAGGGAAGCTGGTAAACTGAAATCTGTTACATAAATGCCAGCAGGGATGTTTATGTGTAGAGACAAGAACTAAACATTTATTCTACCCAGTGGCTCAATGGACTATCCACATGAGTTCTTAAGACACTTGAAAATAGCTGGCAATATTTATACTTAGGGTGAACCCTACAAATGCTATTTATGTATTTAATACTTCTGAAAATTTCTACTTCCCAGTCAGTTGAGCTTTTTCAATTCAGAACTGTTGAGCTAATCTCTAACTGTATAACTACTTTTTATTTGATAATGAGTTTATCTCAACATTTTGATAGATATTTTGATGTTGTTAGGTTTTCAGTCTATATCAGTGTCAAAATAACTTCAAAGAATAGATTAGTAACCGGCATATTTAAAAAATAACTATATTCTTTCCTTCTTAGCGCAAATAACAATAATAAAAACCCGCTACTTATTGAAAGTCTAATATAAGCCAGTTCCCCTTTGGTGTTTTATGTATTAATTTATATATTGATATAGGTTATATGGTTCTACCCTCTAATAGAGAAGAGGAATGTAAAACAAATCTCAGATATTATATTTTGCATAAATATTCACATATCATAGATATTTGAACTGAGATTCACACGATGGACTAAATACCCTAAATTTACATTTGACTCACTCAAAATCTTGTGAGATAAGTTAGCAAAGGGTAGCTTTCTTTTCTTTCTTCATCTAAGGTTGGTACTAGATCTGTCTGTGTTTACATAAATAATGAGAATAATAGAAATTTAGAACTAAGGATATTTTAGAGATAATCCAATAAACATTTATTTGATGCATGCGTAATGAATTTTTTTTTTTCTTTCTCTCTCTTATTCCTACAGTCAGTTGTATTTACAGTTTTCTAACTCACTCTTCCTGGTTGGAAATCATTTTTGAATTACTTTATTGTCTTATGCTACTAGTTAATATAAAACACTTATTATTCTATAATATTGCTCTGCCAAAGTGGTTCAAAGGGTAGCTCTCATAAAACACCAAAAATTGTATCTGTCTTCGGAAATTGACCACACTCTTTGATGACCAAGAAAATTATCTGGAGTGATTATTAAAAATCCTCATGCATGAGTTGTATTCCCTGAAGATTCTGACTTGGTTATTTAGATTGTACCCAGCTTCACAGATTACTGTCATCTGTTCCAAAGTTTAGAAGCCACTGCCTTAGAGCAATTATACTCTATTTATAAAAAGTTGTTAAACAATGTTACCGTGTGTGTGTGTGTGCTCAGTGGCTCAATTGTGTCTCATTCTTTTCGACCCCATGGACAGTAGCCCACCAGGCTCCTCTGTCCAGGCAAGAATCCTGGAGTGGGTTGCCATTTTCTATTCCAAAGGATCTTCCTGACTCAGGGATCAAACTTGTGTCTCTTGCATCTCTTGCATTGGCAGGTGGATTCTTTACCACTATTCCACCTGGGAAACCCAAAACAATATTATTATTCTTTAAATTTTTATTATAACTTAGTTGTGAATCAAGATTGCCGGGAGAAATATCAATAATCTCAGATATGCGGATGACACCACCCTTATGGCAGAAAGTGAAGAAGAACTAAAGAGCCTCTTGATGAAAGTGAAAGAGGAGAGTGAAAAAGTTGGCTTAAAGCTCAACGTTCAGAAAACTAAGATCATGGCATCTGGTCCCATTACTTCATGGGAAATAGATGGGGAAACAGTGGAAACAGTGTCAGACTTTATTTTTTGGGGCTCCAGAATCACTGCTGATGGTGACTGCAGCCATGAAATTAAAAGACGCTTATTCCTTGGAAGGAAGGTTATGGCCAACCTAGATAGCATATTTAAAAGCCGAGACATTACTTTGCCAACAAAAGTCCATCTAGTCAAGGCTATGGTTTTTCCAGTGGTCATGTATGGATGTGAGAGTTGGACGGTGAAGAAAGCTGAGCGCCGCAGAATTGATGCTTTTGAACTGTGGTGTCGGAGAAGACTCTTGAGAGTCCCATGGACTGCAAGGAGATCCAATCAATCCATCCTAAAAGAGATCAATCCTGGGTGTTCATCGGAAGGTCTGATGTTGAAGCTGAAACTCCAATACTTTGACCACCTCATGTGAAGGGTTGACTCATTGGAAAAGACCGTAATGCTGGGTAGGATTGGGGGTGGGAGGAGAAGGGGACGACAGAGGATGAGATAGTTGGATGGCATCACCAACTCGATGGACATGGGTTTGGGTAGACTCCGGGAGTTGGTGATGGACAGAGGCCTGGCATGCTGCAATTCATGGGGTCGCAAAGAGTTGGACAAGACTGAGCGACTGAACTGAACTGAGTTGTGAAGTAACCTCATGTGCAAAGCAATTTATAGCATTTTATACAAATTTTAGAGAATTTTATAAGTCCAATATTAAACACTAGTACAATTAAGCATGTGTTATAAACTCAAATATTTGTTTTCACCTTTTTACAATTCAGTGTTAACATCTGTACTCATTACATACATGATTCCCTACACTGAATTGTATTATGTTCAATGGGTACATTTGATGTCAATTAATCATGTAATATTTATTTTTCTATTGTTAGTAAATACTTAAACTTGTATAACAAAATATAATTATATTGTGTAATTTATGCAAATATTATTTGCAGAATTTTAAATATCAAAATTCTAAACTAACTTACAATAAAGTAAATTTTATGGGACAATGCTTTAAAAGCAAAAGTTATTAGATGTATTTATGAATTTATATATTTTTATCTTTCATGTCCTAAGGATGAAAATACTTAAAATTAGTCATATTAATTTTATTAACTATGTTGAAACATGTTAACATGTATATAGCACTGCATGTCTAAGAGGATGTATTATTTAATTAAAAACTGAATGACAAAATTCCTAGAATTAGGTTTTATTCTTTAGATCTCTTACATTATTTTAATATGCAGTATATTTTTGTCATAATAGAAAGTGAAATTGAAGTCACTCAGTCGTGTCTGACTCTTTGTGGCCCCATGAACTGTAGCCTACCATGCTCCTCCATCCATGGGATTTTCCAGGCAAGAGTACTGGAGTGGGTTGCCATTTCCTTCGCCGGAGGATCTTCCCGACCCAGGGATCGAACCCGGGCCTCCTGCATTGTACGCCATTGTACGCAGACGCTTTACTATCTGAGCCACCAGGGAAGTCATAATAAGATACTTTTTATTCCTGTTTCCAAATAAAGTTATACATATACACCAAATTACTAGACCACTACTTGTAAAAAAAATAAAAAAGAAACCATCGAAGTTTTTAATAACAGAGAATAACTGCATTAAGTATATCTACTAAAAAACAGTGTTTAATTAATTAGACAAACTACACTAGTAGTCACTGACATAAGAATCTATAAGACATTCTCACAAAACAACTATTACTGTAAAATACAACCCTCTATGTATAAATGTGCAAGTACATAAGAAGTATATGGAAGATAATATTTCAAGCCGTCAACCATGACAATCCACTGGGAGTAGAATTAGGGTACAAAAGGAGACTATTTTATTCTATATTCTTTTATGTATTTAAATTGTTTACATTTAACTAATAGTCATGTATGTCTGTCATTCTTTGAGATATACCCTACGATTTTGAGAAGTAATATTAACAAAAATGGGGCTTCCCTGATGGCTCACAGGGTAAAGAATCTGCAGTGCAGGAGACTCAGGACAAGCAGGTTTGATCCTTGGATCAGGAAGATCCTTTGGAGGAGGAAATGGCAACCCACTCCCATGCACAAAGGAGTCTGGCAGAATCCATAGGGTCATAAAGAGTCAGACATGACTGAGCACATGGCACATTAACAAAAACAACTGGTGATTAGGAATTCTGAAGCAGAAATTTCAGTGGCTACATCATGAAATGTACATGGTCAAGAAAATCCGGTACTGTAGTGTGTTTTGTGATTTCTATGATCCACTGTATTTTTTCTCTAACGTTCTTTTTTTTTTCTTTTTCATTAAAGGTCTCATTCGCTTGCAAGAGCTCATCAAAGCTCCATCAAGATACAATCTTCGACTTAAGATCCGTCAACTACCTGCTGATACAAAGGATGCAAAACCCTTACTGAAAGAGATGAAAAGAGGCAAGGAATTCCATGTCATCTTTGACTGTAGCCATGAAATGGCAGCAGGCATTTTGAAACAGGTAATTGCTAAATTATTTAAGTTCTTAATTTCTTTATTACATTTGAGTTTGAAGTATGTTTTTGTTTGTTTGTTTTTGTTCACATTGCATGGCATTTGAAAATTCCCCAAACAGGAGTTGAACCTGTGCCCCTTGAGGTGGAAGCACAGAGTCTTAACCACTGGGCTGCCAGAGAAGTCCTTGGTTTTTGATTTTTAAATGAAGTTGTTATTGTTACATGGTCAGTTTTAAAAAAAAGTTGGAGAAGTCATTTTGATATAAATTTTCTGATAAAAAAATCTGACGAGCGCTTTTAAGTAATTGTCTTAAAAGGAAAGTAATGTAGATAGTGATGATCTTCAAAGCAGATTGAAATTCTGAGGTTAGTTTCAAATGGCTAAAATACTGTTTGTTATTGTGAATATTGATTAAAGCAATAGATATTTCTATTTTGTGCTGAAATGAGGGAATACACTTCAAAGCAAAAATAAGAGAAAAAAAATTGCTCTTTACCTGACCTGTATGCTATGCTGAGATGCCTTATGCATTTGATCTTATTTAATCATCACCATAATGAAATGATTATGTAAAAAATGATTATGTTAAAAATAATCAAATGATTATGTAAAAAAAAATCAAATGATCTGTAAATTTGGAGACTAGCTCCACTTTACAGATGAAGAACCTGAGTCTCAGAAAGGTTAAGTAACTTTACTAATTCCATCAACAGGGTATAGCAGAGGGATTTATATTTCTCCTTAGTGACGTTAAGAACTATTCTTTCCAGAATAAAGCATTGCCTACCTGAAAAGATAATACTAAATCAACTAAAGGAAACAATGCAAAGCAGTAAAAACCTCTTACTATGACTTCAACACTATTCAAACCTTATAGCACACTGAAAAACAATTATTATTAACTCATATATGAGGGGATTGATGCAGGGGGTTAAATAGCTAGTACAAAGCTGTACTATATAGTAGAATCTGAATTTGAACACAAGTCTTTGGACTTTGTTTTTTAAGCTCTTTTATAGATGCTGGCACTGGAAATAAGTCAACTGTCTTGATAAAATATCTCTACTAGAGGGTTATGCAGATTCAGATGTCAAATTATATCTCATAAAATATAACTACCAACAGTAAATGCCTGTTATAACATGGTTAGTTTATTAAGCAGATGTTTGTCCAATCTTCCAATATGGATGTTGATTTCACTACAACAAAATATTTAATTGGATTTGGAAAATTGCTCTAGTGTTATATTTGAGTAATAAAGAATGTAAGCGTGGTTGTGGTTGTTTGGTTGGGATTTTTGGAATAAAATGATGTAATAAAGTAAGCACTGGAATTTAGAGTTGGAATTTATTTTTCATTTAATAACAAAAATTCTTGATCATGTCCGTAATACACAGACTTGGAAAGAATACCTTTCCTTTATGCCTGGAGTGGGTAGCACTGTACTATTTGCCAGTGACAGATAGTATGCTTTCTCTAGACTTCCAACAAGTATGTATGACGATCAATTGTCTTTTGTCTAGAGTAATTAACTCTGATTTATTTTGCTGTTTGAGAATATCTATCTATCACTTTTAATAATAGAATTTCCATTCTCTTTTATTGATTTATCCATTATTTTATATTTTGTGATGTGTAACCTGCTATTTTGAAAATGAAAACAAAATTGAAGTTGTATTCAAAATATATTAAACAGTAAAATTATGTAATTTTAACAAGATTAGTAGGTGAAAAATCAGAACAAAAGTAAAATGAGAATATGAAAGTTAAGTTGAAGTCAGAATAACACTTGCACATAGAAAGCATGCTTTTCGATTCTGTAACATTGGCAGATCACATATGGTGAGGTTATTTTTAAAAACTTACCTTGTCCTAGAAAGCATTTGTCTCATATATGGATCTCAGTCTAGAAACCAATTCAAAAAGAAAGTAAATAGCTTATTTTTTGTAAATGTAGCAGTACATTTAATAGGACTCCACTTTATGACTTATGAAATTTTTCCAAGATTCCTCAACACTGGCTAATGATGAAACTCCAGAGAAATGGTTTAAGAGTTGAATAACAGGCATAAATGGACTTTCAGCTTGTCTGGTTTACTCCAAGAACAAATATTAGGAATATCCAGAAAAAGAGATTTTTGTTTGTTTAATTTAAACTAATATAGCTCTTACTAAATTTGGAGCAACCTTGAATTTGAAGTTTTCCTGCCTCAAAGCTTTAAAAGTGAGTGAAGCCTAGGCCTGGTGAGATTTCCTCTGAGGCAGATTCAGGGCACTCATTGTCATACCTGTGTTAATAGCAAGAGATTCCAGTCTTCTCAGATTTTCCAAAGAGAATCCTCTATGGTAGGGCCAAGATGATGTGCAGTAAAATCTCAGGAGGACATTCTATCACAGAAAAAAGTAGCAACCAAGAACTTTGAAGTCTATATCACAGAATGTGAAATCAAAATTTTTAGCCTGGAAAATGTAAAAGCAGAAGCAAAGAAACTGCTGCAGCAGCAAGAAGTAAAATAAAATAAAATTTCAAGAAATATGTATAAAGTCTACCACTCCAATTGTTAACCTTAAGAAATGTAACTCATGGGCTTCCCAGGTGGCTTAGTGGTAAAGAATCTGCCTGGCAAGCAGGAGACATGGGTTCTATCTTTGGGTCAGGGAGATTCCCTGGAAAAGGAAATGGCAACCCATTCTAGTATACTTGCCTGGGAAATCCCACGGACAGAGGAGCCTGAAGGGTCACAGTCCATAGGGTCACAAAGAGTCGGACATCATTGAGCAACTGAACAACGATAACGATTATGTCTAGATATAACGTGAAGGATAAACTGGCTGCAAATTGTATGCCTGAATAACTGTGTGTGTTAATTTGTCATATGATATTGTTAACACTACCTCAGTTAAACTTTGGGAAATTCTAACGATATTTTTATTTTGGAAAAATTAATCTGTGGTATTTCTTTCCAGGAGGGTGACATGGCACAAACAATTTTCTATTGTGGCCACTCTTATTTATCCATAAGAAGATGATAATTTTATTCTTTTTAATGTGATCTGAAGTGTGCATATAGTTGATTCAAATGTAGTACTAGCAAGACCAAAAGGCTTTAATTAAAAGAAGATTGAGTGCAAGTTCTTTTTAAATTCCCATTGGAAATTACTAGCTCACCTTCCAAGAGAGTATCCCAGTTGTTCACTTTTGTTCATGTTATAGCTAAACTTCTCTACTTAGATCTTAGTTCAAAGTCCATAACTGACTCTTGTTTTCAGTATCAAAGACTTAAGGGAGATCAATGAAAGGCACACACAGTCCTCAGTTATTCCTTACAGGTTTCTTCTCAAGAAGACGAACAAGAAACCTGCAGCTGGGGGAGAACACTGCTGCTGCTGCTGCCGCTAAGTTGCTTCAGTCGTGTCCGACTCTGTGCAACCCCATAGACGGCAGCCCACCAGGCTCCGCCGTCCCTGGGATTCTCCAGGCAAGAACACTGGAGTGGGTTGCCATTTCCTTCTCCAATGCATGAGAGTGAAAAGTGAAAGTGAAGTCGCTCAGTTGTGTCCGACTCTTAGCGACCCCATGGACTGCAGCCTACCAGGCCCCTCCATCCATGGGATTTTCCAGGCAAGAGTACTGGAGTGGGTTGCCATTGCCTTCTCCGGTGCAGAACACTATCTCCTTAAATATACCCCACTCTACTCCAAAACACAATTTCCATTATTGGCCTGAGAGTCCCAGGTTTTCAAATTATCAAGGAGGAAACAGCCAAAATTTTAGAATATGTAGATCGTAAAATGGATCTATATCTTTGGGAATATACAATATACCACTTTATAAAAAGCATAGAATATGCTGTATATACCAGCTCCAGGAGTTAGAGACCTGGAGTTCATCTTTACATGCTCTCTCAATTTGTTGGCTAATTTATTCATTCTTATTATGTCTTAGTTTCTTCACCTATAAAATAAGTATGATAATAGGAGCTACTTCATAGGTTTTTTAATGAAGCTTAAGTTGATTAAAATATGCAGTGTGCTTAGAATAGTACCTAACACTTTTTAGGCATTATGTAACTGTTATTTATAGTTATGCATCTGAAATGCTATTTCTTTCATATCTCTCGCTATATATTTCTATGCCTATTGAGTTCATAAAATGAAAAATATTGACATGGGTAATGCTGAGCTGTCACTGAGTAGTTCTGAAGTTGGGAAACCTTTACTGCATATCCATCAGGAACAATGAATACCTTCTACAAAGATAATCTTGTAAATTTTTATTTGATAAGAAACATTTTCTCTCACTTTGCTTAAATGCAAACTTTATCAGTGTTATTGGCTCATATAATTGTTTATGTTTGGCTCATATAATTTTTATCAAATCAGGAAACATTATTTGTTTCCTAAAGGCTGTACATCCGATTCAACTGTGCTTGTGGCGGGTAGGGGAGGGTGTTCCCCACACCACAAGCAGTGTTCTGACACCAACTCATTGTCCTACAATCCAACTCAATTTTGACAGTATCTATCCAGAGATAGCATCAGTCTCCACAGGTTAAGGGCTTAGTTCTATTAACATAAGACCTTCTTTCTCTCCACCACCACCTCAGACGCCAACCACAAATCCAGGTTATCATCTATGCTTCTAACCCACTGGCTATAGATTGGACATTTATAAAATCCCCTCCTTAGGTTTGTTTAACTTTCTAGAGCAGCTCACAGAACTCAGAGAAACATTTTTCTTACCAGATTCCCAGTTTATTAGGAAAGGATATAACTCAGTAACAAGCAGATAGAAAAGGTACATAGATCAAAATATGGGGAGAGGGAAAGGAGCTTCCATGCCCTGTCTGAATAATCTACTCTCCTCACATGGACACATGTTCATCAATCTGGAAGCTCTCAGGATCCTCTCCTTTAGGTTTTTATGGAGGCTTCAGTACATAGGCATGATTGATTGAATCATTGGCTTGAGGTGATTGAACTCTATCTCCAGCCCCTCTTCCCTTCCAAGAGTTCATGGGGCAGAGGGGGGTAGAACTGAAAGTTCCAACTTTCCTTTAACAAGGTTGCTTTCCTGACAATAAGCATCCCCACTCCCGCCCCTGCAATCTTTAGGAGATTTCTCCAAATCACCTCTTTTCACATAAACTCAGTTGTGGTTTAAAGGTGCTTGTCAAAAATAACAAGGCATTCATTTCACTTTTATGGCTCTGAAGTAATTTCAGGAAATGAAGTAAAGAGACCAACTATAATAACAAAAGTTGTTCCCATTGCTTTTATCGTTTGGGAAATTCCAAGAGTTTCTGGAGCTCTGTGCCAGAAGTGGGGATGAAGACTAAATACATATTTTCTTATTATAAATCACAATATCACACTTTCTAAATTCCTTTCCTCTTGCTCAATTCTTTGATGCTAACTTTCACTAACAAATGCTTCTCCTTTTAAAAAGTACATTTTATATGTCCCCCAAATTTTTCAAAAAACATCTATCCTTTCTTGACTGATAGATATTAATTTGTAGAAACACAAATTTTATTACGCCTAATTGGTTAATACCTACCTATGAACATGGAATACAGAGGATGTAGCTGGGGCAGCCACTTAGTAAACCAATTTGAGTAGTTAGTTGTTTGTAAAAGAGTAATAGATGCACCTGAGAATACTTGTTTACTAAGAGCTCTTCATTCAGCTCAAAAATGCATCATTTTTCAACTATAATCACCAAATACTGTTCATTGATAAACAGCTATTTCAAATGCATTCTCTATTTTCAAAGAGGAAATTGACGCTTCTTATGACTGAAAGTTCTACTCCAAAAGCCCTTGTTTTAGGACTGATGGTCTAAAATTGATGAGGGCTGTAGAGGTGTGAAATAAAACATAGTAAATTTCAATTGGTCTATTAATAAAAAGCAAAAAACACTTTATCTGTACAGTGGTTATTTACATTTGCTTCATTAATACTAAGAAAATATCTAAAATGCTAAAAAAAATTCTGTTGGTGTTGTACTTTGGAACACTCTTTTCCTAACTGAGTAACACTTTTCAACAAAATAAAATGTGTTCCTTTTTATGATATTTGTAGTAGGGACATTACAAATATAATGAACTAGGACATGCTAATTTCAGGTTTTGTTTCAAATTTAATGCCTCTTTTAATATGTAAAGCTATAAGCGTTGCAATTGCAAACATTCAACTAATAGCTTTTCTATCAAGAGAACTGGTTCAGAAATTCCTTCCTAACCACTGATCTTCTTTAACCATGGAAGAAAAGATTTAATTTGACCCAATTTTAATGTAACCTGAATATTATACACTGATTGTTCATTACATATTAACTATTTTCTTCTCATTTGTCTTATTGACATAATGTATTTCATGTAGTGTGTACCTTCAATGTTAATATTTTAATATTTATTTTATTTTTTACTTCTTAGGCATTAGCTATGGGAATGATGACAGAATACTACCATTATATCTTTACCACACTGGTAAGTAATTTATGCAAAATATAAACATAATGCTCTAAAGTTTCTTATAATGAATTTCAGACTGAAAAATGGGTTTTGAGTGGGAAGAAGTAATATAATGGCAGCACTTCTATAGTTAAAAAATTTTTTTTTTTGGATAAAACCCGAGAGGAATTATCATCACAGATAACTAATGATTCTTGGTGGGAAGCTGATGATTTTAAAATAATTTCAGATATCAATTCAAAATAATGTGCCTTATTTTTATACTGCTTAGAAGACTTTCAGAACATCATGGATTTTAAGATTAGTTTGCTGAGAAATCAATGTTTTAGAAAAGCATAAATTCTTATGTTGTTAGCTCTATTGACTTAACAAAAACCACATTTATTTAAGCTGCTCCTTTAGTAGATTAAATTTCTATTTTGTTTTTGCACATGTTAAATTGGATTTTTTAAGTATATATGATCTACTTTGCAAATAGCAAATTGAATGTTACCTTTGTCTTTTGTCTTTAATACTCACTACACAGTTTTTTCTTAATATGCATGCAAACCTGACTTTTGTTTTTATCAAACCTACTTACCCTTAGTTCTGTTTCTTACCAACACATTACCCTAGTTTTCCATTCACTGTGAAACTGGTGTGTCTCTGTCACTAGTTCTCTTCTGCCCACCTCCCAGTACGAGAGTATCTCCAAGTTTGGGCCTGTATCTTATTTTCTTTTATCCTCTTCAATTATTTTCTTCAAAAGTGGTATGTATTTATAGCTTTAATCATTACCTTTGTTCAGCTGAGATCTAAATGCCCAACTATAACATTCCTGAATTGTTGTATATTGCTGCATTGCAGAGCATTTCTAATTGTTGTGGCTTTAATATAATTTCAAGTTATTTAAACCTTAATGCATTGTTATCTCAATTGACTCATCTGAATTCTTCAAAACTTCTATTATCTTTGACTCCTGTATCCCCAACAGATTCTACTGATTTTTCCTCTGTAGTGTCTCTCCGTTCAGTTCAGTTCAGTCACTCAGTCATGTTCAACTCTTTGCTACCCCATGGGCTGCAGCATGCCAGGCTTAAGGTAGTGTCTCGAGTATGCATCTTCTTGCAATGACCAGTCTCACCAATGCTCTTTCATTGTTAACTCAAAAGTTTTCCAGTTGATCTTCTTGCTTTTCAGTTCAGTTCAGTCGCTCAGTAGTGTCCAACTCTTTGCGACACCATGAACTGCAGCACGCCAGGCCTCCCTGTCCATCACCAACTCCCGGAGTCCACCCAAACCCACGTCCACGTCCATTGAGTCGGTGATGCCATCCAACCATCTCATCCTTTGTCGTCCCCTTCTCCTGCCTTCAATATTTCCCAGCATCAGGGTCTTTTCAAATGAGTCAGCTCTTTGCATCAGGTGGCCAAAGTATTGGAATTTCAGCTTCAGCATCAGTCCTTCCAATGAATATTTAGGACTGATTTCCTTTAGGATGGACTGGTTGGATCTCCTTGCAGTCCAAGGGACTCTCAAGAGTCTTCTCCAGCACCACAATTCAAAAGCATCAATTCTTCTGTGCTCAGCTTTCTTTATGGTCCAACTCTCACATCCATACATGACTACTGGAAAAACCATACCCTTGACTAGATGGACTTTTGTTGACAGTAATGTCTCTGCTTTTCAATATGCTGTCTAGGTTTGTCATAACTTTCTTGCTTTTAGGAGTCTTAAATTTATCAGAACAAATTATTAAAATTTAGTTGATCACAATAGCTTCTTATAACAACAATTCTTCTCCAATAAAGATGCTTCACCCAGTAGGTTGTATTTTACTGGTAAATACTAAAGTTAACTCTGCTGTATCTCTTTATTACTTCTTACCAGGTGGCTTTTTGCAGCCCATGGGAAACTTAGTCATGGGCTGATGGAGAATGAGTAGGAGCCTTCACTTGTCAGCAAATTACATTTCAATGCTTTGCAACTCAGTTATACCATAATCATAAGATTTTGGGAAATCAAAAGTATCTCTTAAAAAGGAAAAAAAAATGGAAAAATAAAAACCTAGTATATATAGAACTCATTAGCCTATAATTGAAGGCCTTTTATCATTTGATTCTAACCTATCTTCCCTACTTTCATTTGTTGCTGTTCTCCTTTATGAATTCTCTTATAGCCAAAATGGTTTAGTCTCCTGAATAGCTTTTATGTTTTCTAATTTTTGTGTCTCTACTGACATTTGGTTTCCTTTTGCCTATCAAAAGCATGGCCATTATTTAATGGGAGTTCAGATCCCATCTGCTCTATGAAGCTGTTCCGGACTATAAAAATTGAAAATCATTTGTCTTGCTTCTGACTGCTTGCACTTGTGCTCCTTTGTCCCTTAGCATATATTGCATTGCTGTATGTGTGTGTGTGTGTGTGTGTGTGTGTGTGTGTGTGTGTGTGTGTACAGCCAAAGAGAGAGAGACTCTCCTTGGCTAGACTGCATACTTTGAAAATTAAAAACCTGAAAGTTCCTTAAGTTTTTCACAGCACAGAGCAGAACTCAGGCCAGTGTCAGCTTCTCTCCACTGAATTTAGTTCCTCTATCTAGTCTAGGGCTTCCTTTGTGGCTCAGCTGGTAAAGAATCCACCCACAATATGGGAGACTAGGGTTCAATCTCGGGTTGGGAAGATCCCCCGGAGAATGGAAAGGCTACCCACTCCAGTATTCTGGCCTGAAGAATTCTGTGGACTGTACAGTCCATGGGATCGCAAAGAGTTGGACATGACTGAGTGACTTTCACTTTACTCCACTTCATCTAGTCTGTACAGTTGTCTGGGTCTAAGGCAAGCTATGCCTAGCTCAGGCCAGATGGCATTGATCTTGCCCTGCCTAGTTCTTAATGGTTCTCATTGGTGTCCTCAATATCTAAGGATTACTAATGCTAACTCAAAGAGGGCAGAAGTCCCACATCTTGAATGTTCTAGTGACATCTGACTGCGCTGACAGCTTTAACCTCTTATCTCCTGGGGAAACCAAAGGGAAGATCCAGAGCATTCACTGTATAGAGAGTGGAAAGGGCAACCACAATCTAAAGGGTTATTTGTAGGGGAGTTGCTGAGTAGAGTGGAACTATCAGAGTTTTGTAACCAATAAGGCCAGTTTTGGTTACTTTTTTCCCCTCAGCTTTGATATAATAAACTAGAAGCCATATATCATAATTTATTTCTTAAAAATAAAAGGCAAGGCAAAAAACACAAAAATGGCAATAATCAAAGAAGCAAGATATGGAAAAATACTTATAGTCAGTTAAATGTAAAACACAAATGCATAAAATTTAAGTGCAGGCTATCCCTAACATAGAGAAGAAAGCTTATGCAAACTTTAAAGAAGTTTGTAGAAAAGCCTATTGTTCCATTGGTGGAATTGTTTAAGTAGAGTATATATATATATATATATATATTTACATCGACAAAACATGACAATAAGTGTATTTGAATCTTGGTGATTTGTGACGTTAAATATCATTTGAGACACAATGGTGTTAACTATCCTAAAGGGAGCAAGAATACATGACTATTGCAATTATGCTTGCCTGTGAATATTTTCTCTTGATACTAACACAAAGAAATTTGTCTTTTAGGACCTCTTTGCTCTTGATGTGGAACCCTATCGATACAGTGGTGTTAACATGACAGGGTTCAGAATATTAAATACAGAAAATACACAAGTCTCCTCCATCATTGAAAAGTGGTCCATGGAACGTTTGCAGGCACCTCCGAAACCCGATTCAGGTTTGCTGGATGGATTTATGACGGTATGAATACCCACTTTAAAGATAAGTTTGTGTAATTCAAAGTAACGTTACACAAATTATTGAATCCTCTGGATCCAAACTTTGGTTTAGTTATCATTGTTAAAGGCATGCTATCAGAAGCACAATTGCAAATAATTCTATTAACAAAAATTACCTAAATCAATTTTACATGGCAATTTAGATTTTTATCCACGTATCTCAAAAATCATTACAACTACTGTTAGAATACTACAATGTAAGGGATTTCTCTAGTTAATTAGTGCCATATATAGGATAAATTAGAGACTTGAAAAGAAGATATTAACCTGAAAGTTATCCTTCTGATCTTAACTACCAATATATGATTACTCTTATCATGTTGGTTTCTGATATCTGATGTCATATAAATGACAAAATTTTCCCCTGAACTTACCCTTTAAGTTTCCAGATTAACCAATAATCATGCTTGTTATTTTCAAGTCTTAGTTTTAAACCTAAAATCTACATTAATGCATAAACCATAAAAGGATACATTCTTATGTAACTTTAGTTGCTTATACCAGTTCTTCCAATGAAAATCTAATGCAATGTATGTACATAATTTCAAATTTTCTAATAGCTATGTTAAAAAACATACACAAAAGATAAATTTCAATATTATTAATTTATTTTATTTAACCCATTATACCAAAATGTCATTTTTTATACAATCAATATAAAATTATGAGTGAGATATTTTTTTCTACCTTCTTTTTTTCTACTAAGTCTTTGAAAGTTGGTTTGTACTTGGCACTTTGTGTGTTAGTTCTGACTAGTCACACTTCAGATTCTCAATAGCCAAATATAGCTACTGGCTACCTTATAGGACCAAATAAGTTTATGCTGTACTATTTAGCAAATTTATAAATGTCTGATAAATTCTCATCAATCTATTTTCTTTAGACAAAGTTACTGCTATGATTTAGGAAATAGCTCAGTACTTTGGCAATATTTATATTTCCTAAGTCATTAAATAGTATCTTTCTAAATGGAAACTTTATAAGCAGAAACATCCTCTATCCTGATGTGTGGAAAAGCCTTTTCTATTATAGTTGCAATGTTCCCATTAATTGTTTCAATGGGGCTTCAAAGTATGTTTTTAATGTTGTAGCAAAATAAGGGAAAATTTGTTATTTCTTTTCCCTTCCAAGAAGATTTCTAATACAAACTGAGTGTCTTCACAGAGACTGTGAAAATAAATAAACTACTAGAATTTGAAAATGTCTTATATCTACATTAATTAAAAAAAAATAGTATGAGGGGAATTTTACTCCTTTGTATAAAAATAGGTGATTTTCTAGTATTTCAGTTTTATCTTAAAGTATATTTGAGAGACTTTATTGGGAGGAAAATACATAACCTAAAAATGAATGTATTTTTCCTCTGAAGTACATCCAGATTAAAAATAAAATGCAACTAAGAATTAATTATAAATATTATAGTTTATCCTCAGTTTGAAGATGGTGAATCAAACTTTTGGCACCTAATAGACAATGTTATTTTTAAAAATTAAAATATATACTACCTTTTAAATTATTTTAATCATGTATATATTTTTCCATATATGCTTTCTAACTCTCTTTACCTTTCCTTAATTTCAGGATGGATTTTTTTATTCATTATTCAAAACGTTGTCGAATGGTTTTAGGAAAAGTATATTAATAAGTATCATGACAGTCTTAACACTTTAATACTTTAAGACTTCCACTGATGTGTCTAAGGATTAGTGTCCTTTTTTATATATCAGAATCACAAAAATTATCCAGCCTTACTTTTGTATTCTCTGTATTTCTATGATTCCTGTATGATGCTACATGTCATCCCCTGAAAATTCTAATAACTTAAGTAGACTATTGAAAGAGATAAATTCAAAGGAAGGTAAATTAATTTTTTATCTAGAAAAGGTAGGGGCTCTTGGAGAGAATTAATTTTCATAAAATGGATCAAAAAGACAAGAGTGTTAGGGTGAATGCAGTTTGGATTTTTTCTTTCTAGTCCATTCCTCAGTTCTGCCCTTCTTCTGTACTGACAAGTAATTTAGTGGGAGTAGATAAGTGATGGAACAAAAATGCATTGATGAGAAAATGATTAGCCTATTTATTGAAAATTCTGGGCATTGTATATAATCCATAGACACTGACATCTTCAGAAGAATTTTTAATGCCAACACTCTCTCCTTTGTTGTCGTGAAATAACTTTTCAAATAGATCTTAAATAAGAAAAAAAAGAAAGTATAAGATATAATTGCCTCTTTTTTTATATATTTTTATTTGAGTTTCTGGAAAATATAAGTTTCATCCTGCTTATAGGAGAACATTTTTTAAATGAATGACTGAAGATAAATTTCCCTATATGAGCACTTTTTGAATATTTTTTACCTAAAAATGTCTGCCAACTATTTATGTTATTATATTTATAAATAGATCATAGAAAACAAAGTATTTTGGAAATAAACATAAAATTTGCTATCAAAATAAAGACCTTTTAAAATAGATGCAAACTGATAATATTTTTTACAATTTTCCTTTTGGAAAATTGATATTATCTTTTAAAATATTTTCATTATATAGTATTATATAATATAAAAGATTATATGTAAGATATTTTATTATATAAAATTAATTAATTATAGATAGTACAGGATTATTAAAATATAAAACCAGTATGAAATCTGTATAAAAATGTTGGTATATTTATACCTTGTATGAGTATTCTCTTCCTTTTCCATTTAAGTTTATATTGTAAGTATTGTCCTAGTTATTAAAGGAAAAGAAATTAATAAGCTATTTCCTCTGTGAACAGAGTAAGGAAATTAAGAGGATTCTAGTTAGAAAAGAGAAGAATTATAGCCTAGCATTGTAAAGTTGGCGACATTCCCTTTAGTCATTTCATGAGATCTCAGTGTTTATATATCCCTTGTTCTTTTTTTTTCACTATGGTCCCACTAAGAAATAGATTATCAGCAAAATTCCTAGAGTTGGAGCAAGACCCATTATTATCAGTATCATAGTCATTTGTCACTATGTAAGATCACAGTGCTTAGACTTTCACTTTCTTTATATTTGAGCTATAAAAAGGAACAATGAATGAGATTCATAAGAATTTTTCTGGTAGACTTAGCACCTTAATTGACCCCTGGGCTAAGTGTTTATCTGCTAAGTGACTTGAATACAAGGCTATCTCTTCCATAGTTATAGTTCTTTCTTCAATGGTCTGGGAGCATCATATTAAAGATATTAATGTTAGTAGTAGCTCAGTAGAATTCTTATCTTTATTTGGTATAAACCCAATCAGGAAACCAAGTCACAAGGTACATCCAAGCCTGATCTCATCAGGAAGGAAGGAAGCCCAACCCTATTCCTTCACACAGATAAGAGTTTTGTTTTTAACTCCCTTCACCTTTCTTCCACTCTTCCCCATGCCCACACACTGCCATCCAGGTGGCGCTTTAAGATCTTCCCTATAGGACGTGGCTAACAATTCCTTGGAGAATCCCATGGACAGAGGGGCCTGGCAGGCTACAGTCCATGGAGCTGCAAAGAGTCAAACACAATTGAGCAATAACACAGACATGAACCCTCATTGTAAAACCTTTTCTCTACTGCTCATCCTTTATTAATTATTTTACATATCCATGCCCTTGGGAGTGGGGGAGTCCCCTTCAGGGAACATTATCACTGTCCTTTACCCCATAATCAAATGGCATTTCACCCCATCTTCTGACCAGGTATCTACTTTCCCAGGCACAATTACCATAGGGTGGGAATTCACTTTTCTGAACTCATCAGAGTTTGTCAATGGTTACATTCACCATTGATTTATTGAGTTTCCAGCAATCTTAGTTTAAGAGAATGAAATCTAGTACAGACACCTCAAGGTAAATTTTAAATTCAGCTATATCCTGGAACTCCTTCCCAGTGTTCAAAATATGCCTTAATTAGAGGATAATTACTTTATAATACTGTGATGGTTTTTGCCATACATCAGCATGAATTGGCATTAGGTATACATGTGTCCCCTCCCTCATGAATATGCCATGAATCTCAATAATTAACCAACCTGTAATCCAGGTGGCTTACAAATACCATTCTTATATTGATACATAATACTACATGTGTTTCTTGACAAGGTAAATTTTCAACACATATCAATAATGACTGTTGATTGGCTTTCTCATTAAATTACTGTAGGGAGGTTACTGGTTTTGGAAATTGAAACTCTTAGATATTTACTTCTTCATTTTCTTTCTCCTCTCTTCACATCCATCCAACAATCAAACACTGTCAAATTATTGTATCAATATCTGTCTTAAGTGTATTCTCTTTCCACCCCCGGAGCTATGCCTTGATTTAGGACCCTGTGGTCTCTCCCTTGGCTGCTGGAGTAGTCTCCTCACTGAATCCCACTCCTAACATCTCTCCTACCTTTTTCCTGGTGTGATCTTACCAAAACATTACCTGTGACTCCTTGTCATTTGCTAGGTGAAATTTTAGCTCATTTGCCAAGTCTTCAAGGCCTTCCATGATCTGGCTTCTGCTATTTGTCCAGCCTCATATTTGCCTACTCTCTGCTCTTCCATCTCACCATCTCACCCTGGGTGAATCAGCAGTGCTGATACACCTCCTCATTTCAGTACAGAATATCCTCATTGTCTGAACCACTTACCCCTGCTTGAATGTTTGGCGTATTCCTACTCGTGCTATAATTTTCAGGACCTATGTAGCATTTTCTATGAATTTACTCTGAGTCCTCTAGATATTTCAAACGTGTGCACCTTTATTTATGCATTTGATATACAACTCCATGTTAAAATTTAACTCTGGGACTTTCATTTGTTTTCATGCCCCTTTCTCAATAGATTGTAGGCTGTTTCAAGGCAAGAATTAGATTTTGTCTGTCATTCCTGAAGGCCCTAGACTAAGTTCAGTAACCAACGCAAAGCAGGGGCTCATCATGAGGGATGACTGCCTGCCTGAATAAATGTGCAGGTTAATTTGTTTTAATCATGCTGCGTGCATGGGTATTGTAATCATTTCCCCAAATGTGTTCTGGAGAGCTTTTTTTAATCTACCTACTAGTATTTTATTATCAAGATATATAATCACTTAGAAAATCCAATTAGGCTAGTCTCAATTATTTGTTAGAATAATACCTGAAAAGACAAAAAATTAGAATTGCTTTTGATTAAATAGTGAAAATTTAGTGAGTTAGAGTAGTTCCCATTCTCTTTTACAAAAGAAGGGAGGATATTTATAAGGGAGGTGAATCTTTATGTATTTAAATTCCAGTGTCCTCCTAACTAAACATTATTTCTTTATAAAAACAGACCACGATCCATAAACTATTATTTCTTTCCTCATTTGATTAACTTAAAACATAATGTCCTGCATATACATTCACAGCAGGGAGTTAGCTCATGAAATAAGGGGGCACAAGTGATCACTCTGTTACTGTACAAAGATTTACCTTTAGAAAAGTCAGTGAAAATAGTACTACAGAGAAATAAAGGATTAACGGCAGGCTGTCATTTGCTGCTAGAATTACAATCTACCTTAGCTGTTGTCTGCTTGTCTTAATTAGCTGTAGCTACTTTATTTGATTCAGTTGAAATGATAATAAATACAGGACTTTGCCAGACAATGGGTCAAACTAACTTGCCATTTTTTAATCAATAAAGACATTTTGAAAAGGGTGGTTTTATTTCATATGCCACTACAACATCAAAAGTATAAAAAGTAACACAATAATGAATTAATTATCCTTTCTTTGATCAGCTTTATTCATGAGTATGTTGTACACAATACTCTGGATTTATACCAGAAACTCAGGGTGGTAATGAAGTCAGTACTTCTGTTTCCTCAAAGAATTTAGGGAACTGACAAAATCAAAAGACTGTGGATGTCTTACTGATCACATCTCGTATCTTTATCAGTACAAAAATCATATTCCAACTTTAATTTTTAATTTCAAACTGATTTGGTATTTCTTTAGTTGTTCTAGTTCCTAAATTCTCTTTCAAGTTCTTGTTAAAATCACTTGTTTTCCACACTATTTTGTGACAGCAAGGACAAATACATATATTTACCAGGGACTTTAGATAACTTATTAGCATTTTGCGGAAAATGTGCAACATTTCACAAAGTTTATTTGCATAACTGGTATTTTCACTCTGGTCTTTACCACAGAAGAAATGTTTTGTGGTCTGTATTATAAATGAATATGGCAGAAAATGTTTCCATAAGATGTTTCAGGGTATGCAATGAAGTCATAAGCACAACACTTATTTACATTTGTATATGACTGATTTAATGAATGGTAAAAGGACATGGAGTATGTGGCATGAATAACAGAATGGTCTTGTATTTCTTCACTTTATATATCTATTAATCTTCCTTGATGTACTAAGCTGCAAGTTGAATCTGAATATAAATAATTGAGATGACTTGGCAACCTCCATTGTTCCATTAACATGGAAGATTCCATCTAATTGCCTTTGTTCATTGGCAGGTTAAATAATCAGCATTTATATAAAGCTGATAAGGAGATGAAGTTTCCATTTTAAGTAACCTTTTTTTACATGAAAGATGGCAGTAATGCACTTCCTTCATAGTTGTGTTATTTTTTAGGTCAATTTTAAAACTTTCCACTTGGAAAAAGTAAGGTTGAATCAAAAGACTTGCTACCCTGAAAATCAAATTTATCTTCAAAGCATTGATCTCAGATCATGTGCTACAAGCTTGTAAAGAATTAATACATTTCTGTTCACGGTTTTCCTCAGCTCTTTAATGTGTATTTAATAGCTACATAGTTACTTATGTATGTAAACAATCACAGAGGGTATGAGGAAGTGTATTTAGACAAAAGTCTGTGTTGTTCACCGGAGAAGGCAATGGCACCCCACTCCAGTACTCTTGCCTGGAAAATCCCATGGACGGAGGAGCCTAGTAGGCTACAGTCCATGGGGTCGCACAGAGTCGGACACGACTGAAAGCGACTTAGCAGCAGCAGCAGCAGCAGCAGCAGCTGTATTGTTCACAATAAGGGCCCCTCAAGTGATAGTCAATGACAAGAATTCCTAGAGAAGATGATGCCCAGTTTTCTGACAAGAGGGCAAAGTTCAACATTCCAGAGTCTGGAAATTGCAACATTCTGAGATTTAAGACTCCACATTTGTACTGATCATCAGGATAGAATTGAAGCAATGAATGTAACCTTGAAATTTAAAAAAAAAAACAAAAACTTCCAAGCAGATCTTATAGGTAAAGAGTCATCCAATTTGGGAAAGCAAATACAATGCACACTGCAAAGGGAATGTGCATGCATGCTCAGTTGCTCAGCTGTGTCCAGCTCTTCATGACCCTATGGACTGTAGTACACCAGGCTCCTCTGTCCATGGGATTCTTTAGGCAAGAATACTGGACTTCCTGATCCAAAGATTGAACCCGCATCTCCTGCATCTCTTGAATTGCAGGAAGGTTCTTTATCCACTGAGCCACCTGGGAAGCCCACAAAGGGAATACAAGGTGGTTAAGAAAATAAGCAATGGCTTTTTTTTTTTTTTAACTGGAGTTGGTACTCAGGTTAGACTAGGCTAACAGCAAGTTTAACATACTGTTAAGTGTCCTGGATTAGAGAAGTGGATTGGAAAACAGTGGAAGATAAAGCTGGAATAAAATTTTTACATATCAATTAATTGATTATTTTAAATGTACAATATTTACCATATAGGAGTTCAGAATAAAGTCAGCATAAAATAGTAATTGAAATTATTTAAAAACAGAAAGTAAGAGATAACATTGAGGGCCTATAAATAATAAGAAATATTACTCAGATACATATTCCTAATAAACTACAGAAAAGTCCTGGGGAAGCAAGGATAATTGTTATAAAAGACAATATTTCTCTTCATTGGACCTATTTCTAAAATGGAAAGACAGAGGGGATCTATTTATTAAATGTACAAAATATGTTTTCTGGCTATTTTGCTTTGAGAGTAAAATACTCAGCTACATTCTGTAACTGAGTATACAGTACAGAATGAGAGGTAGTAGACTGGTCATAAGTACTATCAAACATGTATGTTTTCTTGTATTATTCCATTTTATTCATAATTTTAGGAATTTATTTTAGGCATTTTATTTTTCATTTTCATAATTTTGGAATTTATTTCTAACAAATGTTGAAATGTAATATTGATAAAAGATATCTTGGCCTCACTAAGTCTTTACACAATACAGATTTAAAAATAATAAATAGTAATATAAATTTTCATTTATTTAAGTACTTATATTTATACACCTTATATAAAAACAAATAATATAAAATGTATGTTTAGGATTTATATAAATTTCTATTTAGATGCTGTTGAATAGTAAGCTATATATTCTTATTTATTTACTAGAAAGACAATGATACTGGCTGAAATATTAATAGTATAATTAGCATTTATAATGTATTACCTGAAGATACTAAATGTATATAAGATTTTGATAGATTTTTGTTATGAAACATTAACTATAAACTATTTATTTATAAACACTTGACACATTAACTATAACTGTAACCTACCATGCTCTTCAGTCCATCATCTTCTCCAGGCAAGGATACTGGAGTGGGTTCTCCAGGGTATCTTCCCAACCCAGGGATTGAACCCAGGTCGCCTACATTGCAGGCAGATTCTTTACCACTCAGTAGGAAGCCGACTAAACATAACTGTAAAACTATTCATTTATAAACACTTAACACACTTAACTATAAAATTCATTAATTTTGGACTCGGTGTGCTGTGCTTAGTCGCTCAGTCATGTCTGACTCTGGGACCCCATGGACTGTAGCCTGCCAGGTTCCTCTGTCCATGGGCATTCTCCAGGCAAGTATACTGGGATCTTCCCAATCCATGGATCGAACCCAGGTGTCCCACATTGCAGGTGGATTCTTTAGCATCTGAGCCAACAGGGAAGCCTTTGGACTCCATACTTCTGCCAAATTTTAACTGATTTTCCTTCTTCACTACTGTGATTTGTAAGAAACAAATTGCAGCTTTTTGTATCATGCTCAATTTCAGAAGAATTTTATTTAAAAATTGAGATAAATGGAAAATATTGCAAAGAAATTGACAACCTTATATAATAAAATTTACATTGTATATAATAAACAACTATTATAAGTGATATTTTCCATGTAAATATATACCATAGTAGATGTTTCCCTCTTTTTTGTTTTTAAATTACCTATCTCTGTATCTTACCAATGCAGAAATTCTCTTGCTTGATCCAAAAAAATTACCTGACTCTTGTTAGTAGAAATAGGAGCATACACATATATAAAGTGTGAATATTAAGAACCGTAGGAAGTATAAGAGTCCTAGGAAATTTGATCCAAGCAATGACTTTGCATATAAACTTTGAATCTAGTTCCTGTTACATGGTATCATTTGTATTGACAATCTCTGTTATAAAATAGCCTAACTGTGAAATCTATTTAGTGCTTACTACATCCTAGGGCTATTATTGCCTTGTAACAACATCATGGGGACAGTTGTAATCCTCATTTTACAGATGTATATACATAGAATAGTAGATTATATACAAAGGAACATCCCAAGACTATAGTCAGAAGCATATAAAAGAATCCTTAAGCATACAGAGGTAAAAGGTGTGTGTGTGTGTGTGTGTGAGTCACTCAGTCATCTGTGACTCTTTGTGACCCTGTAGACTGTACCTGTTAGACTCCTCTGTCCATAGAATTCTCTAGGCAGGAATACTGAAGTGGGTTGCCATTCCCTTCTTCAGGAGATCTTCCCAACTTAGGGATTGAAGCCAGGTCTCCTGCATTGCAGGCAGATTCTTTACCATCTGAGCCACCAGAGAAGCCCAGAGCTAAAAGTTAGGGATGATTAAGTCAAAATGAGAAAAGAATGTTACATGTATTGGTTGTTCTTCAACTTTAGTTTATAGTGCTTCATACCACTTTGAGTTGAGATGATGTAGTTGGGCTACTAAACCCTTTCATTTCCTTCACAAACAGATTAAACCAAGAGAGACCAGAAGCCAACATCTGAATCCAATTTCTAACCCTATCTAATACTGTTATTTTAAGCAAGTTACTTAATTAACCTCTTTGAGCCTCACTTGTCAAATAGAAATAATAAATTTTAGTGTGTTGTCCTAAGGATCGAAGAGATAATGAATTAACATAGAAAATATGGTTAACCTATCCAACTTTTTATAAGTATAAACTGTATTATCGCCTCCTCTTAAAATCTCAATGCCTTACAAATATAAAACAAATTTTGATACAGTGCTTATAGCTTAATTAATTCAATCATATTATTTCAGCATCTTTTGTTATCTCTTGTGTACAGTACCACTGTAATAGATATGTGGAGTGTGTGTGTGTGTGTTGGATGGTTAATTGGCATGGAAACTTTGAGAAGCATTCACACAGAATCTTCTTAGTACTAGAATCTCGTAGTCTTTTTTAAAAAATGAGCCCAACTGTAATAATTTGAAATGTTCTATTTGAATGATATATCTTTATTTAACAGGTTTGAATATCTAGTTAGAAGTTTATGAAATTGTATGTGCCATTTATTTCCTGTGTCAGGTCACTTCTTTTTTAGGTTGAGAAGATGGCTTGGCGAGCACAGAATTAAAGGATGGGTTTTTACTTGAGACTTTTATGCCAGTTATAGAAGACTATGAAATCTATTCTGTTCTCATTTTAGGACAAAATTTTTGAAATCAGAATCATCTGTCTACTGATACCAAGGTCTACTTATTCAATCTTCCTTTGTAAACGTCTGCTAATCATTTAGCATCTTTGAGCCTCAATTACCTCATTTATTTAAAGCAAACAGTAATGCCTACATCAGAGAATCACTATGAAAATTAAATACGTAACTTTTATACTGCTCAAAGACAGTGTCTAGTACATAGTAAGTCCTCCAAAAATGTTATTTGTTTACTTCAAGGCAAACACTATCTCTGCACTTTAACATAAGTGTTATTTCTATTCAAGGTAAAACTTACATTCTCAAAGTCTGTTGATTCCCTGTTTGTACATGTATAACAATTGAATTAGGATTCAACTGTGTAAATACTAGCAGCTTCCCTGGTCGGTCAGTGGTAAAGAATCCACTTGCCAATGCAGGAGGTGGGGATTTGATCCTGGGTTGGGAAGATCCCCTGGAGAAGGAAATGGCAACCTACTTCAGGATTCTTGCCTGGGAAATCCATATGGGGTCACAGAGAATTGGACAGGACTTAGTGGCTAAAACAACAAGCAAAAAGTCTAAATACTACTTTGAAAAAAATCTAAGAGTAGGTAGTTGCTTACTTTGATGCTCTGGATGAGATGAATGAATGACTTGAATAATCACCAGTTTTTCTACCAAATTATTGATGTTCATTTCATCTCACTGCTACATAAGTACTTGTATTTAAATTAGAAAGTTTTTTTTAAAGTGTAGTCCATACAGTTTTGTGATATAAAAGCCTAAGAAATGGTCAAAGATCCATTCTGATGCACTAATTTCTAAGATATGCTTAGCCAACTCTTTAAATCAACATTAATAAATCAAAAGAATATTTCAGACAAAATGAAATGAAGAGTTTTAGGGTGAATTTGCCTAAGGGATATTAAGAATTCTCTTGCTCTATTATGCAGAGAGGAAATATTATGTTGATCTTTCATTTGCCTTTCTAAAAGAATTCATAAATATTTTACTCATTAATCTTCAGAATACCCTGTGTCCAAATTGAACCAGAAGGGAAAAGTGAAATTATTAAACAGACACAGATGTTGAAATGATACCAAATTGACCCTTCATGAAAGTCCTGTATATTGTTACTCACTAACACATTCTCTGAATAATTATTGCATACCCACTATATGTGATTTTTGTTAATAAATCATGTGGATGATAAGAAAATGTATATATTTATATGTATTATATATTACATGATGTATGCACCTGAGGAATTATCAACTAAGTAAGAGAAGTAAAACATAGCCTTAAATAATAAAAAAATACTGACATATAATAAGGAATATTTTTCAGAAAATAGTGTGTTTGGAAGGGAGTTAATCTACCTTTTGTTAAGGATGTAATTAAAACTTCACCTAAAATCACAGCTTCAGAAGGGTTACATACCCAAGTTAACAGGAAGTACTGTTCTCTTTCTTTGCAGTTCCCTCACTGGACATTGTCAAAAAACCACCATCTTGTGATGAATTCAGGAAACTGAGACTTGAGCAGGTTGATCAGTCCAGTTGATGGAGCCACAGGCTCCTCTGTAGGATGCACCACTCACATGTGCCCTGTTCAAGCTGGAGAATTCCATAGCTGCTCCCCATTTGAGGCACTGCAGAAAGTAGTAGAGCAGTCCTGGTGCTGCTGCTATCTTTGGGGTCTTTGTATTTCTGCTGAAAATGAGGCTGGCAAATGCTCATCTCTGTTCGCTCATGCCTCTGTCACCCCATGTGTTAGGGGCTATTTTTGCCAGTAGTCTCTCCTCATCCTGTCTGGTCACTCACCTCTGGAACTAGGGCTCAAGTTTATTCTCAGCTTGACCTGCCTTCCCACTTTCAGCTTTTCAGTTACTTAACTCTTTAATTTATGCAACAATTGTACCTGAGAACCTGCCTATATTGCCAGTGTGGCTGAATTGATAGCCCCTGTCAGTAGTCACTAGCCCTCGTTCAGTGCTCCCAGGCCTTGTCTGGACTGTGGCCTCTCTTAGCTGGGAGTTTTTCCTCTCATCTGACTGCACTAGGGTAGCCTCTATCTCTCAGAGGTATTCTAGATTGAGGTCTTGATTGTTTTTTTCCTAGAAGTTTCTTTGACTCTTTTGCAAATGTTCCTGCTTCCTTCCCAGCAACTTTCAAACCCTCAGTATTAAGGAATGGAGAAAAGAGTGGTCTCTGTAAAACCAAATGCACAGTTGCTATGGCTGCCACAGAGCTGGTGCAGAGTGGGCTATCATCTACTTCAATATCTTTCTTTTAAAAGGTCACTCAATGGATCTACTCAGAAACAGAAAACCTATACCAAGAGAATTTAATGTTTCCATCATTCAACACAGAGCTAGATTAATAGTTATTATATCATTATTCCATCATGACAAGTACTGGACACACCTGCTGCATGGTTGTAAGAATCTGTAACAGTGGTGTCTTTGGGAAGTTTGGTGGGGTTGAGAAGAGAGTTTTGAGAGAGGTAGTGCTTGAGGTGGATCTTGAATGTGAATTTGAACACAAATAGCATTTTGATAAGATTAGGTGAGAGCAGGAGAGCCATGTTAGAAGGGAATGGGAAGTCATGAAATGTTTTAGAATGGGACTGTGCAATAAGAGTAATAGTTACATTTACCATGTATCCATTCTTTGCTAAACATTATGCCATTTGTAGTATTTGTATTAAGATATGCTTGCCTCATACTCTTTCTCTTACCAAAGTGATGCAAGATAAGCATTGTTTTTCACTTTATAGATGATGGAATTGAGCTCAGATATGCTTAGTATGTTGTCCAAGGACGTTGAGCTCAGGTGGAAGCTGAACTTTAAGTCTAAACCTTTCTAACTATAGCTTGTGCTCTTCCTGCTCCACGTTGTTCCCCAAAAGGCTCATCTGGTGGCTCTGAGCAGGCGCATTCGACTTATGGCAGTGCTAGGCAGGAAGCTGTAATTCAAGTCAGCAGTAATAGTGACTGGAAAGTAGAGCAAAGAGATTTCAAAGGATAAGTGAATGAGGAAGCCTTTTTGAGGTCAGTAAGAAGAACTAGGAGACAAAAAAAGCTTTCAGCTTTTCAACTTAGGTGACTGGGAGAACAATAGAGTTTTTAGCAAAATTGGGGCCATCTGTAGGGGAAGTTGGCTTAGAAAGGGGATGGCGTTGTCTACAGACTTGTAGAATTTGAGATAATGGGAGGAGGACCTGGTGGAAAGTTAGAAGCCACAATATTGTTTCCTATTGAGGTAAGGCCTCAGTTTCCTTCTCAGAAATAGAGGGAAACATCCTAGTTCTATGGGTAGATGTTTCCAATCCTAAGGATATGATCTAGACAACATTTTTGGCCATCTAGACTAAGCAACAATTTTGGTCAGAAAATTTAAGTCATATCGAACACCAGTAAAGAATTACTGCATCTTTTAGTGCCTTTGTTTCTCAGTAGTTCTGCCAGAATAGCCTGAGGCTCTACAGCAAATACATGTCAGGTCCCGGGAATGTGCCTTGGGAAAAGAGATGTTAATTTGAATTCTGGTCCTGGTTTTGAAGGAAAATATTACTCCAGCTAAATGTTGCCTTTAAAAATCAACTTTTCAGACTCTATTCTCAGCCTTTAAATATTTATTCCTCTCTCCAAATCCTTTACTTTATCAAAGGGAAAAGGGAAATGAATAAGTGATAAATTAAAGACTGTGAAATGCTTTTCAAATATGAACTTCTCTAGCCCCTAAGGCAGGTGAACATGAATTTAACTGACAAAAAATCATGCCCAGTTTTCCAGGTCTGAGAGCCTGCTGGACTAAAATTTAAGTTAATTTGAACAATCAAAATCACAATAAGATAAATACAAGTGTCATTCACTTTTAATATTGTTCACTTTTAATAGTATCGATGAATATTTTGAATAGTAAACATTATTTAATTTTTATCAAATAAACTATGCATGCTGTAAAGAATGTGTAAACTTAAAAAAATATATTTGGAAGAAAATTGAAATATCCTGATCATTAACACACCAAACAAAGAGAATGACAACAACATTTCGGGGTGGGAAGCTCTTTTAACTTACTTTCCCTTAACTGATTCAGGGGAGTAACCAAAGATTTCTATCCATCTATTGGCTAAAATAAACTGATGTTCATAGCAGCCTGGAAACTAATTCTGCTTCTGTTTTCCTCCCACAGTTGGATATTCATAATAAGGTCATTAGTGTTTCTTCCAAAGCCAATTTATGCTTGCTGTACTTATTAATGACATAATTCAATTAACTATTACCTAAAATAATAAAACACAAGGGCATTTTCAATTAAAAGAAACCAAAACTGGAAATCATGAATAATCCATTATATTTGGGGTTCATACAAATCAGAAGAGGGGTTCCGATCAAGAAAATGACCTCAACTTACCTTGATATATTAGCGATAAATGTATAGTTAGATATTTTACCTAAAAATGAATTTTAAAATTTACATTTAAGTATATATTTAATCAAGCATCTTAATTAACTGGCCAAATATTAGCTTTGCTTACTTTGGAAAAGAGGCCGTCCCTGTACTTATTTCTTAATTTTCCTGTGAAGTTGTACATACTTTATTAGAAATAAGATCATATGGTATATGTTTGCATGACATTTTCTTAAAGTTGAACTAATATTTATTTAAAATCTGCTATGTGTCAGGCATTGTTACTGACATAGGAATATGGTGATAAACTAGATAAAGATGGAGTTTACCTTCTATTTGGCAAAGTGGAGAATACATAAAAGAAAACAAGTTAGGGTAAGAGGGCAGGGAGTGTTGAGAGCTGTGGAGAGTTCTTTAGCTAGGGTGTTGGAAGGAGATGATGTGTGGGGTAGGCCTGAATAATGAGAAATAGGGAACCATACAGATATTTCTGAGAAGCAGGTCCTAGGCAGAGGAAAAATAAGTGCAAACTCCTTGAGATGGAAAAAGTAAGTTGTATTTGAGGAAAAGAAAGGTGACCTTTCAGTAAGATGGATGATTTCAAGTAACAGGGAAAATGATAGAAGATTTGGAGAAGTGATCATGACACATAACAGTTAGGACATTGAAGGACATGAGAGTTTGAATTTTGATCTAAGTGCAGTGGAAGCCCTGGAAGACTTCAATGAAGGGAAGGTGATGATACGATTCAGACATTGAGATGATGCTTGTGGCTTGTGTGTGACATTGAAGTAGGAGGAGTTAGACGTCTGTGTTAGTATTGCTGATGAAAGACGCTGATGACTTGGGCTCAGATTTGAGCTATAGAGATAAAATGATAGAATTTGAGTTAAAATCTGGAGTGATGTCAACAGGACTCATTCATGGGGAAATGAGGGGAAGCAGCTAAGGTATGGAGGAAGTAGCAGCTGCTCTCTGTCTTACTGAGACACATACCCCTCTGACTTTATGCTTCAGGGTACCCAGGAGACTTGTAGCTGCCAGTACCTGCTTCTTGGTGTCTAAGGACTTTTTCCAGAAGGAATCTCTACTCTTCTGTTTAGCAGTTTAGTACTGGGCAGTTACTCCCTTCCCCCATGGCCCAAATAATACTCTTAACCAGTGAGAATGAATGAATGTATAAATATCCCAGCTTCTTCAGTCTTGGAGCAAGATAATTCTGAGATGTATCCTTTGTATAATTTCTCAAAATGTCCCTGTGAGATCAAACTCCATTTACAAATATGGTAGCTGGCTTACTTGCCATCTATTAGTTGCTTTCTCTTCCCTATCATATATCATATATCATTCTTCCCTTTCTTACTGGTAGTGCCTGCAACTCCCAGGTAAGCTACTTGTACTGAATCCTTATCCCAGAGTCTGCTTCTGTGGGAACCCAAACTGAGACAGAGGAACTCTAAGTTTTGAAAGTTGGAGGGAGTTGATGGAAATGGGGCCATATATGGAAAATAGAGGGCTTCCCTGGTGGCTTAAATGGCTTAAATGGTAAAGAACCTGCCTGCAGTGCAGGAGACCCAGGTTTGATCCCTGGGTCAGGAAGATCCCCTGGAGAAGGAAATGGCTACTCACTTCAGTATTCCTGCCTGGAGAATTCCATGGACAGAGGAGCCTGGTGGGCTACAGTCCATGGGGTTGCAAGGAGTCAGACATGACTGAGCAACTAATACTTTCACTTTTCAGCCTTACCATAGAGCCTGTAGACTCCAGGACTGGGTCACCTCAGGCCAAACAACTAACAGGGAAGGAATAAAGCCCCACCCATCAGCAGGCTACTTTATTAACCATTTAATGAGCATGGTTCTGCCCACCAGAGCAAGACCCAGTTTTCCCCACAACCAGTCCCTCCCATCAGAAAGCTTACAAAAGCATCTCATCCTTACTCATTAGAAGGCAGACAGAAGAAGCAAGAATTACAATCTTACAACCTCTAGAGTGAAAACCACAATCACAGAAAGCTAACCAAAATGATCACATGGATCACAGCCCTGTTTAATTCAGTGAGGCTATGAACCATTCTGTGCAGGGCCTCCCAAGATGGATGAGTTATGGTGGAGAGTTCTGACAAAACAGGGTCCACTGGAGAAGGAATAGTAAACTGCTCCAATATTCTCGCCTTGAGAATCCCATGAACAGTTTCTAAAAGAACAGAAAAATCTTTATAGACCGTGCACATGTTTCAAGTGGTGACAAAGGAAACATAAAATTTAGTAAAATGTATCAAATTGTATGTAAAATAGAACTAGTGACAGTTAATATAAGAATTTGCTGTTTTAATATGCTACCAGTGTAAGACAGCAATCATTTATAATTGCCAACAAATGACAAAGTTAAATGCAGTAAAAGTATCTTGCATATCAACTAGTTTTACCATCTACTTTGATGCTCTTTAAATATTAAATATTGAATATGCAGTTCTTTAAACTGCATTGTTTCTGTTTCTTTAATGAGCTATTTAAAATAAATTTGTTAAGAAGTACAATAATAGAAAAAGAAATCAACAGGATTAGGGAATATATAGGGAGATATTCAGAATTCTAATCTTCTTGCTGGTGTTTTATTCAATATTTTGCCTTCATCAGAATGTACCCACAGGAACACAGCTGGACAAAATACCTTTCTATGATCTTTAGTGTCTCTGTAGTACCCCATAAATGACTCAGCTACAAATCAGTGAATGTACTTCAGGCTTTGATTTTTGCTGTTAGTTCAAAGATGAACACCATGAGGACACCACCCAGAGTGAGTTATCATGTTTTGTTTCAGATCTCCTGTAGTAAAAGCTGAATTGTCTTGTTTTTGTTCTACTGAATATCTCCTATGCATGATCATTATAAATTAATAAATCATTTTCAATATATTAGAGACTATTAACCAGAATGTAACATTAAAGTAGGTGTCCCCACCCTCTAAAAAATATAATATCATACCAAGACTTGTCTGTTAGCATATTTATTATTCAAAAATTTTATTTTCTCATATTGTTATATATTTGCAAACATGTACCTATATTACACAAAAAATAGTTTTCAATTTTGTAATTAAAAATATATCAAATATGGTATCTGTTTTGGTCCTCTATGAAGCAAGATGATTAGATGATTATTGGTAGATATGCAAGTAAAGGATGAAAAGGAAGGAAGACTATGTAGAGAGTCTTCAGATTGAGATGCAGGTCTGAAACTATGAAAGGAGAGAAGGGAGTTAGAATTGGATAGGAAGAAGCTCCGACTGCAATGCACAGATTCTTAGCCATGCTGAAAGGGATTTCTTTAGTCCGACTTTCTCTCTAGAAGAACATCATGCAGGAATGGTGTGGGTCTGTGAAGCCTGCTAAGCTCAGTCTTTGGCCGTGAGCAGCAGTCCAGCAGAAATATGTTCTGGTGAACAAACTGTTGCATAGGGAGGTGCAGAACCTGAAGACTGTTAATCAGCTATGTTCCCTATAGCTGTTTGTCTTGAAGGAAGATTTGAGCAGGGCATCCCCACTGCCTTACACATACAGATATTGGGCCTTTTAGTGGAGTTATTCTCAAAGGGTTGTAGATTTTCTTCCTTGGTTTCTTTGCTTTGTAATGCCCATCCATAACTTTATGAGCTATAAGTGTTATCGGGCTTCCCAGGTGGCTCAGTGGTAAACAATCTGCCTGCCAATGCAGGTGACTCAGTTTTGATCCCTGGGTCAAGGAGATCCCTTGGAGGAGGAAATGGAAACTCACTCTAGTCTTCTTACCTGGAGAATCCTATGGACAGAGAAACCTGGTGGGATACAGTCCCTAGGGTCACAAAGAGTCAGACATGACTGAGCAACTGAGGATGCAAGCATGCATGCACATACATGTTATCAGGTGAGAGACCAGGGATGGACTGTGTAGCTCCATCATGGCCTTAGATTAAAAACAGCAACAGTTAAATAAATAAATAAATCTCAAAACATATGCCCTGATTATAGGACAATGTAAGCTTTTATGTGTTTGCAAATGAATAAACATGTTTTCATTTGACACATAATACTATGAACAAACTTAATTCAAAATTGTAAGATGACTATAGGGCTTTCCCAATGGCTCAGGGTAAAGAATTTACCTGCAGTGCAGTCGAAGCGATGCAGTAGATGTGGGGTTTGACCCCTGGGTGAGGAAGATCCCCTGGAGGAGGGCATGACAACCCACTCCAGTATTCCTGCCTGGCGAATCCTATGGACAGAGGTGCCTAGTGGGCTACAGTCCATAGGGTTACAAAGAGTTGGACAGGACTGAAGTGACTGAGCGTGAGCACAAGAGGATTATTATATTTTAATGAGAAATACCTAGCTGTGGTCATCAAAACAGGAAAACTTGTAAGTAAGCAGGGAAAATAGTGCACTCAGATTAGAAAGCACATAGATCTACTAATGAGTGAATTGAGAATAGCCATATTACTTACAAATACATTAAATAACTTCAAAGAATTGTGATAGTATCATCTCTCTGAAACTGAAACTCCACAGCACAGGGAAAGATGAACAGGCTCTCTCATTGAGCCCTGAAAGGAGCTCAACTTACTTTATCTTAATTAATAGGTCAGAATTTAGTTTTTGGCCAACAGTTTTTGATTCACAAAATTTCACAAAGATTGAAGTATTCCTAGATGATAGTTACTTTAAAATTATCATTGTGCAGTTACGTTTCTTAAAACTTAATAAGCTATAGTGAGTGTTGATTATGTGCCAGTCATTGTTCTTCAAGGGAACTGCCAAAATAGAAGGAAAGCAAAGCAGATGTTATCCTTTCTTTTGCTGGTTAATTGAAATTTCATTCATTCATCCCCTAGAAAAACAGAATATGTGTTTTTCTATTGTTTTTCTACATACTGGGGATACTGCAATAAGTAGACAAAGCAGACAAAATAAATTAATGAATAATTAAATAAACAAGCCCCAAAATACAACCAACAATTGTGTAATATCCCTTTTTAGACAGAATCTTTTATTCTGTATTTAACGCTACTAAATTCTTTAATAGAGTTTATTGTAGATCCTACAACTTGAGATATAGAATGCTTAAAAGTCAACTTAGATCTCAATAAAGTCAGTCTAATTTATTTGATGAATTGTATTATTGAAAATATTATTGAAAAATAAGCTGAGATAAAAATAATTATACATTTCTTACTTTGTAATTATATCTTTAAATTCTATCTTAGTTATTTCCTGCTAAAGATTTTTATTTTAAGAAATTAAAGTAAGATATAAATTGGATAATGCAAATCTTCAAAATTAGTTTCGTTAACAGTTTGATATATATTCTCCAATAATTTATAGTAATAAATTCACTCACAGATATATTTTTAACATGAATTTAATTTCCTTATACATGATATTCAGTAGCTTGGCTTTTTCATTTAATATTTATGAATTTGTTGTTCTTTTTTTTTTATTTTCCTTATCTTTCTTGATTACTACAGAGTGTAATGTATAGGTACAGAATTTATTGGTGATATTTAGGTTGTTTCCAGCCACTTAATAAATGTTCCTATGGAAAAATATATTTTTATTTATAAATTTTTATAAACATTTCTATTACTTCCTTAGGATAAATTCTTAACAATGGTATACTTAATCAAAATGTGTGCATTTTTTAAATTACCATTTGTATGTCCACATAACTCTTCAAACCTCATATAATAGTTTTCCAGTTTTTTCCTCTGTTATGGATTGAATTATGTCTCCTAAAAAAATATATTGAAGTCTTGACTCCTAGTACCTCTGAATGTGACCTTATTCAGAAATAGTTTTTTTAGATATAATCAGGTTAACATCAGGTCACTGAGGATGGGTGGCTGTCATTTGATATGACTGATGTCCTTGTAAGAACAGGGGAATTTGGACACAAACACACATGCTTATAAAGAAGAACGTCACATGAAGAAACTTGTGTTGTTTTAAGCCATCTCAGTTTGTGGTAATTTGTTAGTGTAACCCTAGGAAACTCATACAACCTCTGATAATATTTGAGAGTTCATTCTTACACATACTCTTCTCAGATTGAGCATTCTTACTATTTTATTCCTTTCATCGATCAGAAAAATAAAACTTAAAATGAGACTTCATGAAACTTATTGTATAGAAGACAGAGAATTATTATGTCATTTATAATGTAAGAGTGTGTAAGAATACATGCTCAGTTGCTTCAGTCATGTACAATTCTTTGTGACCCCATGGACCATAAGGGCCAAGCACCCCACCAGGTGCCTCTGGAGAAGCCAATCATTTATATGTATTTATATGGGAAGCCCACATATTTATTTATAGGGCTTCCGTGGTGGCTCAGATGGTAAAGAATATGCCTGCAATGTAGTAAGATCCCTGTGTGATCTCTGGGTCAAGAAGATCCCCCGGAGAAAGGAATGGCTACCCACTCTAGTATTCTTGCCTGGAGAATTCTTTTTTTTTTTTTTTTTTTTGGAGAATTCTGTATATATTTATTTATACTTTATCTAAATATCTACCAATTAACCTACCTTTAATCCTTTATTTGTTTAGTAAAAAGATTTAAGCAGCTGTTTTCCTGTTAGTATAGAAAAAAAATGCTGTAAATTTGAAGGAAAGGAAATTTCCATTAAGTAGGCTTATGTATCATCCTCTCAGCTGAATAACTGGCCTTGCAAGGTCTAGGTATTTAAGCTGATGGCTCAAGTAGTGACTGGATTGTAGGGTGCAAACCTTATGTTTGTGATTTCTGGCTAACCTCTTATCTCTTTGCTTCAGGTCTTGGCAAAGACTTAGGATGGCAAAGAGTCATCTGCTATTTCTATGGGATATAAGGCAGAGAATTCTTGTCATTAATGTTCAGCCTTGCTCTCAAAAGAGCTAAAGTATGCAGAGTTAGGTCTGGAAGGGAAAGAGCTTCCTGACAGTGTCAATTCAGGGATGTTCTGGGTTTATCCTTAGCCTCTGGGGATTATATCATGAGAGGCAAAATTTTCTACAAAACATTCATCAATGCCACTGTCAGAGAGAGTTGGTCCTAAGTTGATTTGATCAGGATGACATTTATTATGTTTTAAGCATATGAAGAACCCACTGTGGAATCCTCATTTCAAAGTATTTTCAGACAGAGAGTATTTAAAATGCCTTCTCTTGGGATGATGAGACAGTGCAGAGTGTGAGACAGTAATGGTGAAATGGAAGAGCAGAGGATTTGCAATCAGAAACCTGGATTCTAGTCCTGGCTTTGCTGCTTATGTGCAATGTATTGTTGGAAAGGTGACTTGAACCTATGTTTTCTCAAAAGTCAGATGGGCTTATAAAGTTCACCACAAAAGCTGACTGTGAAGGCCAAATGAGACCACGTTTCTGCAAATGTTTTGGGAGCACCTACAGTTAGATATAAGGGCTTCCCTGGTAGCTCAGATGGTAAAGAATCCACCTGCAATGAAGGAGACCCTGGTTCAATTCCTGGGTCAGGAAGATCCCCTGGAGAAGGAATAGGCTACCCACTCCGGTATTGTTGGGCTTCCCTGATGGCTCAGATGGTAAAGAATCTGCCTGCAATGTGGGAGACCTGGATTCGATTCCTGGGTTGGCAAGATCACTTGGAGGAGAGCATGGTGACCCCCTCCAGTATTCTTGCCTGGAGAATCCCCATGGACAGAGGAGCCCGGTGGGCTACAGTCTATGGGGTCTCAGAGTCAGACATGAATGAGTGACTGAGCACACATACACAGATAAATATATGTAACATTACAGTTTGAATCAAGAGTAATTAAACTTTATGATCTGTAATTATTTCTTCTCTCTTCATAAACATTTGAGTCATACTTAATCTATAGATGAAACAATAAAATAAAGCTCTTTAATAACTAAAATTTTGTTTGATTGAGGCTGACTTTAGGCAAAAGAGTATTATCATTAAAGATGGCTCATAGCTCCTCCTATGACTCAACCATCCCACCCATCATGGAATTCCTTAATTTCCATGTGGGCTCATAAACCTGAGGTCTATGCATTCACGGGAGCCAAAGTGACAAGTAATATTCTTGAAAAAATTATCCATGAAGATTCAATAGTTGGAAAAGCTTTAAAGTATAAATCTGCCTTGATCTACCTGTTGTCAACCAGGACTCTCTTTATATACTGCCTGAAAATTGGTAGGCATTTTGACAGTTGAGTTGACACTTGAAAACAATTTTGTGCCACTTCGCCTTCTATTCCTAATGTTAAACCAGAAAGAAAAGAAATGTATCAGTGCCATCACAGATGTAGACTTAAAAGGGGAGGTTCAGTCTGTTGATGAGAGTTCTGGTTAGTTGTGAATGGGGAAGATAATTTAAAAGTTCCTGATTATATGCCACTTCCTACTTAACTCTTAACAGTTACCAAAACTCTAAATCATGTAACTCTTTTAATGAAGATCATAGGGACTTTCGATATCTATTTCCCTACCTAGAAACTGAGAAGAAACATTGGTAAACCGTTAATTTTTATATATATATATGTATATATATTAGGAGACCCACTGCTTTCTTATATGGGCTATCTGCATGTTTATTGTAAAGATACCTTGATGTTTTTCTCCTCCTTTGTTATATAAGTGAGTTAGCCACCTCTGGCATTTGGCTCCAAATATTTTAGGAGAATACTTCTTCTCTTGGAGTTTATTTACTGTGGTGAAATATTGGAATATTTCTATTCCTTTGCCTTGACATCCATACTTGGTGAATCCCTTTTGTTGTCAGTGAGGTCTCATCCTAAGTATCATGCTTCCTCAGGCACTCCCTGCCCACCTTCATTGCAGACATATTCCCTCTTAGTCACTGTAATGTCACCTGCTTTACTATCCTCACAGCGTTTCTTTGTTTGTGTGTTTACTGTTTAATGGCTCTCCTCTCAGTGGATGATCCACGAAAGCAAGGATCTTGCCTGTCTTGATTATCACTGTAGCCCCTGCCTCTAGAACAAACTTTATTTATTAAATGAATGAATGAACTTTAGTTTCATCATCTGAAAAATAAAGATAACATCAACTTCATAAGGTTCTTAAAATAAGTATATGAAACCATGAAACAGGAAACTGTGTAACGCATTTACTACAATGCCTTATAAGGCTGCCTTCCTGGCTCAAATGGTACAGAATCTACCTGCAATGCAGATGACCTGGGTTCTACCCCTGGGTTGGGAAGATCCCTTAGAGGAGGGCATGGCAACCCCCTCCAGTATTCTTGCCTGGAGAATCCCCATGGGCAGAGGAGCCTGGCGGGCTACAGTCCACAGGGTCTCAAAGTGTCAGACTCAGCTAAGCAGAGCAGCATACAGTGCCTGGTAAGCACTCAGTAAATGCTGATTGTTGAGAGAAATGTAGACTCATATTTTAAAACATCTATCCAGAAGAGAAATGTTGGAGCACCAGAGTAAAAATGTTGTTTTACTTTCTGCGGGAGAAGTGAGAGAAATTAATCTAAAAAAGGTAAGGGTGACTTAAATGAGTGTATTTAGACTTGTATCCAGTTTCTTAGCCTTAGGATGATTGCTGTGAAGAACTGCCTTGTTTTACTTATGCTGTTTTTATCTTGCTTGACTTTGGCACCTAGTTGAGGTTCTAGTCATCTTGAGGATTTTCGTCAATGCATGGAGCCTTGCTGGTGTGGCTATGTGGACAACCTCAGATGGCCACCCTTCCCTTATGAGTGTCATATTTGTAAGAATTCTCTGAAACAGTAGGAATAACTGGGGCAATGCCAGGAATTCACAAGGAAACACACACCTTTTCTAAGCTGGCCCTTATGATTGCACCTGTCTATCGCATTTATGCACGTGCGCTCAGTCGTGTCCGACTCTTTGCGACCTCATGGACTGTAGCCCACCAGGCTCCTCTGTTCATGAGATTTTCCAGGCAAGAATACTGGAGTGTGTTGCCATTTCTTTCTCCAGGGGATCTTCCCAACCGAGGGATCAAACCCACATCTCCTGCGTCTCCTTCATTGGCAAGCAGATTCTTTACCACTGTGCTACCTTTTGCTATTTTTTTTTTTTTTTTTTGCATTGGCAGCTTAATTGGCTGCTGAATTTTAGAAGATAAACTATGAATGTTGATGACTAACATTAGAAAGATTTAAAACATTCTTCATGATAAATTCAGTGTGGTGATGAAATTCTCTGACTGTATAGTAAATATGATGCCAAATATATACAAAAAAATCCCACAAAAGATTTTAAAATCATCCTGAGCCTACATTTTGTCCATCTGTGTCCTAAATTTGGTTCCATAATTTGAGATACAAGAAAATTTATAATTTTAACATAAAATCTGGAGAATAATATTCATGACCATATGCTTATACATGCTCTCTCTAAATATGTGGTAGTAATAGTAATTATTAACAAACTACATAATGCAGTGATTTGCATTAAACAAGACAATTGAAATTAGATAGCTTTTTCCTTATTTATACTTTACTTCCTTGGGAAGCTGGCAGCTTACATCCAAACCCTCTGAAGCAAAGCATCCAGGTAAAATTTCTTTAATGCTGTGATGAGAATTTGAATGTCAAAGTACACTATTGACTTACATGTTAAGATCAAAAGAGGCAGTGTGTTATGTCAGCTAAATCAGAATCAGTAGAGAATTTCTACTTATGCCCTGAGCTCAAAGTATCATAAGTAAAAATGTATGGTGGCATTTTCATGTATTCTGGGCATGCATATCAGCAACAATTGGCCAAAATATTACATGATGAAAGCTAGCAAGCAGGATTTTTTTTCTCAAAAACACTAGACTGTGGCATTACACTTGACATTTAGTAAAGCTTCTTGTAGTTGTTTCTATCAATATTTCTATAGCAATTTGATAGTAAGATGGTATTTATTTTGCTTTCTAAATTTTCTTCAACTGCTAAGATATGAACTATAAATAAGTTATCCCCTGGATAGGTCAAATTAATCACTCCAAATGACTGAGTAAATTTGCAGCCAAGCTGAAATTAGAATTTTCAATCATGATTAGAAACATAATTGAAACTGAATGAAGTCAATCATAGAAAAAATTATATTTAGCTCCTCAACACATTGAAGTTCTTTTGTTTAGGCCATAGGATTATAGTTAATTGCTATCATTTAGAATCTTTTTATTCTGTGTGTGGTTCAACAACCAGGAGCCCCAGTATCAATGCAGAAAGATAGAACCTCAGGCCTCGCCCCAGACCTACTAAATCAGAATCTACCTTTAAGCTTGGAGAAGCACAGATTTAGAATATTACTATATATTTTCTCATTTTTTTTGTACAAGTAATAGACACAAATTACTTACCATGTGGACTGCAATTAAGTTTTGTAACGAAATATCTAATATCCAATAGACTTTCTGTGTCTATCTGAGGATGAGAAGGCCAAATTCCCAAGAGTGAGCTATGTAATATATGTTTTATTTTCTACTAACGAGGTTTGCTATTTAATTACTAGTAAACATTTAAAACTAAATGCTTTGTTCAGGTGATAAACTGGTTTTGGACAATAAGGTATCAGGGCTGCATTTTTATTTTTATCACCATACCACAATATTGTCATACATCCAGTGCTAGTAACTGACTACATTCCTACTCAAACTACACTGTTCATCAGCACATTGTTCACATCTTATTTACAGTTCCCAACTGGACTTTGAGTAAGGGCTGTTGTCAATTCACATAAAAGACACAGTAATTAAGTTAATCTTATGATCAGAACTCTTCTTTCTTAGATATTTTATATGCTTTCTCTTAAAAAGTAGAGTTCTTTGAAAAACTGAGCCTATCTCTATGCTAATATTGGGCTGAGTATATAAGAAAAACATATTTCTAAGATGTTTGGTAAAGAGTAGAAAACAAACAAAAGTCCTTCAGTTTTCCATTTTGCAATGGAAACTTGTTACAAAGAATAAAGAAAAGGGGAAGTGTGGATGCAGTCCTCTTAAGTGTGGGAGGGTAGGCTGTAAGAAAAAAAAATATGGCTGTGACTAAAGGCCACTATCTTTTAGGTTGTGAGACTATCCATTTAAAAATAAAAATTACACCACTTTTTTACTTAGAGTAATGATGTCTGTCATCACTGCTGATTTGTATGCATGAAAAAAGCCTCCTGACCTTTTCTTCTCTAAATTGTATAACTCATGTGAATGCTGTTTCCTTAAGGACTTATTAATTGGAGCTATTTCTTTCTTGATAACTCAGAATACTAACTTCCTCCAGGTAATGGAATTTGTAGAGACCCAAATAAAGGCGATACTTTATGTACAAATATGCAATGTCATAGTGTAAGTTCTTTTTAGTAAAAATAAATAGATGTTATTCAGTTAATATGTTTTAACAAAAGAAAAATCTCTGTATGAGACAAGGGCTCAGGGCCGGGGCAATGGGATGACCCAGAGGGATGGGATGGGGAGGGAGGTGGGTGGGGGGTCCAGGAAGGGGAACACATGTAAACCCATGGCTGATTCATGTCAATGTATGGCAAAAACTATTACAATATTGTAAAGTAATTAGCCCCCAACTAAAATAAATAAATTTATTAAAAAAAAAAAGAAAAAAAAAAAGGAAAATCTCAAAATAGGCTTTATTATCTTCTAGAATGAGACCAGTTAAGTTGAATAGATATTCAATGAAAGGTGAAAAATCAGTTTCTTTTCACTGAAGCTACTTCGACATTTTCATTCCAGCTACTTCCCAGCCTAAGGCTGCATGATGAGCAGCTATTTCTTGCTAGCGTCCATATTGGTGTTTAAACCATCTCTTAGGTAATCAGAACCTTTTAATTTTTTTTTTTCCCTAGTGATTATGATTAGAAATAAGCAAACTTATGGTCACACTTGTGACAGAGAAAGTTAAGCCCGCTTATCCTTGTCTTTTATAATATCTGTCTTGAAGCAAAGAGAACAACCTAGTTGTCCTTTGTCACCTTATCCTCTCTTCTCTAAAAAGTGAAAATGGGTTGAGGATGAATTATAGAGTACCCTAAAAACCTTTGACTTAAGGATTCCTCTCTTTCCTTTATACTAGATTAAGTTAAAATTAGAAATCTCTTTTTATTTAAGCTGTCAGATGAAGTTTCTTTCTTTCAAAATAAGCTTACTTCTTAGTGAAATAAATCCCCCTTCTTTTCTTACACTGAAACACAAAGAAACGTCTGATGTATTTTAGAGTAGCATATTTGTTTGTTATGTACAGAGGTCAGTATGCAATCATGGTAGCCTGCCAAGGCATTCCTTCTAAGCTGAAAAGCACTTTAGCTTTGCCCAGTTTCCTGAGATGTTTCTCTTAACTGTTGGAAAGTTATTTTTAGTATGAGGAAAACCATCTCCAAAAATAAAGAAAAATAAACCTGGACAATAACTACTGGAAATACTTTCCTTAAGTTTTGTGATTTTTATTTGTTGAGTCATTAGTAACCAGAAATGAACATCCTTTCTGATGCCTTGACTCCCACACTTTTAATAAACTGACCTTACTCTACACGTCTTTCTCTAAAGAAGAGTGTTTAATTAGCACTTTTGATTTTTTAAAAATTGGCTTTAAGATTTTATTTTAGAGGAATATTTTCAAAAATAATATCTGACATTAACTTTTCAATTTCTCTTCTCCATTGGAGTTTTCAGTTGGATGCTCAGTTTAGGGATGGTCACACACAACTGCTGTTTTGTTTTGGTACAACGTCTGTTCTCAAGCTTGATTTTTACCATACACAATGTCTAACTTCACTTTAACTCTTCTTAATTCTTTTCACTATGTCACAAGTCCTGAGTTTTGTTGCCGTTTTGTTGCCATTTTCTTTCTTTTTATCCTTAGCGTGGTTCACCTTTCCACTTTAAATTCTTAAAAATGATTATCATTTTTAATTCCAAATCACATAAACTGATTTTAAAATAACCTATGATATACATCAAACAAAGCAATATGATATTAATACAAACTATTATGTTAATTTGAAGTATTTTCCAAAGTTTAGATAGCAATTATCCTGTAAAGTAATACATTAAGATCCAAATGTATGAGCCATGTAACTCAAAACTAATATTAAAGCATACTTTGAATGGCTTCACTCTTGACCCCAATATTATTGTATTTAAATGTTTATATTCACTTACAGGGTCTTATAGGAAAGGTTCCCTGTAAGATTTTACTTACAGGAAATGAATAATATAATTTCAGACAAAAATACCACAAATATGGACTTTGCTTGAAACGTTTGAGGTTGAGTTTAGGAATTTTTATAGAAAATTTAAGTTTCCATGTTATTTTTTGTTTAACTTTAGAAATATCACTGTAACTCTGACATTTGCTAGACTCTTTTTGAAAGAAGACACCAAATGGAGAAGTATATATACCAGTAAATGGTCACATAATCAAATTACTGCCATTTATGATAAGTGCTTATGGAAATAAAGCACACAGCACGAGATAAGGAGATAAGGAGGGGTCTTCCAGAGATTTTGGTCTGGTCTGAAGGACGCCCTCACAGCACATGTGAGGCTGAGCTGAGACTTGGAGGATGAATTCCTGGCTGAAAACAGGAAAGGCAAGACTGAGCGGGAGTGTTTTAGTCAGAGAAAGGGGCTTATCAGAAGTCATGGAAATAACATAACTGTACAGCATATTTAGGAAACTGCCAGTAGTTTACTCTGATTTACATGGAGAAATTTAAGATTAAATGAGCATCTTTAATTCTACCAAGAATAAAATATAATCTGAAAACTGTCCATCAATGTTTAAGATATGTAGAAGTTTTTTAATTCCTTTATGAAGGAAAATTATTTCTAATGTAGCTGCCAAACCAGCACAGTAGCAAGTGAAGAAGGAAGCTGGGAAAAGTCTGAAAATAAAGTGTTGAAATTCAGTAATGAATGTGAGAGAACCATGGAAGGGGAATGCTGACACTTTGGTTGTTATTTCAATTTTATTCATAAACCAACTTTGTGTTCTTAAACAAGTCATGCTTGTTCCTATGTTTCTTACATATATAATAATATTTGATCTAAAATAAGTAAGTTATATTTAATGTGTGTGTTTTAACAAAACTGTGTTTGTTATTCAAGATAAAAATTGATTGCCTTTGTTGGAGATTTTGAAAGACTTCTTGAAACCAGTTCTTCTAACTCGTAGTCTCCCCATCCCAGCCTCTCCACCTGCTCCTCTTCTCTACCCGCATTTTGCTGTCTTTCTACTTTTCCTTTCTGATGTCTACTCCTGAGCTCCTATGGATAGAGCTAAGACTTTATGAATGCAGTTTGAAAGTTATTTGCCCAGATCATTTCTATTGTTCTTTTAGACAATATTTTTCATACCTGAATGGTGTTTACATAATAATTAATTAATAGTGAAGGGGAGAAAGGAATAATGTAAAGAGATCATTTGGGGGCAGTGACAAAGAATACATCTGAGTTCAAATAGATGTTTCCCTTCAGCAGAGGCAAGACCTAGTGAGGAGGAGATATAGACAATAATGGAAAGGGCAATAGCCAAGGGAAGTTCTAGAAGTTCTGATATTCTGAATGATTAAAAAAGTCATTGAAATACCATGAAGTGTTAGTTGCTCAGTCATGTCTGACTCTTTGGGACCCCATAGACTGTGGCCCGCCAGGCTTCTCTGTCCGTGGGATTCTCCAGGCAAGAGTACTGAAATGAGTTCCAGGGCATCTTCCCAGACCCAGGGGTTGAACCCAGGTCTCTTGCATTGTAGGCAGATTCTTTACCATCTGAGTCACCATATGGAACCAAAATAGTAACCGTAAGTTCTTATTCATTGATTCCTTATTATGTTCCTGATATGTAAAATATTTTGATCTTGTTTAAATATCCAACCTTCCCTAGGGTAGATACATGAGTTTCTATTTGCAAAGAAAGCAATGTGAGAAAGCAGGTTTAAAAATGGTTTCTTATGAACTCTACTGACCACCTATGGAGAGGCAATGCTTTTGTACTGGGGCCCTCATGCATATTAAAGTTAACACTCATAGCCTATGAAACATTTAAAGTAGGCACAATTATTCCCATTTTATAGCTGAAAAATTGAGATTCCAAAAGGTTAAATTAATTGCTCAACATGAGGACATCTGGCTTCTTCTCCAGTGCCCTTTCCTCTTTGTATTTTACTGCCTCCTAAATCTCCACAGGAATCATTTTCCCCTTTCTATCAGCCTTCAAAAGCTTGTTGATTGCTCTCTAATTATAAATACTTGGAGAAAAGTGTGTAAATTGATATGCAAATGATCTTTCCCCTTAGCAAATTAGCACTTTACTTCCATCTAATTAAGTAGCTTTGTGGAGGAAATGGATTTTTGAAAGAAGAATGGAAAGTGTTTGGATTTGTTCTAGGGGTGTTTCTGGTTTAGCAAGCCTTGTGAAAGAGGTATAGAAAAAGGAGTTGTGAGTGGGAGCACACAATGAAAGCAGAGAAAAAAAGACAAGAGGGTAAGATGAGATGAGAAAACATAAGCATAATAGCTGACAAACCTTCATGGGAAAGTAAACTGCCTGTCATCTTTCATCCTTTTCCTAATGGTAACACTTTTTAAAAGTAAAATAAAACTTTAATACTAAACAAAGTTCTGTTTCCTCTCATACTGCTGAGTATTAACACTGACGTATCATTCATTGGAAATGGATATATTCAAGCTTAAATTACAAACTGTAAAGATTCAAAACCTATGTGCTTTTAATTAGGAAAAAAAGTGATTCCTTAAATGTATTACAAGGACTTTCCTTAGAAGAAAGGTAACTTATGACAACAAAAATTGTTAAAAGAGAAATTGAGGTGTGTTAACATTTTCAGAAGTTTATTTGAGCAGAAACCATTTTGAATTGGGCAGCATCCAATGTAACGGATAGAAAGGAGATGTGAGGAGCTGTACAAAATGAAAGACTTCTGTAGCAGAGGGAGAAGGCACAAGAAAGTTATACTAGGCAAAATGACAGTTTGGTTATGGCTTTCCCTTAGAAGGCTTCCCTGGTGGCTCAGAAGGTAAAGAATCTGCCTGCAATGCAGGAGACCTGGATTTGATCCCTGGGTCGGGAAGATTCCTCTGGAGAAGGGACTGGCAATCCACTACAGTGTTCCTGCCTGGAGAATTGACGCCAGACTCTTCTCGCCCTCCAGGCTCTTCTGTCCATAGGTCCACACAGTCAGACCTGACTGAGTGACTTTCACTTTTCATTCACTTTCTCTTAGGGAATGGCAGGAACCTGTTAAGCAGATTACCTAACTAGTGCTGATCAGGCAATTGCTGATTCACTGGTTTAAGATTTGTTTTCTGGAAGAGTCAAAACTGTAATTAAGGCTCAATGTGGTGTGGTGGGGCGTAGCATAAGTGACTCCATTTTGGGCCTATTGTTTTTAACACAACGGGATCAAACTCTGTTCTTATATATGTTTAGTGAGTTTAGGAGCGAGGAGTGTGTGTGTGTGTGTGTGTGTGTGTGTGTGTGTGTGTAACTTCCTTCCATAATGGTACTAAAGTGTTTGCCTGAATGTTGTTGTCTTCAGTATTTGATATTATAGAGGAATTTGGTACATATGTATTGAATGTTTAAATATGTGAATTTGTTGTTGTTGTTCAGTCACTAAGTCATGTTAGACTCTTTGTGACCCCATGGACGGCAGCATGCTATGGTTCCCTGTCCTTCACTATCTCTCGGAGTTTTTTCAAATTCATGTCCATTGAGTTGGTGATGCTATCTAGCCATCTCATCCTCTGCCAACCCCTTCCTTTCTCCTTTGCCTTCAATCTTTCCCAATTTCAGGGTCTTTTCCAATGAGTTGACTCTTCTCATCAGGTGGTCAAAGTATTGGAGCTTCAGCTTCTGCCTCAGTCCTTCTAATAAATATTCGGGGTTGATTTCCTTTAGGATATGAAATAAATGAATAAATAATACCAATTTAAATTTATCATTGAAAATAAATCAACTGATATTCATAATCATATTTTAAATCCATAATAATTCTTAAAAACTGGTATATGGATTTAGAAAAATACTGTATATATTTGGGGAAAGACTTTAGTCTTTGTTCAACTGTGCTATACAGGTTCATAAATATCTGGTTTCTATAACTCATATAATGTTATATAAAATTATATTAGCCATTCTTCTTACTAATATGTTACTCATGGCTTATTTATCCTCTTGCCCATATTGTTTTATGACATATTGTTATCTTGTATGGACCACTCAATTCTTTTTTGGATTGGCAGTGTTTATGTTTCATTCATTAAGACAAAATAAAAATGACTGCAAACTGATATTAATTGAATATTCCAGAAAGGCTCAACTCTCCTACTGGCAAATTCACTTATCTTATTCTGTGTGCTCTTAAAGAAAAATAGAGAGAAATCTTGTTTGTAATTTTCTTTTTTTTTTTTTTTTTTTAATAAATTTATTTATTTTAGTTGGGGGCTAATTACTTTACAATATTGTAATAGTTTTTGCCATACATTGACATGAATCAGCCATGGGTTTACATGTGTAATTTTCTAAGATATTATGATACATATGGGGAGGGAGAATGCTGAGCTGTAAAACAGCTAGAAAACAATTGTCAGATTCATGTTTACCATAGAAATTAGAAGAACAATTTTATTATAAGCATTTCTATAGATAATAGTAAAAATATCCCACATCAGAGAAAAGGTCAGACATACCAGTCTTAAATTAGATGTTGAGTAGTCTTTTTACTATTACTGAATACTGATATTCTGAGAACAATTGAAAATACAGAAGTATTACAAATTATCTCCAAGCTAAAAATTTTTATAAAGAAGGAAAAAAGATTGTGAGTTTCATTTTCCAACCATGGCCATCCTTCCTTTCTCTGGGTTGTGCCTCTCCAGTGTACTGAGAAAAGTCCTTCCTAGATCATACTGCCAGTAGAGAATTCTACTGTTGTGTAACAGGAGGGGGCTTTGAGATGATCCAGTTCACCAAGTTAAATGAAGTTACTGAGGCCCAGAGAGGTAATTTGAGTTTGTCCTCTTATAGTGCTTAGCAGCAAAGATTTGATGCCAAGTCTAATACGCAATCCTCAACCAAGAGAGGAATTTCAACCCTGACAAGCTATTTTCATGCTGTGATTAAAGTCCTCGTGTAATTATATAATTTGTCCAATAAGACAATACTTCTAAAGAAAATACAAATTGATGAGAATTTCTATAATGGTTAAGTATGTAAAATATAAACAATAATCTATAAAGCGTATATTTCCTCAATATTTCCATCTTTTCTCCCTCAGCTCCATGATTTTTTCTCTATACTTTCCTAAAACAGTATAAATACATATATGTATATATAATATTTTCATTTGAATATATTTTAAAGAAGCTATGTAAATAAATGTGCATTCTGAAATGTGCAACATACTGTAAGACCTTTCTTTTCATGACTGCATAATTGTCTAAAGCATTTTTAATTTGTTGCATGGCAGATTTCTGGAATCAAATAGCAGCTGTTTGGGGAAAGTATTAAACACATTCTCTCCAGGCCCACTGGTTGCTGTTTTGCTTTCATATCTTCTCACCATAAACTATATGGCAACTAGAGCAGAGGAGTTGTTAACAAAATATATTTTCATTGCTAGCTAAACATATACATGACCTAGTGGTAATATTTGACTTTATATCATTTACTTGTATCTGTGTATGTCTTACACCAAGGGACTAACACCCAATAGGAGAAAGAAAATGGGGAAAAATTAACTAAGTAACTGTGAACCATCAAATAGCCCAGATTAAATAATGAGCCTTCAATAGGCTGGAATAGAGTTACATTAAGTCTTTGGAGTTCAGTGGGCAGTTAGATGCACTAATGGCAGTGCTGTGCTGGGAAAGCATATATTTTAGTTGGAATTTTTGCGTGGAGGTGATTGCACATTACGATATGAATAGCTGTGCTAAATGCATGGAGGTTTTCTGCTAGCATAGAAGGCGATTAAGGCTCCCTCTACCAGATAACAGCCCACTGGAGGAATGTAATGGTGGTGAAGTAAAATCTGAAAAACAGATGATTTCCCATTTAATAGTCCATTGACTCTCTTTCTAGAGCCACTGTGGTTATAGTGCTGCTCTTTATTTTCATTTCACAAAGAAGCACAAGTTGTTATGATATTTTTGAGCTCATATATGTCCAGAAGTAAAGGAAAGAAAAAAAGGAAAGAAAGATCGAGTGTAGTTAATGCAAATGCAATTAATTCAATGATTTGTTTTAAGCAAGATATTTCTGTGTTGTTTTTGTTTTTACTGAATGCTTGTAACTCAGGATGATTTTCTTTGCTCTCCCTCCCTCCCTCCCCACCCTTGCCACCTGAATCTTTCACACTCCATGAAGCTGCAGCAGGAAAGACACTCACTGTATAGGACACATTCTCAATATCATTATGAGACAGGCCTGGCTTGACACCTCAACACCCAACGCAAGAAAGTTGGTGTTTTGTCAACTCAAACTGCCATTTGTATATGAAAGAGCTAATGTAATTTTCCCACTGAAAACATTTTCCCATTAATTATTTTTCTCATATCTTCTATATGTTCTATATTCACATAGTGTACAGGTGGAATATACCTGAGTATCTTAATTCCTCATTTGTTTAAGCATAGCAGTTAATTTGTATCTTATTAACTAAATATTCTATTCAACTAATTTTACATTAGACTTAGAATGTACAATTGTAGCATTATCTATTAATAATTCCTAGTGTTTCTGCCCTAGGTCTTGAAAGTACTTTTCTTGGGCCAGTGTATTGGTATTTGTCCTGCTAAACATTCTAGATGCTCTGTATTTATTTACTGATATCACTTTCCTCATAGTATATCTATTTTCATGTACTTTTGAAAATAATAATTCAGTCATCTAATATTTGCTTAGATATGGAAAAATCAATCTTAAAATGAACTTGTAGTAAAATAACTTTAAAAGAGGGAGGGAAAATGTTTGTGTTGAACTCTATTTGCACACAAATAAAAAATAATTAAATGCAAAACTATGTTTTCATCCTTGTTTTGCTGCTGGACAAAATGGGGTCATATTAAGAATTATTTTCAGATTGCACTACAAAATCTCTAAAGGCTGAATCTTAGTATTTATATTTCTTACATAGAAAATGAATTGTTTATACACTTAGGTAGGGGCAGCAGGAGACAGAGGTGAAATGATGAAGGATGGTCAGAAGATACAAACGTCCAGTTATAAAATGAATAAGCCCTGGGGATATAATATATAGCATGGTGACTGCAGTTAGTAATACCATATTGCATATTTGGAAGTTGCTAAGAGAATAGATCTTAAAAGTCCTCATCACAAGAAAAAGAATTTATAACTGTATGTGGGCTCAGTCAGTAAAGAATCTACCTGCAATGCTGGAGACCTGGGTTTGATTCCTGGCTTGGGAAGATCCCCTGGAGAAGAAAATGGCAACCCACTCCAGTATTCTTGCCTGGAGAATCCCATGGACAGAGGAGCCTAGCAGGCTACAGTCCGTGTGTTGCAAGAGTCAGACACAACTTAGCACTGTCTTTCTAGGTTCCTTTGCTTTAAAAATACTACTCATGCTAAAACTTGAGTAGAGGTTGATCAATAAGAAGTCTTGTAATTTCTTAAATTACTAGCAAAATTGAAAAGTCAGAATCAACCATTTGGGTAAGGCAATTATATCTAATATGCCCACTTATTTTTCAGAATGAGAAGTTTTAATAATTTTGTTTTTTAAACCAGGAAGTTTCTTTCAATCTATAGGTACTCTCGACAGTTTAGCTTGTTCATTGTTGGTTCACTTTTTGTTGTCCAAACATATGAATGTCTTCTTTTTTTAAGGCAGATTTTACAACAGCCTCACAGAAATAAACTGTTATTTTTGTTGCATGTTCTCATTTCCTTTGCCCACATTTCAGTTTTCCTCATCCTCTTTTTATAAATTATACCTTTTTGCACTGGCCTTTCCATTATTTTAATTTCATGCCTTTAATTTTTTGTAACTCACTATGGAATTCTGACATTTTTATATGCAACATATATATTGGCTAATACCAAACATTCATTTTTCATCTATTTTACTAGCCCTAAAGAAAGTCCAGTATTATGTTGTATGCTTTTCAAGGAACTCAATGTTTTCACTCACTATTTTCTTCAGATTTATTTTTTTCCACAAAAATTAAACCTAGATAATCTCTAAAAATATGATTTGAATCCATCTCTGTTTGGGTATACTTATTAAGGGGAGGGGTCAGTAATGTTTTTACTTTATTGAAAGTATTAATAGTAAGGAATACATGTGATGATGTTATAGTTGTTGGTATTATGATTGACATCTACATGTTGAATATTTCTGGAAGATATATAGTAATTAGTAGCATTCCTCTTTTAAATAGAAAACATCTATGGTACGAGGAGATTAGTGACTATCTCAAAATTTTACTGTTTATCTATGGCAGAACTAGACTAGAACCTATATCTAGTAGATCTTTCTATTAGCTCATCCATTAAAAAAAAAACAACAATAACTTTATTTCAGGTACAGAGGGCTACATTTAAAATATGTTAATTTTGCCTGTTTTTTTTTTTTCCATTTTCCTTTTACTTTCAGATCTAAGTACAAGCTGTGCATTTGACTCTATATCACCTGTTTGTGTTTTATGCTTTTCACCACTTTTATTACTGATAATATCATTTATATGAATAGTTAAAACGACTAGATGTGGTGACAACTCATACCTGTGGAAATTACAGATGGTGTTAATGAGTCACAAGGCCAGTGATTCAAACTTCGTCTGTAGTTTCATTTAAAAGATTTCTCCTCTTCTTCAACCAAATAGTTCACCTGGACTATGTGTATGGTGGAATGGATGCCTACTCTAAAAGCCGCTTTTGGAATTGGCTATTGTTAGGCAAATTGAGGACCAAAGGAATGAAATGCTTTGAGACAAGATGGGGCGGGGAAGAAAGGAGTTTCCTAATTCAAAGAAATAAGTAGGATGGTAACCTCAGAGTCAGATACCAAGAACGTGTGGGGCCAAAACCAACAGTAGAGAATAAACAATATGTAAGAACTAGCAATCTAAGATGTGATCAGTACAGAATAATTTGGGGAGGCACTCATTTTTACTACTAGCTCTTTTAAGGGGCCGACCTTCTTACTCAGGGGTACATACACCTTGCACATAGTAAAGAGATCATATCCAGAAACTTTATCCTTATACCAAATACTTATAAAAAGATGTGCTTGGTCATGCCTGGCTACAGGTAGGCAGAAAGTGTGGGTAGGTACTTTAAATTCCTAGTCACTTTTAGAAAAAAGAATGGAAAGGCACTATTTTGAGTGGGATCAGCAGTGTCATCTTCAAGTACAAAGGATAATAAGACAGCCAAGATTCAGAAAGAAATGACTCATGTTCAACATTTATCTTTTTCTTTACAACTCTATTGTTTCACAGAAACTAAATTTGTATAAACTGCAGAAGTAAAATTTTCATATACATACAAATAAGAGACAGTGTTTACCATTCTATTCTAGACATATTAGCACTCAACTATGAGTCATATCGGCCAAATGACAAAATTTTCCACTGTAGCATCTAAGAAAATTATTTTAGAAAATAATTTTAGAAAATAATCTCAAAAATAAGACTAGATTGCAAAGTGCCTAGCAACATTTTTTGAGTAAGCCAGTTACCAGAAGCTTGAAGATGTATTTATCTGAGGAATATCTAGCAACTTCCTTCCTCCAAGAAGATATTTGTACTCCCAGGCTGTAGATTTTTGTACTATACTGTTATATCCATAATTATAAGATCATAATCCTAAAGCAGAACAAAACCTAGCGATCAATCCATGTGATTCCTTCTTATTATAGCTCAGGAAGCTAAAAACTAAGCTACTTAAGTGAATAATTAGTAAATAAAATCCAGTGAAACATTAAAAACTCAATAGTACTTTTATAATAAATAATTAATAGATATAAATTTAAAATATGACATTAACTGTTGAACAATATAAGAGAGCTAAGTGGAGAAGTTAAGTTTCTTCCTTCTTAATGAATTTAATATCTTATGAAGAAAATATACACAGAGAATTTTACTATGTGCTGTTAAAAAGCCTCTCTAACACTTCTTGCTGTCTTTTTCTTATTTCACATTGTACAGTTATTAAATGTGTCTATAAAACCACTGACATGTTAAAAATGCTTTTTGATAAAAATGACAGTATTCTCTCTCCTTTCTCCACATCATTCCTGTTTTTTTTAGTGTTACTTTACCCAGTTGGATGTAAACATGTGGGAATTGAGTTAATGTGTCATAGTTAAAGTAATTCTTTGACTTAAAACACTAAACACAAAACTCTGACTGTTAGAAAATTGATTTGATTTGAAAAGAAATGGTTATGGTGAAATTTAAAGGAGAGAGTCAAGGGAAGGGGGAGGGATAAGTTAGAAGTATGGGGTTAACAGATATACACCACTATATATAAAATAAACAAGGATTTACTATATAGCACAAGGAACTATATTCAATATCTTGTAATAACTTATAAAGGAAAAGAACCTGAAGCTGAATACTTTAAACTAACACAATATTGTATGTTATCAATAGGTAAATGAGATGAAAAAAATAAAATGTAAAAAGTCAAATTAGTTAGGAAGAAAGTGAAAAAGCAGTGAATATTCACTTTAAAATTAATACTATAAATTATCTTTAGAAAACTTTCTAAATTACATTTCAAATACTTGCATCATTTAATTGTAATCTTCTAAAGACATGGTAATTACTGACTTAAAACAACTCACAATTTAGTCTTTGCTTTTTTAGAATAGAAAAGAGTATGTTATTATTTTCTGTTAAATTAGCATTTTTAATTCCAATAATTATTTCAGGTTTAAACACTTGGAAGGCACTTACAGCAATCATAAAGATCATTACCATATCTGTTGCAAAAACTCATTTACGATATTTTGATCCTCTTGAGAAATACTAAATCTGAGCCAATGTCAACTCAGAGAAAATTGGAACAGCTTAAAAGCAATTCTAAAATCATTTAGTGCTTAATATGTTCTAGGAGTGGAAGAATCAATGTCATGTTTAATCAGCTTAAAGATGTCATTCAGTAGAGAAAATGTCCTACTACTGGCCAATTACATTCCCACTGAAGTTAAGGATGGCATGGTCCTTTATGAAGAAAAAAATTGGGAGCGTGTGTACCCTTCGTATAGGTCAGTAGCTGTTGTCCTATTTAGACTGTCTTTACTTTGTAGTAACCCTCAATAAGTTATAGAGTGGCCACCTTTATCTTAGGTCAGGTGGTCATATATTCTGTTGTGTCCTGGAATTCCTGGTTATTATAATGTAATTGTTCATAATATTCTCTACCATTCCCAAAAAAAAATGCCTCAGTTTGGGTGATAAATTATGTGATCACCCTTGTCATATGTATAATCTTTATTTACCAGGCATAATGGGATTTATTGTATGCATAAAATGCCTGGGTGGATTTGGATGGGTGAGATAACAGTTATAACAGTTATGCTCAGTAACTAAGTCACATCTGACTCTTTGCAACCCCGTGGACTGTAGCCCATCAGGCTCATCTGTCCATGGGATTTTCCAGGCAAGAATACTGGAGTGGGCTGCCATTCCCTCCTCCTGGGAATCTTCCCAACCCAGGATCAAATCCAGGTCTCCTTCATCTCCTGCATTGCAGACAGATTATTTTACCTCTGAACCACCTGACCTCACATCTGTGATCAAGACATAATTCCTATATTTGGAAATTGTTGCCTAGTTCGAGAGAGAATGAACACTTCAGATAGTTAAATCAGAATCTAATAAACTGAGAGAATAAGTAATGTGACCGATTAACATGAGAGCTCAGAGAAGTGGCAGATTTGGTAGCTGAAATGATAAGCAGTCATCCCTTTCTTTCCACTCTGACATTTTCTTATCCTATAGATAATCTCACTAAGGAACCTCTGTGAACTGAGCATGCCTGTTCTATCTTATCTTTATCTTCTTATTCTCTGTATATTAGTATATCTGCTATGCCCCCATCTCTTCTAGCATTAAATTCTATAAAAGTTATTTTAACCTTATTGTAAATTTAATATATCTAATGGCTACTTTTAGACAATGATCCAGGCTTAAGGCTTTTCACAGATAATAATCGTTCATATATTAAGTTGCTGCTCTTATATCCAAAATATGCGGTCCTTCAAAGTGAACTTCAGCAGTTATTTCTTTCCTTTGGTCTGAACTTTCCCAAGTGGGGTTTCCCAAAAGAAACACTGTTAGGAAGATTATTTGAGTAGAGATTGGCCCATATTTTGAAGGTTATCTGGTTTTAGTACTGTGGGAATTCCATAAAATGTTAAAACTAGAGTCATCACTATTTCTGAAATATTTTATCTAAACCACCGCCACCAAATTTGAACTGACATTGACTTAGAAGTAATTTCTCAGGAAATTGAACTAGGAAGTGATCGTTTATCTGTATTTGCCTTACACATCCATGAGACAATGGACGCTTTGATTAATTTTTACTTATTTCTATACAGAAGACCTTTATTATGTCCATGAGTAAATCATCTGAGAAAATATACATAATCTTTTTAAGTTGCTGTTCAGGTATTAAAATCATAAGAATGACTCAGTGATTAACTTTGGCTTTAATGCGGGTTTACCTTAGATATATCATTATTTCTTAAATGTACAACTTTCATCTTCAATATTTATAAGGCCCCCCAGGTCTCTGATCACAATTCAAGAGAGTGTCACTTTGCACTTGTCACTGACAGTCCAAAAACTGTTTTGATTTTTATATTTTTAGCAGGATATATTGTGCTCACCTGATTATCCAACCCCCAAACAAAATTTATTCCATACATTCTTAAGGTAAATGATATTTGCTTTAGGTTTGCATGTCAATTACATAATGATTACATAATGAGTTCTCACTGAGGCTTATTTGTAGCAATGCTTTTTTTTTGTGAGTTTGATTAACAAAGGTAAATCTTAAAGTCAACTTGTCAATTTTAAATGCAGCCATTAGTTTTTCAAGATGTTTAAAACAACACTAAGATATGCCTTAGATAATTATTGTAATTTTCTCTTCATAGGAGGATTTGAAGGATAATAATCCTTGTGTTTTAGATAAACTTCTATGCAAACAGTGTCCAGAAAAAAGATCTAATCCTCATTAAAAGTGGCTATGCTTGGTTAGCCTCTACATTTAATAGAAAATCAAGATTTGCTGATGCAAAGATAGTGTCTGTTGATTCAGAAGATTAGAGCAGTGATTTTTCTAGAAGCTAATGAAAGGTACTAAAGTGAATCAATAATCTTACTGCTATGTGTTTTAAATGCTTAAAGAAAACTAGAATGCATAATATACATATGAATTGGTTATAGCTCTGTTTTGATAAAAAATTTGTGATTCAGATATGCATACAAGCAGGAATCAAAGCAAGGATCATAAACATTTATAATCACCTGCTTTGATAGGAACCAAACCTATGACAGTTACATTGATGACTGGAGTACCTACAAATGGATATAAGAATTTACACTGGTGGAAAGTGGAACCTATATCCAAAGTAACATATAGTCAAATATTTCAAGTAATGATTGTATGCAACATACAGAGCCTATAAAATTATTAGAGTTCTGTGTATATTTAACATTTTATGTGCACGGCTGTCTTTTCTTTGGTCAAATTGTTTGCCTATTACATATTTTTAAAAATGAAAAGATATAAATGATGCTAAACAATAAGTTTGTTTTTTGACATGAAAACCTGTATGGTTAATAATTTTATTTTTATAACATTTCCACAGTATATGAATCAAATTAGAAAAGGAGACAAAGTAATTTTATATTTTGAATCTATTATATTTACTGGCCTGCCTGCCAACTTGCTTAGCCAGAAAGCTACTACTTGCTTGAAACAATCACAAGTATTAATTTTTAAAAATATTTTACTTAAACTGTGTTTTTCATCTTTGTTTTTAGTATCTGTCATTTTATATTTCTCAAATTAAATGTGATCTTATATATGGCAGATCTTATATATGGCAAGACTTCCCTAGTGGCTCAGATGGTAAAGTGTCTGCTTACAATGCAGGAGACCTGGGTTCAATCCCTGGGTCAGGAAGATCTCCTGGAGAAGGAAATGGCAACCCACTCCAGTACTCTTGCATGGAAAATCCCATGGATGGACAAGCCTGGTAGGCTACAGTCCATGGGGTCACAAAGAGTTGGATATGACTGAACAACTTCACTTCACTATATATGGCAAAATGTAAATATTATTTTTATGAATTCATTCAGCTATATGTAATTACTTAAATATCTATTAAATAACAAGTATTAAGCTATATAATGAGTGACTGCATCATTTCTCCCAAATATGCATTATTTAACACAATGAGACAACTAATTCTGATTTACATGCTTTTTAAATTAATACACAGAAATAGGTAGCCCTTTAGGGGAAAAACACAGAAAAATTGATATCATTTCCTCTTTCAAGTAATGCTACTAATACAATCCTGAATAATACAGTGTGTGTTAGTCATCCAGTCATGTCTGACTCTTTGTGACCCCATGGAACCCACCCATCTCCCCTGTCCATGGAATTCTCCAGGCAAGATTACTGGAATGGGTTACCATTCCCTTCTTCAGGGGATCTTCCTAACCCAGGGGTCAAACCCAGGTCTCCTGTATTGCAGAGAGATTCTTTACTGTTTGAGTCACCAAGGAATCGAAAAATGCAGAGGTAGTAAAAAAATAATACAGAGTATTTGATATGGGAATGCACTTTAAAGAATAAAGCCCTATACTGGCATGTCTGAATTCTTGGAGTGCGTAAAAACCTTATCAAGAAGGTGAGTCTGCTATGATTCCATGTAAATGGCTTGGCCTGGCCCTCCTTGGCTTCTGGTCCAGATTCCCACTCCTCCACTGGCTTCACTAGCCTGACCAGTACGCAATAGGCATGTCACTTTCAACTTCATTCATTTTTTCTGAGTAAAATAATGCTGTTTGAAAGCTCAGTTTCAGAGCTATTCCTTGTAACTATCCTATCGTGAGAACCCAGAGAAAAAGGGCCCAGTGGCTCCAGCCCTAGAATGGATAGCTTAGAAATGTAAAGCCAAGTTACTGCCTATAAATAATTGAGAGTTATCTATGTACATGTGAAGCATGTGTGTGTGTATGTGTGTGTGTGTGTTGTTTTAATAGTAAAAATTGTAGGCAAACTAATCTAAAGCAAAAATGATAAAATATCCCATATATAGACAGCTGTGAATAAATTGCCAAATGATACTTTTTCAAATGCAGTTGAATTAGGTTTAAAAATAATTTCATGAATTATTTAATTGAGATCGTAAAAATATTTAACCCGAAATCCAAAGATGTTTGTAATTATTTTACTTAGCACAAGTATGGCAGGTATAAGAGTTAAATGATATGAGTCAGAGAACTGTCATGGGTTAACTTTCAGATCATTGAATACATATTATGTGCTAGACACAGCATAAACCTCATTTCATTGAATTGTATAAACAACCTTACATTATAAATATTATTTGTATTTCCATTTGACACTTGAGGAAACCAATGCTTAGCTAAGAAAGGCTTCGAAATGAAGCAGCACAGCAAAGATCTTCATCCACGTCTCTGACACCAGGTATTGTTTTTAAAAAGAAAATGAAATTAAGTTAACTAAGTTAATAGAGTGATCAAGATCACGGACTTTAAAGAAAGTCAGACCTGGGTTTAGATTCTGACTACCATTGATGCATAGTGGCTCTGTGGACTTGAATACATTACTTATTCAGTTGGTGCCTGGGTTCCCACATTTATAACATGGGGCTAACAACACATCCAGTAAGCACTCAGTATTGTTAATACTATTAAGATTGATGTGTTACTTTAACTGACTCAGTTATTTATGGTAAATATAACTGTGTTGATATTCACCCAAATATTTTAAGTGATGTTTTGTCTTCAATAATATCGTAACCTGTCTGATCTTTTCTTTGTGATCCCAAGTAGAGGAGGCTCATAAAATGTAAGAGTTCATTATCCTCTCTTTCTAAGCAAGTTCCTATGTTAAAACAGGTACTTTATAACTATTGGGTAGTAATACTGCTAATGGAATATGGATACATTAAAAGCAACTCTTTGGTGATAGCCCTTTATTAACAGCAATTACATATATTAAGGAGCCTTATTTTGCACATTCTTTCAGTGACAGAACATTAAAGATGTATATGTTATAATTACAATTATTCTTTTTCTTCATTGTCCTGCTGAGGAATGTACTGTAATTCTGGCAGTCAGACTACAGAGTTGGCTTGCTTTCCTTGGATTGCAGATGTCTAATTGCAAGCAACCATTTCATTTTAAATGGCTCATTAAAGTAGAAACTATTTAGCATCAATAACATGGACCAGCATCCATGATTATGCATTTAATTAAAGAGGTATGTTTTTCTCACTTTTCTAATTTTTCAATTAATTTATGCCTTGGTCTATACGTACATACGTGCACATACACACACACACACACATTCCCACAGAATTATACAAAGACTTTCTTCAATGTTAAATTTTATTGCTTTGAAAGAGTTAAAATTCCTTGGTTAATTGTTCCAGTCAGCTTGTATAGAGAGTACTAATTATAAAATTATAGTAGAACTTATGTTGTTATTTAATCCAAGTAGCCTGGGTAATATATATATAGGAATTGATTTCCTGTTTTATAGATTTTCTAGATTAATATTTCACCTTAATAAATGTCTTTGTTCACTAACTATGACACTGTTTGTTGATTGTCATTTCAAAGAATTGAAAAATAGAGAAATACTTGTCAAATTCTGAACTACTGATTTTAACCAATGACTGAAATAGGATGGTGAAAAGAGAAAAAAGGAAGCAATTCTGATCTCTCTCATACATAAAAGATCAATCATTGAAGCATGGTTTTGACGTGGTAGTATGATCTGTTTTTCATATTGTAAAAATAGTTTTATCTAACAGCATTTGTTCAGAAACAGAAGTTTCAAATGTATATATATTTTACTTTTAATATAATAATAATGGAATTTTAAAAATCTTTGAAAAGAACTGGCTATTATCTATATTACAATTCTACTACCAGAAATGATGAGCTATATGAACTGCAATTAGTTGACGATGAAGTTAATATATGCATGATTATTTCCAAGTTATTTGTAAATAGCCTTAGGGTTTTTTTTTTTTAGATGCATAAATTTCAATAAGTGAAATGTCAGTTAGAGGCTCTGCTAATAATAGCCTTCCTCAGTGATCAATGCAAAGAAATAGAGAAAAGAAATAAAGTGGGAAAGATTAGACATCTATTCAAGAAAATTAGACACAGCAAGAGAAGATATCATGCAAGTATGGGTACAATAAAGGACAGAAATGGTATGGACCTAACAGAAGCAGAAGATATTAAGAAGAGGTGGCAAGAATACACAGAAGAACTACACAAAAAAGATCTTCATGACCCAGATAACCATGATGCTGTGATCACTCACCTGGAGCCAGACATCCTGGAATGCAGAGTCAAGTGGTCTTTAGGAAGCATCACTTCAAACAAAACTAGTGGAGGTGATGGAATTCCAGTTGAGCTATTTCAAATCCTAAAAGATGGTGCTGTGAAACTGCTGCACTCAATATGCCAGTGAATTTGGAAAACTCAGCAGTGGCCACAGGACTGGAAAAGGTCAGTTTTCATTCCAACACCAAAGAAAGGCAATGTTAAAGAATGTTCAGACTACTGCACAATTGCAGTCATCTCACATGCTTGCAAAGTAATGCTCAAAATTCTCCAAGCCAGGCTTTAACAGTACGTGAACCAAGAACTTCCACATGTTCAAGCTGGATTTAGAGAAGGCAGAGGAACCAGAGCTCAAATTGCCAACATCCATTGGATTATCGGAAAAGCAACAGAGTTCCAAAAATACATCTACTTCTGCTTTATTGACTATGCCAAAGCCTTTGACTGTGCGGATCGCAACAAACTGTGGAAAATTCTTCAAGAGATGGTAATACCAGACCACCTAACCTGCCTCCTGAGAAATCTGTATGCACGTCAAGAAGCAACAGTTATAATTGGACATGGAACTACAGACTGGTTCCAAACTGGGAAAGAATTACGTCAAGGTTATATTATGTCACCCTGGTTATTTAACTTATATGCAGAGCATATCATGAGAAATGCAGGGCTGGATAAAGCCCAACCTGGAATCAAGATTGCTGGGAGAAATATCAATAACCACAGATACGCAGATGACACTGCCCTTACGGCAGAAAGCAAAGAAAAACTAAAGAGCCTCTTGATGAAAGTGAAACAGGAGAGTGAAAAGCTCAATATTCAGAAAACTAAGATCATGGCATCTGGTCCCATCACTTCATGGCAAATAGAGGGGGAAACAATGAAAACAGTGACAGATTTTATTTTGAGGGGTCCAAAATCACTGCAGATGGTGACTGCTGCCATGAAATTAAAAGATGCTTGCTCCTTGGAAGAAAAGCTATGGCCAACCTAGACAACATATTAAAAAGCAGAGAAATTACTTTGCCAACACAGGTCCATCTAGTCAAAGCTATGGTTTTTCCAGTAGTCATGTATGGATGTAAGAGTTGGACTGTAAAGAAATCTGAGCACCGAAGAATTGATGCTTTTGAACTGGAGTATTGGAGAAGACTCTTGAGAGTCCCTTGGACAGCAAGAGGATCCAACCAGTCCATCCTAAGGGAAATCAGTCCTGAATATCCACTGGAAAGACTGATGCTGAAACACCAATACTTTGGCCACTTGATGTGAAGAACTGACTCATTGGAAAAGACCCTGGTGCTGGGAAAGATTGAAGGTGGGAGGAGAAGGGGATGACAGAGGATGAGGTGGTTGGAGGGCATCACCAAGTCGATGGACATAAGTTTGAGCAAGCTCCGGGAGTTGGTGATGGACAGCGAAGCCAGGCGTGCTGCAATCCATGGGGTCACAAAGAGTCAGACATGACTGAGTGACTGAACTGAACTGAACTAATAATAGCTAAACATAAACTAGGCAGTCTTTTATTAGTTTCTTTTTAATTTTATTAAAAACAACAACTTATTTGCTTCTGTAGGATCGCAATATGCTGACATATTATATCATGTGTAATTGTGAGACAGTGAAGAAGTCTCTGTTGGTAACTCCTGGTCTCCAAAGAGCGAAGAAATCAACAGAGTCACGTGGAAGTAAAACTCAATATGTTAAAACATATTTAGCAAGTATGTAACAATGAGACTGAGACTATATGTATGTGTGTGTGTATATATATATATATATATGTACATACAAAATAAGAATATAATATAAAAAGTGTGTTAGTCGCTCAGTTATGTCTGACTGTTTGTGACCCCATGCCCCATGGACTATAGCCCACCATGCTCCTCTGTCCATGGAATTCTCTAGGCAAGAATACTGGAGTGGGTTGCCATTCCCTTCTCCAGGGTATCTTAAAGACCCAGGGATCAAAACCCTGTCTCCCTCATTGAAGGCCGCTTCGTTACCAGAGAAGGACGCATAATATAAAACTTACTTCAGTTCTATCTTGTCAAGCAGCCAGAGGTGGTCTCATAAGTTTAAGCTCAGTTGATCTTTTTTTAAAATTATTTTATTTTAGTATTATTATTTTTAAATTGAAGTATAGTTGCTGTACAATGTTGTGTTATTTTCTGCTGTACAACAAAATGAAGATCAGTTGGTCTTGATGGGAATTCTTCTACCTCCTCACCAGATGTTTACGTCGCATTCTCTTTTCCCACAGTGACTAGTAACATTAAAAAAAAAAAAATTCTGAAAGATAGTTTTTACCACCCAACAAAAAAGTATTATATAATAATTGTTATTAATACCTTGATATGTGCATTTGTATTCCAACTGCCTTTGTCCCATTCTTTTTTTACCCTCCATTCTTATTTTGAGTCAAAAGCAAGAAAAGAAACAAGTGAAAATGAGATTGTGAGAGAAAAACAGAGAGAAAAGGAAGAAAATAGGAAGATGAACATCAAGAGAAAAAGAGAAAAAACAATCGTTCACTGTGGGGACAGAATCATGTAAAAAGAAGTAAAAATGAGAGAATCTATCAGGACTTGAGAGAATAAGACAGACAGATAGTTAATATTAAGAAGACTGAGGAAAAGGAAGGGTGCCGAAAGCAGAGGCTGAAGTGTTAGTAAACTATGCTCCTCACATACTGCAATTTACTTGAATGTTCCTCTTCAAAGTGCTATCATATCTTTTCATTTCTTTGAAATGCAAAGCACATGATTGATTACTATTCATCATTTTTCAACTTTCTTTACAAGCCAAATCTTCAAGTATTTCTATGCAGTTTCAGTCTGTGTAGCTAACAAGTCTTAGAAATTATCCCAGCAGTGAAGAGAGCATGACATATCTTAAGGAAGAAATGAATTTAAACTGAAAGTGAATTGTGACTCTTTTATTAATAGATAATTCCCACCCTAACCTGGTTACCAAAATAAGTGTTTTGTTTCCTTTGTTTATCATCCCTGCCCTGCGTTACTGAGTAGCTTTTCTGGAGAGGGGACTGCTTATATATGGAGGGCAGGGAGGAGAAACAAGTAAAAGGAACAAAACACTTATTTTGATAACCAGGTTAGGATTGGAATCTATATATGAAAGAGTCACAAAGGGTCTGGTGGTCTTTCCTTATGGCTCAGCAGTAAAGAATCCTCCTGCCAATGCAGGAGACACAGGTTCAATCCCTGGGTCAGGAAGATCCCCTGGGGAAGGAAATGACAACCTACTCCCGTATTCTTGCCTGGGAAATTCCATGGATAGAGAAGCAGGCAGGCTACTGTCTATGGGGTTTCAAAAGAGACACATGGTTTACCAACTAAACAACACAACAATGAAGGGGACTACCAGGAAAATGTCTTTGTGTTACACTAAGAACTTAAGGATGGAATGATAGTAAAATGTATACAAAATCTCTGCCAAGTTCACTGTACTTAGGAAAACAGATAGACACAATGATATGATTCATGACAATTTCAAAGCCTGTTGTAAATTCAAAATTTCAGTACAGTGTAAATTTAGAATTTATAATGGAAATCTGGATAGACACATGACAAAAACATTCTTGTTTAGGGTTTCTTTTAGGGAGTTTTGTAGAAAAGAACCTAAACTCACCTTTTATATAAACCACAGAATAGATGATGGTGTTCAAATAAAAAGGTAAAAATCATGATCCTCATGTAGTAAAATTGAACTCCTGTTAAACATTTTATTTAACTTGCAAGGGGACCAGGCAGATATTAAAACCAATTAAAAAGAGAATCCAAGGAACATACTTTTATAGACCAGGAATATGCAAATAAAGGCAAAGCTTTATTTTTCAACAAGGAAGGAAAGCGAAGTCAAAAGGATCTTCTACCAAACAAGACAGAATTTGTATGTGTGTTAAACACCTATAATTTGCAGAGTTTTAAACTGTCTTTCATAGAATTATAATTTTGGCCTGCCAAAGCCAAGAGTGCTATAAACAATGCACTGTGAATGGTAACTGCAGCCATGAATGTAAAAGATGCTTGCTCCTTGGAAGGAAAGCTATGACAAATGTAGACAGTGTATTGAAAAGCAGAGACATCACTTTACTGACAGAGGTCTGTATAGTCAAAGCTGTGGTTTTTCCAGTTGTCCTGTAGGGATGTGGGTGTTGGATCATAAAGAAAGCTGAACACCAAAGAATTGATGCTTTCAAATTGTGGTGCTGGAGAAGAATCTTGAGAGTCCTTTGGACTGCAAGGAGATCAAACCAGTCAATCCTAAAGGAAATCAACCCTCAATGGAAACAACAATTCAATGGAAAAGATTGATGCTGAAGCTGAAGCTCCAATACTTTGGCTACCTGATGCAAAGAGCTGATTCATTGGAAAAGACCCTGATTCTGGGAAAGATTGAGGGCAGGAGGAAGAAGGGGGTAATGGAGGATGAGATGGTTGTATAGGATTAATGATTCAATGGACATGAATTTGAGCAAACTCCAGGATATAGTGAAGGACAGAGGAGCCTGGCAGGAGAGTCAGACATGACTTAGCAGCTGAACACCCAACAACATAAACAATATGACATTTTCCTTTGAATTATAGGTATTTTCTCTCAAATAGTAGCATCAAGAACCTAGAGAACCGTAATAACACTCATTGCATTATCTTCAGATGAGTAGTAAGTAGCCTATCCTGAGCATTACAAAAAATAAATACCTTGATTACACAAATTATTGTATAAAACATTTTTCAGTTCTTGGTGTTTGTACACACACATAGACACACACAATTTTGTTTTCCTAGAGTGAAATCACTGCTTTATATTTTGGTTATTCCTTTTACATAGAACTTAATGTTTCACATAGTCTAATCAGTTGATCTAGTCTTCTAGGATTATGTATTTTCTGTCTTCTATGGATGAAACAAATTAACCTCCTGTTTGCATCTTGAATAGAAACATGTAAAGGTTTGATTAATAGTAGAATTACAGGGTCTGTTTTGAAGCAGAGGAAACAGTATAATTAATTAATTACACTCTATTTTTAGGAATTATCATTTTATTGAGATTGCATTAGATGATTATAATCTTTTCTTTTTTTTTGCTTTGCAATAGAGTAGATACTTGTTGTTCAGTAATAGTTTAAAGATACTATGGGAGGTCTGGTTTTGTATCAACAGATCACCTATATTTATGTATTTATTCTGCAGTTCAATTTCTTTTAACTTCAAATCAAATAATGCCCTAGAGACTTTATGCCAAGTCCAGAACTGAAAATATTCATATTCTGATTCCTTCTGTGTTTTCATTATCTTTATAATGGGATTCTGATTAGAATATAACATTTGTTTATCTTTCTACTTTGGAAAGTAACATGTCTAAATGCAACCATCTCTCTTAAATTACTCTTTTAAAAAAGTCAACCAAATGTGGACTTTCATGTCTTTGCTGAAAATTTTTCAGTTACCCCCCTTACTAAGGTCTACCAGGCTCTGATCCATTTGGCCTCATCGGACTCTCCTTCCCCTATTTTCCGCCTCCATTTTTGCTTTTGTTCTGTTTGTCATCCAGTTGTTAAGAGTCTCTTCTCTTACCTAATGTTGGCCCATATTCTTGCCTGGAAAATCCCATGTGCAGAGGGGCCTGGCAGGCTACAGTCTGTGGCATCACAAAAGGTCAGACATGACTGAGTACACATGCGCATATAATTACCAAGGCAGAGGAAATTAAGGAAGGAGAAAGTCTGGGGGGGAGATGATGACTGTAGCTTTAATATCTGTAGCTTGAGGGCCTGGTGACCTCATCTGAGTGTTGCAGGTCGGATGTTCAGACGTGCAGTGTGGGGTGATTGTACTCATTGTGAGTGGTCATGAGTCCCTTAGAGAGAGACTGTAGACATAGAGAAGAATAGAGGATTTAATGAAAAGTCATCAGAATTTGGACGGAGGAGCCTGGTATGCTGCAGTCCATGGGGTCGCTAAGAGTCGGACACGACTGAGCGACTTCACTTTCACTTTTCCCGTTGATGCACTGGAGAAGGCAGTGGCAACCCACTCCAGTATTCTTGCCTGGAGAATCCCAGGGATGGCGGAGCCTGGTGGGCTGCCGTCTATGGAGTCGCACAGAGTCGGACACGACTGAAGTGACTTAGCAGCAGCATCAGAATTTAATGGATAGAGGAGGAAGTCACCCTCAGTTGTCCGCTGTTCCTGTTGTGGTCAATATGTCAGCATTCATGCATTATCTCAGAAATATCAGGGTCTAGAAAGAAATAGTACCATGGTGTAAAATGTGTAGAAACCATGACTCCATTTAATCTCTAGGTTTGGGTCATATTTTAATAAGAGTTTCAACGTTTATTGCCTTTATGTTAATTTTCACATCTGTCAGCAAAATGCTTTTGTAGGCTGTAGGTCTACTTTGGATGTAGATGTGAAGTGGATGATGCATAAAGGAAGAGGTTGAGCAAAAATCAATCTACTTCAGAATTGATTAAAATCAGGAAAAACTTCCAATTTCAACAGGATATTTATGATGAGAATAATTAAATGAGCTTTAGCAGCAAATGAATTATTGATTACTCAGAAATATCAGGTCTAAGAAGATAGAGATTGAGATGTATGACTTTTTTTCCTAGTAAAAAGTAACAGACAACTCCACTCCTCTGTAACTTAGAATTAAATGGTCATGTGAAGGAATCAGAAACTCATCACAACGTTGTAGACAAAATACAATAAAGCTATGTAAATTCTTAAGTTAGTGGTGCAATTTTCTACCATCTTTAGGATTTGTGTTTTGATGATGTTCAAATTTCAGTTTTATATTATTCCCCTGGAAATTGTTCTGATGTTCCTACCTGCCCTATCTTCACAGCCTGTTGATCCACTACCTTCTTTATCCTCTGAGATGTGGGCACCATTCACTCATTTGTCTGTCCATTAATTCATCGGTAAATATTTATTAAGCAAGAGTCTCAAGGTTACATTCTAGAGCAGGGTTTCTCGATATTGGCAGTCTTGACAATTTAGGCTAGATAATTATTTGTTTACAGGGGCTGTCATGTTGGATGTTTAGCAGTATCCATGGACTCTTCCCAGTAGATGCCACTAGCACCTTCCATAAATGCCTGTAGACAGTGTCAAATGTCCCCTTGGTGGCAGAATCACCCTTTTAAGTTCTAGATGGAAGAAATAGACAGTAGAAAACACAATATTAGTGGTGATCAGTGCTATGACGTAAAAGTAACTGGGATTGTGGTAAGAGAGATAGCGGGCAAGAATTCTAAAAGTTTCTCATCAAGGACAGCAGGCACCGTGCAGCATGGACACATGCAGGCCTGTTTCTCATTTCATAGATGCTCTTCATTCACTGAGAGCCTTTCTATAGAATCGTCAATTAATGCAGGTGGCTGATGTATTTGGAGAAGAAAATGGTGACCACTCCAGTATTCTTGCCTGAGAAATCCCATGGACAGAGGAGCCTGGCAGGCTACGGTCCATGGAGTCTCAAAAAGTCAGACACAACTTGGTGACTAAACAAAACAACAGCCTGATATATTATTTATATGACTAAATTATCTCTGATTCTTGACTATTTACAAAATGCCACGATCACAGTAAGATGTTTTTTGAATATGTCAAGTTCCTCCACTGAACTGAACATTTGTAACTTCAAATACACTATCACATGCTATTGATTTTGCCATCCTATTTCTGCCACTGGGAAACATGAAGATCAATAAGTCACATAGGTTCTCAGTGAGTGGTTGGAAGGTGTATTTATTTAATATTGTTCTGTTGATTTTTGTTTGTTACATTATTTAATCTATCTTAAACCAGGCCTGTCATGTTTATGAATTTCACAATAGTCAGCATCCTGAATTAGAGACGCTGTGACGCTGTGGTAAATAAAGAGCAGTGTCTGTGAGTAGCACATGAAAATCCCAGTTCAAGTTCTGTTATTAACTGGCTGGGGGGCCTTGAGCAAATTGATTTACCTTTGGGTATCTTCCCTTCAAAGGAACTATGATATATATTTTAGAAATTTACTTCGTAGTGTTCTATGAAAAATTATATAGTAGATATAAGAGCATTTTGATTGTTATGAATATTAATATATAATAAAATGTGAAAAAGTGAATGTGTTAGTTGCTCACTTATGTATGGCTCTTTGCAACCCCGTGGACTATACCCCACCAGGCTCTTCTGTCCATATACCCTGATGCTGGGAAGGATTGGGGGCAGGGGGAGAAGGGGACGACAGAGGATGAGATGGTTGAATGGCATCACCAACTCAATGGACATGAGTTTGGGTAAACTCTGGGAGTTGGTGATGGACAGGGAGGCCTGACGTGCTGTGGTTCATGGGGTCGCAAAGAGTCGGACACGACTGAGCGACTGAACTGAACTGAAATCAAGGGAGAACAAATGTCACTGTGCCTATTACCCAATGTTTCTTCGGATCAGCATCTTTAATTTTCTCAGCCTCCTGCACTATCTGGTAAATTTACCTCCAGTCTGCCATGTTTACCTTTTTCCACTGAAAACTTACCATAATTTTCTGTTAGATGTGCGCTACCTAACAAACTGCAATGAGACTCTTACAGCTTTTGTTCTAGGGCAGTGATTCTCTTTTTCATTACCAGTCCTCAGCCCCCAAGGAGCCTTCTTTGACATTGTTTTCCTAACTGCTCACCCCATGAAATGTTAATGCCGCCCATTTGTTCTAGCTCAACAACCGATTTTGCCCCCTGGGCTTGATGTGGCAAAGTCCTTCCTTCCCCACCTCATTGAGAAGACATGCTTTAGTGTTTCTAGATTTCAAGTTGAAGTGTACATTCCCAGCAGCACTTTTTTTTTTTTTTAGCAGATTCAATCCGGTCCATATCCACTGTGGCTGTATAGTATGGACAGTGGCTCATCTAATAGGATCTCATGTTAAACCCCTGCTCTCCAGGCTGGTTTATCCTTCTCAAGTAATGAGTAACTTGATGAATAGCCAGAAGTATAGGTTTTTATACTATCCCAACAGAGAAGGGGAAGAGGTTTAGGGCTTCAGTGGGAAATTGCTGAGGATTTTATTGGGCTTTTTTATGCTAGTGAATGGGCAGAACTTCATGAACTTAATGTCTCTGAGAGATTCTTTGGCTAGAAAACAGCATTATATTCGCTACTTCTGAGTTGTTGAGGGGATTAAGTGAAGTGGTGAAATGGCACCTAAAAGCTCTTAGGACAGTGCATGGCACACAATAAACACAAATGTTCTTTATTACTAATACCTAAAAACAGAAGGGAAACAGAAAAGGGTAGGAAGCTAGTGCTCTTACATCAGACTACTGTGTTTTATACTTGTGCAGTGCTGATTTTCACTTTATTTTTTAGACTAGGCTGAGAACTTAACCTTTGCTCCTGTTTTTCTTTTATCTTGTTAGATTTGACCCCATATTTTAGCCTGTCATCTGAAAATTTAACTGACTTTTGTGATTCTCATCCAAGATGAAATAAACAAACTAGAACTATGGGGAAGGCAAGGTCAGGGCAAGGCACAAGCACACAAGTATCCAACTAGAGATTTCCCTTAGGACAGTGGTTCTTAACCTCCGCTATATAAATTGGACTGAGAAGTGACCTCAGTGTTGAAACTGTAAAATATTTACCAGGTGATCAGAATGTGAAGCATGGTCAAGAGACACTGTATATTTCAATAGTAAGGAATCCAATAATAACATAGACCCTCTCGCCCAGATTTCTACTTCTCCTTACAAGGGTATTACCAGACTTTTCACATAATTTCCTGTTGAAATCCAGATATAACTTGTCTACAGATTTTATCTATCAGAAGGAAATTTTTTCCTCTATTACCTTTAGGTTTAAAAGATTGGAACCTGCAAATTAGCTGGCAATAGACAGTTTAATAGGAAAAAATACTCTCACATGCACATGTACACATGAGACTATAAGTGAATGATTAGTAACTTGATGAATGGCCAGAAGTAAAGTTTTATATGCATGCGTACTAAGTCGCTTTAGTCGTGCCCAACTCTCTGCAAAGGGGACTGCAGCCTGCCAGACTCCTCTGTCCAAAGGATTCTCTAGGCAAGAATACTGGAGCGGGTCACCATGCCCTCCTCTAAGGGAGCTTCCTGATCCAGGGATCAAACCCATTTCTCTTAAATCTCCTGCATTGGCAGGCCAGTTCTTTAACATTAATGCCACCTGGAAAGTCCAAAGGTTTCTATACCATTCCAAGAAAAAACGTGGAGAGGTTTAGAGCTTCAGTGGGAAATCATTCAGGGTTTTATTGGGCTTTTTTATGCTAATGAGTGGGTAGTCTTTTTCCAAGGCAGCTGAATTCACAGGAAACTCCCATAGAAGGGGGTTAATGGCAGCTGTGTTTTCTAGAGACTTGGCTGTAGTCAAAGGAGGCAAGTTCAGAAAAAATTTCTTTCTATATTTTTTGTGTATATTTTTCACTTTATTTTCACTTTAATATAATCTTTGTGCCCAAACTCTGATGCATTCATCTGATAGCTCTTAAAACCAGAGAAATATAGAATGGTCCATAGCTGCATCAAAATATATATATATATATAATTTTATGTCATATTTGAATGCTTACTATGTTCCATTTTTTGTTCAGGTAGGGCAAATATTCTATCCATAGTCAAAAGCTAATAAACAGCAGAGTCAGGATTAACTCTAGGTTTACCTAACTTCAAGGTCAACATTTTCTATTGTACTATGTTGTTCTTTACATGGGAACATTTCTGGAATTACACCCTTGAGTAGGTGAGGTGGTGCTGGTGGTGGTGGTCACTAAGTCATGTCTGACTCTTGTGACCCCATGGACTGTAGCCTGCCAGGCTGCTCTGTCCATGGGATTCTCCAGGCAAGAACACTGGAGTGGGTTGCCATTTCCTTCTGCTTATGTTAGATTCTAATTGGGTTAACAAGGCATTGTAAAATTTTGCTTGGGATGATTATGAGAATATACCTTTTTCTATATCTGGAAATAGCAAATTGACATTTTTTTATAGCTTTCAGTATTTTAGAGGGGTTTGAACATCTTGTTTGAAAAATTTCTCAGTATATTGGGATGAAATTCACTTGAGCGCAGAAACATTGAATTTAGACAGCCAAGTGCTGTCTTCCTAATGACTCTCTATGTTGGTCTTCAGAGGCCTCTTTCTATGGTCTTTTTCATCTTTTCCCATCTAAATGTTTTTCTCTTTGCCAAAGAAAAAAAGAAATAAAATTGGAACTCCATGGTTTTCTATTCTTTCTGTCTGGTCCCTGCCAATAATACTGTAGGGGAGGAAAATGTTTTTTCCTCAGCCCTTTTAGGTTCTGACAGGTTCTGAAAATTAAACGGACAAAAATTATAGATAAAAGCATTCACATTTATTTAATATAAGTTTTACATGACATGGGAGCCTTCATAAGGAAATGAAGACCTAAGAAATAGACTTGAGTATTTTTATGCTTGGTTCGATGAAGAGTGGGCAGTCGTGTAGGAATATGATAGGTTAAGAAGTATGAGGTAATTGCAACAAACTGAGGGAGACGTACCAAGGCCTGTTCACTAGGTTTCTTCTTGGCATCTCTTTCTTTTCAGAGATAAAGATGCTCCTTCTTTCCAAGTAGAAGAAGGGCACCTCTTCCATGGAAGTTTTATAACCTGTTTCTGGGAAGAAGGTTGAGGTGAGGGGAGGAAGTCAGAGTATCCTTCCTGCTTCTGCCATTTAGTCACACATTTACTCACACTCCTTTAGCTTAAAATATTGATAGGACAAGGTGTCATATTTGGGGGTAGCATACCCTGAATCCTATCACCATCAACCTTTCCTTTAATATTGATACAATGGGTCCTATGTGGTAAGTTCTATAATTTTCACATTTTTTCCTTTCTCAAAAAATAAATTCAAAGTTTAAGCGGCTCTTAAGTAGAGCTTACCACTTATCACTTAAATGTAAGCATCTCTGTCAACTCTCAATATGGGTACATGACAGACGTATTTCCCGAATTTTAGAATTAGGACATGACCATGCTCACTATATTGCACAAGGGAAATCTTACGCTGGGCTGTTTTGTGATCAAACTGTCTTCTATGTAGGCCTGGTGAAGTAACACATCCCTTCCACTTCCCCTAAGGTAAGGGGAGTAAATTAGACTTCAGCTCTAACTTGCTACAATAGCACTTTTATTCTCTGGGCTTGTCACTCTTAAGGACATTTCTAATGGAATGGACAAGGAGACCCCTCAGCTGAGTTTCCTCTTAAATGTGTAACAGCATGGTTTTATGTAGTCAGATAGCAGTGGCTGATGTTTGCTAAACCAAGTGTTTAATTGAATTATTTCTCATTTAGCTATACCATAATTGAAAAATCCTTGTTTGCTAAAGTTTATTATGCTTTTGTTAGTATATTAGATTAAATCTAATTTGGTATTCTATTTGTAAATGTTAATTTAATTTTAAAAACATAATACATTATTTTTAGTGATAAAAAAGGCCAATTAAGGCAAATCTTACAGTAGACATTATAATTACTTTATTTAAGCAATACTTTAATCTGAGTCTCCTTGTAGGCAAGGCAAAAAAGCAGGTAAAATGATTTATGCAATTTCTGTAATGAAAGGAAAAGTATTTCTTTAATTCATTTGAAAAGAGAATTTCTTTCATGCTCTAAGAGAAATGTACTAAATTAGGGCTTAGATAAGGAACATCAAACAACATGTTCTTAAAAGAGTGCATGCAACATTCTTTATAGAATTTAGCTTTTTTCAACTTTTGATAAAAGCTGAGAATATATATCAACATGTTACTCAATGAAAGAATATCTACTGGTAATGAAAAGTGTTAAAGAAGAGCTAGATCTTGGAGATCTAAAGTTTCAGTTCAGTTCAGTTTAATTCACTCACTCAGTCACATCCTACTCTTTGTGACCTCATGGACAGCAGCACGCCAGGCTTCCCTGTCCATCACCAACTCCTGGAGTTTACTCAAACTCATGTCCATCGAGTCAGTGATGCCATCCAACTATCTCATCCTCTGTCATCCCCTTCTCCTCCCGCTTTCAATCTTTCCCAGCATCAGGGTCTTTTCCAATGAGTCAGTTCTTCGCATCAGTCCTTCCAATGAATATTCAGGACCGATTTCCCTTAGGATTGACTGGTTGGATCTCCTCACAATACAAGGGCCTCTCAGGAGACTTCTCCAGCACCACAGTTCAAAAGCATCAATTCTTTGGCACTCAGTTTTCTTTGCAGTCCAACTCTCACATCCATATATGACTACTAGAAAAACCATAGCTTTGACTAGACGGACCTTTGTTGGTAAAGCAATGTCTCTGCTTTTTAATATGCTGTCTAGGCTGGTCATAGCTTTTCTTCCGAGGAGCAAGAGTCTTTTAATTTCATGGCTACAGTCACCATCTTCAGTGATTTTGGAGCCCCCCCAAAATAAAGTCTGTCATTATTTCCATTGTTTCCCCATCTATTTGCCATGAAGTGATGGGACTGAATGCCATGATCTTTGTTTTCTGAATGTTGAGTTTTAAGCCAACTTTTTCACTCTCCTGTTTCACCTTCATCAAGAAGCTGTTTGGTTCCTTGCTTTCTGCCAAACGGTGGTGTTATCTACATATCTGAGGTTACTGATATTTCTACCAGCAATCTTGATTTCAGCTTGTGCTTCATATAGCCTAGTGTTTCTCATGATGTACTCTGCATATAAGTTAAATAAGGAGGGTGACAATATACAGCCTTGACAGTACTCCTTTCCCTATTTGGAACCAGTCTGTTGTTCCATCTGAGAATGAAATGGCAACTTACTCCAGTACTCTTGCCAGGAAAATCCCATGGACAGAGGAGCCTGGTATACTACTGTCCGTGGGGTCTCGAAGAGTCGGACACGACTGAGTGACTTCACTTTAACTTTTCACTTTCATACATTGGAGAAGGAAATGGCAACTCACTCCAGTATTCTTGCCTGGAGAATCCCAGGGACAGAGGAGCCTGGTGGGCTGCCATCTATGGGGTCACACAGAGTCGGACACAACTGAAGTGACTTAGCAGCAGTGGCAGCTGTTGTTCCATGTCCTGTTCTAACTGTTGCTTCTTGATCTGCATACAGATTTCTCAGGATGCAAGTAAGGTGGACTGATATTCCCACCTCTTGAAGAATTTTTCACAGTTTGTTGTGATCCACACAGTCAAAGGCTTTGGTGTAGTCAATAAAGCAAAAGTAGATGTTTTTCTGGAACTCTCTTGCTTTTTTGATGATTGAAGAGATGTTGGCAATTTGATCTCTGGTTCCTCTACCTTTTCTAAATCCAGCTTGGACATCTGGAAGTTCACTGTTCATGTACTGTTGAAGACTGGCTTGGAGAATTTGAGCATTACTTTGCTAGCATTTGAGATGAGTGTAATTAATTCAGACTTAAATTGAAGAAAGTAGGGAAAACCACTAGACCATTCAGGTATGACCTAAGTCAAATCCCTTACGATTATACAGTGAAAGTGACAAATAGATTGAAGGGATTAGATCTGATAGACAGAGTATCTGAAGAGCTATGGACGGAGGTTCATGACATTGTACAAGAGGCAGTGATCAAGACCATCCCCAAGAAAAAGAAATGCAAAACGGCAAAATGGTTGTCTGAGGAGGCCTTACAAATAGCTGAGAAAAGAAGAGAAGCTAAAGGCAAAGGAGAAAAGGTAAGATATACCCATCTGAATGCAGAGTTCCAAAGAATAGCAAGGAGAGATAAGAAAGCCTTCCTCAGTGCTCATTGCAAAGAAATAGAGGGAAATAATTGAATGGGAAAGACTAGAGATCTCTTCAAGAAAATTAGAGATACCAAGGCAACATTTCATGCAAAGATGGGCACAATAAAGGACAGAACTGGCATGGACCTAACAGAAGCATAAGATATTAGGAAGAGGTGGCAAGAATACACAGAAGAACTATACAAAAAAGATCTTCATGACCCAGATAACCATGATGGTGTGATCATTCACCTAGAGGCAGACATCCTGGAATGCGAAGTCAGGTGGTCCTTAGGAAGCATCACTTTGAGCAAAGCTAGTGGAGGTCATGGAATTCCAGTTGAGATATTTCAAATTCTAAAAGATGATGCTGTTTTAGGTGTTGCAATCGATATGGCAGCAAATTTGGAAAACACAGCAGTGGCCGCAAGACTGGAAAAGGTCAGTTTTCTTTCCAATCCCAAAGTAAAGCAATGCTAAAGAAAGTTCAAACTACTGCACAGTTGCACTCATCTTACATGCTAGCAGAGTAATGCTCAAAATCTAAAGTTTAGATTTGTACAATTTAGGGAATATACCGGAGTGGATAGCTGCCACGTCACATAGTTTCCCTCCTTGTGTTTGACAACACCCACATGGTAAACAGCTGAATATGATGGGTCTGCTTTTCTACTACTGATTACCAAGAGGGTCAGTGCTTAAAGAGTACCTGGCAAAGTTATGGACATTAGAAAAGCTGATTGGTATTCTTACCCTGGGGGATAGAGGCACATTGTATTAAGAATAGATGGGCAGTTGGAAATTGCAACTGGGTAATTGGAAATTACATTATAAAATTTAGTTGTTTTTTTTTTAAACTAATCTCAAATTTGATGGTACCACCTACAAAACTGAAAATAAGGAAAGAACAATTTCTTAGCCATATCTCCTCTTTTTTTTTTTCTCTTGTAAATGTCTTATTAAACCTAGCTCTTCACCATGCTTCCCAGGTAGCTATAATTTTTAGATGTTTCCCAGTTTCTCTCCTCTTCAGTATTATTTACCATTATAACATTTTAATTTCAATGTTTAGATAATATCTTTTCAATCTTTTCTGATTGAGCTGTGTCACCATATAAAAATCTTAGGTCTTCCTATTTTCTGAATTTTTTAAATCTGGTTTGTTAAAACATAGACTAAATTTTCATTGTATCCTGTAATTTTCACCTCCTAGCCACCCTTTCTGAACATTAATCTGAACTTTATGATGGCAAGTAATATTCATGGAGTCTCATCTTTCCAGGTTTCCCACCAGCTTCTTCTTATTGATCCAGAGTAACTATACTCCTTCCTCTGGCATCTGAGGCGTTAAATTGCTATGCAGCCAGCAAACAAAGAAATAACTTGTTCAGCTAAATGACACTCCAAGGAGAGTTGAGCACCCTTTCTGATCATTTGTATAACTAATCACTCTAGTATTTGGGGATGTAAATGTGAAATAATTATCTATTTCAATCATCAAACCAAATATTCTCTATCATCCTCACAGATGGTTCCATGTACAATTCAGTCTTCTTTTATTGTAAAGTCCTGATGCCTTAAAATTTCTATCTAGGCAGATAAGATAGATTTTGTGATTTCATGCTTCTAATAAAATAGTTTCTTCAGTGAAAATATACACTTTCACTGCTGCATTCTAATATTGAATCCTTCAATTTCCCTTGGCAAATACACATGTACACAAATGAAAGGACATGTACAACCATATCCATTTTATTATAATACTCTGGCCATTGAAACATAGCTATCTGAGGACACAGATATTTTCTATATCCAATTATGTTCTTTTATGAGCACCTTGGGCTTCCCTGGTGGCACAGTGATAAAGAATCTGCCTGCCAATGCAGAAGATATGGGTTCAATCCCTGGGTGTGGAAAATTCCCTGGAGAAGGAAATGGTAATCCATTGCAATATTCTTGCCTGGGAAATCCCATGGACAGAGGAGCCTGGCAGGCTACAGTCCATGGAGTCACAAAGAGTCAGATATTACTGAGTAACTAAACAACAAATGAACACCTCGGGAAGCTCCCTAATATTTTTCTTTCTGTGACACATCTATTATAATTTTTATCATCCTTGTTAATATTTTGATAATATTTTCCTCTCCTCATACATTTTACTTTAAAAAATACTTTAAATTAGATCAGCCATTCACCAAGAACAATAATAAGCTCTATTATTTTCTTGGCCAAGACCCACCAATTTTGGCATCTTAAATCATGATTTTGTCACCACCTATTTAACTAGCAACTCAACATTTTTTTCCTTTCCTAAATCATACATTAAATTAGAGGAAGAATTTAAAACAGTATGTGGGTCCCAAGATCCCTTTAGTTCCTGCTTAAGATACTGTGGCTCCTAGAAATGATTTGTATATTTCTCATGATGACATCATTCATGCCCACAGAACAAGCAAGCACGGGTTGTTGTCAGCAGATGTGATAAGCCTTGGCAGTTTTTCTATTATGTCCTGTTCACATGTTCCAGAAAGAATGCACTTTCTATTTGGCCGTGTCAAGTCTATATAAAATGTATTCTTTCTCCTTGGTGAATGACAGGCTTTATCCATGGCCCTCATTCTTTCTTGAAAAATAGATCTTTACTTTCTCCTAAGTCATTAATATCTAATTTCTTGGATATTTTGAAATTTCTGTGTTGATGTCTGTAGATCCATCAATGTATGGCTGTCTTTATTGATTAATAATCAGTTCAGTTCAGTCGCTCAGTCGTGTCTGACTCTTTGCGACCCCATGAATTGCAGCACGCCAAGCCTCTCTGTCCATCACCAACTCCCAGAGTCCACTCAAACCCATATCCATCGAGTCGGTGATGCCATCCAACTATCTCATCCTCTGTCGTCCCCTTCTCCTCCTGCCCCCAATCCTACCCAGCATCAGGGTCTTTTCCAATGTGTCAACTCCTCACATGAGGTGGCCAAAGTATTGGAGTTTAAGCTTCAACATCAGTCCTTCCAATGAACACCCAGGATTGATCTCCTTTAGGATGGATTGATTGGATCTCCTTGCAGTCCACGGGACTCTCAAGAGTCTTCTCCAACACCACAGTTCAAAAGCATCAATTCTGTGGTGCTCAGCTTTCTTCACCATCCAACTCTCACATCCATACATGACCACTGGAAAAACCATAGCCTTGACTAGATGGACTTTTGTTGGCAAAGTAATGTCTCTGCTTTTAAATATGCTATCTAGGTTGGCCATAACCTTCCTTCCAAGGAGTAAGCGTCTTTTAATTTCATGGCTGCAATCACCATCAGCAGTGATTTTGGAGCCCCAAAAAATAAAGTCTGACACTGTTTCCACTGTTTCCCCATCTATTTCCCATGAAGTGATGGGACCAGATGCCATGATCTTAGTTTTCTGAACGTTGAGCTTTAAGCCAACTTTTTCACTCTCTTCTTTCACTTTCATCAAGGGGCTCTTTAGTTCTTCTTCACTTTCTGCCATAGGGGTGGTGTTATCTGCATATCTGAGGTTATTGATATTTCTCCCGGCAATCTTGATTCCAGCTTGTGTTTCTTCCAGCCCAGAGTTTCTCATGATGTACTCTGCATATAAGTTAAATAAGCAGGGTGACAATATACAGCCTCGACGTACTCCTTTTCCTATTTGGAACCAGTCTGTTGTTCCATGTCCGGTTCTAACTGTTGATTCCTGACCTGCATACAGGTTTCTCAAGAGACAGGTCAGATGGTCTGGTATGCCCATCTCTTTCAGAATTTTCCACAGTTTATTGTGATCCACACAGTCAAAGGCTTTGGCATAGTCAATAAAGCAGAAATAGATGTTTTTCTGGAACTCTCTTGCTTTTTCGATGATCCAGCAGATATTGGCAATTTGATCTCTGGTTCCTCTGCCTTTTCTAAAACCGGCTTGAACATCTGGAAGTTCACGGTTCACGTATTGCTGAAGCCTGGCTTGGAGAATTTTGAGCATTACTTTACTAGCATGTGAGATGAGTGCAATTGTGCGGTAGTTTGAGCATTCTTTGGCATTGCCTTTCTTTGGGATTGGAACAAAAACTGACCTTTTCCAGTCTTGTGGCCACTGCTGAGTTTTCCAAATTTTCTGGCATATCAAGTGCAGCACTTTCATAGCGTCACCTTTGAGGATTTGAAATAGCTCAACTGGGATTCCATCACCTCCACTAGCTTTGTTCATAGTGATGCTTTCTAAGGCCCACTTGACTTCACATTCCACGATGTCTGGCTCTGCTGACAGGAATAATAATACACTTAAAAATAATCTGAAAATTAATATTAATAATGCTATTTTGTAACAAAAATATAGACATTAGTGTTGATAGACACATAACACACTGTTATTTGGGTTATTTAAATTATGTCTGAATACTAATTAAATTCAGATGAAAATAGAGAAAAAGACTACTTCTATGGCTTTTTGAGGCCACAGGGCACAAAAGAGAGAACTGCAATACAGGATTTATCTTTGAATATCATTAAACAACAATAATATCCTATTTTGTTGTGTGGCTGGCAGATCGTGTGCTGAAGAGGCCAACAGCCAGAGACTCTGCAGGGAGATTTCAAATTTTGCCAAGTCAGAAAGAGATACCAGCCAAAGGGACCTGGCATTGCAATTGCTAGAATTTTTCCTAAAGATGTTCACATTTTTAGGAAAAATAAATAAAATTATATTACCATAGCAGCTACCACGTAAAACTGGGGACAAATTCTGGTTGGGTTAGCGTAGGTTATCGGAAGATGTGAAAATGGAAAGTGTATAATATTTTTATAGGCAAAATAGTAAATAATTTGGACACAGCTATTTCTTATGCTAAAAGATATTAGAATAAAATAGACTATGATATGTTATCTATTAGAAAAGGTCATAGAATGCAGTCATAATTAATTAGGTTCTACCACTCTGATCAATTTAGCACAAAGCAGATAATTAAATAAAAATTATTTAGTAGTGATAAAATTTGTATTCTGGGAGTTAATCATCCTTGCTCAATTAATGGACAAATTAATGATAGGAAATTCTTGTACAACTAAAGACTTTAAGGAGGACATTAAATATATTAATTAAACCATATGAAATTGCCATTTCTATAAGTCAAAAATTGTTGGTATCTGTAATTTAATGATTCAAGCTAAATAGTTTTAATACATTATTTACAACATAAATATTTATGTAAATTTCTTCCTTTTGCCACACTGTGAGTTCTACTAGGTCAGAATTATTGATGTATCTATCGCCAGAATTTATCACATAACCTGACACCCTGTAGATACTAAAAATTAAACAAAAAAAAACGTTGAATTGAAGGTATTAATTGGATAAGAACCTGAGACTCTTCTTCAGGGTAATTGTCTCCAACACTTTAAAAAATGTTAATTATGATTATGTTCCAATTCACTACAATGTTTTACATATATATATAAAAACATACACACATATGTTGAAACTTTTGAAAGATTTTTTTTTTTTTTGGTCTAAGAAGATGACAATGGCTTAGAAAAATTCCAAAATTTTAGTCTAAAAATAGTTGTTAAATTTGCAATAAATGCTTAAAAATAACCAGTGGACTAATCTAAACCTGGCTTTTTTTTGTTTTTCTGATTTTGTTTAAAGAAGCAAATGTATTTCTAGTAAATAAATTTCAAGCTAAGACTGAGAGGTTATGACCAGAGCCTGGCCTGAAACCTGGGCTGATAATGAAGCCTCACATATGATTTTTTTTTTTTTTCCTATAGCTACATCCATGGCAACACAGATTAACTATTGTTTTTTGGACATTTATATGTTCCAGCTTCTATGAAATATTTTACTGAAATTGCTTCATTTAACCCATAGCTTTCTAGTTGTATTATGTTCACCAATTTGCAGTTGAATATGTCTAAGCTTAGAGAGGCTAAGTTGGCAAGAGTCACATAGTAGGTAAGTAGTAGGGCTGGAATTTGAACATAAGTTTCTTAAAATCCAAAGCCCATGTTCCATAATCACAATAAATAATGCTTCCCTCCTTATAAGAGCCAAGTTTTGTGATGTGTCCATGATGCCATCTTTTTTTAGCCTACCCACAGAAGCTCAAATAAATGGGTTTGAAAGCCATTCAATCATATTCATCAGAAATTGGATAGATAGTAAAAGTATCAAACTTTTATCAGAATCCTTTCTCTTCTCAATGGCATAACCGGTATTTCTTCTGGGGGCACTGATTAATAGCACACAAGTTGCATGGCTATTGCCCGTATCTATAGCATCAGCTATAGTACAAGATTTATCAATGCCTCAATGCTATGACAAGAAAAAGCATTCAGGAAGAATGATGCAATTATTTCTCTATATTTCCATGCTTCTGGTTTTTGGAATGTTAACAACTGAGTGGTTCAAGATGGAGTAGTTTTGTAACTGCAAATAGTTTGGTCAAGGCTTGTGGACATATGATCCATGGAATGGTGTACTTCCCATGCTCTCTTTCACACAAACCCACGGGCTATTTCCTTCACTGCTTTTTCATTTATTTTTTATGACTTTGCTAGACTTAACAGGCCAAATGTTTCAAGACTGTTTCTCCAAAGGATACTGTCATTAATTTCAAGTTAATTTCAAGTTCTTTCACCATTATAAAATATTGTGATACAGTGGAAAAAGATACTAGATTCAGAAGCAAAATATTGGGATCCATTTCTACCATGTACTACCTGTAAATATGTAAAGTCACTTCTATTTTATAAACATCTTATGTTCTTTTCTTTTTCATTTCTACTTTTTTAAAATGGTTAATATATACAAAAGTAGGTGAACTAGTAATAGCAAATCTTATGTACTCTCTGTAACTTCAAAAATTATCAGTTCACTATGTTATTTTAATTCATTATCCCTTTCTACATCTCATTCCTAAATATCACATCATTTTATTCATAAATATTATATTATATATCACTAAAAATTAAGGACTCTTAAAAGATCTTAAAAATGTAATCTAATTAACAGTTTAGTACCTAAAATTAATAAATTATTCTTATAATCATCTAATACACAATGTTCTAATTTCTAATTGCCTCATGAATTCTATATACATTTTTCTTTACAATTGAGTTTTTAGATTGGGATCCAAATAAGATCTATTCATTATAATAGGCTGACATTATTTCAGTCTGAATTTTAATGATTGCATCCACATGATAATCTCTGACATGTTCATTTGTCCTCTGTATTTTCTGTAAATTGATAGCGGGTTCTAAAGACAATTATATTTAGGTCAGATAGTTTGTTTATTTGTTTGGGGACAAAATTACTTCATAGGTAATATTGTAGTTTTCCATCAGAAAGCACTTGGTTTTGATTGCCTCTTGCGATGTTAGGATGATCAGTGCCAAGATCCATTAATTCAGAGAGGTAAGATCAAGAGACTCTAGTTCTCTCATTTCTTCATCATTTATTGGCTGGAATACTTCTGAAAGAAGACCCTTGCTTATGTATTTGGATTTCCAGTCATGCAGTTTTCTGGAGGAAAGGAAAAATAGTTGCTTAATTATTTCCTTTTACTTATCAGTTTCCAAATTAGTAAATTACCTCATTATCATCTATCAATACTAATCAATTAGCTTATTTTTTATACTATTTCCAACTATAATTCACTATATTTACTGTTTCAATCTATTTCAGTATTCTTCTTAATTTTCAAGTTATTTTATTTTGGCAATTGTGATTACTTCAAGAGAAGCCTCTAAATAATTTTGAGTCAGACTTATTTTTCATCTACAACATCCTTTATTGAGTAATAACAAGCTTTTCCAGGTTTATCTTATTTTGTCCCAGTCCTAAAAGTAGCAGTTTATTGAAGGAGTCTGGTTCCTTTTAGTAGGAAATGGTGTATCAAGAATATATTATGGACTTTGGTGGTACTCATTGCTATTGAGGTACTATTGTTTATAAGTATCTTCTGTCTACTACAGAACTGGGAAATATTTATTTTGTTTAAAATTATAAAACATACCGTAAATTTATTTTGAGAATTCAAATTTACAACTACAGTATTTTTATTTATTTTCTTCTATTTTATATCTTTTTGTTCACTTCCTGAAAGTGAGACTCTAGTTTCTTAATGTTACCAGAAATTATAGAATTGTAATTTCACAACTATTCAGCCATAAAAAGAGGTGAAATTTTGCCAGCTGCCATAACATGGATGAAACTTGAAGATATTATTCTAAGTGAAATAAGTCAGAGGGAGAAAGACAGATACTATGTGATTTCACTCATTTATGGAATATATATATATAACACAACTCTCCACCACCACAAAAATTAACCAAACTAAACAGAAACATACATAGAGAAAGCAGCATAGTAGCTACTAGAGCAGAAAGAGGTGTGAGAGGAGGCCGAAAGTGGTAAAGGCGGTCAATTTTATGGTGATGAATAGAAACTAAAATTTGGTGGTGAGCAAACAGTTGTGTATACACAAGATAAAGTATAATAATGTAAAGATGAAACTTATATAATGTTATAAACCAATAAAAAAGACTATCCCATAGCAAATCACTTACTTTATTCTCAGAAACTGTATTGAAGCCTTTCCCCTTCCATCCTCCCACTGGTAACCACTAGTTTATATTCTGTGAGTCTGCTTCTTTTTTGTTTTATTCTCTAGTTTGTTGTATGTTTTAGATTCTGCATATAAGTGATATCATATGATATTTGCCTTTGTCTGACTTATGTCACTTTGTATAATGCCATCCAAGTTCATCTATGTTGTTGTAAATGTCAAAATTTCATTCCTTTTTATGACTGGGTAGTATTACATTGTGTGTGTGTGTGTATATATATACAACGTATAAAATAGCTGCCTAAATTGTGTTTTGTATATGATTGGTTGTCCCATCTCAAATTTGCTTAAGGAAACAAAGATACTGGAGTATAGAGCCAGTACAACACATTGGGTAAGGGATCTATTTCAGATTATCTGACCCATTTTTCTCACTGACATGGGGCCATTCAATTAGCCACCAGGGAAGCCCAAGTATACTGGAGTGGGTAGCCTGTCCTTTCTCCAGCAGATCTTCCCAACCCAGGAATCAAACCAGGGTCCTGCACTGAAGGTGGATTCTTTACCAACTGATCTACCAGGGAAGGCCATTCAGTTAGCTACTGAACATTTAATTTAGTGAGCACTTACCATACACCAGACCCATGATACCCACCCATGATAAAAGCAACCACAGGAGTCATGATCTTTCTCCTCACAGTGTTTAAGGTCTCTTGAAGGAAAGAAACAAATGCATGATTAATCTCCATACAGTGTGGCAAGTACTGTGAAAAGGGAGGGCAGGTTGCCAAATGAGCACAAAGCAGAAGCTCCAGGTTGATACCCTGAGTGCTCAGGGAGATGAAACCTCTGTTAACTAGGAATTGGGCAATGGGGAACAAGGATGGATGATCTGTTTGGTGGAAGCAGCATGGGCAAAGGCTCAGAGGTAAGAAAATGTGGGTCCTGTGAGGAAATAAAGCATCATTCAGTATGGCTGGATCATGGAAATCATGGGGATGGAAAGAGTGGGACATGATAAAGACCAGATGAGAAGAGGCTAGAACATGAAGGGTCTCATAAGCCACATGGAGGATGTGGACTTGATCCAGTCAGTAATGAGGCTCTTCTGAAAAGTTTTAAAATTCACTCAGACTTAAGTCTGGAGAATGGATTTCAACAAATTGATACCAGAAACAATGGAAGAGATAGGAAAACTTGGTCATTTAAACTCATTGTCCCTCATGACAGAGCTAGCATAAATCATCTCTAAAATCACTCCTAACACTATATGAATCTCAAATCTCTTCTACCCAGTCTTGAGGCTACAGAGTTTTCAAGGTTTCTCCCCACGGGGACATAATGAGAGGAAACTAGTTCTATCTTCCAGATAAACTTGTGTGTCATTTGCCCTCGCTTGTCATACAGATCAGAAATCAAACTACATACTAATAAAAATCTGATTTGAAAGCATTATTTACCAAATAGGTAAGATAGGTTTTCAGTCATTGGGAGCAGAGTATTATCAGAGACAGCACTGTCATACCATTAATAAAATATGCAAAAATAGTAGCTAATTACTGTGAGCTTCCCAGGTGGTACCCATGGTAAAGAATCCTCTTGCCAATGCAGGAGATGTGTGTTCACTCCCTGGTCAGGAAGATCCCCTGGAGAAGGAAATGGCAACCCACTACAGTACTCTTCTCTGGAAAATTCCAGGGACAGAGGAGCCTGGAGTGCTACAGTTCATGGGGGCGCAGAAGAGTCAGACATGACTGAGCATGCGCTGATGATTGTGAAGTATTTTGTTCTCTTATAGGTATACCTGTGTGTATACCTGACCTATTGGAAAGACTGATGTATGCAGTGAATTTTATCCTAGGAAAGCAGCTTTAGAAACATTGTTATAAGGGAATTATACTGTTTGAATTAGTGGTTGAACCTGAGGCTTTGGACACCTAGGGGAAAGTGTTTGTAAGAAATACTTTCTGGTGAGGGAGGGCAGGTAGCACTGCACTGGGAAGTTTTTATACCAGAGGACATTTATAGGTGATGTACAGCATTCTCCCTCCAGGTTTTGTATTCCTTAATAACATCTGAGGCCAACATGATGCCATTCCTAGTTAGTACGGCTGCTGCACAGTTCAGACAAGACTAGCAGAAGAGGTAAGTTTCCCTGAGGGAGTAGTTAGAGAATTAATTAAATGGAGGAAGGCGCTGGGTTATTTAGAAAAGAAATTAGAGTCTAGACCAAACACAGGCGAGAACAGAAATGAGCAATAAGAACCAGGGGAGAACCAAGTTTGCTGTGTGGCCTTTGTGGCATGTGTGCCAAGTCCCTTCAGTCATGTCCGACTCTTTCTGACCCCGTGGACTGTAGCCCTCCAGGCTCCTCTGTCCATGGGATTCTCCAGGCAAGAATACTGGAGTGTGTTAACATGCCCTCCTCCAGAGGATCTTCCCAACCGTGGGAATGAACACACCTCTCTTACCTCTCCTGCACTGATCATGGGTTCTTTACCAGGAGCCCACCTGGCAATCTAGTACCTCTGTCCTGAAAGAAACATGGACATAAATTTTCTTAGGAAAATAAGCTTCTTCTTCCCACATAATGTGTATTTGTAAAGGACTATAGATATTAGGCATTTTATACCATTACTGTTTAAAAGATACCTTCTCTCCTAAATGAGGGGCTTCCTTGGTGGCTCAGATGGTAATAAATCTGCCTGCAATGCAGGAGACCCAGGTTTTAATACCTGAGTCAGGAAGATCCCCTGGAGAAGAGATTAGCAACTCACTCCAGTATTCTTGCCTGGAGAATCCCATGGACAGAGGAGCCTGGTGGGCTACAGTTCTTGGGGTCACAGAGTCTGACGACTGAGTGACTAACATTTCTCTCCCAAATGAAGACTTCTGCCAACTGCGAATCTCAGAAGCTGTTCTAAATGCCATTTGGAAGGTTGCTGCAGACTCTGACCAAAGGAAAGGTTTATCAAGACTTCGTATGAAAATAAATATTCAACTCTCTTTGAAAACAATTTCTTCAGATGGCCAACATTGAATTTCAAAAGTCATCTTTTTTTTTCTGTCTTGTGCACATGCTCAGTCACTTATTCAAGGCTGACTCTTTGTGGCCCATGGACTGTAGCCTGCCAGGCTCCTCTGTCCATGGAATTTTCCAGGGAAAAATGCTGGAGTGGGTTGCCACTTCTGTCCTGAGCTAACTGAAAATACCAGAGAATTAGAACTTGTTAGACAAGTAGGCTCAATCATTGCGTTAGTTTAAAATACCCGAGTTAACTTGTCTGCCACTCACTATTCATGGATTTCTTGATTTTCATGAAATTTGGTCAACATAGTGACATAAAGTTTTTGTGCTATGGCACTTATAAACAGTTCAATTCCCATAATCCTTAAATCAAGTGGATGTTCTTAAGGGCAAAGCGAAGTTTTGTGGGGTTTTTTTTTTTTTGTATCTATGTACTTAATTTTGAAGATCCTGAAATCTTATAAATAATTCCTTGCTAAAGAACTCCAGTGACTGGCATTCAAGTTTCAAAAAAGATTGCTTTAAAAAGCTGATGTGACAGGCCATAGGGAAGGAAAACAGAAAATATTTACCCAGATATTGATACCACATTGCTGGGTTATCATGCTTTTCTTGCCTTTGGATCAGTATATGTTCAAGAACCTTTTTACATCATTTATCAAAAGAAATACATTTTCAAACAGGGAAACTGAGAGTTAGGCTACAATTTACTAACTAAATCAATAGACATTTATATAGTATCTATGTTATGGGGGAAATAAAAAGGTTCAAAAAAATTAACTTCTTCCTGGAACATAAAATATAGTAAGTATGGAAAATCATGAATGTATTAAATTATTAAAATGTAAACATTAAGTAAAAATCAGATGATTCTTATCTTGTTACATATAGTGATGATGATAATAACAGCTAAGCTTTCTTGAGTGTTTAGTCCAATGAAGTATTATTTCATTTAAATTTTCAAACTGGGATCAAAATTAACTTATTTTCCCAACATCTGCTTGAGGTAAACACAACTGTCTTTCTTATTTATTGGTAGTGCATTGAGGTTGAGAGAAGATGAACAAATTGCCTAGGGTCACGTAGCTCAAGGTTCAAACAATGAAGTCTGTCTCCCATCCTGTCTCACCATCTGAGTTCTAAGGGCTCTCTTTTAAGTCCAGGCACAAGCTCTGGAGCTCATGCATTAAGAGAATAGACATTCTCCCAGGCATAGTTTGGTAAGACGACTCGTGGTCTGCAGATTGAAAAGAACACTCAAGTGTTTTCTTTCTCGAATGTATCTCCTTTAAAAGTTTTATCCTTAACTTAACTCCACTCTGTTTCTGTTGTTTAGTTTCTAAATCACGTCCGATTCTTTTGTGACCCCAAGGACTGTAGTCCGCCATGCTCCTCTGTCCATGAGATTTTCCAGGCAAGAATACTGGAACGGGCTGCCATTTCCTACTCCAGGGGATCTTCCAGACCCAGGGATCCAACTCACAGCTCCGAGATTCTTTACCACTTAGCCACCAGGGAAGCCTCCAATCTACAGGAATATGTTTATAATTGGCACCTCAAATGTACATGCCAATTTCATCCCTGAAGTTGATAAGTAAACCTATTGTGTGACTATGAAAATGTAATTAAACTTCAATAGGTTGCTTAAAAAGTATACTGTATGAATAGTATATAGTATTTTAATATTATAGTGTATTTTAGTAGCTACCTTGTTTTAGTCAGAGTCCATGATGTGGGGACTGTTATTCATTTGATGTATTAGCCTCCTTAAAATACAGTTTATGTAGTTCAAGGCATGTGCAGATTAAGTGCACATTGTTTATAGTTAAATGACTTGCTGATGCTCATGTATTACTCCCTGTCGGAAGACACTCCACTGGTGAAAACAAAATCTCCGCTGTTTGTTTAATTGTGCCATAGGGTAGAGATGAGATTGTGTCTAGGATCTAGGAGTGAGAGAACACCAGCTTTAATAAACATACAGTGCAATTTAACAGTTCATAAAACAGTAAAATTTAATCCTCGACTGAGAGATTTATTAAATTTCACTCAGCAAAATGGAGTATGGGATACAAGAGCAAGTGAGAATTAAGTCAAATGATTTCAGGGGTAATAGATTTTATTACCTGATAAAGTGGGGGGATTACTCTTTTTTTTTCAAGCTATTTCTTCTTAATTCATTCTTTGGAAATAATTGGCTTACATAGGAAAGCTTTTAGCAAACAAAATAAATAAATTGGGAACAAATAAAAGCTTTTGTTTAACTTTGTATCATTTCAAAAGAATAAAACTATCCCACTGAAATTCTGTGGAGGTTGTGGCAGAAATATTTTAAATTATAAGTTAAAGTTTTTTGTATTCAATTAGAATTGACTGATTTTCTTTTTTTTAAGTCCATTTACAGTGCCCCCAAACTAAATGATGCTTGACAACACTGCAGTTTCAGATAATTTCATTTTTGCATATCAAGTAGCATACTAAAAAGTTCTTAGGCGTATTTCCTACATCTATAATGATCAACTCCACTGAAGCTTTGCCATAAATGGACAATACATATTTTGTTTTTCCCAACATTGATGTTATTTAAAGAAGTATTAAAATCTGAATATGATATTAAAGAATACAAGTTACAATTGTACGAGTTCCCTCAATGTAAGACCTAAAATTGCTACTTTTTATTATTGTTGTTGGGGTTGGGGAAAAAAAAATATGATTAAAAGAAAGAGCCTTCCCCCAAGCTGGAAGTATCTAGATTTGCAAAACAAAAGAAGCAGCTAATGACTGCATAGAGATTTAACTGTGTTTTTACATACATTATGTCCTTTAAGCCCCCTTACACCCTGGTTTACTAAGTAGAACAGGTATTATTGAGAGAAAGGTGGGGTTTGGAGAAGTTACAGTTTACTGGGGGACATAGGGCTATTAACTGCAGAACAGATTCGGTGCTGGTCATTTGAGTTGAAGTTGTAAAAACACCATTAAGGTCCTTTGCTGTATATTAAACAGCAACAATTAATATCATTAGTATTTGAGGCTTTAGATACTTTTATTTGCATTATAATTTCCCTAGTAGTTATTTCAAAATCTGTGAGCAATTTCAACAATATTCAGTTCATTAGAATAAGGTCTCTCTTTCAGTGATCACTAGCTAGATCACTGCAGCACATAATTTTTAAACAAAAACATATTTTAAATTGTTTAACATCCTTGAGTGAGGATATACCTGTGAAAGTTTTTATAGGCTATTGAAATATGAATTTAGTGGTACTAAATTGAGTGAGATTTTAGAATTAAAAATATACATGGGTTAACACAAACAATGCCTCCTGTGCTGTGCATCATTTTAAGATATTTGCTTAGTGAATATAATTTTTGAGAAGCTAACATTGTCAGCCAAAGTTAACTTTTCATCTCTTGACTTTGACAACCATATTTACATCATCTGTACAGTATCTGTCTCATATGAGATACTTACTATATGTTAAACAGCAATGAGAATCAAGGGTCAGCTTATTAGTTGATGGATGACACAGTTTAAGTGATGTGCTAGTAGTGAATCTGAGTAAACTCTCTTAAGTCAGTTAAATGCTCCCAAGAATTCAAATACTGAGTGTCTTCTTTTGACTCCATTTAGAGAGATCATACCCCTCAGTCTGGAGAGGAGTGTGGATCACACATTAGTCTTTTCAAGCTCACTTGCACATGAAAATCACCTTAGGGCCAGCATCTCTGTATTTTCTGGCTACAAAGAGAAGTATTGTCAACTGTTGGGTGGCCTTTTTGTTTTGACTGATACTCATCACTTGTAAGGGTTTCCTAGGCAGCTCAGCGGTAAAGAATCTGCCTACAATGCAGGAGACACAGGAGACAGGGGTTGAATACCTGGGTCAGGAAGATCCTCTGGAGTAGGAAATGTCAACGTGCTCCAGGATTCTTGCCTGAAAATTTCCATGGACAGAGGAGCCTAGTGGGCTACAGTCCATGGGGTTACAAGAGTCAGACATGACTGAGCAACTGACCACACACATACACATCATTTGTACAAGGAAGCAGGAGCATTTACATCTATGTGACTCCGATGGTTTCATCTGCCCTTCTTTTTATTGTTGTTCAAGCAACTATTTTTTTTTTTTAAACAAGTCCCCTCAAGGAACTTAGCAAAAGGATGAGAACACAAAATTGTGTAATTGTGGCCCCTTCATTTCTCTCAGAGTTCCTGACAGTACACATGCTCTTTCCCTGGTGGCTATGCTTATAGTTTCATTGTCATTCTGCAGGATTCCTCTCCTAATACTAAAATCAGCAAACTTATAAAATACTTCATTAGAATAGGACCCTAAGAGTCTTTGCTTTGCCTCAGACTCACAGTAAAAATTTTTGTGACCAGAATATTTCAGGGTTATATTTTTAACAAAACCAGATGCAAAGGTTTTACTAATCACATCTTTCCATGATGTTCCCATTTCTTTTCTTAATTGGGTACCTCCTAATCTTCCTCAGAAGGAGAGGAGATGATTTAGGTCTACATATGCCTCTGAATCTGGGTATTCAGAGTGACAAGACCAGTGTTTCCCTGGCCTAGTTTGATAAATGACTTAGTCTAAAATGATGTCATTAGGTACCTGACTTGACAGGGTTTGAGGTTTGTCCAAATTCAAGACGCTAATTACAGCTTTCAGGTCTAGTTAATATTCAGCTAAAAAGTACATATATCCTATGGGTCAGTTTCAGACACCCCTGAGATTAATCTAACAGCTAACTGGAGTCAGCATCAAAGTCTAATCTTTCAATACATTCTGCTATTCTTTTTTGGCATAATCATTTGGATGAGAAACTTTGTTATGACTGAATTATCAGACTTAAAACACTGGCTTTTAAATGCATCTCCCAGAGTCAGGCGGGCTGTCTCAGCAGCAGGTACCGATCCCAGCACTGTCTTCAAGAGACTGCAGTGCCAGGACAAATCCTGCTGGGGGTTCCTTGGAGACACTCACGTACAAATGAAATAAAGTTTCAAAGAACATCAAGGCCATCCTCCTGAGAAACAAATAATGACAAAAGGACAATGTAAAGATCGAGGGTCTCGGCAGAAAATCAAAGGGCTATGCCTACTGCTTTGATTCCTTGACAGTGTGGTAAGAACATTGGAGTCGCAGGATTTGTTTTTAACAACTGAATGATTCCCTCAGCACCAAAGCTCTGGGCTGGTGTAATTGTCCTAATTCACTCAATCCTGAAAAAGACTCTGAATCAGAGGTTTCTAGAAATGGAATATAGTCTTTTTTTAGTCACTGACTGTTATTTGATCACTGTCATTTTGACTAAATAACTCAAATTAACTGGCTATTTGGATATATTGTTAACGCTTATGTATCCCAGAAGATAAACATTTCATCTCCATTTTTTTAATGGAAGGAAATTACCACCTTATGATCATGCTTGGTTTATTCAACCAGTCAAAATCATCAGTATCTTCTACTCAAATCAATCCTTTTTGATTGATTGAGAAGTCATATATCTCTGTTGCTATTAACTCTAAAACACCACAGGATTCTTTTCTCTTGCTCACTAAAGGTTTAAGAAAATTTCCAGATGAAATGTTTTGTCTTTTATGGAAAATAACATATAATTGTTTCATTCATCTGAATCCATTTGAAACTAGAAGATGAAGGTTGATTGCAGAGCCGATTTCTTGAGCATGTGATTTGTACAGACACACAGGACCCAATGCTTAGAAGAGACATGTGCTTGTTTTAATGCTATGCTGTTGCCATCGTGTAATCTTAATGTTTGAGTAGATGCTTTTTTTTAATTTTATTTTTTTAATTTATTTTTTTACTGAAGGATAATTGCTTTACAGAATTTTGTTGTTTTCTGTCAAACCTCAACATGAATCAGCCATAGGTATACATATATCTCCTCCCCCTTGAACCTCCCTCCTATCTCCCACCCTGAGGCCATCCATTTTTATTTCTCACTGGGCCCCACAAATCATATAACCAGTCCTGATTGCTGCTAGTATTTCTACAGACTTGTAACTTGCACAGTGGGAAGCAAAAACAATTTACGAATTTTGTCTGACTTGATAGTAGGGAAGAGAGAGACATTTACCTTTAAGGAAGGTCAAAGCAAATTCAGAAAATTACAAAAGTTTTAAATTCTTGTATCAAGATGATTCTGTGAAAGTGCTGCACTCAATATGCCAGAAAATCTGGAAAATTCAGCAGTGCCCACAGGATGGGAAAAGGTCAGTTTTCACTCTAATCCCAAAGGAAGGCAATGCTAAAGAATGTTCAAACTACCACGCAATTGCACTCATCTCACACGCTAGCAGAGTAATGCTCAAAATTCTCCAAGCCAGGCTTCAACAGTACATGGACAGTGAACTTCCAGATGTTCAAGCTGGATTTAGAAAAGGCAGAGGGACTAGTGATCAGATTGCTAACATCCGTTGGATCATCGAAAAGGCAAGAGTTCCAGAAAAACATCTACTTTTGCTTTATTGACTATGCCAGAGCCTTTGATTGTGTGGATCACAACAAACTGTGGAAAATTCTGAAAGAGATGGAAATACCAGACCACCTGACCTGCCTCCTGAGAAATCTGTATGCAGGTCAAGAAGCAACAGTTAGAACTGAACATGGAACAACAGACTGCTTGCAAATAGGGAAAGGAGTACATCAAGGCTGTATATTGTCACCCTGCTTATTTAACTTATATGCAGAGTACACCATGAGAAACTCTGGGCTGGATGAAGCACAAGCTGGAATCAAGATTGCTGGGAGAAATATCGATAACCTCAGATACACAGATGACACCATCCTTATAGCAGAAAGTGAAGAAGAACTAAAGGGCCTCTTGATGAAAGTGGAAGAGGAGAGTGAAAAAGTTGGCTTAAAGCTCAACATTCAGAAAACTAAGATCATGGCATTTGGTCACATCACTTCATTGCAAATAGATGGGGAAACAGTGAGAGACTTTATTTTTCTGGGCTTCAAAATCACTGAAGATGGTGACTGCAGCCATGAAATTAAAAGACGCTTGCTCTTTGGAAGAAAAGCTATGACCAACCTAGACAGCATATTAAAAAACAGAGATATTAATTTACCAACAAAGGTCCATCTAGTCAAAGCTATTGTTTTTCCAGTAGTCATATATGGATGTGAGAGTTGGACTGTAAAGAAAGCTGAGCACCGAAGAATTGATGGTTTTAAACTGTACTGTTGGAGAAGACTCTTTACAGTCCCTTGGATTGCAAGGAGATCCACCAGTCAATCCAAAAAGAAATCAGCCCTGAATATTCGTTGGCAGGGCTGATACTGAAGCTGAAACTCCAGTACTTTGGTCCCTTGATGTGAAGAACTGACTCATTAGAAAAGACTCTGATGCTGGAAAAGATTGAAGGTGGGAGGAGAATGAGACGACAGAGGATGAAGAAAGTTGGATGGCATCATCAGCGCGATGGACATGGGTTTGAGTAGGCTTTGGGAGTTGATGATTGACAGGGAAGCCTGGCATGCTGCAGTCCATGGGGTTGTAAAGAGTAGGACACGACTGAGCAACTGAACTGAACTGAACTTGCTTTCCCTGACACCACTACCTCCTGTCTCTCTCTACCTGTGGTCTCCCTCTCATACTTCTCTTCTCTCAGTCATTAAATATCCTTGAACATCAGGACTCTTCTTTAATTCTACTTTTTTATTTTTTTCTGAATGTTATTTTCTCCTGGGTTTTATTTAATCTTTCTCCATTTGTTGGTGATTTCCCAATTTAAATCCCTGGCCCATACCTGTAACCTGAAACAAATTCATGTGTCCAACCCATCTGTCAGACATTTCTACTTGTAGGTTTCAGAAACAACTCAAACTTATCATCCAACCTGAAAGCTCTTGTCTACTCATGGAGACAAGCAATCAGTGAAGTCTCTGTACCCGTGGAGATTATGTTCTAATGGAGGGGAAGAGAACTACACTCTGTGTGTGTGTGCGTGTGTGTAGTCAGATCGTGACAAGGGCTCTGAATAAAAATCAGACAAGCTAAGAGAATAAAGTGATTGTGAGGGCATATTTTTGATATCATTTATCTACATTTTTTATCTTAGTGACTATCATGATCATCTTTCTATTAGCCTCAGTAATAAGAAACCTGAGAGTTACTGTAACCTCCTTTCTTCTTGTCATTACTCCCTTCATCTCCCCAATAATCAATCAATGGTAAAGTCTACATCTAAATATTTCATGAGTCAATTCATTTTTCTTTCTGTCTACCATAGGGTAGCTGATTATGGAACGCATGTATCTACTGCTGTGCGTCCTCTCTGATTTCCTTCTGACTCTAAATATGTTATGACTGTGTTAATGTACTATTGGGTTTCCATGGTCACTCAATGGTAAAAAATCCACCTGCCAATGCAGGAGACATAGGTTCAATCCCTGAATTCTGAAGATCCCCTGGAGAAGGAAAGGACAACTCCCTCCAGTATTCTTTCCTGGGAAATCCCATGGACAGAGGAGCCTGGAGGGCTACAGTCCATGGGTCACAGAAGAGTCAGATGTGAGCTAGCGACTAAACAACAACGTACTATTATGTAAAAGTCAAAGTGAAGCCGCTCAGTTGTGTCCGACTCTCTGCGACCCCACGGACTGTAGCCTACCAGGCTCCTCCATCCATGGAGTTTTCCAGGCAAGACTATTGGAGTGGGTTGCCATTTCCTTCTCCAGGGAATCTTCCAGACCCAGGCATCAAACCCGGGTGTCCCTCATTGCAGTCAGAGGCTTTACCATCTGAGCCACCATGGAAGCACTAGTATGTAAATACAAATATAATTGGGAGCATCATTTGGATTTTAATAGTTGGCATATTTTCTAGGAACAATAGCGGAATGAATGATTCAACTATTTCAGACCGTGTTTCAGTTTTAGAGAGTGCATTTACATCTTTTTTTGCAAAGACTATCTGGGTTAGTCTTAAAGTTATTCTGCCTAACCCAGAGGTAGAGACTTAATATACTGCTGAGAGAAGGCACATGAAAACAGAAGCAAGATATTTTTTTTCCTTGAGGGAGAAAGTGTTTTCTTAGGAAATCAGCCCTTCTCACTTCCTCTCCATGAAGCAGAAATTAATCTTGTAACCCATTCTTCAGAGTCTATAGAAATGGCAGGCACTACCTTTAAATGAGGTTAATCTGGGTGTGTAATGATTAAAGTGACCTCTTATTTGGAAATTAGGAACATATCAAATTTGGGTTTTCCTATACATCTATTGAAGCCTGATTCTCAAAAAAGTTCTATAAATCATTTATATGGAATCCATTTTTTTTGCATTACAAATATAGAGGCTAAATTTCAAAATGTTGTATATGAGTTTAATTCCATTAAAATTTAAACTAAATGATTAAAACAACATTTTAAGCTATCTTTGTTTTGCAAGATGCATTGGCTGGAATAAGGAGCCAAATATAGCCAAATATTAATTTATAAATGTAAAGCATTTTCAATATGAATAAATCACTTATATTAAGAATGATGAAGACTGGCATCATTGAAAAAACATTTTACTGGTAAAATTTATGTACTTATTCCACTTATGCTTAAAATGATAGCTCACTGATTTGGGACTTGATTTTAGAGAAAACAGAAAATCAATATTAGTAGATAATTTTAAGACCAAATATCTATAGTATTAATTATAAATTTTTAATAATTACTCTTGAATATTTTTTCTAAATCTTATGGTTCAATATATGATATCATTGATAATATCAAAATGATGGTCCTAAACAGTTCCTGAAATGTTTAAAACCTACTTCAAAGTCATGTTTGACATATTGTGTGTGTGTGTTAATCACTCAGTTGTGTTCAACTCTTTGTGACTCCGTGGACTGTGGCCCACCAGGCTCCTCTGTCCATGGAATTTTCCAGGCAAGAATACTGGAGTGGTTTGCTATTCCCTTCTCCAGGGTATCTTCTCAACCCAGGGATCAAACCTAGGTCTCCTGTATCACAGACAGATTCTTTACCATCTGAGCCACCAGGGAAGCCCTTATGTTTGACATAAATTAGCACATTTGGATTTATATAAGATTCAATTGGGAGAAAAAGATTGGCTATGCTTACCTCAAATATTTTTTATAACAAAGTCGGCTATACATAAATACATAAAACAACTATGTTTGTTTGAAAACATCTAGTCATGCCATATAATTGTCAAATTGTGTTTTAGGAAAATACAGCATGTCTTTCAGACCAGATGACTTCTGGGAGTGTCATCTTCTAGAACTGAGTTGCCTGCTAATCGCTTGGCTCAAGACAGAAAAAAAAAAGTGTATTAGTGCTTTTCAAATGAGCCTCACACTTAGGGAGCGCCACAGTAATTTTATTTAATAGCTTGGGGCTTCATTTGCAGGAAGCAGACACCATGTTAATTAACAGCACAATGCTTGTAGGAAAGCTTTAAGATATGACTTGATTAATCACTTTTTTCTTTTGATGTCCATATTTAGAAAATAATTCTTTATGTCTACTGACGCAGATGATGGCCTGACTGGTTGTTTGTAGTTGTCCAAAACGGGCAGCCTTTACAATGACAAGTCATCCAGGCAGCTCTCATCTGACAGTCTTGGGGCCTGACCTTTACTTTTGGTTGAGTTTACATGCATGAAGATGAAAAATCTGTAGTGAAAAACTTTAGGGAAATTAAAAGTGGCTCGTGTAAACAGTGAGTTACCTAGAATTCAGAAGAAAATATGCTTTAAAACATAATTATTCGAGTGTAGTTGATTTAAAATGTTGTGTTAGTTTCTTCTGTATAGCAAAGTGAATCAGTTATACATATACGTATATCCACTCTTAAAATTCTTTTCCCATATAAGTCATTACAGTGTATTAAATAGAGTTCCCTGTACTATATATACCACAGGTCCTTATTAGTTATCTATTTTATACATAGTAGTGTGTGTCTGTCAGTCTCAATCTCCCAGTGTATCCCTCCCCCCGCCACACTTTCCCCCTTGGTAACCATACATTTGTTTTCTACAACTGTGACTGTATTTCTGTTTTGTAAATAAGTTCATTAAACATGCTACTTTTAATAAAAACATAAAATTTGAATTTGCTTCATTAAATCATACCTTGAAGTTATTGCAAGTTCAGTTCCAAACCACTGTTAAAAAAAAGCTATAGTAATTTTTTAATTTTCCAGTACATATAAAAGTTATGTTTCTACTATACTGTAGTCTATTAAGTGTACAATAGCATTATGTCTAAAAAAACAAGGCACAACCTTAATCAAAATACACTTAATTGCTAAAAAGTAGTAACCATTATCTGAATCTTCAGCAAACTGAGTCATAATCTTTTTGCAGATCACCATAACAAGTAATAATAAGGAAAACTTTTAAATATTATGAGAACTATGTAAATGCACCATGGGCACAAAGTGAGTGAATATGTTGGAAAATAGCACCAATAAACTTTCAGGATACAAGGTCGCCACAAACTTCCAATGTGTAAAAAGCACGGTATCTGCAATGTACAATAAAGTGAAATATGCCTAAAATTCTGTTGTTTATAGGCACAACACATAATTATCCAATATCATGCATGAGTAAAATTGTGCCTTATGAGAGGTATAACCTATATTTTGTTTATACCTAAACAATCTATATCTTAAGAGTATCCATAATTTAAATTTATTCAGTAGCTAAAAATGATAAGGTAGAGCCTAACACTAACTTGGAAGGGTATATTCTTAGTTTTTTTCTTTTTTCCTTTTTAAAGCAACTTGAGACTATTCCACTTTTGATTAAAACAATAAAAATAAATGTAATATCTATGTGGGTTTGTATTTCTACATCAATGGTATTGAGAATAATTAGCTCAAAGTTTGGAGCAAGGATGGCAGACTCTAAATTGTTTTACTGAATGTAAGGCTATACTGCTATAATCCATTACAAGAGGAATATATTATTTTATAGCATGGATATCTACATTTTAACATCTATACTTAAATGTCAATACATATATCTCTAGACAATAATTTTAATAGTTTTACAATATTCAGTTATATAACATTAATTTCTTAGCTTTGAAATTCAGGCTGCTATATTTTTAAAAAAGTATAAACTGTGTTTTATGCATGTATTTGTATATACATCTGTGTGATCTTGTATTGTTGTTTCAATGGAGTAAAATTTCCAAAGGGAAATTGTAATGTCCCAGTTTGTGCTTGACACCGATTTCCAGATTGTTTTCCGGAATAGTATTACCTGTTTTTTCTAGCACTCAACCATAGGTACTAGCACATCATTATGCACCTATGTCTCATGAGGAAATTGTGATTTTTCTTACCTAGAAATTTTACTGACTCTTTCTCACCTCTGGATTGAAAAAAATAACTTCATGTCATCAAGAAATGAAAGCTGACTTTTCAATGATGAAAAGCTTTGGATAAAAGCTATTTTTTCAGTGATCTTTGTTTCATAGAGCACACGGCATTAGCTTAAGAGGAGTGGAGCTGGTCTTTAACATTGATGCTACCTTGTGTTCTCTAGCCACTGCTATGCTGCTACTGCTTAGTCGCTTCAGTCGTGTCCAACTCTGTGCGACCCCATAGACAGCAGCCCACCAGGCTCCGCTGTCCCTGGGATTCTCCAGGCAAGAATACTGGAGTGGGCTGCCATTTCCTTCTCCAGTGCATGAAAGGGAAAAGTGAAAGTGAAGTCACTCTGTCGTGTCCGACTCTTAGCGATCCCATGGATTGTAGCCTACCAGGCTCCTCCATCCATGGAATTTTCCAGGCAAGAGTACTGGAGTGGGGTGCCATTGCCTTCTTCTGCTATAAATAGCCACAATTGATGTTGTCATAATGTGTCATGGCTTGAGAAAAGCAGACTCTCTCAAGTGTGCCCCCTACTGGATGATTTAAGCCTCAACTCTTCAGAATCTTTTACCTACACCATTAGATTGTTAAAGAAAATTAAGTTAAATCATATCTGAAAAGTGCCTATACAATGCCATCGGGTAGGAGTTGTAGAAAGTAACTAAATAACTTCTTTGTGAAGTATTTACTTTCTAATTTAAAAAGGCAAAACATCATTCATGGAATATAGTTAAAAATTGACATAATATGCCAATGTCATAACAGATATGCTTATTACCCAGTTTTTTCATATCTATAGTAAACTTCACTCTTTTACATTCTGGTCAAGGATAGTCCTTGTGATTCACATAATTTCAAAAAATAATGAAATAAAAGTAAACTTTATTTTTCTGTTTTGCATGATAGATATGCATACTACCTTTGTACTGGTTTCCTTGAAAACAAAAGTAGGTGCAAATACCTAATTATAAAAAAGTCTGTCAAATTCTGTTCAACATTTAACATAGAATTATATTTATAATTGCAGTAATTTCCCCTTCAAAATATCTGTGGGTATATTCATTCAAAGTATCTGTGGATATTCATTAGGTGGCCTGTATTTACAAGGTGAGAAAGGAAAGAGAAGGCCCTGAAGAATATACATTTGGGGAAGAGAGGAATGGAGGGCTCAGGGTTAGGAATGCAAAGGAGCAGAAGAAATATTATTTGATGCTATGAACTCTGGAAACACAGGAGCCTACTCAGTGGTTGACAGCCTTGCATTGAGGCTCTCTGTACTTACTCAGATGCCATCAGTGAGTTTTGAGTCAATGCATGCTTTATAGAACTCCTATAAATGACCTAAGCTCAAGGATAAAGTTAAATTTGGAATGTCTTTTTATTTAAATTTTTTCCTCAGAAATTTATCAAATTTCTCTTTCAACTAAGAGGGAAAACCATTTTAAGCTCTTTTATCTTCAGAATGCTTAGGCTATTCTTTTTTTTACTGCCTCATCACTTCTTAAATTTCTTTTTGTTTCTTCAGATGATCATTTATTATGCCTTTTAAAACATTTGTACCATCCTTTTGCTGCTAGTTTCTCTGTGGAAATGTTGTTCCTTCTGGTTTTCCTCTGAGTCTCTGCCTCTCACCCTCTAGTCTTACTTTGGCTGCAACTATTCAGTTGTAAAATCCATCAGGTGAAGTTTATCAAACTGTTTTCTCTTCTGAGTAAAGTAGTATAATTTTCATCTCTTGCTCCTTGTCTACTTTGAATTAATTTCCTGAATGGCATAGGGTTCAGCATACACAGAAAAAGGTTGTAATGAAAGTCTTTTATGTCCGGGTTTGTGATTTATAATTTTTTTCATCAAGTATAAAACTCAGAAGTATAAATGTCAAGAGTTAACTGATATAGTTTAATCGGTCATTTCCAATTTTGATGTCAGTCTATTAACCTACTGACTAAAAGGGCATTGCAGAGGGTAGTTTACATTTGGTTTCAGAGTCCTCTATGATTTCTTTCTTAATAATGTTCTCAGCAGTGTACCATTAAAGTTTTTTGCTTCAGTTCACATTCTGATTGTCCCTGAACCTGTATAATTCACAGTAAGAACGGTAGTGTTGACTAAGACAAATTTTGGCAGGCAGAGTGTATACATCTTACAGTTGCTCCATTTTGTGTTTTTATTAGTGTAACCAATTCCCAGTACTGTAGATATCTTAGTAGTTACCCTCAAATTTCCTACTATATTGTGTTTCTCTACAAAGAATTAAGAATTATTAATAGAAGATAGTAATTATACATTTAGTGAATTTATTTAATGTGATTATTACATTTTCTAGTATTTGCATCTGTAATATTACATATGGCCTCTTTTGCATATATCTTCCTATTTTTCTAAATTTATATCTCAATTCTGTGAGTAGATAGAAGTAATAATCACATTTTGCCTTGAGGAAACCAAAGCCTAGACCTTCATCATTCAAGATTCTTTCAATTCTAATTGCCTAAAATTCCCTGAAAATTAGTTAATAGCAAAAGGAAAGCACGTTGAATCTCTAGCTCATAAGTACAAGATAATCTGTCTTCAGATACAGTTGAATCCAGTTGGTTCCAGGTCATAAAGTCATAAACAAGCTAATTTCCATCACTCTCCTCCTTTTTCATTTGTATTGGTTCCGTTCTTAGACAGAGGGTGCAGAGGCACCACGAAAGTTCATACACCAGGTACAGAGCTTCAGGAGAAGGGATGTGTTTTTTTCCCAGGGCTCCCTCAAAAGGCCTGGATTTAACCTGGCCATGCCTGAAGCAGTGGTAGTTATCAGTAAGGCCTATAGTGCATAGAGCTAGGAGACTGGGTCAGGGAATAACTGGGAGGGGAAAAATATTCTGCTGTAATAGGAAGAGATGCTGAGAATGCAGAACAATAGAATCCCATCAACATAGTTACATTATTTTAATAAAATCATATTCTTGGTCTTCTGAGTTCCGTGCTCTATTCTTTTAATCTCCTGTTTAGATCAGTTATAAGATGAACTGATATATAAAGACTCAACTTTAGGAGAACCCTTTAATATCTATTTCATTAAAGAACAAGCATATTTTAATTGTCTTGAAAGGAGATGTTAGGAATCTCAGGATATGAACAAAGTATAAACTTAAAAAGGACTTCTCAATGGCTCCCTGGTAAAGAATCTGCCTGCAGTGCAGAAGATGTGGGTTCGATCCCTGGGTTGGGAATATCTCCTGGAGAAAAAAATCGACTCCAGTATCCTTTCCTGGGAAATACCATGGACAGAGGACCTGGCAGGCTACAGTACATAGGGTTGCAAGAGTCAGACACAACATAGTGGCTAAACAACAAGAAATAATCTTAAAAAAAATACTAGTGAGAATTCTGGTTTGACTTTTCCCCTTGATCCTAATGCTTTCCAACTTCTGCCTTCTAAGCTTTTCCCCACTCCTTTTGTTTGTTGAAGCTGTAAGTGCTAATAGAAAAATCTTTCATACAATACCTACTTTCTAACATATGAATAGATAGGCACTGCTCCAGACAAAATCAGATACTCTCCTTTACCCATCATGGAGCAGTAGATTAAGAATGTTGATTTGTTTGTCTAAATAATTGACCTCTCAGTCTTATTGCCCAAACTCATAATTGTGTTCGATGTTAATAACAGAATATTATTTATAAATGTTGAATGAGTGAATCAAACTATAAATCACATAAAGAGAAATGAAATAAAAAGATAACTGTGAAAGCATATGCTCATATGGGAAAAGGGATAGTCATGAGATCCAAGACTGGGTAAGCAAAGGCATTTCCTCTTGGCAATAAAAACAATAATTAGTTAAATCAATGCATTTTCAAAGTAAGAATCAACCAGATTTTTTAAAGTAGTGAAGAGACAGGAAATCTTCACGTTAAGATCTAAGGTACACTGAAATGTGAACATGCAAATCAATTATTTTTTTCCTCAAAGACTGCATCCTAATCTAAATTGATATTACTGGTGTTAACATTCTTGAGATTCTCACCTACACCACTCTGTAATTATGACACATTTAAAATCTTTATAGTTTTCACTTTTCTAAATTTATCTAATTTGATCCTTACAATGTGAGATACATCATTATTCTACTTATTTTAAAGATGAAAAAAGTGAAGCTAAGAAAGATTGCATGATTTCCAATATGGACTAATACACTACAAAGCTAAAGCTGTAAGTCCCATTAGATTTCTGAGAAACTTTACTTTTTTTCACATTTCTATGAGAAGTTGTTATTGTTATTGTTTAGTTGTTAAATCATGTCTGACTCTTTTATAACCCCACGAACTGAAACCCACCAGCCTCTTCTGTCCGTGGGACTTCCCAGGCAAGAATACTGCAGTGAGTTACCTTTTTTTTTTTTTCTCCAGGGGATCTTCCCAACACAGGGATTGTACCCAAGTCTTCTGCCAGTGCAGAAGACTTTACCACTGAGCCAAAAGGGAAGTCCCTATGAGAAGTTACTATTACAATTTTATATACAGAGCACAATATAAAAAGCTAGACTCACAAGAAGAGCACAAAAAGTTGTTTTGTACACATATTGGTATGATTTATTTGGATATCGTTTTATTTATTCAGAAATATCTGTACCAAGGGCTTCCCTAGTGGCTCAGATAGTAAAGAATTTGCCTGGAATGCAGGAGACGCAAGTTCAGTCTCTGGGTCGGGAAGATCCCCTGGAGAAGCAAATGAGTACCCACTCCAGTATTCTTGCCTGGAGACTTCCATGCACAGAGTAGCCCGGAGGCTACAGTCCATGGGGTCGCAAAGAGTCGGACATGACTGAGCGACTAACATACACACACTGATATAAATTTCAACTTTATTCTTCAAATCATGCTTAAAATAGATCTTGAAAGTGAAAGTGAAGTTGCTCAGTTGTGTCCGACTCTTTGCGACCCCATGGACTGTAGCCTACCACGTTCCACCGTCCATGGGATTTTCCAGGCAAGAATACTGGAGTGGGTTGCCATTTCCTTCTCCAGGAGATCTTTCCGACCCAGGCATTGAACCCGGGTCTCCTGCATTGTAGGCGGACACCTCACCGTCTGAACCACCAGGGAAGTCCCAAAATAAATCTTAACTATCATTTAATTTTTGGTTTGGGTAAATAATATATAAAGTATCAGGTTCTCAATTTTTGAAGGCATTTGGAACTGGTATTTACATGAACTCAAATTTCTGTTATATTTTTGGTTTGCATATTCTTGGATCTCAAATTAGAAAGAATCAGTCTGTTAATAGCATAAAAATCAATTTTAATTCATTACATTGAGAAAAGTAAATATGAACAATATTGAGGAATATAAATTTTTAAATGTAAGAAGCTAATTTGAGTTCCAAATATCAGGATAATTAGATGTACTGGACATATTGGAAGTGCAGAAAATACTTCCCCTTGATATTGACTCTTCTCTAGATCAATAGCAGTTCCAAATGTAGTAAAGAAGCAGACACGATTTAACAGGACCTAAATTATTAAGACCAGTGCATTGTTGCTAGAGAGTTCATTAACAATCCCATCAATACAGTGTGGTTCATGGGCACTAGTAAGAGCTTTGTGGAACATTTTAAAAGAGAATGAGATATCTCAATGGACTGATCTTAGTGGAAAAATTTACTTAGGTAAGAATAATTACATTAGTTAAATGAAACTTTTAATTGAAAACCTGTTGGCATTTTCTAACCTGCTTCACAGCTGTTCCTTAATCATTTATATTTAAAGAATGAAGAGCTTCTTTTTTTATTTTATTTATTTATTTATTTATTTTAGTTGGAGGCTAATTACTTTACAATATTGTAGTGGTTTTTGCCATACATTGGCATGAATCAGCCATGGGTTTACATGTGTTCCCCATCCTGAACCCCCCTCCCTCTTCTCTCCCCATCCCATGCCTCTGGGTCATCCCATTGCACCAGCCCTGAGCACTTGTCTCATGCATCGAACCTGGACTGGCGTTCTGTTTCACATATGATAATATACATGTTTCAGTGCTATTCTCTCAGATCGTCCCACCCTCACTTTCTCCCACAGAGTCCAAAATACTGTTCTATGCATCTGTGTCTCTTTTTCTGTCTCGCATATAGGGTTATCGTTACCATCTTTCAAATTCCATATATATGCATTAGTGTACTGTATTGGTGTTTTTCTTTCTGGCTTACTTCACTCTGTATAATGGGCTCCAGTTTCATCCACCTCATTAGAACTGATTCAAATGTATTCTTTTTAATGGCTGAGTAATATTCCATTGTGTATATGTACCACAGCTTCCTTATCCATTCGTCTGCTGATGGACATCTAGGTTGCTTCCATGTCCTGGCTATTATAAACAGTACTGTGATGAACACTGGGGTACACGTGTCTCCTTCAATTCTGGTTTCCTTGGTGTATATGCCCAGCAGTGGGATTGCTGGGTCATGTGGCAGTTCTATTTCCAGTTTTTTAAAGAATCTCCACACTGTTCTCCATAGTAGCTGTACTAGTTTGCATTCCCACCAACAGTGTAAGAGGGTTCCCTTTTCTCCACACCCTCTCCAGCATTTATTGTTTGTAGACTTTTGGATAGCAGCCATTTTGACTGGCATGAAATGGTACCTCACTGTGGTTTTGATTTGCATTTCTCTAATAGTGAGTGATGTTGAGCATCTTTTCATGTGTTTGTTAGCCATCTGTATGTCTTCTTTGGAGAAATGTCTGTTTAGTTATTTGGCCCATTTTTTGATTGGGTTGTTTATTTTTCTGAAATTGAGCTGCAGAAGTTGCTTGTATATTTTTGAGATTAATTCTTTGTCCGTTGCTTCGTTTGCTATTATTTTCTCCCATTCTGAAGGCTGTCTTTTCACCTTGCTTATAGTTTCCTTTGTTGTGCAAAAGCTTTTAAGTTTAATTAGGTCCCATTTGTTTATTTTTGCTTTTATTTCCAATATTCTGGGAGGTGGGTCATAGAGGATCCTGCTGTGATTTATGTCAGAGAGTGTTTTGCCTATGTTTTCTTCCAGGAGTTTTATAGTTTCTGGTCTTACGTTTAGATATTTAATCCATTTTGAGTTTATTTTTGTGTATGGTGTTAGAAAGTGTTCTGGAGGAATCAGCCTGCCTGACTTCAGGCTCTACTACAAAGCCACAGTCATCAAGACAGTATGGTACTGGCACAAAGACAGAAATATAGATCAATGGAACAAAATAGAAAGCCCAGAGATAAATCCACGTACCTATGGACACCTTCTCTTCAACAAAGGAGGCAAGAATATACAGTGGAGAAAAGACAATCTCTTTAACAAGTGATGCTGTGAAAACTGGTCAACCACTTGTAAAAGAATGAAACTAGAACACTTTCTAACACCACACACAAAGAGTTTCTCTACATGGTATTTGAGAAACATCTAAACATCTTGGAATTTGTATATGAATGTTTAAAGTGCTTTAGAGAGTGTGGCAGTAAAAAACAAATAGGATTTTCTGCTTGGAAAATGGTGCATTTTAAAGATATGTGTAGGAAAGAAAGCAAATTATATAGAAAATATTTGAGATGAATATATATAATTCTTGGAAAGAATGCAAAATAGTCATCTAAAGCTTCAGAATTCTAACATTAAAATTCCATGGACTGAATTTCTTACTTTATAAAGATATAAAGGCTTACAGAGAAATAATGCTGTTTTGTAAAATTATCTTGTTGATTGTTATTAAAGAAACTGCATCCAGCAAGAGTTCTTGCAAGATTGAAATTGTATAATAGAAAATTTTATAATGGAAACATTAAGAGCCAACGAAAACTCTTACTCTCAAAATTAACACTTAGATTGCTTATTCAAAATAGGTGAAATTGCTGCCACAGTTTTTTGGGTAGCTTTTAAAGCCTAAGACAGAGAGTATTGGTTTGAGGAAACATAGACACTTATTCAAATTCAAAAACTTACAGAACACCAACAAACAGGTCCATTAATAACTCATTGCATTAATCCTAGACCAGGCCATTTTTTTTCTGAATCCCAGCAACACTATCATCCAATACTGTTTCCTTTTCTTGATCTTCAAAGCTTTGCTGAACTTGAATTTTCTTCCTAACTCATCACTTTGACTGTAATACTGAATTCATTCTATTCTTTTCCCTTTTTCTCTTTTCTTTATATTTCCTTTAAGCTCTTATCCCTTTTTAGCCCTCATGGGTACCAAATGCGATTCACGTAACTACAAAAATCCATATTCCTTTTAAAGGTCTTTTACCATGCAGTTTCTGGAATCTCCGTTTTTCAACTAATCTGTAATATAGGCATCATTTTGGTTAGTTAAAAAACTTGAAAAACAGGCATATCTATCCATATCGTAACTGTGAAGAGGAACAGAACATAAAATCCTGGGATGGTTTAGTAAATGACTTTGAATAACAGAAAGGGCTTTAGTTTTCTCTTCAGAGTATCAGGAAATCAAGGTGAGTTTAATGTGCATGAGAAGTTTTAACAGTAAAGTCGAAACAACAAAGAAACTATAATACAAGTATTGGCAGATTTTGTTGGATCAGGGAGGAAATGGGTAGAGTATGAACACAGACAAATGACTGAAGAAAACTTAACTTTGATTTCCCTTATTTATATATGTGTATGAAATGTTGGTATTAAAGTTTATTGAAAAAGTTCACAAAGCATAATAAATTATAGGGAAGAGATGGATAAATTAGGATTATGATTGCATAATAAAGGCCAATATAAAATCAAAATTAAAGATGAGTTTTTCTAGGAGTACAAATATAAACTACAGGGCACCTGAAAATTCACCTGGTTCCTGCCCCTCCTTTTACAGATGAAGAAATTGAAGACTAAAAAAAACTGCAAGGCAGATTTGTCCAGGTTCACATTGCTGGTGGGTAATTATCTGTCCAACAGCAGTACTTTAATTAGCAACAAAATTCAAGATGCTGTAATATTTTACCACTTATATTTAAATTCTAGAGTTGTCAGATATTGTGTGTGTTCAGGAACTTTTTTTTTTTTTTTTTTTGAGCACTGAATTGTGGCATTGTGTACACACCACATTTTATAGGGATCATGTTGTTGTTGTGTGTTCATTTCCTTCCTGCTCCTTCTCCCTCCAGAACTTGATCTGCTCTCTTGAATAGCAGGAGGCCTGTTCCCTCATTTAGGCTAACAGTGGGTGCAGAAGGGTTGAAACATTCTCCTTTCTAAACCAGCTCCTTGTTCTGGATAGGATCCATCTTGATGAGATTACCACTCTTCTGGCGATCGTCATCATCATCATCTAACACCTGCCTATGCACCGTGAGCCAGGGATTGTGCAAACTGCTTTAATGTATTATCTCATGCCGTCTGTGTAGTCCAGACAGCTGCTGGTAAAGAACTCCATTTCAGAGCAATACAAAGAGCCGGCAACACAGTTAGCATAATGGCAGCTGCAATGTAACTGGGAGAATTGTCTCTGACAATTGGCTCCTGACTGGGTCTGAGGGCATTTCTTCTTCCATCCCTCGGTTTCGTTACCAGCCACTGTGCACCTGCTCTGTGCCGGGCAGAGTGCTGGCTGCTGTGTGCCAGCTGAATGAGCGAACACCAGCCTGCCTTCCATGTGTGACCCTCACCCTTGCTCAGAGGGGTGGCTGATTCTCTGTCCCATTTAGGCTTGTGCTGATTGTGCAAGGGAGCTCCAGAGGTCAGAATCTAGTCCCTCTCCAGCACCCTTAATAGTCACATCTTCTAATAGAAGAATCAATATTTGTAACTGTTTTTCTCTTGGAACTATCTGGTTTATAAAAGTGACTTTTTTTTCCAACAAGGGACAGATATGGCAGATCATCAGTTTTCATTTCCAATTATAAAATGAGGAAAACATGGCAAATGGGGATTTAAGTATTTTTTTATTATTTGTTTTAGATAAAAGATCAAGTCAATGAAATAGCCAGGATTCATAAACTCCATGTGTTAGACCAACCAGGCTGCTCTCTGTGCTATGCACCATACTTCAGATGGGAATTCAGAAACGAGCAAAATCTGAGATGCAGGAGTTCCAGAATAGATCTGCCACCTGCCAGCTAGCGTTCAGATCTCAAAGGGGACCTGCCTGCACTTATTTAATGGAAAGATAAATGTGTTCACGAAGGTGTTACTATAAATTCATTTAGAAACAGGACAGAGGCTGCACTCACATTCCTCCCAGATTTGAGCTGCTGGCAGATTTCGTTCACTGTACCTCTGGGAGGGAATACATTCTAGCTAGATGGCAAAGTGTGATTGTTATTCAGCGCTTCCTAATGCCTGTTCTTTTATGGTGTAAATGAACTTTTGGGTTGAATCATCAACTTATTGAAAAATGCTTTTATACATGCCCATAGTAAAAAAGTGTGGGCGAAGCAGTATATGGAATACTGTGCACAGTTTTATGAAGAGAGGTGTGATTATTATACAAAAGATGTTTGTGTCTAGAATGGAAGATAAAATATGAGAAAGTGTGAAGAATTTTATTAAAAGTAGAATGTTCAAGGAGGAAAGAAGATACAGATCAGTGATGCTTCATTTGTGAGAATTCTAGATATCTATAGAATAAAATGAAATCTATGAATCATCTTCCCAGAAAAATGCATGACCAGTTATTTTTAATAGCTATAATAGAGTAAAATTGATGTATTATGGTTGCCATATATAAGCTGTACAATTTGATAGGTTTTGACCTAAGTATACACTCATATAAGCATCACTACAATCAAGATATGGCAATACTCTTAAGATTAGTCACATATTATATATGTAACTAATGTATATATATATACTTTATATATATCACGTATCACATCACTCTTAAGATTAGTTAAGATTACATTTAAATGTAAATTATTAAATACAATATTGGGTATGTTTGGAGCCCAGATCAAGAGCCCAACTACGTAAAAAGTGCTTAAGCAGAAAGACATTGTCATAAATGTAAATCTGCTGGCATAATAGAGAAAATAAGTTGGAAAATGCTGTTTTACAACGTCTCCCAGGCAAAACTCAATGGGATGCCCCAAAGCGTTATTTCCAAGGGGACAGAGCATTCCAAAAGCCTGCCTCCCTATTGGGAAGAAAGGTAAATACCTTTGATAGCTTTTGTGAAGAGAAGTCTTTACTGTATTTAGTGTATTGAAGAGATTTAATGCAGTGATGTTCTCTTCTGTGATCCTGTGTAGTTCAAAACTGCTCATTTCTAACTAATTGCTTCATCCGTCATGCAAATAAAAGCTGTGTTTTAATTTTTTATAACTCTAGAACATCTATCCCAGAACTTTACAAAGAAAATGTTTAATGATGATGATTATAGTGATCAGAAACTGAAATAGCATATGCACTTCCCATGGACATGCTTGGTAATTAGCATTTAGTACCAGAGTCTTCTGTAAATGAAATTTAAGTACATAGAAATATTTTAGCTTTTCACAGAATCCATTAATATTCCTGTTTTCATTATTTGAAATGTTTCAATCATATATCCTAAATCAAAAGTATTTAGCAATGGTAATTCTTATCATTTGAAACTTTTGAGAGCATCTAATCTCTCTGAGTTTTCAATTATTTAAAAATATGCAGTGGACGTTTTCCAAGCATTAAAGAAATATAAGCATACGTACATTTCACTGTTCCTTCAATGCTTTACAGTCTAATCAGACATGAGGCTACTTGAAATAGATGAAAAAATACAGGGTGACTAAACCAATTTCTGTGGCGATAGCTCAACCATAGAAATTAGCATTCATCACTCTTCCACCTGCATCCTCGTTACACACTCCATGCCTCAAAGTAATTAGACTGGGTATAAGATAAACCCAGCAATAAGTTAGGGAGATAGTTAATGCATATTTATAATGTATGAGAAGGCACTTGTGATCTTTTCAAACCACCAATTTAAAAAGATCACTGTTGTTTTACTGAAATGTGTAGGACTATATTGCACAGTTTTAAAGGTTTGCAAAACAAGTTTCTGGCTGATGGACATGCTTTGTAGGTTAACTAACTTATTTTGGAAAGAAATAGTTCCAGCTCCAGTCTAATCTGAGACTGGGTCTCAAGGGGGCTCGTATAGCTGTTGATAGATGCTTGACCTAGCAGTGAAATAGGGAGGGCTGCAGGTGGATCTTACTGTACCTACCTAGACTACACTTCCTTCTGGGCTGTATTCCCAGGGTGAACAGATATTCTAACTTTCCACACAATAAGTATGATCTATTTATATATAAGTAATTATACTTGAAAGAGAGAAAATAGGATAAATTGTTTTGTCTTCCTTGCTGATTTATTATTATTTTTCTCTGCCTAGCTTTTGTCTTCTCAGTTTAGGATCTAAATAACTACAACTTTTTCTAACCCCCTTCTACGGATTTTAATAACCAGATTGTACACATACTCTATTTTAATTGATTTGGTTAATTCACATTTATGTTTATGTATCTCAAGTTTTTTTTAGAGGTAGCTGTGATGTGTAAGGAAAAAAAAATTGACCTGGAAAACAAATGAACTTTTGTTTGAATTTCAGCTCAGAGATATGCTCTATTGTACATAATTTCCCGGTATTCAGCAGAATCTCCAGAAATATGAGATCCACTGCTGTCAGTTTGCCTTCCATTGCCTGTCATAGTTTCAGTGGGAATTTGGTTTAAGGGAGGTAATTGGTTATGGTAGTTAGGACAGTGGTTTTAAGAATTAGACTGTGTCTGAATCTTGTTTTTAAAATCTTTTGTTTGAGTCTTATTTCTGCCAATCTTGTTATGATAGTTTGGAGGGTCGTTCTAAGAGCTAAGTTTTGGCTGAGTCTTGTTTCTCAAGGTGATGAGACCTTGAGAGGATGACTTCAAACTTGCTAAACTTCAGTTTTCTCTTCTCTGATAAAAGTAGTATCAACTAAAATATAGGGTATGCGTGAAATGCATGTGAAGAAATTGACACAATTGTGTGGCATAGAGTAAGTGTGCAATGTAGCTTGTTAGTAATATTATTAAAATATTGACAAAGCAATGAACCCATGTATCTCCTCCACTTTTCTCCTCTTCTCTTCTACTCCTCCCATATTTCCTCGTATTTTCTCTCTAGAGAAGAGTCAAGGCGAAGGACTATAGAGTCAATATGAGAGATTGGTAGACTTAGCCAGAACAGCTCAATAAAACTCTACAGTTTAGAGTTGGAAGTAGAGATGACTCTTCAGCCTGATCTTGAAAGATACTCTTGGACCTTTGCCTTATGAAAATCTACTGAGCAGCAACTGCTATAGAATAAATCTACTTCTTTCATAATCTCGTTCCTGGTTAATACTAACCTTCTAACTAACCTATTATTGACTCAATCTCATACATCAGTGTATTTATTTTTTGTGAATTTATATTTACCAATTCTCCACAATCTATTTTCCTTACTTTATAGTGCATTTTCATTATGTAAATATTTACTGTTTATCAAAAATTATATATATATTAATGTATTCAAGTGCTTATTGATATTTCTTATATTTTGAAATTTTAAATTGTTTTCCTTTATTAAAAGTTGAACACTGAACAGAAAACTAGAGAGAAGGATGTAAACTCTGGTTAATCTTTTTAGACTCAAATCCAGCTCCATCTCTACATGCTATGATTTTCAGACCAATTGCTTAACTGTCCTCTGCGTTAACTTCCTGTTTTATACAGGAATTAAATTCATCAATGAATTTCCAACTGCATGATGGTCATAAGAATTAAAGGAAATGATTTAGGGCAAGTGCCTCACACAAAGTAAATACTGAATGAACATTATTAATGTTACTAAATTAAGGCAAATTGTCAAACATATGCACTCTTGTGAAAATAAGGAAAACATTTTTGATAAGCTGGAGCTTTCTCAAAATTTTTCAAAGTTGAAAGAATTTACATATGTACAGTTTTGTGAAGAAGATAGTAAGTCTGACAGGATATCAAGTCTAAATGGAAAACAATTCCATATTATCACATAAAGCAACTAGTTTAAAAGTAGGATGAAAAAAGCACCCTAAGCAGATGAAAATAGCATAGAAAGTAGTTTCAGAAGTTCTATTTATTACTTTATAATAAATCAACATACTTTAAACTGGAAATTCAAGAAGATATTTAAACAGCAACTTTTTCACTATAATTTTTCTCTAATATTTATCTTTACTTTATAGCTTAATAAATATTGTTTCCCTTTTGCAATTACATTTAAAATCACTGATCTTAAATGGTTTTATTGTTATCTAGTATACACTCTGATCCAGAAGCAGAAATTATGTACCAAAAATCATTTTCAAATTTTTAATTAGGTAAAATTCTTTCCTAGTGTTCTCATTTATTAATAGATAAGGTTACTATTCTACAATTTTCATATAGGTCACATAAGATCATATAAGGCAGTAAGTCCTTGCAGGATAATAGGAATATCATAGATTGTGTTCTTTTAGTTATTTTATGACAATAGATCAAAATTTCACCTTGGGAATAATTGCGATGGTATTTAGTAAACCTTCATCTTAAAAAAAAAAAAAAAACTGTAAAAAATAAAGAAAAAGGAGAAAAATATAAACTTTACTCACTGCTATCTCCCAAGAGTAATCAGTAGTATCATTTTAGTGTATTTTCTTCACTTTAGTTTTTTTATTGTTATTCATATAATATGCCCAGTATGATGTTTAAGAATACTTTTATGACCAATGAGGCTGTTTGAATCTAGGCCTCTCCACTTCTTAGTTGTATGACTTTGTTAGTTACATAACATCTCTCAACCTTGGTTTCATCATTTGTAAAATGGAAACAATATCAGTATTTTTGTTAAATTATTGTGAGAAATAAGTTAAATAGCATATATGTTAAGTACACATATGCTGGAAATACAGTTTGTATAATCTGTTTTTACAGTTAGCTTTATATCACATGCAGTTTCTCATCTAAATGATTATTTTTTAAAACATGATTTTTAATGTTTATATAAAGTATCATTGTGATTTTCTGTTTCCTTATTTTGAACATTTATTGATTTATACTCGGTTATTTATTAAAACAAATACTATGTGTAGCTTTTTTTCTTATCTTTTATTTTCTCAAGGCAAATTCCAGAAAGAGAAATTACTAGGCTAAAAAGAACATGGATATTTAAAAAATTCCCTTGTGGTGCAACTTACAAAATTGCCCTTTATCTTCTCTCTAGTAGTCTCTTAAAGTGTTCATATCTCTATACATTTGTTGATAGTGACTTTTTGAAAATTCATTTTATTTTAAAATCAAACATGTCTTTCATATCTTGGTAACTTTTTTTATAACCACCAGGGTGGTGTATGAGATATGTCCTCTGAGTGTTAACTCAGGCTGAAGATAAATATCAGCCTGATCCTCAGGCTCATGATATGTGCCTGTATCAACACCATTCCTCTAGTTTTCACTCTGCAGCCATCAATGTGTGAAAGTAGTCAGCTGGTATTTATCAAATGAAGGTTATGAATCTGAGCTATATTCCCCAAAGATTTATGAACTATAAAATGGTATTATTATTATGTTCTGTCATTGCATTGGGCTGTTTAGCTGCCTTCCATTTTATGTGGTTAAGTTCCTGAGGATCCATTTGCATGAAAACTACTGTGTGTACTCATTTCGTATTGTATTGTGGCAAACGCTATAATCTACAGGGTTCCTATTCATTTTGGAATTCATTTCACAGCTCACTAATTGTGTGAATGAGAAGAGGAAATATATGCTTTTATTCCAAAGCATGCCAAGCAGATGGCCCAAAGTTCACTGCTACCCTCATTGTCAGGATCTCTCTTCTGTAGGTAGTGAGCCTGGCATAGATCCGTCAAACACAATGTGAGGGTCCATTTAACACAGCACTTGACAGTTACTGAGCCTCTGGTTTGTGATGACTTATAAACATTTTATTTTTTATCATTCACCTCTAAAGTGGCCAGTCATTTGAGCAGGTGCAAACACAGTAGAATTCATATTCATTTTGCTTGAGAAGCAAAAATGAACTTTTATTCATATGGAAATTTTGGGAAAAGAAAACAGTACAGGGGATTAAGCTTAGTTTCTTGAAAAGGGATTAACACATGTATTGAGATTCAAAACTGTATCATCATTTCTGAGACTGAACCTTTTGAAAAGCTGAATTGCAGAAAAAATTAGGGTTTATATCTTTAAGCTTTTTAGGTAAATCTCTTCAAATCTCTTGTTTCTGACTATGAAAGGAAATTATTACTCATTTACTTTTATACACAATATGTAATTTAAGGAACCATTAAAAATTGTTCATATTTGCATTCCTTGTGTATGTGCGCACACACACACATGTGTACAGAGGAACAGAGTAAGCTAGAGACAAAGGGTGGGACAAAGAATGAAATAATGCATGTCTGCACACATTTCCTACTTAAGCAGAGATAGTGGGATGATATGAAATTATGTTATCACTTCAGGAAATGGAGGGTAGGTCAGATGTGCTAATGGAGCCTATGAAAGGGATTTGATCACAGTAGCTTCTTTAAGAGAACCACAGCATGTGGAAATATTGTTTTCTCCCTTACATGAAGAAAAACTGGGTATTTATTTCTCTCACGGGTTCTTTATCTCTACTTACAAACCTCCTATCATGGGTTTCCCATGTTGTACTGACGCCACTTTTCCTTTTCTCTCATTTTAAGACTGATGCTGCTCTCATGTATGACGCTGTGCACGTGGTGTCTGTGGGTGTCCAACAGTTTCCCCAGATGACAGTCAGCTCCTTACAGTGCAATCGACACAAACCCTGGCGCTTTGGGACCCGCTTCATGAGCCTAATTAAAGAGGTGAGTCAGGAGAAGTACCTCTGCTCTGTCTCACTTGTCCTCAAGTTGAATGAATTGAGATTATTGCAGTTTCCCTCACAGGTAATCTTTTACTTGTATCTTTTAAATTAAGCTTTCTTATTTTTCCCCTACAAGCAAAATTAGCATTTTTACTAAATAATATGGAAGAAAAGGAAAAATTACATGATAAATAAATGAATTTATATAAAATATCTATGATTGTGTGAACAGAAGAGAATCAGTGATATATGACTTATGACATTTTTGCTTTTCATCTTTCAGAATCTTTATGTATGTTGTTTTTGTGTTGCTCAGTCATATCTGATTGTGTTACTTTTCATTTACGTGGAAAAATAGATATTTAAAGAATATTGATAACATAGGCCACAAAATATGGAATGAATTTTTAACTTGAATGCCGTTTGCACTACACTAAATTACACCCAATTTGTACATTTTCAAGAATTACTTTTTAGAGCTATGATTCCTAAGTATAACATCTAGTTATTTTAATTGTATTAGCATTAACATAAAACAGGATATATAGAGTCATAAAAGTGCAAAGTTTACTTCATGTTGCATAGTACAACCATTTTTATGGCTATGTATCATTTCTAATTACGTCTATTACAGTTTAAGACCAAGTATGCTCATAGTAAGGATAAAAAGGGAGAATTCTTAAAGATCACACACAAACATGCAAACTCACACATTTACATCACACACATATTCTTCCTATTCATCTTCTCCTGAAGGAAATTCCTTTGTCAGCTAAGGATATTTTTTATTTGATACAGCAGGAGTTTTTTATTTTTTATTAAAGTACGGTTGATTTATGAGTTTTTATATGAAAGGTTAACTATGAATATTTAATCTTCACTATGAAAAGTCACAGCTGTTATTACCATATATAAGATTTTTCATTTATTGCTTAAAGGAAATCATCAGCTCATCATAGAATAAATTATTTATCATAAAAATAAAAGTGCAAACAGAATCATAATTAAGAATCATCAGGACCTTGGCAAAGAATATTCGTGAGTTCCTTGTCTAATTATTACTAAACTCTGAGATAGGTGGGATGATAGTCCTGTAACAGCATATTGTTCTCTTATTACTCCACATTCTGCATTTACTTCTGGTGTAAAACTAAGTCTTAGAGGATTGCTAACATACCACATTGGTCTGGCTAGTTGAAGAACAGCTTTTTCTGAGTGAAGCACTTGACAATTGAGACGTGTGTCAAACAGCCCTGTAAGAAACTGTAATTCACTATTGTATTCATTGTAGGGTGTTGAGGATCTTGTCCACTAAATCACATAGGGTCTCTCTTATGAAGACCAAAAAGAGAGATTTCTGTCAGGTTTCAATACCAGGAAAAGCTGAGTTTCTCCTGGGCAATTGATGTGTCTTAAATTATGGATCTTGTATCTTGTGTTTTCATCATATTTTCTTCTTTGCTTTGGTTGCTGGAAAGTTCAGAATTTAATTTGTGATTGGTTTTATTAGTTGCACAGTTTCATTGATGTACATTTCCCTGTGCTGTCTTTAACTCAGATTTCTTTTACTATTCTGCACTTCTACTTCTGTGCTTCTTGATCCCATTTCTTAGTTTTAAACTACTGTAGATTTTTGTTCACTGCCCACAATTATTTTCTTTGGAAAAAGTTAAGTTAAAAAATGTTTTCTTCCCTTACTGGACACCTGTTGACACATGATGACCTAAGGGATGACCTTTTGCAATATCCACTGAGACTTATATTATAGTTTTTAAAAAATTTACTTATAATTTATTAGCATAAAATTGTTTTAGAATTTCTACATATAAGTATCCAAGAACATATGGAGCCTAAGAAATGTAGTAATAATTATATCCATTTGTAATACTTATTGAAATGTTACCCTTTATCTACTGGGTTTTACCTCTTTTGAGTCTCAGTATATATTCAAACATAATTGTGAGTATATGTTACATTAGGTAAAATTTTCACATGTAACTGTATTTCTAAGCTATTTGCAAATGACATATATAACATCTACTTTGGGCTATATAACCAGCAGAGTGCGAAATCTTTTTATATTAAAAAACCTAGATATTTGCTCACTCTTGAGGGATAAATCCATTGTGTATCTAGATTATTATATTCTCATCTCTTTCTACATAAAGAGATGCTCCTATAGGAAGTGTACATTGATGTGAAGGAATTTTGATACATTTCTCCCAGTATCACACAAGGTAAAATAAAGCAATAAGTTAATTATTCTAAGTATAAAGTGTATGATTGAAGTAATATAACAAAATGTTTCCTAGATTTAGTTTCTTTAATTGTAATAAAATATTTATTTTGTATTAGTTTTATGTTATAAATGGTATTTTATAATAGTATTTCTAGTTGTAATCCCCAGTGGGATATTTACTATTTCAAGTTCTTCTCACTTTGCTGAAAGAGCTGTGCTATTTAAAACATAAGCCACAAATTTCTCATAAAGGAAGGTTATACCTGGCAAATGCAGTATTTAAAATGAAAAATTTACAATAAATTTTTCCTGAGACTTGGGTACCATATTTAGAAAAAAACATACTTCAAAGTTCAGAAGGGAATAAAATGTTAAATATGAAAAATGGACAGCAATGTAAATTTATGAGAAATAACAAAAATAGTGTTTCTTTTTCCTTGTACAAAAAAAGGTTTATCTTCTTATCCTTTACATATTTAATAATCTATGGTTTTTGTTTGTTTTCCCCACAGGCACATTGGGAAGGCCTCACAGGCAGAATAACTTTCAACAAAACCAATGGCTTGCGAACAGATTTTGATTTGGATGTGATTAGCCTCAAGGAAGAAGGTCTGGAAAAGGTACTTGAAACATTCAGTTTATTTACTTTAATTGTTAAATAAGCATATCCTAATGAAGAAATACATATTTCCTGTTGTATTCACATTTCACTGACATTTAAATTTGTTAAGTAACTGTAAGAAATTTGTTCTCAATTCATTATATTGGACATAATAATTGGCAATTAGAACTCAAAGATGTCTTTTAAGATATTTGATATGTTTTTATTTCCTCATCAGGTTTTTCTAATTCTCTGCATATAATGTATATAATCTTAATTTAATATAAGGTATACTAATATATTAATATAATCCTAATTAGCTATAAAATATAATTAGAAGATATTTGGTATAATATGAGTCTTTGTATATGTAGCTTAGAGTAGCTTAGAATCACATGTGCCTTCATAGACTTTCCCACTTAGAGCAGACCATATAAAACAGTTAAATACTAAAACATGTGTCCACTGCTGGGTCATATTCAAGAGAAATGTCTGAATTAATGTACACAAGTAAATTAGGTATGAACATGAATGCTATACATTACATTGACTCTGTCTTCCTTGATTTTATTTGTACAATTGAGGTGATGTACAGAGTTTGGGATGTGTGCTACTTTTAGAACATTTAAATAGACATTCACTTATATTTTTAATATATGCATTTAGATATTTTTGATGTATTTATTGAAAGTTACAAATTAAAATAGATATTTTGATAAGAACTTTAGAAAAAAAGTTTGAGATAATATTGCTGTAAAGATATTGTTATATTTCACCTAACAGGGGTCTTTTAGCTTGAAATGAAACAAAATATATATAAATGTTGATTAAATGATGCAGGAGAGAGAAAACACATATTTTTAATGTCACCAAGAAAAGAAGTATATCATGACCAATTGAGTAAAAATAATTGGAGTATTACCTCTTTTCATTGAGAGTTTGGTTGTATCCTTTGTCAAGACCATGCAAAATCAGGAATCTTATAATAAACTGAAACTAAAATATTCATGAGACTGTCACTTCCTAATTACCTTGCTTCCAAGACTGAGAACATCAGTTAATACCCAAGGCTGGAACTGATAATGGTGAAGTTCAGTCAGCTCATATGGACTAATCTCAATATTTACTGGGAATGCTATTTCCTTATTCTATGGAAGTACTCAGGTCACTAGGATGAGCCTCAAGCACTGCTTATATTTCAACACATTAACATAAAAATGGTGATGCTCTTCATATTACCATAGACCCAGTCCTATCTTAGTTAGACTCAAAATAAAGAAAACATTAGAGGTTTTTTCAGGCTTAAGTGTGAATTATACAAATACCCTGAATGTAATAGTTACCAGGTATATGTTATGATCTATCCTATTGATAAGCAGAGTGTAATAATGTGAGTTATACCTGTTGCCTTGACATTTCATCAATATTTCGTGTTCTTATCTGAAATTTGAAAATTTGGTTTGATAAATTAATTACACATAGTCCTTATCCTTAAGAGGCTCAAGAGGCATTTTATATAGAATGATCAGATAACACACATTTGTAAGTAAATACAATGGAAAATCTGTTTCAAGCTTCAAAAGAGTAATAAAAGAATATTTCTGATAAGAGTATAATTAAGTATATCACAGCACACAAAGCTCTTAGAATTATCTTAGAATAATGGAGAATTTATAGATTAGTAGAAATTGAATAATTTCAAAAAGATGTACAATATAGGAAAGATGCATAATGTTTCATTTGATCATATATATATATTTATATATGTGTATATATAGATAGATATTTATATATATATATGTACACATACACGGTCTTCCCTGGCTGCTCAGCTGGTAAAGAATCCACCTGCAATACAGGAGACCCCAGTTCGATTCCTGGGTCAGGAAGATCCCCTGGAGAAGGGATAGGCTACCAATGCCAGCATTCTTGGGATTCCTGGTGGCTCAAATGGTAAAGAATCTGCCTGCAGTGGCGGAAGACCTGAGTTTTATCACTGGGTTGGGAAGATCCTTTGGAGGAGGGCATGGCAACCCACTCCAGTATTCTTTCCCAGAAAATTCCATAGACAGAGGAACCTGATGGGCTACAGTCCCTGGGGCCACAAAAAGTCAGATACGACTGAGCACACACACATATGCATATATATTCATTTGATAATTTATATACACTTAATATTTTATTTGATTATATATATATATATATATATATATATATATATATATATATATATATATATATATATATATATGCATAGGACTTCCCGGGTGGCTCAGTGGTAAAGAATCTGCCTGTAATGCAGGAGACCTGAGTTCGATCCCTGGGTGGGGAAGATCCCCTGGAGAAGGGAATGGCAACCCACTCCAGTATTCTTGCCTTGTAAATCTCCTGGACAGAGGAGCCTGGAGGGCCACAGTGTACAGGGTCACAAAGAATTGGACACTACTGAGCATGAGCTATATATATATATATATATATATATATATATATATACACACATATTATATACACACACACATACTCTCACATACTGTAGAAGTGGGAAATAGAGCTAAAATGCTGGTTTGTGTCATACCATGAACACCTTGTCAAGATATTTGCAATCATATTTGCAATGCATACATTGTGATTTCAAAGACAGAATAGTCTGCAGTCCAGTGGGTTGCTTGGGAAGATATAGTTTGGAATAACTTTACTATGAAGCCATGAAACTCTTCTGAGAGTATAATTTAGAATAAACAGTGACAGATGGTATTAACTGAACCTTCATCTGCTGCTAAGTCACTTCAGTCGTATCCGACTCTGTGTGACCCCATAGATGGCAGCCCACCAGGCTCCGCTGTCCCTGGGATTCTCCAGGCAAGAACACTGGAGTGGGTTGCCATTTCCTTCTCCAGTGCATGAAAGGGAAAAGTGAAAGTGAAGTCACTCAGTCATGTCCGACTCTTAGCGACCCCATGGACTGTGGCCTACCAGGCTCCTCCGTCCATGGGATTCTCCAGGCAAGAGGACTGGAGTGGGCTGCCAGTGTTAGTTTAAAGAAGAGCAGAATATTGGGACTCTGTTTTTAAGGGATAATGGTGGAGCCTATATGGCAAAAGTGGAAGGAGCTGGTTATAGAGCTAGAAATCAAACACTGGAGGAAAAAAAAAATGGGGAAAGGAAATTTACTTTAAAATGAAATTGGCACAAATCTCCTGAGAAGACAGATAAAGTCCTGAGAGTGGGTACAGGTTAGCTATAGGGAAAAAGAACTAAGAGTTCACATCAAACAGTTTCAGAACCTTTGAAAATTAGTACATGAAGTCATCAGCTAAAAGAAGGAAGTGGGATTTAGTTTAGTCAGTATTTTAGTTTAGTTACTATTTTCCAAATAGTGGAAATATTTTGGAAATACCATTACGGCAGACTTGACTTTGAAATTGTAGGAATGAAAAGTGAAAATTGCTCAGTTGTGTCTGACTCTTTGTGACCCCACGGACTGTAGCCTGCCAGGCTCCTCTGTACGTGGAATTCTCCAGGCAAGAATACTGGAATGGGTAGCCATTCTTCTCCAGGGGATCTTCCCAGCCCAGGGATTGAATCCAGGTCTTCTTCATTGCAGGCAGATTCTTCACCATCTGAGCCACCAGAGAAACCAGCGAAAGATATTCAATTTTTAATTTAGTAGACTGATTAATAGGTCAAGGACTAAATTCAAACCAAATTGGGCTCAAATCTTTCTTCCACCATTAACTATTTACAAACAAGTTTCTTATTCCCTCTAAAATACAGTGTCTCCAACTATATCGTGGGTAATAGCAATATTTGCCTCCTGAAGGCTCATAAGTCTTGTTGATTTTACCTTTGTCTTTTCCTAAATAGTATAGTTACCAATTCATAGATGAAAAGACAGAGTTCCTAAATTGATAGAGTTCACATTTTGAAAGGTTCAATAAATGGTGATTCAGGAGACTTAAATTCCAATTCCAGTTCTATCACACATGTATGAACTTCATCCTTCCACCCAACTTCACTATGCCAAATTCCCCATCTCAAAAAAAGCTGAGTGAAATGAGCTTCTCTCTTGTACTGGCTGGAGAAAAAGATATCATGATCTCTAAAAGAACCTAAAAATACTGCATTCATATGAATAAGGCTAGGAATGTTAACTATCCTCAATCCTATCTGCTCATGCAACTGACTCTTTTCTGATTCTTGTAATCTTTGACTTTATTTATTCATTTAATTCCCTAACAATTATTCAATAAACATCTATTTTATGCATTTGCAATGGTTATACTCTAGTGAAGAAAACCTGCCAATAATAAATGAATTCATAAAATTATAACAAAGGATTGGACAGTCATATATGTTAAAATAAAGACCTCTTGTTTGTATGTACATTAAACAGATATATTTTGAATTGTTTTTTCAGATGTTAATCTTAGGATTAAAACAATTAATGGCAGTATAATACATACTTCTGATATTTGTGACTATGGAGCTTCCTGTGGAGGAAGGAACAGGTATACTTCTGACAAAGAGAGAGAAGTAGGACATATTCATTCAACTGAACTTGGGGTTAAAATGCTACTCTGGATACAGCTTTCCACCTAGCTAGGAATCATAGATCAAAGTGAATTCCTTCTCCTTTGTCTCACCAGGGACCTTGGTAAGAACCTACCCCAGTTAGTCATGGTCTAAGAAGGGTCACCTGTACTGCATAAACAAGCAGTCACATCTATTATTATTATTATTATTATTTTTTGGTTTAATTGGGGCAAGAAATAATGTCTTTATTCAAAAACCCAGGAGTTAGATCAGACTTCTTTTATACTAAAAGGGGAGGAGGTAAAGTCAAACATTTCCTGGATCTGGTCAGCTTCCGGAGAGGAGGTGTTAATTTCTTCCTTCCTGTGGTCATTCACAGATGGGCCTGGTCAGATAAAAGAAAGGTCAAGAATACTGCATACACATCCAACCACATCTGTCCAAAAAAGCCCTTGGGACATGGCAGTCCTTTCTCTGAAACAGAGGAGGAAGATTAAGGATATAAGACAGTAAATGACTTTGTTTCCCTCAGGCAATGCTAGGACAATTTCTTTAAGAGCCTGATATTGATCATGGCATCTGATCCCATTACTTCATGGTGAATAGAAGGGGAAAAAGTGGAAGCAGTGATAGATTTTATTTTCTTGAACTCCAAAATCATTGCAGACAGTGACTGCAGCCATGAAATTGAAAGATGCTTGCTTCTGCAAAGGAAGGCTATAACAAACCTACATAGTATATTGAAAAGCAAAGACATCACTTTGCCTCCAAAGTTCCATACAGTCAAAGCTATGTTTTTTCCAGTAGTGTAGTATGGATGTGAAAGTTGTACCATAAAGAAGGCTAAGTGCTAAAGAATTGATGCTTTAGAATTGATGGTTGATGCTTTGGGATTGGGTGATGGAGAAGGCTCTTGAGAGTCCCTTTGATAGCAAAGAGATCAAACAAGTCAATCCTAAATAAATCAACCCTGAATATTCATTGATAGGACTGATGTTGCAGCTGAGGCTCCACTATTGTGGCCACCTGATGCAAAGAGCTGACTCATTGGAAAAGATTCTGATCCTGGGATGGGTTGAAGGCAAAAGAAGAGGGCAGCAGAGGATGAGATGGTTAGGTAGCACCACCAACTAAATAGACATGAATTTGACCAAACTCCAGGAGATAATAGAGGACAGAGGAGCCTGAAATGCTGCAGTCCATGGGGTTGCAGAGTTGGACACAACTTAGCGACTGAACAACAACAATTGAGATAATAACAATACAAAAAGGAAAATTACAATAAATGATTTTCCCAGCTTGAATCATTGTTCAAAGATCATGTTGTATATTCCACTTTCAAAATATGTTTAGAATCTATCTAATTCCCTCCACATCCTTTGCTATAATTGTAACCAAGAGACCCTTCACCTGGGCACTACATTGGAGATATACAAATTTATTTGTAACTGACAATAAAATTAATAGATTTTTTTAAAGGATATGTAACTAGGATATGATTTACCATTGGAAATGGTTTGACTTATTTTGTACTCTGAGACTTAGCTATGTTTTAGGAAAGACCAGTTTCAGATGGAACAAAAACATGACTAATGGCAATAGATATTAAGAAATATTCAGATGGTTCTTAGAATATGACATCAAAAAGATTCTGTTTAGAGCAAAAACAGTTAGGAAAGTTTTACACAAAATAGGTTTGAACTGAGTTGATGACAGTACATGATAATGGTTCATTTCTATTGCAAAATGAGCTATCTAAAGGCCATTAAAAAAACACTTAGACTTTAACAAGAATTTCTTCCAAGAAACTGTGTACAATAATAAGTACAATAATAAAATTGCTTTATCCTACCACCTGATTGAATTTTCTTACTGAATGTTCATTGTGACATCTATGTACATCATGAGCTTTCCAAGAAAAAAAAAATCAATCTCTTGCTATTATATTTTATTGGTTATTTAAATGGATTTTTATTATACTTGAGAATATTTTCATCTAAATAGAAATGTTAAACTAAAATAATAATTGTGTACCTCTCTTGCCCTTTCCATAGCATCAGAATTTCCTATCTATTCTGGTTATTTTTCTGATAGTCTCCTAAATGTGATATTTAATATATTAAAATAGAGGATAGAATGTTCTGTCTCCTCAGTAAAAGGCCTAATAAATCCTTATTGAAATGTGGCTGTTTTATTAATATTATATTAATCTGGAAAAAACACAAAGATCAAACTAATACATTTCTCTGGCCAGAAGTGGTGCAAGCCTATGAACAATCAGGCTGTGTGTTTGCCTCAGCATGCTTTTAGAATAAAATCAGCCCCCTTAGGGACAATCTTGAGAAAGAAAAGTGGCTATCAAGAGCCATCTTATGGAATATATGTTTGCCAGTTTCTACAAAATTAAGAATTTATATAAATAACATAAATCAAGATGATCCATATTTGCAAACCTGTAAAAGTTTGAATTTGTTATATTTTACTATCAAGTAAAGATTCAACTTCTAAAATCTGTGTTTTCTGAATATTCATTACTTGCATTTTACCTACTGGTAGAGAAACTGCTATCAGCAATCCATAGACTTCTTGCTAAAAACTCAAATTGATAATATATGGAAAGAGTGAGAATTAGTAGTGAGACTGTGCCTGTCTGAGTTTACAAATGTATATATTCCAGGAAAAGAACGTGTTTCAAAGTGCATTTGAAGAATTTTTTTGTAGAATATATATATTTTTAAAGAAAGAGTGGTAATTTCTATACAAAATTTTAGTGTTGAACTTTCTCTTGTCAGAAGAATCATTAACCCCCTCTGAAAAGATATCTGAATGGATTTACAGTCCAAAATTTATCTAAATCTGAAGATCTACCTTAGATAACTGAGGATTTTTTTTTTAATAGATTTGTAAACACCTAATGCATAGCAGCTTTTATCTTTCTCTCTTTGATGACACTTGGTACATACATCTTGGTCTCCATGGCAACAATGACCCCTAACTTTCCTAGGAACTGAGATTTCTTTTTCCTCCCTTTAGGAAAGCAATGATAATGATGATGTTGACCTTTACACCTGTGGTAAATGTGTTATTTGCTTCTTGAAAAGCAAAATTGATCCTAGGAAGTACACAAACTTAGTGTCTGTCTTTGAAGATGTTAACTGTTTAATTTGTCTGAGTCATACAAAGAATCATTACATGCCAAATTTCATAACTGCACTGATATTTTTGAGTTTGTGTCAGTGTATTTATAGTTATTATTTTGCTTTATAACTGTCGCAAAGAGTTGGACACAACTGAAGTGATTTAGCAAATAGCATGCATGTGTACTAAACATAATTATAATGCATTGGTTTGATTTCAAAGTCATCTCTGAAGTACATTTTTATCCTTGCAAACAATGGCCCTTACTTGAATGTTATCACAGTTATATTTGAGAACAGTAAATTCATTGATTCAAATTGTATTTTAAAAATCAAAACTATTACCTGTCTCTTAACTCTTTAATTATGTTTAGACTTTGTCTTAAACAAAAATAAAAATCAGTGATGAAAAAAAATCTATGTTTAGATTATTCATCCCTTTCTGTGAGACCATTATATACTTATTGATTTCTTGTTCTCATATTAATGCTATAGTTCTCAAATGGTGAAATTCCAGACCTATGTTAACTGGTTGATAGACAGTTTTAGAAAAGTCATTAACTGAGGAGTTCTTTGCATTGTATTACCATTGTTGTTTAGTCTCTAAGTCATGTCCAACTTTCTTGTGACCCTATGGACAATGACCCTATGCCCACCAGGCTCTTCTGTCCATGGGCTTTCCCAGGCAAGAATATTGAAGTGGGTTCCCTTTTCCTTCTCCAGGGCATCTTCCTAATCCAAGAATTGAACCAGTGTCTCCAGCAATTGCAGGCAGATTCTTAACTGCTGAGCCACTGAGAAGCCCTAACATTGGAAGGAGTGAAGTAAATGAGGGCAAAACCCATCTAATTTACCTGTAATACTTAGTAAGAAAACTGCTATGTTGAAAAAACTCAGTGCCCACTGTTCATGTGCCATGTAGGCTTGAGAAACCTGAGTTTGCAAGTTATGTAGAAAGAATAGATGCACTAAATAACAGAAATATGCAGCCCACCAATTACATTGGTGCTTCCCTGGTGGCTTAGTGGTAAAGAACCAGCCTGCCAATGCAGGAGACACAGGTTCGGTCCCTGCATGTTTGTGTGTGTGTGCGTGTGAGAGAGAGAGAGTATGTAAATATTTATATATATAAATTACATATGTATTTATATATATAATCTCTTATTTATCTATTTATCTGTGATGAACAGTTAGATTGCTTCCATGTCTTGACAACTGTACATAATACTTCTGTAAACACTGGGGTGCATTTATCTTTTTGAATTAGTGTTTTCTGTTTTGGTTTTTTGATCTTTCTTTTTTTTTTTTTGGATATATACCAAGGAGCGGAATTGCTGGTTCTATGGTAGTTCTATTTTTATTTTTTTTGAGAAAGCTCCATACCTTTTCCACAGTAGCTGTACCAATTTACATTCCCACCAAAGTGTACAAGAGTAAGTTCTCTTTTCTCCACATCCTCACCAACGTTTGTTATTTGTGTTCTTTTTGATGATAGCAGTTCTGACAGGTATGAGTTGGTATCTCACTGTGGTTTTGATTTGCATTTCCAAGATGATTAGTGATGTTGAGCATCTTTTCATATATTTGTTGGCCATCTGCATTTCCTCTTTGGAAAAATGTCTGTTCAGTTCTTCTGCCCAGGTTTTATTTGGGTTATTTGTTTTCCTGATTTTGAATTGAATGAGCTCTTTAAGGAACCCTGATGCTTCAGCAGGTAAAGAATCCACCTGCAATGTTGGAGACATGGGTTTAATACCTGGTTCGGGAATCCTTAGTGAAGGGAATGGCAACCCACTCCAGTATTCTTGCCTGGAGATTTCCATGGATAGAGGAGGCTGGCAGGCTACAATCCATGGGGTCACAAAGAGTCAGACATGACTGGGAACTAACACTTATATATGTCCGATATATATTAACTACCCTTATTGGTCATATCATTTGCAAATATTTTCTTCCATTCAGTAGGTTGTCCTTGTTTTGTTGATAATTTTGTTTCCTTTCCTGTGAAAAATATTTTAAGTTTAATTAAGACCCATTTGTTTGTTTTTACTTTTATTCCCTTTGCTTTAGGAGACAGATCCAAAAATATATTGCTATGTTTATGTCAAAGATTGTTCTGTCTATTTTTTCCTCTAGGAGTTTTATGGTTTCTGGTCTTGTATATAGGTCTTTAGTCTATTTTAATTTATTTTTGTGTATGGTGTTAGAGAATGTTCTAATATCATTATTTTATAAATAAGGAAGAATTTTTTTAAGGCAATCTTATTTTTTGACAGAGACTCCACATTGTGCTAAGACTGTATATAATGTATAGTGTGGTTTCTCATGGTCACCAAACAGACCTTCTTTAGAAAATTGCCAGTTATGCTCTTTACTCAAGACATATTTGTCTAAAATTAAGTAAAAACTATGTATAATCAGAGTTTTTTTTTTTTCCTTTTTACATTGTTCTGTGATGAAAAACTGTATCACTCTTTCCCTTATTCCCCAACATACATGGTTATATTGTTAGCAAATGCCAAGAAGAGAGTGTGAATAGAATTTTGATAGATTCTATGATGCCAATAGTTTTTTAGTGGATAAATTATTTCTTAATCTTAAATGAGCTTGACTTCATATATAACTAATATTTTACACCCAGCTGGAAATGTTTATTTTGTTTCTACCTGAGAAAGCTTTTGGTATACTTGTCAAAATTATTATTTAAAATTCCACAGAGAATTAAAAAACCTGTCCCACTGATTATGCTTACAAGGAAAAGTACTAACATATATGTTTAGAACAAATTACAAAATGCTAATTACAGACGAGGCAAACAATCATATATCTCAGGAGAGGAAAGAAAAACATTATCTCAGCCAAAGGAGTAATATGAAGTACAAAACAAAATTTATGCTGAGGAAACTATCAGAAACAAAGATAAATAAATAAAGCATCAACTAATTAATGAGATACTCAGATAAATAACTTTAAAATCATCTGAAAATAAATGTTTTTCTACATGAGAAAATAAATCAAAGCAACAAAAGAGAAAATGTAGCTTACCACACAAACTTATATGAAGAATTTTTTAAAATCCTGAGAAATATAAAAAATAAAGCACATTGTGTTTATATAAAATTCTTATGAATATGTATTTTAACATGAGATGCAGTTTAGGAAAAATGCAAATAAGTAGCAGAGATATGTACATATTATTCCTGAAGTTAAAGATATTATTATGGTAGAGCTTGACCAGAACATGTGGAATATAGTATGAAAAGCAAAATCTATGAATATAAAAGAATAGACAGTACCGAGCACACATGCACACACATTCAATATTTGCTGAATAAATGAATAGATGTAGAAAGTTAAAAACTTTCAAAAACCTGAAAGTCTTCATTATACAGTAATTTGTTCACTTATTCCATTCAGTCATTTATTCAATAAATATTCATTGTATTATTGTTCAGTCACTAAGTCATGTATGACTCTTTGCAGCCCAATAGACTGCAGGGTGACAAATAAGCCTTGTCATACTCCTTTCCCAATTTTGAGTGAGTCATTTGTTCCATGTTATGTTTAGCTGATGCTTCTTGACCCACATACAGATTTCTCAGGAGACAGGTAATGTGGTCTGGTATTCTCATCTCTTTCAGAATTTTCCCACAGTTTGTTGTGATCCACACAGTCAAAGGCTTTAGCATTGTCAATGAAGCAGAAGTAGATGTTTTTCTGGAATTCCCTTGCTTTCTCTATGATTCAACAATACTAGATTCTAAATCCTGGTAGGGCAAATGCTTTGACCAGCTTTAGACACTGATGTGAGAAGCATTTGGAATGATTATACATTATTGTCTGTGGTAACCCCAAATGAAGATCCAACAATGCAGCTGAAGAAAAGTGTGTGTGTTAGTTGCTTAGTCATGTCCAACTCTTTGAGACCCAATGGACTGTAGCCTGCCAGGCTCCTCTGTCCACGAGATTCTCCAGGCAGGAATACTGGGGTGAGTTGCCATTACCTATGCTGAAGAAAAAGGGCATCTTAATTGAGAAGTCAGGGTTAGAGGTCATAATTCAAATAAAAGCTTTTGAGCAGAATGAAAAATATATATATGTATAGAAATATATATAGCATGTATAGAAAACATAACCACATGAATCGTTTAGGGAAATTCTAAATCTGATAAAATCCACCTTTAGAAAATGAAGAAATGGCTATTTCAGGCAACTGTAGTGAAAAGAAATTATTCTCTCTTGATTTAAAAAATTCCAAATAGAGAATCCTAGAAACTTTCAATAAAAAAACAATTACCAAATATTTACCAACAAAGAAATAAATATTGGGCTACCCTCAGTCTTTTTAGTAACACTAAATATTAGAACACTTGAATAGGACTTACAGAGCTCTTGAAGGAAGAAGGCTATGACACAATATGTCATTATTTAGTCAAGTTTTTTTGTATAGGAGCATGATAAAAACATTTTCAAGTCTGCAAACAGAAGCATGTCATGTAGTTATCCTTTATAAATAAATTGTCTTGTATAAGAGCAGTGATAAATGTTCCCCAACAAAGAGGAAACTGTGGCTAGAAATCCTAGTAACATTAAGAGCAATTAAAGCATACAAATAGAAAGTTATGAATAATTGTTTTAAAGATTATATTAAAAAATACATTTATTTTCCCTGAGAGTGATCTGTAATAAAAAAACAAATGACAATGAGAAGCAGTGTCCACAGCCCTAGACTGACTTAACTAAAACTATGAATCAGTATGTGTAATAGCAAAATGAACCAAAGTAGTGAATTTTCATAGAATAGATGTCACTTTAATATTGATGATTCAATATTGATTTTATAATGTTATTGTAAACGTTTAAACAAATGTTGATAATGCCCATTTAGTAGACTGAAAACTTTGTCTTCTTGTAGATTACCACAGGAAAAGAAAAGTCTGCCAAAAAAATCCAGAAGTAGAAAAGAAATAGTGAAAACCAGATAATATGAAAACATTAAGGCTAAGAGCAAGATTCAGGGAGAAAAAAATAGGGCATTAAACACATTTATGATGAGCTTCTTATAAAGAAACCCATAAAATGAGAAGTATGTTGAAAGTGTAAGTATAGGTAATTATCAGCAAATGCAGATACATTAAAAAGATAAACATGATTAATACTAGATACTGGAAGTTTAAATGAAATGGATTACTTGGAATTGCAAGCTATTTTTATATGATAACACATTCTATCTAGAAATAAAGACAATAGTCATATACTATATAAATATCATTCAATTATGTAAGTTAAAGTATTCAAAGTAGAAGATGACTGAGTAATATTAGGTCATTTGTACAGACATGGATCGAGCTAGAGCCTGTCATACAGAGTGAAGTAAGTCAGAAAGAGAAAAACAAATATTGCATTTTAACACATTTATGTGGACTCTAGAAAATGATACAGATGAACCTATTTGCAGGTAGGAATAGAGACACAGACATAAGAGAATGGACAAGTAGACACAGCAAAGGAAGGAGGTTGGGACAAATTGAGAGATAAGGATTGGCATTGGTATATACACACACACACACACACACACACTACATGTGTAAAATAGATAGCTAGTGGGAAGCTAGTGGATAGTACAGGTAGCTCAACTTGGTGCTCTGTGATGACCTAGATGGATAGGATGGGCTTGATGAGAGGGAGGTTCAGAGGGAAGGTATGTATGCATGCATATACCTGATTCACTTCATTGTACAGCAGAAACTACACAATTTAAATAAAAAAAGAAATGAAGAACCCATTGTATATCAGAAAAAAAGTAGAAGATGAATTTTGAGGAAGTTTTATTATACCATATATGATCAGGTGGATCATAATGAACACAGTAATAGTTTTGGAAAGCTATATAGCAACATGTACTAACAATCTTGACTCATTTTTTTTTTTTGGCTCAGTAATTCCAATTCTAGGAATCTGTTTTTAAAATACTAAAATATGTGGGCAAATATTTGTAAATAACTGTTTTACTAAAGCCTTATTTTTAAAATTTATTTATTTTTTTAATTGAAGGATAATTGCTTTACAGAATTTTGTGGTTTTCTGTCAAACATCAACAGCCTTAGGTGATGTTCCTATTTTATAATCATTAAAATTTTGAATGTGATTAATTTTTAATGCCAGAATACTCATAATAGTGTGGAAATAGGATATATTAATTGATATAATAATTGTAGCACACTTATAAACACATTGGGACTTCCCTGGTGGTTCAGATAGTAAAGTGTCTGCCTACAGTGCAGGAGACCTGGGTTCGATCCCTGGGTCAGGAAGATCCTCTGGAGAAGGAAATGGCAACCCACTCCAGTACTCTTGCCTGGAAAATCCCATGGACAGAGGAGCTTGTTGAACTACAGTCCATGGGGTTGCAAAGAGTCAGACATGACTGAACGACTTCACTATAAACACATTACAGTGTTTTATCAGTTGATCCTCACAATAGCTCTTTGAGGTAGATAATTTCCCAATTTATAGATGAGGAAATTGAGTTGGAGAGAAGTAATGTGCCCCAGTCCCCTAGTGATAAGTTGTGGAGATGTAATAGGCTTCTGGTGATCTGACACACCCTTCAGAGTCTGGGAGACTCTACAAGACTCCCATACCTACAAGACTATGTTGGAAATTATGTAAGGAACATACACGTAAAGATAAAAGAATTAAAGGAAATACATTAAATCATTAGCTATGATTGACATGGGTATGTGCTTAGCTTCAGAGTTAAAATTGATGTTCTCCTTTCTATTTGCTTGTATGTTTTATAATTTGATATCAATAATATGCATTCTTTTTATGAAGAAGAGCAAATTTAAGAACTGTTCAGAACATAAAACAGAAAAATGAGTAATACAATGATTTTCTGTTGTTCTTTGTGATTTTTGAAGTACTTTTGTATTACTTATCTAATTTTATGCTTATAAGTAAAGTGAACTTATGACTTATCCAAACGATGACATTTTAAATTGTACGAGAGGGTTGCTGTACCAGGAAGATAACTGTAGACTTGAAGTATTCAAGTAAACCAACAGATAGACTCACTCTATTTAACATAACTCTTTGAGGTCAAGAGTACTTAGATATTTTTATTAAAATTTGAAACTGAAAATAAAGTTAAGTGACTTGATTGAATAATGTAATGAAAAAATCATGGTTCTGAAAATAGATTGCAAGAAAAAAGATTGTCTTGATTTGGTCTGTGGCTCTTGTGATTAAAACAAAACAAAAAGCCCCACTGGTGGCAATTTCTTCAATCAATAGAAATTTTTGAATTATACACTTCTAAGAGACTTAAAAATCTGGGAATCATACAAAATTTTATTTGATTTAAATTGTTATACCACAAAATTTCTGAAATTTTCTAATATTATGTGCACAAATCTGAGTCTTATAAAGAGGGATACCTAATATTTGTGATTATAGGTAATTATGGATTCATGAGCCGGAACCCCTTCATCCAAAGAGTGCTAGAAAAACAACCAAAAGAAAATGAACCTAGGTTAGTAGGTTTAGATGAGTAAACATTTAGCTAACTTATTTTTTGTAATAAGAGTAAGTGAAATGGACAATATTTTGTATTAGTGATTTGGTTAGAAAGTTGAAAAACTTAGTGGTCAAGCTTGTCATTAGGCAGATGACATTGGGCAAATGATGCCTGCCAGCACTTTGCTAACAGAATTATATGTCTGAAAAAATCTAACTATTTAGCCAATAGTGGGGAAAGAAAAAGACAATCAAATCTAAGGGACAAATGTGTAATAGGTATTAATCATAGATCAGGGTCAGGAAAGTGCCAGTCACTGCAAAATACAGTCTGCAAATGTCTATTTAGCCAACAGGACATTTTTATTTGGGCTTGTTTTTTTTTTAGTGATTTTGAATTTGAAACAATTTAAGCAGGTCAGCAGGAATTCTAGGTTTGACATCCCTTCTGTCCTCCACCCAGGTCCTCAGCAGCGCCTCTACTAACTCTGGTGATGCCTTGCTAGAGATTTGACAAAAGTACTTACTCTGGGTGTGCCGCCCAAGGCACCCAGCAGAGCAGGGTGGATTAGTGGGCCCCAGTTGCTTTTCTGCCTTGAGATTTAAAAACTCCACATTTTAGCCTAGAAATTCTTACTACTGGCTTATGCCCTTTCACTTTACACATGATATTACCTGTCTGGCCCCTGAAAACCTTTCATTATTGAATCTAAATTGTAACTAGTCTCTTTATGACATCAAGGTAGTCACAGTCTTAAAGTAATTTAATTGACTAGTATATAATTTACTTTGTAAAGAATGCTGAATCAAGATTGTTTTCTTTTTTGTCCCCTTACTATATTATTTGACTTGCTTGCTTTATTGACAAAAATATCGGAAATATATAGTTTTTAGTGGTAAGAAGAAAATTAAATATGAGAAAATATGACAAGATTTTTTTTTTTTACATTATTAAATACATTTACATTGAATCCCCAAATGAGTTATTGAAAAAAATACACTGGGGTCTACATTTATACACAACTATTAGAATGACATTTGTTCTTATGAAGAACAGAAATTGTTAACATTTCTACTTTTGTACTACTCCAGTTAAAGGAAGATAGATACCTTAAAAAGTTACTGATAAAGCTATGCAAATGGAGAGATCAAAAAGAGCACATATGGTAAAATGTAAAGAAAATAGAAAAGATCATAACATTTAATTTGGATTTAAACCAATGAGATCTTTGTTAGTATATTAGATTGGTGGTTCATCTGGTAAAGAGTCCGCCTGCAGTGTGGAAGACTTGGGTTTGATCCCTGGGTTAGGAAGATCCCCTAGAGAAGGGAAAGGCTACCCATTCCAGTATTCTGACCTGGAGAATTCCATGGACTCGATAGTCCAGGGAGTCGCAAAGAGTTGGACATGACTGAGTGACTTTCACTTTAACTTTCAAATCAATGTCACTTTAAAAATAATTTAATTAACAGGCAGTTCCCAACTTAATGATTTTTCAGCTTTATAATGATGATAGTGCAAAAGTGATGCATATTCAGTAGAGACCATACTTTGAATTTTGAATTTTGATCTTTTTTTCTGAGCAGGTGATATGTAGTATGACAATTTCTTGTAATGCTGGCAGCTCAGTTAGCTGCAGCTCCTAGTCAGCCACCCCATCACTGTGGTAACCAACCAGTACCATTACAACCATCCTGTTGGACATACAACCAGTGTGTTTTTCACTTTCAATACCGTATTCTATACATTGCATGAGATATTCAGCACTTTATATAAAATAGGGTTTCTGTTAGATGATTTTGCCCAACTGTAGGCTAATATAAGTATTCTAAGCATGTTTAAGGTAGGCTGGTCTAAGCTAGGATGTTTGGTAGGTTGGTATACTGAATTCATTTTTGACTTAACAGTATTTTCAACTTACGATGGGTTCATCTGTAATTGAGAAAGCTTTTTATGTACAAAATTTTATGTTAAAATAAATTAATAATTTATAGCTTTGTTTGGGTAATTGGGTAGGGACATAAGAAAGACAAATTTCACTGCTGGTGACTCCCAGGTTTGAGAGGGTGAGGGAAAGTTAATGCTGCCTAAAACATTGACTCTGTGTCTCCTTTGCTTCTGCTTTCTGTTAGGGGTCACCGTGGTTACATGACATGCGATAGTGCAGAGGCATGTATGTAAACCACTCAATCTACATATACAGTAGTATCTTATGCTTATATGTATCTCCAGAGGTCATTCTATAACCTGTGTTCACTGAGTATAATATGTCTGAACACAGACAGCATTTGGCTTAATCTTTCAGAGGGTATATTAATATTAGGGGCAGGATTACAGGGCAGTGATGGCTCAAGAAGTTTGCAAAGGAGACGGGAGCCTTTGAAGATGAGCCTTTGAAGATGAGGAGTGCAGTGGCTGGCCATCAGAAGTTGACAATGACCAACTGAGAGCAATCACTGAAGGCTGATTCTCTTACAACTACACGAGAAGTTGTAGAACTCAACCTTGACCATTCTATGGTTATTCGGCATTTGAGACAAATTGGAAAGCTTGATAAGTGGCTGCCTCATGAGCTGGCCAAAAAAAAAAAAAATTGTCGTTTTGAAGTGTTGTGTTATCTTATTCTGTGCAACCACAATGAACCATTTCTTGATCTAATTGTGACGTGCAGCAAAAAGTGGATTTTATACAACAACCCACAATGACAAGCTCAGTGACTGGACTGAGAAGAAGCTCCAAAGCACTTCCCAAAGCCAAATTTGCATCCAAAAAAGGTCCTGGTCACTGTTTGGTGGTTTGCTGCCAATCTGATCCACTGCAGCTTTCTGAATCCCAGCGAAACCATTACATCTGAGAAGTATGCTCAGCAGATGGATGAAATGCACCAAAAGCCAAAACACCTGCAGCCAGCATTGGTCAACAGAAAGGACCCAATTCTTCTCCATAAGACCTGACCACACGTCTTATAACCAATGTTTCAAAAGTTGAATCAACTGGGCTACGAAGTTTTGCCTCATCCGCCATGTTCACCAGGCATCTTGCCAACTGCCTACCACTTCTTCAAGGATCTCAGCAACTTTTTGCAGGGAAAATGCTTCCACAATGAGCAGGAGGTCAAAAATGCTTTCCAAGAATTCATAGAATTCTGAAGCATGGATTTTTATGTTACAGGAATAAACCAACTTATTTCTCATTGGCAAAAATATGTTGATTGTAATGGTTCCTGTTTTGATTATTAAAGATGTGTTTGAACGTGATATAATGATTTAAAATTCATGGTCCAAAACCGCAGTTACTTTTGCAACCGCCTAATAGTTAAAATACACACTGAACAGGATATAAGTGGTAGTATTAGAATAGGTTATCAGATGAGATTTTGCTATAATCTCCTTTCTTGGAGTATTTTAAAAGTGTCAAAGGTATATTTTTAAAACTTCCAGAGGTAATTTGGGGTATGATTTCACCTTACTGGGGGTGCTGTGAATATAACTCAATGCCCTTTTTAACTTGCCTTCACCTATCAATTTATCCTGGATCCCCAGGTCTTGCTCTTTTAGCTTTGTCCATATAGTATGGCATGTTACCATTGTAATGAAAGGATAAGATAGATCCATTACTATAAAAGATGTATGCTGTTAATGAGTTTCCAACCAACTATCAAGGTATCATCAACTGCGGTTTATATTGGTGAATGAAAGTTTGAATGGAAAATTAAGCTCCCACACTGACTGTAGAAGTGCAATGGATCATTTTGTTCTTTAATGTCACACTTCACTGGACACACTTCGCAAAGCAGTGAATCATGCTGAAAACATGCAGCCTTTACTTCAGCAACAGCAGATAATGTAGCAAAGGTGAATAATAAGTGTTAGCAGTCTTAACTTTCTCTGCAGTGCTCTCTCCGGGTGTCTGATGGATGATTTACAAAGTACATATGTTATTTTATAGATTGGAACCTGGGATCCAGCCAGTGGCCTGAATATGACAGAAAGTCAAAAGGGAAAGCCAGCCAACATCACAGATTCCTTATCCAATCGTTCTTTGATTGTTACCACCATTTTGGTAAGTATTCGTTTTCCCATTCTTTTTAGATAAATGTAGATAAACATGGAAGTGGATAGAAAAGGACATTATAATTGGAGTAGTAATGAACAGAATGTAATATATTTTACAGTTATTTAGCAATTGCTGTATAGTGGATGAGTCAATGTTAATTTAGTCACAGTTTTATTTTGTTTGCCTTTAATGATGTAAATTATATTAATGTTTGGGCTGCTTATGTTGATTAATAATACAGCTTTATCTATTACTGGGAATCTTTATGTTTCTACAAAATTAGTTGCTGTTTAAAAATTGTCAATGTTAAGATTTGAAAAATACATGGACAAGCAGTTGTATAAATACAATTATGTGAGGTGCTGCATGTGAACTTTGCTTCTGCTTTCATTTCCTGCAAATAAATTTCAGCGGGCATGCCGTTTATTTCTCAAAATTTTTTCTATTATAATTATGTTTTAACCTTGCTTTCAATTTAATTGTTTTCATCATGGCGAATCACTTTTACTTTACTAATCCCCCTAATGAAATCAAATGACAAGTGCTGTTTTAAGTCAGAAATATTTTCACCACCAACAGAATTAAATTAATACTGATAAGCTAGACATTTTTACCCTTCTTGTAATTATATATTTTAATTAGATCACAGTAATGTTCATATATGCCTACTATGCCATTTGCAAATAAGAATTTTAATTTTAGGGCAAGCAAGGAACTTTTATATGATTTAGTGGGTACTTTCACCTACAGAATAAGTTTATCAATGTTGATTCCTCTTATTCCTCGGGTCGTCAGTAAGAATGTGAGATTAATGTCCAGAACAAACCTCCACACACTTTTAGCATTTATATGACTTCTAAATTTGATTTATGGTAGAACATCAAGCCAGGAGGAATTCATAATCTTGTCCTTTTAGTAACAATACAGGATGTTAGATCAAAACATACCAAAACAAAACAGCTAGGGTGAAAGTCTCTTGATAATGAAGCAAGCTGGTGATCATGAAATGACGGTGATAGAAGTTCATGAGGTGTTTTTTTAATCACTCCTTTGCTAAGAACTTCAGTGAATACTTGCTCCACTGTATCCAAACTTCTCTGGTCCCCTTTAACTTAATTTTGTATCCCCCTCTCTTTTCAAAGCTAACTCTCAAATCCACCAGCCGTGGTCCTCAGATGGAACGTACTCACAGGACACTACTACGTTCTTTTTCTGCCAGTATATCCTGGATCTCATAACCCGCTACTGGAACAATTACAGTAACAGTGTAACTTCCTCCTGCTGACAACCTTTCCCCTTTGTAATATACCTCACTGTCCATGTGAAGATCTAATTCTGTCATTCCCTGCTTCTCTGCTTACCGGTCTTGAGTGAGTCCCTGCCGCGTGCTAGGCTCAGTCGCTTCAGGTGTGTCCAACTCTCCGCGACCCCATGGACCACAGCTCTCCAGCCTACTATGTCCGTAGGATTTTGCCAGCAAGAATACTGGAGCAGGTTGCCATATCCTCCTCCAGGGAATCTTCCCAACCCAGGAATTGAATCCGTGTCTCCTGTGTCTCCTGTATTGCAGACAGATTCTTGTCTGAGTCCATATCGGACATTAAAAAGGCCCCCAAATCTTGACCCTGTTATTCAAAGCCTTTTACAGTTTTGTCTTCTCTCATCTTTCTATCCTCATTTCCCATTTCTCCCTTTCAGAAATCCTATATTTTAACTGATCTAGGGTAACCAGTTAGCTCAGTACTGTGATTGTGTTAGTTCCGTTCCCTTTGTTTGCAATATGTTTCTCTCCATTCCTGAAATATAGAACTTGTCAGTACTTCATATTATTTAAGCTTATTACTATACTATTATTGAATTATTTCATGTGTACAATATTTCTCCAAACATCACTAACCACTCCTTTGAGAATTAGGATCTGACTAAGTCTCTTGTTTTTATACCATATATGCCTCTACAATGCTCACAAAATAAAGGTGCTGGGCAAGGGCAACTGTCTTCAGCAACTAGCCCCCATACTACTTTCTTGGTTCTCCCTGATACAGCCAAACTCTCAAATGCATCACTTATTTTATGGCTTCAAATCTTTGCCCACTTCATTATGTTCTCCTGTGAAAAGTTTTTCATCCTTCCACACCCATCTCAGTTTGCATGCACTCTGTGAAACTCTGATCTTTCCACTCAGCTGTGTATGTTTGGGGCAGGCAGGGAAGTGTATTATGTGCATCGTAATACTCTATCATTTGACTTACCATGCATTAATTTTTTCTGTGTTAGAAATTTTGTGTTTATCTGATCTCTATTTGGTATGAATCTATACAAGGCCAGTAATCAAATTTTACACTTTTTTGATCTCACTGTCAGAGAAAAGTGCCTGGGGCATAGCAGGCACTCAATAAGTATTTGTCAAATTAAATTAAAAAAAAAGGTATTTAATTAAGTGGAAAATTAGAGAGAATAAACAACTTTCAAATGACTGTATTTAAATATTTTTTCAAGTGTGCAGGTTATTGCAAACTTCTTGTCCAAACAAAGCAGGTGATTAGACTACCCATACAATTTCTCAGTTTTGCTTAATTACTCAAGAAGTAATTGTAAGAAGTATTCAAATATTTTTCTCACTAATAAACAATCTTACATTTGTTCATAAACAAGTGGTATTAAATCTTAGCTTCATATCAGAGCCAGAGAAAGACTTTTTAAAAATTATTATTACCTTAAACAGTATTTGTGGGCTTTGAATCTTGGACTTTTTGGGTTTTTTTTCTGATCTATAATGATGTTTGATTCTTCAGATCGTTATTCCATATAACCAACATGTAAGATCAATTCTGAAACACACTCTAAGCTTACATATTAAAAAAATAGGTCACTTTTATTTTAGACTATGTCACTGTGTTAGTTTCAAAGTGATTGTGATTTTTCTTGAAAAGATACTTTATTATTTTATATCACTTAGTTGAAAAATCTTGTTCTGAACAGTCTGATCACAGAGTATCCACAGTTAGGAAAAGATTTGAAGAGATTATTTCCCTTATTTTTATAAGCCAGCTTGATATAATTTATTGATGTTTAACTTATATTTTATAAAGAAGTATGATCATTTGATTTATTCTATGGTTATTTTGTCCCTTTCTCTCTTCGAAAATTTCAGAGAAGATTCTGGCTATGTTGTAAATAATGATATGTTCACAAAGAGAAGTTCACTTAATGCTTCTTGTTTGACATTTTTATTAGGTGTCAAAAAAAAAAAAAGCAGTGAAGTATTCTAAAATTTGACCTTATCAATGTGCTTATCATAATTAGCTCCATTTCTCTTGGATTTTATTTATTTTATTTTTTATCATTCTTTTTGTATTTAACAAATATATACTTAATGATAATGATATACCAGGGTTTATGCTAACCACTGTGTTTAATGGACAAAATAGACATGGTCTCTGCCTTTATGAAACTTAGAAAATGGTAGAATTCATAAGGAGAACTAAACACACATACACGCACACGCACACACACACACAGACATACCCCCCTGTGATTAGGATATGAAAGAAAGATACATGGCATGCTTCCTTTTACAGAATGATCAAGAGTGACACCAAGGATCAGGTGTGGAAGGATGAATCAGGTTAGACTTCACTGCGGAAGGATACAGAGCTGAAGTTTGAGAAGAAATTATCAAAGTAAAGAGAGGGGGAAGGAGTATTCTCAGCAGATAAAACAACATATACAAGGGCCCTGAAGCAAGAAAGATCTTGAAAATGTTGCAAAATTCAAAGAAGACCATAATGACTGAGGCCAGTTTTCTATCTGCTTCTCAGCTTCATTAAATACAGTTATATGAATGTGGTTCATCACCAAAAACTAATAACACACATCTTTGACATGCCTGCTAGGTTCTTGACAATGTTCAAAGCACTACTCATAGATTTACTCATTTAATTGTCATAATAACCTTTTTTGTTAGACACCATTATCCATACTCTTTCACAGGTGGGAAAACTGGTATTCAGATTGTCCAAGTAACCTACTCATGACCACAGACCTAGAAAGTAGAGCAGTAGTTTTTTCAACCAATCTATAGCCAACTTGAGCAACCAATACTGTAAAATGAAATCTCTAGTGTCCCAGCTTGGAAAAGTCTAACAGCTATAGTTCATGACCAAAATAGTATCTTGATTGAGAATTGTTCACCTAAAGAATGTTTCTCATCCAGAAATACCACATATGCTAAAGTACTATGATACCATTATAGGTGTGTCCCCAGACATCTAGACGTTTCCTCAGGGACCAAGATTTAGGTTACTCTCGCTTGGATGCCTTGGTCTTCCTCTTGTTTCTCTCCTTTCCTAATTTAGCACTCAGTTTTCTTTCAGCTTCTTTAAACCGTAATCTCAGATCTTTCTGGACAATCAAGAGTAATGGAGCTTAACTCACTTTTTCTCTTTAGAACTGAGATTAAGCATCTTGTTTAAAATATTTTTTACACCTCTTCAACAACATAATCTATGCCCAATACACTGTATGGGTATAGAATATAGTTATCTCATGGAAAGAGTTCATTTTCAGAAGCTCTGAACAATTTTTAAATATGTAATTACTTTTTTTATAGTTTTTAATTATATGATGCTATATAATTTGGAAATTATGTAGCCTCTTCTGCAGGAAGAGGCTAGACCTAAAACTCTCGTCTACTCATGCCATCTCCTGAATATTCCTCACATTACCTCTCTGGTTTTAGAATTTCGAATTCAGTGGTTGTTAAAAATTCCCTTGCTTCTTGTATTTATCATTATGAATGGAATTTTAAAGTATCAACCTTAGAATCACATTTTCATCTATGATGATTTCATAGATGAGCATAAATGAGCATAAAATTGTAAAATGGCTTCCCTCATGGCTCAGACAGTAAATAATCCACCAGCTGTGTGGGCCCTGGTTTGATCCCTGGGACAGGAAGATCTGCTGGAGTAGGAAATGGCAATCCACTCCAGTATTCTTGCCTGGAGAATTCCATGGACAGGGGAGTCTGGCAGGCTACAGTCCATGGGGTCTCAAAGAGTCTGAAACGATTGAGCAACTAACACTTTCACTTTCAATTGTTAAAATATAAATTTATAATCACCAAAAATCGTAACAAAAATACTCATTCTGAATGAGATATAGAGAGCTTTTGAAGACCAATGTGTGTTCTATTTTCAGTTTATCAGCCTCATCCTGTTGTCCTTACTACCATGGGTACACTAGCAAGGGACAGTACCAGGTGGCTGGATATTTTTTTAAGCTCATAGAGGGAATGCTTATTTTCCCCTCTGTACTCTTGGTTTTCAATAGATTTTTTCATGCCTCTTTAAATATGTTGAGTGCTTCCCACTCTATGGTGCCTGTATAATAATTGATTTTTGTCCATCAAAAGATTACTAGCACTAAATGCCACTGTACATTTTCTTCCCCTTAACAACTAGTAGCACTTTAGTGTGCCAATGGCTATGAAATTTAGTTACTTTTTCAGAAAAATCACTCCTAAGGAGATTCTTTCTTCCTGGTTGCTCAATGAATTGAACAAATGTGCTTGCATCTGCAACTTAGTCTTATTTTTTATTTTCCTAGCACTTCCTGGAAAGTTGTGTATTTCAGTGCTGAGTTTACTTGCTTAGGCTTGTTAAGCTTTATTGTTGGAGTCCACAGCCTACAGGAGGCTTATCTGGAAGCAAACTCCCAAGGACAATGGAAAGAATCACAGTACAAAAGAGAGAAGTGACCAAATATCCCCTAAATGGTTCTGCAGTTTCTTCCATAATATCAACAAAAGAAGATTTCTAAGGCTTCACATCTGTCCCTGCAATAGGGTTTTCCCTCTGATTCTTATCTTCCCATTGTCACAGGGTGACTGCCAAGCATGTAGTTCTTCTCAGAGAGTTACTAGCGTTCAAGCTTGGAAACCCAGACACTGCTGGTTTACAAAGAAAAAGGTTTTTCATTTTTATCATTTCCTATACAGTTTATAAGCAGTTTTAATCATGTGTTCTGGAGATGGTAAAATCAACATAATTTAAGGAAGATACAGTAGATATACATGTACAAGTATACTTAAATGTTTATGTGAGATGAATGCCTCATTCAATCTCAGGATGCTCATACCTTATTCAAAAGCAAGCAAATCTTTTTTCATCATATTTTTTTCTTCTGTTTCAGAGACTGTGCTTTTGTCATTTTCATTTTTGCTTGAGTAGCTTGTTGTATTTTATGTCGAATATATTCTCATATTCTTTAGACCTCCAGATTAGCTAGATTAACATAAAACTATCAGTAGTTGTATCACAGAGAAAGAAACATGTTCTTTCCCTTAATGACTAGTAGTATTTTAGCATGCCAATGACTATTTTATTTGTTTTAATGTGAAATTAGGCATACTTTAAAAAATCTTAGAGTCTCAATATTTAGAGGCTTTATAAGTGACCAGAACCTCAGTTTTTAGCACATAATCTCACACATACACACACACACACACACACACACACACACACACACATATACACACATCTGCTTCCTTCATCCTTCTTTACTAAATCTAATTTTAAAATGCTATCATAATAAAAACCCTTAAGTGTTTTCATTTTGTTGTTATATTCTTTTCAGTTGTCAACATTATTATCAATACCATAATTTTGTTGGAGATTATTTTGTTATGAATAACATATTCCAAGTTCTAGAAGAAATGATTGGAGATATATGAATTTTTGGTTCAGTTTAACCACAGAAAACTACATGGAAATGAAATAATTTTGCTTTAGTTTTCTCAAAGATGTCATCATGATAGTACCTTGTAAAATTGTATAATCTCAATTTTAACTATATCCTTAATCTGAGATTCAGATGTAAATATTAACTACTCAGGACATACACCTAGCTTCATGTTGAAGATCAAACTCAAGACGATTCAAACATCCTTCTTCAATTCAGGCCTCATCATATCTGTTTCTCCTATATTTCCAAGCTCTGTTTATGCTTCCAGTAATTTTATATTTACTCAACCAGAGTGGATACACTAGTCTCTTTAAATCCCATATTTATAATTTAGACACCAAAAAAAAGACAAGATGAGTCCATGCATATCCTTTTCTAAGACAGTTTAAGTTTAACAAAGAATTGAGTCAAAGGACGTTTTGAACAAGGGAGGTATGGTTTGTTCATGGGTACTGCTGAATGGGATATTTATAGAGTCTGATTTGAGAGATATTGCACCCAGATACAACAGGAAAGAGAAGACAATATCAAAATATCATGTATGAGATTTATCATGAATGCATTACATGTGAGGCAAAAACAGTTGAGAAAGGTGAACAATTACTTCAAGGTTAAAAGCCCATGAGGCGTGGCATTAGCATTACCACAGAGCGTGATAAGGATGTTGGAAAGGGAGATAATGAGTTCTATTTAGTCCTATCTGAATGGAGATGTTGGCAGTAATTTTGTGTAGTCAAATCTTGATTATTCATGTAAGGGGATAATAAATTAGATTCAGAAATGAAATGTAGTTTGGAGATTAGCTAATAGGTGCAGTCTCCCTTCCCAGCAAACCGTTTACTGGAAGAGCGGTGAAATGGCACATTTGATTGATTGGGCTTTGGCTCTTCTTTTCTTCCCTCTTTCTTCTTTCACTTGTGAATTAAGCTAATGAAATATTTAATGGCTAACATACAAATCCCAGTAGCAAGACAGTAACAACCCAGATCTCCAATCTAAACTGATCAGTCAAGTGTAGGAATTAAATAGCATACCAGCTTTTTTTTTTTTTAATAAAATGAATGATAATCACTAAACCAACCCCTCCTTTAAATCCATATTGCTCTCACAGAAGCATCTTTTCTGAAATGTTGTTGAACAGCACAACTAGCAGAACTCTAGACCTTTTTTTCTTGGCAGTTCATTTCAATGTGTTACACTGTCAATTAGTTTCAGGTGATTAAATACTACATTTCAGAGAGAAAGATATTTTTCTCACCTTACCAAATTCTGGGAGATTTTCTATAGACATAGATTAAAAACAAAAACTCTCTAGAATGATAATTAAGGCCAATAAAACTTAGATTTTTTGAACATTATGTAAGTTCTCTGAAGTTATTCTTCTGAAAAGAGGTCAACACAGTTTGCAGCAGCTAAGAATGTGATGATTGTGCCTGCAGTAGTGTAGTAAAGGGATGTGTGTGTGTATCTGTGTGTGTGTGTGATTATGTGAGAATCAGGCATTAAAAAGCATGCTTTTGCTTAGTAGATTTGCAAAACAAAATAAAAGAAAATAACTTTTGTAGTTTGCCTCAGAATGCACTTGAATTTTGAAAAAAAAGGTAAATAATAAACATAATTTATTAAAAATTAAGGTAACAATTCTACCTCAGTAGGCATGCTCTACATGCCTGCTGCACAATTTTGTTGTTTCTTTAAAACAAAAGCTCCAGATTATGATAGTTATTTATTTTCAATCCAGAATGTTCATGTGAAAGTGCCTTTATAATGTCTTGAGATGTCAAATTTTCAGGTTTGCTTCCTAGGCGAGAGAACAATGTATGAGCTCAGATGGAGACTCTCATCAGTACTCTTTGATCCTAACAAGCCAGTCATCTTTAGAATTGCCTCTTCTTGAAAACATTAAGCTGTTTTGATGGTAGCTGCTAGGTTTTTCACTTTTCCCTCCTGGTATTCTCACTTTCAATTGAGATAGCCTGTAGTGCACGTTGGCTTCTGGCATGAATGTTAATTAGGGATGGCAGAGTTCAGATTCTAGGAGCCATGATGAATTGAAGGAAATTTCAAGACCGAGACTCAGACAATGGGAGATGTCTCAGCCCTACAGCAGTAAAAGCATAGGAGTCTGCCAAAAAAAGAAACAAATAATACTGTCCAGTCAATGGAGTAATAGCATTCAACTGTGTTATTATTATTTGTTGTTTATTATTATTGTTGTTATTGGTCATTTCTTGCCTAACGAATGGAACATTTTTTTGATCTGTTAGGCGTCTATGTATTTTTCCAACTACATTTAGGGTAATCTGAATCATTAAAATGTAATGAAATACTAGTTAAGTTTATTCTTAAATAATTCCCTTAAATATAAGACCCCTTTCCATTTTTAAGATCAAAGTTTATTACATGCATTTATAACATTTATTTAATTGAGCTAAGGAAAAAATAGCACAGTTATTTTAGAATGACTAAAATGTGGTTTAGACCAGTGGTGGTATTAGTAGAAGTGAAATTGTCTGCAGGCCTTAGATAATATGTTATAAAACCAAGTACTCAATAAACTTCACAAATGTTAATAATACTGGATTCTGATTAAATCTCATTGTTTCAAAGTAACAAGATGAATGCAAATAAACACCTTAAAATGAATCATTTATATATACTATAGCAGCCTTCTGAATTTATTTTGAAGGAATGCATAAAACATATCAACTAAATTAGCACTTATATATGTATTTGGTATAATATTAATAAACATAAAATTCTTTTCTTTTTAAATCATCTTCCAATTATGAGATTCACAATTTCTTTCATAGTCGTTAACCAAAAGCTGGCTAAGTTAAAATATAGCTCTATAAATCTCTAATTTTTCTTACTGTCATAATAAATGTTTCCATGCAATTTTCCCAAATAATAAAAAATAATACATATTTTTGAAGCAATTTAGGATAAACATAAGAACAGCCAAACTTTTTCAGAGGGAAACAATGCAAACTGTTTAAAAATCAGGACATGAGAACACTGGTTCTCTCTGCTTGGAGGTGTCTGACCATGACTTGGCTCCACACTTGGCAGATGGTCTGGGGCCCCTACACCAGCTGTCAAGCAGGAGACAGAGCTGAAGTTACTTTAGGAAAGCACTTATGATGTTCCCAAGTCAGATCTAAATAAAAACAGCTCTGAAGAAATAAGGCATCAAAGTCCTCTTCATTCAGAGCCTGTTTTCTGTTTAAACATGTTCTCTGTTTTTCATCTTTAATCTACTGTTTCCGTACTAGTGCTCATTTTTATTTATTCTGGTATTAGTTTTACAGTGCTAACAATTAGAATTGTCTGCAAATCTGTAATCAAAGTATTCACTAGATCTTGTTCATAATAGAAGTTATTCTGATTAACACTGTAAAAGATATGCTCTTTCTTAGCATTTTAATAAGATTCTCATTGAATATTCAAAAAAACCTCAAAAAGCAATAAAATCAGTGATAGAATAAGCAAAAATAATAGGAGACCAAATGCCATAATTTCAGTAGAATATCTGTTAAATAGAGCTTGTGAGGCCAGACTACTGACTGTCTTTTAAAACAGCATTAGTGGGCTCTACAGGCTTCCCTGGTAGATCAGCTGGTAAACAATTCTCCAACAATACAGGAGACCTCAGTTCAATTCCTGGGTTGGGAAGATCCCCTGGAGAAGGTGAGATGGTTGGATGGCCTCACCAACTCAATGGACATGAGTTTGAGTAAACTCCGGGAGTTGGTGATGGACAGGGAAGCCTGGAGTGCTGCCGTCCATGGGGTCACAAAGAGTTGGACATGACTGAGCGGCTGAACTGAACTGAGTGGGCTCTACTTATGAGTTCAATATGATTTTGCTTTTTATGATATAAATATAGGAAAATAATTTATTTTTGAAGATTTTCCTTAACTTGAATCACTTTATTGAAATATCCCTGTATTTAAGAGTTTTACAGGTAATTTTCTTTGGTGGTTTTTAATTTATTTTTATTCTTTGATAGTTTAGCTATTTAATCATGCTTCTTACACAGAGCTATAATTTCTTCCTTTACTAGTTTTCATTGCCTTTATCTGTTTTATTTTTTCTTGTATTTGATGAGAACTTTGTTTTCCTTGTTGCAATTGTACTTTTTGTTATTATACAATAATAGCTGTATTCTCAAGAATACTTTTATTCATAGTTTTCCAATTAATTATTTTTCAAAATTGTGCTGTGCTGTGCTAAGTCACTTCAGTCGTGTCCAACTCTTTTCAACCCTGTGGACTGTAGCCCTTCAGGCTCCTCTGTCCAAAAGATTCTCCAAGCAAGAACACTGGAATAAGTTGCCATGCCCTCCTCCAGGGGATCTTCCAGATCCAGGGATTGAACTTGTGTCTCTTATGTCTCCAGCAATGGCAGGCAGGTTCTTTACCACTAGGGCCACTTGGGATTGGACGCTAATTATTATTGAATACATTGGTTATCTGTGGAGATTATTATTAATTTTTCTAGTTGTACTTATTTTTTGATGAATGTGTTAGTCAATTTCTGAATATTAAAATATTTATATTCCAGACACAAAATATTATTGGATATGGTGGAAAATTATTTCAATGGACTGCTATGTTTTGTTTGTTATATCTTGTTTTTAGGAATATTTGATAGTGACTGACCCTTAGTTACAGTATTTAACCATTTTGTTAGCTGTTTTTGTCAGTGTTATGCCCACTGCATTTAAAAAGAAAGGATCTGGTCTACAGTATTTGCTGTGCTCTAAAGCAGTCCATATGGAGAAGGCAAGGGCACCCCACTCCAGTACTCTTGCCTGGAAAATCCCATGGACGGAAGGAGCCTGGTAGGCTGCAGTCCATGGGGTCGCTAAGAGTCGGACACAACTGAACGACTTCACTTTCACTTTTCCCTTTCCTGCATTGGAGAAGGAAATGGCAACCCACTCCAGCGTTCTTGCCTGGAGAATCCCAGGGACAGGGGAGCCTGGTGGGCTGCCGTCTATGGGGTCGCACAGAGTCGGACACGACTGACGCGACTTAGCAGCAGCAGCAGCAAAGCAGTCCATATATTGAGGTATTTGTTTTATATTAGGTCGAAACTAAAAACTCAACAGTATTTAGATTTTTTCTGGGAAGATTTATTTAATAACTGATACAATTTATTTTATAGTTGTTGACATATTCATTTTATCACCTCTTTTTGAGTCAATTTTGTATGGTGCATTGATGCATATCAGGTATTCAAATGTACTATGAGTTTTTCATATATGATCATCATATAAATTTTATAAACTTTGTCTACTGAGTCACTTTCTCATGTAAAGTTCTAGTCATTTTTTCCTCTTTTCTTAAATTTGGTTCATTAAATTTTACCAAAAGACATATTATTTTTGCTAAAATACATGCTTATAATTTAGCCATTTTCTTTCCTGTTTTTTACTTCACTTATTTTTCATTTCCTGCTTTTCTTATGTTTTGCATAATGTTTTCCATTATTATATATTCTTATTATGTAAGTGTTCTATTTATTTATTTTGTTTTAAATAGTTTAATGATAAATTTATATAAAGCTGAGCTTTTCTCTGAAAAGTGCTTTGAAGACACTTTTAAAATAAAAGTTGCATCATACAGCTTAATGTTTAGCAGAGTGCTTTGAAGTTATACAGAACCATCATCTCTCAAATGACATCAGGCTTGAAATTCCTATAATAATGGACTGTTTGGGAGGATGTGACTTTCCATCTGGAAGGTCTAATAAACACTTACATCTATGTATCTATTCTCCATGTTATATAATTTCTGAAAGAAATCCTACAACCTGTAGTCCAGGTGACATAATCTTGGGTGCTAGCATTCTCAATCAGGAAGGAAAAGCAGGCTGGAGAATGAACTTTTTATGATACAAACTTTAATTTTGTTCTCTAGATTTCAGCATGGTTAATCCAGAGTCCCTTCAGTTCAATTTCTCCTTCAGTTTTCTTCTATGGTCAGGGCAAGGGAAGTGGATAGTTTCCCAGAAATGTGTTGGAAAACCTACCTAGTTGTCTAGTTGGCATGAAGTATGGACCTCTGAGCAAGAACATCTGATGAGGAAAACAAAGCATTCTTTTCATCTGCCTTTAGGAGACCAAAGCATCTTGGTTTCCTGCAGTCTTACATTTAGTGTCAATTCTTTAAAAATGTTAGTCAAGTTTCCTCATCAATTGCCTTATAAGTGTATATTTTCAAGAATTATTTTTAAAAAGTCGTGAATCCTAGTCATGTGAGTAGGTCAGCTTGACCACCCTGCCCTAGCAACATACTATTGCAATGTGAGACAGTGGTGCAGCCTACATCTAAATGAGAAAATAGACTGAGTTTTGGATCTACAGTTTTCTAAGAATGCATTCTTTGTTTTTAAACAGAATTATCATCAAAAACCAGTCCTCTCTTTTTACTCTGCTTTTATACAAATTATTTCTTAGGAGCCATCTAGAACATGCTTTATCTCTCAAGTAGAAAGGAACCATTTTTGATGACATGTTCATGCTCTTGCCCTAGTGTGTTTACACATTTACTGTGTGTGTGTGTGCTTAGTCGCTTTGGTTGTGTCCGACTCTTTGCAGCCCTATGGTCTTTAGTCCACCAGGCTCCTCTATCCACTGGATTCTCCAGGCAAGAATATTGGAGTGGATTCCCATGCCCTTCTTCAGGGGACCTTCCAAACCCAGGGATTGAACCTGCATCTCACTCTTACATCTCTTGCAATGGCAGGCAGACTCTTTACTGGTAGTGCAACATAGGAAGCCCTACACATTGTCTACAACCTAGCAATTATCTTCCATATACAATTTTCTGTACATATCTAAATTCCATCCCTACAACTTTCAGCGAGACTTTGTTACTCTTACTTTTCACTGTTGGGAGTTTTTATATTTGCCCAGAACCTAAGAACTACTTTGGTAAAGAATTAGGAGAGGGGCTGCCACTGCCTGCTTTCCACAAATCTTGAGCTATATTTACTTTGGGAGTAGGGATCTAGCAGGTGAAGAATACCAGATATTTCAGGCTGTGGGAAAAATATATTTGAAGGCAGAAAACTGTAAACCTTTGTGCTCAATCATACCCAACTCTGCAGCCCCATGGACTGTAGTCCTCCAGGCTCCTCTGTCCATGGAATTTTCTAGGCAAGGACTGGAGTGAGTTGCCATTTTCTACTCCAAGGGATCTTATCTACCCAGGTAGGTATTGCGTCTTCTGCGTCTTCTGCATTGGCAGACAAATTCTTTACCACTGAGCCACGTGGGAAGCCTATGTTTGAAGGTGCAGACAGGTGAAAGAGCTTAGAGCATATGAATAACTACCTGTAAGTAGTCCACTCCAGATGGAGCACAGCCAGTGTGGGAGAGAAGTGGTAGGAAAGGTAGAAGGCAGACAACAGCAGCAAAGAGGTCTTTGTAGGCCTCCTAAAGGAGTTAAGACTGTCTGCTATTCATAATGAGACAATTTAGAAGGATTTTAAGTGCATGATTGATATAATCAATTTGAGATTTTAAAAAATCCTTCTTAGTATTGGAGATAGAATTGTGTGTAGTTCATGACATAGAATTCAGTGGGACCAGGCAAGAGAATATTGAAAGAGTGAAAGATGATAAGTTCCAAGCTATGGCACTGTTCAAAGATGGGGGAAAGAAATGAAATTTCCAAGGCATATAGGGTGAAGAAAGGGGGAAAGGGGAGTAATGGTTTGCAAATTGGAGTTTAAGAAAAGGTCAGAGGTTAAGAGCACTTTTATTTTTCTGGTAAATGTGGCTAGAAACAGAATTGACATAAAATAGCAAATTGGGATAATACAAATTGAATTTTAATTTTGAACATATAGCATTTAGGTTTTCTATAGTATATGATCTGGTTGGCAGTTAGATGTGTAGTTCCATACCTGAAGATAATGGTCTGGACTGGAAATCGTATTTGGAGTTATCAAAATAGAGGGTGGTTTGAATCATGAATATTGGTGATACTGTTCATGTAGAGAACTCGTGTGTGTTTTCTGTGAATCTATACCACTGAACATTTTTTCCTTTCCTGATGCTTTTGTTGCTTCTGTCCTGACACCTGCTGTATTCTGTTTGGCTTGACAAATAATTACAAATTCAGGACTTCCCAGGAATATAAAGAGTCTTGGAGAAAAAAATATACTATCCTTTGAGTCAGACTCAAGAATCCCTTACACATATTGGTAAATTGTGGTTGTCAGTTGACAATCATGAGACCTTCAAGACCAGTAAGTCCTGAATCATGGCAGATACTTCCAACTTTACTTCCCTTTCTGATCATCAGTGTCTGATACCCAGGTCCTGATCTCTGTCGTTTTGAACCACACTTGATTACTTAACAATGATTCCTAATTACTTTTCTTTATTTGAGATTTAAATGGTACTCTTAGTGACAAACTATATCCTAACTCCAATTAACTCTACTACAGCGACTCAAGAAAGAAAGATACAGAACTCTTTCCATGGCAGAAAACACATATGTGTTTCATTTTCACTGGCATCACTAAAGTGAGTATTTTTAACCTAGAAATCCAAGATAACACTCAATTCCCCCAGTTCTTACCCATTTATCAGTCAGTGTATTTTATTAGGTCTACTACTCATAAGGCATTTACGCCACTAATTGCTGCTGCTAAGTCTCTTCAGTCATGTCCGACTCTGTGCGACCCCATAGACGGCAGCCCGCCAGGCTCCCCCGTCCCTGGGATTCTCCAGGCAAGAACACTGGAGTGGGTTGCCATTTCCTTCTCCAATGTATGAAAATGAAAAGAGACAGTGAAGTCGCTTAGTCGTGTCTGACTTAGCGACCCCATGGACTGCAGCCTACCAGGTTCCTTCCGTCCATGGGATTTTCCAGGCAAGAGTACCGGAGTGGGGTGCCATTGCCTTCTCCGAATCTAACCTGAGACGCCAACTAGTTAGTCACCTAAATAAAAATGAGTACCATTAACTAGGATCTTATAAATTTTATGTTCTGGGTTCTCTTAGTTTTAGTTCTATGTAGTAATTAATTAAAAGAAATAACTCATGAATTTGTTTTCATCACCTTGTTTGAGTAAACCCGTATTGGTAAAAGAAACCAACTAAATGGATAGTTTTTTAACCACTTCATTTCAGAACTAATAGAAAGGAATGCTTTTGTCACACAGCTGTTTGAAAAGCATTTCATGTTATATGGAGAATTTTTTATGCTGCATTCAAATGTAATTAGAGTCAAAGGCCATACATTTATTCATGTTTGTCATAGCTTTGTGCTCTTTCAAAGAAAATCTAAATTTACATTTACTCTTTTGAACTTTTAAATTTGCAGTTGTTTGGCAAAAACACTGCTTTTACATTACATAGCAATAGCATTTTTTTTTTTTTTTTTGGTTACATCGGGTTTCCCAGGTGGTGTTAGTGGCAAAGAATCCATCTTCCAATGCAGGAGACACAAGAGACGCTGGTTCAATCCCTGAGTTGGGAAGATTCCTGGCATAGGGAATGACAACCCACTCCAGTATTCTTGCCTGGAAAATTCCAAGGATAGAGGAGCCTGGGACACTACAGTTCATGGGGCCACAAAGAGTTGGACATGACTGAGCGCACACACGCGCACACACACACACAAACACGTACACATATTTGGTTACATAAGAATGTCAGAGTATGCTCCACAATTCTGATAGATATATGATACAGGTACACCCTACAACGACTCTGCAGTTCATTGATTTTCGGAAATACCAAGTTAAGCCAAATTCGCTAGGTTTCTTTATCACCAAGTCTTTAATAAATTCATATGTATCATGGATATCTCAAAGGGATGTGATTATGTAGAATTTCTAAATATTTTAAATTGCAGAGTCTTTTCTAGAAATTAAAACTTGTAGGATACTTTTCCAGAAGAATACACTGTGTACAAATACATTATATTTAAGTTTAATCATAATGATTTTTAGGTACTCATTGATTTTTATGACAAAATTTATTTATGTATGCAAATCCTTAACCTACCTACCCCAACAATCCTCAGCAGAGGAGCAGACAGTTTCTATGGTTTGACACTGGGTAACTGAGTTTAATACCTAACAAAGGGCTTTTCTGCAGATTGAAGGGATAAATGGAAGTCAGAAAATCTGGTTTTGAATCTTGAGTTGGCCACTTAGTAGATGCGTTACCTTGAGTAAGTTACCATAATTTAATAATGAGGAAAATAAAAATAATATGCAAATTAAAGTGTGTAGTAGAGATAAAAATTTAGAAAATATGAACATAGTTCCTGGTACAAAATTATTAGTAAGTGATAACTTTAATGGGTATAAAGTAATTCAAAAATTAGTAAGTAATGAATAGTTCTCATTTTACTATTTTCCCATAAGGCTTTCTAACATGTTTATGAATATCTTCCTCTTAGAAACTATCATTCCTCTTCATTTCTCTTGCCTGAACAACTCTGTGTGCTGCGCTCAGTCACTCAGTCCATTCCAACTCTTTGCAACCCTATGGACTATAGTCCACCAGGCTTCTCTGTCCAGGGAATTTTTCAGGCAAAAATACTGGAGCAAGTTTCCATTTCCTACTCCGGGGGATCTTCCCAATCCAGAGATGGAAATTGTGTCTCTTGTGTCTCTTGCATTGGCAGAAGAATTCTTTTTCACTGCGCCTCCTGAGAACAACTTTTTCTTCTTCACATTTATCTAATTTATACTCATTGTACAGTCCATTTTTCTGATGCCCTTTTCTCTAGGATGATTTATCTGACTACTTTGAGACATTTTTACGTTCCTTTAATGGGCACACCTAATGGTCCTTTTATCTATACAACTTATTTCTTAGGCACTTCCATGAAAATTTGTATTATTAGTTTGCCTTTTCCTGTGCAAGTTCTGTATTTTCGATTAGATTAAAAGGTGCTTAGGAGATGCACCCTTTTCCTAAAGCAGGGTATTTTCTCTTAAATGATGGATACTCAATAAACATTATTGATTTTATTGATTACAAAAGGCAGCAGCTGAAAGTTATACTCACTGTTTATTGTGTAAAGAATAACTTTCAGCAGATGAATGCTGCTAACTACTATTAATCACTGATGAATAATCCTTATTGTACATGTTTTACATGCATATTCAGGAACACTGAAAGGTTTGCCAGTATTTGATCAACTTTGGATGGGATAAGGGTAGAAACCCAATTAGTATTAGTTCTCTATTCTAATCCATTTTTTCTATCAACGTATTTCAGCCTTTTTTGGAAAAGCATAAGTAGAGTTACTGGATGGTTAACACTGGGTCCTCCTTTCTAAAACCAAAAAGTCTCCAACCTCTCATCATTTCACTAAATTATAAGAAGCAGAATCCTAATGATTGAAAACTCTACTTTGCAGTCACTTAGCAAATCATACCTTCCTCTTTTTGGTTTGCTTTCTCTCTCTCCCAAACATACATTCAAATTCATCCAATGTCTAAATAGTAAGAAATTACCTAAAGGTAGACTATTAAAGAAAAAAAAAAAACCCTCAACTTAATTTCCTGCGTCAAAATTGGTTTTAGGTAGATGCTTAAAAATAATCTTAGGAAAGAAAATGCCATTCTAAGCAGGATATGAATTCAAGCACTGATGATCAACAGTGATTATATTTAGGTTGTATTTCAGAATTTTATAGGAATAAAGTCTGCTTCCTTACTGAGGTTCTCCTGATATTAATTTCCTATATCTTTCTTGTCCCACACTCTCTTTTTACTTAAATCATACAAAGCTCTTTATTCTTTTCAGCATCTACATGAACAATTTTCTTACTTTGAAATATTACCATCTAGACTACTTTAAGACAGTAGTTTTCATTGCTTACTGCATATAGGACCAGCTACACATTTCCACCCAAAGTACTAAACAAAAATGAGACTCTCTGACTAAAAATTGTTAAGAATCTCAAAAGGGCACCAGCAGAATATTAAACCTAGCACAGATCTTTAGAGTTCTGGGTCCTGTGAAACTACATAGATCACACACACATAAACTGCCCCAGCCATACATTACAATCATCTAGAAAGTTTTTGAAAAGTAATAATGCCAGGGTAGCATCCTAGATAATTGACTTCAGAATCTCTGGGGATGGAGCACAGGCATCAGTATTATAATTTTAATTGTAAAATATCTAATTTAATTTTTATGTACAATCAAGGCTGAGAACTGAATTCAAATGCTGTTTCCATAAGACTACATTTACTTATCTATTTATTTGTCTTAGTCTCTGTCTCTGTCACTAGACTGTAATGTTTCTTAAGAATAGGTACCATGTTTCCTTAGTCTTATCTTCATGACATGGGACAATGCCTGCAGCTTTATAGATATCTATTAAGTGGTTGTTGAATGACTGAATAAATGAATGGATAGAGCGATATGACTTGTTTATTCACTTTATAGATAATAAGGAAAAAATAAGATAAAAACAGACTTATTGGTGATCATTTAAAAATAAAAAGAGAAAACATGCTCTTTGAAGAGATTCTGTTCAGTTCAGTTCAGTCACTCAGTAGTGTCCAACTCTTTGTGACCCCATAGACTGTAGCACGCCAGGCTTCCCTATCCTTCATCAACTCCTGGAGCTTGCTCAAACTCATGTCCATCAAGTAGGTGATACCATCCAACAATCTCATCCTCTGTCATCCCCTTCTCCTCCTGCCTTCAATCTTTTCCAGTATCAGGGTCTTTGAAGAGATTGGAATGGAGTAAAATAAGAGATTTGAGAAATTATATCTAATAATTAATTTTCTTATAAACAAGGTGATTGAACCACATAATAGGCCCCGTAATGCTGTGCTTAGTGAGAAATTTATTTTATTTATACTATTACTCATTAAACTTTCAGTGTTGAGAAAAAAACAAATATAAGGAGATATATGAATGTTTGATAGAATTAAAGAAAATGTAATCACTCCTTAGCTAGATCTATCATAGTTGAGAATGAAGGGAATGCATTTGTGGTGGAGGACTCTTTCTTGAATGTACTGTAGAGCTTGTTAGTGAAACTAGTGTTGGAAAGTAATGGACTGTTATTAGCTGTTTGTTAGATCAAAGTAATAGAATAAATGTAACTATCCAGGCAGTTTACAATTCTGCCTTCTTCCCTTTATGGTTACACAGAGACTGAAGTCCAGCGAGAGGTAAAAATGCTTAGAGTCTTTTCAGATCTTTTCTGAGCCGACATCCTCCCACAGGCACATATTTGACTTTCTAGATTTCCTTGAATATGCTGGGGTTTTTCATAACCTTAATTGTCCCACGTATCTCTTTCTTGAGCCTATTCTGTCCTTTCTATCCCAGGCATTTTAGTTTATCTCTTGCAGTTTATTCTTGCCCAGAAGGTAGTGGCTAAGTGTATTTGCCTTTAATGCTTATGAGAAAACTACCCAGCAAACAGGTTCAAACCTGGGAAGCTGCTATGTAGGCAAAACAAAGGCAAATCCTTGAGCTGATTCTTCAGGGAACCATCACAAGGGTAAAAACACAGAGCTACTACATTATTTGAGAATAGGTCCACAATGTTCCCTGTGGTGCTGCACAACCTGCATCAAGAATACAGGTTTTCATTTTCAAGGCTGCTGCAAAGCTGGGGAATGTCAGTAGTAACTGGGTAAATTGATATGCCACAGAGCTCTCCTATCAAAATTCTATAGTTTTCCTCTTCACAAAGCATACTCTTGGTTGTTGTGAGTTTTTATTAAATTCCAGAGTTCTAAAAAATTGATTTTTAAAGAGTGCTGACACTTTTTGCCAGCCTATTCATTGCTTCTATGGCTGATTTTCTCTACCATTGTAAAGTTGACTGGTTACAAATGGATTGCCCACAAAGCCAAAGATACTTACTATTTGTTTTCTAAGAGACACTTTGCTGACTTCTGTTTTGAAAATTGGTATGCAAAATTTGCATAAAAATATTTCATTAGTGCATGCATGATTGATACATTAGTGGATGAATGGATGGATGAACAATAAAACTATTTTACATTTATATTTTAACATTAGATTATTAAATGTAGATATCTACATGCATCTTGTTAAGTATCATCTAACAACTTATAATATACTGTGTTAGAGAAGCATGGTCATTCATTGATCATCTTAGGAGTTGCTGTTTTTACTTCTAGGTCACTATTCCATTTAAGAATGGTGATAGCCAGTTAAAATCAAAACATGCCAACTGAAAGCATATTTTAGTAATGAGAAAACATTCTTACTGTTATCATAAGCTTTTTCTTTACATGTTTACGTCATTCATTGTGTTCTTACTCCATCCATGGATGTTGTTTATTTGAACAATGGGTTAAGTCATGGTCAGATAGTTACAGTGAGTTGATAACTTATCTGTTAAAGAAATATCTATCTTCTTGGTGTTGCTGTGTATGATAATGTTTTTTCATCCTTAACCTCCCTTTTGAAAGCATGATTCTTCATTTGCCTCCTCTGAGCTTCCCAGGGCAAGATGTTGAGTTTTTTTGTTTTTTATCGTATTAAGTTATAACTTCTATACTTTCAAAGAACTGACTCACCTCCCTCAGAAGGCAACTTCATCAGCATCATCCTCCACTGTTCATGGTGCCCAGTCATTAGCCTTTTGCTTCTAATCAACTTGTGGCACCTACTTGATTTCCACACTCTGTTAATTAGGTTGTTCTCTTATTATTTATTGTGTGAGTGCTTCCCCTTGTGGCTCAGACGGTAAAGTGTCTGCCTACAATGCGGGAGACCCGGGTTCGATCCCTGGGTCAGGAAGATCCTCTGGAGAAGGAAGTGGCAACCCACTCCAGTACTCTTGCCTGGAAAATCCCATGGACAGAGAAGCCTGGTAGGCTTCAGTCCACGGGGTCGCAAAGAGTCGGACACGACTGAGCGACTTTACTTTCTTTCTTTTCGGTATGAGGGCAGTGATAGGACACAAAGAGTATAAAGGTCAGAAAATAGAAAGAGATAAATGATTCCTAGGGAAAATATATACTGTTCAGTTTTAAGTTTTAATCTCCATAAGTTTAACATGATATTACTATTATAAACATGTGTCTTTCTCATTTGGTTCATATGAATACTATTAAAAAGGTATTTTTTGCTAGCCCTCAAGAGGCATTAACAATATAAATATAAATTCATAAAATATAAATATTTCATAGGCAAAGATATTGTTACCCATAAACAAATGCAGTTTCAGCTGGCCTCTGGAAACAAATTTTAAAAGAGTTTTGGTCATAAGGGTAAATTCTGAACCTGATTGGGGCTAACCAAATATCCATTTCTGTCTTCCCAAAGAAATGAATTGAGGGTCATAGATCCTGATACACACCCAAATGTTCTAAGACACAGAGTCTTGTTTCTCAAGTACCTACTCTCTAGTGATATTTTTCTTCTGGTAATTAATGAATCAAAGTAGCTATTAAATAATACAAAATTATTTAAAATAGCTAAAAAACTTTAAATTCATCACTAGATTGAGAGTTCCATAAGGGCTGGGATTTTTAGGTATTGTTTTGTTTTGACTTTCATTGTGTACCTGGAGCCTAAAGGAGTACGTATCACAATAAGAGTTTGATATATGTTTGAATAAGTAAATAAATTAGTTATTATTCTTATCATTGTAATAGTAGGGGATATTTTATACATATCATAGAAAATTAATTTGCATCTTAATATCTTTAATCTTTTGAAATCATTTAAGACAATGATAATTCAAGAGTTAATGCTTGAAAAAGATCAATTATATCTTTTTAGATAAGGGCTGAGGGATATATGAGTTATTCATTTAAAAAGTATAAAATTTTATTATATTTAAATAAAACATTTTGTTCCCCTTAACTTTAAACATGTTTTCCTTTTCCAGAACTTCATTTTGGGTTTATTCTGTGTCAAATCCCAGTTTAATACAGATAAAAATACGTGAGTTACTAGGTTTCTTAAAACCGGGGTTGATAGTAGAAATGCTGACAAATCCTTATTACAGATGCCAGTGGAATGAAGTGCCTTTACCTCTAGCAAATGCTGATGTGGAGATTTAAGACTATGTGAAAAATCAGTAAAGTTGCCCAGGAGAGTTTTATCATATTATTCATTGAACTCAGTATGTGGTACAGTAATTGCTTCTGGTATCATTTTTCTTTTCTTACACGAGGTTATTATTTATCCTTGTGCTGTGTGAAACAGAGAAAGAGTCTAAAGGAGAGTCATAACTCGATGTAAACTATCTTGTGACACAGTGTAGCTGGAGATAGGAATCACAGCTGGAAAAGAGTGTCTTACTTTTCAGAATTAAATATGGGAAGAATGATATTAGACACTGTGGAGACACATAAATACTAAAAAGATGCACTCAGACAACGTATTTTTTCCTAGTGATATGAAAACCTGTTTAAAATATACATCTAAATAGGCTTTTTAATCTCACAGAGATCAACACATTTATTTGCCCATGACAGAGGTTTTCTTATTAGCTGATAAGTGAAGGAAATCAAATTAATAGGTAGGATGGTTACTACAAAAAGCTGGATGGGTGACATTTAAATAGCACAGTAATTTTTGGAATTTTTGCTCTGGCTTTGTACCTTGTATACGTATGTCCTTTTGCCTTACACATTTTAAGTAATGACTAACATTTATCATATTTTCTCCAATGTTCAGGTAAGTTTGTATGAAAAGTATACCATAAATATTTTGGAGCAAAATTTTTAAATAGAGACAATCATGACTTAATAGTGCAAATAGGGAGGGAACATTTTTTAGACACTCATATGTTGCTTCCTAAATCTGTTGGGCTGAAAATATGCTATTTTTACAAATTACTATATTTTATTTTTATTTATTTATCTGGCTGCACTGGCATGCAGTATCTTAGTTCCCCAGCCAAGGATAGAACCTGTGTCTCCTGCAGTGAAAGCGTAGCATCCTAACCACTGGACAGCCAGGGAATTTCCTATTTTTACAAATTCTTCAAGTATTATGATAAAAATGTGTGTTTTTACTTGGAAAGAAAATAATTTATTATGTAGAAAATGAATTTTTAGGATTATATATTTACTTCTATTGTTCACCAATTTTGTTTTGATTGCATTGTGCAATTAATAAATGTATTACCATTTTGCATGCAGTATACTAATGACTAATCCCAGTTGATTGAAAAAATAATAATAAAACCAGAAAATACATGTTAAGTTAGCTAGTGAGTCCTGTATAATTATGCATTTATATGCAGTTTGGAAACCATCACTAGGAGCTATTTAATGTGGGAACTATAGTAGAAAGGTAAGTGATTTAGTAGTCTGATTGCCTAGGTTGCCTGCTGGCTGTTGACCTTAGGCAAAACACTTAGCACCCCAGCCCTCAGTTTCTTTATCTGTAAAATATAAAAATTAATAATGATATCACTGACCTCACTTGACTGTAATGAGAAATAAATAAATTAATCCAAGGAAAAGCTTTTAGAACAGGAATGGGCAGTAATTAAACACTTGGAAAATGTTAGTGCTGTTACTTAGTGTCTGGAGCTTGAAAAATGGTCAACCTGTGGACTTTTAAATAAAAATAATACACATTTGTTTATTTACAATTCAGAAACTGACTGCAACCCAAGTATGAATTTGATAATTTTTGTACCAAAATGCTTCTTTGTCCCTCATTCCACCAGCAAGAAATTCTCTTGCTATTCTTTCCTTTTAAGGGGAACATGATATGTTCTTCTCAAGTCCTTAAACCCCTGGCCATTGGTTAGGAACCTGAGGATTTGTTACCACCATCCTCAAACCCCATAGAACCTAGCTGTCTTATAAAATTTTTCCTTCAATTTCAAGTTGCCTTCGCTTCCCCAGTTGACCATAGCAGTCCATTTCCATTCAGTTCATTACACAGTCATTTATTTGCAACCCCGCTATGTGCCTGGTGATGTTTGGTGCTTTTGATGCAAATTTGCCATATAAATGGCTCAATTCTAGTTCAGAAGATATATATGTAAATCAGCACTCCCTACTCAATATGATAAATATTATGGTAAAAATTATTGTGGGGCAGCAGAAAAAGAGATAACTGACTGTGCCTGAACTGTGAATACCTAGCACAAGAAACCTGTTCAGCTGCAGGCTTTCCTCCTCTCCCCAGGTAACAGGGGCATTTAACTTGTGATCCACGGAAATGTGTTATCCAGCTTTAAAGATTAGAAGGCCAGGAAGTGTGGAGAGGAAAATGAGTATAATATCCCTAAGGGTGGAAGAAGACTTTATCTGTCAGATTTGCAGCACTCTGTATCCCTAGGAAATATATTTTATACGTGATCACATAGTACATAAAAATTAGCGTGTGCATGCTAAGTCGCTTCAGTCATGTCCAACTCTTTGGACTGTAGTCCACGAGGGACTCTGTCCCTGTGATTCTCCAGGCAAGAATACTGGAGTGGGTTGTTATGCCCTACTACAGGGGATCTTCCCAACCCAGGGATCCAACCCACATTGCCTGCATTGCAGGTGGATTCTTTACAACTGAGCCACCGGGTAACCCCATATAAAAATTAGGATCCTAAATGTACTTTTTACCTTTTGATAAGCCCAAATATCTAGCTTTGAATTTAATTACATATTAATTTCTTATTTCTATGTGTTTTAACTAATTCCATTTAAAAATGCAGCATATGTGAAAGTGTGAAGTCATTCAGTTGTGTCCTACTCTTTGCAACCCCATGAGCTGTAGCCTACCAGGCTCCACCGTCCACAGTATTTTTCAGACAAGAGTACTGGAGTGGGTTGCCATTTCCTTCTCCAGGGGATTTTCCCGACCCAGGGATCGAAGCCGGTTCTCGGATCAAACCCGGGTCTCCCACATTGCAGGCAGACGCTTTACCCTCTAAGCCACCAGGGAAGCAGCATATGTGGGTTTTCCACAAATTACCTAAATGATTTAGAAAGAAATATGAGATTATGGGAAAGTGTGCATCTTGCAATTTAGAAAACCTGAGTGCAAATCTATCCTTTGACTCCTCTTAGGTGTTCTTTATTTCTTCTCAGCTGTGTGGCCTGGGAAAATTAACCTCTTTGAAAAATGGCAACTGTAAAAGAGTCCTAATGAAACTCAGTTGAACCGTATGAAAAGATGCTCAATATCATCTTTCTGTAGAGAACTGTGAAATAAAGAAACGTTGAAAAATCACTACATTCCTGTTAGAATGAATAAAATCCAGAAAACTGACAATACAAAATGCTGTTGAGGGTGTACAACAACAGGAACTCTCACCCATTGCTGGTGGCGAACTCCAACTGGTACAACTAATCTGGAAGATATTTTGGCAGTTTCTAGCAAGACTAAACATACTTTTATATGATGTAACAATTGAATGCACTTCTGTTTATCCAAATGTGTTGAAACTTATATCCATACAAAAACCTTCACGTGAATGTTTGTAGCATATTTATTCGTAATTGAAAAAACTTGGAAGCAACCAAGATGTCTTTCAGTAGATGAATGGATCAACAAACTGTGGTACATTCAGATAATGGGATATTATTTAGCACTTGAAAGAAATGAACTATCAAGCCATAAAAAGATTTGGAAGAAACATAAATGTATATTACTAGGTGAAAGAAGCCGATTGAAAAGGCTACATACTTATTATAGTATGAATCCAATTATATGACATCTGGAAAAGAGAAAACTGTAGACAAAAGAGATTAGCAGTTGCCAGGGTTTAGAGGAGAGGGAAGGATTAATAGGTAGAGCACAGAGGACTTTTAGGGCAGTGAAATTATTCTGTGTGTTGCTACAATGGTGAACTACATGTCATTATATATTTGACAAAACCTATAGAAAATACAATCCTAATTTAAATTATGGATGTTGACTGATAATTATGTATCACTGTAGGCTCATTGAAAATAACAAATGTATCAATCTGGTGGGGGATGCTGGTAAAGGGGGAGGCTTGGCATACATGACAGCAGGGGATATATGGGAACTCTGGACTTTCCATTCAGTTTTACTGTAAATCTAAAACTGCTGTGGAAATAAAGTCTATTAGAATCCATGGAAAATTATTGCCTCTAAAATAATGAAATAATATTAAGCTATATCTATCATGTTCCTTTTGTTGAATTCTCAAAACAACTTAAAAGCATTGCTGAATCAACTTAGAGACAAGAAAACCGAGACAGAAAATTAATTTATCATTTATACAATTAATATTTTCTTTGCACATACTATGTGCCAAGTATTGTATTAAGCATGGAGATACTATAATGAATCAATGTGGATGTTATATTCCAGGGAAGTGAGATGTGGAATAAGGTGCTGATCTTTGAGCAGGACTTCTTTTACACACTGGAGCATCAGAAGAGCAGGAAAGTTAGAGTGTGCAAGAAACAGTAGGGATAACCCAGGTCAAAGGAGATGGGAAGAGAGATGGAATTAGTCTTGTCTCTGAGATGAGTATGGGCAAGCTGACACATTACTGTTGGTCCAAAACATCTTTTGGTGTGATGGCCCTCATGAGATGACTGATATTCTCCAGGGGTTGAGAAGAGGATGATTGCTTGATAAAATAGATTGGCATGGGAGTCTCCTAAACTTTTTCACTTTGCAACATCTTACTCTAGAGAGAAACTTCCAGAGGCTTTGTCTACTGTCAAATAGTAAGTAGTAGAGCCAGTTGCACCCTGGTTTAGTTATAGGACAATTTGTCATATCATGTTCCACCCACTTCCAATAAAACATGCTGATACTTGGATTCTCTTAGCCCTTAGTTAAATATACAGTATTTGATAGGGCCTGCTTTGCAAAGCCTTATAAGATTTGTCTCCTCACTTGCTCTTTATTGAGCTTCCCTCATAGCTCAGTTGGTAAAGAATCCACCTGCAATGCAGAAGCCTTCAGTTCGATTCCTGGGTCAGGAAGATCCCCTGGAGAAGGGATAGGCTACCCACTCCAGGATTCTTGGGCTTCCCTTGTGGCTCAGCTGGTAAAGAATCCACCTGCAATGCGGGAGACCTGGGTTCCATCCCTGGGTTGGGAAGATCGCCTGGAGAAGGGAAAGGCTACCCACTCCAGTATTCTGGCCTGGAGAACTCCATCGACTATATAGTCCATGGGGTTGCAAAGAGTAGGACATGACTGAGCAACTTTCACTTTCAGTTGCTCTTCATTTTTACCTTAATCAACTAATTCCTTCACATATTAGATGTGACTTCAATCATATTGATAGCTGTTGTCCTCTTCCTGGTACACTCTAGTGTCATATGGATCTCAGGGTTTTTACTGTGTCCTTGGCTTGAAATGCTCTTTCAGATTTTCAAATGGCTAGACTCCTTCTCATCTTTTAAGTTCTAGTGCATGTTTCATCTCCTCAGAAAAGGTTTCCAGACATATTACTCAATTTTGTCTTCTCTTATGTTGCAAGTACCATGATATGTCACTCAATGTCTTATTGCACTAGTTTATGTTTTTATACAATTGATCAGCATCAGAAGCACTGGGTTCTGTTCATTTAGGCATTTATTATTGGTTTCTTCTTCTATACCATAAACTTCATGATTCAGGGATTACATTAGGTGCTCAATAAAATGTTGGATGAATGCATAAACACATGATATGTGTTAGTTTCTTCATCTATACTCTAAAGTAAGCTATTGCTTTTTCTTTTATAATTATAGTAGTTGTAATTTTGATAGTTCTTAGAACAGAGTGAGATAAAGAATGAGATAATGTATATATAAGTGCCTAATTCAGTTCTCAGCACGTGGTAGGCAATTAATGACTTTTTTTCATTCTTTTATCAATAAACTTCACAAAACAGCACACTTGAAATTAATTATTTGGTATAATTCAAATTGGGATACTGTAATCTTATATTGTAATTAAATATAATATATTAAAATTATATCTTGGTATTACATATTATATAGTATGTAATCATTTTATATATTATTTATCATATGTGATATAAGATGTGGTATAATATATATAACATATCATTTTATTATATAATTGTGTTGATGTTATTATATTTAAATAATCTCTTATGAGACATAAATGTTCTCGAAGTAATATGCATTCTTAGTGTTTCAAACTATGCTAATCACAATGAGACAAAAAATAAAATTGACTGCTTTAAATTAATGTGGAATTTTCTATCTTTACCAACTAATTACCAAAGTTATAATTTTTGTAATAGTTTCATGATTAACTGACACTTGCTACCTTCATGTTCACTATTTCCAGGAGGAACCCTATGTTCTGTTTAAAAAGTCTGACAAACCTCTTTATGGAAATGATCGATTTGAGGGCTATTGCATTGACCTCCTCAGAGAGTTATCTACAATCCTTGGCTTTACATATGAAATTAGACTTGTGGAGGATGGAAAATATGGAGCCCAGGATGATGCCAATGGACAATGGAATGGAATGGTCCGTGAACTAATTGATCATGTAAGTCCCTTTTCTCATTATTACTATTTTTGGAAGATTTCTATTAGATTTACCTTTTTTTGATGGTCAAGGGTTAATAATGTCAAAGAACAGTAATGTATTTTAATATTTACTTTTTCAATAATGTTATTCAAAGTATATATTATTTTTGTCAAGCATAAAGAATATAAGGGATGAATATAATTCTATTAATGTGTCTATCTTAAATTAACTGGTAGTTAGTGGTTTAATATTGTGAAGTTTTGGTCTTGATTTATAAGATGGAATTCAGTTTCTTAACAATGAATTTCTTTTTCACTTTCATAATATTAGCTTTCTAATCAATGGAGAGAATGGGTGGTACAAATTCTAAATTTCACAATAAAATTTTTCTGTACTAAGATAAGATACTCATTGTCTTTAAAGATGAAATAAATCTGTACAGAAAATCTAGAATCAAATACTATATAAAAATAAAGCAAGAATATTAAGCATATTAGAGCAGAATGACAGATATTTTATTTTTTAAGAAATAATTCAGGCATTTATTCTTGGTCAGAAAAACAGTATTTCATAATTTGTCAGTTGGCAGTGTCAATTAATTCATCTATTTGAAAAAACTCTTTTAAACATCATAACATAACATTTGACTATGTGTTTTGTAACATTTCAGCATATTTTGACATTTTCCTTAATATTAAGGCACATAATTATTGTAAAGAATTCTGCAAATTTATTTAAATAATTTTCTTTTAAAAAACACTATGAGTTGTATCCTAAATAAAAATTCTTACTTAATGGAAGTAGCAAATATAGACAATTTTCAAAACATTTTGAAGATACTTTGCCATTAATTACAAAGTTCATCATCTTCAAGAAAGAGAATAAAGGAGATCTGTCTAGCTATCTACCTATCTTTCGAGAAAGGGATATTAGACAATGGTTAGAAACAGATTAACATTTAAAAAATTCCTTTTTCTTCAAAGTGAAGTGAATGAAAGTTGCTCAGTCGTATCCAACTCTTTGTGACCCCATGAACTATACAATCCATGGAATTCTCCAGGCCAGAATAATGGTATGGGTAGCCTTTTCCTTCTGCAGGAGATCTTCCCAACCCAGGGATCAAACCCAGGTCTCCCGCATTGCAGGCAGATTCTTAACCAACTGAGCCACAAGGAAAGCCTGATTTCCTTCAAAATATCAGTATATTTCTTTTAATGATTTGGAATTTGCTCTGTAAGTACTTCTAGACTTGATCAATTATTTCTCACAAATTCTCCTTATATGGGATGTTTATGTTTTAACTTTGTAAAATACATTGAAAGATGATGAACATATACATGATTTGGGACCAAATATAAAACCTTAAGCTGTATGTTGCTTTATATTAATATAACAATAACTTTCACAACCTAACTCAAGCTGGTTTAAGTAATTTATTGGTTTGCATCTCTGTGAAGTCTAGAGGTAGTGTGGCTGGCTTTGGAATATTAATATTTTACTTCTCTTATCTTTTACCACAATTTAGTTCTCACTTCCTTATATTTGTGTTACTCTTAGACATGTGCCTCTCAATAGGTAACAGCAACATTTGCTACCAGCAGTTCTAGATTAACCATCTAGGTAGAAATATATTACCTGGAAGGTATAGTTTTATCAAAAACTCCAGATTCAGTTTTATTTGCCTGACCTATGTGCGTGTAGGCAGTCGCTCAGTCATGTCCAGCTGTTTGCACCTGTTTGGAAGGGTCCTCAGTCCAGGGGATTCTCCAGGCAAGACTACTGGAGTGGGTTGCCATTTCCTTCTCCAGGGGATCTTCCTAACCCAGGGATCAAACTCACATCTCCTGTGTTTCCTGCATTGCAGGAGATTCTTTACCTGCAGAACTATTGGGAAGCCCCTTCCTGACCTTTGTGAGTGCTAAGTCACTTCAGTTGTGCTCAACTCTCTGTGACGCCATGGACTGTAGCCCTCAAGGCTCCTCTGTCCATGGGATTTCCCAGGCAACAGATACTGGAGTGGGTTGCTGTTTCATAAACTAAATTCTGTGCCAATTATCCAATTCAGAGGGAAACGGTATTCTTAGTGATTATTCTGGGCATATACCTCACAAGAAACTAGGAGGTAGGGTCAACACCTTAATTAATTAATTACTAATTAATTAATATTTTGGCTGCATCCAGGCTTAGTTGCAGCATGAGGGATCTTCGTAGTTCCCCCTGGGGCATGTGAGACCTTAGTTCCCTGACAAGGGATCAACTGCAATGGAAGGTGAACTCCACTTTCACTGCAATGGAAGGTGGATTCTCAGCCACTGGACCACCAGTGAAGATTAAAACCATATAGATTTAGAGTTGGGAAACTGGGTTTTCAGAGGAAAATTAGGTTGTTTATACTTGAAGAAAGTGGATTGGATGCTATACAGACCAATACAATGAATATTTTCTATAGAGTTCTATGAATAACTAACTTATGGGAGACTTTTATTTTAGTCAAAACACAAAAATGTTATATCACCAATGCCTTTATGCAAAACCAATCCCTTTATGCTTTATATTTGTCATGTGTGCTTAATTAATGTTCTTTTATTTAAATTTTTTGAGATTAAAAATTGATTAGAAGTTTTATGTTTCTAGAATTTATTTCTTCTTGATTTTGTATCTATATGCTTCTTCGAGAGAACTATAAAATAGAAAAGGAAGGTTAGATTATATGAATAGAGCTATGGCATGAAAGATAACATTACACCAAATGAAGAGATAGTAAGGAAGGTTTTATCATTCGATATTTATTTCTCAAAAAGTATTTTTGGTATTGAGTTGAGACCACTGATGAAACTTTTAAGTTATTTAATCATTTTATTCTCAGTGGCATACCTGTCACTTCACTTTCTATTTTTTTCTGTGCTAAAGTACTATCCTGTTTCGATATACTTTCTTGATACTTTCCTCATGACACATACTGTTGGCTTAGCCTTAATTTTTAATGTTTAGCATATGTCACATTAAACCAGAATGATGACTGTAGTCAGTGTAGTTTTCCTTGTACCGCCTCAACTTATTTTGCATGTTCATGAATATGCTAATTTCAATGTAAAGTAGTAACTGAACTACTAATCAACACCCTGAACTTCTCCCACTCCTTACCTGTCTTAGACAAAATTATCCTCTTTCAGAGCTTGATTACCATTCTCATTCTGAAATTTCTCCATTCTACATCTTCAGCTCTGAGCTTTCAACCCATATATCTAACCACCTCTGGTATATTTTCCACGTGAATGTCTCATAAGTACCTCAAAGGCAGCATGTTCCAGGCTGAAGGTATTATTCATTTTTTCTGAGTCTGTTCCTTCTGAAGAGTTTTATGTATCGATAAATGGCATAAACAATTCAACAGTTTTCCCAAGCCAAAAATTTAGTATCACATTTGCATTGTATATTAAGTGTGCTTCTTAAATGATTCTGAAAGCTACTCGCTTCTCTCCAGCTCCATTGTCACATGGATTAAGAGCCCCATATGAGAATTGTTTCCTTCTGATCTGGTGAAAGTGTCTTTAGTTGCTCAGTTGTGTCTGACTCTTTGCTACCCCATGGACTGTATAGCCTGCCAGGCTCCTCTGTCCACGGAATTCTCCAGGCAAGAATACTAGAGTGGATAGCCATCCTCTTTTCCAGGGGATCTTCCTGACCCAGGGATCAAGCCAGGTCTCCTGCATTGCAGGCAGATGCTTTACCATCTAAGCCACCAGGGAAGCTCTCTAATCTCATATCTTCAACTAGAGTCTTGTTTAAGAAAGAGAAATCTGATCATGCCCCTCCTTTGCATACAATCTTTCAGTAGTTTTCACTGCCCAAGGGATATAGGACTGACTGTATAATATATTTACAAGCCCTTCTGCAATGATTATTGCTTACCTCCTGTGGAATTTTTGACCCTTCAGACAGACTCTCAGACCTTCTCCACCCTGCTTTCTGTATTGGGAGGTTGTTCTACATAGAATAAATCAACAGAGCTTCCCAACCAAAGGTCCAAGTCAGAGGGTAGAATAAGGTTAGGGTGTTTATTTGGCTCCTTGTTCCATTCTCTGAGATATTGTCTTATATTGGCTTATGTCCTCATATTGTGTGCCGGTTTCTTGTAATCATGTCTGCCCTACACAAATCTCTGTTCTGCTCTCAGTTGCAGTTTATACCCTACATAGTTGTGCTTATTCTGATCTTAGGGGTGGTTACAGCTTAGCTGCTAATGGCTTTGGGTTCCTACACCATTCCTTAAAATTCCCTTTACCAGTAGTTCTCAAAGTATATTCCATAGATCCGCAGAATCAGTATCACTTTCAAACTTGTTGGAAATGCACATTTTCAGGTCCCACTCTGGACCTACCTGATCTGAAACTGTGGTGAAATCTGGCAATCTCTACTTTAACAAGCCTCCCTGATGATATTCTGATGTTCTCTGAAGTGTGAGAATCAGTTAGTCCTTTTGTAAATAAATCCTGCTCACGTATCCTCATATGAGTGTGCACATATTTTCTGTTGAAACTCTAACTGGAACACCTTTGTATATTTTCATCTATTCTTATCTCTCCACCCACATGTGGGCTTTTTTCATTCTTGTTCTCCTTTGCCTCCAGTCTAGTTTCTGTCTCCAGAACTCTCCTCAGCCCCACCTAGCTGACCTCTTCCAAACTACTTTTGCTCAGCTTCAGAAACACTTCACCAATGAGGCTTCCTCAACTGACCCCAGCAAGTCCACCTGCAATGAGTTTCCACATAATTCTTATTGTATAACACCATTACACTTTAATTACCAACTTAATATCTGTACTATGTACTTGCATGTAATTTGTATAGTGTTCTTGTCTGGGAAATCCCATTGGACAGAGCCCTGTGGGCTGCAGTCGATGAGGTCTCAAAAGAATCAGACAAGACTTAGAGACTAAACAATAACAAGTTGTACAGTAGTTTTAATATCAATTGGGGCTATAAGAGTTGCAAGTGTAAGAACCATGGTTAAATATATCTTATAAAACACATATTTTTTAAAAGCCCCACATTACAAAAAACATCCAACAGTGATTTTCACTTCAAGTACGTTCAATCAAGGGGCTTAAAACAGGCCATTGCATACATTGGTCTCTCTTTCACTGCCTTGTTATCTCTTGGCTTTACTCTCTTTATTGATTTTATTCTTAAACACTTTCTTTCTACATGGTGACAAAGGTGGCTCAAGTTGGCGCTAGGGAAGTGGCTCTCAACTCGGGGCATTTTTTTTTTTTTCCAGGAGACATTTGGCAATGTTGGGGGACATATTTATTGTCACAATTTAAGGAGGCAGGGAGGGGTGCTGCTGCTGTCACCAAGGGGTAGAGGCTAGAAATGCTTGCCTCTGAATGATGTACTTAGGCCCTCAGAACAAAATGTTACTTGCCCCAAATACCAGTAGTATTGAGGTTGAGAAATCTAGGTTTACCTATTTCTTAGAGTCCTCCTTCTAAAAAGAGAGTGGTCTCCTTTAGTCAAAGTTTCAGCAAAACCTATTTTTAGGGCGTTGGGGGTGTGGGGGGAGGGGTGTCAACTGGGACAACTAGGACCATGTCCCTATTTGTGAACTAAGCCATAAGGCTGGGACTGCAGAGATGGTTACTGGAATGACCCCACCTGGATCATACGTCCACATCTAGAATTGTGGGCTAGAGTCAGCCACATCTGAATTATGGTACTTATCATTTGTATGTGAACTTGGGGGGCAGAAGCAAGTGATATTTATCTTATACAGGCTATGTTCCAATCCAGTTTTGTAGACTTTCTCGAATTTATGGTCGAGTAGAGGGGGCATAACCATAAAGAGGCTATATTTATTCAGGTGTTGTGATGGGGAAACGTAATTACAAATAAGATCTTCCTCCAACCCAGAAAATGTCTCCACAAAGGTAGAAGAAAAAGAAAATAATATTATGGAAAAGCATTAAACTGGAATGTGATGTACACTGTAGGCAATTTGCTGAAAGATGGCAAAGACAGAAAGAAATATCAGCCTTTTATATAGCCAAGCAGACGCAACCCATTATAGTACATATGTGTTCTGAAGAGAAACAACTAGTCCTCAAGAAGCCTTGAAAGTACGTAGTTCACACATAGTTCATATTAAATTTATTTGGTAACTGGAGGAGAAGGGGACAACAGGATGAGATGGTTGGGTGGCATCACCTACCTGATGGACATGAGTTTGAGCAAGCTCTGGGAGTTGGTGATGGACAGGGAAGCCTGGCATGCTGCGGTTCATGGGGTCGCAAAGAGTCAGACATGACTGAGTGACTGAACTGAACTGGGATGACCATCTGTGCTAGATAATTGGCTTTACACTGCCAATTATACTGTAGAAGAATGAGCTTCTCATACCTTTATGACAGCAGGTAGATTTTAAGGACTCACCCACAGAAATTTCCACAGAAATTTGGAGTTAGGGTGCACTCTTCCTGGGTGATTCTATTTCTCTTTTTTTACTTTATTATTGGAATATAATTGTTTTACAATGTTGTGTTAGTTTCTGCTGTACAACAAAGTGAATCAAATATATATACTTATATCCCTTCCTTCTTGAGCCTCTCTCCCAACCCTGCTGATTCCATTTCAAATAGTTACTTCCCAGGTCCTTAAAAAAGGCATCCTCTGGTGGGAAACCTGGTAAGAGGCTTACCTGACTTGTAAAGATTAATGCAGTCCATGGAGTTGCAAGGGCTTCCTTGGTGGCTCAGACGGTAGAGAATCTGGTTGCAATGCCAGAGACTTGGGTTCAATCCCTGGGTTGGGAAGATCCCTGGAGGAGGGCATGGCAACCCACCAGTATTCTTGCCTGGAGAATCCCATGGACAGAGAAACCTGGTGGGCTACAGTCCATAGGGTTGTAAAGAGTCGGACACGACTGGGTGACTAAGCACAGCAACAGCACGGTTTGGATCTCTGGGTGGGGAAGATTCTCTGGAAAAGGAACTGGAAACCCACTCCAGTATTCGTGCCTGGAGAACTCCATGGACACAGGAACCTGGCAGGCCACAGTCCGTAGGGTTGCAAAGAGCTGAAAGCAACTGAATGACTAACACACACTTGGAGTTGCAAAGAGTTGGACACAACTTAGCACTGAAAAACAACAAAGGTTAATAGACTGATTGACTTTCAGTTTTTCATAAATGTCAAAAAGAGAGAGAGAAAGGACTTAAAATTATAATTTTTCTGAAGTAAATGTTCTAAGAAAAGGGGAAGGGTCTCTGATCATTTTCAGTAGAGAGAATTGAGTTTCTTATGTTTAATTTTAATTTGCTGTGACAGTTGGAAGTCTATTTTGGTAATAACTGCTCTTACCCACTTCTTCTCTCTCATTCATTCTTGAGAGGATCCTCAATGTATAGGGTTTGATATGATCCCTAAGTTTATTTTAATCTAACCAGGGACCATTCTTGATGGTGCCATATGAAGAGAGAACCTCAGAAAGTTATTAGGAGAGAGTGGCTCCCTGAAGCCTTCTTAGTCCTTGGAAAATGATAAGCCTTTCCCCTTAAAACACCTTCCTCCCCCATCATTTCCAAAACAGGGCTGCACAGAAAGTGTCCTAGTAAGTACTTGGTGAGACAGATGTTGGTTCAGGCCCTAATTGCTTCACTATATAGTTTTATGCTTTGGTCACATTTCTTCAAACTCTCTAAGCCTTAGTCTTCTCAAAAATAAAATAGATATAATAGCATATTAATAATTGTGAATTATATACACACACATATGTTTCCTAATGCAGTGTATGACAAATAATAGATAATCAAGAAAGAGAGATATAAGTTTGAACTAATAAATTCAAAGTTTGTCTCTTCTTATTTATTCTGTTTTTATTATAGTTTATGAGTATTACTTTTGAAGACTAAAAAGGATAACATTTAGACACAGTATAATGAGAAAGATGTAGGGATTATAGTTACTATTGATATTAATTTTATATTAAATCATAGTAAAATTAGTGTTACGTTTTAATGTAAAATTTATTCATTGGAGCCTTCAATGTTCCAATATTTCAGTGCTTTCCTACCTAAATGATCCATGTCTTGTGAATGGTAGTTTTATATTAGAATTAATTAAACATAGGGAAGAATTGATAGGAAATCAAATCCATTGTGAATGGTAGTTTTATATTAGAATTAATTAAACATAGGGGAGAATTGATAGGAAATCAAATCCAATGTTAGATTACTAGTAGGTAGCATAAAGGGGAGAAATGTCTAGCAAAGCAGGGGCACCTAATTCTTTTGAAAATTTCTATTTAATATTATTTTTAAATCAAATAAATCATTATTGGAAAAGTCAAAATGTTTTTGGATCTTCTTATATTTATTGTATAATTTGGTATTGTGTCAAATTTGAGTTAAATGTATGACTGAATGTTAAAAGGTTTATCTTCCTTGCTTTAATCCTTCAAACAGACATTTCTCAAATATATATTTTTAAAATAAAAATTTTCCAGAATCATATTATTTGAATGTTTCATGGAGTATATTAATAGTAGGTACTATTGCAGAGAAAATGAAGTAGAATCTATGCAGTTTTTCATTAACATAGATGACCTACTCTTTTTAGTATTTTAATGCTTAGAGGACTATTCATCAAGCTAGCCATCATTTGAGTTTTTTTGATGATTGTTGGGCTATTCTATTTGAAATGTGCTGGGCAGCTATAAAAACTGAAAGATTTTGTGAGTCACAAAACTGATTAAAATCTACATCAGGACACTATTTTACTGTATCAGTTCATTGCTTCCGTAAATCCTCTGGTATAGAGGTACATGCATGGTAGTATTCATTTGCTTCAGATATACTGAAAATAACTAGGAGACACAAATAATAGGATGAGAGAAAGTGTTTAGTATTCAAGAATGAAAGAATGACGCAAATGGTCCATAGTGTGCCACAACAAATGTTACACTCAAACACCTTGCTCCTTAGAGAATATGCAATGTATTTTCCAAATTCTTTTCTTCTTTTATTATCTTCCAAGGGCCCCAATGAGAGTGTCTGTTCAAGCTCCAAGGAATGAAATAAACAGTGACACATTTTCCTCAGGAAATTAAAGCGTAATAGCTTTTTGTATAATATTTTATGAAATACTTGATCAAGTTTTTCATTATTAAAATCAAACTTAGCTATTGAACCTTACAGTAGAGATGAGTACACAGAAACTTGGTAATGCAACTATTGTAATAAGTTGAGCATACATTTACTTGTAGCTCTGGGCTGTGAATTTCTTATGGCAGATAACTCATTTGTGGGCTCATGAGACAACAGTTGTATGTTATTCATAAATCCAGCTAGAGTTATTTGTAAGTTTGAAGGGAAACATCTAAGCTACAATAAACTAGCAGCACATATTATTATGGGATTCCTTAAAGGAGGCAAAGGCAGTTGCATTACTTTCCAATCTTGGATGATGTTTGCCTTAGCAGTGGGAAACCAGGAAGATGTGCTTGTAAACATCCATACATAAGCTAATAAAGCAGGATGTCAAGTCTCTTTTTGTGCAGGCTAAAAATAGGCCTTCGATCTGTCCCAGTCTTCCAGTTTTACACTCACCAACTTAGTTCAGACACTTGCCACCTTACTATGTTTTTATTATGTACTCCCTGCCTCTTCTTTAGAAATGTACCTACACATTATAGTCAGATTCTTCCTTAATCACCAGTGTTTTCTCAAAGCTGTCCCACTCAAAGTATTGCAGAGATACTGATAGATTGTAGTATAAACTTTCAAATACACATGTAAGTGAAAGTCGCTCAGTCATGTTGGACTCTTTGCGACCCCATGGACTATACAGTCCATGGAATTCTCCAGGCCAAAATAGTGGAGTGGGTAGCCTTTCCCTTCTCCAAGGGATCTTCCCAACCCAGGGGTCGAACCCAGGTCTACCACATTGCAGGCAGATTCTTTACCAGCTGAGCCACCAGGGAAATCCAAGAATACTGGAGTGGGTAGCCTATCCCTTCTACAGAGGATCTTCCTGACCCAGGAATCAAACCAGGGTCTCCTGCATTGCAGGCAGATTCTTTACCAGCTGAGCTACCAGGGAATGCCAACATGTCAAATACACATGTTGACATCTAATTTATTTCTCACTATCCCCTGACACCTGGTGATTCATGCAGTCCTTAAGCTCTTTCACCTTGTTCCCTGTTTAAAGTTTGCCTACAGGGTTCCAGGTTGGAATTCTGATCACCAAGGCTTTTCCTGATCATTTCACACTTCTAAAGAGCCTGCTGAAATTTTAAAAGCAAACAAAACTTGAAAGCATTTGACAGATTAAGAAAATAATGAGAAAAAATAGGTTATAGTTTATAAAACAACTATGGCAAAGTGGGAAGTCCTTTAGGACCTAATCTCTCCTCTTTTACATAATTTTTAAGACCAGTGATACAATGGTGTCCAGCTGCCCGAATGCTTCCCTGCATGCTGCCTCAACAACACAATTGGTGTTTAACACTATCAAGCCTTTTATACTTCATAAATGAGCCCGAGAGGACCTCACTGTACTTTGCCTTGCCTTCTGATTGCTCTTTTATTATATACCAGGGAGGAAGTCAAACATTTGTTTATCAAGGAACTTAAAAAGTCTCCAGGTATTATCACAGAAATGGGAAGCCTAAATCAAAAGCCAGTTTCTACTAAATGGGAATTAACTTGTGCCATAGCTTTTGAATTTTGAAAGCATGTTGCCTCAAGTTTGCATTCTACTGGAAGCATTCTGGTATTTCAGTTTTAAAAAGTTAGGCAAGCGTAATACTATTATCATTATTATTTTTTTAATTTGAGGAAAATCACTAAAACATAGAACTGCAAATTTATTTATAATTTCCCATGACACAAAGTGGCAACTGTTAACATGTTTGTTGACTTTGCTTTAAGTTTCTTTTAGCATAAAGGTTATAAAACATAACATAATACTGAAGTCCCTTGTTGTTGTTCAATCACTAAGTTGTACCTGACTCTTTGCAACCCCATGAACTGCAGCATGCCAGGATTCCCTGTCCTTCACTATCTCCCTGACTTTGCTCAAACTCATGTCCATTGAGTCAGTGATGCCATCCAACCATCTCATATTCTGTTGGCCCTTTCTCTGCTTGCCCTCAATATTTCCCAGCATCAGGGTCTTTTCCATTGTGTCAGCTCTTTGCATCAGGTGGCCAAAGTATTGAAGCTTCAGCTTCAGCACCTGTCCTTCCAATGAATATTCAGGGTTGATTTCCTTTAGGATTGACTGGTTTGATCTCCTTGCTGTCAAGGGTCTCTCAAGAGTCTTCTCCAACACCACATTTTGAAAGCATCAATTATTTGGCACTCAGCCTTCTTTATGGACCAACTCTCACATCCATGGGTTTTCCGGGTAGTTAAGCTGGTAAAGAATCTGCCTGCAAATGTAGGAGACTCCAGTTTAATTCCTGGGGCAGGAAGATCCCCTGGAGAAGGGACAGGAGGCTACCCGCTCCAGTATTCTTGGACTTCCCTGGTGATTCAGACAGTAAAAGAATCCTCCTGCAATGTGGGTGACCTAGGTTCCATCCCTGGGTTGGGAAGATTTCCTGGAGGAGGGCATAGCAACCACTCCAGTATTCTTGCCTGGGGAATTCCATGGACAGAGGAGCCTGGTGGGCTACAGTCCATAGGGACTCAAAGAGTTAGACATGACTGAGCAACTAAGCAAGCAAACAAGCTCACATCTGTACATGACTACTGGAAAAACCATAGCTTTGGCTATATGGATGTTTGTCGGCGAAGTGAAGTCTTTAGTTTAAATACACTGTCTTGATTCATCATAGCTATTCTTCCAAGGATTCTTTTAATTTTGTGACTGTAGCCACCGTACACATTGATTTTGGAGACCAAGAAAATGAAATCTGACACTTTCCATTTTTTTCGTTCTATTTGCCTTGAAGTGATAGGACCGAATGCCATGATCTTTTTTTTTTTTTTGAATGTTGAGTTTAAAGTCAGCGTTTTCACTCTCCTCTTTCACCTTCAAGAGGCTCTTTGGTTTTTCCTCAGTTCAGTTCAGTCACTCAGTCATGTCTGATTCTTTGCGACCCCATGAACTGCAGCAAGCCAGGCTTCCCTGTCCATCACCAACTCCTGGAGTTTACTCAAACTCATGTCCATTGAGTCGGTGATGCCATCCAACCATCTCATCCTTTGTCATCCCCTTCTCCTCCAGCCTTCAATCCTTCCCAGCATCAGGGTCTTTTCCAGTGAGTCAGTTCTTCACATGAAGTGGCCAAAGTATTGGAGTTTCAGCTTCAGCATCAGTCCTTCCAATGAATATTCAGGGCTGGTTTCCTTTAGGATGGATTGGTTTGATCTCCTTTCAGTCCAAGGGACTATCAACAGTCTTCTCCAACACCACAGTTCAAAAGCATCAATTCTTTGGCACTCAACTTTCTTTACAGTTCAACTCTCACATCCATACATGACTACTGGGAAAACAATAGCTTTGACTAGACAGACTTTGTCAGCAAAGTAATGTCTCTGCTTTTTAATGTGCTGTCTAGGTTGGTCATAACTTTCTTTCTAAGGAGTAAGCGTCTTTTAATTTCATGGCTGCAGTCACCATCTGCAGTGATTTTGGAGCCCAAAAATATAAAGTCTGACACTGTTTCCACTGTTTCTCCATTTATTTGCCATGAAGTGATGGGACCAGATGCCATGATCTTAGTTTTCTGAATGTTGAGCTTTAAGCAAATTTTTTCACTGTCCTCTTTCACTTTCATCAAGAGGCTCTAGTTCTTCTTCACTTTCTGCCATAAGGGTGGTGTCATCTGCATATCTGAGGTTACTGATATTTCTCCCGGCAATCTTGATTCCAGCTTGTGCTTCATCCAGTCCATCATTTCTCATGATGTATTCTGCATATAAGTCAAATAAGCAGGTTGAGAATATACAGCCTTGATGTACTCCTTTCCCTATTTGGAACCAGTCTGTTGTTCCATGTCCAGGCTAAAATACTGGAGTGGCTAGCCTTTCCCTTCTCCAGGGGGTATTTCCAACCCAGGGATCGAATCCATTGCAGGCGGATTCTTTACCAGCTGAGCCACAAGGGAAGCCCAGATGATGAAGAATCTGCCTGCAAGGCGGAAGACCTAGGTTCAATCCCTGGGTCGGGAAGATCCCTTGGAGCAGGAAATGACAGGCTACTCTAATATTCTTGTCTAGAGATTTCTATGGACAGAGGAGCTTGGTGGACTCCAGTCCGTGGGGTCGCAAAGAGTTGGACATGACTGAGAGACTAACACACAGGGTCAGGAGATAAGGAATCCCGTTGCTTTAACTGATAATTCCTTTATTAGTAGTCTCTTCCCCCACTCCTTCCTTTTTAGTTAGTTTCTCCTCCTTTGAATTTCCCAGTTATTCCTTCACCTTTCCTTTTTCATACATAGTAATTTGTTGTATTTTTTGTATACTAATAATGCAGATATTTTTCCCAGTTAGGATGTTGTCTTTTAATTTGGTTAAAGTATGTGTTTGTGTTTGTGTGAATTTTGGAATAGAATTTTTAAAGTTTGGGTTTGTTGATTTACTTATTTTTTCTTCAGAGTTATGATGTTTTCCTTTCTTTGTTAGGGAAATCCTTCCTTAGCAACTCATTAAGATATTTTATTATTTAAGAGTCTTAACATTTTTGTTTTTCAAATTTAGTTCTTTCACCACATGCAATTTGTTCAATAAGTCCAGCCAGTGTAGACTTAAGTCCACACTGGTTGGACTTATACTTAAGTAAAAGTCTGAATTCTTTCCACTCTCTTCATGAAGATATACAACCAAATAGTCTGAGTCAGACATATTAGTTAATAATTTTCCTTTGGGGGAAAAAAAAAACAGTGTAAAAAGTGATTTTTACTTTAAATGAGAAATATTCTGACTGTTAACTCAGACATTAGAGCTAAGTACTCGGAAGAGTGCATGACATGTTAAGAAGGGCTAATGTAGTTCTTTCTAACTGAATTATTTTCTCAGTGATTAAAACAGCAAGTTATTGAAAGTGGAAATATACTGTCAAGTAGTTCAGGGACAAACTATTGAGAAAGTTACTCCACAATCAGGAGATCACAGATTAGTATAATTCTGATTTATACTGTATAATAGATTACTATTCACAAGAAATTATCCCATAATTGATACTTACTTAATAGCAACTGCTTATTGAATATCTCCGGAGAAGGCAATGGCACCCCACTTCAGTACTCTTGCGTGGAAAATCCCATGGATGGAGGAGCCTGGTAGGCTACAGTCCATGGGGTCGCTAAGAGTCGGACACGACTGAGCGACTTCACTTTCACTTTTCCCTTTCATGCACTGGAGAAGGAAATGGCAACCCACTCCAGTGTTCTTGCCCGGAGAATCCCAGGGATGGTGGAGCCTGGTGGGCTGCCGTCTATGGGGTCGCACAGAGTCGGACACGACTGAAGCGACTTAGCAGCAGCAGCAGCAGCATTGAATATCTCTCCTGGGAAAGGGTGTTAACTACAGCATTAATAATATCTTTTAAATATAATGGTTCTATTTTATCTTTTCTGTTTACTTTTGCAGTAACATTGACATTATCTTTTAAATATTTAAGTGTTTTTTAAGCATAAATTTAAAAACAACTTAAAAATTTTGATATGTCCTCAAGATTTTTAAAATTTCCCTAATTATTTCCCTAATAATGAGCTCCTGGTAATTTACTATTTGGTTGTAATGTTATAGTAAAAACCAGTCTTAAGGATTATTTTATTTTGTAACTATATATTATTGAATAAATATCCCCCATGGATACTACTTTCTTCAAACAAGATTGTTGAACTTATAATACTTAAAATTTTGTAAAATGAATATTTTGGATATAAATATTATCAGAAAAAAATACCATGAGACATAATTAGAAACTTTAGAAGAAGTAGAAAGCTAAATCGGGAATATAGAGATTCTTATAGATGTATGGAGACTTCTATACGCTCCTATATATAATTTTGCCTCTGACAAAACCGTGCATAGCTAATCAGTCTCACACTGCCAGGCATTGAAACTTTTCCTTGACATAGTCAGGAAAAGCTTCTTAAAAAAGAAAGAAAACTTTTTTAAAAAGCTTCTTAAATGGACAGAAGAAAACAGATTAGAATGAAGAAGGTTCAAAATTGAGAATTTGATGATGACTCAAACAAGTAAAGTACTATATAAAAATGGAAGTAGAAAAATAAGGGCAAAAGTATTCTGGGAGAAAATTGCCCACAGGAGCAGATCAAAAATCTAGAATTATTTGAATTCAATAATAAAAAGTTTATATTTGATTCAGAGAGTGAATTTACAGTGGCACTGTTGAAGCAGTAGACTGAAAAATTTGTTTGTCTGTGGCATAAGGTGTTATTGAATCATAAGTACTGACTCGCATCTATTATAAGAAAAGCAGAATAAATGTAATTGAAAACATATACAATTATTTTATATTAGGGTATAGTTTATTAACAATGTGTTTGTTTCAGGTGTACAGCAAAGTGATTCAGTTATAGATATGTACGTATCTATAATTTTTCAAATTCTTTTCCTATTTAGGTTATTACAGAGTATTGAGCAGAGTTGCATCTGCTATAGAGTAGGTCCCTGTTGGTTCTCTATTTTAAATAAATGTGACTTTTTTTAAGGTGACCTTTTCTTTAGAACATAAAACAAATCTAAACAATAACAAAACAAAGTTAAAATAATTTAAAAAATACAATCATAGAATGAGTTTTCTTAATAGAATAAATACCATTTTTTTGTTGTTGTTGTTGTCAACTGTGCCTGGATTTTCCTTCCACAGGAGTTATTTGGAATTGCTTTTCAAAGTAAATTTGAATAGTGGAAATAATGCAATGGCCAAAAAGTGATATTCTTCAGTATATCCCTAAGTGAAAATGTTAGTCTCTCAGTCATGTCCGACTCTTTGCTCTAAATAGAAATATAATTCAGTACTAGTAACTCAGCATTTTTTAGTCTGTCCTAATTTTAGCCACTGAAGACATAAAGATAAGTATGAGTCCTAGGTGACATAGGCACATAAATACATTTTATATACTTCAGGTAATGCAATGTTAGAGATATTTGCAAGATATTTGGGAAACTTGAGGAGTAAATATATAATTCTACCTGGAAGGAAAAGGATCAAGGAAGTTTTTAGGCTTAAATTGTAAGAAAATGACAGATGCTTTTTCCAATACACTATATTTAGTGCTGCAGTTAATTTAATTTTAGAATGTAGTTCTACCTAAAAGATGTTAGTTTATATAACATCACACATGACTAAAAGAATGAACTATAACTTGGTCAGGTTCATTTAAGTGCATTGAAAAACAATTCAATTTAAGATAACTCTGATCTGATTAAGAATACTTTTGAAGACAGGATTAACAAAATATTTCTATATCTCTTTGCCAGATGGATTTATTTTTTATTAATTAAGAACAGTCTATTAAGAATGCATTTACTTGTTAGTATGTAATTACACTAACATTAACCAATGTTGTTTTATGATAAAGCATGTGTCTTCACCCATAGAATTTCCTAGTCATTTTTAATTATATTTAAGGTTTTCTGGTTCCTCAAGGACACTAAGTTTGCTAAAGTCATTGAAGAGAAAAGTTTATTTTTCACGTATTTAATTAGGATGATGTTTCTGATCAAATTTTTAAAATCAAGATCCAAGTTGGGTTTTGGAATATCAAAGATACTGTATATCGGATGTATTCAAGTACAAATGTATAATATTTACTTCTTTATGTGTCAATAGACAATATAAAATGTTTAGTCCTTGTATTTTCTTCTCTTTAGAAATGATTATCTCTGATACCTTATGATGCACTGTACTTTTTTCTTTCACCTGAGATTAATTTTTTTAGCAACATGTAGATTCCAAATATTCTCACTGATGTCACTTTCTGTTATTCAATAGATACATCTTCAGGCTTCTCTCTTTGTTTATGATATAAGCTTCGGGATAAACTGTATCTCTAGGACTTAGCACAGTGCCTAAGACACAACAGATTTTTAATGTTGCTGTTCAGTCGCTCATTCATGACTCTTGGGACCCCAAGCAGCATGCCAGGCTTCCCTGTCTTTCACCAGATTCTTAACGAGGGTTTCTTAAATAAATCAACCCTACTTTTCCATCCATGTCAGTTTGGCCAACTCCACCTACAAAACTACTTATCAACAGGGATATGCCTCAAATTAATTTCCCCAACACTCATATTGTGGCTATCAACTTGCATGCCTTGTCTCCACCATGCAGGTGTCAGCACCTTCACTGAGGCAGGAATGATTTCTTCTTCCTGTTGGTACCTCCCACAACACCCAACACACAGAGTAGAGATAGTTAAACAGTATTCATAGAATAGATGGATGGGTATAAATGGTCCGTCTTGCCTCTACTCCTCTGCACACTAAGGGAGTGTAATAAACTTCACATCATACCTGTGATTTTATTCTAAGCCATAGCTCTCCTATCATCATAGATTCCTTCTGAAAAAGAAAAAAATTGGGGTAAGACTGTTGAACTTATGAGAAGTTAAAAATGGAGAAATTAGTCACAGCTAGAGAATAATAGATAAAAGCATTCTGAAATACTTTGTATCCCAAATAGAGGCACATAGGAATGTCAGTTTTAAATGTTTTTCAAGCAAATATTGTCAGATATATCAGATAATACTAGATGTAATAATAGGAGGGCATGAGTTATGTTAAGAACCTTAGAAAAAGTAGGTAGCTTTGTACTTATTCCCCTCAAAACAACAGGTACACAAAAGGTTAAAATTATAACTATTAGATTTGTATACATTAAATGAAACTTGATTACATGTGACACAGTCAAAAGATAGCTTTTCCTCAGGGAAAGAACAGAATAGAAATATTATGTAAGTAAAGGATCATCAGTATAAAAGTAACAATTTTAGCATCACCTTGTTAGGAAAACAAGTCATCCTGGTTTTTTTTTTTCATCCTGGTCATCTTTTAAATACCGTTTTTTAATCTTTTTGGATGGAAACATTTCTAGAAGGCATGACATATATTTCACTCTTTGAAACTGTATATATTGAACATAATCCAAACTCCAATTGAAAACTTTATATCTGTCAATATTTTCATGGTAATTTTATTCTTTACATTACAATCACCCAGAAATATAAAATTAATTGCTCCCAAATATTTTCCTATGGTTTGTGTTTGAAATACTGCAAACATCAGCTAAGTAACTATACATTTTGACTCTCTTACCATATTCACGGATTCATATGGATACTTGTTGATTGATTCACCTAGTCCCCATATCCCATCCACTCCAAATGTACTTAGCTCACATTGTGTCTCACCATATCATCTTCAGCCTTAATAATTTCCTGTTACCCTTTTTAAATAATTTATTTACTTTTGGCTGCACTGGGTTTTCGTTGCTGCACACGGGCTTTCTCTAGTTGTGGTGAATAGGGGGCCACTCTGTCGCAATGCACAGTGGTGTTTTCTCTGGTTGCAGAGCATGGGCTCTAAGTGCACAGGCTTCAGTAGTTGTGGCACATGGCCCAATAGTTGTGGCTCAAGGGCTCTAGAGCACTGGCTCAGTAGTTGTGGCATACGTTCCTACTTGCTCAGTGGCATGTGAGATAATTCCAGACCAGGGATCCGACCCGTGTCCTCGACACTGGCAGGTGGATTATTAACCACTGGACCACCAGAGAAGCCCCTGTTTTTATTTATTCCAAACTTCCTGATGTACATTTTACCTGCTTTTCTACACAAACCATTACACAGACTAGGTGAAGTTTATGTCTATTTTCAACCAGCATTTAAATAATTAGAAATGCAATATTTTTAAAGATATGTTAATAATAAGCTGAATTCTGAGCTGTGCTTCATGAATTGAGAATAAGATTAAGTTAAACATGTTTAACACTGGCAACACTGCTCACCAGAGCCCCTCATACAAACCAGTGATTCCATAGTGGAGATCTCTTGATTCTGGGTCTAGTCCTTAGTTATGCACATCCCCAATGCTTATGATGCAGTTATTCAAGAGTTATTCAGCTAACTAACCTTACAGAATTTATTTTGAAACCAGAATATTAACTTTTATGGGAGTGCAACAGGGATCAGTGCTTCCTAGTGTTCTTACTCCTATTCCTTAGGTGCAAATAAAAGCCAACTTAGCAGTCAGCCAACTTAGAAATAAAAGAACAAAGCCCGGGTAATCAGCTCTCTTGTTCTATGTTCTGGTGGTGTTTATTTCTAAGTACTAAATACAAGGAATTAAGAACCAGAGCTTCCATTCCCAGGGGCAGAACCTCTAGTCTACTATTTTTTTCTCTCATTTTACTAGGAAGACTCTCACAAACATTTTAACTCAAGGATGTTACAGTACAATTAAGTCAGCTATCTTTTTTTTTCTTTTTTTAAATTTATTTTAATTGGAGGCTAATTACTTTACAATATTGTGGTGGTTTTTGCCATACAGTCACATGAATCAGCCATGGGTGTACATGTGTTCCCCATCGTGACCTTCCCTCCCACCTCCCTCCCCATCCCATCCCTCAGGGTCGTCCCAGTGCACCAGCCCTGAGCACGCTGCCTCATGCATTGAACCTGGACTGCCGATCTATTTCACATATGATAGTATACATATTTCAATGTTATTCTCTCAAATCATCCCACCCTCGACTTTTCCCACAGAGTCCAAAAGTCTGTTCTTTACATCTGTGTCTCTTTTGCTGCCTTGCATATAGGGTCATCGTTACTATCTTTCTAAATTCCACATATATGTGTTAATATACTGCATTGGTGTTTTTCTTTCTGACTTATTTCACTCTGTATAATAGGCTCCAGTTTCATCCACCTCATTAGAACTGATTCAAATGCATTCTTTTTAATAGCTGAGTAATATTCCATTGTGTATATGTACCACAGCTTTCTTATCCATTCGTCTGCCGATGGACATCTAGGCTGCTTCCATGTCCTGGCTATTGTAAACAGTGCTGCGATGAACATTGGGGTACATGTGTCTCTTTCAATTCTGGTTTCCTCGGTGTGTATGCCCGGCAGTGGGATTGCTAGGTCGTATGGCAGTTCTGTTTCCAGATTTTTAAGGAATCTCCACACTGTTCTCCACAGTGGTTGTACTAGTTTGGATTCCTATCAACAGTGTAAGAGGGTTCCTTTTTCTCCGCACCCTCTCCAGCATTGATTGATTGTAGACTTTTGGATAGCAGGCATTCTGACCTGCGTGAGATGATACCTCATTGTGGTTTTGATTTTCATTTCTCTGATAATGAGTGATGTTGAGCATCTTTTCATGTGTTTGTTAGCCATCTATATATCTTCTTTGGAGAAATGTCTGTTTAGTTCTTTGGCCCATATTTTGATTAGGTCGCTTATTTTTCTGGAATTGAGCTGCAGGAGTTACATGTATATTTTTGAGATTAATTCTTTGTCTGTTGCTTCATTTGCTATTATTTTCTCCCATTCTGAAGACTGTTTTTTCAGCTATCATTTTTTGAAGAAGCAACTGCTTTTCTTGATTAGATGGATAAGTGATTAAGACACAGTGATAATCTCTCTCTTAAGACAATTTCATTTTTATCATCTAAATTTGCTCCCTTTTTATTTTTTTCTTGATTTCTTTTGGATTGAATGGATTTTCTTTGGCCTCAATCCTTTTTTCCTCTATTAGTCTAAAGTTATAACCTTCATTTACTTTTTACTATTTTAGTGGCTATTTTAGCAAACATGCTTAACAAGCTGTCAATATCAAAACCATGCAAGGGCCTTAGAAAGCTTAAACTCTGGCATGGTCTTTATTTTAGTTGACCCACTGAGTATGAGTGTACTAGGACATGTTGCTTTTATACGAAAGGCTCACATCTGATCTTTCATTTTGCATTTTCCATGAGACCCACACCTTATCTTTGGAGTTGGGTTTCTTAGCTTTGGAGTCTACCTCAGAGCTAAAGTATAAGGATTAGAGAGTTGCCAGTATACTCAGCAAATCCCAGCTCAAAATCTCTGACTTCGTATTCCCTTCATTTTAGTTGTTCAGAATTAAAACTATTCTTCTGATCATTTAATCCTTCTGGAAATGCAACTGGTGGGATACCTCTACAGATACTTAGTCCCTTTCATTGTATATTGCATTTTGGTATTTTTTTTGGAAATGACATTTTCCTGACCCCATCCCCAAGTAAGAGAACATCAAAATTAAATACATAATATTTAATTAAACAAAACCATGAAGTTATAAAAAAGAGAGCCATGTTGTTAATATCATTGAGAATAAATATATTAAACAAGAAGCCCAAAGGACTTTTATTTCATTTATTCATTGAATGACTGCTTTTTCCTCTGCTCTGTGCCAGTCACCATCAGTGTCACAGAGACAGACTTGTGTGTCACAGTGTGTGTCATACTACTCCCTTTAGAATATGTAATGTGGCACAGAAACTAGATATGAATATACAATTACCATAAGAGATTGATTAAAGAATCAAATGTCATGATGCACCCAGGAGGGCTGGAGAGTAAATCCAGCACAAAGAGAGAATATCTACGATTTGAAGCATGCTAAAGGTGTTGTGGTGAGATGGCATTGTGAATGCATCATGAAAGATCTAACATGATCAGAGTTGTGAATCAGAAAATGTGTTCAATAGATCTGTTTTTGTATAAACACCAGTCACCATTGTAAAAGAAAACAATGTTTACAAATCAGTATAAATTATTTATTATCACTTTCTCCTAAAATATTATTCACTAGTCAACAACATCTATCAGTCAACAATTATGATGAATCAATTGCAGGAATATGTATATGCAAGTGTGTACACATACACACATAACTATTTTGTTTCATTTTCCTTGCTTAAAAAAGCTAATTAATGTTTTAAAATAGAGTATAAAGATCTCTTACCTTGGGATCAACATTACAAATAAAAATGTAATCAGAGCAACATTAGGTTCTTTGTTTTAGAAGATGGATGTGGCAAAAAATTATTTTCTGATACTTTCAAGTTTCCTTAAGACTCCAGATCTAATGAAAACTGATAACTGGTCTAAATGACCAAAATGTGGTTTCCTACAAAAACAAACGAAAAGCTTCATTCTTGAAGTATAGTTCAAGGCCCATGTTTTCTGACAGTGCCAGAGGCCTGTCATCATTGTTTAAACCTTGGCAAAGTTCAAAGAGAGCTCATCAATGCACAGTGAGAATTAATGTGCACCACTCATGACCCAGCTGAGACCCTTTGTTAAAACAGTCAATTCCTATGCTGTTTGTAAGGTTGTGCAGTTGTAATACCTGGATTACTGCCAGGAAAAGCCATAGTAACAAAACAACTAGTGTCCTTCTTTTTTAAAATCAATCTTTCACAGTATAAATAATTTTTTTGAATTATGATGAATCTTGTTGCCAGGCAGTACTTTCAGGTCATTCTAAAACCTGAAGTAAATGATGTTGCTTTTATGTATTTGCTAAGGTAGACAGATTCATTCCCATGCATCTCTTTACATAAATTATTTATGTTATAGTTTGTCATAACAGGCAAGGTTGAATTTTCTAATTAAAGCAGAATATGTAATATGCATACAAATGATACTAATGTTCTGATGTGTTCTCCTTTTGTCTCTATATAAGTCATGGTGTATTGTTTAAGTGTTTTTTAAGACAAGTAAACTTGACCTTCATAATTTTTTAAAGTAATTCGTGTAATAGTACAATTACACATATACAAACATGCATGCTTACATATATTTTTATATGCATGTGGTATATATGTCTATTAATTTATACAAGCAGTATAAATGTATGTATGTGTGTATTAATAATTTTAAAGGAATAAAAATATCTGAGTAAAAAAAATAGGTATTATTTGAATGAATTAAGATTCAGTGTTGTTGTCAAGGACAATTTCTCATGGTTAAAGTTCAATATGAACTTGGATAATTTAGTGGAGGTTTGATCGTGGCTTCATTTGCTATCCTCAGTGAAATCTATTCTTCAATTCATTATTCCTTAACACATTTTCATTCTATGTTGAAAGATAATCAGTCCATCAAATACATTTTTGTATTAAAAAAGCTTTAAAATTATAACCAGTAGAATAACTGCAGTGAGCCAGATTTCCAAATCCCCCTCTATTTATTATCATAGGGTGATTTTGAGCAACTTGCCTAAGTCCCTGAACCTCACTTTTATTTTTTTAACCTGAAAAAGTATATTGACAAAAGCATAAACTTCATGCTAAAGGTTAAATTACGTAAAACATCCTAAGTGCTAAGAATAATGCCAGGTGTATTATAAGCTTTCAGTAAGTGTTACCAGTCATTAGTATTTTTTTTTTTTCCTAGAAATTATAGCAGGTATCTGAGATGAATGAAAACATAAACCCAGGCACCTCACTGCCTCTGCTACTCACTCTGCTTCCTATTGAAATTATCAATATAATAAACAAATAAGGAAAAGTCCACATCCTCTCTGGAACCTATGGACAGGACCATCCAAATGTCAAGTTTTATGCCTACTTCACCTCATACATCTGTGACTAGACAGAAGGAAGAGGAGAGGGTTGGCACCAGATCCTACTCCTAAAACAAGCAGTGTGTGTCAGAATTTTGTGGAAAGCCATGAAAACTTGACATTTGTGTCCTTAATAGTGTATTTTTTAAACATGAAAATATTTTTTAAACAAAATGTACCACACAATTTTATTATCAGACATTGTAAACACTCTAAGACTAACTGGTCTATTTAATTATTCTTGTATTTTTATTTGTACAATGTGCTAGGATATTTTGACTTTGCTCTGACCTATGTTACCCCTTGTTTCCTTTCTTACAAGCCATTTATTATACTCTCTGTATCCCTATCCCTCCATCATTAATAATCTTCCTTCATTTCCATTCTCTTTCTTGGCTGTTTCCTATAATGTTTGGCTTCTCTCCTGTTTAAATTGCTCTCTGTCTGTAGCCCTGTCTATGATGACTACTCTGTCTCACCTCACTTATCTTGAGAGGCTGTTTTTGTTGTTCAATCACTAAGTCGTGTCCAACTCTTTGCAACCCCACAGACTACAGCAAACCAAGCTTCCCTGTCCTTCACCATTTCCCAGAGTTTATTGAAACTCATGTCCATTGAGTCGGTGATGCCATCCAACCATCTCATCCTCTGTCGCCCCATTCTCCTCTGCCCTTGATTTTTCCCAGCATCAGGATCTTTTCCAATGAGTTGGCTCTTCTCATCAGGTGGCCAAAGTATTGGAGCTTCAGCTTTAGCATCAGTCCTTCCAGTGAATATTCAGGATTCGTTTCCTTTAGGATTGATTGGTTTGATCTTCTTGCTGCCCAAGAGACTCACAAGAGTCCTCTGCACCACAAATTGAAAGACTCAATTCTTTGGTGCCCCAGTACGAAAGGCTGGGTCAGATTCATAAGAGTGACTGGATCAGGCATCATGAGCTAAACCTGAATGTCTGTAGTTTTTACCTACAGTAATTGTTTCTCACTTCAACTACGTATGGATTAAAGGCCAGGTGAGAGTTCTGCTCCATTTTTTCTCATTAGAAGCCAAGCTGATGGAACCACTGCCATGTGAGCATTGCTGATTGATCACATCAGGGAAAGAGTGGGAACATGGTGAATTGGACACTGTCTCTTAAAAGTTTCTCCTTAGAAATGAAAGCATACTGCTTCTCCTTTTATTCCATTGACCAAAGTAGTGTATGACTATGCTCAACCTCATGTCAAGAAAGGAGTATAGTCAACTATGTGCTCAGAAAAAGACAAACCAGAATATAATTGAATACCCCAATACCCAATACCACTCTCCTTATTGCTGTTCCCAGTTCATGAATTCTCTAAGCTCCAGAAAAGCCATGCTTCTTTGAGGTGCATGTCCCTGGATATACTCTTCCTTCTCTTTTTTAAGTTATCCTCCACTCACTTCTTAATCACAGTTACACATCCACTGTTAACTTTAACCACTGGATCACTTTAAGATAGTTGATTTTATGATTCTAGATAAATTCATTGTCCTTATAGATGACCCATTCATCACCATGGACCCAAGCTTCTTGAGTTGTTCATTCCCACGAGCCTTTTAGCCACATGTCTTATATATGCCTATGTGCTATACTTAGTCACTCAGTCGCGTCCAACTTTTTGCGTCCCCTTGGACTCTAGCCCGCCAGGCTCCAATTGAATCACAATCATTATTGTGACTCAAAGTACACTAACTCTTAGATCAGTAACTCAGAAATTCCACTCCTATCCTCTTACTTTTAAATATATTTGACCCTATTACACTTGATTTTGACCCTCTCAAACCTATGAGTTGATCAATCATGTATTTGTTTTTCACATATCAGTTCTTTCTTTCACTGTATTTCTCCATATCCAGCTTAGTTTCTCTGGTTTATTGTCACAGACATTGATCTCTAGTATTGAATTTATTTTTCCTCTGTCATTTTACAGCAAAACTTGACCCTGTATTTGTGTCATTATCTTCTCCACTGGGCCTGACTCAGAAAAATAAACTGAGCTAGAGAAAATCAACCCATCATGAAAAATGGAGCTTCTATAACTGATAGTAATCCCAAATGAGCTGTCAACTCTGTCACAACTGCTACAAACTCTTTGTAATTACCACACTCTCTTACATTCCACAACATTGTTTTTAAAGTTTCTTTCTGCTTCTCAAGTCTACCGGTCCCTCTCCAACTTAAACAGAAAACCTGCTCTCCTACTTCTAAGAGAAACAGTATCATTAGATAAGAATGTCCTACCTCAATGCTGATCATCAAATTTACAAGCACTGCTCATTAACAGCTGTTTTGTCCTCTTCTAGGTTTGATGGAGAGATTAGTCCTTCTCAAAGATTGTCTTTCTATCTTTCTTTTCCATTCTAGCTTGTATGTTCAGAAATTTTTAGACCTATGTTTCTTTCTTTCTCTGCTTTAGACATCTAGGCCTTTCACTTCTGATCAATTTACATTTCTATTTTTAAAGGATCATGATTTCCCATTAAGAAAAATATATTTCAGCTGTCACTCAATATTTCAAGTTACCCTCTGAGGCAAACTTCCTTATCATCTTTACCTTTCCTTCTTTAGTTGGTTGTACAGTGCATCTCATATCTCACCAATAATTGTTTTTGAGCAAACATGTCATCAAAAATTGCTCTTATTAATGTTGCCAAGTTGCTAAATCCCATAGATATTTATCAGGCTTTATCTTATTTGATCTGTAAAAGGCTATTTATTCAACTTCCTACTCTGAAGCATTCTTTGCCACTGGTTTCCATACAACTTTCCTCATTTTTCCCTCTTCAGTTACTATTTGCTATCTTTACCTCTTTGAACCATCTTTTAAATGTCTCCAGAAAGAGTGTATATTATAATAAACTTAGGGGAAAAAATCCTACTCCTTTATTTCTTGTCAAAATGATGTAGAAATGTCAAGCTTTGAAGACTCCTCTAAGACTCCCAAACTAATTAAGACTCCTCTTTGATTAATACCCAAAACAAAAATCCATGCAAAATAAGCAGAAAAAACCCAGCTAAAGCTATCAACACCAGGGCCCCGATGCATAAGTAGAGCATGTTGGTCTAGAATTATCCATTGATTAAAAATTGTGAGGAAATCAACAAGATGTTGCCAGTCAGACTCTCTCATCCCACACTCTCATGCACTCTCACCCCATGTTCTGTAAACAATGACTTTGCACAGTTACATAACAGCTGAGATTACTTATAGCACTGCACATGCGCATCACAAGGTATTCGCTTGGTCAAGGGCTACTTTGTGCAGTATGCCTGTATGAGCTTCACCATGAAAGCCCTGGCTGCTGCACTGGGATACCTTGGAGCAACATCAAGGTTATGTTATATGAAGTTATATAATGGCTATGTTATGGCTGCTTCTAAAGCTGCTGCATCAGCCAGGATAGAGGCTGTGTGATGGCTGCTGTGCCAGCCAGGAGATAACAGACATGCCTTCAGTTCCTATGGCTCCTCTCATCTTCTTCCGGCCTCTTAGTTCATGCCTTGCCTACCCTGGGTTCAGCAAACAGTATGAACAACAAGACAGTTGGCATCACGAACAGGATCAGCAATACAAGAGTGCTTTGTGTGAAATCTAAATGTGAAGACAGGTTTACTGCTTGAAACCAGGACCTTGGGTGTGGTGCATTGTGAAAGCAGCATAAGACTTTGGTTTATTTGAAAGTTGTGATCCTAGGTAAACAGAAAGGCACAGATTCAGTCAGATAAGTAAGACCTCTGTCAAGTTACCTAATTATTTCAGAACTAGATTCAAAATACCACCAATATCACCAGGGGATGTGAACCTCAAACTACCCTTTTGAAACATTGTTATGGACTGGAAGATGAGAAAGGGATCACAGAGTGAAAGAAATAATAGGACCACTTGAAAGGAATCTGTGAGGATATTTGAGAGACTGAGAGAGGGAATGAAATCGGTAAAAAATAACAAAAAAATGCAAGCTTATATTGAAAAAACACAATTGAACATGGTTTTATCCTTGCGAAATACATTTTGTATAACTGTCAATATTTTATAAACAAAAATTAAAGGTAAAATATCTTTTAAAATTCTATATAATGCATAAAAAGAAATTATATAGTAAAATTATATATGAAAATATGAAAATAAAAATAATGAATGTTTAACAAGTAGTAAAAATATCATTAAAAAAAGTAGACTAGGTATACTGAACATGAAAAGAGAGTGAGATAAAAATAGTGATTAATTTAATCAACACAAAACACAGATAAATAAAAAAATATATAATTTTTTGAAAGAAGAGATAAGGTAAATGGAGAATAAATTGAGAAGCTTCATCATATGTTGAATAGGAGTTCCAGAAGAAAACAATGGAAATAATTGCAAAGAAGCAATATTTAAAAAGATAATACCTGAGAATTTGCTGGAATTTTGGTAAAATATTTACCAATAAATAAAAAATATACTCTAAGAGATAGGATAGGCTCAAAAAAAAAAAATGAATTTTCCCATTGTGAGCAATACAGAGAGAAAAAAACATTAAACATAAGGAACAGACTGACTTCTAATGCATGTAACTGACAAAGGAATTTAAGTATTCAGACTATAGGAACTTCTGCAAATAGGCAGTGAGAATGGGATATGAATAGAGACATGGGTTTCTAAAAGTTCAAGGCCACAGGCTCTATGAGCTGGATTTGATGGTTTGGGACCAATTCCTAGGATCTAGGAGCAAATGCTTTTATCCAAATAGTGGGCAAGAGTGAAGATTAAGGGACTATCTTTTGCTGTTGATGAATGGTTAGAGCCTAGAAAGCAGGAAGTAGTACTGAGGTATACTGTCCAAAGGATGAATTGATCAGGTAGGTGCATTATCATGAATTTAATACAGAAATCCCCATGGTTCTAGCTGAAAGGCAGTGTATCTGTGGCTGCTGCATTTACAGATCTCATTAGTGAAACAGATAATTTCAAACTAAGGCTCTTGCCTTCTGATACAGAGCACTAGACTGGCCAAAAACATGGGAACTTTGAGTGATTAGCAAACAACCAACACACTGCTCAAAACTGAAAGTACTGATAAATGATTTTTGCTTACTGGTGGGGAGCTGCTCTCCACTTCCATTCTCCCAGATCCCTCTCACCAGCTCTATCCCAATCCCAGTTTACTCAAGAAGAAGAATTAGCAGAGATTGGAACAAAGTCTTTCTGTTTTGAAGAGAGACTAAAGACCACAAATGCCTGTTCGTGTTTATTGGAGAACTTTGGTCAGGTAAGAAAACTTGTATGGCTTTGTTGGATACAGGTGACCAAGGCACCATACTGCCCGGTCTCACTGGTATCATGAGTCATCCACATTCTGCTAATCAGTGTTAGTCAGAATCCACAATAGAGGAAGGAATCTAACATGGCCTTATGTTAAGGGTCCTTTGGACCAATTCAACATAGTGTGTTTGTTTCTCCTACATATGTATGTAACGAAAGGAGCCTACCTGTAATATGTCATTTCTTAAGGCCCAGAGGGAATCTTCCCAATCATAAAAAGTTACATGTAGAAAAATTCTAGCACTTTTCAAGCCCACAATCCTAGTGACCCCTTTAGACTGTAAGTCTCAGTGGCTGATGCTTTTGCCTCTTGATGTCCTGTACCTGAAGTTTTCCCTCAGAATTCTGAACTCATCACCTTCTAGACATGGCCACCATCTACATGCTTTTAAAAGCAGCTACTAGTTTGCAGCTAGACCACTGATGAAAATGAATGCCTGATCCACAGAAACCTTGTGACTCTGTGGCCTGATGGTCCTATTTTGAGGTAGGGCAACTTAGGCTTTAGTAACTAACAATATGGGAAGACCATAAAAGTTTCCCTTAGCAAGTGGAAATAGATATTGAAGAACTCAGCCAGCCAGGCAACAGTGACATCTTGGCTTTATCTGAAAAGAGGTAACTATCCTTTTGGGGAAATCTTATCCTCCACTTCACAGCTTAAAATAGCTGCTGACTAACCAGGGCCCTTGATTCATAGCAGTTCTTCTAAATGCCTAGACTTGGTTCACTGACAATTTGAAACGTGATGTCCGCTGGGCTCCTGTGAATATCCATTATTAGTGCTAGCTAAATAGAACCCAAACTGAATGTGATCTTTCTTATAAGCACGCAAAAGTCAAGGTCATTCTTATAAGCGGGCAAAAGTCAAGGAAATCCTTATAACTGTATGACCCCCACTATTGCCAGTGCCCTATGTTTTAGTCCGTTATTTTGGAAAACTGTATTCTGGCAGACTAAATATATCCCTCTCTGCAGCTACCTACTATGGAAACAGATTCTGGATGCTGATCAGGAAGTTTGGGTCACTAATAAATCTAGAATCTATGATTATTAATTGCTATATTGGTCTTTCTTGCTCATAGTTTAAGTCTCAGAGTATTCCCTGAATCTTCTCCTAACAAGTCCATTGATCTTTTCCTCATACAATTCATTATGTTTTAATCATTCCTTTGATATTTCTTGCTTCAAGGAATCTTATATAAATGCTGGGAGGGATCCTGTTTAAATATCTTTCCATCCCCATTCTGCCTAGTCTACCAGTAAATAGTGATTGATAGAGCCTGTCATATTGTTTCACAGATGAGAAAATAGAAGCTTATTTTACTCTACTATGAGATACATTTATGTGAACTTTTAAACCAGTGAATGAATAGTAATTACCTTCTGAAGTCATGAATATCTAATGTTTTTATAATTTAGTCTTTGTTCTGAGTTTTTGTGTATATATGGAAAGATTCAGAAATATAATCAAATTGAGTATTGTTTCCTCTTATTCCTGGAAAAACTCCATGGACATATAAAAAAAAAGCTAAGAATCAATAGCTATGATATATAATAGTACTTTCTTCAACATGTTATTTAATATTTGATACCAGTTACTTCATCAGAATTGTTCAGGATAAAATACTTATTATGAAAGGGGAGCTTATTATTCATTACCCCCAAATACATTGATTGCTTTTCAGAAATTAAAATTAAAGTAAAAGAGTCCTTTAACTATTTACACATTTCATGTTTTAAAATTATTTACTATCAAAAGAAAGCTGTATTTGTACTAAAGTTAATTGGTAAGTTTTGGTCAAGTAAAACTTTTCATATGTATCTCAGTCTTTACATTTTTAAATAAAATGACCACAAAAATTCTCTAGATTTAACTTATTGTTCATAGTTGCATTTCATTTGATTAGTAAAAGTTTTCAAGGTAGGATACATATATATTTAAATGACACATATTGTTCTTTCTCTTTGAAATAAATATATTTTCAGTAGATAAAAATTATAAAATTGAGAAACAATATAAAAAACTGTTATTCTAACTAGGAATATGCATTATTGACATTTTGCTCAGTTTATTTACATTGATTCTATACTTTCAAAACATTGTATTATACAACTTTTCAAAATGTACAAATAGAAAAGTAAAATGAAGTTTTATGTACCCATCACCAAGCCTCATGGATTATAAACACATGGCCATTTTTATTTCATCTCTGCTCCTGTACTTGCCAAATGCTTGCCACCTGCTTTATTTTGAAGCAAATCTTAAGACTTCATATCATGTTATGTCCACTTTGGTATTTACCACTAGAAGAGAGAACTGAAATTTTAAGAAATGGACACACTCTCATTATCACTTTAGAAAAATATGACTCCTTAATGACATCAAAGACCCAACAATCAGTACTTATTTACATTTTCTTGGTTGTCTTATTGTATTTAATTACTGAAATTGAGATCTAAAAATGCTGTTTAATTTGTGATTAGTTGGTATAACTCAAGATGCATATAATCTATAGGTTTTATCTTTACTATGTTTTTATTGAGTTGAATTCATGTTTAATAATGTGTTTCTATATTCACTGACCATCAAAGGGATAGGCTACCCACTCCAGTGTACCTGGGCTTCCCTTGTGGCTCAGCTGGTAAAGAATCCACCTGCAATGTGGAAGACCTGGGTTCGATCCCTGGGTTGGGAAGATCCCCTGGAGAAGGGAAAGGCTACCCACCCCAGTATTCTGGCCTGGAGAATTCCATGGACTGTATAGCCCATGGAGTTGCAGAGAGTCGGACACGAATGAGCTACTTTCACTTTGACTTTCTCAGTGTTCACGCCATTTCATTGGAAACTTTGTAAAATGCTGCTTAATAATGCATAGTAATTCTTTCTTGTTATATTCTAATTTATTCACTATTCCCTTATAAGGCATGAAAGCTACTCATAGTCCCAGATTACAGGTGATCTTGAGAAAATACCTTTATGTATCAGCCTCTTTCTGAATTTGGAAATTTTCTAAAAATTTTAGATGTGCAATTCTAGTACAATGGATAGATATAACATCTAAGCAGGCTGGAATAGTAGGTAGTCAACTTTCATTCAATAAAAACATTTTCGCTTATGATTTCCATTAAGTTCTTCTACATCTGAAATTAGACATTTAATTCTATTGCATAAGGTTTTTAGCAACTACACAAAAAGTCATTTGTTCTGGTTTTAGGGAAGTAAAAAAGAAAGAAGAGAAAGAGTTAGGAAAGAAGGAAGGAAGGCAGAAAGAAGGACCAAAATGGGAGTGCTGCTAAGTTGCTTCAGTCGTGTCCGACTCTGTGTGACCCCATAGACGGCAGCCCACCAGGCTCCCCCGTCCCTGGGATTCTCCAGGCAAGAACACTGGAGTGGGTTGACATTTCCTTCTCCAATGCGTGAAAGTGAAGTCGCTCAGTTGTATCCAACTCTTAGTGACCCCGTGGACTGCAGCCTGTCAGGCTCCTCTGTCCATGGGATTTTCCAGGCAAGAGTACTGGAGTGGGGTGCCATTGCCTTCTCCGAAAATGGGGTAGCTTAGATAAAATAATAAATGGAAAATTCTAACCTTTGTTTTACGGATCTCTTTCTTAATATTGCATTCAGTTTTCTACTATCAAACACTATCCATTAGAGTAACAATTGGGCAAGTAAGTAAAATTATAGTACAGTTGCACCCTATACATACTTTAACTGAAATACTTATTATATCTTTCCAGTTGTTTCTATGTTAATCTTTCCTGTGCAGCTGTCACCTGAGAAAGGAGATTGTCATAAACACCTTTGTACCCTAAACTTTGCCCAGGCCTGGTGCATAGTCAGATTTTGATAATCCCTTGTGAAGGAATGTTATTGCAAGAAGTAGTCTGAATAAGTTAATTCTAAATTTATTCTAAACTAAGTAATGTCCATTTTTAACATAAACTGCTCATAACTGAAAAATTTAATAACTGATTATTTACAACTCTTATAATTTATCTATTATTTTAAAATAAATCCTGGAAATTCAGTGTGCTTAATCAACTGTCCATTGAAGAATGGTTTGCTAGAGCAGAATTATAAGTTCACAGTTCCATTAAGACAGTTCCTTGTAGTTTATACTCATCCGTTCTAGTGGTAGTAGTTTTCCTTGGTCCACCAATTCTGTTCCTGGAGCATTTAAACTGGGATATGAAAGCAGGTAAAGCTGAAGGTATATAGGGGAAATAATAGCTTAATTCAGTAAAAATGAATTGTGTGAATGTTTTATAGGGTCAAGAACCAACCTGAGATTTTAAATGCCATGTTGACTTGTTTCTAGTTTCTGGTTTGAAACATCCATATAAATTTGTGTCAAAGCTGTGATTCAACACCTCTCACTTCTCAAGTACTTGTTAGATGAATATACAATAACATTTTGAATAATATTTCAGGATTTTTTTCCTGATGTTGTTTTTACTGTATGTTTAAATACAACCATAGTAACTGTAGAAAGTAATAGAATATCATTCCTACTTAAGTGATTGTCTTTTGCAGAATAAAATATTTTAACTCAAATTATAATTTTAAAATACTTTAATTATTTTAAAATCAGGAAATCTATAATACCAAAAATCCAGAAATAAAATGTCAGTGACACCATCATTCAGTGCTTTGCTTATGTATATAATAGGTATACTAAATTCCACTTTGAAATATTAACATGTTTCCAATTGTTTTTATTTGAAATTTAGCTTTCTTGAAATTATCAATGTGAAAAAAAAACTTCAATTTCTGTGAACCTATTTTTTTTTTCCTGAAGGAGCTAAGTAAAGCTTAATCCATAAATATATAAATTTCATGGAAACATTGCAGTGAGAAAAGAGGTAACAATTTTAGTATAGGAATATTAATTTCTAAACCATTCAGTTGCGAGCTTACAATGAAATCATATTCTGGATGGGAATGAAAGGAAAACAAAAGTTAAAAAAAGTAACCACCTATCTCTCACCACCAAAACAAAAATCATTGTTTTGGAGTCATGGCTCTTCTAAAGAATTATCAGTTGAGAAGTTCCTTTTCATTCTGTCATTAGTGGCAAGATTGGTAGATTTAGTCAATATCATTTGAAATTATCAGCAGGCTTACTTAAGCACTAATAAAGTGACAGCTGCTGAAGCAGCAGCTGAATCTACTACTGTTAGTGTTTAATTTTTGACTTTGCAGGTTTTTTTTTTTTTTTTTTGTCTGCTCCATACAGCATGAGATCCTAGTTCCCAGCGGGGGATTGAACTCATGCCCTCTGCAGTGGAAGTGCAGTGTCCTAGCCACTGCATAACCAGAATTCTCTCAATTCTTTCTCTGTTGTCCTTAGCCAGGTGTTCAAGTGTGAAATAATCCTTGTTTTAAAAACTCATTTGACTACTTTACTTTCCATTGTGGACCTTGTGGCTGCTACTTTGGTGAAAAGCAACTATAAAGCATATTTTTCAAATATAAGCTTTTTTGTAAATCTAAAAATTGGATACTAGGTTGTATACAGTATGTTATATATACAATTGATGAAAGTTTAAACTTTGATATGAAATTTATATAACTTATACATCCCTCTTTCATGTTGCCAGAAACAGAGACCTAAAAATATCAGTGGTCTGAAGGAAAAGGAAATGAGTGTTTTCCCTAAATATTTTTATCTTTATTACTGTGTGGTCTTTATGACAACAATGATACAAAACCAATCTAGAAGAATTCTTTAGGAGAAAACATCAGTCAGAAGGTGAACCTCGAGAATATTATCTTCTGTAAAGAAGTTTGGGGAGTGCTGGGGGTAAGGTTAGCAATAGTGATAGTTTTATGCATTTACTCATTCATTTAAAATGTTTATTAATTTATTTATTATTTATTATAAATTATTAATTAATTTGTTAATTAATGACTACTTTGTGTCAGGCACTGTACTTAGTTAGTGGAGATATAGAATTGTACAAAATAAAAGAAACTCCTTATTCTAAAGGAACACTTCTATTCTATTGGAATAGGTTGACAATGAATGACATAATTTCAGGTTATGATAAGTTATATGAAGCAAATGAAAATGTGATCAGTAAATAAATATGATAGAATGAATGGTCAGGAAAGATCCCTTTGAGTGACTGACATCAGAACAGACACATACATGAACGAAGAGAATAAGCTATGTGGAATTGTGAGGGACACAATTTCCAGGCAGAAGGGATAGCACGTAGAAAGACCTTGAACAGAAATGTGTGCACAAGTTTGAAAATTAGCATGGGGACCAGAGTTGTTGGAACAAGAGTAATCCAACTAAGACCAGCAGGTGATTGGAACTGATATTGATGAGGTAGCCAGTGTGATGTAGGCTGAGATTAGATTTTATTCTCTGTGTGTTGGAAGTCAGTAGATTTCTGAGCAAGAAATGATAACTCGGTTTGTACATTGAAGAGACCAGAAAGGTCTTTCTGGTACCAGGAGAAGAAATGGGAGAATGAGTGAGTGTGCATGTGTGTGAAATTCACCATTTGCCCCCACATGTGTCTTGCTGAACAGATATTTAATGTATTTCACTCCTGACTTCAGTGTGCATGTATTTTTTCCCCCACTCCATGTTTTCTAAACCTACACTTAAAAGGATTCATCAAATCATCTTTTTCAGATGGCTCAGGATTGCATTTCTTTTGTTTACCCTGTGCTCTTGGGTACTATAGTATTTCTATAGTTATGTAACAATAGTGTTGCACTATAATCTATCATATAGAGTTATATGTATGGAAAACTCGATCAGTTTCTTTTTAAGAAATGTATTCTGTTTGCAAAGCCACAATACAGTTGCATCTTATAGACTATAGGCAATAAAGCTAACAATAAACTTTATTTAACACAAACCATATTCACATTCTCTGTTCATTTGATCTTGAGAAAAAGTCAAGCATATCCAGTAGTTTCAGGGATCTCATTTTAACTTAAAAGGTTCTGATGTATTTAATTTATAAGTTTCAGACATATAGAATAGAGTTTTTGGAAAATATGAGAAATGCTTTGTTAATGTTTGTATTCCTATGTAAAACACATGGCTTCTCCTGTGTATATTTTTCAAAATTAAAGAAATGCACATTTGAAAAAAAAAAAAAAGACCAGAAAGGTCTTTTAAATGAAAGAAATCAAAGATGACATAAATAGAGGAAAAGATATTCCATGTTCCTGGGTAGAAAAAATCAATATTGTCAAAATGACTATATTACCAAATGCAATCTACAGATTCAATGTGATCCCTATCAAATTACCATTGGCATTTTTCACAAAACTAGAACAAAAAAATTCACAATTCATATGGAAACACAAAAGATGCCGAATAGCTAAAGCAGTCTTGAGAAAGAAGAATGGAGCTGGAGGAATCAACCTTCCTGACTTCAGATTATACTACAAAGCTATGGTCATCAAGACAGTATGGTACTGGCACAAAAACAGAAATATAGACCAGTGGAACAAAATAGAAAGCCCAGAAATAAACCCGTGCACCTATGGGTACCTTATTTTTGATAAGGGAGGCAAGAATATACAATGTTGCAAAGACAGCTTCTTCAATAAATGGTGCTGGGAAAACTGGACAGCTACATGTAAAAGAATGAAATTAGAACACTTTCTAACACCATACACAAAGAAAAACTCAAAATGGATTAAAGACCTAAATGTAAGACCAGAAACTATAAAACTCGTAGAGGAAAACATAGGCAGAACACTCTATAACATAAATCAAAGCAAGATCTTCTATGACCCACCTCCTAGAGTAATGGAAATAAAAACAAAAGTAAAGAAGTGGGACCTAATTAAACTTAAAAGTTTTTGCACAGCAAAGAAAACTATAAGCAGGTGAAAAGACAACCCTTAGAACAGGAGAAAATAATAGCAAATGAAACAACTGACAAAGGATTAATTTCCAAAATGTATAAGCAGCTCATACAACCCAATGCCAGAAAAACAAACAACCCAATCAAAAAGTGGGAAAAAGACCTAAACGGACATTTGTCCAAAGAAGACATACAGATGGCTAACAAACACATGAAAAGATGCTCAATATCACTTGTTATTAGAGAAATGCAAATCAAAACCACAATGAGGTATCACCTCACACCGGCCAGAGTGGCCATCATCAAAAAGTCTACAAACAATAAATGCTGGAGAGGGTGTGGAGAAAAGGGAACGCTCTTGCACTGTTGATGGAAATGTAAATTGATACAGCCACTATGGAAGGTAGTATGGAGATTCCTTAACAAACTAAGAATAAAACCACCATATGACCCAGCAATCCCACTCCTAGGCATATACCCTGAGGAAACCCAAACTGAAAAAGACACATGTATCCCATTGTTCATTGCAGCACTATTTACAATAGCTAGAACATGGAAGCAACCTAGATGTCAGAATTTTGTTGTTTTCTGTCAAACCTCAACATGAATCAGCCATTGGTATACATATGTCCCCTCCCTTTTGAATGTCCCTCCCATCTCCCTCCCCATCCCACCCCTCTAGGTTGATATAGAGCTCCTGTTTGAGTTTCCTGAGTCATACATCAAATTTCCATTGGCTATCTATTTTACACATGGTAATATAAGTTTCCATGGACAGATGAATGGATAAAGAAGTTGTGGTACATATACACAATGGGATATTACTCAGCCATATAAAGGAACACATTTGAGTCAGTTCTGATGAGGTGGATGGACCTAGAACCTATTATACAGAGTGAAGTGAGTCAGAAATAGAAAGATAAATATCATATTCTAACATACATATATATGGAATCTACAAGAATGGTACTGAAGAACTTATTTACAGGGCAGCAATGGAGAAACAGACATAGAGAATAGACTTATGGACATGGGGAGAGGGGAGAAGAGGGTGAGATCTATGGAAAGAACAAGATGGAAACTTACATTACCAGGTGTATAATAGATAGCCAATGGTAATTTGCTGTGTGGCTCAGGAAACTCAAACAGGAGCTCTATATCAACCTAGAGGGGTGGGATGGGGAGGGAGATGAGAGGGACATTCAAAAGGGAGGGGACATATGTGTACTTACGGCTTATTCATGTTGAGGTTTGACAGAAAACAACAAAATTGTGTAAAGCAATTATCCTTCAATTAAAAAAAAAAAAGAAAGAAACAGCTGGAAAAAAATCTAAACACCTTTCTGGTTTTCAGATGAAGAACAGACACTAATTTTGCAAGACTGAAAGCAGGTATCATGCAAGATTTTGACTGGGAGGACTCTCTACCATATGTACAGAAAATGAACTGTGTTTCTCTGAAAGTACACACAGAGGCAAAGCATTTGTTCACATTTATACATTGTGAAGAATTTGGGAAAGTGAGCTACCACTGATAAGTGACATTTAATTTAATACACATCATTTTTTTTATATACACGTCATTTTTTAAACTAGCTTAAATGTCTTAATTAAATCAGTTAAAACATTCCAATTTATTCATATGCACTTACCACTGTAGTTAATTTACCCTTTTACTAAGCATTTCACAAAACTATGGAAAAGAAAATGTTTAGAACTGGTTTTCCATTGTTAAATTGCAAGAACTTTCAGAAGTATGCATAAGATGTTTCACTGATCAGGTCACAAATAACATAACATCATTATGTTCTTTGATTCTTGGACTTCATAATAATGGTTTTCTTAACATGATCAAATTTGGGGTCATTGTGACACTCATGAAGATATACTTTATTATCTAATTTTTGTATTATGGAATTAGAACTTACACCAATAAATTCTACCATTCTTCTTGATCTTTAACGAAGCATTAATCAAAGGACTGCTATTAGCTATATAACTCCACAAAAAGAATTATTCTGTTCTCCCTAGATGGTTAGTTAACTAGGAATTATATTAATGTACAAATAAATCTCATTTCTAGTACAAGATCAAAAAAAAGTTTAATTTTAAAATTCTCTGAGTGATTTCCTTTTAATTTTCTTTTAACATTTTAGTAACTTAAATTGAAACTGTGTTCAGCAAACATTTGCTAAGCTATTCCTTGGTGTCAGATTTGTCCAATACCCTAGAGATGTTGGACTGATTATGATCAAGGGCTAAATAAGACAATTTGGAAGAGCTTCACATAGAATGATAGTAAATTAATCCTTATTAAATTAATAAAATAGTGCTGCTTAGACATCTTTGTGAAATTTCCAGGGAGAGCTACTTTACCATTCTCTCAATTCAGTGCTATGTGCTTTGATTGAAGAGAATGCCTGCAGGCTTCAAAGTGCTTACATTCTGATAATACAATTGCAACAATGTGTACATTCAAAACTCTCCTATTAGGTGACTTACCTGTGAAAAACTCAGAAATAACACAAGAAAGTATTGTTGCATGTTAAATTACATGGTTAAGTTTATAAGTGCATAAACATTTGCTTAGGAGAAATTAACATGTACAGAATGTTCAGGGAAGCCTACATTGGAGGAAAAGAATCAGAGATGTGTCTTATAGAATTTGTATAGTGGAGAAATGGGGAGATCATTTGGAGCAGGTGAATATAGGATCTGTAGCAGAAGAGTTAGCCATGATATATTTGGATGATTATACAGAAAATGGTGGGAAATTAATATGCTTAAATCATCTTTGGGATCAAACTGTTTAAACTCTCACAATTCTGGTTTTTTCATCCATGGAAAGGAAATCACACTACACATTTGGTTTAGCTGTTGTGAGAATTGATGTAACTATTATGGGCAAAGAATGCAATGTAGTGTTGGCCCAGGATGAAACCATTTGATGCTAGCTATTGCTAACATATTCCTTTTTCCTGCTATTATCACCCTCCTAATTCAGACCTTTGTCATCTCAAGCTCTTTCTTCAAGCTGTAATGCAAGTATAATTGTTTGGAAAGGTCTTCTGTGACCCAATCTGGTGGTAGACATGAACTCTCCCTTTCGTTTGTACTATTCATGTGACACATAACAATTTACTTATTATATTTCTTTTGATGAAATCGTTTTTAAAAATCAATTTTGACTACTGGCTCTTCCTAATCCAGGAATACATTATTCTTTAAAATAAAATCAATTACTAAATCAATATTCATTAAATTATATTAACCTCTATCTACAGAGATTGAAAATTCTGGAGTGATTCTATTTTACCATCAAGTTCTTTTCTCCAAATGCTCAATCTTTAATAACGTGATGTGTGATGGGAAAATACCACAGCTCTCATTATAAACATCTTTAATATAATAACACCTTGATTAGATTCCAAAATTATTATATTATTAGTGGGTTTCTAATGAGGTTAGAGCTTATTAACAGATAATGCTATAATGTATAAGTAAGTGGTCATCTTTACTGCTGCAAGATAGTTCTGAGGTCTCATTTTTTAAATGGATTTTTAAAATATATTTGATGTGCATTAGATATAGCTTATTTTTGACAAGTGATGTTCAGTAAATTTTGTGTTTTATTTTTAATAGTTAGCAACCTAGTTTTAATTAATCAAATATAACATGAATTCTACTAACTGAAGATATGGTTTAAAAACTCTCATTTAAAAATAGCTGATAGACATGTTAAGATCTGTTTTAAGTTTATTATAAAATTGAGCAGAAAGTTGAGATTCCATATATCTCCTTCTATCTTACCCCCTTTCCCTACAATTGCTCTTATTATCAGATTACATGAGTGTAATACATTTGTTACAAGTGATGAACTTTTATTGATATTATTAGCTAAAATGCATATTTTTCACTAAGATTCATTCTTCTTTGTATCCTCCATTTTATGCATTTCTTTTAGTTTTATGGATTTTGATAAATGCATAGTGTCATGTATCCATCATGACAGTGTTATACAGGATAGCATCACTGCCCTAAAATGTTCTATGCTCTACCTATTCATTACTCTCTCATCTCTGGATATCCGGGTACCCACTGATCTCTTTATTGTAATATTTATAGTTTTGTCTCTTCCAGAATGTCGTATATATGGAATTATATAGTATGTTGTCTTTTCAGACTGGCATCTTCCACTTAGCAATTTGTATTTATGGTCTTCTATGCCTTTTTGTGGCTTGATAGCACATTTCTTGAGGGCTTCCCAGGTGGCACAGTGGTAAAGAATCCACCTGCCCATGCAAGAGATGCAAGAGTTGCAGGTTGGATCACTGGATTGGGAAGATCCTCTGAAATAGGAAATCAAAATCCACTATACTATTAATGCCTGGAAAATTCCATGGACAGAGGAATCTGGTGGGCTATGGTCCATGGGGTCACAAAGAGTCGACTGAGCAACTAACACACAGCACATTTCTTCATGTTGCTGGATAATGGTTAAAAGTATCTGTATCTTTTGTTTCAAATGATTAATTTATTTTATAATTGAAGCATACTACATATATTTGTGGGGGTTTTTTTCCTTTAATAATTGGAACATAACTTTTTTAGGCAGTGCTGAATAAATTTTGAAATTTGTTGTATGCTTTGTCAATCATATTAATATAAGCCTATGGAACAACATCTTTGGAATAATGTAAATTTGTCTTAATATATGTTACTTGAATTGTTTCTTAACTTTTGTTAATATTTTATGAACTAAAAAGTATTTTATGAGTGTAAAGCATATTCACTTACACATTTTATATGTGACAGATTTTTGCTTTCTTTGTGCCTAGGAGGAGGACAGGTTATGAAGTTAAGTGACACATGATAAAACTGTGCTGAATTCAATCACCAAATTAGTAATAAACTACCACTCTGTGTTGTCCTTTTTTTAAAACCATATATATATATATATATATATATATATATATAAATATATATATATAAAATCTTGTAGTTATCACTTTCCTTCCCTAAATTGTTTATTTTTTCAGACGATCTTTACTTCCTTTTCTTCTGTCTTGGAGGAAGTGCTATCTCTTTTGTGGAAAATACTCTACTTGCTTGAACTCTGCACCTGACCCTCTAAATTCTGAGACTATAATCTATCAATTCCCACCCTGCTTCTATGCATTATTGTTCCCTTTCTAGTTCTACAAACTCTGTCATGAATGAATGAATGATGTCTCCACAGTTCCATTTCCAGTTTCTGAGATGCACATCTTGGTTAGTTCTAGTATAGATTCCAAAACTTAGGTTTATCCCCTTGGTTCCATTGCTAAATCCGCACTATGACAATGAAGTTTTTAACATCTGTGGTTCACTTTCCATATCTGAAACTGGGACTAATAATAGGATTGTATAATAATTAAGTGTAACAATTCGAGGAGCCTTCTTGGCACAATGCCTGTTGTATAGCAAATGCTCCAGAGATATTATTAGTGTGAAGTTGATATTCCTTGACTTATGAATGTGGAATATGATTGTACTCTTCCCAGGACCCTGAAGATCTGTTTTTTCTTTATGGTTGTTAGGAAATGTCTGTCTTTCTCCATTGCTACTATCAAAGATATTCTATCCAAGCATCTCCCACGGCCCCCCACAACACACAAATGCACACAAACGCATAATCAGAATAATATCATCAACAAACAGCCTCTTAGAGAAATTTCTTCCTTAAGTCCTCCAACAATTCCTGAGGCAAGAAAACAGTAGAGGGCCAATTTCATTTTGTTGTACATCTTTCTGTAGCTCTTTTAAATGAGCATTTCTATATATTCTCTGAAAGCTCCTACATTTAGGTTTTATAAACCTAAATAAACCTATACAACCTATGAACCTATAAAACCTATAAATATAGGTTCCCATCATAGGTTGAAATAAATTCTTTTGTTATTTCAAAATATTACAATTATTTTTTGAAATACGTTAGAGCTTAAGTTGATCCCTGACAGATGGTTCTAACATGATGAGTAAAAAGCATTAGTAATTTAACATATTTAAGCTACCATGGAAAATTAGCAACTTTGTGAAAATTGAAAAACTAATTTCCTAATGTTGTTTAGGCAAGGCTGCAAGGATTTTCATTAAGTAATAGAAAACAAATTAGAGAGATAGAAACAAAACTCAGAGGCAGTAAACACAATCATATTAAAAGAGGATTTCAGAATGTTAACTGTTTAAAGGCTAAAACATTTTAACTGTATAGTTTTAAAACCAGTAAAAGAAATGTTTCCTGATTATCAGTTAAATAATTTGAGGTAGTTATTATTATTATTATTTACAGTTTGACCATAATATTTAGAAAATCACAATTGATATTGTTTATAAAGTTCAAATTAAAATATTATGAGCTAATTTAATAGAATAATAATTCAGGTACTAAATGTATGATAGTTTTTTTTCAGTTTTTTCATCCTATACAATTTTTTCTTTCTATATGTACTTGCCATAACTGCGGATTTGCTAATCTAGAAAATCATAGAAATGAGTTGCAGAGTAAATCAAATACTTCACTTCAGAGTAAAAAATGCTTTAAATGTTAACGTGACTGTTTTGAGACAATTCTGAAGTGTAAAGTCTTTGTTTTATTTAATATGATTGCTCCTTTCTTGTGACTTAAAAGCATTTTTTTTTCTTTCCTTTTTTATGTTTCTCTCTACAGAAAGCTGACCTTGCAGTTGCTCCACTGGCTATTACCTACGTTCGAGAGAAGGTCATCGACTTTTCCAAGCCCTTTATGACACTTGGAATAAGTATTTTGTACCGCAAGCCCAATGGTACAAACCCAGGCGTCTTCTCCTTCCTGAATCCTCTCTCCCCTGATATCTGGATGTATATTCTGCTGGCTTACTTGGGTGTCAGTTGTGTGCTCTTTGTCATAGCCAGGTAACATGCTCACTTTTGTGATTTTTTTGGCAATTGTTACCTCTTTTTTCTAACTAATAATTGTCAAAAGTCACAATCAATTTTACTTTTCTTTTTCTTTATTTCCCATGGAGTGCTGTAGAATAATGAACTTTTAAGTGATATAGCTTATTAAAATATTCTCTGATGCCTTTTTGGGCAGAAAGCATGCTAGTTATGTCAGTAAGCTATAGATACGTTAGCGATTACTCTTCTTAATCAGAAACTAAGCAGTTCAGATCACTATGATATAAAAGTTATTTCCTCATTTTGAAAATTTATCTTGGATCAGACAGCAAAACAGTATGTTTTACTAAGTTAAATTAATGAAATACTTATAAGAAAAACCAAAGTAGTAAAATTTAAAAGGAGGCTTTTAAAAAAAAAGACTATTATTAAAAATAAGCTTTTAAAGTATAAAAACCTATCATGATTTTCTGTGTAAAATGTCTATGTTTTTTTCACATAATAATCACATCACCACAAAAAATTGCATTATATTTGTTGACATGTAGGGTATATTTCAATCACAGGATCAGAAACTCAAATGCCTAAGTGAAAAATGCATATGTTTATATCTTATAATGACTTTTAAAGTCTATGATATACCTCACTATATGTGGTTTTTGCTACTCTGTTGTCACTCTGGAAGTGAATATTTGTGGTCATTTTTTATTTCTGTTTACTTCACTATCAAATTTTCAACAGATAGATTATTTTGATATGGTTTAGTTTTTTTTTTTTGTCTTGATTAAGGAGATTAAAACTATCCCTGGACTCAGAGCTCCATTGTTACTCAAATGACTTTCGAAGTCAATACTTAGTGTAGTCTTTGAATATTTATATTCTATTAGATATCAAATAGAGAACTCTAAATCCAAGATGAATTATAATTTTTCACATTGATAGTAACACTTAAAAGTACAACTATAAATATTTTTGCTTTAATCCAAATTTAAGTATTAAATATGTGGGTTATTTTTGTAATTTTATTATGTGGGGGTCTTCTGATCAATTATCACAAAGAATATTTGTCCTTCCTTGAACATTTTTAATGAAGTCATATATTTTTTCCTAGCAATGAAAAATGCTTATTCAGTTGAGAAAAGGATAAAATTATTATCATATATTTATATTTTTATAATACACATATTTCTGAAATGTATGTGTATATTTTTCTGAAATATATGTGTATATATTTACACATAAATGTTATATAGACTTATAATTTTCCACCTAATAGTTTCAGTATTAACACATTAGTCCTTCAGAAAATTATTAGTTGTATTTGACTGAAAATCTGTATTAGAATCATATATTCATATTACATATGCAGTTATATGGTAGATTGAGTTAAAAATTTTATTTGAATTTTAGAGTGTTTTCCCCCCAAAATGAGAATTTGGAGTATGAAGCTCATAAATTTTTAGCTTCAGTTTTTTCCCTATCTTGTGCAAATAAAACCCAACCTCATGTTTGAGATTCTTTGGACCAATTGCATCGTTTTTTACAGTGTCTAACATAATCCATCCTGGTTTATATGTGTTCAGAGAATTGAGTTCATGGATTACAGCTTAAATAATTCAATGAGTAAAGAACTCTGCAGCCCACCCACAGAACAAACCGAAAAAAACAAAGATTCTGGAGTATAGAAAAATTCTTTTTTGATGTCTGCAGGTACACCTGTTCCCTCTTAATCAAATTAACAAAATTCTCAGGAAGGATATAAACAAAGCCTAGAGGAAAATGTCCTGAGACAGTTATGAGGTAATTGTGTTGGCATCAGTCAAGCTAAATTAAGTTCTAATATCAGTATCCAGGGGATCTTAAGCAGAGACTATTGAATTACTTCAAAATCAGCTAAGAAATTTTAGATATTCCTAATATTCTGTGCCTAAATCTTTTAAAATTAGGTTCAAAAGCAAATATGGAGATATCTGAATATAATTCCAGCTTAAAAGTGTATTAGCAAATAGAATCATGTGATATTGATTTGCACTTAACTTCTAAAATTTTCTATAGCTCTTACTTGGATAAGCATGAAATCATATAATATCTGTAGAATTGTGATAACCTATACAAATTTTACACAAAAGAAATCCATCCATGTCCTTCTATCCGAAAACATACCATTAACTGGTGTGCCATTTTTTAGTGTCTTTGACTTTTAGAATATTACTGTTGAATTTTGTCAGTGATTAAATGAATGGATTTGAAAATGATTCTATTTCAGCACATTATTCAATAATGAGATAACAGTTTCATATAGTTTGAAAAATTAAGTTTAATATCTTCATTATGGGTAAATTAACAAATATTCTATTAAAATAGTATAAGGTATCCTCTATTAAATAATAAATATACTTAATGTTCTTAGAAGAGTATACATAGTGAAAATCAATTCTTTACATATTATCTCAGAATATTTCCTTCAATTCTCAACATTGTTATCTCATATAAATATTGTTAAATTAAAAAAAAAACTAAAACTCAAATGAAAAGAAAATTTCATGAATAGAGTCCATTTAAATTCTAAACTGAACCTCCAAAACCAAATGATTTTGTATAACTAAAATCCACTCTGACATTGTATTGAACTCTTGCTACTGTGAAAGAAGTTCATGATGTACAAATAACAGCAAAATGTCTAAGTTTCAATTGCAAAGAACTTAATTACCTTTCTAACCAAAATGGCATTATAATCATTTGTTATCAATTGAAAATAAGCATAGCATTTTTATTTTATCTATGAATAAGCATTATATCTTATGCCATATAGAGATCACTGATGAAGTTATCACTATTGATGTCAAAATTAAAATTGCATTTTCTTTATGCATATACTTTGTCCTTATCCTCACAAGATAACAGAGAAAGATTACATTTAAAAATTCTCAGCTATCATTTTATTTCCACTGAAATTCACAAAAATGCAAAGTTCTAAAGTAATATCACTTCAACAGAATTCATATTTCTTAAATTATTGCATGTTATATTATATGATATTTTGAGAAACTATGTATTATCTATTTTATCTCAAAATTAAAATATAATAAATGATTGAAATATCATTAAAATTTTTAATTGGCATTACTTTACTTTTCTCAGTCACCAGATGACATTGTCCCAATTATTACTGTTGCAATTAATCTTTATTTTTTTAGCTACCAAGCCACACCTTCAATTGTTTTCTGTTTCCACTTTAATTATTCCATCAATCATTCACTCGATTAGTCAAATATTTCTTCAACCTGTAGTGAACACTGGAGAATTAGGATTCCATGAAATATTAAACATTAATTTATACCCTTCATCTATAGATTAATTTATTTGGCATTATCTGCTAGATACCTATAATGTTCTAAAAGTTGTACCAGATGCTCAAATTCAAGAACAAACATGACTTGATACATTTATTCACTAATAAACTCTTAACCAATGTGTTTATCTGACACATATATATTGTGTTGGAATGAAAGTGATGAAAATATTTTATAGTTATCCAACATTTTTAATGATTACATATATTTTATATATATATTTATCTAAAGATGACTTGTTAATGTATGTTTCACTGAAAAATATACAACTATAAAGGAAATAAGACATTAAGCAGATTGTTATTTATCATTAGAATGCTAGATTTGAGTCTTATTGAATATCTGTTGTATCACAGTATTTATTAACAACATTAAATTTGTGATAAGCTGATAAATGATAATACTTCTTAGATTTTTATATTTTTTAAAATTAAATTTAAAGATAAATTATGATGCCATTTTAATATTTCCCTTCACTTTTTTGTAAGAAAAATTCTAAGAAATACTTGAAAATTCTCTAAATTTATTTTAGTGAGTATTAAGAACAGATATATGATCTTATTTGTTTGTCCTGGGATGGCTTTATAGTCCATGATCTCTCTCAAACAGTTGGATTATTGTTTATAGCATAATGACATAATCAGCATGCTTATCTTAATTAACTGAGAACTCTTATTTAAGAGTAAAAATAAACCTGAGCTACTGCATTCTAGGCATAGAATAGCCTTACCCTAGGTATTCTAACAATAGCTCTTGGCTGACAGAGGATTAGGAAGAAATCTTGTCCATGATGGGCTTGTACTTAATCATATGGGCCCCTAAATCTTTGTTTCTTTCTTTCTATTCTTTTGTTTCCTTTGATCTAGGTATATTACTATAGGGGAGGCAATTAGTCATATAATAAGTGTGTTTAGGGAACCCACCCTTTGCACTAATGAGAGATTATTTTCACCTTGCTTCAAATATTTCCTTTTTTAAAAAAACAGATAAAATTGATATGATAGGTCCTATTCATAAAATGAGTCAATTTAAATCCCTATAATATTAGAGAGTTTGAAATTTCCTTTTAGCTATAGTTGTTTCCAAGAAAACCCGAGCTGTTTGGAAATTTAGCATGTAAATCTTGGTCTGCGGTCCTTAGTAGTTTGGTATATAGAAATTAAGAACTAAAAGTTGAACCTAAAAGAAATTGATAATGGCATATATATTTCCCTCCAACAGGATTGATGTAAATTTAATAATAGTCACTAAGCATATAAGAACATTGAATATTTTATTCTGAAATTGGCATTTTAAAATTAGATACAAATAAACTCTGAAGAAGAAAAATAATGCTATACCAAATTTGGTAGTAAATATATTATTACACAGAAAAATTTCTCAGGTTACTTAAATGAGCAAATGAATAGGACAAATATAGGAGAAAGAGTAAAAGATACCAAGCAATATTGACTAACCTAGCCTTCTTATCAAGAATAGCAAATCAGGGATACTTAAACTGTTAAATACGTAAGATTAGATTTTCTTAGTTAAAAAGAATATAGAAATTTCTTATATAACTTTGTGTTGAATTACTTGGCATGGTTTTTATGATATTAGAGTATTAACTATTGTATTATTGGGTTAGATTGCAGGGGAGCAAGGGTTAGTCTGCCTAGAACCTGCTCAAGGGTTTGTTATTATTACAGTGACTGCCAGGACCATCTTGATATATGTGTTGGCTCTAATATGGTCTGCAATCACAAGATGACAAGGCTATTGCCTTACTGAGAGTCCTCATACTTGCAAAAATATTCTGTATTTCTCTTGGAGCTTAGGGGTAAAGATGTTCTAAACATAGTGGGGTTTTTTTGATGGTTTAACTGGGTTTGGAAAACCCTGTCCAAAGTGCTTGCATTAACAGCTTTGATTTTGACTCCTGACTAGTGTGCAATAGCTTTTATATTCCTGTCACAATGATGGGTGACATTTAATATACAGTGAAGGGCAACAATGAATTATTATGCACTTGGAAATGAATTACTGTTTTGGTGAGATGTTCAATGTTAAACTAACCTGCTGTCAAAAAGACTGTTGTCACACTGAAGTGAAATGCCAATTTTGTTGCGTGCCTTTGCCACCAACTTTCCCACCTCTTACTAAAAAATCATTTCAGGTTTACCTCTCCATAATTTTAGATATATTTTGCTTTTATTTTTCAGTATTTTTTAACTTAAGTAAATTGCAGGGAAGCCTATTCCTCTTCCTATTCAGATTTTTTTCTAGAATTTAATGAAAATTTGGCTTGAAGTAGTCCTCTTCTGCTAGTATGCCTTTCACCCCTGTGAAGTGATTATTATAATTGATTATACTAAGAAATATCTCAATTATGAACCTTAAAGTCACACTGAATAAAACTAAATGCACATTCAAATTACATTTCCATAGAAGTTAGGGCTACTTCTGTGTTAACAGGCCTTTTTTCAAAGTTGCTATTTGGTAAGCTAATTATAAAATAATTTACCTCTTTATTTTTAATGGTTCCAATAATATTCATGGTTTTAAAGTATACATGAAATCACTACTGCAGAAAAAAATTTAGTTTTTCAAACTGATAGAGCAAAATCAATTGAAATTAAGTTGAATCAGTGACTTATTTTTAGCTATGGTGAATAATGTATCCTGACAATTGACACAGTGGAGCTTTTGACTGAAATTATCTGTATTGGATAAAGAACAGACTCTCAATCATCATAAAAGAAGATAAACATTTTCTACTTCTCAATTTCATAATTATGCTAGATATTTACAAGGATAAAAGATAACGATAAAAAGTTGAGTAAGACAAAAACAATTTAAAATTAAAGTGATTTTTTGGTAATCTTCTGTAATCAAATGCTTGTTGGCATTTTCTTTTAAAGATAATTATGCTTGAGTATCTTTTACAATTTCCATATCTCTTTCCAAAGTATTTTTTCACATTTTTTTTGATTGTTAGGACAAAATTAAGTATAAATGAAAGGCAAGTTTGGTAGTCTATTTTCACTTTTTGTATCCTATGGATAAATTATTTGCCTCTGTGTGTTTACTTGCCTCCATCACTGAATTGAATTCAAATACCCCTAGAAGCAAAAAAGCTCCCTCTGTCTAGTCACTAAGTGTGTCCATTCAATAAGTATGTTAGACAATGAGCTTCTGAGAACTGGGGTCACCCTATGGTGATTTGTTTCAATTTAGCAGTTGAAACAATGCCTATCTCAGTAAATCACAGAAACTGATTTCAATAAGTTACAATGTATAGACTCACATTAAGAAACTTGAGAATGCTAAACAAATCTTGGAGTTGGATGTTTATTAAATTATTTTATTTGCTGCCAAAAATAGCACGTCTCTGTTCTTAATGAATCCTTTATGGAACATGTAATCATGTAAAGTATCATGCACAGAAATACTTTATCATACACGCACACATCCTGATGAGAAGCAGTACTTTGTAAGAAATTATGTTTTTCTTTAAAATATTTGTAAAAGGAGTGTGATAGCTTTTTGGCAGTTGCTACTATGTCTCTTGTACATTTCTCATTAGCTAATTCAGATAAAAAAACTAATAGGAGAAGAACAATACTCTGTTGGTTTGTTTCTCTTTCTCTTTATTTTTTCTTTACTCGCATATCTTTTCTTTTTTGACATTAGAAGGAAATTCTTTGAGATGACTCTTGAGGAAGAGCCTACAAGATAAAAAGAACCCAGAATTTCACCAAGTAATACACTTATTCTATATTTTGTGATTTCTTAATAGCTCCTTCTCCCACAGCTGCGGAGTACTGTAATTGTTTGTGAGAAACTGTATCACAGGCGCGTTTTGTCTGTTAATTCTCCAAACAAAATTGCACTTCTCTCTTTCCAGTGGTCCCCTTGGACTTCGAGGGGATTTCTCAGGCACTTAAGACTTCACGATCTGAAACTATCCCAGGAAAGTCAGTATCTTTTTAAAATAATTTAATACTATTCATTATAAAATATTTTAATCGACAATATCTTGTCAAAAGAGATCAAAGCTCTTACACACACTTTGAAAGTGTAGAGGCTGTGCAGGACACCAGTGAAACAAAGATAGTGAGTAAAGAAATATTCTCTAGGAGCTTGTTTCTTTCTACATATGTTTGTACAATGATTGAGACTACTAGCTCAGAAAGGTAGTTGTCTTAAGAAGTGCAGAGAAATAGATATTTTTAAAATTTAATCATAAGCATGGCACCTGAATTAGTCACATTTTTTACTTGGATGAAGCTGTCCCTTTGCTGTCAATTCCTTGGAGTAAGAATTCTTTTACATGGATGTTTTCTTTTGTAGTCTTGTACTGGGCTGGTGCATGATGTGAACGAAATAATTGAGATGGAAAAAGGAGGAAAACTAATAAATACTACATGTCAACAACAGTCAAATTTGAGAACCATAAAGAGATTAATTTATTAGCTCTTTTCACTAACTATTTTTATGGCTTAAGAAATAAATAGGTATACATCATTCTTGCTTCCATGCCTCTCAAAAATGAGATTTGAGATGTTTTCTATTTGTTTAATACTATTACTGTTACACTTTTGAAATTCTAATTAATTGTACAGAGGAAGTTCTAGAGAAAAGAAAACAGATTTAGAAGAAATGAGAAAACAAAGTTAAAAAAGGAACTTCTATCACTTGGGTCTATCTGACTATTATATTAAAGTCATCTTCCACCTTTTCCTTCTAAAATTTCAGAAAAAAAAGACCTTGGCTACTTTTAAAAATATTTAAAAGAATGCTATCATTAATATTTGCCCTATGTGTTAGTGGTATATTGCTTTATAATGACAGGTGATTGTTTCAATATGTCACCCTAATTAGCTACACTTAAGAAGTGTGTTTTCTTTTTAGATCTGAAAATAAGAAAGCTTTAAAAATATTTCCAGTCACTTGGGAATCTAAGCAGGAGACACAGGCCATACATGTGTAAATTTGCTTTATAAACTTATTCTCTAGAAATGCTAACTTTCTTCCCCTGAAAATCACTAGCTGCATATAGTGAAGAACTGAACCATGTTGTGAGCTTTCTTGGAGAATACAAAGTGCTGATATTGTTTTGATTTTTAAAAATAATTTATGGATGTTTGAGAAATATCATCAATATTAAATGAAAATGTATGGATGCAATTTTTAGTGGTAATTTATGACTTTATTTCTTCATGCTATGTAACCTAATGCACTCTATCCAAATAATTAATGAGTAGGAGATATAGTGTCATCAACCAATGTAACTTCATTCATTAGAGCATGTCACAACACTTTAATTGCTATAATTTTTTACATTCCATTACATAATTACATCATTCAACTTAAATTGTTTTCATATCAATCCTGTTGGGTATATATATATATATATATATATATATGTATATTTTTAGGACAAAATATTGCTTTTTCAAATAGCGATAGGAATTTCAATATGATATTTGAATGGAATGAGCTTGAAATCATTTATTTTATATATAAATAGGATTTGTAAACCAAATGACAACACAAACTATTCCGTTAGTTTTCAACACCTATAAAGTTTTAAATATTTTTACTTAACCATTGCATACTAAGGTACACTGTAAAAATGTGATGTTATCTCTGTTAGAAATATGTGGATTTTATATCTATTTTTAAAATTTTATTTGGAAGCCCCAGAAACGATACTGATGACTTTATGACCCCCCCAAAAAAACCCTTATTAGTGAAGTAATGATACAAATTATACACATTTGCATTTTAAAACTGTAGTAATTCTATTTATCTAATGTATATTATCGAAGCAGAATTTCAGTTTCAATACTTTATAACAAATATAAAAAGTCATTCCCACCTCCCTTCCACCCCCAAATCTGGATATAACTTAGTTTCCTGCTATTCTTTATGAGAGATGCTTAACCCTAAATTATTTTAAAACATTGCCCATTGTCATGTGGCCTCACTACTCCTGAGATGATAAAATGAAGTGAATAAATTTAAAATAGATTTTCCCATTAATTTAATGGACTTGATATTTGAAGCAAAGGTGAAATTGTAGGCTTTGAATGTTACTGGCATGATAAACTTTATAAACAGAATAGGGCTACAACTGTCATCTAAGTTGGTTCAGAATATGCACCTGAATATTATTTTAACATAATAAAACTTAGGTAAGTGTTTCCCTGCTTCCCTTACTATTACTGGTACTGAAAATGGGGGTGCTGGGAGGTGTGTTAAATATAAGTTTAGCAGTTCACTAGACTGACTGAAGGTATGTTTTGGAAACTGATATTACTAAGGTGATTTTACCAAAGAAATTGAAAATAGTGAAAATTTTGCTTGTGGAAGGACATGCAAAAGCAAGTTACATTCAGGGAAACATATGTTGATTTCAAAATTTTCACATTACCACTTCAATTTTCAAATAGGGCTTCAAAATTTTTAAATTAGGAAGATATTAAACATAATGTTTTAAGTCTTATTTCTGCCAAAAAACTTAAAATATTGATGTTGATTTTTAAAAATTCAGATATTTGAGCTGAAAAGAAAAATAGTGAATGCTTTCCAAACATACTTCGGTATTTTTGGATACTAAACTATGTATATGGTGCATACACTTAAGTTTAAAAGATTTTATTGGTATAGTTGGTACACTAGATTAAATTTCAAAAGATATTTAATTGAAGAACAGAAAGCCCACCTGTAAAATTTTATTTAAAGTCATTTTATAGTTAAAAATTCAATGAGAAAACAAGCCTTGTGAGCCTTGCATGTTTACGGTAGCTTATTTGCTATTTTGGTATATCCCAGATTTTTGCATATTATCTAAAGCAATTTAAATGTTCAATTGATGCTTAAAAAATAAAATGCTACCATTTTAATGCTGGCTTCAAATTCTTGTTAACTCTTGTTGATAAGTTTATTTACTGAGTGTCCATTTTTTCTAAAAAAAAAAAAGCATAGTCTGTTTCATTGTCCAGTATTAGAATCCACATAACCATGAGACTGATCAGAGGACAGTCTGCTTTGAGCTTTTTAATACTGGACTTTTCTTTTAAAATCTTTAGCAAGTGTATTGCAAGCTAAACACTTGCTTCTGATGTGTAAATCTAAGAGAGCATCTTTCAACTGTAAATTATGCTCATATTGATTTTAACAGAACTACTTTTTAATATTTGGTACTTCACTTGCAAACATATAGCTATATTAGTAAGAAATTGATACAACAAACTTATACTTTCTGATGCAATGTTGATATGTTAGATATTTTCCTTTTTATTCTCAGTTTAAAGCCACTCAGTTTAATTTGAACAATTGAGTGTTTTTTAAAAAATGACATTTTAACTATTTAATGAGACAACAGAAAAGCCACTGTATAATTAGAAAAGAAAGGTTCCAGCTTTAGGTGTAGAAATCTATATTTTTATCTTGTGTTTGTAAAATTATGTCTGGATTTTATGGAAACCAAAATAATGCCTTTCCTTCAGAAATCTTAAAATAACTCATAAGTGATTATAATAAGGCCTTTTCTTATTCCATTCAATAAAAACAGTCTGAGATAGTTTAAAATATAAATAAGTTGTTGTACATCCTTATAACTTGTTTATTTAAAAAATATTTCTTAGAATAAGTGTAGGTCATAAGAATCTGAAATCAACCTATTGTTGAAGTTAATTTCCTACCTAAAATATAAATTTTAAATGGAAATCAGTAGGAAGTCCTACATTTTGAAAACATTTATTGTTTCTAGTAACCCCTTTATAATTGATAGTGATATTTAGTATTTCTCAAGATTCCATTTTTAATACAACTGATTACAATTTAAATTTAAATTTGTCATTACTAAATTACAAATCAATGAAACTGATCATTGTTACCATCTCATTAAGCCCTTCCAAACCATTTAGATCTAGTAAATAATATGTTCAATAACACATTATTATAGCATTAATGTACAGATAATCCTTGTGCTTCACTCTGGAAATCTGGTTACTTTTTGGTGTTAAAGCTACCGATTAAACAAAATTAATTAAGGAACGATGTAAGGCATAGAATTTTAACATGAATGATTTGTATTATTCAGTGGTGTGATAAAAATTATTTAATAACTGACTACACCAATGAGAGAGGCTTTGACTTGTAGTTATCGCCAATTTTCATGGTATTAAATACTACCATTATGGCTAATATCAAGTTACCAGTGGAGTCTCACTGAACATGGAGTTGGGAAGACAGGTAGAAAATTAGTAGGTCTCACAAGCCAGTATGAGCTGGCTTCAGCATACTGCTAGACATATACCAGGTTCAAATGAAAGGGAAAGCAAAGGTCATAAAAATGAATAGCACATTATCCAGTTGGAATGTATTTATAGATATATGCAGAGTGTATCAGAAAGATGAAGATGATTTTGTTGTTCAGTTGCTAAGTCGTGTTGGACTCTTTGCAACCCAGTGGACTGCAGCCCACCAGGCTCGTCTGTCCTCCCCTATCTCCTGGAGTTTGTTCAAATTCTTGTTCATTGAGTCAGTGATCCCTATCTAACCATCTCATCATCTCCCTTCTTCTCCTTTTGAAGGCTAAAGGAGAAGCCACCACCTTCTGCGTTAGCCTTCAATCTTTCCCAGCATTAGGGTCTTTTCCAATGAGTCAGCTCTTCATATCAGGTGGCCAAAGTACTGTAACTTCAGCTTTAGCATCAGTCCTTCTAATGAATATTCAGGGTTGATTTCCTTTAGGATTGACTGGTTTGAGCTCCTTGTTGTCCAAGGGACTCTCAAGAATCTTCTCAATAACACAAGGTTATAAAGCTAGCTCGGAGAAGACAATGGCACCCTACTCCAGTACTCTTGCCTGGAAAATCCCATGGGTGGAGGAGCCTGGTAGGCTGCAGACCCATGGGGTCGCTAGGAGTCGGAGATGACTGAGCGACTTCACTTTCACTTTCCCTTTCATGCACTGGAGAAGGAAATGGCAACCCACTCCAGTATTCTTGCCTGGAGAATCCCAGGGACGGCAGAGCCTGGTGGGCTGCCATCTATGGGGTCGCACAGAGTCGGACACGACTGAAGCGACTTAGCAGCAGCAGCAGCAGCATAAAGCTAGCTGCAAAGGGCTTCCACGGTGGCTCAATCAGTAAAGAATTCGCCTGTAATGCAGAAGACAGGAGTTCTATCCCTGGGTCCAGAAGATCCCCTGGAGAAGGAAATGGCAACCCACTCCATTATTCTTGCCTGGGAAATCCCATGGATGGAGGAGCCTGGTGGGCTACTGGGGTCGTAAGAGTTGGACAGGACTTAGTGACTAAACCACCACCAAAACACTTCAAAAGAAAAAGTTAACATTTGGGATTTTATTAATATATTAGAACCTTTGAAGTAATTCTAAACTTAAATATCAATTTATCCCTTCACTGATGAAATAATTTGATAGCTAAACAATTTGCATAATTTTTAAAGTCAATTGCATATTAAAATAACTAAGGAGAGAAAATGCACTGAGGAATATGTTAGCTATCTGAGTCTCATGGAGTTTGTTATTGTGGATGCCAATTTTATCATCCTATTAGAAAACCTTAACCCTTTACATGGAAAATGTTTGATCATAAAATGGTCTTCCTTGCTTATAATTTTTAATTAAAAATTCTTAAAAGATACATTTTCTAAGAGTATTCAGTACTAATATAAACATCAATAATATCCTCTGAAAATTTAAGTAATAGGTTCAGATCTATGCTAGTCGGAGCTGTTTCACATGTGGGTAATGGGAAATCTGATGAAACAGTTATGTAAATAAATAAGAGAATTGTTATCCTAATGGAGGCTTAAGAAGGGCAAGATTGAAACAGCTGCTTAAATGTGGTATCAGGAAACTTGGTACCTTCTATCTCTGTGCTACACTATTCTTAGACTGAAGGTCTCATCTGTTTTCAGGGTGCCCGCCTCTAACCAGGCTATCTCCTTCCTGTTTTGTTATTTTCTTTTTTTTAAACAAGTTAATGAAGCTTGTCTTTAGATGTATGAAAAATAAGTGCAAATATATCATATTTTAGAGGTCCTGTATACTTTCTCTCTTCTCCTGGCAAATATTCTTGATACATGAAATTACCAAATTAGTTTTGTGTAGCAAGCATGAATTGTTACCCTATGCAAATTTTCATTCCTGTAGAAAATGACTCTGCTTTATTATTGATATGGAATATTCCAGCACATCAGTGCTTTCCCTAACTTTTCTAAAGCAAGGAAGAAGTTGGAGCCTTAAAAAAATGTGTAGGCTCCATAGCACACTATATAAATGTATTATACAATATTTTAGGGATAATACAAAATCTTAGACACTAAACTCTTTCTAGAGGGGATAACATGAACCCAAGAGCATTCTACAACTGAGTAAGGTCAGGAGAATTGTGTACTAGATCCTCCTCTTGGAGATTCACTATTAGCAAATTAAAGACTCTGAAAGGTTTGCAATAAAAAAAAAATTACATTGTGTTAGTTTAACTAAGCAATTTCCAAATATTTTTGGCCAACGACATTTTTCTTCTTTTAATCTCTACATTCTCTCTTATTATCTGTTCTCCATTAAGAGCCAGGCAATTAATTTGCTGAATCAAAAGTGTGAAGAATTGCTTTAATGTACAAGTGCATTAAAATTTTGTTTTTATCATACCCATTCTGTACAGATTGAATCACCTATACCAGACTGATTTAGCATCCATGCTCCATTCCTCAAGGAATTATTATCAGCTCTCATTTGCTTATTTATAAGGATAAGATTTTTTCACATCTATTAAGTATAAATTTATTATATTAATAATTAACATTTAAAGTTTTATAAATTATTTTTTTATTTTTCCATATTTTAATAATATTTTTAAAAGTCATATAATAAATGTGAAAATTTTAAGTTTTATTAGGTAGTTAAAATCTTTTTTCTTCAGTTTAAAAAATGTCTGATATTGTGACAACTCATTATTACTTTCTTGTGAACTTGATTAGAAAATCAAGTTTTCCTATTATATTATCAGAAAGATACTCATTGAATTTCAGAAAACATTTCCCTACATTTTTTAAAAGTTATAAAATAATTAGGTAATTGGGAAAATTTTTATTTTGGAATAATGGTAAATTTACCAAACAAACTCTGTTTTTTATTCTGGGAAATTGTGAGTTGAGTGCAAACATGTATCTTAAATATATTTCAGCTTTGTTAATATTACTTTATGTGTTTAAGAAGAAAGTATTTTATAAAATAGTTGATAAACTTATTTTGTATTTGTTGCAAGGATAGAATTAATTATCCATTTTTGTATATAAATGATCAGCACTCTCGTGGTAGATGAATTATGTAGATTTTAACTTGAGACATACTTTTGAAGCCACATATTTTTATGAGGGCAAAACCTTTTTAAAATTTTACTTGTTTAGCTTATGACCCATATTCTATAAACAAGGCTGAATGGTCACTGAATTTTAAATTTAACTTACATATTAGACAACATCAAAAATAATTGTTAAGGCTCTATTTTTATATGGATTACAAGTATCATATGTGCAGAAAGCCAGAAAATATCAGCTACAGTGATATTAAAATGTCTTGTCTTGGGACAAACAGCAATTTTTTTACATGCTTCTAGTTTGCTCATCATATGCAGGTTGGACAGGTAGCAATTTTGAATGGCTCATCTTAAAATGAATGCAATTATTAAAGGATTATATGGTCCATCCTGCAAGACATTTGCTCATTTTAATCTTTTGTTTGCAGCCTTCTAGCTCCTCTTCACACTCTCATTTATAGTTAATAGAAAGTATTATAGGTTAGGTCTTAGCCTAGTTTGAATGAAATATGCTATTCGATAAAAGCTTCATAAATGGCAGCTACACCATCTAATTTAGACCTAGCATTGTTTATTTGATTTTTAGAATCAATGCAAATATAACATTTATTTACTTTATGATCATATGATGATATATATACAAAAAAATCTATGGTCATAACTATAACAAGATTGAAGTTATATAAATTCAGATTAGGTTCTAAACAGCAATCCACCATGATTTTAAGTTCAGTAACCTTTTTATTGTCTGAAAATTATACCATCTAGATCTATCAAAACTCTTTCTCTGTCTCTTTCTATGCCCATCAGTTTATTAATAAGTAATACCATATTAGGAAAGATGGGCACAATAAAGGAGAGAAATGGTATGGACCTAACAGAAGCAGAAGATATTAAGAAGAGGTGGCAACAATGCACAGAAGAACTGTACAAAAAGGATCTTAATGACTGGAATAACCACAATGGTATGATCACTCACCTACAGCCAGACATCCTGGAATGTGAAATCAAGTGGATCTTATGAAGCATCACTATGAACAAGGCAAGTGGAGGTGATGGAATTCCAGCTGAGCTACTTCAAATTCTATAAGATGATGCTGTTAACATGCTGCACTCAATATGACTGCAAATTTGGAAAACACAGCAGTGGCTACAGAACTGAAAAAGGTCAGTTTTCTTTCCAATCCCAAAGAAAGTCAATGCCAAAGAATGTTCAAACTACTGCACAAGTGCATTCATTTCACATGCTAGCAATGTAATGCTCAAAATCCTTCAAGCTAGGCTTCAACAGTACATGAACCTAGAACTTCCGGATGTTCAAGCTGGATTTATAAAAGACAGAGGAACCAGAGATCAAATTGCCAACATCCATTAGATCATAGAAAAAGCAAAAGAATTCCAGAAATACATCTACTTCTGATCATTGAGTATGCTGAAGCCTTTGACTGTGTGGATCACAACAAATTGTGGAAAATTCTTCAAGAGATGGGAATACCATAGCACCTTACATGCTTCCTGAAAAACCTGTATACATGTTAAGAAGCAGTAATTAGAACTAGACATAGAACAATGGACTGGTTACAAATTGGAAAAGGAGTATGTCAAGGCTATATATGGTCATCCTTCTTATTTAACTTATATGCAAAGTACATCATGAGAAATGCCAGGATGGATGAAGCACAAACTGGAATCAAGATTTCCGGGAGAAATATCAATAACCTCAGATACACAGATGATGCCACTCCTATGGCAGAAATTGAAGAAGAACTGAAGAGTCTCTTGATGAAAGTGAAGGAGAGTGAAAAAGTTGGCTTAAAGCTCAACATTCAGAAAACTAAGATCATGGCATCTGGTCCCATCACTTCATTGCAAATAGATGGGGAAACAATGGAAACAGTGTCAGACTTTATTTTGGGGAGCTCCAAAATCACTGCAGATGGTGACTGCAGCCATGAAATTAAAAGACGCTTGCTCCTCGAAAGAAAAGCTGTGGCCAACCTAGACAGCATATTAAAACTCAGAGACATTACTTTGCAATGAAGATCTGTCTAGTCAAAGCTCTAGTTTTTCCAGTAGTCATGTATGGGTGTGAGAGTTGGACTATAAAGAAAGCTGAGAAACGAAGAACTGATGCTTTTGAACTGTGGTGTTGGAGAAGACTCTTGAGAGTCCCTTGGACTGCAAGGAGATCCAACCAGTCCATCCTACAGGAAATCCGTCCTGAATATTCATTGGAAGGACTGATGCTCAAGCTGAAGCTCCCATACTTTGGCTACCTGATTTGAAGAACTGACTGATTGGAAAAGAACCTGATGCTGGGAAAGATTGAAGGTGGCAGGAGAAGGGGATGACAGAGGATGAGATAGTTGGATGGCATCACCAATTCCCTGGACATGAGTTTGAGTAAGCTCCAGGAGTTGATGATAAACAGGGTAGTCTGGCTTGCTGCAGTCCATGGGGTTGCAAAGAGTTGGAAACAACTGAATGACTGAACTGAACTGAACTAGCTTTATGTAGCTGATGGAACTCAGTTGAGCTAATGTACTTGAAATTTCTACAAAGAGGGCTGTGAATTGATAATTTAAGTGCTTTAAATATATGCTAAAGTGATTTCAGATTGAGTGGAGAACTTTCGGATGCTGAAGGAGGGAGCTAGTTTCTTATTTTAAAAAGTTCACTTGGGATTGAGTTTAAAAGTTGTTTATTGCTAGAAGTTGGAACAGTTTACTGGATGAATCAGATAGTTGAGCTTGAGATAACAAATATTTTGAGAAATTAAAGAACTGATAGCTCAGATAAATGAACAGACAGATGGACTTCTTGGCTGCCTTTCATGAGCATATTTCCTAATTTACTGGCTTAGAATAAGTAAATATATTTAAGCGAATAAAAATGTAGAAGAAAAATGCATCGTTTGGAAAGATATAGTTTTCTCTAAAAATAAATGGCTATATATGTGTGTAGAAGAGTGTATATAAACACATATATACCCTGGAGAAGGGAATACAACCCACTTAAGTATTCTTGCCTGAAGAGTTCCATGGACAGAGGAGCCTGGTGGGCTGCAGTTCATGAGGTCACAAATAATCGGACACAACTGAGGTGAATTAGCACACATTCAGGCATGCATATATATGCATGTATATATTCATTCTCATTTGTGGCAAGTTAAAAACAATTCTTAATTGCATGACAAAACAAAATCTTATTTGTATAAATGCAATATAAGAAGCAGTGAGAGAAAAAAATTCTGATTAATTAGAAAGGTTTAAATTTTTGAGAACACATAACTAATATAAATATTATAAAATATGTAAGCTCTGATATGATTATTTTAGAGACAGGAATTGTATAAAACACCTATTATATGCAGTTACAGAATTTGAGAAGTAAGCAGAATTATTTAAAATTTAGTATTTGGCAAAGAATAAAAAAGCAGTATATTTTTCTATATCAAAGAAGAAAAGAAAGACATTATTTTAATCTAATACATAAATATATTGTATACATTAAATAGTCTAAAGTCCCTCTTTGCACTCAAAATTATTATATACAAGTTAAAATATTGTGAATTAATGGTTCTTTCAGGATTCTTGACCATTATAATTCTTATGCCATTTTCAAAATTCAAATGCTTAGGGAATTTTCTCTGGAAAAAATAATAGTATATTTTAGAAAATATTATAATTGTCCTTAAAATTATTAACTGTGTTCTAAAATTTTACATATAACATAGAAGAAAATAATATAAAGGAAAATAATTTCATAGGTTAGTGATAGAGAGTTCATAACCTGATTTATATTTTAGTGAGCAGTCACTACTCTACTATTACTGTTTACTGCTACTTTCTACTAATCTACTTTTGTGTCATAGAAATATAAGATGTCTTTAAATGCATGCTTTCTTAGTTAAAGTTAACTAATACTCCATTTTGCCTTTCTAACTTCAGGATTTTATTCTAGCGTACAGTTTTAGAAGTTAAAGCTGCTTCCTCTCCCCACAAAATAAGACAAACATCACATACAGGATAGGTGGTAATAAAGTAAAGATTGGCTTTATACAAAATTCATCTCATTACATATAATGTGTATTTTCCATAACATTTCTGACAACCACATATTGCATTGATATAGATGCAAAGATAATAAAATATAGTAGAGCTAAAATAAATATATAAGTAATATTAGACATGGATAGTTATTTTCTGATGGTACAATTGAAAGAAAATGATTTTAGGGGATAAGCCTGGACAATAGTAGTTTCAAACTTAAGAAAAGGTTTAAGGAATTCTTCTGAGCAAACAAAAAATATATCCATAACCTGAGTTTATTCCTCCTGTTTATATCCAGTGGCAGATTCTAAGAAATTATTAAAATAATTGCACAGTCATACTGTGAATTGATTATAAAAATAGTAGAAACTCACATGTGATCTTCCAAATCAGTGTAGCTTACTATAATGTCCAAAACAAGAAGCAAACTTGAATAGGCAGGTTGAGTCATAAGGAGGGCTACAGGGTAAATTTTTAAACATTAGTATGAAGGTATCTATTAATGATAAGGTTCACATTATGTTACGTGTGTAAAAGTAATTAGAAAGATGATCCACTTTCTTATATGTATACAATTTATAAAATGCCTATATCCAAACAATAGAATATCATCATACTCTGGAGCTTGTTCCAATGTTATAAAATAATCAAAGGCAATGATTCTTTTTCTGGCATTAAATAAATGTGCCAAATGCTATTTTAAGTCTTGATATTCAAACTACATAATAAATTATATCATTAGTGTTTTAAGTTTTCTCAACCACTGTTTACATACAAATCTATTAAATGTATCCACATTTTTAATAATATTCAGATAATCTCACAGTGGCTGTGAATCAATGTTTCTGTGTATTCCTAGTAGTAAATTCTTAACTCTCTTTGTTTTAAAATAAAGAATGTTTTATTCATATTTATGAAAAGGTATTTTGATTGAATCACTGACAGTGTTTTACTGTGAACATAAAAGCTCTAAACATATTAGTGATTCATGCATTAGGGCATAAAATAAGTTAACCAGGTGCAAAACCCAAACTAATCTAATGTTTACTCTGTTTTGGCCTTAAGTGGAAACATAACAAACTAAATTTATTCGTCCAGCCTTAAATTGATAACAGATAGAAGATAAATAGATAAAGATGGCATGTCTTCAGTTCTTATTGAATTAAGCAGTTTGTAATTTTGTGAGATTTTTTTTTGGTGATAAATATGTAGCATGGTTTTATACATAAGGCACATAGCTCTAAATCATGTTGTATATGTATATATGAACATATTATATATTGAAATAACATGGCTTTCAGATGTTTTCATTTTCTTAATTTTATAAAAATTACAGTAACCACCTAGGCTTGCCTTTTAATTAATAGATTTTACCATTTATCTTGAGGGCTTCCCCAATGGCTTAGCAGGTAAAGAATCTGCCTGCAATGCAGAAGACACAGGAGACACTGGCTTGATCCCTGGGTGGGGAAGATACACTGGAGAAGGAAATGCAGTCTATTCCAGTATTTTTGCCTGAAAAATCCCATGAACATAGGAACTTGGTGGGCTACAGCCCAAAGGGTCGCAAAGAGTCATAATTAGACAAATAAGATGGATTAGAAGTTAAAGAATGCTGTAAACATTCTAGCAAAATGTTTAGATAACCATAACAAAAGAGTAATAGTAAATTACTACAGAATCACAAAACACACACACAACCATATACAGCACACACATGTTATCAGGTTAATAATTTTTCAGGTATCTTTATGCATTGTTAGATGGCATTTTTGTTTTGCCCTTTAGGGGACTCACTTCACATGTTAAGTATAGTGGTCCCTCAGAGCTAGAGAAGCAGCCAATCACTGTGTTTGCATTATTGCCCTCTGTCACTGCCATTTAAATGTGAGGGCTGTTTTGTCTTCCATCAGGGTTATAGTAAACGAAGAAGAAATGAGCTGGAAAGGAGAGGTTAAACTGTATCCAGAAAAATCAGAGCCAGTTTAGGGGAGTTGATCATACAAGGAAAATAGACAGGAGAGTAGAAGGAGTAATTAATGCCCTCATGAGGAGGCTGGAACTATAGAAGAGTGCTTTAACTAGGAGTCTCCCCTTTCTTGCCAACCTGGGGTGCCTGCCACAACCACAAAACCATTTGTCTCTATGCATAGATATAATTAATTATGATAATGATATTTCATCAGTAGATGAAATATTTATTTGTATTTATTTGATTAAACATATTTCATTATTGTAGTTCTGTTTATTTCCTATATATGTATGTATCTCCTTATATATTGATATTTTCAGATATTTATGTATCTATCCATATACCCACTAAGTAAACAAAGGAAAATATCTATTCTTTGATCATAATAAAAATTTGTGCAAGCTAAACCAGTTTTCTAGTCCTCTAAAATACAACAGTAGGTAGTAAATGACGAATCTGCACTAAATTATGCTCTGAGAATGAGCTTTCAAAGTTCTTATCAAGAGCAAATTTATACAATTATGTTATTAGATCACAATTTAAATATGCATGTTGAAATAAATGTGCTTAAGTTGCATTATTTTGTAAAGTTTTTACACAAATTTGCTTATATATTTAAAGCCTATCCTATTTGTCCTATTTGAATAATTACTCACATTATTGTTGTTGTTTAGTTGCTCCATCATGTTGGACTCTTTGTGACCCCATGGACTAAAGCCCTCCAGGCTCCTCTGCCCATGGGATTTTCCAGGCAAAAATACTCGAGTGGGTTGCCATTTTCTACTTGAGGGGATCCCCCTGACCGAGGGATCAAACCTTGTCTCTTCTGCAAGCCTCTTGCATTGTAGGCAGATTCTTTACCACTGAGCCACTGGGGAATTCCCAACTACTCATATAATATGGTACAAATAGGTTTGGGTTAGGGTTAGGAGTTTTGAAAGAATAATGAAATCCTGGATTATTAATATTGAAAGAAGCTGTAGTGATGACCTGGGACAGCGTCCTAACTCTACAGATAAAGGCACTGAGGATGAAAGATAAGACATAGAGACGGTGACAGATAAGAATACTAATAGTAATGGAAAATGTTTTGCAAGAATTATTTCTTTATCTCTCTATTTGTTCAACAGTGTCTGCACACATACAGTCTTATGTATATGACATATATTTTAAATTTAAAACATTTCTGCTGTCCATATTTAATGGGCAAAGTATTGGTGAATAATAAAATTAAAATGATAAAATTGAATGCAATTAAATTTTAAGATTTTCTTAAAACTTTATATAATCTATAGCATACTTCTAAAGTTGCAAAGGATGATGTTGAATAATGACTTCTGATTCTTGAACAGTCAATATACATAAATTTTGCACCCCTGTGTCAGTATTTTATAAATATTTCAGTGAATAGTTTAATACAGTGTAAAGTATAAAAGCACCCATTGTATTGACTAAAGGAAAGACCTATAAATATACATACAATTTCTTTAAAGTTTTACAGAGTTTAGGAAAAAAATATTTCTCTTCCTGTAAATGTAATAAAAGCTATCTGGGTAGTTTTAGTCTATCTGCTACTGACTTCAAATGTGCTATTTTATGATATTGAGTTAAAGATTAACCTAGACATCCTTTAAAGTGATCATTATTTGCAACTTATTTGTTTAAAAATTTTAATAAATATACTTAGATAATTGATTTTTTTACATTGACCTTATATTTCATCTTGAATCTAACCCAATGGAAGTCATTTTTCTTCAGAATCTGACATTTGAAGTGATGATATCACACACTGTAAGTAATACTGAATATAGAATACGTATATATATATAGGTACACACACACTCAATAAAACAATACTGTTATTGAGTACTTATTCTATTTCCAATATTGTTCTAATGGTATTCAATATGTAAAATTAAAATGACATGCTCCTTTCTTTTAAACAGCATGCTATCTATCCCAGTAAGTGAATTAGACTTTAAAAGATGAGGAAAACTATATTAAGTAGAAGAAAATGGAGATAGCATTTCAGATGGAGGAGATTAAAATAAACATAGTATGTCTTCTCCTATGAAAAGGCTTATTGCCCATTAAGTAAAAGTATGTTTTAATTAACAGACCGTAATGAAATATTTCAGCTATAGGAACAGCAATAGCAAAAGTGTGGAGATGTTAACATGAATGTTTTATGTGAGATATTTATTGGTTTATTTGAATAGATTATAAGATTTTTGTTGGGATATAAAAGGAAACATGGGTTTCCCTGGTGGCCCAATGGTAAAGAATCCACCAGCCAATGCAGGAGATGCAGATTCTATCCCTGGGTTGGGAAGATTCCCTGGAGAAGGAAATGGCAACCCACTCTAGCATTCTTGCCTGGGAAATTCCATGGACAAAAGAGCCTGGCAGGCTACAGTACATGGGGTCGAAAAAGAGTTGGCATGACTTAGCAACTAACCAACAGCAATAGGAAACATGGTGAGAAGGCTCAGCTTTCTAAAGCTTTGAAAATTGGACAGAAAAGGTTGGAAATAAATATTGATTTCTTGTAGGTTTTTGATAACAGAACTAACAATATTAAGGTCCAGGAAGATTTACCTGGTAATCATATGTAGGATGGACAAGAGAGATGGTGTTGGGAAAATCAAAAGTCAGGAAGACTGATTGCATTAGAGATAAATAAAGCCTAAGCTAAAATTTTAGTAATAGGGAATTGCAAAGTGGAAATAAAGGGCAAATTCAAAAGTTATTTTGATGAAAAATCCAGTAAACTTTGGTGATATGCTGAATAAAGACATTGAAGGGATGATAGGTGACTTCAAGATATTCATCTTGAGCTTTGGAAAATGCCTGGATTATTTTTAAAATCAGTTGAGTATAGACATTGGGTTGTTTTGGTATGGGAAAGATGACCAGTTTGATTTTAGTTGTGCTGAGTTTGAGGTATGGCTTTACAGCCAGGTGGAAATCTCTCAAAGGCACCTAGAAATACAGGATAGAGAGCTGATGAGATTTAACTGAGAATCAGATACATAGATGTTCAAGTTAATTTAAAGTCAGCATAGGACTTTAAGTCAGCTCCAAGAATAGAGCACAGGACTGGTTTTCAGTTATATGGATAATAATGACTGTACAGAGAATCTTCGACATTATAGTTTTTGCAATAAGGAAGTTACTTTGGTTTGGAGTGTGAAGTCATGTTATTGCTCTCATATTTTTTTTTTTTTCCGATCATCACTCTATTTGGGCATCTTCTGACACAGTGCTAACTGGCTAATATACTAAAATAGAATTTATCTATTTTTATCAAATATGACCATGAATGTATGGATAACAGCTAATTCTTACTCCTTAAGATATATTTAATTAAACTAAATATATTTTGTTGAATTGTGTTTATTTTTTAAAATCATCTTTCTAAATTGCCCACTCATATTATCTCCTAGTTTATGTAATAATGATTTCCAAATGTTTTGTTCCTTTCATTTCTTTCTTAACCATAGTTTAACTCCATCCAATTTCAAAACCTCACCACATCATATTACATTATGAAACTTTTTACATCTGAGCATTGAAAACACAATACAGCCTTAACTAATATCCTGCTCATTAATGATTTGGAAGGTAACTAAAATTAACTATAGCCATGAAAGTCTTTTCCTTAAAAACCAATTCTTGAAGTCCTTAATGTATGCACAATTAAAGTATTCCAGTATGAGCTTGTATGATTCATAATCCAATGCACACACAGTCACTTCAAGTAAAACAAATTTAATTTACTGAACAGTAAGAACTATTTCAGGATATGTGTTTGTTATTGATGACTATCAACATAAAATATACAGTATCAACTGCTATAGAATATGAATCATCTATATTTGTCAAAATAAATTATTTGCTTTATATAAACTATTTATTTGGAATGACCACAAAGCTAATTTTCTGGCAAGGGATAGTGTTTAGAATTAATTATGTACCTAAAGTGGCCTATTTGGTAGTAAGGATTCAGAAAGCAAAAAGCAATTGAACAAATTAAAAAAAAAACCTGAAAGTAAAATGATACTCCACGAATATAAGTAGATCATGCCCTTTAAGCAATTGCTCAGAATCAGTTTTGATTGCTGGTGGAACCTGCTACCAAGATACCACTGTTTTGTTTGCTATGGAGTAAAGCTGTTAGTGTTTAAGGAAACTGTCTCTATCTTAGACTTTCAGAACCATAAAAGATAACCATGCAGGTTAAATTTTAGGATGACAAGTGCATTTTTACAGAAGTTTCTTGTTGGGAACCCCTGTGTTTTCTACAGATGTCAGAAAGAGAACCTGACAGCACCATGTTTGACATAGTATTTTCCCAAAGTCATATGGCATTATCTGATCATGATTTATAATATGCACATAAAGATATTTTAAGTTTACTTGTTCACATTTTCTTTTCTGAAATCAAAGTTAATTAAAAACAAATTATTTTGAAAAATAAGCATCTACCCTAGAACATTTTTTTCTTCTTCCAATATGCTAAATCAAATTCCCTTAACTTGATTTATTTCATCTCAAAGATACTGTGATGGTTCACAAAAATTGCTGAGGCTCCTGCTTTTAGCGTTTTTTCATGGATTCAAAAATATAACTTTCGCTGACAGTGTAAGAGAAGCAATATTATATTTCATGTTCAAAATAGCTAGAATTCAAGTGGTGATGGTAAAATTATAGAGAAAAGATAATATTGTAAAAATGCTTTAAATTTAGGTGAATTTGAACTTCCTTTAAGAATTTCATATCTATGCATATATTATTAAATTTTAACATTTATAATATATTATCAGGCTTAGGTGGTAAATTTAAAAACTGACATTCTTTTTGCAATATTTCTGAATAGAAATCAGAGAGTAGTTAATGCCTTTGTTAATCAAAATGTGATCTTTTGTTGAAAAATTTGGTAATATTTTTTGTGACATCAAGGCATTAACTAAATATTAATTTCTCAATGCTTTGAATGTGTAAGAATTGACTTTACAGAGTGCAAGATATAAGTATGCTAAAAAGTGATAAAATAAAAAGTCTTTTTCTATCCCTAACGAAAATCAAGCAGTGTCTCACTATTATCACAGGGAACTGAATTAGAACATAAGAATTCCCTTTTCCTTTTTGATGGGGTGTGATAACGATTGAACACTGCAAAATGACATAAAAGGGACTTGATTGCACAGCTGACTCTAGCCTTCTGTGTGTCTTGGGAATATCCCTGATCTATCTAAATCTCAGCTTTTAATAATAATAATGACAATAACATTGTCATTTCTCTGGTCATTTGTGGCAGTTAAAAATGTAGCTGCAGTTGTTTTTGTAATTGACAAGTATGATACAAACTGTTATTATTGCTATTAATTCTATATTTCATTTCTAATAGTGTTTTATTTAACCTTGACTTATTTTGAGTAAATCAATTGCTTCTTTGGTGCCTTGCTTTAAACTCTTCCTTCTACAAGGCAACCCTGCTTTTCAGAGACTTTAAAAGTTCTCACGTTATGCCTGCTCCCATCAGAGGTGTCATCAAAATGGTGTACTTTCAATAAATACACATGCTTTATCCCTTTCCTGGATTTTAATCTGCTTCTCTGCCCAAGTATGGGAGCTCTTACAGCTAGCTCTCCTCAGGGCATTCCTGAATTAAACTAATAGGGCCTTCAACTCCTAGAAATGGAGTGACCTTAGCACCTCTCAGTCCATTTAGATCTAGATTCTAGAAATATTAGCACATTTGTGGCTATTTGCTTTAATGCTGGGGATGGTTATGATATCCACTTCCATGTTCTGCTTCTCAAGTAAGTGCCAAATACACTGGTGGCTCCATGATAAACTGTATTAGTGCAAACCTATCCGGATCACCTCTTTTGACCAAGTATGTCATTTAAATGTATCAATAAATTATATTATTTATGTGCAGTGAATAGCTGAACATAGCTGAAGTGGAGGGTGATTCTTGGAAAATTCGGAATTATGGCTGAAAACATGGGTTATAGTTATTCTGTGAATGGTTTTAATGTATATTGATTTTTTATGTAGCATTTACTTGCTTCTCATTTCTTCTCTAAACAATCCAGCATCATCTTTCACTTGATTATTAAAAAAAAAAAGGAGAACAAATTTGGATTCTGTAACATTTCTTATTCAGAAGGACAATTTTGTGTTCTCTTGAGAATTCTATATTTTATTCAGTAAAATGTATCAATCCTTGGACCAACATTTAAAATAGTATATTTTCCCCTCTAATCAAAGAAGTAATATTGAAGATTTGAATACAAAATTTTAGATTTTCAAATTATTTGGGTGTTAAACTGAAAAGTATCAAAGATCATTTGTTATTACATCCTCCGTTTAATTATATGCCTGTGGGGGAAAAAAAACATAGTCAATATGTAAATATTATATAGTGCTAAAAAATTATATTTTCATGCTAGAATGTTTGTTTATACTTGATTTTGGAAATGGTTATATCTATTTTGTTTAAAAAATTTCAGTTAGAACATCGTTTAATTCCCCTATTACAACCAACTTAACCTCAAGTTTAAAATGAGGTGAAGAATTGCTGTATCAGTAAATAATTAAGCAGAGTAAAGAAGAGCAAAAAATTCATAATATCATAGTTACTTCTAGTGAATTTTCTAAAAGATTTGTTTTGAATTTATGATGCAGATGAAAGCTGAGGATTATTATGATATAACAATGATCATGAATTTAGGTTGAATTTAAATCCTGAAATATAAATGAGACACTTTGCAGAAAAGTCACTGCAACCTAAAGAAGCAGCACAAAAATAGTGTTCAGATATTTGAAAGTATATAGCTCGTTGGTTCAAAATAATATGTAATATAAAAATCATTTTGTGTCCTCCACATCGGTTGTGGTAAAATTTGCCTCTGCTATAAAAAGATGTTCAAATAAATATTAAATTAGCCTTTTTCATAATATGGTAAAAGTATTTCCTCAATGAGCAGATAATTTCATATATAATCTAAATTATTTTTGATATAAGACTCTAGAGTAAGAAATCATTAAAAGATTATATACTTTTAGTTAACATTTTTGTAGCACTATATAGTCTGCAAAGTGCTTTGCATATATTATCTCTCATGCTTAGTTTATTTTTTTTTTGCTCTTTAGAAATAAATCTTCAGCTTAGAGAGATTTAGCAATATGTCATCAAGTACAAAATATGTGGCTGAAACTCAAGTTTTATAGTCACCAATCCTGTAGGCATTCTGTTAGGCAATTTTTAGGCACTAAAATAATAAAAATATTATTTTTATTTTAAAATAAATTATTAATAATGATAGTTATATTGATAAACAGCCTACCTAAAGGGCCTCATAAAATTTTGAAAATACAAAATTAGTATATGAAATGCCAATAGTAGAGCACAAGGCAATATGTAATATATAGAGATTTGAAATAACTAGGCTTTGGGAGAAAAGTAAGTGCACTATGCAATTTCAGAAAGGAGTAGCACAGACACACGGCTGAGTGAATCAACTGAAGAGAAGAGAATTTTTCTATTAATAAGAACAGCATAAACAAAGACAGTGAGACAATTGGCCAGTCTACATAATAGTTTGAATAAGGTTAAACACACTGAGTCATATTATATAGAACATTGAAATTCAGAGGCATAAAATGTTAAACCTGATTCGGTATTTAATAGAACTGATTTGTTCTAGACAACCGGAGTTGCATGGTGCAAAACTTAATGTGAAGACAGTTTGCAAAACAAAATAGAGAAAATAGGAAACAAGTAGGAACTGAGTCCTAAAACCATCTACTCAGAACTGAGATGAAAGTGCATGGATGGAATAAAACCAAGAGGCATTATAAAACAAAAGTTGATACGGCTTAAGTGTATCACATTTGTTTGTATTTAAGAAAGGAGATAGATTAAAATAAAATGGAAATAAGCTTTTAATCTCAACTCAGTGAAGTGCTGCATCATTATAGAGCTAAAAAAAAAAAGTGAAGGAGAGTATGGTAGAAGTTTTTGGTTTTAGTTTTAGGCATTTTAAGTATAAGGTAATGGTGAGCTACTGAAGTTGGAACATACAAAAATGGATGGAAATGCTTGGAGAGAAAATTTATGGCTATAAATTAAGAGGATTTTGTAATTATCAGCACAGGAGTTCAAGCAGTGAGTGTGTTAACTCATTAAAGAGGGAGGAAAGATCTGAGAGCCATGATTTAGCCAAAAGGGATCTCCTGTTAGTGGAGCAAAGGGCAAATAATCAGGAGAACACATCACAGAAGTTAAAAGAGAGGAGGATATCAAAGGGCTGGTGTTCAGTGAGAATTTCATTAGAAGCTGCAAAATGATTAAGTAATAGTCTTAAGGAAAAAGATGATGCATTCAAAAAGACTTTTACAGAGATGGAAGCGTAGGGTGTAGGAAATATTAGGTGTAGAGAAATAGGAGGATTATAATTTTAGATGTATATAGCCAGAAATTGAAAAGGAAAGAGAAGAGAGGTAAAAAGATCATCAGAATAATTCAAATATGCTTTAGATGACCACTAGGTTTAACACCTTGTGCTAGAAATTGTAGGAAACACAAGATTAATCAGACACTGCACTTGCATGTACTCATTCACAATTAATGAATGAGGGGGGATATGTGTATTAAATTATAATGAAGAAACCAGGCTATCATAAATGTAACTTGAAGCTTTTAGAACTATAGATATGTAAAAATGAGCAGAGTACCTGAGTCATTCAAGAACTGGTTATGCTTCTTGAACAAAGATAGCCAAAAATACAGTGCCTTGATTCAGAAAGCATTTGTTTCTCCTACTCTGCAGCCTAGAGGAGTGTAGTGTAATGGTCATGGGGCATCTCTGTCATCCTCAACCCAGGGCTTCTAATAATCTGTAGTCATCACCATTTCCTAAAAGATGAAGAAGGCAAAGAGAGTCCAAAGCAAATATCCTTAAAAAGAATTCTCAGAAGTCATACACATCACATCTGTTCATATTGCAAAGGCTCATATTTAGTTACATTCAAGGGAAGAAAATATAGTTTTATTAGGTGGGTATCAATGTTCCTAATAAAACTCAGGCAGGACAATGAATACTTAGGGGTAGTTACCAGTCTCTACCATAGATATTTACTCCAAGAAAAGATCAGAAAAGATAAAATGATGATAAATGATGGCAGTGAGTTGGAATTGAAGGGTGGGTGTAGGATTTGAATAGTGGAGGGAGTAGAGAGGGTATTACAGGCTAACGGACAAGATGATTAAAGAAATGGGTAAGAATCAATATAGGATTTGGGGGGAAAGTGGCCAGAGGCTGGTGAATAGGAAAAAAAGCAGGAGAACATAATCCTGGAGTAGTATTATGGAGCACAATGCAGAGGATCTTAAATTCCATGCTTAAATGTCTGGGTATTTTGTATGTAGGCTGTAGACATGATTGAAGTTTTGTTTTTAACAGAGTTGTACCATTTTAAAAATTATTCTACATAAAAATAAATTGGGAAGCAATATTTAAAGCTTTTAAATTTGGAATGCAAAGTGGAAAGACCATCTCGGAGACTATAGCTACAGAATATGACAAACTGAACTGGCATTAATGCCAAAGGAAATAAACAGAGAAGGAGGAGGGGAGGAAATGAAAGTCTTTCTGTAGGTAGACTGATATAAATTGACAACTGTTTGGAGGTCAGTGTTAGGAGAAAAGGAATATAAAGAACTGAAGTTTACTCTAAAGTGTTCATAAGTGAACTAAGGACTAAGAGCAGGACCTTTGCAACTTGATTTGGGAATGCCAGCAGGTGATGCTATTGACAGAGATGGAGAAGACAATAAAAGGGAAGGATTAGGGAGAAAGATTGTTGGTTTGTATTGAACATATTAGCATTGAAAAGTCTATTATATGGCCACTGGAAATTCACTTTAGATCTAGGAAGTGATTATCATTAAATATAAATTTGAAGTGATTGAAATTTTTCTGAAGGGCAGAACAAAGTGTGGAAGTCAATAGAATTTTTTAAAATGATGAGTCAGAAGAATTAGAAGGAAGAAATATTAATCGATATTGACTCAAGATCTGTTGGAAATACAAAGGAAAGAGTTAAGCATAGCAGTTAATCTTAGATGGGAGAGGTGATTCAGTTTAGGAAAAAAAACAAAACAGACTGGAACTAGAATCAGAGCTGTGTTGACTTCAATGTGAGGGAGATAAGCAGACAAAGGACGGTGCAAGGCCAGTAAAGTGTGTGTGTGTGTGTGTGTGTGTGTGTGTGTGTGTTTGTTGAAGGGTAACTTACATCACACCATTAGAAGAATGTTACTGCATCAAATGGAGACAGAAGAAAAGCTTTCTGAGTGTCACCATGAAGAACAAATTGCAAATTCAAGTTAGAGAGCATTTTTGTTAGGCTAATTCTACCTCTTTTGGGGCCACTGGAGATCTTCATGCTAAAGTAAAAAGCAGACAGAGTGGAGAAGGCGAAAGGTGTACATAATTTGAATTTAAGTATTACTTTGTCATACACTTTTTCCTTTCTTTCAATTAAATTATATAAGAATCACTCACTGGTTATTATTAGTCTCTTGAAACCAGTGTATTTCCAGATTCTTCCTCCATATTTTTTCCATTTCTCCTTCCACTTTCCTCCCTCATTTCTCTTTCCCTGCCTTCCTTCCTTTTCTACCTTCTCGGAATGAAAAATATATGTATATTTTTATATGTACATAAATACATACATACACATATGGAGAGGAAGGGCAGAATCCTCCATATTTATACTTCCATTTCTGCAAACCCCAAAACTACATCTCCCTTTCCCCATTCCATGGAATCCCCTGAAGCACTTACAAAATTCAAGGGCTCCTGGGATTCTGTGTGAAACCTAAAGATCTTGATTAGCCAGGTTTTACCTGCTCACTCTCTGTGGTTATGTTTTTAGGATTTGTTATGTACAAAAACTAAATTCAGCTTTTACAGACCGGCTTTATGTTTGTAGCTGATACACTGTCAGCAGTAGGAAAAGAAAAGTTTAATTATCCAGGAATCAGAATAGGAGCCAGAATATGTAACTACAGCCAAAGTCACATTTTAAAATATTTATTATTTAAAAATAGAGTTTATATAACTTGTCCAAGGCCATGGAGCTGCGTGGTCCAGCTGCAGAGCCTGTGATCTGATCACTAGATCACATTTCTTCTGATCAGCAATGAATTGTTTATAGATAGTTAATTGAAAATTAATAATATTTTGCTTTTTTTAAAAAGACAGTCTTGGATAAAGTTTGATGACCAACATTCTAATACTTTGAAGTACTTTAAAAAATGTATATAACTATTTTTACTAGGGTAAAAGTAATAAAGGAATTTAAATAAAAATAAAATGTTTACAACCAAAGCTAGTTCTACTTCAGTCACATATAACAAATCAGATGAGAATGTTTAATTACTCTCCAATCAACCTTTCTGTTCAGTGTGTCAGTTTAACTTAGAGAACCAAACAAAACATTCCTTCCTTTGTCAAGGATAGGCTATTAAAACAAGGGTATTCTAAAAATTGCATTAGGAAGATGTAAATGGTTTGTTTGATCTTCTGAATTTTAATATGTCAAAAAGATTATTGTGAAGAAAATTGGGCTTTCTGAAGTGACAGATGCATTATTCAAATAACTTTGATTGAATGCAAGATTTTTTAATGCTTTCATAAAGAGCACGCACACTAATTTTGATCTGTAAAAGAGTGGCTTTAAAATTTGAGATATTAGGGAAAATATTTTGTTAGTTTTTTTTGATAGTATCATTAATTGAAAAATATATCTGGATTATAACTAGGATAAATTATGTGTACACATGACAACTTATAAAGTCCTTGGTTTAAATTTTTTAAGAGATTTTGTTTATGTTTCTAAAACCATCTATAATTGGCCTCAAAATTAGATTAATTTTCTTTGTCTTAAAACAGTGATTCAAACTAATTGTAGATTTGAAAACAAATAATATGTGGATACCTGTCTCCATATGCATTCCTGCTTCTCACACTGCTTTGATATCGTGCGTATTCCAGCCTCTCTGAAACACATAATGAAGTCAGAAGCATTTATCAGAGTGTAGTTCATTCTGATTTGGTTTTTTGTTTGGATGTGAGTTTGTCGCACGTAAAGATATAAATCCATGGTACTGTGTTCTTATATAAAAAATAATTATTCACTGATTCTTTAATCTCTTTCACTTTGGTAGTTTCTATTATATCATAAAAAAATTCTCAAAGTGATTTTGTATCATTTCTTCTGTCTTTAACAATTTCTCCACAGTTTTAAAAATGTTTATTTCATACCTGTTTGTTTTCTTCTCTAATGAATTTCTAGTCTTTAAAAAGAATTTTGTTAATCCTGCTCTTGAAAAGCCTACATCTTAAAAATCTTTGTTTACTGATACACAGATTTTTCTCTTATGTCATATATGGTAAAGAAATGCTGCTAATCATCTTAGTATATAATCAGTTGATAAGGACACGTATCTTTAAAACCTAGAACTTGCTGCCATGAATATGAAATTGTACTATAAAAATGCTGATTTCAGGTTTCTGCTTAATCTTACCTGTCTTTCTGTTTCTTTTGCAGCAAAAATGCTGGATAGACTGTCTTCTTACTGCCATTTAAATATATTCTTTTCTTCTGTCAATTACCACAGGTTTAGTCCCTATGAGTGGTATAACCCACACCCTTGCAACCCTGACTCAGACGTGGTGGAAAACAATTTCACCTTGCTAAATAGTTTCTGGTTTGGAGTTGGAGCTCTCATGCAGCAAGGTATACGATTCAGCCTGCTATTTCCCTTGGGCACCATGTCCCACTCTTTGCTGGGGGTGACAGCTCTCGCTGGCACAAGTCGCTTGCATGGGTGCCTCTCTGCATGTAACCATAATCCAGCTTCTCCATCTATCTGATGCATTTAGGCATTCTCAAATCCCATCCAAGAGAGATTCTGAGAAAATAATTAGCATTTGCAATTGAACATAAAGTATACCATCTAACTTTCTTAACCTATGGTAGATACATTATCTCATAGATAACCAAGCTAACCTGATCCATTAGCTAGAAGCTGCGTTTAAAGCACTACTAAGATTGCATCTTCTTGAGACAAGAATACAGTGTATTGCTCCTGTTTCCTGTTTCATTTTGATGTAAAAAATTCCCTTTCCTATCAATTCTTGATGACTAGATGCCTTTGTATTGCATGATTAGTAAATCTACTGCATATAAATTTGTAAAAATAAAATATTTAACCATTTAAACTTACCTTTACAAGTAAAATATTAGCTGCATCTGATAGTATATAAGAATATAAAGTATTGCATGCTCAGAAGTGCATGCAAAAATACTCTTTCATATTTATTTAAAAATTATAATATTAATGTTAAAAGTAAAGGCTACATTTCTTAGAAAATGACATAATACATGCAATATGTTTTAATGATATATTTATAACTATGAATTTGTTATTTTAGTCTCAGTTCTCCCAAGCTGATTTTTTTATTTTTGCTGCTGTGATTTCTTTTATTAATCTTTTAATATTTATATAAAGTTCAGTAAATTAATATGTCAGACCTACTACTCAATATAAAGGATTTCAAAACCAGACTATTTTATGCATTTAAAATGTAATATTTTTAAATTTTAAAATTTTGTAAATAAATCAAAATGCCCTTGAACAACTGACAGTGACTGGATTAAGGAAAGAAAGCATACTTATTTTTAAGAGTTACCACACCCATATAAGGGTTTACCTTAAATTTTGCTGGTGTATTTATGATCCACATTGAAGAAATTCAGTTGGTAATTGCAGTACAGGACTGAAGAAGAGAAAATTTGTTGTTAAGTTATAAACTGTTGTTAATAAAATAGGTACTTTGCTTTTGCATGTTTAATATTATGCATAAATCCATTATTTCATGACTGTTTCGTTTATAAACTACTTCCTAAACTAAAAGTAAATATTTACATATTAAAAGGAAAAAATTAACTTAAATTCATGTTGCAAGCAATCCTACTAATGAGATAATTTTTGCTTTTAAAAATATGAACACACAGATATATAGCCTTATAGGTATTTAAATCTGAAACTTGAAAGTTCAGAGAACTCTTACATAAACTAATTAAGCTTGTGGCATCTCTTTCTAAATAAAATGAATAATCAATAACTGTATTTGCCCCTTCCTACATTTTGGGTCCAGTGGCATTTTTTTTTTCCCCTTAGGTTTGTTTACAGTTGGAAGATAATATTGGAGTTCTTTTAAAATATAAAAGTGAATAAAAATATATCATATGAGATAGACATCTCTTCCAAGTAGCACTGGATTATGTGATTTACCCAGGCACATTGCTAATAACCTGCTAATAACTAACCTTGATAGCCTGGAACAAATTATTCTCATACTAAAAATCTAACCATAATAAAGATTTTTAAGTTGTTTTTCCTACCACTTTGAAAAATAGGATATTATTTTTATATATAATTTATTAAATATTTGGATATTTTTGAATTTCAATATTGGTGAGATGAACTTGATATTTATAAAATCTAGCAATTAGAAATAAAATTATATCTAGTATATCTAAAAATGATGACAAGCAATCCAAGCAATGAAAAATTCAAATGTACATTTGCTTTGCCACATAACTACTTCACTGCTGGTGGATACATGAAAGAGGAACCCATAGTATTCTGGCTGATGCCCAGCTCCCAGGAATTAGTGGGATATAGTGCTGGACATGACGTTACCTTGAGTACATGACAGTCAGCCCCTAACCAGGCTCTGAATCATAAGCCTAGGAGTATTCGCTTTAAGTCCTTGGGTAAGATATGAACTTGTGGTAATTGGGCCATTTTTGTCGAATGTCTCCACTGTTCTTTTCTTTCCCAGTCTTGTTTGACTTTATTGGTGTTGTTGTTCAAAAAAAAAAAAAGAAAAGAAATGGTAGACTGGGCAGCCAAAGCTGGTGATCATGGTGGGAATATTTTAGTGTTTCGGTGTCCAAGTGTGTGTCTGACAGGGCCTAGGAGCAACTACATCAGAAAGGTACTTTTCTGTTTTATTTTGTTTTGTTTTTCTTACAGAGTGGTAGGCAAGAGTCTGGAGCTGGAGTTGGCTGTCATGTCCAAGTCTGTCTGCTTTCTAAAATGTTGTTTCTTTGTTTGAAATTGGAAGGGTAAGATGAACTGCAGTATAAGATGGGCTGTTTTGCTAGAACCAAGTCATGACACCACTTCTTTTCAATGTTAGCATGAATAATGTGTTGTATATTTAATGCATATAGAGATATGTTATATTACTGCATTCATTATTATATTTAAAAATATATAAAACATGGAGTCCATCTTTGCTTCATTCCATTTTACCCAAACCTTATTAAAATTAATTTCTTTGTAGACAGTGCTTTCTTGATTATAGGTTCAAAATGATGAAGGGTAAATAGTAATATATGTACATAAATTTTGTATAATTTTCTTATTTAAAAAGTTATACATGATGATATTTATACATTTACATATTAAGGCTGTAAATAACATGGTAAAACTAAAAGACTCAATTTAAAAAGTGTTAGAATTTTAATGTATAATCTAAATTAATTAAAATTAATAATAATCAAAGGCAAATGTAATGATCAGATCTCATTCTCTTATTAATACCATGAGCAGGCAACTCCAGCCACGTATTGTACTATAACTATGAAATTTGTATATGTGTGTAAAAATAAATTTATGCCAATTTAACTATTTATTCTTATTCTGATTTCCCTCAATGAAGCTAACTATAGTGACAGGAAACATTTGTTTATGCATAAAAAAATAGTTTACTACCTATTTTAAGATAAAAACTGGACTGAAGCCCCCTGGCTCAAGAAATGTAGATAATTTAAATTATTTTTGTACATTACCTTTTAAAATGGCAGTATAGACAAGATTTTTGAGCTTCATGCACATGAATAATGAAACTGCACATAAATAAAGCTTGTTAAGAAATGGATCAAAATGTACATTAAGTCATTTCTTCTAAAACCTACTTAACTAACAAGAATATGAAAATCTATAAAAGTATTTTATAAACAGGAGAGGTATTTCTCCATTCTAATGCTATTTTTATAAAGGTTATCCAGTCATTAATATGTGATTCTTATTTTGTACTGTCTCAGATAGAGATCCAGTTTCCTGTCACTATATGTAAACACAGATGTCCTAAGAGACATGCTATCTGAAATTAGCCTCTGCTCTCCCAGTGGTTGTTCCTTGCTTACTAAAGTGATATGTAAATCTATGATTTAAGCTTTTATTACACAGTGATTCCATTCTTCCACTGTGACCAAAAGTACTTGACTGCTGATCAAATTCTCTGTATTCGTCTCACCTTTTCCCCCCAATCTTTGTTAGGTTCTGAGCTCATGCCCAAAGCGCTCTCCACCAGGATAGTGGGAGGCATTTGGTGGTTTTTCACACTTATCATCATTTCTTCGTATACTGCTAACTTAGCCGCCTTTCTGACAGTGGAGCGCATGGAATCCCCTATTGACTCTGCTGATGATTTAGCTAAACAAACCAAGATAGAGTATGGAGCAGTAGAGGATGGTGCAACCATGACTTTTTTCAAGGTAAGTCCTACTGGTTATCTAAAATTTATGTACTAAAATGATAGAATACAAACCTTTTCTTGTTAATGAACGTAAGAGCATAGGAACATTGTTATTTGTAGAGTATAATCAATAGCATATTTCTCAGGGGGTGGAGACATATACAACTAAATATATGGTCACCAAGGCAAACCATTTTAATACTTGCAAATGGCAAGGAGTTGTTGCTTTATAAGTATTTCATCTTTGTTTGGAGGAAAATCTGTTCAGAAGTAACATTATTTTCCCCACCAAGGTTTTGTCACTGAATGTAAATAGATAAAGTTAATATATCTACTGAAAATTGAATAGTGGGAGAGTCAGACTCTACAAGGTGTGGATATTCCAGAAGAATAAAATGATTACATGTAAGAATGTTTTCCATATAGGCATTTCTTTCTGTTAAGATGAAACAGGTTTTACTTGTTGAGAGCCTACAGAAAAAGAAGGAAAATAAGCACAAACAGTTCCTATTCACTGGACAGTCATCCATCTAATATTCTGGAAGGTGTAGAATCTCAAAATGGGCTACCCCATTGGCATGCAGTGGTTTCCAGTGGGGAAATCTGTTGAACATTTAAATGGAAATTATGGTTGCACCAAATTCCAGGCGCATAGCATCTTGTCCTCCTCTTTAATATTCAGATTGTCTCCTTACTTCCACTGATCTCACTGGGTCAGAGTAGAGCAAATGAGGAGATTCTGCTTTAGAGAATCAGTATCATGTCATAATTTCTTTTCTATTTTACTGAGTATTTTTATATTGTTTGTAGTTTAGCAAATTTTTAAGCCTTGGTATTTTCCTTAATTGTTCACACAAATGCAATTGTCAGTTCAAGTGGGCAGAAGTGGTAGATTGTTTTTCTCTTTAAAAAATAATTGACTCAAGTTATAAAATAAATCATTTCAACAAACCTCCAGTAAGCACCTACCAAGTACCAGAAATTGTGCACACATTGGGTATTCTAGAGCAAATAATATCTAATTCTCACTTTTAAGAAACTTATAGTTTGTTGGAGATGGGATAGACTAGATCAGTGATCATATAAAAGGATTTTATATGACTTAACTTGCCAAATAACTATATAATTTTCTTTGTAGAAATTCTTACCAAATTAAATCAGCTTTTTGGGGGGTTCTGGAAATCACCAAGTACCCAAAGAATGAGATCAATTGAATGCTTTAGTCAAATCCACATAATTCTTATAATTAAATTGCTTTCAAAGGGGATATTCTTAATGGCTAGCTTACAGATTGGATGCATATTTTACATTTAATTGGAAAATTATTATCATTTAATCAAATTTATTGAATAATCAAGTATGAGCAAGTCATTGAGATCAATATGGTGGTATTTGATTATATTAATCACAATTGATCATTTTTCTCAATTGAGTATTAAATATTAATAGAGATTGTTTTTCTTATTAAAAAAATTTTTTTAATAAAAAAAGAGACTAGCTGTTGAAAACTATAAATGTATATCATCAGTGTCAGTAACTTTGTAGACAGTGAATATGTGGTGCATTTAAATTATCACAGTATTCAAGGGGCTTTTGAAGTTGAGTTGGTACAATAATACATACAAAATACTAATGCAAATGGTCTGATACCAGAAGTAATTATTTTAGCCTCACAAATACTTCCAAATTTTGTTCTTATTTTCTAGATTACTCACATATCCTGTTTCAAAGCTCTTGTGTATTATAGCAAGGTCCACCTCTGGAAAAATCACTGTTTAAGAATTTTCACCTTTTCCCCATCTTTGAGCTTATATCTCCCTTTTTTTTTTTTTACAATCTTTCTAGTCTTCTGCTATGCTTTTTGTTGCTGTTGTTGTTGTTGTTTTAGTTCACTTGCTCTCTTGCAGTGTCATTTTTCCTGACTTCACTTTTCTTTGCTCCTTACTTTTCTTCTTAGTCTTTCATCTCCAGTTTTCCTTTCTCACACATGGGAGTGCCTCTAGCACCCAGAGAAAATTGATGTGAAACAACTTTATGTTTCTAGCAGCGCAGACTTTCTTTCTGTAAAATTGAAGCCTTTGGGAATGTGCAATAGTCACAATAAAAACCACACAGTGATAATCACTAAGGTGACAATTATGTTGATAGTTTTATCACATGCTGACATCTTACTGTTGAAACTTGAAAAGCCATTAAAATTTAAAAGGATACAGTATTCAGTAAATGTTGATTTTTCTTTAGTTATTTTAGTGTATCCCTAAATGATACTAATTTCAGCAACATATTTTGGCTTGTTAAACTATATGCTTGTACCAGCTATTGGTATGAATATTTTTTCGTATCAAAGCTCCTTTTCTGGTGGCTCAGATGGTAAAGAATATGCCTGCAATGCCAGAGACCCGTGTTTGATCCCTGAGTTGGAAAGATCCCATGGAAAAGGGAATGGCAACCCACCCAATATCCTTGCCAAGAGAACTCCATGGACACAAGAGCCTGGCGGGATACAGCCCATGGTGCCCCAGAGTCGGACATGACTGAGAGATAAACACTTTCACTTTCTATACCAGCTATTAGTATGAATTGAAAAAAAAAAAATCCCTACCAATCTGGAATTGAAGCAATAGCACACTCATTTTGAAATTCTACAATGAATCAGAGACTATTGTGTGTAGTCAATTTACATCTGATACCATTATTTTATTTCTTAATTAACAGCAATGCATACAAACACTCTAGGAAGCACCCTTAAGGCATTGACTTTCTAAAGGAATTTCCATCCTGTTTTTACTAATTGAATAAGACCCTGCTGTTAGCTAATTGTTCTGGAACAGCTCAGTTCCAAAAATTATTTTAAAGAATGGTAAAGTTGTATTACTACAAGCAAGAGCTGGCTCAAGATATTTAAAGGAGGGGTGAGTCTTCAGTATTGCAGAAACAGAGTTACGCAGTCATTCTACAACACTGAATAATTATTTTTCCAAAGAACATGCTTGACTTTGTTCATTGACCTTACATGTATACTATTGTCAAGAAGATCTCATTCAACTCCCCTATATCCATTACATGCCACACACATTCTCTCCAGGAATAAATGTAAAGCAATGACAGGGAAAATAACTCAAAATTGAGCAGACGGTGGTTCTTCATTGTAATCTCATGTAAAACAATAGAAAGCTATATGACATCACCAATATGTTCATAGTCATATTTAGATAATAAAATAGCTGAGGGCCCAGGGATCTTATTGAAAAACAATAAAGTAGTAGTCAAAACATTCTTCTCAGAATCTAGGAACTTGGTGCAGCCAAACTGAAACCTCACCCCAACACAATACAGAATGTTACCAAGCAACTAGCACATTCTTTTCTCCTTGAAGTATAAAGATTAGGAGAATGAATACATGTAGATTATAAGCTCAAGAATAACTCAGCTATAGCCTGTGGGTATTATGGTCTCTCTTGAGAATCCCTATATTTTCAAAGTGAATCTTGTGTTTTACAAATTGATACTGAAATCACCTTGTTTCTGTGCAACTCGTGACTCAGGATTTTCAATTTCTACAAATTTTCTCTCTGGGTTTGGTCTCCCTGAAATCTCTGGTTTTGTTACATATACTAATATAGTCTGTCTTTATTAAAGATACCACAGGAAATGCATGTCCTCTTTTATAGTTATTAAAGAAATTCTGCCACATGTTGAAAGGACATTTAAGTAGTATCAAGTATTTAATGTAAATCATTTAATACTTCTGAGCCTAGAGTCTACAATTTAGAATAGTTAAGAGGGAAGGAAACTGGAATCAGAGAAACCTGAGCTTAATTCCTAACTGCACCCATCTTCTAGAAGTATTACATAGTTAGGTTTCCTTTAAGGCAGCAACTCACTTTTTTTTTAACGAAATTCTGTACAGTTATCTTTTGGAACAATGAATATTGCATTCATTGATGCGACACCTGTGATAAAGGATTTTGGCTGTGTTTAGAATATGCGTTTACTTTGAAAATTTTTCTATTCTCTAAAGAGTTGGAAAAGTTTCTTCAAAATATGTAGCCCTCCATAGTAGTTTCATTTTAACCTTGGGTTGAAAAATCAATTTATTCAGGAGTGTATAAAGGTTACAGAGTTAGGAATGCAAGCAAGTGAATTAATCCATTTGGGGAGAATAGTTTTATCTTTTGTTACTTAGTAGCAAGGAAGGTATTATTTTGTTTCATTTCTCTTTATGCATAGTTTCCCTCTTTAGAAGAACTCAAACTGCATTCTAAATGCCAACTCATTAATCTTGCCAGCAACCCCTAGGAAGGTAGGAAGCAATTATCATTATGCTCATTTAACAGATGAGGAAACTGGGCCATGGAGAGGTTAAGTGACTTATTAATTATGAAACCAATAACCAAGGAACTCATAGTATTGACAATAAAAGTAATAGCCAAAGACATCACGGCATAACCATCATTACTCAAAAGAGCTAAATGCATTAGTCATTTGGGCTAACCCACATGACCTCTACTGTTTGATCATATTAAGTTTCTAAAACATTTGCCTTAAACCATTGGGGCAGATACAACTATAGCATGTTCTGTATAGTCTGCTACTTATTCTGAGCTTATCAGTTCAATGGTTTCTAAAATTAAATTATACCGGGGTGACAGTATAGGTATTTTAGGGCTGAATTGTTTGTGTGGCATGCCTGTAATGATTTTCTGAAAGCTTGACTGAATTTTGCTTCTTAAATGCCAAAAGAACATAAGTAATTTCTGAGTCAAGGGCTAGAATATAAAAAGTTGACAGTTTACTGCATGCACTTAATAAATGGATTTAGAAACATGCTATTCATAGATCTTAATTTCTACAAAACATAAATTCTGCTATTTTTATTGAGAATAGTGGTGCTAATGGAATTATAATATATTTACTATAAAGAGATTTATACATTAGAAAAGTAAATTCTTAACATGGCATCTATAGCTATTTTTCAGATTGAAAAGTGTTTTCTGAAATAAATGTTTATTTTCCTCTTAAGTTGATGATAAAATACTTGGGAATTTCCATTTTGCATATTCAGGAAATTGACCTAGAATAGTTTTTGAACATGCAAAGATATTTAAAATTAGTTTTGAATTTATTTTATTTATTTTTAATTTTTATATAATCAACATGCAGCGTTGTGTAAGTTTATGGTGAAAATGTAATGATTTGAGAGACTTATGTATTGCAGTATGGTTACCACTATAGCATTAGACAATGTCTCAATGACATCATAATTATCATTTCCTTTTTGTGGTTAGAACAATCAAGATCTAGTTTCAAGATCTAGCAGCTTGGAAGTTTATAATGCAGTATTGTTGACTATAATCATATGCTTCACATTATATCTCCAGAAGTTATTCTTTAAATGACTTTGTATTTTATATGGCAAATTCTTAATTAAGCATGGTAATCACAAAAAAAAGGTTCAATAATTATTTGCACATGGATAGAAATTGAATATGATTTTCATTGTGTACCAGATTTACTATTTAATATATTCTAATGATTTCTACCATTATCCAGAAAGGATTCTTTGACAATATAATAATTGGAAAATTCATGTGGTACTTTAGTAAGTACAGGGATTATTTCTTAAATATTTGCTCAATCTAAGAGTTGCCCACTTTATTTAGGTGTCACTAACCAACATACAGCTTTTTCACAGTTTATTTAACTTACTTGGAATCAATTTATGTTTAGCAATGATACCCCCCTTTCTCCTCAATAAATTAGAAAAAAAGGTCTCAAATATTTTCTGTCTCACATGGGAAATATTTTCTCTATGACTATAAAATAATTTAAAGATAAAATATTAATATGAGTATAGTTATATTGGCATCAAATTTTGTGATTAAAACTTTTGTTTCATTGATAGAGTGTGCCTCCCTATGTATGCATCAAAAATTCTAGACCAGCAGTCCCCAACTTTTTTTGACACCAGAGATCAGTTTCACAAAAGACAGTTTTTCCATGGACTGGGGTGTCTGGATGGTTTCAGGATGATTCAAGGACATTACATTTACTGGACACTTTATTTCTACTATTATTTTATCAACTCCACATCAGATCATCACACATTAGATCCCAGAATTTGGGGACCCCTGTTCTAGACTATAGCCCAATAAAGTTAGTCATACTGACTACTTTATTAGAATCCCCAGTTAAAGCACTACTTTAAATCATGGGGCTATTTTTTATCTACTGAAGTCCTAAAAAATATGGCAAACAATAGGACTAAATCGCATGCATAGCATATGCAAATATGGTCTTGTCTGTGACAATCATATCACTGATGAATAATAGTCTTGGTTTTCATATCAACTTTTCTTTTACAAGGGATAGAGTCATTATTTTGTCCTATTGGATATACCATCCACCAAGTTATAAACATCTTTAAAATATCCATTCGTGTACATCATTAGTCTCAACCTATCTGCACATTAGAACATTAGAATCACTTGGGGAGCTTTCAAAGAGCACTTTTCTCCAAGCCAAATCATTAAAACTTTCTTGAGGCAGGATCCTGGGCATCATTTTTATAACCTCCACTGGTGATTTTAATGTGCAGAAAGAGTTAATTTGATATTTAAACAACCCCTTGTTTATTGGTAATAATAGTTATTAACTGATTGCATCCACTTCTACTTCTTTCATATTACAGTGGGCATTTTTCTCTTCTGCAACTCAGACACTACAAAATATCAGACAAAGGCATGAAATGATAATTTTGCTGACCACATTCTTACTTCTTTTGGATTATTTACTTGAATTCTGTTTAAAGCACTTTTCAACAAATTTGCTGAGAATAAATAGTATAATTACATCTTCACTTTTGACACCATTCCTGGAGGCTCTTGATAGGTGTGCGTAAGAACTGTCTTGTAGCAGGATGAAGAAGGTTAGAACTTTCTCCCTGCTCAAAGAAATATGGTGGGATAAATCCTGATTTTTGTTTGTGTACCTAAAAAGTTGAGAAAGCATATGTTTTATAGGAACTGAGCAGTGAATATAGTCTCCTTTCCTTTATAAACCTTTATTGCAATTTCTTCTGTCAAGGTGGGGATACAGGGGCAATTAAAGAAGAGACCTATAACAGGGCATACTAGAGTCTTGAAAGGATTGTGTCAATACAAGTGACTTTTCTGTTTTCCTAATGGGGAGGAGATTAAGAAGAGATGAAATACTTCACACTATGTGTGTGCCTGCTAAGTTGCTCTGCTGTGTCCGACTCTTTGTGACACTATGAACTGTAGCCCACCAGGCTCCTCTGTCCATGGGATTCTCCAGGCAAGAATACTGGAGTGGGTTGTCATGCCCTCCCCTAGGGAAACTTCCCAACCTGAACCATTTGAAATTTGGGCTCATGCAGTTTTCTTGCCTGAGCTTATTGTACAATTCTGTAATATTTGGTGAGCCACTGTCACTCCTTTCCTTGTGGAAAAAAGAAAGTACCTACATTAATGGATGAGGATAAATTATTACATAATTAAAATTGAAGTCTTCCTTTGTGTCACTCTATAATTCTTCAGTATCCCCCTGCAGATCTAAACTGAACCACAATGCTTCTCAAACCTGACATTCTGCTCTATCTTAGGGAATGGGAAAACCAGATAGTTTAAATCTTGGCCAAAATCTATTCTTGATAACTTGCTTGCAGGTTACTACCTGGGCAGTTACTCTGTGGTTATTCAGAATAAATAGAGACTTCATTTTGAATTTTTTGTTTACTTCATGTATTCAACTGTGGGGATAATTTAGTTTACTTTGAATTTTTTTCTGCAAGCTTAGAAGAGTGAAACAAAACTTACAAGTTTTCTATGGTTGAAGACCAGCATATCCGAGTAGTCAGTTTAGATTAGTGATTAATACTATTACTGAAATGTTCATTTCTTCATGTTGATGTATTCTTCATCAAATACTTTTTTCTAGAAATCAAAAAAAAAAACACAAAAACTCAACACAGATTTTTGTAGCCATGTTAGTTCTCTGACTCTCCAAAATTATCTTTTTCTCTATTAATGATATCAAGATTGTGGGTAATGGATCACTGTTAACACTAGTTTAAATGCTAATATTTTGCTTAATATTATACGGTTGGTATTTTTGAAGTGTCTTTGTATTCTTTGCAGCGTCTAGTATGGCTTTGATATTAATTAGTCAAGTTTGAAATATTTAAACCAAGTCTTTATGATGCATTTAATTTATTGGCAGAATAAGGGAGTGATTTTTACCCAAAGAGGTTGTCTCCTTCCCCCATCCTCATCTAACACACAATTTATTGTATGTGAGGCCTGATCCTATGTTTATTACAGGGATTTGCATAAGGCCTACAGAAAACCAACACCATTTTACTATGTTCCCATTGCAAGAAATAAAATGGTGCCTTTGAGGAAAGCAGCTTCATCAGACACTAGTTTAGCATGCCAAGTTAGAGCTATCAATGGTGAAACGGCAGATGTGAAGGCTAGCTGGCATCAGAGCATATGAGTCAAAGACTTTCCTATGGGAAAGAAAGTGCTCCATTACACTTTATCTATACTAAGAAGAGTGGTTCTATCAAGCTGTCTGAAAATTAGAATATGATGGTTTTTATTACCCAAGCTCTGCCAGAGTGAATTCAGTAGTTAAAAAGTAAGTGATAACACCATTCTGGGAATTATAAGTGATTAGAGTTTCAATGTATTTAAATTTGGAAGGAGCAGCCACTTTCATTCTAGCTTCTGTGAAATATCTGAGAGACAAAAGTTTAGTCTCTAATTGTTACAGTTTCAATATGTACCAATGAAGCCTTGCAGCACTTGAATGAAAGAAAGAAGTCATGTATTCCACTGAAGTGTAAAGTTTGAGAAACAATGTTTTAATTGCCTTGGAAAGCAAGTATGTGGAGCTCCTGTTATTCCAGGATAGCTGTGGTTCTCTCTCCTTTGCCTTCCCTTCTCTGCTCTGTGTGGGGACCACTCTTGCTGTTTGTGAAGTCAGGATGGCACCTCAAACACTGCCTTGTACCTCATCAATCGTAGCAGAGAGGGCCCCCCAGGGAATGAGAAAACTTGAAAATCAGTTAATATAGTGATGCTGAGCTGCCTGGTCAAGTTCTGGGTAATGGATAATAGTTGTCACTGTAAGAGTTTATAGCCACTGGTTAGGCAAAAATTTGAAGGAAATTCAAGAAAGACATATTTTTGGACACACAAAAACTAGGCTGAGATAAATATAAAAAAAACCATCATGTTTTACTTCTTAAAAAATAAAGTAATGATTTCATCTACATACATAGCCAAATACAAGAATGATTTGAAAGCAAATGTATGAACAGAAAATACAGACTCTCTGTTATGTAAATTTTTTTTAGGTAACTATATTTATTGGCATTGGGGCTAAGATCTATTAATCATGCTTCCTTTTTTATGGGTTTTATTTGGGGGGGTATCCAACTTTAAAATATCATAAAAGACATATTATTCTATTCCTCTGGATTGTCTGTTAATTACAGAGTGACAACACTGAAACGTCTACTAAATCCAGAATATCTCTGACAGTTAATGTTCTTGATTTTGCATCCACTGTAATGTCTCTTTGGAGAGAAGTTGTTCTTTCCTTGAAAATGGAATTTACACTAATTAGAATATTTGGTCAGCTGAATTTTCTTTTGTTCATTTGCCTTATTCCTTTCCCAAAGTCTGAATAACAGTAATATCACTGTTCTTTGATATTAAGAGCTGATTTAGACATCATATGATTGTTAAGTTAGTCCTTTCATTATATCATAAAGTAAAATGAACTTTACTATTGCTGCTGCCGCCAATGGTTATTCCCCTTTGGAAGCAAACATAATGTATGGTTATGAGTCCTTCTGACACTCAGTGATCTGATACTCAGTCATCATGCATATTCACAAGGAGTAAAGAATTCATAACTCATTCCTAGTTTTTATATTCTTCTGCCTAACCCACACATAGATTGGAAAAAAGGACAAAATAAACTTCAGAACTTGTTAATAGGCATTGGTAACTGCAAGCTGAATAATAGTGTCCTAAAAATATTGCTTTAAAAATATAACTGGATTAAACATTACTATTAAATGTCTTAGTATTAACTCATTTTCTTCTGTATTATTAATGATCCTGGCAGTGTCTACAACTGTTTAAATATCTAATGCTTACTGGTGAGCACCCTTATTGGCCTCTAGTATTGAGAGAAATTCTTTAATAGTAATAAATAAGGAACATTTCAGATGAGTGAATGTATGTGTATATGTGCAAACATGCTTGAATGAATGAGTTATTTAGGAATAAAAGATGCCACCTTAATTGGAGTTAAATTATGGATGATTACATAATTTATTTTTCTTATACCCAGTTTCCATATGAAATCTGTTTTGGTAGAAAAATGTTACAGGGTTGGCAATAAATTGTACTTTTATATTTCCTGACAGCATTTGAATAATGCTTTTGATTATTATTAGCCTATTGTATACACCATAGCACTAGTGGAGTATAGTGAAAAGATTTGATTATCTCTAAAAGTAGGTGTTTCATTTATTAAATATTGTAATTACAGCTAATTAGAGGCTACACCATAAATTAGTTTGCTTTGTAGGTCCCTTGACTGTTTTCAGAACACTGTGAGCTTGTGCCTCATTTTAATTTACTACAAAAACAATTAAGTGCAGACCAAAGAATCAGAAAACAGCATTAATAATGTATATAAAGAATTGTTGAATCACTATAATGCATTTTAACATAATGATTAAGTCCATAGTCTAGATTGTGGCATGAAATCCTACATCTGTCTCCCACTTGGGATTATTTAGCCAGTCTCTCCAGGTTTCTGTGTTCTTAGAGGTTAATCTAAGGGTGTAAATTTGGGTCTCATAGATTGTTTACATACAGACCTGAACATGTGACAAACTCCCATTATGTACTTACTACAATTCTTATTGTATGGAATTTAATAGTTGAATTGTTAAACTCAGTAGCAGGTGAAACGATTCCCCCCAATATAAATGCTTGAATTCCTGGAAATATACCCAACTTACCTATTGTTAATGCTAGGATCTGACACTTCATTTCGTTTTTGTTTCATTAATAATTTGATCTTGACTGTAGATTATTTTCAAATACTTATTTAAAGATAATCTTCTAGATTATTATTTCAGCTTTTGTACTGCTGAAAAAAATAAAACTAATCATGAATCTAGTTCCATCCATAACTTACATATAGTTTTTTAATTAATGGTTTATATTAATAGTTTAAATAATGGTCTTTTTAATTAACATGTGAGATTTACTTTGACAAAAAATTCATGTTCAGAATTAATGCTTAAATAGAAGAAAAACCCCCATTTTTAATTGCTCTTCTCTATAAATTTTAGCCATCGTGTTTTTAAGTAAATTCTTTTTCTCTTATGAAAATACTGCATATGACTCATAAGAATTTTAGGAAAAGAAGGGGAAAATATGCCAAGTCCAATCTCCAAAGACAATTCTTAATATCCTGTCACAATAACCTCCAGCGTTTTTTCTATAGATATACTTCGATCTCCTTGGCTTTCTTCTTATTTCAATATTGAAGACTTAGCACTAATACCACTACACAAATTCTTCTGTTTTTACTGAGCACAGGTAATGGTGCTCTTTGGAGGAATATGCTTTAAAGATTCAGTAGAATAAAGTTAAGAGAATGTTCTTATGATATGTATAGAAATAATTTTTCTTGAGGAAGAGTTTAAAACAAATAGTCTTTCATTAATTTCCAAACCATGCAATTTAGGCATTGCATAATTGTGAAGTATGTTCATATATAAATGCACATATACAGCAGAGAAATCATTTTTAACTTAAATATTTAAGAGATTGGGATGTTCATTTTTAATGTTCATTTCATTAAAATATTAGAAATTCAACGCTTTAAGATATTTAAATTTAATAAATTTTTTTAAGAAACCTTAAAGTAATATCAGTAGAGAGATGATATTAAAAGTTATCTGTTTAGGCTTCCTAATATAATCTTGTCTTCAAATGAAAGAGGGAAAAAAAATATGTAGTAGAAATAGTCATTAACCTTCTTCAGTTAAATTGTATTAATAAACATTTAGAGGAATGATCATAGAAATATTTTTTTTGTCTATTAGCTGTAGTTTTTCCAGCCTTTCCATTTCTATGAATCAGAAAGATCGCTTGTATGCCTGTGCCCCTCTCACAAAGAGTTAACATTGAATGCATTTGGATTGGACTTTAGTTTCTCATTGACACTAGGCTGCTCAGGACATGCTAGCAGCAGGGACTCCAGCCAGACTCCAACAAATAATTAGAACTTCACTGGAAAAATTCAGAATCCATTTTATCAAAAAGGAATGGAGCGATGGCATAGTTGGCCATGACTAAGAAAGGAACATGGTTAAATACAGCCATTTTTAGGCCTGCCTGGATATTATAACCCTTAGGCATATGTTTTATAAAAGATCTCATAAACAAATTTGTTGGAAAGACTTTATCTGCATTTGAAGGTGTCTGAGAACTAATATTATGCAAACGGAAGTCTTCAGATCAATTTATGAAGCCTTAGGTGAGGAAGCAGTTGGTGAGGAAGCATCAAGTCTGCCAGGCTTCACTTTCAGCCCTGCTCTTTGGGGTCGAACCATTGCAAATTTTGCTTCCCTTTATTTCTACAATGATACAGTAATGTATGCCATTCTTAGTGTAAAACTCTTGTGGTTAGAAGAGCAAAGTTAACTGTATATTGAAAGTAAAAGTGATAGCCAAACCCTACTTACTTTTTTTTTTCATTGCCAGTAGACCCACAGTAGCTGCCTTATCCATCCTTATTGTTGTCGTTCACTAAGTCATTTCCAACTCTGCAACCCATGAACTGCAGCAAGGCAGGCTTCCCTGACTTTCACTAACTCCACCCTAACTCATCCTTATCAGAGTTTTGTTTCTTTCAAAATCTCAGGCCTAATGCATTGCTAATAATATTTCTTGAAAATAAGGATAAAATGATTTACTATTAGTAGTCATTAGAGAAACACCTGAGTATTTTTTCTTTGATCCTTTCTTGAATTTAGGAATACTTTTGACAGTGTCAGTAGTTTGCTATGAAACTCTTCAAATAAATTTTACTATCTCAGGCTAAGAAATAGGCCTGGATTTTATTATTATGGCTTTTCATAAAATTGCAGGGCTGTTGATCACCTGAAATGTGGCTAGTGGAACTGAGAAATAAAATTTTTAATTTTATTTCATTTAACTAATTTAATTGAAAAAAGAAGCTGAGGCTGTATAAGACATTTTCCCATTAAATACAACATTATATTTTATTTTAAACTTTGTATCATGAATGATGTTGTACTGTACAGCATGTGATTTAGCACCTGTGTAATTTTTATTGCACATTAACACAGCAGTGATACAATCAGCAGCAATGGAGTGACTCAGTTCAAAATGATTTCTTGTGTGTACTGGTGTAACATTGTAATATACTTGTTTGAATAGTTTATGCAGATGGCATAAATTACACTGACTTATATAATCCATCTGGCATTTAAATTGAAATATATGCTATTATTTTAAACAAAAAATAATGAAATTATCTTTTTAGTTTAAGAAATACATATGGGCAAATTTGAGGCTTCCCAGGTGGTGCAGTGGTAAAGAATCTGCCTGCCAATGCAGGAGACACAAGAGACGTGGGTTCAATCTCTGGGTCAGGAGATACCCTGAAATAGGAAATGGCAACCCCCTGCAGTAGTCTTGGCTGGAAAATTCCATGGACAGAGGACCTTTGTGGGCTACAGTCCATGGAGTTACAAAGAGTTGGACATGACTGAGTGAGTAACACACGCAGTTCAATTCAGTTCAGTCGCTCAGTCGTGTCCAACTCTTTGTGACCCCATGAATCGCAGCACGCCAGGCCTCCTTGTCCATCACCAACTCCCGGAGTCTACTCAAACCCATGTCCAACATATCGAGTTGGTGATGCCATCCAACCATCTCATCCTCTGTCGTCCCCTTCTCCTCCTGCCCCCAATCCTTCCCAGCATTAGGGTCTTTTCCAATGAGTCAACCCTTCGCATGAGGTGGCCAAAGTATTGGAGTTTCAGCTTCAACATCAGTCCTTCCAGTGAACACCCAGGACTGATCTCCTTTAGGATGGACTGGTTGGATCTCCTTGCAGTCCCAGGGACTCTCAAGAGTCTTCTCCAACACCACAGTTCAAAAGCATCAATTCTTCAGTGCTCAGCTTCCTTCACCGTCCAACTCTCACATCCATACATGACCACTGGAAAAACCACAGCCTTGACTAGACGGACCTTTGTTGGCAAAGTAATGTCTCTCCTTTTAAATATGCTGTCTAGGTTGGTCATAACCTTCCTTCCAAGGAGTAAGCGTCTTTTAATTTCATGGCTGCAATCACCATCAGCAGTGATTCTGGAGCCCCCAAAAATAAAGTCTGACACTATTTCCACTGTTTCCCCATCTATTTGCCATGAAGTGATGGGACTAGATGCCATGATCTTAGTTTTCTGAATGTTGAGCTTTAAGCCAACTTTTTCACTCACAAAGAGGACTTAAAAGGAGTTTCAGAATTTCAGAGGATAAGCCATGATCACATAATATTTAAATATTTTCATGTCCATTTATGAAAGCAAAGTCTAAAAACATCAAATGTTAGAGAAACTCCTGATGGAAGAGAAAGGGTTTCCTTATATAGCCACAGAAATGGAAAAAGAAAGACAATATTGACAATATGCTGAATAGTCACGTTTAAATTTTCTTCATTGGTTCATTCATTCTTCTGTAATCGGTTTTTATACCTTTTAATCATGGAATATTGATCTATTTCCATGAAATATGTCTGTCTGAGATAGATAGATCTAAAAATTCTGACTCAGTTCACTTTTACACTCTGAATATTTTGTAGTAATGACAGCCCAAAGCCTATATCCAGGAGTTTGTTCTTTAATGAGTTAAGAATTCAAAGTACATTGTAGAACTTATTCATGAACCTCTGTGAAGGCTTTTTGTTAAAGATAAAATTTTCATCTCATATCTTATATTAGAGCCTTTAGACATGCATCAGAGTCTGAATAATTTGTTTTAGTAACCAATTATGTTAAAAAAAATGGAGAGGTATAAAATTTCTCTATTAGGATCCAATACATAACTATTTCATACAAATTTGATCAATATTTCTCCTGAAGGTAACAAAATGATATAGATAATGAGGGCCCCGTGAATGCTCCAGGGACTCAGATGGAACTTAAAATCACTCTAATAGTTACACTAATAAGATGAACCTGTATAGCTTAACTAATGATGAGTGCCTCTTTGATTTGAAACCCATTGCTGTTTAGCTCTTCCCAGTCAACTCAGTGCTTAACGAATTAAGCAATATTGAGCATATGAAACAAGCCTACCTAATCATTTCCTACTTTTTTTGTTTGTTTAATTTACTCTTCCCTTAGCTCTTGGTAATCACAAATCTAATTTCTATCTCTACAGATTTGCCTGTTCTGAACATTTCATACAAGTTAAATCATAACATGCAGCCTTTTGTGACTGATTCCATCACTTAGCATAATGTTTTCAAGGTTCATTCATGTTATAGCATGTATCAGTTTGCAATAGTCCCCTCTTCTTCCACGTTTTGCAGAGTGTGAGAGGAGTTAATATATTCAGTCTTCTCTTGAGCAAGAGAAAAAGAAAGAAATAGGAACTATAAAAGCAACCAGTAAACAATTAACAAAACGTCAATAAGTACATACATATTAAATGTTACTTTAAATATCTCTTGTAGCAAAAGAAATCTAAAGTGGCTACATTTATATCAGAAAAAAAAAAATAATGCTTAGTTAATATACTTATGGGGCTTCCCCGGTGGCTCAGTGGTAAGGAAGCCACTTGCCAATGAAGGAGACATGGGTTCGATCCCTGGGTGGGGAAGATCCTCTGGAGAAGGAAATGGCAACCCACTCCAGTATTCTTGCCTGGAAAATCCTATGGACAGAGAAGCCTGACGGGCTACAATCCATGGGGTTACAAAAGAGTTGGACATGACTTAGCAACTAAACAATAACATTATTATACTCCGTGTTAAATGTTTCATTATTTTATCTTAGAAATTATTTGTGTACTCAATAATACCCATTAACTAACTCAGTAATCTTAATCTAAGGTTTAAGTTACATAATATCTTGGAAATTTTGTCAAACACACTACAGGACACAAAATTATTCATATACAAAGTTTGAGAGAGTCATGATTCAATTTATTTTCAAAAGTATATTTTTAATAATATTAAGCATTTATATAAGAATGAATTTAGTTTATTTGATCTGTAAACCATGAGAGTAACTTCATAAATTTATATTAAATATATTTTTATTGAGAAATCAAACCTAAATCTTATAACAGTGAGTTATGTCCTTTCATATTATATCACATTGACAATTTACATAAAATCATATAACTATTTTTCTTTAGATAATTACTAAACCAATCTGATTTGAGTTTTTATTGAAAATGACCTTTGAATAAACATCTTTTAGAGATTATCACAATTCATGCATTAGATATTCTGTCTATTATTTTCTGAGTATTTAAGAATATTCAGGTTTATGTAAGCACTTATTTATTTCTATAAACTCATAGTGCTTTTTTAAGTTTAAGAGATGCTATTTTATACTATCAATACTGTATCAATACCCTCTGAAGGTAGAAGTTATGAACTTCTTAATTGGAGACACAACAAAGAGTAGTATTGAAATGATTGTTATTGTTTAAAAACTGTTGTAGAGAATATGGTCACCTCAATGGCATAAATAATTATTTCCAAAAATATAATGTAAGTTTTACTCTCTAATAGAATTATTTCTTTTCTTACACCCATAAGATACATTTGGTCTTAGTGCATACACTTAATCCAATACATAGTCTTTCCAGTTGTAATTTTAATAAACATGTCTCATGTAAGCCCAAGTGAAATGTAAATTAAAGTTATGGTAAATAGCAACAGCAGGGTTTGGACAGTAAATTCTTGGGGTGAGAATGAGAAGAGAGAGACTAGAATTGTAATAGCACCTCTATGTTTATGATCTTCTTAGGGCACAAAAAAAGACGCAAAATCACCAGTATAAGTTTATTAAAATGATAAAAATCTGTGCCGTTCCCCCAATTTACTGAATCAGAAACTCTATCTTTGGATCTAGAAGCTTTCAATTTTAGCAAATAATCCAAGTAATGCTTATGAATTCTTAATTTTAAAACCAGAACTCTTTAATAGTAGACACCTACTTCTAAATACATTTATGCTTATAGTTGCAAATTTAATATCTAAAAGTCTTAGGGACTTCTAGTCTTCTAAACTTAGGGACCTTTTGTAATGAAAGATGTATATTCAGAAAATTTCTATCTGGAAAAACTTGTTTGTTGACTTTTCTTGGCAATTTAGAATCACTAGGATTTTTCAAACTCTTTGTAAAACTCAAGCTGTGTCCTAGTTTTTATTTTATTTGATCATGTTTTCCAATTATAACATTATTTGCATTCGATAATGCTTTTAAAGAATTAAGAATGTGATAAGACTGAAGTATATAAAATCATTCCCAAGTGGCTTTTAAATCATCAGTTTTACTCAAAGCAAAGTTTTAGAACACCATTCCTTAGGACACAGTGTGAACCAAAAACTTGATCGTGATCAAGTATGAGAAATGCTGCATTGTGTAGCACATCTCAGTACAGTGTCACAGTAAATGTTGACATATCAAAGGCTCTGAGAAGCTATTTTATTTTATTTACTTATTTATTTTTGGCTGTACTGGATCTTCGTTGCTGTGCACAGACTTACAGATTTTCTCTAGTTGTGGTGGGCAGGGGGATGGCTACACCTCTAGTCTGAGGTGCATAGATGTCTCCTTGCAATGGCTTCTCTTGTTGTGAAGCACTGGCTCTAAGCACATGGGCCCAGTATTTGTAGCACATGGGCTTAGTTGCTCTGCCGTATGTGGAATCTTACCAGACCAGGGATTGAACCCATGACCCCTGTAGGTAGAGTCTTACCACTGGACCCTCAGAAAAGTCCTCTGAGAAGTCCTGAAATGCCATAGTGCAATCTGTTCCGGTACTATTTAACCTAGCTAAGGTATTTGGTCACTTAATATATTAGAGCTTGAAGCAATATACTTTAAGATGCACTAAATTAAATTATATGAATCATAAAGTATTTTTTAAATTAGCCATTAAGATACCATATTTAAATTATACCAAGTCAAATTCTGGAAGTTATATTTAGTAATTGATTCTGTACTATAACTTTGATTACTTGTGTCTAGGGAAATTCATCAAATTTGCCTTTTTGTAAAGAATTTTGCATAATAAATGCATTTTAAAAAATATATGTGATACCAAAGAGTATTAAAAAGAGTTAAAACAGACATGCAACATTCTTTATATTTTATTTCAACAAAAGTTTTTTAAGCATAAACAGTATGTTCTAGAAAATGTGCTAGATTCTAGGGATACTGATTAATAAGAGAGTTATATCCTGCCCTCCTGGAGGTTAGTAATTTTGAAGAGAAGATAAATATTAAAGACACAATTGGATATATCAGTTCAGTTCAGTTCAGTTTCAGTCACTCAGTCATGTCTGACTCTTTGCGACCCCATGGACCGCAACATGCCAGGCATCCCTGTCCGTCACCAACTCCAGAGCTTACCCAAACTCTTGTTCATCAAGTCGGTGATGCAATCCAACCATTTCATCCTGTGTCATCCCCTTCTCTTCTTGCCTTCAATCTTTTCCAGCATCAGGGTCTTTTCAAATGAGTCAGTTCTTTGCATCAGGTGTCCAAAGTATTGGACTTTCAGCTTCAGCATCAGTCCTTTCAATGAACATTCAAGAACTGCTTTCCTTTACAATGGACTGGTTGGAACTCCTTGTAGATCAAGGGCCTCTCAAGAGTCTTCTCCAACACCACTGTTCAAAAGCATCAATTCTTGAGTGCTCAGCTTTATTTAGAGTCCAACTATCACATCCATCCATGACTACTGGAAAAGCCATAGCTTTGACTAGATGGAACGTTGTTGTCAAATTAATGTCCTGCTTTTTAATATGCTGTCTAGGTTGGTCATACCTTTTCTTCCACGGAGGAAGTGTCTTTTAATTTCATGGCTGCAGTCACCATATGCAGTGATTTTGGAACCCCAAGAAAATAAAGTCTGTCACTGTTTCCATTGTTTCCCCATCTATTTGCTCTGAAGTGATGGGATCGGATGCCATAATCTTAGTTTTGTGAATGTTGAGTTTTAAGCCAACATTTTCACTCTCCTCTTTCACTTTCATCAAGAGGCTCTTTAGTTCTTTTTTGCTTTCTGCCATAAGGATGATGTCATTTGCGTATCTGAGGTTATTGACATTTCTCCTGGCATTCTTGATTCCAGCTTGTGCTTCTTCCAGCCTGCCATTTCTCATGATGTACCCTGCATATAAGTTAAATAAGCAGGGTGACAATATACAGCCTTGACATACTCCTTTCCAGATTTGGAACCAGTCTGTTGTTCCATGTCCAGTTCTAACTGTTGCTTCTTGACCTACATACAGATTTCTCAGAAGGCAGGTCAGGTGGTCTGGTATTCCCATCTCTAAGAATTTTCCACAGTTTATTGTGATCCACACAGTCAAAGGCTTTGTCATAGTCAATAAAGCAGAAGTAGATGTTCTACTGGAACTCTCTTGCTTTTTCTATGATACAACGGATGTTGGTGATTTGATCTTTGGCTCCTTTGCTTTTTCTGAATCCAACTTGAACATATGAAAGTTCTCAGTTCCTGTACTTTTGAAGCCTGGCATGGAGAATTTTGAGCATTACTTTATCTATATATAGAATTTTGAACATTACTTTATAAATAGATAGATAGATAGATATAGATAGATAGATATATTCAATTAGATATATATTTAATGCTCAATAAAACATAGCAGGTGTTATAATAGCTGTATCAGTTAAGGTTCTCCAGAGAATGAAAAAAAAATATATATGTAGATAATGAAGAAGATGTGTTTGTGCTTCTCTTAAAAAAAAATAAGAGAAATAAGAGTGGTTCACAAATGCTCTGTGGAATCTAAATTTGGAATGTACGTTAGAAGTTAGAAGATCAGGTGAGAAAAGAAAGGCTAGTAGTCAGTATTTCCCACCAAAAAAGGTGCAGTAAAATAAATTGAGCAGATAAGCAAGAAAGGTGAAAGTTTGTAGTTGTGCAGTAGAATGACTTACTAAAGGAATGGAGGTTGCTGTGGAGGAGTGGAGAATATTTTTCAGAAGACAAGTTAGATCTTTAACCTGTTTTCTGTATGGCTCTAAAGCTGCTGGTATCATTTCAAGAATTAGAATGTCATGAAAAGACAACTCTCAGAATGGGAGAAAATGATAGCAAATGAAACAACTGACAAAGGATTAATTTCCAAAATATACGAGAAGCTCATACAACTCAATGCCAGAGAAACAAACAGTCCAATCAAAAAGTGGGGAAAAGACCTAAACAGACATTTGTCCAAAGAAGACATACAGATGGCTAACAAACACATGAAAAAATGCTCAACATCACTCATCATTAGAGAAATGCAAATCAAAACCACAATGAGATATCACCTCACACCTGTCAGAATGGCCATCATCAAAAAGTCTACAAACAATAAATGCCGGAGAGGGTGTGGAGAAAAGGGAACACTCTTGCACTGTTGGTGGGAACGTAAATTGATTCAGCCACTATGGAAGACAGTATGGAAATGTCTTAAAAAACTGGGCACAAAAACCACCATATGACCCAGCAATCCCACTCCTAGGCATATACCCTGAGGAAACCAAATTGAAAAAGACACATGTATCCCATTGTTCACTGAAGCACTAGTTGTAATAGCTAGAACAAGAAAGCAACCTAGATGTCCATCGACAGATGAATGGATAAAGAAGTTATGGTTCAGTTCAGTTCAGTTCAGTCGCTCAGTCGTGTTCAACTCTTTGCGACCCCATGAACCGCAGAATGCCAGGCTTCCCTGTCCATTACCAACTCCCTCAAACTCATATCCATCGCGTTGGTGATGCCATCCAACCATCTCATCCTTTGTCATCCCCTTCTCCTCCAGCCTTCAATCCTTCCCAGCATCAGGGTCTTTTCCAGTGAGTCAGTTCTTCACAAGAAGTGGCCAAAGTATTGGAGTTTCAGCTTCAGCATCAGTCTTTCCAATGAATATTCAGGACTGATCTCCTTCAGGATGGACTGGTTGGATCTCCTTGCAGTCCAAGGGACTCTCAAGAGTCTTCTCCAGCACCACAGTTCAAAAGCATCAATTCTTCGGTGCTCAGCTTTCTTTATAGTCCAAATCTCACATCCATACATGACCACTGGAAAAACCATAGCCTTGACTAGATGGACATTTGTTGGCAAAGTAATGTCTCTGCTTTTTAATATGCTGTCTAGGTTGATCATAACTTTCCTTCCAAGGAGTAAGCGTCTTTTAATTTCATGGCAGCAGTCACCATCTGCAGTGGTTTTGGAGCCCAGAAAAATAGTCAGCCTCTGATTCCACTGTTTCCCCATCTATCTGCCATGAAGTGATGGGACTGGATATTATGATCTTTGTTTTCTGAATGTTGAGCTTTAAGCCAACATTTTCACTCTCCTCTTTACTTTCATCAAGAGGCTCTTTAGTTCTTCTTCACTTTCTGCCATAAGGGTGGCATCATCTGCATGTCTGAGGTTATAGATATTTCTCCCGGCAATCTTGATTCCAGCTTGTGCTTCCTCCAGCCCAGTGTTTCTCATGATGTACTCTGCATATAAGTTAAATAAGCAGGGTGACAGTGACAATATACATCTTTGATGTGCTCCTTTTCCTATTTGGAACCAGTCTGTTGTTCCATGTCCAGTTCTAATTGTTGCTTCCTGACCTGCATACAGGTTTCTCAAGAGGCAGGTCAGGTGGTCTGGTATTCCCATCTCTTTAAGAATTTTCCACAGTTTATTGTGATCCACACAGTCAAAGGCTTTGGTATAGTCAATAAAGCAGAAATAGATGTTTTTCTGGTACTCTCTTGTTTTTTTGATGATCCAGTGGATGTTGGCAATTTGATCTCTGGTCCCTCTGCCTTTTCTAAAATCAGCTTGAACATCTGGAAGTTCACGGTTCACATATTGCTGAAGCCTGGCTTGGAGAATTTTGAGCATTACTTTGCTAGCATGTGAGATGAGTGCAATTGTGCAGTAGTTTGAGCATTCTTTGGCATTGCCTTTCTTTGGGATTGGCATGAAAACTGCCCTTTTCCAGTCCTGTGGCCACTGCTGAGTTTTCGATATTTGCTGGCATATTGAGTGTAGCACTTTCACAGCGTCGTCTTTCAAGATTTGAAATAGCTCAACTGGAATTCCATCACCTCCAATAGCTTTGTTCATAGTGATGCTGCCTAAGGCCCACTTGACTTCACATTCCAGGATGTCTGGCTCTAGGTGAGTGATCACACCATCGTGGTTGTCTGGGTCGTGAAGAACTTTTTTGTACAATTCTTCTGTGTATTCTTGCCACCTCTTCTTAATATCTTCTGCTTCTGTTAGGTCCCTACCATTTCTGTCCTTTATTGAGCCCATCTTTTCATGAAATGTTCCCTTGGTATCTCTAATTTTCTTGAAAATATCTCTAGTCTTTCCCATTCTATTGTTTTCCTCTATTTCTCTGCATTGATCGCTGAGGAAGGCTTTTTTATCTCTCCTTGCTATTCTTTGGAACTCTGTATTCAAATGGGTATATCTTTCCTTTCTCCTTTGCTTTTCACTTCCCATCTTTTCACAGCTATTTGCAAGGCCTCCTCAGACAGCCATTTTGCTTGTTTGCATTTCTTTTTCTTGGGGATGGTCTGGATTCCTGTCTCCTGTACAATTTCATGAACCTCCATCCATAGTTCATCAGGCATTCTGTCTATCAGGTCTAGTCCTTTAAATCTATTTCTCACTTCTACTGTATACTCATAAGGGATTTGATTTAGGTCATACCTGAATGGTCTAGTGGTTTTCTTCACTTTCTTCAATTTCAGTCTGAATTTGGCAATAAGGAGTTCATGATCTGATCCACAGTCAGCTCCTGGTCTTGTTTTTGCTGACTATATAGAGCTTCTCCATCTTTGGCTGCAAAGAATATAATCAATCTGATATTGGTGTTGTCCATCTGGTGATGTCCATGTGTAGAGTCTTCTGTTATGTTGTTGGAAGAGGGTGTTTGCTATGACCAGTGCATTCTCTTGGCAGAGCTCTATTAGCCTTTTCCCTGCTTCATTCTGTACTCCAAGGCCAAATTTGCCTGTTACTCCAGGTGTTTCTTGACTTCCTACTTTTGCATTCCAGTCCTCTATAATAAAAAGGACATCTTTTTGGGGTGTTAGTTCTAGAAGGTCTAGAACTGTTCAACTTCAGCTTCTTCAGCGTTATGGGTCCGGGCATAGACTTGAATTACCATGATATTGAATGGTTTGCCTTGGAAACGAACAGAGATCATTCTGTCATTTTTGAGATTACATCCAAGTACTGCATTTCAAACTCTTTTGTTGACTGTGATGGCTACTCCATTTCTTCTAAGGGATTCCTGCCCACAGTAGTAGATATAATGGTCATCTGAGTTAAATTCACCCATTCCAGTCCATCTTAGTTCACTGATTCCTAAATTGTCAACGTTCGCTCTTGTCCGTGCGCCGCCGCAGCCACCGCACTCAGTGCACAACAGGGTATTACTCAGCCATAAAAAGGAACATATTTGAGTAAGTTATGATGAGATGGATGAACCTAGAACCTATTATACAGAGTGAAGTGAGTCAAAAAGAGAACACATATATATATGGAATCTAGAAGAATGGTACTGAAGAACTTATTTACAGGTCAACAATGGAGAAACAAAGAGAACAGACTTATGGAAATGGGGAGAGGGGAGGAGAGGATGAGACATATAGAAACAGTAACAAGGAAACTTACACTATCTTACGTTAAAAGGATACCCAATGGGAATGTGCTCTATGGCTCAGGAAACTCAAACAAGAGCTCTGTATCAATCTAGAGGGGTAGGATGGGATGGGAGATGGGAGGGAGGTTCAAAAGGAAGGGGATATATGTATGCCTATGGCTGTTCATGTTGAGATTCGACAGAAAACAACATAATTCTGTAAAGCAATTATCTTTCATTAAAAAATAAATAAATAAAAAAAAAGAATGGAGAGCACTGTGTCATAGATGATAGTATCTTAAATGAGTGAAGGAGTTACGAGGCATTAGGTAGAGACTCTAATGAGGAGACAGAGGAATTTATAAAGCCTTAGAGTGTGAAATGGGCTTCCCTGGTGGTTCAGATGGTACAGAATCCGTCTGCAATGTGGGGGACCTGGGTTTGATCTCTGGGTTGGGAAGATCCTCTGGAGTAGGGAAAGGCTACCCACTCCAGTGTTCTGGCCTGTATAGTTGATGGACTGTATAGTTGATGGCGTCACAATAGTCAGACACAACTGAGCAACTTTCACTTTCATAGTGTGAACTAAATAGGAGAACTTTTTAGATGGGAGATATACTTGAAATGGCTTAGACAGATTTAATCTTCTGACTTAAATGCATTTGTTGCTTGTAGAAGAAAATGATTATAATTCCTTTCTGGATCTAAACATGCTTTTAAAAACCATGACAGTTGCATTCCTGCAGATGAAACATTTTTCTGACTCCCAAGTATTTATATCCTCCAAGACTTAAATCCATAAGCTTAGTTACCAGTTAGCTTCCTATCTTCATTCAGAGTCAGCATGTTAAAGATCAAATCTGATGGGTTGAAATTCTACACATACATCTCAGGAGTTTCAAGTTTAAAGGGGGCGAGGATCCCTTAATTAGATAACTGGTGGTAGATGTATATACTTGATTACTCATTTCCATTCCTAATTATGAAAAGTTTAAGAATAGTATGCCCACATCTCTGCCATGTATTACCAAGATCTTAAAAAAATGGCATGTGTTACAATCAGTTCAGTTCAGTTCAGTCGCTCAGTCGTGTCCGACTCTTCGCGACCCCATGGACCGCAGCATGCCAGGCCTCCCTGTCCATCACCAATTCCTGGAGTTTACTCAAACACATGTCCATTGAGTCGATGATGCCAAACCATCTCATCCTCTGTCGTCCCCTTCTCCTCCTGCCTCAATCTTTCCCAGCATCAGGGTCTTTTCAAATGACCCTGAATGAATATAGAATTATATGAATATAGAATTATACATTGCTGTTGAATTGCCCTTTTTTTGACACTCAGATAGTAACCACAGGGTATTTAATTCTGATTGACAGCTGTTGGATACTTACACTCATATTATTTTTTTTTCTCTCTGAATATTGCTCTCTTTAAGCTCATTATGTCTTCAATATCTTTGTGTCATATATTTGAAGCAATCTGGCAGTTTCTCACAGAAAGAATATAAAAGATAATCTCCATCCTGGTACTATTACTGATACTTCTAACACTGTATAAACATTATGAAAGAGTAATTGAATTAAACTATGCCAGTTGTGCATAAATATTTATAATTAGCTCACTTGAATGGAAAGTATGACAATAACATTTACAATCATTTGCTAATGATCAGTTTTTATTTATTAGAAAACTGTATTCATTTCCTACTAGTAAATGAATGACAATTATTTCACAGCATTAGCTGTTGTTTCTAAATATTTTCTCTCCTCTAGTTTCTTATACTCCTTAATGGTATCACTATGGATATTGCTCAAGTGTTATTTTGTTCCTACTTATATATGTTATAGTAATCATGAGTCACAATATCTTATCTCCCATGGTCAATTTTGGTTAACAAATTATATTGTCAACCAATTAGTTGTATCCACTAGTCATGTAAGCAGATATTTGCATAGTGATGCAAACAAACAAATAGGAATACTCTCCTAAATTCAAATAGTTATAATCTCTCAAATTCAACTAATGTGAACAAAGCTTTTCCTGATGGCCACATGGTAGCTATATTGTTTAGAAAAGTGAGGTTTAAATTCAAATTTATTCCAGTGACACTGATCTACCACTCTTTGAAAAGTTTTTGATATATTTTATTCTAAATATTGTATCAATTAAGCATCTGGATTGTAAATGTGGTTCTTTGCTCAGAGATAGTCAAATAATGAGAGACCTCATCATTGACTCTCAATCACACCCAGCAGAAAGCTCCCACCCCCTCCAATATTTCACTCCTCCAATAGTTGTTTCTTTATAAACTGTTTCTTCTATGATCTCCACATTTCTCCCAATTTCTGTTATGCAGAGTTAAAATATCAATAAATTGAGAACTGAAAGTGAGAAATGATTGACTAAGATAATCAGTAGCCAGCACTAAAATAACTGGCATTTTTTGGTAAGGCTGTGCTGGAGGAAATATCGAGGAAAGTTTCATTTTTCCTAAAATGGTGGGAAGGGGTTACAATAAAGACACACATGTCTGGGAACCCACCACACTAAGAATAACCAAATGTCAGTGAGGTCATAAATGTAAGTTGTTTTGTGTTAATATGACTTATTAGTATAACATTCTATAACTTCTTATCATAGTAGAGATAAATAGAAGAGTTTTGTTAAATTTTGTTTTCAAATGGGAGAAATATCATGTGTATGTTGATGGAAATAGTTCAGAAAAAGGGAAAGATGATGCAAAAGTGGGAAGAACTTTTGAAATAATATCCTTGAGTAAGCAGAAGAGGATGAGGTCTAGAACAAATGGAGTGACTTTCTTTAGGAGCCAGTAAAGAGTCTGAAGGCAGAATGAATTGATGCAAATACAAGTAGGTGAATAGCAGCAGGTAGACTATACTAAGGTTTTGATTATTAATGTAAAAATGGAATTTGCCCTTGTGGTTGTGAATTTTTTCTCTAAACCTATTCAGCTACATTTAGACAGCAGAAGCTAAATACAACTTGGGTTGTGATTTAGCAAAAGATGGATGAAAAAGTAAGAAAGATGAGGGAACTGTGTTCTCTGAATAGAGAGTGATTTTTACAATTGAGCAGAGAACCTAAGCTGGGTAGGAAGGAAAGAGAGGCTATCAAAGGGTAAGATACAGTATGAAAGTGTTAAGACTGAAGGATTGTCAGAAAAATTAGAAGTAGCAATCTGAGAGTAGAATTCAAAAATGTGATTATGGAAGGATTACAGTTTTGGTAATTGCAAAATTTATGTACTCCAATATTTTGGCCACTTGATGCAAAGAGCTGTTTCATTTGAAAAGACCCTGATGCTGGGAAAAATTAAAAGCAAAAGGATAAGAGGGCAGCAGATGATGAGATATTTAGATAGGATCACTGACTCAGTGGATATGAATTTGAGCAAACTCTGGGAGTTAGTGAAGGACAGGCAAGCCTGGCATGCTGCAGTCCACGAGGTTGCAAAGAGTTGGACACAACTTAGCAACTGAACAACAACACCATAGGAGATAGATAGTCTCCAAGTTGCAAGAAAAACACAGTTCAAGAGGGCAGGGTTTGGGAATGATCAACTATGAGTGATTAAAAATATCAAGAATTGAAACAAGAAACATATAGGGAGCCTGGCTCTGAACAAGGAATCCAACTCTGAGAAAACTGAAGGTGAGTAAAAGACAGCTCCAAAACAGAAAGGATGAGATAATCTGATGATATGAGGTTTTAAAGCACAAAATAACTTATGGAGTAATAAAAGAAAATGAGGTGGAAAGAGCAATGATAGGAAAAGAGAGCCTACAGCCCAACTCAGTGAGACAGAACTATTGAGGGAAAGAAAAATCTACTTGTGGAGAGGATGTAGGAGGAGACCATCTTTAGGAGAGAATTAGATGTCTTGTTAAAGCTAGAAGGTGAGTAGAAGATGTGGAGCATGGAGAGGCATTTGCTGAATGCCAGAGGGCTCACTGGAAGACTTGTGAATGTTGGAGTGTAGGAAGCCGTGGGTAAGAAGTAGCTCCATCTTCATCCTTCTTGAAGATGAGATTTTCCAGGGTTCATATTTGACTGCTGCGGGAAGGGATATGTTTACACTGCAGACAAGGGCTCTACCTAGCTTACTCGTTCTGGTGAAACTGGCTCTTCTTCTAAAATGTGGGCTCCCACTTACTTCACTTTGGTGACAGGAGACCCTAAAATGTATACTTGGTTGTCTAAGTTGTATATTCTGTGTCTCTTACTCCTCTGAATATTTTGCCTTCTCATTATTCACATAGTAAATATTCATTGAATTGCTCCAAAGCATCAGAGCCTGTAGTGAGTGCTTAGTCTTTGTCCTGCTGCAGTCAAGAGCAGAGGCGAGACAAACAAGTTACTTCACAAATAATGAACAATTAAAGCTATACCAATTTCCAGAGAGGAAAACTGCATTTGTCAGAAAAGCATATAGCTGGATATGGAGATTTGTTTTTTGTTGTCAGAGGGGTTTCTTTGGAAAAAATGTCATTTAATATTTTTTGAAAGGATTCTGGTGAGGTGGGCAAACATGTCAAGCAGGAGGAAATTATGGAACTGAGGCAGCCCCAAGCTTGTTACTTTTCATGCACTCTGTAAAATTCCCCTGAACTTCCCATTAAATTGCATACACTCTCCTTATGCTTGTAGCTTCTGAGATTGTTGAAAAGAACAAATGTCTTTGAAACCTTTTAAGGCAACTTCACAAATGATTATTTTCAGCAGAATGAAGAATGTTTTACCATTGTTCACAATTCTGTAGCTGTTTTGCTTGAATCTGAAGAAAAGGGAAATTTCTTTCTGAGTGAAGTAGTATCTTAGAGGCCCGTAAGTAGAACTGGAGATTGCTGTATTTCTAAAGTAATTTCTTATCTTAATGGCAGAAGAATTCAAAGAACTGAGAAGAAATATAAGAGCAATAGCAAGACTTACTCAGATCTTTTAAAAACCATTTCCTCTTTTTCATATAATAGACTCTGTACAGTAAACAATCTTTACACAATAGTAAATTAGCAATATTTATCTATCCCTTACTCTGTGCTACCAAAAAAATACATGTTGCTTTGGTCAGTATAACTTTTTGAAAGATATGATATGTGTGCTTATATAATATCAGGATTTCTGAATTTACCCCATTTGTTTTTCTAAGTGTATAAAAAAGATCTATCATTTCTCTATACAGTTTACTCTTGTTCCTCTGAAATAACTGTAATGCTACCTGGAATTGTTTAAAAGATTTGCCTTAGTTAAAAGAAAGTAGAAAGAGTACCTTAACAAAATATCATAAATGGATGACTTAAACAACAGTTATTTATTTCTCACAATTCTGGAGGCTAGGTCCTCAATCAAACTACTGGCCAGTTCAGTTCTAGGTAAGAACTGTCTTCTTGGCTTGCAGATGTCTACCTTCTTTCTATGTCCTAACATAGAAAAGAGAAATAGAGATGGAATTCCAGGCAAGAATACTGGAGTGGGTTGTCATTTCCTACTCTAGGAGATCTTCCTGATCCAGGGATTGAACCCGAATCTTTTTTTTTTTTTTTTTTTTTCAGATTTTGAATAATACTTTAAAAATCTTCCTTCATTGTGCATTTATTTTTTTTTTTTTATTTTAGTTGGAGGCTAACTACTTTACAATATTGTAATAGTTTCTGCCATACATTGACATGAATCCCGAATCTCTTGCATCTCCTGCCTTGGCAGATGGATTCTTTACCACTAGCACCACTTAAAACTAATTGCCTCACAAAGACCTTACTTCCAAATACCATCACTTTGGGGGTTAACGTTTCAATACATGAATTTTGCAGGGACATATACATTCAGTCCATAACACAGAGCATATAATAAATAAATTAAAATTGTCTTTGAAAAAGTAAAAGACTAGAAGCAGCAAATTCATCATGACCCTCTCATTTTTTAAGGACAGGTAGTTTGGCTTAGTTTCTGGTCAACTGGTTGTCTCTACATCTTCTTGATTCCTTAATCAGGTAGCTTTCTATAAACCATACCCTTTAGGCAATAGCTGCAGCTGCTGCTAAATCACTTCAGTCGTGTCCGACTCTGTGTGACCCCATAGATGGCAGCCTACCAGGCTCCTCCATCCCTGGGATTCTCCAGGCAAGAACACTGGAGTGGATTGCCATTTCCTTCTCCAATGCATGAAAGTGAAAAGTGAAAGTGAAGTCGCTCAGTCATGTCCGACTCTTAGCGACCCCATGGACTGCAGCCTACCAGGGTCCTCCGTCCATGGGATTCTCCAGGCAAGAATACTGGAGTGGATTGCCATTTCATTCTCCATTAGGCAATAGAATTACACCTTAATCTATCATGCCAAACAGCAAACCAAGCTCCATTTTTCCACTTTGCCTGTAACACTTGTGTTCCATTTACAACATAAGCTGAATTCTCAGCCATCCCTGCCTGATTCCTGATGCAGACTCAACCAGTCTGGTGGAATCAACCAATCCACCCTCTCTACTTTGCTTTATTTTGTTTGTTTCAACTTTATTAATATATCTCTCTTTTCTTAGCATCATGGACTTAGAATTTTGTTTTTATAATATCAACATTGCCAGAAAATCCTGATATATTTCTTAACTTATATTCTTATCTAAGAAAAATACTTTCTATACAACAGATTCACTAAAGTTTAACATCTTAGATACCTGTGAAAGACTAGCCCAGGCATTCATTTGGAGGTACAGGGATATAGAAGGTTAGAAGATCTTATGGTACATTATCTACATCATCAACATCATTCAGCTCAAAAAACATCAACTGAGCATTTTTAATGTTCAAAGTCTACTAGACACTAATAGTCAATTTAAATAAATAAATGATCCTTGACTTCAAAGTTTTTGCAGTGTAGTAGAGGTGTTCAGCCTTTTAGATTAACATACAATGACAGAGGAGAAGTTACTATAATGATAATACACTCAGAATTCTTTAGGAGTTCAAAGAAATGATGATTCATTCTGTCATGGAAAGTCAAGAAAGAAGGGATATGGCAGTAAATTTACAGTGGAGTTATCATTTAAGCAATGCCTTGAATAAAAATTTCCAAAAAAGAACAGTGGAAAAGAAAATTCTTCTTCCTCTGGGATGAAATGGAAAGAGAAGAAAAGTAGAGGCTAAAAAGCATTTTGAAATGGAAATGAGAAAATAGAATTCACTTAAATGGTCTTGGTTTTCTTAGGTGAGCATATAGAAGACAGATTTGTATGGTTAGTGAGAATGAGATAGGCATCAAAACTAGGAGGATAGTCGGGTGAATGCTTGGGTGGATAGATGGATGGAAGCAAAGAAATATAGAAAATATGGAAGCAAATATTTATTGAATGCTTAGTTTTCCCCAGGCAGTGTATTTTCACACCCCCAATTTCAAACCGAATTGAAAGAACAAAAGGCAACTGGAATACTAGAATTTGTGATGGAGTTAGGAATACCCATTTATAATTAATTTGTATCATAGTTCAGCACAAAGGATTGGTGACTGGTCTTTTTGATCCTTAACCTTGCCTGTTCAGATAACTTGGGCCCACTCTCTTAGGGTGAAAATAAATCTCATGTCATTCTTCTGTGTCTTTCTCTAATGACTCTGTTTTCTAAATGGTTCTCAATGGTTGCCTTTGTCCTTGAGATTCTCCAGGCAAGTATATTGGAGCAGATTGCCATGCCCTCCTCCAGGGGATCTTTCCAACCCAGGGATTGAACCTCTGTCTCTTACATTTCCTACACTGGCATGCAGGTTCTTTACCACTAGTGCCACCCTATAGGTAAAAATGAAATGTGTGGTGTTAGGCTACAACACCATGATGTTTGCATTTATGGTCACTGTACCATACATATAAGATCATGAATGGTAGACTGAATAATCATCCATTTAATCTAAATGTGAAGAAAGGTAAGTTAAAGGGTGGCTTCTCTTTAGTCTCATATAAGTTGCAGACGTGATTTAAGGCAGGGAGGAGAAAAGTACGTCTTGGGAAGTGAAACTTGAAAAGGGCAAGAATGGAAATGAAAAAGCCATGACCATTTTCTTATCATTAACTGCTATCATCACCCCCTGTGTTGTGTACAGGAATCAGCTACAGGGATAAAAGGTGCCTAGAATAGACAAAAAATGCAGACTACATACAGCAAAATGCTCCAAAAGATCCATATGGCACCATTTGCACATACCTTTAAGATGTTGATGACCTTATAAAATGAATGGCATCTCAGCAGTGACATGTAAGAACCTAGAGTCAGCATGAGAACCAGACCCCTAACTCTATGTCTATAAAGATAAATCTATGTCTTTCTTCACTCAGATGCTGGTTTTGGAACAAAGAATGAAGAGGGAAGTTTCCTTGAAAAGAAAAAAATGCCTCTAAAAGATAGAGTCAAATACCGAGTTTTCCAAGGATAGTCCCACCTGTTTAAATGAATTTAGTCTTTTAATTGCTTTAGTACACACTCTTCAGTCTCAAAACTGTTCCACTGGACAATTATGGCCATCTTGCAAACAGAAAGCTTGAAATTTTAATTGGTTTAATATATGCAGGATCAGACAGTAAAGAATCTGCATGCAAAGCAGGAGAACTCTGTTTGATCCCTGGGTTAGGAAGATCCCCTGGAGAAAGGAGGAGTGACCCACTCCAGTATTTTTGCCTGGAGAATTCCATGGATAGAGGAGCCTGGCGGGCTAGAGTCCATGGGGTCCCAAATTTGCATCAGTTCAGTTCAGTTGCTCAGTCGTGTCCAACTCTTTGCAACTTCATGGACTGCAGCACATCAGGCTGCCCTGTCCATCACCAACTCTGGAGCTTATTCAAACTCATGTCCATAGAGTCGGTGATGCCATCAAACCAGCTCATCCTCTGTTATCCCCTTACCTTCCCACCTTCAATCTTTGCCAGCATCAGGGTCTTTTCAAATGGGTCACTTCTTCACACCAGGTGGCCAAAGTATTGGAGTTTCAGCTTCAGCATCACTCCTTCCAATGAATATTTAGGACTGATTTCCTTTAGGATGGACTCGTTGGATCTCCTTGCTGTCCAAGGGATTCTCAAGAGTCTTTTCCAACACCACAGTTCAAAAGCATCAATTCTTCAGTGCTCAGCTTTATTTATATTCCAACTCACGTCCATACATAACTACTGGAAAAACCATAGCTTTGACTAGATGGACCTTTGTTGGCAAAGTAATGTCTCTGCTTTTCAATAAGCTATCTAGGTTTGTCATAGCTTTTCTGCCAAGGAGCAAGTGTCTTTTAATCTCATGGCTGCAGTCACCATCTGCAGTGATTTTGGAGCCCAGAAAAATAAAGTCACCCACTGTTTCCATTGTTTCCCCTTCTATTTGCATGAAGTGATGAGACCGGATGCCATGATCTTTGTTTTCTGAATGTTGGGTTAAGCCTACTTTTTCACTCTCCTCTTTTACTTTGATCAAGAGGCTCTTTAGTTTTTCTTCACTTTCTGCCATAAGTGTGGTTTCATCTGCGTATCTGAGGTTATTGATACCTCTGAGCAATCTTGATTCCAGGTTGTGCTTCATCCAGTCCACCATTTCTCATGATATACCCTGCATAGGAGTTAAATAAGCAGGGTGACAGTATACAGCCTTGATGTACTCCTTTCCCGATTTGGAACCAGTCTGTTGTTCCACGTCCAGTTCTAACTGTTGCTTCTTAACCTGCATGCAGATTTCTCAGGAGGCAGGTCTAGTGGTCTGGTGTTTGCATCTCTTTAAGAATTTTCCACAGTTTGTTGTGATCCACACAGTCAAAGGCTTTGGCATAGTCAATAAATCAGAAGTTGATGTTTTTCTGGAACTCTCTTGCTTTTTCTATGGTCCAACAGATTTTGGCAATTTTATCTCTGATTCCTCTACCCTTTCTAAATCCAGCTTGAACATCTGGAAGTTCAAGATTCATATACTATTGAAGCATTGCTTGGAGAATTTTGAGCATTATTCTGCTAGCGTGTGAGATGAGTGCAATTGTGTGTTAGTTTGAGCCTTCTTTAGCATTGCCTTTCTTTGGGATTGGAAAGAAAACAGATCTTTTCCAGTCCTGTGGTCACTGCTGAGTTTTCCAGATTTACTGGCATATTGAGTGCAGCACTTTCACAGCATCATCTTTTAGGATTTGAAAAAGCTCAACTGCAATTCCATCACCTCCACTAGCTTTGTTCATAGCGATGCTTCCTAAGGCCCACTTGACTTCACATCCCAGGATGTCTGGCTCTAGGTGAGTGATCACACATCGTGGTTATCTGTGTCATGAAGATCTTTTCTGTATAGTTCTTCTGTGTATTCTTGCCACCTCATCTTAATATCTTTTTCTTCTGTTAGGTCCATACCATTTCTGTCCTTTATTGTGCCCATGTATGCATGAAATGTTGCATTGGTATGTCTAATTTTCTTGAAGAGATCTCTAGTCTTTTCCATTGTATTATTTTCCTTTATTTCTTTACATTGCTCACTGAGAAAGGCTTTCTCATCTCTCCTTGCTATGCTTTGGAACTCTGCATTCCAGTGGGTGTATCTTTCATTTTCTCCTTTGCCTTTAGCTTCTCTTCTTTTCTCAGCTATTTGTAAGGCCTCCTCAGGCAACCATTTTGCCTTTTTGCATTTCTTTTTCTTGGAGATGGTCTTGATCACTGCCTCCTGTACAATGTCACAAACCTCTGTCCATATTTCTTCAGGCACTCTATCAGATATAATCCCTTAAATCTACTTTCCTGGAAAATTCCATTGACAGAGGAGCCTGGCGGGCTAGAGTCCATGGGGTCCCAAAGTTGCTTAGTCACAACTAAGCGACTAACATTTCCACTTTTATAGCCTTACATGCTCAGTCGCTCAGTTGTGTCAAGTCTGTGACCTCATTGACTGTAGTCCATCAGGCTTCTCTGTTAATGGAATTTCCAGGCAAGAATACTGGAGTGGGTTGTCATTCACTTCTCCTGGGGATCTTCCCGACCCAGGATAGAACCCCCGTCTTCTGCATCTCCTTCATTGGCAGGCAGATTCTTTACCACTGAGCCACCTGGGAAGCCCATATACACTAAAGTTATGGTTTTAATCTGAATAGAACAAACTTGACAAAGTTAATTAGCAGTTGTCTTTTGGTTGGTTTTCATAGGAAACTCAAACTCAGATCAAAATTAACTATAGAAAATCAAGGTTATTTTTGCACATTACTTTCAATATTTCAAGCCTCTGCATCAACCTTGGGTAGACAGTTCAGTGTGAACTGCTGCTGTGTCTCTAATTGTCATTTTCTCATCATCTTCTTTTAGAGTATCCATCAAAATTTTCTAGTGCAACTGTAAACCTAGGGTATCTCTCTACTGATTAACACACTTGTGCACTAATATGTGTCTGTCAATGCAATTCAGTATTATTGAATTTCTAATATTACAAGACACTGGCTTAAATTATTACTATCTTGCATATTAACATAATTGTTGAGTTAATGATCAAAATATTTCACTTGGTGATAAAGTTACTTGAAATCACTCTTTCATTTCATATAAAGCAGGGCTAAAACAAATTAAAATTTTTTCACCTGACAGTACCCTACATTTTCCTATCAATCTCCAAGAGAACAGGTTGTGTTGAATAATGCCCTCTTAGGAAAGCATAATGATTATTTACCTGCAATTCCTTAAATTAAGTTTGTTGATTTTTTTTGAAAAACTTAGGTTTCATATGTCTGAAATCCAAATGTCTGTTTTATTTTCAGAATATCAACTTGAGAATAACCATAGTTTTTAAAAATTCAGAAGGCTTGTTTGTTATATCGCTCATAACATGGCCATCTTTTGTCATTTATTCTGAATGAAATGAAATCAAATTAAATATTTTCATAGAACAAAACTGGGATTTTTCAAAGAAAAATCTTATTTGTTCTATGTGTAGCACAGCTACAGGAAAGTAACCTTTCATAAGTTAGATAAAATAGTCAGATTTCAAATGAGTAAAATTACCAAAATTTCTCAAATATTTTTAAATTATTAATTTGACAGGTATTTATATATTGGGGAAAAAACAGAACAGGGATCACAGAGCTTTGGCTCATCTTTAGTTTTAAGTGATAATCTGTTAACTTTAAACTGGAGAGTTTACCATCCCCAGTGGAAAAGTCATTTGTTAATGTATGAAATGAGATGTACTCTTTGGCTGCATCCTAACACAGAGGACAAGGGGTACTAATTTCCCATTCTTCTGTGTGAGGTAGTGCCTGGCCAGCAAAGAACTATCCCCCACAAAATGTGTCTTTAATAGCTTTCCTCTTGACTGGAACATTGGAACCCATATTCATTTATTTTCTCTGGATCTCAGTGAATCTTAAAGGATACTTCCAGTGTTGAAATATTGCTCAGCAGTTATCTAGAAATAGTTAAACTGAAACAATTAATCTAGTAGAATCACAGATATCTTTGTGTTTTGTACACATGAAAGCACATCAAACACATACACACACATGCATATTTTCACTTTTAACACCATCTGCTCTGTAATGAGATTCGTCAAAGGCAACTCCATTTTGAAATCAATTCAATGAGAATTAGTTTTGGAAGCAAGAAGATTATTTTGGATTATTTTGGAAGCAATAAGATTATTTTCCAGAAGCCAATCTAGAAGTCATACCCCAATAATGAAGTTAAACTACATTTTTAGAAGAGTGGTTTTAAAGCATCTTTTTTTTCTTGATGTAAACAATGTGTTTTTTTCAAATAAAGTAGCATACTCTCTAATGTAGAAAATGTATGAAAGTTGAGCTCTTCAGTGTCCCATAGTTTCCACCCTCTCCATACGCTTTCTCCCTCTCCAGAAACATAAGAGATATCTATGAAACCCAAGGACTCTTTAGAATATGATGAAAAATATATTCTTGTGAGGTAGAAGTCACCAAACTCAGTGACTAGTCAGATAATAAGCAAGTGAAGTCAATTGTACCAGACCTAGATAATCAGCAGTGGTAGGTTTGAAGTGAATTTGAGACTTCCTATCATCCAGTATTTTGTCCTCGAGGACTGCTTTTCTGCTGTATTCCAGATTAGACATTGTTACATTGTTAGAAGAAATTTTGTTAATTTATTATAATGAACCGTTTATCTGAAAAGCCACCACGCTCTTTAATATTTCAGGTCCAATAAAATGATAAAGTCCCTAACTCCTTCCAGCAGTCTAGAGAAGTAACTCCACATCTCTCTTAGTCACATTCTGGCTTTTTGCATCTTCTTTGAATAGAATGTGAAATCTTTCATGAATTTTGGAGATTGATTGCCTTCTGATATATATGAACATGTTTTGGATCTTATTCTGGAAACATGGATGCTAGCTACGCTCAAAAAGCAGTCAATAAATGAGACTCATTTCCATTAGCCAAACTCCAGGACTATAATATGCACAATATTCTTATACCTTAATAAGTGAAGCCAAAAGTTATCATTGGATGTCCAAAAATGTGAATGCAAAGTGATAGCCCAGGATGAACTTAAAAAAAGTTCTTAGAATCAATGAAGAGAGCATCCATTGTAATAGAAGAGTGTAGAAGAAAGGGGGAAAAGAAAATAGTAATGAAATAGAATGGAAAATGAAAAGAAAGGCAGTGCTAAGGTACACATGTGTTAGGATCTTAATTTATATCAAAGTGTATGGTGTATGTAGTATTTTTGCCTCCATTATATAATTACATCTTATACTTTCTGTCCAAAAATTGAAAAGATGTAATATAAACTCTTGCATATTTTACACTCATGCTATTGAGAAACATGTGTCTCTCTGATAAGGTTCATGTCATATGCATTTTATACTATGAGGAACTGCATATGAATATGAATTTATGCACTTTTATCTCAATGTCTGGATTTCAATCTTACAAATTAGCAATTAAATTGAACTAAATGTACTTCTGATATGATTTAAATGCCATTTGATTCTTTTTCAGAGCACTCATGAATAAGATCATTTTATTTTAGTGGGATACAATTATGAATTCAAAAAATGAAACCTTGCTTTTTATTTCTCCAATTGACAAAGGAATACAGAACTCAGAATTTATAATAGAGATTTATATTTAAAATATGATTTTAATTTTACTTGCATTATATTTTACTGTATGTGTGAGAGTTACACCTCATACTCAAAATGAGAAGAGTGACTTAACATTTGGTGAATGTATATGGTTTGACTGGATACTTTACCTGAACAAACCACACATTAGTCAGTTTTCATGTTTTCTGCATCATTTGAACTTGACAGCTTTCTTTTGTCATCACACTAGCCTTGATAGTCATAAGGAGATATATAAGTCATAAGGAGTCATAAGTGTTTTAAATGATGTCCTGATGAAAATTTTTGAGGTTTATTTGCTTTTTCTATCAGACATGCTTGAGCATATATGCCTGTTTGTTCTCTCTTGTTTAGATTCATTGGTAATTCACTTCCCTGTATGAGCTGGTGAGGCTGTGGAAGAGTATTATATCTAGACCTGAATATGATATTCTACCAGACTATTAGCAAAGAATCATTCTGTTACAATTCATGATTGAAACAGTGCCAATGCTTATTGGTTGAATAAATGAATCTGTAAAAAAAAATCTATTGCATATACGAAAACATGTAAAAGCCATTTTTAGTTTAAGAACGATAGTATGCTTATCACTACATGAGATGTATATTGTTACTCTATACTAATTTTGGGAACCACTTTTATATAAGACATTGTGAAGACAGATGTCTACATTCAGAGTGGCTGTATATTAGGTCTACTCTTTATAATCATAGCAAATGGAATTCTAATGGTGAGGAAACAAAATAAAAACAGATAAGTGGTACTCCTTTATTAATGATTACTCCTCCAGTAATTAATAATAATTCCTCCAAAATAATCACATACTTTTGACTTAGTAATTTCTATTATATGTAAACTTTAAGAATAATGAAGATGGATCTTTGACAATTTTTAATAGCAAGTTTGGCTTGTATATAAATGTAATGAAAGTGTAATTGCTTATTAAATTCCTATTAGGTATTTGATACTTAATATAAGACATATGGGATTAATTATATCCTAAATCCTATTAATGAATTCATATTAAACACCACTAGCTTCCTGTGTTATAGTTATTAGATATATATTCATTATTAGCATAATAAAATGTAAAAGTAATAATATATAGTATATTTAACTGCATAAGTATATTTATAATGATCAAATTATACTTATAGATTTACATTTTAATATATTCATTTTTCTAAGTTCTAATCAGTATAGATTTATAATGTACATTATGTTGTACATATATAGTCAATGTAAATATTTTTTCTGTAATTTCTTGATGTCTGTTTTCTACAGGCTTAATCTGTTGTTTGATTCACTTTCATTTCTATGAAATGGTAGCATTAATTCCTTTTTCTTCTTGGGCTTAAAATTCTCTGTACCCCAATTTATAGATGCAAGGCCATAACTAGTTACCTTGGAAACTATCTAAAGAACATATTCTCTTTACACTTTGTTTTTATCAGATCGTAAAACTGCCTTCTTTCTCCTTCAGCTACTGCTTCAAATAGCTAAGTGTTGTGGAAACTGACAACCTCAGAGATTATGCCAGTGTTAGGTCTATGTGTATGTGCATATGTTTTGTGGATGATTTATAAAACTTGAGCATAATGACACTGTATATATTAATGATATATTGCTTCACACTATTATTACTTGAAAGAGTTAATCATGTGACTAAAAATTGAAGTTTGAGATAATTTATCTTATGAGCATTCTAACATCTGGATCTATAGTATGTAGTATTTCACCAGTGAGATATATGCAATATTATAATAGTTTGTATTAGATGATATGTTTGCAGTTATTTTTAAGTCTAATCTGCACTATGAGAGATTGCAGATTGAGGTTGAAGATTGCCAAAGAGATTGCAAAGTAATGTAATGACAAATAATTTAGGTGTTGGGGCTCTACTGTCAATTGGCATCCCAGTTCCACCACTTACTAGTTGTTTGACCTTGGACAAGTTACTTAATGCTCTGTAACTGAGGCGTAATAAAAGTACTCACCTCATAGTGTTATAGGACTTCGCAGGTGGCACAGTGGTAAAAAAAATCTTCCTGTAAATGCAGGAGACATAGTTTTAATCCCTGGGTCAGAAAGATCCCCTGAAATAGAAAACGGCAACCCAATTCTAGTATTCTTGCCTGGAAAATCCCGTAGACAGAGGAGCCTGGTGGGCTATTGTCCATAGGGTTGCAAAAAGTCACAGTTGAACATGCACATGTGTAGGGTTATAATGAGTTAATTCTTGTAAGCACCTAGAATATATAGCTAATGCATGTTACTTTGTTGTTGCTGTTTAGTCTCTAAGTAGTGTCCGACTCATTTGCGACCCCATGGGCCATAGCCTGCCAGGCTCCTCTGTCCATGAGATTTTTCCAGGAAAGAATATTGGAGTGGGTTGCCATTACCTTTTCCAGAGGATCTTCCTGACCAAGGGATCAAACCCATTGGCGGGCAGATTCTTTACCAATGAGCCACCTAGGAACCCCAAATCACATTACAGATACAACCAAATGACTTGAAAAGAACGAATCTTAAACTTCAATTAAAACCTATGCTAATACGTTGCTGATGATCTGAAGAGAAACTTAATTACCATCTATAAACTGATAATCTGCATGTTAAATATCAATAAAATCAGATACTGAACTGAATAAATACCATGCATTTTTTTAGTCCCAATTTTGAAATCAAAGTACATTGACTTTTTATGTTTTTATAAAAGAACCTTAAGGAGCTTGTTAATTATTTTTGGATGTCCTTGCAAACAGTCCCCTTCTGTTGCACACCTCACACCTCAAAGCTTTTTCTACAAGAATACTTCACAGTGGTTTTGATGTTTTCAGATTCTTGCCTTATCAAAGACATTTGTTAATTGAGTCTTTGAGTGTGTTATGTATGTCATGGATTAAGACACGCATGCTTGAATAGAACATCAGATTTTTTAACTCCTCATATCACTTAGGGCATTTTTATTTCATATCACTTCTAGTCAATTCATTTGGGAGAAGAAAGCAAATGAATTCTGAGTTAGAAAAATTAGTTAGCTAATAAATTTGGGGTTAGCAATGGCTTTGTTCAAATAAGAAAATTCAATTATCTTAAGTAAGTAACATTTTATTTCATAAGAACTCACAAGCCTTTGTTTATCACTTATCCTACCTGGGAAAAAACTCTCACCTGAACCTCAGTTTCCTCAATACATCATGGAGCTTAATAAATTCTACCTTGCAGGATTATTTATACCTGGGAGTTAAAAAACACGCTTAATAGAGGGTCAGGCTGCTCATTGATACACAATAAATTTCAGTGTCATTATTTCCTTAGTGGGAGCCATGATTTTTTTTTAAAAGTACTTTTGTTATTTTGGATTATTAGATTCTAGAAACAGACATTCACTAAAAATTTGATTACAACAGACTGGGAATTTAATTCATGACTCCTCTTAGGTCATTAGAGGAAATATGAGGTAGATTCAAAGAAATAAGGCATCTTCCAGTAACATTCTCCTAAATATATAGGTATTTATTCTACTCTGTATTTCTTTGTAACAGGAAACTATTACCTTTCTTTTCATTAATTTAATTAATTATAATACAATTAATAAATAATACATTAATTAATTACAATATTTTCACTTGTAAGGAGTCACCAACATGTGAATTGCCTCTTATTTGTAGGGATGATTTTTTCTGCCACACTGGTAATATTACCTAATGAGTATGTGGCACTAGTGGTAAAGAACTTGCCTGCCAATGCAGGAGACATAGAGATGTGGGATTGATCCCTGGGTTAGGGAGATCCCCTGGAGGAGGGCATGGCAACCCCCTCCAGTATTTTTGCCTGGAGAATCTCATGGGCAGAGGAGCCTGGCAGGCTACTGTCCATGGGGTCACAAAGAGTCGGACATGACTGCAGTAACTTAATATGCATTCACTCTATACTGAATATATATGATGATAGGCCCTTTTCATGATATTTTTCATATAATTATTACAAACAGGCCCTGATATTGATGCTCTTATTTTCCACATATAAAAGCAAGGAATTTAAAATCTACAAAATTTAAGAACTTGATGAAAATGCAGATATAAACTGTCAAAGCTAAGATTTGAGCTGAGACCATCAGTTCAAACTACTGTATGCTCTAATTGTTCATTTTCTAACTCAAATTCCCACTTAATACTTCATTCCTCTGAAAATAATCAATGAATTTGATCATTTGTAACTCTAACAAATGATACTAAACACATTTTAAAGTTTGAATATCTCTGAGAGGAAATGGAAGATTTGTACATACAGACTTAGAAAATGATATGAATGTAAGCATGTCATTTCAGATGGCTTTATGAAGAGAAATTGCTTCAAAAGTCTTATCCTAATTTGAGTAAATAACAGCTAAAGAGGGGATTTGTAAGTCTACTCCAAATTTTCAATAAAATCTTAGTATATTATTCAGGAAATAATATTATTTTCTTCAGGCCCAATTTAAGTAAATGACTATTGAAAAATACCCATCATGTAGGGATACATGTTTCACTGAAATTAATTTCTTAATTCTTTTCTAGGTCTATCTAGTTTAGGGAATAAATTATAAAATGGAAGGTTTTTAAATACAGTGTTCATTCATTTTAATGGTAAATAATCACACCAAATGCCCTATAGCAAGTAATAAATTAAACAAAAATAATTAGCTCCACATTCAATAAAATGTTTCACTGAAGCTCCTGCAGGTGTGAGATGCATATGCTAAAGTGTAAACCACCATTCTAAAAACTGCTTTTGTTGGTGCATGCTAGAATAATATTGCCAAAAATAAGAATTTTGACTGCATTCTTCCTCTCTGTGGAGTCCCACTCTAGCCATTGGTGATAATGAATCTCAGTAGTCAATGTTTGTTGTTAAGATTTTTTTGATGTGGACCATTCTTAAAATCTTTATTGAATTTGTTACTATTGCTTCTGTTCTATGCTTAGTTTCTTTTTGGCCATGAAGCATGTGGGATCTTAGCTCCCTGACCAGGGATCAAACCCACACTCCTTGCACTGGAAGGCTAAGTTTTAACCACTGGACTGCCAGAGAAGTCCTTAGTCAATGATTATTGAAAGGGCTCTTTACTGAGTATTTCCCATGTGCCAGGTACCATGCAGAATGCCTAATGGATAATATATATTCCTTAGTTCTTCATTCTCATTTCATAGATGAAGGAACTAAAGCTTGGAGAAATTTAGTAATTCACCCAACAACAAGCAAATAGTTTGAAGCTAGGGTATCTGACTCCAAAGCCCCAAATCTTATTTACTGTGGTTTCCTAAAGCTTGCTACTCATTGCTTTTTTTATTTTATAAAGAATAAAAATAATGAAAATATTAATCACTTCATGACAATGTTAGAGGACTTTGATATATAGCTGCTTTTGAGCCCAGATTTCTATATTAGTGAACTAAAATACAATACTCAAAAGGATAATATATTTATTTTATCTACTTAATGGACCAATGGAAAATTCAAGGAAATTAAGAAATATACAGCAAATGCCATCGTAATTATTCATGGTTTTCTATTTAATGTCAAATCAATTCTCTGAGAAATAGAAATCTAAAAAATGTTTTTATATTCATAATTATACTTTTTGGCGCTTGGATTAGTGATAATAAAAATAAATTCTGTATGTCTGATTCTGTCATTATTGCTGGAAGTAATAGACAAAGCTCTGTAAACATTATTTATAACCGACCTTAAAACCTCTATGTTCTCCTCATATTTCTTTAATAATTATATCAGTTTGCACTTACAGAATAAGAAATATCAAGTTATATATCATGTATCAGAGAGTCAGACTAGTTTAATCAATATTGTAATCTAATTTCTGGGAGTATTTATGCACATGTTAAACACCAACTATATAATTGAAGAAAAAGAGGATACATGTACATACAAACATATAATTTTACATTTATTAATAGAAATTATACTGCCTTTGAATCTGTAGAAATGGTAGAAATTTTTTTGCAATGAAGTCATTTAGCGTTGTATTACTGTATGTAAGATTCATACATTTGCAATAACTGAAAATTTCTTATTTTTGTGCAGATATCCATGTAATCAATAAAGTTATTTTTTATGTTAACTAAGAAATTAGGAGTTTTAGAAAAAGAAGTAGATGCACAGGATCAGATCAGCTAGTTTCAGAAATCAGCCATAAACAGCTTTTCCACAGAGATTCATGATGTTGTTCCCAAGGAAAGACACAGTTACATGACCTCAGATTAGTCTCTTCCTTATTATTTGATTTTTTTGGATAAATAGATTGCTCTATGTTCTCAAAGTAAAAAGGATGATACATTCTAATATTACTGGAGCATTTGAAATGGCATAGATAAAAGCCTATTTAGGGGGGCGTAAGATTACCATAAGCCTCTTGTCAATTTCCAAAGAATTCATGCATATCAGAAAGGACTCAAAGAAAAATAGCAAAAAGGGAAGATAATGAGCCCGTCAAAGCAAATGCTTTATGCATCTCCACTTCAGCATTAATCATCTTGTATGTGGGTGAGGGTCAAAGAAGCTGAGGTCAATAGAGAGGATTCTGGTAAAGGCAAAAAGAAAAACCAAGCTAGTGATTTTAGGCAGATTGAAATTTTAAAAGTGAAACATAAAAGGTCACAAAATCAGATTCAGTTTGCAGAAGCACAGTGGGCAAGTTTTAATGACTTCTCAGCAGAGCTTTTTAAAAGAAGTACTCCAGTTTGAACTGTCCAGACAAACTAGACGTTTTTATCAACAGAAAAATAAATGGAATATTCTGAAGATTAAATGAAATTATATAAGTTGCTTTACTGAGTGTATTTTGCTACTTTGAATGATTATAGTATCTTTTTTATAAAAAGGATTTAAAATGTGTGCAGGTTTTATTTAGCACAGATAATTTAGATATCATTTCATATTACAGATATGCAATATGTAGATATGAGTGCATATATATATTTAGAGATATAAGATACTTTCCATAATTAAGTATGTTTTATATTTATAATTCTTTAAAAATACTTCTGTAAATAGTATCCTCAGAGGTCTCTAACTTCCTTTTTGACAAATTCTGGGAGAGAAACAATTAATTTCTTTCCCTAACCCTATCGACTCCATCAGACAATCCACACTACATTTAAAAACAAGGAGGACAAGGAAAAAGAGGAAGATGAAGGAAGCAGGAATAGAAACACAAATTTTGCTGTTTATAATACAAACAGTTCTTTGTTAATTCTCTTGCTGAGGCATTTTCGATTTTTTCTCAGGATTTCTTTTCAAATATATTTGCTATTGTTAAATTCAATTATTTATTCAAAGCTTATTTGATAAGGTACGTTTCAAGAAAGGGTTCAAGGATTATAAAATATATATGGTCTGTGCTTCACAGCTTTATTAAAGGTAGCTTTAATAAGTGTAGCATAAATTCAGGCATTTTCTGGAATCTAGAATAAACTAGTACCCATGCAAGTAGCTACTTAAAGCTTAATAGATAGCTCTGTACTGAAATTACTTCCACAATTCCTGACCCTTTTCCTTTAGAAATAGAAACATATTTATTTATCTATAGGTAGTTTTCCTTGAAAATAAATGTAATTGAATATATTGATACTGGCATATGTCTGAATCATATTAGCCATAATGTATATATATATATATATATGTATATATACACACACACATACATATACTCTTATTCTACTAAGCTAATGTTCCATTCTCTATATTCACATTGCCACTAATTAGTTCACTTAAGCCACCTGGATTATTGTGGTCCCAATTGGACTTTTTGCCCATAATCATTCCCAACCTGTCAGTGATCTCAGGTACAACACCCACTTTTTGAGCTTCCCACATGCTAGGACTTAGTAACATTTCTACCCTTAATTATTTGCTTTTGTAGTTTTAACTTTTAATTGGAGGATAATTGCTTTATAATGTTGTGTTGGTTTCTGCTGTTCGAAGTGAATCAGCCATAAGTATATTCTCATGTTCCAGAATTACAGAAAATCATGATAAAAATGAACTAATGTTTTAAATACATTTTTGGTTTTTTGGAAGATAGAAAGAACTCAATATATGTTAAATCTTCACAGTACTCTTGAAAATTACACAGCAGGAAAAGAATTCAAATTTATAGAGGGGAAATTTTACCATAAACATATTTGCCTAAGATTCCTCCCCTAGTAGATGATGAACTAGCAATGAAATCCAGGACTCTTGGTCAAAAATTCTTCATCTTTTTTCATTACAGTTAGGATGAAAATATACCCCAATTTCTCCAAGAAAGTCTTACCTAATATCTAATGTCTTAAATCAGTCATTTATTGTGGCTTATTTCACTCTTAATAGTGTCAATAAATCATAAGGTTATCATAACTATTGCTGAGTGAGAAATAAGAAAAAAATCAGAAATAGACTGCTACAGTCGATAGTGTCGCAAAGAGGTCATGACTGAGCAACTAAAACTTTCCCTTTTTTTTTTCAGGGTTTGTCATAGATAATTCAGTAGTGTTTAAATAACAGGTAAAACGATAGTCTAGTCTATTTATGACTAGATTATACCAAAGTTATTTTGCTGTCAATGTTGATCAGATATTAGATTATGACCATTAATTATATAATAATCTATTTTAAATGACATAAAGGGTAGAAAACTTATATAAATATTTTAACTACATTGAGATAGACTATTATCATTATATCTATTATTTAAACATTACTGAATTATCTATGACAAACCCTGAAAAAAGTGAAAGTTTTAGTTGCTCAGTCATGACCTCTTTGCGACACCATCGAGTGTAGCCTGCCACTCTCCTCTGTCCATGAAATTCTCCAGGCAAGAATATTGGAGTGGATTGCCAATTCTTTCTCTAGTGGATCTTCCCGACCCAGAGATCCAACTGGGGTCTGCTGCATTGTAGGCGGAGTCTACTTATGAGCCATCAGTGGCTCCAAATATTGTCTAAACAATTTTAAGATGTTTCAACATGTGAAAATAGACCCATGATAGATCTAAACCAATCAAGTTTGATATACCAGCCAGCAGATAAAATGGGGAAATTGAGTCACATGCTTTGTAACAGCTGAATTAGACTGAGTGAAATAAGAGAGGTTCTTTCTGATTAAACAGAATTCCAATTCGGTTTGGTCGCTCAGTCGTGTCCAACTCTTTGTGACCCCATGGACTGCAGCACGCCAGGCATTCCTGTCCATCACCAACTCCCGGACTTTACTCAAACTCACGTCCATTGCGTTGGTGATGCCATCCAACAATCTCATCATCTGTCGTCTCCGTCTTCTCCCACCTTCAATCTTTCCCGGCATCGGAGTCTTTTTCAATGAGTCAGTTCTTCACATCAAATGGCCAAAGTATTGGAGTTTCAGCTTCAACATCAGTCCTTCCAATGAACACCCAGGACTGATCTCCTTTAGGATGCACCGGTTGGATCTCCTTGCAGTCCAAGGGACTCTCAAGAGTCTTCTCCAACACCACAGTTCAAAAGCATTGGTTCTTCAGTGCTCAGCTTTCTTCACCGTCCAACTCTCACATCCATACATGACTACTGGAAAAACCATAGCCTTGACTAGACGGACCTTTGTTGGCAAAGTAATGTCTCTGCTTTTTAATATGCTGTCTAGGTTGGTCATAACTTTCCTTCCAAGGAGTAAGCGTCTTTTTATTCTATGGCTTTAGTCACCATCTGCAGTGATTTTAGAGCCCCCCCCCCCCAAATAAAGTCAGCCACTGTTTCCGCTGTTTCCCCATCTATTTGCCATGAAGTGATGGGACCAGATGCCATGATCTTTGTTTTCTGAATGTTGAGCTTTAAGCCAACTTTTTCAGTCTCCTATTTCACTTTCATCAAGAGGCTAAAGGGACATTAACCTGTGTTCCCTACATAAATTAATAACTGACTACTAAGCTAACTTTTTCTAATTTTCTTTGATCTTATAACTTTAAAACTGGTGGTATGAAAATGGTGTTTTTTGATAGATGCTTATTTTGTAATTCACATATTTCTCTTCAGAAATGAACTTTTGACATTAATGATCTTGGCTCTTTCATCCAGTTTCAAAGATCTATTTTGTTTAGAAAGTTATAATTATTGTTACTCTTTTATAGAAAATAGTGGGCTGCATTAATGCTGCTCAGCATCCTTTCAAAATAAGTCATTTAGAAACCAATTTCCAAATGTTGAACAATTTGACAGAGGTTGAGGCTTGTTCAAATTTATTAAAGCCCAGTGTATGTGTATAAGATATATGTGAGATTTGAAAGGACTATGTGTGTGGGTGCATGTGTGTTTGTGGTGTGTGTGTGTAAAGGACACACAATCCTTCCAAAGAACTTAGAGAAAATCGCTCCTGAAAATCTATAATGGAAAGCACAGGGCAAGAATAAAGAATCTATGGATGTGTCTGTTCACGAAATAATTTAAATATTTGTTTTAAAACAAGACATTAACATAACTATTATCCCAATTATTTTGGCTTAAAATTTATACACCTATTTAGATAAGTTCATAATATGTTTCATATAATATATATAATATGTTATTAATACAATGAGATATTTTAAGAAGAATATAAGAACTATAGTGTCCATGTAACATCACTGAATTAGACTAGAGAAAAATCCGTAGTAAGCTATTTAAACAAAATTTTTTCAGCTTTGTTTCCTTCAACTATTATTGGAAATTCTGCTGTAATGTCATAATACTCCTTGATTAATTGAGTTCTTGAGTTATTCTAAATTTCTCACTGTACTGAGTCCATTTCTAAAACCTTGTATAATCCTGTCAGTGAGAAGTTTGGCAGTATTCTTCAGAAAACTAGAACAAATAATTTCATAATTTGTATGGAAATACAAAAAACCTCGAATAGCCAAGCAATCTTGAGAAAGAAGAATGGAACTGGAGAAATCAACCTGCCTGACTTCAGGCTCTACTACAAAGCCACAGTCATCAAGACAGTATGGTACTGGCACAAGGACAGAAATATAGATCAATGGATCAAAATAGAAAGCCCAGAGATAAATCCACGCACCTATGGACACCTTATCTTTGACAAAGGAGGCAAGAATATACAATGGAGAAAAGACAATCTCTTTAACAAGTGATGCTGGAAAAACTGGTCAACCACTTGTAAAAGAATGAAACTAGAACACTTTCTAACACCGTACACAAAAACAAACTCAAAATGGATTAAAGATCTAAATGTAAGACCAGAAACTATAAAACTCCTAGAAGAAAACATAGGCAAAACACTCTCTGACATAAACCACAGCAGGATCCTCTATGACCCACCTCCCAGAATACTGGAAATAAAAGCAAAAATAAACAAATGGGACCTAATTAAAATTAAAAGCTTTTGCACAACAAAGGAAACTATAAGCAAGGTGAAAAGACAGACTTCGGAATGGGAGAAAATAATAGCAAACGAAGCGACGGACAAACAATTAATCTCAAAAATTATTTTTTAATCAAAACTACTTTTATCTTATTCTCTGATATTATATTAGATTTTCTGTCAGAAGAGGCCATTATAGTTGGAGGGAAAAGCTTGATAACAAAGTGAATAAGGCAAGATGTTTCATATGGTGGCAAATAATCTTTTAAAACTACTACAATCAGGTTTATTTCTTTTCCATTATATTTGATAAGCATGGTCCAGTTGTTCAGTTTTTGTATATAGCCAAAAGATGTCAAAAAATTCGGTTTCTACTGAAATCTTTCAGCAGGACAATCTTCATATTTGCACAAAGTTACTTTCATTCGCTTGAGATGTTAACTTGACAGTGCTATTTTTCATAATTTCCAATATAAAATGGAGCCTCATCAGTGACAAGAAAGGTTATTATTGCTGAAGATTAGACATTGTAATTTGCATCTGCTTATGCTCTCATCAGAATGTCCTTGCTTCAGAAAGCAGACACAGAGCGATAGACTTCTTTAGCTGGCTTTGTGGTTTGTTTTATTGCTTGGATATGCTCCCCTACAGATCTGTGCAGTTTACATTTATTTAGCAAGTCTTGCTCGTGGATTTATTGCATTGAATCACTACTTAGAAACCCAGTTTCCTTCACCACTGGGCTATTTTGATGAGTATTGCCAGTGGTAGAATTTTCCAATCTTCCAAATACCTTGAATTACTTTCAGCCCTGGATTTAACTCTGATAAAAGCACTACTTTCAGACATATTTGTTATTCATATTTGAACTCCTTTTAAAAATACCTGGCTAGGAGAATTTTTGAGCATTACTTTTCCAGCGTGTGAGATGAGTGCAATTGTGTGTTAGTTTGAGCATTCTTTGACATTGCCTTTCTTAGGGATTGGAATGAAAACTGACCTTTTCCAGTTCTGTGGCCACTGCTGAGTTTTCAAGATTTGCTGGCATATTGAGTGCAGCACTTTCACAGCATCATTTTTAGGATTTGAAATAGCTCAACTGGAATTCCATCACCTCAACTAGCTTTGTTCATAGTGATGCTTTCTAAGGCCCACTTGACTTCACATTCCAGGATATCTGGCTCTAGGTGAGTGATCACACCATCGTGATTATCTGGGTCATGAAGATCTTTTTTGTACAGTTCTTCTGTGTAATCTTGCCACCTCTTCTTAATATCTTTTGCTTCTGCTTCAATTGCATTCATCTCACACACTAGTAAAGAAATGCTCAAAATTCTCCAAGCCAGGCTTCAACAATACATGAACCATGAACTTCCAGATGTTCAAGCTGGTTTTAGAAAAGGCAGAGGAACCAGGGATCAAATTGCCAACAACCGTTGAATCATCAAAAGAGCAAGAGAGTTCCAGAAAAACATCTATTTCTGCTTTATCGACTATGCCAAAGCCTTTGACTGTGTGGATCACAACAAACTGGGGAAAATTCTGAAAGAGATGGGAATACCAGACCACCTGACCTGCTTCCTGAGAAATCTGCATGCAAGTCAAGAAGAAACAGTTAGAACTGGACATGGAACAACAGACTGGTTCCAAATAGGAAAAGGAGTACTTTAAGGCAGTATATTGTAACCCTGCTTATTTAACTTATGTGCAGAGTACATCATTAGAAATGCTGGGCTGGATGAAGAACAAGCTGGAATCAAGATTGCTGGGAGAAATATCAATAACCTCAGATGTGCAGATGATGCCATCCTTATGGCAGAAAGTGAAGAAGAACTAAAGAGCCTCTCGATGAAAGTGAAAGAAGAGAGTGAAAAAGTTGGCTTAAAGCTCAACATTCAGAAAACAAAGATCATGGCATCCTGTCCGATCAGTTCATGGCAAATAGATGGGGAAACAGTGTCAGACTTTATTTTTTGGGGATCCAAAATCACTGCTGATGGTGACTGCAGCCATGAAACTCAAAGACGCTTACTCCTTGGAAAGAAAGTTATGATCAACCTAGACAGCATATTAAAAACAGAGACATTACTTTGCCAACAAAGGTCCATCTAGTCAAGGCTATGGTTTTTCCAGTAGTCATATATGGATGTGAGATTTGGACCATAAAGAAAGCTGAGCCCAAAGAATTGATGCTTTTGAACTGTGGTGTTGGAGAAGACTCTTGAGAGTCCCTTGGACAGCAAGGAGATCCAACCAGTCCATCCTAAGGGAAATCAGTCCTGAATATTCATTGGGAGGACTGATGTTGAAGCTGAAACTCCAATACTTTGGCCACCTTATGTGAAGAGCTGACTCATTTGAAAAGACCCTGATGCTGGGAAAGATTGAAGGCAGGAGGAGAAGGAGATGACAGAGGATGAGATGGTTAGATGGCATCACTGACTCAATGGACATGAGTTTGAGTAAAGTCCGGGAGTTGGTGATGGACAGGAAGGCCTGGCGTGCTGCAGTCCATGAGGACTCAAAGAGTCAGACACGGACTGAGCAACTGGACTGAAAATAATTCCTGGGCTTCCCAGGAGGCTCAGTCATAAAGAATGTGCCTTCCAATATAGGAGCCTAGGGTTGGGAACATACTCTGGAGGAGGGAATGGCAACCCATTCCAGTATTCTTGCCTGGAGACCCCAGGAATGGAGGAATCTGGCAATCTACAGTCCATGGAATCACAGAGTCCCACACAGCTGAGCAACTGAGCACACACACAACCAAAAAATAACTAAGCAAAGTCATCTGTACTTTCTTTCTCTACTATTTTTAAGAAATTTTTGTAATTTGCTTAAATGATTAGTTTCATTCTTTTATCTATGTAAAAAGAAAAAATCTAAAGGGAAACTACAGTAAACAACTAGGGTAAGAAATAGTACAGTTTGGGCTTGTTTCTTTCATTTAGAAGCGTAAGTTGGGTTAATCTCATTCTTCAGCTACACTATTATTAGTCTATGCAGATGCTTTGTTTTAAAAATATTCTTTTAATTTTATTTTGTTACCTTCTCAGTTTCAGTAAGCCCCAAGCCCCTCTTCCTTTTTTCTTTTTTTCCTCACAACTAGCAGATCTAATGTATGTAATGGTTATATTTAACTGTGGGTATAACCTTTAAGAATATATGGTGGTTTTATGTATGTCTTTTATGTGTATCTTTCTATTTTAATATGTTTTAATTTATATTTGAAATTTATCTCTATTACTTTGTTCTTTTCACTCAACATGAGTATTATTTATTTATTTATTTATTTTTTTTACTTACTTACTGCACCGGTTGGAATCTCCTCTAAAACGCCGATTAAGAGTAGTGCCAACATTACCTCTTTCTTGTTTGTGAACCTAGACAGGAGCATTCAGTCGTCCATTAAGTGATATATTAGCTTCAGGGTTTTATTAAAACTTTTTATCAGGTCGAGGAATTTCTCTGCTAGTTTACAAAAATTTTGTTTTTAAAATTAGGAATAAGTTTTTCCAATTTTTTTTTTTTTTTGCATCTTTTGAGATGATCACATGTGTAACATGGTGAATGAGATTTTTTTTTTTCTAATATGAAAGCAACTTTCTATTCTTGGGATAAACCCTACTTCTTTATGTTTTACCCATTTTGTACATTGTTAGATTATATTTGGTAGAAGTTTCTGAAGAACTTTACTGCATATATTCATGAGGAATATTGGTCTAAAGCTGGATATTATTGTAATGAGGATCTTAGAGAATAAGTTAAGAGTATTACATCTTCGGGCTTCCCTAGTGGTTCAGCGGTAAAGAATCCGCCTGCAATGTGGGAAGCCTGGGTTTGGGAAGATCCCCTAGAGGAGGACTTGGCAAACCACTTCAGTATTCCTGCCTGGAGAATCCCATGGACAGAAGAGCCTGGCGGGCTGCAGTCCAGGAGGTCGCAGAGTCAGGGAAGACTGAGCATCTAAGCAGCAGCAGCATTTCATCTTCACTTTTTGGAAGAGTGTATTTAGAATTGATGTTAGTGCTATCTTTAATGTATGGTAGAAATTACTAGTGAAGTCACTTAGGCATAGAGTTTTCTTTGTGGAAAAGTTTTAATGACTAATTTTATTTTTTCATAGATATGGGTTTAGTCAAGTTGTCTATCTTATTTTTAGTAAACTTTGATAGTTTTTGCCTTTCAAGAAATTTGTTCATTTAATCCATATTATTGAATTTATTGGCATAAAGTTGTTTCTGAAAGTGAAAGTGTTAGTCATTCAGCTGTGTCTGACTCTTTGCGACCCCTTTGACTGTAGCCCATAATATTGCCTAGTTATTATTTCTTTTTATATCTATAAAATCTATAGTGGTATCAATGCTGGGAATTTTCTTCATCTCTCTTTTGTTCCTGATCACTCTGGCTTCAAGCTTATAAATTTTATTGACTTTTAAAAAGAGCTAGATTTTAATCTCATTGATTTTCTCTGTTGTTTTCTGTTTTCTAGTTCACCAATTTCTTTTCACTGTATTATTTCCTTTCTCTGCTTACTGTTGGTTTCAATGACTCTTTCTAGTTCTTATAGAAAAAACTGAAGTAATCGATTTATTTTTTCTTTTGTAGTATATGCATATGTATTCCTTTGGCTTCTCACATCTAGGGTTGCTATTGTGAGGACTCATAAATAGTTATTCCTTTGTATTGATTTGATTTCCTTTTTTGATAGTATTTAAAATTCTCTACACTGTATAATTAGAAGTAGATTTTACAAATTTTATCCTGCTTAGCATTCTAAAAGCTCTATTAATCTGACATTGTTTTTATCCTACTAACTAGAATTAAAATTTTTTGTTTCCCTTATTTCCTGCTTCCCTTTTTTAGTTAAACCAACTGTTATCAAAGACTTCTAATCATGTAAGCATTCTTTAGTTGTAGTTCTTTATACATTTATTTTGTTCCTTAAATCAATATCACATTATACTACCTAGTATTTCTAATTTCTTTTTTATATTTGCCTATATTTGGTCAATCTTTCTTTGCTTTGTGCATTTCATCAATTATTTATGTAATTAGATTGATATTTTGTTTGTTTTCTTATGTGTCTGTTCCATTAATTCTCTTCATTTTGCTCTCTCCTTTTCAGTGTGTCTTTAACAGTGTTGTATATTCTCTTTAGAGCAGATAATTTTTCCTGTAATTTTATAATCTTCTGGAAACATTATCTGCCTCAAGTTGTAATAAGAAACTGAGAGGAGGAAAAATAGACTAGTCTCTTGCTCACATTGTACAGAGTCTTTTAGGAGGTTAGAGAGAGGTGAGCTGTGCCCCTGGACAAATCTACTGCCTTTGCAATCTGTTCTTATTTGTCCATCAGCCTCTCCTGACCACAGTGGAGCATCCCTTGGGAGACTCTTTCTATACCTACATTCAAGGCCTGCTTATTTTTAAGATCCACATTTCAAAGTTGTAACTTCTAATCCCACATGATGAGTGAAGAGATGATTATTAATAGAAGCAATTCAATTCTCAGAGATGAAAGCATTGTCTGTATCTGTTGCACATCTTCATTCCACTGCCCTCTGGTGCCAGGTTGTTTTCTCCATCTCACATTGTAAAGGCTCAGCTGTCATTATTTCTCCTATTTGGAATCATTGTAGAGCATGTTATGATATATTCAATATGAAAGAAGAGAAGGGATATATATATATATATATATATATAACATAACATATTTATATATACTTCCTACCCTATGATGATAAACACCACCACCCCACCACCCCATTTTCTCAGATTCAAATTTTCCCCTCCACAACAGAACTCGCTTCTTTTTGTGAACCCAAGGGCTTATCATAATTTTAATATTAGTTTATGGCATCAATAATCTCTTTTTAACTTATACGGGAAAGTGCACATTTTCAACAGTTTGTGTTTATCTATTTTTTTGACAAGAACTAACAGATTTTCGTGTGTTTTTCTTTTTTTGTTTTTCAAGGATATGGATATGGACATTTATGTATCTTAATTTTATGTATGTACTTATTTTTGGCTACACTGGGTCTTCACTGCTGTGTGGTCTTTTCTCCAGTTGCGGTGAGCAGGGGCTACTCCCTAGTTGTGGTGCATGGGTTTCTCATCGTAGTGGCTTCTCTTGTAGAGCACAAGCTCTAGACCCATGGGCTTCAGTAGTTGTGGTACATGGGCTCAGTAGTTGTGGCTTGTGGGCCCTAGAGCACCGGCTCTGTTTTTGTGGTGCATGGGCTCAGTTGCCCCACAACATGTAGAATCTTCCTGGATCAGGGATTGAACCCATGTCCCCTGCACTGGCAGGTGGATTCTTATCTGATGTACCACCAGGGAAGTCCTTCTTTTTCTACATTTTCTTTACTTATGACATTTTGATAGTTACATTTGTATTGTCTGAGATAGACAATACAAATATATATATATAGCCCATTATATTGTAAGCCATTAACTATACAGTTAATGGCTTATAATTTACTCTAGGACATGACCATATCTATACATACATAATACACACATATAATCGTACTCATATCCACAGTATATAATTATATGAAAGATGTTCATTAAAAGCCGATCTTGAAAGATTAATATATAATCTAAATTGTAATATGTCTCTTTTTGCTGTATATTTTGGATGCCATCATTTATAAATTAGTCATATAATTTTATTTCTTTTATAATATTTAGACAGGGAAATTCCAGAAGCCAATCTCTGATCTCCAGATCTATGTACAAGTATGTACTGGAACCAGGAATAACAAAAGAGGGTTTACTCTGTCCTATGCATCAATTAAAGGAATAAATCTCTCCACTGACCCAATCTTTTCAGATAAATAAGCTTTATAATTGATATAATAGAGACTTCCCTGATACATTAATTTTTCTACTGGACCATTGTCTAGAATGCTAAAGCATTACATTTAGTTCAGTTAACTATCTTTAAAGCTTCAAATACAGTACATTAAAATGTCTTCTATCTAAATCAATTTAATTCCTTTGCCAGGGCTGCCAAAATAAAATACCACAGAATAGGTGACTTAACCAGCAGAAGTTATTTTTTTCACAGTTTTGGAGGCTGAAGTTCTAGCTCAAGATGCCAGTAGGATCCGTTTCTTCTGAGTCCTTTGTTCTTGGCTGCCTTCCCTTTGCGTGTTCAGCCAGTGTCCCCCTGGGTGTGTGCACTCCTCATGTGTCTTCCTGTGTCCAGATTTCCTCTCCTTATAAGGACAACAGGCAGATTGGGTTAGGGCCCAACTTAATCTAATCATTTTCATTAATCACCTGTTAAAGGCACCTATCTCCAATACAGTCACAATTTGAGGTACTGAGGGTTAGAATTTCAACATATAAATTTTGATGCTACAATATTAAGCCCATAATACCAAGATTTCTGTGAAGTAAATTTTTTGTGTAATGGTAATATAGAGAAAAATTAGAATCATGTCTTAAGGAATAAAACAAAACTTTTATTTTGGAGAGTAAATTACTGAGCAACTCCATGAAAATACAGAAATCTATCCCCTATTATTCTTTGGTAGAACTAATTAGGAGATTTTAGGAGAAAAAATATTTGATTTGGGAACAGATAACAAGGCTTCTAGGCTCAGCATCATTTCTTATTAAACTAATGATACTTATTAAGCCTCTGAGTCCTCTAAGTCTTGTCATTCTTTCTCATAATATGTTTAGTAGAGCAATGTTTGGAGGGATCAATTGAATTATGTATATGCAAGTTCTACTATAATTGTAAATAATACATTATTGTTTGATATTAAATCATTATTATTATCATTATCATTATTAAAATTATCTTCAGGTTCATACAGCACATTTTTGATAAAAAAGAAATATATGTTCCCTGTGTCATTTTAAATGAAAATAAGTAGTATTAATTTTGTTGGAAAAATTTACCTAAGTCTTTTCAGTAATTTGAAAATTATACAGTATCTGAATTTGGTGGAAATCAATGAATATTTGTTGAGTCTCTCTTAAGTATAAAATACTACCTTAGGTGCCATGCATGATACAAATGTGAGCAAAACTTATTTCTGGCTTTTAAGACAATTGGTCCTAGTAAAACCTGTATGCTTATTTGAATATGGAATTTTCTTTAAAGGTAAAACTCCATGCAGTGTGGTTACAACCTATGAGGAGTTTTGTAGAAATTCATGACCTTAACTGTTGGAGCAAAGTGGAGTGATCAAAAATTGTATTTTAAGAAGATAATTGAAAAAGAGTAATTGGAGGGAAATAGACCAATTTAGGAATTCACAGTGTGAATTTGAATGAGAAATAATAAGCTAGTGAAATCAAACAACATTTGAGGTATAGATAAAGGAATGGTAAATGACAAAGACATTTAAAAATGGAGTTTGTAACCTACTAAAATATTCTTTTTCCTCCACCTTCATTTTGTGGCTTTATTTCTCTACTTCGCATCATCAAAATCTGTATTCTTTCAACCCTCCTATTAGAATCTAAACTGTGTACAGAGGCAGAATTTGTAGCACATATTTTGTTTTTCTCCCAGAAAATAGCATGAGAAAATGTACACAAAACATTCTTATTATAATTTAAAAGTTGAATTTTATTAAAATATATAGAACGAACAGTTTTGATTTTAGGTGATAGTGAGGAAAGAAAGTAGAAAGAGGTAATACCATATGCGTGAACACGAGTTGGGAAAACAAAATTTTCTTGGGGAAAAAGTTTCAGTGGCTCTGAACTGGTTCGAGTTTAAGAGACTGGAATTACAAGTGATTGGCACTGTTAAATAAATAGACTCTTTCTTTTTTTGCTTACCAAGAAAGCCTTAGATGAGAAAAGCATGCCATTAATGTATTATTATTCATCCTCTTAAAGTTTTCACCAAAGGTAAAGTTTGAATAGGCAATGGCAGAAGTTTAGAGAAATCAAATGTTAGAAGGCAGGGATAGAAATAAAGAAGAAAATGACATCTTAAAATAGATTAGAGAGGTGGAACCATTAAAGTACAATGTTATATAATACAAGAGAGAAGAGAGTGAATGTCAAGAAGACTGGGTAAAGAAAGTGAGAAAGTCAGTGGTGTGTTACTGTACAAATAGGACAAAGTTATTTGAAAGGTTTTGGTCTTCCCTGGTGGCTCAGATGGTAAAGAATCTGCCTGTAATGCAGTAGACCTGGGTTCGATCCCTGGGTTGGGGAGATACTCTCGAGAAGAGAATGGCTACCCACTCTAGTATTCTTGCCTGGATAATTCCATGGAAAAGGAGCCTGGTGGGTTACAATCCATGGGTCTCAAAGAGCTGGACAAGACTGAGCAACCAACACACATTTGAAAGGTAGAGATGGGAAGGACAAGGGAGAGAGAGCATAGTTTTTGAGTCAGGACTTGGAGAAGTATAATAGCTCATGATCAAGCAGCAGCATAGATGTGTAATACAGGGAAGCATAGTTCTAACAATACACAAGGTAGGCAAGAGAAATTCGAGGGAACTGACACTAATGGCTTCAGCAAAATTGGAGACAAGGTCATCTGATGCAGAAAACAATGGGTTTTGATGATTCAGAAGTATATAATCATTCTATGGCCATAGAAAGAGGTAAACAAAAATGATAACCAGCAAAAATGACTCATGTGAGATCTGTTTGTGGTGTTCAGTTCAGTTCAGTCACTCAGTCGTGTCTGACTCTTTGCGACCTCATGAATTGCAGCACGCCAGGCCTCTCTGTCCATCACCAACTCCCAGAATCCACCCAAACCCATGTCCATCGAGTCGGTGATGCCATCCAACCATCTCATCCTCTGTCGTCCCCTTCTCCTCCTGCCCCCAATCCTACTCAGCATTAGGGTCTTTTCTAATGAGTCAACTCTTTGCATGAGGTGGCCAAAATATTGGAGTTTCAGCTTCAACATCAGTCCTTCCAATGAACACCCAGGATTGATCTCCTTTAGGGTGGATTGATTGGATCTCCTTGCAGTCCAAGGGACTCTCAAGAGTCTTCTCCAACACCACAGTTCAAAAGCATCAATTCTGTGGCGCTCAGCTTTCTTCACTGTCCAACTCTCACATCCATACATGACCACTGGAAAAACCATAGCCTTGGCTAGATGGACTTTTTGTTGGCAAAGTAATGTCTCTGCTTTTAAATATGCTACCTAAGTTGGCCATAACCTTCCTTCCAAGGAGTAAGCGTCTTTTAATTTCATGGCTGCAATCACCATCAGCAGTGATCTTGGAGCGCAAAAAAATAAAGTTTGACACTGTTTCCACTGTTTCCCCATCTATTTCCCATGAAGTGATGCGACCAGATGCCATGATCTTAGTTTTCTGAACGTTGAGCTTTAAGCCAACTTTTTCACTCTCCTCTTTCACCTTCAATCAGAAGCTCTATAGTTCTTCTTCACTTTCTGCCATAAGGGTGGTGTCACCTGCATATCTGAGGTTATTGATATTTCTCCCGGCAATCTTGATTCCAGCTTGTGTTTCTTCCAGCCCAGGGTTTCTCATGATGTACTCTGCATATAAGTTAAATAAGCAGGATGACAATATACAGCCTTGACGTACTCCTTTTCCTATTTGGAACCAGTCTGTTGTTCCATGTCCAGTTCTAACTGTTGCTTCCTGACCTGCATACAGGTTTCTCAAGAGACGGGTCAGATGGTCTGGTATTCCCATCTCTTTCAGAATTTTCCACAGTTTGTTGTGATCCACACAGTCAAAGACTTTGGCATAGTCAATAAAGGAGAAATAGATGTTTTTCTGGTACTCTCTTGCATTTTCGATGATCCATTGGATGTTGGCAATTTGATCTCTGGTCCCTCTGCCTTTTCTAAAACCAGCTTGAACATCTGGAAGTTCACGGTTCACATATTGCTGAAGCCTGGCTTGGAGAATTTTGAGCATTACTTTGCTAGCATGTGAGATGAGTGCAATTGTGCAGTAGTTTGAGCATTCTTTGGCATTGCCTTTCTTTGGGATTGGAATGAAAACTGACCTTTTCCAGTCCTGTGGCTACTGCTGAGTTTTCCAAATTTGCTGGCATATCGAGTGCAGCACTTTCACAGCATCACCTTTGAGGATTTGAAATAGTTCAACTGGAATTCCATCACCTCCACTCGCTTTGTTCGTAGTGATGCTTTCTAAGGCCCACTTGACTTCACATTCTAGGATGTCTGGCTCTAGGTGAGTGATCATACGATCGTGATTATCTGGTGCGTGAAGATCTTTTTTGTTTGTGGTTTTTGTTTTGTTTGTGGTGACCTATCATTAATAATACACTCTGAGATTTATTATTGGTAGGTTAAATGATAGGTTAAAAATGAGGCCATTAGTTTAGGGGATTGATTTCTAGAAGTAGTGCTGCCTCTAAAACATAAAATACATAGGATATATAAATATTAGATGACTTATCAAGGAGATCCAACCAGTCCATCGTAACGGAGATCAGTCCTGGGTGTTCATTGGTGGGACTGATGTTGAAGCTGAAACTCCAATACTTTGGTCACCTGATGCGAAGAGCTGACTCATTTGAAAAGACCCTGATGCTGGGACGGATTGAGGGCAGGAGGAGAAGGGGATGACAGAGGATGAGACTGTTGGATGGCGTCACCAACTCAATGGACATGGGTTTGGTTGGACTCCGGGAGTTGGTGATGGACAGGGAGGCCTGGCCGGTTCATGGGGTCACAAAGAGTTGGACACAACTGAGCGACTGAACTAAACTGGACTATCTAAGATTTTACTTTTGGCTTTTCCAATTGTAAAACGTTTTCTAAAGATATCTTCTTGCGTGCATTCCAAGTCATGTCCAACTATTTGTGACCCTTATGGATTGTTCACTAGGCTCCTCTGTCCATGGGATTCTCCAGGTTAGAATGCTGGAGTGGGTTTTCCATACTCTCCTCCAGGGGATCTTCTCTATCCAGGGATCAAACTGGAGTCTCTTATGTCTCCTGCATTGACAGGTGGGTTCTTGACCACTACAGATTCTTTCCCACTAGCACCATCTGAAAAGCCCCTCTAAAGGTTCATTTCTTCTCTAAAAATGATTTTATATTCTGATGAATCCAAGGTAAATTTCTTGTGAATTGTAGTGAATCTTATTAAAAGAGAGTTGTTCAGGATTTTGAAAAAGAACAAATTACTGTTAAAACTATGAATAGTCAAAACCATTACTATCATATTATAACTTTTGAGGAAAATTTTTAGAACAATGCATTATTATGAGATACTGTGTTATACATGATATTTTATATATATTAAGTAGCATATACATGCATGTGTATATATACATACATATTTATAATGAAATATATCAGAAAAACTAATTTATTTATAAGTTACAGAAGAGTACTTAGATCAAATTATTCAGAAGTAACCTCACTAAGGATTGTTTAAATTAATTGAAATAAACTAGTCTAGTCATTTATTTTGGCAACAAATGTATATCTAAGCATGCATTAATTAGTTTTGTTTTGGATATTTCATGGTCATGTAAATGTGTCTTCTATGTTCTCTGAACACCCAAAATGAAAAAGAATTAACAGATCCAGTTAATGAAACACTTGTTAACGCTTATGTAGTTCAGTATCATGCACTTACTTTTGTCCACCACTTTGAACAGTGCCCCGCTTTATCTTCATTGAAATGGCTAATCCTGACAGGGCTTTTATATAAACTCTAAGTATATTTGGTCTCCACTTGCAGTTGTTTAAGAGATGTGTGCATCTCTAAAAAAAGTAGTTCTATAATCATATACTATTACTGTTCCTAGTTTACTAACACTTAGGTCAATGTGATTTTTTTAAAGATAATGGTACATTTCACTCTCTGGAATGCCTTCCACCAACACCATAGAGAAACTTCTTTTTTCCCCCATTGGCAGCAGTAAAGGAAAGTTATAGACTGACCAAGCCTTTGAACCAAAGATAATGAGTTTCAGATTAATTACTATGTAAAACATCATATACAGAAATATTTGTGTTTTTGATGGCTTAAGTTCCTTTACTGCATTAATGACTGTCCTTTTGCCTACACCTATTCCCTCTTCCTTGGCTTCACTTCTCTGAACATTTTCTGCACAACTGTCTAATGTTTGTTATATATGGGTTTCGTGGGCAGATTCAGGAACATTGTGTATTATTTTAGGTAGAAAACTGTATCTTGTATGTCAAATACCTAATTAAATATGTATATGCAATCTCTTGATGTAAAATTACTAAAAATAGGAGATTTTGGAAATCATGAAAAGTTAGAGCAAAGCATGCCTGCGTGCTCAGTTATGTCCAACTCTTTGTGACCCCGTGGATTATAGCCCACAAGGCTCCTCTCTTCATGGGATTTTTCCAAGCAAGAATACTGGAGTAGGTTGCCATTACCTCCTTCAGAGGATCTTCCTGACCCAGGAATCGAACCTGCATTTCGTGCGTTGGCAGGTGGATTCTTTACCACTGAGCCGTCTGGGAAGCCCAAAGCAAGACACATTCCTGTGTATTAAGTTACTTAGCTTGAGTGTAGTGAATAACTACAGCTTTATGGCAGCTTAATCAACATCGTTTTTGTTTTTTTTTTTTTTAATGGCAACGTTGCTAGGAAAGGCTTTAAAGAAAACTTAATTTTAATTATTTTACTAATAATGCACCTTGTTTGCTAAGAGTAACTAAGCAACACTCTAAAATATTCTATGAGTCATTCTAATGGCATTTTCTTTTGTTCAAAATACACATTCAAACATTTTAGCTTCTCTTTTCCTATAGAAGGATTTTAAGAAATGGTTTGTGATGTTTCCAGTTGGCTCTTTTGCCTCAATTTTTAAAACAAAATTTTCCTTGACATCATTAAAATGGATATTTCGTTAGTAGCATTTGCTCAGGCAAATTAGTTGGTTATGCTAGCAGTTCTGCCTAGTTTTATGAAGTCAAAAAGATGTCATCAGCCAAAATTTAGGACTGGAGTCAGTCAAACTGCCATCTCAAAACTTGTCTTTACCATCTGGGTTGATGCTGTCCTGACATAATATCTTTTTGATGGATGTAACAAAAACTTGCCATCAGCAAAGGCGGCATTCCTCAACATCTGCAGCTTCATTAGAATCAACAACAGGGTTCTGCTGGAGTAGCTGTGACACCTACGTCAGCAAGTGCTCAGTCTGAGTGAACTGGAGAGCAAGCTATTTCTTCCCGTGGCAATTGTCCCTTTTGGCGAAGATTCACATTCTTACTCAGATACCTGCATTGTATCCTGAGGTTTCAAACCCCTGTGTCACCCTGGAAATGGATGTGGTTACTTTTCATCTGTAGGCATTTATTCTTTAGCTTTGCTTACTGTGTGAAGGACACCAGTTTTCTATGTCAATTGATGCAGTGGATTTTGACCAACCTCTTCAAACTGTTGCCTCTCAAGCAGTTTGGAATATGAGGTACGTTACACACATGGGAATGTGAGATACATCGCACTTAAACCAGGGCAAGAGTGTTGAGAATTCTAGCCAGAACGCAGCTCTCTCTTAAATTATCCTTAAAATATCTGTTTTTAATCTCTGTCATTATCTTCTTATATACTCTGCAGATCGATCATCTAATTGCTTCTAGTGTGTGTGCGTGCTAAGTCACTTCAGTCATATCTGACTCTTTGTAACCCCATGGACTATAGCCCACCAGACTCCTCTGTCCATGGGATTATCCAGACAAGAATACTGGAGTGGGTTGTCATGACCTCCTCCAGGGTATCTTCCCAACCCACAGATTGAACTTGTGTCTCTATGTCTCCTGCTTTGCAAGTCTATTCTTTACTACTGAGCCATCAGGGAAGCCCAATTTCTTCTAGATATGCTATGAATTGGGCTTTCCAGGTGGCTCTAGTGGTAAAGAACCTGCCTGCCAATGCAGGAGACATAAGAGACTCAGGTTCGATCCCTGGGTTGGGAAGATCCCCTGGAGGAGGGCACTGTAACCCACTCCAGTATCCTTGCCTGGTGAATCTCCATGGACAGAGGAGCTTGGCAGGCTACAGTCCATAGGGTCACAAAGAGTCAGACATGACCAAAGTGACTGAACACACACACGTGCTATGAAATGCCCTCTGGTTGTATATTTCACATCTTGTGTTTTAAGTCAATTTTTTCTTGGTGTCCAACTGGAATATCCTATTGAACATCATGTTACCCATACAGATGTTAAAGAGATTATAGGCAGATTTAGTTTTTATGTAAATATTTTTCCTCTAAATAGATAAAAAAATTTAAAATAAATAAAACAATCTTTAAGAGAACTACATTATGTACAAATCCTGTAGACTGTATCCATGAAATGAATACCATTTAGCAAAGGAAACCCCTGAAGAGATTATCTTTAATATTGTGCTTTGCTAAAAAAAAAATTTTAGAGCTTTCATTTTGGAGTTACTTTTAAAACACACTTATATACAGCACAAGAAAACCAGCTCCTTTTATAGTTACTTTAAAACTATCCCTGCTTTCAGAACAACAACAACAAGGGTAGTGTACAACTTGCACTTAAACTATGCTTTACTCCAAATATGTTTTCTTCTTTTCCAAAGAAAATTTACTCCAATAGGTATGATAGTTTGATTTCTAAGTCATGTCTGACTCACTGGGACCCCATGGACTGTAATTCTCTGTCCATGGGCTTTCCAGGCAAGAATACTGTAGTGGATTGCCTGGGTCTTCTGCATTGAAGGAGGACCCTACTGGCTGAGGCACCATTGTTAATAGTGAAAGTATTTGAAAGGATATAGTATAACATCTGAAGGCAATTCTAGAAAAGTATTTTTAAAATGCATCAAATTTAAAGCAAAGTGACTATTTTTAAGATGCAAGAGTCATCTGGATGTGTTGATTGGATAATGTTCATTTAATAAGTTGTTGATTTATTTTCCATTTATGGAGAGCTGTGTGCTTTCTGGACATGGACACAGTCATATAGAAAGTAAAAATAAAGTGACGAATTCATTTTATTGAAAAGACTAATACTCTTTATGAAAAAACATTTTTTTTTAATTTTCTAGGCATGATAGAAAGCATGATTGATAAAGAGAGATGGCTAAACAGAAAATACTGAAATAATATTGCACTATATTTTCTAGTATTATTGTTGTTATTAATTTCCCAGCTATTGTTGTATAGAGAAGTGCTTTTTTTCATAAAATTCTTGAATTGAAAAGTGAGTACCAAATTATCATTACTTATACATATTGAAATTTAACTAGTCCTTCAGTTTTACTTTCCCTGATAGTGATTACATGGTTAAAAGTATACTGTCCAGATGGTGAATAATCATACAAATATATTAGAAATAAAAAGTCCATCTACATTATATTTACTGAATTTTAGCTTCTTTCATATCATTTTTATATTATTTATTATGCAATTTTCACTAATGCTATTCATTAGCTTTCAGTTAGGAATTTGCTAATTTATATTATAATAGAATTTTAATGCCTATTAATGAAAGTGAAGTTAATGACCTAAAATTTTACTGTTTAGTCTTTTTAGAGGTCTATTGAAATTCTTAATCACATTCCTTAGGTTTAATATTCTTATTTTGTACCATATTTTCACTTGATGTTTCTTTTCTTTAACTAAATCCATCCATATCTAATTTCATGCATTTTTAGTCACAGCTGAGCTCCCATGCCTGTGTATTAAGAAGGCTGAATTATGGTTGTTAGTTTTTAAATTGCCCTTGAAACCTCAATCACACCCAAAATTAATTCAAAATTTTAAAATGTGAGTTTTGTGAGTGTGAATGTTTGTGTTTTAAATACTAGCATATACCTTTCTTTATTTGTTTCAACCACAGTGTGGTCAGGGTGGTGTCCCCACATTTAAAGGTTAAAGCTCTGTATATAAACAATTCAGAAAATTTTCTTGCTTTTTATGAGTATAGTTAGACTCACATATTTATCCAAGCCATCCCTATTGTTCTTTAATTTCATTGGCATTGTCAAGAACAATTCTCCTCTCTAGCTTTTAAAGTGAACTTTTTTCTATTCATTTTGAATGAATCTATTTGTAATAATTTCAAAAATCATTCACATACACTTAAATAGATAACATTTCAAAATAAAGCCCATAAACCATGATGAAGAATTTTATATACTTTGTTAAATGAATTAGAGGAAAGATAGATTTTCAGTTAAAGAGTAGTAGTAGTGTTAGTCGCTCAGTCATGTCCGACTCTTTACAACCCAATGGACTGTAGCCCACCAGATTCCTCTGTCCATGAAATTCTCCAGGCAAGAATACTGGAGTGGGTTGCCATTCCCTTCTCCAGGGCATCTTCCCAACCCAGGGACTGAACCCAAGTCTCCTACATTGGCTCGCAGATTTCTCTACCCTCTGATCCACCAACTGTAGGGTTTTCAGTTAAATAGTTATTCCTAATTTTAACAAAATTGACTGATTAAATAGGAACACACATACACACACACACATTATAAATATTTTTTTGTAACTACACTTTTGAAACCTGACTTACTTGAAGTGCTTGTTTATTTTTAATACTATTACTACTTATACTTCAGTAATTCATTCAAAAATGTGGATATTCCTTCTGAAAAAAAGTTGAAAGTTTCATAGATTACATAGATTATCTGTGATCAAATAAAGTTTAAATTTGGACCTATTTGGGAAAAAGCCTAGATCACTGCTACAGAAATTTTGGCATGGTCTACTGTTCTTGAGTGATTGTGTCTATGGAGAAAGAGAGATCTGGAATGGAACTCCTGTTGCAGAGCCTACTGAACAAAATTAAAACTTAAACATTAGCAAGCAGGAATAAAATGGAATAAGACCTGTAGCTACCTAGGTATGGAATGCTAAGTCAGGAACTTATTTTAAAAATAATAGTTCAGTTCCTCAGCCATGTCTGACTTTTGTGATCCCATGAACTACAGCACACCAAACTTCCCCTGTCCATCACCAACTGCTGGAGTCTACCCAAACCCATGTCCATTGAGTCAGTGATGCCATCCAACCATCTCATCCTCCGCTGTTCCCTTCTCCTCCTGCCTTCAATCTTTCCCAACAGCAGGGTCTTTTTCAGTGAGTCAGTTCTTTGCATCAGGTGGCGAAAGTATCGAAGCTTCAGCTTAAGCACCAGGCCTTCCAATGAATATTCAGGACTGATTTCCTTTAGGATGGACTGGTTGGATTTCCTTACAGTCCAAGGGACTCTCAAGAGTCTTCTCCAACACCACAGTTCAAAAGCATCAATTCTTCGGGCTCAGCTTTCTTTATGGGCCAAATCTAACATCCATACATTAGTACTGGAAAAACCACAGCTTTGACTAGATAGACCTTTGTTGGCAAAGTAATGTCTCTGCCTTTTTAATATGCTGTCTAGGTTGGTCTTAGTTTTTCTTCCAAGGAGACAAACATCTTTTAATTTCAGGGCTTCAGTCACCATCTTCAGTGATTCTGGAGCCCAAGAAAATAATGTGTCTCACTGTTTCCATTGTTTCCCCATCTATTTTCCATAAAGTGATGGGACTGGATGCCATGATCTTAGTTTTTTGAATGTTGAGTTTTAAGCCAGGTTTTTGGAGGTTACCATAGGCCAAACAACAGGGAGATATCACAGCTCTGCCCATCAACAGAAAATTCGATTAAAGATTTACTGAACATGGTCCCACCCATCATAACAAGACCCACTTTCCCCCATGGTCAGTTTCTCCCAGCAGGAAGCTTTCATAAGCCTCTGAAAACCACAGTCACAGAAAACTAAGGAAACTGATCATATGAATCACAGCCTTGTCTAACTCAATAAAACTATGAGCCTTGCCATGTAGAGCCACCCAAATGGACAGGTCATGGTGGAGAGTTCTGACAAAACGTGGTCCCCTGGAGAAGGCAATGGCAAACCACTTCAGTATTTTGGCCTTGAGAACTCCATGAACAGTATGAAAAGACAAAAAAATAATAGGTGGATACCAAATATAAAACTTGGACTAAGGAAAAATAAAATTAATTATCAGTTTTATTGAGATAGTACCTAAAAGATAACCTCCAAATCTATGTGTTTTTAACTTGAAATGATTATTGCATGCTAGGAATTAATCAGAGATATAGCCACATGTGACCTATTTCTACTTGAAGGTACAGGCAGAAGATTCTAGTAGAGATTTGTATCAAAACAAAGAATTCTTGACAAAAGTAATTTTAATTAAATACAAAAGAATTATGGGTAGAACACATGCAAGTTGTCTCTGCCACTCCCTTTGATAGACAACAGTGTAAAATAATAAAGCATGTAGTTACTGACATTCCTTCCTGGATAACTTCCTGTACTGATTAATGGTGGATACCTACTCATTTTCCTTGTAAAGTGTCCTGGAATTTGTTCAAATTTAGCCTATATCTCCTTAAAATATTCTTTTTGCACCCAGTGGATTTAAGTTTGCTCAAGTGATATAGTGGGAATTGAACAGGTTGCCAACATCTCTCTCTCTCTCTCTCTCTCTCTCACACACACACACACACACACACACACACACAGACAAACCCCAAATATTCTTAGCATCCTCTTAAATTTAAAGTTAAATTTAGCTTTATTTAGGAATCACTTAACAGATACCTAGAATCATCATTTTTTTGAATTAACTTCAAAGGCTCTTTCTTGAAAACTCTTCTACTGTATCTTACTATGCATATAATTCTGGTTTTTTTTTCCTTATTCTTTTGGTATTTCTACTGGATTTTTGTTGTTGTTGTTTTCCATTACATAGACTCATTTGCATAAGTATTTTTTTGGTGTTTCCTTTTAAACTTTTGATTGTTTAACCTGTTGGTATTGTTTTAATTGCTAAGTCATGTCTGACTGTTGTGACCACATGGACTGTAGCCTGCCAGGCTCCTCTGTCCATGGGATTTTGTCTTGCATCTATTTTGCTTCATCCTACAGTACTTATTTTGGAAAGTTTATTTTGGTGTATCTCTAAATCACTGCCTTAAATAATACCAACAACTAATTACAGAAAAGCAATTTCAGCAAAACTGTGTCCACTGTTAAAACTCACAGCGAGTTGCTTTAGTATGCAAGTTGCCAGTCTGCCTTAAATGTTGGGATAGATGTTTAATTATCCTAATCTCACTTTTCTCATTTTTGTGATGGCTATCCCAAAACCTATATCACAGGGACACGAAGAAGATTTAAATAACATTATGTTCTTAAAATGCTTAGCATAGGATTTGCACAATAATAAGTTCTAAGTTGAGTAGTTTTAAGAAAAGCAGCTAAGAAAATACATAACAATATCAATCTGAGCCTTCCTTTAATGGATCCTTACGTTAACGGTAATTAGCCCATTATTTAAACTTTCCTGCATGGAGATTAGATTTAGTACATTTTCATGATCATTCTGAACATTTCTTTCAAATTCTGTAATAACTCCATGTGTAGTTAATACCTTTAGAATTAATAAAAATGTATTCTCTAAATTTGGGGGGGATGCTTCTTCAGCAATACCATATTTTTTTTATAATAACCTGGTGTTTCATAACTAATTGCTTACCACTTCATTAGTGCACTCTATTCATTCCTTCAAATATATATCAGATGCTTTTCTCTCAGTACCTGTGCTAGGTGTAGAGAGACAGTTGACACTGTGACTCAACAGCCATCATGAAGAGTACTAAAAAGTAACCAAATAATCATTAAATAGAATATACACTTAAAAATTGTGAAGGTTGGCTACAGTGTACTATGGGAACATAGAATTATTTAAAAACCTATTGGCTCAAATTGATTCCTTTTGATGGCTGAGTAGCTTTCCATTGGAGCTTAGGTGAGTTTCCAGGTTGTGCTAGTGGTAAAGAACCAGCCTGCCAATGCAGGAGATATAACATACACAGATTAAATCCCTGGGTCTAGAAGATTCCCCTGGAGGAAGATGTGGCAACCTACTCCAGTGTTCTTACCTAGAGAATCTCATGGACAGAGGAGTCTGGCAGGCTACAGTCCCTGCGGTCACAAAGTCAGACACTACAGAAGCAATTTAGCATGCACACACACAATATTCCTTTACACATTTAAGGCAGTAACTTTTAAAATAATTATATGTTCTCATAGAACACTGTAGCCAACCTTTGCAATTTTTACATATATATTCTATTTAATGACTATTTCATTGCTTTTTGTATTCTTCATGACTCTTTGGAGTGGTGGTGTTTAGTGTATCTCTACACCTAGTACAGGTATTGAAAGGAAGGCACCTAACATATAATTGAAATGACATATTGGACAGAAGAGCCTGGCAGGCTATAGTCCAGGGGGTCACAAAGAGTCGGATGTGACTAAATGACTAACACACACACATGTGCTCACACACACTTTCTATAAATAGCTTCTAGTACCTACTGTACATCATGCAGTATTCTAAGTAGAAGGGGATAAAATGATGAAGAAAACAAGGCAAAATTTTCCATATTCGTGTAGTATATCTCACAGCAGAAGGAGCTAAGAACTGAACTAATACATCAATAAAAAATAGGAAATATGTAATTTACTATACAGCATGGTTATTAAGTGCTATGAGAAAAAATAAAGCAGGAGGCACATCTGTGTTATCTTGGAATTGGCATTATAAAAAGAATAAATAAGAGAAGTCTCTTTGAAAAAGTGATGTTCGAGCAAAGATTGAAGGGAAGTGAAAGTGTGAGGCACACAGATATGCAAGGGAAGTATTGTAGAATTAGAGAAAATGGCAAGTTCAAGCATCTGGTTTAGATATGGCTCTTCTAATTAAAAGATACCTCAGGTTAATGATTTATATAATCATTGATGTAATTACCTTATACATATTAAATTCATGATTATTGTGATTAAGTAGACTTGATTAGCCAGTAGATGGAGAAATGATTCAAGTTGTTTCTCTCTCCTCCCTGTGGCCTGACTGATTTTTTTTCCCACTATTTAGAACCAAAGAATCCATTTTGTGTATATTTATATATGTGTGTGTGTGTGTATATATATAAAGTTACAGCAATGAAGACATTATATAAACATCATTCTTAAAATATTTTGATGAGGTTTGTATCATCTCGCAGTAAAGTTTAGAAATTCTGGAAAAGGTACTGGCTGAAAGTGAAAATGATGGTAATATTTTTTTTAATTAATTAATTTATTTAATTGGAGGCTGATTACTTTACAGTATTGTGGTGGTTTTTGAAATACATCGCCATGAATCAGTCATGGGTGTACACATGTCACCCCATCCCAAACACCCCCTCCCTCCTCCCTCCCCATCCCATCCCTTTGGGGTGTCCCAGTGCCCTGGCTTTGAGCACCCTATTTCATGCATTGAACTTACACTGGTCATCTATTTCACATAAGGTTTCAATGCTATCTCTCAAGTCATCCCACCCTTGCCTTGTCCCACAGAGTCCAAAAGTCTGTTCTTTACATATGTGTCTCTTTTGCTGTCTTGCATATAGGGCCATTGTTACCATCTTTCTAAATTCCATATATATGCATTAATATGCAGTATTTGTGTTTTTCTTTCTGACTTACTTCACTCTGTATAATAGGCTCCAGTTTCATCCACCTCATTAGAACTGACTCAAATACATTCTTTTTAATAGCTGAGTCCATTGTGTATGTGTACCACAACTTTATTATCCATTCGTCTGCTGATGGACATCTAGGTTGCTTTCATGTTCTAGTTATTATAAACAGTGCTGCAATAAACATTGGGGTACACGTGTCCCTTTCAATTCTGGTTTCTTTGGTGTGCATGTTCAGCAGTGGGATTGCTGGTTCATATGGCAGTTCCAATTTTTTAAGGAATCTCCACAGTTTTCCATAGTGGCTGTACTAGTTTGCATTTCCACCAACAGTGTAAGAGGGTTCCCTTTTTTCCACACCCTCTCTAGCATTTATTGTTTGTAGATTTTTTGATGACAGCCATTCTGAAAGGTGTGAGGTAGGGTACCTCATTGTGGTTTTGATTTGCATTTCGCTGACAAAGAGTGGTGTTAAGCATCTTTTCATGTGTTTGTTAGCCATCTGTATGTCTTCTTTGGAGAAATCTCTGCTTAGTTCTTTGGCCCATTTTTTGATTGGGTCATTTATTTTTCTGGTATTGAGCTGCATGAGCTGCTTGTATATTTTGGAGATTAATACTTTGTCAGTTGTTTCATGTGCTATTATTTTCTCCCATTCTGAAGAATGTCTTTTCATCTTGCTCATAGTTTCTTAGTTGTGAAAAATTTTAAGTTTAATTAGGTCTCATTTGTTTATTTTTACTTTTATTTCCATTACTCTGGGAGGTGGGTCACAGAGGATCTTGCTGTGATTTATGTCAGAGAGTGTTCTATGTTTTAATCTGGAGTTTTATAGTTTCTGGTCTTACATTTAGATCTTTAATCCATTTTGAGTTTATTTTTGTGTATGATGTTAAAAAGTGTTCTAGTTTCATTCTTTTATAGGTGGTTGACCAGTTTTCCTAGCACCACTTATTAAAGAGATTATCTTTCCTCCATTGTATATTTTTGCCTCCTTTGTCAAAGATAAGGTATCCATAGGTGTGTGGGTTTATCTCTGGGCTTTCTATTTTGTTCCATTGATCTATATTTCTGTCTTTCTGCCAGTTCCATACTGTCTTGATGATTGTAGCTTTGTAGTATAGTCTGAAGTCAGGCAGGTTGATTCCTCCAGTTCCATTCTTCTTTCTCAAAATTGCTCTGGCTCTTCAAGGTTTTTTGTGTTTTCATACACATTTTGAAATTATTTGTTCTAGTTCTGTGAAAATTACTGTTGGTAGCTTTATAGGGATTGCACTGAATCTATATATTGCTTTGGGTAGTATATCCATTTTCACTATATTGATTCTTCCAATCCATGAACATGGTATATTCTCCACCTATTTGTGTCATCATTGATTTCTTTCATCAGTGTTTTATAGTTTTATATACAGGTATTTTGTTTCTTTAGGTAAATTTATTCCCAAGTATTTTATTATTTTGGTTGCAATGGTGAATAGAATTGTTTCCTTAATTTCTCTGTTTTCTCATTTCTGATCTCATTTATCTCTTTCTGTCAGTATATGGGAATACATGGGATTTCTGTGTATTAATTTTACATCCTGCAACTTTACTATCTTTGTTGATTAACTCTAGTAATTTTCTGGTGGAGTCTTTAGGGTTTTCTATGTAGAGGATCATGTCATCTGCAAACAGTGAGAGTTTTACTTCTTCATTTCCAATCTGGATTTCTTTTATTTCTTTTTCTTCTCTGATTGCCGTGGCTAAAACTTCCAAAACTATGTTGAATAGTAGTGGTAGACACCCTTCTCTTGTTCCTGATTTTAGAGGAAATGCTTTCAATTTTTTGCCATTGAGGATAAGGTTTGCTGTGGGTTTATCATAGATGGCTTTTATTATGTTGAGGTATGTTCCTTCTATGCCTGCTTTCCAGAGGGTTTTTTTTTTCTCATCATAAATGGTAATTGAATTTTGTTAAAGGCTTTCTCTACATCTATTGAGATAATCATATGGTTTTTATCTTTCAATTTATTGATGTGATGTATCACATTGATTGATTTGCAAGTATTGAAGAATCCTTGCCTCCCTGAGATAAAGCCCACTTGGTCATATATGTGGTCTGTTGGATTCTATTTGCTAGAATTTTGTTGAGGATTTTTGCATCTATGTTCATCAGTGATATTGGCCTGTATTATTCTTGTTTTGTGACGTCTTGGTCTGGTTTTGTTATTAGGGTCATGGTGGCCTCATAGAATGAGTTTGGGAGTTTACCTTCCTCTGCAATTTTCTAAAGAGTTTGAGTAGGATAGGTGTTAGCTCTTCTCTAAATTTTTGGTAGAATTCACTTGTGAAGCCATTTTGTCATGGGCTTTTGTTTGTTGGAAGAATTTTGATTACAGTTTCTATTTCCTTGCTTGTGATGGACCTGTTAAGGTTTTCTGTTGATTCCTGGTTCATTTTTGGAAAGTTATACTTTTCTAAGAATTTGTCCATTTCTTCCAAGTTGTCCATTTTATTGGCATATAGGTGCTGATAGTAGTTTATTATTATCCTTTGTATTTTTGTGTTGTCTGTTTTGATTTCTCCATTTTCATTTCTAATTTTACTGATTTGATTCTACTCCCTTTTTTTCTTGATGAGTCTGTCTAATGGTTTTATTTTTTTTCTCAAAGAACCAGCTTTTAGTTTTGTTGATTTTTGCTATAGTCTTCTTTGTTTCTTTGTCACTTATTCCTGCTCTGATTTTTATTATTCCTTTCCTTCTACTAATTTTGGTGTTCTTTGTTTATTCTTTCTCTAGTTGCTTTAGATGTAAAGTTAGGTTATTTATTTGATGTTTCTTTTGTTTCTTGAGGTAAGCTTGTATTGTTATGAACCTTTCTCTTAGTTTCTCTAAACTGTTTTTACTGAATTCCATAGGTTTTGGGTTGTCATGTTTTCATTTTCATTTGTTTCTATGCATATTTTGATTTCCTTTCTGATTTCTTCCATGATCTGTTGGTTATTCATAAGCGTGTTGTTTAGCCTCCATATGTTTGTATTTGTAATAATTTTTTATCCTGTAGTTGACATCTAATCTTACCTCATTGTGTTCAGAAAAGATGCCTGAAATGATTTCAATTTTTTGGGATTTGCCAAGGCTAGATTTATGGCCCAGGATGTGATCTATCCTGGAGGAGTTTCCGTGTGCACTTGAGAAAAAGGTGAAATTCATTGTTTTGGGGTGAAATGCCCTATAGATATCAATTAGGTCTAACTGGTCCATTGTATCTGAAAATGATGGTTCTTTTAAGACTTTCAAATGTTGATGATTTTTTTTTCCTCACACTTATTTATATTTCAGAGTTTCAATTAGAGAGGAGCTAGAGACCTAGCAAAACTGTAATTAATTTTAATCCTAAAGGAAAGGGAATTATTTCCTCTGACTTCCTGTCATACATCCCCTCATCAGTTTAGGTTACACCTCATCTGTCACTTGTCATGGCATTTATCATACCATTTCAAAATTCTTAGTTTAGTTTTACAGCATTTATGAGATATTAAGCTTTGCATCCACAGTGCCTGGTATGGTCTTTTTTTACCAAGCTGGTACTCAATAAATATTGAATGAAAGTTCAGTTGAGTGAATGGAAAAGCAAGTGAATGTTTCCATGTTCCTATAAATTATTCCAAAGGTAAATGAATAGATATCAGAATTTAATAGGTATATGCTGCAGTCCTAGAAGAAAGTTGTTATGTTTCTGCATTGATTGATCACATAAAATTTGCAGTAAGAATAAAATCCTGATATCTTTAGAGAGGTTTATTGCTAATCAAAGTGACTTTATATGTCTTTTCTCATTTATTCCTCCTTAACATTTCTGTGAAATTGTTAAGGAAGTATTTTGTTCGATATGGCCAAGAAATTGTGGTTCAGGGTCTTCCATTGACCAAGTGAAGATAGTTCCTAGTTTTATTTAAATTTGATCAAATGACAGTAAAATCTATTGCTAGTTGCTATTATTTATAGAGAATAAAATATTTGACCATGAAATTTCAAGATATCTCATTTAAAGAATAAAATGCAATGGCCAGAAGAATCATCAGTGAGAATTCTGAACAGGGTAGAATGAACTATCAAATCCTGACTCATCTTCCTCCAAAGGACAACTGACTTTAACTGTACCAAATCACTTTAAACTTGCTGCCCATCATATTATACTTGGTCATAATTCTCTGTTTTATTCCTCTACTAACTCTCAATAATGGTAGGAAGAGCAATTCTCTGTTTCATTGTCTTTCCCTTCAAATAACCTGTTTTAAGAGATTGCAGATGCTTTGAGATAAAAATGCCAGGATTACTCCAAGGACTGACAGGTTTGCTAACCACCAAATGCTTTCAGATCACTGCATTTGCCTCAGATCCACCTTTGATATGAACCACATATGGCTTCAGTCCTGTTTTCCTGAATTAACTCTAATTTCCTAGTGACCAAGGTCAGATGAGTCCAGATAGGGCTCAGCTGTTCTTACCTAGCACATATGTTCCAGTGTTGTTGGTAATTTATTTACTGTAATAAAAAATTAAAATGCAAATCTCAGCCAGATTCTCCTTTACCAAGGTCTCCCTTGGTATAGGCTTTGTCAAATCACATATTAGGAATGACTACATACTGACTTTTTCATAACAATATGAAAAAAATGTTATTATAGCATTTTTACCAATATTTAAGTTAAAATTAGAAATAAAATTGGTAATTTGGATTTATTGAAAAGGAATAATTTGAGTAAGTGCCAATGACACCAAATTTACTTTGGTAATTTTGAAAATCATCAGAAATTACTGCCTCTTCTTCAAGTACTTCACCATATCCATTCATACATCCGAGTTCAACTAATTCTGCTATACATTATGGTTTAGGAGATAAATTATTGTTTAATGAATGTTTTATATTTTAAAATAAAAATAAATGGTTCTTAACATAAATGAAGCATATCTTTAAAGTTACTTCAAGATGTTTTAGGTGCTATGCTACTAGATAAAAGGGCTTCCCTGGTGGCTCTGAGTTTAAAGAATCTGCCTGCAATACAGGAGACCCAGATTCGATCCCTGGATTGGGAAGATCCCCTGGAGAAGGAACTGGCAACCCACTCCAGTATTCTTGTTTGGAGAACCCCATGGACAGAGGAGCCTGGCAGGCTGCAGTCCATGTTGTCTCAAAAAGTTGGACAAAAAGCCCTGAACAACAACTACTTGATAAACTTTTTTAAAGAATCTGAGTTGTAGCCAAAACTTCAAATATTATGTATTAAAAATCATTACAAAATAATACGGGATTTTCTTTGTATTATTGATGCTTTGTGGTCATAATAGTTCAAACAAGATTAATATTAAAGATTTCTTCTCTTATTCATAAAATAAGCTTTCCTCTAGAACACACAGAAGAAGTTAAATTCTTGTTTCCAGAGGTCTCATAAACATTTTCTTACCATTTTTAGGGTATCTGATACGTTTATGGGTCCATGAGCACAAAATGGTTTCTGAATTTTATTTTTTCTGGTTTTGCATTTATTTAAAAAAGAATTGGAATATAATTGGTTTACAATGTTGTGTTAGTTTCTGCTGTACCATGAAATAAATGAGCCGTATTCCCTCCCTCTTGAACCTCCTTTCCATCCCTACATTCCACCCCTCAAGGTCGTCACAGAGCACCCAGCTGAGCTCCCTGTGCTTTATTTGAATTTTAATTTGTATTTGACATAGAGCAAAGGGAGTGGGGAGAATAATTCATTTGCATACTAAACAATTTGAGTCAGATTTTTTTTTAAAGATGGCTTTGAATTTGTAAAATATGTTGTTCACAATAAAAGATCGATGCCAGTGGTACAAGAATAACCCCTACTTGATTGGCTTTCATATCATTTTAGAAGGGATAGAAACAAAATTTCAAAGCACTGGAGAAGGAAATGGCAGCCTGCTCCAATAATCTTGCCTGGAAAATTCCATGGACAGAGGAGCTTGGTGGGCTACAGTTCCTGGTATCACCAAGAGTCAGACACTACTGAGTGACAGAACAACAACAACATTCTTACACTAATATCTTACCAGTTATAAATGTTTCTCTCTAGAATGCTCAGGAAAAATGTTGCCTAAAACCCATTGGTTATTGGAGATCTGCAAAGAGCCAGGTAATTTCAGGTTGCATAGTTTATCTTGAGTTCTGGCAGAAACTAAAATTATATATGCTTTCATTTGGAATCATCATCTATATATTTAAAATCTTTTAAGTATACTGAGTGTTATTTTTAAAGCACAACGTCTTTTGGCATCTGTGAATTTTTTAAAAGTCTTGTATTTCTTATTCTTAACTAGAACTTTTTTTAATCCATTTGTTTACATTTCATAGCCTCTGAAAACTGCTATTGTAAAGAGACAGTGCCTTATGAACTCGTTTTATTGGTTTTATGCTGATATAGCAAAAACCAAGTCAACTTACAAGCCTCAGCATTTTGATAAAATAAACACTGCTAAACGTTGACATCCTAAATCTGCCCAATGTAATATAGAAGGAAAAGTGTCCTTAATATGGGACACACACACATATACACACACCCCAAAAGAAAGAAATTTATTCTGGTGTTTAGAGTGGCAGTGTAGTTGTGTGAGAAAATAAGATTATTTTATTTTGAATATTTTAAATATATTTCCCTGGTGGCTCAGACAGTAAAGAATTTTCCTGCAATGAAGGAGACCCAGATTCAGTCCCTGGCTTGGGAAGATCCCCTGGAGAAGGAAATGGCAACCCACGCCAGTATTCTTGCCTGGAGAATTCCATAGACTGAGGAGCCTGGTGGGCTATCATCCTTGGAGTCGCAGAGTTGGACACGACTGAGCAACAAACACTTTTCCTTTATATTGCTTTGATTTTACGATTCATTTCAAACAATATCTCTGAGACTTGATTTAATTTATTTACTTGACTTTATCTATATTACTGTGTACAACATAACTATAATGATAATACTTAGGAATATTTTTTCATTTTTGCTAAAGACAATATTGTCTCATTATGAAATTAAAATTCTTCTTTAAAATCATGATGTCATAAATCCTATCAGCAAGTTTCTCTTTAAGATCTGCCTTCACACACACAAAAATAAATAAATAAAATAATATAAAATCTGCCTTCACTACTAATATACATATATTTTTGTATCAAGTAGCCTTAGTTTACTCACCTGTGAAGTAAAGGAGTGAAACAAGATGTTCTTATGTTTAATTTTTTTTTCACTAATTCATTTTTTAACTTGACTACACTCATCTGAATAACTTCTCTTCTATATCTGATTTGCCATTATCTTAATCCTTGCCTTACAGAAAATTTATAATATTTCATGCTTAGTTTATTACCTGGCTTCATTTTTCATGTTTATCTTAAATAATACATTATTCTAGAATGCCCTTCCTAATAAATTTGGCATCAATGGTGCCAACCCATATTCCAATTCCTTAGTCTTTTCTGGTGCTCTGTGTAGGTCCTCACTTCTCTATGTCACTGTTGCTAGAGGACCTTCAAAGACTGTTTACCTTTGGCTCAGCAGGTTATTCTCCATCCCTGATTTTATCTTGTCCCTTGGCAATGATCACCAGCTACTTTATGGAGTGAAGCTAACCTTCATCTACGAGGAGATTGAGAGGACATAATATACAGGTCAATCTTTTAACATGCCCCATCTTCCACCTATGAGCTTTCGTTCACATGGCAACTTTATATTTCCTTATTTCTAAACAAGTGAACGTAAACTTTCAGACAATATACAAATATTTATTACTTTTGTTTTTAATTATCTGCTTACTGATCTTAAATGAGTTCTTCCTCTTAATATTTAACTTGTAAAGCTTTCATGTACTGTTTTTAACCTTAGAGATCCTATGGTCTTTTTTACTTTGACAGTATTCAACAAGTTTCTATTTTATTAGAAATAAAACTAGCCGAGTCTCCTTATTTCCTCCTTACACGTTAGATCTTAGAGTATTAGCACAATTCCATATGTATTTAATATATATATTTTGAAATTAGAGGTCAAGTCGATTGCACTGTTTTAAAATCCTCTTTTAGTCTACATTTCACTTGAGGATCCCATTTTTTATATCATATTTTTAATATGTATCTGATCTTTGAATGTGTTTTCTTTCAACAAAGTCCATTTAGAATTTTTCTTTGAATTTATGCAATATCTTTTACCTTGCTAAGGATATTAATGTCATTTTATTTGCTTTGTTCTTTATCATTTATGTTAGAGACTCACTGCAAGCTATAGGTGCTTAGTTAAGGATGAAAAACTTCACTTTAGGGTGATGTAGTGGTTCATTTTATTGTAAATCCATGATATGTGCCTTTAGATGTAGTTGTTATAGTACAATAATTAAGACTATGAACTGGTAGCCTATTTACCCATGTTTCACTCCTGCTTTTGCCAGGAAGAAGCCACATGAATTTAGGTGAACTATTAACAGCTCTGTGTTTTCATTTTCTAATTTTAGAATGGGGACAAAAATATTTACCACCTAATAGAAATCTTACAAGACTTAAATGATTTAATATGTATAAATTGTTTATAATAATGTTTGGCACATGTTGAACTCTATATGTGTTAGCTGCTATTATTACCTTTTTTGTTGTTATTGTTTTATTAATATTATTACTATCTCTTTAGAGAAGCTCAGTTTTGCTTAAAAATGTCTTCCTGGAGGAATTCAAAGATCAAAGACAGACAGAGGGCTGACTGATCTCAACACTGGTTACAGATTCCAACGTGTTCCTTCTGGTTTCAGTGTGGCTCGCCTAGATCAACTCATCACAGAATAAAACCTCTAGGTCTTTGCTTGAGTGGGGTGGAGCAGTCACAAAGTTGCTCAGAGATAGTTGTTTTTAAGACAGTTTTTCAATAAATTCTACTTTTGTTAGACCTTTAATCATTCTGGCTTTGAGAGGGATATAGAAATGCTAACCTCAGAAACTTTTGCAGGGGAGAAGGGGGCCCTAAAAGTTGATTAGCCCAATTGCAATTCATCTATCTGCACTCCTCCTTCCAAAATTTTGTTTCTGCTACACTTTATCTGATTCTCTTTTGCCTTGTACTTTCATGCCGTAGGGGAGAATATGTATTCAAAGATGATATTCAACCTTCCATCTTTGCCAGAGTATTTGGTGTTTTTTAAGAAAAATAAAACACAAGCACTTGGTAGTATTATGCTCTCTTTTTAACAAATAGAGTAACAAAAATGTCTTACTACTGCATAGTGTTTTTACGTGTGGTGTCTTATTTAATCCTCACAAAAACCTTAGAAGTTTGGTAGATATTTGACTACCATGTAAACTAAAAGAGATTGATAAGCTTCCATAAGAACATATCGTTTTAACAAGAGATAAAGAATTAGTGATCATTCTGACTGGGACCTACATTATTCAGAATTTATCTATATATTAGTTAAGTATAGGTAATCAATTATTTATGTGTGGCCATATTTATAGAGAAAATTACATAGTAAGCTTCATATTCAGCCTAAGTGTTTTGTTCAGGTACTTTCTTCATATACTTTATAAGCCATCTTAGCTGCTTTAAATTTAAGTGTTTCAGTAAAATTCATGTTGTTCAAGGCTTTTGTTTTTAAACTAGTGATGACTATACTATCTTCACTACTGAAAAGGATAAAAGTAATAAAATTTCCATGTGACCTTAAAGACTAGTTTTGTATTTTAACTTTCTATAAAAATAGTTTGAATTTAAAGGCATCTCATACCACACACATACATACACACATGCAATCGACAAAGACTTTAATCTTATCTCCCATATCTGGCTACACAGTATTGTGTTTTATAGCCATAATTGATAGATGACTGTGCTCAGCTGGAAATTGTAGTCAAAGAATGACAGCCAAACTAGCAAGCAAGCTGTATAAAATGTGAGTGAGCAGCAGATATTCAATATTTCTAAATTGAAATATTTAGGTGTTTATTATGAGAAACAAAACAGTTTGGATAACTTTGGTATCAAAACCTATTATCCCATATAAGAATACTAGAAATAGGTTTATTTTCTGTAGACAGGAAAGATGATTGAAGCTGTACAAAAATCATAGACAATAGATTCAAGAAAACTGGAAGTATATTAAGAGATATTTAAGTAAAAATGGAAGATAGGAAGTTATTAATAAGGACCTATTGTATAGCACAGAGAACTCAATACTGTGTAATGGCCTGTATGGAAAAAGAATCTAAAAGAGAGTATATATATATATACATTAGCCTGGCAGGCCCATGGGGTTGCAAAAGAGTCAGACACAACTTATTGACTAAACAACAACAAAGATGTTACATTTTAAATTGTCAAGTAATGAATATGCAGTTTTGATTACATGAATTTTTAGTATTACATTCATGGGATTGTGTTTATTATCAGTCACAGATTCACTAAATCAAAAACTGTGTCCAATTTTATTTTTTACATAAAATCTCTTTAATCTGAAGGTGAGCTCTGATTTTGATTTTATTTTGTATTTTGACCTCACTTAATCCAAAACATTAGGAGAAAACATTTTTTATCTTTGAAAGGAAATGAACTTGTTATAGCTAGCCTCATGTTCCTAATTTGGATAGCGAGATGTATCTTTGCAAAATCTCACTATTGGTCATAATTATTCCAGTAAGAATATCACCATAGTCTTAGCTATTCCTTTCATTTCCCATTTCTACTCCAAACATTTGACTGTTTTCCTTAAATACAACTGACATGCCTCCATAGCTGCCCAAATTTGTTATCATACCAATCTCATTCTGGGTGCTCCAGCTGCCTTCTTTCAAGGACTGGCCTTTCAACATGTTCTAATGTTCATTGGAGAGCAAAGGTTTACATTTTTATTGCTTCTTAGCTCTAAAGCTATACTTGTTTTTATAAAGCATATATTGCACCACTAGGTATTTCCCCACTTCCAAGTTAATTTTTTCTTCCCATTTTATCATTGAAATAGTGCCGTAATTTTTCAAAATATTATTCTGTAATAACTTTTAGTGGAATGAATAATATCACATTTTTGTCCTGGCACATGTAGGACTAAATACGTGCTTAAACTGCAAAAGTCTGTATACCTGTTAATCGGAAAATAGTTTCAACGTTTTATGGCAGAATAACCAGTGAGGTGAAAATCCTCCTTGTGTTTATAATTGGAATATTATGTTTTGTGTTGGTGTAAGAATGAAACTAAGGTAAGGGTTTCACAAATGAGCTTTCCATCAGCAGATGCTAACCTTTTTCCTGTTTATGTTTTACCAGTGCCTTCTGAACAAAACCCATTCCTTTCCTTTAGCAATAAGTCGTTCTGAAGCCCTACTGAGAATTTCCAGCTGGATATAAAAACTCTTCTATTTTCTTGGTCCAGGAATCCTTAGTTAGTAAGACCTGGATGATTGATTTCCTGTTGTCCTGAGGCAGGTTAAAAGAAGTTCTATGGTGTCCAGATTGTGTCTCAGCAGAAATGTAGTCATCTTACTTGTAATACCCTTATTTGTAACAAATTCCTTTTGTCTCTTCAACTTATATTTGTATGTGTCCTTGGGGGATAATGTAACATCTGTCGTATAGTCAACAACTGAATTCAGGGGAAAAAAATCTCTTACACTTTTATAGTGTCAATCGGTGTCCAGTGTCTGCATTTTGCAAATTTGATGTTATAATAATGTTGAAAGATAAAATTGTACACATGAGATACTCATGTGAGATACAAACACAAAAATCCCTCCTTATTAGTCTGTTTTATTTTCTCTTTTTTATTGCCTCCTATGATTTACTAGTTGTGAACTTTTGAATCTCAGGACATTTTTTTTATATATTTGCTAAATAAATCTGCTCCATGCCTGGAAATACAATGAAGAATTGCTCTGAGAAATGTTTCTTTACATATTTTTATTTTTTGTTGTTGTTGTTTAGTATCAATGTTACTAATAATACAATTATACAGCATTATCAGCAAACTAAATATAGTCAATTTCATCAAAATATTGTAGGATCACATGGAAACTAAGGAATATCTTTCTTATGCATCCTCTTTTTCCCCAGAAATCAAAAATCTCCACATATGACAAAATGTGGGCCTTTATGAGTAGCAGGAGGCAGTCTGTGCTCGTCAAAAGTAATGAAGAAGGAATCCAGAGAGTCCTCACCTCTGATTATGCTTTCCTAATGGAGTCAACAACCATCGAGTTTGTCACCCAGCGGAACTGTAACCTGACACAGATTGGCGGCCTCATAGACTCCAAAGGTTATGGCGTTGGCACCCCCATGGGTAGGTTTCATGTCAGCCACTTGTTCTTTGTTCATTAATCCTAGTTGCTGTGAGAAGGGAGAAAAAACAGTGCCTCCTAATACCATTAGGAATTTTGCTTCAGACAAATATATCTTGCTATATTCTGTGACTGTATAAAAACAGGAGAATAATTGGACATCTACTTCTAAAGGAATAAGTAACAAAAGAAAAAATGATTTCTACTTAAATGGTCAGTAGACATTTTTACTATATCAGAGTTGAAAAAATCCACAACATGTCCCACAAAGGGGGGTGTTTCTCTTTAATCTTACACTTAAAAAAAAAGTTTGATGAATAAAATAAAGTTTTTGGAACTTTATTTTTTCAGATTAGTGGTGTATGAATATAGTATTTGATTTTGCTGACTAAAGGAATGAGCTGCAAATGGTTAATGTGAATAATCATTTTATTTAAGAGAAGTATATGTCTTATTTAAGAGGACTAGCAGGTGATTTACCAGTAAAATACCTAGAATAATTTACACTAGGATTGATTGTATGTAACATTCTTTCTTCTATAAGACAAAATTAGTTTCAATAATAATCATGAAATGAAATAATAATAATTGCCAGAAAAGACAATGAAAATTTACATTTATTGAGCTTAATATTTATGTGTAATATATGAATATGTATATATTTATATGATAAATTAATGAATGAATAAATACATTATATTAGAGTACATACATACATGTTGTGGGCATAAGAATGGCTCCCCCCAAATGTCACTGGTTTAATCCCCCAAACATGTGAATATGTTACCTTTATTGCTAAAAAGGACTTTGCAGATGTGATTAAGGATCTTAAAATGGGGAAATTTTCCTGGATTAACCACGTGGGTCCAATGTAATTGAAAGAGTCCATGTAAGAAGGAGGCACAGGTGTCAGAGTCACAATTAAGGAGATACCACAACAGAAGTAGTGAGAAAAAGAATGTGCATATGCTAGTCCACCTGGGCTGCTGAAATAAAATACCAGAGACTGAGTGCTTGAAAAACAATAGTGAATAATGACACTATAATAGTTTTGAAACTTCTGCAAATTTGTCAACAACTGGGTCGAAATTGATTTTCATGTAATTGTGTTTAATAAATAGTATAGCCATTTTTCTCAATGTATCCTCACTCATAACTTTACTGATTTTAATTTTGAAAAGTTTCTTTCAAATCAACAAACATGTATACTATAATTAGAAAGTGAGGCACAGATTCATAAAAAATCCCATTTCATGATAAATTCAGAAATTGTGATACTATCCATGTCTTTGTTTCTTTGGGATAATTTCTAACAACTTTCAAAAGTCTAGGAAGTCCAAAAATTTTCTACCATAATAACCTCAAAAAATTCAACATTAAACTCTGTCATATTTGGTAAAGTTTATTCAAATTCATTGTAGCTGAAAGTGGTTTGAACTGGCTCTGAGATAATTCTGAGATATTCACTCCTATAACATTGCATATTCCAGCATTTATATGGTAGACTAAAAATAATGATTCCACAGTCACTGTTGGAAAGCAAAACAAAACAAAATTAGAAAGAATCTGCCTGCAATGCGGGAGACCTGGGTTTGATCTCTGAGTTGGGAAGATCCCCTGGAGAAGGAAAAGTCTACTCACTCCAGTATTCTGGCCTGGAGAATTCCATGGATGATATAGTCCACGGGGTCACAATGAGCTGGACACGACTGAGTGACTCACTTTCACTTTTAAGCTGTATAACGAGGATTCTCCAGTTTAGTTTCCAAGTGGAGTACAAAGTTTATTAAAGAATAAAAAATAAATATTTGCTAATTCAAAGTTCAATTAGAGTTGGGTTGTTAAAACTCAATACTAAATGTTTAGAACTCGGATGTACAAAAGATATTTTACAGAAAGGAATGTTTTATTTTTGACATGTTTTGTCTTGTCAGTGTGTGGTGATAGTTGTTGCTATTGTTGTTTTAAAATTCCCCGCACAAAATGAACCTCCTTTACTGCTCACACTGGGAACAGACCATCCAAAGCTCTGCCATTATTGTGCCAAAGTATATGTAATTAATTCTAACATATAAAGATGATTGAATTATCCTAATTATAATAAGCTTAAGCAACATGTCTTTTCAAAATGTTTTAACTTATATTCACAATAAGGACTGAGTTTATTGTGATAGTTTTGTGTTGATCATGTGTTCAAATTCTAGCATACTCCCCAGTTAGATCCCATATGGTTCTTTCCCTCTGTAAGAATTCCCTAAAAAATTCAACAGTTTCATGCATTCATGTACCATTTATTTGGAGTTTATGATGAGAAACTTTGATAAATTTTCAAGCTTAGTAAAAGTGAAAATATTAGTCACTCAGTCATGTCTGATTCTTGGCCATACCATGGACCATAGCCTTCCAGGCTCCTCTGTACATGGGATTCTCCAGGTAAGAATACTGGAGCAGGAAACCATACCCTCCTCTAGGGGATCTTCTGGACCCAGGTATCAAACCCAAGTCTCTTGCAAGAATCTCTGGCAGATTCTTTACCATATGTTAGAAAAGAGACTGATTGTATGCTCAAAAGTATCATCATGTAGTATTTTACACACTGGCATTCTCTATTTAGTCTTATCATTTATTGTGATCTTGGACAAGTGACATGAAATTTATATTTTCTAAATTTCTCTTTTTAATTAGTAAAATTAGAGAGTTAGACTAGGAAAACCTAAGGTCTATTTAATGCTAAATATGGTGTTTCAGATAATAGGCTTGACAGATTCCCAGAGTTTGATTTAAAGTGGGCAGGAAACTATTATATGAACTAATATGGTTTGCTGATGTCTTAGAACAAATTTTAAAAATCAAACACCTTAAACACGTATGAAGAATGGAAGCAGTGATTGATAGGTTCCTATTGCTTCACAGTTTCATTTGGAAAGAATTGAAGAAAATAAATTCATTCTGTTTTTGAAAAGAGTGAGATTCCTGTATATCCATACCTTCCTCTTTGGTTTACAGTATGTGGAGGAGGACAGAGATTTTGGCCTTTTAGTTGCTGTAAGCCCATACAAGACTAGTGCCCTCACTCCGTGGACTTTCAATTATTTGTTGAGCAAATGAACTCTACATCTAAAAATATGATGGTGCAGCAAGATTTATAAACAGAGAAAACAAATAATATTTGGAGCTAATGATCAGTGTGGCATCTTACATTATTCAATGCGATGACCTCATTGAACAAGAGTGATTCAGGGTGGTGAGAATTAAATAAGATTTGGGAAGGATATAGAAGGATTTTGGAGTATGTGTGCTAAATCCCCTCAGTCGGGTCCGAATCTTTGTGACCCTATGGACTGTAGCTCACTAGGCTCCTCTGTCCATGGAATTTTCCAAGCAAGAATACTGGAGTGGGTTGCCATGCCCTCTTCCAGAGGATCTTCCCAACCCGGGAATTCAACCACATCTCCTGCACTGCAGGCAGAGTCTTAAAGGCTGAGTCACTGGGGCAGCCCTCTTTGGAGTATGGGGCCTGAGGCATCTCACTTTGGTTCCTGTCCTCATCACAGTACAGGCGCCTGGGGTAACTCTAACTGTGGGAGGCCATCCTGTTAACTAGCTTCTCTATGGAGTATAGCACAGATATTTTTCATGAATGTTAGTTACCTAATAACACTCATAATTTCAAATTTTTAGAATAAAGACATTTGACTTATATTTAATATCAAACCTTAAGCTTGAAGGTTTTTTGTTTATTTGCTTGTTTGAGTTGTAAATACAACGTATCAGTGTACCAAGGCTATCTCCATCATATTGTTTTGCTTTGAGGAAATGCTTGCTACAAATCAATCAAAGTGAGTGAAAGTCAGTCAGTCGTGTCCAACTCTTTGTGACCCCATAGACCGTCCATGGAATTCTTTAGGCCAGAATACTGGAGTGGGTAGCCTTTCACTTCTCCAGGGGATCTTCCCAACCCAGGGATGGAACCGAAGTCTCCCACATTGCAGGTGGATTCTTTACCAGCTGAGCCGCAAGGGAAGCCCAATCAATCAAAATAATATATAATTCTCAAAAGCTCACTGGGATATTTCAGATGTGAAAGTTATTTTATAAAGGAGAGATAATAGTTGAATCAGTTCTAGGGAAGCTCCCTGTTATAGTTTATGGAAACTATACAAAGAGCAGCTTTTTTATTCCTACTCTTGACAGTGTTTACTGTAAGATATTGACTTATAAGGAAAATATAAAACAATTTAAAATAATAATATATATACTTTACTTTTAATGTAACTTTTTAAATTAAGAAAAATACACAACATTTGGAATTTCTATTTCTTCTCATTCTAACCTTATAGATAAGATGAGAGAACAAAACAAATTAAGCTATAAGCCTTAGGATGTAGCTTTTTTTTCTTCTATCTATTAAACTCAGCTGATCAGATCAACTTTTGCCCTTCTGAAAAAGCTTAGTTATTGCGAAAAAATAGTCACTGATATTTGCAAGGTCACTTGCATGAGAAACTTATAGAAATCAAGTTAGATTGTATATCTATGTGGAATCATTTTTGTGGCATGTAGTTAGTGTGGTGTAATAAAGTAGTATATTAGTGTTTTAAATAGAATTAATTTTTAAAAATTAGAAGCTAGCACATGATAAATTTCTTTTATAAGGATCTTCTTAGAATTTTAATGTAAAATTATCAGTATATATTAATACAAATTCAAACTATCTAATAATACTTTGAAATAGCAAAATTATAGACTAGGAAGAACATTTCACTATATTTTTATTTTTTCACTGCCAAATAATATTGAATTTAAATTTATTAAAATGTCTCTGTATTACAAAAGTTATTTAATACATTTTACACTTTATTTTTAGCCTAATTCTGAATAAGATAAATACATTTACAGGAATAAATATTCAAATCAGTCACCTGCAGGTATTACAATATACTTTTTGTTTCTCTTGTTCAGATAACTTGTTTTCTTCTGTTTGACCTGATAATATTAAATTCTTAACTTAGTAAATTTTATTTTATTCATTCAAGCATAGCACAGAATTAAATGATTTTGAATCTCCAATACATTATGAGTCTTATTAACTCATATAAATTCATCAAAGTAGTAAATCTTGAAAGAGGCATTTCACACTTTAACCTCAAATGCTTCTGAGGAAAAAAAATTCAGGCAGTACTTTATGATTTTCTATGTCATAGCTCTGCCAAAAATATAACTTCATGAATTATTACTCAAGTCGTTAATACATGAAATGACATGCAACTCTAGTACTTGAATGAGATTCTGACATACCATAAACTTTCAACCAACATCATAACCTGAGTATCTCAACTCATTAATTAACATTTCCCTTTTATATAATCTTGTTTAAGAATAGTGATGATTTTTTGATAACCTGTATTTACTTAATTTTAAAATTTTGTTTAATTATAGGGAATAAATTTTAAAAAATAATGTTTTTAGGTGTGAAAAATAAAAGATTATTCGAATTTCTTTTCCCAGCAAAAGTTAAGGAGATGACTCTATTCAAAGCAAAGCAATGCAGGCTGTTTCTGGAAATTTAGATCGATACCAGAAATTCCTCAGGATTTTGAGTTTATACCTGCAGGAGCCATAAACTGAAATGAAAATTCTATTTTTATTAATATTGTGATCAAAGAGGAACTCCCTTTGCCTTGCTTTTACTGTTACTCAGATTTTTAGTTACTGTCATAGAGGCACGTGTGGTTAAGTGCAGGAGGTTAAACAGAAATACTATGTCTCTTCTGGACTGAGTATTGAGAAATATTTCAAAACTCATGCGTATTTTCCGTTTTTTCCCCCAAAAGTCCATGTGTCCTTTGAGCCTGCTAGGCCTCCTGTGATTCATCTAGGGGCCTGCTGTGACCATTCATCACTCTGAGTGTGATGATTAATGCCCAAAGTGTGTTGTGGACTCACTGAATGACTCAGATAGAAGCTATTTAATTAGGGAAGCTCTGTTTACACAAAATACCTTAGTGGAGCAATCAACAATGATTCGAAGGTAAATGCTAAATAAGCATAAGCTGGCTTAATTAAGCTCGTGGTGACATTAAATCCCTTTCATAGTTTTCCAGAATGCAGCAGTGCTATTTTAATGTGATATTTATGGTATGGTAGATTTTTGAAATTTTGGTGTTCTTATAATAAGTTAACTGAAATTCCTTTTCATTCATTCAAATTAAAACAACAAAAACTGGATGGGGAGGGTAAAGCAAAAAACAAATCACAGCAGTTTTCATTAAGGGATACTAAAATGTGTGTGAGAGGTTTCAGTCTTGCTTGTTAATTCGGCATAGGTTATAATCTATTTAGTTGAATGGGGAGCACTTCTACTTAATGGCATTTTTGGCTGCCTTGCCTCCCTTCTGACTACCCATACTAAAAGCCTTCTTGGCTTCTGTCTTTGGAATTTTGAGTGCATAGTGCACTTTGAGGACTAGGCAGACTCAGCAGTTGTGAGCTGTTAAGAAAGCAGCAATCTAGAGAAATCCATTAGAGCCAGTTGGTGTTATTTTGCTTTGCTGTGTTCAGTTTGGTAGAAATATTGTAAAGTTTGTGTAGGGTCCCATTAAAACTGTTTCTATTTTTAACAGTAAGCTAGTGGTACACTTCATTCATTTATTGGTGCCTCCACCAGTAAATAACATATGGGAAATACAAGTCAACTGAAAAGGGGATGCAGGAAATACTGTTTATGTGCCTATCATCCACGATGCTAAAATTTTCTATAATCTTATGTATCCCCACTTTACTTGTGGCGTTACATCAATAGTACATTTAAATAGCCAATGTATAATTATTTCTGTGAAATAAATCCACATTAAATTACTCATATCATAGAAAACTACTGAAATATGTGTAATATATGAAGAACATAATAGGCAATGTAGAGAAAAAGTAAAGATGAATACAAAGACACTGTCTTCATGAATGTCTTTTATTTTTTATGTATGTCTTTAATACTAAGGTTAAATTTAAAGACAATTTTATCAGACACAAAATTTTTATATACATTATATTTCTATTAAATTTTCTATGTAAATGTATTTACATTTTATTTCTATTATATTTACACAAAATTATTTGCATCTTATTTCCATTATATACTTATTTCTTTTATATGTAGTTATAAATAAGATTCATTCTTACTTCACAATTGGAATTTAATATTACCTTTATAAACTATTTTCTAACATATTTTATGTTACCAAATATAAAATAGCTATAGCCCTATTAATAATTAAGTTACTTTTGTCTCATTATAATGTCCTTCCACATAATCATCCTAAAGTTACAATAGGTTGTATTGTGGACTCTTTATGGTAGAAGGATATCACTTTGAACATGTGAACAATGTGAAATTTCTTTCTTGTATTTTCTAATGTTAAATGCATGAGATTTCACTGCTTCTTTATTTCTTGTTGTTTGACGAAGTGAGAGATTGGGATCAGTACTAGAAAGAGACATGTTGTTTGTTTAAGGCAGATGCCAGTGTTTATAAAAATAAAAATCAGTATGAGAAGCATGTTTTTTCCCTGTTGTGCGCACCATCCAATTCTAGAATTCCCAATTCATCATATAATAAGTACTGTAATATTCATCATTATAGATGCATAAAATTGCTGGTCTTTAGTTCTTCAGCTTTACTAAAACGAATGAATACATTTGTCTTCATTAGTTGAACATAATGCACAAAAATTGATGCAAATTATTCATCTTTCTGCAGGTCAAACCTTCCATTAAAATGCATTCTATTTTTTCATTGCACAAGCAGCATAATTTTGATGTTGGTGAAGTGATTTTGCAAGTCTCAATTGAGATCTAATAATTTTCAGAGCCTAAATTAAACAAAACAAAACAAAAAAGCCAACATACACCTGTGTTTTCCTGGCATATTTGCTAAAGCCTACATTTCATGTCACTGAAAACAGTGAGTCTCAGTAAGCTATGCGTGCTCCACAGACATCATCAACAGACTCTGAAAGCTAGAATCTAGGAAGTTACCAGAGGGAATTTGATGAATTGTGAGCACCAATGTGAGCAGCCTTCATTAATATTATAAATGTTGACCACATGGTACCTAAACAATAAATATACGGACAATTCTCATGAAAACAGAGTTTGTCCCAATAGATTTTATGTGCAAACATTAGACCATGAATTTATTTTGTTGGTGCCTTATGGTGATTACCCCAAGGCCATGGATTCAAATTACATTATAGATTATTTAGCCTGATTGACTGTGCCAGACTGTCATCCTTTGGTTAGCATGACTAAGTAAGATCAATGAATCACTGGTATTAGGAAAAAAAAAAAAAGTCAAAGCACAGAAGTAAAATGTATAAGCACTAAATTCCAAAGATGAGTGCCTTGCATTTGTTGTCCTACCATATTTTCTGTAATATGTGACCATTGTAGACAGATGACTTATATACAAATCTTAGTTCCACCTAAGTGTCCTAGAAGTCATAGGTGAAGTTACTAAGCCTCTCTGAGACTCAACATGGGTAGAATCATGTTTATATTATTGGATTAGGATTAAACATGTTAAATTTAGAGTATTTGGACTAGAATATAGGCATGACAAATAATTCTAAAATACTGTCCTGAAGAAATGTTTTATGATAAGTAAAATTGTGTATTTGTGGTTTTTAAGTTATTTATATCCTACACTTTTTGCTCTCTGTTCTTTATATTTTAGAATATATTGAATGCATTGCAGATAAGATGGGTTGTTAGTATGATATATTCCTAAACAATTGTAGGGCCTCCTCAGACAACAATTTTGTCTTTTTGCAATTCTTTTCCTTGGGGATGGTCTTGATCCCTGCCTCCTGTACAATGTCATGGACCTCCGTCCATAGTTCTTCAGGCACTCTATCTATCAGATCTAGTCCCTTGAATCTATTTCTCACTTCCACTGTATAATCATAAGGGATTTGATTTAGGTCATACCTGAATGGTCTAGTGGTTTTCCTTACTTTCTTCAATTTAAGTCTGAATTTGGCAATAAGAGGTTCATGATCTGAGCCACAGTCAACTCCTGGTCTTTTTTTGCTGACTGTATAGAGCTTCTCCATCTTTGGCTGCAAATAATATAATCAATCTGACTTTGGTATTGACCATCTGGTGATGTCCATGTGTAGAGTCTTCTCTTGTGTTGTTGAAAAGGAAAGATACATCCATTTGAATGCAGAGTTCCAAAGAATAGCACGGAGAGATAAGAAAGCCTTTCTCAGTGATCAGTGCAAAGAAATAGAAGGAAAACCATAGAATGAGAAAGATGAGAGATCTTATCAAGAAAATTAAAGATACCAAGGGAACATTTCATGCAAAGATGGGCTCAATAAAGGACAGAAATGGTATGGACCTAACAGAAGCAGAAGATATTAAGAAGAGGTGGCAAGAATACACAAAAGAACTAAACAAAAAAGATTTTCATGGCACAAATAATCATGATGGTATGATCACTCACCTAGAGCCAGACATCCAGGAATGTGAAGTCAAATGGGCCTTAGGTAGCATCACTATGAACAAAGCTAGTGGAGGTGATGGAATTCCAGTTGAGCTATTTCAAATCCTAAAAGATGATGCTGTGAAAGTGCTGCACTCAATGTGCCAGCAAATTTGGAAAACTCAGCAGTGGCCACAGGACTGGAAAAGGTCAGTTTTCCTTCCAAACCCAAAGAAAGGCAATGCTAAAGAATGCTCAAACTACTGCACAATTGCACTCATCTCACACACTAGTAAAGTAACGCTCAAAATTCTCCAAGCCAGGCTTCAACAGTACGTGAACCGTGAGCTTCCAGATGTTCAAGCTGGATGTAGAAAAGACAGAGGAACCATAGATCAAATTGCCAACATCCACTGGATCATTGAAAAAGCAAGAGAGTTCCAAAAACCAAACAAACAAACCATCTGTTTCTACTTTATTGACTATGCCAAAGCCTTTGGATTGTGTGGATCACAACAAACTCTGGAAAATTCTAAAAGATATGGGAATACCAGACCACCTGACCTGCCTCCTGAGAAATCTGTATGTGAGTTAGGAAGCAACAGTTAGAACTGGACATGGAACAACAGACAGGTTACAAATAGGGAAAGGAGTACATCAAGGCTGTATATTGTCACCCTGCTTATTTAACTTATATGCGGAGTACATCATGAGAAACGCTGGGCTTGATGAAGCACAAGCTGGAATCAAGATTGCCAGGAGAAATATCAATAATCTCAGCTATGCGGATGACATCACGCTTATGGCTTAAAACAAAGAACAACTAAAGAGCTTATTGATGAAAGTGAAAGAGGATAGAAAAAAAATTGACTTAATATTCTACATTCAGAAAACTAAGATCATGGCATCTGATCCATCACTTCATGGCAAATAGATGGGGAAACAATGGAAACAGTGACAGACTTTATTTGGGGGGCTTGAAATCACTGCAAAAGGTGACTGAAGCCATGAAATTAAAAGATGCTTGCTCCTTAGAAGAAAAGTTATGACAAATATAGACAGCATATTAAAGAGTAGAGACATTACTTTGCCAACAAGGCTATGGTTTTTCCAGTAGTCATATATGGATGTGAGAGTTGGACTGTAAAGAAAGCTGAGCACCCAAGATTGGTGCTTTTGAACTGTGGTGTTGGAGAAGACTCTTGAGAGTCCCTTGGACAGCAGGGAGATCCAACCAGCCCATCCTAAAGGAAATCAGTCCTGAATATTCATTGGAAGGACTGATTCTGAAGCTGAAACTCCAATACTTTGCCCACCTGATGCGATGAACTGACTCATTTGAAAAAACCCTGATGCCTTGAAAGATTGAAGGCAGGAGGAAAAGGAGACAACAGAGGATGAGATGGTTGGATGGCATCACTGACTCAATGGACATGAGTTTGGGTAAACTCCGGGAGTTGATAATGGACAGGGAGGTCTGACATGCTGTAGTCCATGGGGTCTCAAAGAGTTGGACATGACTGAGCGACTAAACTGAAGTGATTCCTAAGCTGTTAGAAATCATTTCCTTTGGAACCTAACCAGGGTTTTAGCATCAACGAATCAGTATATTGTAGGTTAAGTAACCATCATTCAGAGGAAAGTGATCAATATCTATTCTATGGTTTAGTCACTAAGTCATGTCCAACTCTTGCGACCCCATGGACTGTAGCTCACCAGGTTCCTCTCTCCATGGGATTTTCCAGGCAAGAATACTGGAATGGGTTGCCATTTCCTTCTCCAGGGGTCTTCTCAACCCAGGAATCAAACCCAGGTCTCCTGCATTGCAGGCAGATTCTTTACTGACTGAGCTATGAGGGAGGCCCATCTATTCTATAAAAAAAAAAAAAAAATTCTATTATAGGACATTATCTAAATGAGTAGCATAAGTTTTTTTTTTCTTTTCTTAACATTTGCTGGGTATTTAGTAAACAGAATCCAGGTTGTATTCAGAGAGGATTACCTCTGAAGATGTGTTTGTTTCCTTCTAATTTTGTCAATCTATAAGAAATATTATCACTCTTCAACCAGTTTGAATCTGTAAAATACTAAACATAAAATATAGATATAGATCATCCCTTTTCTTAAGGAGACAGACTTAAAAAATTTAGATAGGAAAACAAATTTAACATCAAAGAGGGGGAATGCAATATTGAACATAAGCTAGTAGTCTGTTATTTAATGCAGGGATTCAGAGTGGTAGAGGTTATTGAGAACCAAAAGTTGGCAAAATTGAAAAACTGACTTGAGCTCTCCCTTAGAGCCAGGGTCTGCAACCTCCAGGATCTAATGTAGCATGATCTGAGGTGGAACTGATGTAATAATAATAGAATAAGTGCACAATAAGTGTAATGTGCTTGAGTCATCCCAAAACCACCCCCCATGCCCCAGTCCATGAAAAAATTGTCTTCCACAAAACAGGTCCCTGGTTCCACAAAGCTTGGGGACCCACTGCTAAATGACAGATATTTTACTCTCCTGAAAAAGTTTGTCTTTCCCAGTTTTGGGGTTCTTGAAGATAAAAAGGATGATGATTTTATTTAAAGTTGTCCAGCTGTTATAATTCATTCATAAAAGTTTAATATTGAACTTGGAACAAAAACATCATAGTGAGGAAAGTATTCCTGACATTTTCACTCTTACCGCTATTCATACGATTATCATGCAGATGAAAAATGTTAGAAAGGCAGGGTTTCTAGAATGAAACTATTTCTACTTTCATATTTTGTGTCAGAGTTTCATGATTTAATATGTAGCAATGTGACTACAAATCTACTTCACCAGTCACTTTTAACTAATATGTATGAAATAGGTCAGAAACAGTGATAATAGTTTGCTTTTTCATTATGTGCTGATAACATTTGCCCTTCTTATTCTTTTTTCACACAAGTCAAAAAATATTCAGAATAATAATAAAAAGCAACTGGATAGAATATCTACTCTACAGTTTGAAGGTTCTTATTGATGCATTTTGGAGTAGGAAATGGCAACCCACTCCAGTGTTCTTGCCTGGAAAATTCCATGGACAGAACAGCCTGGTTGATGGCAGTCCACAGGGTCACAAAGAGTCGGACATGACTGAGAGACAGCATGCACATGCATTGATACATTTTGTGTGCCTCATATAATCATCTCCTTGTGTGATCTTAGATACTTAAATATTCTCCTGAGGATTCTACAAATATTCCTTTGTAGAATCCTTTTCTATAGAGGTCTTAACATTTTGAATTTTGAGATCTACAACAGAGAAAAGAAAAACAACCTCTATCCAATTTAAGCCAGCTATAGAATTTGAATATAGGTATTTAGCTTAATTATTTTTTTAAAATTTGTCTTAAATTTATATATATATATATATATATATATATTTGATGGTCCTTGGTGGTATATCCACATTTCTACATTGACAGAAGCATTTATATTTGGCTCCATTCCACCATGAACCCAATATCTTGAACTTAGTTCTCTATATTTAGAAAAATGAACAAAGTGAGTTTGGGAGTGCTCTCATTATTATTTGCTTTTTTCATATATATATCTTTCTAAACCAGGAATGCATATAGAAAGGAAATAGAGGAAAAACAGGTGAAAGGCAGCCAAAGAGAAAGAAGAGTTATTGTCCCTATGGTCTTCAAAGTAATGCAATACTTTTTGAATACGAAGTCAGCAGACTAACATAGTTCCATCTGTCACATGTTTCTATAATATGGTGTTCACTATAGTCATCCTCATAGTTACAAAGGTTATTCAATACATGTGTTTTGTGTTAGAGTAAAAACTCAAGGGGGGCAGGACTCATGTTACATTGTTCATCCCTATATGCCAAGCACCTGTGTGTGCATATGTAATGATTAGAATCTATCACCTGTGTTTGTACATGTAATAATTAATAGTAAAAAAAAGATTCATACATGACTCTCAAACCTGGGTCTCCCACATGGCAGGCAAATTCTTTACAATCTGAGGCATCAGGGAAGCCCTCATATCATTATTCAATAGGAAAAGATATATAGCAAAACATTAGATTATCACATACCAAATGTTGTACTAGGGTATCTGCTATGTGCTATGACTCCAAAGAAGAAGGATCCTGTATATTTCTGTGACAGCCAAGGAAATATGTACAAAGTTAGGGAAAGAGGAGCAGCAGATTATCTGGTTGTGAGGATGTTCAACCAGAAAATTAGAGAAAGTATGAAAACAGGGCTCTCCAGAGAAATAGAACTTCATAGTTTGCACTAATGGCATGTTAATATACAGTCTGAGAAGTCTGTGATGTGTTGAAGAAAGGGATTTTATGACATCATTAGGAATTGACCTTGTATTCTATAGATTTATTGTTTTGTTTTAGTCACTAGGTCATATCTCTTTTGCCATGCCAAGGTCTGTAGCCCACCAGGCTCTTCTGTCCATGGTATTTCCCAGGCAATAATACTGGAGCGGGTTGCCATTTCCTTCTCCAGGGGATCTTCCCAACCCAGGGATTGAATCTGCATCTTCTGCATTGACAGGTGGATTCTTTATCACTGAGCCACCAGGGAAACTGGTTCAATAGCTTTAGAGCACCACTAAAAATGTTTAAGCAAGAAAATGATGTTCATAGATTTCCAGTGTGGAAAGATCACAAGTTATCATGGAGAAATGATCACTTTTAGCACTCACTTACTGTTCTGTGATTAAACGTTATGAGCTGATAATTTGTTTTCAAGATGAGATTAATCTCCTTTAATTTTTATGATTATCATTTCTGAGTTCTTTACACGCCTATCAAATTGAGATTTTTTGATAGAATACCTTCAAAAGAAAATACAAAGAGTGATTAATGTAACTTTACACTAGTTTAGCTTTTATCTAACAGGAAATCTGAAATAGGTCCCATGGAGTGTTTAGTTGCTATGTATATTAAATACTTCATTTGAAATAAATGTATTATAATTATTACATATAGATTAAAGATATATAGTTTAGGTTCATGAGAAATAACTGAAGGTAAAGTTGCAGGTATGCATGACCAGCTGTTAAGTGATTAATATTTTATTCATGCATGTAAATATTATATTTGGTCTTCCCATGTGGTATTAGTGGTAAAGAACCCACCTCTCAATGCACGAGGCACAAGAGATGCGGGTTCAATCCCTGGACATGGAATATCCCCTGGAGGAGGGCATGGCAATCCACTCCAGTATGCTTGCCTGGAGAATCCCATGGACAGAGGAGCCTGGTGGGCTATGGTCCATAGGGTCGCAAAGATTCAGACATGACTGAAGCAACTAAGCACACACTCTTGCACAAATGAGTGTGCCAGTTATTCTACTAACAAAGCAGAAATAACCCCTGTCTTTATGAAATGTACAGCCAGTTACTGTAAATAAGCATTAAACAAATAGTCACAGAAATTATTTTTAGTTACAAACTGAGACAAGATCTATAGAGGAAAAGAACAGGGATGCTATGGTATTGTATAACAGCACTGTTGACTGAATACAGCATAAAACTGGAGAATAGCAATGAATCTGAAATGTAAATATAAAATTTGACTTAACACTTTCTTAAAAACAAATATGAGAGAGGCAGTGTCCTGAGAGATAATAAAACCCATCTTTTGCTGAGAAAAAAGGCTCTAAAAAATGTGGTCTAGTTCCAATATTATTGGAAGATTTTATCATGGAAATAATGGTAAAAAGAGATAGAGCTCTAAAAGCACCCAAAATATATTGTGCATTTAGGGCACCCAACTCTCATCTCAGCATAGGAAGCAAGGAGCAATTTCATAAAATATAACATTGCCAGCATCCCTGTAATTTAAGAATGAAAGTTGATGGTTCCAGCAGATAGCCTCAGACCTTTTGTGCTAGCAGTTCTTTTACTTATTAAAGCACTGACCAAGAGACACTTCTGACAGCTGATATAAATGTAAGGATGACATAAAAATGTATGAACTTGTTTATCATCCTAACTTATCCTAGATGGTCAACACTCAAAGTGTCAAACTCATATGTTTATGAACTCTTATGTGTTCTACTGAATTTAATAAGAACCTGAGAAGATGTCAATATCAGAAGTTATACCTTAATATATTTTGACTATATCATAATGGATTTTTACAATTGATTCAATATTTCATTCAAAAAACATTGTTGAATGGTTACTTTGTGACAGGTACTGTGCTAGATGCTGGATGAAAAAAGATGAATAATGGATGGTTGATTACCTATAACTGACAGGTAGCCTGATGTTTTAAGTCATTATTTAAAGCACTTCAGGTATTTGGGTATGTGTCTTAGAAATATTTATCAGATATAGCACCTTCAAAGAAGAGGAATAATTAAGGAGCTATTGAAACTCTTGGAGTCAAGTCATTGAAATTATATATACTTAGTGAATATAGTATAGTCACATACCCATACGATGTGTAAATTACTATACTTCAGAAAGTGCACAGTATCTTGGAGAAATGACATACTATGCTAGAGAAAACCTAAAATTATGAGTAGTCTATTTCATACAAATATCTTCCCAGACCCAAAGGGAACAAATACCAGGATGTTACCTAATTCTCTGTAATAAACAGCTCATAATATCATTATGATGAGTTGGATAACTATGAAATATAAAACAAAAGACACTAAAGTCCTTTAGGAAGTGGACAATGGGGATTTGTTATTATGAGAAACAGAAATACATAGCCAGCTTCTTATAATTTTAACAAAATAGTTAAAGGATCTGGGTACTATTAGGAAAAATAAAGACAGTGTATTTTCCCCCAGAATTGGTTTCATCAGTTTTGATATACAGATAGATTTAAATAGCTCATAACTATTGTCCCTCAAATGTATTTTGTAAAGGGATTTAAAAGCCAGCTGTGAAGACATGTCCTAAAGTAAGTATTGTGATGTGGATTCTTATGAGCTGATGCTTCATGAACCATACGGAGAGATAAAAAAGAACATACAAAAAATATGTGACTTGATCAGTAGTCCTGTGATGTGTAAATTCAAAGGTAAGATCTAACAGGAAACAGCTTATTTTTTACAGAGAGAACTGATGTAGTACCAGTAGTAATTATTGTTCTTGAAGGCAGTGCTTTTCAAATTGAGATTAAAACAAAATAATTGATGGAGACATTAATAGATAGGAAGGAATAAATTCTTCAATAAAACAAATTTAATCATTTAAGACATTTTTAAACTTTATCTTTCATTGGAGAAATAGCAGCCTTTTATTTTGCTAATGTGTAATGTATATTTAGACAAAAGATATATTTGTTATGGAGTATTCTTCAAGCTTATCTGAGTGATGAATTCTTTAAAAATGAAACACAGATGTATACTTCCCAAAAAAGAAGTATATGGGGAAAATCCAGTTTAGGAAATATTGTTATAATAAGTTTTAGAAAGAGATTTTTTTAGAAAGAAAGAGTGACTTTTTTTTCCTGACCTTTGTAATCGATTAAAGCATACAGAAGCCTGATTTGAAAGTAAAGACATTTTTGGCAGGATGGATGGGAGACCACTAATATATGGATATTGTGATTTTAAAATATTTCACTAAAGCATGATAGGTATTAGAAAACTTGCTGTGGAACCTTTAAAGAAAAGCTTTATATCAGTCAATAAGCCTCTTCAAGAGTTAAAAGTAAAGCTAATTCCCTTTCTTTTATCTTTTCTATATTATATTTCCTGAATAAGATAAGGAAAATGTTTGGTACACACTTAAATTGGTATGTTTGTAAAGAGCATGAACAAAACAATCAAATGAGCAAATCGATAATTTATGTGTAGCAGATTTAAACTTTAGAACCAAGAATGTATAACTACATGTGTATTCCATTCTATAAGAAACATCAAAGGATAGAAAAGAAGGGAAGGAGGGAGGGGAGGTTGAAGAGGAGGGAGAGAAAAGGAAAGGGAGTGGGAGGGGGAAAGGAAGGAGAAGAAGGAAAGCAAACAAAGAGACAATGTATGAAAAGAGTGAAGGAAAGGTACAAGGAAGGTAGGGAGGAGGAAGGAGAGAAGAAAGTAAGAGAGAAGGAAGTCAAAGCAATTTAGTAAACCCAGCAAGTTGGCTCAGAACTACTTGGTGAGATTTATATTAATTGTTTATAACAAATCACAGTTTATTTTCCTAAGGAGCTTTTAGTCTATTTGTTGGTAGGAATGTTCATGAAATTATAATTTTATGTAAAGTCCTTTGATCAAAATTTAACCTATGGGGACATTTGGAGACTAAATTTTTTTTTTTTAAATTGAGGAATTCTGAATAGGTGTGTTTGTAGATTTTATTCATGCACACATATATATTGCTGCTGTGTGTCACTCAAAAGTGCCTTTATGTCTTCTTGAGTTCTCTTTTGAGCCCCAGGTCTTATCAAGGGACTTCACTATGTAGTAATCACATGTCTTTTTTCCTTCCTTCCTTTCTTCCTCCTCCCCTTCCTTTCTCTCTCACTCTCTCCTTTTCTTTCACGTAAGCTAGAAATGGTTTTATCTGATAAACAGGCTCCTTCAGCAACTTGAAAAAAAAACCATTTTTAAACATAATTGTTCCTTACTGTCAGAATAGAGCATACGTTTAAACAACCAAAGAAAGTCTCATTGTAAGCAGAAATACAAATGCAATAAAAGCCAGAGATTGCATAGTGAAAATCAGAGAACCAACTTCAGCTTTAAGAGGTATTTGCCTTTTCTCACATGGTGTTTTTTAAAAGTAACTTATATGCCAAAATCTTAATGTAGAGAATTTTAGACAAAATATTTCCTGGGATAAAATAAAAATTTAAGTATCTAGGAACCAACCCTGTGTTGAAATTCCCACAGATTTTTAAATAAAACTTGAACTGAAAATTATCTTTCCATACTTGATGTTACAATTTTTCAGATCTTTTTGTCAAACTTGTTTCTTCACAAGTTACCTGTTTGCCCTCTTAAGCATTTGAGGATTGACTTTTAGATGCAAAAGCATACGTTATATTAGAAATATTTATAATTTCCTCAGTAGTTTTCTAGTCCAACTTAAAAGCCCTGTTGCAAAGGTACTCATCTTCCTTGAAGGCAACCTTATGGTACATAACCCCAGCTTCTCACAGCTGCCACTCCATGACCTCATGGTTCTTGGCTTGATAACCTATGGATTGAGGCTAGGTTCATACTTGAGCAAAACTTAGACTCTATCTATCTAACTAATGGCTGTTCACTTCATTAGAGCTAAGTGCATGGCTGTTCATGTTGAAAAGAAGATAAAAGATACTTTTATTCATTGATCTCAATATCTCCTTGAAAGTTTTCAACTAGATAAAGTTTCAGACCACTTTTGACTTTTTTGGAACCTGCTAGAAGTGCTTCCCAAGGAGCATCAAATAACACACCAAAGAAGTAATGTCATTATTGATGAATTATTAGTTTTTAAAATAAGTCAATAATAGAATGGCAAAGCATTGCAGTGATTTATTGTCATCGATTATATTATCTGCATTATTTCACCCTGTTAAAAAACTCAAACTGAGGTATATTAGTTTTTCAGCTTTTATTAGAACTGATTTCTATTTACATATTATGTTTACACTGAAAGGCAAGTGTGGGGAGGTCTGCAAGCAACAGGACATTTTCGTATTTTCAATAAGTGCTGGAGATAAGCCAAACCAGCAAGAAATCAAGATGTGTCCATCATTTGTTGAAAATTGGTTTACTTTTTTTTTATCTGTGCCTTATTTTGAGACTGTATTAGAGAAGATGGTGTTTGAAAATATTAGGATAAACATCATAAAGCAATTCAGTAGTTTTGGTGAATTGGCAATAAAATAATACTCTTTCAATTTTGCTCAGGATGAAAAATGACCTGGCTCAAAATATTTCTTAAATGGATCAAGAATTTTCCATATTTCAAAGTCTACTTTTCATATCAGTATCCTCCAAACATTTGTTTATAATGTACTTTCAGGCTATATTTTTATATTAGCCACCTATGGTCATTTCTATAAGTACTAAAAGTACAAAATTTGTTTCAGATACTATGTTTCCAATGTAAGGATATATTTGATAAGCTAAAATGATTTTTTCTCAATCAATGTTTATTTTGCCCAGGACACACATGATTAATCAGAATGGTAATTCAGAGTACACATGACTTTAAAGCTGGTTCTAGACTAGATGTAATGAATTAATAAAAACTGGATAGCCAAACAAGATGACCTTCATTTATATTTTTTAAATACATGCCAGAGTAGACTAAAAGCACCCCATTGTCACTCTTACAGTATGTTAGAGTTTATAATCTACTTAGGAAAATAGATCACATCTTAAAAGGTAAATGATAGTGATACTTAATGACCTAAGCTGAGTCTCCAGTAAATGATCAAGGTAGAAAATAGTATGGACTAGGCTAATCCACTGAAATTTGAAGGGCTAAGGGGAAGAATTTAAACAGCATCTTCATCAGGGTAGTGTTTGGAAGCAGACAGAGGAAGGAAACTAAGGAGCAGAAATTGTCCTACCATAATTAGATTTTGCACAGTTAAAAAAAATAAGTTAGTTCTAATTATAGGAATGGATAATGCACCTTTTAGGAAGACAGTAAAAAAGATGTATAGAAGCCATGTACTTAAACATTTCTTCTGCACAAACTGAGGATTACATTAAGGAAACAGCTTTCTACCTGGACTTGGTGTATCTTCACTCCAACTTTTCCATAAGGTACTAACTTTTCATGATTTTCCTTGTATGTCTGCTTTTTAGCTTGCCTGTTCTTGCTAAAAGAGCAGTGCTGAATTAGTCCTGTTATACTAATCAAGTAAAAAGAAGACATATAGTGCTGTTCCTTATGGGGCAAAATAGTTTCCAGATCAGGTTTTTAACTGCTCTTAGCAAAAATAATCTTTAGGTGTAGATGCAGGAATATTTAAGTCAAGACAAAATCACAGGCAACATGGAATGCAAGCTGAAATCAGTATGTTTCTACAAGCAGAAAAAACACTTAAGGATGAATTTGTGCAGAAAACTGTAATGTGCAGTGTTTAGGAAAGATTAGAGTTTAGAAATGATTAAACACTAATAACAGACTATTTTCTGGATGAGAGAAAGCAATAAGACTGATCCTTTGGGACAAATGTTGAAAGATGCATATAGTTCAGTATTATTCCATGCTTTGGGGCAACCAATTAGAAAAGTTATTACTTATCATATAACACTAATGCAGATGAACATCTACCCCATTAGCATATATACTAAATTTCATTTATACTGTTGCTTACAATGAAAATAATATTTCTTTCCAAAGTGTAAAATGATAAACAAACAACCAAAAAAAAAATCTTACAATACATCACCATGACGATTTTTGAATGATCCAAGTCTGTAGAAACCGTTACTTCTGGTAGTCGTCTCAAATAACAAATATAAATCATTACCATCTGCAAAATATTAGCCGCTCCTACCAGCTGAGCTATTTCAAATCATAAAAGATATTGCTGTAAAAGTGCTGCACTCAATATGTCAGGAAATTTGGACAACTCAGTGTTGGCCACAGGACTGGAAAAAGTCAGTTCACATTCCAATCCCAAAGAATAGCAGTGCCAAAGAATTGCACTCATCTCACACACTAGCAAAGTAACACTCAAAATTCTCCAAATTAGGCTTCAGCAGTACACGAACTGAGAAATTCCAGGTGTTCAGACTGGATTTAGAAAAGACAGAGGAACCAGAGATCAAGATGCCAGCATGTGTTGGATCATAGAAAAAGCAAAGACATTCCCCCAAAAATCTACTTCTCTTTCATTGACTATGCTAAAGACTTTGACAGTTTCACAAAAAACTGTGGAAAATACTTCAAAAGATGGGAATACTGGAGCACCTTACATACCTCCTGAGAAATCTGCATGCAGGTCAAGAAGAAACAGTTAGACTCAGACATGGAGCAATGGACTGGTTCCAAATTGGGAAAGGAGTACATCAAAGTTGTATATTGTCAACTTGCTTCTTTAACTTATATTATATGCAGAGTATATCATGCAAAATGCCAGACTAGATGAAGCACAAGCTGGAAACAAGATTACAGGAAGAAATATCAATAAATCCATATATGCAGATGATATCACAATTATGGCAGAAAGTGAAGAGGAACTGAGGAGCCTCTTGGTGAAAGTGAAAAAGCTGGCTTAAAACTCAACATTCAAAAAATGAAGGCATGGCATCTGGTCCTACCAGTTCAGTTCAGTTCATTCGCTCAGTTGTGTCTGACTCTTTGTTGCCCCATGGACTGCATTATGCCAGGCCTCCCTGTCCATCACCAACTCCCAGAGTTTACCCAAACTCATGTCCATTGAGTCAGTGATACCATCCAACCATCTCATCCTCTGTCATCCACTTCTCCTCCTGCCTTCAGTCATTCCAAGCATCAGGGACTTCTCAAGTAAGTCAATTTTTTGCATAAGGCGACCAAAGTATTGGAACTTCATCTTCAGCATCAGTCCTTCCAAAGAATATTCAGGACTTCCTTTAGGATTGACTGGTTTGATCTCCTGGCAGTCCAAGGGACTCTCAAGAGCCTTCTCCAACACCACAGTTCAAAAGCATCAATTCTTGGGGGCTCAGCTTTCTTTATAGTCCCACTATCACATCCATACATGACTACTGGAAAAAAACCATAGCTTTGGAACTTCATGGTTCACATATTACTGAAGCCTGGCTTGGAGAATTTTGAGCATTACTTTACTAACATGTGAGATGAGTACAATTGTGTGGTAGTTTGAGCATTCTTTGGCGTTGCCTTTCTTTGGGTTTGGAAGGAAAACTGACCTTTTCCAGTCCTGTGGCCACTGCTGAGTTTTCCAAATTTGTTGGCATATTGAGTGTAGCATTTTCACAGCATCACCTTTTAGAATTTGATAGCTCAACTGGAATTCCATCACCTCCACTAGCTTTGTTCATAGTGATGCTTCCTAAGGCCCACTTGACTTCACATTCCTGGATGTCTGGCTCTAGGTGAGTTATCACACCTTGATTATCTGGGTTGTGAAGATCTTTTTTGTACAGTTCTGTGTGTTCTTGCCACCTCTTCTAATATCTTCTGCTTCTGTTAGGTCCATACCATTTCTGTCCTTTATTATGCCCATCTTTGCATGAACTGCTTCCTTGATATCTCTAATTTTCTTGAAGAGATCACTATTCTGTCCCATTCTATTGCTTTTCTCTATTTCTTTGCACTGATCACTGAGGAAGGCTTTCTTATCTCTCCTTGCTATTCTTTGGAACTCTGCATTCAAATGGGTATATATTTCCTTTTTTCCTTTGCTTTTTACTTCTCTTCTTTTCACTGCTATTTTTAAGGCCTCCTCAGACAGCTATTTTGCTTTTTTGCGTTTCTTTTTCTTGAGGATGGTCTTGATCCTTGTCTCCTGTGCAGTATCATGGAGCTCCATCCATAGTTCATCGGGTCCCATCACTTCATGGAAATAGATAGGGAAACAATGGAAATAGTGATAGACTTTATTTTCTTGGGCTCCAAAATCACTGCAGATGGTGACTGCAGCCTTGAAATTAAAAGATGCTTGCTCCTTGGAAATAAAGCTATAACCAACCTAGACAGAATATTAAAAAGCAGAGACATTACTTTACCAACAAAGGTCCGTATTGTCAAAGCTATGGTTTTTTAGTAGTCATGTATGGATGTGAGAGCTGGACTATAAAGAAAGCTGAGCGCTGAAGAAGTGATGCTTTTGAGATGACTCTTGAGAGTCCCTTGGACAGGCAGGAGATCAAACCAGTCAATCCTAAAGGAAATCAACCCTGAATGTTCATTGGAAGGACTGGTGCTGAAGCTGAAGCTTCAATACTTTGGCCACCTGATGTTAAGAACCAACTCATTGGAAAAGACCATGATGCTGGGAAAGATTGAAGGCAGGAGGAGAAGGGGATGACAGAGGATGAGATGGTTGACCAATGACAGACTGACTTGATGGACATGAGTTTGAGCAAGCTCCAGGAGTTGGTGATGGACAAGGAAGCCTGGCATGCTGCAGTCCATGCGGCTGCAAAGAATTAGACATGACTGAGCAACTGAACTGAACTGAACAGAACTTGTTAATCATGACTGCTTCAAATTATTGTAACTTAATCATGGGCAGCACCATTTTTTGCACAGCTTTCCTATAAACTGAGGTTACCGTTTTATCAATGCTCTGTTTTCAATGTTGAACGATTCCTAGCCATTAACTAAATATCCTTGCCCTCTCTGCATTTCTTTTTGTAGATTTCTACTTACCATTTATTATTTTCCCAATTCTCTGAGTTGAGCCTGCCTTTTAGCAAGAGATATTTTCCTCTTTCAAAACAAAATATATTTTAACCTTCAAAATCAGAAAGGCCACCACCTCTATTTATTTTGTTAAACTTGTATTTTATACCATTTCCAGTTGATTTTTCCTGCTGAAAATAAATATTGGCACGTTTCACAGCGTTTGGAAAGAGCTCTGTTCTTTCATCGTGTTAACCTTTAATTATGAAATTCTGGTTTCCTGGAAAGCATTAACAAACCCTCTCTTTTCTTAGGTTCTCCATACAGAGACAAAATCACCATAGCAATTCTTCAGCTGCAAGAGGAAGGCAAGCTGCACATGATGAAGGAGAAGTGGTGGAGGGGCAATGGGTGTCCAGAGGAGGAGAGCAAGGAGGCCAGTGCCCTGGGGGTTCAAAATATTGGTGGCATCTTCATCGTTCTGGCAGCCGGCTTGGTGCTCTCTGTTTTTGTGGCAGTGGGAGAGTTTCTATACAAATCCAAAAAAAACGCTCAATTGGAAAAGGTAAATGTCACTTTTTTGCAACTTAAAACAATTGTTGTTATAATAAAGCCAACCATTTTTTATCTTGCCGACCAAGGGTAATACTTAGAACTGTGACTATTAGCGGTCTTCTGTCACTCGTTATATACAAAGGTTCATAGAACTCAGGATTAGCTTTGTGCTTTTAATTTAAAGGTAATATTTTTAATTGAACTGTTTCAGAACCACCAACTGTTTTCCCTCTTATTAAAGTCTGAAATTGGAGAAACTTTTGCTGCTTGAAGTTCACTGTGATTAGTTTATTGGAAGAATATAATTAATGAAGTAAAACTCAGAAACTGTTATATGAAGAAAAATTTTTCTCTGCAGTTAAGTGCTTTAAGATATGATACTCATTAATAGTTTCAAGTTAGAGAGTAAATATAATTTTTATTTGAAGATTTTTGCTCCAATACATTTTTATTTGAAAAATCTCAAAGCGCGTTGTGGAAATTGTAATGGATATTCTACATTAATGAATATGTGAGAATGTTGTAGGTTTGTTCTTTGCCACTTAATATTATTCTTAGTGCATCTTTTATTGTCTTGCACTTGAGTCTTCAGAAGAATATATATAAACCTCAAAATATAGAGATTATTGCAATTTTCCTTAGGATTTTAATATATTTAATCTTTGTACAAATATCTTTACATTCTATTCTTTAAAAAGTTTGTGAACCTAGTTCACATTATACATTTCTAGTGCTATAATTCCATTAGTTCTATAAATGTATGAATGGATATTTATAGAGAAATCTTTCTTTCGATAGTAAGTGCTACTCTTTAATATAAATGTATGACTCAGAACATAAAATTTGGCTTTAAAATTTTTAAGCCTTTTGAAACTTAGTCTTTTAGTATATAAACATCTCTTTTGTTTTTAACTGAAAAGTAATTTTTTTAATTTCTTAATTTTTAGATGCTGCATCAGAGTGAGATTATATTGTTTTAAATATTTGAAAGGTTTATAAACATTTATTTGGAAATATAAAAGTATAAATATGATGTTTTCCTTCATATTTAATAATTTATGATACAGTTATCTTTTCTGAAATCAAATTTCTGGATACAGCATTCCTACACTTTACTTCACTTAATTAATACACTAAATTCAATTTACTTCACTTAATTTAATTAAGGAAGGTAATTAATTCCTTGAATTTGTGTTAATGACTATTCCAATAGCACCATTCTGTCTATGAGTAAAATAACCTATTAAAAAGTTTGAGAAATTTGGACAATTATATGATTTATTTAATGGCTGTATCTGCTGATCTGACTAAAATATCTTTTGCAACAGATGTGACTGAAAATTAGCTCTAAGTACACTTAAGTCAAATATCTTTTGCAACCAATGTGACTGAAAATTAGGTCTAATACACTTTTTACATTATGATTTTATTATGTCAAAATGAGTTTTGGTGTCAAATCCAAAAATCTAATCAAAGATGAAAGTTATTAAATCTTTAATTTTCATATTTACTATAATTTATCAACAAATGTGATATTTGGTTAGTTAATGCTTAAAATGAGTCCCAAAGTAATATAAGGAACTTAGGTTGTCTGGTTAGAACTTCACATCATCCATATGCAGTAGTTTTCGTTCACTTATAGCTCAGGTTTAAAATAAAACACATACATTAATCTCTTGACAGCATATGATAGTCTATTGCCCTTTTCTCTTTGTATCCTGTTTGTATGATTTACTTGTGCCTTGTCTCTATGTATGATTATTTTATAGCATTAAGGTGTTTTTAAAGGATGGGAATTTACTTTTTGTAGAATCACCTTTATTGTTCTTATAAATAACTAGTTTAGTTGAATTTTTCACATATCAACCAGTTCTCAATTTCTGTGGACTTCTATGACCTTCTTCAACATTAGAAAATGGGAATCAATTGACCCGTTTGGGCTCAAGCATATAAAATATTCTATTGGAAAAAAAGAAAAAAATAAGCTGTTCTGATAGGACTAGAGCATATGAGTCACATCCTCTGATGTCAACATCTCCACAAAGCTTCGTAATGAAGTTCAACTTCTCTAGCTTCTCAGGGGAGACATTTCAGGATCTCTCTCTGTTCATCTTTGTAGTTTTATATTTTGCTTCTCCCCAATTTGTGCCTGTACTGTAACCGCACTAAATTGCTTTCTATTTTCCAAAGTCAGCCAGCTTTTAAAATACTGTTCCCATTTGACCTCAGCAACTTTTGTCCATTTTTATACCCGGCAAATTCCTGCCAGTCATTTTAGATTAGGCATTCAGGACTAGGCATCAACTTGCCGAAAAAGCTTTTCCTAATCAATAGGTATAATGAATCTGTGTACAGGGCACAACTATTTCCACAGGTGGTGTTAGATTTCTATTTTCTATTTCAATGAAATTGCCAACATCCACTGGATCATCAAAAAAGAAAGAGAGTTCCAGAAAAACATCTACTTCTGCTTTATTGACTACGCCAAAGCCTTTGACTGTGTGAATCACAGAAAACTGTGGAAAATTCTTAAAGAGATGGGAATACTAGTCCACCTGACCTACCTCCTGAGAAATCTGTATGCAGGTCAAGAAGCAACAGTTAGAACTGGACATGGAACAACAGACTGGTTCCAAATCGGGAAAGGAGTACGTCAAGGCTGCGTGTTGTCACCCTGCTTATTTAACGTATATGCAGAGTACATCATGAGAAATGCTGGGCTGGATGAAGCACAAGCTGGAATCAAGATTGCCGGGAGAAATATCAATAACCTCAGATATGCAGATGACAGTACCCTTATGGCAGAGAGAGAAGAACTAAAGAACCTCTTGATGAAAGTTAAAGAGGAGAATGAAAAAGCTGGCTTAAAACTCAGCATTCAAAAAACTAAGATCATGGCATCTGGTCCAATCACTTCATGGTAAATAGATGGGGAAACAATGGAAACAGTGAGAGACTTTATTTTGGGGGGGCTCCAAAATCACTGCAGATAGTGACTGCAGCCATGAAATTAAAATTAAATTGCTCCTTGAAAGAAAAGCTATGATCAACCTAGACAGCATATTAAAAGGTAGAGACATTACTTTGTCAACAAAGGTCCATCTCCCAGTGCTATGGTTTTTCCAGTAGTCATGTATGGATGTGAGAGTTGAACTATAAAGAAAGCTGAGCACCGAAGAATTGATGCTTTTGAACTGTGGTGTTGGAGAAGACTCTTAAGAGTCTCTTGGACTGCAAGGAGATCAAACCAGTCAATCCTAAAGGAAATCAGTCCTGGATATTCATTGAAAGGACTGGTGCTGAAGCTGAAGCTTCAGTACTTTGGCCACCTGATGCGAAGAACTGACTCATTGGAAAAGACCCTGATGCTGGGAAAGATTTAAGGCAGGAGGAGAAGGGGACAACAGAGGATGCGATGGTTGGACGGCATCACCAATTCGATGGACATGAGTTTGAGCAAGCTCCAGGAGTTGGTGATGGACAGGTAAGTCTGGCGTGCTGCAGTCCATGGGGTCACAAAGAGTTGGACATGACTGAGTGACTGAATTGAACTGATTTAAAAGAAAACCATATGACTCTATCTGTGACACTTCATTTTGTAAAAAAAGCTTAGCTGACTTCAGAAACTATCCTCATTCCAAAAACATTTGCTGCTCCTTTGAGAAAGTTGGGAATGTGTTTTATCCATTTCAAACAAGATCCATTCTTTCCTCTGTAAAGCCTTTGACATGCGTTCTTCCTTGAAAGTGAAAGCGAAAGTATAGTCACTCAGTCCTGTGCAGCATTTTGTGACCCCATGGACTGTAGCCTGCCAGGCTCCTCTGTCCAAGGAATTCTCTAGGCAAAAATACTGGAGTGAGTTGCCTTTTCCTTCTCCAAGGGATTTTCCTCACCCAGGGATCAAAGATGGGTCTTCCTCTTGGCAGGCAGATTCTTTACCATCTGAGCCATGAGGGAAAATTAGCTCATTATTTTATTCATATTTTTGTATTTCTGGTGTGTGTGGGGGGTCCCTCTTTCCCTATTAGATTCTTACCTCTTAATTCCTTTAGGAAAAGGAACTAGTGAGTTTGATTTTCATCTACATATCTCAGACAGTTTCTGTTGGTTGTAAGACTCTTTCTTCCTTTTTTATATTTCTCTGTTTTCCTCCTTCCTTCCTATTCTCTCTCTTTACCTGTTAAATGATGAAACTGATTTCAGAAACTTAGAAAGGTTGATCATAAAGAATAAAAAATAACTATGTTTTCACATAATTCAAAAGAAATATGTTTAAAGAGTAAATAAATAATAGGTTTATTAGATGTGATCCATTTTATTTATTGTGATAATTTATGTTCTTGAGCTTCATTCCTCTTCATTTTTCCTGAGAAAAATATTTTACTTTGTTGGGCTATATGGTTTAACACCTTAGTTGATTTATTAAAATTAGCTGTGAAATATTCCTAGATTTTATTGCAAAATATGCATGTGAGTGTACAGAAATTTAGTTTATTTGCACTTATAACTTGTGTCTTTAATTGAGATTTTTAGATTTTAAAACCAAAGTAAATATTTTTAAAATTATTCATTTACTCAATAATTATTTATTGAGAACCAAGTGCACAATTAATTGTATTTGCACATTGGAAGTAAGCAAGTATATATTATTCATAATTCCAGCTCCCAAATACTTTATCTCTTATCCCTTTTTCTTTCTCCATTTTATTTCTTCTTTCTTTAATTCACAATATTCTAGTAGTTTTAAAAAGAACAAATGAAAATTTCTATCTTTATCTAAATAAGCTGGTGGATATGATATACATGCAATCCAGTTGAAAATGAAGTTTATGTATAAAATTTATGAATAACTAATATTTTACCTTTCAAGTCTTACCTCTGATAATGATGATAAAATTAGTGACTATTATTATTTAAAGGTGACAATAAAATGTCTTTTATAGTACATATTTTGTAAGATATTAAAGGATCACACTGGTCTTAATGACTATAATGTTTTTATTTTTCTGAGTTGTTTGAGAACTAAGTGTACTATAAGAATGTGTTATTTTTAAATGAGGGCAGGTTAAACTAAAAAGAGAAGATAATGCTGAAATATGTAGACCTTATAAAAATATAAAAATTGTAAGCTGCATCCCTTTCGAATAACCACAAGATGATGTATTATAATTTTTTAAAATACTTAGTGGTTTTAATTTTGATGCAAATATTAATACTTCAAGGATATATTGCTTTTCACATTTATTCAAACTTGTAAACTGAATAGGTGTTTTGTTTTGGGTTTTTTTTGATGGTTTTCACCATATAACCTGACCATTACGAAAGTTACTTAAAAAGTTTTTCAATTTGGAACATGTTTTAAAAATAACTAATCAACGTGCATTTTCTAATTTTCTTTTTGCCTTATATTTTCCTTGAATTTACAAATGTTAGTGCTTGAGGTTCATTCAGTAAGTAATTCAAGAAACTGTTGCACATCTTAGGCAATTATCAATGCATTTCAGGTAACAAAGACTTGTTTGAAGTAGTCTGTGTTTACCTTTTAAATCTTACTTATAACTGAAAAAACTTGCTTAATATTTAGAATTTTAATTCCTCTGGTAACATATTTTTATGATAATACATTTATTTTTATAAGTATGAGTTATAAATTACTGTAATAATTTTATAATACTATTTTATGATAATTATTGTTTATTAATTTATGTTTGGAATTGTTCATCATTTCTTAAATTTTTGAACATGTTCACTTTTAAAAGCTATATATAATTCTGCCTTCTTTTGATTTCCAATGAGAATGGTAGTATAACTTACATAGTTGGACCTTTTGTTTCTGTGTGATACATATATAAATAGATTTATTTCCATGTAACTGAAATAGATTTGCCTGTACAAAATGTTCCTATTGAACATCAGGTTGAATGTGAATATTTGAGTTTCTTGATATGAAAAAATAATAAAATATTCCCTTTCTATTATTTAAGCATAAATAAAATATAGTAAATACATCTTAGAAATAAAAATATATAAATTATTGCTGGATATTGAATTTCTAAGCTACATTCCGTGTCTTGGATACATATTTTGTGCTTTCCTGCAAGGTGATTAAAGTACATTTTAAGAGCTATTTTGTACAGTTGTTTATCAGGACATAGTATATTTTAGTGTACGTAGTTGTTTGTATTATAGAACACTGGTAAATCTTATCAACAATAATCTTTATATAATGTGGTGATTTTCAGCCATTGAAAATTAAAAAAAGTTTTGAGAGCACATAGAATGTTCTTCAGTGTATAGTTAATAAGAAATGTAGCAGGCAGTTGTAACTCGTAGAAGGACAAATGAATGAAACAAAGAAATATGAGGAATAAGAAGAAAATCATAGTGGTTTAGTTAAAACTTGCAAGACTAGAGATTTTGTATGAAAGATTATTCAGAGGAAAAACACTTTTCAAAGCTGGCTGAATATGTATTTCATGGAACCAGGAGAATTAAAACAAGTTGTTCACAAATCCTTATGCGCAAATTGCTTCCAGAATGCTGAAGAATTAGTTCTAACAGAAATAATGCTTCATAAAAGAAGACATTTATTGGATAAGATATATGAAAGCAAACATTGTCATAAATCATCAATAAAGATTTTATTACAATATTTACATTTTTCCAAATAATACTTACTTACAAACCATGGAATATTTGTACTTTTCATATAGGGACTTTGTATTTAATATATGGAGTTTTAACTGTTAACATTCTAAGTACATTTTTAATATAAAATCTAGCTATAAATCATGTTGCTACTCAAAAGTTAAAAGTGACAAATAAACTTTGGACAAAAGTGTATTTTGTCTTGTTTTTATGTTACCACCTTTCTCTGAGAGCAGAGCATCTCTCATTTTCCACTGATAACCTCTATAGGGACTAACTGGATGGCTCCAAAAAATACTTTTTATATATAAACATAAAATAACACTTCGATTGCTAATCTTCATTTTGCTCACTAAGTAGTTGCAAAACAGCAAAAGGAGTTTAAAGTCATTCATTTATGATAACTCATACTCTTTTAATGCCCATAATGCTTTAAAACAAGATTATAGCTGGTTTTCATAAATGACCTTAGAATTTTTAAAGTGTAATATGTCATGTGAGTACAAAGTTACTCTGAGAGCTATGCAAAGATTATTATCCATATTGTGCAGAAGAGGATAAGTATCTCAAGGGTCAAGTATGTTTCTCAAGGTGAAATATGCCTAGACTAATTCTGTTTACACCACAGAACACTACAGGACATGGAAGTAAAACATTTAGTTATTTTTCTTGACAGGTTTTATCCCTGATGTTGTGTTGACAGAATGTACAGAGTAGGAGTTTGAGTTAGATAAACAGACTGTGGGCTTTGATCTGAGCCCTGGATAGTTATTTCACTTTCTAGGACATTATGCATGAGTTTTGAAATTAAAAAAAAAAGAAAAGAAAAGACTTGGAATCATTCTTCAAGTGTGTTCAACTTTGGATTATATTAATCTTTCTATATATCTTTTAAATAAATGAATGGGTTACAAATACACCATAAATTAAAATGTTTTAGAAGTTAATATAGTTAACATATATAGAGCTCTTTGCATGTCTGGCATATACTAGGAAGCTTTCATTATAATATAATTATTATTTTTACTTATAAAGCTGATACATTTTAACTGCTGTACTTTAAAGGAAAGAGAGCTTTCCTGGAATTAAGCGTTAGTTATTTGGATGTCACATACTTTGTTGAAAAATTGTTATTATCATGACTACTAGCAAGAATATGATTAACATTGCTTTTTCTTAAAATTCATTTCACAGCTATATCGACTAAAATGGTGTTGAAGCTTGTCAGACCTAATTTATTGATTTTTCTAACTTAAGTAAGGGAGGTGTAAAGATGTATAATGATGCCCCATTTTTCTCTGTCTCATTTATTTGCAAAATGCAATATAAAGTTATTCAGTAATTATTTCTGTAAGAGTCAAGGTTTCTGAGAATATTTTAATCTTTGGTTATGTTTATCATTGTAAAATAATCCAGGGTAAAGCATAGGAAGCTTTGTCATTTTATTTATTGAGAAAAAATAATTTAGTGCCATAATTTTTTCTGATTTATTATTTAGTATTCAAAAATTCCCATTTGTTAAGAATAGAGTCCGGGTAAAAAAAAACTTAGCAAAATTCAAATCACTGTTAGTGAGGCAGGCTAATATAATAACACACAGAATGGAAGTCAAGAGAACAGTATTCCTCTTTTAGTTAGAATATCAAAGTGTGCATACCTGTCTGACTAGTGCATAGCATATTTAAATAATATATACATACATATATGTATATATGGACTTTTTAAAAAGAGTACTACTCTAAAACTAAGCATCAAGATCAAAGTTTTATATGAGTTTCTTAGCTAGTCATTTTTAATCTCTCATTGCTTCACTGTTACATTCATACAGCTTTAGGTAAATCCATACTTCTGATGGATAGCACTAGCTATTTGATATTTTTAAAAGACTGCCAATTAAAGATTAAAATCAAAAGAAATGGGCCTTTTAAATGACATTTATCTTCCTTATTCAGTACACCAACATTTATATAAAATGTTGCATATTGTATCCAATATGCTTTTTATTTCCCTTTAGTTATTATTTAGTTAATTTAAGTTTTACCTAAAGTGGAACAATTTTACACAGGGATTAATTACAGTGACTGTTTGGATTTGTCTCTACCACATGTGATCTGGAATTCTTGGTCAAATGGCCTACAGCATCAGAAATTAATTAGAAAATGTCTGAGAATGAATGAGGTATCCATAATCAGTGAACAAATAATTTAAATGACAAACAAAACAAAACATTTTGGTTGAGAGATGCTAGTATATATTAGGAAATTGCACTACAAAGTCTCTTAGAAGCAGTTTCAAGATGTTTTAATAGGCTTCAATTAGAAACTGTACACAAAAATGGTTGGAAATTATTCTGAATATTGGAATATCATTTAGTTAATTTTATACTCTCAAAAAATAAGACAGTAAGATGTATAGAATAGTTTCCTCCTTAAAAAATAAATACTAAATAGAGACCTAATAATAGCCTATGTATTTATGATTATTTCTCCTTTAATTGGTATATTATTATTATGTATTCAACATGAAAGTGATGAGTTTCATAGTTTAAAAAATTAAACTTATATTTCATCAGTTGCTATTTTTTTTAAAAGACACTGCTAAACACAAAGGATTTAACTTAAAAATGAAGTTTAAATATGTTACTGTTCAATGTGGAGCATGTTTGCAACTAGATTTCTAATACTAAAAAAATTTATGTGCTTCTCAAAGTGCTGTCACGTCATGTATCATATAAACATATCTATAAATTAGACAGTTAAGCTAATAAGATTAAATTGTTCTATAACACCACGAATGATATTCTTGAGAACATTTATCTGTGGACTCTTTATGTGTTGTCTTATACGTAAAATAAAATAGCTTGTTTAAAAGGCAATGTAAATTTAACCAAATTCATTATTTTTAAGGTTTCCAGACCTTCATTGTTTCAAGAATTAGAGATGTGTAATACAGGTTGCCTCATTAAATATAGTGAATTTTATAACGAGTTTAACTAATTTAAATGCAATTATACATGCTAACAGCTCAAAGATTTAAATTTTCATTTTCAGGAATCTTCTATTTGGTTAGTGCCACCCTACCATCCAGACACTGTTTAGTAAACTTTTGAAACTTACTAAAAGAGGTTTTTAATAATGGTTAGTATCCTTACGCCTTTTTTTCTTTTTGTAGTCTGTCATATTGTGCAGAAACATTTTTGTTGTTGTTTTCACCCTAAGAAACTTACTTTGACACAATTTGTGTGTTTCTGTCCCTAAGAAGTGATTTGAAAAGCATGGTTGTTTTCTTCCGCCACCTTTTCCTCTCTTCCTCTCTCTTTTATTCTTTCTTCTCCTACTCCCTCCTCCTCCTCAGCTCCCTTCTTCTTCATTATAACTTCATTATAACTCAGGAAATTCCTGTCAAGTGCATTTAGGTTTTTCAAAAGGACATGTAAAAAATTCTGATCATGATATGAAGTAGGAAACACTATTTGTCTCTATCAAATGACAAGTTAGAAGTTTAAAAATCAGACATAGTAATTTTTTGGCAACGTACAGCACAGAGAAACAGCTATATTTCACAATCATCTGTACAGTTTCAATTTTAGGTTCTTACAGAGATCAAGATACAGAATTTACATTTTAAAACTTTAAAAAAAATTTTTTCAAATATGTTTGCTTTAGTGATACAAGTGAACCATACTTTATGATATCATTAATTTTTTTTTAATTTGTCAATGTTGACTCCAAATTTTTGCTCAAATCTAAAGATTTTCACAGTTTTGTGAAGGATTGGAAATATTATATAAGTAAGAAAAACTTACAGTCTCATGGTGACTGTATTAGAACCCAAGATAATACATTTTTTTTAGGTAAAACTTATATTGATAAATCAAAAAGAACTGTCAAAGTCAGCTTATTTAGAGAAAAAATTAGCAAAAGTGGTAACATGATATTATAATCAAAACTACTGATTGACTGCTTAAAGCTTGCTTGATTAAATTTTTTACTTTCTAATGACTTAAGAAAATAGAGAAAGCCTAAAATGATAATGGCGGGATTACATGTTTACAATTTTCAGAGTTTCTAAATTTGTAAATATCATTTACTTAAGATAATTTTAAATTATTTATGCTTGATTGGGGCAGGATATATGCTTATAATTTATATTAATCAGTATTACAAGTTTTATATTACATAAAATTGCTTTAAAAGAGTTTAAATGTATTTATTTATAGTCTGAAGTTAAGTATAGGCTATTAATACAATTTACTTCCTAACTAACTAGAAATAAAATTGAATCAGTTCAATCGTAGCTGAATAGTTACGCATATTTGTAAGATTTTTTCCTGAGAAAATCAGTTGTTTAGACCACTCTCTTACTATGGATAAAATATCTTTATTTTATCACTTTTGAAATCAATATAATCATGGTATCTAAAAACTGAGTTTGCCAAAGAGAATGTTATAAATTTTTTAACATTTGGGAAATTTAGTTATTTTAAATGAAGGCTTATTTCAAACAATTCAACATTATTCACATCCTATAACATTTTTAAAGTGTTGATGGCATCAAGTTCTAACATTGTTATATTATCTAATCAATTCTTCTGTTAAATGTTTCAACAGAGAACCAAGACTAAGTTACCTCAAGACTATGTATTCCTCCCTCTTTTGGAGTCAGATTTTTCCATTTCTGCAGTGTTGTCATCATCACCATCTTCATCATCATTTTCATCATGTTCTTAATAAGTACATCTAATAGTAGGTATTAAGCAACAAGAAACACTGTGTCCATATACTGGCTATCAGGTGTCATATAGATCCTTTAATAGAAACAGAATCTGTGAATTTCAAAACCATATAATTGAACACATAATAAATAATACATAGAAATAACTCTGCAGTTAGTTGGGAATTCATGTGTAGCATTTAATCATCTCCCATGACAAACACTAATAAATTAATATTTTTATTAATTTAATGTTATTAAACAAATAACAAAGTTTTATCTGATTAATTAGCTTGCTTGTATACAGTATATTTTACTAAGCTTCTGAAAAAAGAATTTTTAAGCAATTGAATTGCAAGCATTGTTAAAAAAGAATTAAAATATTAAGGTCATGTATGGCTATTGTTAATTTGGTCAACATGTGTACAAATCAGTGCTGTGAGCACTTGATATCTACTCTTTACAATTCAATGAGAGGGAAACATGGAAGCCCTAGAGGCCAGACAGAGAAACATGATAGTGAGGGAAAAATAGTAAATTGAGTAGATACAATAAGCCTGGTCAATTGGAAAGTGGTTCCTGAATAAGTTAAAATTTAAGTCATGTCGGGAGGTAAGGGATAAAGCTGGACTGATGTGAAAAATGAAAGAATTCTGCTGAGTACCAGAGCAAGAAGAAACAAAGGAGAAAAACTTTGGAGGTCCAAAGAGAAGCATGTGTGTAAAGAAAAAAAAAAAAGAAGAAGAGGAATAGGTTGGGGGAGAGATAAGGTAAAATTAACTCAGAGAGGTCATGATGGAAAAAACAGATTTGAATTTCGCCTGTTTATCGGTCAAGAAAATACTATTAATAACTGATGTTAAAAACAATAGATTATTATTGATAATTGTGAGAATTTCAGGAATAGCCAAGGCATAGATTTGCGATGATCACTAAGGAAACTCTTCAACAATCCAAAGAAGAAAAATGAGAATATAGCCAGGAATGGACAAGAAGCTATCAGGGCAGGATCAAAAAACATACCATTGGGTATCAGAATATCTTGCTGGAGGTGCAGTTGTGAGCTGCATAAAGTGAGTTATCCTCTGTCATATAGATGCCCAACTTAATTCAGTATTAGTTTGTGTCACAAAAGGTGATATATGAAAAGTATTTTAAAAAATATAAGGCATGTATATGGTATTAACCATTTTTATCCTATATTATTTTGGAATTTGGTTCAGTTCAGTTCAGTTGCTCAGTAGTGTCCGACTCTTTGCGACACCATGGACTACAGCACACCAGGCTTCCCTGAACATCACCAACTCCCGAAGCTTGCTTTTGGATTTTGGAATTAGCCTAAGATGATAAACAGCAAAGAAGCAACACAAAATGCAAAAAAAAAAAAAAAAAAAGACTTCACATGCATATTTGATTAGGTTTATTTCATTATGTTTTCATATCACTTTTTGGAATTGTGTAAATTTTTCATTCTTGTCCACATTTTTAGTTGTTGTCCACATTTTTAGTTCTTGCAAAAAAATAGCCTAAGTCTTAAACCATCTGAATGTCAACAATATGCAACTGGTTCATGAATTTGATTTATATGTAACTAACACATGTATCTCAATTAGATGGAGAGGGAGACTAACAAGTTTCTGTCTTATGTTTTCAATCTGTAATAGGAATTTGAGGAGCGGGTAATAAGTTTGAGGCATATAGAATTTCTGGCAAATCTATTGCCAATGAAATAGGAATTAAAAAAAATATATATATATATATAGGGTCATTTTTTCTTCATGGAATAAATTATTTATTAGTCCTCAGTTGTCAACTTGATGATGCCAAAAATTTAGTTAATATTTGTGCATGGATTTTTAAATGTGATACAATGTCATTTCATGATTAGGTCATATGTGTTTGTAATCTTCACCAATAGTTTTATAGGCATGATCACAAAAAGATATAATGAATACCAAAAATAATTTTCCATATTTTATGTCTAAATGTGTGAGTGCTATTTTTGTTCTGTTTTGAAAGGCAAAATGAAGAATCCATGTTTAAAGAAAATTTTCATATCTAACATTATGATCTAAAAGCCAGTACATATTGTCTAGTTTTTTTTAATAGCATGGATGGATTTCTGATAACTGATTGGTTTATACGTGCTTGTATTTAAATTTTAAGGTAGATTATATCTTTTCATGTTAATCAATTATATATCTTAAAACATCTTTCAACTTATGTGTAATGTATGCATTCCTAGCTGGCAGTTCACTATCAGGTGGAGATTTTCTTTAAACTTGCCCACTTTGATAAAATACTTTAATTATCATGTTTTGAGTATTAAAAGTGGAATAATTTGATACAACCATTATAATGGAATTTTTCAAAACTTCAAGGCTGCTATGTTGACAAATCTGTTGAGACTGAATTTAATATTGTTTCAGGACCATTGCAGTCGATGTGTTTGTAATATTTCCTTTTCTGTGTTATTCTGTAGAGGTCCTTCTGTAGCGCCATGGTAGAGGAACTGAGGATGTCCCTGAAGTGCCAGCGTCGGTTAAAACACAAGCCACAGGCCCCAGTTATTGTGAAAACAGAAGAAGTTATCAACATGCACACATTTAACGACAGAAGGTTGCCAGGTAAAGAAACCATGGCATAAAGCTGGGAGGCCAAACACCCAAGCACAAACTGTCGTCTTTTTTTCCAAACAGTTTAGCGAGAATGTTTCCTGTGGAAATATGCAACCTGTGCAAAATAAAATGAGTTACCTCATGCCGCTGTGTCTATGAACTAGAGACTCTGTGATCTAAGCAGTTTCAATGATCAGACGTGATTTATAAACATCATGGATCAACCGAGTTACACGGGGTTACACTGTTTATCATGGGTTCCTCCCTTCTTCTGAGTGAATGTTACATAACCATTTTGTGGCTGGTTTCAAATGCAGTCCGGGAAGAAATTACAGGTTCCTTTTGAGGTTCAACTGTTGCCAGGAGATGGAATATCAATGCCCCAAGGGTAACCAGAGGAAAAAAATCATTAAGAATAAAAATACTTGGAATCAGCAAAAACTGTAGTGTTACAAGAAACAGTTAAGTCTTCTGAACACCCAGATAAGAGGGTGATGATGTCACTAGCCCCCAGCTACTCAATATAATGGTCATCTGAATAGACAATATGTGCTTATAGGATGTGAAGAAATGTAAAGCAAAACAAATCTGAATTTCATGGCAAGTGGAATATAAAGCAGATCTTCATCAGTGTTTTTCTTTCTTTCTTTGTTTTTTTGACAGTCTGTGTCACTGATTGAAATAGAAGTGTCAAATTACCAAGGCAATAATGTTTTTTCTTATATTCACTGTGGCAGGAGATTTAACATGTATCTCGACCAAATCCCTACCTATTCCACACCCTTTCCCCAACCTCACACCAAGAATAAAAAAGCAACACATGGTTCAGAGATTCTGAATTAAAATGGATGATGTTTTGCAATCTTTGTCTTAAGCTGTAAAGGAGGGCTGAGTATTGATAGTTCTGTGGAAGACTGAAACTTTCATTCTAACATTCAGACATGTTAATCCAAAACTTCCTTCCTGCTATAAATGAACTTGATGGAGCCTGGGCAGATCTCAGTGACAGGAGAAAGGGGACTGGTCATCTAAAGAGAAGTATGTGTGGTGAACTCTGACGTGGACTGCATTTATCAATACAGTCACAATGTTAAATGAACAAAATCCTTGAGCAGTTTTTTTCAAAAAAATGTTCAGGTTTATTTGTGGAAATGCAAGATTTCTATGAAAATAGTTTTTGTATGGAAATTTTTGTAATACTTTTTATCAACAAAATAAGAACACGTGTTCCTGTCAGGGGTGTGATGTCGAGCGTGAATGGTAGTGCGGTGCACCACCAACGTTTGGTGAAAACTATTTTTATCAAGAAAATAAGGAGTCATAGAAGAGAAATATTTTCAAGTTAGATAATATAAAAGCTAGGTGCACTACCACCACTGCTTACCATGCCACACCCCTGGTTTCCAGGAGGCTGATAACATACTGTAATGAACAATTGTGTGTAAAATGGTAAAAGACACAGACCTCTTGACAACATTGTGATAACAGTTGAGTGCACACAGTTTGCTGTTTGAATCCAATGCACAAAATTTAAAAAATCATTAAAATTATGTCCATTTTACTTTCAGCTTTGACTTTCATTTTTCTCTAATATGGGTAAATGAATGCACTATTTGTTCTTTGCGTGAAGGGAAGTATACTTCCTGAATCCTTCCAGGTCATCAAGGATGACCACTTCAAAACTACTTGGGGAAAAGAAGAAAAAAGGAAGGTTAAAAGCTGGACCAGAATATAAAATGTAATCTTCAGGCTTAGGATAGTTCAAATGTGAAAAATAACAGTTTTAGAGGATACAGTCATGATCTTAGCTCTTCTGTGAGTGGACATTGATTATGTCCATAATGTTGTATAAGACAGTATAGTGATTGTGATATTATATGTGAAGTTCAACTCATGTCCAATTTAAGAATTCATTGCACATTCATAATTTAATTCAGCAAAGGGAGAGGAAGAGATAGGCTCAATATCAACAATAAATTAAAAAAAAAACCTCATTTTAGTTAGAATTCCTATCCAAAAACAAAAAACAAAAAACATAAATTGCTAATAGCCATTACTTAAAAATTCAATTTCTACGTGTTTTCAAAATTTCTAGTGTCAGGATTAGGTTAAATTTCATATTTCAGGGACAATTATGTCCCAAAATTTAGTTTTAGGGAGTTGCACAGTTGCTGTTACAAATCTCAACATTTTTTTTTATTGGTAAATAACCTCAAATATCATAGCTCATAAAATGTTCAGATTTTGGTCTGAATATTAAGCTTTTACTCAATTAGATTCTAATCAGATTTTAAAGTACTTTTAAATTTCAATTCTTCATTATATTACACGCTTAATAGGCAGAAAATGATGACTATTTTTTAAAGTCTGGAATTAATTATTTATATCTTTGGTATGATCTGATAATTTAGGAATTAACTTAAAAAGTTCAAAAAGTATAAAAAATTCTGCTGTATTTTAACTCCAAAGGTTATTTGGAATATAAAAATGATGTATAATATTCAATTTTTATCCATTTCCTGAAAGGTTTCTACATTAGTGCCAAAATAGATATTGCTCTATTCATTGTGTACTTATACATATATGAAGTATTATTCCTAATTTTATTAAAATTTGGTTACTTTCAAAATAATTTCAACCAGTGAAAGAACATCTCTTCTCTGTGGAAAGGCAGTATATTGGCATAAGATTATTTTCCAGTGTCTACCACTCAAATTGTAAGAAGAAGAAGAAATGCCTGTTCTAGTTGACAACATTACCTGATGACTCCAAGTAATCAGTGGAGATACATACACCACAAACAAATAACTCTAGCCACTGTGGAACTGGGGGAGGATATATTTATACATATCACCACTGACTAATGCTAATCAGATAAAAACATCAGGATTTATATTCAGTATATTTCATAGATAATTAATCCTAACAGCTACGAGAATGCCACAGAGATATATTTATTTATTTACAACTGAATAACCCTAATCATTATGGGAGCACCAAGGGAATAGATTCTATTTTACAAACATGTAAAATGGATAAGGATATTTTATAAATTAAAATCTTTCAAAAATTTTTCAGTTAAGTTATATATTTTTAAGAACAAGTTCCTTGTTATTATTAAATGAGTTTATGTGCTAAACACTAATGCTTTTAAAGAATTTTAGCACAGTGCTTTTAAATGTTTGTTTATTAGGAAATATGAATACAGCCAATTGTGTACAATGCATACGTATAAAGGGAATCATGGCATCAGATGTAGAATAGAATCATAGCATCAGGCTGTAGTGTGCACCAAAGATTGTCACTGGGAGTGGGCTATTCTATTCCAAGACTAGGCTTACTGACAGTCACTTCCAACACTGAGGTGTAAATATAAGCAGAATAGAGATAAGAGAGTTCCCAGCTGCTTCAGGAAAGAGAACATGAAAGGTACAGGAATAACTTCATTTGTTTCTGATCAAGGCAAGCAAGGTATGGAAAACAATATGGGCTAGGCTCACTTAGGAATTTTGTCCTCAGTTTAAAAGATGATACAATGGCAGTTGGCTCAGGGGTAAAGAATCTGCCTGCCAATGAAGGTGACTCAGGAGTTGTGAGTTTGATCCCTAGGTCAGGAAGATCCCCTGGAGTAGGAAATGGCAACCCACTCCAGTATTCTTGCCTGGAGAATCTCATGGACAGAGGAGCCTAATGGGATACAGTCCATAGGGTCGCAAAGAGTCACACTCAACTGAGTGACTGAGCATGCACACAGACACAATGGCAGTAAGAACATGGTCTTGAAGGTCTTGAGTGTATCTGTAATTTGAATCCTATTGCTGTACTATTGACTCACTCTTGGACAGCCCTTTGTGTCTGCAGCACAATCATTATAGAGAGATTTCTCTCTTTTCTTGCCTTCTGGGGATTTCCTTAATTTCTCTACCATGTTGGATCCCCTGTTGCCTCTAACAGATGTTCTCCCTTTCCTAGGTTTATCTCTAATTTTGATGAATTCTAAAGAAGGACCACCTCAGAGGTCAAGTTTTTGATATTCCAGTCTAAAAAATGGTTTTATTCTACTCTCATATAAATAATTATTAGTTTTTTGGGGTGTAGAATTCTAAGTTGAAAATAATTTTCTTAGATAAATTTGAAAACCTTCTTTCATTCTTTTCTTACTTCCAACTCACCCTGTGCAAATGTGAAGGCATTCAGATCTCCAATTCTTTGTGATTTTTTTTATTCTCTCTTAATTTTTTTTTCTTCTGATTGTCCAGAGTACCCTAAAATATTGGAGCTACTGAACTCCTGAGTGTACATCTATAAGATTTGCTTTCCTATTTCTCATTTCTGTCATCTTTATACTCCAAATAATGAATTGAGTTTTTCATTTCTACCAAACTTTTTAAATTTCTATGAATTCTTATTTTATGAATGTAATAATTTATCTTATATGTTTGAAACGAGTAACAGTAATCTTAAAACATTTCCTTCTTCCTGAAAAGACCTCAGTTTTTTATTTTTCCCAGCTGCATTTTTCTGTGTGCTTGTTTGGATTTCTATCTTCTGTATCAGAGCTTTTCTTCAGATGCTTGTTAATTCTTCACAACCTGTTAATGATTAAGAAAAGGGAACTAAAGTCTGATTTGGGAGCTCTAAGTGCACAACAGGGTAGGGGAAACTTTTCATCTAGTTAAGAGTTTTACCACAGAAAACTCTAGTTGGACTATTTGTTAATGAATCCTTTGAAACATCCCTATCTTTGGATCTTTCCTTTGATTCCCCCAGGAGTATCTTTTAATTTTCTTCCTGGAGATTAAACCTCAAATGCCAGTGTTCTGCTAATCACTGGTTAAGAGCTCTTGAGATCTCTACATTCTGCATTCAGAATGACTAAGGTCACTTATTATCAGGTGGCTCAGGAGTAAAGAACCTGCCTCCCAGTGCAGAAGACATTAAAGATGAGGGTTCGATTCCTGGGTCGGTAAGATCCCCTGGAGGAGGAAAAGGCAACCAACTTTACTATTCTTGCCTGAAGAATCCCATGGACACAGGAGCCTGGCGGGCTATAGCCTGTGAGTCACAGAGTCAGACATGACTGAGTGACTGAGCAGGGGATCTAGGTCACTTAATCGCCCCATTTAAATTTAGCATTCAGGCTTTCAACTGAACCTAGCATATTTCAGTCTAGAGTCCTTCCTTTTTTTCTCTTTTGAGTATAACTCCTTATTACTTTGATGGGTTGAAGAACGGTCTTGCAGGGGAGGAGAAGAATACAAGGATCCACTGTTTCCCAACTACATTCAAGAGGCCCTCCTTGTTGTATTTGTTTTCTTGCATTATCAGTTATTAATGTACATTGCACAGCTAGGTCCTGTGCCTTGGAGGATTCTGTGATGCCATCTTATTGGTTTGCAGCTTTTCACACTGACCACTTGGAATTCTACTTTTTCCAGTCTGCTTGATTACCTATCATTTGTTCATATGCTTTTGTCCCTCCAAAAATGTTGTTGAAACTTTCACCTTTCTGGTTCACTGTATTCTTGGAGTTTAATACTTGAAAAAACAAAAAAAACTCTCTATTGTAATTTTTATGGTTGAGCAGGGAGCAAATTTTGATGCATGCATTTAATCCTTCACTCTTATTTTGATCAAGAACCCTGTCTTTAAAGAAAATATTGTGCAGAAATCCAGGATAGAAGCAAATAAAAACCAGAACTACTCTGGTTCAAAGATAATGGAGGTAGAACAGACTTTGCTCTTATCATTGCAAAGAATGTAATATTGCCAATGTTTCTTCTTACTGAATGCTTTTTCTAACTCAATATGTAAAGGGGATACTTTTTTTAAAGGGGATACTTTTACAATACAAATGAATTTCACAGAATAGATCCCAATAATATTTCTGAAGTGGGGAAGATTTTAATTTTCCCCTTGTGCTTGTCAAATAATGCTAAATTTGGAATCCAACGTAATTTATACCCCAAGGCCTTAGGTCTAATTCAAAACAGTCCAACTTCTATCTTACAACGCTCAAAAAAAAATGTTATATAGTAGATAAGGAACACTTCCTAAGCAAACCATGATGAACTGTAGGACATTAAGAATGCTCTTTAATGTACTGCCTTACACAATACTTTGCTTTCACATTTATTGAATGTAATTAAAAAAAATAAACAAATATATCCCTGCCTCTTTACAAAAGAAAATAGCTGTTTTCCTATGTTTCAACTAGATATTTCTATAATACCACATCATCAAAAATATAACACTCTCAATTACCAATTAGTTAACCTTAAGATCAGTCTGTAGAGCTTAATATCTAATCTAATATTAATATACTGAAAAATCTAAAATCATAAATTCCACTCACCTTGGTCAAAATTCATCAGCTAAAAGAGGAAACAAAACTCATGCTACACAATGCTCTTTCCACACTATTTAAATTATATTTTAACATATACCTTGTATCTCAAGGCTTCCTTGGTGGCTCAGCACTAGAGAACCCACCTAATGCAGGAGATGCATGTTTGATCCCTTGGTCGGGAAGATCCCCGGAGAAGGAAATGGCAGCCCCCTCCAGTATTCTTGCCTGGGAAATCCCGTGGACAGGGGAGCCTGGCAGGCTGCCTGTGTAGTCACAAAAGAGTCAGACATGCCTGAGTGACTAAACAACAATTATAGACTTGAATCTCAGCTCATAATCTAGGGTTTTCATATATTAATACTTTAGAATAAATACTATAGCTTCAGCCACTATAATCACATTTCCACCAGGAGGAAGAACAAAAAGAAATTTAAAAGGTCTTGCTCCTTCATTGTAAGGATACATACCACAAGTTGTACATTATGGTGCTAGAAATAATGACATGTTCACACTTAGCTGCAAGGTAGGATAGGAAATAGACTAATGTAGGCAGCCAGGTGTCTAGGTGTTCTATTACTTTTAAAATGTATAAACAGATTTGAAGGGACATCTTTTGTCTTCAGTCAACAAAGGAAGAAGTATTTGGTAATTTCTTTGCAGAATACCTTTCATTTAGTTATAGACAAAGACCTAGCTTACATTAACCATTCTTTTGATTCCCAAGATATTCTTTCTCGTTCTTTAAAAACCCAGACACCTTGGTTAGAGCTGACTTGTTACTCTCTGCCCCACTACCATGAATCAATTAAACATGCACCCACTTGTTTATATTTAATAATTATTGACATTGTAAACTGAGATTTGTTTTAGATGCTGGGTATGCAATATAATCAAAAAGAGACACGGTGCTTACTTGGTAACCCAAAGTCTAGAGGAGGAGACTGACCTTAATCAAATGTGTTGAATATATAAATACAATCTGAAAAGTGCTGTCACCAAGAAGTGTTCCTTTCTGTCAGATTCAGATGAGTGATGAAAGTTCACTTACTTGATATCAAGTGGTACAGTTTAATACTTGGAAATGTGAAAACTTGGATTATGTGTATAAAGGATGCACAGGGAAGCATTTATTGGTACAATGAAACACACTACTTGTTTGTGTCTCCTTCCCAGGACTACATAGCTTCTGTTGGCTTCAAACCATGGCACAAAGTAGGATTCTTCCAGGTCTGGAGAGGAAAAACTGAGATGTAAACTCTATTAGACCATTATCCCATTATCGTCATCCTGTTACTCAGGGTGGTGATGTCCCATATACAAAATATGATACCATAACTTTACCTAAGTTTTTCTCTAACCTAAACTATTGCACTTATGTTGAATTTTTTTTTTGTCCTCATTTAGGTACAAGATAATATGTCATCAGTGCTCTTTTTTTTTTTTTTTTTTTTTGAGGTTTCTTGTTTTTTGTTTCATGGTAGAAATGAACAGTGACCTAACAATTTAAAAATTGGTTTTGGAACACTGAGAACATTCTTATTGAAAGAAGGTGAAATAGGCAAATTTTAAATATTTAGTTCTTGGCCAAATGTTTGCTCAAAAATGCACTTCACTCTCTTTCACACAGGTTATGGGAAGGAACTGTATGGTGTTTTATGAGAACTTATAATAAAAGAACGTTTACTTAGACTAGAGAATTGGGGTAGACTTTCCTGAGGAAGTGGTGATTGTGCAGAAATATGAATGATGAGAAGCACATACTTAGTAAAAAGTTTCACACGCCTGTGACAAAGTACATGTAAGAGTCATGTCATAGGAGAGGGCATGGCATGTTCTTGAGGAACTGATAGGCAGCCAGTGTTGATGAGCACAGAGAAGGCACAGGGATATGTAATCAGGATGCATTTAAAATATAGTTCAAAGCTGAACCTTAGCCAGGTGATCAGTGACCTTAATAACTTGACCTTTATCCAAAGAGCAATGAAAACCACTTACATCTCTTAAGCAGAAACCAGATTGTTGGATAAGATCTGCATTTTGGAAAGAACACTCAGGCTTCAATTGGGAGTATGATTTATATAGGTACCACAGTGGTTACAGGAAATTAGTGAAGAAGTAATATCAATAAGTAGTCTGGGCAAGATGGGCTTCCCAGGTGGCTCAGTGGTAAAGAATCCATCTGCATTGCAGGAGTCTCAGGAGATGTGGGTTCTATCACTGGGTTGGGAAGATGCCCTGGAAGAGGAAACGGCAACCCACTCCAGTATTCTTGCTTGGAGAATCCCATGGACAGAGAAGCCTTGTGGGCTACAGTCCATAGGGCTGCGAAGAGTCTCATGCGACTGAGCACATGCAGTCTGGGTAAAATACTATGTTAGTTTAAACCTGATTGGTTGCTATGAAGATGAACAGAAAGAGACAGAATATTAAAAATATTAAAAAAGAGACAGAAATATTAAAATATTTACTAGGTAAAAATTCACATAATTTCATTATAAATTCAATAATTAGTGTAAACACTGCTAATATTTTTGCCATAATTTATAATAAGTATTTTATATGAATTATTTTTTCCCATTCTCTGAGTAATGCAATGGGCTAGGGCTAACATTATTATCACTTTATAGACAAGTAAACCACAGACAGGAGAACTTAAATAAATTTTTTAAGTATTACTGTAGTCAAACTCGGGCAGATAACTCTTAGTCACTATTCAATCAATACACAGTGCAAGTGAGAATTTCCGGGGAGACAGAGGGATAGAAAGAGAAAGAACGAGTATGACATTCCAGAATGTCTTCTGAAGCTTTCTTTTTAAACTGGAATTTACATTCCTAAGATTTTTTTATGTTTCTCCTGAGAGTTCTTTCTCATCTTTTTTTTTTTTACTGTATAATATTGACTGTACCTACTATAATGTGTTGTTCAGATAGTAGGTATTTATTGTTCTTTCTTTTTAAGCTGCATATCATGCATGTATGTATATTTTTGCATATGTCATCTGGTACTGATCTGTTAAACTTTTTCTTGGGTTTGCATATCTGAGCAGCCTCAGGGTATGTCAGTGTTCTGCTCTACGACACTGCCAAAGCCACTGTACCAATCAACGTCTTAATCACCAATATATAAGAGAAACCGATAATCCATTCCCTTTCACACTCTGGGACTCCGTCATATTTTAAAAAAAAATTTGCTTTTCAAATGTGCCAAATGTCATTGTCATTTTCCTCTCAACTAGTGCACCTTTTACCTTCCCCTATGTGTATTCACATTCCTTGAAGTGTCTAGGTACTCAGGTCTTTTACTAAGGTTTCTATTGAATTATTTTTCTTAATGATTTCTAGAAGTCTATATAGCAGTGATGTTATCCAATCTGTTATTTGATTTTATTTTCTGGAAACACTTCTTCCCCATTTGTTATCTATGTATTTTTCACTTTTCTTAAAGGCTGTTTGATAAACAGAGGTTGCTAATCTTAATGTTACCAAATTTACCATTCTGTTACTTTATTGTTAGTACTTTTGGTACCCTGTTTAAGAAATGTTTTCTTTAGTGGTAACAATGAAATATCATTGTTCATATTCATCTATGTGTTTTTCTAAAAATTTTAGTTTTATACTTTTAGTAAATTCAAATGTGTGCTTCTGCCCACCCCCATCTGTATAACTATTTTACTCTTAAATTTGTTACGTGGTGTCTTCTCTCAGTGGTCTGCTATACTGCATCTGGAACATATTAAGATTTCCTATATGTATCCATCCACTTCTGGATTTTATATTTAATTCTTTCTTATTCTTTATCTTAAGAAATTTCTTGTCATATCACATAAATTTCAAATCAACCATTCAAGATAAACATACATACACACATTGGAACTTTAATCAGAATGAAATCAAATCTTTGTATCAATTTGGAAAGAATTTATTTCTTACTCATAGACGTATATTTGTCTTTAATGTCCTTTACAGCTTTTGCTTATAGTTCTCACACACTTATTTATTCCCATGGAATTTACAGTTTTTGTAGCTATTATAAATGATGTCTTTTTAAAAATGCTGTTATTATACTGTATGTTACTTGTACATAGAAATGAATATATATGTATTATATATATATATATATATCTTATATTCAATATATCTTACATTCAACCACCTTGTTAAATTCTCCTTTAATTTCTGTATATTTCATTCTAGGTTGCTTCAGATTTTCTATGTAAACAGCCACATGAAATGCAAATAATGAGTGTCTTCCTCTTCCTTTTGTTTTTCAGTTTCTTCATGTCTTATGGAGCTGTCTATGACCTCCAATACAATGCTGAATATACTAGGTGGCAGTAGACATCTTTGTGTTTTCCTGACTTTAAAGGAAATGTTTCCAACCTCTTATGACCTTATTCATTTTTCCTCAGTCTTCCTAAATTGCTGCTTAAGTCATGATCTCCACTTAAAAATTTCCCTTTCCTTTTACCACCTGTCTAGACCTCCACCTACACTTCAAAGACTGTTGATGTTCAAGTTACAAAGATACAGTATGCCAACTGAACTATATTCTGTCCTCTGGGACAGACTTTGTGGTGGAGCTACACTCCCAATAGAGGTTTTTTCTGTTTTTTGTTTGTTTGTTTTACAAAATAGACCTGATAAATAATTTGTTTGCTACAAAGAGCAAAATAGTCTTTGTTCTCTCTGTAACCTGCAATATAAACAGTAGCTTTTTGACCTGCCATTTAGACATTCTGAACTCACATAAACTGATTCTAAACTCTCTTCTTAGCTCCATTTTCCTTGCTGCACCCAGAAACTCTGTGTTCCAAATATGTGTGTGTGTGTGTGTGCTCAGTCGTGTCTGACCTTTTGTGACACCACGCACTGTACCCTGCTAGGTTCCAGGCAAGAATACTGGACTGGGATGCCATTTCCTAATCCAGAGAATCTTCCCAACTCAGGGATCAAACCCGAGTCTCTGGAGTTTCCTGCTTTGGCAGGCAGATTCTTTACCACTGTGTCATTTGGGAAACCATGTTCCAAACATACCAAATAATTAATAATTTTGCTGCAAAATTTCTCATGTTCTACACTTGCTGTACCTGAAAGATTTTTATCTCATTCTCCCCCTACAAAAGTTTCTACCTATTTTTCATGGTCTAGCTCACAAGTAGAAATGCATCTAAGATCTTTTTTTGAAGTTTTCTAGGAGTTAGCATTAGTGTCTTTCACATAATAAGTGTTCAATTATTAAGATATGTAAACTTTTCTTTCAGAAACAATTAAGCAAATAACTTTTTAAAGTTGGCTAAATTTCAGTAAAGGAAGTATAAAACTAGAATTTTAAAAGATTCTTATGACCATAATGGCAACAGACACAGAACTCACATACATTGTTCATTTATGATAGCTTCAAGTGCATAAGGATATGTTTTAGGGATTTGCTTCCACATTGCCACGTTTGTGGTTTTGTTAATTATTCAGTCCTTTCTGAAGTAAATCCTATTTGTCATATGTGTCAGTAATATTTCTGTTAAGGCTAGTTGAGAGTCTATAGATCATGATTTATAATTGACTTCCTTCTAAAGAAAATAACTTGAAGCATGTTAATTTCACAAATGTTTCCTCAAAAGTTCTTGTATACCATTAACTAAGGAGTCGACAGGTAGCAAGGAGATTGGATTTTTCTGACAGAGGCTATGGTACAATAGATAGGCAAATGTTGCACAAATAATTACACAGATCAATATATTAAAACCAATTACCCAGTAGAGTGAGTACAGAACATAACAGAGAGTGCAATTTACATTCATGAGTAAAGATTGTCTTTGAGTAAACGAAATTTTAGGTTAAACTATGAAAATTAAAATTGAATAAGAAAAGAGAGTGAAGCTGAAAGTTCTAGGAAAGGATCGCTCAATAAATAGCATGGGTCACAACCATTGTAAGTCAACTATACTCCAACATAAAATAAATTTAAAATAAAAAACAAAATAGAATAAAATAAATTAAAAAAATAGTATGTGTGAAAACACTGAGGCAAGGAGGATAAAAGACTGGTATAACCAAAGCACAGTGAGCAAGGAAAAGAATGACTTGAGAGTAAGACTGGCAGTTTAACATAGACTGTCTCATTAGAGGCTTCAATGCTCATGTAAAGAATTGTATATGTTTAGTACAGTCAGAAGGATTAAAAGTTTTTGAGTAGAGCAGTTTTGTGTTCAAATTTGAGTTTTTCAAAGACAATTTTGGCAGCTGTGTTTCCTGAAAGAGTATCCAATGACCCTTCAGGACATGTATGAGCCTGCAGCCTTAAGATGTTGAAAATTCATGGATCTAAATACACAAAACTTACTTTGCTGATTTTCCCAGTAAAAAAAAAAACAAAAAGAAATCTTATGTCTACTAGCAGAACAAATCCTTCCTGCTTATTCAATAGGAAGCTAGGAGGCAATGTCTTATGTCTTGTTCTCTTTCACATTATTTGTTTTTGTGTCTGTTGAAAATTTTCAAGGCTTAGACTTCCAACAAATATTTGTTGGAAAAAAATAATGTATCTCATAAAAATAACAAGGCACTAATTAATAGTCAAAAATCTATTGGAAAAGAATGATTGGAGGGGTGAGGGAAGCTGTTTTGGAGATCTGATTATAATGAGATGTTAGGAGAGTCAAGTTGAACATTAAAAAATTAAAAATAAATAGTATTATGGAAATATAATACAAAATATTAATATTATAAGCTAGTAATAAGATCATATAGAAAGATGGGAGAAAACATGGGTTACTGTGAATCTTTTAACTTTTAATATTGAACTATGGACTGAAAGGGAAATCAAGAAATCATCTAGAGACTCTGCCTTTCTTCTTTCTTTCTCAACACACTCATCCTCCATGGATATTTTATACAACAGCCTCATTGCTTATGTTACTAATGAGATTTCAGTGACTCTCATATTTATATCGAGCCTAGAATAATTATCTGATTTCCAGCCATTTCTATGTAACCAACTAGACATCTAGAGATTTCTTCCAAATGTCCCTCTGTATTTCACATCCTGATTAGAATCATGGCTAAACATCCTGCTAGACGCTGAAAAACTGAAATCAAGTATATTACAATAAACAGAGCAAAATTCTTAGTAAAAAGTGCTCTTTCACAGGATTTTATGAACTTGTTGAGAATGTGTGGGTGTGTGCTAAGTTGCTTCAGACTCTTTGTGACCCTATGGACTGTAGCAAGCCAGGCTCCACTGTCAATGGGATTCCCGAGGCAAGAATACTGGGGTGGGTTGCCATGCCCTCCTCCAGGGGATACTTCCCGACCCAGGGATTGAACCTGGGTCTCTTATGTCTCCTACTTTTTGCCACTAGCATCATCTGGGAAGCCCTAGGAAGTAGGGTAAAATGAACAGGGAGAGGCTCCTCAAGAGATCCGGCATAAGCTGCCTAGTGGAACCTCTGTGGCAAAGTATGTTGCTTGAGGTGGGGAGGCTTGCCAGTAGGGGGATATGATTAAACAAGGAAAAGAGGAACACCTTTTTGATGCTAAAGATGTTAAAGAGGAAAAGAGTTTACCTCACTCAGAAAACTGTGAAAGCTTAAAAAGTGTCCAAAGGTTACCTTTCAGGTTGTGAATACATCAGGGGAGGAAGAAAGAACCTAAAGATATGCCATTCTGAGACATTTCTACTTGCCTGTTAGACAATGGGCAGGCATTGAAACATTAATGGGATGCTTTGAGTATACTGGCATTTTAGGGAAAAGACATCACTTCAGTGGCAGGATGAGAACTGGTTTGAAGGAAACTTAGGTTGGAATCTTTAAAAGAAAACAACAGCAAAAAGAAATTGATGATTGTAATCCTTCTAAGGAAACGCCTGGGGGGAAGGACAACACAATATAACAAAAAAAACCAGTAGATATGTGGACGACCAAATTTGAACAACTTTGAGAGAGAAATTAAAGAATTAAAAAGTCAAAAGATATAATTGGCTGTGGAGAAAAGGTAAGAGATTAATCAAAAATGACTCCCAGGTTTCTGGCTTGGCAGCAGCATCAAGGATTGTGTCTTAGAATACAATAAGAGAACACAGGATCAAAGGGATTTGTGACTTATATTTCACACCTCATTCTCCATTACCCCACACTCAATTATATTAACCTTTACTATTAACTGTATTAACTTCTCTTCCTGAATATTTTTTTCATTCCTCCAGTGATTATTTAGTGATGTAAATGTACTTGAGCTAATATACTAAGAGTTATATACTTGAGCTAACATACAAAGTGTTAGCCCCTGTCTCTAACAAACTTGTAGACAAATGTCCTCCTGGCTATTTTTGAATTTATAGTCTTTCCACTACCTTTAATACTGCCTTACTTCATACTGGGTATGTTAACTATTTTCTTGCCCCCCATCTCACCTTCCCTTAAATAACTCTCAAAATTTCTGAGAGAATCACCTTTTTGAAAGCAGCTAAAGCTATTTCACTAGTGTTAGTATAACACTAATAGTGTTTCTCCACTTTTCGGCAGTGAGATTCTTATACCAACAGTCTGTACCTCTGTTTTCTTTGCATTTTGACCTTCTACTGTAGAGTCTGACAATGTTACCTATACAAATGTTTTTGAATGAGTGAATGAATGAATGAATTCATGAATAACTAACAGAAATACACTCAGTTGGAGTTTTAGAGACGCCAGTGAGAAAAGACGAGTGTGGTTCTGTAAGACTTTGATCTTTTCATTACAGTTCAAAATCTAGTCACAAGTTTTGAAAGCCCAGAATTTTATTTTATCTGTATTAGAGTTGTTGATCTCCACAGAGTTGTCATTTCAGAAGCGGCACCTGTAAACTAAGGTGACATATCCTTAGAAATACGAGTTGCTACACTATGTACAAATGTATGAAGCCATCATTTGGATTGGGACTATACAATAGAGCTCTCTGTATTGAATGAAATGCCATAGATCTGCACTATTCAGTACAGCAGCCCCTAACTTCATGTGGTTATTGAGCATTGATATGTGAAACTGATAAAACAATTTTATTTAATTTTAATTATGTTAAATATGTGTAAATAGTAACAGCTAACTAGTGGTGACTGGTATGCAGTGCAACTTTAGAATAAGGAAATTCTTTTTTTTTCTTTCTTTTTATTAAGCTTTAAATAAATTTATTGGAGTGCAGTTGATTTAAAACATTGTGTTACTTTCTGCTCTACAGCAAAGTGCAATATTGATACATATATCCACTCTTTTTTAGATTCTTTTCTCATATAGTTCATTATAGTTTATTGAGAAGAGTTACTTGTACTATAAAGTAGGTCCTTATTAGGTGAAATTTTTCTCCCAATTTATTTATTGAATCTTATCTGAATTTAGTATAAAATTATATGTATTTTTTCACTTCAGGTTTGCTTATGCATCTGGTCTTCCTTTGTCTTTTTTTTTTAAATCATATCTAATAAAATGAAATTGGATCTCTTTCACTGCCTCTGCTGCCAATCTCAGTTGCAGAGAATCTCTGGTATTAAGCACTGTCTACTCCAAAGCTCCATATCTGTCTCTCAACTCTAGCATCATACCCCCAGCAGCCAAATCTTTTCCACATGTGGATTCTTATTGTCCTTGTCAGCATTACCCCAAAATGACTATTCACTTCAGTTCAGTTCATTAGCTCAGTTATGACCCTTTGTGACCCCATGGACTGTAGCACACCAGGCCTCCCTATCCATCACCAACTCCCAGAGTTTACTCAAATTCATGTCCATTGAGTCGGTGATGCCATCCAACCATCTCATCCTCTGTCATCCCCTTCTCTACAGCCTTCAATCTTTCCCAGCATCAGGGTCTTTTCCAATGAGTCAGTTCTTTGCATCAGGTGGCCAAAGTATTGGAGCTTCAGCTTCAGCATTAGTCCTTTCAATGAACTGATTTCCTTTATGATGGACTGGATAGATCTTTTTGCAGTTCAAGGGACTCTCAAGAGTCTTCTCCAACACCACAGTTCAAAAGCATCAATTCTCTGGTGCTCAGCTTTCTTTATGGTTCAACTCTCACATCCATACTTGACTACTGGAAAAACCATAGTCTTGACTAGACAGACCTTTGTTGGCAAAATAACGTCTCTACTTTTTAATATGCTGTCTAGGTTGGTCATAACTACTTTTCTTCCAAGAAGCAAGTGTGTTTTAATTTCATAGCTGCAGTCACCATCTGCAGTGATTTTGGAGCTCCTCAAAATAAAGTCTGTCACTGTTTCCATTGTTTCCCCATCTATTTGCCATGAAGTGATGGGACCAGATGCCATGATGTTAGTTTTCTGAATGTTGAGTTTTAAGCCAACTTTCTCACTTTCCTCTTTCACTTTCATCAAGAAGCTCTTTAGTTCTCCTTTGCTTTCTGCCATAAGTGTGGTGTCATCTGCATATCTGAGGTTATTGATATTTCTCCCACCAATCTTGATTCCAGCTTGTGATTCATCCAGTCCAGCATTTTTCATGATGTACTCTGTATATAAGTTAAATAAGCAGGGTGGCAATATACAGCCTTGACATACTCCTTTCCTGATTTGGAACCAGTCTGTTGTTCCAGGTCCAGTTTTAACTGTTACTTCTTGACCTGCATACAGATTTCTCAGGAGGCAGGTCAGGTGGTCTGGTACTCCCATCTCTTGAAGAATTTTCCACTGTTTATTGCGATCCACACAGTCAAAGGGTTTGGTATAGTCAATAAAGCATATACTTATGTTTTCACTTGAATGAAAAATTGTAAGTGTAAGAATATATGTTGGTTTGTCATGTACTGTCTATCCTTTTAGAAAAACTACACAGGAAACCATTTTTTTTTTTTTTTTTTTTTTTTAGGAAGTGATACAGGACTTGCTGGTGATACAAAACTCAGATTACAGGTACTGAGTTTTGTGAATTTGAGCAGCTTGGAGTATCAGGTTATCTTTTTCCTCAGACTTCATCAGAGATTTTCACTCTGTGTGCCTCCCTCAGAAGAGAAAGAGTTCTACTAGCAGAAGGCATGGAGAAGGCGATGGCACCCCACTCCAGTACTCTTGCCTGGAAAATCCCACGGACGTAGGAACCTGATAGGCTGCAGTCCATGGGGTCGCTAAGAGTCAGACAGGACTGAGTGACTTCACTTTCACTTTCCACTTCCATGTGTTGGAGAAGGAAATGGCAACCCACTCCAGTATTCTTGCCTGAAGAATACTAGGGACGGGGGAGCCTGGTGGGCTGCCATCTATGGGGTTGCACAGAGTCGGACACGGCTGAAGTGACTTCGCAGCAGCAGCAGACAGCAGGTCATCTCCTGGGAGAGGGCTTAAGGCACACAGATTTTAACTTAATTTAGGAATCTCCATTTTCTATGGTTCAGCTTGCTAAAATCCTTTCTCTTACACATATTTTCTCTTTGAAGTAAAACAGTTTTCACATCTGTTTATTCTCAGTCTAGTTTTCATGCCAGAAGATGTCAGATATCATCTTTATTTACAAGTTCCAACTTCTTAAGATTTTCTATGGCTTTTGTTATGCTTCAGTTCAGTTCAGTTCAGTCGCTCAGTCATATCCGACTCTTTGCGACCCAATGAATTGCAGCACGCCAGGCCTCTCTGTCCCTCACCAACTCCCGGAGTCTACCCAAACCCATGTCCATCGAGTCAGTGATGCCATACAACCATCTCATCCTCTGTCGTCCCCTTCTCCTCCTGCCCCCAATCTTACCCAGCATTAGGGTCTTTTCCAATGAGTCAACTCTTCGCATGAGGTGGCCAAAGTATTGGAGTTTCAGCTTCAACATCAGTCCTTCCAGTGAACACCCAGGACTGATCCCCTTTAGGATGGACTGGTTGGATCTCCTTGCAGTCCCAGGGACTCTCAAGAGTCTTCTCCAACACTACAGTTCAAAAGCATCAATTCCATACACAAAATTTCTCAATTGTTTTAACTTAGTTGAGTGATTAAATCACGGGACAAGAGATTTAGTTTACCTGATGTGTCAAGTAAATTTAAATGATTTAACAAATAATTTAAAAGAAGTATAAGCAGAAAATTAAGCTTCATCTGTGGGAAATTTCTCTTCACCCTCTTCATATTTACCTTTCCCATTTGTAGTTACAAGATCAAATGTAATATTGTGAGCAATACTTTAAGTTCTATCAAGATGGTCCAAATTATCTATGAACCATAAATCTACACTTGAGAATAATTAACATTGACCTGGTCAGTAATTTGTGAAGAATATCATTATTAAGCATCTCAAATATAAGTGACCTCATAGTAGATTATAAAAAAAAATGAATTTTGTATTTAATAAATACAGTAATAAGGTTATTTCCCTAGAAATCTACTGAAATAAATTTCTAAAATTATTCAGCATTTCTGAGCAAACAACAAATAAAGTATTTTTATGAAATAAAATGAATAAAATATATGAATGTGAACATATTGAAACTGCGTTTGGGCAGTGACTTATTTGTAAATATGTGTGAATAAATCATAAATAACATATGAATGAACACATATAAACACCAGAGCTTATATGATGTACCTATAAATCATTTTAAATTTACCTAACACAAGAGTCTCAGAACTTTTCAGGGAGTACCTTTGTTTTCCAGCTTTCTCTTCTTTGAGAGAATAATTCAAGGAATATCTCAAAAGAATACTATAAAAAAGTCAGACCAATGAAAATGTTAACCTTAATCTTACAAAAATACAATAACTCTTTAAACCATGATGACTATCTAAATCCATGACATAACTGGCTTGGGGGAAGAAAATTACAATTAGATCAGAGAAATTTGTACACAAACTCTCTTGTATAGAGCTGAAAAAAATAAAAACTACTCATGGGAGAACATATACATGGCAATACTCTCAGGTGTTTAATCAATGAAAATTTGAGAGCCATTACTCTGAAATGAATTCTCCATAAACCCTTATTAAAATTCAATTCTTGTTATTTCTCAGTAGTGCTTCAGTAGTTTGGCTGCTTCATAGGAAATGGAATAAAAAGTTTACATTAATTTCAAAATATGGTAAAATTTTAATTATTAGTTTCTCATAAACTTTTTAATATATTTAACAACAGAAGTTTTAAAAGTTTGTATATTTGCTACAGACCTGTATTCAGGAAAGAATTTACAGTCTGTTTTGACTTATATGAATTAAGGTAATTTCAAATTGTTTTTAATGCATGATAATGGTGATCATTGTGTAGAATTTTAATTTCCTTCCACAGAAATGGGTAAATGACCCAAAATTAGTTTAATGAAATATAAATATGGCAATAAGTATAGTCATTAAACATTATAATGTAGAGTGGCATCCATCATAATCTTAAAATGAACAGGAAAAATAAAGAATGAAAATGTGTATATTCTAGTAAAAGTGAAAGACTTTGCTCAGGGAGTCAGAAAAAAAAATTACACTGATGAGTATTTGAGAATTAGATTTCATGGGACTGACAATTTTTAATTTCCTATAGCTGAAGTATTGCCCATTATAAAATATTTTGTGAAGTGTAATGAAGCCATCAAATATTTTATTTTAGCTATCAGGTATGACAGAGCAAGAAAGCAAGTAAGACAAACTATATAGTTTGTCATGACAAAACTCAGAATAATTTCTTTTAAAGAATATGGATTATGATTAATTTCTCCTTTAAAGTCAGACAAGGCATTATATAGTTAAAGAGGCATTACTCATATTGCTTACAGAAAAACATTAAAAGATGATTTAAATTCTCATGTTATACTATTACTAAGGCATTAATGAAATTGTCTAATCATTTAGAAATTTATCAGAAAATAAAATACAGTATGACAAAACTCTAATATTAAATATTACAGTGCCATGTATCAACAGTGTCAAATGTGTAAAAGCAATTGTTCTCTTGTTCACATGCCACAAAATATTTTGTCTTATAATTTCTTTAAATCACTTGTATATTAAGAATTAACTGTTAGCACATTTGTAATTTATATGTAATGAAAAAATACTTTATTACTTTTGCTTTATTTAATATTAAAAATTCATACAAGAGAATAGATTTTCTTACTAAAGATGATTTTGTAAGCCATATTGTACAGATGGAAAAGTGTCAAGGGATCAGTTATGATGGGATGTTAATAAGAAAGTATATTACTATGTGGAAAAAAAGCTGTTTTTGAATATCAGCACCAAGAAATTAGTTGATGGTCAGAAACACCTTCTCTATTCTGATTCTAGAAGATAAACTTCAGATTTCATTCAAGTGGAGATCTACTTTGATTACTAACTACTCTTTTAGACTCTTGTGATGCAACTGTGACTTGAAACTGCACATGGCTGCCAGTTACGGAATTTTCATGAAAGATGTCTGATAATACCAGCATAGTCAAATTTTCCATTTAACAACAAAGTTTGTCATAATATATACAAGCAAATCCCAAATTTTTTTTTCAATAAGTGACCCAACATAAATATTGAGCCAACTGAAACTAGAGAGAAAATAAAGTACATAGCATACATAGTATATACTTACTATATATAATACATATGTATCATACATACATATATATAGTGGTGTTGATGGTGGTTTAGTTGCTAAGTCATGTCTGACTCTTTGCAGCCCCATGGACTGTAGCCTGCCAGGCTCCTCTGTCCATGGAATTTCCCAGGCAAGAATACTGGAGTGGGTTGTCATTTCCTCCTCCAGGGGATCTTCCCAACCCAGGAATCAAATCTTCATCTCCTGCTGGAAGGTCGATTCTTCACCATTGAGCCACCTGGGAAAACTTTACATTATATACACTATATAATGTTAAAAATTAATGAGGCTATGTTATTGTCAGATAATAGGATTCAAAACAGGAATGCATGTGCATGCTTGCTCAATCACTTTAGTCATGTCTGACCCTGTGACCCTATGGACTATAGCCCGCCAGGCTCCTCTATCCGTGGGATTCTCCAGGCAAGAATACTGGAGTGGGTTGTCATGACCTCCTCCAGGGTATCTTCCTGACCCAGAGATTGAACCCAGTCTCCTGCACTGGCAGGCAGATTCTTTACCTCTGAGCCACCAGGGAAATCCCTCAAAACAGGAATATTACAAAGAAAAAGGTGGATATTTCACAATGATAAGACGATGAATGTACTAAGAAGATACAGTAATATAAAATGTGTATACACCTTCTATCAGAGCAAAAAGATCTTAAAACTAAAGGGAAAAATAAACAGTTAAGGCCATAATGACAGCTGAAAACAATCTAACTGAAAAACATATCATTGCTAAAATCTTCATTTTAATGCCCTCTTCTGGTAACTCATAGAACAAATAAATAAATCAGTAAAGACATAGAAAACATGAATATTATCAATCCATTTGACCTGTTTGTGGACACTACATGCAAGAGTTGCAAAATTCATGTTCTTTTAGATGTGCATATTGAGCACTCACTAAAATAGATCCTATGCTGGATCTTAAAATTTTTTTGATAAGATGAAAACATGTAATCTCTGATCACGAGAGTATTAAATTAGAATTCAAGAGGACCAATAAAAATCAGTGACAAAATACCTAGAAAATCTGAAAATAATTAAAAATTAAGTAACAGGTATAAATAATCCATAAGCTAAACAAGGAAACACAAAAGAAATTAGAATATATTTTATATTCAAAGGAAATGAAAACAAAACTTCAAAGTCTTTGGGACAAATCTACAAAAGTCTTTGTATGGAAGGTTACAATTTTAATTGCTTATATTATAAACAAACTTATGATCTGTTTACATTAAGAGGCAAGGGGAAAAGCACAAATAATATCCAAAAAATTAGAAATAATAGATAAAACACAGGAATTGAGGACACGAGAAATGAAAAATCATCAGGAAAATATTTAAAAGCCAAGAGCTAATTCTTTAACAAAACATAAAAAATGTTAATTAAAACCAAGCAAGAAAACAAAGAAAGAACATACATGATTTAAAAATATAGCTAGAGTTTTATAAAATGAAGTTAATGCAGGAATGTTATAAGCTATTTTATGTTAAAATTGAAAAATATTTAAGATGTAATATAAAACTATAGTAATTTAGATAATGTGGTATTGGCATAAGGATAAACAAGTGGATCAACTAGACAGAATTGAGAGCCTTGAAGTAGATCTAAACTTAGTTTTGGACCAGTTTTCTGAGTTAATTTGAGGAGTAGAAAGAATTTCTTTAAATTGATGTTAGAATCACTAGAAATCCATATTAAAAATCTGTCAAACCTCAACTCACTCCATACACAACAATTAATTACAGATATATCACAAACCTAAGCATTAAACCTAAAATTATGAAGGTTCTAAGATAAAATATAAGATTATATTTGAGAGAACAAACATAATAATAATTATATGTAAAAGAAAATATGAATTAATGTTGCTTTATCAAAATTAATGTTTTCTGCCTATTAAAAGACATGAAAAATGAGGAGACCAACCTCAGATTATGAGTAAAATATGCAAAATAATTATAACTCATTCAAGTTCTTATATGAAGAATATATGAAGGACTTCAAAAATCAGTAACAAAAATTAGATAAAGAACAGAACAAGTAAAGGTATCAAATACATACCCCATAAATAAAATATAAAAATGACTAAGTACATGAAAATCATCCATCTTTGTTCAGAAATTAAAAATTTGCTGCATCACACTCATAATAGCTACAGTTAAAAGAATTAAAATGCTGAGAAACCAAATTATAGTGTGATGTTGGAGAACCTAACATTCAAAATTTTTTGGCAGAGCTGTAAGAGACTTACTACTTTAGTAAATTGGTATTTGGAAATTTCTTAAACACTTAAACATACATTACCCTATGATCCAGTAATATTACACATTAGTATAAGAAAAATGAAAGTATAAAATGTTCATATAAACACTTGGATGAGAATGTTTGTAGCAGTTTCATTCAGAATAGTCCAAACCTGGAAAGAAGGCAAATAATATCTATCAATAAGAGGATAGATAAACCAGGTGTCATATATTTATACAATTTATACAACCAATTAAAAAAAAAACCTACTGATATGCAAAAACATAGTTGAAACTCTAAAGCAAGGGGGGAAAAAAAGGACACAAAGCAGTACATACTATACTATATGCTTCTTATTTATTTAAATTTCAACACATGTTGGCAATTTGATCTCTGGTTCCTCTGTCTTTTCTAAATCCAGCTTAAACAATTGGAAGTTCTTTATTCAGATACTGCTGAAGCCTAGCTTGGAGAATTTTGAGCATTACTTTGATAGCATGTGAGATGAATGCCATTGTGCAGCAGTTTAAACATTCCTTGGCACTCCTTTCTTTGGGACTGGAATGAAAACTGACCTTTTCCAGTCCTGTGGCCATTACTGAGTTTTCCAAGTTTGCTGGCATTTACACCACTTTCACAGCATCATCTTCTAGGACTTGAAATAACTCAGCTGGAATTCCATCACCTCCACTAGCTTTATTCATAATGTTGCTTCCTAAGGCCCACTTGACTTCACACTCCAAGATGTCTGGCTCTAGATGAGTGATCACACCATCGTGGTTATCTGTGTTATGAAGATCTTTTTTGTATAGTTCTGTGAATTCTTGCTTCCTCTTCTTAATATCTTCTGCTTCTGTTATGTCCATACCTTCTGTCCTTTATTGTGCCTATCATTGCATGAAATATCCTCTTAGTATATCTAATTTTCCTGAAGAGATTGCTAATCTTTCCCACTCTATTGTTTACCTCTATTTCTTTGCATTGATCACTTAAGAAGGCTTTTTTGTCCCTCCTTGCTATTCATAGAAGCAAAGGGCTAGAATGATCTATGTGGTGGACAGATTTGAATTGGAGACATCAGTAGCATATTTAGCTTAATATGTATAAAGAAGGATCAATAAAGACATATTTATGCTTATGTATATTATTTACACAGTTTAGTATACATAGACCTTCCCTGGTAGCTCAGATGCTAAAGAATCTGACTGTAATACAGGAGACCCTGGTCCGATTCCTAGGTTGGGAAGTTCTGGTGGAGAGGGGATAGGCTACCCACTCCAGTATTCTTAGGCTTTCTGGGTGGCTCAGCTGGTAAAGAATTCACCTGCAATGTGGGAGACCTGTGTTCAATCCCTGGATTGGGAAGATCCCCTGGAGAATGGAACAGGTACCCACTCCATTACTCTGGCCTGGAGAATTCCATGGAATGTATAGCCCATGGGGTCACAAAGAATCAGACCTGGCTAAGGAACTTTCACTTTCACTTACTTTAATATGCACACATATTTCCAAGATTTGCCATCTAAGAGATTTAGAAAATAAGCCACTGCAATGATAATGAGCACATTATTAGAGACCAGATCTTGGTTTTAATATCATTATCCAGTACAATTAACTAGGGATTGTTGGTGAAATGGCTGATTCTAGGATTAGATCAGAGAATATACAAGGTAAACCAGAAAGCATATTGGAGTGCCAGAGAGTAAAGACACTTATTGTTGTTGAGAAAACAACAACAATAACAAAAGGGAAAAAAAAAGGGCAAAGATCAGAGTGTGTCAAAAGGACACAAAAGTAAGTCAAAAGAGCTCCCAATGGCAAAACTGGAACAAGCTGAACAACAAAGTAAATAAAATAGTATTGGATTATAATGCCAAGTATGAAATAAATATCTATGCATCTAAATGAAATAAATTTATGATTAAATAAGTAAATAACTATGGAAAATAGACAAAATCCCATAAAGAATCATGCTAAATAATTTATGTAAATACTTTCTTCTAATGGAGGTGAGATTCACTGGAAGGAGTCAAGGAGAAACTTTACATCACAATATAAATGATCTATATTTTGATTTCGGTTGCAGTTACATAGGTGTATATATATATATGATATATATATAGATATATATCATATATATATGTGTATGTGTCTAAACTCATTAAATTCTATGTCAAGTTCTATATACTATACTTCTGCTTCTGGAAAACTGAAGTAATAGGGTTCAGATTTTCCTGCCTACTATAAAGAAATAGGTAAAACATATGAAATAATTACACTCAAGATCTTGAAAAGCAGGTAACATGACAGTGAAAACTGAGTGAAGGGAAACAACGAAAGTGAGTTGCATTATTTTCCTAGCTTATTGTCTAAAGAGGGATTAAAAGTTGTGGCCCAGGGAGTGGCAGCTGAGTAGATAGACCCCACCAGTCTCCCAGAGTTGAGAAGTTGGAGCTGAGAGTTTGGAGATGCCAACACAGGTAGAGTTCACAGGACAGAGTTCTAAAAATTAGAAAAGCACACACAGAAAGAAACCTAGAGATGTTTACAAAGGGTGTTTTTCAATTATTCAGCTGTGTACTAATGAAAAAATGTGTATGCGGAAACTAGCAAAGGGTAGAGAAAGAATCACCAAAGAGAATTAGAAGAAATAATATATAAAGTTCACATAGGGCAGCTGCTTCCAACAGATGAGACAGAAAAAACACAATTCAGGTGCTTGGTTAGAGCTGTATTCAGTATCTACAACCTGTGGGCCATATCTGACCTGTGGTCTATTTTGATATTAATTTTGAGCTAAAAGGATTTTTTTATATTAAAGATAAATAAATAAACAAAATACACACACCTGAAGAATTTGAGACAGATACCATGTGTGGCCCACAAAGCATAAAATATGCACTAATTTAGATAAATATTTCTCTATGTAATTTGTTTACAATTGTTGCTCAGTAGTAAGGGGAAGTGAATCCTAGGTTGTTGTTCAACTTGGTAATATTTTCTTTTACAAAAAACTTACAGCTAATATCATAGCTAACGGTGAAAGAATGAATGTTTTCTCCCTAAGATCAGCAACAGAACCAGGGTATCTGTTTTCCAACCTTTTATACTATCAATATGCTTTTCTGGAGGATATGGTCATATTTTGTTGTGCTGATGTGTCATAAGTGTTAACGTATGTCAAAACTTGTCAAATTTTACCCTATAAACCTGTTCAGTTTATTGTATTTCAATTACACCTCAAAAAAGCTGTCAGAGTCTGTATATTACACAGCATCTAAATTATATTGTGAGAAAAATACTATCTGGAAAATATCATATGAGTGATACATATCTCAGGAAATCTTGAGACTTTTACTCAGTGAAGAAGTGAAGAAATAAAATATATCCTGGAAAAAATGACAATTTCATCCCAGATTCTAGGTCCAAAAATTTCCCTAGCTATTTTCTGTAGCTTGAATGTTTGTGTCCCTTTCCAAATTTATAGGTTAAAAAGCTAATCTTCCATGTGATGACTTTTGAAGGGAAGGCCTTCCTGGGATGATTCGATCATGTCGGTGGAGCCCTCACAAGACAGGATGGTGCCCTCATAACTGAATTCCTTTGGCTCTTCCACCATGTGAAGTTCTAGTTTGTAGCTAGAAGATATCCATCTCTAAACCAGGAACCAAGTCTTCACCAAACACTGAATCTGACAGCACCTTGATCATGGACTTCACAGCATTATGAACTGTGAGAAATAAATTTCTGTTCTTAAGCCCCCCAGTCTAGGGAGTTCTGTTACACCTAACTGAATAAGCTAAGACACCACTGAACCAGAATGCTCCTTCTTTCTAAATACTAATTTATATATTCCATCTCCCCACTTTAAGAGTTTCACTAACTCCACATGACAAACTGATTAAGAATGACTTATAGGTCCATACGTTGTCTTTGTTTAATCTCTGTCTTTATCTCTTGTTAGCATCTAACTTCCCTCTTCTGAAGCACCTCATTCTCTTCTGAAGCACCTCATTCCTTTTCTCCACCCATGGCAAGCTGAGCTCTGAACATATTTCAGAATATGGTATACAATATCTTCCTCTAGTTTCTTTAAAATGATTTTTCTCTGCCTGAAAAATTCTTCCTTACTATTCACATTTCATCTTCTACACTTCCTCCAGAGATCCTTCCTGGACCCATTAGACTAAATTAGGTTCCTTTGCTTTGCTTTTCTTGCTGTGCTAAGTCACTACAGTCACGTCCGACTCTTTGCGACCCCATGGACTGTAGCCTGCCAGGCTCCTCTTCTGTGGGATTCTCCAGGCCAGAATACTGGAGTGGGTTGCCATTTCCTCCTCCAGGTTATCTTCCTGACCCAGGAATCAAATCTACATCACTTATGTCTCCTGCACTGGCAGGTGTGTTCTTTACCACTAGCGCCACCATAATCAGATTATTATCTTACTCAAGAGTTGTTGATTTCTTCATGTGAGAAAAAAATGCACACAGATTTCAAGTTACTTGATTTAAAAAATCAAAACAACAAACACTAACATGTTAGCATTACTCTTCACATGTAAATTACTATTTGTAGTCAATGTCCAACTTCTAATCGTATAATCAAAGTTATATTTTGTTTTTAAACTAGTGATACTCACTTTGGAATTATCATCCAGGACCAGAATGTAAAGATGATGTAATTATTTAAATAAAATATTGTAATATATGAATTCTGAATGTAATTGAATTATTTTCTTCATAAAACATAAAAAGAGACTTAGAGTATTTTCTTATACAACAAATGTAAACAGCCCAGTAAGCACTATTAATTATATTAAATGTTACTATACTTAATGTGATTAAAAAGAGAATTTATTAGCAAAATATTATCACCTCAGAAGTTATTTGTAAATACTACATTAAGGTTGGTGATGAATCTGTGCACAAACAAATGACATTCAGAGTAACTATAAGTAAAATTATATAGAACTGCCAGTATCTGAGAATCAATTTCAATGTAAATATATTGGCTTATCAATTACAAACTTAAGTATAAGAAGTGGAGTCACTACAAGGTATCTATCCTATTAGAACTATGATGATACATTCCTAAATGCACTTAAAAGATGGAGATTTCTTTTAGTTAATTGAAAAAGAAATGAAAAGAGCTATACTGAATGCATGGTTTCACAGCTGTTGGAAAATACAAACTTCATGAGGGAAAAGGAAGAAAATTGCCTTTATATCAGAGAGGCCTTGGGGAAATCAGTGGGTCGTGTGTTTGTGTGAGTGTGCGTAAAATGCAGAGTAGCAGAGTTGGTTTGGGAGAGTGTGTGTTCAGGCTGACATTGCACCCACTTTTTTAAAGGGCTAAGGCTCACCTAATAGAAAAAATAAATCACAAAGTGTGCTTTTGAATAAATTTCTATTTTCCAGGTTAATTCTTTCTTCAGCTGTAGTCTATTTCTTAATCTGAGATGTTCCTGTGAATATAAACTTGACCTCTCTAGTGGGAAATACAAACGGCTTTCAATTATTGAACTATCTGTAATAGAGATAAAACCTCCTGCTTAAACAATTAACTTTGAAAGTAGAAATCATTCATGGTATTTCTAAACTGTTCTCTGCTGTGGATTGTATTGTGACCATGAAGACACAGTGTGACTTTCAAATCATCAAGTATGAAAAATTTTCCCTAAGTTCAAAAATCTAATATAGAGTTGGTAAAGTAAGTTGTAAGGAGAAGACTACAAGGTAATTATGAAAATTATGGAAGAGAATACATTCTAATATACATGTACAAGTGGTTGTGTTACCCACCAGGTTCTTGGACAGTTTCATCAATAAACATTAATACAAGGCCAGACAAGACATTCAGACAAGGCTGTGGGAACCGTGTTTCAGCAAAAGGGAGTGGAAACAAGTAGCATGCTCCCTTGCTCCACCCTTGAGCGGATGTGGGGGTCAGCTGATGGGGCAATCTGGCATCATTGCTTAATATGATGCCAGATCCTGAGAAAGCCTGAGTTGCCACCTTGTGGAAAATGAGCACTAACTGCTCATTTTCTATCCTTGGCTCAGGATTCTGCCCCTGGGTTAAAATGAATCCTGAACACTTAACTCATTGCTGTGAGATCTGGGCCCTGGTTGGGCAGACTTTACATTCCCCTTCTTCCAAAAAATATATGACCTTAACAGTATTTTGACCCAAATCTTGCTTTGTCTCACTATCAATAAATCAACGATGTAGTGTAGCAGGATTCCCTTTGCAAGACTCAGTTCCCTTGCTAAGGCATTTCCAAAAAGATGGGTGCTATCGTACAAGCCAGTGGAAGCAATGTCCAAATACATGGTGTAGGCTTCAGAGTGTTAGGGTCCCTCTGTGACATTTGGGCAAATATGGTAATGGGTTTGGTACCACTGGGTGGATAGATGCCTGCCCCACTTACTGCTCCTAAGTCTTGTACCAACCAATACTTCCTGTCAGACTTTCAATAGGGGGGAATTGAGGTGTTACACAGGGATTGGCAGAGTTTAATGACTAGGTTTTACAGGGATTTAGTAAGCAATGTCTGGATCTCCCTACGCATTAAAGATTATTGTCTCTTCCCAGAGTATTTTACCCTAGACTTTAATCTTATTTCTTTTGGGGGTACACATTTTGTTTGTCCTTGTGCTGAGGTGTCCCAAACTATAGGATCCACCTGTTCTCTAATTTCTTCTGGACTATTTTGAGGACCAGCAGTCAGGTCATCTGGGGCTACTAATAGGTATGTTCTCTGTTTGAATTCTCTTCATTTTTGGATTTTACCCTGTCCTAAAAATATAGTAACTCCTAATTTAATTAGCAAATCTCTTCCAAGGAGTGAGGCAGGTCATTTTGGCATATTCAAAAAGCTCTGAGTAATAATAACAGATGTGATTTCTGTGAAGAAAAGGAAACTCTCCTAAGTGGTTGGAGGGAATGTAAACTCGTGCAGTCACTATAGAAAACAGTATGGAAGTTCCTTAAAAAACTAAAAATAGAGTTGTCATATCATCTAGCAATCCTACTTCTGGGAATATATCTATGGAAAACTAATTTGAAAAGATGCATAGACCTCAATATTCATAGCATCACTATTTACAAGAGCCAAGATACAAAACTGGTCCATCAACAGATGAATGGATAAAGATGCAATATATATACACTATACACACACACACACACACACACACACACACACACACCACAACAGAACACTACTCAGCCATCAAAAAGAATGACGTAATGCCATTTGCAGCAACATAGATGGACCTAGAGATTATCATATACTAAGTGAAGTAAGTCAGACAAAGACAAATATTATGCGATATTCCTTGTATGATACAAATGAACTTACTTATGAAACAGAAACAGATTCCCAGACATAGAAAACAAACTTAGGGTTACCAAAGGGGAAAGGGGGTGGAGGAGGGATAAATTAGAAGTTTGGGATTAGCATATATAAACTACTATATATAAAATAGATAAAGTCCTACTATATAGCACAGGGGAGTATATTCAATATTTTGTAGTAAACCATAATGGAAAAGAATATGAGGAAGAATATATGTATATATATGTGCATGTGTGTCACACACACCACATGTAACTGAGTCACTTTGCTGTGCAATAAAAATTAAAACAAAACTGTAAATCAACTATGTGTATGCTGTGCTAAGTCTCTCAGTTGTGTCCGACTCTTTGTGACCACATGGACTGTATGTAGCCCACCAGGATCCTCTGTTCATGGAACTTTCCAGGCAAGAATACTGGAGCAGGTTGCCATTTCTTACCCCAGGAGAGCTTCCCGACCCAGGTATTGAACCTATGTCTCTTGCGTCTCCTGCACTGGAAGGTGGATTCTTTACCACTGCACCCCGTGGGAAGTCCCCAAATCAACTATACTTCAGTAATAATAATGATAGTAATAATAATAATAATGGAACCAACTCTGCAGGCAAGGGAAGATGTAATTTGCCTTACCTTTGGCTATCCATCAGCTCCCTTCACAGCAGTTATGGTTGACGAGGGGGTAGCCAGCCAAGTCACCCAGAGTAGGTGGTTCCAGCGTCCTTCTCCTAGATGCCACGTCGAGGGTGACTGGAGGCTCTGCCATGTGATGAAGGTGGATTGCATAGTATCTGAAGCCAGACAGACATTGAGGCTCCATCAATCTGTGTGTGGGGAATCCCTCATCCTAGAGATTCAAGAGGAACTGGGACCAGTTGAGGTTATCCTGTGGGCATCCCACAGGAAGGCACTCTGGATATCCCCCCACATCCCAGTGCCCTACTTCTGACAGAAAACAAACTGTTTCTGGACCAGGTAACTTCTAGGCCCTGCGTTTGGTCTTCTCAGCACTCCAGGGTCCCGTGAATGTGGCTGGTGAATCACAGCAATTTTTTTTATTAGCCTCCTATCCTTATTAGCCTCGTCTGTTAATTCTTGGCTATTATAGACCTTGACGGTCTCCTCTGCCTCTACCCTCTACAATGGGGTTGGGGCCCAGCCTCAAGATTTTGTAAATTTCTTCTGAAAATCAGGAATGAACTGGCTGATAACATGCCTGGCCGTGGCAACCTCCCTTCTGAAGACTCATGGTCTGTATTGGTGTCCTTCCTGAATGCCTCTGTCACCTGGCTCAGGAAGACTGCTAGTTTTCATCTTTCTCTTGTGTAACATCTCAGACCTTATTATAAATTACCATTTATAGCTTTAAGGCTATAGGTGTAAGGTATAAGGCTTCACCATACACCTTTCATTCCTTCTGATACACAAGTAATATAATGTGTCATCCTAGCCTAGCTTATGTGATCATCATAGTACCAATGTGGTTATGTTCTAGGATTGCACCCTCACCTGGCTGATAAATTTAGTTGTGTGGATTGGTGTCCAGTAGGCCATTTGTGTCTCCTTTGACCTTTCTCAATATAAGCTCCTTTTCATTTGGGGTGCAACAGGAATAATTAACTATGTCTTGTCAGATCAAGTAGAATGTTAAACTCAGCCTGAAAAATACATCCCTAAACTTGTCAGAGTATTCTGAGAACCTGCCAAACCTCCCCTTACAGATTCCTTGGTCGCCCATCAAAAAAGGGACCTACACTCTAGTAATCCCTCCATTCCCGTGAGCTACCTCCTGAGGGGGTAAAAGCCATGTGGGATAACTTTGAACTCAATCAGACCACCATTAGGGAAAGCACTGGGGGCTCTGATTTTGGAGTTTTTGCTTGACAGGTTAAGATGGGGATCTGGGGACTGAAAATGATGCTGAAGGGGAAGAACCCAGGGCCAGTGACTGAAGCTTGGTGTGCACATGGCTAGCTGGAGGCTGAGTAGGGCATCTGTGAGAAGGTCTGGCTCCAAATCTTTAGGGGGTAACACAGGAATAGAGGCTACACACACACTATAGAAATTCCTCAGACCAAAGTCTTGATAAAGTTTCCTAAAGGTCTGCACCTACAGGACCTCTCTCCATCTTTGGGACTGCGCACAAAATAGTTCCATCATTGTAAAATGGTATTAAGGTTAAGGGATCGAGTCTATGGGCACTTCTCCTTGTCACCTGGGGCCAGGCTTGATTACAACAGAAAGTCAGCTTATTCCTTTTAAAATTATCTAATTTAAATTTTCTTCAGTTTTCAAGAATCCAACTCAGAGGGGAGTTTGGGGACATTCCCTAGGTGTTTTTCCAGGTTTACTCACAAACCTGGAAGCTGAAAACTAGCTACTTGAGGTCCAGAGTGAGGACAAAAAGGTTCACAGAATTCTCTGCCCAGAATTAGTGAGACAGATGAAGAGGCTGCAGAATGAAAGAGCCCAGAGTATATGGGTGAGGACCAAGGGAGAGATAGAGAGAAGAGGGAAAACGAGAAAGAGGGAGTTTGTGGTTTCAGCTCTCTCCCTGTGAGTGGCAATTCTGATTTTAGTCTGCACGCTTCCAGAAAGAGCCAGTGAAGGAGGAGCATGCTGTCCATTCCCCACTAGGGGCATCAAGCCCAGAAACCAGCTGTCTGTAAGTCGTCTGTTGAACTATGACCCACAGGTTTATATAGGAATCTGCCTCTTCAGCCTGTTCCCAAGGGAACTTCTCTTGGACACGGTGAAATAAAAATGATAATATTTTGAGAATCAAACTTTCAGCTCCTAGATATGAGGAGCTACTAGGATATGAGGAGCGAACCTCTCTCACTCAGAAATCTCCCATCAAGGAAAGCCTGTAGGACTGAGGTGTTCAAAGTGGGAGGCCAGCCTCTCCCTGGCCTTTTGTCCCTCGTCCAGGTTAGCAGGTGCTGGCCAGAGGAAGCAGGTCTCCCAAGTTGAAGAGTGATGCCGTGACTGTCCCACATCCACCCTCTCAGAAGGACAGGAGAAAAATAAGAGAGGACAGAGAGAGAAGTAGAGAGAAGAAAGGAATGAAGGGGAAGGGGAAATTGGTGAGGGGAAATGGACGAAGGGTGGGAGGAAGCATGGCGTGAATGAGAGTATTGACGCCCTCATGAGCCAGAATTGCAGACTTACTCAACGCGATGAAGCTTAAACAAGAGGTTTTGGATGCTTCTTGTCACCCACAGGGAAGCTGTATTCGGTAGTCCCATAGGTGCAACTGTTGCTGACATTTTGAGAGTTCTTGTCGATATTTTTGGCTTCATCAGTTCCTTGTTTGATGTGTGGGTTTGGCAGATCCTTCACGGTCCCCGTCATGTTTTTAAAAATCTCCATAGTTTCTGTAATGCACTCGTCTTGGTCCTTACCAGAAAAGAGTTAATAAAAACCTCCCAAAAGTCCATTTTCCTGTGTCCACAGGCCTTTGCCATCCACGTGACAATTTTGTGCCTCCACTCAAGAGACAATTTCCCCGCTCTCTTTAATCTAGGCTGGTCTTGTGGCCAACCTTATCCATAGAATGCAGTAAAAGTACTGTTGCAGCTTTTATTACTTCTTTCTTGGAATCCTGGCATCACCATGCTGTGAAGTTCAGGTTAGCCTACAGCAAAATGAGAAACATTGTGGAAAAGAATTAAGATACTCAGTTGACAGCCTTGACCCATTTTCTGGCATGTGAGTGAGGGCATTTTGGACCCTCCCACCTCAACAGAGCTGAGTTCAGGTGCATGAGGAATCCCAGGTAAATCCAACGGAACTGTCTAAAATGCTACCGTATGTGAAAAATAAAAAATTTTCGTTGTTTACTATTTTATCTTTTTAATGTAGCAACAGCTTATGGAGCAATTCCACAACAATTGTGGAACAGTTCCACAGAGCCTTGTGGCTCTGTGCTCAGTCATTGTCCACAATCCACACTTCAACTCGTTATCACCAACACGTATGGAGGAATTTCTGCATCTCTTCCATGCTTCATGAAATGGAAGGACATAAGGATACAAACTCATGTAATTCACTTGTATGTAATGAGAGATGGTGGGGGGGGGTAGACGTGTACTTGTTCATTTATCCTTGGACACTTGTGTTATGATATTTATGTATTTATTTAGGCTATGCTGGGTCTTTGTGGCTGTGCAAGGGTTTTCTCTTGTTGTGGTGAGCATGAGCTACTCTGTAGCTGTGGGGTGAAGGCTTCTCTTTGCAGTGGGCAGCACAGGTTCTAGGTACACAAGCTTCAGTAGTTGTGGTGCAAGGGCTTACTGGCCCCGTGGCATGTGGGATCTTCCTGGACCAGGGATCGTACCTGTGTCCCCTGCATTGGTAGGCAGATTCTTCACTGGACCACCAGGAAAGTCCCTACTGTGATTTAGATAGTCTTTTTTGGGGGGAGGGGTATAGCTTGTAGGATCTTAATTATCTAGTAGTAGTAGTGTTAGTTGCTTAGTTAGTTGTATGATTCTGTGTGACCCCATGGACTGTAGCTTCCCAGGGTCCTCTGTCCATGGTATTCTCCAGGCAAGAATACTGGAGTAGGTTGCCATTCCCTTTTCCAGAGGATCTTCCTGACCCAGGGATAGAATTCTTTACCAATCTGAGCCACACAGAAGTCCTTTAATTACCTGACCAGCAATCAAACTGCCCTCAGCAGTGAAAGCTGAGTCCTAGCTGCTGAAACACCAGGGAATTCTCTAGATTGTCTTTTAGAGGGTTCTTTGATCACTGTTGGGTATATATTCAGGCTTCCATACCTCTTCTCCATCACCTCTTCTTCCCCAAGATGTCAATGAGCTATTAGTAAAGAAGGTATGATGTTGCTGGGCAGAGATTTATATCTGCCTTCTGCCCTCTTATTCTCTCAGATTTCTCTTTCTTCACAAGTACACTGTAGAGCCTAGAGCTGGCAAATTTTTAGTTGTTCTCTTGGTTTGTTAAGGACCATTAGTCTTTTCCTATCACTTGGTACCACCTCATCTGTTGTAGGTAACTAGACATTTCTGATTGATGGTAATCCTTAGTCTAGTGAGAAACATTTTGTCTCTTCTAGAGATAAACCTTATTCTATCAGCTGTCTTCTTACAGTTTCATGAAGCTTCTGCAATATTCTGAATCTCTTCCACATGTTATGGGAACCAACATTTACTACTCCTTTTTTGCATGTTACTGTTCCTCCCTTTTTCTAGGTCCATGACATAGGAATGGATGCCAGGGATCTATTTATAAGAAAAGTTGGATATATTTTCAAAATTTCACCATTAAATCCATATTTAACTTTTATTACATTTTGAGAATAAAATTCTCCACATCAATAAAATTCTAATCAAGGGTATTTTCCCTCTAGCCAAGGTCCCATAGGTAAGCTGTAAAACACTAAAAAGGCAATTTGTTTATCATGAGAAATATAGTTGTTACCCTCACTGGACTATGTAGATCAGATAAGGAATGAATCTAAATGTTTTTAAAAAGTAAAAACAAAACTGTTGCTACTGCATCTTCAAATGTAAATTGCTTCTTTGTCTTCCTTTAGTATAACGTACAATGTTTTATTCCCTCTGATCAACTTATTATCATTCATTTTATTCTTAACTCCTCACTCTAGTATCCTTGGCAGGGAAATCCCATGACAGAGGAGCCCAGCAGGCTACAGCTCATGGGGTTGCAAAAGAGTCAGACATGATGTAGTGACTAAACAACAAGAACATTCTTAACTTCACTTAAAGATCACCTTCTCCAGGAAGCCTTCCTTGACTTTTTTCACTGTTTATTCTCAGCTCCCAAGGTTTGATGCTCCCATACTCTCATGTTTGTCACAATAAACAATAATATTTTATTGTTCTCTCTCTCTCTCTTCCTACCCCTCACCTTTCTCTCTTGTCCTTTTCTCTCCTCCAGTCTCTCAATCTCTCTCTCATCATGGCAGTGATTTTTGACAGCATGATCCTTCTTGGTATCCACACTGACCATTACACATCTTGACACAAGGTAGATGCTAAATAAAGGTTGAATAAAAGAATGAGTGTATATAGCTCTACAAGAATAGTCAAAAGATAATCCAGAAGACTGATTGATAAATACATTATTAGAGCACAGGAAGTAAAGTTGTAGATTCCAAATGATTACTGTCATCATGCTATGATTGCATATTCATGCATCTTCATAATAAAATGAGGACTTTGAGGTGCTTAAAACATTATAGAGTGATTTCCCTGGCATTCCAGTAGTTAAGACTCCATGCTTCCAATGCAGGGGGCAAGAGTTTGATCCCTGGTCAGGGATCTCAGATCCTGCAAGCTGAGTGGTATAGCCTAAAAACAAAACAAAACAAAACAGTTATAGAAATATCCTGACCCAACATCACTGCACTTGGGTCATGCTTGCACAAGCAGAATCTGTGGCAATTATTTTTCTAGGCTTCTCTTACTCACTAACTCTTCTCTGATTGAAATACTGTTTCTTTAGATATAATATTACTTTCCAGTGACTTTTATTCTGGCCAGAAGATGTACTTGCCTGTCTCTCAATGGATCCCTTCTATTAATTCTCTATTTTAACTTCCTGGCAGCAGTCTTCTTGCCCTCATTTTGGACTTCTTTTATTTATCATCCAAACCAGGACACTTTTGAGAGTGAGTGAATGTGCTATTAATAATTATGACAGAACAATACATGAACCTATTTATGGCTTATGGACAGCTTGGCAAAGTGAGATATCACCTTACTGATTTTCAGCTGAGGGAGAATATTCACAGTGGTACCAACTGAATGAATCCCTGCCCAACATGCCAGCCTAAGAGCAGTGTGATCACAGGGCCTCAAGAGTTCATGGTAACACTACTGCAAAAACAAAATTATTTAAGCAAATTTAGAAGACGAATAAAAAAAAAAACCAACGACAATAAATAGACAAACATTACAAAATGTTTAAAACAAAGTGAAATAAACAACCATAATGTTAAGTACTTATATTCTGTATGTCTCTGAGACAATTGGCATCATATCATTAAAAACTATACAAAATATGACCTCTTTTTGAACTTATTTGGTTGTTTTCCATAATAGCACAAATTCTGTTGGAAATAGGGAGAGTCCTAATCTATTTCTACTTGATTTCCAAGTTCAACAATGCTCTCTAGTTTGTTTGCACAATATCTTTCTGACTTCCATCAATTCAAAGTGCCTGTTGTCATAACTGATTTTTTTCTTTCTTCTTCATGAAATTCAAACTATTCAGTGTCTAAATATCCTCTAGTTCACTTCTGCCTACACCATTACTATTTCACTTTCCTATGCTTTGGGAATGAAAAACAAATATACCTCTCCACACTCACACACTCACTCACTCACACACACACACACACACACACACACACATATATATATACTCTCTTTCATGCACTTTCCAAAACTCATCCTGTACAACTAGACATTTATTTTTCTTCACTGTTTGAGATTCAAATAAAGCAAATCACCTTCCTCAAATAATTACATACTAAATCAAAGCAGAGAAAAATTCTGCAGAATATATTCAATTCATTGAAATCTAAGAATTAAGATAAAAACCAGATTGAAGGAGAAAAAAAATGAATGATCCAAGTAAATATGGTAAATGATTGAAAAAGCAGGGATTACATCTATAATTTTCAGTTAGTGGACAAAGATTCAGTATGATAGAGATTAGTTTGACTTCCTTGATTTTCATTAGGGTCATGGAAAAAAAGAAATGTCGGGGGAGTTTGTAATTTCCTCAGTTCTGTCTCGCTGCAGCAAAAATTTCACGCGAAGGACGGGCCAGTGTTATAGCTTAGTTTTATTTGGCAAGCAAAAGAAAATGCATTCTTGACATGTGAGGGCGGACAGATCCAAAAGATGTGAAGAGAAGAGAGGCCAGAAGCTCAGTTTTGGCTCCTCTTTTTATGTTTTTTTCTCCTCCCCCTGAGCCTGTCCTATGTAAATTGGGCTAGCCAAGGAGGGCTGTTTGTTTCACCCGAGTTTCTCATTGCAGTCCTCAGACCTTCCTTTGTTCCATTTTTGCAGGCTTTTGCCTTCTTTGTCTTTTAGCCTCCACTTTTAGTCCTTTCTGGACTCCTTTTTCCTATTCTAACTACCTAATATTCCCCCCTCAAGAGATGGGAGGCCCAATTCTTTGGGAATAGGGGTATCGAGGTCTTTCTGGCTACTTCCTGCTGAAATGGGATGGCAACCATTCATCCATTCAATAGGACCTCCCTCTCTTGCTGGTCTCAAGCCTCAGAGTCCTTATAGCAGTGTCCATCTAAGGGTGAGTGATAATTTCCATGGTCGGGTGTAGTTTTATATATACTTGCTGAACTGGCACTGCATGTTATAGCTTATTGACCTAGGCAGAGACAAAATGGGTTAGACAATTGATAATACATGGAACAATCATAAACAGCATCAATATGATGATAACACAGATTAGTAGGGGCATTAGCCAACTCCAAATTCCCCATTGCCAGGAGATGGATCCCCCAAAGAGAGATTGTAGTCACCCCAAGAACTCTCTAGCTCATTCTTTGAGATCCTATAGGATCTGAATGTTTTTCTTGAGGACTGTAAGACGTTCTTTAACTTAGCTGGAAGTATTTACCCAGAAACAACATATCTCATTAAAGATGGCTCAAGTCCATCCTTGTTCAGGGATCAGGAGATCTATCTCCTGTTTATTTTGGAGTATAATTCCTGCCAAGCTATGTTGGCACTTTAGAGCTGTCCTGAGAAATCTTATCCCCAGAAACTTAATTTTGGGGGTTTCATTAGAATGGCACTCATTTGTAGTTCTGAATAGGTATCTGAGCTCTCCCAGGGGCTCACAGGTGTATTGAGTGTCCTCTTCTGTTTTCTTCCACGGCTTGACTCGTGAGTGGTAAATCCAGGAGTCGTGCCCTATTACCTTTACTGCTGTGGGGGTAGAAAGTATTACAGGGTAGGGGCCCTTCCATGTGGGCTGGAGTTGAGCCTTTGGTGACCCATCTTTCCAGATTTTAATTAGGACTTGAGCCCCTGGAAAATATAGTGGTGGCTCTTTAGAATCTTTTGAGTCCTGGTTGATACCCCACAAGCATATATCCTGTTGGAATTGCCCAATGACCATGGTATAAGATTGGAGGGATCTAGGAAGAGGTCATTGACATAAACAAAAGGGCTCCCATCTAGCATCTCATAAGGACTAAGACTAACCTGTTCCTTAGGGGAAATACGGGTGCAGAGGAGAGCTCTTGGTAAAGCCTCCTTCCATCCCAGGGAAGTCTCCCGGGTTATCTTTTTTTATCACATTTTAAGAATTGATTGACTCTTTCTACTCTTCCTGAAGCCTGAGGCTTCCAAGCACAATGGATATAATAAGTAATGCCCAATGCTTTAGAGACTCCTTGGGTGACCTTAGAAGTAAGTGATGTCCCATTGTCACTTTGTAATGACCTGTGCAGGCCAAACTTTGGAATGATTTCATGGAGCAGGATTTTTTTCTTTTTTTTTTATCACCTCCTCAGCCTTCTCAGTCCAGATGGGAAAGCCTTCAATCCATCCTGTGAATGTATCTATCATGACTAATAGGCATTTATACCCTTGAGAAACTGGCATCTGGGTGAAGTCCATCTGCCAGTCCTCTCCTGGGTAGGTCCGATGTCATTGGATGGGCTGGGCCAGCTGGGGTCTTTGAGCTCCTTGGGGGTTTTTTAACTGGCAAGTGGGACAAGAGGAGATCACTTGCCTCATATCCATTTAGAGGCTTATTCCTCTGAAGGTCTTTTCTAGTAATCTTTGGAGGGCCTTCTCCCCTAAATGAGTGGTGGCATGTAATGAGTTAGCCAACTTCCACTGGAGGTTCCCAGGCAGAAAAAGGAGTCCCTCCTTTTGGAACCACCTTTCATCTTGAAAGCCTCCACTCTTTGGCTTTGTATTAAAGTCTCACCTTTAATACATGAAGGAGTTTCTGGCAAATTAGTCTGTGGAACTAAGGTAGAAACCCCTGTTAGGTTCTGTAATGTTCTGTAATGCTGCTCTCTTAGCTGCCTGATCGGCTGCTAGGTTCCCTCATGCCACTTCTGTGCTCCCTCTTTGGTGTCATTTACAATGGGAGACTGAAACCTCAGTGAGCAGATGAACTGTCTCCAAGAGCCTAAGGATTTGATCACCACATTTGGTTGGGGAACCTCAGGTGGTCAAGTGATCTCTTTCTTTCCAAATAGCAGCAGATGCATGTAGTACCAGAAAGGCATACTTGAAGTCAGTGTAAATGGCTACTCTTTTTCTTTTTCCCAGCTCTAGAGCTCGAGTCAAGGCTATGAGCTCAGCTAAGTGGGCTGAAGTACCTGGTGTCAAAAGATTTAGCCTCTATGGGCTCAAAATTGGAGACTATTGCATATCCGGCTCTTCTTTTTCCATCCAAGACAAAGCTGCTTCCATCAGTGTACCAGATTTCCTCAGGATTGGTCAGAGGATCTTCTGACACTCCCTCTTGGGGTTTTATCTGGTAGTCCAAGGTTTCTAGGCAAGAGTGAAAGGGGAGAGAGCCCTCAGGGGTAGGCAACAGGGTGGCTGGGTTAAGAACCTCACAAGGGGATACAGTCAGGCCTGGATTTTCCATCCACACTACTTGATATCTGAGGATTCTTTAATCAGACATCCATAAATAGCCTCTCATTTAGGAGTTTTTTCACTTGGTGGCTGGTAAAAAATACTTAGTTTGCCCCCAAAAAAGAGTTTTAAAGTATCTTCTATCAGGATTGTAATAGTTGCAAGATTTCAAAAGCAGGGAGGCCAGCCTTGGGCGGTTGGGTCGAACCTCTTGCATAAGTAAGCTACAGGCTAGGGCTCAGGTCCCAACCTTTAAGTTAACACTCCCAAGGCTATTACTTCCTTTTCATGGACATAAAGTTGGCACGCTTTTTCTGGGTCTGGCAACCTCAAGGTAGGTGCTAGAGTTAAGGTTTGTTTTAGCATAGCCTCTGCCTTATTTTGAGGAGTTCCCCACATCAGTGGGATTGAATCATCCTATCCCTTCAAGCTTTCACATAAGGGCTGGACAATTAGACCACAGTTGGGTATCCAGATTCTACAATATCCAGTTAGCCCAAGGAAAGCTCGCAATAGTTTTCGAGTCATAGGGGAGGGCAACTGAAGGATTCCTTGTAGACTATCAGAGGACAGCCTCTTGGACCCATGTGTAATCTGAACTCCCAGGTAAGTGCCCTTTGTCTCGACCATCTGTGCCTTAGCATGGGAGACTTTAATCCCCTCTCTGCCAAGAAGTTTAGAACCTGAATTGCATGTTGTTGGGGAAAATGCAGATGAATAGGTCATGTACATATTGTAATATTTTCCCATTAGTTCCCAGGTCCAGATCTAGGAGATCCCAGTAAGAGCCTGCCCAGACAGATGGGGGCTATCTCTGAACCCCTGAGGTAAATACTGTCCAAGTTGGTGTTTTTCTCCTGGAGCCTTCCACTAGCAGGCAAAAAGATGCTGGGATTCTTTAGCCAGTGGTATGCAAAAGAATGTATCTTTGAGATCCAGGACTGTAAACCACTTGGCACTCGGGGGGATTTCTCCCAAGATTACATACAGATTGGGTACAGTGGAATGGAAGGGTGGGGGGACTACAGCTTCATTTATGATCCAGACATTTTGAACCATTTTCCAGGTCCTGTCCTTTTTCTTTACAGGGGGGATCGGGGTGTTACTTGTTGAATTGGTGGTGACCAATAGCCCACAGGCAAGGAGTTTATTTATTAGAGGCTGTAGTCCTTCCTGAGCTTCTCTTCTGAGGGGGTATTGTTTCGGTTTGGAAACTGAGTGGGATCTCGGAGGACAAAGACAACTGGTTCAGCTTGATGGATTCATCCAGGAGTCCCCTGGCCCCATACCTGGGGGTTAATTTTGTTCTCCAATAGTATTTGGTCCCTCCCTATTGGAGAGGGTATAATGGGTTCCTCAGTAGTAACCAGAAGCTGTAGGGCTCTAGGGGCTAAAAAGCTTCCTATTGAGAGGGTAACAGGCAGGAAGGCCAGGGGTCTCCAAAGGAGGAAATAGGTTGCAAGTGTCAGACATTTTTATCTCTCTCTTAAGCAGCAGGAGGAAACAAACTGGTATATATATACATTTCCCTTCTATATACAAAGTTAAAACGAGGTTTCTCTTAAAATACTGTGTTGCCATAATGACACCTGGTTTCACCTGAAGTTAACTATTCTCAAACCTTGATTTAACAATGCATTTTTTTTATGGAAATGTTTGTCTTAAGCTATGTTAATGTACTATGCATTTACCCAAGCTCTGTCTTCAAGTGGGTTCCACCTAATGGCTCAGAACCTACTTGACAAACCAGTATATTATACTCAGACATTGTTCTCCTAATCTATGTAAGCAAAACTATTTGCATGGTAATCTGCCTTTCTACAAGATTCAAGTCAATCATTTTATGGCCCGGGGCAACTCTTCTGGTGCCAAGGTTATCCCAAAATGCATCTTATGGATGAGGGGCCTGGTGCCATTCTGAGTTTTAAGACATTCCTTTCTTTCATTAACAGACTGCTGGTGACTATACAACATCCAGCTGAAGACTAGCAGGGGGGTACTTTTTCTGCCCCCTTCTGATGCCTATGTCAGAAGCTTCCTCTATCTCGTTTATACTTTAATAAAACTTTACTGCACAAAAGCTCTGAGTGATCAAGCCTTGCCTCTGGCCCTGGATTGAATTCTTCTCCTCCGGAGGCCAGGTTAAATCTGAGTCAGGGCACCATTTTTGTTGGGGGAGTTTGTAATTTCCTCGGTTCTGTCTCGCCACAGCAAAAAATTGAAGTGATGGTCGGGACAGTGTTACAGCTTTTTTATTTGGCAAGCAAAGGAAAATACATACTTGAGGCTTGAGGGAGGGCTGACTGAGAAGATGTGAAGAGAAGAGAGGCTAGAGGCTCAATTTTGGCTCCTCTTTTTATTGCACCCCCCCGCCCACCCCCCTGCCCGGAGCCTGCACTATGTAAATTGGGCTGGCTAGGAGGAGGGCTGTTTGTTTCATCTGGGGTTCTCACTCCGGTCCTTAGACCTTCTTTTGTTTCTATTTTTGCAGGCTTTTCCCTTCTTTGTCTTTTAGCTACCACCTTTCTGGACTCCTTTTTCCTTTCTAACTACCTAGCAGAAGAAAGAAGGGAAAAGGAGAGACTGGGGGTTGAAAGTGTAGATAGGGGGGAGATGAAAGGAAAGAAGAGGAGAGGCCCAGATCTTGTCCAGCCACCAGTGACCTGTATGAGAGGTGAGCTGCCACATCTCCTAAGCCCAGTACCTGTCTGAAGTCCATCATGTCTGCTGGTGGATCCCAAGAAACTCCAGTACCCAGGCTACCCCTACCGGACTTCAAGGAAACTCTTGAGGATTCCCATCACTTTTGGACTTACACGAAGTGCCTCATTCTGCATCTGAGGTCTCCAGCATCTGAGTGTAGTGTCCACTCTTGGAAGCACAGGAGAGTTAATGCTCCATGGGAAATGCTGTGGGCAATAAGAAGCAGATGATTGGAAAGAGGGAGTAAGTGCCTTGTCCTCCCCACTGTCAGGTGTTTGAGGTGCAGTATTCACATGCATGCCACGTGACTGATCAACCAGCAATGTTTCCAAGAGGCCAGGGCTTGTTTAGTAGCTCATCACTTTGTATTTGCTTTTCCTCCAAGTAATTTCCTCTCATTATTGCCTTCCTTGCCTAGGGGCCCGGTAAAATCTTTGCATATAAGCTTCACCTCAGGTTCTGTTTTCTAGTGAAGCCATCCAAAAAATAGAACCTCTATTCTTTCGTAGAGAAGAGAGAAACTCTGTGGAAATGGAAGCTTCACTCTTATATAGATTTTTAAAAATTTCAGTAAATTAATTTTATCAATCATATCGATTTGGTCATTTTTATTCTAAATTTTTATGAACTCCATCTCTTCCTTTCCACTCCTGCTCACACTGCTTTAATAACAGCTATCACCCTCTCTGTGCTGGAATAGAATATTAGGTTTCTTCTTCTTCTGGTCTAGTTGTTGAATTCATCATCCATGCAACTGTCAGAGGGATTTTTCTAATTTTAAATCTGAATTTTTTTTCTACTTTAAAAATTAAAAATATCTCCCTTTTTGATGATAAGAAAGAGCTTCCTCTTAAAGATAAGCACATTGTGCTCTGGGACCTATTTCCGTTTTTAATTGGAATATAATTGCTTTACAATGTTGTGTTAGTTTCTGCTGTGCAACAACATGAATTAGCCATATAATACATATATCCCCTCTCTTGAGCCTCCTTCCCAGCTTCCCATCCCATCCATCTAGGTCGTCACAGAGCACCAAACCGTGTTACCTGTGTTATACAACAGCTTCCCACTAGCTCTAGTTCTAGTTCTCTGGATCTTTGCTCATGTTGCCCTTCTGCCTTGGACACCTCACTGACCCACCCTCTGCTCAAGTTAAATCCTACTCTTCCTTTAAGGCAATAGGTCTTGACATGCTGGGAGTTGGTGACATTTTGCTATTCAGGTAAAAGCTATGGGATCACTCTCAAGAAAAAAATATACTCACATTTTGCACCATATTTAGAAAGATTGTCGGCCTTCATCTTCCCCATAAACCTACTCTTATACAGAAGGTCATCTCCTCTATTTACTCCTAGATTGGGGTGCCACCTTCATGAGAAGCCTTCCTGATCTCTTGACGTTACTGCCTCTGACACTAAAATCACCTTGACAGCCCAGATTGTGCTCACCTGGCTTCTGATTTTCCAGTGGCTGTCATAAGGAACAAATAATATTTATCTGTTTGAGCAAATATATTTATCTATTTGGGCAAAATAAATTAACTTATTTGGTCGTCTCACTGGATCTCTGAGACACACAGGACATGACTGATAACAATTTGCAATATATAACAGTAAAAACTTTTTCCTGATTAAAAGTCTAGTATGCATGCTTACATTTTGAAAACAGTTTTAGCCTCTTTTCTTGAGTATTTTTGCCTTGATACTTTCAGGTTACTAAGAGACCATATTTTATTCTGAATATGCATCAAGGCTATTTTGTAATCTGATCTTTAGAAAAAATCTTGATTGAAAATTTATTTCTAATGTGAAAGATACATAAGTGAGTGTCTAACCCAGATGTAACTTGGCTTACAAATCATAAGACTATCAAATTCGGACAAATATTTCAAGTATCTGTAAAGAACCAGACTTTTCCATGTGTGAGTGCAGGCCAACAGCTTTGCTTTTGTTTTTGCAATTGATATCACAGTTTACATTAGGCATGAGAAACTATTATCTAGGCTGACTGGCTTTGAATATGTTTTCCCTAAACTCATATACTGCTAATGAGATTCTCCTTGAAAACATTTCAGAGTCCTTTGTTGAGGGCTTTGATAAAGAAATTCATTATTATTTTATTTGAAATATGAAAATCATTTTTGCTTTATATTATATAAGTAAGCTTTTTTTATTTTTTCTTTAATTTTAGATTTTTACAACTCTGGCAAAAGCAAAGACTTTATGATATGAGCAATTTACTTTTGTTTTTCCTAATAATAGATCATCAAAAGTTTAATGTTTTCAGCTTATTTCTCATAGAGTTGCCTGAAAATATATTCATAATAATCATAGGCCCCTGCTTTATTGTTTGATAGCCAAATACATTATCCCCAAATGATCGCCTTAGGGTGGGTCAAACAAGCATTTGTTTTTTGTCAGGGTTTAATAATTTCACAGAACTAAAAATTTCCTGTCATTGTGCATACAAACAAAGGCAGAACCATAAAGACTGACAACACAGACAGGAGAAAAAATAGATTAAAATGTATTTATCACACTAATAACAATACATCAAAATATAAAAAATAAATCAAGAGAAAGATCAATTTTTCCCTATTTATACCTACAATAAACTAAAAGTCCTGGACATTATATAAAAAATGAACATAAGAAGAGAAAAAGGAAGACTGGCTTGGGACCTTGGGATCCTCAGAGCTGAAGATCTGCAACCTAGAACCTTCGACAGACACTGACCAGCAAAAGTCCAAACAGAAGCCTGCTCTCTCTCACCAAAGGACCAGGAAAGGGTTCAGCTTAATGAAACAATTATCTTTGTACTCCAGGCAAACACCACAGGGAAAGCTGTGGTTATACAGTGCCAGCAAAGGCCGAGTGGAGAGTCAGACGTCCACCTTTGCAAGGCTATAATGAGGTCTCCCGACACCAGGAGAGGAGAAGATAATGTCAGAGAAGGCCAAGGAGAAAGCCTGGACTTTCATCCCTGATAGCTGATCACGAGGCCACCATCTCCTCTTGTCAGTGGAGACTATCTGAGGAGCCTGGGTTTCCACTTGGCAGTCACAAGGTGTCCCCTCCTCTCTCCCCCACTGGAGTGGTATCAGAGGAGCCCTAGCCCAATGGTCAGGGCCTTCTTCATTGCCCACTTGTAATGAGGAGTCCTTCACAACAGTGTCCGTGGAGACCATGTGAAAAGCTGGCACCTTCATCCTATTCTAGAAGTTTTGAGGAGTGCCACCCTGTCCCCATTACAGGCCGGTAGAAGATGTTAATTGGAAAAACTGGGTTTCTACCTCCACTTGACATTCAGTTTAACATCTGAAAGTTCCTCATAGTTGAATAGCTCATCCTTCACTCATTCACATAACACATTTTCTGAGTGGCTCCAGTGCACAAACATGTGCTTGTATGGGAAATACAGTGGCGAACAAATGGTTTCTGTCTCTTTGAAGACTTCTGAGAAGGTAGTTTCCTGCCCTTGCTGGCATGGTGTCAGAGAAATCCAGTGAAAACAAAGATTTAAGTAAGACCCAGAGTCTCATAATATGAAATGGTTCAAGTTTGAAATGGAAATCATCTCTTATATCAAGAAAAAGGGAGATCTCAACAAGATGCCAATACTGAGATGAGTGATGTTAGAATGATCTGAAAAAGATAAATAAGGCAGCCATGATAACAATGTTTTAACAGGAATTATGAACAGCTTGAAAAAAAAAAAAAGAATAGAAACCCCACCAAAAAAATAGAAAATCTCATCAAAGAAATAGAACACAGAGAGGAGAACCAAATTTTGCAACTCAAAAAAACTAAAAACAAAAATAAGACACCCAAACTACCAACTGAATATAAGCTCAATGAATGGGCTCAACAGTGGAATTAAGGATACAGAGGCAAGGATTGGAAGGAGACAAAATAATAGAAAGACAAGATAAACTAGAAGATGAAATAATAGAAATTACATAGCCTGAGTAACAGAACAAATTATATTTTAATGTTTAACCCTAACAATAGTCCTTTAAGTTTCAGAAAAATCATAACAAAAAAATCAAGTATATTTCCAAAGTCAGTTTTATCATTGGGTGTAAAAGATATTGCTTCACTCAGTGCCCCCATCCCTGCAGCAGGCTACCGCCGATCCATACCTCCACCAGAGAAAACTGGAAACTCACAGGCCAGTCTGGCTCAGTCCCTTGTGAGATCATTGCTCCTTTCTTCTGGGTCGTGGTGGGCACAAGCCTTTGTTTGTGCCTGCCGTGAGTCTGTTTCCCAGTCCTGTGATCAGTTCAGTTCAGTTGCTTAGTCATATCCGACTCTTTGTGACCCCACGGACCTCAGCAGGGCAGGCCTCCATGTCCATCATCAACTTCCAGAGTTTACTCAAATTCATGTCCATTGAGTCAGTGATGCCATCCAACCATCTCATCCTCTGTCATACCCTTCTCCTCCTGCCTTCAATCTTTTCCAGCATCGGGAGCTTTTCAAATGAGTCAGTACTTTGCATCAGGTAGCCAAAGTATTGGAGTTTCAGCTTCAACATCAGTCCTTCCAATGAATATTCAGGACTGACGTCCTTTAGGATGCACTGGTTGGATCTCCTTGCAGTCCAAGGGACTCTCAAGAGTCTTCTCCAACAACACAGTCAAAAACATCAATGATTTGGTGCTCAGCTTTCTTTGTAATCCAACCCTCGCAGCCATACATGACTACTGGAAAAACCATAGCTTTGATGAGATGGACCTTTGTTGGCAAAGTAATGACTCTGCTTTTTAATATGCTGTCTAGGTTGGTCATAACTTTCCTTCCAAGGAGTAAGCGTCTTTTAATTTCATAGCTGCAGTCACCATCTGCAGTGATTTTGGAGCCCCCCAAAATAAAGTCAGCCACTGTTTCCACTGTTTCCCCATCTATTTGCCATGAAGTGATGGGACCAGATCCCATGGTCTTTGTTTTCTGAACGTTGAGTTTTAAGCCAACTTTTTCCCTCTCCTCTTTCAATGTCATCAAGAGGTCCTTTAGTTCTTCTTCACTTTCTGCCATAAGGGTGGTGTCATCTGCATATTTGAGGTTATTTATATTTCTCCTGGCAATCTTAATTCCAGCTTGTGCTTCTTCCAGCCCAGCGTTTCTCATGATGTACTATGCATATAAGTTAAATAAGGAGGGTGACAATATACAGCCTTGATGTATTCCTTTCCCGATTTGGAACCAGTCTGTTGTTCCATGTCCAGTTCTAACTGTTGCTTCCTGACCTGCATACAGATTTCTCAAGAGGCAGGTCAAGTGATCTGGTATTGCCATCTCTTTAAGAATTTTGGAATATTACTCAGCCATTAAAAAAAATACATTTGAATCGGTCCTGCTGAGATGGATGAAACTGGAGCCCATTATACAGAGTGAAGTAAGCCAGAAAGAAAAACACCAATACAGTATACTAATGCATATATATATGGAATTTGAAAGATGGTAACGATAACCCTATATGCGAGACAGAATAAGAGACACAGATGCATAGAACAATTTTATGGACTCTGAGGGAGAAGGTGAGGGTGGGACGTTCTGGGAAAATAGCATTGAAACATGTATATTATCATATGTGAAACAGAACACCATTCCATGTTCGATGCATGAGACAAATGCTCAGGGCCGGGGCAATGGGATGACCCAGAGGGATGGGATGGGGAGGGAAGTGGGTGGGGGGTCCAGGAAGGGGAATACATGTAAACCCATGGCTGATTCATGTCAATGTATGGCAAAAACGATTACAATATTGTAAAGTAATTAGCCCCCAACTAAAATAAATAAATTTATAAAAAAAAAAAAAAAGAATTTTCCAGTTCATTGTGATCCACACAGTCAACGGCATTGGCTAGTCAATAAAGTAGAAATAAATGTTTTTCTGGAACTCTTTTGATTTTTCAGCGATGCAACAGATGCTGGCAATTTGATCTCTGCCTTTTCTAAAACCAGCTTGAACATCTAGAAGTTCATGGTTCATGTATTACTGAAGACTGGCTTGGAGAATTTTGAGCATTACTTTACTAACGTGTGTGATGAGTGCAATTGTGCAGTAGTTTGAGCATTCTTTATAAGTTCCGTTCCGGCAACTTAATGGTGGGGTTATTGGCAACTTCCTCCAAGAGGGCTTATGCCATACCAAGGTCTACTGCACCCAGAGACCCTGCCCCTGCAGCAGTCCACTGCTGACCCATACCTCCACAGGAAACACTCAGACACAGTTCTGACTCAGTCTCTGTGGAGTCTCTGGGTCCTTGTGAACACAAGGTTTGTTTGAGCCCTCCGAGCATCTCTGGCATGATTTTATTTTATTTTTTTTTAATTTATTTATTTTAGTTGGGGGCTAATTACTTTACAATATGATTTTGCCCCTCCTACAGTCTTGCTGGGGCTTCTCCTTTATCCTGGGACATGGGATATCGTTTCTTGGTGGGATTCAACATTCTCCTGTCCATGCTTGTTCAGTAGTGAGTTGTAATTTTGGAGTTCTCACAGCAGAAGCTGAGTGCACATTCTTCTATTCTCCCATCTTGGGGATCCCTCCAAACGTAGGAAGTCCAGAGGTACAAGCAAATTTGGCCTTGGAGTACAAAACAAAGCTGGTCAGAGGCTAACAGGGTTTTGCAAAGAGAATAGAGTGGTCATAGTAAGCACCCTCTTCCAACAACACAAGAGAAGACTGTACACATGGACATCACAAGATGGTCTATGTCAAAATCAGATTGATTATATTCTTTGCAGACCAAGATGGAGAAGCTCTATCCAGTCAGCAAAAGCAGGACTGGGAGCTGACTGTGGCTCAGATCATGAATTCCTTATTGCCAAATTCAGACTTAAATTGAAGAAAGTTGGGAAAACCACTAGACCATTCAGGTATGATCTGAATCAAATCCCTTACGATTAAACAATGGAAGTGACAAATAGATTCAAGGGATTAGATAGATAGATTGTCTGAAGAACTGTGGATGGAGGTTTGTGACATTGTATAGGAGACAGTGATGAAGACCATTCCCAAAGAAAAGAAATGCAAAAAGGCAAAATGGTTGTCTCAAGAGGGCTTACAAATAGCTAAGAAAAGAACAGAAGTTAAAGGCAAAGGAGAAAAGGAAAGATACACTCATTTGAATGTAGAGTTCCAAAGAATAGCAAGGAGAGATAAGAAAGCCTTCCTCAGTGATCAATGCAAAGAAATAGAGGAAAACAATAGAATGGAAAAGACTAGAGATCTCTTCAAGAAAATTAGATATACCAACTCATTTGAAAAGACCCTGATGCTGAGAAAGATTGAAGGCATGAGGTAAAGGGGATGACGGAGGATGAGATGGTTGGATGGCATCACTGACTCAATGGCATGAGTTTGAGTAAACTCAGGGAGTTGGTGATGGACAGGGAGGCCTGGTGAGCAGCAGGCCATGGGATCACAAAGAGTCAAACATGACTGAGTGACTGAACTGAACTGAATTGAACTGAAGGGAACATTTCATGCAAAGTTGGGCACAAAAAAGGACAGAAATCGTATGGACCTAACAGAAGCAGAGTATATGAAGATGTGGTGGCAAGAATACACATAAGAACTATACAAAAAAGATCTTCATGACCCAGATAACCGCAATGGTGTGATCACTCAACTAGAGCCGGATATCCTAGAATGTGAAATCAAGTGGGCCTTAGGAAGCATCACTATGAACAAAAGTAGTGGAGGTCATGGAATTCCAGTTGAGCTATTTCAAATCCTGAAAGATGATGCTGTGAAAGAGCTGCACTCAATATGCCAGCAAATTTGGAAAACTCAGCAGTGGCCACAGGACTGGAAAAGGTCAGTTTTCATTCCAATCCCAAAGAAAGGCAATGCCAAAGAAAGCTCAAACTACCACACAATTGCACTCATCTCACAAGCTAGTAAAGTAATGCTCAAAATTCTCTAAGTCAGGCTTCAACAGTAGGTGAACTGTGAAATTCCAGATGTTCAATTTGCATTTAGAAAAGGCAGAGGAACAAGAGATCAAATTGCCAACATCTGTTGGATCACTGAAAAAGCAAGGGAGTTCCAGGAAAACATCTACTTTTGCTTTATTGACTATGCCAAATCCTTTCACTGTGTGGATCACAACAAACTCTGGAAAATTCTTAAAGAGATGACAATACCAGACCACCTGACCTGCCTCCTGAGAAATCTGTATGCAGGTCAAGATGCAACAGTTAGAACTGGACATGGAACAACAGACTGGTTCCAAATAGGAAAAGGAGTACGTCAAGGCTGTATATTGTCACCCACCTTATTTAACTTATATGCAGAGTACATCATGAGAAATGCTGGACTGGATGAAGCACAAACTGGAATCAAGATTGGTGGGAGAAATATCAATAACCTCAGTTATGCAGATGAAAACACCCGTATGGCAGAAAGTGAAGAACTAATGAGCCTCTTGATGGAAGTGAAAGAGAAGAGTGAAAAAGTTGGCTTAAAACTCAACATTCAGAAAACTATGATCATGGCATCTGATTCCATCACTTCACATCAAATCGACTGGGAAACAAAGGAAACCGTGACAGAGTTTATTTTTTTGGGCTCCAAATTCACTGCAGATGGTGAGTGCAGCCATAAAATCAAAAGATGCTTGCTCCTTGGAAGAAAAGCAGTAACAAACCTAGACAGCATATTAAAAAGGAGAGACATTACTTTGCAAACAAAGGTCCATCTAGTCAAAGGTATGTTTTTTCCAATAGTCATGAATGGATGTTAGAGTTAGACTATAAAGAAAACTGAATTTCAAAGAATTGATACTTTTGAACTGTGGTGTTGGAGAAGACTCTTGAGAGTCCCTTGGACTGCAAGGAGATCCAACCAGTCCATCCTAAAGGAAATCAGTCCTGAATATTCATTGGAAGGACTGATGTTGAAGCTGAAACTCCAATACTTGGCAATCTGATGCGAAATTCTGACTCATTTGAAAAGCCCCGATGCTGGGGAAGATTGAAGGCACGAGAAGAAGGGTACAACAGAGGATGAGATGGTTGGATAGCATCACTGACTTGATGGACATGAGTTTGAGTAAGCTCTGGAAGTTGGTGATGGACCAGGAGGCCTGGTGTGCTGCAGTCCAAGGGATCGCTAGTGTTGGACATGCCTGAGTGACTGAACTGAACTGAATTTAAAAAATAAAACTTAATATATTGAATTTTAATATTCAGGTAGTTATATTGACCCTAACTTTTTGCTGTCTTTGTTTATTTCCTACTCTTTTATAAACTAAGTAAAAATTGAGAATAAAGAATAATATCCAGATATTGAGAAAGTTTCACTGTACAGGAGGATTCCCAGATAAATTCTTTTTCTGCCCTTCAATATAATGCAAGCTAGAAGCATTTCAATTATACTCCTCTTAAATCTTTAAAATGGTAAAGTGGACTCATAGATCTCATGGGTCACTTTTTTCTCCCCAAACCACAGGGTATGTATGTTTTAAAATAACATGTTGACATTTCTGCAAAATTGTGTATAAACTCTAGTGCTATAATCCTAAATTTACAGACATAAAATTAAATGCTAAAATTTCTTGAACCACGACTACATCATTTTGTGTTAGCTATTAGACCACTCTCAATAGACCATAATCACAATGAATTCTAATTCTTTCATTTTTACTGGAGTCCCTAAGGCATTTTTTTCTGTCAGTTTTCAAATCATCTCATAGCATGGCCTTGAGGATAAAATCAGAAAGTGATTGGTAAATTGAGAATGCCTGTCTGTAATGTGACAATCTGTACATCTCAGTTCTTCATCTAGCAATACATAGGGTCAAAATACATAGGACACCATGAAATGATGACAATAAAATCACTTTATGAAAGGAGATGGATTATTTTTAATTATAGAAAAGCCTTTAATTGCCATCTCTTCTCTCAGTATGTCCATTTGTTCCTCAAAAGTCTTCAAGAAGGCAGAGTCTCTGTTCTCCACTGTGTCTCCCATGTGAGCTGGCACACGTCAGCCACTCAGTAAACGTGTGGTGTGAATGAGTAATGAGTAAGTTACCTCAGTTTTAGGAATGCTCCAATAATATAATTAAAAGGAATAATACATTTAAGAGCAAGCTGTAAACTATGGAGTACTAGTCAACTAACTGATCTCCCTACTTCTTATTTGTGCTTCTAGGTCTAAACCATACTCACTTGCTTCTCTGTCAAAACATTTGGCTTTTGGTTTGTTTGTGAGTTTTTTGAGTACTTTCAGATCTATGACACAGTTGAGAGAAAGGTGCAAATATTTCTCATATAACCTCTGCCCATTCACAAGCACAGACTCCCCCATTATTAATGTGTGCTCAGTCGTGTCCAACTCTTTGTGACCACATGGACTGTAGGCCATCAAGCTCCTCTATCAGTGGAATTTTCCAGGTAAGAATAATGGCATGGGTTTCCACTTCCTACTCCAGGAGATCTTCCAGACTCAGGGATCAAACCCACGTCTCTGCATCTCCTCCATTGGCAGATGGATTCTTTACCACTGTGCCACCTAGGAAGACAGATAGATTTGGGGAATGCTAATTCCTCCTGCTTTTTGACTCCCCCTGCCCCGCCCCACCCTCCGTTGTCTTACTGAACTTTAGGATAAGATTGTAAATTGCTTCAGTGCTTATGGGAAATTCTCAGCAAAATTAACCCACATCAGAGCTGGGTCACGGACCAGGTCCCCTAATTCCCACCTCAGGGCTCTTTTTAAGATATAACACCATAGTTATTTGGTTAATAAAAAATGGTCTGGTGATCAGGGTTGTGAACATCAATAGTGTGGCACTGGTAATCAGGATCTCCCTGGCAGTTTGTTAGATACACAGCTTCCTGACCCAGAGGCTGAGGTGGAACCCAGGAAGCTGTATTTTGGACATGTCCTCAGAGGATTCTGATGTCCCACACCACCCTCTGGGACACACGGGTCCAGCCCATTATTAATATCACTCATGAAAATCTTGTTATAAGGATGAACCTACATTGATACATCATAATCATCCAAAGCCCATCATTTATCTTAGGGTTCACTCATACTGAGTATGCTCTGTGGGTTTGGATAAAAGTATAATGACATATCCATCATAATCATTATAACATCATACAGTGTTTTCACTGCCCTAAATTTCTCGGACTTCTGCCTATTCATCTCTCCTCTTTCCCTACTCCTCCCCACTACCAACAACCACTGATCTTTTTGTTGTTTCTACACTTTTGCCTTTCCCAGAATGTCTTGTGACTGGAATCACACAGTTGGTAGCCTTTTCAGATTGGCTACTTTCACTTAGAAATTAGAATAGAAAGTTTGTTCCTCAGCACTGAGATTCTGATCTCCTGGTCTAGACCTGCCACCTGCTAACCCTCTTTTTTCAATATCTCACCTCCATGGCATTATCATCTTCATTCTATAGAAATTTTAGTTCTTGACTGTGGTGGTTAGTTTTATGTGTCAACTCAACTAGACTCTGCTGCCCTGTTGTTTGGCCAAACATCTACTACTGTGAAATTTTGTTTGTTTAGATGTGATTGACATTTATAATCAGTAGACTGTAAGTAAAGCAGATCTCCCTCCATGACATGAATGAGTCTCATCCAATTGGTTAGGTGGAGAAAAAAATTGATGTTTCCCGAGGAAGAGGGAGTCATTCCTGAAGACTGTAAAGTACAAACCCTGCCCAAGTTTCCAGCCTGATGGTCAGTCCAGCAGGTTTAGATTTGTCAGCCCTCACAGTCTTGTGAACCAACTCCTTAAGATCTCTTTCTCTCTCTTATATTCATTCTCTCCATCTTTCTCTTTCTCTCTCCTTTAGTATACTAACTTCCACAACTATGGAGCAAATAGTAACATTGAAACAAAGCAAACCTTAATAGTTGATTCATACCGGCAACATACATGTCGCTGAGTTACAATGGGGACTGTATTCTCTGAAATATGATTAACTGTATTCATCTTCTGGGCTCAGAACAGTAGCTAAGCCAGAGCAGAATAATGCAAAGTGGGATATTGAAGAAGTGCAACAGGAAAGTATCCAAATGCCTGGAGAGTATTCTCATATAAACATTTATTAACTTATTTGAAATATTACCTGCTTAAGCACCTTGCTGATAATTTTCTTTGAAAGCCAAGTGGCTTTCAAAGCATAGGCAGAGGCTGAAAATCCCTGAATTCTAGATTAAGGTATTTTCCTCACATTTTACGGATTCTATATACTATATATAAGCTCTCTTTTAAAGTACACTTTAGAGTCCTTCTGGTGGTCAAGATAGCCTTCAAGCTGAAAATCAATGTATACTCTGAGCTAAGGGTGAATTTCTTTCATTTGCTTCATTAAAACATTTATTTTTCTGCATATTTCAATGTATGGAATAGAATAATACATATTTAGTAATAGCATAGAGCAAAAGTATGTCAATTATAAATCTATCAAACTCTTCTTGGGTTACTAATAGTGCTTTGACAGTCATGCTTGTGGGTAAAAAAAAATGTTATTACAGATTTATATCTTGTACAATGTACAATTCATATAGGCTTATTGCCTCCAAAAAGATTCCTTTTTCAAAGAGTAGGTAAAATTTTACTGATTTCTGGATGGCAGTTTTATATCATATTTCCTCACTTAAAAAGATAAATAGATGTTTTTTTTGTGTGTTTGTCTAAATCATCCCCACATATTGTACATACCATAAAATCAGATTACATTAACTTATGTGGTAAAAGGGGAGGTGTTTATGTGGTTTAGTTAATGATTTTGATGTAAGATTTTCATGGATTATTTGGGTGTGTCCAATGTAGTGGTGCTGGTGGCAAACAACCTGTCTGCCAATGCAGGAGACATGAGAGACACAGGTTAGATCCCTGGGTTGGGAAGATCCCCTGGAGGAGGAAATGGCAACAGACTCCAGTATTCTTGCCAGGAGAATCTCATGGACAGTGGAGCCTGGCAGGCTACAGTCTATGGGGTCACAAAGAGTCGGACATGACTGAAGTGACTTACCACACACACAATGTAGTTGTAAAGATCCTCAAAGGAAGGCAGGAGAAGTCACAGAAAGGAAAAGGTGATGTGACCAAGAAGCAGGTACTGGAGTGATGTGACAACAATCCAAGAAAAGCCAACTATTTTAAGAAACTGAACATGAAACAGATTTTCTCCTGAAGCATCTATAAGAATGCCAACTTCTTGTTTTCTGCCCTGTAATACACTTTTTGAATGTTAGGACTCCAGAACTGATAAAGGAAAAGACATTTGTGTTGTTTTAATCCACTAAATTTGTAGCAATTCATTACAACAACAATAGAAAACTAATATACTTTTTTTCTGAAAAAAGTGATTGAGGTTTATTTATCTAAATGTTTTAAGTAATTTAAGGTGAAAATCTATAGGGCAGTTATTTTATAAATATATCCTGAAATATATATTATATATATTATAAATAGGCTAAAATATGCATCATAAAAATATTTTTATTTGTAATCTCTTGATACATTATGCTTAGGCAAAACTTAGAACATTTTTAAAGCCCGTTTCCTTATGATAAAAGTATTACATAAAAAAATATTATTTTTGAGATGGAGCATAAATAGCTTCATTTAAAATGCACTGTACACAGTTTATTTTTAATGAACTTAATAAACACACTCATTGAAACATACAACTATTTTGACTTATCTCATAGATTAGAGTTATCTAGTTATAATCACTCTTGTGATTATTTAATGTTTATTAAATGTTTATTAATGATTATTAAATATTTATTTAAAAACATTCCCATTTTGTCTCAAACACTTTTCTTTTCTCAACTGTAAGCATGTCTGAATTGAGGAAGAACTGAAACTTAGAGAAAGACTGAAATAAGAAATACTTCTATAAAAGTAATGAATTTTCTAAACACAAAATATAGCAATTATTTTCGTATATTGAGCAAACATATTAAAATTTGACAGAACTAATTTATATTGAATAAAATCAGTTTTTACCTTTAAGACATGGGAAATATCTTACTGATACTAAATTTTATCATCTCTGCAATTATATAGCAGTTCTTTCTACTAAGGTTGATTATTCATTTTATCTTTTGAATAATAGTTTCCAGGTAATATGTATTTTTAAAAGAACAAATTATGAGCCTTTGTCTATTGGTAATTACTCTAATGAACAGTTATTAATTTAATAGTACAAACATTTTAAAACATTTTATTATTTCAAATGTATTAACATGGATCCTACTGAGAAAGCCAAAAAAATTCCTTTATGTGTTATGTTTTTGGAGAAACAAAGAAGAAAATGTTTGAGCAATATGTTGAGAACTCTGTCTGAGCTACAAGGTGATCAAATTAAAGTGAATGTGTTAAGGATGGGGGAAGATATGAATCTGTTCATGGCAGAAGAAACAATAAATGACTAAGAAATATATACATACGTTAAATATATATATTTAACAGCCTTAAGAGTAATGAAAGAAATATAAAATTAAAAATATTTTCGGATCTGTGTTGCTCATCAGACTGGAAAGAATTTTTTTTTTTTAAGATTTTTTTGATGTGGACCATTTTTAAACTCTTTATTGAATGTTTTACAATAGTATTTCTGTTTTATGTTTTGGTTTTTTGGCTGTGAGGCATGTGGGATCTTAGCTCCCTGACCAGGGATTAAACCTGCATCCCCTGTAATGGAAGGCAAAGTCCAAACCACAGGACCACCAGGGAAGTCCCTCATGAAGTGATTTTTAAGATGATGATAAGCAGATTAATTATAAGCTGATGGAGAACAACACATTTGCATTCTGAGTGCTGAGGTGAGCTTAAAACTCTACAAACTCTCTCAAGGATGAACTGGCAATATTTTGTGTCTCCAGTTCCAAGCAGACATTTGCTTTGATATCTACTAAAATTCAAATGAGCATGCAACAATACTAGCCTCTTATTGGAGCAAGGAAAATCTGGGAAAGTTTTCTGTAAAGGTAGGTTCCAACACTTTCTTTTAGCTGATTATAACCATATGCAGTTTCTATGAAGACTGTGTGAAAAAAATCAATGGTGGTCTTTCTCAACTGTTGTATGAAATTATTTGTAAATAAGATGCTGTGGGGAGGATCATGAAAAGCAGTTTCCTTCTGTGTCATAACCAAAGGATCAACACAGAAAGGAGTTAAGAACCAGACACAATATTTGTAATGAAATAAAGGTAATGGGGAGTGTGATGCTTTCAGTAATAATCATAAAAATCCCATTGGCCTTACCATGTGGTGTGTTAAAATTATTTGTTTTCCACTAACATGAAAGAAAAACCGTGTCTTTCAAGTAGCTGGATTTCATGTACCTCCTACCATGCTGTGTACACCACAAGTCCTTTGAAGTGCTCACTTTTTTCCATCCAGCAGTAAGTCATTACTGTTTGTGAGAGAGAAAGATGAAAAATTTGCAGGGGAGGAAACATTAGGAAGTACATTTTTTATTTATTAAAATATTGAACCAGAAAATCTAAATTTCATGACATATTTTAAACTCTTAAGTTGTACAGTTCTAGAAAAACACCATTCATTTCAGTAGTCTTACATGAAAGCTACAATCTTTTTCTATTCAGTTTGAGAAGTTTGCCTGTGCTTTCGTTATCTGCGGGATCTGTCTATAGGGGTAGGTAGGATTTGGGGGTATTTGGACATTACATATAAATGAAAGGGTGGTAGAAACACGATAATCTCTGAAAAATTTCTAAAAGACTTATGCCAGTTGTGTGGGCATGCTGTATTTAATACTAGCACTACTTGAATCAAAACAAACCATAAAATCTGATACTCAAGGACACTAGAAGCCCAAGTTCTTCCTTTATGCAAACCATTTCCCACAACCTTACCCTTTAAGTAAACTCTGGAAGCTGGTGATGAACAGGGAGGCCTGGCGTGTTGCAGTCCATGGGGTCACAAGTAGGCGGACACGACTGAGTGACTGAACTGTACTGAACTGAACTACACTTTGAGATCATTGGCATCAATCATCTTTCTAATTTGGCTTTAATATCACATTGATGTTCTCTTGCTGTGGTAATAAATCACCACAAACAGCGAATAACACACAGATGTACTATCTCAGTTTCTGTGGATCTCTTGTCTAGGTATGGGTTCACTGGGCGCCTGCTCAGTGTCCCTCTCACAAGGCTAAAGTCAAGTTATTGGTTGTGTTTACTCTCTTTCTGAAGCTTGGATCCTTTTTAGAGCTCACAGGGTGTCAGCAGAACTCAGTTCCCTGAAACCACAGACCAGATAGATGTCCCCATTCTTTTGCTAGCTGTCAGTTTTTAGGTCTTTGCCATATGGTTCCCTCCAATCTTCTGACTTCAAAAAGGGCTGGCCTGATTACATCAGGCACACCAGATCATCTGCTTTTCAATTAACTCAAAGTCAATTGATTAGTAGCCTAGTATTTCATATTCTGCCAACACTCGAGGCGTAGGGATTTTGTAAGCTGTCCCTATCAGAGGGTGGGAGTCCTGGTCTCTGCCCACCACAGACACTAAAGTGCATGTCTCTTGCTTGTCCCGGAGAAGGCAATGGCACCCCACTCCAGTACTCTTGCCTGGAAAATCCCATGGACGGAGGAGCCTGGTGGGCTACAGTCCATGGGGTCGCTAAGAGTCGGATGACTGAGTGACTTCACTTTCACTTTTCACTTTCATGCACTGGAGAAGGAAACGGCAACCCACTCCAGTGTTCTTGCCTGGAGAATCCCAGGGACGGCGGAGCCTGGTGGGCTGCCGTCTATGGGGTCGCACAGAGTCGGACACGACTGAAGCGACTTAGCAGCAGCAGCAGCAGCAGCTTACTTGTCCTCAATGTGCCATTACTACTTGAAATTCCACTATCGATACATTTGCTGTACTTTATAGGAGGTGTTAATTAACCACTCATTTTGCCAATAAAATGTAAAAATGGCTCTTTATAAAAACTTCCTAAAACTTTAGGGAATGATCTGAAATTTTATATTTGATTAAAGTTCTTGCTATGGTGTTTAAATTTCTTTTCTAACACTTTTCAGTGTGGAATAAAACTTTCCATAAGATTCAATGCTGTGGATAAGGGGGGAAAAAAAGAGATTTTGTTTCTTGCATTGTTAATAATAACTTGATTAAAAGCTTACCCTATGATAAGTCCTATACACAAGATGCCAAGATTTCTATCATCATTAATCCTCATCTCAGTCTTTTGAAGTCAATACCATTATCCTATATTACAGATGAAGAAGGAGAAGCTCAGAGAAGATGATACCTCTCAGAAGTGTCTAAGCTGGGTCTATATTCTTCCCTGTCCACACCACATTCTTGCTGGTAAATTCATTCAGACAGAAACTGCCATTCTAAAGCAGAAGTTATCCTTGGAACCACACAGTCTTTGATCCTTGCATGGAATATTAGAGCAACTCTGAAATGGTTATTTTTAAAATGTCTTATGTGGAATGATGTGATTCTGGAAATGTGTTATAAAGGCTGCCTGAAGGATAAAAGAAACACTAAATTACATTATCCCTTCAGATATATTTTGGCATTTGGGACAAGGGAGGGTTATTCTAAAATATGGTAAAAAACTAGTCACATTATTCAGCATCCTATTGTTTAAAGAAATACATATATATGTGTGTGTGTGTGTGTATTTCTTTAAACATATATACATATATATAGAGAGAGAGAAAAAAAAGAAAGAGAGAGGGAGGGAGAGGGAGAGAGACAGAGACAGAGAAACCTCTCCATGTACATTTATATTACATACAAACATAGCTCTTCTCTCTCTCTCTTTTCTAATTAGGTAAAAATTACATTTTGAACACTTATTTTCTGGCTCTTTTTTTGCTGCAGTGACCAAAGTAAACACACTTCTTCCACAGTCAACACTCTTAATTTTTTAAAATATTTAATAACATTTAAAAATGCTTCCTTAGGTCTTGTTAACTATTTCTTGCACAGTGAGTGGTAATGATGGTGCTCCTTTTCTATGCCTGTGATAGATAGCTGTTATTCTTCAACTTGTTGTCATCCTTGAGTTTTACCACCAGGTTCTGATCAACAGGTTCTGTTTTTGTTTGGTGGAGTTTTCACATTCTTTCTGAACACTGTGCTGTACCTGTACTGCTGCCTGTCCAGAGTATGTATGCAGTCTATTGTGAGAGCTAATAATAAATTATTTTCCAAAGTACTTACACGATATCCAATTGTACTATAAGTATATTGATTCACCCTACTCTATAATCACAGCAGCACATTTAAAATTTTTCAAATTTGTTAACTATGGATTATTTCCTCATTGTACTTTTATTATGCATTTTATGACATTGAGTATCAGTCCCTATATTTATTGTTCAGCTGTGTTTTGCTTTGAGTAAAATTTCTTTTCATATAACTTCTTCAGTTTCTATTAGGATGTTTCTTTTTATCGTATTGATTTGCAAAATTTGTATATTTTCTCTACGTACATAGTTTTCTGTTACATCTGCTGAAATATTGCCTCCTGGTTGAGAACTGGTCTTTTCACTTCCTTATAGTATCTTAAGACAACAGTATTTTATAATTTTGTTATTTATCACTTTTCCCATGATAGTTTGCCTATCTTATATATAAAATGAAACAAAACAAAGCAAAAATCTTCCCTTTCCTCAGAGTCATGAATATATTTCCTACATTGTCTTGAAGAATTTTAAACCTTTGCCTTCCACATTTAAGCTTGAAATCTATCTGGAATTTTAAGCACTTGTTAGAGAAGATACAATTTTCCTTTTCTATTTGTTTTATTAGGAAAACACTTTTATTATGAAAGATTTATAGGACTTCTTTTAATACCTTTCTTCCCTACTGATCATAAATATTGACTCGTTATATATATGTAATCCACATATGAGACTCTGTTTCTGACATACACTTGTTTCTCTTGATCAATGTGAAAATCCACATGCCAATAGGAAGCTACTGCTGGCTCACAATATCGAAACTACAAGTAACAGAGAACAATGCTAAGCCCTTGGTAGGACACTATTCACTAAGGAAGTCAACCAGACACAAACCAGCCATTGCTTATCTACCATCTTTCTACTCAATATTTCTGTCTTGTGCTCTTTTCACAGGTGACAGACCTGCAACGCAATTTGAAATTTCTTCCTAAAAATCTTTTTTTTTTGGGGGGGGAAGCCTATGGGTAGATTTATTTTTTACCTGATTCATTTTACACTTGTTTTATTTTTAAAAAAATTTTTTTAAATTTATTTATTTATCTATTTTTTACTTTACAATATTGTATTGGTTTTGCCATACATTGACATGAATCCTCCAGGGGTGTACATGTGTTCCCCTTCCAGAATCCCCCTCTCACATCCCTCCCCATCCCATCTCTCTGGGTTATCCTGGTGCACAAGCCCCGAGCACCCTGTATCATGCATCAAACCTGGACTGGCGATTCGTTTCACATATGATAATTTACATGCTTCAATGCCATTCTCCCATAACATCCTGCCCTCGCCCTCTCCCTCTCCCATAGAGTCCAAAATACAGTTCTATATATCTGTGTCCCTTTAGCTGTCTCGCATACAGTGTTATATTTACCAATTTACTAAATTCCATATATATGCGTTAGTATACTGTATTGGTGTTTTTCTTTCTGGCTTACTTCACTCTGTTAATGGGCTCCAGTTTCATCCACCTCATTAGAACTGATTAGAATGTATTCTTTTTGATAGCTGAGTAATATTCCATTGTGTATATGTACCACAGCTTCCTTATCCATTAGTACACAAAAATAAACTCAAAATGGATTAAAGATCTAAACGTAGGACCAGAAACTATAAAACTCCTAGAAGAAAACATAGGCAAAACACTCTCTGACATAAACCACAGCAGGATGCTCTATGACCCACCTCCCAGAATATTGGAAATAAAAGCAAAAATAAACAAATGAGAACTAATTAAAATTAAAAGCTTCTGCACAACAAAGGAAACTATAAGCAAGGTGAAAAGACAGCCTCCAGAATGGGAGAAAATAATAGCAAATGAAGCAACGGACAAAGAATTAATCTCAAAAATATACAAACAACTCCTGCAGCTCAATTCCAGAAAAATGAATGACCCAATTAAAAAGTGGGCCAAAGAACTAAACAGACATTTCTCCAAAGAAGACATACAGATGGCTAACACACACATGAAAAGATGCTCAACATGGCTCATTATCAGAGAAATGCAAATCAAAACCACAATGAGGTACCATTTCACACCACTCAGAATGGCTGCTATCCAAAAGCCTACAAGCAATAAATGCTGGAAAGGGTGTGGAGAAAAGGGAACCCTCTTACACTGTTGGTGGGAATGCAAACTAGTACAGCCACTATGGAGAACAGTGTGGAGATTCCTCAAAAAACTGGAAATAGAACTGCCATATGACCCAGCAATCCCACTGCTGGGCATACACACTGAGGAAACCAGAATTGAAAGAGACACGTGTACCTCAATGTTCATCGCAGCACTGTTTATAATAGCCAGGACATGGAAACATCTTTTTTTTTAAACACAAGAAAAGACAATGTTTATTTTCACACAAGATTGTGGGAGCTCTCAGTAACAGGAAACTCTTCTTTCTAAATAATTTTTCTCCCAAATCCTTTACATTTCACAGGAGTTTTCTCAAATAAATCCTTTGCTCATTTACTTTAGTCTTGGTGTCAGATGTCATCAACTGAAACCTATGTTCCTCCTGAGGGCATTTGCTTATATTTCTTTCAAATATCTGAACTCACTACTGTTAGATAATTATTTTAGATTAAATTATTAGCTTGGATTTTTCTGAACCAGGAGTTTTGATTCTGAAAGTATGATGAAAATATGGCTAATGAAAATATAACTTCAGTTCTAATTATGTCCCTCTCATCTAAGAGAATATCCAGAGGCAAGTTTCTGTATCATCTCTCTTTAGGACAATATATTGTCTTTTTTTAGCCTTCTTCAGAGGACATGCATTTAGGAGTCCCAGGTATATTTTTTTGTCTCTATTTTTTTTTAATTTATTTATTTTTTATTGAAGGATAATTGCTTTACAGAATTTTGCTGTAGGAGTCTCAGTTTTATGCAGAAATCTCCATTGTGACTTTCCGACCTTGTGTAAACACTGGTTTCTCTCTTGTCCCCTTGATTAATCCACTGAAAGTCCTGCATCAAATTTTGCTTCTGGTCAATATGGGATAACATGACCATATTTATCCAAAACATATGAAACAACAAGCTTAAAACAATGAACATAAAGCAATAAAGATAAACATCAAGCAATAAAGATAAACATCCCTGATTCACTGTTAGACATTGTGAATAAAAAACAATGTATCTACTATTATCCAAGCATCCTGTCTTGAGAGAGTTTCAAGGTAATAGGGAAGGGAGGGAGAAACCAAGCAGAGTTTGAGGACTCTTTGAATTGAGGAAATGCAGCTGAGAATCTGGGGAAAGTCAATATATTATCAGTTCACAGGAGCGAATGCTGAACAAGAGGGAGATGCACAGAGATATGACTCCAGAGATCTATAAAGACTTCCCCTTGAGCATTCACTTGAGTATTGATCAGTATATATGTATGAGGACATCTGATACTAAGCAAAACTCTTCTAAAGTTTAGAGGCAGCAATCACTGTTGCATGTAAACGGTCAGGAATAGTGCCTGCTCCCTTCAGACAGACTGGGAAAATCCCATTTCATGCAAGACTGTGTAGAGTAAGGAGAAGGATCTTGACTCTGTAGAGGGAAATAAATATTCCTAGACTGAGCAGCCATTTAGAAATCTTAAAAGATCAGATGGCTTCCAAGTAATTTAACTGCATCACAGGAAAAATCTCAAGAATATAGAAGTACAGAAATATAAAACACTTGAAAGAGTAAAATTATAATGACTGCACTAAACAAAAAAAATAACAGGTCATGGAAACATCAGGAAATTTTGATACAATGAGGAGAAAAATCAACCATTCAAAACTATTAACTCTAATATCTTTATGTTTTGAGTTTTCTCCTCATCATGTGCCATATTTTCCTATAACCAGTATATATAATTTTAAAACTCTGAAAATTCAGTTTATTATTGAAAAACAATCTAATAAAAATGGGTCAAAGTTTTGACTTGACACTTTATCAAGAGTACTACTATAGACCTGTCATCAAAGGAGATATATATCTGGTCAATAGGCAAATAAAAAGATGCTCGACACCATTATTAGAAAAGTGAAAACAAAAACCACAAAGAAATATCATTATAAAACTATTAATCTGACTAAAAATTGAAAGAGAAGCCATAAACGTGTTTACAAGGCTGTGGAGAAAATCGAGCTTGTATCACTTCTCCTGGAAAAGTAAAATGTTGCAACCCCTTTAGAAAACAGTTCTTCAGTTTTCTAAAAAGTTAAACATACCCTTACAACATGATCTAATCATCCTATTCCTTTATTTACATAAGAGAAATGAAAGCATGTTTTCATACAAAATCTTGTACATGAATATACGTTGTGGCTCTATGTGCAAGAGTGCCAAACTGGAAACAACCCAAGTGTTTATTGACTGGTAAATGGGTGAACGAACTATAGGATACTTCTACAAGATAATATTTAGCATAAAAGGAATGAACTATACAATATGGATGAATCTCAAAATAGTTACTCTGATTGAAAGACATCAAACAAATAAACAAAGAGTACATATGTTGCTTTAAGATAGATAAAATTCCAGGAAAAGCAAATGAATTTATAGTGACAAAGCAAATCAGTGATGCCCTGGGGTGCGGGGGAAGAAGGGACTACAAAAAGGTCATAGGGAAACATTTAGGGAGATAGACAATTCATTATTGTGGTAAACTCTTCGTGGATTGATGCAGTTTTCAAAAGTTATAAAATCATATACTTTAAAAAGGTGCAGTTTATTGAATGTCAGTTATATACCAATAAAAAAACAAAACTATATCTGACTTCTGAGAAAATTAATTTAAAATGTGCTGCTATAATTTTTAAATCCTTATTTACTCTTTATTTTTTTACTCTAATTATTAATTAATCTTTCCACTCTTTTGGAAGCTACCTATGTACACAATGTTGCCCCTTTAACTGTATTGTATTCATTGCAAATATACTAAACAGAGCAGAGACATGGAGAATATCTTTGTAATTCCACCAATTTTTTACCCTTAGTTGAAACTGAATATTTGTTCAGTCTAATTCTCACTTGTTTAATACATTCTTGCCGTATCCTTTATAGAATTTTACATATCTTTGTATTGCTTATCTTTATCTTGATTAGAACTAGACATGTAACAGACCGGTTCAAAATTGGGAAAGGAGTATGTCAAGACTGTATATTGGCACCCTGCTATTTTAACTTATATACAGAGTACATCATGCGAAATGCCCGGCTGGATGAAGAGCAAGCTGGAATCAAGATTGCTGGGAGAAATAACAACCACAGATATGTAGATAACACCACCCTTATGGCAGAAAATGAAGAGGAACTAAAGAGCCTCTTGATGAAGGTGAAAGAGGAGAGTGAAAAAACTGGCTTAAAACTCAACATTCAAAAAACGAAGATCATGGATGGCATCCAGTCCCATCACTTCATGGCAAATAGATGGGGAAAAAATGGGAATAGTGACAGACTGTTTTCTTGGGCCCCAAAATCACTGTGGTTGTTGACTGCAGCCACAAAATTAAAAGATGCTTGCTCCTTAGAAGAACAACTGTGACAAACCTAGACAGTGTATTGAAAAACAGAGACATCACTTTGCTGACAAAGGTCCATAAAGTTAGAGCTATGATTTTTCCAGTAGTCGAGAACAGATGTGAGAGTTGAACCATAAAGGAGGCTGAGCACCAAATAATTGATGCTTTTGAATTGTGGTGCTGGAGAAGATTCTTAGAGTTCCTTGGACAGCAAGGAGATCAAACCAGTCAATAGTAAAGGAAATCATTCTTGAATATTCACTGGAAGGACTAATGCTGAAGCCAAAACTCCAACACTTTTGCCACCTGATGCAGACAGCCAATTCATTGGAAAATATCCTGATTCTGGGAAAGGTTGAGGGCAGGAGGAGAAGACAGGGACAGAGGATGAGATGGTTGGATTTCATCACCAACTCAATGAACATGAGTTTGAGCAAACTCTGGGAGATAGTGAAGGATAGGGAAGCCTGGTGTATTGCAGTCCATGGGGTCTCAAAGAGTCAGACATGACTGAATGACTGAACACCAACAAAATCTTGCTATACTAATTTATTAATTCTTTAAAAAGAAAAGATTTTTAATACTATTTTAACAGCTTCTAATGTACCCTCCAGTCTGTCTACTTGATAACAAATTCTAGAATTTTTGAAATTTTAGAAGCTAAGCCATTTTTCAAATTCATCAATGCTTTCTTTCTCTACTAGTCCATAGGTGTTTTCCTCAAGGATTATCAATAATATTTCTATTACCATCTTAGCTCTTTTCCTAGAACAAAATTAACCAAGCTCATCATGTGCACCACATTAGGTTAACTCAGGGCCCCAAGTCTGAATTTTAGGATTTCCTGAAAACTCTGAAGTATTTCTCATTTGAATGAGTTACTTATTTGAAAAACACTGTTCTAGCTTAATATCAAACTTTTAATCCCCATTGTGCACTGAATATGGTACATGATTTCCAATTTAAAATTAATGACTGTTTCTTCCCACTTTGGTTAGATAAGCAACCAAACTTTTAAGTTTACTGTATAGAAAATATTGGACTTTTTTTTTATTCCAATAGAATATTATTATTATTATTATTATATTAACTAATATATAATGTATAATAATAATAATAATATTATTATATTATTATTTTTATTCCAATTATTTTTTACTATTTTTTATTCCAATAGACATTCTGATGTGAAAATCTGCTCAATTTTTAACTTGCTAAGTACTGACTTTTTATTTTAAATGACTTAGTGGGGATGGCAGTTTATTTCATGTGTCTACTTGATGGGTTCATTGGGGAAGACCAGATAGTTGGCCTTAATATTTTGGGCATTTCTGCAAGAGTGTTTTCAGATGAGATGAACATTTTAATTGGTAGATTAAAGCAGATTACCCTCTATAACTCAAGTGGGCCCCATTGAGTTGACAGCCTAGATTGAACAAAAAGTCCTCCACCAGGTAAGGGATAATTCTCCAGCAGACTGCATCTAAACCTTATCTGCAACATCACATTGGGTTTTTCTACTGAAAGCCCTCAGAGTAAAACAACATTTCTCCCCAGGTCTTCTGCCTACCAACACACTCTGCAGATTGGATGCACCAGCCTGCATAAATATGTGAGCCAATGTCTTGTTTTATATATATGTATATGCATACAGGTGGCACTAGTGGTAACGAATCCACCTGCCAATGCAGGAGGTGTCAGAAGCACAGGTTTGATTCCTGGGTTGGAAAGATCCACTGAATAGGGGGAATAGAATAGGAAATAGAGTAGGAAATGGGGAATAGAATAGGAAAAGGAGTCCAGAATGATGGTGGCTAAAAGACAAGGAAGGGAAAAGCCCGTGAAAATAGAACAAAGAAAGATCCAAGGACTGGAGTGAGGACCTCAGGTAGAACAAACAGCACTCCTGACTAGCCCAATTTACATATGGCAGGTCCAGGGTGAGGAGAAAAAATATATAAAAAGAGGAGCCAAATGGCTGGGTGTTTCTCTCTCCTCTTCATGTCTTTTGGGTTAGCATGCCCTCACACCTCAAGGATGTATTTTCCTTTACTTTCTAATTAACAAAAGTCCATCTAGTCAAGACTATGGTTTTTCCAGTGGTCATGTATGGATGTGAGAGTTGGACAGTGAAGAAAGCTGAGCGCCGCAGAATTGATGCTTTGGAACTGTGGTGTTGGAGAAGACTCTTGAGAGTCCCTTGGATTGCAAGGAGATCCAATCAATCCATCCTAAAAGAGATCAATCTTGGGTGTTCATTGGAAGGACTTATGTTGAAGCTGAAACTCCAATACTTTGGCCACCTCATGCGAAGAGTTGACTCATTGGAAAAGACCCTAATGCTGGGTAGGATTGGAGGTGGGAGGAGAAGGGGACGACAGAGGATGAGATGGTTGGATGGCATCACCGACTCGATGGACATGGGTTTGGGTAGACTCCGGGAGTTGGTGATGCACAGAGAGGCCTGGTGTGCTGCAATTCATGGGGTCGCAAAGAGTCGGACACGACTGAGCGACTGAACTGAACTGAACTGAACTGAAAACTGAGCTGAAATACGGAGCTGTAACACTGGTCCATCTGAGAGCTGTAACACTGGTTCATCCAAGGGCTGTAATACTTGTCTGTTGCTTCAAATTTTTGTTGTGATGAGACAGAACCGAGGAAATTACACACTCCCCCAACACCCTGGAGAAGAAAATGAGTGTACACACACACACACACATATAAAATACAACTATGCATATTATAAATGCATAAATGTGTAATATAAATTAAAATATAATGTATTATGTAAATAAATACTATAATATATAATTGGATAGCATTATTAATACATAGCTATATATAATCCCATTTATGCATATATGATCTCTTATTGGTCTTTCTTTGGAGAACCCTGACTAAATACATAGGGATATTACCAAAATACAGACAAAGAGATGCATAAAATACCACAAGCTCTTCATAACTTGGGATCATTCATTTGCTCATGTTTCTAATTCAAATTTCCTAAGTAGAATTTTTCTGTCTGGCATGGATATTGTCCAGGCTTTCCTCTCTGTTATGTCTTTTCTCTCTAGTTTGAGGAGTTGATTTTAATTATTTTGAAGCTTTTATAAATACTTAGACTCGCATTCCATAAGTATAAGTTATGGAATCTGAGTTATAGCATCTTCACTTATACTGTCTAAGGAAATTTATTGAATAAAACAAACCATCTAGAAAATAACATACAACATATTTTGTTATTTTGTAAATACTATTTTAATGCTCAGCCCCAAGCAGAGATGGTATCTTCATTTAATAACAGCTACTTCAAAGATATGCAAAAACTCATTTGCATATGCTACGACTGGAAAAATTTATGTGCTTAGTTCACGGATATTAAAATTAATTGTAAAATGCCACTAAGGGAATTTGTCTTTTGATGTTCTCTGTAGGGGAAAATTTACGTTTTGAGATTAAACATTAAAAACGAAAAACTGAAAGAATGTATGTTTCCATCCTGTGATTAGTGGGTAGGGCACTGATGCATCTCAACACATTATTAATTGAGTGTTTTCAAGGATCTGTGTTTAGATTATGCCAGAGGAACACATTCTCAGTACTTTGTGAAGAGCTCAATTTCTCTTCTTAATAAATAATGCTATGCAGGCTGCCTTTGCTCTAAAAGAAATTACAGCAGGTATGTGAATTTTATGGAGATATTTACTGGTCATTCATCATTTAAAGGTTAGAAAAGGCTTTTAATTAGTAAATACATAATAAGAAACTTAAGGGAGTTGCTTAGCAAATTTCATCTCACATAAAAGGACTTTTCTTCCATATACTAATAAGACTGAAAATCAGAGGCAAAGTTGATCTCCTGGCCTAGAATAATTTCATCCTTTTCATAATTAAGTTTCCCAGCCATGGCCCTTAAGTAACATGATCCTTTGGGTTCTTAGTTCATGTCTAATTTTCTCCATTCAGTATTTCTGAAGAATTTTTCAGTCTCAGTGGACATGCCTTGCTAATCCCCCTGCAAAACACTGCCATATCACTGGCCTCTTGAAGTGCTGCCAACTCACGCACGGTGCTGAAGGAGCTTCATTTGAAGTGCACTGAGGGGATTGACATAGCCAGTTTATTGCCCGTGGTTGCCATAATAAAAAGGAACACAAATAATAGAATATTTGGGATGGTGTTTATGAGATGTAGAATCATCTAGTCGAGAATCACAAAGTACAGTCAGCCTTTGGGCTAAATTTAGGTACACACCTGCTTTATCCTTAAGAGGCAACCACAGAGCTTAGCTTCCTGTGAGTTCACCAGGAAGATATAAAGATTCACAGGGGAAAGAGAAAATGAGGTTTGTAGAAAGCAGATGGAAGGTAGGGAGGGATAAAGGAATAAAAGAGACTGGTGCACGAATGAAAACAGTAGTGTGACAGCCTTGCAGGGGATATTCTGATAGAAATGTTTGGCTCTTGTGGTACCAATCAAATTAAATAACTGACTCATACCAATGAGAATAAAAATAACTTCAGTTTTGCAGTGCTCTTAATTGAGTTCTCTGATAAGACAATAGGTTATATAAAAATTTTATCAGAAAGAGGGTAGGAAAAAAATTGATGAGGATTCTCTCTGACAGTTTGTAAATTGTATCAAAGGACTTCTATACTTCTCTTGCTGGTAGGTGTCAGGGATGGAAAATTAGTTTCCTAATCCAGTAATTTATCCTTCTACTTTAGGATTTCCGTATACATCAAATACATTCTAACATGAAATATGTGAAATAAAGTATGTCTGGGGACACCGATTGATATGCCACATCTTCAGATAGGCTCTCTCCTCCTCTCCCACTGAAGGGCTTGCCTTCTCTGGTCAATTTTTCTGGGAGGTAGGATGGATTCCTGGGAATATAATTAAGATCTCAGTGATCTCCTTTTTGCAAACTAAAGTCCATTTGCTCATAGAAGAGAAACCAGACCCTAAGAAGGGAGTACTTACTATGAAGAGCAGGAAATGGAAGAGAGTCAACTCTGTATGATTTTGGAAAGATCAAGGGTAGTTAAAACACTGGAGTAAGCCAGCTTGATTAGTAAGCTCTTTATTTACTGAGGAAACAAAAGGCAATGAATTAATGAATATGTATTAACTTTCACTACACTTGTAAGATATGACTTCACGAATGTTGGACTAGTAAGATGTTCAATTTTTACTTACTTGAGGAGATACCAGTAAAGATGTGGGCAGAGGACATAGTACTCGAACACTTAGTTTTCATGTGGAGAGGGGGCTCAATTCTTTTTCCTTGTGATCGGGGGACAAAAATGTGAAAAAAAAGTCAAAAATGCCTCCGGTAATCTTGCACCTTATGGTGAACACTGTGAGGAGTCAAGTGGAGGAAAGAAGTGTCTTGTTTATATAAATCAAGTCATCAGAGAGATCAATATCAGCCAAGGATCATCCTGGAGTTCTGACTCAAAACAGTCCATTTCATGAATGATTTATTTATTAAATATTTCATACAATAGTGCCTGGAGTAGTGCTGTGTTGAAATGAAAGAGAGCTCTTTATTCTTCTGAAGGTTACACTTCACTGGGGAAGACGAAGAATTCTAATGTAATTCTCTTGGTAGATCATCAAAGTTTGGTGAGGTACCAATATGAAAACAATCTATAAAACCATTGATAAAAAAAGAAGTCAATACTTGTTGCAAAGCCTTTTATGTTCTTCTAGAATTGTTCTCTTCGAGTCCAAATGGGATAAATTTCAGATGGACTTCTGGCAACATCATTCTCTACATGATTTCTCCTTTCATTTCTTTTCTTTCCTGTCCCCACCTCCACCATCATGCTCTCAGTATTTTTTCCTCTTTTATCCTCCTCGCAAAGAGCCAGTTCTCTCAGAAAAAGGTATCAACAACTCCTGATGTGCTGCCTATAATTGCTCATTGTATCCAGAAAGATATTACCATGTATTTACTGGATATATTATACTAAGAAGAAACTTTAAATGTTAAATTAGCTTTCTAATGAAGTGTCTATAAGATAAAGTTTTTCTAATGATATTTGCCATAGCAAAACTTCAATATCTTATTAAACTAGTGAATTTTGTTTTATTTACTCTATCTTACTGAAGAGATGAAGAAAAGGAAGAAGAGAGAAAATTCCATTTGGTTATTACCAATAAAAACATTGAAAAAGGAAGTAAATAATACGTTAGTAAAATAAAAATGATATATACATATATGTGTGTGTGTGTGTGTGTGTGTTTGTGTGTGTGTGTTATTCGCTCAGTTGTGTCCGACTCTTTGTGACCTCATATACTGTAGATGACTAGGTTCCTCTGTCCGTGGGATTCTCCAGGTAAGAATACTGAAATGGGTTGCCATTTGCTTCTCCAGGGTATCTCCCTGACCCAGGTATTGAACCTGGGTCTCCTGCATGGCAGGCAAATTCTTTACCATCTTAGCTCTAAAGGATACAAATGATAGAAAGATGGATGTGGGGCAAAATTAATTGAAGAATGTGATGTGGATGCTTTCATTATAAATTTTATTTTTAAAAAGGAAATATTTGTATTACTAGAAAGGGAAAAATTGAGGCAAAGTGAAAGAAGGATAAGAATGAAGCCTAAAAATGGCAGCTGGGGAGAAGCAAGTTATACAGAAAGCTATATAGAAAAGATTAGAAATTCTAATGGTTATATTGAAGAACCAAATGAAGAAAAAAAAAAGATGAATCTTTACTAGACAAAGCAACATGACTTTATAAAATGTTTTATATCAAATTTATAATCAATGGCGGTAATGGAGTTTTAGCTGGCTACACAACTATCAGTTGAAGACTGCCAGTCATTGTATCCTTTGTAACAATGTAGGGTCTTATGATTACATTTTTCCTAGTGAAAAGTTAGTAGAATTAATATGTAAAGTTTTCAGGTAACCTTACATATGTAGTATGTTAGTAGCTCAGTCGTGTCCAACTCTTTGTTACCCTATGGACTGTAGCCTGCCAGGCTCCTCTGTCCATAGAATTCCCTAAGCAAGATTCTGTAGTGAGTTGCCATTCCCTTTATGAGGGGATTTTCCTGACCCAGGGATGGAACTCAGGTCTCCTACATTGCAGGCAGAGTCTTTACCATCTGACCCACGAGGCTGTATACAGTCATCTTGTTTATTTAACTTATATGCAGAGTACATCATGTGATATGCCAGACTGGATGAATCCTAAGCCGGAATTAAGATTGCCAGGAGAAATAGCACCAACTTCAGAAATGTAGATGATACCACCCTTATGGCAGAAAGTAAAGAGAACTAGAGAGCCTCTTGATGAAGGTGAAAGGGGAGAGTGAAAAGCTGGCTTAAAACTCAACATTCAAAAACCAAAGATCATGGCATCCAGTCCCATCACTTCATGGGAAATAGATGGAGAAACGATGGAAACAGTGACAAACTTTATTTTCTTGAGCTCCAAATCCCTGTGGACGTTGACTGCAGCCGCAAAAGTAAAAGATGCTTGCTCCTTGGAAGAGAAGCTATGACAAACCTAAACAGTGTATTCAAAAGCAGACGTTACTCTGCTGACAAAGGTCCGTGTAGTAAAAGCTATGGATTTTCCAGTAGTCATGTATAGATGTGCGAGTTGGACCATAAAAATGGCTGAGTGCCAAAGAATTGATGCTTTTGAACTGTGGTGTTGGAGAAGACTGTTGAGAGTCCCTTGGACTGCAAGGAGATCAAATCAGTAAATCCTAAATGAAATCAACCCTGAATATTCATTGGAAGCACTGATGTTAAAGCTCCAATACTTTGGCCATCTTATGTGGAGAACCAACTCACTGGAAAAGACTCTGATGCTGGAGGATAAGGGGATGACAAAGGATGAGATGGTTAGATAGCATCACCAATTCAATGGACATGAGTTTGAGCAAACTCTGGGAGACAGTGAAGGATAAGGAAGCTCGGCATGCTCCAGTTCAATGGGTCATAAAGAGTCAGATACAACTTAATAGCTGAGCAACAACAACCTATATGTTCCTGCAGGGACTTTGCAGATACAAATGTACTTCTTAATCAGTTGCCTTTAAGTAAAGGAGATTATCCTGAATAATTTGTATTTGCATGGTCTGTCAATCAGTTGCAAGACCTGAAAAAAAAGAGCTTAGACTCCCAGGTTGTGAGTGTGTGTGTGTGTGTGTGTGTGTGTGAGACAGAGAGAGAGAGAGAAAGTAAAAGAGAGAAAGGGCATCAATATAGTTTTTCAGATCTTTGAGGTATTCCAATAACTAAGTATTGTAACCAATTGGGATTGGGTTCAGGAAAAGCCAGGCACTAGACTCTAGCCCCATGTACTACTCTGTATTGTATGAAACATATCAAAGAATAAAACATATTAGGATGCTCGTTGCCTATGGACTGTCTGTGATTAGATGACCAGGACTGTCTGTTGACACTTCAAGTAAAAATAGAGACATGTTAAGAAGTGGAATGCAAATGTGTAATTGTGGTACAACAAAAATTTCCTTATATAGACCCTTGAGAGATAATGTAGAACTTTCAGCCTAAATTGCTACAAAACAGAGAAAGTCCTCAGTTTGGGGTTGTTCGGCCTAGAAGGTTTCTTATCTCTCATTCCACATATTTAGAACTTTGAGCTCATATCCACAAGAAACTGGAAGGAACTTATTGTCAATTTCTCTTACATACCCTTTTACAACCTCTGGTATATTATGTGCTGGTTTATAAACAAACAAATGAACAATACAAAGTAAAAACAAAAAAGCAATCAGTAAAACCTAAGTTGTTATTTTTGTCAATGGCATCCTGCAGAGTTTGTCCTGACTCATTCTGCTGAATTGTAAGTCTCCAGTAGAAGAGAAAGAGTGGATTTTGTCTTAGTTCTTGTCATATCACCTATCTTGTTTCAGTGCCTGACACATTGTATGTCATAGTAAGTATTTATCAAATAATCTGTGATTTAATGTGATCATACTCTTCTTTCCAATAGTTTACTGCCAATTTCCATAACATGCCCTACCAGCATATTAAATTCAGTATAATCAAAATTTGACTTATCATCAAACCTCTGTGCAAATCTTGACGATTTGTTATCCCACTAAATGGCAATGCAGGACCCAATAGCTGAAGATAAAAACACAGGAGTCTTCTCTTCCCCTGCTCAACTACCTCCTTCATTTAGTCTAATTCTATAAACTATCTATCGATTACCTATCTATATCTATCTATCAATTATACATAGATAATCTATAATCACCATCAAGTATCTATCTTATCAATCATCTACCTACCTGTCTATCTATCCATCAATCATCTATCTGCCTAAATTTCATCTAGCTTACTGCAGAATTCATACTGGGTATATTAATGGACTCTTGGCAAGAAAGTTAATGAGCATCAGAAACGCAATATTCCTAAGGAGTGTGAAATGTTTTGCACTATAATTCATTAGCACTTCATTCCATTTCTCTTGCTTTGAGAGAGAGTAAAGAAAATCTCATTCCAAACCCCTGCATAAAGATCTATCCTTTATAGGTAACCTTAGTTGCATTTGCATCTAACTAGCAACACTTGCTACTGCTTCTTCCAAATTCCCATTAAAATTTTATAAAAACAAGAACAACAACAAAAAAAAGAAGAATGAAACTCCAAAACTAGATCTGATATTCAACTTATTAATAATATTTAGGAAACATTTCTACTAATGAAAATTATGGTGAATCTAATTAAAAAATCAACAAATGACCAAAAACAAAACTCAATAAAAAAACATACAACAATGGCAAAAGTGACATCCAGTCTCCTGAAAGCCTATAAGAAATGGATCCACTCCTTCCTCAGATATCGTCTATGGCTCAAAAAAAAAAAAAAAAAGGAGAAATGAACATTTAAAATACATACTATTCCTATAGTGTGTATACTGTATACTGAGTGACCCAAAGTGTTTTGTCCTCATACCACCATCATTATCTTCATGAGTACCTATAAATAACCACCTTAAAATGCTAAATAACAAAATGCATCTGGCTAAGACATAGTATATGAAAAACTGTTGGGTGAGATGGCCAAGTCTCTTCTCTGAAGGTTTGGGCTCTGCAATCCTTATGCTACAGGTTGAGGTAGAGATCACTGTATATTTGAGACTATTCTTTTTCTTCTCCTTTCTCTGATTAGAGTTTCAGAGAGCCAAGGAATGAGGGGTGCGGTAAAAATAGTAGTCAACACTTTTTGTAATGTTTCCTGTGTGACAAGTGTTATTCTAAGCTCTTTATGCATGTTAACCAAGTTAACTCTCAGAACAAACAGTAAAGTAGGTATTATTATTTTTTTTTATTTAAATGAGGAGATTGAGTCATGAAAAGTTCAAGTAACTTGTTCAAATTCAAATAGCTAGTGAAATAACTCAAGCTCTGGTTTCAAACTTCATGCCTATAACAACTATACTATACTAACAGGATAATCTTGATCCAAGAACTCTCATTAGACACTAGAGATCAAGCTGGAAATTATGCATTTAAACATGCTTATTAAGCTGCATCTGTGAAGGAGATGTGATCAAGACACAACTGAATAAGGACTCAGACCAAATGGAGTACACACATCTCTTTTGTTAATAAGCAAAGCAATCGACAAACTATAATGAGCATCTGATAATGGAAACATAATCTTGAAGACTTACAGTAAGGATCATATAGTCTTCTGAAAATTACTTACTAAAGACTCAGAGAATTACTCAGAATTCTACTAACATCCTCAATAACACATAGAAGTTCTACCTTGAGAGAGAAACAAACACCATGAAGAGGATATACAAGGAGATGAAAAAAATTCCACTTTAATATTATGTGTGGCATGGATGACTGAAAGGAACTAAATGTATCATAATGAAATATAAATAACTAGGGATTTATAAAGATAAGTAAACAACATAGAAAATTGAATGAGTAGTTTAGAGGTATAATTTATTTTTTACAGAATGCTTAAGAATGAATGAAAATAACCAGTGAGAAGCTGGTACATATGGAGAAAACAAATATCTGAAATAGAAAATTTGGGGTGAAAGCCATAATCAGTAACATGATTGAAGAAAATTGCAGTTAACTAAATCACCTCAAAGTATGGAAACCAAAAGGACTCACTGTAGTTCACACAAAAAGTCTTAAAAGATACCTTTCCAAGATATGTCTCAATGGAGAAAATTTGCTAAATGAATAAAAGCATAAAAAACTATGAAACTACCAAACAGTGAAAATAGGTACTAACATATTACATGCATTAGAAATGATACATTTTAATGTTTCCTATTTATTGTCCTACTGCCTAGATTCTTCACTTGAATTATTTAAAATATTTTTCTACTTATTAATTGCACACCAAAATAATTTCTAAGGTGTTAGAGCATCATTTCCTCAATGAATCTTCAAATTTTCTTTAATATTAGCAAAGGTATGACAGACATGCTTGCAGCTACATTCTGGCATATGGTCATTACTGTATCCTTAGAATGATGGAAACTGATGGTTCAAGTAGTGTGCACATTCTTAGGAATTTTGACTTTAATCTTGAATGTATTTAAAAGGATCAGTTGGTTAACAAAACAATTGTCTTAGCATCCAGCTTTCATGTGAAATATAAATATACATACATAAAGGTCATCAAATATAGTTTTTATTATTTTGTTGCTTAGGGCAAGCTGTTTCAGGGCACAGGTTGAGTGTTTATATCCATCTTAATATTATAAATTGTCTAATAATGGGTATAATCCATTTCTATTACCTAACTATAGTACTGGATTTGATAAAAATTTTTGTACTTCTTTTGTCAAACCATAAACACTTCATATATCTGTCTCATAAATCACTTAATCAAATGCAATCATACATTACTGTGCAATATGCATTTAGGAAGTTTTCTCATGCCTTTGTATAAGTCCTGAAAGTATTACCATATCTATTATATAGTTGCTTTCTAGGTGCTATTGTTGTAAAGTACAGAAAGTACATATTCATTTATATACCAGCTTTCCAGATTAGAATATTTAGCAAGTAGGGAATGAGACAACTTTGACATTTTGGAACAAATACATTAAACTATAATTTTTTTCTCATAACCTTATATTAGGTTGTCAAAAAATATCAGAGCACATATCCTCTGTCATCTCAGAAGGCAGAAATATGATCAAGAATACAAAAATGTAGGGAGAAATATGTTGGCTTATGGTAAAAAAAAAAATCACTTTCGTTGTCCCTGCCACTACTGAATTTATGTGCCTCTCTATCTCTGGCTTCACCCAACATTTTCTTAAACTCTTCCAAAATTAATATCCCTGAATTTCACTCTGCCATGTCGTTTTGTGCTCAAAAATTATAATAGCTCCTCAATAACCAACACATACTGTGGGTGGGTGGTCCAGGTTCTCTGTAATCTGACAGCAGCCGATGTTTCCTACCTGTCCTTTCACACTCATCTTTCTTGAAATTGAAACACTTTTATTGATTGTGATCAAATATTTCTTTCTTTCTGCTTTCGTGGATTTTATTCTCTCGTGAATTTTTTTTTAACCCCACCTCTAATTCTACTAATCACCCTTTCCCTTTAAGATTGGCAAAATACCTTAGCGCCAAAATGTTGATTAGACACAGACTTTGGCTTAGGTTCTACATCTACCGCTAATACACTGTGTGACTTTGAGATAGCATCTGGTATTCCAAGCTTTGACCTCCTCATGAGTAATATTTAGAGGATGACTGTCTTTACCTCCATGAGCACTTACCACATCACAGTTACATGGACAGTATCTGGCACAGAGAAATGACTCAGGAAATGCTAGCTCTTGTTACTTCATCTAAACCCTTCATGGAACTTACTGGTTTTAATTCATATCATGCTTATGTGCATACAAGCCTTCTTTTGTCCCCAGCTAGACTATGAACTACTGATATCACCAATTGTGATTTCCTTTTGAATTGTCATAATGCTTTAGTATATCACCTTGCTCATAGTAACCATAAATTAAATAAAAATCTATTAGAGTTGATTAACAAAGGAAAGCTTGCCTCACAAAATTTCTTGCTACTGAAAGTGTTCAAGGAGAGGTTAGGTGAATCACACAGTGGAAAATGCAGAAGGTTAATAAAGTATGAGGGAAATTGTACAAGACAAACTCTTAGAAGCAGAGTCTAATTTTAAGATTCTTAGAAAAATAAAAAGGATGACACTACAGTTTTAAAAAATAGAGCAGAAAATAATTTTTGAATGGCTTTAGATCATCACAGTATATTGTGAGAGCATTGTGGTAATTTAGGTGAAGTGAGTGGGTGAGAGGGAAGTAGGAGTCATGTATTTTGCATTACTTTATCTAGGAATTGAATTAAGAAAAAATAATTTTGAAATATTTTTGCTTAATATTGCCTGTTAAAAAACTATATTCCAGTGGTAATCAGAATCAACTGAGGATCCTGAAATTTAGTTTTGCAATGAAGTAACTGTGTGACTTTGCCAGTATCCGTTAACCTCTCAGGATCTGTTTTCTCATCTGCAAAATTTCTGCTTGAACTAGACAACCTTAGTCTCTAAAGTGTAAAGGAACAGTGAGAAAACGCCCAGCTTTTTAATGTACACAGTGTTAAATAGATTAAAAAAAATCTTATTTCTTAAGAATAGTAGACATTTGGAAGGGCATAAATATTTAGCAAAAGAGGTGGCCAGATTCCTGACAAGCAAACTCTGGTGTGTTTTCTCATCAACCTAAATTAAACTGCGATTTTACCCCAAACAGTCTTATATGTCTGTGGGTTCCTGCCAATATGCAGTTGGATTTCTCCTCTGCAGCTGTCTGTGATGCTCCAAAGAGACAAGTGAATACTGTTGTCAAATAAAAAGTGGAGAAATGGCATCATTAAAGCAGAATGAATAAATTACAATGGCCTTATAAAAGCAGCTTTAGCAAATGCACCTGAATAACAGTTAAAGTATACATTTTTGATTTTGCAAGAGTTCAGCATCGAAGATTTTTAAAAGTAGACATTTTAATTAGATAATATATAATTTTGTTTCGAGTCTTACCAGTTGGCACTTGTAGTAAAAAACCCACATATCAATGTTAGGCTTCCCAGGTTGCTCAGATGGTAAAGAATCTGCCTGCAATGCAGGAGACCCAGGTTCAATCTCTGGGTTAGTTCTACACATTAACTTTTCCATGTTAGGCAGGTTTTGTCTTTAAAAGCACTTTGAAAATTGAGCTTAATAAAAAGATTTCTGGATACGAAGTCGGAATATGTGGAATTTCAGTTCTATTAAAGGTCTATGTTACATAACTTTATTGCATCTCTATATCATCATGTGTATGTAAGTTAAGACTAGATTACATCCAAGGTCTTTCTAAAACTCTGTGATTCTTTGATCCTGTAAGTGTTCCACTTAGTATTGTAGATATACGCCAAAATTACTTGGTTTGCATTGCATGCATCACAAACAAATGTGTACACTATTATTTTCATATACTGTAAATTAGTTGAGGTTAATTTGAGATTATTAGTGAAAACATCTTGGTGCACACAGACAAGTTAAATGTTTCTGGGAAATGGAATTAGAGACTGAAGCAGGTGAAACATTTGAATGTTCACTGCAGGTGTCAGACAGGAACAATGCAGATATTATTTACTTCAGCACTGGAGTCATGGGAACAAATTAAGCATTTTTATGTTTGTCACAAGTGTATTTGAACTGTGTAGTCACCTCGGATATTTAAAATGAAGACATGGCAACAGCAGCCATTGTTAATAGCAAGAATATGGGAACTGGCAGTGACAATTTAGCAGGTAGGCAGACAGCAGTACAAAGGAGCACAGAATTGGCACTGAGCATTCAAATGAACAGTCACACGAACTGAGGCTTTCAAAAAAGCTGTTGCATTGTCTGTCACATCTTAGATGACTTCTGAACCATATGTTTAGAGAAATGATGTAGGGTCGGGGTAGCAGGTGGTCAGAGCAGGCAGCAGAAGCAGTTTTGTTTGTACTTGGAATGATGCATAGACAGGCAGTGGAGTTGCAATCTGAGCTTGAGGTGCAGGTGCTAATTATTTTTTCAGTGGCACCAATGGAGTCAGAGAGTGGAGCCTGATTTACAGCCTATCTTCCATAGTACTGACCAAACATAAGTAACTCCAGATGCCAAGTACAATGGGGGCACTGGAAGGGCTCAGTGATAAATAACTATGATAAATTTTAGATGAAAATTGTTGCACTTCTGTCCTATTGTTCTTTTTGCTAAGTAAGGATTATTCTGAGTTATAGAATGTGGATTTGTGCTGACAGATGTTAAAACTTGGACTGAATTTCCGTATAGTTTGACAAAATTTATTTTTCCTTTTCTCACCCATATCCCACCCAAATATCTCACAGTCAACCTAGATCACATAGTTAACATCTCTCATCATAAAATTAATCATCTAAGAAATAAAATATTTATCATTTGTGCCATTCTTCTAAGCAAATAAACATTAAAACAAAACCAAAAACTGTTTTAGAATTATCTGCCCTACTTGGCTAACTTGTTGAATCTGTACTTATAATTTGAGAATTGACATCAACATCATGAGATCTATGAAGTCAGAAAGAGACTTTTTCCCCAATCCTGCACCACAAATTGGGGCTCCACTGGTGGCTCAGTGGTAAAAAGAATCCACCTGCAATGAGGGAGATGCAGGTTTGATCCCTGGGGCAGGAAGATCCCCTGGAATAGGAAATGATAACCCACTCCAGTATCCTTGCCTGGGAAATCCCATGGACAGAGGAGCTTGAAGGGATACAGTCACTGAAGTCACAAAGAGTTGGACCTGACTTAGTGACTAAATGACAATAACACTATCCCAAATTAAACACATTTGTATTATATTAAAACTTTTGTTTGTTAGTCTTCTTCATGAGCTCCTATATTCTGATGGTAAGAAATTTATCTCAGTGAAAGTGTTTATTGAACAGGTGGTTGCGTGGATGACAGTACTATTTTGACAACCAAAGACAGCAGGTCCCGGCTGTGGATAATGGTCGGCACAGCAATGAATGGTAAGATCAATAGTTTTTGAAGCCAAGTGAAGGCTAACACTGGAATTCTCATCTCTGGGTATGATCAGGATCATGTGAGAATTTTTTATAAAAATGCTAACATCAGGTCTTACCCCTTAGTGAACTAGTTCTCAAAAGCGTTCCCTGGACCAGTAGAATCAGCATCACCTTAGAATTTGTCGGAAATACCTACTAAATCAGAAACTCTGGGGATGAATCCCAGAAATTTATGTTTTTTGATGCTCTCCAGATGAATCTGATTCATAATAAAGTTTAAGAACCTTTGTGAGATCCCCATTCAATTTATCTAAAATGTAGATATTCATATTTTCTCTACAGTTCTTCAGTTGATTCTAATGTGCAGTCAGAGTTGTAAACCATGAAAATAGCAGAAGACAGTAGTGAGAAGTAGATGCCTATGTGAAGCCAAATTCACAAGGATCTAGAGCAAAAGGGATAAAAATAGAATGAAGAGAAAAGAATGTGTGCAAGATTGTACGATATTTAATAGGCTATGATTTCGTTTCGTTTTTTTTTCCCCTTGTGCTTGTCTCTGCCATACAACAATGTGAATCAGTCATAATTATATATATATGTATATTTATATACATATATATGTATATAAATTACCTCCTCCCTCTTGAGCCTCCCCCGTCCCATTTGTTTCTTATTCTATAAGAGAAGCACATTATAGAAAGAAATGTTTTCTATAGACTCCTATTAGGAGTGATTCGATTATTTTACAAAATTTCATGTTAATTCTGGATGCTATGTTACTCAACTTTATGCAACAATCAAACCATAGACTATTTCCTTCAAGAATTGTCATCAATACATGCATAGGTATAAATGTGAATCAAACTTTATCTTATTTAATCTTCAAACGATCCTTTGAGGGATAAACATTATTACACTGACTTTTTACAGATATGTAAGCTGAAATTCAGTTTAATTAACTTGCCCAGAGTCGTATAGCAAGGGAGTGACATAGCTGAGATTGGAACTCAGGTCTTTTACATCATACAGCCTTGTTCTTCACAAGCAAACATGTGGGATAGTAACATTGTTAAGTATGAATCATAAAATAATATTCTTAATGCTGTAATTAAAGCCCAGAGAGGGAATTTTTCTCTACATGGTTTATACTTAAGTTTACCTATTTCTTTACTCGTACTGAGACATAAACAAGAGAAAAAAAGAAATAATGTATTTTAACGCCTCTAATTGGCCAAGCACTGAACATGGGATAATGCATTTGTTGCAGGAAGGGGGACACTTTCCAGGACCTGAAACTGGGCTCTTGTCTAACACTAGGAAATGAATTGTCCGAGGAGACACATCTGCTGACAGAGCAAGAGATTTTATTGGGAAAGGGCACCCGGGTGGAGAGCAATAGGGTAAGGGAACCCAGGAAAACAGCTCTGCCACATGGATCACAGTCTTGGGTTTTATGGTGATGGGATTAGCTTCCGGGTTGTCTTTAGCCAATCATCTGACTCAGAGTCCTTCCTGGTGGTGCATGCCTTGTTCAGCCAAGATGGATGCCAGAGAGGAGGATTCTGGGAGGTGGTCAGACATGTGATGTCTCCTTTTGACCTTTCCTGAACTCTTCCGGTTGGTCAAATAGTGTACACATTTGACCTTTCCTGAACTCTTCCGGTTAGTTCCCTGTTCCTTATGAGGACCTCCAGTCCTAAAACAACTCATGCAAATGGTTACTTTGGTGCCTGGCCAGGGTGGGCTGTTTCAGTCAGTGTGCTTCCCCTAACACATTTATCTTTCAAAAATCCTCAATTGTAAGTATTATAACTATTCGCTGAAAGTGATAAGAATGGTAACTATGTCTACATATCGAGGTAGCACTGGATGCAAAATCCAGCTCTGTCTGATCACAAAATGTTTTGACCACATTCATTCTCATTACACTAGCACTTTCCTCCTTCAAGCAACAGGGAAGAGGAAAAAATATGACTGGATAATTCTTTAATTATCCTGAGACTGAAAGTAATGACAAAAAATGGGGTAAAAAAGATAAGTTGAAAGCAAAAATAGCAAAGAGCAATGAAGAAACGTGAATGTCAATTTAATGGCACAAATTTAAACATTTTTTTAAACAGCAAGCTTTTCAAAAAGGGGAGGGAATCTAAGTAAATTTAATGCAAAATGAACATAGAAGTGGAAAATTAAATACAGTGCTGTGGACACTGAGAAGAGAGTGAATCTTATGATATAGAAAGTTGGCATGAATTAATGAAAGAATCAGTTATGAAAAAATAGAGAGGATGCACCAGATAGAGGAAGGAGACTGTGTATCTTAAGTGGAAGCAAAGACAAAAGTGCGGGGCAAGGTTTGAGAAGCAAGTTCTAGGCGTGCTTGGAAATAAAGATATTGCAGGATGCCAAGAAAATCATCAATAAAAATAGGAAAGGCTATAAGGTGCAAATATTTCAAGGTGTGCTATAACCTCTAAAATTCGTTCTGTGCAAAGGAGTGACTGATTTGAAGGCTAGAGTAAGGACAGGGGTGGACCTCCAGGCACTGTGGATGGCAGGGCTTGGATCTGAGTGAGAGATTATGCTTATGTGGATAGTGGGTACCCCAAATGGGAAACTGATCCACATTTTTTGAGAAAATAGTCAATGTTTTTATTATTGTTTCTTTTCTGTTTTGTTATGTCATGTTTTGTTTTGGCTCCAGGTATGGAACAATAAGAACGGGACGAAAGATACAATCTTGAGATGTATGCTAAAGACAGATAATGGGAGAAAGCCACCATCAAGGATATAGAAGGTGTTATATGAGTGATGGATGAAGTAGAAGAGTAACCTTGGTTGGAAAAATTCCTTATCACTTTCCCAAATTTAGTATCTTCAGTTAAAACAATTAAGTTTTCACCATATCTCTATGCCATCTATACTTTTATCAACAACAACAGTAACAATAACAAAACATGTATAGAAGGACCATATTGTTCTAATTCATATTAAAGTAGATGTGTAACTGGGTTGTCACAAGGGTGGTAATGTTTAAGAAAAAAGATTCCAAAATTCATAAACAAATGTTTCTATTTCAAAAGCATCAATTTTCTTTGTATATGGGAAAAGAACATGCAGCAGTGCCCTGCTGGGAGAACAAGCTCCCTAGTCTTCGGGTCCCAGTGTTTTGATGCCACCTGATTAAGGTGAGAATCTCATCAAGCCTGCAAGAAGTTGTCTTGTCACTCTCACAGCAGGGATTCTCTCCTCCCAACTGCTTATCTTTCAATCATTTTGCAGACTCTGTTTTCCATCTCTGCCTGCCCCTTGAGCAAATCAGTGGTTGCAACACCAGGCATACTGGAAGATTTTCCCTTAAAAGTAAACCACATTCACCATTTCCCTAGGCTTCCCTGACAGGCTTTGGGGCTGTCTGATTCTTTTCTAGAAATAACAAAAACTGTCCTGTGTATCACAAAGCCACATATCGATCAAAACAAGATATAAAATGGTAAAGAACTTAAACTTAGAGGAAAAGATGTGCTAAGCTTTTAAAGGAAAACTGCATCGTGGGCAAAGCATTGCTTTAGTTAAAACAGGTTCAGTGTTAAGAACTTCCTATTCTAAAGGGATGTTTAGACTAAGTTTACAATCTTGGGTTAAGTAGTTTTAAAAAAAATCTTGAGGTTTCCTATTCATCACTTATAAAGCAACTGTTTCCCCCAGTTATTTTAAACAAAGGGCTTAAATTAAGAAGTTTAAATATAATCTTCAGATTTTCATGTTGTATTTATTGTTTTTACAATTATGAGTATGACTATGATTATTTTTACTTCCTAGACATGCATACTGAAAGACAGACACACTCAGATGCAGTCTCTTTTCCATAGCACAAGGCTTTACTAACTACTGGGTAGAACTGACTAGAACTGAAGGCTTTGTACTGGAGACAAAAAACCCTCACTGTTTCACTAGAGAAAGTTTTAAGAGATTGGTGAACATCCTCAAGCTTTATGGAAATTATTAGGCACATTTAACATATTTTTTTCTGAATCATGGAATACAATTTCCATTAGAAGTGCCAATTGATCTGTGAGTAACATATGCATGCACACATGTGAGAGGGGTGGGGGGAGCGAGAAATTGCACAATCAACTATTTTTTTAATTACTTTCTGCAATTCTAATGCATCTGAACATGATAAATGACAGATTTTATTGGTCTGTGAAGTCAGATTTTGAAGAGATATAGCTGTGCAGGGTACAACTACATAGTTGTATCTACATGCACTATAGTACACTATGGTAGTATGCTACCATAATGAACGTACTGTACAGTAGATTTAGATTTTATTCTATTTTATGTAGTTTTAGGAAAGAACGTTGTTTCCATCATAGAATGAAATTCACAGCTGCCTGGGCAGTATATCCTAGCTGAGTTCTGTGAAAATTGTATTTTGGTTGTTGTCATGCCCATCCTGATTCTCTATTGTTAATGAAGTAAAATGGAATATTCATTTTGTTCTGTTTTTTCACTCCTTTTCAGTCTTCTCAAGGGCACTCTACAAATCCTAAAAATTGGTGATAGAATACTGGTATTGGATCATTAGAACATGGTCCTCAAAGAGGCTCAACAGGCCATGGATATTATCAAGTGTCCTTAAGTCAGTCATCACATATAAATGAACTTGAGATTAATGTGCCACTACTTCTCCAATTAGTGTGGGTAATCAGGAACTGATTGCAACATTAGGACAACAAAGATCTAGCTTTTTGTAGGACAGTGGCAAATAATTTTTATTTAAATGTTCCTTTCCCTGGAGAATTCTGCTGATGCCTTTTCTATCATTTCTTGTATATATATATATATATATAATGATTTAGTTCAACACCTTCAGAGCAATTTGACCTTTGCCACTTCCACCTGCCATTGTTATCTGCCCCAAACTCAAGCAAGAAACGGAAGAAGATGCCCTATAGAAAAAGCAGTGAACTGTGAATTTCTTCTATCATTTGATGCAGACCTCTCTTGCTGTGAAACTGACCTTCTTTTTTTCCATTAAAAACTCTATTATAATGTTCCTTAAAGAACTTTCAAGGCATTTAGTCGATAATAGCTATGAGTTTGCTATAATGTAAGGTAGGAGTACTAATATTACATTGATTTTTTATTACTCCTTTGACATTGCTAAAACACACAATGTTCGACTTTAAAGAGTTTACTATAAAATATCCGATTTATATGAACCAAGGTATTATTTTTATGAAATTACATCCTCCTATATTAAAATTCATGGGAAATAATAGTTTTTTAAAGTTTATTAATATGGACCTTTGTTATAGCTATCAAATTTATTTATATACACATAGTTTCTGAATTCTTCCTTTTCTATCTATCACAAATGACTGTCACATTAAACATTGCACAGCCACTTAATTCTGACCCTACTGCTCACAGACCTTCAGATTCTTGATATCATCAAGTAGAGTGAAAATTAAGAATAATTTACAAAGCTTTCAAGATTTGATCTTGTTGTAACTTGTAACCCCTTTTCTGATTACTCATTGTTTCTATACATTATAATCTGGCCTGACCATATTCTGCACTGTTTCTCCTAGAAGCCAATGCACCTCTGTTCTTTCCATCTCAGTTTCTTTCTTGCTTATAATCAAATTGTAGATATTGGTTTTTCTTCTGACGACAGTGACTTTTTCCTTTGAATTTTATGTCTGTCAATTATTTGCATTTATTATACTTCTTTATAAATTAGATATGGGTAAGATTGTTATGGGTCCTTGACTATACTCTGTAGTCTTTGAGTTCAGAACTCTGTCCATTTTACTTTGTATTTATTATCAATAGAACCTATCAGATTAGTTTGAATATGATAGGTATCAAAGCAACATGTATTCAAAGAAAGACTGAATGTAATACATTACTTACAATGGCGAATGATAACATCATTGATTTAGTCAATAATTCACCAAGTTGATGAGGTGCCCACTATGTCCTAAGAATTATATAGAATGTTATCTAGAACCTGGTCTTCAGGCAGATTTTATCTAGAAATCTTGACTTCCTCACATATTTCTCTGCTTTCTGGGACCTTTCCATCATACTGGCATCTTTTGGTATCCCTCTAATTAAACCAGGTAACTTATAAAAATTGCTGCTGTGGAAAATGACTGTCCTACAGAAATCCACCCATGCATGTTATCCTTTACTATCTCAGAGGGAACATTGCTGGACACCGGAAAAGTATGGATGGTATTTGAATACTCTATACCTTTCTCTTGATCTGATGGCCTGATCCTGCAGGGAGACTAATACCCCTCTATCAGCTTCTCAGATTCCCACCCTGTGGCAATCATAACTTGATCTGCTCTTTCTTATAGGAAACTTTAGCATGGCATGCTGTTTATTTATGTCATCCACTGCAATTTTCTGAAAATACTATTTCAAGCAATATCTATGCCTTTAGAATTATAATTTTAGTGAGAATTAGGAGTCAGAGCTTCATGGCATAGGTAAAATCTGATTTAATATAACCTTTATTTCAAAGCATGGTCATGTAGGTTTATTTGTTTTAGGAGACAAATACTCGGGCAGACACTGTATTTGCTAACATTTAATAGAAAGCCTGGTATATGATATGTTCTCAATATAGATTTACTGAATAAATAAAATGTAGTGCTTTTGTGCATTTAACAAAAATAAGAACAAAGAACACTTGAAAGTGGAGCTCATGTATGTATGTGTGTGTGTGTGTGTGTGTGTGTGTGTGTGTTTTCTTTAGCTGTAAGACTGTACAGACTCTGGCTCCTCTGTGGTTCTGGCTGCCACTTTCATTTGGAATATCTGAATCTATTCCTGGCATTGTATATGCATTTAACCTATCTGGACTTTACTTTTCTTCAAAATGAAGGGAATTGATTTAAATAATCTCTAAATTATCTTCTAGCTCTAAAGTCTGAGATTCTACAAATTAGGTCTCCTTATCTTATTCTATTATGTTATCGTTATTATTCTTGGATGAATTTTGTGTTTATTTTTCCATAGGACACTAAGACACTGTTTACAAACGCATTCATAGTAGAATGCATAGAAAATGATTTAAAAAAATTTCTACTAAATAAATGTAAAAGTGTATGAATAAAGTTGTAGTTTTAGGACTTCTTATTTCAAGGTTTGCTTTTAAAGTAAATCATTAACATAATGTTTTAGCAGCTAGGTTCTTGTATGAGGAAGGCAGAAGCTGATCATAAAATTGTCTCATTAAAGTGAGATTCGGCTTTCCTCTGAATGTCAAGTGTATAGATTCAGGCTTAGAATAAATCTGGGCCCTTTGGCAGTTGCCGTATCTATGATTTTGCACATCCCTCTGGACTTTATTCTTCTCTACTCTGCACTGTTATTTATTTCCTCACAGCTCTGCACAGCCTAATTATGAACTCCTCAAACATGAATCACGTCCATATTTTAATTAAAGCTTTCAGTAAATTGAGGATGCTTCTATAGAATAGCTATCATTCAAAAATAATATAAACTGTATAAATTAACTTGAAACTTTTTAATCCTTAAAACTTTGGTATTAGCAATTTCATTTGAAGGAGTTCTGTTTGCTGCTAGCAAAAATCCAGAAATCTTGTGAAATCTTGCTATTTGATTTGGACCCCACTCTTTTGGCTCTGTTTCTTAGTAATAAGCATGGAGACTCAGTATTTCTGTTTTTAGATACACTGCCATTTGCTGCCTAGCAAGGATTCATAGCAATGGTATTGCCTCACGAGACTAAGAATTTCCCCTGCCATTTCCCAGAATGTCTTTCTTGATCATGGTAATCTCACATTCTCCCACATATATCTGAAGGTAGACAAAAAGAGTTTCCTTGTACAAAATTAGCTTCAATTGTAAGTTCTTAATTACTTTCAGCCAGGCCATTCCAAAGAGAACAAAATTTCCTTGTGAACAAATATTTAACAAAATATAAGCTCCTCTGAGGTAAAAGATTTTCATCAGTTTATTGGGTAATATTTCCATGATTTCTAGAGCAGAGCTCACACGTATCAGACAATATATATGAGCTGGTAATCTGACATCACCTTAAATCTCCCATTCCTGTGGTTCCCTAGCATGTGCCTTAGGGTAAATAAGTAATATCAAAATGACTGGTATCTGTCAACCCACTGTGAAAGTATCCTTAGTTGAATCTACTGCCCAGACCACTACATTTTGAAATATAGTTTAAACTTTTTTTTTTTTAATTTGGGTTTGCATTACAAACAACCAAATAACAGTACCACTTAAATTAGCTTAAGAACAGTGCACCTATAAATAATTATTCTAGGCTGTACAGTGGAAGTCAAGGATAGAACCTGAGCTAGACTTCAGAGTAAAGTAGAATCCAGTACTTGAACAATATCAAGCTTCTCTCCACATCATCCTTTCTATCTTCCTTATGCATCTTCTATTTCATCTCTCTGCTTTTGTAGACTATACTCTCTACAGATTTCGGTCCACAGGAATATACATGGTCAAGAACAGGTCCAGAATCTTTCTTGCAGCTTCAGCCATTTGAGAGTTTATTTTGTTCACCTAGGTTTTATCAGGGGAATACCATTTAAATACTCATGTCATTTAAATTCTCTTTCAAAAGATTAAAAGGATAGTTCTAATAGAAACACGGAATAAACATTGTCAAAATCTATTAAACTTCTCAATGAGAAACCTTACTTTTAAAAGTTTAAGGAAAATAAAGGCATTTCTATTCAAAGTATTTATTTCTATTTAGAAAGATAGAATGCTAGAATAACATTTCAGAATCACACACAAAAGAACAAAAGAGACTGATTTCCTAGTGGACAGTAAAAATTTGTAAAATTTTGGGAGTAAGTCTTTAGCATGCTTGTGTTTCTATCTGCATCTGAACATTCACTTGCATTGCTATTTGACTTGAAACACGTACACTACTGTCAATTTTATTCTACTCAATGGCTACCTTTATAGAATTCTTAAATCCTCAGTTAATAGTAGATAGTATTAATAAATATAATAAAATAAAATGTATATCATGCTAGAAGATTAATGTACTCTTGGTCAATTAGTGCATTTTTCCTCCTTTCTTTCCTTCACTCTGATTCCTTCTTTGCTTCCTCCCTCCCTCCCACCCACCTTTACTCCTTATCTTCAGTCTTCCCTCTGTCAAAAATCCAGGAACAGTAAATGTTAAAACCAGATGAGTAAAATAGTATTTGTTAAGAGTTTAGTGCACATATAAGAACGCCTCATAAACTGGGAGTTTTCAAATCCAAAAGGGATACAAACTTAGAGGTGTAATATTATAGGATGGCTTATAAAGTGAAAATAAGGAAGTTATTTTAACCTTTACAATGAGAGGTTATTACAATAGGGGTTCCAGACATCAGGAGATTGGTTAAAAATGACTATCTTATGCCACTTTAGAAAAGATAGCTTAAGTTTCTTTTATAATTAACATCAGAGGGATTTATAAGAAACAACCTAAATTTTCCTTGGTCACAACATAAACTAGATTTAGTTTTGCTTACATGGTTTAATTGGTTTTGTCTGAGGGATTTTCAAGCCTGGTCTCCATTTTACTGTAGCATCTCATTCACTTCTTCCCACTACCTCTCTCTCTTATTCCCTTCTCTCTCGTAAATTCTGACAAGCATCTGACTAGCTAAGCTATTTGTCTTCACAGAATTAAATCAAGACAAACAGTCCACTTCACCCCTGTATCTTCTCTTCCTGCAACTCCTGTCTTGCCTCACTTTGCTGCAAAATTACAGGTTTCCCACTGGTTCTTATAGCTTCTGGGAATTCTCAGCTCCCAGCTTTTTCCGAGGCTAATTCACTAACCTCCTTCAAATCTTTTATTCTCAAATATCTTCTCAGTGATATCTCCTCTGTTTGATTTAAAATAGAACTAACCCAAATCCATTAGTCCTTTCTCTTTTGCTTTCATCATTTTTTTTAATATTATTTAACTCTTCACAGGTATCACACTATTTTAATTTTATATTGTTTTTATTTGTTGATGTCTGTCTCTAACCCCTTCCATTAACGGACACTTTAGAATATAAGCTTTATGAATACAGAGATTTTTGCCTATTTTGTTTACAATTATATCCTAAGATTCTAGAAAAATTCTGGGCAAATTAGAGGTTCTAGAAAAAGATATCTGTTGTAGATTTATTGAAAAATAAATGTCACAACAGGGAAAATAAATGACAAAACTTCAACTCCACTCCCAGAAGGTGATTCTAGTAGACTTTATAGAAAGAAGTCTGGGGCTTTCCTGGTGGTCTAGTGGCTAAGACTCCGTACTCTCTATATAGGGGGGCCAGGTTTTATCCCTAGTTGGGAAACTATTCCCACATGTCACAACTGAGAGTACCCAGGCTGCAAATAAGGATTCCATGTGTCACAACTAGAAGACCCCATGTGCTACAACTAACACCTGGTACAGACAAATAAATTAATAGATTAAAAAAATAAGAAAGTCTTCCGGTGAGAATAATCTGCTAAAGAAGGCAAGCTAACAAATGGACACTGGTGAGATTCACTGTTCCTGTTCTGGAGGCTATTAAATATTATATTTTTGAGTCAGATGTCTCTTTCCTTGGATGCTTTTAGCATAGTTACTCTGGATTTCTTCCATAAGTGTTGCATCAGGTATTTAAATAATGGTTAAATTTATGAATTAGACCAGAAATTGTCAAACTTAGTCTGTGAGCTTTATCCTATCCACTGGTTGTTTTTATACCATCTGTGACCTAAGAATTATTTATACATTTTAATAGTTGAAAAAAATAAAAGAAATAATAGTTCATAGCATATAACTATCATATGAATTCAGTTGTGTCCATAAATAGAGTTTTATTGGAACATAATCATATTTATTCATTTCTGTGGTGTATATGATTTTTTTGTGCTACAATAAGACTCATGAAGGCTTCCCCCATAGCTCAGTTGTAAAGAATCTGCCGCAATGCAGGAGACTCCAGTTCGATTCCTGGGTCGGGAAGATCCCCTGGAGAAGGGATAGGTTACCCAATCTAGTATTCTTGGGCTTCCCTTGTGGCTCAGCTGGTAAAGAATCCGCCTGGGATGCGAGAGACCTGGGTTTGATCTCTGGGTTGGTAAGATCTCCTGGAGAAGGGAGGGGCTACCCACTCCAGTATTCTGGCCTGGAGAATTCCATGGACTATACAGTCCATCGGGTCACAAAGAGTCGGACACGATTGAGTGACTTTCGGTCACTTCACAAGATTCATGAGTCCATATGATACAATGATAACAAAATAAAGTAACAAACAGAGGAGATAAGGCACATATTCCCTACAGAAAATTTCAAATATTAGTGACAGAAGGAAAATAGCAATTAGAAAATTAGTAATCGTGGATGCAGAAATTAGTGGACAAAAGCTTTAGCAGAAATAGGATCTTTGTGCAGTCTCAAGGTATGTCCTTCAAAATGATTAGTATTGAAAAAGGGAAAACAAAGAAAATTTACAAAATAAAAAGCAAATACCACTTTTACCCAGTGGTCAAGAGCAAGGTTAACATCACCAGTAATAGACATATGTCTATTATATACCCCTGCTATGACTAAGAAAGACATGTGATCTCTGAGATATCCTTCCCAATAACAGATAACCTCAATCTAATCAAGAGAAAATACCAGAAAAACCAAACTGAGGGACATTCTATAAAATGAATAGCACTTTTCAAAAGCATAAGGTTTTTTAAAGAAAAGAAAATTCTGAGGCACTCTCCTACATTACAGGAAACTAAGGAGACATAACAGTTGAATGCAATGCAAGATTCTGGACTGTATCCTGGAAAAGAAAAGGACAATATTAAAAAAAAAAAAAAACAACCCATAAAGATTAAATTCACATATATTTTCATGTAAATTATATATTTTGGTTAATAACATTGTATCAGTGTTAATTTCTTACTTTTGATACATATTCTATGGCTAAATAAGTTATTAGCATAAGGCGAAACTAGTGGAAATATATATAGAAATTCTATATACTATTTTTGCAACTCTTCAGGAATGTAAAATTATCTAGTCTAGTCATAGAAAGGTTTGTTTTTTTTAATTAATGCTCTCTATTACTTTATCTTTTCTCCTTTGTCCAAGAGGTCCCTAACAATACTGAGGAGGGTAACAGATACATCATAGTTCCTTACTAAGCAGGCAGAGAATGGACAAACCAGCCTAGATAACCCTTAAGCTGCTTCCTAAGCCTGCTGACACTTTCTATTCCCTTCAGGAACAAACATAACCAGAAGCGAAAAGTGAGCAGAAGGAGAAAGTCAGAGTGGTTTATCTTCTTTTCATGCCCACAAGGAAGAAGAAAGACAGCTCTTAGAAACCAGAGGAGAGAAATGCTGAATATGATGTATTATTTCCACACTTTTTAAAATAATAATTAATTTTATTGCTGGAGGAATAGTCTTCAAATAAAATCTAGGCATTGTACTAAACACAGTTCAAATAAGTTTAGCATATTTATCATTTTACTCTTGTTCCTCATAGATGTTTAAACAGAATAAAAGCAAATGGCAATCTGATCCCTCGTGTACATGGAGAAGATGGGAATAGCACTGCCTGGAATGGTAATTAATGAAGATAAGGTTTCCAAAGAGCAGAGATGAGATGATTTTTAAATCATCTTATTAAAATGTAAGGTAAAAGGTGTTTTTTTTGGGTTTACACATATATTTCAGACTGCAAATTTTCAATAGTTCTTTGACTTCATTATTTTCATCCATAACCAGACAGAATGGGAATGAGTATGCAAGAAAACAACGTGAGTGAGTATTGGCGTTCTCACCTATGAATATCTTCAGCAAGTAGTTCAAACAAAAGTTAAATCCACTAAGTTGCAAAGTGTGTGTTTGTGTTAGTTGCTCAGTCGTGGCCGACTCTTTGCAACCCCATGGACTGTAGCACACCAGGCTCCTCTGTCCATGAAATTCTCCAGGCAAGAATACTGGAGTGGGTTGCCATTCCCTTCTCCAGAGGATCTTCCAGACCCAGGGATTGAACCTGGGTTTCCTGCATTGCAGGCAGATTCTTTACTGTCTGAGCCACCAGGGAAGCCCAAGTTGCAAAGTAATTAATGGCAAATCTCTACTTAAATCACCAGCAATATCTTGTCACCTGAAGTGAATGATCCTTTTCCCTTTAAGTCCCAGAGGAAGGATAACAAATTCTGCAACTTAGAGGGTCAAGCAGATAAAAATAACTGAGTAAATTATTAAAAATAACTGATAAAAATAACTGAGGCAGTGGTAGGCACTGCACAAACACAGAAACCCTTGTCTCAAGAGTTAATTGTTGCTTTGCAGGAACATAAGCGAAATATTTTCAGACTTTTTTTTTTCCCCAAGAGAAGGCAAAACCCCAAAATTTTATATAAAATCTCTTCAGCATGTGATTTCTTTCCCACAGAAGTGTTAGTGCTACTTGGCATATGAAGTCTTTGCTTCTTTTCCAACAGAAGAATAGGCAACAGAGGCAGTGATATTCTAGGAGAGTAAGCGGATGGGGGTTTGTCCTTAATAAAAGACTATACACTTGCTAGAATTTGTTTTCTAAATCTTTGTTCAAAGACAAATGGGTAACAAAGGCTTAACGAAGGTTTGATTTGCTCTAGAACACCTTAAGGATACTGATACACTAAAGCATATGTAAACCTCCAAAGGAGATTATCATTCTCAATTTTTCCCTAAACTTTCCCAAGGATGAAAAGATATTTTATGGCTTTGGGAATGCTAAAATGACATGTATCTAAATTCATCTGCATTTATATATATTACATATATTTATGAAGTTTTGTATTGGGTATTTCTGTACATTTGAGCACACATCCATTTTCTTGGCCGTCTCATGTTTCAGAATTGCTATCTAAGTTTGACAAAGTGTGACCAGCAGATTGTTTTACCGCAGGCAAATGTGACTCGTATTCTTGAGTTGGGTGAAAGCAGATGTTTGCAGAGCTTTTCTCACATTTCTGATTTGGGTACTTGAGCCTGTTCTTTATGCTATGATTATGTCTCAGACTCTATAATCATGCCTCATCAGTTCACGCTGGTTCCGTGTATCCTTGGAGCGTTTCTTTTGTGAACCTCGCTTGTCGTCGCCCTACTCCAGCTGGCTACGGGAGCCTGCTGAGATTCAGTTTTTAGCACATGTTCTTCTGAGAGCAATTGTCATCTCAGTGCAGTTAGATAACTATATATATATACACATACTTTTGTTTCTTTTGTTTGAAATGAAACTTTTATGCTATTGGTAGTCAAAATTTGATGTGTATTATAAGTAAAATCTCGCTGAAATGCAATGAAAGCCTTTAACTGGTAATCAGGATATCCTGACATCGATGTTTTGCTTTGCCAGTTGTTAATCATAATGACTTCACAAGGCCAGACATAGTTACCCTGTGTTTCTTTACCTGTGAAAAGAGAAAATCATGCTAAATGGCTGTGATCACAAAGGTTGTGATATACAAAGATAGTGGTTCTCAAATAAGAAAGCATTAAAAACATCTGTGGGGCTTCTTTAAATGCAAATTCCTGGGCCCCACACCAAAGATTTGATTTAGTAATTCAGGGGTGAAGGTCATGAATTTACATTTTTACAAGTACCCTGGTAATGACGATAGATGGTTTTCTAGAAAACACTTTTTGTAACACTACACTGTGAAACATCAGGCATCAGCACAGTGCTATGTCCAACTTTGAACAATATACTAGCTTAGTAAATTTCCTGATTCTATATGACTTTAATAATTTTAGAAGACTGCATGGGAACACAAGGCACAACAGTATAGTAGAAAGAGTAAGAACTCTGAAGTCACTTACACTTGAGATTGAATCTCATTTATCTCTGTAAACTCTTTGAACCTCAATTTCTTCATTTCTAAAATAAGAGGACTAACATTGCTTCATAATGATCCTATAAGGGTTCAGTCCAGTTCAATTGCTCAGTTGTGTCTGACTCTTTGCAATCCCATGGACTGCAGCATGCCAGGCTTCCCTGTTCATCACCAACTCCCGGAGTTTACTCAAACTCATGTCCATTGAGTCGGTGATGCCATCCAACCATCTCATCCTCTGTAATCCCCTTCTCCTCCTGCCTTCAATCTTTCCCAGCATCACGGTCTTTTCAAATGAGTCAGCTCTTCACATCAGGTGGCCAAAGTATTGGCCTATAAGGATTGCTGCTGCTGCTGCTGCTGCTAAGTTGTGTCAGTTGTGCCCGACTCTGTGCGACCCCATAGATGGCAGCCCACCAGGCTCCCCCATCCCTAGGATTCTCCAGGCAAGAACACTGGAGTGGGTTGCCATTTCCTTCTCCAATGCATGAAAGTGAAAAGTGAAAGTGAAGTCGCTCAGTTGTGTCCGACTCTTTGCGACCCCATGGGCTGCAGCCTGCAAGGCTCCTCCGTCCATGGGGTTTCCCAGGCAAGAGTACTGGAGTGGGGTGCCATTGCCTTCTCTGCTATAAGGGTTAAATACATGCAATTATGTGCATTACATTTAGATTTTAATTCCTCCTTCATTCACCACCTTCCTCATAATTCCCTGTTCTCATTTTATTGCAAAGATCATTTGTCCACAATTCAGGCGGCTAACACAATAAGAAAGTTTAGTTATTTCAATATTTAACTGATGTTTTTTGTCTAGGCATGTACACGTGACAGGGAGACTAGGTGATAAGAAAATATAACAAAAGTGAATAATACACACCACCAGTTCTCAGAAAGTTTCATTCTAATAGATATTGAGAAGCACTAAGGAAGGATACAATGTCCAATTTTGCAGTTTGAGATAGGATGAGATGGTAGAGTAAAAGAATGCATCTGAGTGAAGATTTTGCCTTCACTTCTCTTTATTTTTTTTCTTTTGTTTTCTTTGTTTTTTTTTAATTACTTCAGTTATCTTTAAAATGAGTTTGAGTAGCTAGAGAAGAAAGGTATTTTAGAAAAGTCTACAGAATAAGAGAGGTATAGAGAAGAACTATTTGTGTTTGGAACTAAAGCATATTATAACGGCAGAAAGTGAAGAGGAACTAAAGAACCTCATTATGAAGGTGAAAGAAGAGAGTGAAAATGCTGACTTAAAACTCAACATTGAAAAAAATGAAGATTATGGCATCTGGTCCTATCACTTCATGGCAAATAGATGGAAAAAAAATGTGGAAACAGTGTCACATTTTATCTTCTTGGGTTTCAAAATCACTGTGAATGGTGACTGCAGCCCGAAATTAAAAGACTCTTGCTCCTTGGGAGAACAGCTATGACAAACCTAGACAGCATATTAAAAAGCAGAGACATCACTTTGCCGACAAAAGTCCAGAAATTTAAAACTATGGTTTTTCCAGTAGTCATGTATGCATGTGAAATTTGGACAATAAAGAAGGCTGAATGCTGAAGAATTGACGCTTTCAAGCCGTGGCGCTGGAGAAGACTCTTGCTAGTCCCTTGGACAGCAAGGAGATCAAACCAGTCAGTCTTATAGAAAATCAACCCTAAATATTCATTGGGAAGGCTGGGGTTGAAGCTGAAGCTCCAGTACTTTGGCCCCCTGATGCAAAGAGCTGACTCACTGGAAAAGACCCTGATGCTGGGAAACTTTGAAGGCAGAAGGACAACAAAGGGACAACAGAGGACGGATGGTTGGACGGCATCACTGACTCAGTGGACATGAGTTTGAACAAACTCAAGGAGATAGTGAAGGACAGGGAAGACTGATGTGCTGCAGTTCATGGGGTTGCAAAGTGTCAGACATGACTTAGCAACTGAATAACAACAACACACACACACACACACACATATGCAAATAATATATATATAACTTGTTAATCATATGTATTTTGATTTTTTATCAACTTGGCAAATGGACTAATAATCATTTCCTTGTTCATGATTATACAATCAGGGCATATTTTAGCAGGGATACATCATCTGCTGCACAAGCATCACTCATATGACTGGCCATTGGAGCTGGTCACTGGGTGGACCTCAGCTAAAGTTATTTACTAAAAGTTGGGGTTCTCCTCCATGTGGACCTCTCCACATGATCTACCTTAAAACCGGCTTCCAAGAATGAGTATTATTGACAAGAGTGAAAGCAGAAGCAAATCTCTTTAAGCCTGGCTTTTGCGGTTGAATCGTAGTCACATCTGTAAAGTTATTGGGCCTCAATCTCTTCATCTGTAGAATGGTAATAGTAAGCTTACATCATAGAGATGACACACAGGGTAATATATGTAAACTCATTAATTGAATTTAGATATTAGGTAAACAGCATGACTTCTACTATATTCTAATGGAGAAACTCAGTCATGAGTGAGTGTATGGTGATTGTGACGGCGACTGGACACCACATCTCAATGGGAAGAGTATAAAGATGTTATGGCCATCATCACTACCACAGTGAGAGCAAGAGGAGCAGGGCTAAAGAAATGACAGAGATCAAAACATGGATAACTTTATAAACTATCCTAAATGCTTCACTTTCATCTTGAAGCCAAAAGAGTCATTTTAAACAGTGGCGAGACAGGCACATATTTGGTTTGTAATTAGAGTATTTTGACAGCATTGTGGGTATGGGTTTTAGCAGGGTACAACCGGAGTAAAAGCAACTAGATTTAAGCAGCTGCAATTTTTTAGATGCCTGGGCATAAAAATTATTCTGAGAGAACAGTTACAGCAAAGAAAGTGACAGAATGGAGACAGCGATTTAGATGTTGGAGATTGAGGCTGGAGATGAAGGGATTTGTCTTTGGATAACTCTAGGAAAGGCAGCCTGAACAAGCCTGGTGGTGAGAGAGGAGGGGACTGTGGGAAGATGATGCATTTAATTTGGGACATTTGGGTTTAAAGGTGAGAGATTTCAGAGATAGTGGTACTATTTTGAGATTAAACTTGTTGAATTTTTGTTTTGTAGGCAGATGGTCCAGAAAGAAAATATAACCACAAAAAAATAGTCTAATATTTGTGGCACAATAAAAGAAACTTCACTTTTTAAGAAAAGCCCATAAATGATGGAATTACATGTCTAAAGGAGAACAGCTAAAAGGCACCTAGGTATTAGAATTAAGAGAAAATACAGTGCTTTCTCTATTTGTTTAAATGTTAATTGCTAATTAGCAATGCATGAATTTATATTCACCCATTCATAGAATGTGAATGTATATTCTTGCAAAGGTGTCTAGTTTAAAGGTTCTGTGGAGGTTGGTGCATTGTCTGAGCTGATTCACCCTTTATTGATTTGTACATCTTATACAAAAGAGATGTCAACATCCTTGGCTCTGCTCTGAACTCCCCAGTATCCATGAGTAGTTTTCTGCTTCTTCAATAATCAAAACAAAAGAATTGCTATTGAATCCCTTTTCTCCTTGATCCATACTCAGACACTCCCCAGTAAGGTAGTGGCCTTTCAAAGAAAAAACTCATGCAAATCTGCCAAATGAGTTGGTGTCAGAGTCCTGCTCCAGCTGGTCCAGGGGTTCCCTCAGGATGGACGGCGTCAGCGAAAAGAGAAGACACAGAGAGACTAGGCAAGTGTGAAGTAGCGTCAGCGTCTCCTAGCTTTATTTTTCAAAAGGAGCTTTTATATCTTTAGTTGTACGTAGAGGAAAATGTAAAATGTAGAGTCATGCCAAATTAGCTCAACGGGTCAGCAGTTTTTGACCTTAATTGAAACCAGGACACCGTTTGTATACCTTAGTTACAAAAGTCTCATGTTGTTTACATCATCTTCTGGCCTGGGGGCCTGCTAACATCTTATGACTCTTTATTGATAAGGATTGATCAGCCAGAACACTTTTTCTAAAGGTATTCTTATATCAGGCACAGAACATACCTGAGCTACATTTTTTAAAGAATACAGGCACAGTAGATTACGACAAGGAAAAGATTCATTAACTCAAGGTTTCAAAGTAAAACCTGTTTTTTGTAATCTATCTTATGCTTTGAGCCTAACAGAAAAGAATATGGTCCCATAAAGTCATGGTACAACAAGCTGAAACAACGTAGCACAAAGGTCAGTTCTTTAGCAAAAATCACCAGCTAGATTAACAATTGTCTTATTATTTATATTAAGGCTAAACCTTTATTTATATAAGTCTATAACTATTATACTTTTATTATACAGGCTAAGCACGTTAAAAGCAAAAACATAGCAAGTAAATACAGACTGAATAACAGTTTCATAAAGTAATATTTCTTATGTTTTCCAATAGGCTTTCTCCCCCACGAAGGGTTCTGTGCCCATTGGGACTTTTTGTGCGTTCAGGCTCTCAATGCTGTTTATTGCTGAGGAGCAGTCATGCACATTGGCTCCAAAGGCACAGGCACATTTATCAAACAAACTAATATGCTAGCAAGAAGAGTTTAAATTAAAATACTCTTTATCATGGATAATCTTATAGGGTGCCACCGTTTGGGGGGCATCTCGATTAAAGTTTTAAATTGATCTGTTTGGGAAAAGATCAGGGAAGGCCTTCTGCCTAAGTCACAGAAATTAGGGAGAAGTTTATTATAGCAAGCATCAGAAAGATAGATATCATCTTCAAGGTGAGCGCTGAGGCAGCTTTTTTGAAACCCCTGAGGCCTGAGTTGCCTTGCTCGTCAGGTCTTCTCCTCATGACCTTGTCATGGGTGGGATCTCGTGAGCTGGCTCCCGGCAAGTTGGTAAATCAATCTATGCTATCCTTTAAATCTCTTAACCAACCAAGTATAGAATACTTACATTATAGAATATGTCTCTTCCATATCCATTTTACACTGCAAGTATTTGAGCCAAAAGCCAGCTGTTTTTACTCTAAAATAATTAATGTGTGCTCAGTCGCTTCAGCTGTATCCGACTGTGACCCCCCCCCGCCCCCCATGGACTGTAGCCTGCCAGGCTCCTCTGTCCATTGGGATTCTCCAGGCAAGAATACTGGAGTGGGTTGCCATTTCCTACTCCAGGGAATATTCCTGATCCAGGGATCCAACCTGTGTCACTTATGTCTCCTGCATTGTCAAGCAGGTTCTTTACCACGAGTGCCACCTGAGAAGCCCCCAAATAATGTATATATCCTATCAAGGTTTCATGCACACATTAATGAATTAAATTGTATCAATATAACTTCTGTTAAATCTAAGACCCTTCTGCACTGCTTTCCTCTGGCTCCATGTTGCCATTCTTATTTAATCCCACTCAGGGAAAATAAACTCTTTAGATTGTTTTGAACACAATTCTAATTTATATAACCAAAATGCTACTGTTATTGTATTAATTTTATTTTTGTCAATGTTTATTGAGATAAATTGGCATATAAAGTTGTGTAAGTTTAAGGTATAATACTCAATGATTTGATAAACACATACTGTGAAGGTATTGCCACAGTGAGGGTAGTCAATACATCAATCACCTCACATAGTTACCTTTTTTTCTATGTAAGAATTTTAATATCTAATATCTTAGTAATTTGCAAGTACAAAATCTAATATTGTTAACTATAGTCACTATGCCTTACATTGCATCCCCAGAACTTACTAATCTTATAACTGAAGTTGGTACCCCTTGACCACCTTCACTTCTCCCTTGGCAATAATAATTTACTCTCTGTTTCTATGAATTTGGGTAGTATAGATTAAGGGAATAATTGAGGTCAAACAATATTTGTTTTTCTCATATTTATTTCAGTTTGCATAATGCCCTCAAAGTTCATCCCTATTGTTGCAAATCATAGCATTTTCTTGTTTTTATGGCTAAACAACACATATTTGCAAAGTTTTCGATCTTTCACCATGACAATGATGTTAGCTATGGGCTTTTCATACATGGATTCTATTATGTTGAGGTAGTTTTCTTCTATCACTAGTTCATTAAGTGTTTTTATCATGAAGAGGTCTTAAATCTTGTCAAATGTTTTTTTCTGCATCAATTGATATAATTATGTATTTTTTTGTCCATTCCATTATGTGCTATATTACATTGGTTGATTTTCATTTTTTATTTCGTATGTTGAACTGTACTTGAATTCCAGAAATAAATCTCACTTTATCATGTAGTATAAACCTTTTAATGTGCTGCTGAATTCAGTTTGCCAGTGTATTGTTGAGATTTTTACACAAATAATCTTTAGGAAGATTGGTCTATAGCTTTGCTGTATTGTCTTTGTCTGGCTTTGGCATCAAAGTAATGATGTCCTCATAAAATGAGGACTTATTTCTTCTTCTTTAATTTCTTGAAAGTTTCAAGAGTATTTGTGCTAATTCTTCTTCAAATGTTTGGTAAATCTGTTTAGTGAAGCCACGTGAACCTAGGCTTTGTTGGGTTGCAGGGAGACAGGGGACTTGATTATTGATTGAAATTACTTACCAGTTACTGGTTTATTGAGATTTTTCTATTTATCCATAATTCAGTCTGAGTAAGTGGGTGTTTCTAGGAATTTATACACTTCTTTTAGGATATCAAAAATGCTGGTGTACAATTGTTTGTAATTATATCTTATAATTCATTTATCTTCTTGTGTCATTGGTAGTAACATCCCCCTTTCATTTATTTATATATTGTGTACCCATTAAGATAGACTTACAGTTTTTAAAAATATTTTTGTCACTTATATGCTAGGCACCAAAGTTGTAATAACACAGGTTACTATATCTATCCATGTGTTAAATTTACTACAAAACTTTGTATTTTAATTTAGCTTCATGTTGCCATCTAGCATCCTTTGGTTCCCTTTGGTGTTTCATGTGGAGTTGGCCTTGTGTTAATAAACTCCCTAAGTTTTTGTTTATCTAGGAATATTTGAATTTCTTGTTCACTTTTGAAGGATTTTTTTCTGAATTTAATATTCTTTGTTGACGCTTTTAGTCTTCAAGCATCGAAGTATGTTATCCCAATCTGTACTGGCCTATAACGTTTATTCTGAGAAATCTGCTAATAACCTTATGGAAGTTTTCTTTTATGTGATGAGACACTTATCTATTGCTGCTTTCAAGATTCTTTGTGACTTCTGGTAGTTTATTAAAATGAATGTGTAACTGTGCAGTTCTATCTGAATTTATCCCAAGTGAAGTCTTTGAGGTTTTCAAAATTATATGTCAGTTTATTTCATCAGATGTGGGAAGTTTTCAGCCATTATTTTTTTGAAATATGCTTTCTGTCCTTTTTTGTCTCTTCTTCTGGAATTTCTTTAATGTGTATTTCAGTCCATTTGACCAGTTCAGTTCAGTCGCTCAGTTTGGGTCCGACTCTTTACGACTAGACGGACCTTTGTTGGAAAAGTAATGTCTCTGCTTTTTAATATGCTGTCTAGGTTGGTCACAGCTTTTCTTCCAATGAGCAAGCATCTTTTAATTTCATGGCTGCAGTCACCATCTGCAGTGATTTTGGAGTCCCAAAAAATAAAGTCTTTTCTGTTTCCACTGTTTCGCCATCTATTTGCCATGAAGTGATGGGACCGGATGTTATGATCTTTGTTTTCTGAATGTTGAGCTTTAAGCCGACATTTTCACTCTCCTCTTTCACTTTCATCAAGAGGCTCTTTAGTTCTTCTTCACTTTCTGCCAAAGTGTGGTGTCATCTGCATATTTGAGGTTATTGATATTTCTCCTGGCTATCTTGATTCCAGCTTGTGCTTCATCCAGCCCAGCGTTTCTCAAGATGCACACTGCATATAAGTTAAATAAACAGAGTGAAAATATACAGCCTTGATGTACTCCTTTTCCTATTTGGAACCTGTCTGTTGTTCCATGTTCAGGTCTAACCATTGCTTCCTGACCTACATACAGGTTTCTCAAGAGAGAGGTCAGGTGGTCTGGTAGTCCCATCTCTTTCAGAATTTTCCACAGTTTATTGTGATCCACACAGTCAAAGGCTTTGGCATAGTCAATAAAGAAGAGCAGATATTTTTCTGAATTGTCTTGCTTTTTCGATGGTCCCGCGGATGTTGGCAATTTGATCTCTGCTTCCTCTGCCTTTTCTAAATCCAGATTGAACATCTTGAAGTTCATGGTTCACATACTGTTGAAGTCCAGCTTGGAGAATTTTAGACATTAGTTTACTAGTATGTGAGATGAGTGCAACTGTGCAGCAGTTTGAGCATTCTTTGGCATTGCCTTTATTTGGGATTGGAATGAAAACTGACCTTTTCCAGTCCTGTGGCCACTGCTGAGTCTTCCAAATTTGTAGATATATTGAGTGCAGCACTTTCACAGCATCATCTTTTAGGATTTGAAATAGCTCAACTGGAATTTCATCACCTCCACCAGCTTTGTTCGTAGTGATGCTTCCTAATATCCACTTGACTTCACATTCCAGGATGTCTGGCTCTAGGAGGGTGATCACACCTTTGTGATTATCTGGGTCATGAAGATCTTTTTTGTGTAGTTCTTCTGTGTATTCTTGCCACCTCTTCTTAATATCTTCTGCTTCTGTTCATTCCATACCATTTCTGTCCTTTATTGAGCCCATCTTTGTATGAAATGTTACCTTGGTATCTCTCATTTTCTTGAAGAGATTTCTAGTCTTTCCCATTCTATTGTTTTCCTCTATTTCTTTGCATTGAGCACTGAAGAAGGCTTTCTTATCTCTCCTTGCTATTCTTTGGAACTCTGCATTCAAATGGGAATATCTTCCTTTTTCCTTTGTCTTTCACTTCTCTTCTATTCACAGGTATTTGTAAGGCCTCCTCAGGCAACCATTTTGCCTTTTTGCCTTTCTTTTCCCTGAGGATGGTCTTGATCACTGCCTCCTGTACATAGTCACAAACCTCCATCCACAGTTCTTCAGACAATCTGTCTATCAGATCTAATCCCTTGAATCTATTTGTCACTTCCACTGTATAATCATAAGGAATTTGATTTTGGTCATACCTGAATCATCTAGTGGTTTTCCCTACTTTCTTCAATTTAAGTTTGAATTTGGCAATAAAGAATTCATGGTCTGTGCCACAGTCAGCTCCCAGTCTTGTTTTGGCTGACTGTAAAGAATTTCTCCATCTTTGGCTGCAGAGAATATAGTCAATCTGATTTCAGTATTGAACATCTAGTAATGTCTATTTGTAGAGTCTTCTCTTGGGTTGTTGGAAGAGGGTGTTTGCTATGGCCCGTGCGTTCTCCTGGCAAAACTCTATTAGCTTTTGCCCTGCTTCATTTTGTACTCCAAGGCCAAATTTTCCTGTTATCCAGGTATCTCTTGACTTCCTACTTTTGCATTCCAGTCCCCTATAATGAAAACGACATTTTTGGGGAGGCATTAGTTCTAGAAGGTCTTGTAGGTCTTCACAGAAGCATTCAACTTTAGGTTCTTCAGCATTACTGGTTGGGGCATAGACTTGGATTATTGTGATATTGAATTGTTTGCATTGGAAATGAACAGAGATCATTCTGTCATTTTTGAGATTGCATTCAAGTACTGCATTTCAGGCTGTTTTGTTGACCACGATGGCTACTTCATTTCTTTTAAGGGATTCTTTCCCACAGTAGTAGATATAATGGTCATTTGAGTTAAATTCACCCATTCCAGTCCATTTTAGTTCCCTGATACCTAAAATGTCAATGTTCACATCAACATTTGAAAGACAAAATGGTTGTCTGAGGAGGCCTTACAAACACCTATGAAAAGAAGATAAGCAAAAGGCAAAGGAGAAAAGGAAAGATATACCCATTTGAATGCAGAGTCCACTTGATGGTATTCTGTAAATCTCTTTGATTTTATTCATACTTCTTAATTTTATTTCTTTTTCTTCTTGTGATTTAATGACTTCAAATAACTTGTGTTCAAGTGTGATCTTCTTTATTCTGCCTGAAAAAGTCTGCTATTGAAATCTGTCAATGAATTGTTTATTTTTTTCAACTCCAGAATTTCTGTTTGATTCTTTTTGAATTTCTCTTTGTTGGTATTCTCATTTGGTTTATGGACTGCTTTCCTGGTTACAATTTTTTTTTTATCTGTAGTCTCTTTAAGTTATTGAACATTTTTATGACAGTTGTTATTAAATTATTGTTAGGTAACTCATACATCTGTATTATTTTAGTTTTGGTTTCCATAATTTTATTTTGTTCCCTTGATTGGGTCATTTTTGCTATTTCTTTATATGCCTTTTAACGTTTTTCTGGAACACAGGCATTTGGAAAAAAATAAATAAACCTCCTCTGTATTCTTTTTATACACATTGACTTTATGAAGGGAAAAACATTTGCTAGTCAGCCTAGCTAAAGTTTTGCCTGTGTGCTAAGTTGATTTAGTCATGTCCAACTCTTTGTGACCCTATGGACTGTACCCTGCCAGGCTCCTCTGTATGGTAAGAAATTTTAATATCTACTATTTAACAATTTGCATGTATAAAATATTGCAATTAAATTAGTATTGTTAAGTACAGCCAATACATCTTACATTTCACCCCCAAAACTTATTCATCTTGCCTGGGAATTCTCCAGGCAAGAGTACTGAAGTGGGATACCATGCCTTCCTCCAAGGGATCTTCTCAACCCAGGGATTGAACCCATATCTTTTATGTCTCCTGCATTGGCAGGTGGGTTCTTTACCACTAGAGCCACCTGGGAAGCCCAGCTAAAAGTATTAGGACCTCTCAAACCTTTTCTTGCCTCTTGCTCACCTTGTAATCTGCCTGTGGAACTACAGCTCTAACATGCAATGACACTTGCTTATTGTTAGTGGCTTCAAAACTCTACCACATCTCCATAAGTGGTCCAAGAGATGCAAGATAAAAACCATTCCACCAGGCAACTTTCTAACAAGCTAGAATGCTGGATGTACTCTTGTCTCCATCCAATGGGAGAGTCCAAGTATGGTAGGTTTCTTTTTGTCATATGCATAATACTGTGTAGGTAGACAGGCACAAATGTGTATTTAACACTTGCGGGTTTTTAAATCCTTTTTGCTGGAATCCCTCTTTGATTTTATATATATGTAAATTTTTTAGCTCGTCAACTAGAGTTCTGGTCTGTATACTATTAACTCAATGTTAACTTAATGTCTTTGCGGGGAAAGAAGGTCTGTAGCATTCTATTCTGCCATCTTCGTGACATCTCTCTTCTTTCACCATCTTTTGATCTCCTGGACACAATTTCTTGTATTGCATATTTTTCTTCCCAGCTTATTTTCTAGTGTTGGAGTAACTCTGAATTTACTTTCTAAGAATGCATATATGGTAGAGTGCAGAGTATATATGTGAAAGAGAGATGAGATTGACTATTCAGCTACAGATTTTCAAATAATATTCAAATTTAAATTTCCATCTCATTGCTTCCTGCCTTTTTGTAGTCCTAGGCATTCTAGGTATTCTTTAGCTTTCCAGGGTAAAAGCTCAAATTTTCTGAAATCTCTCCATCAGTTACTGCTTCTTAATTTTCTCTCTATCTTCCAAAATGTTAATAAAATGATGTGCAATGATGTTCACATCTTGTTCACTTTTTGGTGAATTTTCTCATATATTTTGTTTTATTAATCTTACATTAATGGGGTTTTGGGAAGGACATTCCATTGAGTGCTATTCACTCAATCTACCAACTTGTACTTGTTCTCTATTTTTTCTTTGTGGACATTTTATCTGTTATACAAATTGCTCAGTTCATCAGATACTTATTAAACAAGGTTAGCTTGTTGCATGCTTCATAATATAAGATCAAATATATTTTCAAATATGAGAATTTGAGTTCAAAGATTATGTTAGAAAACATGAGTTCAAAGAGATTTGATAACTTTGTAGTCTAATAAAACAGATGCATAAACAGGTACTTGTCATTCATTGTAGTACTAATATTAACTGTAATTTTGGGTATGCCATATGTGTTAAGCATTGAAAAGTATATTGTGTTAAGCCTCAGAATGGTGATAGGTAGCCAAACACTTTTTGAATGCATATAGGAAGACCTATGCATATTTTATAATTAATTTCAAGAGATTCACTGAACCCATGAAACCAATTTATGGGCTCCAGTAGATCCTAGATTAAATGTCCTTAACATATTTTTCCATTCATTTTCCATTCATTTGTTTACGAGAAAATATTTCTTGAGTACCTACAACAAGCCAGCCATTATTCCAATATGGAAGAGCTACAGCAGTTAATGAAACAGACACAAATATCTACTTTGTTCAAGTTTATAGTCTAAAGTATATAGCACAGTATATTAGAGGACAGTGGTTGTTATGGAGGAAAATAAACAAAGGAAGGAGCTTGAGATAATAGGGCAGTCAATTTTAAATAAATAGCCAGAGAAGACAAGACTAAAAATGAGGTGAACAAAAGTTTGAGTGAAACAAGGAGCCAGCCTTCGGGGAATTAGAGAAAAACGTATAAGGTGATGGAGCACAGTGACATAATCCTGAGAAAAGAGAATGCCTGTCACATTTGAGAAACAGCAAGGAGGCCAGTATGACTAGTGTGGAGTAAGAGCATGAGATAGTGAGGTATGTGATGTTAGAAAGTTAGAATAGACACATGGGTCTATTTAGTACAGATTTACAATTAAGCATTAATGAAAAGGGTTTAAGTAGATGTGAAAGAGTACTGACATCATCTAACTCTTTGAGGAAGTAAAATGTAAACAAATGAATGCCTGAAAAGCATTAGCTAGGTAATGAAAGTCAGTTCAGTCACTTACTCCTGTCCGACTCTTTGTGACCCCATGAACTGCAGCACGCCAGGCCTCCCTGTCCATCACCAACTCCCTGAGTCCACCCAAATCCATGTACATTGAGTCAGTGATGCCATCCAACCATCTCATCCTCTGTTGTCCCCTTCTCCTCTCGCCTTCAATATTTCCTAGCATTAAGGACTTTTCAAATGAGTCAGCATTTTGCATCAGGTGGCAAAAGTATTGGAGTTTCAGCTTCAATGTCAGTCCTTCCAATGAATATTCAGGACTGATTTCCTTTAGGATGGATTGGTTGGATCTCTTGTAGTACAAGGGACTCTCAAGAGTCTTTTCCAACACCACAGTTCAAAAGCATCAATTCTTCAGCGCTCAGCTTTCTTCACAGTCCAACTCTCACATCCATACATGACTACTACTGGAAAAACCATAGCCTTGACTAGACGGACCTTTGTTGGCAAAGTAATGTCTCTGCTTTTTTATATGCTGTCTAGGTTGGTCATAACTTGCCTTCCAAGGAGTAAGTGTCTTTTAATTTCATAGCTGCAATCACCATCTGCAGTGATTTTGGAGCCCAGAAAAATAAAGTCAGCCACTGTTTCCACTGTTTCCCCATCTATTTGCCATGAAGTGATGGGACTGGATGCCATGATCTTAGTTTTCTGAACGTTGAGCTTTAAGCCAGCTTTTTCACTCCCCTCTTTCACTTTCATCAAGAGGCTCTTTAGTTCTTTTTCACTTTCTGCCATAAGGTTCGTGTCGTCTGCATATCTGAGGTTATTGATATTTCTCCCGGCAATCTTGATTCCAGCTTGTGTTTCCTCCAGCCCAGCGTTTCTCAAGATGTACTCTGCATATAAGTTAAATAAGCAGGGTGACAATATACAGCCTTGACGTACTCATTTTCCTATTTGGAACCACTCTGTTTTTCCATGTCAGGTTCTAACTTTTGCTTCCTGACCTACATACAGGTTTCTCAAGAGGCAGGTCAGGTGGTCTGGTATTCCCATCTCTTTCAGGATTTTCACAGTTTACTGTGATCCACGCAGTCAAAGGCTTTGGTATAGTCAATAAAGCAGAAATAGATGTTTTTCTGGAATTCTCTTGCTTTTTTGATGATCCACCAGATGTTGGCAATTTGACCTCTAATTCCTCTGCCTTTTCTAAACTCAGCTTGAACATCTGATAGTTCACTGTTCACGTACTGTTGAATCCTGGCTTGGAGAATTTTGAGCATTACTTTCCTAGCCTGTTAGATGAGTGCAATTGTGCAGTACTTTGAGCATTATTTAGCTTTGCCTTTCTTAGGGATTGGAATGGAAACTGACCTTTTCCAGTCCTGTGGCCACTGCTGAGTTTTCCAAATTTGCTGACATATTGAGTGCAGCGCTTTCACAGCATCGTCTTTTAGGATTTGAAATAGCTCAACTGGAATTCCATTACATCCCCTAGTTTTGTTTGTAGTGATGCTTCCTAAGGCCCACTTGACTTCAAATTCTAGGATGTCTGGTTCTAGGTGAGTGATCATACCATCATGATCATCTGGGCGGTAAAGATGCTTTTTCTATAGTCCTTCTGTGTATCCTTGTCACTTGTTCTTAATATCTTCATCTTTTTCTATATCCATACCATTTCTGTCCTTTATTGAGCCCATCTTTGCATGAAATGTTACCTTGGTATTTGTGATTTTCTTGAAGAGATCTCTAGTCTTTCCGATTCTGTTGTTTTCCTCTCTTTCTTTGCACTGATCACTGAAAAAGGCTTTCTTATCTCTCCTTGCTCTTCTTTGGAACTCTGCATTCAAACAGGTATATCTTTCCTTTTCTCCTTTGCTTTTGGCTTCTCTTCTTTTCTTAGCTCAGACAGTCATTTTGCTTTTTTGCATTTCTTTTTCTTGGAGATGATCTTGCTCTCTGTCTTGTACAATGTCACGAACCTCCGTCCATAGTTCATCAGCCATCTGCCTATCAGATCTAGTCCCTTAAATCTATTTCTCACTTCCACTGTATAATAGTTAGGGATTTGATGTAGGCAATTAGCTAGGCAATGGAGAGGGTAAAAGCACCTCAGGTAGATGGAAGACCATAGATGAAAACTGAATTTTTTCCTTTAATGAAAAGATAATTTCTAGTGATTTCTCTCCACTTTGGTCCAGCAGGGTCAACTATGTGAAAAGATGTGAAGGTCTTTTCAGCATTGTTGTTTTTTTTCTGTTGATCATTGGGTTAGCAATCCAGTGTTAATTTCTTAATGACAGCATTAAGGCAAACTTCTAATTAAATGGTGAGTGCTTTTAAAAATAGAATTAGGAAAACATTCTAAAATCCTAGGCATTATTACTTGGATCGACACAAAATAGAGAATTTTTTTTTCAATGAAATTGTGGCAAGCCCCAAAATATGACTAATTCCAAACTTTTAACAGTCAAAGCAGCATGATGACTTCTAATGACTAAGCTGTAAGCTGCATATAGAACATCTACATATAGGCCAATACACAGACATGAATTTTCTATTTTGTTCTGTTTTTAATTTTCAAAAGTTTTAGTTTGCAGTCTTAGTGGTTTCAAACTGAAAAAAACAAACAAACAAAAAACAAATAACTTAATGATTAAATATTTTTTCCTTTTCAAATAAACTACCTAAAGCTTCAAAATAACTGCTGAATGGGTGAAAAAATAATGTTTCAAAACTCTAGGGGAACTTCCAGTATAGTCACATGCTAATAGTCTAATTCTAAAAAAAACATTTTTTGTTTCTTAAATATCATTACTCTACATTTTAGAAAGGTCTTTTCTATACACTCAATGGCATGGCCTCATCAGTACTTCATGGAAGCTGACTTTAAGTCAGTACAAAATCACAGAGATGAAACAAATCCAAAATGAGCCTGCCAAGTAGATTGAATTCCACTAAGGATGGAAAATGCCATAAACTCATACTGAATATTGATTTGTACTTAATTCTTTGACTTTCATTTTTACTGAAAAGTCTGTGACTTAGATGTACATAAATATTTTCTATACTGTTTATAAGAGAGCAAGGATATTGCAGGAAATTCCCAATTATGTTGTTTGTGCTGAGGAGGGAAGCTTTTGTTTTGGGTTTTTTGTTTGTTTGGTTGGTTTTTAAATAGACTTTATTTTTTTAGAGCAGTTTTAGGTTCACAGCAAAACTGAGCAGAAGATACAGAGATTTCCCATATACCCTCCTATCTGCCATGTAGCCATAGAATCCCCTCTGACCAACATCCCTCACCAGAGTGCTTCATAAGTTACAATCCATGAACCTACAGTGAATCATTATCACTCAGAGACCATAGTTTGCATTAGGGTTCATTCTTGTTATACATTCTGAGTTTGGACAAATGCACAGTAATATGGACCTACTATTATAGTGCTATACAGAGTAGATTCATTGCCCTAAAAACCCTGTGTGCCCTGCCTATTCAACTCTTTTCCCTGCTAACTTCTAGCAACCAGTGACCTTTTTCCTGTCTCCATAGTTTTGCCTTTCCCAGAATGTCATATGATTGGAATCATATGGTGTGTAGCCTTTTCATACTGAATTCTTTCACTTAGTAATATGCATTTAAGTTTTCCCCATGTCTCATTCTGGCTTGATAGCTCATGTCTATTCAGTGCTGCATAATATTCCAATATGTTATGTAACTAAGCTTATTTATTCACTAACCTAGTGAAGGACAACTGAGTTGCTTCTAAGTTTTAGCAATTATGAATAAAGCTGCCATAAATATCTGCATGCAGATTTTTTTGTGGACATAAGTTTTCAATTCCTTTGGGTAAATAGCAAGGAGTGTGATTGGTGAATTGTATGAAAAGAGTATGTTTAGTTTTGTAAGAAACTGTGAGGCAGGAAGTTTAAATTTTCTTTTTTTAACCTGAAAATGTTGCTAAGCTTCTTAGAGATATATTTTTAATCTTATGCTTTATTTAGATATATTAGAAGTCACAATGAAAAGTGTTTTACACAATGCTCATGTATGAAATAAAAATAAGCTTAAAGTTAGGCAAAATTGTGTTACTTCATAATATTTTAGTAGTCACTAAATTTATATTTTATGTGTTATGTACATATATATGTACATGAAAAATCTATATGTATATTTTCATATATAGGGGATATGTATATGTATATCTATAAACACACATACATTTTATTTATATATATATATTTCCTTTCTAGAATATCTAAGCAACTATTAAGTTGGGAGGAGGATAGATTCTAAAGTTGTGTGTGTACTCAGCCATGTCCCACTCTTCGCGACACCATGGACTGTAGCGTGTCAGCATCCCCTGTCCCTGGGATTTCTCAACCAAGAATACCAGAGTGGGTTGCCATTTACTCCTATAGGGGATCCTCATGACCCAGGAATTGAACCTGCATCTCCTGTGTCTCCTGCACTGCAGGTGTATTCTTTACCACTGAGCCATCATGGAAGCCCTAGATTCCAAAGTTACGAGTGCATAATTTTCATTGCATGCATTTCTTAGTATTTGAAATTTTTTACTCCTTTGTATAGCCTGACATATATTTTACACATTACTTTGAAATATAATAAGGTAACAATTTTAAAGGAACTAGCATTAATATATATACATATATATTTTAAAAGCCAAAGACTGGTATATATTATGGGAGCTGAAGGGACCTTACCTAAATTCCTGAATGATCCTTTATAACACCCTCATATTTAACTTCACTAACAAGACAGAAGATTGACAGAGAGTCAGTAACAGAGTAGAAATTAAGGTTTGTCTCTCCTTTCTCCATACTTTCTGGAGGCAATGAAACTTGGCTAGGGAAGCATTTCCCTTCCTTTTGCTCAGTGGCAGAATGTTGTATAGAAGGAGTTAGGTATACTTATATGTCTTTCTGAAATCTGTTGATTTACTAGCTATGTGTCCTTTGGTACCTAATTACTCTCAGTATCAATGTCTTTACACGTAAAGTCTAGATAAAAACACTAATTACTGCTATAATTAAATAAAGTAAGGTAGATAAAGAACCTGGAATACAGTAGTATTTAATAAATGTATTTTATCCTGTGTTAAATATAATAAAATATCATTTATGATATTAGAACATCCTTAAAATAAATGTACTATGTATTTTTGTCATCAGGACATCCTTGCCTCTTGGACTTCTATCTCTACATCTTTCTTTCTGATTTTTTCTCCAGTAAAAGAATACAGTGAGATTGTTATTTTCGGAGACTTGGTTTAGGCACATGCACACACAAAGTTATGTGAAATTTCTTACCAGAGATTTAAGGAAAAGATACGCTAGAAAACATTCTTTGGCATTGCCTTTCTTTGGGATTGGAATGAAAACTGACCTTTTCCAGTCCTGTGGCCACTGCTGAGTCTTCCAAATTTGTAGGTATATTGAGTGCAGCACTTTCACAGCATCACCTTTCAGGATTTGAAATAGCTCAATTGGAATTCCATCATCTCCACTAGCTTTGTTTGTAGCAATACTGCCTAAGGCCCACTTGACTTCACACTGCAGGATTTCTGCCTCTAAGTAAGTGATCACACCATCGTGATTATCTGGGTCATGAAGAACTTTTCTGTACAGTTCTATGTATTCTTGTCACCTCTTCTTAATATCTTCTGCATCTGTTAGGTCCCTGCCATTTCTGTCCTTTATTGAGCCCATGTTTGCATAAAATGTTCCCTTGGTATCTCTAATTTTCTTGAAGAGATCTCTAGTCTTTCCAATTCTGTTATTTTCCTCTATTTCTTTGCATTGATCACTAAGGAAGGCTTTCTTATCTCTCTTTGCTATTCTTTGGAACTCTGCATTCAAATGGTATATCTTTCTTTTTCTCCTTTGCTTTTCACTTCCCTTCTTTTCACAGCTATTTGTAAGGCCTCCTCAGACTTCCAGATGTTCAAGCTGGTTTTAGAAAAGGCAGAGGAACCAGAGACCAAGTTGCCAACATTCGCTGGATCATCGAAAAAGTGAGAGAGTTCCAGAAAAACATCTATTTCTGTTTTATTGACTATGCCAAAACTTTTGACTGTGTGGATCACAATAAACTGTGGAAAATTCTGAAAGAGATGGGAATACCAGACCACCTGACCTCCCTCTTGAGAAATCTGTGTGCAGGTCAGGAAGCAACAGTTAGAACTGGACATGGAACAACAGACTGGTTCCAAATAGGAAAAGAGGTATGTCAACGCTGTATATTGTCACCCTACTTATTTAACATATATGCAGAGTACATCATGAGAAATGCTGGGCTGGAGGAAGCACAAGCTGGAATCAAGTTTGCGGGGAGAAATATCAATAACCTCAGATATGCAAATGACACCACCCTTATGGCAGAAAGTGAAGAAGAACTAAAGAGCCTCTTGATGAAAGTGAAAGAGGAGAGTGAAAAAGCTGGCTTAAAGCTCAACATTCAGAAAACAAAGATAATAACATATGGTCTCATCACTTGGTGGGAAATAGATGGGAAAACAGTGACAGATTTTATTATTCTGGGCTCCAAAATCACTGCAGATGGTGATTGCAGCCATGAAATTAAAAAACGCTTACTCCTTGGAAGGCAAGTTATGACCAACCTAGAAAACATATTAAACAGCAGAGACATTACTTTGCCAACAAAGGTCCGTCTAGTCAAGGCTATGGATTTTCCATTTGTCATGTATGGATGTGAGAGTTGGACTATAAAGAAAGCTGAGCACTGAAGAATTGAAGCTTTTGAACTGTGGTGTTGGAGAAGTCTCTTGAGAGTCCCTTGGACAGCAAGGAGATCCAACCAGTTCATCCTAAAGAGATCAGTCTTGGGTGTTCATTGGAAGGACTGATGTTGAAGCTGAAACTCCAATACTTTGGCCACCTGATGCCAAGAGCTGACTCATTGGAAAAGACCCTGATGCTGGGAAAGATTGAGGGCAGGAGGAGAAGGGGACGATGGAGGATGAGATGGTTGAATGGCATCACCGACTCAATGGATATGGGTTTGGGTAGACTCAGGGAGTTGGTGATGGACAGGGAGGGTTGGCGTGCTGCGGTTCATGGGGTCACAAAGAGTCAGACACTACGAGTGACTGAAGTGAACTGAACTGAATACTAGAAAGCAGAATACTGCCACAAGATGTCTTGAACCTGGCTCGTTCTCTTTCTCTTCCTGCCCCCGGAATATGTGTAATCACAGCAGTGTCCGTAGTTTGATTCATAAGATGAGGCATCAGGATTACTCTTATTTACTTTAGCACCTTTTCTGGAAGATCTGCTTGTTGTTTATTCTGTTGATGTATTTACTGCTTGCTGTATAAAATTACATAATTTAATGTCTATCCTGTGTCCTAGAGATTTTAGGAGTCACATCCCAAGTTCTATCACTTGTTATTATATGGAAAATACCTACATTTTACTGATATCTGTGTATGGATAAAAACTGAAATTGACTAATAATTCTCATACCAAATGCTGTGCACTCAGTCTTTGCACTGTTTCAGCAAAATTGAATTATTTTTAATAATTAAAAACATGGAGATTTCACATGAAAAATGAAGGAACCACAACCACACCAAGCAACAATGACCCAAAGCCAGAGGCAGCTGCCTTTCTGGAGAAAGCATATGCTATACTGTTCACCGTTACTCCACCTGGTCCTTTCACTTATTTATGCTACTTTCTGGTGGGGCCAGGCATTTGAGTTTATGATCATTGACATAGAGAATTTAGTCAATTCAGTATAGAGAACATTTTGCTTAATTAGGTTTGTAAAATTACTTAATTGTATTTGAGAACTACATAAACATACTCAGTGCCCATAGAGCAAAGATAAGTAAGTTCATAAATATAGGTGTATTCTCAGAAAGCTTAGTTTTCAAAGCCATGTGGTACTTAGGATATTCCCTACATATCTCATATTCACTTTAGCATATGGAGGTTCCCAAAGTCAAAGTAACTCCCAGCAACAAGATTGTGTAACTGCTGTGAGAGCATCATTCTCATTATCTCAATCTAGTATGGTTAATCATTGTTACAGTACATTTATGAAGAAAGAGTTAAAGTGCTTTGAATTGGTGTAGCTAGGGAACAGAGAAATAGAGTAGTAAAAAAGATTACCCAACTGATAAAGGAATTGAAGTATTGTCTTTATCACATATATTTCTCCACTTTCAAGACTATCTGTACTGTTTAGATTAATAAGAAGCTCTTTGAATGTACAATAGTTGCCTTTATATTAAACAAAACAACCTCATTTTAAATTCCCTAAGAATGGAAAAGACTAGAGATCTCTTCAAGAAAATTAGAGATACCAAAGGAACATTTCATGCAAAGATCGGCTCGATAAAGGAAAGAAATGATATGCACCTAACAGAAGCAGAAGATATTAAGAAGAGGTGGCAAGACTACACAGAAGAACTGTACAAAAAAGATCTTCACGACCCAGATAATCATGATGGTGTTATCACTTACCTAGAGCCAGACATCCTGGAATGTGAAGTCAAATGGGCCTTAGAAAGCATCAGTATGAACAAAGCTAGTGGAGGTGATGGAATTCCAGTTGAGCTATTTCAAATCCTGAAAGATGATGCTGTGAAAGTGCTGCACTCGATATGCTAGCAAATCTGGAAAACTCAGCAGTGGCCACAGGACTGGAAAAGGTCAGTTTTCATTCCAATCCCAAGGAAAGGCAATGCCAAAGAATGCTCAAACTACTGTACAGTTGCACTCATCTCACACACTAGTAAAGTAATGCTCAAAATTCTCCAAGCCAGGCTTCAGCAATATGTGAACTGTGAACTTCCAGATGTTTAAGCTGGTTTTAGAAAAGGCAGAGGAACCAGAGATCAGATTGCCAACATTCGCTGGATCATCGAAAAAGCGAGAGAGTTCCAGAAAAACATCTATTTCTGTTTTAATGACTATGCCAAAGCTTTTGACTGTGTGGATCACAATAAACTGTGGAAAATTCTGAAAGAGATGGGAATACCAGACCATCTGACCTGTCTCTTGAGAAACCTGTATGCAGGTCAGGAAGCAACAGTTAGAACTGGACATGGAACAACAGACTGGTTCCAAATAGGAAAAGGAGTATGTCAAGGCTGTATATTGTCACCCTGCTTATTTAACTTATATGCAGAGTACATCATGAGAAACACTGGGCTGGAAGAAACACAAGCTGGAATCAAGATTGCCAGGAGAAATATCAATAACCTCAGATATGCAGATGACACCACCCTTATGGCAGAAAGTGAAGCGGAACTAAAGAGCCTTTTGATGAAAGTGAAAGAAAGAGAAGAGTGAAAAAGTTGGCTTGAAGCTCAACGTTCAGAAGACTAAGATCATGGCATCTGGTCACATCACTTCATGGGAAATAGATGGGGAAACAGTGGAAACAGTGTCAGACTTATTTTTTGGGGCTCCAAAATCACTGAAGATTGTGATTGCAGCCATGAAATTAAAAGACGCTTACTCCTTGGAAGGAAGGTTATGACCAACCTAGATAGCATATTTAAAAGCAGAGACATTACTTTGCCAGCCAAGGTCTGTCTAGTCAAGGCTATGGTTTTTCCAGTGGTCATGTATGGATGTGAGAGTTGGACAGTGAAGAAAGCTGAGCACCGAAGAATTGATGCTTTTGAACTGTGGTGTTGGAGAAGACTCTTGAGAGTCCCTTGGATTGCACGGAGATCCAACCAATCCATCCTAAAGGAGATCAGTCCTGGGTTTTCATTGGAAGGACTGATGTTGAAGCTGAAACTCCAATACTCTGGCTACCTGATGCGAAGAGCTGACTCATTGGAAAAGACCCTAATGCCGGGAAGGATTGGGGGCAGGAGGAGAAGGGGATGACAGAGGATGAGATGGGTGGATGGCATCACCGACACAATGGACATGGGTTTGGACAAACTCAGGGAGTTGGTGCTGGACAGGGAGGCCTGGCGTGGTGCGATTCATGGGGTCGCAAAGAGTCGGGCACAACTGAGTGACTGAACTGAAGTGAACTGAATATTGATCTCAACTTTAACAGGGTTGTCAAAATAAGATTTTTATTGTTATCCAGTTTTTATTTACTTTTAACTTTGAAAGTTTACTGATGGAGACCTTGGATTTGTGTTTTATGAAGCAGCAGCTACATTTTAGTTTTGACATTAGTAATCCATAAAAAAGTATAAATTAACTATAAATTATTAATTATAAATTAACTATAAGCTCCACAGTAGACTTCATGATAGGCAACTAATCAGTCATCATTATTTTGTAAACTTTGTAACCTGAAAATTGTGCTAATAAAATGTGCTATCCATGCTTCATAAATTTAATTAAAATATTATGTGTGTCATGCATATACAAATGTGCATGTACATACACACATACATAAAAACTTTCATATTATTATGTGCAGAAAAAAACTTGATTGGAATGACATGTAGCTTAGTTTGAAGATTGCTTATATATCAGATATTTAATTTTTCCTAGCAGAGCCATGGAATTTCTGATGTTTATTTAATAATTCTTCCATTAACCTTAGTACAATTTCATTATTTTTATTTTATTGGTTCTAATATTTCTTTTTAAGGCTTCTCAGGTGGCACAGTGGTAAAGAATCCACCTACCAATGCAGGAGACTCAAAAGATACAGGTTCAATTCCTGGGTCTGGAAGATCCCCTGAAGTAGAAAATGGTAACCCATTCCAGGATTCTTGCCTGGAAAATTCCATGGGAATAGGATTCTGGCAGGATACAGTCCAGAGTGGGGCAAAGAGTCTGACATGACTGAGTGATTAAGCACATTTCATTTAAATGTATTCATAGGAATTGAAGTGCTATTTCATATGATCTACGATTTCCTATGAGTGTTTTAAAACTGTTTATAAAATTTATGTTGAGAATTATAGCTATTAGATGTTTAAAATCTATTTTAAAACTCAACTCTTAAGCTGATTCCTTGGTATAACAGCTGATATTCTTGTGTTTTTTTGAAGAGACACTGTTGAAATCTATACAGAAGAGTAATTTTCTTTTCTTCTTTTAAACATTCATATTGATTGCTACCTTTTCTCCTCTATTTGTATGAACTAGTTTAGTAGTTAATGCTATTTCAAATAGTTTCTGTTGTTCAGTCACTCAGTCATGTCCAACTCTTTGCGAGCCCATGGACTGCAAAATGCCAAGATTCCCTGTCCTTCACTATCTCGCTGAGCTTGCTCAAACTCGTGTCCATTGAGTCAGTGATGCCATACAACCATCTCATCCTCTATTGTGCCCTTCTCTTCTTGCCTTCAATCTTTCCCAGCATCAGAGTTTTTTCCAATCAGTGGGTTCTTCGTATCAGGTGGCCAAAGTATTGGAGCTTCAGCATCAGTCCTTCCAATGAATATTCAGGGTTGATTTCTTCTAGGATTGACCGGTTTGATATCTTGCAATTCAAGGGACTTTCAAGAATCTTTTCCAACACCACAGTTCAAAAGCATCAATTCTTTGGCACTCAGACTTCTTTATGGTCCAAATCTCACATCCATACATGGAAAAACCATAGCTTTGACTATACAGAGCTTTGCTGGTAAAGTAATGTCTCTGCTTTTTAATACGCTGTCTAGGTTTGTCATAGCTTTTCTTCCAAGGAGTAAACGTCTTTTACTTTCATGGCTCCAGTCACCATCCACAATGATATTGGAGCCCTAAAAATAAAGTCTGTTACTGTTTCCATTGCTTCCCCGTCTATTTGCCATGCAGTGCTTGGACTGGATGCCATGATATTAGTTTCTTGAATGTTGAGTTTTAAGCCAACCTTTTCACTTTCCTCTTTAAACCTTCATCAAGTGGCTTTTTAGTTGCTCTTCTCTTTCTGTCATTAGGTTGGTGTCATCTGCATATCTGAGGTTATTGATATTTCTGCCAGCAATACTTATTCCAGTTTGTTCTTCATCCAGCTGGACATTTCGCATGATGTACTCTGCAAAGAAGTTAAATAAGCAGGGTGACAAAATACAGCCTTGACATATTTGTTTCCCAATTTTGAACCAGTCCATTGTTCCATATTTGGTTCTGTTGCACCTTGACTTGCAAACAAGTTTTTCAGGAGGCAGGTAAAGTGGTGTTTTATTCATATCTCTAAGAATTTTCCAGTTTGTTGTGATCCACAAAGTCTAAGCCCTTAGCATATTCAATGAAGCACATTTTTCTGAAATTCTCTTGCTTTTTCTATGGTCCTGCAGATATTGGTAATTTGATCTCTGGTTCCTCTGTTTTTCTAAATCCAGCTTGTACATCTGGACGTTCTCAATTCACATACTATTGAAGCCTAGCTTGGAGAATTTTGACCATTACCTTGCTAGAATGTTAAATAAGTGCATTTGTGTGGTAGTTTATATATTCTTTGGCATTGCCCTTCTTTGGAACTGGCATGAAAACTGACCTTTTCCAGTCCTATGGCCACTGCTGAGTTTCCCAAATTTGCTGTCATAATGAGTGCAGCACTCTAACAGCATCATCTTTTAGGATTTGAAATGGCTCAGCTGGAATTCCATCACCTCCATTAGCTTTGTTTGTAGTGATGCTTCCTGATGCCCATTTGACTTCACACTGTAGGATATCTGGCTCTAGGTGAGTGATCATCATGGTTACCTGGCTCATTAAGGTCTTTTTTGTATAATTCTGTGTGCTTTTGCCACCTCTTCTTAATATTTTCTGCTTCTGTTAAGTCCATACCATTTCTGTCCTTATTGTGTCCATCGTTGCATGAAATGTTCCCATGGTAGCTCTAATTTTCTTGCATTGTTCTATTTTAAATGCTATTTCAAACAGTAGTAGTAGTATAAAATCTTTGTCTTAATCCTGTGCCACTTTAAAATTATTTGTAATTTTATTCAACATAAAGTGTATTTTTTAAATAGCTATATTTGGTGAATTTTATTAAGTTTATTTTTGGAGAGTTTGGTCAGAAATATTATTTGTAAAAAGTTAAAATATTTTCAGATGGTTGATTTTTTCTCTTGATACCTTTAATAATAATTATAAATTACCACATTATAATTACAAAAAACAATCTATGCATATCCTGCTAGCTGAAATGGTTGAGTTTAACAGCCTAAAATAGATACTATTTTTGGAAATTGCTTAGAGATATTTAAAAAGCAGTTATTTCCTCTGGAAGGATTTAGAATTTGATTCAAAAACACATTTTTATCTGAATAATTCAGATCAGTAACTTATTACTAATTTTGAAATTAAATTATTTATCCAGAGGGAAGACATGTGATAAAATCTCCTACCACAGAATTTATGCCAATTTTGTTACATTTCTAAGGTTATTACTTGTTAGCTGATCACTGTCATTCTGTCAATTCTTTACTTGGCTTGTGCAAGTTTATGGAGTTGTAGATTATATGCTCTATGGAAAAATCAAATGATATTACCTTTTAATGAGTTTTGCATTTATTTTTATTTTTATTGTGATAGTACTGGAGATAACCAAATATTTTTCATTTGCATTTCTCTAGCATAAATTTTCTGTATTTTATACTTAATCTTTAGCATCCAGCTTATTCTAAGTGGGTAGATAATATCTGGATTTATTTCACATATTTGGTGAGGCTTCATCTGTTTCATAATTTATGAAGCCTTGTCTTTCAATGCTGATTTTGTCCCTTTTACATATTTTATAAAAATTGATGTTTTTAGCTCACATTTGTTATCATATAATTTATATGTCTGTTTTTATGTATAGTTTACATTTACTTGGTATGCTTTAAGTTTCTTATCTTACTAAGCATGCTAGTAATATACCCAGTACAGTTTATCCTAAATTTTTTTATTAATAGTGTTACAATAAATAGGTATCTTGAGTCTCCATGGCATAAATCAAGATATTAAACAAGAGATTTTTTCCTTGCTCATATCTTATTTTCTGTTTTTATTAGCATGATATTTCAGATTCATTATTACTGTTTTTACATTCTTATTGTTGAATTCCTTAGTTTGCAAGAGTTATTTATTAAATTTTCAACTCATTTAAAAACTATCAGTTAGTGTCCATAGTTTAAAAAAAAAAAATCTCTCCACACTTCTTGATAAGCCATGGTTCCCCAGTTTTTTCTCATTTGGCTCAGATCTGTACCAACAGGACCATAATCATAAGTAAACACATAATCAGAGTTAAGGTTGGTTACTTTTTGAATTGTGAAATGAAAATATCTCCTGTCATTTCAATAAACAAGCAATATCACAGCTATCAGCAATTTCTGGCCTCCAAATGTGAAAGAGGGCTCCCACAACTGGGATCCAACAGATCCTTCCACCCTCCACAGTGATTGCTGGGGAGTTAGGGGAATACAAGAAGCAAGGTGAACAAGGAAACAGGATTTGGCCCCAGATAGCTGAGTTCCAAATGAAAAGAAATGAATTCAGTGTGTTCAGAGGCTTGCATTTTCCCATACACAGAATGCTACATTCCTTAACTTGATATCTGATCTTTGACGTTCAGACTGCCTGCTTCCATTGTTGAAAACTTGTATACAGTCTGAGTTCCCCTCCTGCCTCCTTGGAACAGCTTCTTAGAGTTGCTGAGGTGGTGTCTCCCGGTTCAGAATCCTAAACATTCCCACCAAATAGAATAACTCTACTTTCAGGTTGTGATTATATTTTTTAGTCAACAGACTCTTTATTACATCATTTTTTGAAACATAAATATCTATAACAATGATTTTTATTTCACATAAATCATTTCAAAATGAAATGCTTTAAATTAATAATTTTTTAGCTCATGATTCTGTGGGGGCATTTCTTTGGTTCTGGGCATTCTCAGGTAATTTAGGCTGGTCCTGCTCAGTTGGTTAGTCTTAGGTGGCCTTGGTCACAGGACCTGCAGTTGATTGACTGCAGGCAGTGGCCAAGTGTGTGATGGGGACCATTGTCTCTCCTTTCCAGAAGGCTAGCCCATACTTCTTAAGGACAGCTGGGTTTCAAGAGAGGATAAGCCCTAAAGCACAATTAATTTTTAAGAGCTTGAATCTTATTTGCTGATGTCTCATTGGATAGCAAAGAGAGTTAGACTGAGAGATCTCTCAAAAGTTCTCTAACCAGGAGAGGGATGAAGGGATAGGAAAAATTGCTGGCAATTACGCTCTACCCAAAAGATTTCAGACTCAATTTGCTTTCTTTTATTTTACTGTATTTGTATAAACCAAAATATGTTTATCCTTTCTTCCTGCCATTTTTCTTTCTTTATTTCTCCAATTTCTCCTTACATTCTCTTGAATTTATCTAATTACCTTATCTTGGATGTATTAACAATTAGTGATGGTGTGTTGCTGAAATTTCCTCACTGTTTACCTAGTTACTGTTTTAGCACATTCCTCAGATCTTAAGCTGAAGGGCCTGTGGATATAAATTTGCATTTCTTGTACAACAATTTAACAGAATGACTCTAATAGCAAAGGAATCATAGCTCTGGGCAGTTCCAGCAGAGGAACTTCATTTTTGCACAGCTTATTCTCTGTGTTAATGAGGTAGTTGCCCTGGAAGCAAGGTTTCTGCATTTAGCTTTATGATTGACCTGGCTTTCTTGCCAGCTACCCTTGTGTCTGTTTTATAGAGAAGCTCAACTTTCTTTTTGGTGCATTAGGAACAACCCCAATCACATTCAGCTGATTTTGAATGTTTCTGATAGTCTGCAGGTAGAATAATTCCAATTGTGGGCTCTGTCTGGCCTGTGCTTTACTCATGCCTCCAGGCGTATGCACTGTAAATTAGGAGAAGTTAGTGTGATCCCACCAGGGTATCCTATGCTACCCTGGATGACACACAGGATTAATAGAAAATACAGTTACACATTGATTCTCTTTGTCTCCACTCCAGACCTATCTGCAGCATGCCAGTATATATTGCAATACTTCCTAGGATGAGGTTCTCTTACTTTATATTTCCTTCTCAGGTGATGTCATCCATATCCATGGCTTTATCATCTATAGTTAAATCAATCATAAATTATTATATACATTCACTATACTTTCTACAGTTGAAGGCCTGACAACTTGGCATGTACTCTCCTCTTTTTAAAACTATCACTGTCTGACTGTTTAGGACTCTACTTGTTGTTCCCCCTTCCATCTATACCCTTTTCCCCATATTCATGTGAAAGGGAATGGGTAGTTCAAGGCACCAGGGTTTTCCTTTTGAATTTCATTTTTATTGCACAAACAGTAGCTTAGAAATCCACTAAATCCTTGGCACTCTCCTCTCCTCTTTGATGCTTCATATGTAACCCATTACTGAGGAAGAAATTTTTAGATAGTAAATGTAGGACTCTTGAGACCTTGATTCTTTTTTTTTTTTTTTCAGTTTCGATGTTTTTCTTCTCAAGTAAGCATCTCATTTCATTAACTGAAAGCTATGCTCTTTGTTCCAATTTCCTGGCATTCAGAGGAATGTCCCTCTGGTCTGGTAAGTCATAAAACTTTCAGGCCCAGGACAGGACAACCTAGTTTATCAAGAAGAATACCAGGTGGACCATTAACTCTTAGCCCATACATCTGGTCCCTAAATAATGGCCTGGGATCTTGGATGGGTCACAGGAAGGATCACAGGATAGCAACTCAATGTCTGAGAAAACTTAAAATCCAGGGATCAATAAAGCCATGAAGATGCCAAATTAGGTATTGTAATCTTCAAACTGATTGGTCAAAAATAACATATATTTAAGTCATGAGCCAACCAAATGTGTAAAAATCAATACTCTAAGATATAAACTGCTGTAATTCCCACTTTTTTGGGTGCATTTCACCCCCTCTCAGTGTCTATGCCGAGAGCATTACACCATCTCTCTCTCTCTGAAATGATCTCTGCTTGCCTGCTACTGTGAGTGTTTGAGTGTTCAAGAAGTTCAGCCTTCAGCTCCACAAATAAGAACTTGGATTCCAATTTCATCACAATATTCTGTTGATCTTTATGTAGTAAGTATTTAACAAGTTTCTCCAGGTTTCTTCATGTTCATAACTGTAACACAAATAAGTTCTAATCCCTTTGATATTTCAATAGTTCCCTACCTACTTTCCTTGAACACTATGTTTAACCTCCTTCCACTTGTACTTGTTCCCTTTAGGTTTATTCTCAACACTTTAGCTGCAGGGATCCTAGTAAAGAGAAGCCAGATCATGTTAGTCCTCTGCTTGAAATTCTCTAATACTCCACAAATCATTCAGAGTAAAACATCACCAATGACGGGAATGCACATGATTGACTCCAAATTACTTTTCTGAATTCATCATCTGTTGCTTCTCTCTTGTTCCCTAGGCTCCAAACACACTGTCCTCTTTGCTGTCCCTTGAACACACCAGTCATGCTCCTGTCTCAAAGCTTTAATGCATTCTTCCCACTGGTCAGAATTCTCAGTCAGACAGTGATAGTTTTAAAACGTGCAGAGTAAGTACGTGCCAAGTGGTCGGGTGTTCACTTGTAGGAAGGATATTGAATATTCACAAGACCTCTTCTCTGGCTATTACCAGGCTTTATAGAGACATTTCTTTTCAGTTAGGACTTCACTAGCCACTCTCTAAAACTACAAATCTCCCAACCCCATAATTCTTTTCCACTTTTCCCACTCAGTTCAGTTCACTTCAGTCGCTCAGTCGTGTCCGACTCTTTGTGACCCCATGAACCGTAGCACGCCAGGCCTCCTGGTCCATCACCAACTGACGGAGTCTATCTAAACCCATGTCCATTGAGTTGGTGATGCCATCCAACCATCTCATCCTCTGTCATCCCCTTCTCCTCTCGCCTTCAATCTTTTCCAGCATCAGGGTCTTTTCAAATGAGTCAGCTCTTCACATGAGGTGGCAAAATATTGGAGTTTCAGCTTCAACATCAGTCCTTCCAATGAACACCCAGGACTGAGCTCCTTTAGGATGGACTGGTTGGATCTCTTTGCAGTCCAAGGGACTCTCAAGAGTCTTCTCCAACACTACAGTTCAAAAGCTTCAATTCTTCAGCGCTCAGCTTTTTTATAGTCCAACTCTCACATCCATACATGACCACTGGAAAAACCATAGCCTTGACTATATGGACCTTTGTTGGCAAAGTAATGTCTCTGCTTTTTAATATGCTATCTAGGTTGGTCATAGCTTTTCTTCCAAGGAGCAAGCATCTTTTAATTTCATGGCTGCAGTCACAATCTGCAGTGATTTTGGAGCCCCCCAAACTAAAGTCAGCCACTGTTTCCACTGTTTCCCCATCTATTTGCCATGAAGTGATGGGACTGTATGCTATGATCTTAGTTTTCTGAATGTTGAGCTGTAAGCACTCTCCTCTTTCACTTTCATCAAGAGGCTCTTTCGTTCTTCTTTACTTTCTGCCATAAGGGTGGTGTCATCTGCATATCTGAGGTTATCTGCATATTTCTCCCCACAATCTTGATTCCCGCTTGTGCTTCCTCCAGCCCAGTGTTTCTCATGATGTACTCTGCATATAAGTTAAATAAGCAAGGTGACAATATACAGCCTTGACATACTCCATTATATTTTAGCTTTTTCTGACAAATTTTACCCGGAATGTGTTTTTCTGCCTTGTTCACAGTTCACAGTCATCTACAACTTTTCTTGGAATATATATGTGGCTCAGTGACTATTTCTTTGAATTCAGTTTGATGGAATAAAAGAATAATAAAAAGTAAATGAACAAATAGTAAAGTGTAAATTTAATTTGGACCTGAAAATATGTAATTTTAAATTCCACGCCTATTACTTTGAGATTGTAGATAAATGATAACCTAAGGTTCAGTTCGGAGAAGGCAATGGCACCCCACTCCAGTACTCTTGCCTGGAAAATCCCATGGATGGAGGAGCCTGGTAGGGTACAGTCCATGGGGTCGCTAAGAGTCAGACACGACTGAGCGACTTCACTTTCACTTTTCCCTTTCATGCACTGGAGAAGGTAATGGCAACCCACTCCAGTATTCTTGCCTGGAGAATCCTAGGGACGGCAGAGACTGGTGAGCTGCCGTCCATGGGGTCGCACAGAGTCGGACACGACTGAAGCGACTTAGCAAGGGTTCAGTTTCCCTAGAAAAATCATTATAATACTTTTTAATAGGATCGTTGTGATGACTAAATGATGCTATGCTATAATATCCTTACCGTAGCTCCAAGGAGTTAGCAAGTGGTCAAAATTGTCAGCATTTTAATCTACACCATGGACTTAATGTAAATATGCTTAGACTAATTTTTGTGTCTATTATCATCTGTTTTGTTAAAGCTACTAAACTGAAAAATGTGGTCATTTTCTAAAACACATCAGCTTTTTAAAATTGTACAATACCAAACAATTTTTCTCAAATTCTGAAATATATAATTTCTTTTCCTATGGATATATTTTAAGTAACAATATCTCTTGTTTTATTGAAGCTCTTAGCCTACAGAATATAAGAGTGATATGTGTTCCTTCATGTAATTCTGTCAAGTTTTCTTGTGGTCAACTTTTAACTTTCTTTGAGCTTACTTCAGTAGAATCTCATTATATAAATTTCAAGTTCTCTTGCATGGAATATTATGTATTTTTGACTACCAGAAATCAGTGTTCTAGAATTTTAAAAAAATTGCTAGGTATAGATATATATAAGGGTGAATAAAGAAAAAAATAAATATTAATATTTAAATATTAAATATTCATTTGTTTCAGTATAAATATTGATTATTAAATTTATGTTATTTAAATTCTAGATGAGGCAAAATATAGCTTTTCAAACACCAGAAAAAAAAATCATTTGTGCAGTAATATTCTCATATTTGCACAAAGGACATATTTAACAAATATATAATTTTCATTATGTGAAAAACAGTACTAGTCTACTACCATAACAAATATGCAAAATTCATGTAATATATCACTCTTAATGAACAGGTTTTCCTTAGCTAATTTTTTTTTCTATTCTCAATCTTCAACATGAAATTAAAACTGATTTGTTCTTAGTAATGCCCATTAATACAGAGAAAAAAAAAATACATGTACAGAGATAGACAGTAAAATAATATTTTAGAAGATATTTTTCTAGAATATAATAGTTTGCGTTTGATCTTTAAAATAACATCTCAACAATGAGTTATAGATTTCTTTCTTGGCTTTGAGCTGCACACATGAGTGACCTCTTTTACTCTTTCCTGTACCATAGAAGTTTTGAGGATGTTTGCTTTGATACATTTTTCTTTGTATATTCTTTTTAAAAAATAGACCTGAATTTTTCACTATCTTTTCTCACCTTTGTAATTTTCTAATAATTATCTTTTGTTTTCCTTGATTTTTTTCTTTACAAAAGGAAACAAATGAGGAAAGTATTTTCTGCTCCCTTTTTATATTTGCTATTTTCTGAATTGACATTTTACTTTTCAGTTAGAGCCTGTTATAACTAGTTCAAGATCTTCACATTTAGGTTTTGGGACAGGAATGAAGAATGTAGACTGCAAATGCTAGAACATGGAATGATTCCCAGATGGAAAAAGACATATAAATAAAGGCACAGCTTTCAAAAGTTTTGGACACATTCAGTTCAGTTCAGTTCAGTCGCTCAGTCGAGTCTCACTCTGCAACCCCATGGACTACAGCACATCAGGCCTCCCTGTCTATTACCAACTCCCGGAGTTTACTCAAATTCATGTCCATTGAGTCAGTGATGCCGTCCAACCATCTCATCCTCTGTGATCTCCTTCTCCTCCTGCCTTCAATCTTTCCCAGCAACAGGGTCTTTTCCAATCAGTGGGCTCATCACATCAGGTGGAGTTTCAGCATCAGTCCTTCCAATGAATATTCAAGACTGATTTCCTTCAGAATGGACTAGTTGGATCTCCTTGCAGTCCAAGGACTTTCAAGAGTCTTCTCCAACACCACAGTTCAAAAGCATCAGTTCTTCGGTGCTCAGCTTTCTTTATACTCAAACTCTCACATACACACGTGATTACTGGAAAAACCATAGCCTTGACTAGGTGGACATTTCTTGGCAAAGTAATGTCTTTGCTTTTTAATATGCTGTTTAGGTTGGTCATAGCTTTTCTTCCAGGAGTAAGCATCTATTAATTTCATTGCTGCACCATCTGCAGTGATTTTGGAGCCCCCAGAAATAAAGTCTGCCACTGTTTCCCCATCTATTTGACATGAGGTGATGGGACCAGATGCCATGATCTTAGTTTTCTGAGTGTTGAGCTTTAAGCCAACTTTTTCACTCTCCTCTTTCACTTTCATCAAGAGGCTCTGTAGTTCTTTGCTTTCTGCCTTAAGGGTGGTGTCATCTGCATATCTGAGGTTATTGATATTTCTCCCCACAATCTTGATTCCCACTTGTGCTTCATCCAGCCTAGCATTTCTCATGATGTATTCTGCATATAAGTTAAATAAGCAGGGTGACAATATACAGCCTTGATGTACTCCTTTCCCAATTTGGAACCAGTCTGTTGTTCCCTGTCCAGTTCTAACAGTTGCTTCCTGATCTGCATACAGATTTCTCAAGAGGCAGGCCAGGTAGTCTGGTATTCCCATCTGTTTAAGAATTTCCCACAGTTGGTGGTGATCTACACAGTCAAAGACTTTGGACACATTGATGCTGCTGCTGCTAAGTCGCTTCAGTCGTATCTGACTCTGTGCGAACCCGTAGACGGCAGTCCACCAGGCTCCGCCGTCTCTGGGACTCTCCAGACAAAAATGCTAGAGTGGGTTGCCATTGCCTTCTCCTTGGACACATTAGAGCATTCTTAACAGATCTGTGTTATGTGTATTGGAGACAACAAAGATTATCATGGATTTATAGGTTAGAACCATACTAAGTTAGAATTTATAGCAAATAATCAAAAAAATTTTTTCCAGAAGCAAGGGGAGAAAAGAATGCATAGATCATGAATAATCCTCTAAAGGGATGGACATGACACTGCAAACATAGATATAAATATCCTTTGTGTATGGAGGTTAAAGAAGCAGAGCAATGCATAGACCAAGACTCAGATTTTCCTTACAGAAAGAATAGCAACGTATCTAAGTTTACTAACCTATTTATGGGGTTTTCAAGGCATGAATACTGAAGTGATTTGCCATTCCCTTCTCCAGTGGACCACATTTTGATGTGAGAGTTGTACCATAAAGAAAGCTGAGTGCCGAAGAATTATTTTGAACTGTGGTGTTGGAGCAAACTCTTGAGAGTCCCTTGGAATGCAAGGAGATCAAACCAGTCAATCCTAAAGGAAATCAGTCCTGAATATTCACTGGAAGGACTGATGCTGAAACTCCAATACTTTGGCCACCTGATGCGAAGAATTGACTCATTGGAAAAGACCCTATTGCTGGGAAAGATTGAAGGCAGGAGGAGAAGGGGACAACAGAGGATGGGATGGTTGGAAGGCATCACCAATTCAATGGGCATGAGATTGAGCAAGCTCCAGGAGTTGATGAAGGACAGGGAAGCCTGGCTTGTTGCAGTTCATGGGGTTGCAAAGAATAAGAGGCAGGTCAGGTGGGCTGATATGCCCATCTCTTTCATAATTTTCCACAGTTTATTGTGATCCACACATTCAAAGGCTTTGGCATAGTCAATAATGCAGAAACAGATGTTTTTCTGAAACTCTCTTGCTTTTTCGATGATCCATTGAATGTTGGCAATTTGATACCTGGTTCCTCTGCCTTTTCTAAAGCCAGCTTGAACATCTGGAAGTTCACGGTTCATGTATTGCTGAAGCCTGGTTTGGAGAATTTTGAGCATTACTTGACTAGCGTGTGAGATGAGTGCAATTGTGCAGTAGTTTGAGCATTCTTTGGCATTGCCTTTCTTTGGGATTGGGATGAAAACTGACCTTTTCCAGTCCTGTGGCCATTGCTGAGTTTTCCATATTTGCTGGCACATTGAGTGTAGCACTTTCACAGCATCATCTTTCAGGATTTGAAATAGCTCAACTGGAATTCCATCATCTCCACCAGCTTTGTTCATAGTGATGCTTTCTAAGGCCCGCTTGACTTCACATTCCAGGATATCTGGCTCTAGGTGAGTGATCACACCATCATGATTTATTGGGTAGTGAAGATCTTTTTTGTACAATTCTTTTGTGTATTCTTGCCACCTCTTCTTAAAATCTTCTGCTTCTGTTAGGTCCCTACTGTTTCTGTCCTTTATTGAGCCCATCCTTGCATGAAATATTCCCTTGGTATCTCCAATTTTTTTGATGAGATCTCTAGTCTTTCCCATTCTATTGTTTTCCTCTATTTTTCACATTGATCACTGAGGATTAATATTTATGTACATATTTATGCTCAAATGTAAATAGAATAGGTGCTTCCCAAGTGGTGCAGTGGTAAAAAAAAAAGCTGCTGCTAATGCAGAAGATGCAAGAGACAGGTTCTATTCCTGAGCTGGGAAGATTTCTTGAAGTAAGAAATGGCAGCCCCCCAGCACTCTTGCCTAGAAAACCCCATGGACAGAAGAGCCTGCTGGGCTCCAGTTCATGGGGTTTCAAAAGAGTTGAACACAACTTCGCGACTAAACAACATAGAATAATAGATAGCTGTTACTGCTTAATTGAGTTTTAAGAAAAGTTGATTAGAATTCAGTTAGCAGCAACCCCAAAGTCTCACTGGCTGATGATGAAAAAAATTGTTCTTCTTACCCATGATTTGGTGAGCAGCAGGGGTGGTGATTAGGTTCTGGTTTTCTCCAAGTGTCTGTTCTTCAACGGCTTCCCAGCACAAGTGTTCTCACAGCAGATGGCACAAATGCGGTAGGTGCAACCGAGGAAAGGTGATGTCTATTAAATGCTCAGCTGCATATGAGCCCTTTGTCTCTTTTTCCCACATTCCATTGACTAAGGTAAATCTTACGGATGCACTCAACAGCGACATGGTGGGATTATACTTTCAGTTAATGGAGGTAACCAAAGATGAGGAAGGAAGAAATAACTGTAAACAAGCTTGTCCATTATTCATGGTGAAACAATATTCTATGTTACCAACTTAACGAGTCAATATTTACATAAAAGCCAAAATCTAAGTACAATTATTAAGCCCCAGTCAGAAAACTTATAAATTGTACTTTTCTTTCTTGTTTCTACCACAGAAACGTTCAAGTGTGATTTGACTAAGGTATATTTTCGTTTAGTCTAACATAAAAGCTTAGATTTAAGAAACAAACTTTTAGCTACTAAATTTCCATAATTATTATTGTTTTTTAAATCATGAGGACATCTAAAATTAATTAGGTGGGAAGTCATGTAGTCCACCTGCTTGCATGCCGACCTTAATGGTGTCGCTTATATTAATAGTTTCCAAACCGTGGTGAGTTAAAAATAAAAAAGAGCTTTAAAATAGCTTTATAAATACTTAAAGTGTTCATTATGGCCATGTTTAATGTATATGTGGTCATCACTTCATTTTTAAGTAATTTATTAAAACTTAAAAAAATTGGTATTTCAGAGATATAGATCCTAAAAGATTTTTTTAAAAAAAAGTTCTTGCACAATTTTGTCTTTAAATGTAATCAGAACTATTCTTAATAAACAACTTAAGCATTGTGGTTTCTATCCAAACATATTGTCTTTACAATATATGACATATTACATTGTGATTGCAATTTTTGTTCTCTTTTAGATAATTCTCCTCTGAAACTTCAATTATATATTTTCAAAGTTAACTAAAAATAAAAGAAGACTACTTGAATTTCTCAAATACAAATTATAATGTAATTGAATGCATGGATCATTAGACTTTTCTGTTGTAAAAATGGCCTCTGATATTAAAGAATAGATTGAAAAATTTTTCAGAGTCAACTTAAAGTTAATTATCTCTGTGGTCTTCTGACATCAAAACACAGTTGAAAAAAAGTAGAACACATATCTACAGCATAAGCTGTTCAACTTCATTGTTGTTGTTGTTCAATGACTAGGTCATGTCTAACTCTGACCCCCATGGGCTGCAGTGCATGAGGTTTCCCCATCCTTCACTATCTCCTGGAGTTTGCTAAAATTTATTTCCATTGAGTCAGTGATGCTATCTCACCATCTCATCTTCTGTTGCCCCCTTATTCTCCTGCCCTCAATCTTTCCCAGCATCAGGGTCTTTTCCAATGAGTCTGCTCTTCTTATCAGGCAGCCAAAGGATTGGAGCTTCAGCATCAGTCCCTCCAATGAATATTCAGGGTTGATTTTCTTTAGGAATAACTGGTTTGATCTTGCAGTCCAAGGGACTCTTAAGAGTCTTCTCCAATACCGCAGTTCGAAAGGATCAATTCTTCAGTGCTCAGCCTTCTTTATTGTCCAAATCTTACATCCATACCTGACTACGGGAAAAATCATAGCTTTGACTATGTGGACTATTGTCAACAAAGTAACGACACTGCTTCTGAATATGCTGTCTAGATTTGTCATAGGCTTTCCCCCAAGGAGTAAGCGTCTTTTAATTTCATGGCTGCAATCACTGTCCACGGTGATTTTGGAGCCCAAGAAAATAAAATCTGCTACTGTCTCCATTTTTTCCCCATTTATTTGCTATGAAGTGATGGAACCAGATGCCATGATCTAATTTTTTTTGAATGTTGAGTTTTAAGCCAGCTTTTCACTCTCTTCTTTCATCCTCATCAAAGCTCTTTAGTTCTTCTTCTTTTTCTGCCATGAGGGTGGTCTCATTTGCATATTTGAGGTTAGTGCTATTTCTCCTGGCAATCTTGATTCCAGCTTGGGATTCAGCCAGTCCCACATTTTCCATGATGTACTCTGCATAGAAGTTAAATAATCAGGGTGCTAATATACAGCCTTGACATACTCTTTTCCCAGTTTTGAACCAGTCCATTGTTCCATGTCTGGTTCTAACTGTTGCTTCTTGACCTATGCATACAGGTTTCTCAGGAGGCAGGTAAGGTGATTTGGTTTTCTCATCTCTTTAAGAATTTTCCACAGTTTGTAGTGATCCACGCAGTCAAAGGCTTACTCTAGTCAATGAAGCAGAAGTAGATGTTTTTCTGGAATTGTCTTGCTTTTTCTATGATTCAGTGGATGTTGGCAATTTGATCTCTGGCTCTTCTGCCATTCTAAATACAGCTTGTACATCTGGAATTTCTTGGTTCATGAATTGTTGATGCCTAGATTGAAGGATTTTGAGCATTACCATGCAAGCATATGAAATGAGGGCAATCATTGATTCTACCAATACAAACTCATATTACACATTTTATTTATTTGTGCTCTCACTTTCAATGGATAGTTTGAGAAGGCAAGTCATTTTTAAAAGTTAATTTTTAAAAATAGATATTGGGGTTGATGAACTTTTTCTTTACTGTTTTGGCTTCTACAAAGCAGCAACCAAATTTTGGAAAAGGGGCTTTTCTGTGAAATTTTAAAGTTTACAAATATGATGATAGTAATATTTTTTAAATAAATTAAAACTTTTGATTTAAAGTTTATGGCTAAAACTTTGCTATTTAATAAAAGCTGGTAGGGGTCAATTAAACAGTTCTGTTATGTATATTTATTTTTTATTACAGAGTATGCATTTTAATGCTATTATTTATTTTTGTAACATGGTTTTGAAAGATTGAGAAAAGCATTACTTTTTCTGCCAGGTTTATTTATTTTTATCTGCTACTCAAGAAGGATTTATATATTTTTCATTAGAGCTAAAAAACAAAGTTTGATCATGGTGAAATTGTCAAATTTAACTTGTGTATTTTGAAATGATGTGCATAAAAACTTTTAGAGGTTTAAATTAGAATAAAAGAAAACTAAATTGAGTCTCCGAATTGACGTTTCTGTTTCAAAAATCAGGGATGTCTCTGCATTAAAAAAAATCTAATTTGACAAATATTTACCATGCTTCCCCTATACATACATTCTTCAGGCATAGGTAGTAAAGGGACGGATATTTTGTGCCTTACCTTATTTGTAATTGGTTCCTTAATGTCAGAAGTTTACCACTAATATTCAGTGATTCACTGCTGTTTATTGGTACCTGAAATTCTTACAATAAGCCCCTTAGATTGTCTTGTCCAAGGCCCAGTTTAAGTGAGAACCAGGGAAAGTTAATGATTTGCTGTTAATTAAAACCAAATTTGTTAAATGCATGCCAGGATGAAAGGAGTCAAGGAACAACTTGCAATCCACTTTGCTCTTATTTATGAGGTGGAGGGTTGAAAATTCAAGGAGGAAAGAAGGCAGGTAGGTGATCCTAGTCTAATCTCCTTATGAACATTGTAATAACTGACCTTTTGGCAAATAAATTAATGCAAAAGAGTCTTTCTATGACACAAAAGATATGCTATACAATATATAAAAATATATGTGATATATAGATTTATATCTTGTAAACATACTAAATGTAAGATAAACATGATCTAAGATTACTTATGTAGTCTTAGTTTACTTATATAATGCAGTTGGTATCCGTGGATGAAGGAAGCACGGCTCCCTGGAAAATGTCACATATGCTGTATGACTATTTGAATAGAAAAGGGAGGTGGTTTGTAATTGAATCTGGTCTTGACTGTGAGGAGACTCAACATTTTCCTAATTTGAGACCTCAATTTTTACTTGAGTGAGAATGTACATCTGTTGTAGGTACAAAGTCACGCTAAAAATCCCTACACCTCACCATGTATCGCTCATGACACTTAAGAGCTTATTTACTTGAAATTGTTGATAAAGGTTAAAACTGAATAAGATCATGGATTTGTGTGAGTCCGACTTGACAATCCAATCCTTCATGTTAACTCATGCTTAGTATGTGTTTTGTGGAATTGGCATGACATTTATTTTCTAATGATGAAGTGTACCAGGAAGGGACTTGCTTCCTTGTCCATTTCTAGCTAAAGTGGAGAATATACAGTTTTTAAGAAAATCTACAGAACATTTCTGACATTTTTCATCATTTTACTCTCTCTTCAGATTTCCTTTGAAAGTTCTCAACTTTGATAATATTTTGGAGCAAAGAGATGTCTACAAAGTAGTAATGGGATCAATTGGCTTGCTTGTTTTCAGTTTAACTAAAATGCACCATAGGGCATTTGGTTTAAAAATTCATTGTGAATTTATATGCTCATTACAAAATTAATCAGACAGACAAGAGCTTTTTCTAGGAATTTTTGCTCTTGTTTTCTTGTGCTTATTTCAACTTCAGTCTAAATGCAGGATCTCTGTTGTTGAAAGTGCGTATTCATAGCATGCTTGGTGAACATTTTCCATGCATTCAAGTACTCCTCAGGAATACTGGCAGCTGCCTTCCCTTTATTGGTTCTGCAAATTCTCTGGGCTTTCCTCTCATCTGATTCACTTTCACTGTGTATCTGTTTACATGATTACCGCCTCTTGAAAAGGGGAAATCTCCATTTATTTTGTTTGCTTGGATCTCATGTCTGCATTTCAAAATGAGAAATCTAAATGTCTAATACATTTGTAAATTGTTATCAATGATCTAAAAATATGCAGCATGGTGTAGAAGAAAGATAAATCTTCATGAAAAATAAAATATATGGTATAGAGCACAAGATATGGCATTCACTTAAGAAGTAATTGCAACCTACAAATTTCAGGGAGATATTTTATTGGATAAATGACACTATAAAATCATATTTTAAAAATTAATCTTGTTATTAAGCTACATACTTCTGAAGAATACACAAATACATAATAAAATAAATGATACAAGTGACAGGAATTATAGGTACTTCTTTTAAACCAATGGGTCATGAATTGTGACCAAGAGAGGCCATTTATCCAATGTCCTCAGATGCTTTATCAACTACCATAAAATAACCAGATAGTAGTTCAAGCTCAAATTTTCCAGTGTAACTTGAAAACAATGAGTGACAATTTAAAGTGTTACTGGTAAAATTTTTATTTCTCCCAGTTACCCAATGCATTTGATTTTGTAGTCATTACTCTGAAAGATTATTTTTCTAATTCATTCTTTGAGATAAGCCAGATGGTGGCATCATTTTCATTCAAAATGTAGCTTTGAACTTTATTATCTAAATATTTTGGTTATTTCTACCACAGTGGATTTTGAATGGTGTTTTCAAGCTGATTTCTGTGCCACAAATTTATCAAATGTCTATTCTAGTTTGGGCATGTAGCTAAGAGAGAAATAAAAAGATGAATGTGGCCTGCCCTTGAAAAGCACATTTTTCTACAGGAAGCAAAACATGCCAACAAATAATTAAATTTGCAATTTTTATGTTCTTTTCTAGAAATATATAGAAACCACAAAACTGTTACAAATTACAGTGATTATTTCCATCTATTTCTGTCAGGAAATAGGGTAAAACATGAAAGACTAGTGACACTTGACTTGGGTTCTAAGGAATGAATGTTTACTGTGAAAAGGTAAAGGGTATTTTGACAGTAGAGAAAGTTTGCATAGCCTTGGTGGGAAGCTATAATGCTAGGTTGTAAGTTTACCTATAGAAAAGTATTTTGAAAAATGAGGAAAAACAACTGTGAATATAATATCAAATGAACAAGGTCAAATAAATGGTCGGAGAATACACACATCAAGGTTGATGAAACAGTTTTGGGGGAAAACTGAGTCTGGGTAGGTGACAGAAGTTTGGATCCCTTATAACCAGTTACACTCTGGGTTAGAGCCTAGGAATAGTGCAGGAACAGTTTCTAGACTCTGATAGGACAAAACCCTTAGAATGTGGGGTTAGTTAGACTGCATGGTTAAGAAATCATCATCCCTCCCCTGATTAGGATGTGGAAATAGCACTCCATGGCCAGCCCCTTGGCTCCAGTCCAGATCTCCTGCCTCAGCATCCATGATTGGAGGAACATCAATGTAGGCAACCCTTATGATGTAATTAGAAGGTTAATTACAATATTCCAAGCCTGGTCTTGCATGTGTATAACATGTCAGACTAGTTTCATAACCCTCCCTCTTAGCTACATTCAGGGTTGGTTCCCTAAGAACAATGGTTAGCTTCTGTGGACATTTGTAGGAGACCAACTTGCCAAGAATCTATTTGGACAAGTTAACACACAGTTCCTTTAGATCTAAAGTCTGAAGACAACAACTCAGCATAAGAGAACTTCTGAATACTTTCATCATTATGTCCTCATTATATCCAGATTGTTTGTGGTGGAGTTGGCATTTAATAAAATCAGGCCTGCTTGACTTTTCAGAACATATACCAAGATGACCTCAGCATCATTCACTATATATTCATTCATGCTGAGATTTATCTCCAGTCACTGTGGGAAGAACAAAAAAGAATATGCTAATGTATTTTTCTGCTGTTTCCTGAGCAGTAGGACTAAATATAACAAGAAGCAGAAGAAAGGGGTTATTTTTCCTTTCTGTTTGTAGTAAATACATACAAAAATCAAATACAACAGATTTTCTAAATATGTGTTGACTAAAAGTAATATTCAAAACTAAAATTATAATAAAACATGATGAACATATTTTTGAAATAAAATATATTTATTATAACTACCACAATTGCTGAACATTGTGTCTGCCTTTCTACTCGTTCTTCTGGTTACAAAACTTACACACAGAACCCTGTTATGCTTATGATTGTAGGAATAGGATTAAGTCATGTGATCAAAGATCTTACCCAGCATGTTTCTAAGCATAGATGAGAGAAAACAATCTTCTTCTAATGCTCTTAGAACATAAATTAGGGTTCAAGGAAAGTGTTCCCACAACCATAGAGTATCTTTATCATGGTTGGAGAATTAAGTGATATGACAGGAAAGTAAAGACAAAAGGAAAATGGAGACAGAGTAGAGAAACCTTGCTTCCAATAGTGACATTGGGTCAGTTTCCTACATGCTCTTTTGAGGTATGCTAATCAATGATCCTCTTGGTGTAGTTGAAGGTTTTTTCCCTCAATTGTAACTCTATTCTTGACCAATACAAATATAAGTTTTGGAATTTCTGAGCTAAAATATGAAGAAAAAAATGAAATCTAAATGCAGGGGGGCATGCAGTGATTATTGAACAAAATTTCAGAAGTTGTGTCTAGGGGGATTATCTGACAGAGTTCATGCAATTGGGAGATATTTTCAGTTCAGAACTACCATGGGAGTTATTTCCGAAATAATCCCCAAAACATTACAACTAGTCTATTAATGCAATGGAAGGGATGAGAGTGCACAGGATAGACTCCATTTCTGGGCACAGGATATTCAAAGCATTCTGGAGGCTGTGAGTGCTTTTACAACATGTGTGACTATAAAGAGAGATAGCCAAAAAAGTGGAAATGCATTTTACATAAACTTTGAACTGGGCTTGCAATGCCTTTTGTTATTAAAGGGAATATTGCCAAGCGGAGTGGAGTAGATCAAGATTAACATAAAACAGAAATTATAAATGAATCAGAACCTTTGAGTAAAATAGTGGAGTAAAGATGAATGTGGAATTTAGAATAATACTCAAGTTTCTGGCCTTGGTGACTGGTTATATTCTGAGCACACCAGCTAAGATAAACAAATATATAGAAAGAACACATATTGTGAAAATGATTGGTTCCATTTGTAGTATTTTGAGCAAATTTTGATTATTTTAATAATAAATTCAGTCAGATGGAGACAATTGTATGTATGAATCTAAAGTTGAACAAAGAATCATGACTGAGCTTTATGATTATAAGAGCATATAGAGATCAAAGAAATAATTTAAGTCCTACGAAGCCTTAGGGGAGCATGGAAATTCTGCACTGGCATTGAAAACACAATATGTTGAGATCTCTGTGTACATTTTAAATTATTACATTCTCATTATTTTTAAATATTCTTAATTTTCTACTCTTGTCTATATTTTTTATCTTAATATGCTCTAAAATATAATAAATCTAAACACAATACTTCATCTCTATAAACCACTAACTGGGCAAACCACTCCAAGATTCTATAATGCTTTGTACTTATTAGTTGAAATCTGTCTACTGGGTTCTTTGACTATATCTGAAAAATAGAAACAGAATAAAAGCAAACAAATTAAAAAGACTGAACCCTTATAAGATTAGAATTTTGTAAATTTTGATGCAAATATACATATGAATTAGCTGTAAATATGCATATATTCTATATCTATTCAATATCTAGACATATACTATGTATCTGTAATATATTTATGTATACAAACACTAGACAGAGCTAATATATACTGTAATCCTGTTATTGATACCAAATCTTAGACTAAAATATTAAAAAGCAACACAGGAAACCACTGACATTTTTTACGTTCCAAGTAATTCTGTATAGCATTCTGATTTTGTTATTGATGTTCATTGTCTTGACATTCCTCATTCTTATCCCAGATAACACCAACTGTTGCCATTTCTCTTCTGTCTTATTTCACTCTCCTTTTACTATCCTCCCTAATTTGTCTTTCTTTGGCTTAGAATTTTTCTCCACTTAACTGAGGAAGAATTACCTAAAACATAAATCTGACCAGGTAGTTATTAAATCTAACTCATTAACAATGTTCCAGTCCCTTGGAGAGGGAAAGGAGTGAACGTGTGGTAAGTTACTGCCATGTGGGAAACATACAGAGGAGTCTTGCATGGATTAAATAAACTTCATTACCTCATTTTACTGAAGTTGTTATGGAAGAACAAATATAAGCAGCAGACAAGTATGAAAACAGAAACACATGTAAATAAAATATATTTTATATGTGTTTATAAATTAGATGTTTAGATTACTTCAAAATACAAAAAAAAAAAAAACAATATATTCGAAGATCATTCAAAAGGTGATAAAATCACAGGAACTTTGGTAAACTGGGTAAATCTACCTCAGGATAAGCTGTCCAATTTTTTTCTTGCTTTGTCTTAATCTCTTCTCTTTCCTATGGACTTTACACTATATATTATTTCTTCTTCCTCTTGTATATTTATCTCCCTTCCCTTTCAACAGGATAATTATTCTTCAAGTTGTTCTTTCTAAAATTTTTTAAAATAAAATTTACTTTTTAAAATAAAATAAATCATAGATAGATTGATAGACAGACAGACAGATAGATCAGTCTCCTTAACCTTTCATGATCTTGAAACTACTGCAATCTCTCTCCTTTTCACAACTACAAGTCCATAATGTAATGCTCATTAGTTCTTTAAGCCACTCCCTTCTAGATTACACTGTAACATGCTTCTGAAAATAGTCTCATTAATTTTTTCACAGGTCTCCATTTCCAACCACAGTGGCTATTTTGACGTTCTCATCTTACTTAACTTCTCAAAATCCCTGAAACCTGTTCAGTTCAGTTCAGTTCAGTTCAATCGCTCAGTCATATCGGACTATTTGCAACACCATGAACCGTAGCACGCCAGACCTCCCTGTCCATCACCAACTCCCGGAGTTTACCCAAACTCATGTCCATTGAGTTGCTGATGCCATCCAACCATGTCATCCTCTGTCGTCCCCTTCTCCTCCTGCCTTCAATCTTTCCCAGCATCAGTCTTTTCGAATGAGTCAGCTCTTCACATCAGGTGGCCAAAGTATTGGAGTTTCAGCTACAACATCATTCCTTCCAGTGAACACTCAGGACTGATCTCCTTTAGGATGGACTGGATGGATCTCCCTGCAGTCCAAGGGACTTGAGTCTTCTCAAGACTCTTGAAAGACAAGAGTCTTCTCCAACACCACAGGTCAAAAGCATCAATTCTGCAGCACTCAGCTTTCTTTCCAGCATTAGGGTCTTTTCCAATGAGTCAACCCTTCGCATGAGGTGGCCAAAGTATTGGCCACCATTTATCTCCTTGAAATGGCATGAAACTGAATTTTTTTCATTTTATTTAAATATCTTATGGCTACTGATGGACCATCAGTTCATTTCAGTTCAGTCGCTCAGTCGTGTCCGACTCTCTGCGACCCCATGAATTGCAGCACGCCAGGGCTCTCTGTCCATCACCAACTCCCGGAGTCTACCCAAACCCATGTTCATCGAGTCGGTGATGCCATCCAACCATCTCATCCTCTGTCGTCCCCTTCTCCTCCCGCCCCCAATCCTACCCAGCATTAGGGTCTTTTCCAATGAGTCAACCCTTCGCATGAGGTGCCCAAAGTATTGGAGTTTCAGCTTCAACATCAGACCTTCCAGTGAACACCCAGGATTGATCTCTTTTAGGATGGATTGATTGGATCTCCTTGCAGTCCAAGGGACTCTCAAGAGTCTTCTCCAACACCACAGTTCAAAAGCATCAATTCTTCGGTGCTCAGCTTTCTTCACCGTCCAACTCTCACATCCATATATGACCACTGGAAAAACCATAGCCTTGACTAGATGGACCTTTGTTGGCAAAGTAATGTCTCTGCTTTTAAACATGCTATCTAGGTTGGCCATAACCTTCTTTCCAAGGAGTAAGCGTCTTTTAATTTCATGGCTGCAGTCACCATCAGCAGTGATTCTGGAGCCCAAAAAAGTAAAGTCTGACACTGTTTCCACTGTTTCCCCATCTATTTCCCACGGAGTGATGGGACCAGATGCCATGATCTTAGTTTTCTGAACGTTGAGCTTTAAGCCAACTTTTTCACTCTCCTCCTTCACCTTCATCAAGAGGCTCTTTAGTTCTTCTGATGGACCATAGTCAGCCTTATTTCTTGGAATCACTTAAAACCACCTATTACTAATGAAGCAAGATTGAATTAATCTTCTTTCTATCCAAATTTGCATTTCTTCCATAGTCTACCATTTATCTAGTTATATAAATTGAAAATACAGGAGTCATCATAGACACTAACATCTTGGATTTCCCATAGATATTCCCTTCTAAATATCTCTCAAATCAGTCCAAAAGGTGGACTGATTTGACAGACATTTACCACCTAGTCACCACCCAGCCCAAATCACCATTTCTTCTTCATGCTTTGCAGCAGCTATATTTTTTATGCTGTGCTGTGCTTAGTTGCTCCATCATGTCTGATGCTTTGCAACCCCCAGACTGTAGACTGCCAGGATCCTCTGTCCATGGGGATTGTGCAGGCAAGAATACTGGAGTGGGTTGTCATGCCTTCCTCCAGGGACCTTCCCAACCCAGGCATCGAACCCAGGTTTCCTGCCTTGCAGGCAGAATTCTTTACCAACTGAGCCACCAGGGAAGCCCAAGAATACTGGAATGGGTAGCTTATCCCATCTCAAGGGCATCTTTCTGACCCAGGAATTGAACTGGGGTCTCCTGCATTGCAAGTGGATTCTTTACCTGCTGAGCTATCACGGAAGCCCAACAATCTTTTATTCTTCTCTAAATCCTTCTCTAGACAGCTACTATAATCTGGATGAAATACAAACCTTCCTGGACTCATTTGCTCTGCCCTCATCCTTACCTATGCAATTTGAAATTTCTGAACTTTTATTTATTATGAGACAATTTTAAACTTATAGTTTGAACTTATATTTACTGAAGACAGAACACTATTAAAACAGTCTGTAGACCCTTACATTTCCTGGCCATCTCTATTCCATTGGCATCTATACTAATTATACTTACCCTTTCTCAATGTCCAGGCAATACTAAATATACAATGATTTTCAATATTTGTATACCCTTCAAGCTGGACTTAGAAAAGGCAGAGGAACCAGAGATCAAATTGGCAACATCCATTGGATCATAGAAAAAGTAAGAGAATTTCAGAAAAATATTTATTTCTGCTTCATTGACTATGCTAAATCCTTTGACTGTGTGGATCACAACAAACTGTGGAAAATTCTTAGAGATGGAAATACCAGAACACCTAAACTGCCTCCTGAGAAATCTGTATGCAGGTCAAGAAGCAACAGTTAGAACCGGACACGGAACAACTGACTGGTTTCAAATTGGGAAAGGAGTACATCAAAGCTGTATGTTGTCACCGTCTTATTTAACTTATTTGCAGAGTACATCACGCAAAATGCTTGGCTGGATGATATCCAAGCTGGAATCAAGACTGCCGGGAGAAATAAAAATAACCTATGATATGCAGATAACACCACCCTTATGGCAGAAAGTGAAGAGGAACTAAAGAGCCTCTTGATGAAAGTGAAAGAGGAGAGTGAAAAAGCCATTTTAAAATTCAACATTCAGAAAATGAATATCATGGCATCCGGTCCCATCACTTCATGGCAAATAGATGGGAAACAATGGAAACAGTGACAGACTTTGTTTTCTTGGGCTCCAAAGTCACTGCAGATGTAGACTGCAGGTATGAAATTTAAAGACACTTGCTCCTTGGAAGAAAAGCTATGACTAATCTAGACAGCATATTAAAAAGCAGAGACATTACTATGCTGATAAAGGTCCATCTAGTCAAAGCTATGGTTTTTCCAGTAGTCATGTATGGATGTGAGAGATGGACCATAAAGAAAGCTGAGCACTGAAGAATTGATGCTTTTGAACTGTGGTATTGGAGAAGACTCTTGAGAGACCCTTGGACTGCAAGGAGATCAAGCCAGTCAATCCTAAGGGAAATCAGTCCTGAATATTCATTGGAAGGACTGATGCTGAAGCTGAAACTCCAATACTTTGGCCATGTGATGCAAAGAGGTGACTCATTGGAAAAGACTCTGATGCTGGGAAAGACTGAAGGCAGGAGGAGAAGGGAACAACATAGGATGAGATGGTTGGATGGCATCATTGTCTTGATGGACATGAGTTTGAGCAAGCTCTGGGAGTTGGTGATGGACAGGGAAGCCTGGTGTGCTGCAGGCCGGAATCGTAAAGAGTCGGATATGACTGAGCAACTGAACTGAACTGAACTTGTTTCCAAACTTTTTAAGAAAGCCTGATGATTGGCATTTGTATGAATTCTGATAATGAATTGGGAGGGGTTTCAGTAATCTAGTCTTTAACTTTACAAGTTTGGGTAGAACTCTCTTTGTGTAGCATTTTAGATAAAGACACTGGATTCTGAAGTTAAGATATTGGGGGAATCAAGTGAAATGGATGAAGATGGTCAAAAGGTATAAACTCCTAGTTATCCTGTGGATGTAATACATAGAATCCTGACTATAGCTAACAATACTATAGTATATATTTGAAAGATGCTAATAGAGTAGATATTAAAATTTATCATGGAAAAAAATTATAATTGTGTAGCAATGGATGTTAACTAAACTTAGTGTAGTAATCATTTTGCAATATAAACATTTATCAAATAATTACCTTATACACAAAGAATTAATACAATATTATTCATCAATTATATCTCAATTGAATAAAAAAAAGAAAAGAAATGTTTCCAAGGCAATCAACTAGTTCTTCTCTAACAAGAATCCTATGGTCTTGTCTGGTAGTTGGCTCTTTCATATATTATACCTAAGAGGAGAAAAATTTTGAAAGTATTAATACTCTATTATCTTGTTACAAAATGCTATTAGTAAAATGTTTCTATTGCTAAAGCTTTATATTTTATGAAGTTATTTCTAAGACAAAGTTATAATGAATATAGTATAATATGCATTTGATTTATGATAAAATATGTGTGTATATTATCATAGTAACATATATATATATGTTTGAAATAAGCAAAACAGAGAAAATCTACCCACTAATGATTATTAAGTGATATAACAATTTTATTCAAAATTGGATTCAAATATTAAAAGAAAAGAAGGATCAAAGATATATCATCTATCTTGTTTTTAGAATCTGAAAAATAGTTTGCAAATTCAAAGCAATAAAATTTGGTATCTTTTAATCTGTTAGTTTTACATCCATGACAATATTTATAATGCTTCAATTAACTTTTTCTTTCAGTGTAAAAGTTGAGCATCTTTTCTTACAGTTTGGAAAAAGTCTGGCATATACCTTAAAATGTATGTTTTCTAATGAAGATACTGGACAATTTTAAAGAACTGATTTTCAAAGAGCAATACATGGAATGGTATATCTATTTTGACACAAGCACCATGGGTTAACAATTTATATAAATCCTTATTTATCTGTAAAAAGCATAAAACTGTACAACATAACTCATTATGGGCAGAATTCTCTGAAGATGAGATAAAATGAGGTAAATGAGATAAAATGAGATAAAATATCTCCAGAGATTGCAAATTTATTCAGGAAAAAAAAAAGCCTTCTATTTTTGTTTTGTTAAAAAAATATGGCACCATTCCTTAAAGCTTACTTATGTAACAGTTACAGTTTTCTACACCATTGGGTACTTCAATGAGAGGATTAAACAAAAAGTGGGAAAATAAAACATGCTAGAAGAAACTATGAAATGAATTTTAGAACTTGTATAACACACTTCATCCTTCAATGTATTTAGTTTCTCTTTATATAATAAACTTTTTGAATGCATTGTCCTGTGTAAAACAACCAATTATCACCTGCCTATCATGAAATCTAAATGGTAACATATTAAACTAAAAAAATATGAATGTTTCAGGGAAAAATATAAAATTAGATATGATGTGTCCTCCTTCTATAGGATTATCCTTGCTTACCCATGGAAAAAAATCAAGTTTTCACCCAACTATTTCCTAAAATTAAAAGTTACTGAGGAGAAGTCAATTGATTAAGATATATTTACATTACTGAACATGTTTCTTATGAATCAGTGCAAGAATCTGCTCGTTTGGTGCTAAGGAAACTACTCATTCTTTTAGTAATGGAGAGATCCAATGCAAAATGTTGTTCATGGAATATTCATTTGGAATAACCCTGACACCTAGATGATGCATCCTAAGCTCAAAAGTGTTAAATAACTGGCATAGGGATCAATGTCCTCCAGGTGTTACTCCAGGTGTCTACCAGAGTGCGTGTGTGTGTGCTAAGTCACTTTAGTCATGTCCAACTCTTTGTGACACCATGGGCTGTAGCCCACTAGGCTCCTCTGTCCATAGGATTCTCAAGGCAAGAATACTGGAGTGTGTTGCCATGCCCTCCTCCAGGGGGATCTTTCCAACCCAAGAATAGAACTGGCATCTCTTATGTCTCCTGAATAGTCAGGCAAGTTCTTCACCACTAGTTCCACCTGGGAAGCCTCGTCTACTGGAGTACATATCGCCAAAAGTATGGATGAACAGTTGTAGGGCTCTTTAAAGTAATATAGAGAGTTATTTCCCTTCCCTTGTGGCTCAGATGGTAAAGCGTCTGCCTACAATGCGGGAGACCTGGGTTCCATCCCTGGGTTGGGAAGATCCCCTGGAGAAGGAAATGGCAACCCACTTCAGTACTCTTGCCTGCAAAATCCCATGGATGGAGGAGCCTGGTAGGCTACAGTCCATGGTGTCACAAAAAGTCAGACACGACTGAGAGTCTTCACTTCACTTCACTTCTTCACTTTAGAGAGTTACATATTTGACCACCAGTATCCATCAAGATAAAAATAATTTTTCATATACTTAACTCTCAGATATCAAAATAATAACTCAGGGTGAACCTCTGTTTTAGTACAAAAGACTGATGATGTTATCATGATATAAGTGTCTCTGTATATTTGGTAAAAAAGCATGGTGCAAGTTAATCCTTGATGCTTATTATTTGTTGAGTTAGATTTAATGCATCTGACAGACTTCTGAAATGTAGATGTCTATTATACTGTAGTTATAAATAATGTTTTAAAATTAAATCTACATTTATTAACATTGCATTAAGAAAGATTTGAACAATTAGCATATTCAATGGGTTTTCTTATAAAACAGGGCAGATTTGCTTAAGAAAGCTAAGATTCCTTAAGTTTCTATAATTATATATTTCAGAAGTTAAAATTACATTCCATTTAAACATTTCAAAAAAACATCATAAGCAACAATGCTTTGCACAGTACACATATTTAAATATTAAATTGTAAGAAATAAAACAAGATCATAGATAATATTAGGAATAAATTGGAAAGACAGACATGAACAATGTAGTCATTGTGTTTCATGTAATCCTGGCATTGAGGATGTATAATATTTTTTCCCCCTCTTGGTTAAAATGGACAAAATAAGATGGGGGATTTCCCTAAGGATAGTATGTGAGAGAAATAAAGTATGTGAGAGAGGATCATATTGGATTTATCTGTGAAGAGTACAAAAGATATATTACATTCCTGTTTGTTTTTCAAATTGTCTTGTTACATTTTTCCCCCTTTGACAGGAAAAAAATAGCTTTCAATTGGCAAAATACAAGCTTTTATTTTTTTGAAAAATAATTCAAATGTCAAGAAAATGATGAGAAGCAAGTGCTTAGAATTTTGCAAAGGGAAAGCCTAGACATAAACCTGAATAAGTTTTAAAAATGCCATAAAAATTTAAATTAATGTATATGTGGGGGGTTTGTTTTATCTCACTTCGTACACAGAAAAATTAAGCTTTGAATAAAGTCTTGGTCAATATTTCATTATTAACTATTTATTATTTTTCCTTTAGGATATGTGTGTAGCTGTTTCCTAATTCAGTCTTATACTAATATATACATTTGTACTTCATGAAGTATTTGAAATTTGATTTGCTAAATTTGAGATAATGTGGATAATAAACTTTGTCAGAGCTTTCATTTTGCACACTTTTCTGGCTAGTTTTGAGGTTCAAATGAAGCAAAACGTGTTAATAATTTTTGTGAAATACCCTGGAAAATTTTTTTATAATTTTATTTTATTATGTTAGGTTTGGATATTTAAATTCTAAATTTAAATTGCATAGTTCATACGTGATCATTATGTCTAAATTTTCTTTAAAGAATATATAATATTAAATAAAAATTTTCATGGTATTATTTTATTTTTTAATATTACTGTGTGGATCACAGCAAACTATGAAAAATTCTTAAAGAGATGAGAATACCAGACCACCTGACCTGCCTCCTGAGAAATCTGTATGCAGGTCAAGAAGCAACAGTTAGAACTGGACATGGAACAATGGACTGGTTCCAAATAGGAAGAGGAGCACATCAAGGCTGTGTATTGTCACCATGCTTATTTAACTTATATGCAGAGGACATCGTGAGAAACACTGGGCTGGAGGAAGCACAAGCTCGAATCAAGATTGCCAGGAGAAATATAAATAACTTCAGATATGCAGATTACACCACCCTTATGGCAGAAAGCGGAGAACTAAATAGCCTCTTGAAAGTGAAAGAGGAGAGGGAAAAAGTTGGCTTAAAACTCAACATTCAGAAAACTAAGGTCATAACATCTGGTCCCATCACTTCATGGCAAATAGATGAGGAAACAATGAAAACAGTGAGAGACTTTATTTTGGGGCACTCCAAAATCACTGCAGATGATGATTTCCGCCATGAAACTAAAGGATGCTTGCTCCTTGGAAGAAAAGTTATGACCAACCTAGACAGCGTATTAAAAAGCAGAGACATTACTTTGCCAACAAAGGTCTGTCTAGTCAAAGCTATGGTTTTTCGAGTAGTCATGTATGGATGTGAAAGTTGGACTATAAAGAAAGTTGAACGCCAAAGGATTCATGCTTTTGAACTGTGGTGTTGGAGGAGACTCTTGAGAGTCCCTTGAACAGCAAGGAAATCCAACCAGTCCATCCTAAAGGAAATCAGTCCTGAATATTCATTGGATGGACTGATGCTGAAACTCCAATACTTTGGCCACCTGATATGAAGAGCCCATTGATTGGAAAAGATCCTGAGGCTTTGAAAGAATGAAGGCAGGAGGAAAAGGGGACGGCAGAGGATGAGATGGTTGGATGGCATCACCAACTCGATGGACATGGGTTTGAATAAGCTCTGGGAGTTGATGATGGAGAATGAAGCCTGGCATGGTGCAGTCCATGTAGTCACAGAGAGTCAGACACAACTGAGTGACTGAACTAACTGAACTGAACTTTATTTTGTCCAAAATATTAGTAGACTAATGGGGATTTTTGGTGAAAATATAAAATTAAATATTTTAATTTTTAAAAATAGGATAGAGATAAATAAAATGAGACAAAATATAAGATTATAGTTAAGTTCAACATTAAATTACCTTCCTAATGTTGTTTCTTATTTTTAATTTTCTCCAACCAATTATAGGTCTTTCTCATTTTCCTATATGTTTTTCTTTTTTTTCACTTTTGTCCTCTTCCTTGATTAAAATTGAGACATTATTTGTCTACATATAAGTTTCTAGAGATGGATAACCCAAAATGTGTATTTTTTTAACCAATATTCTGACTCCTCTGAGCAAATCAGGCCACCAATAGGTATTCTTGATGTCAACTAAGCACCCACAACACATATGATTTGAAAACTTTTATTTGTGAGAATTTCACTAAAATCAATTTTAATGTAAACAACTGGTAAATAGAGTGAAGCTTATAAGACACTGCCAGTGTTTGTAGAATCTTATTTAACTTATTATTGCAAAACAAGAACAGGCATTCTAAGGATTTTAAGAGCATAAAGTACTAAACAACCAGAAACTTAACCTGTGGCTCTGAGTAAACATTTTTCTTAATGCAAAAGCCAGGACCGCAAACTGTAGAGTAGACAGATATAAAATATAGGTGTCTTCCCTCTGATATGAGTATCAACAGTGTGTGTGGACTGCAATAATGCCTGTAGCTCTGTGCAGATCACTAGGGTACTGGCTACTGCTTTGCTTCCAACTTCTAAATCTAGCACAGATTCCTCCTGTGACCAAACCTAACCCAGAAACGTACAGGAAATGGAAAACTAGGGAATATGTTTCCAACTTACCTCAATTTATCACAAAGCAATTTACAGTGACTTGTGAAACTCCACTATTCTATATAAATATACCTTTATGATTGTGTGTTTACAAAATTGTATAGGCAAAAAATAAAAGAAATAGTCTATCAAGTCCTGCATTTTAATGCATTCTTATGCTCCAGACACAGAAGTGCACACCAGGCATCTAACACATGCTCAGCCCATTTAAGATTGTCGCAGGAATGAAACAGTATTTTTCATTTTAGTCTTGGACAACTATTATTGACACAGGTAGAAAATCAAACAATATCTTTCTTTTCATTAATCAAAGGCTTTGTTTTCTTTAATACTAATTTTAAATTATCTGTAGTTTTAAATAACATAAGGCTATGGGCTCTTTAAGCTTAAGGTTCTTAAATTCAGCAAGAGAACTTTGCTAAGAAAGTTTGCTTGCCAAGCAATTTTTCACAAGTTCTCATTGCTGTCTAAACATAGTTCCTTTTTCAGTGTTTGACCTAAGTGTATTTTCTTTAAACAGAAAGAATCTAAAGAACAAGGCCTCAGGGACATGGTACTACCTGAGTTATTCACTCTGAGCCAAAGAAAACATAAATACTTTCTTTCCAAGGTAGTGGAGTTTTGTGAGGCATTTTAAATTGTTTTGTGATAGATGAACCCTAAGAAAACACATCAACTTTGTTAAAACAATCAAGGAAACAATATTTGAGTAAAGAAATACATCCCAGGGTACACAGAGACATTATGTTATGATTCTAGAGAGTGTTGACTCTTCTATCAATGGCACAACTGAGACCATATTTAAAATACTCTATTTGGTGCCAAAGAACATAAAAGGTGCCAAACCCTTACAACCAGGGAAATGTCAAAAGAGAAGAGGTGATCAGATGGCCAGAATACTGCAGCAAGATAGGATGACAAAAGATTAATTTAAAATATAAATGAGGATATAAAATCTCACAATTGGGAACAAAAATTCACTTTTGTATAGTGCTTTAAAATGATTCTCTTTTCCTATACATTTGCAGTGGTGGGGAGAAGAAACCATTTATCACTCACCCCAGGTTTCTCTTTCTGAATCTGTAAGTTATAACGTTTGTTATATTTGATGGAAATAGAAAAAGAAGTAACATTTTCCTCTACAGTTTTTCCTATGCTGTCTTTTTGAAGCAAATATCAGCTTTTGCTGTGAAAAGTTATTCATATAAAATACTAATTATTTAAAAATAGGAGAAAGGAGGAAAAGAGGGTGGTAGAGATTCTATATGTATATATATACACATATGTATATATTCCATTCCTATGGAATAATATATACAATGCTATCATGAGAAACGCTGGGCTAGAGGAAGCACAAGCGGGAATCAAGATTGCCGGGAGAAATAACAATAACCTCAGATATGCAGATGACACCACCCTTAAGGCAGAAAGAGAAGAAGAACAAAGCTGAGCACCGAACAATTGAGGCTTTTGAACTGTGGTGTTGAAGAAGACTCTTGAGAGATCCTTGGACTGCAAGGAGATCCAAACAGTCCATCCTGAAGGAGCTCAGTCCTGGGTTTTCATTGGAAGGACTGATGTTGAAGCTGATACGCCAATACTTTGGCCACCTGATGCAAAGAGCTTGCTCATTTGAAAAGACCCTGATGCTGGAAAAGATTCAGGGCAGGAGGAGAAGGTGACGACAGAGGGTGAGATAGTTGGATGGCATCATCAACTCGATGGACACGGGTTTGGGTGGAGTCTGGGAGTTGGTGATGGACAGAGAGGCCTGGTGTACTGCAGTTCATGAGGTCGAAAAGAGTTGGACACGACTGAGCGACTGAACTGAACCGAACTGAATATGACATTTAAAACAATATAATTATATATAACAAATATATGGCATAATAACATGAACAAATAAATGTATACTTTTCTAAATGTATAAATTTATTAAATGTATAAATATATTATATCATACGTATATAATGTAGAAATGTATATTTTTTCTCTTCAACTATTCCCTTTGATATTTCTTTCTCTATATTCACTTAGCTGAGCTTGGGATGGCAAGGGAACAAAAACAAAATATGCAAGGTCCTTTTGACTATTTCTGTCTATGGATTGATAGCATGTGGTAAAGGAAAGCCAACCGATGCATTACAGAACGATTTTTCAGGTGTCATATTGCTCTGATTTGGTTTTAGCATGAGTGAAACTAAACAGAAATGACTTTGTGTATTAGAAAGAAGATTAATAAACATCCTTGAGTAGAATATTTTTAAACTGTGCTGAGTGATGCTATGTAACAGAAAGTAATGAAAACAACTTCTCCTTGAAAAGTACTGAGAATATTATGTGATTATAATAATAGTAAATATTATTGCTTGGCTTAATACCCCAGAAATAATTCTTATTTCATGTAAAATTTTAACATGTAACGAGTAATTATTGAACAAGTAATTTAATAATTTGAGAGAGAAATAGATATCTAGATCATCAGCCCAAAACATGGACACATATGCAAGCACACACAAAATACCAGGTAAAATTGTTAAAATTAGAATATGTGCGGTGAATTTAGACTTGTTTTTGCTTAAGTGCAAAGTCAATCTCAAAGTAAAATATTGACAGATTTGTCACTATAAAACCATAAAAGTATCTGTTGGAAAAAAAAAAAACACGGAAACATAACAAGCTTACAATTAAAAAAAACTAAACAAATTTAGGTGAAAATATTTGATATAAGTACAAAAATGGATTGATATTTTAATATGCAATTTTAAATATCCATTGATAAAGACCCTTCTATAAGCTGAACTAGAAAAAAATAGCAAAGAACAAGAAAGGAGTATTTATAATTGAAAAACGCAAAAGATTTCAAAATATTTTCTTAATGTTTAACTTCAGTAAAAAAATAGATAACAAGTAAAATACTTTACTTGCCTAGACAAGTAATAATTTTTGAAAACAATTTAATATTGTAATATTTAATTCTTATTAATATTGTTAGAAAGAGACAGTACTAAGCAATATTGGTAAAAGTTATATTGTTACAATCCTCCTGTAAATTCTGTACTCTGTTAATTAAATCATTTATTTCATTTGGTGTAACAATACTTTTACATTATTGAGCTCAGCAATTTTATTTCTAATTCTCAGAATCTATTATTGAAATTAATTTGAATTTCCCAAAATGTCAAGAACACTACATTAATAAAGTGAAGAATAAAAATCCTATGATCCCCTCAACAGATGCAGAAAAAGTGTTTAACAAAAAAAATTAAACATTTTTTCATGATTAAAGCTCTCAACAAATTCAATATAGAAAAAGCATAATGCAATATAATAAAAGCTATATGACAAATGCACAGCTAATACTCACAGATATAGAGAACAAGCTAGTGTGACCAGAAAGAAGAGACAATATTGGGGTGGAAAATTAAGTGGTACAAACTGCTATTCGTAAAATCAGTTCAGTTCAGTCACTCAGTCTTGTCCGACTCTTTGCGACCCCATGAATCGCAGCACGCCAGGCCTCCCTGTCCGTCACCAACTCCTGGAGTTTACCCAAACCCATGTCCATCGAGTTGGTGATGCCATCCCACCATCTCATCCTCCGTCATCCCCTTCTCCTCCTGCCCCCAATCCTTCCCAGCATCAGGGTCTTTTCCAATGAGTCAACTCTTCGCATGACGTGGCCAAAGTATTGCAGCTTCAGCTTCAACATCAGTCCTTCCAATGAAAACCCAGGACTGATCTCCTTTGGGATGGACTGGTTGGATCTCCTTTCAGTCCAAGGGACTCTCAAGAGTCTTCTCCAACACCACAGTTCAAAAGCCTCAGTTCTTCGGTGCTCAGCTTTCTTCACCGTCCAACTCTCACATCCATACATGACTACTGGAAAAACCATAGCCTTGACTAGATGGACCTTTGTTGGCAAAGTAATGTCTCTGCTTTTAAATATGCTATCTACGTTGGTCACAACCTTCCTTCCAAGGAGTAAGCGTCTTTTAATTTCATGGCTGCAATCATCATCTGCAGTGATTTTGGAGCCCAAAAAAATAAAGTCTGACACTGTTTCCACTGTTTCCCCATCTATTTCCCATGAAGTGATGGGACCAGATGCCATGATCTTAGTTTTCTGAACTTTGAGCTTTAAGCCAACTTTTTCACTCTCCTCTTTCACTTTCATCAAGAGGCTGTTTAGTTCTTCTTCGCTTTCTGCCATAAGGGTGGTGTCATCTGCATATCTGAGGTTATTGTTATTTCTCCCAGCAATCTTGATTCCAGCGTGTGTTTCTTCCAGCCCAGTATTTCTCATGACGTACTCTGCATATAAGTTAAATAAGCAGGGTGACAATATACAGCCTTGATGTATCTTTTTCCTATTTGGAACCAGTCTGTTGTTCCATGCCCAGTTCTAACTGTTGCTTCCTGACCTGCATACATGTTTCTCAAGTAAGGCTTACGCTAGTAAAGTAATTCTCAAAATTCTCCAAGCCAGGCTTCAGCAATACGTGAACCGTGAACTTCCAGAAATTCATAAAATAAATAAGTATATATTGTGCAGCATGGGGAATAAAGCCAATATTTTATAATGACTTTAAATAGAGTGTAATCTATAGAAATACTGAATCATTATGTTGTGTGCTGAAACTAATGTAATATTGTAAATCAATTATACCTCAATAATAAAATTTGAGAATAACTACTTATTCCCCACTTCCTGCTAATGGTGAAATAACTTTTCATAAAAGTTGGTTTCTTTGTTCTTATAAGTCTTCCTTCTACTCTTTTCTTTTGATGTTCCTAAGTATTTCCTAACTTTTGTACTTTCCACCAAGTATGAAACTCTGTTTTACTCTTTTTTGACTTCTAATGAATTAGAATTACTAATCCTCAGCTCTATTTTGGTGACTATTCCTACCCTCTGTGGTACTCTGTTCGTGTGGGGATAAAGATTACAGTATGTTCTCACACTGGCCAAGATTATTTCTTGGCATCACTTGAACTGGCATTCTCTATTCTTTTTCCACACTTTGTAAATAGCAAATCTTCTGAACATTTCTGAGATTGTGCCAAAATGCTTGGACATCTGGGGTGTCTAAAGTGCAATCATTTCTTCTGAAGCTTTCGGACCCTGTTACAAGCTAATAGTCTAGAAAGGATTTGGGGTTAAGTGGTTATATATAATGAATGGTTCAAATAGGCTATCTCTTCATGATGTTCAGTGATCACCATATAAATCACATCTCAAGACTGAGGTTAATGACAAGGACCCTGTCTTGTATATCATAGTCCCCAAATCCTAGAACAGTGCTGGAAATATTTAGTGATTAATTGTATATTGAATAAGTGAATGATACTTATATTTTTCTATTTCCCTTCATATCCTTCTGCCACCTACTTTTTCAAACTTTTTCAGATTTAGCTTCAAATACTGATGCCTGTAACATTTTAGTACTCTTTATCTCTTCATGAAATGCCACATACTAAAATAGGAAATAATCTCATTTACAATAAGTCATAAAATTTTTCATATTCTGTTATCCAGTTAGCTTTGGCCTTTTTTATTGGTGTTTATGTACATTTCATTTTTCTTTTCTTATATTATGGAGTAGCACTGATAAGCCAGGGTATTGAAGCTTTGCATTTAGCCTTTAAAGACCATTGACAGCTGTCGATTGATTTTATTTTTGCTTTCATTTTTACTATTTGATTATATGTCAGGTTTTTCTGAGTTTGTTTTTTTTTAATGAAGATCTTTATCAATATATACTGTATCATTGATGTAAACCTCTATTTTATCTTATTTTGGCATAGATTATCCAACAACATGCATGCTCTAGAGTTAGCTTGGATTTGAATTTATGCACAGCTACTTATTATTTCAAGACCTTGGGAAAACTAGCTAACAATTTCTAGTGGAATGTGAGCTAAGGATAAGCCTCTTCCTCAGAGTTCTTTTCAAAATGCACTTTCCTGCCATATATTAACAGTGATTATTATTTCTTTAAAATGCTGACAGTACCATCATTTGAGAATATGTATTTAAATTCAGTTCATATACTTCTCTTATAAAGTATACAAAGTGAAGATTGTAACTGGCTTTCCTGAGAACTGTTTCACTAAGATTTTCTTTTTATTTTTCTATTTTTTTTCTCTCTGGAAAAGAAAATAAAACTTGACTCTGCCTACACTAATTAACATTTAAACAAATAAAAAACAATTGAATGTCACTGAGAAAGTTTGAAGGGAAGCTTATGATTACATATAACTAAGGAACAGCTTTGAATAAACTTTTCATACAATCAGTGGCAATGAAAATTTGTTAGTAAATACCTTGCTTAATTCAGATACAATGCTCAATGACAAATGAGAGTAAATAATTGCATTATTTGGCATCTCTCCTTACAAATTTAGGATATGTTAAATGAAGAGATATCATGAAGTCAAATGACAGATGGGAAACCTAAGTACATTGATTCCCGTCAATATTCTCCAAACGAGGGACTAGAAAATTATTTTACATGCAGCTTCAATAAAGCTAATTTCAACTTCTGATGTCTACATATATTTTTCCTGAATGAAAAGTCAGTAGCTAAATCTCTTACCAGGCACAAAATTGTTGTAAGAGGACAAGTCAGACATGATTCTGGGATCAAATTGTGAGTCTTTGGTCATCCAAAATCCAAGTTCTTAATATCTGACCAACATCATATTAGTTTGGTTCATTGGGTTGTTACAGTATTAGAATATTTTGAAATTTCCCATCTGTTCTGCAATAATCAAAACATAATAGACCGTAAGACAAAACAAGCAAAGAAACAAGCAAAGACTTCTGATTATGGATGCAATGTTAAGAAAATACATTAAACATAGTAATATACTAAACATTTTAACACACTGAGATACCTTTGTTTCAGTAATGCAAAAAAGATTCACTGTGATAAAAAACCTATAAGTAAAATATACACTGTCAATGACTGAAGAAAGTTTACTTTGTTTTATAATTAATAGATGCCAAAGACATTGATATTCAGTGGCAAGTCTAAATTTAAGTGGAAAATTTTAATACACAAAATAAAAGTAACTTTAAAAGTGGCAGAGAATTAATTCCCCTTTCCAAAAAGAAAAATCGTGACAAATAACATATCACATAAGATCTATATGAAGTTAGTTTATATTCTCCCAAGTTAAATACTTCTTTGTGACATAGAATTCAGACTTCAAAAATATATATCTCACTAGAAAATATCTTTATATATTCTTTGGCCCAGCTTGAAAGAAGTTTTTATTATTTTTTTATTTCAGATCAGTTTTAGTGAAGTTTTGAAAGAGGGGACTGTGAAAGTAGGTTAATCTGGTTTTATCTAAACAATGTAATTCTTGTTCAGTTTTATTGTATAGTTAGTTTTTGAGTACATGAATAGTAATTTACCAAGAATTTACCAAGTCCAAAGGTCCGTCTAGTCAAGGCTATGGTTTTTCCAGTAGTCGTATGGATGTGAGAGCTGGACTATAAAGAAAACTGAGCACCAAAGAATTGATGTTTTTGATCTGTGGTGTTGGAGAAGACTCTTGAGAGTCCCTTGGACTGCAAGGAGATCCAACCGATCCATCCTAAAGGAGATCAGTCCTGAGTTTTCATTGGAAGGATTGATGTTGATGCTGAAACTCCAATACTTTGGCCACCTGATGTGAAGAACTGACTCATTTGAAAAGACCCTAATGCTGAGAAAGATTGAAAGTGGGATGAGAAGGGGATGACAGAGGATGAGATGGTTGGATGACATCACCAACACCAACTCATGGACATGAGTTTGGGTAAACTCCAAGAGTTGGTGATGGACAGGGAGGCCTGGCATGCTGCAGTCCATAAGGTCGCAAAGAGTCGGACACGACTTAGTGACTGAACTGAACTGAACTGAACTAAGAACTAGCAAAGAAATCACTGAGCCACATGTCTTTAGAACCTGAGTATAGGCTCTTTTTTGCCTACATGAAAAGCTATAATTTTGTCCATTAATGCAAAATTAGAAATCCATTTTTCAAACTGTGTCTTAGGCTTCCCAGTAATTTTCCTTTTTCCTCTTTGTAAGACCAAGAGAATATTATCAAAATTAAAAAAGTAATTATATAAAATAATATTATAGAAAATTATAAAAAATAATCATTATAGAAATTATAGAATATCATTATAGGAAATAATCATTTAAGATGATTCTGACAGTAGAGTTACAGAATGAGAGCAAAGAGAATTTCAAAGTAATATGGATAAAACTTTGGGGCATTCCTGATGGCTCAGACAGTAAAGAATCTGCCTGCAGTGTGGGAGACCCAGGTTCGATCCCTGGATCTGGAAGATACCCTGGAGAAGGGAATGGCAGCCCACTCTACTATTCTTGCCAGGAGAATTCCATGGACAGATGCTACAGTCCATGGGGTCACAAAGAGTCAGACATGACTGAGCGATTAACACTTTCAACACTTTCATGGATAAAACTTGATAAACCATGCATTCTTAAAATGAAAGTAACTGATGAAGTTAGTACATTTTTATACATAAGTTGGAACTTAAGTGAAGCAAGAAGAGTGTTAATGTTTTATGAATTTTGAAATCACAGACTGACTATAGAACTCTATATAATTTATAATTATTTTATATATGTTTATATACATATGCATTGCTATGTCACTTTGATCATATCTGACTCTTTGCAATCCTATGAGTCATAGCCTGCCAGGCTCCTCTGTCCATGGGATTCTCCAGGCCAGAATACTGGAGTGGGTTGCCATGCCCTCCTCCATAATATACATATATTACTACTCTCTATTTATACACTGCATATATGATATAATTATACACACACACATACATATGTGCATACCACAGCCTATGAAAACTTATCTCTTACACTGATCCTCTCACATACTGATAGAAGTTTAGACGAAAGGTATCCATGGTAAAATTAGTTTAGGATACAGGCATTAGGTATATTGCTTTATTGCTGAAATGGTCAAAGTCTTTTATATGCTCATACACTTTGTGATGGAAAAGGAAATGGCAACCCACTCCAGTATTCTTGCCTGGAGAATCCCATGGACAGAGGAGCCTCACAGGCTACAGTCCATGGGGTTGCAAGAGTTGGACATGACTTAGCAACTAAACCATCACCACCACCACCATCACCACACATTGTGAATTAATGCACCCTATAAAAGAAGGATATAATATGCCAACCTGCCCAAGCTTATTGACCAAAAATCCTTTTTCTTCTTACAAAATATTTTTAGTACTAGGATTTCAAGGAATTCATTTATGAGCTGCTGTTATAACGCACATAAAACTGTGACTATTGGAGTGTACTTATTAAAGTGCAACAAATGCAACAATTATAAAATATTTTTAAACAATACTATTTGATATGATGTCCAGTCCCATCACTTCATGGCAAATAGATGGGGAAACAGTGGCTGGCTTTATTTTTTGGGGGGGCTCCAAAATCACTGGAGATGGTGACTGCAGCCATGAAATTAAAAGACACTTATTCCTTGGAAGAAAAGCTATGACCAACCTAGACAGTATATTAAAAAGCAGAGACATTACTTTGCCAACAAAGTCCATCTAGTCAAGGCTATGGTATTTTGAGTAGTCATGTATGGATGTGAGAGTTGGACTATAAGGAAAGCTGAGCACTGAAGAATTGATGCTTTTGAACTGTGGTGTTGGAGAAGACTCTTGAGAGTCCCTTGGACTGCAAGGAGATTCAACCAGTCCATCCTAAAAGAGATCAGTCCTGGGTGTTCATTGGGAGGACTGATGTTGAAGCTCAAACTCCAATACTTTGGCCACCTGATGTGAAGAACTGACTCATTTGAAAAGATCCTGATGCTGGGAAAGATTGAGAGTAGGAGGAGAAGGAGACAACAGAGGATGAGATGGTTGGATGGCATCACTGACTCAATGGACATGGGTTTGGGTAGACTTTGGCAGTTGGTGATGGCCAGGGAGCTACAATATTTAATAATTTGATGAAAGTGCAATCATTGCTTTTTTCCTTTGAATATTTGTATTTAACAAGATAGTAAACATATTTTAAGAAGAGATCATCTAATTGGAAACTTTGTTTTGATACTAGTTATATTGCCTTTATGCTTGTGTAAAATAATAATTCTGAGATATATTAAAGGGAAAGAATCATATAGGAATAATGAGGGGATTTGGTGAGATGGTATATAGGCTGAATTGTGTCCCCTCCATTCATACATTGAAGTCTTAAACTGTAGTACCTTGGAATTTGATTATATTTGGAGACGAGTCCTTTTAAAGAAGTAGTTATGGTTAAATGAGGTCATTAATCAATATAATTGGTATCTTTAGAATAAAAGGATATTTGGACATACATAGGCAAGTTCAGAGGGAAGATCACAGGAAGTGACCATCCTCAAGCCAAGAAAAGAAGCCTCAGGAGAAATCCAAACCTGCTGACCTTTTGGTCTTGGACCTCCATTTTCCAGAACTGTGAAAATATAAGTTTCTATTGTTTAAGATATTCAGTCTGAAATTTGTTATGGTAGCCCTAAGAAACTAGTACAAATTGGGTTTATCGAAAATTTGTGAGTATGTTTTATTGTGTCAAAGGGTCTGCAAGATTGTACCTAGTCGATATAATCTATTTCTCATATGGAATGTGGCACAGATATGAAGCCTTGAATATGAAATTAAAAAATAGGATTATTTTGAAAAACTAAGTAGTGTTTGAAAATGTGTATGTGTGTGCAAAATATCACACTTAAAATTTTCACCATGTTGTTAGCACAGAGCTTAAACATTTCCTATTTAATTTCTTTACCTGTGAACTGATAATAATGATAACTGGTTAATATATTTTTTGTTGTGAGATCAGACCAACTATGAAATACATAACATAGCTTCTAGGAAAAAATAAGAAATATATAGAATTATTAAAATCTCCCACATACCCAAACTGTTCAGTTTTTTCTTTTTACAGGAACAGATAAACTTTAATGAGGAGAGAGGGGGCTGCAGTCAGATTAGTGAGCTGCTGCCCTAACCCAAGAAAAAAGTAAGTATACATAGGCATATATGTGGAAAGCTGCTGTCTTAAGGGGGCCTATTCTTCTTCAAGGTTGTTTAAAGCAGTTATCTCTTAAATGGCTGGGACAAGAAACTCTGGAGATCGGCCAGAGGCTGGACTGGCTGGGAGGTGGGCATAATCAACCTTAATGTCCATTTTTTTTCCCCCTTCGGGTGAGAGAGTTCTTTATTTTGCATAGAATGGTGGGGAGGTCCTGGAAAGAAAGGGAAGTCGCTCAGTCGTGTCCGACTCTTTGCGACCCCGTGGACCGTAGCCTACCAGGCTCCTCTGTCCATGGGATTCTCCAGGCAAGAATACTGGAGTGGTTTGCCATTTCCTTCTCCAGAGGATCTTCCCCACCCAGGGATCGAACCCAGGTCTCCCGCATTGGAGGCAGACGCTTTAACCTCTGAGCCACCAGGGATCCTAGGGAGGTCCTGGAGGGGAGTTTTAACTCCAGGCTATTTTGAGCCATGTAACTTTGCTTCACTGTCTTTCTCTCTTTCTTTCTTTCACACACTCACATCCACCGACGCATGCACCCATTTCCCTTTTAGGACCAAAACCTTCCTGATTTGGCCCTCACTAATCTCTTCCTCCAACCCACTTATTGTCCCAATCACTCACTTGATACTTTGACCCTATTTATAGTGTTGTTCATACAAATTCTATCTTTCTCTCATAGCCTGTATCTAATATTTCAATAATTCCTTTTGGCTTTACTTTTGAAATATACCCAGAGTCTGACTGCTTCTCACTATCTTCACAGCTACCAGCATGGTCCAAGTTACCAACATCTCTCTCCTGAATTACTGCAATAATTTTATACCTGGACTTCCTGTTTCTATTCTTTTCTTTTTTTAATTTATTTATTTTAATTGGAGGCTAATTATTTTACAATATTGTAGTGGTTTTTGCCATACATTCACATGAATCAGCCATGGGTATACATGTGTCCTCCATCCTAAACTTCCCTCCCACCTCCTTCCCCATCCCATCCTTCTGGGTCATCCCAGTGCACCAGCTCTGAGCACCCTGTCTCATGCATCAAACCTGGACTGGCGATGTATTTCACATATGATAATATACATATTTCATTGCTAGTCTCTCAGATCCTCCCACCCTCGCCCTCTCCCAGAGTCCAATAGACTGTTCTGTACATCTGTGTCTCTTTCACTGTCTAGCATATAGGGTTACCATTACCATCTTTCTAAATTCTTTATATATGCATTAGTATACTGTATTGGTGTTTTTCTTTCTGACTTACTTCACTCTGTATGATAGACTCCAGTTTCATCCACCTCATTGGAACCGATTCAAATGTATTCTTTTTAATGGCTGAGTAATATTCCACTGTGTATATGCACCACAGTTTTCTTATCCATTCGTCTGCTGATGGACATCTAGGTTGCTTCCATGTCCTGGCTATTATAAACAGTGCTGTGATGAACATTGGGGTACACGGGTCTCTTTCAATTCTGGTTTCCTTGGTGTGTATGCCCAGCAGTGGGATTGCTGGGTCATATGTCAGTTCTATTTCCAGTTTTTTAATGAATCCCTACACTCTTCTCCATAGTGGCTGTACTAGTTTGCATTCCCACCAACAGTGTAAGGGGGTTCCTTTTTCTCCACACCCTCTCCAGCATTTATTGTTTGTAGATTTTTGGGTAGCAGTCATTCTGACCGGCGTGAGATGGTACCTCATTGTGGTTTTGATTTTCATTTCTCTGATGATGAGTGATGTTGAGCATCTTTTCATGTGTTTGTTAACCATCTGTATGTCTTGGAGAAATGTCTGTTTAGTTCTTTGGCCCATTTTTTGATTGGGTCGTTTATTTTTCTGGAGTTGAGCTGCAGGAGTTGCTTGTATATTTTTTGAGATTAGTTCTTTGTCATTTGCTTCATTTGCTATTATTTTCTCCCATTCTGAAGGCTGTCTTTTCATCTTGCTTATAGTTTCCTTTGTTGTGCAAAAGCTTTTAAGTTTAATTAGGTCCCATTTTTAAATTTTTGCTTTTATTTCCATTACTCTGGGAGGTGGGTCATGGAGGATCCTGCTGTGATTTATGTCAGAAAGTGTTTTGCCTATGTTTTCCTCTAGGAATTTTATGTTTTCTGGTCTTACATTTAGATCTTTAATCCATTTTGAGTTTATTTTTGTGTATGGTGTTAGAAAAGGTTCTAGTTTCATTCTTTTACGATCTTTAATCCATTTTGAGTTTATTTTTGTGTATGGTGTTAGAAAAGGTTCTAGTTTCATTCTTTTACAAATGGTTGACCAGTTCTCCCAGCACCACTTTTTAAAGGGATTGTCTTTTCTCCATTGTATATTCTTGCCTCCTTTGTCAAAGATAAGGTGTCCATAGGTGCGTGGATTTATCTCTGGGCTTTCTATTTTGTTCCATTGATCTATATTTCTGTCTTTGTGCCAGTACCATACTGTTTTGATGACCGTAGTTTTGTAGTATAGCCTGAAGTCAGGCAGGTTGATTCCTCCAGTTCCATTCTTCTTTCTCAAGATCACTTTGGCTATTCGAGGTTTTTTATATTTCCATACAAATTTTGAAATTATTTGTTATAGTTCTGTGAAAACTACCACTGGTAGCTTGATCGGGATTGGATTGAATGTATAGATTGCTTTGGGTAGTATGCTCATGTTCACTGTATTGATTCTTCCAATCCATGAACATGGTATATTTGTCCATCTATTTGTGTCCTCGTTGATTTCTTTCATCAGTGTTTTATAGTTTTCTATATATAGGTCTTTTGTTTCTTTAGGTAGATATATCCTAAGTATTTTATTCTTTTCGTTGCAATGGTGAATGAAATTGTTTCCTTAATTTCTCTTTCTGTTTTCTCACTGTTAGTGCACAGGGATGAAGGATTTCTGTGTGTTAATTTTATATCCTGCAACTTTACTATATTCATTGATTAGCTCTAGTAATTTTCTGATGGAGTCTTTAGGGTTTTCTATGTAGAGGATCATGTCATCTGCAAACAGTGAGAGTTTTACTTCTTCTTTTCCAATCTGTATTCCTTTTATTTCTTTTTCAACTCTGATTGCTGTGGCCAAAACTTCCAAAACTATGTTGAATAGTAGTGGTGAGAGTGGGCACCCTTGTCTTGTTCCTGACTTCAGGGGAAATGCTTTCAATTTTTCACCATTGAGGGTAATGTTTGTTGTGGGTTTGTCATATATAGCTTTTATTATGTTGAGGTATGTTCCTTCTATTCCTGCTTTCTGGAGGGTTTTTATGATAAATGGATGTTGAATTTTGTCAAAGGCTTTCTCTACATCTATTCAGATGATCATATGGTTTTTATCTTTCAATTTGTTAATGTGGTGTATTACATTCATTGATTGGTGGATATTGAAGAATCCTTGCATTCCTGGGATAAAGCCCACTTGGTCATGATATATTATCTTTTTAATATGTTGTTGGATTCTGTTTGCTAGAATTTTGTTAAGGATTTTTGTATCTATGTTCATCAGTGATATTGGCCTGTAGTTTTCTTTTTTGGTGGCATCTTTTTCAGGTTTGGGTATTAGGGTGATGGTGGATGCATAGAATGAGTTTGGAAGTTTACCTTCGTCTGCAATTTTCTGGAAGAGTTTGAGGAATATAGGTGTTAGCTCTTCTTTAAATTTTTGGTAGAATTCAGCTGTGAAGACATCTGGTCCTGGGCTTTTGTTTGCTGGAAGATTTCTGATCACAGTTTCGATTTCTGTGGTTGTGATGAGTCTGTCAAGATTTTCTGTGAGCTGGCTGGCAGTGCCTTAGGTTAGGGCTTTTCCTAGAATTGTTCTCTCTCTCTCTCTTTTTTTTCCTCTCTCTCCCTGGCTATCCCACAGTTTGGGTTGCTATCTCATGTTAGTTCCCTCAGATTTCCCTCAGGGCATTCAGACCCAGTCCTTACCCTAAGCAATGCAGCCCTCTTCTCCCTGCTCAGCCCCCTGCTTGCTGGTGGCAGATCTGAGCATCTGTGCTACTTCTCTTATGGGAGTTGCCATTAGGCACGTGATCTCCTTTCAAAGACAATGGGCTGCCTTTCTGGATGCCTAGTGCCCTCTGCCAGGGTTCAGAGGTTGTTTTGTGGAATTTGCTCAGCATTCAAATGATCTTTTGATGAATTTGTCCAGGAGAAAGTGGTCTCTCTGTCCTATTCCTCTGCCATCTTAGGACCGCCCCCTCTTCTGTTTTTATTTCTAATTCAATTAGGGATTTTCCCAGTGACTCACCAGTAAAAAATTTGCCTGCAATGCAGGAGACTCAAGAGATGTGGGTTCGATTCTTGGATCGGGAAGATAGCCTAGAATAAGAAATGGCAACCTTCTCCAGTATTCTTGCCTGGAAAATTTCATGGACAGAGGAACCTGGTGGGCTACAGTCCATGGAGTTACAAAGAGTCGGACATGACTGAGCAACATGAATGCACGCACAAACTCTAACTAGTAAAATATCCATTTCTTTTTAGAAGGCCCTCTTGGCAGAAGACCCATATTCATTAAGCCAGTTTCTCTGACACTGCCTCTTATAAAGATGCGATGTATGCTTCCATTCTCCCATCATTTTGCCAATATTACATTAGTAACTATAAGAGTTAAAAATTATCCCTAAGATGTGAGACTACATATAAAGAAAATAAAATTAAAATGTAGATTTAAAAAATACTGGTATGCTCTTATCAATTCCCTTTCATATGATAAATATGAAATAATATTGGTAGTAACAGGGCAGCTCTAGATCAGCTTAGTTTTTTCATTTGTTTTGGTAAACTTGATGGAAAAATAGTCACATTGTAGTAAAAGAAAAGTGAGTAATATTTCTTATTTTAGTGTATCACAAAAAGAAAACTTAATGAAAAGGAAAAATAATAATAAATCTCTTTAGTAAAATAAATTTAAGAAAATTCCTTGGAATAATCCCCAATATTAATATATAAAAATGAACATGTTCCAGTATGTTTTTTGAATTATTAAAGGAATTATTAATTATCCTGGCTTAAGTCAAAGTGATATAACTTGTGTGATTTCACTATCATGAGCCTCACTTATAATTTATTAGTTCCCAAAATTCTCATCCTATTGAATTTTGATTATAATGTTGATATTGCTGTTTTAAACTGCACTATGAATTATTGCAAGCAGGCTCCATCATTTTGTAAAATCACAAAGATATTTCTAAATCTTCATCTCTATTGCATTTATTTGAAGATGATCATTTTTGATAAAAAGGAATAAACCAGTATTCCTTGACTGGAACAGTTTTAGACGTTAGAATTAGTGAGATGAGATCATTTAACCTAGACTGTCTTACTTGCAATATAATATTTTGTAATTGTGAAAATGTTAATATGATAACACATGGAACTGCCTTAGATGGATGTTTTTATATTCGGGGGTGGCACAGCTGGCAATTTTGAATGAGACCTCGTTCAGTATCTTTAATTTGAGTTTAACTGTAAGTTTAAATTTCATTTTTAAATGGTTAATCTTATATATTCAAATGCTCTTACAATACATTCTAAAAATTCAGATTCATCCTCGACTGAAGTCACAACAGAGTTTAAATGTTATTGCATGGACACTAATTTTCTCCTGCATAACTAGTTTGGAGCCTACATTTCAATTCGAAGGCTTTTTCCCTTTTTACTGTAATATATCTTGAAAGATTTAAATCACATAGTCAAAAAATAATTGCCATTTTATATTGAACTCAGAGCAGAACAAACCAATTACTGTAGTTGCATCAGTGTAAAGCATTTTACTCTTTTAGCAGCTGTGGAAGTGTGTATACTTCTTCTATCACAATTATTATCACATCACTACTGAATCTGTATTCAACTCCAGAAGCATACTAAAAATCTTACAGAGGAATGAATATCCTTGAAGTCCATATTGGATTTTAATGGTCTTATTTGACACAATTTAAAATATGAGAAATCTAAAGTTAAACTAACTTATATTTATCCTCAAGATCTCTGATTGCATGAAATTCCAGTTCCCCTAAACTTCACCAATGCAAGGTAGCATCAATTATAGCAGGTGTGTAGTGATATGGTCTTATCTGACACAATTTAAAATATGAGAAATCTAAAGTGAAACTAACTTATATTTATCCTCAAGATCTCTGATTGCATGAAATTCCAGTTGCCCTAAACCTCACCAATGCATGGTAGCCTCAATTATAGCCAGTGTGTAGTGATATTTTCACCTGGTTTTAATACACATTTCTCAGATGGCTAATGATTTTTAGCAACTTTATATGTGTTTATTGGCCATTTGTGTGTCTTCTTTTATGAAGTGTTTGTTCAAATCTTTTGCCCATTTTTATTGGATCATTTACCTTATTATTATTGGATTGTAAACTTCCTTTGCATATTATGGAGACAATTGCTACATTGGCACCTTAAGCTGTAAGAGGCTACAAAAGAAATCAGCTGACTTTTTATAGCCTCTACAGTAGAAGGAAGGCAAGGTTTAGAAATCTTGTTATAGCAGTTGCATTAGCCTGTAAACACTGCTTTCCATGGCTATCAATCCATATTTATAACATTTAGCTGAAAAATTATTATGATGAGACTTACAACAATATATGTGATTATAAAGATATGTGTGTACAAACATGAATATGTAGTATCTAGTTTTTATGAGTACTGGGCATCCCTTGAGACAGTCAGACACAAAATTAATCATCCAAGTTACATTCCTTCTTAAGCTGATGGTACATTTCTACCTTCACCCCCACTTATGTTCAGTATACAGAAAATTTAATAAACGTATATAATGTAATATTTTCCTTATTAAGGACATGGGCAGATTTGATTGCTTGAGTTGTCTCTCTGACTTTCTTGCTTAAAGAAACAAAATAATGAGACTCTGCTTTATCTTTAACTCTCTGTATGTGTGCTTGGCCACTCAGTCATGCTCAACTCTTCGCAACCCCATGTAGCCCTCCAGGCTCCTCTGTCCATGGGATTCTCCAGGTAAGAATATTGGAGTGAGTTGCTATACCCTCCTCCAGGGAATCTTCCCAACCCAGGGATTGAACCCAGGTCTTCTGCAGTGCAGGTGGATTTTTTGACTATCTGAGCCACCAGAGAAGCCCAGCTCTCTGTATACGTGTTCTGTATATGTGCTATGTATATGCTTTGTTATACATTTTGATACAACTGCTTGAAATTAAAATTTCTTGAGATTAGAGAACATGTCCCAAAATGTGTTTGTATTTTTTTCAATGTCTCTTCTAGGCACCTTAGTATCACTAAGACAGACTCTCAAGATGGTTAATTTGGGTGGTAAGTAAATGTGAACCAGCAGTTCAGTTCAGTTAAGTCGTTCAGTCGTGTCCGACTCTTTGTGACCCCATGGACTGCAGCACAACAGGCCTCCCTATCCATCACCAACTCCTGGAGTTTACTCAAATTCATCTCCTTTGAGTCAATGATGCCATCCAACCATCTCGTCCTCTGTCGTCCCCTTCTCCTCCTGCCTTCAATCTTTCCCAGCATCAGGGTCTTTTCAAATGAGTCAGCTCTTCGCATCAGGTGGCCAAAGTATTGGAATTTCAGCTTCAATATCAGTCCCTCCAACATCAGTCCCTTCAACATCAGTCCCTTTGTTCTGTGAAGCAGGAGAGGTGTCAACTAACATGACTTCTGTATGCTTGAGTAGTGATGATTCACAGAGGTTTTTCTGTGTAATGAGTATAATTAGATACTGAAATTCCCAGTTGGTATTCAAGAATCCAGTGTCATGTTAACTACTGTCTTCTCTTCCTTTAAATAATTTCCTGATTCTTCACTTGTGCTGTGTCTGACTCTTTGTGACCCTATTGACTGCAGCCCACCATGCTCCTCTTTCCACGGGATTCTCCAGGCAAGAATACTGGAGAGGGTTGCTATGCACTCCTCTAGGGGATCTTCTTAACTCGGAACGTCTCTTACATCTCCTGCATTGGCAGGTGGGTTCTTTACCACTAGTGACACCTGGGAAACCCTTCATTTATGAGGTATTACTAGCCCTTTGGTCTCTTTTTGGTTCATATTAAAGCAAAATCAATTATCATCAAATTTCTAAATATGTCCCTGGCTTCCAGTCCACTAAGCCACTGACCATTATAGATTCAGTCATTTTACGATTCTTTCTGGATTACGGTGGTTGGAATAGCTCACTGTTCTAATTCAAGTCATGCCATAGTTCAGGTCGGCTGTGCTAGCCTGTATATGAAATAAAATAATTTGTCAATTCAGATTAACAATGCAAATATAATAATTAATACAATATAAAAATAAGAGGTCTAGACATATCTCAATCGAATAATTCATGCTGATGTGTCTAGACCCGTGGTGTGGTTGCTCTATCTGCTTCAAACAGATAAGAAAATACAGCACTAGGAAAGGAGCAGAGGCAAAGTGGCTCCCCCCACACTTCTCCATTGAAAAAGGACTATCATTCATTTTAGTTTTGATCTCTTTGGAGATGTCATTAGTGTTTTGTTTTAAATCCTGCTCTGTTATAAATGTTAATATTTGACTTGAAAAAAGAAGTGTATAAAAAGTGACATCTACTGTTCTACATTACTGTCTTTATTGATATTACATCTAATTGGTTGCAAGATACTGGGTTATACTACCTCTATTTTTTCTCTTAAATAAGTGCCATTTTATCCCGTTGTATTTCATCTTCCATTAGAGTATACTGCCTATTTTCACTTTATTATGTATAAAAATGACTGCCATATCCTAAGATATTTTTTGTTGCACTGACCTATTAAAAATATCACCACTGTGGAAAAAAAAAACCATATATATATATAGCTATTGAAATGCATCATTAAATAAAATATGGTCACTTTTGAGGAAATTTGTTTGACTGGATTTATTTTCTTATAACAAAAGTGATGGAATAATTATAAACCTTTGTCACATAATAATTCGGTTCAGTTCATTCACTCAATCGTGTCTGACTCTTTTCGACCCCATGGACTGCAACACGCCAGGCTTCCCTGTCCAAAACCAACTCCTGGAGTTTACCCAAACTCATGTCCATTGAGTTAGTGATGCCATACAACCATCTCATTCTCTGTCATCCCCTTCTCCTCTGGCCTTCAATCTTTCCCAGCATCAGGATCTTTACAAATGAGTCAGTTCTTCAACCAGGTGGCTAAAGTATTGGAGTTTCAGCTTCAACATCAGTTCTTCCAATGAACACTCAGGACTGATCTGCTTTAGGATGGACTGGTTGGATCTCCTTGCTGTCCAAGGGACTCTCAAGAGGCTTCTCCAGCACCACAGTTAAAAAGTATCAATTCTTTGGCACTCAGCTTTCCTTATAGTCCAGCTCTCACATCCATACATGACCACGGGGAAAACCATAGCCTTGACTAGATGGACCTTTGTTGGCAAAGTAATGTCTCTGCTTTTTAACATGCTGTCTAGGTTGGTCATAACTTTTCTTCCAAGGAGAAAGTGTTTTTTAATTTCATGGCTGCAATCACCATCTGCAGTGATTTTGGAGCCCCCAAAAATAAAGTCTGTAACTGCTTCCCCATCTATTTGCCATGAATTGATGGGACCAGATACCATGATCTTAGTTTTCTGAATGTTGAGCTTTAAGCCAAATTTTTCACTGTCCTCTTTCACTTTCATTGAGAGGCTCTTTAGTTCTTCTTTGCTTTTTGCAATAAGGGTGGTGTCATCTTCATATCTGAGGTTATTTATATTTCTCCCCGCAATCTTGATTCCAGCTTGTGCTTCATCCAGGCCAGCATTTCACATGATGTACTCTGCATATTAGTTAAATAAGCAGGGTGACAATATACAGCCTTGACATACTCTTTTCCCTATTTGGAATCAATCTGTTGTTCCATGTCTAGTCCTAACTTTTGCTTCCTGACCTGCATACAGATTTCTCAAGAGGCAGGTCAGGTGGTTTGGTATTCCTGTCTCTTTAAGAATTTTTCACAGTTTGTAGTGATCCACACAGTCAAAGGCTTTGGCATAGTCAATAAAGCAGAAATAGATATTTTTCTGGAACTCTCTTGTTTTTTCGATGATCCAGTGGATGTTGCCAATTTGCTATCTGGTTCCTCTGCCCTATTAAGTTTCTATAACAATAACTTGTTACATTATAAGACATGCAGATCTATAGGGTAATTAACAGCAAAGGCCATTTAGTGCACATTATCTATTCTTTTGAGTGTCCAACTCCTGTTAGTTCTTTTTTGTTATAGTTGTGTTAGTGTGTTTGTTTCTTTCTGTGATGAAACAGAAAGGTAGAAATGGCCACCAGTCCCAAACTATAGGGACACAGAGACTAGCTTGGTCAGAACTTTTTTTCACAGACATACACACACAATATTGGAATCTGAATGGCAAGATGATTCAAGTATTAGAAAAATTAAATGGCATTCAAAGTAACAACAATAAATATTAAACAAATTCTTTACTAGCTACTTCAAACATAAAAGTGAATAAGGCACAATCTCTAAATTAGAATTCATATCTTAGGAAAAGATTAAGTCCAATATAAACATAGGCTATGTGAATACCCTTTTGTGACAATGCAAAGTAACTCTGTTACTTGGAAGAGGTGAAATGATTTGTCTTTACGAAGCAAATAATGACATAGGACCTAGTTCTTAATAGATGTCTGGGCATTTGTGAAATGAAGAAAAGAACAAACAATATTCCATATAGAAGGATGAATGAACACAAAACACAGATATTTGAAAAAGTGTACAATGCCACACTTGGCAGATGAGTGTGAAAAGTAAGTAGAGATAACTAGAGATGGATCTTGTTTCCTTGCAAAATACAATTGTCCCTTAGTGTCCATGGAGGATGGGTTTCAGGACTGCTCTGTACCCACCTTTGGATGCTCACATTCTTTGTGTAAAATGGCATAGCATTTGCATATAACCTTTGCATATCTTCCCATATACTTTAACTCATCTCAGATTATTTGTAATACTTGATACAATGTAAATGCTATGTAAGTAGTTCACAGAGTGGGGCAAATTCAAGGTTTATTTTTTGCAAATTTCTGGAATTTGGGGGGTAATATTTGTGATCAATAGTTGGTTGAATCCATATATGTGAGACCTGCAGATATGGATGGTGGCCACAGTTTGAACCTTATTCTTCTTTGGGCTTCTGTGTGGGAGTGATATTTCACAGGCCTACCTTTATGCTAGGTGACTCTAGCAACGATATGAGAAGTCAGCAGGGTAAAGCAATCTTGTAATAGTCCAGGCAAGAAAAGGGATTGGAATGTGCTGTATAAAACGGATGTATAAGAATGATAGGTTAAATGTTTAATACAGATTTGAGGTAGGTAGAAGAATTTCAATACCTACATATTGAAATGCCTATTTATTGAGTACGTATTATTTCAAGAAATTTAGAGAACATGGAGGAGTTTTTAAGAAAGGAGAAAGGCTATGGATTAAAAAAAAAAAAAAAAGATGGCACTAGCAAGTTGACTCATTTGGCTCAAGCAGAGTGTAGTGTGCAAAGAAACAGAAACCTGAAGAGATGGTTTTAGGACCAGAGCTGGTGGCTCAAACAGTAAAGAATCTGCCTGCAATGCAGGAGGTCTGGTTCAATCCTTGGGTGGGAAGATCCCTCGGAGATGGGAATGGGAGCCCATTCCAATATTCTTGCCTGGAGAATTCCATGGATAGAGGAGTCCGGTGGGCTACAATCTATGGGGTTGCCAAGAGTCAGACACAACTGAAGCGACTAACGCTTTCACTTTCCAGACAAACAAAAGTATCAGATATGCAAGCAGAAAAATTATATGCTCAAAGTATCATTCTGGGACGATGTGTCTGATGTAAATAATAATATTCAGGGAAGCTAGCTTTTTGCAAAATGATGGGAGTAGGGAAAGGCAGGGCAGAATTTGATGAGAAACCAACAGTTCATTCACAAAGAAATTCATCAATCACTCCATTTAGAGTTAGGGTTATTTCAAAAATTGTTCACACATATGAGCACTGGGAACTATAAAACCAATATTGTGCTGGTAAATGACTAACAATGGTTTCTCCAGGGGAAAACAGGAAAAAAAAATGAAAAATTGATATATTGCATTTGCTAAGTACATAGTATAAATACTCAAACATGGCCAGTTCAGTTCAGTTCAGTTGCTCAGTCATGTCCGACTCTTTGCGACCCCATGAACTGCAGCACGCCAGTCCTCCCTGTCCATCACCAACTCCTGGAGTCTACTCAAACTCATGTCCATTGAGTTGGTGATGCCATCCAACCATCTCATCCTCTGTCCTCCCCTTCTCCTGCCCTCAATCCTTCCCAACATCAGGGGATTTTCAAATGAGTCAGCTCTTCGCATCAGGTGGCCAAAGTAGTGGAGTTTCAGCTTCAACATCAGTCCTTTCAATGAGAAGGGAATGGCAAACCACTTCAGTATTCTTGCTTTGAGAACCCCATGAACAGTATGAAAAGGCAAAAAGATAGGACACTGAAAGATGAACTCCCCAGGTAAGCAGGTGACCAATATGCTACTGGAGATCAGTGGAGAAATAACTCCAGAAAGAATGAAGGGATGGAGCCAAAGCAAAAGCAACACCCAGTTGTGGATGTGACTGGTGATAGAAGCAAGGTCCAACGCTGTAAAGACAATGGCCAATTACAATGTAAATACACTGTGGCCGATTTTGTACTATCAAAGTGCTCACAAAATTATTTCTGTTTACCTTTCTCTTTTTTTCTTTCTCTCTCCATTCCTTCCTTTCATCCTACCTTGTCTTTTAGTTGAAATGCAGGCTTCCCAGGTAGTCCTAGTGGTAAAAAACCTGCCTGAAATGCAGGAGGCCCAGGTTGGATTCCTGGATCCAGAAGATCACCTGGAGAAGGAAATGGCAACCCACTCCAGTATTCTTGCCTGGGAAATCCCGTGGACAGAGGAGCCTGGCAGGCTACAGTCCATCGGGTCGCAAGAATCTGACACAACTTAGCGACTAAATCACCACAGGCTTCCCAGGTGGTGCTAGTGGTAAAGAACCCGCCTACCAATTCAGGAGACACAAGAGGGGTGGGTTCAATCCCTGGGTCTGGAATATCCCCAGGAGAAACTGGCAACCCACTCCAGTATTCTTGCCTGGAGAATCCCTATGGACAGAGGAGCCTTGTGGGCTACAGTCCATAGGGTTGCAAAGAGTCAGACACAACTGAAGCGACTTAGCGGGTGCACACATAGTTGATTTACCATGTTGTGTTAGTTACAGATGGACAGCAAAGTTCAAAAATTCTTGAACATTAACAATTGACTCTCAGTTCTGATAGCAGGGTGGTTTAGCACTTAGTTGCTAAAACTTAATAACTTACATTAATAAGGGTACCAAGAAACATACAGGTTATCCTAATCTCCTTAAACTTTTCTAATTTAAAAGGAACAGAGAAGAAATCTGGTTAGTCATTTCATTAACTGAAGATAAATTTCAGATATTGGTGAAATCTAGAAGTGTTCCTTGTTGCCAGTTTAATGTGTGTTTTCTGGAGTTCCTAAACTTTTGAAAATAACTATTGTGGCATTACAAAAGCTATGCTTTTGTCATTTTATAAGCCCCTCAATAAACTAATCTTTTCCATACAAATTAAGTAGTTACATTTTCATTGTTAACACTCTTTTCCCTCTATATGAATGAATTTATCAGTCTAAAGTGCTTAGTCTTGTGACCCATGGCAGACTGAATCATTTGGAAAATGAAAATCCTATAGTTTTCTATAAAACTATCCTTATAGTTTTTGTTTCATAAAGTCACAAAAGCATATAATTCACTCAATACAATATCTGTTTGAAAATATGGAACTTTAGAATTTCAAAGTAATTCCAAGAAGCTGGAAAAATGAATTCTGTGGAACTAACCCTCCTAACTGAAAATTCCAGTTCTAAATTAATGTAATTAAATATTTTGAATTTTAGGTTTCAAAAATCTAAACTTCTATGATAGGTTCTTCTGTTTTTGTTTTTTTTTCTCCTTTTAAATTAAGTTACTTTGTTAAATGCACTGAACTAAAACTCCTTTAGCTGAATTTTCTTATGTTATTATAGATGAGTTTAGCAGATAGATCTTCTTACTTTTAAACACCTTTTCTATGCAAATAAATCATTCAAATATAAAAATTATGTTTGAATCTCTTGTACTTAGGTGAGTATTCAAAAGGGTGATTTGATTCATTGTATATCAGTGAATTAAACTTTAAAAATATGTAATATACTCCAACTATGGAGATTAAAATATAGATGCCTAGTTTAATACAAAATTTAATTAAAGCATATGAGCTATTTAACACTTCTGCTAATTATATCTGATGACTTTTTCTCTTTGTAAGTTATCACATTTTTTAACACCATGAGATCTAGCCTAGTAAACATAAGACCTTTTATTACTTCACAAATGCACAGCAGGATATACAGTCTGAAAACTAACATTAGATAAAAATAATTTTTGCCTAACTTTACCAAGTGTACTAACTTTCAAAAACTGGTTAAAGCTTTAATGGACTGTTGCTTTTTATGGACTTGTGTCTCCCCTAGATGTAGAGTTAACCAGCATTTTGCCATTTTCAAAAGAGTTTCATGTTGATATATGGCAGAATCCAACACAATATTGTAAAGCAATTATCCTCTAAGTAAAAATAAATAAATTAAAAGAGAGATATTTGGGATTCCAGCAATTAAATAAAAGGAACACAAAAGAATAATTTATAAAAATGGTAGTATTTTGTGGATGTGCACATTGTATTTTGTTTGATTTGGATTAGTTTGGTGTAAGTTTTGCACAAATGCACTAGTATAGGTTTGGAACAGACTTTGTGAAGGAAAACCTTGCTTGTTGAGATGATTTTTCTCTTTGACTACAACTGTCAGTTGTTTTCAATTCAGATTAAAAATTAAACTCCTGAAACACAATAGCCTTCACTGGGAGCACCAAGTGTGCCCAGAATTTTGAAAGGCAACAACACATCATTCACAGCTATAGTAGAGTGAAAGTCTAACTCCCAGGCATAGATGCGGACGTGCCAGGATCACTGAGACTTTGATCATACTGAGCTCACACAGACTATCTCAAATGAAAGATGCCATCAGCCCACCAGCTTTTAGCTTGCCAGCCAAGAGATGTCCTCAGGAAGACACAGCAAGCTTCCATTGTCTGGAACAGTTGTATTTGATCAATACTCCTTTCTCTGTACTGTTTTGTCTCTATGAATCATAACCTCTGCCACGTTCTCATTTATGTGGCTTTGCATATGCTCTTGGAGAATGCTTAAGTTACTCTTACAGGAAAGATATCAAATCTTCACACAACTCTAGACTTAGGAGAAAGTCTAGGAAGTATCTGTCAACTCTTCTTTTCCACTTTGGCTCCAGTGCAAACAAATATAAGAGCACAACCTGGAAGCAGAAATATTTTCTTATCAAAAAGTGAAATATTGAGGCTTTTGGGAGAAGACAAAAAAGGAAAAACAAAGGATAAATTATATTTTGGGAAATAAAAATATTTGAATCAAATAAAATTAATAATAAGTATGTAAATTTAAGAAATATACCATCACCACAGCTTTCAATTAGAAGAAAATGGGAAGTCAGAATATTCTTGAGATCATTTCAGAGTTATATATAAAATTTCATTGTCTGAAATTACCTGGGTAACATAGTTCTTATTTTAAACTAATTTTAAATGATATTTTAGGCTTTAAAACCATATTGCTTTGGAGTAGGAATATTATAAAATAACTAGGGTGCTGAACATTATAACAAACTTAAGATACATCTATGCTTTGAAATGAAAATATTACTTCACTACTCAAATAATTACACAGATATTTTAAATTTTTTTCTAAAATATTTAGACTGAAGGTAAGTGAATTATATTAATATATTATTATATTAAATAATCTATTATATTATAGTATATGTACATTATATATATGTATATTACATTTATATATGCATATTATATATGTTTATAATATATATGTGTGTATATAAGTATAGTATATAATATAAATGACCAAAGATATTTATAAAAATGCAATCTTTATCTTCAGCAGTGTAAATCATAGAATAATTTCTCATTAAGAATTATGAGATTATTTTTATCACTTGCATAGTTATAATAGTTACTGACTAGAAATTCATCTGCTCAGATCGTTTTAAGGTCTAGACCAGAGAGTATGTGTTAATATTTTCATGATAAGATTTTATATTATTAAATAAAATTTGTGGCAATTTATCCTGAAATAGTTAAAAAAAAACAAAAAAAACCCCTCCATCTGGTTATTATAATCTCAGTCATTTTTCCAGCATCAGCAGGAACATGAATGAAAATAGAAACAGGGCTGGCAGAGAAAATTTACCTGAGGCTCTATTTATGATTTCACTGTGCTCCTTGGCCATCCTAGGTCTTCTCCACACAGTAGAGCTCACATGAGGTTTATTATCTGACAAAGTCTGTATGTCCCTCACGCAAGAGCAAACAAACAAACAGGTGATTTTAAAAGAAATATTTATTCTGCAGATGTGAATGTCTCAGGGCAAAGTTCAGCTTTTCTGATTTTTGAAGACTTTAGGACATGTCCAGGACCACTTACTGTAACCTGAACACTGTAAATATGTAAATCTCACCCAGAATTTATACTGAAGAGAGACACCAACTGAGAGAGAGAGCTCTTTATCCAATAGCAGAGGAAAACACACTGTCTTCCTCAGGCCTTTATTTATAACCTTGATGATATTATTAGAATTCGTGGATATATTACCCATGCGTGCATGTTAAGTTGCTTCAGTCGTGATCAATTTTTGCAACACCACAGACTGCAGTGTGCCAGGCTCCCCTGGCCATGGGATTCTCCAGGAAAGAACACTAGAGTGGGTTGCCATTTCCTATTCCAGATATTACCCAAATTTATCACTATATTTGTCACTGACATGACAGAGAAAGATGAAGGTAAAACAAAAATCTACCCTACAGGGGAAAAAGAGATAATTCAAAAGTAAAAAAGAGATTTGAACACATTTAAAATAATATACTCACTGTCATATAAAGTCTCACTCTAGAATTTTGTTAGAAGCAATTAGATTTATAATATTCACCATAAAATAATAAACTACTTTGCAATCTTTTGTTTTTATCACATACACATAGTATTATTATGATAATTCCAAAACAAACACACATTGGAAATTCAGAGGAAAAAAAATAATATGAATATACTTCAGTTCAGTTCAGTTGCTCAGTCGTGTCCAACTCTTTGCGATCCCATGAACCGCAGTACATCAGGCCTCTCTGTCCATCACCAACTCCAGGAGTTTACCCAAAGTCATGTCCATTGAGTAGGTGATGCCATCCAACCATCTCATCCTTCGTCGTCCCCTTCTCCTACTGCCCTCAATCTTTCCCAGCATCAGGGTCTTTTCAAATGAGTCAGCTCTTCGCATCAGGTGGCCAAAGTATTGGAGTTTCAACTTCAGCATCAGTTCTTCCAGTGAACACCCAGAACTGATCTCCTTTAGGATGGACTGGTTGGATCTCGTTGCAGTCCAAGGGACTCTCAAGAGTCTTCTGCAACAACACAGTTCAAAAGTATCAATTCTTCTGTGCTCAGCTTTCTTTATACTCCAATTCTCTCATCTATATATGACCACTGGAAAAACCATAGCCTTGACTAGACATACCTTTGTTGACAAAGTAATGTCTCTGAGTTTTAATTTGCTTTCTAGGTTGATCACAACTTTCCTTGCAAGGAGTAAGTGTCTTTTAATTTCATGGCTGCAATCACAATCTTCAGTGATTTTGGAGCCCCCAAAAATAAAGTCTGTCACTGTTTCAATTATTTGCCCATCTATTTGCCATGAAGTGATGGGACCAGATGCCATGATCTTTGTTTTCTGAATGTTGAGTTTTAAGCCAGCTTTTTTACTGTCCTCTTTCACCTTCATCAAGAGGCTCTTCAGTTGCTCTTCACTTTCTGCCCTAAGGGTGGTGTCATCTGCATTTCTGAGGTTATTGATATTTCTCCTGGCAATCTTGATTCCAGCTTGTGGTTCCTCCAGACCAGTGTTTCTCATGATGTACTCTGCATATAAGTTAAATAAGCAGGGTGACCATATACAGCCTTGACGTACTCCTTTTCCTATTTGGAACCAGTCTGTTGTTCCATGTCCAGTTCTAACTGTTCCTTCCTGACCTGTATAAAGGTTGAATCATCTAAAGGGCCTCTTGATGAAAGTGAATGAGGAGAGTGAAAAACTTGGCTTAAAGCTCAACATTCAGAAAACTAAGATCATGGCATCTGGTCCTATCACTTCATGGCAAATAGATGAGGAAACAATGGAAACAGTGACAGACTCTATTTTTTGGGGGGGGGCGGGGGGGCTCCAGAATCACTGCAGATGGAGACTGCAGCCTTGAAATTAAAAGACGCTTGCTTCTTGGAAGAAAAGTTATGACCAACTTAGACAGCATAGTAAAAACCAAAGACATTACTTTGTCGACAGAGATCTGTCTAGCCAAAGCTATGGTTTTTCCAATAGTCATGTATGGATGTAAGAGTTGGAGTATAAAGAAAGTTGAGCACCAATGAATTGACGCTTTTGTAGTGTGGTGTTGGAGAAGACTCTTGAGAGTCCCTTGGACAGCAAGGAGATCCAACCAGTCCATTCTAAAGGAAATCAGTCCTGAATGTTCATTGGAAAGACTGATGTTGAAGCTGAAATTACAAAACTTTGGCCACCTAATGTGAAGAATTGACTCATTTGAAAAGACCCTGATGCTGGGAAAGATTGAAGGTGGGAGGAGAAGAGGACGATGGAGGATGATGGTTGGATGGCATCACCGACTCAATGGACATGAGTTTGAGTAGGTTCCAGGAGTTGGTGATGGATAGAGAAGCCTGGCCTGCTGCATTCCATGGGGTTGCAGAGTCGAACATGACTGATCGACTGAACTAAACTAATAGACTCATGTATGTATAAGCATATATATTTCAGTTCAGTTCAGTCACTTAGTCGTGTCCGACTCTTTGGGACCCCATGAATTGCAGCACGCCAGGCCTCTCTGTCCATCACCAACTCCCGGAGTCTACCCAAACCCATGTTCATCGAGTCGGTGATGCCATCCCACCATCTCATCCTCTGTCGTCCCCTTCTCCTCCTGCCCCCAATGCTACCCAGCATTAGGGTCTTTTCCAATGAGTCAACTCTTCGCATGAGGTGGCCAAAGTATTGGAGTTTCAGCTTCAACATCAGACCTTCCAATGAACACCCAGGATTGATCTCTTTTAGGATGGATTGATTGGATCTCCTTGCAGTCCAAGGGACTCTCAAGAGTCTTCTCCAACACCACAGCTCAAAAGCATCAATTCTGCGGCGCTCAGCTTTCTTCACCGTCCAACTCTCACATCCATACATGACCACTGGAAAAACCATAGCCTTGACTAGACGGACTTTTGTTGGCAAAGTAATGTCTCGGCTTTTAAATATGCTATCTAGGTTGGCCATAACCTTCCTTCCAAGGAGTAAGCGTCTCTTAATTTCATGGCTGTAGTCACCATCAGCAGTGATTCTGGAGCCCCAAAAAATAAAGTCTGACACTGTTTCCACTGTTTCCCCATCTATTTCCCATGGAGTGATGGGACCAGATGCCACGATCTTAGTTTTCTGAACGTTGAGCTTTAAGCCAACTTTTTCACTCTCCTCCTTCACCTTCATCAAGAGGCTCTTTAGTTCTTCTTCACTCTCTGCCATAAGGGTGGTGTCATCTGCTTATCTGAGGTTATTGATATTTCTCCCGGCAATCTTGATTCCAGCTTGTGTTTCTTCCAGCCCAGCGTTTCTCATGATGTACTCTGCATATAAGTTAAATAAGCAGGGTGACAATATACAGCCTTGACGGACTCCTTTTCCTATTTGGAACCAGTCTGTTGTTCCATGTCCAGTTCTAACTGTTGCTTCCTGACCTGCATACAGGTTTCTCAAGAGACAGGTCAGATTGTCTGGTATTCCCATCTCTTTCAGAATTTTCCACAGTTTATTGTGATATTTGCATATGTATAAATTTAACATATTTAAAGTTTTATATATATATATGTTAATATCTTAGGTTTTTAGAATTTTCAAATACCTCTAGGTGTATTCCATGTTATATTGCTTTCATGTTCTATCTAATTAGTGTTTCAGGAATCTGAGATATAATTTTCCCGAAACATTAGAATGCATTTTTAAGCAGATATCTGAAAATTTGTGATAGTCCTTGTCTAAAAATGCCCTGTCAATTAATGTTGCAATATGCATGATATTGAATTCTATCCTGAATTTTTTTTTTTCCTGAGACTTTTGAGTGATATTTTCCCTCTCTCTCTTGCACAATGTTGCTGATGTAGCACCTAGTTCTGCATTTTTCTCTCTGTATTAATTGTTCAGTAATGTCTGACCCTTTGCAACCCCATGGATGGTAGCCCACTAGGTTCCTCTGTCCTTGGAATTTTCCAGCCAAGAATACTAGAGTGGGGTGCCATTCACTTCTCCAGAGGAACTTCCCTACCCAGAGATCAAACCCAGGTCTCCCACATTGCAGGCATAATCTTTACCATCTGAGCCACCAGGGAAGCCCTATTTTTCTCTCTGGAATCTTTTATACTCAAAGCTTTATTTTAATTAACTAAAATTCACCAAAACTTTCCCTGATGTAATAACTTTTGCGTTCACTCTGCTTCTCCAAACATGAGTAGGGGAATATGCCATTAATATGGAGGACTAGCGTGTGTTTTCTCTGTAACGTCATCAGTCTTCTCCAATCTGCCTTTCTACTAATAGGATGCACACACACTCTAAGCAAGAAATGCCTTGGTGGGAGATCAAGCAAGTGGGCTAGGGGACCTACTTACTCCAAATGCTAATTTCAGGATGAGTGCATAATTTGAACGTAACACTTTTGGCATTTCCCTTGTGTAAAAAATTTTCTCTGTGAATCCTACCTCCTAATTTCAACTATTGGTTTACCCATTAATATGATGATCTGATGTAGCATTTGTCTCCAGAATTCCACAGATAGTATACGACAGTGTTTTTCCCAGTATCATTTGTGTTGCAGAATTTGAAGATATTTACTTATTTGAATGGAGAAAGGTAAATATGTTTAATCACTCTCTTGTCTCAAACCAGATGACCCAATTTTTTCCATTAAAATTCCTTCAATCACTTTTGAAACAAACAGTGTCTAAGGAAAAAGCACACTTTTATTTAATAGCAGATGTATCTGAGTGCATGAAAATTGAGGTAATAAAACCATTAACATCTTTGCTCAAATTGTTAAATTGCAATCCATTTTGTTGGTGGTGAAGGGAAAGGTATGTGTGAATCTGTCATGTGAATGTTGAGGCTGTGACTCACATAAAGTACAGTATTCAATGCACAATTCACTCCTAGAGGCTCACCCATGCATTGCTGAAGCAACAGAGGGGGCAGGGTGAAGACATGGGGGTGGGGGTTCACACAATGCTGTGCCAGCTCTAATTCTCCTCTTCCCTCTTAGTCCTCCACTGCACAGTAATGTGTGATGACACAGGAGTGGACAACCATTGGTTTGGAGAACTGCATATCACAGAGGCATGTCCCCTCTGCCAGAGGGTATAAGGAGGTATTTTAAATGCCGGCAGTATCAAGAAGGAAGACGTATGATGAAGTGTTTTGGTCTATTTTTCAGGGATTATATCTTAAGAGACTTTTATAAATTCCAGCTATATTCCATGCAGTGAATTTATTTTATTTTTTATTTTGAACATTTTTATTTTCTTTAGCTTTACTGAGGTATACTTAGCAAATAGGGTAAGGATGAGATAGAAAAGTAGAGAGGTATTTGGGAATATAATATTTACATTTACAGGATAGAAAAGAAGTAAAATATTGGTTTATATGACCTAATGAGGTACAGTTACTGAAAGTTACAAGAAGATAGATTTTGGCTTATAAAAATGAACCTTATCATAATCCTGATAAAATGGGCTACCTCTAAAGATGGTAGATTCGCTGTCACTGAAGGTTATCAAATTGACTGCAACCACTTGGTGGGGATCTAATAGAAGAAATTCAGACATCATCTCATACTCTTACTAAAACTCTTTAAATTGTTTTCCAAACTCTGAGGTTTTTGAAATCTATCCACAGCTCTGCTTGAGGCTACTGCTTAATTTTGAAACCGTTGGCTTCTAAAATCTTGACTTATCTCTAAGTATTGCCAGGTGATTATTAGAGCAAAGATATTAAATGTCATGTTAACATTTCCTTATAATTCTGAGAGGAGTTTTATCAAACTACTCTAACTTTAAAATTTCTCATGAGTGAAAAATTATTCCTTCTGTTCTTTTGGACAGAACAGAAAACCATGGAGAAATAGTGTGTTGCATTTTTGATCCATTATTTGTATTATAGTAAGATACACTAAGAGGTCAATTTGAGAAAATTGACACTGTATTTTCTCCTTTCAATTGCTGGCACATCAGTACACTTGAACACAAACAAGACTTTTAAAACTATTAAGTGGCCTTTTATATGTAAATAAAAATAAGCATTTACTTCTTATGTGTGAACTTCTGATCAAGGGATCCCATACTGAAAAGTATTGTTACTTTGCCTTTCCAGAGTTAATTCACTACTTTTTTCCTACTTGTTCAATTGCTATTGAGTTAGTCCTACCTCTTGGAAAAATCTATTTGTAAATGTTATGATTATTACAATGATATTCTATATTAAAATATATAAGGATATAAAAAAAAAGTGCATTCACATGGAATTGTATGGCTAAATTGAAAGTAGTTAGGAATGGAGTAATTTCTTCTAATCAACTAGAAATATTCCTATAAAGACAAAAGACTGAGTGGAGCAGCCCTGAATGTGGCAGGTAGCATTAGTTAAGTACAGTCACTCAGTCGTGTCCAACTCTTTGCAACCCCTTGGAGTGCAGCATGGCAGGCTTACCTGTCCATCACCAGCTGCTGGAGCCCACTAAAACTCATGTCCATCACGTCAGTGATGCCATCCACCCATATCATCCTCTCTCATCCCCTTCTCTTCCACCTACAATCTTTCCCAGCATCAGGGTCTTTTCCAGTGAGTCAGCTCTCCCAATCAGGTGGCTAAGGTATTTGAGTTTAAGCTTCAGCATCAGTCCATCCAATGAATACTCAGGACTGATTTCTTTTAGGATGGACTGGCTGGATCTCCTTGCTGTCCAAGGGACTCTCAAGAGTCTTCTCCAAAACCACAGTTCAAAAGCATGAATTCTTCGGTGCTCAGCTTTCTTTATACTCCCACTCTCACATCCATACATGACCACTGGAAAAACCGTAGCTTTGACTAGACAGACCTTTGTCAGCAAAGTAATGTCTCTGCTTTTAAATATGCTGTCTAGGTTGGTCATAACTTTCCTTCCAAGGAATAAGCAGAGTACATCATATGAAATGCTGGGCTGGATGAAGCACAAGCTGGAATCAAGTTTGCAGGGAGAAATATCAATAACCTCAGATAAGCAGATGACACCACCCTTATGGCAGAAAGCAAAGAAGAACTAAAGAGCCTCTTGATGAAAGTAAAAGAGGAAAGTGAAAAAGTTGGCTTAAAATTCAACATTCAGAAAACTAAGATTATGGCATCTGGTCCCATCTCTTCATGTCAAATAGATGGGTAGACACTGGAGACAGTGAAAGATTTATTTTAGGGTTCTCCAAAATCACTGCAGATGTTGACTGCAGCCATGAAATTAAAAAACACTTGCTCCTTGGAAGAAAAGTTTTGATCAACCTAGACCGCATATTAAAAACCTAAAGGAGATCAGTTCTGGGTGTTCATTGGAAGGCCTGATGTTAAAGCTGAAACTCCAATATTTGGCCACCTCATGCGAAGAGTTGACTCATTGGAAAAGACCCTAATGCTGGGAAGGATAGGGGGCAAGAGGAGAAGGGGACGACAGAGGATGAGATGGTTGGATAGCATCACTGACTTGATGGACATGGGTTTGGGTAAGCTCTGGGAGTTGGTAATGGACAGGGAGGCCTGGCGTGCTGCGATTCATGGGGTCGCGAATAGTTGGACACGACTGAGTGACTGAACTGAACTGAACTCTGCATATAAATTAAATAATCAGGGTGACAAATTACAGCCTTGATACATTCCTTTCCTGATTTGTAACCAGTCTGTTATTCCATGTCCAGTTCTAACTGTTGCTTCTTGACCTGAATACTGCTTTCTCAGGAGGCAGGTCATGTGGTCTGGTATTCCCATATGTTGACGAATTTTCCAGTTTGTTGGGATCCACACAATCAAACGCTTTAGCACAGTCAATAAAGCAGAAGTAGATGTTTTTCTGGAACTCTCTTGCTTTTTCGATGATCCAACAGATGTTGACAATTTGATCTCTGGTTCCTCTGTGTTTTCTAAATCCAGCTTGAACATCTGGAAGCTCATGGTTCATGTACTGTTGAAGCCTGGCTTGGAGAATTTTGAGCATTACTTTGCTAACGTGTGAGATCAGTGCAATTCTGCAGCAGTTTGAGCATTCTTTGGCATTGTCTTTTTTAGGAATTGGAATGAAAACTGACATTTTCCAGTCCTGTGGTCACTGCTGAGTTTTACAAATTTACTGGCCTATTGAATGCAGCACTTTCACAGCATCAGCTTTCAGGATTTGAAATAGTTCAACTGGAATTCCATCACGTCCACTAGCTTTCTTTGTAGTGATGCTTCCTCAGATCCACTTGACTTCACATTCCAGGATGTCTGGCTCCAGGTGAGTGATCACACCCTCATGATTATCTGGGTCATGAAGATCTTTTTTGTATAGTTCTTCTGTGTATTCTCGCCACCTCTTCTTAATAACTTTTGCTTCAGTTAGGTCCATGTCATTTCTGTTCTTTATTTAGCCCATCATTGCCTGAAATATTCCCTTGGTATCTTTAATTTTCTTAAAGAGATCTCTAGTCTTTCCCATTCTACTGTTTTCCTCTATTTCCTGCATTGATCACTGAGGAAGGCTTTCTTGTCTTTCCTTGCCATTCTTTGGAACTCTGGATTCAAATGGGAATATCTTTCCTTTTCTCCTTTGCCTTTCACTTCTCTTCTTTTCTTAGCTATTTTTAAGGCCTCCTCAGACAACCATTTTGCCTCTTTGCATTTATTTTTCTTGGGGATGGTCTTGATCACTGCCTCCTGTACAATGTCATGAACCTGTGTCCACAGTTCTTCAGGTACTCTGTCTATCAGGTCTAATCCCTTGAATCTATTTGTCCTTTCCACCGTGTAATCATAAGGGATTTGATTTAGGTCATACTTGAATGGTCTTGTGGTTTTCCCTATAGTCTTCAATTTATGTCTGAATTTGGCAAGAAGGAGTTCATGATTTGAGCCACAGTCAGCTCCCAGTCTTGTTTTTGCTAACTGTATAGAGCTTCTCCATCTTTGGCTGCAAAGAATATAATCAATCTGATTTTGGTATTGACCATCTGGTGATGTCCATGTGTAGAGTCTTCTCTTGTATTGTTGGAAGAGGGTGTTTACTATGGCCAGTGTGTTCTCTTGGCAGAACTCTCTTAGCCTTTGCCCTGCTTCATTCTGTACTCCAAGACCAAATTTGCTTATTACTCTGGGTTTTTCTTTACTTCTTACTTTTGCATTTCAGTCCCCTATAATGAAAAGGACATCCTTTTTGGGTGTTAGGTCTAGAAGCTCTTGTAAGTCTTCATAGAACCATTCAACTTCAGCCTCTTCAGCATTACTGATCGTGGCATAGACTTGGATTACTGTGATATTGAATGGTTTGCCTTGCAAACGAACAGATATCATTCTGTAGTTTGTGAGATTGCATCCAAGTACTGCATTTTGGACTCTTTTGTTGGCTATGATGGCTACTCCATTTCTTCGAAGGGATTCTTGCCCACAGTCATAGACATAATGATCATCTGAGTTAAAGTCACCCATTCCAGTCCATTTTGGTTCATTGATTTCTAAAATGTCAATGTTCATCTTGTCATCTCCTGTTTGACCACTTCCAATTTTCCTTGATTCATCGACCTAATAAACCAGGTTCCTATGCAACATTGTTCTTTACAGCATTGGACTTTACTTCCATCACCCGTCACATCCACAACTGGGTGTTGTTTATGCTTTGGCTCCATCTCTTCATTCTTTCTGGAGTTATTTCTCCACTCTTCTCCAGTAGCATATTGGGCACCTACCGATCTGGGGATATCATCTTTCAGTGTCATACCTTTTTGCCTTTTCATACTATTCTTGGGGTTCTCAAGGTAAGAATATTGAAGTTGTTTGCCATTCCCTTCTCCAGAGGACTGCATTTTTTCAGAACTCTCCACCATGACCCATCCGTCTCGGGTGGCCCTACACGGCATGGCTCATAGTTTCATTTAGCTAGACAAGCCTGTGGTCCATGTGAACAGATTGGTTAGTTTTCTGTAATTATGGTTTTCATTCTGTCTGCCCTCTGATGGATTATTATTCAATCCAAATCTGAAACAGAAGGGTGGAGGTTAGTTTGTAGGTTGAGAAGGTCATAGATTTATAGAATATAAACTATTTATAGTATAGGATCATTGAAATATCATTTCCAGTAGGCAATGGACATCTCTGAGTTTATTTAAGTATAAATTTCTGGCTTTGATTTTGTAATCTATTGAATCCTTTTTTAATTGACCATATTATTTTCCTTTTCAAGTATGAATTAAGACTTTCTAGTAATTTCATATTGGAATCATTGGTTTTCCTTGGAAAGATAATTTTTTTCAGTCTAAGTAGAAGCTTGTTTTTTATCAACGACTATATATGAAAATAATAGTGACTTCCTGGAAATGAGCCACTGCTTAATCACCTGAGGAAGTTTTAAAAATTAAATGAGTTAATGGACAATGTTTTAAGGTCAAAGCTGAAATACTGATCATGTTATAATAGTGAACTGGTATTCTAAATACTTCACTTAAATTGATAAAGTATCCTTTTAGCTCTAGTATTCTATTATTTCTATAAAGGGACTACTTTATATAACAAACATGGCCTCAGAATTAATGGCAAGAGATACATTAGTTGGATTACATTTATTATAACTCATTAGCTGATCAAATTATAATCAGTCTTTCAGTTTTAAAAAATAAATTTCTAGAGATGTTTATATGATTTTTTCTCAATTACAATGATCATGCATAAAAAAATGAAGCACAAATTACGGAATGAGAGAATTCACCACGAAGACACTGTAGAAAAAGCTACCCTATTTATTAGAAGTAAAATTTTATTTGCTTTTCTTCATGTTTTTAATTTGACTGCAACTATAAAAACATAAGGCCATGAGGATATATATTAAAATACATAGATTTTCTTTTAAAAATTAATTCTATATTATTGTCTTTTGGTATCTAACACAGACATGAATGCCAAATGTTCTAAATTATGTGATATATATATTACCAATCCTATTAAGTTTTTAATGATTGTCATTTATAACACTTCCCTCTAAAATTATTAAAATATCAGAAAAATACCTTTTCAAAAACATGCTACTTTTAGAAATTAATAAAAAATAAATTAACTAAATGTCAATATTTAGGTAAATATTTGACATATAAGTTTTTAGAGTACTGATAGTTAGTAGTACTAACTACTGTATCAGTTCAGTTCAGTTCAGTTGCTCAGTCATGTTCAACTCTTTGTGACCCCATGAACTGCAGCACACCAGGCCTCCCTGTCCATCACCAACTCCCGGAGTCCACCCAAACCCATGTCCATTGAGTCAGTGATGTCATTCAGACATCTCATCCTCTGTCATCCCCTTCTCCTCCTGCCCTCAGTCTTTTCCAGCATCAGGATATTTTCAAATGAATCAACTCTTTGCATCAGGTGGCTAAAGTATTGGAGTTTCAGCTTCAACATCAGTCCTTCCAATGAATACCCAGGAATGATCTCCTTTAGGATGGACTGGTTGGATTTCCTTGCAGTCCAAGGGACTCCCAAGAGTCTTCTCCAACACCACAGTTCAAAAGCATCAATTCTTCTGCACTCAGCTTTCTTTATAGTTCAACTCTCACATTCATACATGACCACTGGAAAAACCATAGCCTTGACTATTGTATAACTTCTGTAATTCTTTATAACTACCAAATGAGGTAATTATGCTTCTGTTAACAGCTAAAGAGAGAGAGAGAAAGACAGTATTATATGTATTGTGGTTACAATATAATATGCATGCATACTTGAGAAGAATTTTGCAGAAGGAAATGTTTTATAGTATTTTTATAATATTATGTGTATATATATATATATTAATTTCTACTGTGAAATTTGGAAGATTTCTTTATACCCTTTAATTTATTCTTTCTGCTAATCTCATTTATTGTTTAAATCCTCATGAGCAAATGTATTCAAAACTGCAGTGGACAGAAAAACATAATTATGATGAACCAATGATTTCCAAGAAACTAGAGTGAGTCTTTTTTTTTTCACAATGATTGTGTTGAGTTTGGATTGGGGGATGGATTGAGAAGGATGCATTTGACAGATAACTATAATATCAGTTCTCTCCATTAGGAATAAAATTGATATGCTATGCTAAAGAATAAAACTTTCACAATTCAGATAAGTGAAAGACTTACTTTAGAATCTGGCTTTATAAAAACAGCATTTTTTTCCCCACATTTTTGATATATTTTTATTTTTATCATTATAAACATGACATACTTTCCCCACAGTTCTGTGCGTTTTGTATATGTATATATATATATATATATATAGCCTCTTCTCCATATACCTCTCTCATTTGGTCTAAGAATTTGAGTATATCATTTTAGCAAATGCTCTTCTCTGTATCAATTCATACTCCTATTACAATAAACTGGTAAAGAGATAACCACAAGATAATGTGATTAGTTCCAAATAAATATCTGTGCATAGTACTATGGGAAATTTCCTAATGGGAAAGTTTTACAATCAGAAAATGAATCATCCATATCCCCTGTTCCTCACTCACTCAGTCATGCCCAACTCTTTGTGACTCCATGGACTTTAGCCTGCCGGGTTCCTCTATCCAAGGGATTTCCCAGTCAAGAATACTGGAGTGAGTTGCCATTTCCTTTTCCAGGGGATCTTCTAGACCCAGGAATCAAAGCCGGATCTCCTGCATTTCAGGCAGATTCTTTACTGGCTAAGCTAATCCTCTGATCTACTTTCAATAAGTTTTTCACTCACAGAATCTATGAATGGACATTAAAAAAAAATGCTTGGTTGTTTAGTTTAAACAAATATATGTACAACCATTCACATGCAGTACTACTATGTGATTACTTAGGTAAATTAAGTTGCTTGGAATTTTCTCCCATATGTAATATTTATTGCATTTGAAGGGGTTATTTACAAACACTGTAAACATAAAAAGCGAGTAGTGCACAGTGCATGTTGACATGCAGTTTTTTAAACTCATATTTAATTTTTCATAAGCTATAGTTTTAATAGTCAGTTCTCATTTTGGTTATATCAAGCTTTGCCATGTTAATGAATTTTTTCTTGCCTTCTTTATTTTTTGAGTGGGTTGCTTTACCATTTTTCTTTTTTTTTATTTTCTAGTTCACTGAATTCTAAATAAGTTTTATGAATGTGGCAAATTCTGATGGTGTTTTGTGTATTAATGGCTCATTGCCCCCCCTTTGTTATCTTTAATCTCTCTTAATTTTTAATGTTCTCCAGATGAAAGACATCTTATATGCAGATTGTTATGATAATCTGTAATCTTCTTAATCCTTTTACTTCTTCAGTTCATAAAGTATAAAATCACTTGTATTCTATTTTTAAAAATGAAACACATATCCAAAGATTTTGAATGTAAAATCATATATGCAGTCAGAAACAGATGAATAAATAGAAGCCCATGCCTCAGGAGAAACTGGAAGAACTGGTCCATGGGAGTTGACAGCTAGGTATGGCTATCTCTATTAAATAGCAACTGAATTGCTTTTCCTAGGAAGGGGATTTTTTAAGATGGATTGGGACTTCTAATGAAGCATAAGCTTCTTAAAATATCACTGCAGTTCTTACTAACGTGTTTCCAGAAATGCATATAGTCAGTTTGAAATCACTCTGACATGACTGGGGACCAATAATCTCAACGCTAATGCTGTATCTCAATTCAGGATCTGGTTAGGGTGAGAAGGGTCAATTGGCTTTAGTTTTTAATCTTCTTATTAGCTCTGTAATGGATATTAAATTGTAAAGTGATTCTAATGAATGCACATAATGGCACAATTTATATTTGCCCTTATTATTTCTCTTCCAGAGCTTCATAGTCCCCCCTTCCAATCTTCTAAATCCCATTTTCCCACAGAGTAGGGGCTCTCCTCTATGTTCCCTCATGCATTATCTCTTGGCTATAACCAAAGTTCTCTAGTACTATCCCTGCCCTTGAGAATGTAATTTATGAGTACCTATATCAAAAAGGCCATGGTCTCTGCATTCAAACAGAGACTATTACTTCTAGTTATGCGAATGCAGGGGCTTCCCAGGTGGCTCAGTGGTAAAGCAGCCACTTGCCAATGCAGAAAATGTGGGTCTGATTCTTGGGTCGGGAAGATCCCTGGAGAAGAAAATGGCACTCCGGTGTTCTTGTCTGGGAAATCTGATGAAAGAAAGAACCTGGCGGGCTACAGTCCATGGGGTCCCAAAAGAGTCAGACACAGCTTAGTGATTAAACAACAATGATGTGAATATAGATAATTCATCTCATCTCTCAGAACCTCAGTCTTCCCATCTGTACAATGTGTATCCCTTTGCAGTGACAATGGAATAAGGAGATGAAAAGCAAAAGTGAAGGAACTCAGCACAAAGTATTTGATAGGGAGATATTTTTAAAACTGAGTCTAAATTACTTATGGATGATTTGTGTCCTGAGACTCATACTTTGATTATCTGGCTAAGAATATTAATAGAATAGAATATTAGGCTTTGTGTAATTTTCCCTTGATCTGATTCAAAAATGCAAGCACAAATCTTCTTTAGTTTTTTCGGTAATAGCTAAAGTAGTGACAAGAAGCAGGCATGGGAGACTATAAAGTATGTATACTCATATTTTATGTTTTTGTTGGAGAGTTGGTATCCCAGTTAGAATTTCTAAATGTTGACTGCAATGAAGTTGCAAATTTATCCATGCTGTACTCAGGTGGGCAAATTTAGCTTCTTTAACTTCTCCATAATTGATTTGATCGTTTCTATATAACTTCTTCCCTCGAATGTTAAACAGACTCACACTCTCATGCATGCACACCCAACCCACACACAAACATACACACACATATGCATGCACTGCAAGTGTAGTGTAAGACTATTTGATAAGCTTAGAATGGACAAATAGTTTTTACCATCAGTTTATGCAGTCAATCTGTTTATGATAATTCAACATTTCATATTTGAATCACAATCCCATATTTTTTCCAAGATAGTATCAGTATATCGAAGTTTGTGTAATCATATTTTGGAAAATATATACTGACTACTGTTCCCAGAGAAAAAACAGAGCAGAACCTCTTCTTGGGCCTGTGCAGATCAAGTTGATGGCTGCTGGGATCTCTTGGTTTCTCAGAGGTCGTTTAATCTCAGCTTGATTATGCCAGCACTGCAATCCCCCCTGAGATCTGACCTTGGCTTTCTGCTCTGGAGGTTCCACTTACAAGGTACTTTCTCTCTCACTTCACTGAAATCCCCAGTAAGCTTTCCAAACAGAAAAATCTGACTCATGTGACATGGGTGCTGAAGAGACCCTCAGGTCTTCCTTCTGTCTCAGCATGTCTCAAAACTCATTTTATTCTCATGGCGGGTATAATGTGAAAGACACAGTCTACAAGTCTAGAAGTCTTCCCACAACAACTGAAACCGAACAGAAATAACCCCTCTTCCTTGGTCTGTGTCTTCAACCTGTTGATCACTCCTCAGAGCCCCTGGGACTGTAGTCAAGCAAAAAAGTGAGAGGTCACAGCTTACCCCTTCTCTGCCTTCTGAAAATCTCCACCCTTCATCCCCCCAATTCCACTGAGCGGCAGGAGTCAGCTTTTCCCCTTCTTCTTTTGATACTCCATAGAACAGAAGAGATGTGCTTTCTTCTTTCCCTTTTTCCTGGCTAAGACACTCATATAGTCTGTCTTCTCCATTTCTAAAATAATATACATTCATTCATTCTGTCACTCTCATGCCTACCAGAAGGAAAGCTGGATTACTAAATAGAAAACATAAATCTGAAGGAATTTCAGAAATTAAAAACTCATTACATACCTTTTATTACTATGTTAACTATTACCTATCATCCCTTATATAAAAGATTTTAGTAAATACAGTAGGAATCAAACTTGATTATAAAAGTAAATTTAGGTTTCATTGTTTGTGATAAATGAAGACATGGTTCATATTTTTGTGGTTGGGAATAAGACTTGTATAACATGTTATGTATGTGAATATATTTTATATATATATATATATATATATATATATATATATATATATATATATTCCTTTTTTTCTTGTCTTTTTCCTTTCCATCTTGTATCTTAGAGAAAAAGGAGGTTATGTAGTTTGTTTGCCTGTATGTTTACATCTTAATTCATTTCTAGAGAAACTCTGGCACTGAATGTAACATTGAACTAGTTTTACCCGGTTGTTTGAGATCTTCACAGCTTGTTGTAACAGTGACCTACACCAGACAAACAGATTTCTTCACCTGTTGTCCAGAAGTCTTTCAACCCTTATTTGAATTAAAGAGTTATCACTTAAAAAAAGTCTATGACTTTATCCTCAAAAAAAAACCATTGCAAATGTGAAAATATTTTACTTATTTCTTTTGCTATGAATGACACATGATTAAATTCTTTAGTGGCATGGATATACTGCTGGCAGACTCCAGTGCCAATGAACAGGAAAGTAAAAAATGATCTTCTTTTTGCACTATTTAAAGGCTATTTTTTAATGGCCAGTGAGAATGACAGCTCTTTGTACCTGATAAAGTTATCTGATTAAGAACCCAACAGTGCCTGAAAATTGTCACTTTAGTCGAGGCCGAATGCCTGAGACATATGTCTTATCCCCTGCTTGCACTTCATGGTTTACAATTTTATTGTTTCTTCACCTGAAATACAATCTGCTATATAGCTATTAGAGCATTACTTTTCCCAGTGCTATAATTAAGGTTTTCTCAGCACTTCCACTGTAACCCCTATTTTTTCAAGGATTTAAAACTGTACTATGAACATTTTTAGATTGGCATTTAATGTTTAAAAGGTAACTATATTTTTTTTCCAATTGAATTAGAAAGATAATTGGATAACTGGAAGTGATGAAATAGATGAAAGTAAGATATTTTCATATTTTTTGAGCTATGTTTTGAAGATGTAATGTAGTTTTAAATGTAGTAGCACACATGTAGCATAAAAGAAATTCTACGGAAGATTCATATGTGGTAAATACAAAATTAACATGTAAACCCACAAATCTGGTCTTCAATTGTCATCAGTGCAGTTGATGCTGTTCCTCCCTGTCTCTTCAGCCAGTGATGCTCTCGAAACTCTGACCTACTACTTCTTCCTGGAGAAGAGTTCTCAACAGGCACAATCACTCTGTCTTGCTAGGAAACACTATGCTCTTTACCTAAGAAGTTAAAAAAAAATCTGGCCCCTGGCATTAGATGGGACAACTTTTATTTATTTTATTTTTGTCTGATATACCCAGAGCTTGAGGGTATTAAACTAGGGGATGGTGGGCAGGTTCATATAAAAGACAAGGAAAGAGAAGTCCCTCAGGGGAGAAAAGAAAGTCAAATATAAGAGTGATGACTTCGGAAACTGATAAGAATTTTCTATGATCCCTCTTTGTGTATTTAGGATTAACAGTGTGAATGCCTACTCCTTGGGGTAATCTGGTGATTAAATAGTCAGAGGAGGTGGGGAAAAGAAATAGGAAAAACAGTGAAGCTTCAAGCTAGAGTTAATCCTCTGCCTATATACCACCCTTTTTCACTTTTCTGGAATCCATCTTGGCTGAGAGATGTGCACATCACCAAGAGGGATTCTGAGTCAGAATGACTGGGCAGAGACAATCAGGAAATTTACCCCATTAAAACCAGAGAGTGTGAGCATGTGGCAAAGCAGTTCTACTGGGTTCACCTACCCTGCTGCTCTCTGCCTGAGCACCCCTTCCCAATAAAGTCTCTTGCTTTGCCAGCACATGTGTCTTCTTGGACAATTCATTTCTAAGGGTTAGACAAGAACCCATCCTCGGGCCCTGTAAGGGGTCCCCCTTACTGCAACAATTACATTCAGCACTGATTGAACACCTAATCTGTGCTGTGTCATGTGCCAGTTGTGATATAGGACATTATGGATTTACTGGAACTAATTCTTAAAACTATTTGCTTCACTTTTTATTCTTTTCTGGCTCTAGAGATTGTTATTGAAAAACAATCTGTACCATGAATGTGACAAACATTTTCTTTATTATTATTGTGTGGTAAATTCCATAAAAATAACAGAACTAGCTGTGAATGTAGAAATAGGATAGGGAAGATTTCCCAGATCCCTAAGATATGGTATTGGCAAAAGTTACAAATAGGCTCTTCAAATTTTTCTCTTTTATTCTTATAGCTTGTCATCAGTTGAAAGGTGATATTAGATACAAATAATTGAAAGAAGTAAAATGATATATATCCAATATGGGTAGAAGAAGAAACTAGAGATATCTAATTTAATTAGATAGAGTTATCTTGCTTAATTGTGCTTTTTAATACATAAAAATAGTACTTATTCTTTAGGTAATATCTCCCAAGTTGCTTAATTCCTTTTTTAAACATCCAATGAAAAACGTTAGAGTAACTGTTAGAAGAAACAAGTCTAATTTGAAATTGAGATTGCATTAATAATCACAGCTCTCATTTTCAACTCATCTGTCTTATTGCTTGTTTTTGTATTTTTTATCCTTTCTAGCATCTATGGTAAATCTCAGGCCACTCTCTTTTTATGACCATTGTTTTTGCTTATATGCACCTAATAGTTGGAATAAAGGTATTACAAAACTTATTAGTACACATCTGCTGCTGATTCTGAGCTTTAAAGACTCTCAGAGCTATTAAGTTTTCTCAGACCAAATGATCTCTCCAGCATTTAAAATTTATCTTTTAAACCACCAGTGTCTTTTAATAATACCCAGCTCTACCCTTTAGTACCTACAGTCAGCTTCTTCTCACTTGCGGGTTTCAATCACCATAAAAGGCTAGCATACCCTTTTGTTGTTGTTGTGTTTTTCTATATTACATAAGATAAAGTTATAATTCTTCTAGACAGCTATCTGGTTCACTTGCAGCTTTGTGTTTTTATTGTGGTTTAGAAGATGAAATCAATAAGCCATTTGAAAAACAGCAGAGCTTTAAACAGTTAAAGCATATTACTTTATCATGATTCTTATGCAAAGTACACAGCGAGATAAAGCAGGTAGGAAATGTACCAGTGCAATCTAGGAAACTTTAATTGTTTAACTATTTCAAAAGCTTTATATCATACAGTAACATTTTGCCCATAAGCCTAATTTTATACACCAAAGCTCTCTTCCCATCTTGTAAAGTTTCCCAGTGCATAAGCATTTATCATTAAATTCTTTGAATTGCCATTAGTTCACTGAGAATAGGCCACTTTAATTTATTTAACATCCTAAGTATCTCTTGCCATGACTATGTTGTCTCATAATACTATTATCTTCTAATACCATTTATATAGCTAATTACTAATCTTTAATTTGAAGTGTGAATAAAGATTTCAAGAAAGACTACTTTGTTTGGTTATGCGATAAAATATAAAGCTGAAAAAAAAGTTATGCCAAAGTGACTTCTATATTTCATTTCTTTATCGTATTTTTAAGAGCCATTATGCTCATTAATAATGACATTAATCTTTCATAAGCTTCTTTCATTTTCAAATCAACTGCCTGTCAACATAATTACCTTTTAAAATCAAATAAAAATATTTACATACATGTTAAGAATCACCTATGTCTTATACATTTTAAATGTGCTAATTACTAGGGGAGAACTAAAAATATCCATTTAGAAAGCAACAGATTTTAAGAGCACTAACATGTATCAAGATTAAAAGAATATTCTATATTGTCAAAAATTGTGTTTTTCCACCAAAATGGCCACAAAATTTCCAATCCCACCTAGCCGTTCACAATTTAACCTGTCCCATTTCCACCAAGAGGTAGGGGTTATATTGACTTTCTTTGAGTCTAGGTGGGCTTGTGATACACTTGTAGAATAGCTTATGAGGGAATTGATACTATGTGACTTCTAAGGCTAGTTTATAAAAGGCAATACAGGTTCTGCTATGTTTTCCAGTTTGGATCCCAAACCTGTGTGTAAGAAGTTTTATATGCCTTAGAGGCAACGTATAGGTGTGACAGTCAACAACTCCAGCAGAGCCCCTCGGTTTATAGCTTGCTGGCCACGTGAGGGAGCTATTTTGGTCATTCAGCCCAGGGGAATTTGCAGAAAATTAAAGCCCTAGCTGATATGTGGTCACAAACAGAACAGAAACTCCAAGTCAGAACTGCCAAACTCAGTTGTTGATGACTCACTGACTCATCAAATCATGATAAAAATAAATGATTGCTTTAAGTTGCTAAGTTTTGGGATAATTTGTTACATAGAAATAATACTCAGCACAGAAATCTGTGACTGGGTTGAGATAATGCTGTTAAAAACAAAAAGAAAGAAAGAAAGAAAGACGACCCCCAAATGTATGGCATTTACTTTGAGAATGAGCAGTGGCAGAGGACAGAATGTGGGGGTGGGTCTTGAAGAGATCCCAAAGATGCTGCTAGTGGGGGCTTAAAGTAAAGTGAATCTAACCCTGGAAGACAGAGTAGATCCTATTTCCTACCTGATTATCATGTATGCTCTTTAGTACAGTCTCACCTTCACTGTTGTTGGTAGAGTTTAATTCTAGCAGTTTTGAGATAACTTTTTCATCTATACTTGTCCTTGTCCTTTGACACATACAGAGAAAGAGAAAAGTACATATTTATATTTATGGATAAACATACAATATAGTTAGAGAAATAGAAGACATATATACACCTATAAGAAAGAACATCTTTTTAAATTTCCATCCCTTTTCTGTTGTTAAGAGAATATTGAAATTTAAAGAACCATTTGCGGAAGATAATTTGGCTACATAATGCAAATTTAATACATGCCAGGTACCAATCCTGATCCACACTGTCTGTGTGGCAAAGGGAAGATATACCCTTTCTTCACTTCTCTCATACTTTCTTCGTCACACACCACCATGCTGTGCCTACTCAAATGCCTGCCAGAGAATGCCATTCAGAACTGGTTAGGGGACCCTGTAGTGCAACACAAATAGACAATGTGGCAAAATTACCACGACAGATAAAAAGAAAATTATATTAAAAACACACACACACAAACACACAGCTATTGTTGATTTTGAGTCCTCCTACATTCCATCCGCTCTGTTGAGCTCTCAGTGTATCTTCCAGAAGGTGGCATAGACAGTTAAGTAAACTGTCAAAAATTACGCAGCTACTAACTGACAGAATTTGTGAAACAAACAAGCAAAGAACCAGACAACCTGACTTCAAAATCCAAGTCCTTAAGCACTATGATATATTGCCTCTGGAAAATGACACCTGCAATATAAAAGAGTGATCTCTCCAGTAATGTTTTTTAATGTTAAGAAACTACTGGACCCAAGTGGTCTCTCAGTCCCAGTTTTAGTGACTATAAAATTAAATATGTACACATATCATAGGATCCAGTGCATACACTGTGAAGTGTAAAGGATTTTTATAGACACGATTGTAGCTGTATTATCATTATTGAGGTTGCCACATGGAAATATTTCAGAATAGCTGTACTGCTATACCTCAGCAGTGGAATAATGAAACTTGACAACACACAAATGAGGACTGTCTTTTCATTTGTTTTTGCCTCAATTTAGAAAGCAATAGCTCTGTTGCATTAACATGGAATTCTGATCATCAGTTTCTAAACAAAGCCTAGAGTTCATGCTTGCATTGGAGTGTTTAACTTAATTATATCTATTACATTTAAGTATATTTCTTTTGATGAAGAGGGAACATACCAGGAGGGAAACCATATAGATTATTTCCTTTGTGGACTCATCATCAAAAAGATATAGAAATACAAAGCCTTTTGTAGTTCTACTTGGCAGAGTAAACTAAGACCTCAGAACAAATAGAAGCCTTCTTAAGCCTTCTATTTGTCTCCTGAGCTGAGATGTAAGCACTGAGCAAGCTCTATGTGCTAGGAAAGCGGTACACAGCACCAGGGCTTCATGCTTTGTCTAATACATATGGATGCAGCAGCTTTTCATGAAGGGAGTAGCTCTGCCGCTGGCATAAGAGAAAAGAAAAGAAGTTGTCTAATTCTAAGCTAAGGCCAGGAAGGTCAGCAAGGAGAGCATACTTTACTTTGCATGTAGGACTAGCTTGAACGGTCGTGACTGTGGCTGGAGGTCTAAGTTTCAATCCAAGCATGACAAGAAAACTATAAAAAAATAACCAAAAGCGAAATAGCGAAAACCTGGGAGGAATCAATAGAATAAAGGAGGTAGGGTTTGTTTCTCCTTTAGTTGTGTATATTAAAGAAATTGATTTGTCATCCAAACAATAAAATCTATGCAAGCTAATTAAATATAAAACCTTTCATTACCTAAATTTTCTCTCAACAAAGGATGATATTAAAATGTCAATGATAGTAACAACTTAAGAAGCCAGCAGAAATGTAATCAATGACCCACATGTTAGAGTGGATTATGTTTGAGTAGCTTAAGTAGGCAGAATTTTTTCTAGGATAGAGAGATTTTATCTTATATCCATTACATATTATTTTCAAACACAACTCAGGAGGAAAAACACTGTCAAAATTCATTTCAAGATATTGATGTTCAGAATAAAATTACTATATTAATTAAAAGGAATTTTAAAATAAAAAAATGGTAAACCTCTTTGAGTGTCAATCTCCATAGTTTTGCCAAATGTATGTATTAGCTTGTAATAGTTTGTATCATGATGTCTGATAGTAGATTTTTTTACAGTAGTGTATTAGACCTTTAGGAAAGCTTTATTCTTCAAAATATATTATGAGATCAATGTTACATATGTGACAAAGAGCTATTAAAAATGCTTTTAGAATACGTGATTTATATATTGATTCAGTTCTTAAATAATAGCATACTAAAATGTGTCATAAGAAATATTCAGATGTGTGCATTACAATGTGACTATTTTTAGGATTTAGGTGTGAGAGCAGACTAATGCACAGAGATTCCTGACATTTTACAGGAGACAGTGATCAAGACCATCTCCAAGAAACAGAAATGCAAAAAAAAACAAATGGTTGTCTGAGGAGGCCTTACAAATAGCTGAGAAAAGAAGAGAAGCTAAGGCAAAGGAGAAAAGCAAAGATATACCTCTATAAATGCAGATTTCCAAAGAATAGCAAGGAGAGAAAGAAAGTCTTCCTCAATGATCAATGCAAATAAACAGAGGAAAACAATAGAATGGGAAAGACTAGAGATCTCTTCGAGAAAATTAGAAATACCAAGGGAACATTTCATGCAAAGATGGGCACAATAAAGGACAGAAATTGTATGGAACTAACAAAAGCAGAAGATATTAAGAAGAGGTGGCAAGAATATACAGAAGAACTATACAAAAAAGATCTTAATGGCTCAGATAACCATAATAGTGTGGTCACTCACCTAGAGCCAGACATCTTGGAATGTGAAGTCAAGTGGGCCTTAAGAAGCATCACTACAAACAAAGTTAGTGGAGGTGATGGAATCTCAGCTGAGCTATTTCAAATCCTAAAAGATGATGCTGTGAAAGTGCTGCACTCAATATGCCAGCAAATTTGGAAAACTCAGCAGTGGCCACAAGACTGGAAAAGGTCAGTTTTCATTCCAATCCCCAAAAACGCAATGACAAAGAACGTTCAAACTACCGCACAATTGCACTCATCTCACATGCTACCAAAGTAATGCTCAAAATTCTCCAAGTCAGGCTTCAACAGTACATGAACTGAGAACTTCCCGATGTTCAAGCTGGATTTAGAAAAGGCAGAGGAACCAGAGATCAAATTGCCAACATCTGCTATATCATAGAAAAAGCAAGAGAGGTGCAGCGAAACATCTACTTCTGCTTTATTGGCTACATCAAAGCCTTTGACTGTGTGGATCACAACAAACTATGGAACATTCTTAAGGAGACGGGAATACCAGACCGTCTTACCTGCCTCCTGAGAAATCTGTATGAAGGTCAAAAAGCAACAGTTAGAACCAGACATGGAAAAATAGACTGGTTCCAAATTGGAAAAGGAGTACGTCAAGGCTATATATTGTTGACCTGTTTATTTAACTTATTTGCAGAGTACAACATGAGAAATGCTGGGCTAGTGAAGCACAAGCTGAAATTAAGATTTCCAGAAGAAATATCAATAATCTCAGATATGCAGATGCTGCTGCTGCTGCTAAGTCACTTCAGTTGTGTCCGACTCTGTGCGACCCCACAGACGGCAGCCCACCAGGCTCGCCCTCCCTGGGATTCTCCAGGCAAGAACACTAGTGTGGGTTGCCATTTCCTTCTCCAATGCATGAAAGTGAAAATTGAAAGGGAAGTCACTCAGTCACGTCCGACTCTTAGCGACCCCATGGACTCCAGCCTACCAGGCTCCTCCGTCCATGGGATTTTCCAGGCAAGAGTACTGGAGTGGGTTGCCATTGCTTTCTCCGGATATGCAGATGACACCACCCTTATGGCAGAAAGCCAAGAGGAACTAAAGAGCCTCTTGTTGAAAGTGAAAGAGGAGAGTGAAAAGGCTGACTTAAAACTCAACATTCAAAAAACAAAGATCATGGCATTCGGTCCCATCACTTTATGGCAAATAGATGGGGAAACAATGGAAACAGTGAATGATTTTATTTTCTTGGGCTCCAAAATCACTACAGATGGTGACTGCAGCCATGAAATTAAAAGACTCTTGCTCCTGGGAAGAAAAGTTATGACTAACCTAGACAGTGTATTCAAAAGCAGAGGCATACTTTGCTGACAAAGATCTGTCTAGTCAAAGCTATGGTTTTTCCAGAAGTAATGTATGGATATGAGAGTTGGACCATAAAGAAAACTGAGTGGCAAAGAATTGATACTCTTGAATTGTGGTGTTGGAGAAGACTCTTGAGATTCCCTTTGACTGCAAGAAGATCAAACCAGTCAATTCTAAAGGAAATCAGTCCTGAATATTCATTGGAAGGACTGATGCTGAAGCTCCAATAATTTGGCCACCTGATGCAAAGAAGTGCCTCATTGAAAAGTACCCTGATGAGGGGGAAGATTGAAGGCAGGAGGAGAAGTGGATGACAGCAGATGAGATGGTTGGATGGCATCACCAACTCGATGGACATGAGTTTGAGGAAGTTCCAGGAGTTGGTGATGGACAGGGAAGCCTGGCGTGCTGCACTCCATGGGATTGCAAAGAGTCGGACACGAGTGAGCAACTGAACTGAACTGAGCAGTCTAAATCTCAGCAGTTCAGTTGCATACAAAAATATATTCGGGTTTAGAAAGAGTAATAAAAAATGAATAACACTTAGACTAAGATAGAATATCAACTGTATAGTTATTATGGCAAGTCATGTAGGGGATCATCAAAACCAAAACAATCCAAAACAATGGATTATTCCTGGGAAGTTAAGTGAAGCTTCTCAAAACAGTGCTATTTAAATTACGCCTTGAGAAATAAATAGTTAATCAGATCTGTGTGTGAGTAAGAGAATTCTGACGCCAATATGAAAAATGATAGAGACCTAAAGAAGCTAGAGAAAGGAATATTTATTTTAATTTTTTTAAATAAAATAGTTTAAATTTATTTATAATTATAAAATGTATCTTACAACATTAAATTCATAAAATTTCAATGAATTTCTGTATGTAAATCAGCTACATTTAGTTTTTAACATATTGTCCCATTTGCTGCATGATAAAACAAAACAAATTATTGATACACACAACTAAGATCCATAAATCAATAAAGCAAAAATTGAGCGTGCATCTATAAAAAATTAGAAATATGTTCTAAATAAATAATACTATTAAGCAAAAGCAAATTAAAATTTCCTTGAATGATTAGTATTCAGCTCATATTAAAATTTTCATAACTGTCTCAAAAATGCCTTCAGCTCTTTTCAGTGTGCACACTGTATGCTGTTATCTCTTTAACCTTCTTTAATCTAGAAACAGGTCTCCCTCTTATGTTTTCTTCATGGCATTACTTTTTCAAGACCATAGTGTTGTGTTACAGAATGTCACATAGTCTGGATTTGTCTGTGTACTTGAGGTGTTATTAAATTGATCTTCATTCTCTTGTATTTCCAAGAAAAAGGAAGTTAAGTTTAAAGAACTGATTATATTCAGGTGAAATTTTATTTGGTGTGGACTCTGCAGTCTTCATGACATGACATTAGGAAACTCATCAGATCGGGTGGACTCTCCATTAGCAATGCTATACTGTTGTTTAAGGTGGTGCTATAGTTCATTTTCACTTCTCTGTAATATTCTTTTACTTTTAGCCATTCTCTTCTTGAAGGAGAGCTTTGTTGCAAAAACTATGCTATAATGAGCATATAACATATGTGTATGTATGTGTTTATTAGGATATAGAACAAAAAAGGATCATGAAATCATAAATTCTGTTAATGTTTCATATTAAAAATAATGAAAGATTGTTTTCCAAGGTAGTTTTACCAGCTTACATTCTTATGTTATGCTCTCATCCCTTTATTTAATCTATATTCATATTTACTCTTGTCAGGTAGATTTTTTTCAATTGCTTAATTTTAAATAAGACATCTTTATAATTTTATATATCACTGATATCATAAATTAGATTATAATAGGGCACAAGGAAACTTTGGGGATGATGGCTTTGTTAATTATGTTAATTATGGTGATAATTCTAAGAGCGAATATATAAAATTGTACAATTTACATCTATATAGTTTATTGTATGTCAGTTATTCAGGGGTTCTGAACCTCTGGGATCTCAGGCCTGATGATCTGAGGTGGTGTGGATGTAACAATAATAGAAATAAAGTGAATAAAAAATGTAATGTGCTGGAATCATCCCCCCATCCCTGGTCCGCAGAAAAATTGTTGTCAACAAAACCAGTCCCTGGAGCCAAAAGTGTTAGGGACCATTGATTACTTCAATAAAACATAAGTCTTTTGCATTCATAAAGTAAGCCACTTTTTTACAATGTACTACGTGATATGGTTTCTTCTTTTTGTTCTGTTTTATTTTAGTATTTTGACATCTATATTCATTCATAAATGGGATTGTTTTCTACCTTTTTACCCCTTGCCTAAAAACATAACCAAGATCTCAACTTGTCTGTGGGTTGTTCATTTGGGAAAGTTGTAAAAACACAAGAAAGTGAAGGACGTGCAACCGAGAAAGCCAAAAACCAATACAGATGGAATCACTAAGCTGGTTACCACTGTGTGCAACTGGAGCCCAGTCTTGCTGGGGACATGTTGAATCAATTAAGAGAATTATCCACTTATTCATTTGCTTAATTTTATTTTCCCTGATATGAACAAGCTTAATTTATTATTATTTGTAAACAAACAAGTTTCCCAGGATTAGTGAAAGAGAATACATATAATATACCTAAAGATCCGCACCTAGACCACAAAAACAGATGAAAATGGAAGAGAAAATCAGAGAACTAGAGGAGCTACAGCACCAGATAAGAGCTTAACAGACAGGCTGCTAGCAGCAAATAAGGGAAGAGCCCACTGCACATAAAGCTGAGGTCAGAGGTGGACTGAGGGGCTGTGGCATGGAGCACCAGTAATGCTGTGATTTTGAAATATGACTACATTTTGTACTGTCCTCCCAAGAGTAGGTGAATTCTATATTCTAGTCACTTAAACCTTCAGCCTTTGCTGTGTTCTTGGAGCCCTAGCCATTAAACTCAAACGCTTAGTGGTCACCATACTGTGAGGGACCTCAAGTTATACGGAGAGGACACATGTAAATAGACATTCCTAGCTGATCCTGGTCTACAAATCATCTCAGCCTAGATGACATGTTGAATGAGTACCCAGATAATTCTCACCCTCTGTTGTATTCATCACCTGCAGATATTTTAAAAGAATGTTTTATAGAAAGAGCTGATGCTTTCCAGATGGGCCAGATGTTTCTAAGCTGCAAACATTTGTAGAGTCACCATATATTGCTACCAGAGAAGTGCAAATGGAGATAGGAAACAAAGATGAGTCAACCCAGATCGCCCTAACAGAATGCCTGCCCCACACAAAATGGTTTTTGTTTTACGCCACTCACTTTAGGGTAATATTTATGCCAAAAACTGGAATAAAGCATACCTGTCACAGCCAGTAAAATCACTTCCTCCTGTAGTTCTTATTTGTAGGAAGCAACAAGGTCATATAATGAGTTAAAAAAGTATTTCTCCATTTATTTTCTCTGTTAGAGTTTCAGGCTTGAACTCCCTATTCTTCACTCACCTTAGTAATTCAAGAGAGAGACTTACATTTGGTCTAAATCATCTTGCCTTTTATCTGTATTTTTCCCAGCCTATTGTCTCAATTACATTCTCCTGTATTATGAAGTTTCATCTTTCAAGTTCTTAATCTTCTGAGATTCAAGAAAAAAGAACAAAAAACTAGTCATTGCAGTCAGCATTCGGTTGTTTTTTGAAGTATTTTGTCCATGTCTTGAACATTTGTAATCATAGGAGACATTTTTCAAGACTTGGCTTTCTTTAGTGTTTTCTTTTTCTCTTCTCTCTCTCTGTTCAGACGCACATTTGATACTGACTGAACTATGTTAGCATTTTTATGAGCTAATATACTTGCTTTATAATTTCCCATCAAGTAACCCCTAGCAAATGGCTTCTTTTGAAATATGTTTTGGTCTTAACATTTTAAGTGGCAGCAAATCCTTAAAAATACTTTTAAAGACTTATAAAATACACTTATAAAAACTATTGCTTTTTAAAAATTAACCAGGCTCCAGCCTAAGGCCTTAAATCAGAAATGCTAATGAAAGAGAAGTAACTATTTTTGCCAGGTGTTTCTATGTGTATTGTTTCATTTCATTTATACAACACTTCTTGATGTTTGTTATTATCATCACATTTTAGGGACGGACATCATAAATTTCATAGGGATTACTTTATAGTTTTGGGTCAATGCATATAGCTAATAAGCTGCACACTTAAAATATGAAACTAAAATCTCTGATTTCCATGACTTATATATAAAACACTTAGCCCAGTTTCTGCTGTATACAATCATGTTATTATTGAAGATAATATTTATGCATATTTTGATACTGTCAGCAATTCTAATTTTTCTAGAAGTTATCTTACAAGATATATAGGTTACTCAGTCAAATGATATTTCCATGTTAATTTGCTTTTTTAGAAAGTTTAATCAATTTAGAGTCTCATAAACAATATAGATACATATATCTTTTATACTTTTTACTTTTTAAATGGTATAATTTAATGTTTTATGAAACGAGTAGAAGAGTTACAAGTTTATTTTAGTTAAATGACCAAAGTTTTATATCAGAAATATTTTAAATTTTCATTTTATTGATGGGCAACATCTAGGGCCTAACTTCTTTTTTTAAATAGTTTTGTTTCAGACTATGTAGAGGGAAAAAACAGTATTTTGTTATCACTGAGACATTCATTGTTCTCATTGATCATACTTACTTTTTTCTATCTGGAGAACATATTTCTTCTTTTTATGTATAATTACACATAAATTTGTTAGTTTTCTTAGAAAACTTTTAAATTTTTCATTAATGCTTTCATTAAGAAATAAGGATCCCCTTATGTTTAAATTTATAATTGTGAATCATGTTTGCTTTCCCAGTTAACTGAGAAACTGTTTTGTTATGATTTTAAAATTAGCAGTAAAACTTAGCAAGCCAGTATAGGAGAATAAATTAAGTGCCACTGCTTACACTAATGAGAGGAAATAGAGTTTGGCATAATCTATCATTTTTCGTTTAGTGACTGGTACTATATATATAAGAGAACTAGGTGTGTTAGGGGAAAAAAATCACTGTGATATGCCTAAGGAATCTTAAATTAGAAAAAAAATATTTGGATAAGTGAATAGCACATTGAGAATATCTGCAAAGGGTAGATGAGAAACACTGCCTTTTACCCAACTCTCTCAATATTTGCAGAGAGGTGTAAAATTCTCTAAAGGGCAAAGTCTATTTTCTGGGTATTGCTCAATAGGAAATTGAACAACAGACTGCATGAAAAAAAGAAGAAACAAGACAAGAATATGATTTTGAGGAAAATCCTCTAAGAGTATGTTTAAAATTAATATGATCCAAGTGTTGGCTCTTTCCTTTCACTCAATGTTAAAGTTAGTCTTTGAAAATTATGAGAGTTGTACTTACAAACTATATTTCAATTCTATCATCTTTTAAAATAGTATCTTACACTAAATTTTACCTTCTTATTTTATACGTCCTATCAAAACTCTTTTGTATTGGGAATGTTTTCATTATATAACCCTGGTTTCCATTACTTTTCTCTTATTCCCTGAGTGTTTCTTTTAGTTATGGTGTCCTTCATGAGATGATTTCCCACTGTTTCTTTTGAAAATTAATATTATGAAAAGACTTCAGATATTTCAGATATATTTATCTCATAATTATATACATGATTAATTCTGTTAAAATATATATCTCTTCTTTTTTAATCTCACTGATATAGAATATAGTCTTGATGAGGGCCAGGAATTGTTTAACGCTGTATCATCAGTACTATGAAATAGCATCTGACACATGTACCATTCCTAATAAATATATGATGAATTAACAGCATAAACAGTCTTACAAAATAAATGTACATTTATTTCAACAAAAGTGACTTTTAAATCTTATGCCAAACATAGTAGTCTTAATAACTCTATAGTACTGCATTATATGGATTATCTCTCCCTCACACACACACACACACAGACACACACCAAACACAAAGAAAGTTTTCAGTGTATCAATGAGTGATACATAGCTTATGTATCTGTCATTATTTACATCTTAATTTCATGTCCCAGGGAAAACAACTGCTTGCATTTTTTTCTCATTCAGATTTACGTTTAAGTGCTGCTATGATGTTAGTTCCTCTACCTGGAATGATTTTCCTTTTCTGTGTTTGTTAGGGCAATTAAATATTACATATTGAAATGTTTAGGAACAATTGTTTTAAATTCAAATTTGTTTTAAATTCAAATTGATTTCACTGCAACAAGTATGGCCCCACTAAATATTTAATAAGCAGTTCTTTCTAGTTAGTAGATATTTATGCTTGCTTTCCCGTATACAAGAAATCTCTTCATGCTCCTAAGTGGGATGGGAGGAAACGGAATTGGCAGAAATTATTCTTGAAATATGGTAAGATTTTTTTTTTCTTCTAAAGCAAGCCAGTCTTGCCCTCATTCTAACTCCTCTAGCTGAAAAGCACAGAGCTATAAGAAATCTCCCCCATGTCTGTATCCTGGTCGTGATCCACATGAGGTATGTGTGTTTGTGTTTATATTTATGTTTCTTTTTATCATTGGAAAACACATAGAAATGTACCTGAAACTTTTGAAGGGGAAATTTTTCCCAGTCTGAATCAAGGAAATGCAAATTTTTTAATTAAATGAGAATTAGTCTGGAAATACAAACATATGTTCAACAAGAACAAAAAGTAAATAAAAATTTGTATTCAGAATGGAGCAAAATCACAAAGAAAAAAAAATAGGGCACAAATCATTTAGTGATCAAATAATAATAATAAACTTATATTTGTCTTAATTTTTAATACATATCAGAAAAATGAATTAGATTACATTATAGAGTGTTCCATTGTTGAAAATACTTTGCTATGACACATGTAATATCTATCCATCTTTCAAGACATAACCCTTGAGGCAGCTCCTTCTGAAAGTCTTTTCTGACTCAGATTTCATGTTGCACAAGTTGCTTTTCCTTTGTATTCTGTCTCCTCTCTGAAATCTCTTTACCATGAGCTTACCAGTTTTTATTTCTTTATAACCAAACTAATTTGAACTAGATTTTGTTGTTCAGTCACACAGTCATGTCCAACTCTTTGTGACTCCATGGACTGAAGCACGCCAGGCCTCCCTGTCTTTCACCATCGCCCAGAGCTTGCTCAAACTCATGTCCATCGAGTCAGTGATGCCATCCAACTATCTTGGCCTCTGCTATTCCCTTCTCCTCCTGCCTTCAATCTTTCTCATCATCAGGGTCTTTTCTAATGGGTTGGCTCTTCGCATCAGGTGGCTAAAGTATTGGAACTTCACCTTTAGTATCAGTCCTTCCAATTAATCTTTAGGGTTGATTTCCTTTAGGATTGACTGGTTTGATCTCTTGGCAGTCCTAGGGACTCTTAAGAGTCTTCTCCAACACCACAGTTCAAAAGCATCAATTCTTCGGCTCTTTGGCTTCTTTATGGTCCAACCTTCATATCCATACATGACTATGGGAAAAACCATAGCTTTGACTATATGGAACTTTGTTGGCAAAGTAATGTTTCATTTTTTAATATGTTGTCTAAGTTTGTCATAGCTTTTCTTCCAAGGAGCAAGCATCTTCTAATCTCATGACTGCAGTCAAAAGACCCCAGCTTATACACTTTAGTATTCACTTGTCTAGTATATAATATATGCTAAGTTTAAAGAAATGTAAAAATTGTTAGCCCTTTGTATTTCTAGTTTATAAAAATGCAGGCTGTGTGTCTAATATTAATATTACTTGAAGATCCAGACAGTAAAATCACCAATGGAGAGAATACTTTCCCTCACCCTTGACAAGGTCTCCCATGAATGGCATGCTTTGGAGAAACAGCACCTTCTAAAGTGGTTGTGTCAAAGTGTGAGGCCCAGAGCAGCCACATCAATAGCACCTAGAATATGTTTAAAATGTAAACTCTCAAGGTCCCCATAGAACTACTGAAATAGAACACTGGGAATAGGTCAAAATCTATATTTTCACCTGTCCTCAAAGTGATCTGACTCTCACTAAAGTTTGAGATACAGTGTTCTGCAGGGTGGTCCCGAACTTCAGGATTTAATGTCTGAAGATCCAAGATGGAGCTGATGTAATAATAGAAATAAGTGCACAGTAAATGTAATGTGCTTGAATTATCCTGAAACCATCCCCCCACCCTGGCCCATGGAAAAATTGTCTTCCACGAAACCAGTCCCTGGTGCGAAAAAGGTTGGTACCACTGCTCTAGGGCATTGATGCACTGTGTAGAAATACTGGAGCCAATTGTGAGGCTTTTGGAAATTGTATATGTGCTCCATCTTCTCCAAGGAGGAAATTCTCACACTCCCCTATAGGTTTATAAGCCACAGTGACAACTAATAATAATGCCCTGCCCTGCCTCAGCATGGGTTTCTCTGATAACTGACATCACATGTGTCTATCACATTCAACCCTTCTCTGATCAATAATACAACTTGTGCATCCTATCCATATCTTTATACTCCAGTAAAGGCAGCCTTTAGTAGACAAACATAACCTAAGAACATTCTATAAAATGAAACTATACCCAAATAATTTCAAAATCAAGATTTGATCTAAATATAAATATTTTTTGATAGCTGATCTAATTTTTAAAAGAATGAAGAATATAGTTTCTTTGTATGCACAAATAAAATTAAAATAATGTTGAAATCAGTCATTATTTGATCACATAATACACTGTCACCTACTTTATCTAGTTGCCTGAAAGGCATAAAGTACTTTCCTCAAAGACACAAATTTCCTACATAGCCATTATAGTGGTTTCACATGAAGAGACTTTTCTGTTGATGGTGATATGATAATATATTTCAAAATGTGTGCTTCATGTGTAGCTTACAGTGGAAAAGAATATTTAGGTGATTTTTGCATCACACAATTTTAAATGTCATCCACTATGTGTAAAGGATGAATTTACTAATATGTATTAGCTTCTATGCTGTGCTGTGCTTGGTTGCTCAGTCCTGTTCAACTTTGTGTGACCTCATGGACTATTGCCCTCCAGGCTCCTCTGTCCATGGAGATTCTCCAGGCAAGAATACTAGAATGTGTTGCCATGCTCTCCTCCAGGGGATGTTCCCAACCCAGGGATCGAAACTGTATCTCTTGGATTGGCAGGCAGATTCTTTACCACCTGAGCCACCAGGGAAGCCCATTTAGCTTCTATAATTTTACCTTATTAACAAGGATTTTTAAGTAACTTGGAAACATAGATAAGACAGAGGTCAGACAAAAATTTAATTTATTGGCAGTATTCCAAATGAAGCAACAACACATGTATATCTTCATAATGTTTTATCAACTACATAAAACCTAATATATAAAATGTTGATATTGATGTTTTCTTGTTCAGAAAGAAGTTTGCTTCACAATTTTAGACATTATCTTCTAACATATTTTGACAGGCTATATTACTATTATTTGAATTAATCCTCACACTGTCTTTAATTTTTGTAGATTGAAGGCAAGAAACAGAGACTGTAGACGTTATAGAGACATTATTTAGAATTAGCATCTATTCTAGGCTAAGCTGAGATACTTATACGTAGTCTATTTTACTCTTCTTTTTGCTCTATATAATTTTGACATTCAGTCCCTATGTGCAATTAATTTTGATGCAATGTCTGTGTATAAAACTCATTAATGCATTTATTTATTTTTCTCAATATCTGTTTACTTTTAAATAAATCTGTACTTTTTACAACATTCCTAGAAACACATACTAGAAAGTATTGAAGTCATATGTAATACCACATGAATTTCTTTTAAGCCTGAAGATGCATTTTTACTTTTTCACTCAAAACTTAGAAAATATAGAAGGCATGAGGGTCAAAAACACAGAAAAACATAATGTTTTAATCTAAAGAGTATACATTCTTTATCTTACCACTGATCAAGTTCATATCACAATAAATTATTTAATTAGATCCACAAAAATTTTCCTGTTTTTAAATGAACATAAAGATCGAATTCCTAACATGAAAACAATTGTTAATTTGCACATACATTTCCTTTGTTAGTTATATTTTGCTTCACATTTGAAATGAAATTAACCAACTTTGCATCTTTGCATTATTTTAATGACAAAATAATAATAAAATTCATGGCAATGTGGTTAGCACTCCTAAAAGGACAGAATTTAGTTAATGTGGTTCTTGCCTTTGGGATAATTCAATAGAAACTAGTTTATATAGGACCCTGACTATTCTATAATTTTACATTTAATGCCCAATTTTATCCACCTGTGATTTTTCACATAGACAAACTATAGACATATATACAATCAGGCAGCCTATTAACATATTACCATATGTATTTGTGGGCTTTTACAATTTAAAATGCTTTCCTATTTGTACTTTATGTGCTTATTAAAATAGTGATTTATGCAAAAGGCATAAATTACATTTTCTTTATCTGCAGGGCTTCCCTGGTGGCTCAGTTGGTAAAGAATCTGCCTGCAATGCAGGAGACCTGGGTTGAATCCCTGGGTTGGGAAAATCCCTTGGAGAAGGAAATGGCAACACACTCCAGTACTCTTGCCTGGAAAATTCCATGGACTGAGGAGCCTGGTAGGCTACCACGGACTGAGGAGCCTGGTAGGCTACAGTCCGTGGGGTCACAAAGGGTCGGACACGACTGAGCGACTTCACTTTCACTTTATCTGCAAAGTATTTATTATATCTAAAGAAGTTGTTTGATAGAATCTAAGTATTTGGATAAATTAACATGGCTAAATGTTTCATAGTTAAGAGGCAAACACATTTTACTCCAAATGTATAGCTTTTTCCTATAGAACATTATGTCTCTATATCTCCCCTTAGAACATTACCAGGTCTCTAAAAACAGTTAAAGTCCCAATCAAATCCAGGAGAGGGATATCTTAAAAGTTAAAGTACATGAAAAAAGAAAGGAGTTTGGGGACAACTGTAACATACATTATTTAGGCAGTTTTAGCTGGATGTATTTATGAGAGGCTGCTTTCAAAGAAATATCCTTAAAATGACAGCGGTGGCTCAGATGGTAGAGTCTGCCTGCAATACAGGAGATCCAAGTTTGATCCCTGGGTCAAGAAGATCCCCTGGAGAAGGAAATAACAACCCACTCCAGTATTCTTGCCTGGCAAATCCCATGGACAGAGGATCCTGATGGGCTCCTGGTAGGCTACAGTCCAGTTCAGTTCAGTTCAGTCTCTGAGTCCTGTCCAACTCTTTGCGACCCCATGAATCGCAGCACGCCAGGCCTCCCTGTCCATCACCAACTCCCGGAGTTTACTCAAACTCATGTACATCCTGTCGGTGATGCCATCCACCCATCTCATCCTCTGTCATCCCCTTCTCCTCCTGCTCCCAATACTTCCCAGCATCAGGGTCTTTTCCAATGAGACAACTCTTCGCATGAGGTGACCAAAGTATTAGAGTTTCAGCTTCAACATCAGTCCTTCCAATGAACACCCAGGACTGATCTCCTTTAGGATGGACTGGTTGGATCTCATTGCAGTCCAAGGGGCTCTCAAGAGTCTTCTCCAACACCACAGTTCAAAAGCATCAATTCATCAGCACTCAGCTTTCTTTATAGTCCAACTGTCACATCCATACATGACCACTGGAAAAACCATAGCCTTGACTAGATGGACCTTTGTTGGCAAAGTAATGTCTCTGCTTTTTAATATGCTATCTAGGTTGGTCATAACTTTCTTTCCAAGGAGCAAGCATCTTATAATTTCATGGTTGCAATCACCATCTGCAGTGATTATGGAGACCAAAAAAATAAAGTCTGCCACTGTTTCCACTGTTTTCCCATCTACTTCCCACAAAGTGATGGGACCAGATGCCATGATCTTAGTTTTCTGAATGTTGAGTTTTAAGCCAACATTTTCACTCTCCTCTTTCAATTTCATCAAGAGGCTTTTTAGTTCCTCTTCACTTTCTGCCATAAGAGTGGTGTCATCTGTGTATCTGAGGTTATTGTTATATCTCCTGACAATCTTGATTCCAGCTTGTGCTTCCTCCAGCCCAGCGTTTCTCATGATGTACTCTGCATATAAGTTAAATAAGCAGGGTGACAATATATAGCCTTGACATACTCTTTTTCCTATTTGGAACCAGTCTGTTGTTTCATGTCCACTTCTAACTGTTGCTTCCTGACCTGCATACAGGTTTCTCAAGAGACAAGTCAGGTGGTCTGGTATTCCCATCTCTTTCAGGATTTTCCACAGTTTGTTGTGATCCACACAGTTAAAGGCTTTGGCATAGTCCATAAAGCAAAAATAGTTATTTTTCTGGAACTCTCTTGTTTTTTCGATGATCCAGCGGATGTTGGCAATTTGATCTCTGGTTCCTCTGCCTTTTCTAAAACCAGCTTGGACAGGCTACACTCTATGGGGTTGCAAAGAGTCAGACGTGATTGAGTGAATAACACTTTCACTTTCGCTGTAAAGGTAAAAAGTCGTTTGGATATACAAACTTTAGAATATCTGGATGAGAAAAGAAAGAAGACTTGTTAAATTACCCGTGTTTCATATTCAACTTTTGAAGATCACCAAGAAAATAAAAGGTAGTCAAACTGATATCGACACATCTATTATAAAGCAGTGAACAGATATTGTGGCTAACATGAAAAGGTTTGATACTAAAACTATGGAATGTATTTTTCCATTGTATTGCATGCTAAATCTCCTCAGTCGTGTCCTACTCTTTGCAAGCCCATGGACTGTAGCCTACCATGCTCCTCTGTCCATGAGATTCTCCAGGCAAGAGTACTGGAGTGGGTTGCCATGCTGTTCTCCAAACCTTCTGAGGTGGGTCATAATGTAAAGCAAAGTCTTGGAGATCTTTAATACTTTGAAGCCATATGAATGGAGGGTTAAATTGTGGAGGAAATTAAAATTGTGCTGGCATGTTTTTGATCAAATATACTTCCTATAATCCTATAATTCTAAACCTTGTTAAGGAGCAGCTGCTTAAATAAGGATCAACAACCTAATGGACATTAATACAGGGAAATGTACATGGCAAGAAGAAAAGGCAAGGAAATATACATAGGTATATATGGGTCAATTTTCTTAAAAAAGGCCAACTGGCCCTAAACTACCTTATAATTTAATCTCAAATATAGATTTGAAGAGCTACTCACAGGATTGCTTTTGAATTCATAATACTGAATAAAGTATTACCAGTCTATAACCTCAGATCATCATTTCTAACATTTAAAGAGCTCTGAAAAAGCTGCTCATCTTTCAGTGGAGAAATACGATGTGGTGGATTACAAATGGCCAATGTACACAGTGGAATTTAACATATATATGTATGTGTATACACACACACACACACACACACACATATATATATATATATCTTATATGCATGAAGCTCACCAGAGTTCAATTTTGTTTGCCTTAGATAATAAGAATACAAGTATGATTCATGTGCTAGTTTGCTTTGCAACTTCATCAATGTGTATTATCACGTATTGGAATTATCTTTACCCTTTCCCCTTTTTTGCTCGTATCTCTCACTTTTTGGCTTTGAGGTGCTAAAAATTCTGAAATGTTATTTTCCTTTGAGCTTTCTCAAGTATGAAATATCTCTAAATTGTTTATCAATGTATAACATTTAATAAACCATCTTATATATTTTTAAAATCATTAAATGGAAGTTATGAGAATAATTATGCTTCTATTATCCTGCATCTGTATCTTGAATTTCCATTTAAAAAGTGAACTCATACACCTCATCTCATTTTATCTTTGCACAGTCTGGTTAGCTTGATTAGTTTTCTCACTTTGCTTATATAGACTCTATACTAGGAGCATACACTGCCTTATTTATTGCCCTCATCAGGAATATTAGTTCCTCTGCGGCATAAGTGGATGCTTGGTGAGGATCCACAGTAATTTAGAGGACAAATAGGTTGTAAGCACAGAACAACTGTGTTTTATTCCCCAAATACCTGCTAGAGCAAAACAATCATTAAGTGTTGCTTATGAAAAAAATAGACATTTAATTTCATAGTCATTTTCATCTCTGAACATATTCAATAATTAAAATGGTGAAATATTATAACAAGAGAAAAATAACATATTTAACTTCAAAATTAAGGGCCATAAATCAAAAAATTCTGCTTTGCATACAGAATTTTTGAAAGTGGCATTTTAGTTTTCCAAGTATGTCATTTCTAATTAAATTGTGTCATCATAATGAAAAATATGATTAAAGATTTATTTTGAAAGCCTGATATTGCCATAAACACTAAGAATATTTGCATTTGTTCTTAGACTGTAATAATATGGTGCTAAACTATAACAAGTCTCCTTGTATTAGCTGTATTGATCAACATGTTTTGAATGTCTACTATGTGTAAATCACTGTATTAAAAGCTTTAGGGATTCAGGGAAACACAAATCCTCAAGGAACTTAATTACTTTTTGGAAAAAGAAACATGATAAAAGAAAGAGAAAAATTCTGAGAAATCAATACTTGCCAAATTTGTGGTAAATAATATCTACATTCAAAAGCAGCATATTAGTAATTATGTAGGATGACACAGAACACAAATCAGGAAATCTTGGGCATGTAGAAATGAATATACATAAGAGAAGCATTTTAAAGGCGTAGATTTCAGAGATTAAGTCAACAAAAATATGTTGGAGGAGAAAATTGATGAGAAGTAGTAAGAGCTAAAAAAAAAAGAGTTGATCAGCAATTTCAAATACTCTGGAGATCCAAGTAAAATAGAAGCAGAGAAATGTCTTCTCAAAAAGTAAAGACACGGTCTTTGGTGATCTTAATTTGGGTTATTGTAGCTTCAAGTTCTAAAATATGCATTTGGGTTTGTTTTATAGTTTCCAGTCTTTGGTGAAATTTTTGATATTGTCCTTTATTTCTTTGGTCATATTAACCATGCTTAGTCTAAAGTCTGCATAATGGTGATTGCATTGTCTAGATTACTTATAAAAATCTATTCTTACTGTCTGTTGTTCTTCATAGTCTTTTGTTAGATAGTTTTGCCCTTTTTCATCTTAAGTTATCTTTGTTATTGTCCTTGTTTGTAAACATTTTAACTTTGAAATAATTTTAGATACACAAAAGAATTGCAAAGATAGTATAGAGAAATCCTATGTACCAGTCACTCATCTTCTCCAAATGTCAACATCTTACAAAAAACAGCTCATTTATCAAAAGCAAAGATTAAACATTGGTACAGGATTGTAAAAGAAGCTAACATAACTTTATTCAGAATTCCCCAGTCTTTCCACACAGGTCCCATTTCTGTCTCAGGATACAATCTAGAAAGCTACATTGAGCTTAATTATGATATCACCTTAGTTTTCTCTAATCTATCACGGTTTCTTTGGCTTACTTAGTTTTTGTTGACTGACAATTTTGAATGTTAGTGGTCATATTTTGTAGAATGTCTCTCATTTGAGTTTTCCTATGATTACATTAGATTATAATTATATATAACTAAATTATATGTAATTTATAAATTATAAAAATTTTTGTGGAAGGATTACAAAAAGTCGATGTGCCCTTATCATGTCATATCAGAGGGTATATGTCACCATGACGTATCACTAGTGATGTTAATAATGTTATTAAACTGATATCTTCCAGATTTCTCTAAAGTCACTACTTTTCACTTTCCATATTCAATTTGTTAGAGTGATTCACTAAGTCCAGCCAACTTTCAAAGAAACTGTATTTAACACATACCACCAGAAGGAGAAGTATTAACAATTTTGTGAATACATGATAAAACAGTCACATGAATTTATATATTTTTGAAAAGAGTGTTTGAGGGTATGCAAATATCTTGCTTCTCCCTAATGTTTGGCTTGCTAATAAAATATTAATCAATAGATCTCACCTACAGTACTCATTCCTGAGGAGTACTAACAGTGATTTTCTAGGATCAGCTGCCTTCTATAATTTTTATTTGAAATTCTTGTAAAATAAAGATATCCATTTTATCCAATTTTTTATTTTTTCAATCATGTATATTTTATTTTTGGTTTCAAAGACGGGTGGGTGTTTATTTTATTCTTTGAGTTATAATAAACATTATTTATTTTGTGGCTCTAATTGCTCCAACTTTGGCCACTGGGAGCTCGTCTGAGGTTGGCTCCTGTGTCCTTTTGACATTCCAGTAACCCTTTTTTATTTGTCTGTTTGAACACTGCTTATGGCACTACAAGAGGCTCCATGTTCATCATGTGTTTTCCTTTTCCTAGCACTAAATTCAGCCATTTTGTCAAGAAATCCTAGTTCTTTTTGTTGGAGAGTAACATTTAGAAACCAAGGTCTAAGAATAAATTATGCTAATTATTAGGTTGTCACTGCTTATTTGTTGACTATCTCAACAAAAAACAGAATATATATATATATATGTTTATATATATATCTATATATATGAGATGTTTATATATGTCTCTATCGTACTGAAAATTTTTAAAAACTATTGAAACAAAAATGAGTTTTTTCTATTTTTGTTAAAGATTTTCTATATTAATGAAAGTCATTGTTCTGTAGTTTTATTCTAGCACCTTAATTTGCTTCTGATATTAGGGTAATGTTTCCTCTTCTATCTCCTAGAAAAGGCTATGTAAAATGTGTATTATATATTTCTTAACTATTTAGCAGAATTTGCCAGTGTGTTTGTCTGGGCCTGGATTAATATATATATATATATATTTTTTTTATATACATATATATTATATATATATATAAAATATATTGACTATACAACTTCAAAGAAGGACAGGAAATACTGTTAACAAATCTATTCTTGTAAATTTGACAATTTAGCTACAGTGAGCCAATTCCTTGATAAGTGCAAACTGCCAAAACTCACCAAAGAAGTAAATAACCTGACTAGCCCTATCCTATTATAGGATTTGTTAAAACAGTATTTCCTGTCTTTCTTTGAAGTTGTATAGCCATCTGGTGGTTGAGGTTGATTATATATAATCTAAAATTGATGAGTAGTCATAAATTGATGGGCTGGTGCTAAACTAAAGGGTTGGGGTTAGTGAGGTCATTGTGAGGGGGCCATGTGACCAGCAAAGGAATGCCAGTGATGAGCATTCCCTAAAGAGAGAAATGTCTGGTCCACTTGGCTGCACCTCTCTTGATCACATAAGTCTAGGTGCCAAGTGAGAGCCAGAAGTTTGTTATTCTGCTGTGTATACCCTATTGGCTGTCTTCTCTGTTTTATTAAACTAAATGAACTTGCTTTATTGTGTCCCAGGAGTGTGTTCATCTACTCAAGCCCAAGACTACTGCTGCGGGCAGACAATAGTGGGCATCTCAGCACACGTATCTTTTAATCCTGAAGTTGTTTATAGTAAATTTTAGACAAAATGTACATTGAAAAAATGCTCCCTCATCTCTAAATCTATTGTCTTTTATTATATACTATAAACTCTAAAATTAATTAAAACTACACATACAATAAAGTCCCCAAACTACAAGCATTTGTTTCAATTCCAATCTGCTACACTAATATAGAATTTTATAACATATTTTTAAAGATGAAAATAACTTCTCTGGTACACTTGCATTGGAGCTTTATACAGGCCTTTTTTGGAATAAAAATATATATTATTTATAGAAGCATTCATGTATAAAAATAGTTCAGAAAATATTCTATAAATTTAAAGACTATAACTTTCCATTTTAAAATGGCTAGTTTCACTTTTTCTACTTTGTGGAATGGTTAAAACGGACAGAATTTTAAAAGACTATGGAAAATAGCATATTAATTCTTGATTTATTTGCACCATTTTTTTCTTTCAGTATAAGAGTCATAAAAATAAAAAGTAACATATAAATATTTGTATAGCTGTTCTATCTATCTCTTCAGGAGTATAATAACTGACAGTGGTGCTAGCATCCTAGCAGTTGCCTGGGGCCCTGTCAAAGATTAAGCTGTTGAAGGATAAACTATCTTTAATACATTGCTCTTTCATAATCTCTTAGATCTCTGTGATATTACATTGAATTATAACTCCTACTTCAAAGATCTCAGAGTGCTTCATAGATTTTATATATTTTATTCTCAAACTCCCTCCAAGGTCAAACTGACAAATAATTACTCCCTCCCTCCCCCCTTTTCTTTAGTGATGGAACTACTCTAAACATCCAGCAATCATGATGAAGTGTTCAGTGCAAGTAACCCTCAGCCCACAGTAACAGTTATGTGGAGGACAAGGCAAAGTAAAATAATCACACCTGGATTTCTAGCTACAGTGGATTTTTGATTTTAAATCACATCATCATAATTATTAACATAATTGATAAGAATCATTAGAAAACCTTCATTGTTCAGATATATGCATTTTTACAACTAATTTTTTATTATTTAAAACATTTTATTGAAGTATAGTTGGTTTGCAAATTTGTGTTAGTTTCAGGTGTACATCAAAGTGATTAAGTTTTTCAGATTCTTTTACATTATAGATTATTATAAAATTTCAAAAATAGCTTCCTGTGTTATACAGTAGATTACTATTGTTTATTTTATATATAGATAGCATATGTCTATTAATGTCAACCTCCTAATTTATCCCTCCCCTACCCTCTTTCTCCTATGGTAATCCTTAAATTTGTTTTCTATGTCTGTGAGTCTATTTCTGTTTCTTGATAAGTTTATTTGTATCTTTTCTTCAGATTCCGCGTATAGGTGATACTATATGATATTTTTATTTCTCTGTTTGACTTACTTCACTTAGTATTATAATCTCTAGGTCTATCCATGTGTTGCAAGTGGCATGATTTCATTCATTTTTATGGCTGATTAATACTCCACTGCTTCCCTCATAGCTCAGTTGATAAAGAATCCACCTGCAATGCAGGAGACACCAGTTCAATTCCTGGGTCTGGAAGATCCGCTGGAGATGGGAAAGGCTACCCACTCCAGTATTCTGGCCTGGAGAAGTCCATAGACTGTAAAGTCCATGGGGTCACAAACAGTCGGACACGACTGAGTGACTTTCACTCACTTAATACTCCACTGTGTTATACTCCACCACATATTCTTATCCATTCATCTGTCAACAGACATTTAGGTTGCTTCCATGTCTTGGCTATTGTAAATAATGCTGCTGTGAACATTTAGGCACATATATCTTTTCAAATTAGAGGTTTCATCTTTGCCAGATATATGCTGAGGAGTGGGACTGCTGGATCATATGGTAATGCTATTTTTAGTTTTTAAGGAATCTCTATACTATTCTCCATAGTGGTTGTACCAGTTTACATTCCCATCAACAGTGTAAGAGGGCTCTCTTTTCCCACAACCTCTCCAGCATTAGTTATATTTGTAGGCTTTCTGATGATGGTCATTCTGACTGGTGTAATGTGATACTTCATTGTAGTTTTGATTTGCAATTCTTTAATAATTAGCAATGTTGAACAACTTTTCACATGCATGTTGGCTATCTGTATGTCTTCTTTGGGAAATATCTGTTTAGGTCCTCTGCTCATTTTTTGTTAGGTTGTTTGATATTAAGCTTTATAAGCTGTCTGTATAATTTTTATATGGTCAATTAATCTATGACAAAGGAGGTGAGAATGTACTAAGGAGAATAGTCTCTTCAATAAGTGGTACTGAGAAAACTGGACAGCTACATGTAAAAGAATGAAATTAAAACATTTTCTAACACCATATACAAAAATAAACTCAAAATGGATTAGAGCTAAATGGAAGACTGGATACTATAAAATGCCTTGAGGAAAACATAGGCAAAAAACACTGACATAAATCACAGCAATAGTTTTCTTGGATCTGTCTCTTAGAGTAATAGCAACAAAAGCGAAAATAAGCAAATGGGACCTAATTAATCTTAAAAGCTTTGCACAAAGGAAATCATACATACACACACACAAACAAAGACAACACAAGGAATAGGAGAAAATATTCGCAAATGATGCAACCGACAATGGCTTAATTTCTAAACATAACTTTCATATGCATGCCCTGGGAAACAAAAATATTCATGTACCTTGTTTTATTTTGATATTTGCTTTACTGCAATGGTCTGGGATCAAACCTGCAACATCTGAGGTATCCTTATACAGGTAAAATAATTCAATGGTTTGAAGTCAGAACAAGGATTTTGTTTGGTGCCTAGGGTCCAGAATTGGTTAGTAAAAGACACCAAGGAACTTTCCTAGGTAAATATGTACTCATACATGCATATTTAAATGAGTATACATAAATATTCATTGAATTGTGTACTGAAATTAATACATTAACTCAATTTACTACATATATTTTTATTTCATAGAATGTTTTTAAAAGTATACATCACAAGAACATCATGTTCATAACATTAGATGGTGTGTGTCAAGAACTTTAGTATTTTTGTTTTTCACTCTTTTGTATTTTACAAACAAGGACACTAAATCTCAGGCTAACATAGTCAAGAAGCCATGAAATGAAAGATCTTAGAAATAAGATAATGACAATGAGAACAGAAATAAAAGAATTGACAAAAAACATTAGAGACTGGTTATGTGGTTAGAATTAAAAAAAAAATTACCCACATAATGTTTTATGTAGATAACGGAGACAAAAGTGATATTAACCAAAACAGTATAATCATGTACAGAAGTGGGAAGATGTAAAATTTATGTATTTGCATTAAGGTTTGTAGCATTTGTACTGGTAATAGACTATTTAATGAGATGTCAAATATACAACAGAAACTAAAGGCTGTGAATAATCATCAGTTCATAACTAAAGTGGCTATTTTTGGAGTTAACTGCATATTTGATTATGAACATTATATGTTTTGCCTCAGGGCTTCCCAGCTGGCACTGGTGGTGATGAACCTGACTGCCAATGCAGGAGACAAAAGAGGTAAGGGTTCCATCCCTGGATCAAGAAGGTCACCTGGAGGAAGGCAGGGCAACCCACTCCAGCTTTCTTGCCTGGAGAATCCCATGGACAAAGAAGCCTGGTGGGCTACAGTCCATAGGGTCGCAGAGTCAGACATGACTGAAGTGACAGAGCAGGCATGCATGCATATTTTGCCTCAAATATTTAAATTTTGAAATTTTTTAAAAAATCAGGGAAAACTAGAAAGTGTGAAATATTAGATTTACCTTGAATTTTGGGGGGAAAGTCTGATAAAGGAAATGGAAGTCTCAAAACATTAGATATAAAAATATATTTGAAGACAGAATGATAACAAGATTTAATTTTTATACTTTATTGTATATTAATTTCTGCAAAAATGAAGTCAAAATATAAATTTGGCTTACACAGTTTCTCTTTAGTATATATTTTTGGTGTGTATATTATTTTTCTACTGCTGTTTGTAGCAAGTTATCACGAACTTAGTTGTACAAATTTATTATCTTTATTATCCTACTGTTCGTGAGGTCAGAAATCTTACATAGTTTTGTCTCACTGAACTGAATTTCCTTCTGGAAGATCTTGGGAAGAATCCAGTTCCTTTTCTTTTCCAGGTTTTAGAGGGTACCCACATTCCTTTGGTTCTTGATCCTTTCTTAGTTTCAAAGTCAGCAAAATCTGGTGGAGCCTTTCAGACAAAACATCACTCAAAAATGGAACTTTCTGCCTCCCTTTTCCACATTGAAGACCCTTGTAATTACACTGGCCCCACCAAGATAATCTCCCCATGTTGAGGTCAGCTGGTTAGCACCCATAATTCCAGCTGGTACCTTAATCTTCCTTTGTCATGTGAGGTAACATATTTAGGGATTCTAGGGACTCGGATGTGGATATCTTTGAGAGCCCAATAACTTATCTACTATTCTGGTTATATGAGGTTCCTTTTTGAAATTTTGTTCTAAAATATCAAAGAGGCAGTGTGTCATAATTCATTTATAAAATCTAATTTTACATTGTCAACTCTAGTTGGTATCTATGGCTTAGGTGAATTGTTGGTCATGCTTGTGGAAGACAAATTGCACTATAAAATTTTAATATGCACCACTCTGACTTTTTAACATGAAAATATTTAAACAAATTGAGTAAAAGATCTTGGTATATATAGCTTGAAATGCTAATTTTGAGCTTTACATTTTTTATCTGTGTATCACATGTTCATTTAGATTTATCTCTATTTTTCCATTCTCCCTTATTTCTACAAAACAGTTCACAAATATTGTTAATCATAAAAATATGCTATTGGTATCATGAAAATGTAATAATTATGCCAAAGGCCTTAGGTTTATTTTAAAGACAAAAATGTGTTTGTTTATATAAAACTGTATTAATAAAGTTTTTAAAACTAGAAAATTTCATTCAGGTATCTTAAACATGTTTCCTGAAATTCTCTTAAAATATTAACATCTTGAAAACCAGACACTTGTCACTTTGACCTTCATTTCTGGTTTTAGTTGATTTTTACTCAGTTCTAACTTGAAATTGATGAGAACTTCTCAGTAAAGAGCAGTACTGAAGATGATAAAAGACAGTTAAATGAGAGAATTCCAAAGTATTGTTGTTGTTCAGTCGTTAAGTCATGTCTGACTCTGTGATCCTATGGATGGTAGCACACCAGGCTTCCCTGTCTTTCACTGTCTCCTGGAGTTTTCTCCAACTCAGTGTCCATTGAGTCCAGGATGCCAACCAAGCATCTCATCCTCTTTTGCCCCCTTCTTCTCATGTTCTCAATCTTTCTCAGCATCAGGGTCTTTCCCAGTGAGTTGGCTCTTTGCATCCAGTGGCCAAGTATTGGAGCTTCAGCATCCGTCCTTCCAATGAATATTCAGGATGATTTACTTTAGGATTGATTTGATCCCCTTGCTGTCCAGGAGACTCTCAAGAGTCTTCTCCAGCACCACATTTTGAAAGCACCAGTTCTTTGGTGCTCAGCCTTCTTTACGGTTCTATCTAAATACAGAAAATCCTATCATAAAGAAATAATATGTCTTCATAATTTTTCTTTTGAAAGTCACTCAGTTGTGTCTGACTCTTTGTGACCCCATGGACAATACAGTATTCTCCAGGCTGGAATACTGGAGTGGGTAGCCTTTCCCTTTTCCAGGGGATCTTCCCAACCCAGGGACTGAACCCAGGTTTCCCGCATTGCAGGCGGATTCTTTACCAGCTGAGTTACAAAGGAAGCCCTGGAACTATTACTACTCAGAGAAGTGCTGAATAATGTTAGCATTGGAAACAGTGAATAGTAGCATGCGGATCTGACTCCCAGAAAAGGCTACAGCTATATTTGAAAATGATAAGCAAATTCTCCAACCTGCTGAGTAACAGTTCAATTTCTGGAAAAAATAATTAACCTCCTGTTAAATAATTTTAGCTGGTACACATTGGTGAATATATACGTATATTTCAGTGGGGTACCAGCTGTGGCAAAACCACTGTAATTATAGTGGGAAAAGTTTTCAATGCTTGATTTTTTTAAATAAGGTTCACTGGCTGCCTTCACCTGATCTTTCCATGTGAAAATAAACTCCTTTCTTGTGAAAAAAAAAAAAAAGAAATTAAGTCTCCTGAAAGATCACATGTGTAGATTTCCTAAAAATGATGAAGTTGTGTTAACTACTAATCTAACCGAGTAAAATTCTATTTAATTATTTATACTTGGCATGCACCTTTGATCAAATATTTTAATACATTTTATTGTAAGAAACTACTAATTACCTAAATTAAATTATATATCTTAAAAAAAAAGATTCATTCTTTTTGAGGTGTAAAGACTTCAATGAAATGAAACAAACCTTAAGTTTTCTATTTTCAAGTTTTAATATGCCTTACTATTTACCTATTAATATTTACTTATTACTTTACTATCAGCACATCACTTGGCCATGTCTTTCTTCTTGTTAGTTCACATGTTTTACTTGGGGGTGGATTTTCTTGGATCCTACAAAGCAGAAGACAAAGAATCTATTTAGGGATACCTTCATATCTCTTCTGCTCTTTTCCCTCCTCTTTTGCATGCCCAAGACTGTTAACAAATGGTTAAGGTAATATATAGACTGTTGGTGTCTATTCTTAGAAAATAGTGATTAAAAGGCAAGGACATAGCCAAAAAGTCAACTTTTTGGAGCTTGGAGGGAATTCACCACACACTATGCAGCAAATGTATGATTTTGTAAGAACCTGAGGGAACCTATGAAGTGTATCTGACTAGAAATATATTGTGCTCTTACCCGCTGAGTGGATCTATTTCCATACAGAAATGCTATCTTCTTTATATCTATTTGTGTTTTTCTGTGTCTTATGCCACATTTGTTTATATATTTTCTGTATATGTTTAATCAAAATATTGCATTTTCAAAACTGTTTCTATAAATACTCATATTATTTAGCCCATTGCACTGACCATAATTTGCACTTGTTATGTATTGAATAAATGCATATAACATTTTTTGACATCTCACTGGAATGACAGATACATTAATCAAACATTCATGCCTCCATAAAAAATTTATTGAGCACTTACAATTTGTCAGACGCTATTGTGATTGATGAGGATATCACAGAGAGTAAAACATATTGTTTCCACACTTATGATGCTTAAATTCAAATGTAGAGAGAAAATAAATATAATGATACCTAAATGCTAATAAGACATTGAGTAAAATAAGGCGTGACAGAATCCTGATTTTAGTGAACCTGTGGATAAAAAGGCAGTCAGAAATAATAAGTTATTAATTCTAGTAGAATATACTGGAAAAGGTCAGTTTTCATTCCAATCCCAAAGAAAGGCAATGCCAAAGAATGCTCTTACTACCGCACAATTGCACTCATCTCATACGCTACTAAAGTAATGCTTAAAATTCTCCAAACCAGGCTTCAACAATACATGAACCATGAACTTCCAGATGTTCAAGCTGGTTTTAGAAAAGGCAGAGGAACCAGAGATCAAATTGCCAACAACCGCTGGAACATCGAAAAAGCAAGAGAGTTCCAGAAAAACATCTATTTCTGCTTTATTGACTCTGCCAAAGCCTTTGACTGTGTGGATCACAATAAACTGGAAAATTGTGAAAGAGATGGGAATACCAGACTACCTGACCTGCCTCTTGAGAAATCTGTATGCAGGTCAGGAAGCAACAGTTAGAACTGGACATGAAACAGCAGACTGTTTCCAAATAGGAAAAAAAGTACATCAAGGCTGTATATTGTCACCATACTTATTTAACTTACATGCAGAGTACTCATGAGAAACGCTGGGCTGGAGGAAGCACAAGCTGGAATCAAGACTGTGGAGAGAAAATCAATAACCTCAGATATGCAGATGACACGACCCTTATGGCAGAACGTGAAGAAGAACTAAAGAGCCTCTTGATGAAAGTGAAAGAGGAGAGTGAAAAAGTTGGCTTAAAGCTCAACATTCAGAAAACTAAGATGTGAGAGTTGGACTATAAAGAAAGCTGAGTGCTGATGAATTGATGCTTTTGAACCATGGTGTTGGAGAAGACTCTTGAGAGCCCCTTGGACTGCAATGAGATCCAACCAGTCCATCCTAAAGGAGATCAGTCCTGAGTGTTCATTGGAAGGACTCATGTTGAAGCTGAAACTCCACTACTTTTGGCCACCTCATGTGAAGAGCTGACTCATTTGAAAAGACCCTGATGCTGGGAAAGATTGAGGGCAGGAGGAGAAGGGGACGACAGAGGATGAGATGGTTGGATGGCTTCACCGACTCAATGGACATGGGTTTGGGTGGAGTCCGGGAGTTGGTGATGGACAGGGAAGCCTAGTGTGCTGCAGTTCATGGGGTCGCAAAGAGTCGGACACGACTGAGCAACTGAACTGAACTGAAAATATATCAAGTTTTCATCAATATTTTAAACTAAAATAAATGAAATTTTTTATCCTCAAAGTGTGATGGTTAACTTCATTTGTCATCTTGACTAGGTGAGGAGATGCCCAGATAGTAAAACATTATTAAAGTATTTTTGAAAGTATCTGTGAGGGTGTTTCTGGAAGATTAGTATTTGACTTAAGTAGACTGACGAGCTCTGCCCTTACCAATATGAACTTGAGTGATCCAATCTTTGGGGACCTGAATATAACAGAAAGAAAAAGGAAGGGTGAATTCTCTCTCTCTTCTTCAGCTGAGATGTCCATCTTTTCTGCCTTCAGTCATTAAAGCTCTTGGTTCTCAGGCCTTTGGCCTCAGACTGTGAATTACACTACTGGCTCCCCTGGTTTTCAGGCCTTTGGACTTGAATTATACCACCAGCTTTTCTCTGTCTCCAGTTTGCAGGCAGACTGTGAAATTCATGAACTCAATAACTACATGAACCAATTCCTATAATAAATCTCCTCATATATATGTATGTGTGTGTGTGTGTGTATGTGTGTATATCTGTTTGTGTATACGTATTCTGATATATACATCTGAATATACATATCTGAATATATTCTATTGATTCTTTTCTCTGGAGAACATTAATGCACAAAGTTTTGTTTGGGGATAAATATTTTCAGTAATAAACATTATTTAATAATTAAATATTAAATAAAGCACACATTTTCAAATATATTTCTTACCATGGGCAGAAGCCTTTAAGAATTATAGAATATATCAATAAGAAAAGACTGCAGCAATTCAAGTGAAAGGAGGTAAGGTCATGTGCTATAGCAAAATAGGACTGAATGAAGAGATAAGCAGATCTAAAGATTATTTTAGAGGCAAAATCAGATGCAAAAAAGCAGGTCTCTAATGCTTACAATTAAAAAGAACATGTGGAGTTCATGGCAAAATTTAGAAAGGCATATAAAATCTTTAACTGAAATGAAATTATCATTCAATTAAAAAAACACATTGATGAGATGCAGAATTTCTTTCATCTAGAAAACAGGAGGAAAATACTCCACTAAAATCTTTTTATGTTCTGTGATAAAAGAATCAAGTTGACATTTTAAATCAAGATCTTGTATAAAACTAAATTGACAGCATTACTTAAGCTAGTCATGTTCATTAGTCTTTTAAATTTGGCGTGGTATTGTACTTATGAACATCTCTAAACATTTAAATATCTAGAGAAATATTTATTTGAGAACATTTTAATGTTATGTGCTGCGCTAAGTCACTTCAGTTGTGTCTGACTCTTTGTGACTCCATGAACTGTAGCCCACCAGGCTCCTCTGTTCATGGGATTCTCCAGGCAAGAATACTGGAGTAGGTTGCCATTTCCTTCTCCAGGGGATCTTCACAACCCAGGGATCGAATCTGCATCTCTTGAGTTTCCTGCACTGACAGGTGGATTATTTACCACCAGCACCACCTGGGAAGCCCTCAAATGTTATATTTTAATACAAATAATTATGTTTCCCTGAGGAGTAGAATTTTTTTATTACTTTATCATAAACTTTTTAAAGTTTCTTTTCCTCCAAATAAGTACACTGTGCTTGGGTACTCAGTTGTGTCTGATTCTTTGCAACCCCATGCATTGTTGCCTGCCAGCTTCCTCTGTCCATGGAATTTTCCAGGCAAGAATACAAGAGTGGGTTGTATTTTTCTCCTTTGGGAATCTTTCTGATCCAGGAATTGAACCCACTACCCCCATGTCTCCTGCACAAAGGTGGAATCTTTACTGCCTAGCCACTCTTCCTGCCTTCCTGCCTAGGGAAACCCAAATAAATACAAATTTATTTTAATTCAACATCTCATTAATATTTATAAGGATTGTTGTTTTTAGTCCATGACCTTTACACTGTATTGTATTTGCTTGGAGACCAGGTAATTTTTCTTAGAGGTAGATGTGAAGGATGGTTTTTCATTTTAGGAATTAAGCATGTGAAACACTAAATGGCTGATTGCTTTATCTAAACTAGGATATTACCTCAGAATTAAAAATTTTGAACTTTCATGGATGTTCTCTGGCTATCCATTATTTCCTTCCATTTTTTCTTGTTCTATCTTCTCATGACCTTAAAAGTAAATTCCAACAAGTTAATTACTTTTAGCTTGATTTAATATACCATATGCAATACAGGGATTATATACCTATATTTCTAACTGCACGTTGATTTTCATTTTCACTTGTGTTCACTGCATTCTGATTCTCAAGAGATAAAGACCCACATTTTTTTCCTGCAATCTCAAAATTTAATGTCTCCAAAAACACAGCATGAATTATTCTTAAGTTTGATATAATTGTAGTTAGAAAACCTGACCTGAATTTACATATGACTATTTAAGTTTTTATTTCAACTAGTGTGGATACTATATGTAATGCATACTTACATATTTCAATGAAGTCACATAAATGTTTATGACTAAAGAGTGTTGCCTCAGATAGTGCCAGGGTTGTTTAGTAATAACATTCACTCTGTTACTTTTGTAAAATCTGGAAAGAAAAAAAACCAAAAACCTGAATTCCAAAAGGCATCTCTGTGCAAATGGTTTGGACATGGTTGTGGATTTGTGAAAACAAATCTATAGCCACTGTAGAGTATATATAGACCTTGATTCTCTGCTGGCAGTTTGTCTGTCTTGATGACCTGTGTTCTATCTGCTTCTTTTATATCTCTTGAAATTTCTCACTCTTATGACCTTTCAATTCCTTATTTTAATATTCTCCCCACCTTTCATCAAACAGTAATAAAGCTCCCAAGGAATCACATACCTGATATTTATTTTTCAGAGAAGACGTTTCTGTGATCTACCATTGTTTCCTCATCAACACAGTTTCCTCAGTTTTTAGTTTGCATTTTTATGTGAAACCTTCCTGCTCTGCTTGCCTGTGCTGAGCTCTTCACGTACTCGTTCATGAGCTCTTCAGAGGACGTGAGTCATGATTTAAAGGCAGAGTAGGAAACAAGGTGAGGTAGCACATGCAGCTGAATATTTCAGGACGACTGAAAAATATTCATCGAGTTTCTAAGAAAATACTTATCTTGGTAGTTTGGCTAAAAGTGAAAGAATGTTAAGAATGAAAGGAAAGGAAAGTATTAGTCGCTCAGTTGTGCCTGACTCTTTGCAACACCATGGACCTTCAGGCTTCTCTGTCCATAGGATTTTCCAGGCAAGAATACTGGAGTGGATTGACATTTCCTTCTCCAGGGTATCTTCCCGACCCGGGGGTTAAACCTGGGTTTCCCACCTTGCAGGCAGTTTTTTTTTTTTTACCATCTGAGTCACCAGGGAAGCCATAGGAGCTGCTGCTGCTGTGGCTACTAAGTCTCTTCAGTCGTGTTGGACTCTGTGCGACCCCATAGATGGCAGGCTCCTCCATCCCTGGGATTCTCCACGCAAGAATATTGGAGTGGGTTTCCATGTCCTTCTCCAATGCATGCATGCATGCATGCATGCTAAGTTGCTGCAGTTGTGTCCGACTCTGTGCGACCCGTTGACAGCAGCCCACCAGGCTCCATGGTCCACGGGATTTCCCAGGCAAGAATACTGGAGTGAGTCGCCATCTCCTTCTCCTCATAGGGGCTAAAAGTGGGTGTCAGCAAAATAACAGATTATATCACCCAGGGAAATGGTATAGAGGGAAAACTGAATGTTATACAGAGAAACAAGTAGAGAGTACAGTAAGAGAAAAAGAAGATTACTTAAAAATTAAGAAGTGGTTGCAAAAATGGCAGGAAAATCGGGGTTTTGTGATTGGAGTAAATCAAAGTGAAAACATCAAGATAACTAAAACTATTAAAAGCTAGAATGTAGTCTGATGACAAAATAGAAAAATAACAACACCTATTGCATTTACCATAAGTAGGCAACTTTTTCAGTGAGAAGGTGGTTGAATAAGAAAGGAAGAAAAAGGGAAAGTATTTGAGAAATTCATTACAGTGTGGAAATAGAAAAGTCAAGTAAAGATAATTTCTGAAAGGGAGCAGAGAGATAAACTGGTACTGAGAATATGGTATAGAATAGAAGAAGAATCTGTTTTTTTTCCCCCAAAATTTGCAAGAAACTGTGTTCAAATACTGATGTGAAGAACTAATAAAAGTGGGAGGATGAAGAATGGGAGATGTGACATAATTTGGCAGAATTTTGGAGTTAACTGGAGGCTGGCATGGGCAGTAGGCTTGATCTCAAAGACAAGTGGGGGGAGACTCATTTCATCTATTAGATGTGAAAGAAGGGTGGGTGGACAGATGAATGGAAGGATGGCAATAAGTTTCTGAAAGAGCACATGAGAATGAATGGTGACATGCTTGAGGCTATAGTCTCTGTCAGTTAGGGACTATCTACCCAGAATGAGTAGAAAACTAATGGATAAAGGGATTTGGTTAAGTGACCAAGTTTTGAAAGAGCCTTGAAGGACAATGGGAGATGGACTTACTAGAACAATGGAACAATTTGGGGTGTTAATAATATACTACGTATATAATGATTTTTTTCTTTGGTCAAGTTCAGCTTGGTAAAGAGTTGAAAATGAGTTGTTACTCTGGACTTGCAGATTTGTATACTGCAGTTGTGTGTATAGACAGGGACTTGGTTGTGGAGAACAGAAGAAAAGAAGAATATATAAGAAAAGAAGAATATATAACAGGGTTTACAGATTAAGAAAAAGGAAAGAAGTTAGAATCTGGCTATTTAGAAAGATTAAAGAACTATAAAGTGAATAATTGGCAAGAATTAAATGAATAGTTTTATTTTTAGATATTAATTTTCATTTAAGATTTCCAAATAAAAGATTCACTCAAAATATTTATTGAGCAACTCCTGGATGAAAGACATTGTCCTTATCATTGTGGAAATGAAGGTGGGACAAATTTTATCCTTTTATGCAGCAAGAAGATCAAACCAGTCAATTCTAAAGGAAATCAACCCTGAATATTCATTGGAAGGACAGGTGCTGAAGCTGCAGATCCAGAACTTTGGCCACCTGATTCAAATTGCTGACTTATTAGAAAAGACCCTGATTCTGGGTAAGATTGGGCAGGAGGAAAAGGAGACGACAGAAGATGAGATGGCTGGATCGCATCACCAACTCAATGGATGTGATTTCAAGCAAACTCTGGGAGATGGTGAAGGACAGGGAAGCCCGGCAAGCTGCAGTCCATGGGGTCACAAAGAGTTGGACAGGACTTAGTGACTGAACTGAACTGAAAGTGATGAAGCTGAGATTCTAGCCAGGTGGATAATATTAAAATAAAAGATAAATGTGGCTGGATAGTATGCATTGCAGAGGTAACTGAGGGTGGAAGAGAATATTTCCAAGTTCCTTAACAATGCAACACAGACAGTGTCAGGCATTTCTGTGTGTGCTCTCCAATTGGGAGAGTCAATCATCAGCTTACAAGACAGGAGGGTACTTATATGCTGAACAGTATGAGAATTAATCCCTACCATCACCACAGCATAGGCCAGACCCGGGATCCTGACCCTGGCTCAGAACTAAGATCAGAAAGCCACAGGGTCACAAAGATACGTAGAAAAGCCACTCTAAATCTAACTAATAATAAATGGACGGTTATTTCAAAATAAGTGTTAGATGCAGTCAATCTGCTTTCAATTTGATTGATTGAAACTGTATTTTTAGTGAATTTTGAGAATGTCTACTAACCAAGACAGAGAATATGGCAGTTTAACACTTGGGAGGAAGATCCCGATATAAATTTGCATGTGGTAAAAAAATCAAAGAATGGACATAAGATAAGGAACAAAACTTAGAAAAGATGTAAATATGATTAGAATAAAGACATTTTCCTTTGGTACACCATACTTAGGATTTTTTTATGATTTCTTTTGAGTAGATAATTACAAATTATTTTAGAATACAAAAGTTTTGGTTTTGTTGATATTTGATGTGGTTATCCTTATATTATGAATGTTTTAATGTGTTTATTGTCTAAATTCACTGTATGTGTTAAAAATGATTCTCAAACACACTATGTACTGACTCCATAGTATTTCTAAATCTTTTCGATATTGTCATTTACTAAGTATCTAAATTTGTCAACCTAACATTTCACCTTTTTTACTTAGACTAGGAAACAATACAGCATCATTTTTATGCATTCCTTGAGGTACAGAATTCTGCACCAGTTAAAAGGGAAAACAGATTTTACTCATTTCTGAAAGATCAGATAGGACTGTGATATTCTTGTGACCATTTCTTAAAAAGAAAATCTGCCCCAGTGGGTAATATTAAGCAGTACTCCTGAGAGACAGTTGTTTTAGAAGAGATTAATTGTGGGGAATTGCCTGGTAGTCCAGTGGTTAGGACTCCATGCTTTCACTGTCGAGGGCCTCTGTTCAATCCATGTTTGGAGAACTGAAATCCCTAGCACAACCAAAAATAAATAAATAAATAAATAAATAAAATTTTAAACAAGGAGGCTATTTTTTTTAGGTTTTGCTGCTGTTTACTTGTGCTTTGTACTGTATAAGTACAGTGTAGAAATGCTTTCATTCTGTCCATAATGGCACTGAATAATGCTTTTAAGAGTAAGAGTTGAGTGGTCTATTTAAGGGCATTCTTGAGAAAGCTCCAGGGAAGATCCCCTGAATAAGGACAAGGCAACCCACTCCAGTATTCTTGCCTGGAGAATCCCATGGACAGAGGAGTCTGGTGGACTATAATCCATAAGGTCACAAAGAGTTAGACACAACTGAAGCGACTTAGATAGAGTTTATCAGGTAGGGAAAATGAATTTATTCTATCCCTTGTGGAGTGCAATGGCCTGATCAGAGATGGGTCACTGTCTATAATAAAGAAAGAGAAGGTCTCAAAGGTCACCTATAAGTCCATTCAAGCAGTATTTAAAAGAATAAAAACTTCAACTATAGACCAGATAAGTTATGATTCACACATACATGCATTTTACATAGTTGTCATTATCTGATAATCTGAAATGAAAGAATGATTCTTAGTGTCAACTAAGTTTCTTTTAGAATTTAAATATATTATAATTGGTAAAAAGGAGGTTAATGGTTGTTTCCAAATCATAATACATATCTTGGCATATACTTCAATTTTAATAATAGAGATGTCTATCAATACAGTTTTCCCTTTTATGGCATACAACTGGAGCTAAACTGTAGCTGTTCAAACAAGGACTACAATTGTGAGCCTAGGTTTTCTTTGACTAGAACTGTCCCATGTGACTAATTTCATCACTGAAATATGTTGGCTATCCTACATACTGTCCTAGGCTAAGACTTTTAAGAAAGGGCAGCTACATACTGATAAGGCCCTGGAGAATAGAATACAGACAGCATGAATGAAATTTATATTCTTTAAGTCAATATGTGGAATGGAGCCACCAGATGATCAGTAACACATAAATTAGATGACAATATCAGTAAAATATTAAAATATATTATGTTTAAACTAATATGTATTTGGGGTCTATTTGTTACAGTAATATATCCTAACCTAACTAATAGAACTAAACCATAACAAGAACTGAAGTCTGTTTGAATAGTGACTTTGTCAATTTATATACAATTCAATGCGTAAGAGAATCAAAATTAACTTAAATTGTTGATCTAACTTGTTTTCTTTTCAAATATCTTCTCCCCTGTATGAATTATATTTTTTTCAGAACCATTTATTTTGAAGATGAAAGACATTGAGATCTTACCATTTACTTTAAATAAAACTGACTAAAAATAGAGATTTTTCCAGCAAAATATAGACTGTGGAGTCCTTTATAAGTATGTACAGATTTTTCTTTCCCTAAAGAACAGTTGCCAGGAGCAAAATTCCTTAGGATATCAGTATATAATCAAACATTCATGAAAATGTGCATGTATGAAAAAACAAAAGAAAAAATATATCTAGTGACCGTTTCACTCTCTTGAATGTCCCTCTGGAACTTGAGGGGATTTCCTTTTCTTTTCATCCTCCATCATAACAGGTGTTAAGTGAAATGACTACGGAAGATGGTTGATTAAACAAAGTTAAAGACCTTTATTTTTCAGCTTTTAAGAGTCTAATATAATTAATTATGCACCTAAAGTTAAAGGATACTATGTGGTATTTCCCAAATTATTATATAATAATTTAAAAGTGTTTTTAAGAACACTGATTTTATATGGACTTAAGAGAAAAATTTATACTGTTTCTTCCAATTATTTCATAATTCCAGCAATGATTTTATTAGGAAAGAGTTGAGTTAAAGACAATTTAAACAAAATTTACACAAATATTTTTTTCACTGATTTTTGGTAGTGATCTCAGTTGAATCTTTTCCTGATATTATTATATTTATGTTATATGTGTTAAATTATTGAGAAAAATACACAATTTCAAAATAAAGTAAAACTTCAGAATTACACAGCACTGAAGAAACTATGGTTAACATTTTTCTCTACTCCAATATATTTTATATTCAGATTCATTCTTTTAGAAAAGAGAAGTCCTATTGTAAACACATTTTATATCATGCTTTTTATAAACATAATATCAATAATATTTTTGTTTTCATAAAAACATTTCTAATAATAATATCTTATTATATTATAATTATTTAATAAACTTATACTCATTTTTAAATATATTTTCTTAAGAAAATGAGAGATGTGGCAAACACTGAGTATTGTTTAGGCAAGCATTGAAATTTGTTTGCAGAGCTCTGAAGTGATCCAAGGAGTCTATGCAAATGATGGGAACTGGGAGAACTGAAGAAGTGAAGGCAAGAATCCTGGAGTGAGTTGGTATTTCCTTCTCCAGGGGATCTTCCAGACCTAGGAATTGAACCCAGGTCTCGTACATTGTGTGCAGATTCTTCACTGACTGAGCTACAAGGGAATACCAAAGGATGGCTTGTCAGGAGTGGGATATTAGAGGCCATCTATTTTATGTTCGGTTTTATGTGACATTTTATTTGAATTTAGGATTCTAAAAAACAATTTAGAAAAAAAGTATAAATGATCTACATATGTCAGTTTGTGATAAAAATTAAGCATAATTTTATTACTTTATTTCTATTTAAAATATTGTCTTTTGTTACATCAGCAATTATATATTGATTTAAATTATTGAGTGCTATAATTATTTTATATACAATAAATTTTGCCTTCTATTTTTTTAAGCCTATATGTGAACAAAATTCTATTTTAACTATGCTGTTATGTAAAACACTACTTTTCAAGTAAAATATGATAAATATGTTTAAATAAAACTATTGAGAAAACATCAGATTGATCGTAACAAAGTCAACTGAAGTAAGAGTTAAATTCAAAGTATTATTCTCCTTTTCCTTCTCCTTCTTTTTCTTCTCCTTTCTCTCTCTGTCTGTCTGTCTGTCTTTCTCTCTCCCTCTCTCTCTCCTTGCCAACCCCTTCCCCAGCCTCCTTTCAAATTCTAGTGCATTTTGAAGGCTAGTGGCTCAGCCAAAAAAAATTAAACATACTTAAAGAGAAAGCAAACCCCAGCCGTACTGAAAGACATAGATGTTTATGCTATAGTAGCACTAGCACTTTCTTCTCTAGGTTTGTTATTTCAAAAGAAAAGGATTAAGGGCCAATCAACAGAGATATTAAATGAGTAATGCTACTGGCCTCATATATAGCTAATGTTATGGCCTCAGAAAACTGATTTATGGTTGTTACAATATTTTTAAGAAGAGATCAATAACATATCATTGTAACCCATTTCAACGTCATACTGATTTTAAATATGTATGATCGTTGATTTTCTGCAACAGCTTATGACAATATATGCTACTTTTTCAAAGCCAACATTGTCGGTGTTCCACACAAATTAATATTCCCATACCAGAAAATTTATTTTATAGGAACATGAGTCTTTCAGGCTAATAAAGCTAATGAAAATAACACTGAACATGAATAGAGGAAACGGGACAGAAGACATTTGTCAAGACATATGAAAAGCAAATCTATACTTTGTCCCTCCAAAATGACACTTTAAATAGTTTGGAAATTTAGGTTTAAATATTTGGTTTTTTAAATGAATATTTTAAAATGTGTTATTTGTGATATATACTTAGATATGAGCAAATTTATACTATTAAATTTAAACTCCTTTACTTCATTAAATATCTGCATGGAGTTGGAAAATAAAGAATTTTTGTACTTTTTCTTCTCAGTCTTTAATTACATAATTCAGATATTATATGCCAAACTTATTTTCTTAATTCTTGACTTAGGTTCTTTCATAATTCAACCATAATAATGGAGCACCAGAATCTAGGATTTCTGTTCTCAATGGACTGTGCTCTTACACGTACACATATCAGTGAATAAGTAAAGTGGATGAACGAATTTCAAGTTGATTTTTCATTTACTCTTCTGTGTGCTTTAGCCATAAAATACAGTTCATTCAAAGGCCTTTTGTTGTTTCACTTCATTTATTTGGCATAATAGCAATAAATGTTCTACTTCGTGTGTTTCCCAATAGTGAAACAGCACCTGGCTTTACAATGAGACTAGAAGGGTTTATAATATGAAAGTAGCTTATTGTGCTCATGTACTAGAGGTGTCATTGTTTAAACATATTACAAGTTGATAATATCAGACTACCATTACCTACCAGCTGGAGTATAATATCAGAGTAGAGGCTTTTAGTATAATATATGTATTTGTAATTTGATTTCATATGATAACTCTTAGTAACTTTCCCAAGGTGTTAGCTCTTAATCAATTCCAGTATTCTTGCTGGTGAATTCCATGGACAGAGGAGCCTGGCGGGCTACAGTCCATGGGGTCGCAAAGAGTGGGATGCGACCGAGCATACAACAAACACAGAGAATGACCTTTCATCTTCATTAATTAGGGCCTTACATCATTCCTACTTACCTGAATCCCTGCCCTGGTTCTCTTCCTGACATCCTTGTGACTCCTGCCTCTTAACCTTTCAGAACCTGAAGCTTTCTACTTGACCTCAGGTTCTGTAACTCTTTGTTGTCAAACATAGGAGTCCTCATTTTACCTCCCAAACATAACTACAAAGATTAAAGTGACCAAGAGGGCTTCCCTGGTGGCTCAGTGATAAAGAATCAGGGCTTCCCTGGTGGCTCAGTGGTAAAGAATCCATCTGTCAATGCAGGAGACATTGGTTCAATCCCTGGTATGGGAAGATCACACATGCTGCAGAGCAAATAAACCAGAGCACCACAACTGTTGAGCCTGTGCTCTAGTGCCTGGGAACTGCAACTACTGAACCCACGTGCCCTAGAGCTGTCCTCTGAAACAAGAGAAGCTACTGCAATGAGAAGTCTGTGAACCACAGAGAGTAGCACCTGCTCTCTGCAACTACAGAGAAGTCCATGTAGCAATGAAAATTCAGTTCAGCTATAAATAAATAAATAAATTCCAGTTACCAAGGAATTTTATCACTGTTCTTCCTTCAATCTGGATATCTTCTCTGAACATTAATTAGAAATTTATTCAATTATCTTTCATACTCTTATAGCTATAAATGGTCAACCATTATGTAGATTCTCTTAATTTATTCCATCCTAATGAAAACAAAAGTAAATGGTATCTGAAGTTGTACAGGAGAATTTACTTTAAATTACCAAAATTTTTATAAGTAAGTATTTCTGTGTAATGTACCAACTCTAAATTTAGCTATTTTAAATAAATTCTTTAAATGTATATTACACATTGTTTTCTTATAAAGAAAAATTAAATATTTGAATAAAGTAACTTTTTAAGAATTAAGAGTTATCATTAGGAAAATTATACTTTAAGAAAATAGATGGTGAAAAAACATTCTGGAAACTGGAAAAATGGCAATTAGTGACAAAACACTTAAACTATTACTTGAGAATATTTTGGATGTCTGAAATTTTCCTTTCTGAAGCTGTGGCTATAACAAAAGAGTTCAGAAAACTGAAATAAGCATATTTTTTAAAAAAAACTATAAATATAAGCATATTTTTATTATTGACTATATCAGGAAAGGAGTTAGAGAAATAAAAATAAGTCAAGGAAACAACTATTAACTTTCAAAGAAGAAACGAAATAGGAAATTTGTAGCAATCTAAGGCCTTTCAAAGTTGTAAAAGCCATTTGACTTGAGATCCCTAAGCCCACCCCAATCAAAAAAAGAGAAAAAGAGAGAAAATCTTTGAGAAATAAGAAATAACCATCTAGGAGAAGTTTAAACAAAGTTAAATCAGAGATAATAACAGACTGCTGCTGCTGCTGCAAAGTCGCTTCAGTCGTGTCCGACTCTGTGCGACCCCATGGACTGTAGTGTACCATGCTCTTCCGTCCACGGGATTTTCCAGGCAAGAGTACTGGAGTGGGCTGCCATTTCCTTCTCCAGGGGATCTTCCTGACCCAGGGATCTAACCCGAGTCTCCTGCATTATAGGCAGACACTTTACAGTCTGAGCCACCAGGGAAGTCCTCCTAAGTCTTATAAATGAACAAAATATTTCACAAGACAAAGACCTGATCAAGCCTTTCCCAAGGAATCACAACAGCTTTAGGGTGGCCCTGTTTAAAATAAAAAAGAATAAAACTACAGAAAAATTTTTTTTTAAAAAAGGAAAAATGTAGCCTGTGCACAAACTGAGAAGTGAAAACGAAGATGAGTATGATTCCTGGAAAACCTTCAATGTAGGGATCAAACAGATACAAATTATAAAATGTTTGTGTTACAGTTGTACTTCCAAGAAACCACAAGCGAGTTGTGATTGTGGGCATTCAATCTCCTTCAGGAAGAAGCATCTTAAAAACATGCAAACCACTTAAGTAACATATGTATCCAATATACACTTTATCTTGAGTTTTAGAAAAGAAAAGTGAAGTCACTCAGTCGTGTCCAACTCTTCGTGATCCCATGGGCTGCAGCCTACCAGGCTTCTCAGTCCATGGGATTTTCCAGGCAAGAGTACTGGAATGGGTTGCTATTTCCTTCTCCAGGGGATCTTCCTGACCCAGGGATCTAACCCGAGTCTCCTGCATTATAGGCAGACACTTTACAGTCTGAGCCACCAGGGAAGTCCTCCTAAGTCTTATAAATGAACAAAATATTTCACAAGACAAAGACCTGATCAAGCCTTTCCCAAGGAATCACAACAGCTTTAGGGTGGCCCTGTTTAAAATAAAAAAGAATAAAACTACAGAAAAATTTTTTTTTAAAAAAGGAAAAATGTAGCCTGTGCACAAACTGAGAAGTGAAAACGAAGATGAGTATGATTCCTGGAAAACCTTCAATGTAGGGATCAAACAGATACAAATTATAAAATGTTTGTGTTACAGTTGTACTTCCAAGAAACCACAAGCGAGTTGTGATTGTGGGCATTCAATCTCCTTCAGGAAGAAGCATCTTAAAAACATGCAAACCACTTAAGTAACATATGTATCCAATATACACTTTATCTTGAGTTTTAGAAAAGAAAAGTGAAGTCACTCAGTCGTGTCCAACTCTTCGTGATCCCATGGGCTGCAGCCTACCAGGCTTCTCAGTCCATGGGATTTTCCAGGCAAGAGTACTGGAATGGGTTGCTATTTCCTTCTCCAAAGGATCTTCCCAACTCAGGGATCGAACCTGTGTCTCCCGCATTGTAGGCAGACGAGTTTTAGAAAGTTAATAATAATAATAATAAAAGTCTCCCAAGGAAATCATGGAGACACATGAAAAAAGTATAATACAGAAAGCAAAAGTTGAGTATAATCGAGGAACTTTCTTCTTCTACGGGTTTGCAGTCTTCACAGTATTCTCCCAGTAGGATTTCAGAATTGCTCTCATTCCCATAAATGGGAGAGTTTCCTGTGGCTATTCTGTCCCTCTCTACTTTCTTCTTGTGAGTGCGAAGGAATTGGTAGCAGGTTTGTTCACATGTTGTGAACAAAGAAGTCTGACATCTAGATCTCATATAAAAATCATCATGCGATAGCATCCTTTTTGTTTAGAACACAACAGTACATAATTTCACCAACTGGAAAACTTTACTGAACACTAAGTCCTATATTCTTTTATTACCAATCTTTCAAAAACTTTTGCTACAAATACTTTTCCATGTGAAAGAGTAAATATGGAATACTATATGTTGTTATTCAAAAGAGAGAAACAGTTAAATACATGAAAATGTGGTTAATGTCATTATTCATCAGGGAAATAAATGTACATTTTCTTTATCCATTTATCCATTTATCCTTTGATGGTCATTTACTTTGATTGTTTCCTTAACTTGGCTATTGTAATTAATGCTGCAATGAACATGGGGGGGGCACAGATATATTTTTGAGGTAGTGATTTAATTTTCTTCTGAAAATTTCCCCCCAGAAGGGGGAATACTGGATCATCTATTTTTAATTTTTCAGGAACCTCCGCATTTTTTTCCATAATGGTGGTATCAATTTACATACTCACAAAAAGTGTACAAGGATTCCCCCCTCCCCATCTTCGCTTTATGGCAGTGATCTATTACCCCAGCAAAAATTGAAGCTCTATATTAAATTCAGTCTTTGTCAATCTGTTTTATGGCATATTTGAAAATGGTACAATGAAATTGAAAGCAAATATCACATTGGAATGTTTACAAGCTTCACATGTGAAGTATCCTTGGAAAATCAGTCAGAAACTGCTAAAAGATAATGGCTTTGCTATGAAAGTGACTATAAAATTAGTCATAGCGGAGGTTATAGACCATTTGGCAACCATTCTAAAAGGAAAGAGAAGTCAAGTATTAAACTGCATCAGGCTAGGAAATCTCACCACTAAACATTTTCAAGGATATGAAGTATTAAAATAGACTCTTACTGCTGCAATGACTAAATCTTCCATGACATATTCACAGTAAAAGCCCAATTTAAATGCTAAGAAATAGATGGTTTTCCTCTCAAATTAGGTTGAAATCACCACCCACAATGGGATTGTACTTGAAAATAAGTTTTTTTAAGTGAGGTTAAATGAGGTCTTAAAAGTGAAACTGTAATCTTAGAAACTCTAATAAGATGGGTAATCTTATAGGAAGAAGAATGCAACCATCTCTTTCTCTTTACCCAATGCAGAAAGAAGAGGTTGTGTGAATACAGTGCAAGATGGTAGCCACCAACAAACCAAGAGAAGAGTCTTCAAATGAAAACGATTTGCTGTATCTTGTTCTTGGGTTCCCAAGATTTGGGTTGGAAATCTTGGGTTTCTTAACAGCTTCTAGAGCTGTAAGAAATGAATTTCTGTTATTTAATCTGCCTAGTCTATGGTATAATAATTTGTTATGGCAGCCTGGCATAGAGGATGATGGAAATTGAGATGGTTGGATGGCATTACCTACTAGATGGACCTGAGTTTGAGCAAGCTCCTGGAGCTAGTGATGGGCAGGGAAGTCCGGCGTGCTACAGTCAATGGTGCTGCAAAGAGTCAGACATGAATGAGAGACTGAAGTGAACTGATGGCAGCCTGAGCAGACTAAAAGAATGAATTGTACTAAAACTGAGTTTTAACAACTAAATATATTCCCTGATGGCTCATGTGGTAAAGAATCTGCCTGAAATGCAGGACATCCTGGTTCGATCCCTGGATTGGGAAGATCTTCTGGAGAAGGAAATGGCTCCAGTATTCTTGTCTGAAAAAAATCCCATGTAGAGAGGAGCCTGGCGGGCTCCTCATGAAATCTCAAGAGTCAGACACAACTTAGAGACTAAACCACCAAATACATTAGCATGTTATAAAGAATAAAACTTGATCTCCAACTTTGATAAATGTGCTCAAAATATTTGTGCTACCCATGCTACAATATTAAACAAGTACTACTTAATGGGTGACATGTACTTTGAAAAGTGCTTCAAACAATATTTTTCTGTTTTCATTGAAAATATTGATACATCTAACAGTGGTTTGGATCCATGGATTTAGAAAGAAAGTGAGAAAGTTTTTTTTTTTTTTTTCTCTTTAGCAGTGAAAATGACAACAGGAAGGATCAAGAAATAAAGAAGATTCTAAGAGCTCTAGAAAAAAAATGAGGAGGCATTTTTTCTGAAATTCAGATTGTGTGGTTCTGAGCTGAGTGATACTAAGAAAGCAACAAGCAGACAGAAATAAGAACTGGTTATAGAAAAGTGCCACATATATCTCACCCCAGGTTTAAGGACATTTTTTTTTTTTTCCAATCTGGCCTTCTTCTCTCAAGATGACAAACATGCTCCACTAGTAAGGCACTGACTGAGGATGATGGTCCCTGATCTCCTCAGCTTGTCTCTCTTGGGGTGGAACTTCCACCCTGAGTGACGGATAGGCTAAGGGCAATCAAAGCCTAGTGTCCTGACCTGTCATGCCTTTGATAGAGCTTTCATATTACAAGTGGAGGCTGAGTAGAGGGAGGAAGCCCCGCATGTGTCAGGTGTTCAGTTCAGTTCAGTGTCCAACTTTTTGCGACCCCATGGACTGCAGCACACCAGGCCTCCCTGTTCGTCACCAACTCCCGAAGCCTATTCAAACGCATGTCCATTGAGTCGGAGATGCCATCCAACCATTTCATCCTCTGTTGTCCTCTTCTCCTCCCGCCTTCAATCTTTCCCAGCATCAGGGGCTTTTCAAATGAGTCAGTTTTTTGCATCAGGTGGCCAAAGTACTGGAGTTTCAGATTTAGCATCAGTCCTTCCAATGAATATTCAGGACTGATTTCCTTTAGGATGGACTGGTTGGATCTCTTTGCAGTCCAAGGGACTCTCAAGAGTCTTCTCCAACACCACAGTTCAAAAGCATCAATTCTCTGGCGCTCAGCTCTCTTTGTAGTCCACCTCTCACATCCATGCATGACTACTGGAAAAACCATAGCCTTGACTAGACAGGCCTTCGTTGGCAAAGTAATGTCTCTGCTTTCTAATATGCTGTCTAGGTTGGTCATAACTTTTCTTCCAAGGAGCAAGCATCTTTTAATCATGGCTGCAGTTACCATCCGTAGTGATTTTGGAGCCCAAAAAAATAAAGTCTGTCACGGTTTCCACTGTTTCCCCATCTATTTGCCATGAAGTGACGGGACCAGATGCCATGATCTTAGTTTTCTGAGTGTTGAGTTTTAAGCCAACTTTTTCAGGGGTACATTCAGGTGTCTCAGGTGTACATTCCTAAAATAACGCTTCTGCAACTTGGGGTGGAGGTCGATGAGACATGCTGGTCACCTGCCTATCCCACAAGTACCATCCCCCTAAACTGGAAGTTGCTGTGGGAAGAAGCTCCATATTCTCGGCTATATCTGCCTGGGTAAATCCTCTGTCAAACTGAGATGCATACACTTCAAATCAAATAAGGATCATACAAGGTAGAATCAAGATAAGAAAAAGTAGAGTATGTTTTCACACATGAGAAAAAGCCATTATGTCTGAAGCTATGGAGGCAGAGTACAACAAGCTCACATATTCAGGCAAGATAGGCAGGTCTGGTGGGTCAGAGAAGTGTATATCCTCATATGATGTTTGAACAAAAGTGTAAATGACTGATCAAAACTTTGCCTTTCTAACCAAGAATTTTTTAATATTAATAAAATTCGGTTATGTAAATGAATAGCACAGTAATGGGAGAATTCTGGGTTGTTAACAACAGGTAGTGAATCATTTGAGTAAAAAGAAGGGCCTTTGACCATACTAAAATAGAATCAAAGAGAAATTTTCTCATTCCATGAAAGTATTCACTACTTTGTGTGTGTGTGTGTGTGTGTGTAATCAAATATAACTACCAGCCCTGAGGACAGGAGAAAGAACTCCAGAAGGGGATGGAGTTAAATTTTAAAGCAGTTGATCTGAGTGGAGATTTGCATTCAGGATATATTTTATAGAGTGGAAACCATGTAGTGATTTGCCATATGTCTGGTCTCAGCAAGGTGATGACTGAGCTACACAGCCACTACTTACCTGGAAGGCTAGCTTCATGTTGCTCTACAGAGAACATTAATTCTTTGTATTTGTTAATTAAATTCCTTATTTATTTTCTAATATGATATTCATTCAACAAGCACCTATTCATTGCTTACCCGTACATGTGTTACATAAGCAAAGATATAATAGAGTTAAGGCTATATTATATAAAAAGATATTTATATATAATACATTCATATGCATCCAATCTGATGAGCATTGCCTGGGTACAATTATGTATTTGAAAACAATAAATATATTCTAGGATATTCAGAGACAGAAAAAATGAATTAAATTTGTGATATGCTGTGAGAATAAAATGGACATAAGTCCCTACATTTGAATTTTTATCATATCTTTTTTACCTCAATATCATTTTGAGATAAATTAGGCATGCCACACATGTGCAAGTGTTAAGAATTATAATAAAGGTGATATAGGACAGCTAGTTCTCTTTGTAACTATGAGGTGGTGAATGCAGACCTTCAGTTGTTATGGCAACCTTCAATTAATGAGAGTATCATCAAAGTCATCTCTCTACAACATTTAATAAGTTATTTCCATTAAACATGATTGAATGTTCCTTTCTGAGTCCAATGACATAGCTGAAGTTAAGAGCCATATTTTTTTTAAAAAATGAAAATAGATATGTCTTCAATTGTTTAATGGATAAAAGTAAAAATCTTCTCTTAAAATTATTTTTTGTACAGATACCTGCAACTATGTTGCTAATAAAATATTAATAGCATCTACATATTTGTCTTCCATGTAGATTTATGGATCATTGTGGATTTTCCATTAAGCTAGTGAGGACAGATTTGATGATGATGGTGATAGTAATAATGATGACACAGAAAATTCTACTAATATTAGAAACATTAATTAATAAAATATTAAGAGATAATTTTGTTTCTATCAAAACAATCTCCAACTCTCTCACAAACTCATTAACATAAACAATAAGTTGAGAATACAAAGGCTATTATATAAGTGGATGTAGGATTGAGAAATTACTTGAATTTATGTCTACTACTTATAGAATGACTTTTCATATATTATCTTAGTACTCAACACATGTAAAGTAGATTTCATTAATCCCATTTTATAGATTGGGAAAATCAGACTCCAATCCAAAATTAAAGTAATATTTTACAGCTCACACAAAGAGTATGTATGAGACTGCTGCTGCTGCTGCTGCTAAGTCGCTTCAGTCATGTCCAACTCTGTGCGACCCCATAGACGGCAGCCCACCAGGCTCCATCGTCCCTGGGATTCTCCAGGGAAGAATACTGGAGTGGGTTGCCATTTCCTTCTCCAATGCATGAAAGTGAAAAGTGAAAGTGAAAGTGAAGTCGTGTCCGACTCTTAACGACCCCATGGACTGCAGCCTACCAGGCTCTTCTGTCCATGGGATTTTCCAGGCAAGAGTACTGGATTGGGTTGCCATTGCCTTCTCTGATATATGAGACTAAGTCTGTCCAAATGCCAAAATCTGTCCTCTTTCCATCAGGCCATGCTTTCTCCCTAGAATAATTCAGAGGTTAGGATATAAAAATAATATCACAACATGTATGAGTCTACAAACTACTACCACAAAGTACCAGTGCACTTATTTCACTACCTGTTAAATGATAAAGTTGAATATCTGAGCTTATTATCTGCTAGCTAATAATGCTTTTACGTTTATTACTCAAGTCCTAATATCTCCTTGGAGCACAACCAAGCATGATGTAAAAGGTAACTGGAGCATAATCAGAAAAGAAAATATTCTGATTCATTGATCAGCAATGTGAACCTTGAGAAAGAAGCTAAAAGGTACAACTAAAATAATAGGATTTTTCAGTAGCACAGATTATAAATACAGTCTGAGGCAAGTTTTAAAAAGTGATCCTTCTGAATTTTTTTTATATATATAAGAAATTAACCAAAAAAGCAACATTGTCTTTCCCTGTTAACCAGGAAGGCTGCATCAGTTACAATCTACAAAACTGAAGGCACTGCAACATTGGATATATGTTCATTTTTGTGCCAGCAATTGTAAATGCATTTGGAACACAGTCTTGGGCTGAAACCCTCACTTTTCCAAAACTGGTTAAATACCTTAATTAAAAATGATAATATTAAAAATGATTAAAAATGTGTTGATGACTTACTATGTACTAGATATGCTAGCTAAATATATTTTGCATGTACTGTATTTTCTGATTTAAAAAAATGTATTTCAGGAAATCAAACACTTAACCTTCAGTTTCCCTACTGAAATGAAAGTATAATATTTACTTCATAATTTTAAGATGAAGATTTTATGGAGGTAGTATATATATGATTATGAATACAGTTACTTGGTAAGATAACTCAGGATTTGAATTCCAGCTTTTCCACTGTATACCTCTGTGATCTTGGACAAAGATATTAGATTTTACATATTATATAAGGACAAAGTCTTACATTTTGGGAAACAAAATAATTTTTGTTTGTTTTGTATATTGGGAAACAATAACATAAAACAATAAAATAATTGCTTCACAATACTACAAAGCTACAGTAACCAAAACAGTGTGGTATTGGCATAAAAACAGATATATGGATCCATGGAACGGAATAGAGAGCCCAGAAATAAACCTACACTTCTATGGTCAATCTTCCACAAAGAAAGGTAGAATATCCAATGGACAAAACACAGTCTCTTCAGCAAGTGGTACTGGGAAAGTTGAGCAGCTGCATCCAAATAAATGAAGTTAGAACACACCCTCACACCATACACAAAAGTAAACTCAAAATGGCTTAAAGACTTAAATACAAGACATGACACTACAAAACTCTTCGAAGAGAACATAGGCAAATTATTCAAAGGAAATCATAAGCAAATGAAAAAGAAATCTATGGACTGGGGGAAAATATTTGCAAATGATATGAGTGACAAAGGATTGATTTCTAAAATATACAAACTGATCATAAAACTCAGTAACAACAACAACAGAAACAGTTCAATCGAAAAATGAGCAGAAGGCCTAAGTAGACATTTCTTCAAAGAAGTCATACAGATGGCCAACAGGCATGTGAAAAGATGCTCAACATTGCTAATTTCTAGAGATATGCAAATCATAACTATAGTGAGGTACTAATTCACACCGATGAGAATGGCCATTATTAAAACGTTTACAAACAACAAATGTTGAAAAGGGTAAAAAGGGAACACTTCTACACTGTTGGTGGGAATGTAAATTGGTACAGCCACTATGGAAAACAGTGAAGTGGTTCCTCAACCAAAAAAATGAAATAATGCCATTATAGCAACATGGATGAACCTAGAGGTTATCATACTAAGTGAAGTTAAGTTAGAAAGAGAAAGAAAAATACCATATCACTTATAAGTGGAATCTGAAATATGACACAAATGAACTATATGAAACAGAAACAGATTGATAGACATAGAGAACAGACTTGTGTTTTTGTGAGCCGGAGGTGGATTGAGAGTTTGGGGTTAGCAAATGTAAACTGTTAATACTATATATAGAACTGATAACCAACAAGTTCCTACATATTGCACAGGGAATTATATTCAATTTCCTCTGATGAAGCATATTGAAAAGGAGTATGAAAAAGAAGTATATATAGACATATATATAACTGATTCACTTTGCTGTACTGTGGAAATTAACGCAGTAAATCAACTATAATTCAGTAAAATAAACAAAAACAAATAAAAACAAATCATAGCTTCTGGAGTTTTACTGAGGACTAGACATGACTTCAGAGAAGGCAATGGCAACCCAATCCAGTACTCTTGCCTGGAAAATCCCATGGGCGGAGGAGCCTGGTGGGCTGCAGTCCATGGAGTTGCTAAGAGTCGGGCACGACTGAGCGACTTCACTTTCACTTTTCACTTTCATGCATTGGAGAAGGAAATGGCAACCCACTCCAGTGTTCTTGCCTGGAAAATCCCAGGGATGGGGGAGCCTGGTGGGCTGCTGTCTATGGGGTCACACAGAGTTGGACACAACTGAAGTGACTTAGCAGCAGCAGCAGCAGATATGACTTAAGAAGATTTAAAAAGTAATGCTTTTTAGGATTGTTTAGAGGATTAAACAAGCTTCCTAGGTGGCTCAGTGGTAAAGAATCTGTCAATGTAAGAGTCACAGGAGACACATGTTTGATCCCGGGGTTGGGAAGATCCCAAGGAGGAGGAAATGGTAACCCACTCCAGTATTCTTGCCAGGAAAATCCCATGGGTAGAGCAGCCTGGCAGGCTACAGTCCATGAAGTCACAAAGAGTCGGACACAACTGAGCGACTGAACACACAGGCCCACAACCATCTTAATACGGTGCCTGGCATATAGTTAATGCTTAATAAGCTTTACTTATTATTTATGGGCTTCCCAAGTGACTAGTGGTAAAGAACCCACCTTCCAGTGCAGGAGACATGAGAGTCATGGGTTCTATCCTTGGGTCAAGAAGATCTCCTGGAGGAGGGCATGGCAACCCACTTCAGTATTCTTGCCTGGAGAATCCCCATGGACAGAGGAGCCTGACAGGCTACAGTCTATACCTTGCAAAGAGTAGGACACAACTGAAGCGACTTGGCATGCACGCATGCATGGATTATTATTCATAATAACTTTATTGACACATGAAAGTCATCAGGCACATAGGAGGTACTCACCTGACAGTAAGTACCTTCATTCTTTCTACACGCCTTACTGCATGGATCATATACCAATTAATAAACATGATTCGGTAAAGTCTCTAAAGAGATCCCATGAAGTAGCCTAAAATTAAGTTCAATTTCACAATCATTTCTTGAATGCTTTCTTCCTACTTTTCCTGTTCTTTGCTTTGTTCTGTTTTATAATGTCTACTACCACAATAAAAATGCCCAAATTAAAGTGAATTAGGAGTAAGAGTATATTGGACAGTAACTACTGAGTTGAATCATATGAAATTGTGAATGTTTCTCTTTTAGCTCCTCTTTTAAAGAATAATATTTATTGAGTTTTCTACATGTATTAAATTACGAATTCCTCCAGGGTTTACTTGATACAGAAACAATTACCCTTGAAGAAACTAAGCTAAAAAGAGGTTATGAAAGGCTATTGTAGAAAAGGCAAATTAGTTAAATCTTAATTTTCATTCAAATATCCCCAAGTTTAAGAAACACAAAAAGAACTAAATAAAATGACCAAAATGATTAATTATAAGTTTATATTAGATGTCATATATGTTTTTAAAAGAATTGTATTTTATTACCTTTTTTCACTTTTCCCCCCCTAATTCTACAGAAGTGGCATACTTGGAACTCACAATGTTCACCTGAAAACAGTTTTTAAATAGTTACTTTTAAGTAGCCAACTCCAAATGTTTATCGAGTGCAAGGATTATTTTAAATGCTTCTCCAATAAATTAATTTTGTTATCACAACACTCCTGTGTGATAGATACTAATTAACCTCCATTTTTTGAGGCAAAACAGATAAATGACCTGCCCAAGGACACTCAGCAAAATGTGGCAGAGTCTAGAATTGAATGTCTAGATCTGATTCCAGAGAACGCTCTTTAATCATTATGCTGAACAAATGAGAGCAGCACCCACATGTAAGTGAAGCATAGTATGATAAGCAAGGAAATCTAATGTATTGCAAGAAAGTAATATATTTTATGTTTAGTTAATGAAAATGGATTATGTCAAATTCCAGGAATTTTATGGAATTTTTTTGAAGAGACTGGCAAGTTATGGAGAAGGAGAAAGAGACTGTGCAGTTTGAAAATCACATATCATGATATCCGTGATATCAAAGAAGAAACATGCAATCAACCAAATGGCACATCCTGTGCACTGCATGCAGCTCCCTTCTGAACCATTTATGTGATTCTTTCTTCTTGCTTATAATATTTTACTGCAAAAATCCAATGTAAATAAGTTAAACAGCAAGAGGTCAAAAGCTACATGATCTAGATAGATTCTGCTATGAAAGATTAGAAGAGGAATTTGATTAGAAAGAGTGTGCTATTTTTTGTGCTTAAATAATGTGATGTGAACAAGTTCAATTTGACTTATAAGTAAATGAGGTTGTACTAAGTATAGGAGCTCTGGAACTTCTTGGGTTCCAATGGCTTACGATATCTGCTTGTTTGAACATTGTTGGCAATGTAAATAAACCAGCTGCTCATGAATTGAAGTCGCCTCATTTATTCTTCCTGGTTGCTCCTACTGCATAGAAACCATTCCTCAGGTGGAGAATGGTAGAGATAATGGTACTGATGGATTTGAGAAGTTAGCTTAGGTTGCAAGTGATTTTAGCAGTTCGATGACTTATTTTTCCATGCCATTTAAGTTCAACAGTGAAGGGCAAGTCTGCTTCATGCAGAAGTAGACTTTCTTGACAGAGAATGGTATTGGAGACAGGAGGAAATCAGGAAAACAACAGCTAATTACCATGTTGTGGTCTTGTAGGGTTTAGAGCACTTTTGAGCTTTGCCAGGTATGTCTATTCCATCATCATATTTATCAGGCCCTGCACACTAGTATCACTCAGGTGAGCTCTTTCAAATGTGGTATCCTGTTCCTCATATTTTTCACAGTCACTTGGTGGAGATCCAGTGAGGGCAGATGATAGCAATTAGGGGAGACACCCCTTCAGTCTGGCGCTCCTAGAGATTCTAAAGCATCATCTCAATTCACTTAGCCCTTAAGAACTTGATAAACTTTGGTTATTTTCTTCTTACAAGTTTTATGGTAATTGCTTCTTCCTTCCATGATGTTCCTGAGTGAAATGAAGAGCATGTCTCTTCTCTGTGAGGGGCTTGTCATCATTTGGAATTCATTCACCTAGCAAACTCTCTCAAGGGTTAAAAATTATGATTTTGAAGGTTTTTCCATGTTTTATCAATTTCAGGACAGAAATGATCCTCCCTTGTGGTGCTTTTAACCTTATGTTAAAGAAAAATTACCTGATTGCTTATATAGTATATTTATTATCATATCTCTTCAATGGAAGTTAATTATTGTACGTGAACTGAAGGATTCCTAAAACTTAACAAGTCACACTATACTTTACACAGTTAAGTCCAAGAGTTCCAATCAACAATAATTAAATCAAATAGAGGTCCAAGTCATGGTTTAATCAGAGAAAATATCAGGAAATCATATTTTAGATAGATTTCACACTTTAAGCCTACGGTATGCTAAATTTCTTATCCGATTGTGTAAACATGGCAGTATGTCCATAAATACTTAGTTGAAATTTAGGTGAGATTTACTGAATGATAACTATGTCTAAGGCACTGTAATACAAACACTATGGGAGCATGCTCAGTTGCCCAGTTGTGTCCGACTCTTTGCGACCCCATGGACTGTAGCCTGTGAGGCTCCTCTGTCTGTAGAATTTTTCAGGCAAGAATACTGGAGTGGGTTGCATTTCCTCCTCCAGGAGACCTTCCTGACCCAGGGATGGAAACTGTGTCTCTTATATGTCCTGCATTGGCTGGCAGATTTTTTTTTACCACTGTGCCACCTGAGAAGCAAAAACACTACATGCTTTGCTTTTCAAAATTTTAGTGTAAACATATTGTTTATATAACATCATTATAGCACTTCTAGAAATATAAAACCATAACACCAAAGAAGGTATACATTAATTCTTCCCATGGAAATAAACCATGGCATTGGTAGTTTCAATAAGTGAGTCATGTTTATAGTTCATTTTTAATAACATAAGGAACCACTTGTTATGAATTACTGCAATAAAACCTGACTTCCCATAAGCAGAAGTCTTAATTTATGCTACTGTTCATCTTAAGGGGACTTTATAAATGTAATTCAATAATTTTACAGTTGTTTAATAATGTTGGACCACTAATTTTGTTTTTCAAATGCATCCTGTTGATGAATATTTAGCCATGTTCATTATATACACAATTTTTTTATCCATTGAAATGAACCTATACCTACATAATATTATTTTTCTGGTTTTGATATATTTACCTATTAATAATTGGTCCAAAATTACAGTGCTGATAAACAATGGGAGCAAGATCTATATCATGCTTCTGTTTTCATTGCTCATGATATTTTCTTTTGCTTGATTAATTCTTATTTTTTAAAACATAAATTCATGTTTATATCTTAATTCCAGTTAGGCTCAGAGTTCATTGCTCTTAAAAGCAGTATAAATTAGTGCTACTGTTATGAAAACTGTCTTTAATTTCAGATAAATTGGTGTTCTAGTTTTATATTCACCACTTAATAATTTTGCAATATTAGGCAAATTATATAATCTTTCTGAGCCTGGACTTACTAGTTTATAAAATAGGAATAAAATCTCATAGAATTCAACAGAGACTTGCAAGTTCTAATCAAAGTACCTGTAATAGAACAAATACTTAATATATATTAGATTTTGCTATTATTGTTGTTATCGTTCTCTGCCCATCCATTAAGAATTACACATAACTTAGTGGTGCTATTGTAATGATTATTTTATCTGATTTTCAGTCCCAAAGATTATCCATAATATAAAATTCATAAGTGCTTGTTTAATTTACTCAATGACTGTTCAAAATATACAAAATTGCTTATTAAGACAAAGAGATGAGAACAAGTTGATTGTTAAACAATCTGAAAAATAATCAGTAAGTTGAGCCCAGTATAATGGAAGTTAACTTTAATGGTTGCTAATGTACATCATTCATATTTAAATTCTACCATAAATTATGACCATCTCAAAATATTATAGCAAATTTTGCAATAGCTTGAACTATTTTCCTTCAAAACACTTCAAAATTAATGACTAAAAACAAATACATTATATGCTTATAAAATATATGAAAAGTGAAGTCACTCAGTCACGACCAATTCTTTGCTACCTTATGGACTTAGCCTGCTAGGCTCCTCTGTCCATGGGATTTTCCAGGCCAGAAGACTGGAGTGGGTTACCATTTCCTTCTCCAGTAAATTATATAAATATATGTAAACATATATTAAATGTATAAAGCTCCCAGATGGTATGTAGTAGAAAAGTACTAATTTGGAAAACTTTGTCATAAACCAGGTTTTTTTTTAATCAATAACCATTACTAATATAGAAATTAAAAATGTCTTATTGTCAATTTATAAAGGATTGCATATCAATTTCAATATACATGGTACAAAGAAATATTCATTGCATCAATGGCATTACTGCATAATACTGAGGTTATTGTGAGCAGAGTCCAGGAAATTTTGCCACAGCCTCAGGAATGGTAACACAGGAACAACGTTTCCATGACAACACTCTAACCATGCTTTCAAGATGTACTTGTAGATGTTCATACTTTGTAATGAGAAAATATAATAACATTTTTACCTTGAAAAGTAATCTAAAAACTTGTCAATCTTATTATTAACCATTTTATCTATTATTATCTGAAATTAAAAATATTTTATATGTAAAACATCTTCCTTAAAATAAATACTTTAAATTAATTTAATCATAAATAGTTAGACATTCTTACAGGAACTGTGCTTAATATAGGTTCATTTTTGCTGCCAATACCAGGTAGACTGCACATAATTTTACTTATTCATGATAGATAACAATAAATGTTATTATTCTAGAATCTAAATTAGTGCTTACACGTTATTGTTCAATTATTGGAGAGCAGTTTGTTTTTTCAAGTTACAATACAAATATTATATTTGTTAATTTGTTGCCAATTCATAAATTTTAAGCTGATTGAGTACTCTGTTTAAAAAAATAGATTAAAATCTAAATTATTTTCCTTTTGGTCACATTCATCTCCAGAACCTTATAGTAACGTTCACTAACTTTCCTATATGATAAGATTATGTCAATGTCTGTTTTGTAAGTGCTAGAATTAAATGATAGTATATGAAGTATAGTTCAAAATTGTTCGTATTTTAGAGAATTAATGCTCCACTTGATCTTCTACAAATATTTTCCTTTGGAACACTCAGACTGGATATCTCCTCTTTTTGAAAAGAGGAGGTCATGTTTTCTTTAACCAATTTAATTGTTCTTCATGATCAGGGAAACCTCAATGATGTAATGATTGATATCATTTCAAGATGCTACAGTTTTATCACGTATTTCTTAATATTTTAAATTCTAACCAATTTCCAACTCAAGGGAAAATGATTTGACTAGGGAGAAAGATGCTTACAGGTGGCTAAGTGGTGAAGAATCTGCCTGCCAATGAAGGAAACATGGGTTCAATTTCTGGGTCTGCAAGTTCCCCTGAAGTAACAGCTGGCAGCCTGCTTCTGTATTCTTTTTTTCTACTCCACTATTCTTGCCTGGAAAATTCCATGGACAGAGGAGCCTGGCAGTCTACCGTCCATGGGGTTGCAAGGAGTTAGACATAATTGAGCCACTGAGCACACACGCATGGAAGGATAAATACTCATAATTTGGTATTTTTGAGATAATCAGTACCACTTATATAAAAGATTTCCTAACCACTGTGAAAGTAGTAATTTCAAACTTTTATGAAAAGCTTTAATTTTGTACCTGTGAGGACAGATTATCTGATTGCTTTTCTCTGTAAAGCAATCACTTATTAATGTTGCGACTTATCTAATATCTCTGAAAATGTATTCCTGGAAATTTTACTAGTTGTCCTACAAAAATATCTTCAGTATTTATTTTTTGAGTTACTTAGTAATTTGTGTACATCTGTAAAGGTGTGAAACACATATGCAGATCTAATCATATAACTTTGATTTTAACATTTTTGTACTAAATGACAATATACCATTCTTGATAAAGCCAGGAAGTTTTATTTGCTATCACACTGAATGAATGCATGTGTAATATTCGATCTAAGCATGATAGCTTTAACAAATAACCATAACATTGATGTATATCATCTGTTCAGTGAGCAACTGTATCTATCATGGAATTCATTTCAATAGCTAAGTTATTTTTTTCTTTTTAATAGAATTGTTTTTAGCCTGCCATTTTTCTAATTTTTTTTGGCATAATATACTTTTTAAAGCAATACTAACAGGCCATGCAATTAAGATATAATACACATACATATAATAAATACACATGCATATACATATTATGTCTTTGAGCACAGATAAAATATGAAATCCAGAGATGTTTATCATAGTGTGGCAGAAGTGTATGAAAAGCAGTAGAAATAATTCAAAATTATATTTGGTTATTACCAAAACAGAAAAACAGAGACAAGAGAGAAAAAAAGGGAGACAGAAGGAAGGGAGAGAGGGAAGAAGAAAGAATGGAAAGGAAGAAGAAAACAAACAGTATAGCAAATTAATATATAGTGATAAAGAATACTCTTAGGTCAGTCTCTTAGGTTAGACTGTCTCTCCTCTGATTCTAATTTTATTACTGCAACTTGGGCAAGTTATTTAAGGCCTCTGAATTTCAGTTAATTTAACTCTAAATGTGCATAAAAATCACACCTATATATTTGTTATGTTGTATGAATTAAAAGAGAAAAATCTTAAAGATCATTTAATAGTATTATGCAGATAGTACTAAAAATAATATCGTTTCTTATTTTTATTGCAGTCCTCATTTATTATTGTAATAGGAAACGTGTGCATTATACAAATTAATTAACCATGGACCTATGACAAAGTATCTTTAAACAAAATGATATACCATCTTATATAATTAATCAACAAGCAAATTTTTATCATTTCAAAATAAATGCAAAAATTTCAGACACAAAACTATCAGGAAGTCAGTTACCAGAGATTACGTAGTCACTGATATTTGGCATGATGTTATTAATTATATCCTAACATAGTATAATTTATAGTTCATATTCTTTGCTCTTTTGCTCAAATATATGATTTGTTTTGTACTTTGTGTTATATTTGGATAAAAATAAAATATATAGAAATGGACTTGATATTGCATCTGATATAAGCATCTAACTTAACAATATTTAAATAGACACGGTATAGCTCATAAGAGTCAATTTGTGTCTCATTAATATTCTATAATATTGTGATCAAGTATGTTTAAGAATTATGGGATTTATCCATAGTGATTTTCAATTAACAAGCTATTTAAAAGGTTTGTTTTTAGGCGTAAGAATGTGGTTTGTTTTTTGAATTGGTGGACAGATGAGGACAGCATAATGCTACCAGATATGAAACTAGACGTCCAGCTTTCCTCAACAGCATTTATTATGTAAATAACTTTGTTAAAGTATAAGGATTAAAAAAAAGAGAGAGAACAGAGAGTTTGAAATGATTGTTATGGCAGTAGGAATTACCTTAATCAGCAGCTATATTACTGTCTCTGAGTTTTTGCTACTCTCTACTTGATAGAAAAAGAAGCAAACTGCAATTTCCCAAATGACTCACCTAAGTGGAGATACTACCTTCTAAATTTAGCTGGGAGTAATGTCTGAACATAAATGAATAAGAAATTATATTATTTTCCTAGAGTTTCCATAACCAAGTATCACACACTGGGTGGCTGAAATAACAGAACTGTGTGGTCCCATGGCTCAGGAGGCTTGAAGTCCAAAATCAAGGTATAAGTAGAGCTACTTCCCTCTGATGACTATGATGTCCCACGATTTTCTCCTGACTCTCATAGCCTCAGGTGTGCCTTGGCTTGCATAAGACATACTCCCAGTAGCTTTACATCATCTTCCTTCTACATCCATATCTTTCTCTTCACAAAGCATTCTTTTTATGAAGACATCAGTGATACTGGTTTACGGGCCCAATCTACTCCAATGTACTGTCATCTTAATTATTTCCAAGGTACTGATTATCAGGGCTTCAACATATAAGTTTATAGGGGATATAACTAAACCCATAACAGAAATCTATTACAATTTCATTTTAGGTAGTATTCTAGTTTGTTTCAAGCAATGTTTTTTAATCAAGTGTTACCATTAATAAAGCTGGTATTTTCATCCCTATTTATTTCCTATGACTACTTCACAATTATATCAGAACCTTTAGAGGTGGAGGAGAAATAAGTAGTATTTTCACCACCAATAATAAATAAGTTTATAAGGACCTGAATATCTACAGTTGTTAGAATTCAGGAAGCGTTACTTTGGTCTTGATACATTTGATACTTCATATATTGCATGTAATTGATAGTGTCTTCACATCAGATGAGATTGTTAGAGAAAAGTTATTTAGAAACTTAGTAATTATGACTACTTTCAAATAGATATTCTATTTATTCCAATGTGTTTTTTCTGTAGTGCTTCCCAGGTGGCTCAGGGGTAAAGAATCTACGTGCCACGGCAGGAGACACAAGAGACGTGGGTTCAATCCATGAATCAGAAAGATTCCCTAAATTAGGAAATGGCAACCCACTCCAGTATTCTTGCCTGGAAGATTCTACGGACAGAGGAGTGTGGCAAGCTACAGTCCATGGGGTCACAAGAGTTGAACACAACTGAGTGACTGAGCACACACACATACATATTTTTTTTTCAGTAAGCATCATTATTTTTCCAAGTAAGAGAAATTTAGTTAATTAGTAAAGTTGATTTCCAAATACCAGAAGTGTTGTGGCTGCTTTGTTTTCTGTGCAGTAAAATAATCACATTTTGAATGACAAACCCTTTAGCCATTATTTTCTAATTGTATTAAAAGTTTAGCACTTCCTTTAAAATGTACTGCACTAGCCTAGTAGTGTTACTAAAATGAGAAATAGAAGGCATCTTTTTGTAGTGTACTATTAAATATCACATTTGAAATGTGATGCTTTAAAATAGATATATTTTAAAGTAGAAACATTTGTTTCCAAATTGTTGTATTCTTTTATTAGAAATATATAATGTAAAATTTTTCAGTGTTTATTAAAATTTTCATATTGTCCTAAATTATTTGCTAATGTAACATTGTATATTATAATAATATACTCATGACACAGTAGTTTCTTAATTCTAAAATGTACATTTTTAGCATTTCTAAGTTTCAACTATTAGGATATATCTTTGAATTGATATAGCATTAGCTTTGCCAACAAAGGTCCATCTATTCAAAGCTATGGTTTTTCCAGTAGTCACGTATGGATGTGAGAGTTGGACTGTAAAGAAAACTGAGCACCAGATAATTGATGCTTTTGAACTGTGGTGTTGGAGAAAACTCTTGAGATTCCCTTGGACAGCAAGGAGACCCAACCAGTCCATCCTAAAAGAAATCAGTCCTGAATATTCATTGAAAGGACCGATGCTGAAGCTGAAACTCCAATACTTTGGCCACCTGATGCAAAGAGCTGATTCATTTGAAAAGACCCTGATGCTGGGAAAGGTTGAGGGCCAGAGGAGAAGGGGACGACAGAGGATGAGATGGACGGATGGCATCACTGACTCAATGGACATGAGTTTGAGTAAACTCCGGAAATTGGTGATGGACAGGGAGGCCTGACATGTTGCAGTCCACGGGGTCGCAAAGAGTCAGACACGACCGAGCGACTGAAATGAACTGGACAGAGCATTAGTTTGTCTTAGGGAGTGACACACTGTAGTGGTCACAAGAAAATGGGTAGCTGCTGGAGAGGTTTTCAATTCACCCTCTCCAACTTGCTTTTGGAGCCAGCCACTGTGAGTGTGCTCCTTAGAGCAGAGTCCAGCCTTCCCTCCTGTTAGCCTCCATGGCCCTCCAGCCAGTCATGGGGTGCCTGTACTCCCTGTGTGAGTCTTCAGGACTATGGTGCCCAATATGTGACTCCAACTGCTCATTCCTGAAGGCAAATCTTCTCTTATAATCTCCCTCATCTTCTGAGTCCCCTCCCAGGGGCACAGCTCCTAACCTGATTGCTTCTTTTCCCTGCCTACTTAATTTTGTGTGGATATTTCCTATAGCCTTCTTTATACAGGAATCTTTCTGCCAGTTTTCAGTTAGTTTTCATTGAGAATAGTTCCATAGGTAGATATATTTGTGATGTGTTCATGAAGTGAATTGAGTTCATGTACTCCTCCCTCCACCATCTTGATTGATCTCCCCATGCTTCTCAAATATGAAACTTCCTACTGTTCATACAATATAGACTGAAATAGAACATCAATACTTCTTCTGAGAAAGATGTTTAAGATAGTGACCATGAACATTGCAATCAAGTTATAATAATCATCTAAAATTGGTATTAAAATACAATTTTGAAAATGACATTTTAGAATATAATCTTGCTTAAAATCCTGGGATAAATTGATCATTCTCTGAAAACACTCTAAACTATACTGTTTCAGAATAACATATTTGGATATATCTCCAAGCCTAAAGAGTTACTTAACCAAAGAAAATATCAAATAAATCTCTTCCTCACAAATTCACAAATGATTTAAACAGCATATACATAAATGGAGATTCACCCAAAACTCCCCCCAAACAAACAAACAAAAATGTCGCCTGCCCAATTATTCTCAAGGAAGAAATAAACAATTATATTAAATAGATTATTGTATAGACTAAATTTTTATGAGGTAAGAAACATGTCAAAGTCTCGTTAGAGTGACTGGCAAGACAAGAGGGGAAGGAGATTAAAAAGCATTAATCCAGAGGCTCATCTCAGGACTCAGAAACTGTGACTAAGGCATGCATCTACAGGGAAAGAAAATTAGTTTTCTCTCTATCGTTCTAGATTCTCAGCTGAGACCACCTTGTAATAAAAGCCAGATTAACCAGAGAAAAACAGATGTTTAGTAATCAGTAAATTCTTGTATACATAGGAGATACCTGGGAAAACTGAGTAACTCCTCAAAATGGTTCAAGCCACCACTTTAAGTAAATCTCCAGCAGGAGTGCCAGCTGCGTGGCTCAGGAGCTGAGAGGAGATACCCCACATCCAAGGCCAGGAGAGGCGGCCCAGAGGAGATATGCCACGTCCAAGGACAGGAGTGGCGGCTGTGAGGAGATACCCCCACGTCCAAGGTAAGGAGCGGTGGCTGTGCTTTGCTGGAGCTGCTGTGAAGAGATACCCCACGTCCAAGGTAAGAGAAATGCAAGTAAGATGGTAGATGCTAAGAGAGGGCATCAGAGGGCAGACAGACTGAAACCACAACCACAGAAAACTAGCCAATCTGATCACATGGACCACAGCCTTGTCTAATTCAATGAAATTAAGCCATGCCGTGTGGGGCCACCCAAGTCAAACTGGTCATGGTGGAGAGATCTGAGAGAATGTGGTCCACTGGAGAAGGGAATGGCAAATGACTTCAGTATTCTTGCCTTGAGAACCCCATAAACAGTATGAAAAGGCAAAAAGACAAGACACTGAAAGATGAACTCCCAGGTCAGTAAGTGCCCAATATGCTACTGGAGATCAGTGGAGAAATAACTCCAGAAAGAAGGAAGAGACAAAGCCAAAGCAAAAACAACACCAATTGTGGATGTGACTGGTGATAGAAGTAAGGTCTGATGCTATAAAGAGCAATATTGCATAGGAACCTGGAATGTTAGGTCCATGAATCAAGGCAATTGGAAATGGTCAAACAGGAGATGGCAAGAGTGAACATTGACATTCTAGGAATCAGAGACCTAAAATGGACTGGAATAGGTGAATTTAACTCAGATGACCATTATATCTACTATTGTGGGCAGCAATCCCTTAGAAGAAATGGAGTAGCCATCATAGTCAGCAAAAGAATCCAAAATGCAGCACTTGGATGCAGTCTCAAAACGACAGAATGATCTCGTTTGTTTCCAAAGCAAGCCATTCAATATCACGGAAATCCAAGTCTATGCCCCGACCAGTAATGCTGAAGAAGATGAAGTTGAACGGTTGTATGAAGACCTACAAGACCTTCTAGAACTATCACCCAAAAAAGATGTCCTTTTCATTACAGGGGACTGGAATGCAAAAGTAGGAAGTCAAGAAACAGCTGGAGTAACAGGCAAATTTGGCCTTGGAGTACAGAATGAAGCAGGGCAAAGGCTAATAGAGTTTTGCCATGAGAACGCACTGGTCATAGCAAACACCCTCTTCCAATGACGCAAGAGAATACTCTACACATGGACATCACCAGATGGCTGACACTAAAATCAGATTGATTATATTCTTTGCAGCCAAAGATGGAGAAGCTCTATACAGTCAACAAAAACAAGACCGGGAACGGACTGTGGCTCAGATCGTGAACTCCTAATATTGCCAAATTCAGACTGAAATTTAAGAAAGTGGGGAAAACCACAAGACCATTCAGGTATGACCTAAAACAAATCCCTTATGATTATACAGTGGAAATGAGAAATAGATTTAAGGGACTAGATGTGATAGAGTGCCTGATGAACCATGGATGGAGGTTCATGACATTGTACAGGAGACAGAGATTAAGACCATCCCCAAGAAAAAGAAATGCAAAAAAGCAAAATGGCTATCTGAGGAGGCCTTACAAACAGCTGTAAAAAGAAGAGAAGTGAAAAGCAAAGGAGAAAAGGAAAGATATACCCATTTGAATGCAGAATTCCAAAGAATAGCAAGGAGAGATAAAAAAGCTTTCCTCAGAGATCAGTGTGAAAACATATAGAAAAACAATAGAATGGGAAAGTCTAAAGATCTCTACAAGAAAATTAGAGATACCAAGGGAACATTTCATGCAAAGTTTGGCACAATAAAGGACAGAAATGGTATGAGCCTAGCAGAAGCTGAAGATCTTAAGACCAGGTGACAAGATTACACAGAAGGACTATTAAAAAATAACTTAATGACCCAGATAACCATCATGGTGTGATCATTCACCTAGAGCCAGACATCCTGGAATGTGAAGTCAAGCGGGCCTTAGGAAGCATCACTATGAACAAAGCTAGTGGAGGTGATGGAATTCCAGTTGAGCTATTTCAAATCCTAAAAGATGATGCTGTGAAAGTGCTGCACTCAATATGTCAGCAAATTTGGAAAACTCAGCAGTGGCCAAAGGACTGGAAAAGGTCAGTTTTCATTCCAATTCTAAAAAAGACAATGCCAAAGAATGCTCAAACTACCGCACAATTGCACTCATCTCACACACTAGCAAAGTAATGCTCAAAATTCTCCAAGTCAGGCTTCAGCAATACATGAACCGTGAATTTCCAGATGTTCAAGCTGGATTTAGAAAAGGCAGAGGAACCAGAGATCAAATTGCCAACTTCCACTGGATCATCGAAAAAGCAAGAGAGTTCCAGAAAAAATATCTATTTCTGCTTTATTGACTATGCCAGAGCCTTTGACTGTTTGGATCACAATAAACTCTGGACAATTCTTCAAGAGATGGGCATACCAGACCACCTGACCTGCATCTTGAGAAACCTGTATGCAGGTCAGGAAGCAACAGTTAGAACTGGACATAGAACAACAGACTGGTTCCAAATCACAAAAGGAGTACAACAAGGCTGCATATTGTCACCCTGTTTATTTAAACTTATATGCAGAGTACATCATGAGAAATGCTAGGCTGGAGGAAGCACAAGCTGGAATCAAGATTGCCGGGAGAAATATCAATAACCTCAGATATTTAGATGACACCACCCTTATGGCAGAAAGTGAAGAACTGAAGAGCCTCTTGATGAAAGTGAAAGAGGAGAGTGAATAAGTTGGCTTAAAGCTCAACGTTCAGAAAACTAAGATCATGGCATCCGGTCCCGTCACTTCATGGCAGATAGATGGGGAAACAGTGGCTGGCTTTATTTTTTTGGGCTCCAAAATCACCACAGATGGTGATTGCAGCCATGAAATTAAAAGACACTTACTCCTTGGAAGGAAAGTTATGACTAACCTAGACAGCATATTAAAAAGCAGAGACATTATTTTATCAACAAATGTCCATCTAGTCAAGGCTATGGTTTTTCCAGTAGTCATGTTTGGATGTGAGAGTTTGACTGTGAAGAAAGCTGACTGTGAAGAATTGATGCTTTTGAACTGTGGTGTTGAGAAGACTCTTGAGAGTCTCTTGGACTGCAAGGAGATCCAACCAATCTATCCTAAAGGAGATCAGTCCTGGGTGTTCATTGGAAGGACTGATCTTGAAGCTGAAACTCCAATACTTTGGCCACCTGCGAAGAGCTAACTCATTTGAAAAGACCCTGATGCTGGGAAATATTGAGGGCAGGAGGAGAAGGTGACAATAGAGGATGAGATGGTTGGATGGCATCACCAACTCAATGGACATGAGTTTGGGTAGACTCCGGGAGTTGGTGATGGACAGGGAGGCTTGGTGTGCTGCGGTTCATGGGGTCACAAAGAGTTGGACATGACTGAGTGACTGAACTGAACTGAACTGAAGGATAAACGATGTTATATGGGGGCTGGATTGGATGAGGCAAGTTGTTATGGAGGTTACCAGGAAAAGACAGTAAAGAAAGATGTGGTTATTATGTAGATTTAAGTTGGTGCCTTCTTCATTCTAGGTATTTTGTCCTCCTTCTCTTCCTGGTCCTGATGAAGACACCCTTTAAAATGGAGATTTCCCTTTTATTGGTAAATGTATGTTACAAGAGTGTAACTTTTCCTTGGTTTCTAGAGCTTCTCCTATGTCTGCTGTTGCTTAAAAATAACCAGTTCAAGATAATCCTTATGCGAAAGAGGTATATTTTGGATGCCAGTAACTGATATTTTAATTAAATTGCTGTTGTTGTTCAGTTGCTAAGTCATGTCTGACTATTTGAGACCCCATGGACTGTATCACGCCAGGCTCCTCTGTCCTCCACTATCTCCAAGAATTTGCTCAAATTCATGTCCATTGAGTCGGTGATGCTATCGAACCATCCTTTTCCTCCCCCTTCTCCTTTTGTCTTCAATCTTTCCTAGAATTAGGGTCTTTTCCAATTATTTGGCTCTTCTCATCAGGTGGCTAAAGTATTGGAGCTTAAGCTTCAGCATCAGTTCTTCTGCTGAATATTCAGGGTTGTTTCCTTTTGGATTGACTCATTCGATCTCCTTGCTGTCCAAGGGACTCTCAAGAGTCTTCTCTAGCACCACAATTGGAAAGCATCAAAAGTTTGGTTAGATGCAAAATAATAACTTTCCTTTGGAATTCTCAGTTATCAAAATCAGATCAATATTCTAGGAGAAGTTCGTAACAAAGAGAAAAAAAAAACAACTCAGTCTTGCATCAGTATACAAAATTAACATATATATATTTTCAAAATTGTAAGAATTGCAATTTCAAAGTTATAATACCTAATGTAAACACTATAATAAGATTTAAACATAACTATATCAGGGAACACAGTAACATTTTAATTTATCTTCATGGAATATTTTTAAATCCAATTTTTCTTAATAAATTATCTTAAACTTATCATTTAATGCACAACAGGACCATTTCAAATTTCTTTAATTTATCTATTCATATTCTATTAATTTTAATTTTGTCTTGGACATTGACTTCACTTTATTTTTACTAAAATTTACATACTGCTAAATTGAGACCCTTTGATTTTTCAGTAAAGTCATATTAATATGTCATATACTACCATCTGTCATTAAATTTGTTTGAAGTTTCCATTTTATAGTATAGTGCTAATAATAGTTTTAATCATTTGTAAAATATTATAAATTTGCGGGTTATGTAGTAAAGAAACTTGTTGAGTTTGCCAGGAATGTACTTCATTTAATGAATAATATTTATTATTTAACAAAGTATAAATCCACAAGACTGTTAATTGATGTTAATTAAATTTCTAAATTGGTGATGGACAGGGAGGCCTGGTGTGGTACAGTCCATGGGGTGGCAAAGAGTCGAACACGACTGAGAGACTGAACTGAACTGAATTGAACTGAAACTATATTCAGACTTCAGTCAGTTATCTAACTTTAGATTGAAACTCTCTTTTTATCTCTTTTCTTAATATTATTTTTTTGTTGCTGTTGTTCAGTTACTAAGTCATGTCCAATTATTTGCAACCCCATGGATTGCAGCACACCAGGCTTCCCTGTCCTTCACCATCTCCCAGAGCTTGCTCAAACTCATGTCCATAGAGTCGGTGATGCCATCCAACCATCTCATTCTCTGTCCCCCCCTTCTCCTCCTGCCTTCAATCTTTCCTAGCATCAGGGTCTCTTTGAATGAGTCGGCAGTTTGTATCTGGTGGCCTAAGTACTGGAGCTTCAACTTCAGCATCAGCCCTTCCAATGAGTATTCAGGGTTGACTTCTTTTAGGATTGACTCGTTTTGATCTCCTTCAGTCCAAGGGATTCTCAAAAGTCTTCTCCAATACAAAAGTTCAAAAGCATCGATTCTTTGGTGCTAAGCCTTCTTTATAGTCTAACTTACATCCATACATGACAACTGAAAAAACCATAGCTTTCACTATATGTACCTTTGTCGACAAAGTGATGCCTGTGCTTTTTAATACTGGGTCTAGGTTTGTCATCGCTTTCCTTTCAAGGAGCAAGCGTCTTTTAATTTCATGGCTGCAGTCACCATCTGCAGTGATTTTAGAGCCCAAGAAAATAAAATCATTCACTGTTTTTGTTGTTTCCCCATCTATCTGCCATGAAGTGATGGAACCAGATGCCATGATCTTAGTTTTTTGGATGTTGAGTTTTAAGCGCTTTTTCACTCTCCTCCTTTTTACATCTATACAGTTCAGTGCCTGTGTGTGTGCTAAGTCGCATAGAGTCAGGTGAAGGAGGTGAAAAAAGTAATATTGCTAAGACTCCTTTTACCTCCAACACTGTGTCCGTTCCTGTGTCAGGGAAAGTGGAACTGATGCTACAAACATTATATTTATCTACTCCTTAGTGGTCTCAATGGTGATCTTTAGAGTGCAGTATTTAAAATGATGGTGAGTGCAAACACAGCTACCACCTGTGTAACAAAAATGCAAACTTTACTTCCCTGATTCCCCCTCACCCCAAGAAACACGACTGCTAATTGTCTCCTATCTGCTTAGCACAAGGGTTTTGGGATTGGTTAGTTTCTTCTCAATGAGGGGAATGTTCAATTTCTTATCAACACATTACTTTCAATCTGTGCATCTATATTTGTGTGACAGGGTACAAGAGGAGTTAGATAAAAAGTAAATGGGTCATGGCAAGTAAAAGGAGAAAACAGACCAAATTTCTGAGAGTATGCAATCTAAAAATCTGGTATCACTGCTGAGGATTCCACTGTAATGGAAAGTATTATTCTGCATTTTTTATCACTGCCTTAGTTGATTCACTTTGCTAATATCTTCTCCATCTATGAGATTTCCCTCAATTTATAATTTAGCATTTGTTTCAGATTTTATTTTGTTACAGACATTCTTGAGATGATTTTACCTCCTCTTTTTGACCATGGATAAAAAAGTATTTTTCAGTCTTGCTTAGCTTTATTATAAAACTTCTTAAGAAATTATTTACAGTCATTGCTTCCTTTCTTTCCCAACAAAATTAACAGTTTGCTTTCTGGGCCTCATGTTACTGATGTATTTGTTAAATATCACCAACTATTTCTTAATTACAAAACCTGATTGTTTTTCTTTAATTCTTAGCTTCCTTGATTTCTTACAGTTTTTGAATTTGTTATCCCTTTTCTTTTCTCAAAACTGTTCTTAACTTTCCTTCAGCTTACACTAGCCTGCTTTCTTTCTCTTTTCATTAGTGATGGCTTGATTTTTTTTTTTTTTTTGCCACCAAATCTAATCATTGAGCTATTTTTTCCCCATATCTTCTTCCAAAGAGAAAAGTCTCCAGATTCTCTCGAGGTTTTCATTATGATCACTATATATAGACAACTCAGTTTCTCTGAAGTTAAGAGTCACTCTTTCTGATAACAGTTTTCTGCACTTGATCTTAGCCAAAAGGCTGAGAAGTGAGGATAACAGTTTTCTGTTTCTTTTTTAGTCACTAAGTCTTTTAATAGGTATCCCCTTGGTCCCTCCATGAGGTTTGACTTCCCTTTCTCTATGTATTCAGTACTTTCTCCTCGCACTGCCATTTCTTACCTGATGGTCTTGTTTTCACTGCTCGGTACTTTAGTTTTTCACAGTGTTGCTCTATACCTCAAATCTATATCCATTTTGCACAGTGAAACAAAATTATTTTTATAGACTTTGCTTAAATATAATAAGATTATATAGTATCGGGGTCCAAAGCGCATTAACATAAACATTGGGCAATGCCCTTACTGTTTGATGAGGAAATAATGATAGTCATTAATAACTTTTATAAATACACATTAGTTGCTTAGCTAGAATGAGAATCTCATGGATACACTCATACCAGGCTTGTATCCTTCCACACTACCTAGTTACAAATAATATATTTCTAAAGTCATCAAGGAGAAGGCAATGGCACCCCAATCCAGTACTCTTGCCTGGAAAATCCCATGGATGGAGGAGCCTGGTAGATTGCAGTCCATAGGGTCGCTAAGGGTCGGACACGACTGAGCGACTTCACTTTCACTTTTCACTTTCATGCATTGGAGAAGGAAATGGCAACCCACTCCAGTACTCTTGCCTGGAGAATCCCAGGGACGGGAGCCCGGTGGGCTACCATCTATGGGGTCGCACAGAGTCGGACACGACTGAGGTGACTTAGCAGCAGCAAAGTCATCAAATTAAAAATTCTAAACCCAACATTATATGGCTGAACTGTCCAACAGATTGACCACTAATTATATTTGTCTTCTGTACATGTGAAAGATGTCTAATCTGGACTGAAATACTCTGTGATTAAAAATCACACTTCTTAAAAATACTTAGTACACAAAATAATGTAAAATGGTTCAAATACCTTAAAAGCACTGATTGCCCATTTAAATAATTATATATCAATATTAATATAGAGTCAAAAAATACTTATTTTACTTATTTCTTGCTGCATTTTAAAAATAATTTAAAATTTTATGTTTGGCTCTCTGTGTCTCACAATATAATACTGGACAGTGTCTTTCTAGAAACTCTATGAATCAATACTTTATATACCTCAAAAACTCCTCACAAGGAAATTTTCACATAAGGCCAGCCAGCCTAGCTCAGTTCTTCAACATTCAGTAATTCATGTTATTGTCGTATTTTGCTTTTCATTTCTATTATCTGGAATATACTTTTAGACACGTTTCCTCCATTCCTATGAGCATATATTTGTTCAATGAGATTTTGCTACATTTTTTTCCCTCCCATAAAGAAGTAGAACTCAGTTCTCCATTCTCTTGAATTAGGACTTGTGACTTCCTTTGATAAACAAAATTCAGAGGAAACAAATTTGATGGAGTACTTAGCTTAGGCCTTTAGACGTCGCACAGATTCTATTTTCACTTTCTTGGAATGCTGCCCCAAGATCATCTGTGAAGATGCCTAGTCTATCCTATAGAGGATGAAAAACCAAGTAGAGCAGAGACAAATCAATCTAGATACTCCTCCCTATATAAATTATCTGACAGTGAGCCCTAAGCATTAGACATGAGACCAGAGGTATATGGGGCAAGGCAACCTTTTTCAAGAATTCATATCCATGTAGTTTTATTCCAGTCTTCAGCCACATTAGTGACACTAGATGATAGCAGAAGAACCACCCAACTGAATTCATTCTGAACTGTAAACTTAAAAAACCAAGGATAATGTGAACAATTGCCACATTTTAGCCTGTTTTGTTATTCAGTAATAGATAACCAGCAGAAGTTCATGTCCCTTAGTATTTCAAATTCAACACTCTATCCAAAGCAACTTGAACTGATGACTTCCATGAATACTTTTCTCATTATCATAGGCCTCTAACTGCTTTCCTTTAACTGGATTGACATAATATTTGAATATTTTTTCTATAATTATAAGTTTAGAATTATTTTACAAATATTATTCTTGCATTCATAACTATATAGTTTAGCTCTTTCCTGACAAAAATATGAGATTTGTAACACAGTGCTGAAGTTCACAACTATCAGAGACACTGCAGTTATGACTGCAGCCATTTGTCAGCATTACTGTATGTCAAGTGCTTATTTTAACTCATAAAATTTCATGGCATGAGAAAATTTTTTATTCTCAAGAGGAACAGAGACATAGAAAGGTTTATAACATGTGCACACAATGGCAATCAGTGGGGCCAGACTCTAATTACCGAATAGTTATCTGATGCCAAAACTCATGCTCTTAACCACTTTAGGCTAATACCCTCTATAACCTGGCATGGTAAAGATCTTACCTAAGGGAAACGATGTATTCTAAAGGGACTAGTTAGTATCATGTAGCTTCCTACTCACATTTTTTTGCAGGTTTTCCCCTGCCCTATATTTCTTTGTCGTCTTTTTTAATATTGGAAATCATCAATGCTCAAATCTAAGCCTGCAGATTTTTATCAATCAATATTAGATTTCTAGGAGAGCTCAAACCCATAGTTTTAATTGCTACAAATGTCAATATTTCCAAAATTTATACTTCTTAGTCAGACTTCTCTAAATTTCATCATCTTGACAACTAAATCAGTCACAAATGCATGTGTTTCTGTCAATTTTCATAACTATCAGTCAAATAGAAATGATTATCATCGTGGGCTATTTCCACCAGCAACACCATGAATCTATTGTCCATGTTGCAAGATATATATCCTGAAAACACAGATCTAATCATATCATGACACTTACCTTATGAAACTCTTCCAGATGTTTAAGATTTGAGTGTATATATGTCTCTGCACAGACTGGCTACCCAACTTAAACATTTCCATTTCACTCATGCTCCCCTTTCCTCTACTCTCCATCTACATTGGAATTTACTTCCTTAAATGAACCATGCTCCCCACAGATTGAGTGGCTTTGGACAAGCTGATGTGTTTGCATTATTTTGTGGTAACATAAATAAATAACAGTAGGCTACAATTAAAGCATTCCTGAGTTTCATCTACTTCCCTAATTCTAGCTGTAAAAATACTGGTGCAGGTAGCTGAAAGGGGGTGGATTAATTTGAGGAATGAACTGTTTGGCCCTGGAAGAAGCAAAGGCTTATTATTGCACCTACTATTAATGAACACTCCAAAACACAAAAACCCATCTCAAGGGCCTCTGGCAGTTGAGAGAAGCCTAGAATAAACATATAAAGTACTGTAATCCTTGACCTGGTTTCCTTCAGCTCTGCATAAATTAAACACAAGATAAAAGATCATCAACGCATGGTCTTCAAGCTGGTCTTTTGAAATACAGTTGACCCTTAATACAGATTTGAATTGCACAGGTCAACTTATATGCAGACTCTTTTCAATAGTAGATACAATAGTACTATGTGATCTACGGTTGGTTAAATCTGCAAATGCTTAACCACAGATACAGAGGAAACTCAGATATGGAGGGCAGACTATATGTGTAAATTTCTCCCTGCATGGAGGATAGGCACCCTGAATCCTCAGTTGTTCAAAGATCAACTGTAACTGTACAAATAACTATATGTCATGGTAGTAAAGGCAAAACAGACTGCATCAATGATATATTTGGGGAGAAACAAAATTAATTTAAAAACATACAAATTATCTCTGCTTTTAAAAAATAAAGAGAAGAAAATAATAACCACACAGAAACACTTCGAGAGTTAAAAAGTAAAAAGCAGTGCAAAGTATGCAGACAATGAGTATCCATTTTATAGAGAGAAACACATAATTTTCAACAAGAAATGTTTCATACTTTCTCAATATCATTAGGCTAAAAAGATCAAATATAAGATTTTTAAGGGTAATAAAATGTGATATAAAATGTTAAGATCCAAGTTGAGGGATAGTTAAACTAAAATAAAACCATCACAGGACTTAGAAATAAATAAAAAATAATTAAAAAAGAAAGAATAGAAGCAAGCCTGGTAATGAACAAAAGCCATGGAGAAAAAAATCTGAAATAAACAAATAGACTATGGAGAGGAAAGTGACATAACTGAGAAGAATTAAAATATAACTGAGAAGAATATAAAAAATAATGGTGATTGAAAAGGCAAATTATCACAGTAATTCAAATAAAGAAAGTAAAGAAAAAGATAGAGATAGATAATAGACAAAATCAAAACCAAACTAAAGGAAAGTTTGTTTTTCTTTTTTTACTTTCCTTTCTTTTTTCAATTTATATTTGATCATAGGAGACACAGAATCTGTTGCTAGAAAGGAAATACAGTGTTTCTCAAGAAACACAGAAAATCAGCAATTGAAGACATTCAGGTGAACTTACAGGGCTTTGAAATATTTTGACAGAACAAAAGCAATTAGGGCAAAAAAAGCATGCCAGTGACTGGAGTTGACCTTAGACTTTGCCACAACTACCTTTAAAGCTAGGAAATAGTGGAGCTATGTCTATCTGCTTTGGAGGGATGAAGTTATGGTCCAAGAAATGTATATTTAACCAACTTCTAGTTCATAGAAGAACATTTTAATACATACATAGCTAATATCCTAGGATTCTAGGCAATGCAATTGAAAGGATTTCTTTATAAAAACTAAAAGTCTTAATAAATACACAAAACTTACATAGTTTGCCTTAGACATAACATAAAGGATATTTCAGGATTTGAAAAGATGCATTTTTTGTTTGTTGTATTTTAGACCGACTGCTTGTCTTCAGTCAAATGGCAAGCAACGTTTAGATATTATCAGTACTGCTATCAGTCCTCTATCAAATGAGAGACTTTCAAATATTCTTGGCAACCAACCATCTGAGATCATTTTAATAAATAAGCGAACAAAGAGAGATTTATTTGTAATTAATAGATAAGGTCTGAGCTAAGGCTGGGAACCTGTTTCAAACTGGATAATATTTTGATCCATTTTTGTCTTAATTGTTGAGACAGAAATGGCAGTCTCCAGGCATCGCATACTTCTATTGATATTTGGATTGGATTTATTGTTGATGTCTTATTACAACCTACCTGTCTCATATAAAAAAATTAAGTGAAGCATTGTACTCTACTTCTAATTTTATATATATGTATATATATATATACATATGTTAATATATATGCATATATATATATATTACATATACACATATAGGTGTATATATGAAAATCTTAACTTCAGAATTTTAACATTATTATTATTTTCTTCATAATAATATTTTAAAGAAGCATAGATATCTGTGTATTTTACTTAACACTTACTCCTAGTTTATGAATCATACATTTCCTCAAGGACAAAAATAAAAATCATTATTTGAATGGCAAGTGATAAGAGACATCCAGGCCCATAGAGAGAAATTTGTCTGACCATCTCCATTAAATACAAATTCCAAGTCTAGACTGTTTTCTGAGCTTCATCTGTAAATATCAAACCACCTATTCAAAATCTCCACTTACATATCAAAAAGATACCTGAAACTGAACGTGTCAAACTGGATTTACTATCTTCTTCTAAATCTTCCCCACATCCAAAGTTCAGTTTAAATTAAATGCCATCTTCATTTAACCAGTTGCTCAGGCTTGAGTCATGCATGATTTCTCCTACTACATCAGCCCCAGATCTCACAAAACTGCTTATTACAGTCCATTTTTATTGCCACAACTCTTGTCCAGGTTACCATCATTCTCAATTTATTGTTAATCTTCTAACATCCATTTGCTGAGCCTGGTCCTCCAATCAAGTCTCTACAGTGCAGAGAATAACCATTTAAATATGTGATAATACTATGTCTTTACTAAGAAACTTGCTTCCCACTGTCTCCACAATAAAAGATAGATTTCTTCTGGTAGTAGAAGACCCTGCCTAAACAAGGCCCACCTATCTTTCCAGGATCACCTCAAGTTACTCTGTCAAAGTCATCTCCATTCTAATACTGGGGCTTTACAGTTCTTCAAATGCTCATTGTTCCAGTTTTGCATCTTCGCTAAAGCTATTGTCTTTTCAAAATGATCTTTTATTCTGCTTTATATCTATTCTATTGATCCTTCCTGTCTCAGCTCATATTTTTCTCTGAGAAGTTTTCACAAATTGGACCCTTCTTTTCATATATGGGTAGGTACATTTGTTATAAGTTCTCCTCTACTTGAACTATTGATAATATTTTGATAATATTGATAATATTTTGAATACTTAAAATATTTTAATAACATAAATTAAAAAAAAAAAACTTACCATAGTGCATTATCTCTACTGTTCTCATAATGTCAATTATACAATTCACATAAACTGAATTCACATAATATATACTTTACTTATTGTACAAGTCATTGGTCAAACTCTCTTCTACTATTAAGTTTCTAAAACAGTGTTACATTTTTGTTGATATTTATCATAGAAAATTTTAAGAACTAGAGATAAATATGTAAAGAAGGAGATAAAAGAAAATACCTACTTATATTCTCATCTCAGAAATAATCATCATTAACATTCTTCTTTACATATATAACAGTAACAAATTTTGTATATATGTTTGTGCCTTTGCATTTTGCACTTGAGTGGGAGCTGATATTTTATAAACTTAATAAAAAATTGTCATTTTATTTCTCATTATAATATAAGCAATTTCTCCATGTGATTTAACAGTCCCTTCTACCTAGGTGACACAGTGGTAAAGAATCTGCCTGCCAAGCAGGATATGCAAGAGGCTTGGGTTTGATCCTTGGGTTGGGAAGATACTCTGGAGGAGGAAATGGCAACCCACTCCGGTATTCTCGCCTGGAAAATTCCATGGACATAGGTAGGTGCCTGATGGTCTATAGTCCATGGGGTAGCAAAGAGTTGGACATGACTGAGCATGCCTGCATGCAAAACATGCTTACAGCTGCATGGTTCCTTATATGAATTCATTGTATTTAATCATTCTGCTATCATTGTATATTTAGCTTATCTTTCATTTTTCACTTTAGAAATACTGCTGATATATAGCTGACCATATTGGCACATAAATTTTCTTGTACATCTCTGATCCTATGCTTAGGATAAGATCCTAAGAATTGACTACCCACATCAAAGAGTATGATTTTATTTTTTAGGTTAGAAGTTTATTTATAAATGGATTAAATTTCATCTCAATAATTTCAAAGAGATTTTACACAAAATGTAAGCATTCTAAGAGAATTCTAAACACATATAGCAATAAAATTCTCCACAAAATTAATATTGGTAATCCTGTGAATGTATGAAAGAAAAACCATTAATTATTAGAATATTGCTTTACTTAGAGATATAATTTTGAGATAAATTTTAAAGAAACAGCCTTTGTAAGTAGATCAAAGTAGATCTGGAATAACACACACAAATATAAGGTATTTATAACTCCATAAAATATTTTTGATTATCATTGTTGTCTACAAGTTATATGTACAAGTTAATATATAATGGCAATGCTCTAATAAGTTTTGAAATGTTTCCTGTATTGTACCACTGATCTAGAGTGTGCATTGAAAATGAATCTTTTCTAAATGGGTATGGATAAAGCATGCAAATGTATGAATTTTCAAAGGAAGCAAAATGATCTCTCTTCCAATTCTTGAAATATATTCATTGATTTTTTGCTCTAGCAACTGCAAAGTCAGGCATCTGTTACTGTTTGGTGTGGTGTTGAATTTCATGGTTTGTTAATTTTGCAGTTATGTCTACGAAGCTAATAAAAGGAAAATGGGCAAGTCTTTTATTCTGCAAAATTCAGAATATCCCTTGGGTAATTTTTTCTTCATGGAATTCATTTCACATTTTTCTTTTAAGTGAATGAGATGTTTCCCATTTTTTTAAGTTATCAAGAACTATTATGGGTTACTCAAATTTTAGATTGTTAAAAATAATAAAACTGTGGATCCACACCATTAATTCTCCAATATTGGTTTCAGAGATTCTTTTACTATGTAGAGGGAAGGATAATATAAAACTTTAAATAAAACATATCTCTATACTTCCCCAGTCCATATGGACACTGTCATAACACTTCTATTATTTTCAAACTATATAGCATGATAGTTGATCCCTGGATAAAAATGAATTCACTTGACACTATGAATATTTCATTGATTTTTTAATAGACAGAGTCTGAGCTTTTGGTAATTCTAGGCAGAGGCTCTGCCGTGCCAGGGACTGTAGATCCAAAATTAAATTAAGTATATTTTAAAATTTTGAGTTTAATATAAGGAAATACAATTTTATTTTCAAAATTCCAGTAAACATTTATGAGCAATTTTATATAAGTATACAGAGGAGTGGAGGAGAACAATGAAAACCTAAGATGCATCTGAAGTAGTCTTTATATAGTCTGGTTAAGTATAAAATTAGATATTGTATAAGGATTCAGTCAAGAGAAGAAGGCAACCTTTGTATTACAATTATACAAGCTTGTATACAGGGAATTAGAAACTTATCTCACCCACTGAATGGGTTGGGTGGAGTAAAGATCAAAGAACTTGGAAACCATCAACTATTGAAGGATTCATCTTGTAGCAACAAATCAAGTAATTTCAACAAGAGTCTTCCTCAGCAGTTGTTTTAAATACCAAGAACCACTTTTTTATTGGGTTGTTTGTTTTTCTGGTATAGACCTGCATGAGCTGCTTGCATATTTTGGAAATTATTTGTCAGTTGTTTCATTTGCTATTATTTTTTCCCATTCTGAGGGTTGTCTTTTCACCTTGCTTATAGTTTCCTTCATTGTGCAAAAGTTTTCAGTTTAAATAGGTCCCATTTGTTTAGTTTTGTTTTTATTCCCATTAAATGGGGAGGAAGGTGAGAGGGCAATTCAGGGTGGGCTGGGGGGGACACATGTACACCTGTAGCTGATTCATGCTGATGTATCACAAAAACAAACACAATATTGTACAGCAATTATCCTCCAATTAAAAAAATTAATTTAAATAAATATATATCAAGAACCTACTAGGAGCTTTTCCTACTACCACAAGAACCAATGATCCTGAAAGAGCCCTTGCCAGTCTCTCAGCAGCTACAGCAAATCCATTGCTTCACAGGGGCTTGACTGGAGTGACTCTGAACACTGCTAAGCCAGCACTGACTCTGGAAAATAATCGTCTCCCCTCTTCTTCTACCTCACATTAATAGTGCTTAATATTTCTTCAAATTAGCAGACTATACAGGAATCCTACCAGAAATAAATCTGGGAATTGTAGTCCAGTCCTAAATCAAATTAGGGATTTGATTTAGGTCATACCTGAATGACCTAGTGATTTTCCCTACTTTCTTCCAGTTAAGTCTGAATTTTGCAATAAGGAGCTGATACTAAATGATAACTGAAATTCACAACAATATTAATGTGCTTGGATTTGGTATTTGTTAGGATTATACACTCAACAACATGGCTTTTTTTCATATTTAGCCCAGTCATGGGGACAATGCAAAATCATAACATAAGTTAAGTTAATTTTATTGATGTGCTGTGCTTTAGTTGCACAGTCATGTCTGACTCTTTGCAAACCCATGGACTGTGTCCTGCCAGGCTCCTCTTGTCCATGGGAAGATTCCAGGCAAGAATACTGAGTGGGTTGCCATGCCTTCCTTCAGGGGAAATTCCCAACCCAGGGATCAAACACAGGTCTCCTGCATTTCAGGCAGATTCTTTATAATCAGAGCAACCAGGGAAGCCCAATTTTAATGACAGAGTTGAGATTAAGCAGTCTTTAGAACCGCTAAACTTCAGTTCAGTGTAGTCCCTCAGAGGTATCCAACTCTGCAACCCCATGGACTGCATCATACCAGGCCTTCATCACCAACTTCTGGAGTCTATCCAAACTCATGTCCATTGAGTCGGTGGTGCCATCCAAATATCTCATTCTCTGTCATCCCCTTCAACTCCTGCCTTCAATCTTTTCCAGCATCAGGGTCTTTTCAAATGAGTCAGCTCTTCACATCAGGTGGCCAAAGTATCGGATTTTCAGCTTCAACATCAGTCCTTCCAATGAACACCCAGGACTGATCTCCTTTAGGATGGACTCATTGGATCTCCTTGCAGTCCAAAGGACTCTCAAGAGTCTTCTCCAGCACCACAGTTCAAAAGCATCAATTCTTCTGTGCTCAATTTTCTTTATAGTCAACTCTCACATCCATACATGACTACTGGAAAATCCATAGCCTTGAATAGATGGACCTTTGTTGGCAAAGTAATGTCTCTGTTTTTAATATGCTATCTAGGTTGGTCATAACTTTCCTTCCAAGGAGTAAGCATCTTTTAATTTCATGGCTGCAATCACCATCTGCAGTGATTTTGGAGCCCCAAAGAATAAAGTCAGCCACTATTTCCACTGTGTCCCCATCTATTTGCCATGAGGTGATGGGACCAGATGCCATGACCTTAGTTTTCTGAATGTTGAGCTTTAAGCCAACTTCTTCACTCTCCTCTTTCACTTTCATCACTTTCTGCCATAAGGGTGGTATCATCTGCATATCTGAGGTTATTGATATTTCTCCTGCAATCTTGATTCTGGCTTGTGCTTCCTCCAGCCCAGCGTTTCTCATGATGTACTCTGCATATAAGTTAAATAAGCAGGGTGACAATATACAGCCTTGACGTACTCCTTTTCCTATTTGGAACCAGTCTGTTGTTCCATGTCCAGTTCTAACTGTTGCTTCCTGACCTGCATACAGATTTCTCAAGATGCAGGTCAGGTGGTCTGGTATTCCCATCTCTTTCAGAATTTTCCACAGTTTATTGTGATCCACACAGTCAAAGGCTTTGGCATAGTCAATAAAGCAGAAATAGATGTCTTTTCTGGAACTCTCTTGCTTTTTCTATGATCCATCAGATTTTGGCAATTTGATCTCTGGTTCCTCTGCCTTTTCTAAAACCAGCTTGAACATCTGGATGTTCATGGTTCACCTATAGCTGAAGAATGGCTTGAAGAATTTTGACCATTACTTTAGTAGCATGTGAAATTAGTGTAATTGTGTGGTAGTTTGAGCATTCTTTGGCATTGCCTTTCTTTGGGATTGGAATGAAAACTGAATTTTTCCAGTCCTTTGGCCACTGCTGAATTTTCCAAATATGCTGACATATTGAGTGTAGCACTCTAACAGCATCATCGTTTAGGATTTGAAATAGCTCAACTGGAATTCCATCACCTCCACTAGCTTTGTTCATAGTGATGCTTCCGAAGGCCCACCTGACTTCACATTCCAGGATATCTGGCTCTAGGTGAGTGATCACACCATTGTGATTATCTGGGTCATGAAGAGCTTTTTTTGTGCAGTTCTTCTGTGTATTTTTGCCATCTCTTCTTAATATCTTATGCTTCTGTCAGGTCCATACCATTTGTGTCCTTTATTTAGCCCATCTTTCATGAAATATTCCCTTGGTATCTCTAATTTTCTTGAAGAGATCTCTAGTCTTTCCCATTCTATTGTTTTCCTCTATTTCTTTGCATTGATCGCTGAGGAAGGCTTTCTTATCTCTCCTTGCTATTCTTTGGATCTCTGCATTCAAATGGGTATATCTTTCCTTTTCTTCTTTGCTTTTCGCTTTTCTTCATTTCACACCTATTTGTAAGGCCTCTTCAGACAGCCATTTTGCTTTTTTGCATTTCTTTTTCCTGGGGATGATCTTGATCCCTGTCTCCCATAATTTTTCAGGCACTCTGTCTATCAGATCTAGTCCCTTAAATCTGTTTGTCACTTCCATTGTATAACCATAATGGATTTTATTTAGATCATTACTGAATGGTTTAATGGTTTTCCCCAATTTCTTCAATTTCAGTCTGAATTTGGCAATAAGCCTTTTATGATCTGAACTACATCAGCTCCAAGTCTTGTTTTTGCTGACTGTATACAGCTTCTCCATCTTTGGCTGCAAAGAATATAATCAATCTGATTTTGGTGTTGGCCATCTGGTGATGTCCATGTGTAGAGTCTTCTCTTGTGTTGTTGGAAGAGGGTGTTTGCAATGACCAGTGCATTCTCTTGGCAAAACTCTATTAGCCTTTGCCCTGCTTCATTCTGTACTCCAAGGCCAAATTTGCCTGTTACTCCAGGTGTTTCCTGACTTCCTACTTTTGCATTCCAGTCCCCTATAATGAAAAGGGCATCTTTTTTGGGTGTTAGTTCTAAAAGGTCTTGTAGGTCTTCATACAACCATTCAACTTCAACTTCTTCAGCATTACTGTGCAGGGCATAGACTTGGATTTCTGTGATATTGAATGGTTTACTTTGGAAACAAACGGAGATCATTCTGTCATTTTTGAGACTGCATTCAAGTGCTGCATCTCTAACTTATTTGTTGACTATGATGCCTATTTCATTTCTTCTAAGGGATTCCTGCCCACAATAGTAGATATAATGGTCATCTGAGTTAAATTCACTCATTCTAGTCCATTTTAGTTCACTGATTCCTAGAATGCTGATGTTCACTCTTATCATCTCCTGTTTGACCACTTCTAATTTGCCTTGACTCGTGGACCTAACATTCCAGGTTCCTATGCAATATTGCTCTTTATAGCATTGGACCTTTCTTCTACCACCAGTCACATCCACAATTGGATGTTGTTTTTGCTTTGGCACCGTCCCGTCATTCTTTCTTAAGATATTTCTCCACTGATCTCCATTATCATAATGGGCACCTACCAACCTGGGGAGTTTATCTTTCAGTATCCTATCTTTTTGCTTTTTCATACTGTTCATTGGGTTCTCAAGGCAAGAATACTGAAGTGGTTTGCCATTCCCTTCTCCAGTTGACCGCATTCTGTCAGACCTCTCCACCATGACCCGTCTATCTTGGGTGGCCCCACACGGCATGGCATAGTTTCATTGAATTAGACAAGGCTGTGGTCCATGTGATCAGATTGGCTAGTTTTCTGTATTTGTGCTTTCAGTCTGTCTCTCCTTGATGACCTCTCTCAGTGCCTACCATCTTACTTGGGTTTCACTTACCTTGGATGTGGGCTATCTCTTCAAGGCTGCTCCAGGAAAGTGAAGCATAGATTTTCTTATATAATATGTTCACCTCATTAGCATTATCCTAGACTGCAATTATCTGCTGTATAGCACACTGAACTAGCTCTCCTATGTTGGTCTTCCTGCAACTGATATTTTCCCACCACCTCTTTCCACCTGTTCTCCACACTAAAGTTAGAGTGATATTTTCAAACTGAAAATATGATGATGTCATAACCAGAAACACAAACTACATTCTTAGGGAGATAAATGTTTTGTTGGAAAAGTTCAGTTTAGCAATTTTCTTAAATTTCCTCTGGCATTGTTTTGTAATCTTCAGTAATTTACCTAACTTCTTGGAATTTCTGATTTTATTTCTAAAATAAAGCACCACCTCAAAAGGGATTACTAATATTAAGCAAGATAAGCCCTCATACACTGCCTGATAAATACCTGTTCAGCAGTGGCTAGTTTCTCTATTAAAAATCTTTTCTGTATGGTAAAATATCTTTTAAAATAATTAATGATTAAAGGAAGCTATGATTAATGACTGTGGCTCAGATCATGAGCTCCTTATTGCAAAATTCAGACTTGAATTGAAGAAAATAGGGAAAATCACTAGGTCATTCAGGTATGATCTAAATCAAATCCCTAATGATTATACAGTGGAAGTGAAAAATAGATTCAAGGCATTAGATTTGATAGAGTGCCTGAAGAACTATGGATGGAGGTTCATAACATTGGACAGGAAGTGGTTATCAAAACCATCCACAAGAAAAAGAAATGCAAAAAGGCAAAATGGTTGTCTGAGGAGGTCTTACAGGTAGAAGAGAAAAGAAGAGAAGCAAAAACCAAAGGTGAAAAGGAAATATATACTCATCCAAATGCAGAGTTCCAGAGAATAGCAAGAAGAGATAAAAAAGCCTTCCTAGTGAACAATGCAAAGACATAGAGGAAAACAATAGAATGGGAAAGACTAGAGATCTCTTCAAGAAAATTAGAGATATCAAGGGAATATTTCATGCAAAGATTGGCACAATAAAGGACAGAAATGGTATGGACCTAGCAGAAGCTGAAGATATTTAGAACAGGTGACAAGGATACACAGAAAGACTATACAAAAAATATCTTGATGATTCAGATAACCATGATGATGTGATCACTCACCTAGAGCCAGACACCCTGGATGCTTCCTAAAGAAGTATCACTATGAACAAAGCTAGTGGAGGTGATGGAATTCTATCTGAGCTATTTCAAGTCTTAAAAGATGATGCTGTGAAAGCACTGCACTCAATATGCCAGCAGATTTGGTAAACTCAGCACTGGCCACAGGACTGGAAAAGGTCAGTTTTCATTCCAGTCCCAAAGAAGGGCAGCCAAAGAATGTTCAAACTACCACACAATTTCAGTAATTTCACTTTTCAAAGGTCATGCTCAAAATCCTCCAGGCTAGGCTTCAATAGTACATGAACCAAGAACTTCCAGATGTATAAGCTGGATTTAGAAAATGCAGAAGAACCAGAGAACAAATTGCCAACATCCGTTGGATCATTGAAAAAGCAAGAGAATTCCAGCAAAAACATCCATGTCTGCTTCATTGACTATGCTAAAACATTTGACTATGTGGATCTAAACAAATTGTGGAAAATTCTTAAAGAGATGGGAATACCAGACCACCTTACCTGTCTCCTGAGAAATCTATATGCACATCAAGAAGCAGGAGTTAGAACCAGACATGAAATAAGGAACTGGTTCCAAATTGGGAAAAGAGTACGTCAAGGCTGTATATTATCACCCTGCTTATTTATCTTATATGCAGTGTACATGACGTGAAATGCCAGGCTGGATGAAGCACAATCTGGAATCAAGATTACCGGAGAAATATCAATAACCTCAGATATGCAGATGACACCATCCTTATGTCAGAAAGTAAAGAAGAACTAAAGAGACTCTTGATATAAGTGGAAGAGGAGAGTGAAAAAGCTGGCTTAAAACTCAACATTCACAAAACTAATATCATGGCATCTGGTCCCATCACTTCATGGCAAATAAATGGGGAAACAGTGGAAACAGTGACAGACTTTATTTTCCTGGGCTCCGGAATCAGTGCAGATTGTGAAATGAAATTAAAAGACACATGCCACTGGAAGAAGAGCTATGGAAAACCTAGACAGAGTATTAAAAAGCAGCAACATGACTTTGCCAACAAAGGTCCATATAGTCAAAACTATGTTTTTTTCCAGTAGTCATGTATGGATGTGAGAGTTGGACCATAAAGAAGATTGAGCACCAAGGAATCGGTGCTTTTGTACTGTGGTGTTGGAGAAGACTCTTGAGAGTCTTAGACTGCTACAAGTTCAAACTAGTCAATCCTGAAGGAAATCAACACTGAATATTCAATGGAATGACTGATGCTGAAGCTCACACTCCAATACTTTGACCACCTGCTGCAAATAGACAACTCATTGGAAAAGACCCCAATTCTGGGAAAGACTGAAAGCAGGATGAGAAGGGGAGGGTAGAGGATGATTGGTTGGATGGCATCACTGACTCAAGGGACATCAGTTTGAGCAAACTCTGAGAGCAGGTGAAGGGTAGGGAAGCCTGACCTGCTACAGTCCATGGGGTCGCAAAGAGTCAGACGGAACTAAGTGACTGAACAACAACAGCAATGGATGCTAAAATCTAAAATAATATTAAATGTTTTTCTATCATTGTGATTTTTAGAATTAGTATAGATTAACTGAACTATAATTGATGTAAAATAAATTGCACACAGGCCCCAGAAAGCTATTACCAAAATCTAAATATCAAACATTTCCATAGCCCCTCATAATGCAAGGTTCTTTATCTCTTAATAACAGCACAGCTATTGATTTGTTTTCCAGCACTATTGATTAACTTGCATTTTCTAGAATTTTATGTAAATGGAATCAACACCATTTAATTAAAATATTACCTCCTCTCTATTATTACTTATGCCTTTGCACTTTCATAAAAGAAAAGAAAACTGACCATATCTGTGTGGATTTATTATTAGACTTTTTATTCTCTCCCATTAACCTTTTTGACTATACTTTTACCAGTAACACAATCTGATTATTATAACACACAGCATTATAGTTTATTTGACATTGGTTAGTAATTTGACTATGTCTTTATCAAAAAATTTTTTAGTAATTAGCTCCTATATATTTCCATGTAAATTTTGGGATTGGCTTGCTGGTAACCTAAAAAAATTCCTTATCTGATTTTGACTGTGGTTGAATTAAATGCATAAGTCAATTTGGCCAAGAAATGACTTCAGAATACTGCTTCTTCCAATTTATGTACATAGTATATTTTTCTATTTATTTGCATTTTTGATTCCTTATTTTCAGCTCCCAGTTTCTCACATGCTTTGTAAGACTTATAGCTCAGTATCTCAATTTTTTGACCTATTGTAAATCATAGCTTTCCGAATTGTGGTATCTTGTTGTTCAGTTCTAAGATATAGAAATAAGATTTTAAATATATATTTTTTGAAGTTGTATTCTATGACCCTGCTAAACTCACCTGTTAATTTCAGAAACTTTTATTTGTAGATTGCTTAGATTTTCTAGGTAGATAATCTTGTCATCTGTTAACAGGGACAATATTACTTCTTTCTAATTTGCTTGTATTTATTTTCTTCTTCTTGCCTTCAGTTCAGTTCAGTTCAGTTTGGCCACTCAGTCGTGTCCGACTCTTTGCGACCCCAGGGACTTCAGCATGCCAGGCCTCCCTGTCCATCACCAACTCTCAGAGTTTACTCAAACTCATGTCCATTGAGTCGGTGATGTCATCCAACCATCTCATCCTCTGTCATCCCCTTCTACTCCCACCTTCAATCTTTCCCAGTATCAGAGTCTTTTCAAATGAGTCAGCCCTTCGTATCAGGTGGCCAAAGTATTAGAGTTTCAGCTTCAGCACCAGTCCTTCCAATGAACACTCAGGACTGATCTACTTTAGGCTGGACTGGTTGGATCTCCTTGCTGTCCAAGGGACTCTCAAGAGTTTTCGCCAATACCAGAGTTCAAAAGCATTAATTCTTCAGCACTCAGCTTTCTTTATATTCCAACTCTCACATCCATACATAACCACTAGAAAAGCCATAGCCTTGACTAGATGGACCTTTGTTTGCAAAGTAATGTCTCTGCTTTTTAATATTCTGTCTAGGTTGGTCATAACTTTCCTTCTAAGGAGTAAGCGTCTTTTAATTTCATTGGTGCAATCACCATCAGCAGTGATTTTGGAGCCGCCCAAAATAAAGTCTGCCACTGTTTCCACTGTTTCCCATCTATTTGACATGAAGTGATGGGACCGGATGCCATGATCTTAGTTTTCTGAATGTTGAGCTTTAAGCCAACTTTTTCACTCTCCTCTTTCACTTTCATTAAGAGGCTCGTTAGTTCTTCACTTTCTGCCATAAGGATGGTGTCATCTGCATATCTGAGGTTATTGATATTTCTCCCGGCAATCTTGATTCCAGCTTGTGCTTCCTCCAGCCCAGCATTTCCCATGATGTACTCTGCATATAAGTTAAATAAGCAGGGTGACAATATACAGCCTTGACGTACTCCTTTTCCTATCTGGAACCAGTCTGTTGTTCCATGTCCAGTTCTAATTGTTGCTTCCTGACCTGCATACTGGTTTCTCAAGAGGCAGGTCAGTTGGTCTAGTATTCCCATCTCCTTCAGAATTTTCCACAGTTTATTGTGATCCACTCAGTTAAAGGCTTTGGCATAGTCAAAAGGCACTTTTTACCTTAGTGCACTGATAAAACTTCTAATACAATATTGAATACATGTAATGAGAGTGAACATTCATGCCTTGGGTCTGTCTTTTGTGCAAGTGTGTGTGTGTGAGTGTGTGCATGTGTGTTTGGTGGAGTTGGGGCACTGCTTTACTTTCTGGCATTAAGGAACACTCTCCAAACTCATCCTATATATTCTATACCATAGCCCTAGAATGAGCCATGTATTTAAGGCGAGTATTTTGTTGGTGAGTGATATGAAAAACCAAAACCTGGGCATTAGGTACAATTGCACCATTCATTGTTTGAATGCTGAACCAGCCTTGCATTTCTGTTATGAAAGAGGAAAGTATTAGTCACTCAGTCATGTCCGACTTTTCTGCAACCCCATGGACTGTATGAGTCCTACTTAAATGTAAAGCTTTATTATAAATTGCTAGATGTAATGGACCAATTATCTTATTTCAGAATTGTGAGTCTGTGCTCAAGATGGATATTGGGCTAAGGTTTGATTTTTCTTCTGCTCTCTTTGTCTGAGTTTGGTATTAGGATAGCACTGTCCTCAACAAATGAGTTGAGAAGTATTCTCTCTATTTTCTGGTGAGGCTTGTATAAAGTTGGTTCTGTGTCTGCATAAATGCTTAGTGAAATTCACCAGTGAAAAATCCGGACCTGAGAATTTTTTTTGATGGGGGCTGGGGGTGGGGTGGGGAGAGGCTATTAACTGTGAATTCAATTTCCTTAATAGGTATAGACCTATTAGCAGCCTACATTTTTTGTAATTAGTGCCTTTCAAGGAATTTATTCATTTAATCTAAGTTGTTAAATTTATAGGCATAGATTTGGCTGCAGATTTACCTTATTATCCTTTTAATGTCTGTGGAATCAGTGTGATGACTGCTTTTTCATTTCTAATACTGGTAATTTCTGTCTTTTGGTTTAGCATTTTATAGGTCTACTGATACTTTAAAAGAATGAATTCTTTTAAATGAATTCTCCTGAATTCTTGTTTTCTATAGCTTTCATGGACAAAGATAGAAAGATTCTAAGCAGATACCATGTTTGCTGATGTTCAACATCATTTTGGCAAATGTGGTTTCTAAATCTATTAAGATAATTGCATAGCTTTTTCTTTCTTTTGTTTTAAATCGTGAAGTCATCCATGAATTGGAATATATCCCATTGGCATGATGGATTATCCTATTTCACATATCAAATTGTTTAATACAGATTGTCCTTTATATAGTATTTTTGTTGTTGTTGTTAAGGATTTTTCTCTCTTTGCTTCAAAAAGCTATGGATCTTTAAGTTTTCTTTGTTCTAATGCTTTTGTAAGATTTTTATTTCAATATATGCTGGATTCATAAACTAGCTTGAAATTATTCCCTCAACTTTTTTATTATTTGGAAAGTTTTAGGAAAGATTGGTTTTACCTCTTTTTTAAATGTTTGGAATATCTCTGGGGTAAGTTAATCTCATCAACGATTTTGTTTATGAATAGACTCTTAAATAATGTATTCAATTACTTTAATAGATGGGAACCATACGGATAGACAATTTTCTCTCAGTTTTAGAACATTGTATTTTGGAGAAATTTTCTATTTTAAGTATATTGCCAAAGACATGTTTATAATATTATCTCATTAACATTTTATCATTTATAGACTGTATGTTAGCTTTCTTTTATTGTTTTTTATTAAAAAATGTTTCATTATTTATTTCACTTTATAGTAGTATATCTAGAGATTTATGATATTAATTTTAAGAAGTAACTAATGGCTTTGCTGATTTTATATATAGAAATGTATATATGTTTCACTAATTTATATTTCCTATATCAGTCTATATTATTTCTTATTTTTTATCTAGTATTTGCTTAATTAATCAAGCTCACAGATTTCTAGTCTCTTTCGTTTTCTTGTCTATATATCTAAGCTTGTATATTTAACTAATAAATGTATGATATAAAAAGACTCAGAAAGGTGGTTATGTTACTGAAAACAATATCAATCTATTTAATTATATAGACAGTATATTTAATTTCACAAAAATTAACATAATTGAAAAGCAAGCTTCTTTAAAAAATACAATAAAAAACAAAGTTACTATGAATTTTAAAAAGAACTGTCTCTTATTTTCTTTGGCATTTCATATTGTTCTTTTTTCAAGGTTAATAATACTTGACCTCCATGTTATGAGCTCTGAGAACATGTATAAGAGATTACATATTAAAATTTTATATTTATGGAGGTCATATGTCTAAACCATTCTATTATAACATAATATGTTAAAGCTCCCTGGTGACATACAAAAATAATTATGCCATCTGTGACTTCAGTTTTCTCTATAATAATGCTAAAATCTAAAAGTAGTAATTTTTAGAACTATTTTAAAAAATTCAGTTCCAGATGTTGCAGTAGGTTATTAACGATCAGTAATTTGAGATTCTGCTCTATAACTACACCTGAGATTCTTCCTCTTGGTGTAATTCATATACTACAGAACACTCCCACAGAAAGCATCCCTAAAGGTCACCTGACTGATTTACAGAGGACAAAAGTATAATGAGACGTAGGAGGAAATAAGCATTTTTAAAGAAAAGTGAAGATAAAAGGCATATGAAAAGACACTATTGTGAAAAATGATTCTGTGAACAGAATTTGGATATACAACTGTGAAAAACCTATCCCTATAATGACAACGTTTTAAATTCTAGATGGGCAACATAAATATCCTTTCTATATAATATCTCCATATATTTTATGAGATCCATGGTCTACTCTATTTATATTCCCTTATTCTATTTACTTTTTGTAATTGGTGAAAAGGATGTTAGACATAGAAAGGAAATTTTACTGTGCAAAGATTCATTATACACAGTCTGTTTACATATACTTGATAATCAATATTTTTACTACAGCCTCATATTATTTTAATGATTTTATTATGACAGATTTAGTCCATCAATAATTTATAAAATACTTCTTATGAATTATAAGTTGATAGGCCTGCACCCATCCCCAAAATTTTACATTCTGTGATAGCTTAATTATCAAGCAGTAGTAATATCTCTATTTACATTGAGAAAAGTGTGTGTGGGAGTGGTGTGCATTGTATGCATATATCACATATACATGAACTTAATTCTCAATCAGTGACTACTTCTCCAGTGAATGGCTCCCATATAAGTTGGACACTTGTTTTTATTTTCAATGCAAGTTTAAGCATATTTGAAAACATTTCCAACACAACAAAAATTTGAGATTCATCTTTCTTTTGTCCATGTTTATGCTGTTATGAAAACACTCATTCAGAAGCTCTGAATTTAAATAAGTTGGCCAAAGTTTGAATGCTATGCATGTAATGATAAAATTATTAAAGACATTGAAGTCAATTGGGCCTTAGGAAGGATCACTACGAACGGAGCTAGTTGAGGTGATGGAATTCCGGTTGAGCTATTTCAAATCATGAAAGATGATGCTGTGAAAGTGCTGCACTCAATATGCCAGCAGATTTGGAAAACTCAGCAGTGGCCACAGGACAAGAAAAAGTTAGTTTTCATTCCAATCCCAAAGAAAGGCAATGCCAAAGAATGCTCAAACTACTGCACAATTGCACTCATCTCACACACTAGTAAAGTAATGCTCAAAATTCTCCAAGCCAGGCTTCAGCAATACGTGAACCGTGAACTTCCAGATGTTCAAGCTGGTTTTAGAAAAGGCAGAGGAACCAGAGATCAAATTGCCAACTTCCGATGGATCATTGAAAAAGCAAGAGAGTTCCAGAAAAACATCTATTTCAGCTTTATTGACTATGTCAATGCCTTTGACTGTGTGGATCACAATAAAGTGTGGAAAATTCTGACAGAGATGGGAATACCAGACCACCTGACTTGCCTCTTGAGAAACCTGTATGCAGGTCAGGAAGCAACAGTTAGAACTGTACATGGAACAACAGACTGGTTCCAGATAGGAAAAGGAGTACATCAAGGCTGTATATTGTCACCCTGCTTATTTAACTTATATGCAGAGTACATCATGGGAAATGCTGGGCTGGAGGAAGCACAAGCTGGAATCAAGATTGCCAGGAGAAATATCAATAACCTCAGATATGCAGATGACACCACCCTTATAGCAGAAACTGAAGAACTAAAAGAGCCTTTTAATGAAAGTGAAAGAGGAGAGTGAAAAAGTTGGCTTAAAGCTGAACATTCAGAAAACTAAGATCATGGCATCTGGTCCCATCACTTCATGGCAAATTGATGGGAAAACAGTGGAAACAGTGGCTGACTTTATTTTTTGGGCTCCAAAATCACTGCAGATGGTGATTGTAACCAAAAATTAAAAGACACTTATTCCTTGGAAGAAAAGTTATGACCAACCTAGACAGCATATTGAGAAGCAGAGACATTAATTTGTCAACAAAAGTCCATCTAGTCAAGGCTATGGTTTTCCCAGTGTTCATGTATGGACTATAAAGAAAGCTGAGCGCAGAAGAATTGATGTTTTTGAGCTGTGGTGTTGGAGAAGACTCTTGAGAGTCTGGACTGCAAGGAGATCCAACCAGTCCATCGTAAAGGAGATCAGTCCTGAATATTCATTGGAAGAACTGATGCTGAAGCTGAAGCTCCAATACTTTGGCCGCCTGATGTGAAGAGCTGACTCATTTGAAAAATCCCTGGTGCTGGAAAAGATTGAGGGCAGGAGTAGAAGGGGACGACAGAGGATGAGATGGTTGGATGGCATCACTGACTCAATGGACATGGGTTTGGGTAAACTCCGGCAGTTTGTGATGGACAGGGAGGCCTAGCGTGCTGCGATTCTTAGGGTTGCAAAGAGTCGGACACGACTGAGCGACTGAACTGAACTGAAGCCTCTATATCCTGTGTTATTGATGGGGTACTCTCACCAATTCTTTAGCATCATTAAAGTATGTTGATGCTCTAAACTGACTCATGCCTTCTCAAATATACACACACATACTCTAAAACTTGGTATTTTGCAGTATGTGTGTGTGAGCTCAGTCACTCAGTCATGTGACTCTTTGCGACCCCATGGACTGTAGCCCTCCAGTACCCTCTGTCCATGGGACTTTCCAGGCATGAATGCTGGAGTGGGTTACCATTTCCTACTCCAGGGGATCTTCCTGACTCAAGGATCAAACTCACATCTCTTGTGTCTTCTATATTGGCGGGAGATTCTTTACTACTGCACCATCTGGGAAGAAGCACTATGTACTATTATACAAAAAGTAATTCAATTACAAAACAGAAGATGCAAACTTACTTTAGATATATTATGATCATATTTAAATCAAGGCAGTGTGATGTGGGCAAAAGATTGGACACATATATTAATGTATGTGAGTGGGAATACAGAAGTATACCTCCACATGTGATTCATTTTATATAAATATATAATGCCAAAGTAATAAAATAAAGAAAAGATAGAGTTAATAAATCAGAATAACACTGAGATAACTGGGCAGACTTTATTTTTTGGGGCTCCAAAATCATTGGAGATGGTAATTGCAACCATCTGTGTCTGAAAATAAAAGACGCTTACTCCTTGGAAGGAAAGTTATGACCAACCAAGAAAGCATATTAAAAAGCAGAGACATTACTTTGCCAACAAAGGTCCATCTAGTCAAGGCTATGGTTTTTCCAGTTGTCCATGTATGGATGTGAGAGTTGGAATATAAAGAAAGCTGAGCACTGAAAAATTGATGCTTTTGAACTGTGGTGTTGGAGAAGACTCTTGAGAATCCCTTGGACCCCAAGGAGATTGTACCAGTCCATCCTAAGGGAAATCAGTCCTGACTGTTCATTGGAAGGACTGATGTTGAAGCTGAATCTCCAATACTTTGGCCACCTGATGCGAAGAGCTGACTCATTTGAAAAGACCCTGATGCTGGGAAAGATTGAAAGCGGGAGGAGAAGGGGACACACAGAGGATGGTATGGTTTGATGGTATCACTGGCTCAGTGGACATGAGTTTGAGTAAACTCCGGGAGTTGATGATGGACAGGGACGCCTGGCGTGCTGGAGTCCATGGGGTCACAAAGAGTTGGACACGACTGAGAGACTGAACTCAACTGGGCATAAATATGTAGAAAATCCCAGTGGTAAAGAATCTGCTTGTCAAAGCAAAAGCCGCAGGAAATGTACATTTGATCCCCTGGAGGAGGAACTGGTAGTCCACCCCAGTATTTTTGCCAGGATATTCCCATGAACAGAGGAGCCTGGTGGGATTCAGTCCATGGCATCACAAAGAGCTGAACATGACTGAGTCACTGTGAACACGTGCATCTCATTATATACAAAACTTAGCCCCAAATGGACAATAGACATAAACATAATCTATAAACCTGTAAAACTTCTAGAAGAAAACGTAGAATAAAGTTTCTTAGAGAAAAAAAATAATAGCTATTGTTATACGAGTTGATGCGGAAGAAATGTTGAAAACAGAAACTTTATTTTTATCATGATAAAATAAAAAGCCCCTCAGATAAAAGAGTCAGGCATGACTGAAAGGACTTAGCACGGACTCATAGTATAAAAAATAAAATGTATTTTTGATACAAATAGAACAATTAAGACTATCAAGCCCAGAGGAAAACCACAAATATATGGACACAGTTTGTGACAGGTTGAGTTGTAGAGCAATCAGGAAACATGAACTTTTTAAATAAGTGATGGAATAATGGATATCCATATGGAAAAACAAAATAAAAATAGGATCCTACTTCTCATTATTCAAAAAAATACATTCCATAAATATTAAATGACTAAATATAAAAAGATGTATATAATTTTATAAGAAATGATAATTACATTATGATCTTGGTATGTGAAATGATCTTGTAAATAAGGATCCAAAAGTGGAAACCATAATGGAAAATTATTTGTGTTGGCTTCAGTCTATTGATAATGACGCACTATTAACCAGGAACATCTAGGACGCTTACCTGGACTTATATTATTTTGGCAGCTCCCACAGTCATTTCCCTAACCAGAGCCAATGGTGTGGCTGGTTCTTATGGTTCTTATGATTGCAAGACACACTTCAGAAACAACCATCATGTAAATTTGAAAAGACAAGGGTTATTGCTTATAAGTCCTAAGGGTACATGGCACACTCAGGCACACTCAGTGAGGTCTTGGGTAGGAGGCGAGAGTGTGCTTATAGCTCTACCTTTATGAGGGCCAAGTGTGGGGTGCTTAGAGTTTCCTGGGTTCAATATTTGTTGGTGAACTTAAAACATAAGAGGTTTACCATATTAAATAAAAAAAAAAAATAAGAGGTTGAATTAAAGCAGGAAGGGAAAAGCAAGTCAGCTATCCATAGAAAACAGTATGGAAATTCATCAAAGAATTAAGAATAGAATACCATATGGTCCAGATATTCCACCTCTGGGTACTTATCCAAAGAACAGGAAAACATTCATCCAAAAAGAAATATGCACTTCAGTGTTCACTGAAGCATTATTGATAATGCTAAGATACAGAAACGATCTAAGTGCCCATTATGGATGATAGAATAAAAAAAGTTGTGATATATATATATATATATATATGCCCAATTTTTTGCATCTTCTCATATCTAACACTAAAATCATTAATGAAGATATCTGTTGACTAGCAGAATCTCATTGTTACTAGTAGCAACCCTCTGTCAAAATGTATGCTTCACAGCACCATACTCCCCCTTCACCAAAATCACATATATACTGACCTTCTCCCTTACCTCTTTGGAGTAGCTCCTCAGAGCTATCTGAGATGCTGTTTCCTGGGCTGTAGTCCTCACTTTGCCCCAAATAAAGCTTAACTCACAACTTTGTGCATTTTTTTTTTTTTGTCTTTACAAATCTGAGTCATAAGCAGCAAGTGTCCTAATTATTATTATTCTTTAAGTTGTACAGTTTTTATACTTCTTGTGTGAATGCTCTGTTTTATTTCAGTTTCATAAGAGAGTATAAAGCAAAATACTTATAGAGATAGGTGTGGAATTGGTAAAATACTTTTCAGCATAAATCACTGTATCTAGGACATAGGTTCTGTGAAACTACATTTTAGAGATAATTTTGTGGAGTTAGGGAAGTTACTAAAATAACCATATAATGTGAGAAACCTTTAAATTGCACAGCTTTTAAGAAAGTGATACACAGGCATGAATATTATACCTTGACACATAAAAATCACTAATTTATTTCTAGTTTTATGTATGAAAAAGTGTAAGCAAGGATAGTAAATTTTTTAAAAAAGACTTTTTTCGGAGAAAATTCAAAGATGAAATGCTGATTTGACAGGTTATGACAACTATGATAAAATAGGTGGAAATCTTTGAAGACATAGTGTGATATTCTGTTGCTCACATTTCTTTTAACAGAGACACAACTTCCTTTCCTTTCAATTCTGCCAAATATTGCCATGATAATTCAAAATCTTTTTTGTTAACAATTTAATGAGGCAACTTGGGCTCTGCTATTAAGGGGTTAAATATGCATAAACTGAATTGTTCTTTAATCATCATAAAACAATTCTAGAAATTCTTGTTGTTTCTTGTTTTTGAAAGGCACATGTGGCATGATACTTTTGTGATAATTCATAATATTCACGTTATAGTCACACACTATAATTTTTAGATATTTTTGTTATATACCCAAAGTGTTCTACATAAAGATAGAAAACATTTGACTCACGTTTGTTTTCATGAGTGCTCCAAAATTTTTGTATTCCATAATGCAGCACCCCTGTCATCCTAAGATTGAAAAAAAAAAAATATATATATATATATATATATTTACTTACACAAAATTATAGTCCCCTCTGTGCACAAATAAAGACACAAATGCAAAGTCGTTAAACATAAAAATTGTTATTTTAATTGCAATATTCAGGTAAGAAAATCCTAGAGACAAAGAAAATAAAGATGTCCTTGGTTAAAAATATTTTGCACTATTTTCACCTTTTATTTCCAGTTAAAAAATATTATTAAGGTTATTATTTCTAAATGAAGGAGGAAGTTGTTTAGTCTCTTAACGTTTACTGCTTGAGCCAGCCAGTAAAATTCTAAAGATGTATAAAAGCATTTACTCAACCACTAAGAGACAGCAGTTCAGTGTTTAACATTCTTGCTTTTTTAATCTCTCTCTGGTTGATTTCCAACTCTACAGATCAATAAATTCTGCTTTTAAAATATACTAACAAAAAAAAATATCTCTTGAAAGATAGGGGAAATTACTCCTGAAATACAAAACCAACCCTAATAATAATAATACTAACAATCAATCAACTGAAACATCAAGAAATTATGTGTGAAATGCAAAAAGGAATTGAGAAAATTGACAATTAAACATTTAATCAAGAAAAATTTCATGCAATTATTTAAAGTCCATCTTTTCTCCAGTAAAATAATCCACTCATTATAATAATCATATTAGTGTGTTAAAATTTTTACTGGTCAAGACATAACTTCTAATCCCAGAGAGGTAAGTGAGAAATTACAAGTGCACACAAACAGTTAAGGAGACCGTGAAGATTCTGAACAGAAGACACAGGAACCAAGTCCATGCACAGCTCATGTAATCACGGACAAGAAAGCTCATGACTTTAACAATGGAATTTTCTTTTTCCAGTTAAGTAAAGTTCAGAAGTAACTTTTCCAAATTAACAATTACATCTTAAACTCTGCAATCTCTTAATACTGGTTTTGTGAACAAATTTAGAGCTCCACAGTTAGGTTTATCTAAGGAAAACATGTTTTGCCTTTAAAGAAAAAAAAAAAAGTTAAGCACACAATGTTATGTAGATTCCTTCAGAATCAAGGAAAATTATATTACTTGCAACTCACACAGGTTCCAAGTTAGAGCACTTTATTTTTAGTCAGATGTATTCTGCTCTCATTTTACTTAACTACATCAAGGTCAGTGAAACATTCCCTTCTCTAATACACATCCCTCTTTCTTCCCCTTGATCTTTTGATCCAGGATTGGCAAGTGTGAGAGACCCTGAGGCAAAGCCATTGACATGGAGAATCCAACAGAGCTTAAAGAGTCCTGAATTCTATTTTTGGAATTTCAAACTTCCCAAATAAGGCTTCCCAGGTGGTACAGTAGCAAAGAATCCACCTGTCAATGCAGAAGAATCAAGAGACATGGGTTTGATCCTTGGGTCGGCAAGACCCCCTGAAGAAGAAAATGGCAACCGACTCAAGTATTCTTGCCTGGGCGATTCCATGGACAGAGAAGCCCTGGCAGGTTACAATCCATGGGGTTGCAAAGACTCAGACATGATTGAGCGACTAAGCACACACACAGAAAATTTCCCAGCTATGACGTGTACTTTGGTGACTGTGATCTGTGATACGTAGAGTTCAACTTGCCATAATGTGAGGGGGATATATTCTATTCAGTTTTCAGGAAACCCCAATTTCTTCTCTATCTTGCCCTGCCTGGCTTGCTTTTCTTGTTTACTGCCAGCACTGGTTACTCTTTCCAGAAGAATTTGGAAGGAGGAAGGAGACAATATGTCCTATCAACCTCCCAAAAAGCCTCACGCTGAAATCTATCTTGTCTGAGAGACGCCTGTGCCACCAGGGAGGACCCTGAGTCAGAATGATTGGCCAGAGACAATCTGGAAACTAACTCCTTTACAATAAAACCTGAGACTGTTAGCCATGTGGCAGAGTTTTCTCCTGGGTTCCCTTACCCTGCTGCTCTCCACCTGGGCACCCCTTCCCAATAGTCTTTTGCTTTGTCAATACGTATGTCTCCTTGGATAATTCATTTTCAAGTGTTAAGTAAGAAGCCACCCTTTGGTCCTGGAAGGAGTCCCCCTTCCTGCAACATAAACATTTTATGCAAACTGATCACCCTTTCAGAGAACACTCCCACTGCTTCCTTCCCAGTTTGTCTAATTGCTTTTTTCCAGAGGGGTACATCAACTCTTTGTCTTTTTTTGGTCTTCTCCCATTCATTCCTTAGCACCTTCTCCTTGTACCTGGCATATTTTAATTCTTCAGAAAATCAAACCATAAGCAAGGCTGATCCTCTTTAAAGTCTGAGACCACTTCACCTTTGTTCTCCAGGTCCCAATCTTCTGACAATTCCTCTGGGAAAATTTCCCATTAATCATGTATAGGATTTTCTTTGTTATTACTGACCAAGTAATAGATATAGAACGTCCTTTCAAGAAAGTCCATTTTGCACTAATAAGCAAAAAGAATTGCTCCAAGAGTAATATTCCTTGAAGTGATACCAGGAAAAGATAGTTGATCAGTATTTCAAATTTTATATATATATATAAGGTTATATATAAGGTTATATATATATATATATATATAAGGTTTTCAAGGTTCAGTTGAGTCTCCCATGTTCAGAAACACAATATTAGAGGCTTATCTAAATATCGCTGGGTTAATTTCAGTTAGTGCCTACTACACACCATCCCTGTCTAACGCAGCCAACCAGGGCAGCATAAGTTTGGATCACAGCATGTACCTCTAAAGATCAGTGTAAGAAGTGTCAGAAATCTTCAGAAACCTTCAAATATTGCCAAAATTCCAAGTTTCTTTTATTCCCACCTATCCTTGATAAACTCACTTCAAAAATTCAAAGGACTTTTACCAAGACTCAGTAGCTACCAAGAAAGAATCAAATTTAGAAAATATACTTAAATACACTTCTTTAATTGACCTATGTGACAGAGACATTAGCCTAAGTCTTTAATACTTGTGTTCTATTTTATTGCTTGCTATTTCACTGAGGCATGCCTTCCAAACAGTTATTGTAAACCCATATCCAGCTTCCTGTTCTTTATTATTAGAGTACAATATGAAGACATGGAACAGCCATAAGACTGGTAGAAATTTAGACTATGATGCAGTTATGAAAAGGTAAGAGCTATTTGGCTGGCCATGGAAATGAGGAGAACCCTGCATGCCCCCTTCAAGTACAAAGTCTCTCTGTGCCCCTTGCCTCTTGTTTGTAGGAAAGTTAAAGTTTCCCAGGCCTGCTTGAGTCACAAAAGAGCAGGCTCAAACAGTTAATGACTAAAACACTAGAGTCACAGACTCAGTGTCTGATGCACATTCCTGAGTTGGTTTACAGATGCTATCACTGCCAAGAGAGTAAAAGCTAACTGCATAGTGACCAGACTACAGCCCTGACACCAACTGTTCCATCTTGAGCGATACAACATCTATAGCTAGCACAATAGCTAGGATTTAATGGGATTAACACTATTGCTCATAATAATCTATATCTTTGTGGGCTTCAAAATAACTGTAGCTTGTTCTGCCCATATATGTAAGCAGACCACTAAAACTGTCACCAAAGAGGTGCTACAGACCCTTGTCAACCTCTTCCATTCTAAGAATATGGTTCCCTAGGTCAGCATGATGCTACAGAAGATGGACCTTTGCCCCTAATCCCATAGAAATGGAATGATGTCTGACAAGTGGGGATTTGTAAGCAGCTCCTTTGCCCATTTCCTGTTTGCCCATTTCTGTTCCTCTCCAAACTTATAGGAATGAGATCACTCGGCAATTTAACCTAACTCCTTAATTATGCTCTCCTGAATGCACATCAAGCCTTCCTTAAACTGTTGATTCTTTTCCTAGATAAAAAGGAGTAAGACTGAAGAATTAAGTAGTTAAAGAATGACTGGGGTAGATACCTCAGCAGACCTCTTAGCACTCCTGCAGGCAGATCGTGCAGGCAAGATGACATCTGAAGAAATAGCCAGTCAGCAGCAATGGAGAATGACACAGAATCTATCCTCCTACATCGAAGACTTGCTAAGTGTCTTCCCCCTTCTTTCTCCTTTTCAAAATCGTCATACCTGAGCAGAATCTTCAGAGTTGGTTTGAGAGACAAACGTCGACCTCCTCCTCTTGCCGGCTTTCGGATTAAAGCAACTTTTCTTTCAATCACCATTAGCCTCGAGTACTGGCTTTCAAGCAGTGAGTGGTCAAGCCTGAGTTGAGTAACAGCTGGATTTTTCTAACCTTACATAAAATATTTCTATATACTATTTATTGGAAACCTGTCTAGTAAAACATGAGCCTATTCATTTTCAATTGGGTAAAGATTGGCATAGCAGTTGTATGATCCATTCTCATGCTATTATGTTTTGTTTTGTCCCAAGCCAGAGGTGATCCTTGCTTAATGCTTCTTAGACATTTATACAACAAATATTTATTTTGTTGTATGAAAAAGGGGGGATACCACTTGGCATTAGGTGCGGACTCTATATAATCATGGAGTGTATACTCTAACAAGGAAAATCAGATTGGTGAATTCTTATAAAAGAGAGGAAAATAATAAAGAATTACAAGTAGAGTGCTATTGGATTTCAAGTGAGGAAGAAATTCCCTCTAGTATCACTAATAACAGTAGAATTAAGTTTAAGTTTCAGTTTTAATCAAGTCTTAGTTTCCTAGCCAGAAGTCACAAATCTGCTCAAAAATTACCATATTTTGTGTAATTATGCTTTTGAGAATTTTGAAAAAAAGGAGGTTAGCAAGTTTTGATATCAGTATCTGTTTCAGAACTTCCCTAGTGCTCCAGTGGTTAAGTATCCATCTTGCAAAGTGGGAGACATGGGTTCGACCCCTGGGCAGGAAGCCCCACAACAAAAGATATCACATGCCACCACTAATACCTAACACAGTCAAATATATATATATATTTAAATATCAGTTTCATATGATCTCCACCTTGAGCACATCAGTTGCTTTTTCAAGTGGAGATCTAACCACTTCTTAATAAGAACACATGAATGGAGCAATCAGAATTTGCTATAAGAATGTATTTGTATATGTGTGTCTGTGTATAGTTTTGTTCATTGCTTTTGCTTGTTTATATTTTCTTTTTTGAGAAGGTAAGGGGGAAAAAAATACTCTACTGGCAAAACTACAGGATTCAATACAGAAAAGACAAAGATAAAAGAATCTTTTCCATTGCTGCATTATCTGTAAGATAAACTTCTCCCTGGAATTTATCTCAAGTTTTTCTCCTTTTAAGAATTTCAAAGGCCTTTACATGTTTCTTGAAATTATTGTTCCCTTGGCAGCTACTCAGTGAGATAGCTGCAGACAGGTGCTATTATCCTTACTATAGAAAATACAGTGTGGAGTAATATCCTAAAACTTTGATTGTGTCCTTTTCCCCACTGGGTGAGGAATTACTCAGATAACGTGCATCTGTGTGCAGGATTTTTATCTTTCATCTAGATTTCCTAACGTTTCTTTACACAGGTGAGGAAGGGGACAAATGCCAACCAAATATATATGAATTTCAAGAGAACTGTCACCTTTTTAGTCCATAAAGAAAATCTAGAGAATAGTCAGGTCAAAGAAACAAATAGATGGACAGAAATTTCTTCACAGTGGAAGATAATTTCTAGGCAGAGCATGCTCAGCCTGTAGAAAACAGAAGATAGTTAGAAAGCATATAGAAATTGTTTTTGATGCTGAAGATATCCTCAGACCTGTAAAGCATTAAGTTTTTTAAAACAGGTGAGTCAGAGATCAAGTTGTGTGTACAAATATTTCATTTGTCTAAGAGGTAATACTATCTGATTCAGTAATATTAATAAAGATTTTCCTTGATCAAAAAAGATAGGGTGATCAAAGCTGACAAAATGAATTAAAATCATGTTAATGTTTAGCCATAGACACTAGAAGTGAAAGCCAGTAACTGTATGTTTAGATATTCTTTAGAAACCAAAACTATAGGTGTTTCATGTGTCTGCTCCTACTGAGATACAAGAAGGTACACAGGGGGCTGATAAAGGAAGAATAGGCTCTAAATGATGAATTTATGATCAACATATGGTAATAAGACTGAACTATCTCTGTCTCAGTGGATTAATCTGAGACTCAGACTAGAAGACAAAACAAAGAGGATATTTAACCCAACTTTCAAATTTTTATTTTTTCGAGCTGCAGCTTTTTGACCAGGCTATTAGTCTCCTTCAGTGAGCTAGTCAGAGAACATAAAACTTAGCATAGTTAAAAGGCTTCACTGACTTACTGTATTTCAGAAAATCTGAGGTAGAACTGAACTAGAAATTTAGGCAGAAAGTTCAGACTCAGTCAGGTGGCAAAGTACTTACACATGAAAAGATATATATATTTCCACATTGCTAAGTTATTTTTCTTGGTACAGATCTCCGATCCAAACTTGGAGAGAATGATGATTTTTTCAAACAGAAAAATACATACTCTTTGAAGACAGGTGGGTCCCTCACCTAGGGGTTCAGTTCATTTCAGTAGCTCAGTCATGTCCAAATTTTTGCAACCCCATGGAGTGCAGTACACCAGACTTCCCTGTCCATCATCAACTCCCGGAGCTTACTCTATCTCATATCCATTGAGTCAGTGATGCCATCCAACCATCTCATCCTCTGTCATCCTCTTCTCCTCCTGTCTTCAATCTTTCCCAGCATCAGGGTCTTTTCCAATGAGTCAGTTCTTTCCATCAGGAGTCCAAAGTATTGGAGCTTCAGCTTCAGCATTAGTCCTTCCAATGAATATTCAGGAAGGATGTCCTTTAGGATTGACTGGTTATATCTCTATGCAGTCCAAGGGATTCTCAAGAGTATTCTCCAACACCACAGTTCAAAAGCATCAATTCTTTGGTGGTCATCCTTCTTTATGGTCCAAATCTCACACCCATACATGACTACTGGAAAAAACATAGCTTCGAATAGATGAACCTTTTTTGGCAAAATATTGTCTCTGCTCTTTAATATGCTGTCTAGTTTGGTCAGAGCTTTTCTTCCAAGGAGCAAGTGTCTTTTAATTTCATGGCTTCAGTCACCATCTGAGGTAATTTTGGAACCCAAGAAAATAACGTCTGTCACTGTTCAATTGTTTCCCCATCTATTTACCATGAAGTGATGGGACCAGATGCCATGATCTTAATTTTTTGAATGTTGAGTTTTAAGCCAGCTTTTTCACTTTCCTCTTTTACTTTCATCAAGGGGTTCTTCAGTTCCTCTTTGCTTTCTGCCATAAGGCTGGTGTCATCTCCATATCTGAGGTTATAGATATTTCTCACGGCAATCTTGATTCCAGCTTGTGCCTCATTCAGCCCAGCATTTTGCATGATGTACTCTTCATATACGTTAAATAAACAGGGTGACAATATACTTTTCTTTTCTTAGCTATTTGTAAGGCCTCCTCAGACAACCATTTTGCCTTTTTGCATTTGTTTTTCTTGGGGATGGTCTCGCAAATCTCTGTCCATTGTTCTTCAGGCACTCTGTCTATCAAATCTAATCCCTTGACTCTATTTGTCACTTTTACTGTATAACGTAAGGGATTTGATTTAGGTCATGTCTGAATGGTCTAGTGGTTTTCCCTACTTTCTTCAATTTAAGTCTGAATTTGGCAATAAGGAATTCATGATCTGAGTCACAGTCAGCTCCCAGTCTTGCTTTTGCTGACTGTATAGAGCTTCTGCATCTTTGGCTGCAAAGAATACAATCAGTCTGATTTTGGTATTGACCATCTGATGATGTTCACGTGTAGAGTCTTCTCTTGTGTTGTTGGAAGAGGGTGTCTGCTATGACCGGTGCATTCTCTTGGTAAACTCTGTTAGCCTTTGCCCTGCTTCATTTTGTACTCTGAGGCCAAACTTGCCTGTTCCAGGTATCTCTTGACTTCCTACTTTTGCATTCCAGTCCTTTATGATGAATAGGACAACACCTAGGGGTTGGTAGAAGTCTATATAAAATTATTAACATATCTAAAGAATTAGTACATCAGAGTAATGCTGGCACAGATGAGGTAGGGCTGTAAAAGTTAAAAAAAATATATTGTGTTCTTTAAAGACCTTACTAGGATGGACGGTGCTCTAAATATGTGTATGTGAATCTTTAGCAGCTCTATACTCTCAATAGAATATTTGGATATACTAAACTTTGTGTTCCTGTGTCTTCCTATGTACACTTTTGTGGCTGCACCTAACTCATCATTACCTAATAGAACACAGAAAACTGTGTTCCTGACTCCAGCTCACTAAGAAATTTTCTGACCACAATAAGACTTTCCATGTGGATTTGCCCCAAAAGATAAAATCAGCAAATTGGTAGTCATGGATTCAGTTCACTTGAACATCATGTTTACCTGTATAAATTATATTAATTCATAGTCTTTGTTAGAGTTTATATCAGTCTCTTTGAGTTTTGTTGATGTGACTGAATACTCCACTTCAGATTCTAATCATCTCTTGACATTAGAATAGCAGAAATCCTGAGACGGCAGAGGTGAAGTCCAGCTCCTGGAATTTAATGACTAACTTCAGCACTGAAATTATGTAACAAAGTTGAGCTGTACCAGCAGGCAGAAGCTCCCTGTAGGCAATGTTCCCCTGTCTTATTTAAACATGGTCTTGAAGTAAAATCGTATTTCTAAGACTCAGTATAACAAAGTTAGACTTGGAAAAAAGTTATGCAATAAGTTATTATAAAAACTATTTAAATTCAAAAAGGAAAAATGGAAGCACTCAAGATCCCAGAGGTTACCAGAACGAATTACTTCTAGAGCTGAAGTCAGAGTTCAACATGGCTAGGCTTCATTTGGCAGATTCTACTAGTTATTCTCTTGTTCTAAATGCCCACTATTCTTTAAATTGCCACTCACTGTATGATTTAATTGGCATTTCATAGAATTACTTTAAATAATTTTGGAGAAAAATATTGGGTTTCATCAAGCATTAAGTACATAGGCCAGACTCTCAGGTGATTTGGGGATTTAATGTAGCTAATGAAGATTAACTCATACCTTTGGAAATCTTTATTGACATATAAGCTGTATGCCTAAGTGCACTGGAAAGAATGTTCAGAAGGTGTGAAGAAAGAAGGATTAGTAATCTTAAGATGGTCTTTGGGTGACTTCATGGAGAATAATTAAACTCTCCTCTGAATTTTACTTATATACTTGTAAAATAACATGTGACCTTAACTTTTGACAGTAAAATGCTAAAGTACTGTGGAAACTCCTCTCTAACTATATGATAAAACTTTATGAAAATGTGGTGGAAATTCAAGATCAAAATCGGGAAGGTTTAGGACGATGAAGCATTTCTATTATATATCAGGCTATCCAAATACAATGTTTTAAAGGAAATGTTTCTACTTCCAAATTTTCTAATTGACTTAGTTTTTTTAACCCATACTGGGTAAACCTAGCCAAATTATAGAATCCTTAATTCCTTCTAACCTTCAGGGGAAAATATGATTAGTTTAGAAGAGTACCCTCACATTTAGCCATATGTCTTTCAAACATTTATCTACTTAGATTTTGGAAATATTTCTGTTAATATTGTCCCTAATCATGAGAAATATATAAACATAAAGTTTCCTCAGAAGGAAAACAAAAGGTACAAAACAAGAAAAAGCAGATAAAGATGAAGTAAAGGCAGTAAATGATTAATAGTGAATGCTGGCCAAACCCTGGATCATTTAGCTAAGCACATCATGGCTCAAAGGGGAAGGTGATGCTGCAATACAATATTAATAATAGTAATAACAATAACTGCAATAAGTTAAAATAGGCACAACCAGACTAATAAAGAAGAGTGGAGGTTCTTAGAGATTGGAGTAAAACCTGCATTGGAAAATAGAAGTATGAAAGAGAAAGGTAGAACAGAATAAGGAAAAGTTAGTAACACAGAGTACGGTAGAGCAGAAACCAGAAGACTCACATATCCAAGGATTAGGACAGAAAGTTAGTCTACAACTGAGAAAAGACGTTGAGAATAAGTTGAAAAATAAACCAAGCAGCTGACTTTAGATATCTCAACACTTTGTCTAATAGAAGGTGCTTTTCTTATCCACTATAATTCTAAGAAGCCTGGGGACAACTAGTCTGTTCTCAACTTCATTAATCTGGTATCTGGACAGAAGCACACATAGCTATACCTGTTAGTGCGATTTATCTTCAATTTTGACATATACTTGAAAAAATTATTTAAAAATTATATAAGGTTTAAGTGACAGATACTTACTCATTTTTTAAAATATTCACATATTTGATGTGGATTGTTATTTCAATATTTGAGGATGGGAATCTGTCCCATAATACTTAAACTTGGTTGTCATTCAGATCATCTGGCATGCTTGTCCTTAGGCCCATCTGTTAGGTTGTCATGGTGCCATACTGAGGAAGTGGAAAGCTAGTTTGAAGTAGATATAAATGCCAACCAAAGATTAATTTAGCAGGAGAGCTTGTTGAGTACAAAAAGTGACATCTCCTATAAGAGGGAACTCTTGACTAGCAATGCCAAATCGGGGCCCTGTGCTTCATTACATGTGAGTGCATCTGTTGCCACTTGTAGGCCTAATGCCATAAAAGAGAATGACTTTCATTGTGAAAGCTACTTTGGAAAAAATGGAAGCTTAGGTAACTGCATAGCTTATGAAGGATAGACTTAACTGTTGCGTATCTAATAAAGTTACTGAGATGGATACCTCTGAAAAGCTGATGAAAAAAAATAATATACAATATTTTTGTAGCTTAGAGCATTTCCTTATGAAGTGAAAGGCAGAATTAAAGAGAAAGAAAATGTATAGAGTAATATGTAACTATTAATACTTTATTAGAGAAGTTGGTAATATATGGAATGGATTTTAGCATTACAGGATTATACTAACACCATAATGGAAAGAGGGAAAGTTAGAACCAATGGGATAACTTCAAGCATCACAACATGAAATACGTGTGGTTTGGAAACAGAGAAAACATTTAGGATTCAAATTAAGAAAGAAAGATTAGTTGGGAAATTGTATCTAACAATTATACATAAGAAATAAAATATACTGTAGAATATGCAAGAATATTAAGAATAAAATTTAAAAAATGAATTAAGTTAGAGTAAAACTTGGCATGTCATAGATTTTAATGAATGTGGCAAAGCTCATAAAAGTCATCTCTTCAACTTAACTGATGATAATTTTTGAACAGATGCTTTCAGAAATATTTCATGACAACATAGAATGTGTCACATTCAGTGACTGAATTTCCTTTATGATTGATTTGAGATAAATCTAAATTAATTTTTTTTTTAAACTTGTAGGTGACAATTTCTTAAACTTACAATTTGAAAAAAAAAAAATGCTGGTGGCTTTTGTTAAATAACCAAATAATCACAACAATTGAAAAGTAATGAACTATTTTTTCTTCCTTTTGTTTCTATGAACTAATGCTTTAGAGATATTTTATATTACTTTTCTTTTAAAAATCACCTTAACTGTGTCTTTGATTTGAAATCTCAAAATCGATAATTTGACAGATTTGTTGGTTGCATATCACCACACTGCTATACTAACAGGTATATTTTGTGTGATAACTTTCCAGATAAAAGCATGATTTGTAACCCTGTGAATCAAATTCTCAAGTTTTATTTTTTAAAAGTAGTCTTTAGGAAATATGATATTCCATAGAAGTTGAAGCTTTTTCATAATATATTGCATAAAATACTGCATAAACTACTTTAATCACCTTGAGGAATGAACCAAAAGCTGTGATTGAAAACTTGCAAAAGCTGTAAGCGTCTTAGTAATTATTTAACAGTGGAAAGCATCATCCAATGCCTTTGAAGTTAAGAATCCCATTTCTTCATGTGATGTCTTTAAATGCATTTCAGGGCAGAATTATTTCCTTTTGTAATATGGCAACTCTTTATCATACTTGTAGATTAAAATGAATGTGTTTTGTTGAAATCAAGTGGCTCTACTAATGAGCCAATTTGAAATCATCTTTATCTTGATCTCAGGAGAATTGTTCCTACTTCTTAAAAACCTCATGTTGGATCCATATATATTGGTTTTTAATTTTGATTCAAAATCTTATCATTTTATTCTATAGAAAAAAAACTGAATTTTCCATTTCTAGCAATATTGAGCAACAACTATTTCAGCAACATTGAGTATTAATTATTTTAAGTAAGTTAACTCATGTATTTTTCACAGTTAAGCCATGATGCAGCTACTGTTATTTTCTTGCAATGAATAGATGAAGGAATTAAAAATCTTGGAAGAGTTATAATTTGTCCAGGATCTTGTAGCTGGTAAACAGCAGAGCTCAAACTCAAACATAGGCAATCTAGATCCATACTATTAAGCCAAATTAAATCTTAAATGATGTGCCATAAAACTTTTGTAAATATGTGGAATAAAGTACAAGAATCAACTTTTTAAATGTATTACTGTGTTGTTGTCATTGCTTTGGGCTATGTAAGGTCATGGCAGATCATGGAATCTGGTCCCATAACTTAATGGAAAATAGATGAGGAAAGAGTGGAAACAGTGACGGATTTTATTTTAGGGGGCTCCAAAATCACTGCAGATGGTAACTGCAGCCATGAAATTAAAAGAGGCTTATCCCTTGGAAGAAAAGTTATGACCTACGTAGACAGCATGTTAAAAAGCAGACATTACTTTGCCAACAAAGGTCCGTCTAGTTAAGGCTATGGTTTTTCCAGGAGTCATGTATGGATGTGAGAGTTGGACTAAAAAGAAAACTGAGCACCGAAGAATTGATGCTTTTGAACTGTGGTGTTGGAGAAGACTCGTGAGAGTCCCTTGGACTGCAAGGAGATCCAACCAGTCCATCCTAAAGAAAATCAGTCCTGAATATTCACTGGAAGGATTGATGTTGAAGCTGAAACTCCAATACTTTGGCCACATGATGTGCAGAACTGACTCATTGGAAAAGACCCTGATACTGGGAAAGATTGAAGGCAGGTGGAGAAGGGGACGACAGAGGATGAGATGGTTGGATGGCATCACTGACTCAATGGACATGAGTTTGAGTAAACTCTGGGAGTTGATGATGGACAGGGAGGCCTGGCGTGCTGCAGTCCATGGGGTTGCAAAGAGTAGAGCACGATTGAGTGACTGAACTGAACTGACTGATAAGTAAGATAGATATAAGTAATATTATATCATCATCAAATGAGTTTACGTCAAACCTTTGGAAAAAAAATTGATTTCAGAGCTTTTGTTTTTTTGAATTTGAATAAAGGATTTGAGATCTTTAATATATCCACTGTAGAGAGAATGAAGCAACTTGACTATGGTCTTGTTTCATCAATTTCTTTGTTCTTTAAATTTACACTCCAAGAGAAAAAAATAAACTAAATTAAATATACTTATAAATCTTAAAATACGTACAATTTGTAAATAAAAAAGACCTTTGTGTGATTTAAAATTTTTATGTAATATATAGTGTTGTTTTTTTTTTTAATTAAAGACATTCAGAGTTCAAATTCAATTCTAGTTTCAGGCAATAACATTTTTATTACCCTAAGGGACATTTGGAATTCATTGTAAACATGTGGAGTCAGAAAGAGAAATTTATATTTTCATGTATTAATGTTTATATTATCATACAGAGCAAATACTGAGCATTCATTTAAAATGTTCTCTGGAATATAACCTTAGGGCATTACAATTACATTTCAGCATGAAAACTTGATTTGCAAAATATTTTTTGACTGGGGACAAGGCAGAATGTATTTTATTGTCTCGTTGACAAGTGCACTGATCCAGGTATATTTTATTTTGGTATTTGACATGAAGCATTAATGGAATATATGTGTAGGGTCTGCACTTATTTATCCTTTCAATAAAATATAATATGACTATATCTCTAAACTTAAATATTTAATATATTGAATGTATTTTAGCTTTCCTGTTTAAAACTTTCTTAGAGATATTTGAAGATTTTCCTTTCCCATTCAACTCTTCTTTCATGAAAATCCTATAACACACTCAGAAGCATAAATAGAAAACAATATTTGAAGAAATAAACACTCAAATTAGAACATGATTGTCTTTGGGTTCCGTGTCTCTCTTTGCAGTATTTGTAATAAAACAAAGAGTTTTCCCTAAGATATACTGACAATGATAATATTATTGAAAACAACTAGATTAGGAGTGAGATCTTGTTGAATGGCATTGTTATACTGGGACCTTGAAATAGGGCTGAAGTGAGATAGGATCACGACTCTTGAGAGTCCCTTGGACTGCAAGGAGATCCAACCAGAACATCCTAAAGGAGATCAGTCCTGGGTGTTCATTGGAAGGACTGATGTTGAAGCTGAAACTCCAATACTTTGTTCACCTCATGTGAAGAGTTGACTCATTGGAAAAGACCCTAATGCTGGGAAGGATTGGGGACAGGAGGAGAAGGGGGCAACAGAGGATGAGATGGTTGGATGCCATCACTGACTCAATGGACATGGGTTTGGGTAGACTCTAGGAGTTGGTGATGGACAGGGAGGCCTGGCGTGCTGCAGTTCATGGGGTCGCAAAGAGTCGGAAATGACTGAGCGACTGAATTGAACTGAACTGAACTGAACTGAAATAGGATCACATGGCTGAAAGGAAAGCTTTTAACAATACTGACAAAACTCTGTGAGGAAGATATTGTTGCTATGATTGTTATTTCTATTGCCCACATTTTTTTAGCTAAGATAAAGGTTGGAGATTAAATGATTTTCTCAGTATCACAGGGCATTTTAAAGTATCAGACCAAGACTTCAACAAAAGCCTTCTTATTCAACATTCTCTGTAATTTTAGTAAGGCTGCTAGAAGAAAAATAACTTTGGACATGACTTTCAGTCTTTTATTCTTATAATGAGACTTATTTTAAAAACACATTAGACAATTGTATAATGCAATGTAAGTAAGTGCTGGTTTGAAGTTTGAATATGTATAACTAATTGGTTTCAGTGAAGTAGAAGACAACCGACTGAGCACATATGGTGATGACTGTTAAGAAACAAATGTGTTTGATGTTTATCTCAAAAAAATAAAAAGAAAAGGAATGCTGCACCTCCTCTTCAGGCTTCCCGCATAGCTGTTGGTAAAGTATCTGCCTGCAATGTGGGAGGCCTGGGTTCAATTCCTGGGTCAGGAAGTTCCCCAGGAGAAGGAAATGGCAACCGGTCCAATATTCTTGCCTGGAAAATCCCATGGACAGAGAAGCCTGGGAGGCTACGGTCCATGGGATTGCAAGAATCAGACAAGACTTGTTGATAGTTTAGTGATATCGACTACTGTCACTGCTAGGAGGCATTGCAAAATACTTTGCATCCCCTAACCAGAGAATTAAATGTTACAAACTGTGAGCTATATACTATCACTATTCTAATACTTAACCTAACCCATATAAAGCCAGTGGGAGCCCCTTTGAGATGATTCTCTGACTTTTTGTCCCAGCCTTATTCTGAGCACCTGCTTAATCTCTGCAATAGCAATATGTTACTAACTTATGTTTTCTATGCCCCAGCTCTGGAATCATCCAAATCATTAAGGGCTCAAGAATAGTATAATTAAAATTTTGATGCTAGTGTACCCATTGCTACCTGTATACCATTGCTTCTAAATTATTTCAGCATACAGAGTAATTAGGGGATATATGCATATCTTCTTTCAACCATCTATCTAATCTCTCTAAAATATGCATATAGCATATATTTATATAGGTATATACATTTGTATATGGAATTAAATTTAGTGATATCTATATTAAGATTGAAAGCAAAAGAAGGGGGTGACAGAGGACAAGATGGTTAGATAGCATCACCGACTCAATGGACATGAATCGGAGCAAACTCCAGGAGATAGGGGAGCACAGAGGAGTCTGGCACGCTGCAGCCCATGGGGTAACGCGACTTAGTGACTGAACAACAACAATATTTATATTTTTATTTATAGTTCACCTATATATTTAAATACTTATATTTAATGAACTCACATGAATTCACATATTTCTGAGCCAATATTCTATAGTTTGTTTTAACATTTCTTTTTGTTGTTGTTTGTTTGCAGCTGTCTTCACCAACTATGAGAAACTTACATCTCATTATCATTAATGTGATTATTTATTCAAACTTATACAACAGAGTATTTATCAATACCACACAGAGTACCAAACTTGATAACTAACTCAAGAACAGTATTTTAATATTGATTTTTATTTGGGTCTTTACTATGTCGTATTTATTTTAAAATAATGAAATACACAGTATTTAATTTTAGGCATTTCTATGCTTTAAGTATAATGCACAAAATTTCAGTGTACTATTAAAGTTTGAGATATTCACTTGCCCATGTAGTTCATGCCTTTACTAAGATTTAGAGCATTCATACTAACAGAGAAAGCTCACTCATGTCCTCCCCTGTCAACCCATGCTCCTACTCATTCTTCAGACTGACATGGTTTTCTGCTGATCAGATTATCAGCTGCCTCAGAACCACTCACTTTCAAACTCACCAATCTATCAGTATAAAGGCACTTGAGTAATTTCAAGTCAGGAGTAGTTTGAGCTTGTTTTAGAAGAATAAATTTTAAAAATTTATTTGCTTATTATTTTCATTCGTTTGCTTATCAATGCTCTGCATATTGCCTGACACAATTTGATGCAAAATTGTGAAGGGGTGGATTGTGCTCCTCTGTCTTTAAAGTCAATTTAAATCCTTTCAAAGGGATTTGGTTATTATCTTTCCTGAATTATTTTTGCTAAAATCATTCTTTAAGCTTGCCGGATAGGACCTTTCTACTTCTGTTTTACTTTTTTTAAGACAAAATATCACCATCAACTTATACACAGTCTTTCTAATATATTTTTACCTGTGCATTCTTTTTTTTTTTTTTTTTACTCCTCCTACTAAGGAAAATAAACTCAATTAATGGGTTGCTTCTACTGAAGTACCAGAAGGTCTATCCTCAATCAAAGCTCTCTAATTCCATACTTCCCTGCTAACATCCTCCCTTTAAGTTGCCTGGATGATTCTAAATTATAATCCTCTTAATTATATATATACTTAATGATATTGTAATCAATTTATCTTAAATCATGAGCATATTTGGAAGCTACAGATATTATTTTCTAAGTATTTTTAAATGATATTATGGCATTACAATTACATGACTATTTGTGATAAACTGACTTCAGATTGGTGCCAATTCTTCACCTTCCCATTAATAAAACCTTTCTTTGTAGCTCCTCACCTCAAGTGATCCGTTACCTTTTTCTTTCTACCCCTAGCATCTAGGCTGGATTTTTAACTTGCTTTTACCATAATGATGTGACAAATGATAGTGTTCCAGTTCCTAGCTTAGATATTAAGAGTCCTCAAAAGTTTCTAAGAAGTCTACCACTGCTTTGTGAACAAGCCTGACTAACCTACTATATAATATGAGATACACAGCTAAGTTATCTATAATTCACCCAATCAGCAAATGTGTATAAGTTTATCATACATTATCTATCCTCTAGTTTGCTCATCTCCTAATGTAGGAAACATTTATTACTTGCCCTCACATTCAACCAGCCACTTGAGAGTGGCCCAATAAAATTAATAAACTATAGAATCCCAATACAATTTGTAAGCCACAGAGAAGACTGAGCCAAAATTGAAGTTTTTAAGTTGCGGTGCTGCAAAGACTCTTGAGAGTCCCTTGAACTGCAAGGAGATCAAACCAGTCAATCCTAAAGGAAATCAACACTGAGTATTCATTGGGAGGACTGGTGCTAAAGCTAAAGCCCTGATCCTTTGGTCACTTGATGAGAAGAGCCACTCATTGGAAAAGATCCTGATTCTGTGGAAAATTGAAGGCAAAAGGAAAAGGAGGTGGCATAGGATGAGATGGTTAGATAGCATCAGCCACTCAATGGACATAACTCTGAGCAAACTCTGGGAGATAGTGAAGGACAAGGGGGCCTGGAGTGCTTTAGTCCATGGGGTCGAAAAGAGTCGGATACAACTTAGCAATTGAACATCAACAAGAACTCCTTCTATTCATGTTTAGACATCCTGAAATCTGACCTCAACTGCATTCTCCATTTTCACTTGTTCAGTATGTTATAGTCTTTTCTAAGAACCTAGTTGGTAAAGATAAATATAGTCTTAGGAGTGAGGAGAGTAATTAAGATTTTGTTGTTTTGAACTTTGGAGCATGAGCTATTTTTCCAGTAGTTGGTAACAATAAGGAAAATTTAAAAAATTTCCTGTGAGTTATTTTTTTTTATTCAGAGACAGAAACTGGTGAGTGTTTTGGGTAAAGCAGTAGTGATCCAGGTAAAAAACAATGCCCCTTGAAAGAACTAAAAATCAATATTAAAAAGTAAAGTGATAGTCAACAGCTTAGGTCCCCAAAAGGAAAAAAAAAAAAACAAAACAAAAACTGAGCATCGGAAAGTTGTCATTGTATCAAGAAGCCAGCTTATGAAAGGATAGATGGTTACCCTTTCAATTATTTTGAATCCTATCTTTGTCTCCTACACTCTCCAAGTGTGCAGAGCCTATTGTCTTTAAAATTTGTGGTCATCATTTTCACTCTCTGATGAAAAATATAATAACCATGGACTGATTTTATAAGACCCTAATGCTGGGTAGGATTGGGGGCAGGAGGAGAAGGGGACGACAGAGGATGAGATGGTTGGAAGGCACCACTGACTCGATGGACATGGGTTTGGGTAGACTCTGGGAGTTGGTGATGGACAGAGGGGCCTGGCGTGCTGCAATTCATGGGGTTGCAAAGAGTCGGACACGACTGAGCGACTGAACTGAACTGAACTGATTTTATAATAGTATAACGTTAATACTGCTATGATTACTGAGCAAGTTCTATGTCAATAAACTCTGTTTGGCTCTCTGTACTTAGTCGCTCAGTCATGTCCAATTCTTTGTGACCCCGTGGACTGTAGCCTGCCAGTCTCCTCTGTCTACAGGGATTCTCCAGGCAAGAATACTGGAGTGGGTTCTCATTCCCTTCTCTAGCAGATCTTCCCAACCCAGGGATCCAGCCCAGGTCTCCCACATTACAGGCAGATTCTTTACCATCTGAGCCACCAGGGAAGCCCAAATAAACTCTAAGGGCTTTAAACGTTAATCACAAGTTCACATACTATTGTAACATTTTAAGATTGATTCTGGTAATAACTTGAGATAGGAAAATTTCTTACTTTTTTTTCCCTTTTTTTCCCAAGAGAATATTTATGCTTTTCTCACTGTATAAATATCTGAGTACAACCCAGAGAATAGCAAACTGCTAGACTAGGTAGGGGGTCAATTCTGGCAGCGAATTTCTAACCAGAGTTATATTTTCTATCCTTGCCCACTGCCCCATCCCTGGGCCAGATATAAAATTTGGCTATCAGTGGAAGAAAATAGTGGGAAGTTTTGAAGAACCAGAATAGTGCAACAGAGTTTGGAGTGAGCCTAAAAATGATTTTCACTATCCCTCTACCTAGAGGGATGATGTGCTGTGCTTAGTCGCTCAGTCATGTCCGATTCTTTGCGACCCTGTGGACTGTAACCCTCCAGGGTCCTGTGTCCATGGGGATTTTCCAGGCAAGAATACTGGAATAGGTTGATATGCCCTCCTCCAAGTGATATTCTCAACTCAGAGATTGAACCCAGGTCTCCCCAAAAGGATGGTACTTAGAAAAAAATGTGACTAAAACAGTCAAATTTGTTGGTTTTATAAATAGTCTGTGAACTGCTAAATTTTCTACAAGTTGCTACATGCTGGCAACTCATGGAAATAAATTATTTCAGTAAAATATGACTGAAAAATCTTGTAGTGTTGCCAGGAAGAACGTGGACTTGCATGCCCAATTAGGCACAGAAGAAGAAGAGAATTTTGAAAGTGCCTATTGTGGTGCTACTGAAAGTGAGCTGAGTGCAAGAAATTGATTCAAGTGATGGATTTATTGAAAGCACAAAAGAACTTTATGGCTCCATTTAATGTGGGGCTTATGGAGACATGAGGTCACTTCTCGGAAGATCCATTATACCACATCAAGGAGCTTTGAGAGAACAGACAACTGTCTGAGAATTTCTGATCTATTTGTCCTAAGAACAGCATAAACCCTAGCCTAACCAGACCCCTCAGGTCAGTTCAGTTCAGTCACTGAGTCATGCTTGACTCTGCAACCTCATGGACTGCAGCACGCCAGGCCTCCCTGTCCATCATCAACTCCCGGAGTTTACTCAAACTCATGTCCATTGAGTCAGTGATGCCATCCAAGCATCTCATCCTCTGTCATCTCCTTCTCCTGGCTTCAATCTTTCCCAGAATCAGGGTCTTTTCAAATGAGTCAGTTCTTCACATCAGGTGGCCAAAGTATTGGAGTTTCAGCTTCAGCATCAGTCCTTCCAATGAATATCCAGGTCTGATTTCCTTTAGGATGGACCGGTTGGATCTCCTTGCTGTCCAAGTGACTCTCAAGAGTCTTCTCCAACACCACAGTTCAAAAGCATCAATTCTTAGGTGCTCAGTTTTCTTTACAGTCCAACTCTCATATCCACAGATGACTACTGGAAAAACCATAACCTTGGCTAGATAAACCTGTGTTGGCAAAGTAATGTCTCTGCTTTTTAATATGCTGTCTATGTTGGTCATAACTTTTCTCCTAAGCAGTAAGTGTCTTTTAATTTCATAGCTTCTGTCACCATCTGTAGTGATTTTGGAGCCCCCCAAAATAAAGTGTGTCACAGTTCCCACTGTTTCCTATCTATTTGCCCTGAAATGATGGGGCTGGATACCATGATCTTGTTTCTGAATGTTGAGTTTTAACCCAGCTCTTTCACTCTCCTCTTTGACTTTCATCAGGAGGCTCTTTAGTTCTTCTTCACTTTCTGCCATAAGGGTGGTTTCATCTGCATATCTGAAGTTGTATATTTCTCCCGGAAATCTTGATTCCAGCTTGTGCTTCATCCAATTTAGCATTTGTCATGATGTACTCTGCATATACGTTAAATATGCAGGGTGACAATACACAGCCTTGACGTATTCCTTTCCTGATTTGGAACTAGTCTGTTGTTCCATGTTCAGTTCTAAATGTTGCTTCTTGAACTGAATACAGATTTCTCAGGAAGCAGGTCAGGTGGTCTGGTATTCCCATCTCTTGAAGAATTTTTCAGTGTTTTTTATGATCCACACAGTCAAAGGCTTTGGTGTAGTCAATAAAGCAGAAGTAGATATTTCTCGGAACTCTGTTGCTTTTTCGATGATCCAATGGATGTTGGCAGTTTGATCTCTGATTCCTCTGCCTTTTCTAAAACCAGCTTGAACATCTGGAAGTTCACGGTTCACATACTGTTGAAGCCTGGCTTGGAGAATTTTGAGCACCACTTTGGTAGCATGTGAGATGAGTGCAATTGTGCGGTAGTTTGAGCATGCTTTGGCATTGCCTTTCTTAGGGACTGGAATGAAAACTGACCTTTTCCAGTCCTGTGACCATTGCTGAGTTTTCCAAATCTGCTGGCATATTGAGTGCAGCACTTTCACAGCATCATCTTTCAGGATTTGAAATAGCTCAACTGGAATTCCATCACGTCCACTAGCTTTGTTGGTAGTGATGCTTCCTAAGGCCCACTTGACTTCACATTCCAGCATGTCTGGCTCTAGGTGAGTGATCACACCATTGTGATTATAGGTGGGCAGATATGGTACACAGACATCCATGGATATAAGTAGGAACATCAGGCTTTACAATCAAAATGACTGAGAAAGTAACCCCTTTCCTTCAAATTCCAGTGATATCTGTTAGTGTCCACTTAAATAAATATTCCACCAACGTTTGTGTGGCAGGTGCTTCGACTTTAGAAAAGACAAAGTAGGTAAAAGAAAGAAGTTAGAAACAACACACCAGGGATCATGGTTAAAACACTGTGACAGATCTTTCGCTAGTGTTCTTCAGATTGCCAGGTGAGAGGAGGAGAAAACTTGGAGAGAAAGCCTTGATTGATTAACAAATGAATAACTGATTATATTCACTGATTGAAGTCTTTTGTTAAAGAACCTAAGTAGCAGACTTTTAGTCTCTGAGAAGTGACTGTGGTTACAAATAAATTGTTCTCAAAGTCACTGAGCCACTTCATGGCAAAACTGGAATGTACACCTGGTCTCTTCTGTCTTGAAATACTTTGCTCTAAACTATCATTTGATGTCTCCACATTCCCAAACATCCAGGTACCTAATGACAACTCCCTTCCTTGTGCAACCTAGACTTGATATTTCTATTCTGATTAAGTTCTGTCTGTGAGTTTCTCTTCCTTTTCATTATCCATGTCTGGTGAAACAATGAATTTGGATTTATTCATCTGTCCTCTACAATGTTTGTTGAGAACTGATGGTGGGCAGATATCACACATTCTCAGACCAGTAAAAAGACAGGTAGAAGTGGTAGGCAAAGGAAGAAAAACCTTTAACCAGTAGAAAGAAGTTATATTCTTCTCTAACTAAAAATAGGATTTCTAATCTTTCCTTTTTACTTTGTATCCTTGGGCAATTGTTTACCATACTTTTTAAGTTGTTTTGTTCACACTTCTATACTCAAGAACATCTCTCATCTGCTTCAATTCAATTCAGTTCACTTTAGTCACTCAGCTACGTCCGATAATTATGGACTGAAGCACGCAAGGCTTCCACGTCCTTCACCACTTCCTGGAGTTTGCTCAAATTCTTGTCCATTAAGTCGGTGATGCCATCCAACCATTTCATCCTCTGTTGTCCCCTTCTCTTCCTGACTTCAATCTTTCCCAGTATCAGAGTGTTTTCCAGTGAGTTTGCTCTTCATATCAGGTGTCCAAAGTATTGTAGCTTCAGCTTCTGCAACAGTCCTTCCCATGAATATTCAAGGTCAATTTCTTTTAGAATTGATTGCTTACATTGGGAAAATCTGTTCCTTCTATTCTTAAAGATTAATCTCTCACTCTCTACTTTCACATATCTTATCTCTTTAGGGACTTATTCTACAGTTATCAAATCTCCCTCTTATATCTTCACTTTTTTTCTCTCTCTACCATTTCTTCTCATTAGAATTTAAAATATTCAGGTCCCTCCTAACACATCTTATCTGAAATATTATTTCCTCTTAACTTCCTGAATGCTAACAGATAATCTATTAACTTTCTGGCTATTCATATGCAACTTCTATATATCTCAAAGTTCTTAATGCATGTTTGCAAAATGGATGCATCAGAATTACCTAATTCTGAATGAGGAAATACAGTTCTGAGGCCCCACACCTTATTTACTGGATCTCAGTTTGTAGGTATTTATTCGTTAAAATGCCTCAGGTTTCTGCTGCACTGCCAGGTTTATGACCACTGTTAAACGGTTTTTCTTCATTTGCCTATAACTTCTATGTTGGTGTTCTTCATGATCTGTTCTGACCCCCTTGTTTAATTTTCTCTATGGACCATTTCACATGTTCCTATGTCATCAATTATTACTGAAGATGAAATCCCACTTTTCTGTAATTGCAGTCTGGTTATATCAATTACTTTTTTTATGACTTGGGCATATCCTTTATGTGTATGCTTCAGTTTCCATTGCTCTAAATAAGGATAATAATAAAAATTTCTACATAGAGTTTTCTGGAAGGATTATAATCATTGTAAAGGCTTTAGAAGAGTGCTCAACATGTAGTAAAAATAGATAGGTGATAGATAGATAGATAAGTAAGCACTGAGCTGAATTTAGCTCAAATTGCTGACCAATAAATCATGAACAGATAAACTTCTCATTGCTTTAAGATAATTCATTTTGGGGTGATTTGCTACAAGGAAACAAATAACATACAGAGGTTCAGGTTTAAGCTTTCATTTTTATAAAACAAATATGTTATATGATCTAAAGTTTTGTGATTTTTAACCCACAAGATAATGCCATACTTGAACATAGAACAAATTTCCCTTGACAATCTAGAGAGGATATTAAAATGTTACTTACTTGTTGCCAGATCAAAGATACTAAGCTACTTCTCTAACATGATTTTATTGTTTCCCATACTCCTCTTCCTATAATGAACATCCCTATTATTCCCTCGCTGGTATTAGCCTTCTACATCATTTTCCATCTAACTAGATTCTATCACCCTTATGGAATCCAGTTCAAAGCCCATCTCCTTTGAGAACATTTTCCTTCAAGGCACAGAAATATTTTTTGTGTGATCTGTTATAACAAGGATAATTGTCAGTAGAATCTACCCTGAGGCTTACTTTTCCAGAATCTTCCAAAAAGTATTTGCCTTAAGAACTCTCTCGTGCCTTTGCCCCAGGTTCATGTCATGACCCAACAATTTTAGAGTACCAGAGGAGACATTTCTGATTATCTTGAAAGAGAAAAAGAAATTGTGGACTGTGAAAAAAAAATTATGACTACTGATATATTTTGTTCTAGTACATTGATCAGATTCTAAAGTTTTTGAATTCTCTAAAGTAGAATATAACCCAGAACATATAACTATAGATAATAGTTGATTGGTGAAATTATTTTTTTTAAATGCATTGAAATGCTCTTAAAATATCAAAAGTTGCAAAAGTATAGTAATGTAAGTGCATGGAATAATTAAAGGGGAAAAAAAAGAACTTTAGAGCTTTGTTACTAGGACATGAGGCAACAAGAAAATCTCACATTTTTTAGACTTAACATAAAACTACATAAAATCTTGGGCTTCCCTTGTGGCTCAGATGTTAAAGAATCTGCCTGCAGGGAGACCTGGGTTCAATCTCTGGGTTGGAAAGATCCCCTGGAGGCGGGCATGGCAACCCACTCCAGTATTCTTGCCTGGAGAATCCCCACAGGGAGGCCTAGTGGGCTACAGTCCATGGGGTTGCAGAGTCGGACATGACTGAGTGACTAAGCACAGCACAACACAGAAACGCTTATGCTTACAATTCCTTTACACAGAGGATCTTGGCTTATAATGGCTCAACTTATAAATTTTTCAACTTTACAAAGCCGTGAAAGCAATATGTATTCAGTAGAAACCACACTTTAGATTTTTAATTTTGATCTTTCCCCCAGGCTAGTGACACATGGTGAGATAACCTCTCATGATGTCACAGCTCCCGATCAGCCACCAATTGTGAGGGTCAAATCCTGTACAGTCTACAACCACTTTTACCAACACAATCATTCTCTTTTTTCACTTCTAGTACAGCATTCAATAAATTACATGAGACAATCAACATTTCATTATAAAATATGCCTTGCATTAGATTTTTTTGCCCAACTGCAGACTAACACAAGTGTCTGAGAACGTTTAAGGCAGGCTAGGCTAATCTATGATGTTTGGAAGGTTTGGTGCACTAAATGAATTTTTAACTTTAGACAATTTTGATTTATGATGGGCTTATTAGTATGTAACCCCACTGAAAGTCAAGAAAGATCTGTATATCAAAAATAAATATTAATATTTGTCAGTGATTGAATAGCATGAAGGTTGAAGCATATTAGTTTCATTTTGCATGGTTAAATATTTCAATTGCTATTTGGCAAAGATCTTTTTAAAGTTAGATAAATAAGTTACCCATTAACACATACCTTACTATAAAGTCAAAATTTTAATATTTGAACTAGTTCAGTATTTTTGAAGGCATTTTCCCTCCTAATAATGCCACTACGGTAATATCTCACTTTTCTGATTGTGTATATTTAAAATAAGAGAGGAAATGCACTCTCATCACTACTATTCAACATTATTTTGGAAGTTTTAGCCACAGCAATAAGAAAAGAAAAAAGAAATAAAAGGAATCCAGATTGGAAAAGAACAAGCAAAACTCTCACTGTTTGCAGATAACATGATCCTCTACATAGAAAATCCTAAAGACTCCACCAGAAAATTACTAGAGTTAATCAATGAATATAGTAAAGTTGCAGGATAAAAAATTAACACACAGAAATCCCTTGCATTCCTATACACTAACAATGAGAAAACAGAAAGAAATATTAAGGAAACAATCCCACTCACCATTGTGATGAAAATAATAAAATACTTAGGAATAAATCCACTTAAAGAAACAAAAGACCTATATATAGAAAGCTATAAAACAGTGATGAAAGAAATCAAAGATGACACAAATAGATGGAAAAATATACCACGTTCATGTATCGGAAGAATCAATATAGTGAAAATTAGTATACTACCCAAAGCAATCTATAGATTCAATGCAATCCCTATCAAGCTACCAATGGTATTTCTCAGAAAACTAGAACAAATAATTTCACAATTTGTATGGAAATACAAAAAACCTCGAATAGCCAAAGCAATCTTGAGAAAGAAGAATGGAACTGGAGGAATCAACCTGTCTGACTTCAGACAATATTACAAAGCAACAGTCATCAAGACAGTACGGTACTGCCACAAAGACAGAAATATAGATCAATGGAACAAAATAGAAAGCCCAGAGATAAATCCACACACCTATGGACACCTTGTCTTTGACAAAGGAGGCAAGAATATACAATGGAGAAAAGACCATCTCTTCAACAAGTGGTGCTGGGAAAACTGGTCAACCACCAGTAAAAGAATGAAACTAGAATACTTTCTAACACCATACACAAAACAAACTCAAAATAGATTAAAGAGCTAAACATAAGACCAGAAACTATAAAACTCCTAGAGGAAAACATAGGCAAAACACTCTCCGACATAATCACAGCAGGGTCTTCTATGACCCACCTCCCAGAGTAATGGAAATAAGAGCAAAAATTAAAAAATGAGACCTAATTAACCTTAAAAGCTTTTGCACATTGAAGGAAACTATAAGAAGGGTGAAAGACAGCCTTCAGAATGGGAGAAAATAATAGCAAACGAAGCAGCTGACAAAGAATCAATCTCAAAAATATACAAGCAGCTCATGCAGTTCAATACCACAAAAATAAACCACCCAATCAAAAAATGGCCAAAGAACAGACATTTCTCCAAAGAAGACACACAGAAGGCTAACAAACACATGAAAAGATGCTCAACATCACTCATCATCAGAGAAATGAAAATCAAAACCACAATGAGATACCATCTCACCCCAGTCAGAATGGTTGCTATCAAAAAGTCTACAAACAATAAATGCCGGAGAGGGTGTGGAGAAAAGGGCATCCTCTTACACTGTTGGTAGGAATGCAAACTAGTACAGCCACTATGAAGAACAGTTTGGAGATTCCTTAAAAAACTGGAAATAGAATAGCCATACAATCCAGCAATTCCACTGCTGGGGGTAGACACCGAGGAAACCAGAATTGAAAAAGACACGTGTACCCCAATGTTCATCACAGCACTGTTAACAATAGCTAGGACATGGAAGCAACCTAGATGTCCATCGGCAGATGAATGGATAAGAAAGCTGTGGTACATATACACAATGGAATAGTACTCAGTTATTAAAAAGAATGCATTTGAATCAGTTCTAAGGAGGTGGATGAAACTGGATCCTATTATACAGAGTGAAGTAAGTCAGAACGAAAAACACCAATACAGTATATTAACGCATATATATAGAACTTAGAAAGATGTTAACGATGACCCTATATGCGAGACAGCAAAAGAGACACAGATATAAAGAAGAGACTTTTGGACTCTGTTGGAGAAGGAGAGGGTGGGATGATTTGAGAGAATAGCATTGAAATGTGTATATTACCATATGTGAAATAGATCACCAGTCTAAGTTCGATGCATGAAACAGGGCACTCAAAGCCAGTGCACTGGGACAACCCTGAGGGATGGGATAGGGAGGGAGATGGGAGGGGTGTTCAAGATGGTGGCCACAAGTACACCTATGGCTGATTCATGCCAATGTATGGCAAAAACTTATTGTAAAGTAATTAGCCTCCAATTAAAATAAATAAGTTAATTTAAAAAATAAATAAACAGAAAAATGAAAAGTTGTTTTCTTGGTAGAAATATGATGTTGATTAGAAGTTCAGGTAATATTCAATGTTATTCTTAGTTGAAAACTTTGCAGTTTTATAAATAATAAAATTACTATTAATTTTAAATAGATTCTTAACTTAGCAATGCTGTTTTGATGATTTATTTTTAAATAGAGAATCTGAAGTACCTTTTAGTGAGAGAACTAACAAAGGTCATGTAAAGAAGAAAGTCACCAAATGACATAAACCAAGCTATTTAATACTGCTTTTATTATTGCTTAGAGTTCTGAGTTTTATAAATTATGGAAATTAGCACTTGTACTAATGATATATTTTTTTAGTTCCTTCTTAAACATTTTACAGAATTACAGATTGGGATGAGCATTGCCTGTACCATTCTTAAAATGTGCCCTATAAATGAGCTAAGAAAACCACACAAAAACTGTTTATCTGCTTTGTATTTATCTTTTTAATATAAAAACATCTTTGTATTTGCAGAGATTTTAAATAACTATTTGCTTTTTTGCCATATCTACCATCCTTTAACTGCACAAATTTAATATGTTTGCACATTATCTACATCTGATATGATAATATATGCCATTTATTTAGCTTCCACCTAGAAATTATTTCTTCATTGATGTTTTGTAAGTTATTGAATACTTTATCAAGAAACTATATGTATTTTGATATTTAACAGTCTCAATTCAGGTTAAAGTCTATGTTCTAAAGTGACTAAAATTGTTTTCTTCTGGATAAATAGAGATCTCTTCCTTTCAAATTTTAACCTTAAATATGTAACTCTGACAAAACACTCTACAGTCTTTGTAATTTGAGGGGGAAAAGCTATAATTTTATACTCTTAGGTCACACTGAAGGGGACACCCTGTACTTGCATTTGGCAGTAATAAAATATTTCTCAGAAAATTTAATTAACAAGTTGAGGTTTTAAAGTACTTAATGGTATTTCTCATCAAAATATTTTAAATTGCTTTTTAAATATTAACTCATTAATTCTCATAGCACTCATGAGAGGTAATTATGTACTCAAGAACATTTCTTCATTTGAGGACTACTCACAGTCATTTATAAAACTCCTTTCTTATATCCTAAAATAAATATTTGTGATAGTGTGATTACACAATTGGTTAATTTATATTCTCATATTATAATACTTTTCCTGATACATTCAAGGTGCTGTGCTAAGTTGAAGAAAGAACATCGGAATAAAAATAAAATGAATTTGTGACATTTCTCCTCTTTAGGTTCAGACTTCATACTGATTATGATCTTTCACTAACTGTTTTCCTGTGCTTTGAAGGAATATGAGAGATAATGAATTTAGCATTTAGAAAGATGAGGAAATGTCTAGGTCCTGAAAGACAACTGAATAGGGCTGAAATTGTGTTGATTCTAAAGAATCATGTACTTTAGAAGGCCCAAGAAGGCCCATGTTCCAATATACCCTTTGTATACTTCACCAATAGAGATCTTATTAGATTAAAATACACTAAGAAAGCAACTATACACTCGGTAACAGCTTGAATGTTTATGATTTAATATAAATTTTAAAAACACAATTATTCACTTTTATAATGACTCTACATTCATGACTTCCCCAATGGCTCAGTGGATAAAGAATCCACTTGCAATGCAGGAGACACAAGAGATGTTCGATCCCTGGGTGGGAAGATCCCCTGGAGGAGGGAGGGGCAACACACCCCAGTATTCTTGTGTGGAAAATCCCATGCACAGAGGAGCCTGGTGGGCTACAGTCCATGGGGTCACAAAGTCTGACATAACTGAGTACATGGCACACTACATTCAGGGAGTGAGTAAGATGGATTCAGTTCAGTCCAGTGGCTGAGTCGTGCCCGACTCTTTGCGACCCCATGAATCGCAGCACGCCAGGCCACCCTGTCCATCACCAACTCCCAGAGTTTACCCAAACTCATGTCCATCGAGTTGGTGATGCCATCCAGTCATCTCATCCCCTGTCGTCACCTTCTCCTCCTGCCCCCAATCCTTCCCAGCATCAGGGTCTTTTCAAATGAGTCAGCTCTTCGCATCAGGTGGCCAAAGTATTGGAGCTTCAGCCTCAACATCAGTCCTTCCAATGAACACCCAGGACTGATCTCCTTTAGGATGGACTGGTTGGATCTCCTTACAATCCAAGGGACTCTCAAGAGGCTTCTCCAACACCACAGTTCAAAAGCATCAATTCTTTGGCACTCAGCTTTCTTCACAGTCCAACTCTCACATCCATACATGACTACTGGAAAAACCATAGCCTTGACTAGACAGGCCTTTGTTGGCAAAGTAATGTCTCTGCTTTTTAATATGTTATCTAGGTTGGTCATAACTTTCCTTCCAAGGAGTAAGCCCTTTTAATTTCATGGCTGCAATCACCATCTGCAGTGATGGGATGGATTATTAAATGCTTAATGAAAGACTGAAATCAATAATAACTAGTTGGAAAGTTCAAGTAGGTTTCAGGTTGATTTTGAAGCTGAAGAGTCAGATTGTTGGGGAGTAAAAAAACTGAAAAAAACCATATGGTAAGAGGGAACTCAAATTGATTGAAGGTATCAAAATTCTTTTGTTTTATGCAACATTTTATCTGGACTCTTAGTAAAGGTAATTAAGCTATTAAAATCCATACCATGTATTGTCAACTCTTAAATTAAATCTGTTTAGAATGCTACAATCCTTAAACTTCCACATTCCATTAAGTCTCTAAACCAGGTAGCTTCCTCTACCATCTTAAGTACTGTCTAAAATTTTGCTGGTTAATCTTCATCCTTTCCTCTCAGAGATGAGGATATAGACAACCTAGTAATACAATAGCTAACATCTTAAAATGCCTAATAACTGTGAGAAAGTATCATGAGCACTCTGCTCTTCTTTGGTAATATTATTTTTACCCACTGCACACACACAAGAGAAATCTTAGAATGGTTAAGTATTTTGTTCAAAATCAGATCAGCAGAGAGTGATAGCTTCAGGATTTGAAGGTCTGTCCAGTTCAAGATCTCACTTCTCCAGTGACTGTCCAGCAAGGTTCCACAAACTAGTTAACTTCTAGGTTCAGTAATTTCTAGGTTACTGAACCCAGAAGAAGGATCAGTGAACATATCCTTGGCAATTTTGTAAGTTTTTTATGGAATTTTAAGTTTTTGTGGGTCTCTTCAATAGTTATATAAATTTTGGATTATCTAGAAGAACACTTAAAAAAAATAGAAAGCTACCATTTTACATCAATGTGTTTCCCTTTATGTTTAATACATTATTTGTGCCAAGTACTACTCTCATTGTCAGGGACTATTGTGGAAGGGGAAATAGTGAACTCAGCCCACAAGCATACATCTAAATATGTGAGCACAACTGTACACTGTGAAATAACAAAATTAAAGAATCAGTGAGGCAGAATTGAAAATGGTACTATAACATACCACACTAAGAAGAATGTATTTGCTGCAGTCAGTATCACATTCAGTTTGAGGGCTGTAAAGCACCATCTATCACAGTAAATTAAAATTGATGTATGGAATATGGTTGCTTTCAATTTAATGCATATATGCTATATACTATAATAATGTAACAATGTGAGTGTGTGTATATATATATATATATATATATATATATATACACATATATATAATTGTCGTTATTTAGTCTTTCAGTCATGTTCAATTCTTTTGTGACCCTATGGATTGTGGCCCATCAGGCTTCTCTCTCCATGGGATTTCTCAGGCAAGAATACTGGAGTGGGTTGCTACTTCCTTCTCCAGGGGATCTTCCCAACTGAGGGATTGAACCTGTGTCTCCTGCACTGCAGGCAAATTCTTTCACCACTGAGCCACTTGGGAATTTATATGTGTTATTAATATAAAATGGCAAATGAGAGATGAAATATAAGAGGCATTATACTTAGTTTTATTACTAAAATAATTAATCAACAATGGAATTTACAAATTTTTTTTCTTAAAAAAATATACAAGTGTTACTCAAAGTTTAGAAGTACTTCCATCTTCAGGGTCAAGCTTTAGATATGTCTTTCATTCTTCATCTTATATTTTATTAGTGTTATTATACTTTTGTTCAGGCATAATTCATCTGCACAGCTGCTAGATAAATAGCTGACATGAAGTAAAAACATATTAAATGCAGCAAAATGTTAAGAATCTAATAGATAACAGAGGGAACAATGACTCTGTGAGAATGTTATTAATACCTTTTGGCTGATACACGCTTCTATAATAAGACCTCTGGCAATGGTTTTAAACATACAAAAAAATTGTTGCTGACTATGCATGGCTTTTACATTTGCCTGTGAGGAGTTCAATGTAAATATAGTTGTTTCTACTGAAAATACACACATTCAAGGAAGTAAATATAAGTTGAATAGACTCTCTTATAGTCCATGATTCAGAAAGTGTTTTCCAGAGCATGCTCTACGCTCACTGTTTCATATTTGCACATGTACTCACATGCACTTCTCTTCCTCACCAATAAGCCTACATTTGCCCTTAAGGTAGTAAAGCAGCACTCACTAACATTCAAGACTTATTCTTAGTATGCTCTTTTCGTACTTATTGACTTCCATGTATCATTTCTCTCACTTCACCATACCTACTGTCAATTTCTGTGGCAGTAAGTATTCTTCAAACATCTGTAGAGGGCCATCTGTCCTTAGTTTCATTCATGGATCTACCATCTTTTTACACAGTCCTTGAATATTGATATTCCTTCCAAGATCTTATTATTATCCCTCTCCCTAAAATTTATAGTAAATCTCACCAATAACCAGTGTTCTTACCTATATATTAACATTATTACCTTTGTTCATTTAACCCTTGGGCATTTGCACTTGGATGTGGAGACATGTAAAACTTAACAAATATAAAAATTAATTTGATCTCTTTCTCACAGTCTCTACTCCTTTTTTTATATACCTTATGTTAGAAGCAGATTGAAGTGTGTTGCCATTTCCTTCTCCAGGGGATCTTCCCAACCCAGGGATCAAACCCACTTCTCCAGCATTGCATGTGGATTCTTTATCCACTGAGCCACTGGGAAGCATCTAGATAGATAAGTAAATGGATTTTAAATTATTTTTTCCTGGAGTCCTCAAATGTGCTATTATTTCTGCCTGGAAAACTGGTCCCATGTAATTAATATTCACTCTATTCCTTCAAAACTTCCTCAGGGAGGACATTCCTCACCTCACAGAATAGACATATACTCTTATTCTGTGCCTTGGAGCTCTTTTTCTTTCCTAATATAACACTCATAGCAATTTACTGCAGTATCTAGTGCCCAAGGTTTTTCTCAGGGCTATGAAGAAGAAAATAAGTGAAGGAAAGCAGAAAACAAACACTCTAGCAAGCCTCCAGAACTTTTAGAATATTAAACACATTCCCAGAAGTATGGCTTCTCTGGAGTCTACCTGAAATTGTGGTTTGCTGTACAATTCCAAAACCAAGTGAATCCCCAGTTAAACCTAAGGATAGTCAAAAGGACTTAAAAACAACAACAACATTGAATCCTTAGGCTGCACTTACTAACCCATTCTGTGTATCAGGTCCAAAGAGTCAATTTAAATTTTTGGTGATAATGATTTAAGAATATACATGGCTAAGAATATAACTTATTATAGAATTAAAATCTTATCATATAGCCAAAGGAAAGGAGAGAAATCATTGTGTGAATGATAATAAAATAACTTTGATTGGCCCTATATTAATCTTAAACATAGATTTAAATATTTTTCTGTGACAATGTTTAAAGAGAAATGATAGCAAAGTAAGTTGTAGACAGTAAACGTACATTGAAACTTTAAAGATACAAACCAGATCAACCCTTTATCATACCTTGGTTTTAAATTCTTCAGTAATGTATATGGATTCCATGGTTTCTAAAAATTCCATGACAATGCTATATAACTCTTACAAAAGTTTACTAATTTGACTTTTGGAAAGAATAAATCAAAGATATAACTTTACAATATAGCAAAATAAACACATTAGCCTTTCCCTTCTCCTGGGGATCTTTCTGACCCAGGGATCAAACCCAGGTCTTCCACATTGCAGGCAGATTTTTTTACCATTTTTGCCAGCAGGAAAGTCCACCCTTAAAGATAGTCAGCTTAAAATAGTAGTGAAGAATTTCTCCAGGAATTTTGAAAGTCTTAACAGAAGATGAAATATATAGTATATACATATGTTTTACTTTGTTTATTGCATGGCATATACTTACATATATTTTGTTAATGACTAACTTATAAACAAAATTCAAAATATATTTGATAAAAGGTCTCAATCTGGGGTTCAGTACTTTTTTCACTGGCCTAAATTAACAATATCAATAATAATAACAACTGATATTCATCCAATACTTATCATGTGCCAAATATATTTGTAAGTATTCTATCATTACATTTACAAAGCATGCTATTCCCATCTTACTTAGAAGATAAATGAAGATTAACTGTGTTAGATTCTTTGCTGAAGTCCACACAGTTGTTAAATGAAACAGAAAGGGCTTGATTTGATCTTGACACTGATGACCTTACTACAATGATCTATGGTTTGCCATAGGAGAGAGTGTTCCTTCTAAATAGCCTAGCATATAAAAGGGATAAAATTAGCTTCCATTCAATAAATATTGAAATCTAAACTAATTAAACATTTAGATATAAAAAAAGAGTAAATTCATCAACATAAAAGGGCTTTGGATGCTATAAATAAGAACAGGGAGAGTCACTATCCCAACTTCCTCCAGAGAAAGTTGTAAATTCAGCAAATGGAATTTCTGGATTTTACCTCCTTTGGCATGTGTATTTGTAAAATAGAATGCGGACCTACCACACTGTTAGAAATATACATTCATTAAGTTGTCTGCATTGTATTTCCAAATATTTTATTAAATATTACATTCACTCAAAATTCCCTTACTCACATTCTCTAGTCAATCTTTTAAAGTTTTCATTTTTCATAAATGTATTAACATAAGAATATATACATTCATTATACTGATAATGAGTATAATTTGTCATTTGACATTCATATTTTGGCACTCAAATATTGTATATCAGTTTCTTGATTTATGCTTATATGAAATGTGTTTTAATCTCATAAATTCAAGGACAAGGTCACAGATTGTAATAAAAATATAGATGATATGAAGTCATTTGACACAATTTTCCCCAGTAATGTTAGGCTGGTGCCATCACCATTGGCAGAATGTAACTATTTTCTTAGTTTGTAAATTTGTCTGGTCTTAGAAATTTGTATTTAAAGATAATAAATCACATCATAATATTTTCATAAGGAAAATATTCAACTTTATTTTCACTCAGAAATTCAGACACACCAAGGGGGTAAGACATGAATATTAACCAGACTATATTAAGGGAATAATACTATAGTTCAACAGTGACTGATGAATTTTAACTTTATGTTGACATCATGACAAGGGTAATGGGAGAGTGGAGGTAGTTAGTGGAAAATGCAAGTATTAAAAAATATAATATATCTCTAGACAATATAGAAGACTACATTTCAAAAATAGAAATTATGAGGCGTTAGGCAAATCATAAATATATTAAGAAAATAGTTATGCTTGTATCATATATTTTTGAATTAGACATACTAGTGACCTGATTAGCAGTTACATCATTGGTGCAATTACATCCATTTTAAAACTTCTAAAATAGTGATTCTTAGTTTATTTCTTTTTATTCACTCTCCTTAATAACTCTTAGTATTCCTTAAACTTTAAAGTTCTAATAATTCAATAAATTCTAATAACCAACTGTCTACTGAGTGAAGATTTTATTTTGATGTGGCATAAAAATAGAAACTTATTTTTAATATATATGTTATCACTTTTAAAAATTAATGATTATTTTAATAATTTTCTTTAATAATTTCTTTGAAGGTCACTTTTATTACTAGACCTTTTCTTTATGCTTGAGATATTATCTACCCAATCTAGCTATGTACATATATACTTATCTGTGAGCTATTATGAAAGATAACTCATGTCAATTATTTTTTCAAGAGTACACAGTAACTCTTGGAATTTATTATTTTTATGCCAAATTGTTTTGTTCATTAATTTGGATCTTTCTAAATAAACATGTATGGAATGCTAAGTATTTAGCACTAAATCAGTCTCTTGAAGCATAAAAAATGAATACAGTGTTCTGAATGTCAATGAACTCATGATCTTGGGTGGAAAGGTGAAGGTTAAAGAAATTTTGCCATTGTGTGATTTTCATAAGGAAGATGCTTTGCCAGTGTAGACAGGGTTGCATTTAGATTTGGAGGAAGTTTCTGGAAAAGTCTTTTCAGATTTAGTGATATCAGCTGAATCTTGAAATACCAGCACACATTAGCAAGAAGCCCAGGGGAGAGATGACAGTCAAGGAAGGATAGGCATAGAATCTGTAGCAGAGAAAACATAGCACATCTAGGAGAGACTGAAACTTAAATCCACAAGGCTGGAAAGGCAGGAAAGATAAAAACACTGACAATCCGCATGCCATGAATGCTAAAGAGTTTGGATCTTTCACTGAAACAAAGGTGATTTTCAAAAAGGATAATACTTCTGAAAATGGTCAGAATAAAAACTACCATTTTTTCTGTAAATCTTACAAGGTATTCACTACCAAACTGACAAAATCACCCTGTTTATAAATTAATATTTATATTTGAAATAATCATCAGAGAGCACCCCTTTTATATTTTAAAGTAGATTCCACACAAATGTACATACAAATTTTTGGAGTATTAATTTATAAGGAAATGATAAATCCAAGTAATTTGAAAGTTTTCTAAAATCAGTGTGTTCTCTATATAAACAAATAATTCTATGCCACTAAAATGACAAATCTCCAGAATACTATAGTTTTACTTAATTTTTAAAATAAATCTAGATTTTATACTAAAACAATGTTTATAATAGAATTATTAAGTGTGCCCTATGATTGTGTGATTTATTAATAGCTATATTGATATTAAAAATATTAAAGGTTTAATTGCAGGCTTGCTTTGAGTAAGATGAGCTTAAAGGAATAAGATAATAATAATGTAAACATTTAAATCAAGACCAATAATCAGTAAAAGGCCTCAAATAGTGGCCCACAGCTAAGTTTTGTTGGTAGAAAGATTCTTATATTATAATATTCACATTCTATAGAAGAAATTAATCTCTAAAAAAGTAATAATAAAATATAAACTAATTCTGACTTTTGTTATAGGAATGATTTTATGTATTTTCCCTTATCTAACACATTTTAAATAAAATGATGACAAAGATAATTCTCAAGATTCACACTAGAAAGTGGACATTGTTATTCCAAAGGCCACTAGCATGTTCTATACAATAAACATGCTTCTTGGATTTATATGGTGATAAGACAGCCACCACAGAGTTGTCGGCTACACAGACTAAGTGATACTCACTTCCAGTATCAAAATATGTATTAGTCTAAGTTCTCCAGAAAAGTAGAAGCAATATGTATGGATATATACAGTCATACCTCTAGATGTCTATCACAGGTTCAGTTCTAGAGCACCTCATTAAAACCAGTCACACAGATATCACTGGCTTCAGGGCATATATAAAAGCTATGATTATACTATGAAAAGTCAAAGTGTCAGCCACTCAGTTGTGTCCAGCTCTCTAAGACCCCATGGACTGGAGCTCACCAGGCTCCACTGTCTGTGGAATTCTCCAGGGAAGAATACTGGAGTGGGTTGCCATTCCCTTCTCCAGGGGATCTTCCCAACTCATGGACTGAACCCAGTCTTCTTCCTGACCCCTGGATTGAACCCAAGTCTCCTGCATTGCAGGCAGATTCTTTACTGACTGAGCTATGAAGGGAAGCCCAGATTAATCAGTATGGTGGCTGCTAAACCCTGGGGTAGCTATAGAAATTTTTTAAAATATGATACAAATTAAGTTTGCTGCATTGATTGACTCTTCCTTCCTGGAATGATATCTCTGTGGTATGCCATGGAGCTTTGATAGCATTTTACCCATGACAGAACATCTTTCAAAAGTGGAGTCTGTCCTTTCAGACTCTGCCACTGCTTTATTGACTTAGTATTTGTAACACTCTAAGTCCTTTGTTGTCCTTTCAACAAATTTTACAACATCTTCATCAGGATTCCATCTCAAGAAATCACTTTCTTGGCTCCTCCATCTGGAGCAACTCCTCATCCATTAAAGTTTTATCATGAGATGGCAGCAATTCAGTTACCTCTGCAGGTTCTGTTGCTAATTGTAGGTCTCTTGCTGTTTCCACCATACCTGCAGTTACTTTCTCCACCAAAGTCCTGGACCCCTTAAGTCATCCATTAACAGCTGGAATAAACTTCTTCTGGATTTTTGTTCATCTTACTTGGATCTCTTCCCATGAATCACAGATGCTCTTCATGGCATCTACAATGGTGAGTTCTTTCCAGAAGGTTTTCCCTTCACTTGATCCATCAGAGGAATCACTCACTATCTATATGGCTACAGCCTTATGAAATGTGTTTCTTAGATAATAAGGCTTGACATTACTTCTTGACCTCTGGGCTGAAGAATGAATATTGTGTTAGTAGGCATGAATAAATTAATCTTTTATACATCTCCACCAGAGTTCTTGGGTGACCAGATGTATTGCTAATAAGCAGTAATATTTTGAAAATAATTTTTTTTTTGGAGTGGCAAATCTCAGAAATGGGCTTAAAAAATTCAGTAAATCATGTTATAAACATATGTGCTGTAATCCAGGCTTTGTTGTTTCATTTATAGAACACAAACAAAGAAAATTCAACATAATTCTTGAGGGCCCTAGGATTTTCACAATGATAAAATAGCATTAAACTTAGAATTGCCAGCTGCATTAGCCTGTAACAAAAGAGTTAGCCCGATCTTCTACTTTTTGAAGTATTGACTTCTCCCCTTAAGCCATGAAACTTCTACATGCATCTTCTTCAAGTAGTAGGCTCTTTCATACACTCTGAATGCAAAAGTAGGAAATCAAGAAATACCTGGAGTAACAGGTAAATTTGGCCTTGGAGTACAGAATGAAGCAGGGCAAAGGCTAAGAGAGTTTTGCTAAGAGAATGCACTGGTCGTAGCAGATACCCTCTTCCAACAACACAAGAGAAGACTCTACACATGGACATCACCAGATGGTCAATACCGAAATCAGATTGATTATATTCTTTGTAGTCAAAGATGGAGAAGTTCATACAGTCAGCAAAAGCAAGAATAGGAGATGACTGTGGCTCAGATCATGAACTCCTTATTGCAAAATTCAGACTTAAATTGAAGGAGGTAGGGAAAACTACTAGGCCATTCAGGTATGACCTAAATCAAATCCCTTACAATTACACAGTGGAAGTGACAAATTCAAGGGATTAGATCTGATAGACAGCGTGCCTGAAGACCTATGGATGGAGGTTTGTGACACTGTACAGGAGACAATGATCAAGACCATCCCTAAGAAAACAAAATGCAAAAAGGTTGCCTGAGAAGGTCTTACAAATAGCTGTGAAAAGAAGAGAAGCAAAAGACAAAGGAGAAAAAGAAAGAAATACCTATTTGAATGCAGAGTTGCAAAGAATAGCAAGGTGAGAAAAGAAATCCTTCCTTGGTGATCAATGCAAAGAAATAGAAGAAAACAATAAAATGGGAAAGTTTAGAGATCTCTTCAAGAAAATTAGACATACCAAGGAAACATTTCATACAAAGAAGGGCACAATAAAGGACAGAAACAGTATGAATCTAACAGAAGCAGAAGATATTAAGAAAAGGTGGCAAGAATACACAGAAACTATACAAAAAAGATTTTCATGACCCAGATAATCACGATGATGTGATCACTCACCTAGAGCCAAACATCCTGGAATGCGAAGTCAAGTGGTACTTAAGAAGCATCACTATGAAGAAAACTAGTGGAGGTGGTGGAATTCCAGTTGAGCTGTTTCAAATCTTAAAAGATGATGCTGTGAAAGTGCTACACTCAATATGACAGACAATTTGGAAAACTCAGCAGTGGCCACGGGACAGGAAAAAGTCAGTTTTCATTCCAATCCCAAAGAAAGTCAATGCCAAAGAATGCTCAAACTACCACACAATTGCACTCATCTTACACACTAGTAAAGTAATGCTCAAAATTCTCAAAGCCAGGCTTCAACGGTACGTGAACCAGGAACTTCTAGATGTTCAAGTTGGATTTAGAAAAGGCAGGAGAATCAGAGATCAAACTGCCAACATCTGTTGGATAATCGAAAAAAGGAAGAGTTCCAGAAAAACATCTATTTCTGCTTTATAGACTGTGCTAAAGCCTTTGGCTGTGTGGATCACAACAAACCATGGAATATTCTGAAAGAGATGGGAATGCCAGATCATATGACATGCCTCCTGATAAATCTGTATGCAAGTCAAGGAGCAACAATTAGAACTGGACATGAAACGAGAGTGTTTTCAAATCAGGAAAGGAGTATGTCAAGGCTGTATATTGTCACACTGTTTATTTTACTTATATGAGAAATGCATCATGAGACATGCTGGATTGGACAAGCACAAGCTGGAATCAAGATTGCCAGGAGAAATATCAATAACGTCAGATATGCAGATGACACCACTCTTATGGCAGAAAGTGAAAAAGAACTTAAGAGCCTCTTGATGAAAGTGAAAGAGGAGAGTGAAAGAGCTGGCTTAAAACTCAACATTCGGAAAACTAAGATCATGGCATCTGGTCCCATCACTTCATGGCAAATATATTGGGAAACAGTGGAAACAGTGACAGACCTTATTTTTTGGGTTCCAAAATCACTGCAGATGATGACTGTAGCCATGAAATTAAAAGACGCTTGCTCCTTGGAAGAAAAGCTTTGACCAAACTAGACATCATATTAAAAAGCAGAGACATTACTTTGTAAAAAAAGCTCTGTCTAGCCAATGCTATTGTTTTTCCAGTAGTCATGTATGGATGTGAGAGTTGGACTATAAAGAAAGCTGAGCACAGAAGAACTGAAGATCTTGAACTGTGGTGTTGGAGAAGACTCTTGAGAGTCCCTTGGATTTCAAGGAGATCCAACCAGTCCATCCTAAAGAAATCAGTCCTGAATATTCATTGGAAGGACTGATGTTGAAGCTGAAACTCCAATACTTTGGCCACCTGATGTGAAGAGCTGACTTATTTGAAAAGACCCTGATGCTTGGAAAGATTGAAGGCGAGAGAAGAAGGGGATGACAGTGGATGAGTTGGTGGGATGGCATCACCAACTCAATGGACATGAGTTTAAGTAATCTCCAGGAGTTGGTGATGGACAGGGAAGCCTGGCATGCTACAATCCATGGGGTTGCAAGGAGTCGGACATGACTGAGTGACTGAACTGAGCTCATATATTCTGAAATTCTGTTTAGTGTTGCTACATTCATTCACTATTTTAACTAGATCTCCTGAGTACTTGCTGCAGCTTCTACATAAACATTAGCTTATTCACCTTGCGCTTCCATGTTGTAGAGATGCTTTCTTTCCTAAAATCTCAAGAATCAATCTTTGTTGATTTCAGTTTTGTTTTGTTTTTTTTCCTTGCAGATTCCTTACCTCTTTCAGCCTTCCTGGAATTGAAGATAGTTAGGACCTTACTCTGTATTAGGCTCTGGCTTATAGGAATGTTGTGGTTTGTTTGATCTTCTCTTCAGACCACTCAAACTTTCTCTGTATCCGCAATAAGACTGCTTCACGTTCTTATCATCTGTGTGTTCACTGGATTGGCAATTTAATTTTCTTCAATAACTTTTCCTTTCCATCAACAATTTGGTTGTTTGGTATAAAAGGTCTAGCTTTCCGTCAATCTCTGCTTTATCATGTCTTCTTCTGTAAATGCAATCATTTTTAGGTTTTGAGTTAAAGCAAAAGATATGCAACTTTTCCTGTCACCTGACCACTTACAGGCCACTGTAAGGTTATTCATTGGCCTAATTTCAATATTATTGTAACTCAGGCAACAGGGAGACTTGAGGAGAGGAAGAACGATGGGAAACAGCTGGTGGGTGGAGCAGTGAGAACACATACATTTATCAGTGAAGCTTGCTGTTTCACATGGGCACAGTCCATGTTGTTCATTACAACAGTAACAACAATTACAACAGCAACAACAAAGACTGTTGATCACAGATCACCATAACAAATACAATCATAATAAAGTTTGAAATATTTTGAAAGTTAACAAATATGACACAGAGACATTAAGTGAGCAAATGCTCTTAGGAAAACAGTGCAGATGCAGAGTTGCCATACATCTTCAACTTGTACAAATCACAATATCTGTGAAATACAATAAAATGAAGTACATGCATGTTTATGTGTTTCTGTGTGTGTATTGGATAGATACATGTATATGCATATGGGGCTTCCCAGGTGGCACTAGTGGTAACCTGCCTGCCAATGAAGGAGACATAAGAGACACTGGTTCAATCCTTGGGTTGGGAAGATCCCCTGGAGGAGGGCATGGCAACCCACTCCAGTATTCTTGCCTGGAGAATCCCTATGGACAGAGGAGCTTGGGGTGGTGGGGGGTTATAGTCAACAGGGTCGCACACAGTTGGACACATCTGAAGCAACTGGGTACACACACATGTATATATACTATACTCACACACACACACACACACACACATATATGTGTATATATATAAAGATAATTACTATCAGGAGTTGACTCATGCAATTTATGGTGGCTCAGAAGCCCAGCTTGTCTTCTGCAAGCTGAAGACTCAGAAAAGCTGGTGGTGTAATTCCAGTCCAACTCCACAAGCCTGAGAACCAGGAGAACCTAAGGTATAAGTCCTAGTTTGAGGGCAGAAGAAAGAAGATATATGTCCAGAGGAATAAGTCAGGCAGAGAGTAAATGCTCTCTCCTTCTGCCTTTTTGTTCTACTCAGGTCCTCAGGGAACCATGATTTACTTTGTCTGCCAATTTAAATGTTAATCTCATCTGGAAACATCTTCACAGACACACCCAGATATAATGCCCAACCAAGTACCTGGGCACTCCTTATCCCATCAAGTCCATTCATATAATAAATAACCAAGAGTATGAAAGTGATGTGTTAAGATGACTTTTGTTTAAAAGGCATATATCTTTCATCAAGTAAGAAATTTACAAGCATAAACACAAGTGTACAAAGGATTATTTTGAGTTTTTTTTTTTTTTTTAGACTAAATAGAACATCACCTTTCCTGAAGATTTTCATAGCCTTTCTTCTAGCAGCATCAAGACAACAGATATCTGTTAATTCCTCTGAATCTGGGCCTGTGCTTGAAATTCACCCCCAGAGTACACTCCTCTGTAGCGTCACCTTCTATACTCATGGCAAACAATAGCTATTTCTATGCTCCTCCTCTCTTCTTTCAACTTACTGCAGCTTCATCCTTCAACTTATTTGGTAAAAAACAGTAACTTGCATTGCTTTTAAATATTGAACTTTCTGTTTTGTAACATATTTATGTAGTCCTCTGTTATTTCCCATGCTATAACATGGCATGATGTTTATGGTACAGTATGCAAATTGTATGTGTTAAAACTTGCAAGCCAAACATTTATTAACAATTCATCTTAATCAATGATCAGGAAACAACGTTTTAAGTATTTTACATAAGAACTGCTACCAGGTCCTTTATTACTGTTTTTAATTATATTTTAGGAAATTAGTTGGGGATTTTAGCCTAATGTGAAATTCATAGTAAACGTCCCATTTACAAAACTGGGAAATAGACAATCTGATGCCATTTGGTAGCATAATTACTACTTTTCAATATTGTATTTCTGAAGTTATGTGGGAGATACATTTATGTTTATGCCAGGAAACCTGTTATTTTTATTGACACACTAATGGTCCTTTATTACATATAAGATTTTGAGCAAGGGAATAAAATGGTCCAATTTTCGTTTTTAAAAGACATGCACTCCCTTGAAACCTTTCAAGAAACCAGATTTTATATGTATAATTTACAATGATGGTGAAGTATTTTTATTGCACTTTTAGTAGATGTTCTTCTGTACATAAAGCATGAAATGGTTCATGTTCAAACACTGTAATTCAGAAGCAATAATAATATAAACATTTAAATAAAAAAGGTTGATCATTACAAAGATATTATTTTGAATACTATTTTCTACTGATCAGTGCATTTTCATTTTTTATTGCTGGTAATAATATAACTTTATTTCAGAATTCCATAAGAAACTACTTGTCTCTGAAGTATATTACAATGTCACATCTGCTTATTTATTCCCCTTTTCTTTCTGGAACTTGAAATGAATGCTGTTGAAATATACAACTAAAAATATTTGTCAGGTATTTGTTATAAAATGAAACTTTCTTAGTGTCTCTCTACTCAGCTCATTCTATAAGCAATATTCATTTTACTATCTCTTAAATTTTTTCATTATTTTTTTACTCTGTTTTCTAAGCCAAAATATCTCTATATTGTAAAACACAATTTCATATTGTATCTTACCCCAGGCTTTCCACCCCCCTCCAAATTCTCTGAACTTGGTTCTATATCAACCACTATTCTCAAATGTTTGGTTTCTATCTAGATTTACACTATTTAATCATTCTATTATGAGTATTTATTAATTAATGATATTTTCCTTCAAGATTAAAATAGTCTAAAAGTAGAAGAGTTCATGCATGTGTGAGTGTTAAGTTATTTCAGTTGTGTCTTACTCTTTGCAACCCCATGAATTGTAGCCCTCCAGGCTCCTCTGTAGAGTACTAATAATCAAATAATTTATTAGTAATATGGAAATTAAAAAAATATATTTGCATCAAAATCATCTCTAAAGAAAATGAAACAAGACAAAGTAAAATAAGACAAAACAAAAAACAAACTCGATCAGTTGGAGTGAGTAACCCAACTCCAGAAAGTGTGCTTAAAGAACAGATGATTGCTTTGCTAATATTTGGAGTTTCCTTTTGATAAGTCACATATGCAAGATGAAGTTGACAGTAGAATTAGTAGGGCAATGGCAGCTATTATTTCAGGGACTCGTGTAAAGAGAGAACATGTCTGAGTTATCTATATCAAAGCCAGCATTAGCGAAGTGTCTGGTTTTTATGTTTTGTATAGTCCACTTGATTAATCATACCTTTCTTAAAATATCCCTTTGTTGGTTGTTTGAGGTGTGTGAATTTTTATTTAGTTTTGTTTTTGTTTTGTAATTTAGATATGAATCAAAGTATCATGCCCCATTTCAAAGGGACTCAAAGCAAGCACTGCCCCATGTATCAATTCCATTATTATGCTTGCAGTTCTATTGAAAAATACAAAATACAAAAGCAGAGGGTTAAGTATTGAGGTATCATAGTGATATTGACGAAGAGAGAAATGTTTTATTGAGATATAGTTGACATATGGTGTATGTTTTAGGTGTACAGCACAACAATTTGACTTACCTACATCATTAAATAATTACCACAATAAGTTTAGTGAACATTCATCACAAAAAAATAGGAAAAAAAACTGTTTTCCCTTGTGATGAGATTCATCTATCCCATTAGTTCTTTTTATTACTGAGTGACATTCTATTGTACAGATATAGTACACTGTGTTGACCCATTCACCAGTTGATAGATCTTTGGGTTGTTTTTAGTTTTTGGTGATAAGATAAAAAGCCATTATAAACATTCTCACAAAGGTCTTTGTAGTCAGTAAATAATAATATGAAGAGTAATTTAAATTAAATATGCTCTATTTTATGTTGTTAAAAACATAATCATTAAAAAAAGGTTACACTTTAAAAGGAAGTCAGTTAATGGTGTTTCAGTCTTAAGGCTCATGTCTTAATCTGAGATTGCTCATGTTCAAATTGAACACATTTTGGTAATTCTTTAAGTTTTATGAGTAAAACTGAAGTGACTTAGCCTGCAAGTGTGAAACTTTAGATAGGAGTTAAAGACAGTGACCACATTATTGCCAGTGCTTGTTTCCATATTACAAATTTCTGTCTTAAAAGTTACTTTGGCTTTGCAGAAATAGCATGCTAAACCAGATGGCAGAAGAAAGGAAACACTTTCTCACAGAATAATTTTTGGACTATCAATAAAAGCTGTCTAGTTAATGACCAGGTATTAAGCCAAACCCGCTTGGCTCAAGGTCATTAAATATCCTTTCCAGCTCAACTTGTTTTGGTCGACTAGTTTAAATACACTTCTATGGAGAAATAGTCCTGTGAAAGTGAGCAGAAAATAAACTAGCAAATAAAAGACAATCAATCTGAAAGTATAGCTACTTTCCAGATTGAATCTTTTTCTGTAAATTTTCTAAATATGATGAAAGACTGTTAACACACATACACACAAAACAAAGTCTACATGGTTAAAATAATGAATGGACCAGAGTTTAATCAACTGCTAGCAAATTGGTTTCCTTAAATGGCTTCTATTTTGCTCCCAGAAAATTACAATCCAAATATCATATTTAGACTCTTTTAACGTTTACCTCTACAGTGATGAAGACTATGAAAATAGCAGTAAGTAGACATTAAGTGAGAGAAAACAAGGTTTCTAGGAAATGGTATCATGGTTTTAATCATAGTAGATTCTCAAGAGCATATTGAGCTACGTGGATCTTTATCAATTGACCACAATAAAAATATCTTCTGTCATGTAGCTTTCTGCCACTGATAACATAGCAGAATCAGTAGACAGTAATGGGGACCTCATTTTTAATGTGTGAGAAACTTTTTTGCTGGCCAATATGTTTAATTGAAAAGTCAGTCTTGGGTATTGTAGAAAGCCTACCAGTAGATAAAGGATATTTTATCTAACTTTTTATATATTTGGGAGTTGAAGATACTTGCAAATTAACTTACTTATTTTAATTCCTACTGGCTTGATAGATTTAATTGATGTGGCTAATTCTTTCTTGCTGTGTTATTGATAATTGACCTTTTATCACCATCTGGTATCTGTTTGCTTTTGTAGTCCATTGTGCCCACATAATATAATTAGTTAGCTTTGCTTCAGATTGCCCATGGGTGATAAGTTTTCATAGCAATCCTACAAAATATTTTGTGTCTTTAGAATACAATGTAGGTTTCAGCAAATGTTTGGAATTATTAATACAATTTTGAAATTTAGCAATATATTGGAACTCATTCATGGAAACAGACTAATCTAGACATTTTAGAGGTATGGTTTGACTCATTAGTCTTCCAAATTATAACAGATTACATGTAATTTTGTATGTTCAGAAATGTTTATTTTTTTTTTTACTTCTCTTAAGAATATATGATTTCAAGTCACTTGTGCACTATCTGAGATTTAAAAAAAAATGACTTTAACCTTTGCAGACTGCAGGCTAAATCTTTATTTCTTATGAAATGATTATTGACTAAGTTATTAATTTCAAAATGCAGGACAATCAACAATGTATTATTTTCCTCACTTATTAAATATGTACCTTAGGAAGACTAAATTTGAGATGGTAATTTTTAAAAAACTGTACTACAATATATATTAATAAGCATGTATTTGTCATATAAGCAATAATGAGAATAAAGGCAACAATTAAGAAATGAAAGTACTAAACCTAGATACAAAATAATGAGAGAAAAATGCTTGAGATTAGATATTATGCATAACTGAATTGAGAATAAATTAAGCTCTGTGTAATTAAGATATTTTTACTAAACTAGGTATTTGGTAACTAATGGAAGGAAGAAACAGTGGATAGAGTAGACCAAAATGAAAGGAAAACATACACAAACACAAGAAAATGTACTGTAAGTTTGTAAGGGCTACGAGAACTAGATTAAGAGATACCCCTTTCAATGGGCTAAAATCATGCAGTTATGCGGATGACACCACCCTTATGGCAGAAAGTGAAGAACTAAAGAGCCTCTTGATGAAGGTGAAAGAGGAGAGAGAAAAAGTTGGCTTAAAGCTCAACGTTCAGAAAACTAAGATCATGGCATCTGGTCCCATCACTTCATGGGAAATAGATGGGGAAACAGTGGAAACAGTGTCAGACTTTATTTTTTGGGGCTCCAGAATCACTGCTGATGGTGACTGCAGCCATGAAATTAAAAGACGCTTACTCCTTGGAAGGAAGGTTATGGCCAACCTAGATAGCATATTTAAAAGCAGAGACATTACTTTGCCAACAAAAGTCCGTCTAGTCAAGGCTATGGTTTTTCCAGTGGTCATGTATGGATGTGAGAGTTGGACGGTGAAGAAAGCTGAGCGCCGCAGAATTGATGCTTTTGAGCTGTGGTGTTGGAGAAGACTCTTGAGAGTCCCTTGGACTGCAAGGAGATCCAATCAATCCATCCTAAAAGAGATCAATCCTGGGTGTTCATTGGAAGGTCTGATGTTGAAGCTGAAACTCCAATACTTTGGCCACCTCATGCGAAGGGTTGACTCACTGGAAAAGACCCTAATGCTGGGTAGGATTGGGGGTGGGAGGAGAAGGGGCCGATGGAGGATGAGATGGTTGGATGGCATCACCAACTCGATGGACATGGGTTTGGGTAGACTCCGGGAGTTGGTGATGTACAGGGAGGCCTGGCATGCTGCAATTCATGGAGTCGCAAAGAGTAGGACACGACTGAAGGACTGAACTGAACTAAGTGTATAGCATTTGCATGTAATGGAGGATGGACAAAAAAATGAAAGAAACTCTAGTAAATAGATACATTAGTCATACAGACATCTGGTGAGACACAGAATGTGACTAGAACTCTGAATGACTATAAGAAATTGTCTAGCATAAAAAGGCCAGACTTCATGTTACATAAATATGAAAAAAGTTTTATAATGTTCCCATGAGTTCCCTCTAAGACTAGGAAAATTTAATAATAAAACCAATGTCTATTTCTTAGTCTCTCTGGAAATCATTTTAAGCTTATTTAACTACAATTAATAAGGACATTACTATATACTTTTGCTGTTCAGTTGTTCAGTAACGTCCGACTCTTTGGACTGCAGCATGCCAGCTTCCCTGTCCTTCACCATCTCCCGGTGTTTGCTCAGACTCATGTACATTGAGTCAGTGATCAACCATCTCATCCTCTGTCATCCCCTTCTCCTCCTGCCTTCAATCTTTCCCAGCATCAGGATCTTTTCTAATGAGTCAACTCTTCAATTCAGGTAGCCAAATTATTGGAGCTTCAGCTTCATCATCAGTCCTTCCAATGAATATTCAGTGTTGATTTCTTTTATGATTGACTGGTTTGATCTCCTTGCACTCCAAGGGACTCTCAAGAGTCTTCTCCAATACCAGTTTCAAAGCATCAGTTCTTCAGTGCATTAGTGGTTGGGGCATAGACTTGGATTACTGTGTTATTGAATGGTTTGCCATGGAAACAGACAGTGCTTATTCTGTCATTTTTGATATTGCGCCCATGTACAGCATTTAGGACTCTTTTGTTGATTATGAGGGCCACTCCAGTTCTTCTAAGGTATTCTTGCCTACAGCAGTAGATATAATGGTCATCTGAATTAAATTCATCCATTCCAGTCCATTTAAGTTCACTGATTCCTAAAATGTCAAAGATATCATTCTTGACATCTCCTGTTTGACCAATTCCAATTTACCTTGGGCTTTTATTTTGGATAGAGAAAATGAAAGTTTTCTTTGTGTATCAGTGAGCTTTATGTTTACCTTTGTAGTTTTAAATTAATAATTTTATATTTAAAAGAGTCTAATATCATTGTCAGCATAATTTAAATAATATGTAATTTATTAGAAAACAAAAACAGAAGTCCTCCATCACTGAACCCCCAGTGTTTACATAAACATCCCAGCTATTACACTGGCCAAATTTAGCATGCAGCTTTGGAAACCTTTTTTCAATATATATTGAACACACAATATTTCTGTTCACAAGCACACAGACACACATAATGTAAAAATACAGGTTAATTTTTATGTTAAAAGTAATAATCTTTCTATTTTTGCAATCTAACTTCCCAGAATTGATCTCTTCTCATATATCTATTGGAGAAGGAAATGGCAACCCACTCCAGTATTCTTGCCTGGAAAATCCCATGGACAGAGGAGCCTGGTAGAGTACAGTCCATGGGGTCGCAAAGAGTCAGACACGACTGAGCGACTTCACCTTCACCTTGCTTCACCATATATCTATACATATAAGTGTACATATAATATATATGCCTGGATTAAGAAATGCAATGCATTGAATACTTACATACTCTCCATGAGTAAAAGCAATTGAACATATCAACATTATTTACCTGCCTAAGCTTACCACTAGAAGACATCTTTCCTCTGTTTTGTGTTTCATTTCTTTGTTTATATAATAGATTAAAATATGTCCATATTGCCTTCAAATATAAATGAAATTAGACTATATGCATTTCTCTATTTTTTCACAGTGGTGTATGTAGGTTTTACTTATGCCAATTTATATAGATTGTGTTAATTTTTCACTTTTATTAAATTAGTTATAAAATTTCCATTCTTGTTCTATGATGTGGCACAATTTGGGCACAACGTTTTCTTTTGAAGCAAACACTACCGATCAACCATTTAAAAAAAAACCCTAAAACTGTGGAACTTCGGTAGGAGTGGAATGGGGGTATTTTTTAAAATTACTATTTCTACATTTATTGGGTATTAAATTACATTTTCCATTTCTTCTTTTATTTTACATTTTACATTGTTTTTAAGTACTATTTTATAAATTGCTACACTTTAAAATATTTTTTACTGTTCAAAATTTCTTTTGTCCAAAATTATTCCAACATTTCATTTTAATTTTTTGGTCTTATGCCCTGTATTTAAAATTAGTTTTATAAAATGATTTCTATAATAATCACTGCTTATGATATTATGCATATATTACAATATATGCAAAATTTATTCACATATCTAAAATCAAAATCAAGTTCAACTGTATGTCATCAAAATATAATTTGTAAACAAATATATAACTTTAAATATAGAAAGAATAGGAGTAAACATATTGTGATTTTTAATATCATTAATTATACTGTATCTCTAGTTTTCCACTAAAATAATTTAAATTCTTACTTACACGATTGCAACAAAGATTTAATCCTTTTTTTTGCAGGGAGAATATGCATAGGTATCTAAATTCTTATTCAAGTCTTAAATAATCTAGACCTGATGCCCAGTTATTACTACGACTTAATTTCTGTATTTCTTCTTATGGGTCTTCAAAGTTAATTCCTGTATTTCTTGAGTCTCCAGTTTTTTTTTTTTTCTTTCTTGAATAATGTTTTCAGTATAACAAAAAAATTAGAAGTGTTTGTTCACATAATTGACTGATATTTTGACTGAGCACCCCTTTGAATATGATAATCTATGTTTAGATTTAACTCAAGCATTTATTGCAACTGAGATGAATGGTGTGAAAGTTAACTTAGCATATGTGTTAAAACAGATTGTTGTCAGTCTTAAAATTCCACATTAAAAATTCTGGAAAGAATGAGATTTCCAATTCCAGAAAGAAAAAGTAGACATATTTTTCTTTATTCTCCCATTATGCACAAAGACAAGCATCAAAACCCTGCACAGTATATATATAGTAAACACAAGAAGATTCTAAAACATAAAGATGAATTATATTTTAAATATTTTGTTAATGGGTATAAGGAGATTCAAGGAAAAAAAAATAGTGATGGGTTCCCTGGGTTTTTTTTTTTTTCTGCTTCACATGTGTCAAACTTGAAGATGAAGAAACTGGTAACCAGGAAAACTAACAAATAGACCAAAACACCCCTCCCCCACCAAAGCCTACTCCTTCTAGCTGAAGAATGAGTAAAGGGCCATCCTAGCAAAAACAAAACAAACAACAAAGACCATAACTTTTAGACAGAGCACTCTACTCCATCCAAACACAGAAGAAACAAATGCGCCTTTTATCCCACAACAAAAAAGGCTGAGTAAGGACCCTAAACACTAACACTGGTCAGGCTGCAGAAAGGTATTTCAACACTCTTGCTGGAGGGGTGTCAGAAAAGGCCAAGTAGATTACTGGATTTCATCCCTACTGGGTAGAAAACATTACCAAACAATTTAAGAAGAATCAATCTTAATTCTGCACATTCTCTTCCAGTGTGTTAGTTGCTCAGTCATGTCTGACTCTTTGTGGCCCCATGGACTGTAGCCTGCCAGGCTCCTCTGTCCATGGAATTCTCCAGGTAAGAATAGTGGGGTGGGTAGCCATTCCCTTCTTCAGGTAATTGTCCTGACTCAGGGATGAAACCAAGGTCTCCTGAATTTCAGGCAGATTCTTTATCATCTGAGACACCAGTGGAGGGAAAACTCAATTTATTTAAAGAGGCTAGGGTTACCAGGATAACAAAATCAGATCAAGACAGTACAAAAACCAAATCAAATAAAACCTACATATCATTAACCTCCATGAAGGGAGTTGCAAAAATTCTTCACTTACTTTTAACAAACAGAATTAGCAATATATAAAACGAAGTATGTATCATAAACAAGTGGGGTTTATCCTGGAATAAATCAATTGATGCAGCCCCAAATCTTAACAGGCTAAAGAAGAAAAATCACATGATTATATCAATTGATTAAAAATAAATGGAATATTACTCAGCCATTAAAAAAAATACATTTGAATCGGTTCTACTGAGATGGATGAAACTGGAGCCCATTATACAGAGTGAAGTAAGCCAGAAAGAAAAACACCAATACAGTATACTAATGCATATATATGGAATTTGAAAGATGGTAACGATAACCCTATATGCGAGACAGAATAAGAGACACAGATGCATAGAACAATTTTATGGACTCTGAGGGAGAAGGTGAGGGTGGGACGTTCTGGGAGAATAGCATTGAAACATGTATATTATCATATGTGAAACAGAACACCATTCCATGTTCGATGCATGAGACAAGGGCTCAGGGCCGGGGCAATGGGATGACCCAGAGGGATGGGATGGGGAAGGAGGTGGGTGGGGGGTCCAGGAAGGGGAACACATGTAAACCCATGGCTGATCCATGTCGATGTATGGCAAAAACTATTACAATATTGTAAAGTAATTAGCCCCCAACTAAAATAAATAAATTTATAAAATAAAAAAAAAATAAATAAATGGACACAATTAAACACCAATTAATCATGAAACTGTTAGGAAAGTAGGGCCAGAGGGAGACTTTCCAAACTTCGTAAAGAGTACCTATCATCAATCTATAGCCAGCATCTCGAGTATTGATGATAGACTGAGAGCTTTCTCTGTGAGTTTGGAAATAAGATGAGGAATAAGGATGCTAACTCTCATTCTTACTCAATATACTACTGAAACTTCTACCAGTGCAATAAGGCAAAGCAAGAAATAAAAGGCATAAGTGCAGGGGGCTATATTCAGTATTTTGCAATAATCTATAATGGAAAAGTATCTGAAAAAGAATCCCAAGTAATTTACAAAAAAAGAAATATTTTTGCAATTACTAATTGAGTTCAGAAAGGTGGTGGAATACAAACTACACATATGAAATAGACTATACTTCTACATAATATAAATAAACCTATGAACAAAATATTTAAACTATAATATCATTTACAATAACTCAAAAATGTGAACACTTTGGTGCAAATCTAGCAAAGCATGTGGTGTCCAACTCTTTTTTCAATCCTATGGACTGTGTAGCCTGCAAGATTCCTCTGTCCATGTGATTACCTGGGTAAGAATACTGGAGTGGGTTGTCATCTCCTTCTCCAGGGGACATTCCCAATGCAGGGACTGAACTCATATCTATTGCATTGGCAATCAGATTCTTTACCACTGAGCTACCAGGGAAGCCCATGTACATAATTTCTGTGCTGAAAAGTATAAAATACAGATGAAAATAATCAATAAATATCTACATAAATGGAAAGATATATTACCCTAATTGATACATAGGTTTGATATAGTTTTCATCAAAATTCCAACACCATTTTTCTAGATAATAATACAATCATTCTAAAATCCATATGAATGGGAAAAGAAACTAAAATACTTAAAATATTTTTTAGAAAAAAATAGAATAAATTGGAAGCAATCAGTCTACCTCTTTTCAAGACATGTTTAACCTTTCATATAGTTCATTAGGTACAACGAACAAGAATTTTGGTGTTGGTGTGGTATATAAACATAGATCAGTGGAACAGAACAGAAAACCAACAAAGAGATTCATATAAATATATCCAACTGATCTCTGATACAGGTGTAAAAGCAATTCAATAGAGGAAGTGCTTTTGGAACAATTGGACATTTATTAACTCAAATCAGACTATGTACTAAATGTAGAATGTAAAGCTACAAAGCTTTTACAAAAAAAAGTAGAAAACTTCAGGATTTAATGCTAAACAGAGGTATCTTAGAGTTGACACCATGGTATAGTTCATAATAGGAAAACTGAACAAATAGACTTCATCAAAATTAAAATTTTTTGCTCTGTGAAGTGTTAATCAATCAGTTGTGTCCAGCTCTTTGCAACCCTATGGACTTTAGCCCCATGCTCTGTAAAAGACCCTGTTAACAGAATAAAAAGAAACTACAGATTGGAATAAAATATTTTCTATATACCTTAAAAATCAAATTAGTATAGAGATTATATAAACCATTCCCAAAACTCTACAATAAAAATTAAAAACCCCACTAAGAAAGAAATAAAAGACAAAAAGAAACATTTTACCAAAGAGAATATATAGATAACAAATGAAAACATGAAAAGATGTTAAACATCACTAGTCATTAGAGAAATGCAAGTTAAAACCACAATGAATACCACTGAACACTTACCAGAAAGGTTAAAGTAAAACAAAACAAATAAAAGATAAAAATATCAACAAAACCAAATGCAGGCAAAGGTGCAGAACTAGATCACTTATTTCAGGTGGGAATGTAAAATGGTTTAGTAACTCTGTAAAACAGCTTCACAGTTTCTTAAAAAAAAAACTAAACTGAACATGCAACTAACATATATTTCAGCACTTGTACCCTTGAGCATTTATCCCAGAGAAATGAAAATTTATGTACATAGCAGCCTTATTTATTACAGTCCCCAACTAGAAACAAAACAGGTACCTTCAATAGGTGAAGAGGTAAAAAAAACTACAGTGCATCCATAACAACAGAATTCTTGTTGATGTTCAGTCACCCAGTCTTGTCTGACTCTCTGTGACCCCATGGACTGCAGCACATCAGGCCTCCCTGTCCCTTACCATCTCCTGGGGTTTGCCCAAGTTCATGTTCATTGCATCAATGATACCATCCAGCCATCTCATCCTGCTACCCTCTTCTCCTTCTGCCCTCAATCTTTCCCAGCACTAGGGACTTTTCCAATGAGTCATCTGTTCGCATCAGTTGACCAAAATATTGGCGCTTCAGCTACAGCATCAGTCCTTCCAGTGAATATTCAGTGTTGATCTCCCTCAAGATTGACTGGTTTGATCTCCTTGCTGTCCAAAGGACTTTCAAGGATCACTTCCTTGTTGTGGTGAAAGGGCTTGCATAACTCAATGAAACTATGAGCCATGCCTTGAAGGATCACCCAAGATGAATGAGTCATAGCAGAGAGTTCTGACAAAACATTGTCCACTGGAGTAGGAAATGGCAAACCACTCTAGTAAACTTTCCATGAGAAACTCATGCACTGTATAAAAAAACAGAATAACTACCCAGTGATAAAAAAGGAAAGAATTGTTGTTATATACCACAACCTAGACCAATCTGCAGAGAATTATGCTAGGTAAAAAAATGCTAGCTCTTAAAAGTTACATATAGTATGTTTCTATTTATATAATATTCTTGAATTGTCAAGATTATAGAAATGGAGAACAAACTAATGGTTGGCAAAGATAAAGGTGGGAGTAGTGGTGGATGAGAAGTAGATGAGGCTATAAAAGGACAAAAATGAGGGACACTTGCAATGATGGAAATAGTTTGTATATTGAGTATAATAGTGTTCTGGTTGTGATATTTTACTATAGTTTTTCAGAATGTTTTCATTTATAGATTCTGGGTAAAGGGCATAGAACATCCTTTTGTTATTTTTCACAACTGCCTTTGAAGCTACAGTTATCTCAAAATTTTGCTTTGAAAACATTTAAGTTTTAAAAAGGCACTTATACTACTTTTCTTGGTGAAGAATGAACTATTTTCAAGACTCAAGTTAAATATCAGCCTTTCTTTGCCAAGCTCTCTCTGATTAGCCATCCGTAATATTGACAATGTTTCCTTTCTGAATCATGGTTAACTTCTTTTGGTTGACATGCCCAGACCTGCCTTAAATCTAATGACAACAGGCAGAAATGGAATTCCAGAGTATATAAGTAAGGTTAGGTAAACATTTTCTTATTTGGTAGTAGATAGACCTTGAGAACTGACATGGCATCCTTAACAGCTAGTGGAACAAAAAGAGAATACACTGTTATGGACTCTTCCGTGACGGCAAGTATCTCTTTTCACACAATGGCTCTTGCCATTTAACACAAGGCTTACCTGCAGGAGCAAATGGAAAGGAACTTGAAAGGAGAGCCATGTCAATCACTTGTATTTATTGAAAACCTTTTTTACTTCTCTACTTTGCAGATTGGATTACATAACAAAGTAGACTGCCCCTAGTCAGGGGTATTCGTGCTTCTTTTTTTTTTTTCCTTTTCTCTCTTAGTGCTTTTTATTTCTATTTAGATTTAGCAGTGTTAGTGCTTTTCAAAATACACCATGCCATTTCTATCTAGCCTACCTCACTTATGTGTACTTCCATCACAACACCCACATATTGCTATTGCTTTTAGTTTTGAAACGTGTATTTAGATTTGCTGTTATATTATAGTGTCAAATCCCTAACAACAAAGACTGATATATCTCATCAAACATGGGACACATCTCAAAAATGCCTATGTGTTTTTACCTTTCTATTCTTGATCCATTTAGAGTTTATTTTATTCCTGTGTGTGTGTATTGTTCATTTCTTTCATTTTTCTCAGCAAAAAAAGTAGAAAACTCTGATTTGAAAAACATTAATCGCAGCCACTGTTTACGGTAGCCAGGACATGGAAGCAACCTGGATGTCCATCGGCAGATGAATGGATAGGGAAGCTGTGGTGCATATGCACGGTGGAATATTACTCAGCCGTTAAAAAAATACATTTGAATCGGTTCTACTGAGATGGATGAAACTGGAGCCCGTTGTACAGAGTGAAGTAAGCCAGAAGGAGGAACAACAATGCAGTGTGCTAATGCATGTATGTGGAATTTGAAGGATGGTAACGATGGCCCTGTGTGCGGGACAGAATGGGAGACACAGATGCATAGAACAATTTTATGGACTCTGGGGGAGAGGGTGAGGGTGAGACGTTCTGGGAGAATAGCATTGAAACATGTATGTTGTCGTGTGTGAGACAGAGCACCATTCCATGTTCGATGCGTGAGACGGGGGCTCGGGGCCGGGGAGGTGGGATGGCCCGGAGGGGTGGGGTGGGTGGGGGGTCCGGGAGGGGGGGCACGTGTGGACCCATGGCTGGTTCATGTCGATGTGTGGCAGGAACTATTACAGTGTTGTGGGGTGGTTGGCCCCCGACTAAAATAAATAAATTTATAAAAAAAAAAAAAAGAAAAACATTAAAAAAATCTATACTCACAGTTCCCAAGAAAATCATTTAATATAATAGATCTGAGGAGTAAAAGCTATGTTTTTTTCCAGTAGTCATGTATGGATGCTGTGAGTTGGCTGAGCACTGAAGAATTGATGCTTTTGAAATATGGTGCTGGAGAAGACTTTTGAGAGTCCCTTGGACAGCAATGAGATCAAACTAGTCAATCCTAAAGGAAATCAACTCAATATTCACTGGAAGGATTGATGATGAAGTTGAAACTCCAATAATTTGGCCACCTGGTGTGAAGAGTCAACTCACTGGAAAAGATCATGATGCTGAGAAAGACTGAGGGCAGGAGGAGAAGGGGATGACAGAGGATGAGATGGTTGAATGGCATCACCAACTCGATGCACATGAGTTTGAGCAAGCTTCGAGAGATGGTAAAAAACAGGGAAGCTTGGTGTGTGGGGTCCATGGGGTCACAAGGAGTCGGACAGAACCTGAACGACGACAATATACCCTGTAGGATAGTTTGGGTGTGTGCTTGTATCCTTTGTGTGTATTTAACTCTTTCTTGATTTTGGTGGCTCAGATGGTAAAGAATGTGCCTGCAGTGCAGGAGACATAGGGTTGATCCCTGGGTCAGGAAGATCCCTTGGTCAGGAAGATCCCTTGGGAAGGGAATGTCTGCCCTTTGCAGTATTCTTGCCTGGAATTTTCCATGGACAGAGGAGCCTGGTGGGCTACAGTCCACGAGGTCTCAAAGAGTAGGACACGACTGAGTGACTAACACTTTCACTTTTTACCACGTTCCTGTGGAAACATATTTCAAGGCATGAATATCATCCCATTATTGTTGTCTCCTAATATTTATACTATTTTCCTAATTGGAAGTGTACAACAATTATCTTTCGTTAATACTAAAAATATTTTGTAAAAGATCATCTTTACACAGAGATCTATATATACATATATATGACATTAAAATAATAAAGAAAATTACCTTTAATTATAGGAAAAATATATAATTTTAAAATGTCTTATTTAAAAAATAACAAAAATATTACATTTATTGACACTGGGTATTACATTTATTGGCATTTAGGAGGAAAATATTTTACAAGAGACATTACTCAATTTCCTATGAAGGTGACTGAACATAATCTATGTCAATTTTTGTTTGGGAAAAGATCACATTCCTCAGCCAAGTTTTAAATGGGTTGCAACTCTACTCAGCGTATTCTAATGTTAGCCAATTATCTTGCTGGAACTCTTGTACTCAGGCATATAGAAATCATTATAATGTGAGTGGAGAAATGATTGCATTAAGCGGTATAAGTCAACACAGCAGGAGTAAAAGAAGGCAGAGAGACAGCAGTAAAAATAAAATACTAAAATATTAATATAATGAGAGATATGACAAAACCCGATATATATATGGCAATTGCATTAACAGAATGCCTAATCTTAGGTCACTAGCCATCAATGTTTTAAGTTTTGAAAGCTTTTTCAGTATACTGAAAGATATGTGTAACAATGTATAAAGACATAAAAGTATATACCATCTATTCAAAAAATGCAGGATGCCTTTACTTTCAATTGTGGAGCAAATGAATAAATGCTCATTATATAATATTCAATTTAGATTTCTCAATTCTAGCTTATTTCTAAGTTTAGTGAGTACTAGTATGAGAATAGACTGACAAAGTAAAATATATTTTATTGCCTCCACTTAAAAAATGCTGAATAGTCAAAATTTAGATATAAATGTAAAAGAAAGACTGTTTAACATTTTTTTTCCTATTTTTTTTTCTTCTGGCCTTTTATAAACAATCATTCATCTCTTATTTGTAAGCATTTTTGATTCATAAACTAATTTTTACATCATAAGGTAAGAAGAGAAGGAGATGATTAGGTAGCAGTTGTGTTAACAGAGTATGAATATGCATCTTCTAACTTCAGTGAATATTACAAATTAAATATCTACATATTTGAGCAAAAATAATATTGTCTTTTCACTGTCAAAGTGCAATATTTTTAAATATCTTAACCAAAAATGCTGGAAACCTGGGTTTGATCTCTGGGTCGGGAAGATTCCCTGGAGAAGGGGATGGGTGTCCACTCCAGTATTTTTGCCTGGAGAATCCCATGAACAAAGGAGCCTGGAAGGCTACAGTGCATGGGGTCACAAAGAGTTGGACACAAGTGAGTGACTAAGCATACACATACATAACTAAAAATATAATTTACTTCCACTTCTGATCATTCCCATAATTTTAGAAATGGCAGTACAAAGTTACCGAATGTAGGATAAGAAGTCTCAAAGATACTGCCAAGATTTGTAATGAGTTTCAGTTAAAGACATTCCATCAATTTGAATATATCACCTCCTCAAGATCCTAATAAAATCATAGAAAAATAAAGTGATAAGGATATTGACCTACTACAATGAACAACATTGGAAAATATCATTAGTTCCTATACGACTTCAAAGATTGCTTAACACGGGAAATCAGATGGCTCAATAATGACTGGTGTAGTAATTTAAAGAAGTTAAGCCAAATTTATGTATACAAGAGTCACAATCATGGAGCAAGCCCAATTCTATAAAACCTGTAGGCATGTAGTCTGAAAATCAAGCAAAACAGAGAGCAACAGGAAGTAGAATTTGTAAGAAGGAATGGGTTGAAAATTTTCATATACATTATCACTTTATTCACCTTCCTGCTTAGAATGAGCCGAAACCAGTATTCTATTTTCTACAGGTCATAAAGAAGCGTTCTTTTCTGTCAATTAGATAAGTAATCTGGAGAAGTAAAGAAACAACCTTGGTGGGTAGCGAGACCAACTGAGAAAATCTTAAACTCCTGGACAATATAGAGTTCCAAATAAAAGGTAGATCTTCACACTCATTTACTCTGTAGAAGGAATCTGAGAACAATTCCAAATTCAGGAGGACAAAGGAAGATTTTCCTACACATAAGAATGTCTTGCACTTGCCCTACAACATGCCAAATGTTCTCAATGAAAAAAAGCAAAAATATTCCCATCTAACTTATAGGGCAGGTTTATGGATTCAATTAGTTAAAATATTGAACAAAATATGTGTAAGAAAACATTGCAAGGATGGAATGAGTGTTCACTGTTCTTTATTTGCAGTGCCTTCTAATAGCTATAACAATCAAAAATGACCCCAAATATTTTTGAACCCTTACCAAGGGCCACCTAACTATACTCTAAAGCAGAACCTTTTAGTCAACAAGTCTAACCCTTTAACAATGATTACAGCAGAATTTCTTTTGCCTCATCATTAAATATGCTTAGGCAATCAAGAGTCACCAGATACTTGAGGAGCCCTCATAATGTAAAAGAGGAAGATCAAAATAATAACAGAAAAAAAGTAATTACAGAGGAAAACCAAAACTAAAAATTAATAACAAGAAAAAGCAAGACCAAAAACAAAGGAGGAAATTTCTAGCTATGCAATAAAATTAGGGTAGATACTGTTAATGAAAGATGCATATAGTAAATTTCAGCAAATTGATAAAAATTAAAAATTATCTCTTATTGGATATTCAATATAAGAGAACTGCATAATAAAAATGAGCAATTAATATGAAAGGAAGGAAAAGGGAAAAAAAGAACAGAAATGAGAATAATAAATAGTAAAAGGGTAAACATTGTTAATGAATTTAAAGGCAAATGATTTAACAATATAGTTGAAATTTAAAGATACTCAGAAATATAGAACCAAGCTAAATGTTGTCTAAAAGAAACTCATATACACAATGATTAAAAGTAAAAGGATGGAAAATGATATACCATACAGACTTAACTGTGAGAAAATTAAATTAATTCTATTAATATGAGACAAAAAAACTGCAGGAGTGGGAATAGTATCAGTAGTAGTTAAGTCTCAAAAGAAATATTTAGAAATGTACCATGAAGTAGGGTGGGAATTTGACTGGAAAAATGGTCAGGCAGGGTTCTATTTATTATGAACCTTTCTTATTCTTTGATTCTTTCTGATTATGCATATATATTACATTAATAAAAATAGAAAATGTATATATTAAAGTTTATTAGAAGAAATTTCCAGGATTAGTATATTTAGAGATTTGAAGGCAATTTACTGAAGAAATGGTTGGAAAATTCATGTTTATAGTTAACAGTAGTGGTAAGAAGGATTTTTTTTTTTTAATTTGCATTAGCCTTGTGTAGTATATGTTTTTTTAAATATAGATATGTTGTATTAATAATTTAAAATGCATATAGTTATTTTCTTTCTGGTAGAAATATACTAGAAAACTACTGGGAAGTACAATATCCATCATACTGTCAAGAAAAACTCCTCAAAGGAAGGTTTGTATTGTAAATAGATTTTTAGGAATTGCAATTTATTTAAAATAATCTTCAAATTAGTTTGTATCAACTGACTACATAGTTTACACATTTTTTAAATGAAATAACCTTTAAAATATGATCCATAACTTAGAGATCATAGTGCCTTGATCAACAGCTTTCAACAAAGATTTGTTGGTTAATAAATGATTGGAAATATAGTAAGTCAGTAATATCATTATATGCATTCAAAGGTAAATTTTGTGTACTTCTGCAAATTTTGTTTCTTTTATATTATTTATTATAACTATTGAAGAATGATGGAGTAGGAAATGGCAACCCACTCCAGTATTCTTGCCTGGAAAATTCCAGAGGAGCCTGGAATGGACAGAGAAGCCTGGTGGGCTAGAGTCCATAGGGTTGCAAGAGTTGGACACAACTGAGTGACTTTCAATTCACATTGAAATATGAACAAAATAGATACTGAAGGAACATTTCTCAATTATTTTTCTTTTAATTTTTAGATCAACATATAAATCAAATACCTGCAATCTTTCTATAAGAAAATATCTCTAGGGTCTTCCATTCAAATATTCTATGAGTTTTTGATAAACCAAGTAGAGCACACTTGTCCATTCCAGTAATAACTGGGTTAATAAACACTCAAAATTTTTGTCAGTTATTATTTGCTGTGGAAAACAAATGGTGAAATAGAGACCCCACAAAGGACTATAATGAAGCAATCAAATATTACCATGAACTTTCTAGATAATTTTTTATTATGCTACTGGTAACATATAGATTCATAAATTGATAGGAGCTTTAACTAATCATCTGTTAGTTGGCTTCATTTTAATATAAATCATGAGGTAAACTATTAGAAATGTGTGCTTGTGTGTTTTATTCTTGAAACATCTGGAGATAATTATTTTCATTCTCAGAAATACTTTCTAGAATTTTTCAACTTAATAAACAATTTCATGTCTAATTTCCAATATATTTCTTCTTTGTGTTAATTAAAACTAATAGCTAATTTATTCATTCTAATTAATTTTAATAATATCTTATGAATGCAATTCTTACATTAACTTTCAAAATAATCAAAAACTTTTACTGCTTTTATGTTTATTTTCTGAGCGCTTCTAATTCAAATTTCTGGTGTTTTATTTTTAACTATATTTTGCTCTTTAGTAATCTTCTACATTTTTATATGATTAAAACTGGAAAACTAATGAAGGTTGACTTCATAGGTACTTTCTTTCTAAAACCAACTGAAAAACTATGTTGTCTTATTTGAATATGATAAAAACAGTAGCTGACTTTGAACTTGTTCCTAACTCCTGCTTGGAAAAAACCTACCCTTTGGCAGCTGACATTACAGCAGGGTGTAGTGAGGGAACTGTAATGAAACCATCACATACAGTGAACAGAGTGTACACGGAGCAGGCACCTAACCTTTTCTAACCCACATGAGCTATTATTTAGATTAAATATTCCCGAGGTCTTTACACATTTAACACCAACACAGAATCAAAATTGAGAATAACAGTAGTATTCCTAAGGTGAATATCTTGAAGATTAGTTCACTTGAGAAGTTGGCATTTTAAGGTTTCCTTCCTATATTTGAGTCTTCACCATTGTGATATGTTCAGAGAATTGTTGAGGATTGCCCTAGCTTTGAGCCTCTTATGGTGTTTTTATCTTTTAAAGTGTTCCAGTAGAAGAGCACAACAGTACCCCTGGGAAACAGCTAACATATTCCACTGCCAAGAACAAGCAATGTGGAAGTATTTAGAGACTTTTTCTTTTTTTTTTAATTTTATAATTACCAAATTGTAAAGGAGAAAATCCCTCTTAAAAACTTAAAAATTTTCCTTAACACTCTGTCTTGGTATGGAGCCAAATAATTTGAATTGTATTACAGAAAGACTTATACAAATAAGCATCAAGATACATTCATGCATAGGTATTAACAATAATCTGTTGGTTCCAGGTGATTTCATATTTTCTTTTCCTTTAATTGACACAAGAAGTAAATCTACCTAAATAAATATAGTGGTGGGCTTACTGATCACTGGCCAAGTGAAAAGCTTTTAGTATTGGTCTAAAAACTCTTAATATAATACAAACGAAAAATAAATTACATAATTGGAATGTATTAGCCATTGGGTAGTTACATAATAAACTGATAAAAAATACACTCATTGATATATTTGGAATTTGATGTGTCTGTTGAACATGGCAGGCTTTTCTCAACTTCTCTTCATAGTCTATTCATTTCCTTAGGCTCTGTTATGCAAAATACTAGATAGAACTGAGAAAGGACAGACTCATCAAGAAGGCTTGTGCGTGCTGCCTGCTAAGTCACTTTAGTCATGTCTGACTCTTTGCGACCCTATGGACTGTAGCCCTCCAGACTCCTCTGTCAGTGGGATTTTCCAGGCAAGAATACTGGAGTTGATTGCCATTTCTTCCTCCACGGGATCTTCCTGATCCAGGGATCAAACTCACATATCTTATGTCTCCTGCATTGGCAGGCAGGTTCTTTACCACTAGTGCTACCTTACAAACTGATATCTAATTCTATTCCTTCTTATTTCAAAAATGAATGCATATGTTCATACACTTTCTGCTGTTTTATTTCCTTTCTTGAAAGTGTGGTACCCAAAGTAATTCAAGTCCCACTTTTTTCAAAAATCTCCTTTCCCAAGTCCTTTAGGAGCTGTCCATTCATATCATTCACATTGTCCATTCACATTGTTAGAAAGATCTTCCTGGACCCACAGCAGCATAATCTCTAATGATGACTGTGATTCCTTTAATTAGGGAATACTGTTATTTAAAGATATAAGTGTAAAAATAGAAGATATCTTTTCTGTCTCAACTCCTCTCTTTGTTCAAGTTATCATCTTTTTCCCTTTGAATACTGCAGCCAGCTTACTTAAGAGCCTTCAAATGCTGATATTGCTGCATCATACTTATTTCACCCATTCTTCCTATCTATTTGCTCAATGTCATCATATGGTATATATTTCCTTCCCATTTAAAGTATTGTCTTATTTTCCAGCTGCCTCTACAGCAAAGCTCAAACTTCTTGGGTTGATACAGAAGATCTTTCAAAGATTAATTCTCAATTACTGCTTCCTATTCATTAAATTATCTTTCTCTTTCAAAATATACGTAAATGATAACCACACTCAAGAAACACAATGGTTTCCAGGCTATCCAATTTACATCACAGTTCTGTTTCCTTGGGCGGGTTGTTTATTCTGATGGAGTATCTTTTTCCTTTCATTTTTGTCTGGTTAAATTATTGTACATTTTTTTGAAATCTGCACAAATAATAGCTCCTTTGTGAAGCAATTTTGCTTTCTTTAGATAATTGGTGATTTCTGTGATTTCACATGCAATCTATATGTGATTCCTCTTACATACTTACCCAGAGGCATTACAATTATTTTCAAGCAGTAGGTCTCAACAGGGGGCTTAAAATATTCAGAAATGATGTTGTAAACAGATGTTTAGGCTTCCCTGGTGGTGGCTCAGTGGTAAAGAATCTGCCTGCCAGAGCAGCAGATTCAGGTTCAATCCGTGGCTTGGGAAGATCCCCTAGAAAAGGAAATGGCAACTCTTTCCATTGTTCTTGCCTGGGACATTCCATGGACAGAAAATCCTGGCAGACTATAGTTCATGGGGTCTCAAAAGAGTCGAACAAGACTTAGCAACTGAACAACAACAAAACATATGTTCTGTCTTCCAGGACTTGTTCCATTAATGGGACACAGGAAGAGTAGATTTAGCATAATTCTTCAGGATCTTATGATATTCAAATGGTAAATGAACACTGTGTTCAACTAAAAGTCACTAGCTATATTAGCCCCTAACAAGAGAGTCAGCCTGTCCTCTGAATCTTTGAAGACTTTCTAGCTATGAAAGTCCTCAATGGCATCTTCTTTCAAAAGAAGGCTGTTTTGTTTACAATGAAATCTGTTGTTTAAAGTAATTACCTACATGGATCATCTTAGCTTGATCTTCTGGATAATTTGCTGCAGCTCCTACATCAGTACTTATTACTTCACTTGCACTTCTATGTTATGGAGATGGTTTCTTTCCTTAAACCTCATGAACCAACCTCTGCTAGTTTTAGACTTCTTCTGCACCTTCCTCATCTCTCTCAGCCTTTAATAAATTGAAGAGAGTTAGGGCCTTGCTCCAGATTAAGCTTTGGTTTAAGTGATATTGTGGCTTATTTGATCTTCTATCCAGAAGCACTAAGGCTGTTTCACTTTGGTATCATTTGTCTGTACACTGGAGCAGCACTTTAAATTTCCTTCTTTTCCTTTGCATTCACAACTTGGCTAACTGTTTGGCACAGAGTCTAGCTTTTAACCTATCTCAGCTTTTGACAAAGCAATCCTTCTGACTAAGCTTAATTATTTATAGCTTTGACTTAAAGTAAGAGACCTGCAATGCTTTTCTTCAGTTGAACACTTACAGGCCATTGTATAGTTATCAATTAGCCTAATTTCAATATTATGTCTCAGCAAGGTCTGAGGAGGTGGAGAGAGATGGGGAAGAGCTGGTTGGTGTAGCAGTCAGAACACATGCAATGTTTATTAAGTTCAATGTCTTACATGGCTGTGGTTCATAATGACCTAAATCAATTACAATAGTAACAACAAAAATCATTGATTACAGATCACCATAACAACAACAATAACAATAATATTTGAAATGCTGAATTACCAAAATGTGACACAGAGACAGAAAGTAAGCAGATACTATTGAAAAGAATGGTTACACTTGCTTGACACAGGGTTGTCACAGGGTTGCCACAAATCTTCAGTGTGTAAAAAGTACAGTATCTGTGAAGTTCATTGAATCAAAATACAGTAAAATGAGGTATACCTATAAGTTGGCAGGAAGGAACCATTTTTCACCCTGTCATAAGGCTATACGTAAGTTTCTCTTCACATGTGTGTACATGTGAGGGTTTTGAGTGAAATTTAAGAGTAGAATTTGGCTCTTACTTTCTTTACAGTTTTTAAATTTGAGACCTTAGTTAGAAAGCAAACAATTTATTTTCCAATCTTATATAGCACTTAACATATATACATATATATATATGTATATAGATTAGAGGTAGATTTACTTTTTTAGACAAAATGCAAGTCTTCATGTTATAGTATGTAGATTTACTGCAATAAGAATTCTGTTATATTTAGACTATATCTATCATATATTTTTGTGCTTTGCTTTATTTTGTAATTTAAAAATGTTTCACTATGTGATATGTTTCTTTGCTTTTCTTCTCTTGTGTATATGTATTTTGTTATTTAGAACATTTCTTCATTTTCATTCCAGTGATTATTTTTACAACTGTAAGTTATGTAATAAACTTAATTGCCTAATTTTAAGCAGTATCTAAAAATTCCCCACTGTGACTAATTATAGCATTACTAAATCTCTTTTATTCTATTTTGTCTTCAACATTTAATTTTATTAAATTGTTTATCTTTTTAATATTAAATATATTGATACAAACATTTTCAGGTTTAAGTGATATTCTTTGATAGTCAGCTGTAAATAAAGAACACGGCATATCTACCATAAATATAATCTTCATTTATTACATAACTTTCAATTTTTGGAAAATGTATTTTATTTCTACATATACAGAGAATATAACAAATATATTCTGTCATCACTACTTGGTATGTTGTGAAGAGTTTATGACAACATTGTCAATTTCAATATATTAAAAATTAATATTCTGTTGGCATTCATATATAAATGATTTGGTAGATGTTGTTCCAGTGTCATCTAATATTAAATATTGCCATTAGAGGCCACACTGTGCTTTCTCCTTATAAATTACTTGATCTTTGGGTTAACATCCACTCCAAAAGATTCTTTATTTACATGATCATTTAATGACTTTACTATGTTGTGGCCAATGGTAACAATTTGGGGGTAATTTTCTTCGGGATTTAGTAGAGATTTTCAATATGCACTGATGATTTATTTTAAATATTTTACCTTGTATTTTTTTTCTTTAAGGACTTCAAGAACAAATATTTGCATTTTCTTTAACTTTCATATCAATCAGTTTCTCTGATCAATTTTATCTCTTTATTCGTCTTTCTTGGTTCTTGATTGGCTCATTTTAAATTGCTATAAGGGGATTCCCTGGTGGTCCAGTGATTAAGACTCCACACTTAACCCTGCAGGGGGCACAGGTTTGATACCTGGTCACAGACCTAAGCCCCTTTATGGATCACAGCCTTGTCATGGTGAATGGCTTGCATTAACTCAATGAAGCTATGAGCCAAGGCATGCAGGGAAATCTAAGATGGATGGGTCATAGTATAGAGTTATGACAAAACGTGGTCAACTGGAAAGGAAATGGGAACCCATGGTTCTAGTTTTCTTCAGTGCTCTTTTCTGGAGAACTGCATGGACAGAAAAAAAAAGCAAAAAGATATGACAACAGAAAATGAACCCCTAAGGTTGGTAGGTATCCAGTATGCTACTAGGGAAGACTGGAGGGCAGATACTAACATGCCCAGTAAGAATGAAGCAGCTGGGCCGAGGTGGAAACAATGCTAAGCTGTGGATGTGTCTGGTGGTGTAATAATGTCTGATGCTGTAAAGAAAAGTACTCCACAGGACCCCGGTGGTTAGGTCCATGAATCAAGGTAAATTGTATGTGGTCAAACAGGACATTCCAAGATTAAGCACTGCCATCTTAGGAATTAGTGAACTAAAATGTATGGGAATGAGAAAATTTAATTCAGATGACCATTATATCTATTACTCTAGGCAAGAATCCCTTAGAAGAAATGGAGTAGCCCTCATGGTCAACAAAAGAGCCTGAAATGCAGTACTTGGGTGAGATCTCAAAAGGACAGAATGATCTTGGTTCATTTCCAAGGCAAATGATTTAGTATCATAGTAATTCAAATCTATGCACCAAGCACTAATTCTGAAGAAGTTGTAGTCAAATTGTTCTATAAAGAGCTACAAGATCTTCTAGAACTAACACCAAAAAGAAGACGTCCTTTTCATCATAGGGGATTGCGATTCAAAAGTAGAAAGTCAAGAGATAACTGGAATAACAGGCAAGTTTGGCCTTAGAGTACAAAATGACAGGGTAAAGTTTAACAGAGCTTTGTTAGAAAACACACTGGTCATAAGAAACACCCTTTTCCAACAACTCAAGAGATGACTCTACACATGGACATAACCAGATGATCAATACAGGAATCAAATTGATTATATTCTTGGCAGCTGAAGATGGAGAAGCTCTATACAGTCAGTAAAAACAAAACCTGGAGCTGATTGTGGCTCAGATCATGAACTCCTTATTGTAAAATTCAGGCTTAAATTGAAAAAAAGTAGGGAAAACCACTACGACATTCAGGTATGACCTAAGTAAAATCCCTTATACAGTGGAGGTAATGAAGAGATTCAAGGGATTAAATCTGGTAGACAGAGTGCCTGAAGAACTATGGACAGAGGTTTGTAACATTGTACAGTAGACAGTAACCAAAACCATTCCCCAAATAAAGAAATACAAGAAGGCAAACTGATTGTCTGAGGAGGCTTTACAAATAGAAGAGGAAAGAAGAGAAGCAAAAAGCAAGGGGGAAAGGCAACGGTATATCCAAGTGAATGCAGAGTTCCAAAGACAAGGAAGCAGAGATAAAAAGGCCTTCTTAAATATACAATGCAAAGAAATAGAGTAAAGCAATAGAACCAAAAAGATTAGAGATCTCTTCAAGAAAGTTGGAGAGATCAAGGAAACATTTCATGCAAGGATAGGCCCAATAAAGGACAAAAAAGGTAAGGACCTAACAGAAGTGGAAGAGATTAAGAAGAGGTGGCAACAATACATTAAATAACTATACAAGAAAGGTCTTAATGACCCAGATAATCATAATGATATGGTCACTCACCTAGAACCAGACATCCTGAAGTATGAAGTCAAGTGGGCCTTAGGAAACTTCAAATTAACACACAATTGTGCTCACTTCACATACTAGGAAGGTAACACTCAAAATTCTTCAAGCTAATCTTCAACAATACATGAACTAAGAACTTCCACATGTACAAACTGATTTAGAAAAGGCAGAGGAACCAGAGATTAAATTGCCAACATCCATTGGATCATAGAAAATAAGCAAGGGGATTCCAGAAGAACATCTATTTCTGTTTCATTGATTATGCTAAAGCCTTTTACTGTGTGGATCACAACAAATTGTGGAAAATTCTTAAAGAGATGGGAGTACCAGGCCACCTTACCTGTCTCCTGAGAAACATGTGTGCAGGTTAAGAAGCAACAGTTAGAAAATTACATGGAACAACTGACTGGTACAAAATTGGGAAAGGAGTATGACAAGGCTGTATATTGTCACCCTGCTTATTTAACTTATAGGCAGAATACATCATGTGAAATGCTGGGCTGGATGAATCACAAGCTAGAATCAAGATTGCCAGGTGAAATATCAACAACCTCAAATATGCAGATGATACCACTCAAATGGCAGAAAGTGAAGAGGAATCAAAGAGTCTCTAGATGAAGGTGGAAAAGGAGAGTGAATAGGTTGGGTTGAAATTTAATATTCAAAAAACTAAGATCATGGCATCCAGTCCCATCACTTCATGGCAAATAGATGGGGAAACAGTGGAAATAGTGAGAAATTTTATTTTCTTGGGCTCCAAAATCGCTGTGGATGGTGACTGCCATCATGAAATCAAAAGATGCTTGCTCCTTGGAAGAACAGCTATGAAAAACATAGACAGCATATTAAAAAGAAGAGGCATTGCTGACAAAGGTCCATATAATCATAGATATGGTTTTTCCAGTAGTTATGTATGGATGCAAGAGTTGGACCATAAAGAAGGCTGAGCACCGAAGAACTGATGCTTTCAAAAGTGGTACTGGTGAAGACTTTTGAGAGTCCCTTGGACTGCAAGGAGATCCAACAAGTCAATTCTAAAGGAAATCAGTCTTGAATATTCATTGGAATGACTAATGCTGAAGCTGAAGCTCCAAAACTTTGGCCATCTTATGTGAAGAGCCAACTCATTGGAGAAGACTCTGATGCTGGGAAAGACAGAGGGCAAGAGGAGAAGGAGGCAGCAGAGATGAGATGGTTAAATAGCATCACTGACTAAATGGGCATGAGTTTGAGCAAATTCCGGGAAGAAGTAAAGGATAGGGAAGCCTGGTGTGCTGCAGCCGATGGGGTAGCAAAGAGTAGGGCACAACTTAGTGACTGAACAACAACAACAAAAGGAGAAGGAGGCAGCAGAGGATGATTGATTAGATAACCTCACAGAATCAATGCTCATGAATTTGAGTAAACTCTAGGAAATAGGTCTTCCCTGGTGGCTCAGTCGGAAAAGAGTCTGCCTGCAATGAGGAAGACCCAGGTTCAATGCTCGGGTCAGGAAGATCCCCTGGAGAAGGAAATGGCAACCCACCCCAGTATTCTTGCCTGGAAAATCCCATTGACCAGCCTGGCAGGCTACAGTCCTTGGGGCCACAAAGAGTCAGATACAACTGAGTGACTAACACTTTCACTTTCACTGGGAAATAGGGGAGGACAAAGGAGAGTAGCATGCTACAGTCCTTGAAAACAAACCTTACTTTATTATTATTATTCTTATTCATTGATAGTGATTGATTTCTCTTGTTCTCCTTTCAGTTTTACCTCTAGTGCTATGATGGTATGCATTTTTTTAGCGTCTATCTGTCTCTTCCTACTATGTTTCATCTTTTCTTGTCACCCTGCTATCAATTCCCTCAGGTCCTGCATCTTGTTTCGTGCTTCTACTTCATAGAGATAATTACTTGATTAATCTGTTTCTTGCTTCTGTTTTTAAAGTTTTTGTTCACAATTTTCATCTGCTTCATTACAATAGTTTCCTAGTACATATTTTTCTGTGCCACATGAATTCAGTTTCTTTGATTCTTCTTCTTTTTTTTTTTTAAATTGTTGAATCTGATATAGATTTTATGCTTACGGGAACTACTCTTCTTTGAGGGAGTCTCCTGCCCACTCCATTACTCGCTCTAATAAGTATGTACTATGCCCACTGTTGCAACCTAAGGAAAATTAGATTTTGTGACTCACATTGTGTCTGCCTACTTTGCAAAGTATAATTTATAGTTTTTCTGGCTATTTTTGAATCCAAAGCAAAGTATCTCTGTCCCTCAATACCTTTGTCAGTTTCCTCCAAAACAATAAAAAACTATTCAATGATTTGCACTTCCTTTTGTGAGATTTTAACTATTCCCTGTGTCACTAAACATAGTGTTGAGATTTTCATTTCTTATATTGAATTTTTTAATAACTTTGCAATTATTTCCAAAATAAAAGTCTGGACTTCTCACTTTCTGTTTGCATCTCTAAACTGAAAGCCTAGGCATCAATTTTAGATTTTTTCATATATAATAAAAGTAATCTCTTTTCATAAAAATCAAAGTTTTGGCTATGTTAAAATTAGAACCCAATTACAGTAAAATTATTAATTGTGAAAAATCAAGTTCTGATTTTATCAAAATATATAACTATAATTGTTCATTCTGAATTTTCCTTTAAAGAGAATGGATATTGAAACTTTAGATTAGCAAATGGATTTCATATTACCTGATTGAATGAGTGAAGCAATGGATATACTCATTAATATTCTGAGCAAAACAAAACAAATTATCTACATTGTAGGGATGTCCCAGTCCCTCCATTTTATACTATTTAAGAACAAATGTATAATGCCATGCTAAAATCATTTTCCCAGAAAATGTTACATTAAACATTCAGGATGACCAGGGGACAAAACAAAGGGATATTTTCATATTAATAAATGAACAGCTATGTTCTAACTAGTTGTGTGGTCCCAGTTATAACAGAGGATCACAAAGGTGACTATACCGAAATTATGAACAACTGTAATAAAATGAAAAGAGGAAAATCACATACTCTAGGTTTGTGGTTAAATGTGAGGCACTATTCCTGTGAAGAACAGGCAAGCTTCGGTTCGTTCCCAAGCAAGAAGATAGTGAATATGTTATTCAGATTTAAATGAGATAATGTAAATTAAAAATGTAATGTTAATCATGTATGCATGCATGTATGTGCTCAGTGGTGTCAGACTCTTTGGACTGGGTCCACCAGGCTCCTCTGTCCATGGAATTTTCCAGGCAAGAATACTGGAGTGGGTTGCTATTTTCTACTTCAGGGGATCTTCCCAATGCATGGATTGAACTCACATCTCTTGCATCTCCTGTATTAGAAGGAGGATTTTTTGTCAGGGCAGTACTTGGGAAGCTGAATGTTAATCATACATTCAAAAAATAACTTTCATTAAAGTAATGATATATACAACAGTTATTCATAATATGTTCATATTGTTTTTTCCCTCCACTAATGACTTTAACCATTTCTCACTTAAGATAGCTTAACAGAAAAGAACAGAAAAATGTGAGTTAACTTGAGTCTGCTTTAGTTATTTAAAATATCAAGTCTTTACGGCATTTGATATACTAGCTAACAATAGCAACAAATTATTTATAGCATGCCTAATAACCACAACACATGTATTTGTCGGTCGTCATGGGAAAAATTATAGGAATCTGTCAAAGTTTAGGCATCAGAATATTAATTTCAATAGTTTTACAATGTCCTCTTAGTGCAAATAGTTATCTCAATTAATACTGTAATAATTATTAAGAAAACAACATATCAGCTAAGAATTTTGGAACCTGTACTGATTTTAATTTTGTTATAATTTTATACACAAAATTTAATAAATAAAGCATTTAATATAAATACAATTTACTTGCTTATGCACACATATATTAAATACTATTCTACACACACACACGCACACACCATGAATAAATTGACATAACGTTGGATAATACTGTAAGATCTCATTTACTTTCCATTTTATAACTCATCAAAATCCTAAAGCCACATTACATAAAAAATACTTTCTTTTTCATACAGTCTGTTTTTATTTTATAAATCTCTTATGCATGTTTTAATTCTATTCCACAATTGTGTCAGAGACGTTATTAGTGGCCTGGCTAATAGATGGCCAGGCTTATCCTAAATACTGCTTATCAAGTTGTTAGGATCTATTTGCATGACTGATTTGCATATTATGAAGAAATCATAGAGAAAAATGTTTAAAGCACACATATCTAGAGTGAACGACAAGAAAGAAAAGAATATGCAAAGAGCATCTTGACGTGATTCAATGAGTTTTCAGTTTCATGGAGAGAAAAATTTAACATATTTTTGTTGAACAGAATGGTCCCAGTGTTGTGAGTTCTGAAAGAAATGAAGTGTTATTTTTGATTATTTTAATCTTTTGCAGGTTGGTCCAAAGAGGTGACACTCTAGCCAAAATTTCTCCTTTACAAAGTAGTGACAGAACCTTGGGAGCACATGGCTTAAGATGGTGTAGGAAGAAGCCTGAACTTACCTCCTACTGCTGAAAGAACAAATATATACCAATGTATGTATTAGTTCTCTCTGAAAAGAACTTGAGAATCAGCTGAATACTTATCTACAACAAAGAATAGAAGGAACATCGAGACAGGTTGGAGAGGGAGAGAAATGTTCTTGTAAAAACCCCACCCCTGGCACAGTGGCACGTGATGGGGAGAGATCTTACCAGATGGGTGCTTTTCCCAGAGGAGCAAGGAGTGAGTGCCCTGCATCAGGCACCCAGTCCCTGGGGTTTATACCAAAGAGATGAACCTGTAAATCACCTGGTTTAAAAAATCAACAAGGCTGATATCTAAGAGTCCCAAAGTGACATAGAAAACTGAGAGTCCTCCCTCAAAGAGCTCCTGTGCAGCTTCTTTCCCCTGAGACCCAGAAAAAGAACTGTAGTTTAACAAGTACTGAGACAATATGGCAAGGAGAATCATTTGTGAATATAAAAGCACTAACTAGTGGGCAGATGCATGATGGAAAACTGCCTGGAGCTGGAAGTGCAGGCAGACACCATCGTTGAGCTTCCCACTTAATCTGCTAGCACAAGTGGGCAAGCTTGGATGCATGGATGGGTGATTGCAGCTCTACCTCCCTACTTTGCTGAAGGTGACACCTCCAGCCACTGGAGCACTGCCTTACTCCTCAGCTTCACTAGGCAGGCAAGAATAGGCCTGTAGCATTTTGGCTGAAAACTGGCCTGCTTCCTGGCTAAAAACTGCAAACGTGAGAGACTACAACACTCCCTGGTGCCCTAGCTGAGGCCCTTATGTGCAGTTGAGGTATTCTGCATTGCTGAAGCCTGCAGGTGCACAGTATTAAGTCGTTTTCTTAACACATTTCTGAAGTAAGGTAGTAAGTGTCTACCCTGTACTTTCCAGCTCTCTTGCTAAAGCCAGTGTGTGCACACAATCCACTCAGAGGACATCAACTGATCAAATGGCCCTGACTGCAAGGGAGCTGCTGATTCTGAGCTCTAAGGAACTGAAACAACTGGAAAGATAGTTCTCTGTAGAATGCCACCCCAGGGCACAGTAGAGATAGCAAACTGAAACATATTCCCAGTCTTCCTGTGAATAAAGTCTACTTAACTAGCCTGGGGCTTCACCTAGAGGAACAGGCCTCAGGTTTCCCACATGCCTAAAGGCTTAGGACATGCTCCCAGGGTTCATAAGCAAGGAAACATCATCTTTGCACATGCCCTCGACCTCCATACAGCTTGAAAAGATTCCCCAGAAACAAGTTTCCACACTCATTAGGAATCCTGATTTTTGCAACTGTCACTCAGGGTACATATCCACATTCTCCAGTCTGGAAGATAACAGGGAGTATAACTGCAGCCCAAAAAGACTGAAAATATCTGCACACTTAAAAAGCTGCTGCCTGAGGGTTTGGCATCCAAATAGCCTGAAACAGGGCTTCCCAGGTGGCTCAGAGGTAAAAATCTACCTACCAAGCAGGAGATGCAAGTTCAATGCCTGGGTTGGGAAGATTCCCCTGGAGAAGAAAATGTCTGGGAAATCCCACGGAGAGAGGAGCCTGGCAGGCTGCAGTCCATAGTGTCACAAAGAGTAGGACACGGCTTAGTGGCTAAACAACAACAAATGTGCTAAGGGAGATTCTTTCCCTTAGAACACTGGCAGGTTTTGGCACACCCAGCACCCTGTGCAGAACTGGGATGGGTAAGCGTCCTAAGAGAAATACCTTACTAAAATGAAGAAGCAGCCTATTTGACAAAGAATTCAAAGTAATTATAATAAAAATGCATATTGATCACAGGAGAAGAATAGATGAGTACATTAAAATCTGCAAAAACAGAGATATGAAATCTAAGAAAGTACCAAACAAAAGTTATATTTGCACTAGAAAAATACACTAGAGGGATTCAACAGCAAAATGGATTAAATAGAGGCACAAACTAGCAAACTGGATGGCAAGCAATGGAAATTCCCCAAACAGAGCAAGGGATTTAAAAAAAAAATAATAATTACAAAAAAGTTAGAATACCTTAACGGACCTCTGGGACATCAAGCAGAATAACATCCACATTGTAGTGGTCCCAGAGAAGAAGAGGGGCAGAAGAAACTGAAAAAAGTGATGGCTGAAAATGTCCCTAATCTGAGAATGGAAACAGACATCCAGATCCAGGAAGCCCAGAGATTTCCAAATATGATGAACACAAAGAGAAACACACTGAGACAGAGTATAAATAAAATTGTAAAATTTAAGGATCAAGAGAGAATCTTAAAAACTGCTAGAGAAAAACATCATATTAAAGGCAAGGAAAGTCTCATAAGTCTATCAGCAGATTTTTCAGCAGGTTGGAAGAATTGGCATGACATATTAAACTGCTCAAAGGAAGAAGTTGACAACCACAAATTCTCTACTCAGCAGGTCATCATTTGGAATTGAAGGAAAGAGTGAGAATTTTATAGATAAGCAAAAGCTAAAGGAGTTTATTACCACTAAGTTGGCCTTACAAAACATATTAAAGGAACTTCTCTAAGCTAAAAAAGGCAGTAATTAAGAATAAGAAAACACACACAAGTAAAAATCTCAGCTGAAAAGATAAATAAATAATAAAGGCAATGGCTCAATAACTTATAAAATGAGTATAAAGGGTAAAAAGCAAAAGTAGTAAAGTTAATTAAAAATAAGATAATTAGACAAAGTATACATAAAAGGATGTACAGTATGTCATCAAAAATACAAAGCATGGAAGGGAGTAAAAATATAAAGCTTTGAAATGTGTTCAAAATTAAATTACTAAAGAGTTGGACATGACTGAGTGACTAACACACAACACATTATAAAAGGTACAAAAGACTGTTTCACATGTAGGGTGTTTATTATATGTGAACCTCATAGTAATCACAAAGAAAAAACCTACAGTAAATACATAAAGAAAATGAGAAAGAAATCTTAGCACTAAAGAAAAGAATCAAAGTGAAAAGAAAGAGAGGAAGAGAAGATTAATGAACAGAGAGGAACTACAAAAAATTATTAAAAAAACAATTAACAAAATGCCAATAAGTACATGCATGTGTCCTCAGTTGCTCAGTTGTGTTTGACTCTTTTCAACTCCATGGACTGTAGTCTGCCAGGTTCATCTGTCCATAGAATTTTCCAGGCAAGAATACTGGAGCAGTTGCCATATTCTACTCAGGGGATCTTCCAGATCCAGGCAGTGGACCCAAGGATCAAACCATAGTTTTCTGCGTCTCTTGCATTGGCAGGCAGATTCTTTATGATTGAGTCAACTGGGAAGCCCCAATAAGTACATACTTATTAATAATTACTTTAAATATAAATGTACTAAACTCTCCAATCAAAAGACCTAAGTGACTGAATAGGTTAAAAACAACAACACACAAATCCTTCTATTTTTTTGTCTACAAGCAAACTTGTCCACTTTGAAACTAAAGGCAGTCAGACGGACAATGAAGGGAAAAAAAAGATACCATGCAGATGGAAATGAAGAGATAAGTGGGGTAGCAAAACCAGTTTAGACAAAATAGATTTTAAAACAAAGACTGTGATAATAGATAAAGAAGGGCATTACATAATGATAAGGTATTCAAGGAGAAGGTAATGGCACCCCACTCCAGTACTCTTGCCTGAAAAATCCCATAGACAGAGGAGCCTGGTAGGCTGCAGTTGATGGGGTCATTAAGAGCGGACATGACTGAGCGACTTCACTTTCACTTTTCCCTTTCATGTACTGGAGAAGGAAATGGCAACCCACTCCAGTATTCTTGCCCGGAGAATCCCAGGGATGGGGGAGCCTGGTGGGCTGCCGTCTATGGGGTCGCACAGAGTCGGATACGACTGAAGTGACTTAGCAGCAGCAAGGCATTCAAGCTAACAAGAGAATATAAAGTTTGTAAACATTCATGTTAAGGAATGGTTTACTGTTGCATTTCTATACAGGAAGAACAAACTATCAGAGGAATGAACAATCCCATTCACCATTGAATCTAAAAGAATAAAATACAATGAAATAAGTTTATGCAAGGAAGTGGAAGACCTGTACTCTGAAAACTTTAAAACACCGATGAAATCTATTGAAAATGACACAAATAAATGTAAAGACATTCCATGTTCTTAAATTAGAAGAATCAATATTAAACTGGCTACCCAAAGCAATATACAGTTTCAATGCAATACCTATCAAAATACTCATTACATATTTTACTAAACTTGAATAAATAATCTTAAAACTTGTATGGAACCACAGAGATCCTGATAGACAAAACAAAGCAAGAATACATAATGGACAGTGTTTTCAATAAATGGTATTGGAAATACTGAACAGATATACGCTAAAGAGTCAACCTAGATTACTTTATTACACCTTATTCAAAAACTCAAATTGGATTAAAGACTAAAATGTAGGATCTAAAACCATAAAATTCTTAGAAGAAATAGTGGCAGTATACACTTTGACATCAGTCTTAGCATTATATTTTTGGATATGTCTCCTGAGGCAAGAATAACAGAAGAAAGACAAAACAAATGACATTACATCAAACTAAAAATCTTTTTCACAAAAAGGAAATAATCAATAAAATGAAAATGCAACCCACCAAAGGGGAGAAGATATTTGTAAATGATATGTCTGATAAGGAAGGGGTTGACATCCAAAATATTCAAAGAACTCAAACAACTCAATCAGAAAACCTAAACAACCCAATTAAAAAATGAGCAGAGAACCTAAATAGACACGTTTTCCTACTCAAAGACATAGGGATGACCAACAGGCAGAGAGGATACTCAACATCACTAATCATTAGGGAAACGCAGATCAAAACTGCAATTAGATACAATCTTACATGAGTCTGAATTGTTATCAAAAACACAAGAAACAACAAGTGTTGAGAAAGATGTGAAGGAAAGGGACTCTCCTGCACTACTGGTGGATCTGCAAAACTGTGCACTCATTATGAAAAACAGTATGAAGATTCCTCAAATACCTAAAAATAAATTACCATACAATCTAGCAATTCCACTTCTGTGTATTGACTTGAACAAGTTAAAAACACTAATTCAAAAAGATGTATGTACCCTTATATTCACTGAAGCACTATTTACAATAGCTAAACTATGGAACTATGGAAGCAATTTTATATGTCATTTAAGAAGAGGAAAGGATAAGGAAGATGTGAAATATATATATATATATATATATATATACACACTATACACACACACACACAATTGCAATACATATATATTATATGTTGTTATACATGTACACATAATACACATGTGTACACAGTATAACATTATACAACATTATATGTACGCAGTAATATAATGGAATATTACTCAACTATTTGCAACAATACAGATGATATAGAGGGTGTTATGCTAATATATAAGTGAAATCAGATACAGAAAGACAAATATCATATAATTTCATATATATGGAATTCAAAGAACAACAAAACAAAAACAGACTCATAGATACAAACCAGTGATTGCCAGAGGGGTGAGGGTTGGTAGAATGAGCAAAGGAGATTAAGGGGATTAAGACGGACAAGCCTCCAGATATAAGGTAAATGTCACAAGAGTGTAATGCTTGGCATAGAGAATATAGTCAATAAAATTGTAATAGGTCTGCATGGTAGCAGGTGGCAATTAGACTTACTGTGATGACCATTTCATAAAGTACAAAAATGCTGAATCACTGTGTTGTACATCTGAAACTAATCTAATATTATATATCAACTTCAATTCAATTAAAAACTAGAATTAATGACAGTGGTAGTGGAAACTTTGGTGTCTAGGAAATAGAATAGATGATCATCATAATATTGGCTGCAAAACCTGCAGTGGCCACCTATTTCTGATTTAGGATATAAATGCTAATGCCCACAGACTCCATGTTTGAAAAAAATCTGAGTTACATAATTATTTTTAAATTTATTATAAATTTTAATTGCTCTAAATTCACATTAAATACCATTTTGTTGCCAGTTCTTCATAAGCAAGGTTTTTAAGCATGTTTATTTTTCTCAATTACATTAATCAAAATATTTGCTACTAATTTTATATTTGTAGGAAGACCTCTTTCAGTTTGCATGAGAATACATATGTGCTTTATAACTTTCTAACATGAGTATTACTTAAAAAAACAATAATATATCTATCCTCTTGTAGAGAAGAGCTAAAGACTAAATTCTCCCTTCTTTCTTCGCTGTTCATGCAGAAAAGTAGATATTCAGCTTCCTTCATGGACTCTTTATGTCTTTATCAATGTCTATGCTTGTATCTATGTCTATATCCATGAACATAATCTAGACGTTATATAATTAATATAATTAATTTTAGTCAATATGAGTTGCAAAAGTGATTTATACTATAAATTTCAGGACTAGTATCCAAGATCAACTATTAACATTCTGCCTTTCCATTCATGCAACTGAAAGAAACAATCTGAGATACCAGGATTATAAAATGGAAGAGTCAGGATTCCTGAGATAGAGTAGAATCAAAATCCTCAGTGAAGACATCTGATTTTTTTTCCCTTTGGTGTTACATGTATGAGGGACTATTCTTTACTATGTTCCATAACTAATATTTTATAGGCTAGCATTATTTCCCTTAATACATGCTCCTTTGGGTGCTTTTCATTCTTTGGCATTTTAATTTGTATAGAAAGATTTTCCTTTTCAGACGGGTGTATAGCTAGAGTGATCAAAATAACATTTTTAGTCCTGATAAAACTAAATTTCATGCAGCAAAATGTACTGACCTGAATTATATAACTAAATAGTTTTAATAAACATATACACTCATGTAGCCACTACCCTAATCAAAATATAGAACAATTCCATCAACTCAGAAAGTTCTCTTATCCCTATTTCCAAACATTTTCATTACCATAGTACCTCACGACCACAACCAAAATCCTTCATCTATTATCAATGACTATAGTTTTGACTATCCTTGATTTTCATATAGATGAAATTCTATAATCCATACTTTTCTGTATCTGGTTTCTTTTAGTTGACAAACTACTGTTGGGTTTCCTGTTTTTGCATATATTAGGAGTTTACTATACTTTATTACTGAATAGTAATCAATTCTATTAATACACTGCAATTTGCTTATTTACACACCTGTTTTTGCATAGTGCTTTCATCTTCGGTTTCTAGATATTACAAATAAAACTATTATTTTTATTAGGCTTTTCCCTTCAAAACATATGAATGAAGAAAGCTGCTCCCCTGGGCTTAAAACTAGGAATAAGTCACAACATAATCCAGGCAGAGATGTGTTGTGTCTGATAAAGACTAAAGAGATTGTAATCCAAAGGAACTACAAAGTCTAAAGCCAAAAATATATCAGGAACTAAAACAGTGTGCATATAATCTGTGATTTGCATCTATAGATCATGGTTAGAGGCAGGAGACACCATTACAAAGCTAGACTCACAGATAATGATGGGTCTGGTAGGATTCTGAAATTATAAAGGTCAGTTGGTGGTACTGAACTAATTGAATCAATGAAAATACAATTACGATAATCGGTGGCAAGAACTAAGGATCAGTTGGTAAAGCACAGGAGGGATATTAAGTACTTATAGAGGTCACAGAGATGTTTATTAGAAATTAGCATTCCTATAAGAAAATCAGATGGATCCACAAGGTTATTACTCAATTTGTATCATCAAAATAAATCAAGAATGATGGCTTAGCAGGCTGTGAGCAGTGGCCTAAGTAAAAAGGCATAATCCCTTGCCCAGTTAATGAACCTGAACCAGTTTTGAAACCTGAAACCAAAGGGATCTACAATCATTGATTTAGGTTAGCAGGGCAGTAGGGAAAGGGGCAATTCAACTATTTAAAGGACTGGAGCAAGTGTTCTAGTTAGCATCAATGCACCTAAATTCAAAGCACAATTATTATTAACATCTCAATATAAATTGGGGTTGGGTGCAAAATTAAGTAATTAATTAATTAATTAAAGAATCATGGGCAGGATCTGCCATTACACTATTTTCACTAGACATTCCCCTGAATATGAAATTAGAATAAACATACTTAAAATGAGCAAAAGCTCATGTTGGGTCTTTAGCCTTCGGGGATAAAAATCATCATATTTAGGTACTTTGGTGGTTACTTTCAATCAAGTTATTATTATTATTATTTTGTTATTGCATTGTAGGAGGTTCTGATATATTTTGGAGATTAACCTCTTATCAGACATATGATTTCAAACTTTTTAAATTTAATAGATTGCTTTTTACTCTGTTGACTATTTTCTTTGCCGTGCAGAAACTTAGTTTGATGGAGTACCATGTGTTTATTTTTGTTGTTGTTGTTGCCTATGCTTTTGTTGTCATATCCAGGCAACTGCTGCTAATACCAATGTCATGAGAAATATTAACAACTTCACATACACATATGATACCATTCTAATGGCAGAAAGTGAAGAGAAACTAAAGAGCCTGTTGAGAATGAAAGAGGAGAGTGAAAAAGCTGGCTTAAAATTCATCATTCAAAAAACTAACATCATGGCATCCAGTCACATCATTTCATGGCAAATCCATGGGGAAAAAGTGGAAATAGTGACACTGTATTTTCCTGGGCTCCAAAATCACTGTGGACAGTGACGACTGCCATGAAATTAAAAGGCGCTTACTCCTTAGTAGAAAAGACACAGGAAACCTAGGCAGCGTATTAAAAAGCAGAGATGTCACTTTGCTAACAAAAGTCCATAAAGTCAAAGCTATGGTTTTTCCAGTAGTCATGTACGTTTGTGAGAGTTGGACAATAAAGAAGGCTGAGTGCTGAAGAATTGATGCTTTTTTAATTGTGGTGCTGGAGAAGACTCTTCAGAGTCCCTTGGACAGCAAGGAGATCCAACCAGTCCATCCTAAAGAAATCAACACTGAATATTCATTGGAAGGACTGATGCTAAAGCTGAAACTCCAATACTTTGGCCACCTGATGTGAAGAGCTGACTCATTGAAAAAGACTGATGCTGGGAAAGATTGAGGGCAGGAGGAGAAGAGAGCAACAAAGACTAAGATGTTTGGATGGTATCACCGACTCAGTGGACATGAATCGGAGCAAACTCCAAGAGATAATTAAGGACAGGGGAGCCTGGAGTGCTGCAGTCCATGGGGTCGCAAAGGCTCAGACACAATTTAGTGACTGAACAACAACATCATGAAGCTATTCTTCTATATTTTCTTCTAAAAGTTTTATAGTTCCATGGCTTGTATTTAACCCTATAATCTATTTCGAGTTGACTTCTGTGCATGGTTTAACAAAAGAAATCCTTCATCTTTTGCACAATATTTCTCTAAAGAAGACATAGAATGGTGAACAGAAATGTGAGAAACACTCAACATAATTAATCATCAGGGAAATGAATACCTAAACCACATGATATATCATCATAACTATCAGGATTACTATTGTCAAAAAAGGAAAGGTAAGCATTGGGTGTGGGCAGTGTTGAACAGTGTTGATGGGAAGGCAAAATAGTGACATTGTTATGGAAAACATTACAGAGTCTTCAAAATATTAAAAACAGAATTACCATATGACTCAGTAATCCCACTTCTAGATATTTACTCTAAAGAAATTAAATCAAAATCTCAAAGATATATTAGCACCCCTATGTTCATTGCATCACTATTCACAGTAGCCAAGGTATAGAAACAACCTAAGTGTCCACTGACCAATGAGTGGATAAAGAAAATGTAGTAAGTATCAGAAAAGCTACAGGAGAGTAGACCAGAGATTTAGAACTGTGCTGTCCAGTACAACAAGCCACTGACCATATGTAGCTATTTAAATGGAAATTTAAATAAAATAAACATTTAAAATGCCATCTGTACTAGCCACATTCAAAGTGCTCAACAGTCACATGTGGTCATGTGGCTATCAATTGCACAATGTCTACAACACTCCCATAATCACAGAACGGATGGCTTTATTGGGTAGGAAGCTTTCACAGAGGAACTAGGGACATATTGTTAAAAGGTAATTCTGGAAGATGACATCAAAAGACTTGGATCATGTCCCCACTCAAATATCAAACTTGTACATAACTAATTTTTGAAATATATCTTTCTTGAGCTTACCTAGATCATTTTATTTATATGTACATAATAAGCCTGTACTACTGGTTGAGTAACAATCCCACATATGTCCCACCCACCATGTGAAATCACTTTTGTTTTGACCTCATTCTATTTTATTTTCCCAAATTAAACCAATGTCATCTCATTCCAGGTTTCTAGCTACACAAGATTTATCAGCCTCTGCCAGGTGGCATCTGAGATTGGGAAAGAGCCAAACTGCATTTCATTCAGAAATCTGATTTCATACTTTGTCCAAAAGTAAGCCTTCCACCTTATCCTTTCAAAGGGGTAAAATAAGGTTCATAATGAGAAATTTGATCACTATAACAGTCTCTGGTCTTAGGCAATGGAAGTGACAATGTAAGAAACTGATAATCCACCCTCACAGAGGTGTCAGGAGTTCACCTTGCAACCTCATTTCAGGAAAGAATATTCAGTTTTGAGGAGCATCAACACTTTTCAGAGGAAGATTTATGAATGTTAGAAGGTGCCTTTTGTTGAACACTTATTCCCAACGATTCTGCTGTGATAAGTGATTCATGTGAATTATTTCAATCTTCACAGAGATTGTGGGTGGTAGTGACTGCTATTTCCATTTTAGAGATGAGGAAACTGACCTCTAAAAGGTTTAAAACTTGTCCAAATTCACATAATAAATGGCAGAGCCAAGAATTCAAACGTCTTTGATTTCAGAACCAACATGAAAAAAATCACCACCAAACTAATATATTCCTCTCCTGTAACAATGGTAACTAAATCATAGATTATAAAATTAAAAAAAAAAAAAACACAAAAAGAGGTATATACAATGGGCTATATCAGTTCGGTTCAGTCACTCAGTCATGTCCAACTCTTTGTGACCCCATGAATCGCAGCACGCCAGGTCTCCCTGTCCATCACCAACTCCCGGAGTCTACCCAAACTCATGTCCGTTGAGTCGGTGATGCCATCCAGCCATCTCATCCTCTGTCGTCCCCTTCTCCTCCTGCCCCCAATCCTTCCCAGCATCAGGGTCTTTTCCAGTGAGTCAGCTCTTAGCATCAGGTGGCCAAAGTATTGGAGTTTCAGCTTCAACATCAGTCCTTCCAATGGACACCCAGGGCCTATCTCCTTTAGGATGGACTGCTTGGATCTCCTTGCAGTCCAAGGGACTCTCAAGAGTCTTCTCCAACACCACAGTTCTAAAGCATCAATTCTTCGGTGCTCAGCTTTCTTCACAGTCCAACTCTCACATCCATACATGATCACTGGAAAAACCATAGCCTTGACTAGACGGACCTTTGTTGACAAAGTAATGTCTCTGCTTTTTAATATGCTATCTAGGTTGGTCATAACTTTCCTTCCAAGGAGTAAGCATCTTTTAATTATGCATGCACCATAAGATGAGACACAAACCATAAAAAGGTGAGATACAATCTTACCTGAGCTGTATGGGGCCAGAATAGGAAAGTCTTCTGCAGTAGGTTCAAGTTTCAGTGCAAGTTGTACTGAATAAACTATAACAAACGGCAGATCCTCTAGTATTAGATGTATCAACAATGCGAAAAATGGCCAAGTGGAGTGTAGAGCATGTCTCTAAGAGAAGATCACAATACAGACCCCTAGATTTCCAAAGACACACTAAGCATTTGCAGCACAGACTTACCTACATTTAAAAAACAAACAAACAAAAAACAATGAGCATTGTTACTGAGTTTCAATGAAAATGAAATGACTGACCATGTGGTATCAAGTGACCATGTGGCCACAACTGCTTATTATGACCTAGCTTTTGTCAGGACTTAAAAATCATAGGATCAGTCAGGCTCAAAGAAAGGCTACTGTAAATTAGAAACGACAATTTTGGAACTGTAAGATAAAGAGAACCAGAGGGGACGAGTGAGCTTCTGGAGTGTGTAGTAGATCCTTGTGTCATTCAGTAATGTTATAGCCATGCTCTTCCTTCAGCTCACACAGAAGCCTACATGGGGAATCTTTTACAACCAATTGATGAAGGAAGGAAAGTGTAAACTTGGTTCACAGATGAGCCAGCTTGATAGACATGTGCAAGTTAGAAAGGGAAAGCCTCTCCACAGCTGTTCCACTGAGCGATGATTCTGAAAGACAGTGGCAAGGGAAAATACACCCAATGGTGGATCTAGCCATCCAATTTATGTAGAAAGAGAAGTGGCTGGAGGTTAGAAAATATATGGATTCAAAATCAGCTGTGAATGATGGCTGGATGGTCAGAGGCTATAAGAAGAAAGATTGTAAGATTAGGGAGACTGTCAACAATTTTCCTAATCTATATACACATAAATAATAAACTCCTAAAATCTTGATATTGCATGCTAACATTTGACAGAGACTATTCTCTATGGAAAAGACACAAAATAAGTAGACACAAAATGACTGGAAAGAAGACTAGCTTACAGAAGAAGAAGAGGAAACAGAAGGAAAATGAGGAGAAGGAGTAACACAAAAAAGGCAGAGAGGAGACAAAAATGTCAGTATTTATTACAGCGAAAATGTTAAAACAAGTAGAAAAATCAAAGTTTTGTGAGGAGTTAAAATTTCCACAAATGTTAGAAATGATACAAAAGAACAAAAATGGATTGCAATTAATACTTTTAAAAAGTGACATTATCATCAATGTTCTAACATAATATGCTTTAATAATATTCTTTAGCTGTCTCAGCATCACAAAAAATTCAGACATTATTAAAAACTGAGAAGAAAAGTGGTTGAGAAGAGGGCTTTAGTACTTCATAGAATAAAATGGGATTAATAGATTTGAGGACAAAATAAACATTTATTTTTATTAGGCACAGGTTGATAATGTTAATATTTCCAAATTATGCTGGAATTCAGTGAAAGTTTTCTGTTCTAAATTTACATTCGAAGGTTAAGGAAGGAAGGGAAGAAAATGTTACTTATTTTTTTAAAGATATTAATGTTAGAAAGCCATCTCAATTCAGAAAATAAATTGTGCTAACCTCTGGAATTACAGTGAAGACAAATGTACTATATGGACTATAAAATGTTGGAATCAAGAAATACTTCCTAAGGGCAAATTGTAACTTTGACCTCTGTATAACTTCCTAACTATGGATAGTTTATATGAAAGCTAGGTAAGATAGTGATTTATACAGTTAGAATAAATAAAAATGAACATTATGGGAAAAGTAAGACTTTTCAGTTAAATTTCTTCTTAAAGTGAATATATTTTCATTGTTCATTCAAGAAATTAGAAAATAAGAATGGAACAGTAAGGAAAACTATAGTGAAATGATGAGGACAGATGGAAATGATAAGAGAATTCTGATAGATTCTAGGTACAATATAGGTATATATAAATCAATTGTCTTTCTTTACACATGCAAAATAAAAGTTTAAACCTGGCAAAATATCTATAAAAAGATAAGCATTCTGAAGAGGGAAAAAACATGATATTAAGATTTAAAAATAACTCATGAGGAAGGGAATCAAAACTGTAATTACTTAAAAACTTATGAGGTTTCTGTGGGTTGAAATTCACTTTTGGGGCTAATGAGAGACACTAGGGAAGAATTAAACACAATGAAAGGCCTACATGTTTTTGGATATTAATATTTTGATTAATAGCATTTTTATATTTACCTAAATTAATATATGTTGATACAAAGAGTTATATCAGCAGGATTTTCTTAAGATTATAATGGTCATAGAGGAAAATTAATCAGAAAAGTTCATTTAAAAAGGACTAATGTATAAGATGTAACTTTTCAGTCATTAAAAATATTATGACATTCAAAATATTAAAACAATGTATCATAGTGCATTTATAGCCTGTTACATTGATTGATGGAAAAATCTAGAACTAGGTCCAGATATACTTCTAAAGCTGTGAGGAAAAGATGGATTATTCAAAAAATTTTTGAGACAACTCATTTGTCATACTGGAAAAAATAACTGAATCTGTAAAGTCAACTTATCTTCAAATGATTTAAAATGCATTGATGATTTTTTCTTAAAAACAAATCCAAGAATATACTGAAAGAGTATACAGAAAAAGTATATATAAATGTGAAATATCTTTACAAGTATGACTAAAAGCTTCTAGAAATAACAAAAAAATGATATTTTATTATATAAGTAAAAATTATATAAATATAATTTTATTATATAAAATTTTAACATATCTCCATTGAAATGAACAGAATAATTCCAAGGAAGAACAAATTTGGGAAAAAATACTTGCAGTAATAATACAGATAAAGTATTAATTTATTAACATATAAGTAACTCATAAAATTACAGAGTAATTTAGTATTTACACTAAATATAAATATAGACTATTGGGAAAGAGAAATATAAAAAATGTGTTGTAAATACAAGAAATTTTCAACCTCACTCATGAATGCATATAAAATTACAATTGAATGCCATCTTAAAACTGCCTGATTGATGAAAATAACAATACTGACCACTTATTTTGATGTTGATGTTAAGTTGCTAACAGGAAAGTAAGTTGATACAAAAATTTGGAGAAAACTTTGGCAATGTTTGTCAAAATGGAAATATACTAGCAATAATACTTCGAGAAATTTATCTAACAGATTTTCTTACAAATGCATGAAAATCTGTTAGTGTAAAAATGTACATGGAGCATTTTGGTAATAATAAAATTCTAAAGAACATAAATGACATTAATTACTGATTAAATAATTGTAGCAAATTGATGGAATGGACTACTACAAAATTTTAAAAGAATGAGGTGATCTTACCTGTCTTTATTTTGAATAAATGTCTAGTTAGTGCTAATCATAGAAGGAGAAAAATCGGTATAGACTATAAACATCTGATTACAGATGTGTATTACATTTAAAAGTATTTGTTCTTTTATAATTTTTTGAACTTTGTACCAAGTGTTCAATTTTGTAAGAAAAGATAGTTTTGTATTACTATAAAACTAAATTAAGAAGAGGTGGTAAGAATACACAGAAGAACTATACAAAAGAGATCTTACTGACCCAGATAACCACGATGGTGTGATCACTCACCTAGAGCCAGACATTTTGGAGTGTGAAGTTGAGTGGTCCTTAGGAAGCATCATTATGAACAAAAATATTGGAGGTGATGGAATTTCAGCTGAGCTATTTAAAATCCTAAAAGATGATGCTGTGAAAGTGCTGCACTTAATATGCCAGCAAATTTGGAAAACTCAGCAGTGGCAAAAGGACTGGAAAAGTTCAGTTTTCATTGCAGTCCTGAAGAAAGGCAATGCCAAAGGATGTTCAAACTACTGTGCAATTGCATTCATCTCACACACTAGCAAAGTAATGCTCAAAATTCTCCCAGCTAGGTTTCAGCAGTACATGAACTGAGAACTTCCAGATGTTCAAGCTGGATTTAGAAAAGGCAGAGGAACCACAGATCAAACTGCCAACATCTATTAGGTCATAGAACAAGCAAGAGAATTCCAGAAAAAAAACATCTACTTCTGCCTCATTGGCTACACTAAAGCCTTCAACTGTGTGGATCACAACAAACTGTGGAAAATTCTTAGAGATGGAAATACCAGACCACCTTACCTGCCTCCTGAAAAAACTGTATGTAGGTCAAGGAGCAACAGTTAGAACTGGGCATGGAACAACATACTGGTTCCAAATTGGGAAAAAAGTACGTCAAGGCTGTATGTTGTCACCTAGCTTATTTAACTTCTATGCAGAGTACATCATGCAAAATGCTGGGCTAGATGAAACACAAGCTGGAATCAAGATTTCAGGGAGAAATATCAGTATCCTCAGATATGCAGATGATATCACACTTATGACAGAAAGCAAAGAGGAACTAAAGAGCTTTTTGATGAAAGTGAAAGAGGAGGGTGAAAAAGGTGGCTTAAAACCCAATTCAAAAAACTAAGAACATGGCATCCTTCACAGCAAATAGATGGGACAACAATGATATAAGGACAGACTATTTTCTTGGGCTCCAAAATCACTGCAGATGATGACTGCAGCCATGAAATTAAAAGACACTTGGTCCTTGGAAGAAAAGATATGACAAACCTAAACAGTGTATTAAAAAGCAGAGACAATACTTTGCAACAAAAATATGTATAGCCAAAGCTATACTTTTTCAACTGGTATGTATGAATGTGAGAAGTGGACCATAAAGAAGGCTGAGAACCAAAGAATTGATGCTTTTGAACTGTGGAGTTGGAGAAGACACTTGAGTCCCTTGGGCTGCAAGGAGATGAAACCAGTCAATCCTAAAGGAAATCAATCCTGAATATTCATTTGAAAGACTGATGCTGAAGCTGAAACTTCAATACTTTGTCCACCTGATGCAAAGAGCTGACTCATTAGAAAGACCCTGATGCTAGGAAAGATTGAAGGCAGGAAGAGAAGGGGACAATAGAAGATGAGATGGTTGGATGGCATAGTCAACTCAATGGACATGAGTTTGAGCAAGTCCTGGGAGATGGTGAATGATAAGGAAGCCTGGCATGCTGCAGTCCATGGGGTTGCAAAGACTCAGACATGACTGAGCAACTGAATAATAACAATAAAACTAAATAATCTAAACAAAATATTGTAAGAATGTGCAGGCATTGAACTCCAACCTTTAAAATTGAACCTCTTAATTTTATAACTGTCATTTATAGTTTTATAGATAACAAAAGCTTCTGTCATCTCTCATCTTAATTTTCCTAAGACGTGAAAATTGTTGAAGCTCTGATGTTTATCTTACTGATTTACATCACCACATAGTTCAGATGAGAATATTTTAAAAAATAACTTCATCTGATATTTGGGCAGCACAATACTGTTCAAAAGAAGTGCTTAACCAAATATTATTTCCTCATATATTAGGAATCTCTAATTAATGAATTCATGCATAAGTTCTAAGCAAACGAATGTGATGCTAGATTTTCTTAATTATAAATCATGACAATCATAATGAGTACAAACTGATATTGTGTGGTCTACAGTAATCAAATACTGACTGTGTAAATCATTAATGCTATTTTTCAGTCAAAAAAATGAAATTTTGCTGTTTCTCAGACTGAACGTTTTCTTGGGTTCGGAAAGCTCTCTGCTGACCAACAGATGGATCAGTAAATAGCAGATGGTTTCATGAGCAGTTCTGTAATCTTAGCCTCCAAAATACTCTACATGCCAAAACTACAGAATTTTGGCCTGTGCTCTTGTGTGGTAAGCCTGCTGTTAGCCTGGTTTTCTGACTGAATTCTTAGCAAAACTGATGTTTTCTGATTGAGCATCATGGCAATGCGTGTACACCTTCCCTCTATATTCCCATTGTTTCAGAAAGCCTTCATGTACAAAGAAAATATCTTAATGGGACCTTACACTAGTCAGTAAGGATAGTTAGATCTTGTATGCTATTTTATAGCTACTTGCTTTTTATCACTTTGGTCTTTATATTTGTGCCAGTTTTTAGACTGAGAATGCTAATATGTTTTTATTTTAAATTTAATGAACCCAAGTAACTGTCTTGCAATTTGTAAGAAAATACATCTTCATTGTAAACATACACATACATACACACACAGAAGGGTATGAAGAAGCCAGGGTTATTCCATCAGCTAAATTAAAATAAAACATGGAATCAACATATTAGTATAAAATCTTTAAAATTCATTTTACACATGTACACATGCATATGTAACTAAACATACACCAACATCTTTTTACACTAAAAGCAAAGTTTATAATAGTTTCCAAATTTTATTTAACTAATAATTTAAAATAAACATATTTCCTTGTTGATACGTTAAATATCCATGCTATTTTAACTACTGCACATGCCATTGCAACATATATATGTAAGACATGAGTAATTAATTACTTGATCATATTTATGCCTGTACTACTTTTTCTCACAGAAAATGAAAAATATCTTTGGATATATGTCTGTGTACACTTCACTTACAGAGTACTTACTGCTGTATGCTATACTCACTCTGTATCGAGAACATTACAAACTTTAACATAAGAACTCCTCTCAATAAATCTGTTAAATAGGTATTATTATTATTTCCTGATTATTGAAAAGGAAATTGCATCTTACAGAGGTAAAGGTATAATTCAGTTAATTAGAATGTAAACTTTAGAAAGGGCTGCCCTGGTGGCTCAGTGGTAAAGAATCCAACTGAAATGCAAGAAATGCAGGTTCAATGCCTGGGTCAGGAAAATGCCCCTGGCAAACGAAATGGCAACCCACTCCAGTATTCTTGTCTGGGAAATGCAATGGATGTAGAAGCCTGGTGGGTTACAGTCCACGGGGTCGTTAAGGAAGTGGATGTGACTTAGTGACTGAACAACAGTATCTGTGGGTTATATTAATTTCAAGAAGGTAGTCAGTAGTTGTTGGAGCAGCAGCAGCAGCTAAGTCGCTTCAGTCTTGTCCGACGCTCTGCAACCCCATAGACGGCAGCCCACTAGGCTCCCTCATCCCTGGGATTCTCCAGGCAAGAATACTGGAGTGGGTTTCCATTTCCTTCTCCAATGCACGAAGGTGAAAAGTGAAAGTGAAGTCACTCAGTCGTGTCCGACTCTTCGCGACCCCATGGACTGTAGCCTACCAGGCTTCTCCGTCCATGGGACCTGCCAGGCAAGAGTACTGGAGTGGGGTGCCATTGCCTTCTCCGTGTTCTTGGAGAACTTTTACATTTTTACATTCTTAATTAGCAAAGCTCTAGCTATGAAACAAAGAAAAAAATATTTTGGTTGTATTTTATAGTGCTGCCCTTATGCATTATTTTATTGTACTAAGTATTAATAACACGGCTTAGCAGACAGATGTCAAAAATCTTTCTTATTGTCACCCCATCCCTCCAGCCTTTGTGCCTTTGTTGTTTTTAGGTATGTACTATCAAGAATGTGCTCCATGCATCTTTCACAACATCATAATCAAAAGGGAGATTACTTCTCTTCTAAGTGAATAGGGAAACTAAAAATAAATAATTTATGAAAATGCACCTGTATCTAGTAGTATACTCCCAAGTTTAGTATAGAACTGGCAATGCTTCTGAATTTTTTCCTTAGTAAAGTTTCTACTTTTGATCCTTCCTGTTTTGCTTCTCACTAAGAATCTTTATACAGGTAATTATTAAACATTGCTTGTGCCACAATCTTTCCTGTTTGACTTCTAGATGTTAACTCTAAGCAACATTAAATGCAATGATTGATATCTGAAGTCTGTTTCTAATTCAGGATGGTTTCAAGATAGAAAGAGTAATGGAAGACTACATTAGTGTTTCAAAAGTCATTGAAAATCCTGAGGAAGCCTAGTAGGTAGTGACTGTAAACATCTTTGAAAAATTATACTAGAAAAAAAATGAGTAAGTCATATTGCTTCTACAGCTATTTATTCTGCTCTCCTATATCCTCAGTGAAGTCTGGAAATGATAGAAAAAGAGGAAGAATTTAGAGTTATCATCCGTATATAGAAAACTTCATAAATAACTTGTTAGATATAATTTAAATTGGACTAAACTGAAGTAAAACTTCAAGGATCTAATTGCAACTCCCTCTCCATAAAGTTAGTGGCATCAGTTAGTACATGATTTGTCCAGAATCACCAACTAATAAATTATTATCCCAGAAAAATTTCCAAAAACTTTTGCAGCATACCACATTAATTCTGTGGAAATTAAATTTTGGCAAATATATTTTTATTTGCAATGACTATTCAAGATTATAAACTACCTAAATATGATAACTGTACAAATAAACTGTGAATATTTCCAACATGCAAAACAAATTTAAGATAAATTTGATAAATGTAAAAATAGAAATATTAAAATAGAATATACTTATTGCTTAGATTTATAAGTCTTAACCACAAATTTTAAGTATCATTAAAGATTGTGGCCACTATAAGTTTAACAATTTCTTTTAAACCTGCTTATTCTCTAAAATATATTTCAGCCTGGGGTCTCTGAATTGATTCTAAGACATAGGCTTGGATGGGAATAGTTTATTAGGAAATTATTCCAAAGAGCAATAGTAAGTGACAAGAGATACATATAAAAAGAATGAAGAACCAATTCAATCAACAAAATCTTATGGTGATTATCAACTTCTCTGAGACCAGTGTTCTATTCCATGAAATCTGAGTGACACAATAAGCATCTCATAATGATGTACACATTGGCCTTCATTTATTATTGGTCAAAGAGGCCTAAGAGGTGACTGTGAACTTCTAAATTGTCCATATGTTGGTCCTGAATGGGTTACACTAGGTTTCCTATTTGTCCATTTCAAACAAGCACAAGAAAAAGAAGCAAAAATTGCATGGCTCTAGACCAAATGTGAAGAACTGTTGGGTTGCTTTGAAGCTGGTTGAAGCAGAGCAGTGACAGGAGTAGCAAAAGGGGAAGAAATGGTTTGAAAAGGACTATAAGAACTGTGCAGTACAATCAATTAGACTTTTAGGGTAATCAAGGATATTAACCATAATTTAGATTATACTATTTAGGTTAATTGAGGAAAACTGTTCTAGTATCAAGGTTAAAACTTCTTGCAAAATTGGATTTATATGGAAAATTATTATCTAAATGCCTATTTATATTCTTTTTGAAGAATTATAATCCTTCATATTTTTCTGCCCATGGGGTAATTTCTAGCATCTCTTATCAGTCACTTTCTATCATTGCTTTCTAGTTGAAATTCCATAAATGTACTATTTGGGCTACAATACATTAATTTTAACGTTCTTAACTACAATGAGGCAGCTTCCTTTGTAACTCTGTCCTAGATTTGACTCAGAATCTAATTCAATATTCTAATTAAAATTAAGTGTTTCAGTGTTGCTTAATATACTACACAGGATTTGCAAAGAAATGTCTACTCTTGTAGCCAATTTAAAGCTTACATCTGAGTATTTTTCAGTCTCACCAGCAGTGCAACTTTATAGTGGGTGATTTTTCATCCTGAGAAATGAATCCAGCTGTGTTGTCACTAAGAAATGGTGGTGTACAGTCTGTTAAATAGCAGGCGATTTAACTAAATCCTGATAACAATGTGCAAATAATGAGATTACAATAACTATGTTAAGCATGGTAAATTCACAGGTTACATTTATTAAAAACACATTTCATGCATTTTTAAAACAAAGTTTTCTCCATTATGAAATCATTTGTCAAGACAGAAATCGTTTGAAGAAAACCATAACAGGCACTTTTAAGAGAAATACTCTTCATTTTGAAAAATATAGTGAGTTTTACAGAAGTACAGTCTGTGACTATTGGGTTCATTTTCTAAATTAACAAAGAATTTTAAAATGTATGTATGACTTGGATTAAAAAAATATCAGGTAAGTGACTTTTAGTTTATATAAAATGTATACAGAACTCTATATGCCTACATATGCTTGCATAGAATTAATACTGTAATCCACATCTTACATAAAAACCTGGGTGCTGAGGCAACTTTCACTTCTAAACATACCCATATGCAGTTCTGAATATGTTAATACGAATGCTCAATCATGCCCACACTGAAGAATCCCCTGTGATGTGCTAATATGCATGAAGAATACCAACTGATAGAAGAAATTTCCCTTCTCATGTTCTTTATACCAACTGCACTTACAGTGCATTTAAATATTACAAGAATTAAGTGCCATCAACAAAATATTGGCAGCAATATGGAAGTAGCATAACCTGGTAACTTATTGATAAAATCACTCACATATTTAAGCCATGATTATGGGAGTAAAATTGATAAGTTCAATGTGATTTAAAGAAGTGAACTTTGGTATAGGATATTGATAATTGAACCTCTGCAAACAAAATCTCTGTATCTCATCTCTAACTCAATTACAGTTGCATTACCTAATACCAATAATGATGGTCCTGAAATAATCTGAAAGGTGAAATCTCGCAAGTATATATGCCATAATACTTTATTAGATGTCAGTTTTATTCTTTATTTACTGTTTATCCTAAACAATGCTCTGTAAGAGCACTATTATTTTCACTTTGTTAATGTGGAAAAATATGAGGGTCACAAGTAGAAACTTCCCAAAATGTGTATAATGTTAGAGCAAGTTCTTGAAATCAAATCCTCTTGGTTCCAAACCTCGCTGTTTCCATAGTATCACAGCCCCTAGCAAATTGTAAAAAATAACAAACTATCTGTTGAAAACAATAGAATAAAATGAACCGAGGAATTTCTAAAAAGAACAAGAAAATATAGAGTATAATAAAATAGGAGTAGACATCTGGAAAAGATAAAGAACACTGAGACAAAGCATTCAGACACTGGGAACATGTATCAGATCTAAATGTGCACAAGCACATGTGAGAAGAGCTCTCTGACATATTTACATCTACAGCGGCTTGTAGCCAAAATGGGTGGAGCAAAACTCAGTGTGTTAAGAAAGAAGACTACAGTTTCTGGAATTCTGTCTCTAAACAGCCAAAATAAGAAGCTAAATGAAATGACTATGTGGTTTCATTTATATTGTCTCCATAAAGATGAGCTAATAATTTATTCACCTTAATTTTATTGTTATATATATGCATAGTGGAGTTGAAGTTTGACTATAGTCCCAATTTAAGATGATAGGTATTAATGAATTAAAGTTCAAGATATATCATTATTTTATAAACATTAATACATATTTTGAGAATTTTATAGTTAGATATGGACACTTATTGCTAATAAGAAACAAGTGAAGTTTTTAGGCAATAGAATAGCCTGTCATTTGATTAACAGGTTAACAATGCAGGACAATTCCTAAAAGTCTTAATGGTGATGTAGTAGCTGAATAAGCGCTTGGCAAACCTTTATTAGTGGGAGTACGTGTGTGTAGATGTATGTTTCTGTGTTTATGTGTGTGTATTTAAAGTGAATTGAAATTCAAATTATATACTATATATACTCTTTAGGCAACTTGTAACTTATATAAGTATGCAAAATACACACTGTACTAACCCAAACCTGCATGTAAAACATAAAGTATATCTTTAAGAAATATATTTTATTATAAACACATTCCTATCTATGAATGTGTATATTTATATATATATATATATATATATATATACCACATAATATGAGAATTAAAGTTGCACCTTTTAACCATCTTATATTTTTAATTTCCCAAACATGTGTAACATGATAATTAGTGATGTAAAATTTCTTTACACTCTTTTTGCTAAAGATGAATCTAGGACTTCCCTTGGTTCCCAGTGGTTAAGACTCCACACCCCCAATGCAGGGAGAATCGGTTCAGTTCTTTGTAGGGGAACTAAGATCCCACAAGCTGTACAGTGCAGCCAAAAATAAATAAATAAATAAATAAATATGAGTCTAGCAAAGGGATATGGGATAGAACACAAGAAGGTGTTAAGAACTGTACAACTTAATCCAGTGATACAGAGGTCCAAATGGAAATGGATGTGAAGAGAGAATTAGCAAAGGACAAAAACAAAAGACAAATGAACAAAGATACAAAACTCAATTTGATTTCAGGAGAAAGACAGGAACTACAAGTAAAACCAAGATCAACTTTTGTGGAGAGTTGAAGAAGATTTAGTATACATCATGGAAACACTAAAACTTTTCTAGCACTGAAAAAATTGTGAATTATGGTAGAAATTTGATCCTGGCTATTTTAAAAGAGGAAAACTTTATAATAATTAGGCTAAAAATATCCCCAAAGGAATAATTACATGTAAACTCTGTGCTTGAAAAAAGTAGACTTCTCTTTGGGTGGGGTGGTAGTAGAAAATTATTCAAAACAAGGCTTTCTTGCAACTACAAAGAGACAATAGAGGATCCAAGGCCACTTTTTCCACTTATTACTAAAATATAACAATTAATTAACTCTTTCTATCAAATATATGAACTTTAAGATAAGCAAATTCAAAGAGGAGAAAGCAAAAAGAACCTTCCAGTTATCACTGAGCTTTCCTTCCAAAGTGATAGGATTCTGTAAAATATTATTAGAGAATACACAGCAACCTGGAGCTAACAGAAAAGCTTCTGGTGCTCATGTGAAAATAAGATAGTGTTCATCTGTCTCTAATCATCCACTAAAATGATGCATCGGGGATAGGTGAAAAAATAGTAATTCCAAATTGTTTACCTATTTTATCTAAATTATTTCTTTTTGCATCATCCAAATACATAGTGTAACCCACTGAAAGAAACTTTAAACATCCACTTGTACCAATTCCTCGCAAATTCTGCTGGAAAAAGTTTCTGAAAATAAATAATACTGCAAAGTGAGTTTGATGTGAAAATGGTTTATGGTAAGCATCACAATTTGGAAGTCTTTTTATAGTTCTAAGGTCTAGTTCTTCTTGGGAATTTTTTTTTAAGAAAAAGAAAAGTGACGCAAATGAAGGAGTTAGTGGTGGTAGTTTTATTGTTTTGGTTGTGTGGTTCACTTGTTTTGATAGTATTTACTTGTTTTTAAATGAAATGAATGTAGTGTTCTTAATTGTCTCTGATTTTTGCATCCAAAGATCATTGCCTCCTTCATCTGGACACCAGAGAAATTCATGGAGAGGAACCAAGTATTTGCTTAAAGGTTATCTCTGTCAAAAATGACAACCAATTTTAAATTTAATTTTGCATAAAGTATGAGAAAATGTTATGATCTCATTGTTTTACATATAGTTGTCTAGTTTTCCCAGCACAGCTTATTAAAGAGGCTGCTTTTTTTCCCATTGTATACTCTTACCTCCTTTGTGGAAGATTAGTTTAACATAGGTGCATGGGGTGATTTTGGGGCTCTCTATTTTGTCCCACTGATCTATGTGTCTGTTTTTGTGCCACTACCATACTGCTTTGATTAATGTAGGTTTGTAGTATAGCCTGAAGTCTGGGGCTGTGATACCTCAAGCTCTGTTCCTTTTTCTCAAGATTTCTTTGACAATTTGGGGTCTTTTGTGGTTGCATATGAATTTTAAGACTATTTGCTCTAGTTCTGTGAAAAAATGTGATGGGAATTCTCAGAGGGATTGCATTAAATCCATAGATTGCCTTGGGTAGTATAGCCATTTTATTCATATTAATTCTTCCAATCCAAGAGCATGAGCTATCTCATTTCTTTGTATCATATGCAATTCCCCTCATCAATGTTTTATAGTTTTCAGAGTAAATGTCTTTCACTTCACTGGTTAAGCTTATTCTTAGGTAAAAATAATTCATCTGATGTGATTTTAAACAGGATATTTTTAAAACCATCTCTCAGATAGTTCACTATTAGTATATAGAAAATAACAGATTTCTGCATATTAATCTTATATTCTATAACTTAACTGGGCTCATTTATTATTTCTAAAAGGTTTTAATGGAGATTTTAGGGCTTTCTATATAAAGTATCATGTCATCTGCAAATTCAGACCATACGGTAAAACCTGAATCCTAAAACCATAAAATTCCTAGAAGAGAACATAAGCAGAATATTCTTTTTTTTTAATTAGTTTATTTATCTATTTTTTAACTTTACAATATTGTATTTGTTTTGCCATACACTGACATGAATCCACCATGGGTGTACATGTTTTCCCCTTCCAGAACCCCCCTCCCACCTCTTTGACATAAATGGTAGCAATGTTTTCTGGTTCTCTCTCCTAACACAACAGACATAAAAGCAAAAATAAATAAACAAGATCTAATTAACCTTTAAAGTTTTTGTACAACAAAAGAAATATATAAAAAAAAGCCTACAGAGTGGAAGGAAAGTTTTGCAAATTATATGACCTACAAGGGATTAATATTCAAAGTGTATAAATAGTTCATACAACTCAATATCAATAAAACCCACAAAGAGCCCACTCAAAAAAAAAAAAAAGTTCAGAAGACCTCAGTTCAGTTCAGTTCAGTCGCTCAGTTGTGTCTGACTCTTTGTGACCCCATGAACCACAGCACACCAGGCCTCCCTGTCCATCACCAATTCCCAGAGTCCACCCAAACCCATGTCCATTGAGTTGGTGATGACATACAACCATCTCATCCTCTGTCATCCCCTTCTTCTTCTGCCCTCAATCTTTCCCAGCATCAGGGACTTTTCAAATGAGTCAGCTCTTCACATCAGGTGGCCAAAGTATTGGAGTTTCAGCTTCAACATCAGTCCTTCCAGTGAGCACCCAGGAATGATCTCCTTTAGGATGGACTGGTTGGATCTCCTTGCAGTCCAAGGGACTCTCAAGAGTCTTCTCCAACACCACAGTTCAAAAGCATCAGTTCCTCGGTGCTCAGCTTTGTATATAGTCCAACTCTCACATTCAAACATGACTACTGGAAAAACCATAGCCTTGACAGGATGGACCTTTGTTGGCAAAGTAATGTCTCTGCCTTTTAATATGCTCTTTAGGTTGGTCACAGCTTTTATTCCAAGTAGTAAGTGTCTTTCAATTTCATGGCTACAGTCACCAACTGCAGTGATTCTGGAGCCCAAAATGTAAAGTCTGCCACTGTTTCCACTGTTTCCCCATTATTTGCCATGAAGTGATGGGACCAGATGCTATGATTGTGGTTTTCTGAATGTTGAGGTTTAAGCCAACTTTTTCACCCTCCTCTTTCACTTTCATTAAGAGGCTCTTTAGTTCCTCTTAACTTTCTGCCATAAGGGTGGTGTCATCTGCATATTTGAGGTTATTGATATTTCTCCTGGCAATCTTGATTCCAGTTTGTGCTTCTTCCAGCCCAGCGTTTCTCATGATGTACTCTGCATATAAGTTAAATAAGCAGGGTGACAATATACAGACTTGACGTACTCCTTTTCCTATCTGGAACCAGTCTGTCATTCATTGTCCAGTCCTAACTGTTGCTTCCTGACCCGAATACAGATTTCTCAAGATGCAGGTCAGGTGGTCTGGTATTCCAACCTCTTTCAGAATTTTCCACAGTTTATTGTGATCCACACAGTCAAAGGCTTTGGCATAGTCAACAAAGCAGAAATAGATGTTTTTCTGGAACTCTCTTGCTTTTTCGATGATCCAGTGGGTATTGTAAATTTGATTTCTGGTTCCTCTGCCTTTCCTAAAGCCAGCTTGAACATCTGAAAATTCAAGGTTCACATATTGTTGAAGCCTGGCTTGGAGAATTTTGAGCACCACTTTGCTAGTGTGTGAGATGAGTGCAATTGTGCGGTAGTTTGAGCATTCTTCGGCATTGCCTTTCTTTGGGATTGGATTGAAAACCCATCTTTTCCAATACTGTAAGAATGACTATCATCAATCAATCTACAAATAACAAATGCTGGTGAAAATGTGGAGAAAAGCAAGACCTTGTACAATGTTTGTGGGAATGTAAATTAGTACAGTCACTGTAGAATAAATGAATGTCAGCATTCAATTATTTGAGGCTTCCTCAAAAAAGTAAAAGAAGAACTACCATATGATCCAGCAATTCCACTTCCAAGTACATATCCATAAAAAACTAAAACATTAATTCAAAGAGATATATGCATCCCAATGTTCATAGCAGCACTATCTATAATAGCCATGATATGGAAGCAGTCCAGCCGCTCATTGACAGACCAATGAATAAAGAAGATGTCAATGTCATATATATATATATATATTACCCATATAATATATATATATATATATTACCCAGCCATAAAAAAGAATGAGATTTTTCCATTTGCAACAATGTGTATAGATCTAGAGAATATCATGCTTAGAGAAATAAATCAGGCAGAGAAAGACAAATACTGTATGACACCACTTATATGTGGAACCTAAAAAATAATAGAAACGGATATATACAGCAAAACAGACACTTACAGATATAGAAAACAAACTAGTGGTTGCCAGTTGTGAGAAGGGAGGGTAGGTACTTTAGTGGTATGGGATTAAGAGATAAAAGCTACTATTTATAAATAGATAAACAAAAAGGATATATTTAACATCATAGAAGATTAAAAACATTATTTTCCAATCACATTTAATGGAGCATAATCTGGAAAAATATTTAATTACGGTATACCTTTAATATGTTGTATCAAAGGGGTGGAAAGGGCTGGGGGGTGGGAGGGAGACAAGAGGGAGTGGTCATATGTATACTTATGACTGATTCATGTTGTTGTATGGCAGAAGTCAACAGAACATTGCGAAGCAATTATCCTCCAATTAAAAATAAATTAAAAAATATTCATCGAAATAAAAACAACCAATAATATCTATATCAGTAGGTTCAACAGGCAGACTTCATTCTCCAACCCGCTTTATTGCAAAGCAGCATTTACCACAGCAAACCACTTCTCTTTAAACACACATCTCCCGCTTCTCCCTAGTGTGTAGGCTCTTGGCTTTCCCCTTAACCTCTCTTGATGATCCTTTTATGTCTCTCTTGCCAATTTTTCTCCCTTAAGACAATTGTCAAGCAACAGAATCCCTCAGTCTTTTTCTATAATTATAGATCTTTTCTGAGGTGATTGAGTCTACTCCTTATGTTTTAATGAGCATTCATAGACATATACACCCAATCCTATACTTCCAGTCTTCTGAGTTTTAGATTTATATATATGTGTGTGTGTGTGTGTGTGTGTGTGTGTGTGTGTGTGTGTATTCAATATTTTTGGTTGGATGAATCAGAGGACCTCAACGTACTTTGTTCAAAATAGATGTCAAATCTCTTCTCCAAAGAAGATATACAGATGGCCAATAGGCATCTGAAAAGATGTTCAACACTGCTAATTATTAGAGAAATGCAAATCAAAACTACAATGAAATATCACCTCACACCAGCCAGAATGTCTATCATCAAAAGAACCACAAACAATAAATGCTGGAGAGGGTGTGGAGAGAGGGAAACCCTCCTACACTGCTGGTGGAAATGTAAATTGGTACAGCTCCTATAGAGAACAGTATGGAGGTTCCTTAAAATAATATAGAGCTACCATATGACCCTGCAATCCTACTCCTGGGCATCTATCTGGAGGAAATATGTGATCTGAAAGAATGCATGCACCCCAATGTTCATTGCAGCACTGTTTACAATAGCCAATACATAGAAGCAACCTAAATGTCCATTGACAGAGGAATGGTTAAAGAAATGTGGTATATTTATACAACGGAATATTACCCAGCTATTAAAAAGAATGAAATAATGCCATTTGCAACAACATGTATGGACGTAGAGAGTGTCATCCTGAGTGAAGTCAGACAGAGAAGGAGAAATATCATATGACATCCATTATATGTGAAATCTAAAAAGAAATGATACAAATGAACTTACTTACAAAATGGAAAGATACAGATTTACAAAACAAACATTGTTGCCAGAGTTAAGGGATAGTTAGGGAGTTTGGAATGGTCATGTACATACTGCTGTATTTAAAATGGATAAGCTGCTCAACATTATGTAGAAGTCTAGATGGGATGGGAGTTGAGGGAGAATGGACACATGTACATGTATGGCTGAGTCCCTTAGCTGTTCACCTGAAACTATTACAACATTGTTAATTGGCTCTACCCCAATACAAAAGAAAAAAAAACCCTAAAAACAAACAAACAAACAAAAGAAAACAGGTGTCAAATCATTATACAACACTTCTTCCCCAAATTATCCTTGTCTATGTTCCCTGAAGTGAAAGTCGCTCAGTCTTGTCTGACTCTTTGTGAACCCATGGACCCGCCAGGCTCCTTTGTCCATGGAACTCTCCAGGCAAGAATACTGGAGTGGGTACCCATGCTCTTCTCCAGGGGATCTTCCAGACACTGGGATTGAACCTGGGTCTCCTGAATTGCAGGCAGATTCTTTACTAAATGAGTCACCAGGGAAGCCCCCTCAATGTTCTCTATATCAGCTAATTCTGTGAGAATCAACTTGCTTGAGCCAGGAAACTGAAAAATTTCATTAGCAACTCCCTTTACAACTCTCTCACTTCTTAATCAACTGTATTGCTTCCCCATTAACATACCTATTTGTTATCCACTTCTCTCCATTTACATTAACAAACTTAGTTTGTTTTTTTTTTAAGAAGTATTCTTTGTTAGATGTACCGCTTTAGCCACCTAATTGGTATCTACACATATAGTGTACCTTCCACTTACTTCCCTATATAGGAATTTAAATGATGTTAAAAATATTCAATTTCATGTTTGACAGTCTTCATTATGATCTTACTCTCCTTTTCACTTTACACTTAGCTCCTGCAAATTTTGATACTAATGCTCTACTGCAAACAATTAATCAATATTGGCACACTTTACTTCAAATGTTTGGCAAGATATTAAAACTAAATGTTTATAGAACTACGAATAATATGTAAGTATGTGTGTGCATCTGTATGTATCCAGGTATACATACTGGTATAGTTATGTCTTCTTAGAGATTTGAGTTCTTTATCACTATGCAAAGTTTCTTTTTTATTCCTGATATTTTTCCTTGCCCTAAAGTCCACTCTGTCTGAAATTAACATGGATATTACAGATTTCCTTTGATTAGTGTTAGCAAGGTTATCCTTCTCCATCACTCTCCTTTCAATCTGACTTCTTATAATTAAATGGGTTTCTTTTAGACACAGATAGTCTGATCTCCCGGAGAAGGCAATGGCAACCCACTCCAGTACTCTTGCCTGGAGAATCCCATGGATGGAGGAGCCTGGTGGGCTGCAGTCCATGGGGTCGCTGGGAGTCGGACACAACTGAGCGACTTCAGTTTCACTTTTCATTTTCATGCATTGGAGAAGGAAATGGCAACCCACTCCGGTGTTCTTGCCTGCAGAATCCCAGGGACGGCGGAGCCTGGTGGGCTGCTGCCTATGGGGTCGCACAGAGTCGGACACGACTGAAGCGACTTAGCAGCAGCAGCAGCAGAAGTCTGATCTCCTTTATCCATTCTGATAATTTTGGCCTTTTCACTGTATATTTAAGTCATTTATATGTAAAATGATTAAAATATAAACGCTTGTGACTACTTTATAGTTATTGCATTTGTTCTTTGTTCCTTTTCCCTCTCTTCTTTTGCCTTTGCTTGCTTGAACTGAGCATTTTATGTGATTCCATTTTCTGCCCTTTCTTCTTGAAATTTTGGTTAGTGATTGCCCTGAAGTTTGACAATATTAATTAATCTGTGTCTCACTTCACATAACACCATACTGTTTCACATGTAGGATAGATACCTTGTAGCACAGTATTCCAAATTCCAAATTCCTACCCCAATTGTTTAAGACACTGCTGGCATTCACTTCACTTACACAAATGTAACAATTACCCAATATAGTGATAATACTTTTACCCTAACCAAAATATTTTAGATCAATTAAGAATATGTAAAAGTTTCATTTTACTTTTATATATTTCTTCTCCCAAGGTTTTTTATTCTTTATGTAGGTTGTAGTTTTTTACCTATCTAATTTTTCTTGTCCCTGAGAAGTTTTTAATGTTTTTTTTTAACTTTTTATTTCCCTCCTGGGAAGTTCTTCTGCTTGAAATTGGATAATTTATTCCATGGTTTAAACTCCATGTACAACACTTGCATATAATTTTTCTACCCTATATTTTCTTTCATTCCATATTACCTGTGAAAGACTAGTTCTGTATTTCACAAATTTGTGTTTACATATGTGTGATTACGTGCATATATGCAGTTGTTTCAGGTTAGGTTGAGAGCAAGTGTTTGATAAGTAGACATTTTATTTGAATTTACAGTCAAAATATGGCATAGAATTTTGGTGTACTGCTTTAGCTTTGGTTAAAGCTTTTTATTTGTAACACAGAGTTTCCATTTTATATAAACAAATAAGTAGATATCACCTTGAATGGGTTGATTTTTACCTCAACCAAAGCTAGAGTCGTCAGGTAATACATAATGTCTGCACCAGCAATGATGAATCTTTTAAAGTCACCTCTACCTACTCAACTGTAATATTTTCTGAACAATTGCATATCTTTGATATTTACCCATGTCACCTATGCCACAGTTACATCTGTTTTCAGGGGAAAATTATATTTGAGACATGGAAAACAGCAAAAAATAGTAAAAGTTGACTAAGTATTTATTAAGGCATTTTTGCACAGATTTTCACTAATCTTGATTGACAGGATGAATCTTGAGAGGTGAATGATTCACTGAAATATAGCTTAAATCAACACAATGCTATAAGAACTATTCTCATACTATATAAGTGATGGAATGGCAATAAAATATTTTATTGTATTTATAGATGAAGATACCATATAAAATATTTCCCCATGAATGCTAATTAATTAGAAGTGATACTAAATATGGGGTATTTTATGTAAAAAGTGAAATAGTAATGTACTTCACATCAAACATGCATGTGTTTTTGCTGTTTATCTGCAAGAGACTCAGATCTTCCATTAATGTTTGCATTTCTAAGAACATATTGAGATGTTAATATCATATTCAACTTTATGTAGTATTAAATTAAAAAATAAAATTTTCCTAATAATTGTTTGTGAATGCATTTTAGCAGCAAACATTGTAGGATGAAGCACTCAGAAAGCTGTCTTTTGGTTCAAGAAACAGTTTAGGATGAAACTTGCTTTATCACAGAAAATTGCTTTATCCTTTAGCTTTGCTTTCCTTTCATTCCTCCTGCTTCTTTCCAACCACAATCCCATACAAAATCTGGCACAAGACTAATCATTGATTCATGTAGAAATTTGTTTAAATTTTGGCTAGAAATCAATTTAAAGCATATCTATTGTAGAGTAAGGATATTAAATAGTTTAACATCCCTAACAATTTAGATGGAAAATCAAACTGCTGAATTTTTCAGCACACTGAAATCTTTTCACTAAATATTAAATTATGTACAAAATTTAAGCTTTTTTAGGGCAAGTCATGCTTTATTCCTCAAAGTTATTGACATGGTATTTCTCTCACAGTATGAATTTAATTAAAAAAATCATCTTATTGAGAAGTGAATAGAAGAGCTAATTCAGAATGAAATTGATGTAAGAACATGCTTCTGAGTATATCTTAATTTTTGGTAAGCTGTTCTCAATGTTCCAAAGCCAAATAGAATATTGAATATGATCATCCCCTCAAGAATTTTCAAGTTAATATGCTAGAGGCACTACTATATAAGATAGTGATAAAAAAAAAAAAAAACTAAATGATATAATGTCAATAAAAAAACATTAATATCTAACTTGGAAAATCAGCATATACATAAATAGCACAAAATTAAGCTGTTTTGACAGGTTTGAGTCAGTTTAATGGAAAAAGAGACTGATTCCAGGATCTAAGTAGGTCCTACTTAATAAGGCCATTTTCTCTATCAGGTGGGTCCCACTATTACATAGTAAACTAGAAGCTCTCCTTGAAGTAGAAATATATAATGAAGGCTACAAAAGTTGGGTACTTCTGTCAAAACTCTTTTCAACATAAATATACCTCTGCCAGACCTGAGTATATTTCTGTGCATATTTTTCCCAGGAAAACTTAATTTTTGCAGTATGTTATGCAATAGTTTTGCCTGTCTCTAGTTTTTTATATTCTACAAGGTCATATAAATTGAATCATACAGTATGGAACATTTTCAGTTTAGTTCCTTTTATTTATTATAATGCTAGTATCGCTTTGTTTGCTTGGTATTTTTCTGGTTTGTTTTCTCTTGGTTTGTTGGATACTTGTATTTGTATTTTGATGTCTATTCTTAATTTTGGAAAATCCTCTGCTGTTATTGATTTTGGAATTCTTTTGAATCTTACCTTTTTGTTTTCATTCTGATAATCCAGTTTAAATATATATATATGTGTGTGTGTGTGTACATGTGTCTATATATATATGTATATGTATTACAGTTTATTATTGTATCACACCTCTTGGAAACTCATTTCATTTTATATATATATATACATATATTTTTTTTTTCCTTTTTTGTGTTTCAGTTTGGGCCATTACTACTAGTCTATCTTTGAGTTTGCTGATTCTTTCCTCAGCTATGTCTAATTCACTGATGAGCTCCCAGAAGTTGTTCTCCATCTATTTTTACCATATATTAAATTTTCTGCTTCTCTTTGACTCATTCTTGTAATTTTTATGTCTATCCTAAAATTCTCCATCTCTCCATGAATATTATCTCTCTTTTCCATATAATGTCTAACACAACATTTACAGGTACTTAATTTCCTTACCTGATAGTTACAACATATGTCTTACCTGACTCTTATTCTGTTAAATTATTTATCTAAATATTGTTTTTGTCTTGTGTTCTCATATGTCTCATAAATTTTGTATTAAAGTCAACATTGTGTGTAGGGTAATGGATACTTAGATAAATAATGGTTCATTAAATGTCTTACTTGCTGGGCTCTGGTAAGTCAATGCTTGTATCCCACCTCTTCTTGTTTCTTTCTATGTTTCAGTTTAGATTGTCTTTGAACTTTAGCTCTCTGATTGTTTGACAAACACAACTGCCTTTTACACTGCATTTCTTATGTTTGAAATCTAGCAATCCCCAGACAGGCTTTCTTGGTAATATACACTTTCCTCTTCCCCATCCCTGACTTAGAGAAAACATTTCAGTCTCTTGAACCTTCCCTGAGTTTCAGAAAGTCTGGTTCAAGATCTAATGATTAGAGGAGTGAGAACTTGCAGAAACAAACAACAACAGGGCATCAAGGGTGGGGTCAGGGGTGGAGAGCTGGAGAATTGGTAGCAATTTAAACAATAGATCAGCTATATAGCAGAGTCACAGGGCCTTTATTTCCTCTCTGAAGGCCACAAATAACAATGTCTGGCACACATTCCTAAGTTGTTTTACAGAAAGAAGACTCTCACCAGATGAGACACTGCTGATTACAGCATGTAGACCCCAGACAGGCTAGAACAAGAGGCTGATGATTGAGATTCCCACAACATCTCTCTGTTACCTCATCATTCACAAATCAGTGACCCTCTCCCTAACACTGTCTTTAAAAATCCTTCCCTGAAAGCCACTGGGTAATTCAGGTCTTTGAGCATTAGCCACCTATTCTTCTTGCTTGGCACCCTACAATAAATGCTGTACTTTTTTTTTTTGCCACAACCTCAGAGTCAGTAGTTTGGCTTTGCTGTGGATCTGTTGAGCAGACCCAAGTTAGTCTGGATAGCAGGTTTTCTCATTGTTCCTGTAGGAATATGTACATTTATATCATAGACCTATATTTGTGTCTACCTATCATTTATCTATCTATATAATAATATTAATCTTTACTCCCCTCTTTTGAATTTAACTGAATATGTTACTAATCCAATTTTCTTGTATTGTTTTTATCAGAAGCTATCAGATGTAGAATGTTATTGTATCAGAGTGCTTGACGTGATGTAATTAACACTTCTAAAGAGAAAACCTTTTTTATCAATATATAGAATATTTTATCATTTATTTTGGTCCCACAGATAATTCAGTCATTTTTATCTGAAAAATGACTTTCGTAAATAAATAAAAGGAAAAAAAAACACAATATAGCATAATCTCAAGAAGACAATTTTCAAGGTCTGTTTACATTAATGTTTTATAAGATTTATGAGTTGACTTTGTCTTTTTATGTTTGATGGGCAGACTGGTGAAAGCTGGAAAATTAAATGTCTACATAGAATAAAATCTGTTTAAAGCAATTGGATATTTGTTCTTTTTTGCTCACATATGTTTGTATATATATTTAAAATACATACCATTTCTTATTATGTTGACAGCATTCTTTATACTATTTAGTAGTATTTATACTTCTATTCAGTTGTATATCAATTGTATATTTTAAACAACACAACAAATAAATCAATTCATTAATTCAGTCATATCTAAGAAACAGGCTCATCTATTTCTACATTTAAAAGTTCCAACTGTTAAAAAAAAAAAAAAACTTCAGTGTAAAAACTGTTTATTTATGTATTTTTTTAATCTCAAGGGGGTTTTTCTCTTCTATTACTTTTTCCTGGTTGGTCATGAATTTGCCTACATTTCTTGTCTCTTCAATGCATTTTAATTATGCATAAAACAAAAAATTATATATGAATAATAAAAATGCACTCAGAATAAAAAAAAAAGAATACTCCATTCAGTGCAATAGTATTGAGTGTCTATTACCCTGCAAGGACTTCCCTGGTAGCTCAGCTGGTAAAGAATCCAGTTGCAATGTTGGAGAGCCCAGTTCAATTCCTGGGTCAGGAAGATCTCCTGGAGAAGGGATAGGCTATCCACTCCAGTATGCTTGGGCTTCCCTGGTGGCTCAGATGGTAAAGAATGCATCAGCAACGTGGGAGACCTGGGTTCAACCCTGGGTTGGGAACATCCCCTGGAGGAGGGCATGGCAACCCACTCCGGTATTGTTGCCTGGAAAATCCTCATGGAAAGAAAAGCTTGGTGGGCTGCAGTCCATGGGGTCAGAAAGAGTCAGACATGACTGAGAGAGTAAGCAATATGTAATATGCACATTACATATGTAACATATATTAAGTAATATACACATTACACTGCATATCTAAGATTATATAAAAGTAGACCTATTTTCTTTTCTGATAAAATATTTAGAAAAATTTGCTGTTAATAAAAGCAAATGTTGATTTTTATAAATGCCTATTAAAGGATTTCTTTAGAGAGTCTAGAAGGTATCTCCTGAAAAGGTGATACCTGAAACAAATTTCAAATACATAATAATATGATATTGTTAATTTTAACAAAAAGTTAATCACTGGAAGTTAGCCAAATCTTTTCAATCTCATTAAAGACATTTGTTTGTATATGCCTCTTCTCTGTATTCTTTAATTAACATCTATGTCTTTCAGAGAAAGTGACAATTAGCTCTCCATAATTTTGTGGCAATGATTTAGGTTAATTACCATTAAACACATTTCAGTATTCTTTTCTGATAATTAGACAATGGTATCCATTCAGTACAAGCATTTATTCTTAACTGAAATAATTTTGGTGATAATGTTAACTCATCACTATATTTAATTTGGAGAAATATTTGTTGCCCATGAGATAATAAGCGAGAACAAGAATGCAATTCCTTTAAAACTTTCACTTTTTGAAAAAAAATTGTTGACATATTCTCAAATTTTCTCCCATTGTGAATCACTTATGCTTTTCTTTGATAATCTTTTTGAGAGAAATTTAATTAGGCTCCCTATAAAGTAAACTCTTGCTATACATTAAGGATCTAGGAATTAGGGAGGAAAGAAATATCATTTTGTAAAATATTGGGTTTCTCTCAAATCTCTTGAAAATTTCCACAGCTGCATGTAGAGTTAGGTAACATGTAAAACAGAAATAATCCTTTCATCCTAAAATCAAAGTAAAGGCTAAAAATGAAAACAACAACCACAAACAAAGAGTAAATGTACAGAATAGGAGAAAATATTTGCAAACGATGTAATTGAGAAGAGACTAATCTCCAAAACAAACAAAGAGCTCATGCAGCTCAGGATCAAAAAAACAAACAACCCAACAAAAAAAAGGGCAGATCTAAAAGTACATTTTTCCAAAGAAGACATACAAGTGGCCAAAAGGCACATGAAGAAATGCTCAAGACTGCTAATTATTAGAGAAATTCAAATGAAGCCTACAATGAGGTATAACCTCACATCACTCAGAATGGCCTACATCAAAAAGTCTATGAACAATAAATGCTAGAGATGATGTGGAGAAAAAGAAACCAACCTATAATGTTGGTGGGAATGTAAACTGATGCAGCCACTATGGGGAACAGTATGAAGGTTCCTTAAAAAACTAAAAATAGAATTACCACATGATCTTGCAATCCTATTCTTGGGCATACAGCTGGAGAAAAGCATACTTTGAAAATACACATGCACCTCAGTGTTCATTCAAACAGTGTTTACAATAGACAGGACATGGAAACAACCTAAAATGTCCATTGACAGATGAATGGATAAAAAAGATGTGTGTGTGTTTGTGTGTGTGTAAGATATAGATATATAAAATATATATACACACATGTATAGAAGGGAACATTATTCAGTCATAAAAAGAATGAAATAATGCCATCTGTAGCAACACGGATGGACCTAGAGATTATCATACTAAGTGAAGTAAGCTAGACAGAGAAAGACAAATATCATATGATATGACTTATATGTGTAATCTAAAAAATATTAAAGTGAACTTATTTACAAAACAGATTACAAACATAAAAAAAAAACTTCTGGTTATCAAAGGGAAATGACAGAGGGATAAATCAAGTATTTGGGAATAAAATATACACATATACATTGCTATATATAAAACAGATAACCAATAAGGGCCTACTGTTAAGTGTAGTTATGCAGAATTTGACCATGTAAACTTCATATGCAATAACAAAATATTTAGGTTTTCTTTTGGATTACTGAAGAATTTGGATTACTTGAAGAATTTTAAATGAATATAATTTTCTGGGTCATGCTTGAGAGATACCACTGTGGCTGCTGTGGGATTATGAATATAAGGAAGGAGAAGATAGAGATAAAGACAGGCAGAGCTAGTAGGGAAGTTTAACATAGCACAGTGATCAATGGTAGTATTTAGACTCAGAGTTACATCAATGGAGACAGATATATTGTCAAATTTAGTTATACTTAAAAGTTATAGTCATTAGGATAAAAAAAAAAAAAAACTGGCCTGTATTTGAGATGATATATGATGCCTCATTTCAATTTTGGTCGAGAAACTGGGGACATTGTGGCATTATTTATTGAAATGGAAAATTTGTCAGAAGAAGTAGAATTAAGGCTGGAGGTTTGGGTAGGAAAATGTTAATAATTAAGTATTTGCATTCAGCAGTTCTAATAGACATTTCAGCTATCCAAGTGGAAGTGTAAAGTAGGCACTTGGATATATGAGGTTTATGCTCAATGGAATATTCCAGAGGGAGATAAAATGAGCACATATTTCAAGTTTTGAAAACTGATACAGAAATACCATACAATTTTGCTCATTTCACGTGCTAGCAATGTAATGCTAAAAATCCTTCAAGCTAGGCTTCAACAATATGTGAATTGAAGACTTCCACATGTACAAGCTAGAGTTAGAACACGCAAAAGAACCAGAGGTCAAATTGCCAACATTCACTGGATCACAGAAAAAGCAAGAGAATTTCAGACAAACATCTACTTCTGCTTCACTGATGATGCTAAAATCTTTGACTGTGTGGATCACAACAAATTGTGAAAAATTCTTAAAGAGATGGGAATACCACACCACCTTACCTGTCTGCTGTGAAATCTGTATGCAGGTCAAGAAGCAACAATTAGAAACAGACATGGAACAATGGCCTGGTTCAAAATTGGGAAAAGAGTATATCAAGGCTGTATGTTGGCACCCTACTTATTTAACTTATATGCAGAACACATTATGCAAAATGCCAGGCTGGATGAATCATAAGCTGGAATCAAGACTGCAAGGAGAAATACCGAAAACCTCAGATATGCAGATGATACCATCCTAATGACATAAAGCAAAGAGGAACTAAAATAACTTCTTGATAAAGGTGAAAGAGGAGAGTGAAAAACCTGGCTTAAAACTCAACATTTCAAAAAATGAAGATCATGGCATCTGGTCCCATCACTTCATGGCAAATACATGGGGAAAAAGTGAAAGCAGTGACAAATTTTACTTTCTTGAGCTCCAAATTCACTGCAGACAGTGACAGCAGTCATGAAAATAAAAGACACTTGCTCCTTGGAAGAAAAGCTATGTCAATCCTAGACAAGGGTAATAAGAAGCAGAGAAATCACTTTGCTGACAAAAGTCTACATAGTCAAGTTGTGTCCGACTCTTGGTGACCCCATCGACTGTAGCCTGCCAATCTACGCTATTCATGGGATTCTCCAGGCAAGAATACTGGAATGGGTAGCCATTCCCTTCTCCAGAGGATCTTCCTGACCCAGGCATAGAACCAGGTCTCCCATATTGCAGGGAGATTCTTTCCTGTGTGAGCCACCAGGGAAGCCAAAGGTATTGTTTTCCAGTAGTCATGTATGGATGTCAGAGTTGGACCTTAAAGAAAGCTGAGCACCAAATAATTGATGCTTTCGAACTGTGGTGCTGAAGAATACTCTTGAGAGTCCCTTGGACTGCAAGCAGATCAAACCAGTCAATCCTAAAGGAAATCAAATCTGAACATTCTCTGGAAGGACTGATGCTGAAGCTACAATAACTCTTGCCACCTGATGAGAAGAGCCAACTCGGTGGAAAAGACTCTGATGCTGGGAAAGATTGAGAGCAGGAGGAGAAAGGGGCAACAGAAGATGAGATGGCTGGATGGCATCACCGACTCAATGGACATGAGTTTGAGCATACTTCAGGAGATAGTGAAGGACAGGGAAGACTGGCGTGCTGCAGTCCATGGGGTCACAGAGTCAGAAACGACAAAGTAACTGAACAACAATAACAATTGGACATGTAAATTAATTCTATATTTTTGTTTCATTCATTCATCCTGATATCTAAAATTACTTTTATTTACTTTATTCTTCTTCACGTTTAAAATTTGACTTTGCTAGTCTTATATTCATTTAACATATTTCAACAAATTTTTATTGAGAACCTACACCAAAATAAAGCCTAATGTTAACAATATTTAAGGATGATGATTATATTCTTTCTGATCTCAAGTAGCTCACAAGCCTGCAAGGGATACAGAAGATGTAAGTTGCATCATAAAATAATATGGGTAACATCTCTGAAAAGGGAACATTTGAGTCTGTGCAGCAGTTACACTTCAGTTTTATTTTGAAGGGTAGATAGACTTTTTAAAGAAAGTCATCTAGATAGAAGTTATTCTTGGGTATTCATATTAACAGAAACTATGTGTATGAACGAATAGTGTTTCTAATAATGAACATAATCAACGAATAGTGTTTCTAATAATAAGGTGTACTATGGGGCAGGAGTGTTGTGTCGAGTTTAAAATCAGTGAGATTACCAAACTCAAAAGAAATTTTAGTAGAAATTTGGTTTCCCCCTTAGGCATTTGCTAGCAATTAGTAATAATAGCCACAAGGGATTCCCTTGTTGCTCAATCAGTAAAGAATGCCTGCAATGCAGGAGACCTGGGTTCGATTTACAGTAATTCCTTTTTAGGCAGTGAATATATGGACTTGGGGAGATTTGCATGGTTGTTTATATGTCACTTTGATCCAAGTAACATTTTGGTTTATTAAAACTATATATATTTATGTACTTATATTTTAATTTTTTAACAACAACATGGCTTCAGGATACAAACCAGCTATTTCACCAAATTCAACACTAAAGGATATATGTATTGTCTTTTGTCAGATGCATAATCATCTCCAAAGTGTCATATTACTAAGTGATGTTAAGCTCATTAAAATCATTTTTTCTTTACAAAGAACATAATCCCCAAATTACACTGTAGTTGTCTTATTGCTCTTTGTAGTTGTTCTTTACTGACTTAAAAATTAGCAATTATATATTAATAACCTCATATTTAAGTTGAAGAATATATTTCAGAATGGTAACTCTGTCCCATCATCCCCTTTCCTATTTTTTTAACTATTTTCAGTATTGCTGAAATTCTTAATAATATGATTCAGTCAAATACAAAGTCACTACTTTATCAGAATAAAAATATATGGAGAATGAAATTAGCAAGCTAATACACAATAGGGTATTTGTGTATTTGTTTCTATGAGCCTACCTAGTTATTAGTAAATTTTTAGATATATTTGCAGAACACGCACCAGCAAAAGAACAGAAGTAATATGTTTACCAGAATATTTATAAGCTACCCAATTGATAAATCTGTTTTGTATCATTGAGAAGCATGAAAATATGAATTTAGAATTGGAGGGCTTTGTTATCTAAATTTGTCTGATCATATTTAATCTTTCAGAAAAAAAAAAAGGAAATGTTTTGTTGTACTAAAACTGCCAATCTGTATTTGGAATCTTTCATGCATCCATGCATCTTCTACTGTGAAATCATGATGATGGTATATGATTAGAACTGTCAAAGTTTTATGTGCTCTTTTGAATTTCTAATTTACCCCTTTTTAACTTGACAGGCGATGATTCTTTTTCCTATCTTTAAGACACTGATGAAAATATTTACATATTAACAAAATCCCACACTTCCCCACACTTTTTACAAATGATGAGTACACAAAAGTGACACTGTTTGAAGTCACACATCACAGCATTTGATTCATCTTTTTTCAGCCCTTAGTCTTGACAGGTGCTGATGGTTTGCTTCCTATCTTAGTAACTGCTGCAAGCTGTCACATCTACTTCCAATTAATACATATCTGTTACAGTCCAGAAGCTCTACCAAATGCAAAACTACAAAATATTTCTTCAGCTTCCACTAAGCAGGTGTTGCTATGGTATCTGGTCTAGCAGACAAAGTGATATGGCCTGTTTCTAACAAGTATATTGCCAATAATTATACCTACCATTTTTACTTGTAGACAAAAGCCATCAGTGTCATAATAGAACTTTGACTTTCTAAGTAACTTTGTAAAATACAGAAAAAATTCAGTAAATACTTTACATTCCCCACACATGTTGACTGATACTAATTTAACTCTATTGTGTGTGTGATTCCTTCTTTAATTTGAAAAGTTGGTCTTCAAGAATATCATTTAGGCTTTCACAAATTCCAAATGTTATGCTACTGCATCGCCATTTTATGAATATTAAATCATTAAAGTTATCACACTTTCACTAGAATGTATTAAATTCTGACTAAAAAACTACAAGAAAAAATAGCCTAAAGAAGGATATTTTATTGCTTTATCAGGGAATTTCAGGGTGATATTTCAGGAAAGAAAATGTAGATTAGTAGGTAGGTAGGTAAGTAAATAGTTGATAGATGTATACATACATAGATACTGGATATTTTTTAATGAGTAGATTTTTTGATCTCTTAAATAATTTTTACTGGTGGTCTATGCTTCTCATTCTCATTTAAGAAATTATCAATTAAGTTTTTTATAATCAAAATAAGTGTTTAAGAAAAACAAAATTAAGTACAAATGACATTCTTTATATTGATATGAAGACACTTATTTCTCTCATAAATTATATTGAAATGGCAATAAGATTCAGAGTGGACTGTTTTGTATCTCAAAGTGTGTATATAAGTGAAAGAGTAATATATAACTGTTTAGTTCTTGTCAGAGCAAGAGAACCTCAGTTTGATGAGCATAGTAATATTAATTAAATTTCTTTGCATTGTGTCAGAATCAGCAGATAAGCGTAAGTGGCTGTGTAAGAGAATGGAATCTGAACAAGCAGCTGACTGTTACAGTGCTTGAGAAAGTGAGGCTGAGCAAGATAATGTCTTTCTGAGTGTCTGTATCTTTTCGTAATTGATAATATTTGTTTAAACAAATGGAATGGAAGAGAAACTAAACACTAATAGAAAGATGACAGAGGAGAAAAAGGTCATATGCTTCATTAATAGAATATGAATATAGATAGTTTTAATTGAGTCAAGAAGAAAAGATACTGTTTTGTGATGCCAGAAAACATATTTCATAAATGGTCTGTACAGCTAAATGCCTAAGTGCATTCTACTCAAGTGAAGTTCAGTTTAGAATGTTCACACAATTCATTGTGTTCATTTACTCATTTTTAAAAAAATACTTCACTGCTATATTACAAATTCTGTCTTTAACACTGGCTAAGTAGTGGGAACATAATACAAGTAACAACTCCATTCATTTAAGAGATGATATTCATTGACTTAAGTTTTGGGTATTTTGTATATATCAGCAAATAAATCTAACCAAGATCCTTGACCTCTCACAAGTTATATTTTAGCATGGAGATTTAATATAAAAAGCCATCCATAAATAAATGTAATACAGGGTATTGGCAGGTAATGCATGCTATGGGAAACAAAGGGATAAAAAGATTGAGGACTAGTCAGATTTCAGAAATATTTTGAAGGTAGTAGAAACAAGTTTTTTTGCTTAGTTGATTTCAAGAAGAGAGCAACAGAAAATATTTGACTCAAGGACGAGTCCAAGATTTTGGGATACCTGGGATAATGGTACTTACATCAACAAAGATGGAAATGGTTTTAGAGAATCATCGTGATTTCAGTTTCAGGTACATAAAGTCTGGCATAAGTATCATACATAGAAGTGGAGACATTGTAGGCAACAGGACATATGAGGCTAGAATTTGGAGAGAAATATTTGGAGATCTAACCTTGAGGGTTAACAGCATATGAATAATATCCAGAATTATAAAACTGGTTAAGTTCACCATGGGAGTGTAGATTAAAAAAAAAAAGTTAAACCTATATAATGAGTACACACTCCATAAAAACCAAATAGCATATGCTATGTGTACATTATTAGGAAGGGGCATTAATAATAATTTTCATTATTTATATGTGCTTTTCATTGTCTCTCTATTTATATTGTATTAATATGTATGCTATGATATAAGAAAATACTTCATTTTTAAAATTAGGAAACGTTTTAACATAGGCAAACTCAATACACAATTTTAGTACTTAATATTTACAATATTATATTAACATCTTTACATATAACATTTAAAGTCATATATTATATGAAATACATTCACTTATAAAAAGTATTACTTTTCTGTTTTCATAAAGCATTTCTTTAAGACTTTTCAGTCATTTTTAACATTGACTTTATCAACATTATAGATATTTTCTGAGTGATCTAATACAGTGTTCTCAAGAATCTTAGTTTAGACACTGAAAAAAAAATGATGCCTTTAGAATCCCCTATTCTCTGTTTACTGTCAAAAAGATATTCAAGAAGAAATCTTTTCAGTAGTTGCACTTATCATGAAAGTAAATATGGTCCGGAGGCAACCTTCTGCACTTAAGCAGTTCCTGTAACACTAACAGATGGGAATGTTTATTATAGATACAGTATTGGCAAAAATAACATAAGTAATTATGATAGTTATGCTTATTTTGTGTTTGTTACATATAGAGTGAAAATCAGGAAACATATCCTAAATTTGTGTAATGAGAGGAACAAAGGTATCATGCCAGTTTTTGTTTTTTATTTAGAATATTGTGGAACAATAAATTCCATTTTTTTCTGCTTAAACTAATTTGGGTTGGGTAAATTTCTAATTCATGCTAAAGGCACATTGGGAACTAGTTACCAGATGAATTGTTTTCTTTTCTTAAGGGATAATTACTTTACAAGTAACATTTCAGGGACTTACCTGGCTGTCCAGTGGTTAAGACTTCACTTTCCAATTCAGGGGGTGTGGGTTTGATTACTGGTCAGGGAACTAGCATCCCACATGCCTAGAGGTCAAAAAGCCAAAACGTAAAGCAGAAGTAATATTGTAACAAATTCAATAAAGACTTTAAAAGCAGCCCACATCAAAAAATCTTTTTTTAAAAAAGGTAAACCATTAAAAAAGTAATAGTTTATACTTGTAGTGCAAAATTGGACATAAAATCCAAAAAAATAAAACGTTTAATGATCTAAACTTTTTTTAAGAAAGCCTGGTTTCATATAACACTTATCTATAAATGAATATTATTGTCTTCATAACACAGTTAAATCAATTTCAGAGATTCTTAGGTAAAACACATTAAGTAAAAGCAAAATTTGTCAGAAAGTTCATAAAGTTCTTGGAAGTAATATGAATGTGAAAAAACCTAAGAATCTCATTTTGCTTTAATTTTTAAGAAAAAGTCTCCCATAAAGACTTTTTCTAATAAAACAATGTATCTCAGTATTTTCCCCAACAAAATGATTGATGCTTTGTTATGATGATATATGACATATAAATAATAATTACCATTTACGTACCATTTGAAAGGGCACTTTCTTATATACTATGAATTTGACATGTTCTACTTGAAACAAAATAAAAGAAGAAACTAACTAGGGCTTAACTTTGATTTCTGATTTGTAAAAAGTACTGACAAATTAATAAGATATAAAAAATAGCCCTTGGACACAGAAACTCACAGCTTAGTTTTTAATGTTACTATAATTTTTTGCTTAAATGTTTTCAGGATTTTCACACATTTTCTTATATATTTTATAAGTTAATATAATTAAACTTACTTTTTGCCTAGCATATGTTACTTTCTAACACTATTTATAATTTGGATGAACTGTAGATAAATTTGTGGCTCTACAGAACTATTCTATGAAGGAAGCAAGAATAATTAACTTGAAGTTTTCCAGTATATATTATTTATTTATATTCCTGAAAGCCACACAAATATTCATTTAATGAGGAGCATCATCAACTTAATGGACATGAATTTGAGCAAATTCCAGGAGGTAGGGGAGGACAGAGGAGCCTGGCATGTTACACTTCCCTGGGGTTGCAAAGAGTCTGATATGACTTAGTGACTAAACAGCAAGAACAAATCACACATTTCTAAGATATTAAATGCAAACTTTCTTTTAGGTTATTACCTTTATGGCATTAAATGCATCGGATGGCATTTTTTGCATATGTCAATTTACTTGAAAGACATTTTGGTATACTGGAGTAACCTAGAGATTTAAAGCCACAAAAACTGTTTCTTTCAGCTATGTTCATTTGTAAAAGTTTTTACACTTAACAGTTTTAGAATCTTTACAAGAGAGATAATACAATTCATCTGAATTGTTAGAAAAATACCTTTTAGACTATTTCTTTAGCTCATAAATAGAATTCAAATGCCAGACATTATTATTACTTATAGGTTAAAATAATTCTATGCTTTTGCATTATAAGAAAAATAGTTCTGAATTGTTATTCCACATATTAGTTTAATGTATTTAGTGGATTTTGTGTATTTATTTCTTTTCACTATACTCTATCTTGACAATTTTGAGTTACAATGGACAGAAAATTTAGTAAAAGAGAAATAACAGGCACTGAGTAAAAACAATCTGCATTTTACTTTTCACTCTACTAGAAAGAAGTATGGGCTTTGACATACTTCTTAATCTTTTTCTTATTCTAATTTTTAAAATGAAGAAAGTGCTGTTTATTTTAGAAAGTTATTGGAAAAAAACATATCCTTTCTTAGAAATGGTTAAAACTCAAATAACCTATGTAAAAGTTGTGGAACATACTAGTGATAACATAAATGTCAATCAAAACTGATCTCTATGTGTATGGGAGTAAGGTTGACTTATACAACACACATAATGCTCTTCATACATAACAAAGTTGACTTATTCTACTATGGTTCCATTTTCTCACACATCCCTTACAGCTTTCTTCCCAAATAAATTTATTTGCCCAAGTAAAATGGATTGTATCATTAAACATTTGTTTAACGATTTAACATTTCCCTCTTCTGGTTCCCTTTCACTTCCACAAAATAGCCTGTCAAAATTATATTTCTAATTAAAATATACTTTGTGTATCCTACATCTATGTAGCTGGTTAAGACTAGAAAAATAAGCATACCGTGGAGGTTGTTCTCATTTTAAATTCATGAGGTCACTTAATCCACTTTTTCATTTCTCTCGGCTATTTTATGAAATCTTTTACTTTAACCCCCCAACACCTCATTTTCTATGCTCACTCTCAGCAGAAGATATTGCTTTGTGCTATTAAGAGAAAATTGAAATAATAAGAGATGTTATTTAAAAATCCCCTGTTAAATATCTGCTTTTTAATTCAATGCCATCTGTGTAGTCACAGGGATGAACTATTTTGCACCTATCTATAATAGATCCCCCTACTGGTGATTCAGAAGGTAAAGAACCTGCCTGCAATGCAGTAGACCTGGGTTTGATCCCTGGGTCAGGAAGATCCCCTGGAGAAGGGAACTGCTACCCACTCCAGTATTCTTGCCTAGAGAATTCCATGGACAGAGAAGACTAGCAGGCTACAGTCCATGGGGTTGCAAAGAGTCAAACAGGACGGAGTGCTAAACACTTTTCGCAATTTGCATTAAATCCCACCCTTCTCACTGCAGAATCTGGCTAGAACATTTCCCCTTTTCTCCCAGATCCTCAACACCCCTCTGTTCAAGTATTTCCATCAATGTACAGATATTATTTTAATAATCTCAGTAAAAAAAAAACTTCCTTGACCCTTTTACCATCTAGATGTTGCCCCATTTCTTTATTTCATTTTACAATAATTTTTCACTTTTACTGTCTCCTATTTTTATTCTCCTTTTGTTCTTAAAGTGACTCTAGTCAGTATTTTGCTACCATCAGTCCAATGAAACCACTCAAACCTCACCTGTGTAATGCTAATTCCGAAGATCCATTCTTAGCCATTATCTTACTTAGGTTATCAGCAGCATTTGCTGTAATTTATCACTCCCACTTAGAAATAAATCCTTTGGTTGACCATAGTTTCATCACTTGGCTTCCAAGATTCTATGTTCTCTTGTTTTTTTCTTTTTTTTCGCAAATTGTCTGCTTTTTGAAGGCGCTGTGGTAATTTTTCTTCTATATTCCAAACTCTGTGATCACTGGAGTGTCTCCAGACACAATTCTAGATCTTTTATCTTCTACCTAGGCTTATTAATGAACTCAGCTAGTCTCAAAGCATTAAATAATAGCTGCTTATTTCTTGTTGTATCTCCCTTATAAATTATAGCTTCTCCCCTGAATTTCAGACATATACACCAAACTTCACATCTCTTGCTTAATACGGCCATGACATTCAAACTGACACATGCTCAAGGGAAAATCTGAACTCTTTCCCAAACCTTCTCCATCAGTGGTATTCTATTATCTCAATGACAAATCTATTTCCTCTGGTTAAATTTCTTGAATTCATTCTTCTCCTCTTACTCCTTCAATTTCTATAGTCAATCCATCAGAAATCCAACTTTAACTCAAGAATCTCATCACCACATAGCAGCATTGTTGCTTTCACATGAGTTTAAGTTACTACTGTATCCACAAGCTACCCAGTTTATTCTTACTCTAAATTCTGTTATACTATTATATATAAGTCAAAATGTGTCACACTTTGTTTATAACCCTTCAGTAACTCTCTACTTATAACAAAAATCAAATATTAAAAATGGCCAACTAGGCCCCAAAGAGTCCAATACCCAATCTCACTTCCTTTTCTTTTTGTGACTGCTCCTTCTGTCTTTCCTTCTTTGCTCTTCTCCAAGAATGTCAGGCATGCTTCCTCTGTCTGAAGCATTCTTTTCCCTGATAAAGCATTGCTCAGTCTGACATATCTTTTGAAACTTAGAAGAAATTTCAACTTCTCAATAAAGTCTACTTGGATTATACTAGCAAATTAACAACAACAACAAAAAACAAAACAAAAACAAAACTCCTTTGAGCATTTCCAAACCCCATTAGATTGTTTTATTACTGTATCACTTAGTACTTCTAGTGTGTTATATTATTTATTTTTAGTTTCCTTTACACAAAAAGGTAAGATCCACATATCCAATTTTTGCCTATTTTCTTCACTGATGCTCTGAACAGTGTGCACAAAGTGTCTAACAAATATTTATTTAATGGATAGATCACCAATATGGTGGCTATGACAGTTGAGGGAACAAAGACAGAGAGAGGAAGTAATTTGCCAAAGATAAAACCAAGAATATGCAACAAATAAGGAACTGTGATTGCAGACAATTATGTTACTTGATAGCATGTCTTTAACCATTATAGTTTAAAAACCATATGATAGATTATAATTTTCACCATGTGCATTTCATTCTGCTGCATTGTCATCTCATATCACTGTACTGACTAATTTAATCTCTTCATATGTTTCAAATAATAAACTCTGTAAGTATATATTTGGAGACTGTATATTCATTCAGCTCAGTTCAGTTCAGTTCAGTTACTCAGTTGTGTCTGACTCTTTGTGACCCCATGGACTGCAGCACGCCAGGCCTCCCTGTCCATCACCAACTCCCAGAGTTTACCCAAACTCATGTCCATTGAGTCAGTGATGCCATCCAACTAGCTCATCCTCTGCCGTCCCCTTCTCCTCACACCTTCAATCTTTCCCAGCACCAGGGTCTTTTCAGGTGAGTCAGTTGTTCGCATCAGGTGGCCAAAGTATTGGAGTTTCAGCTTCAGCATCAGTCCTTCCAATTAATATTCAGGACTGATTTCCTGTAGGATGGACTGGTTGGATCTCCTTGCAGTCCAAGGGACTCTCAAGAGTCTTCTCCAACACCACAGTTTAAAAGCATCAATTCTTTGGTGCTCAGCTTTCTTTATAGTCCAACTCTCACATCCACACATGACTACTGGAAAAAACATAGCTTTGACTAGGAAGCTAGTCTTTAGTGATATATTCTTCAAATAAATATTAGAAACACCGTTCACATTTCAACCAGGCAGTTTGTGTCTGGAAGCAAGGTTCGCTTTAGGTATAAAGAATTATTTGTGCCCCTGAGTCTCTGAATTCTCATGAAACTACAGCAAAATCTGCCTAAAGTAAAAATAGATCATTTATGATATAAGGTGAAATTCAACATATCTTTTAAGAACCAAGCTAAATAGTAGGTGTTTAAGGTCTTGCCTGCTTTTCTGAACTGGAAATATTCACTGTTGTCACAGAAGCCCATAACAACTTTACTCTTCTGTATTAAAGGACCGTATTCTAATTTGCAGGAAAAAAGCATTATATATTCCTAAGCACATTATCAGTTATTTGAGAATAGATTTACTTATTTATTTTTGCCCATCCAAAATAGGGCATTGGTACAAAATATTGCTGAGCTGAATGCATCAAAAAGGAACAAAGTGTACTCCAGTTGTATGGTAAAGTAAGTAAAATGAACCTGCTCATTTTTAAAATGGTGATCATTAAGGTCTGTTTTCTGTACCATCTCCCTCAACCAACAGAGAAGACAATCCGACACAACTAAGAAATTCTACGAGTTGCTAGTACTGAATATAACCAAATACTTGAAGGAAGATTTGTGTTCTGTTTGTCACAAGATGAGAATTATAAATGAGCTATGTGATACCCTGGGTTTATTTCATAATTTCAGTGTTCATTGGATTGTTTCAGAAAAGCTTAAGAAATCTCTCCCTGTGTCAGAAATCTTTAAAATCCCATGTACTTTTGGTGTTTTCACACCATGAATATGGTAGGATTTTCAGAGATGTAACAAATAACATTTAAATTCATTAGGCTTGAAAGCAACTGAACCCTTCTTTGCAAGATTACTGAAGTACATTTATATATATATATACATATATATACATATAAAATATGTAAATAAAGAGCTTCTTATAAACTTTGGAAGTTGGCCAAAGAAAATACTTAAAGTTTTGAAATTTACACTGCTTCATTTGCTGGACTATTAGTCTTAGAGCCTTATAAATTTTTGTGAAAGAGTCTGTTTTTCAAGCTCTGCATTAGAAAATTCTTAGCATATTACTTTCAAAATGTTTAGCTACATTATTAACATTTCTCACTCAAGTACTAATGTTAATTCAGATGCATATTTCAGCTTACAAAAGTTATACATTATGCTTTTAACCAACATTTTCCCATAATCACTCACATGCCAACTACAAGGAGCATTTGTTTCTGTCTGATGGCTTTGTGCCTCAAATGTGAATGCCACAAACATATGCCAGGTGTCTCTTTTCTATGATATCTTTTATCTTGCTGATCATAGACCACCAGAATTCTGAAATATTCCTAAAGTGAAGAAAGAACAATAATGAAATAGAGAATTAAATGCAAGAGAAATGTAAACTATTGGCTTCAATAATAAGGTTTCACTAATTTTAAGGATATGTTAAGTACTAAACATTTAAAGAATATTTCTATTACTCATTTTCTGCTCATAATTTTACATGTCATTTTATCTCCACATGCATCTTCTCCACAGCATTCAATCTTTCCTGTTTCTTTGAGTTAGTATTATACATTTGAAAGCCTAAAGGCATTTTAGAACTGAAAATAAAATGTCAAGTTAAAAATTTTACTAGAAATGGATGAAAACAAGAGGATTCAGGCTCTGCATGACAAAATTCTCAATTTTGAAAGGGCTATATAAGCTCATGACAAGTATGAAGATGCAATAGCATATTATGTCTAAGGTAGCACTGCCTTTACATTTTATATGTGTATCCTCAAAATGACATATTTATATCTTTGGAAAAATTCATTCTTTGCCATATGATCATTGATTATATGTGGTTTTTCAAGTAAGTCATGATCAGTGACTGTGGATACATTTAAAATCATAAAAATAGAAGAAAATATAGAACAAGTTAGCTTAAAATTTTAACAAAATCCTTATGCTCATTTTCTTCCAGTATAGTCAATAGATTATTACCTAGTTGATACTTCTCTGATTCAGCCTTTTTGTTTAGTAAATAAGGGAAATCTCTTCATTCTAAGAGATAATAACTGCACATATTCCATTTGGGTGCTATAATTATTGGGGTTTTTTGCCTGTAAAAATAAATTACTTAATGATTTTTCCAGCTATGGAGCTCCAGTTAAATTCATGACCTAATTTCATACACCAAGACATTTCACTGTCTCATATCATTTTATTAAAATTTCTTGTGTTTCTAGTTATCTCTACTCTAGGCTTTATGGTGGTTAACTTCTTCATGTCATTAACATTTGTGATTGTCAAGCTCAATTCAGTTTCTATAACAGCAATCCTTCTCACTATGCATTTCTATATTCAAGTTCTGGACAAGCTAAAGGCAGATGGAAAAGAAGTTTATATCACAGTAATAAAACCAATAGTAACAGACACTGCAAGGACCATATTTCTTTCATTTTTGCAAAGATAAAGCAATTTTACTGTTCTAGAATGCAATCTCTGCATCTTGTCAGTTTATCAGTTCCCTTTTTCTTCCCTTTTCTTCTCCATTATCTAGTACCTCTCTCTCTGTTTCTCTCAGGAACTCAGTAGGACAACAATAAGGCATCTTTCTCTTTGTTGTGATGAAACCTACTGTCATCTTATGATAAGGTCAGGATGGGGACGGTGGAGTTTCTCAATCCTAGCTTTTAGTCACTGTATCTAATTAAATCATTTAATACACTTAGTAAATAAAATTGTACTTTTTTTTTCTATTTCATTGCAATTAAAATAAGGTTAACCTGCTTATTTAACCTATATGCAGAGTACCTCATGAGAAATGCTGGACTGGATGAATCACAAGCTGGAATCAAGATAGCATGGAGAAATATCAATATGCTAAGATATGAAGACTATAATACTCTAAAGGCAGAAAGTGTGGTACATATACACAATGGAATATTACTCAGCCATTAAAAAAAATACATTTGAACCGGTTCTACTGAGATGGATGAAACTGGAGCCCATTATACAGAGTGAAGTAAGCCAGAAAGAAAAACAACAATACAGTATACTAATGCATATATATGGAATCTGAAAGATGGTAACGATAACCCTATATGCGGGACAGAATGAGAGACACAGATGCATGGAACAATTTTATGGACTCTGAGGGAGAAGGTGAGGGTGGGACGTTCTGGGAGAATGGCATTGAGACATGTGTATTGTCATATGTGAAACAGAGCACCATTCCATGTTCGATGCATGTGACAAGGGCTCGGGGCCGGGGCAGTGGGATGATCCAGAGGGATGGGAGGGGGAGGGAGGTGGGTGGGGGGTTCGGGAAGGGGAACACATGTAAACCCATGGCTGATTCTTGTCAATGTATGGCAAAAACTATTACAATATTGTAAAGTAATTAGCCCCCAAGTAAAATAAATAAATTTATAAAAAAAAAAAAAAAAAATAAAGGCAGAAAGTGATGAGGAACTTAAGAGCCTCTTGATGAAGGTAAACAGGCGAGTGAAAAGGATGGTTTAAAATTCAACATACAAAAGAGTAAGATCATGCCATCAGGTCCCATCATTTCATGGAAAATAGATGGGGAAAAAGTAGAAGCAGTGACAGATTTTATTTTGGGGGACTCCAAAAACTGCAGATATTAACTGCACCCATGAAACTAAAAACACTTGTTCCTTGGAAGGAAAGCTATGACAAACTTAGATAGTGTATTAAAAAGCAGAGACATCACTTTGCTGACAAAGGTCCAAGTATTCAAAGGTATTGTTTTTCCAGTAGTCATGTACAGATGTGAGAGTTGGATCATAAAGAATGCTGTGCACTGAAGAACTGATGCTCTCAAACTGTGGTGCTGGAACAGATTCTTAGAGCCCCTTGGACTGCAAGCAGATCAAATCAGTCAGTCCTAAAGGAAATCAACCCTGACTATTCATTGGAAGGACTGATGCTGAAGCTTAAGCTTCAATACTTTGTCTACCTGCTGTGAAGAGCCAACTCACTGGAAAAGTCCCTGATACTGGGATAGATGGAAGGCAAAAGGAGAATAGGGAGGCAGAGGATGAGATGGTTAGATAGAATCACCAACTCAATGCACATGAATTTGAACAAACTCCAGGAGATAGTGAAGGACAGGGAAGCCTGGCATGCTGCAGTCCATGGGGTCACAAAGAGTCATGCAGGACTTAGTGACTGAACAACTCAACAACAATAGCTGATTAGCGATTTTGTGATAATTTCAGGTGACCAGCAAAGAACGCAGCCATTCACGTACATGTATCCATTCACCCCCAATCTGCCTTCCCATCCAGGCTGCCAATAACATTGAGCAAAGCTGCATGTGTTATATCTTAGGTCCATGTTGGTTATCCATTTTAAATATAGTATTGTGTGCATGTCCATCTGAAGCTCTCTAACTGTCCCTTCCCCACCAGGAACCATAAGTTTGTTCTCAAAGTCTGTGAATTTCTGTTTCATAATTCATTTGTACCATTTCTTTATAGATTCCACATATAAGGAAAGGCATGTGTTATTTCTCCTTCTTCAGCTGGCTTAAGTCATTCAGTGTGACAATCTCTAGGTCTATCCGTGTTGCTGTAAATGACATTATTTCATTATTTTTAATGGCTGAGTAATATTCCATTGTCTAGAGATAGCACATGTTTTATGTTTATGAACCGTCTTTAGTTTGACCCCTGTGTTAAATTAACAGCTCTGTATTTGGGTTCATGTTCTGGTTTTGACTGATTCTAATTCTTAAGCTTTCTAGGTTTTTGGGACATCCTTGGTGGCTCAGATGGTAAGGAATCTGTGTGTGGCAGACCTGGATTCAGTACCTGGAAGGGAAGATGCCCTGGAGTAGGAAACAGTAACCCACTTTAGAATTCTTGCCTGGAGCATTCCATGAACAGAGGAGCTTGGCAGGCTACAGTCCTTGGGGTCGCAAAGAGTCAGACACGACTAAGCAACTAACACACACATCCTAGGTTCCTACTACACTTTTGCCTCAAGGTCTTTTCACTGTTTCTAAAAGTATAATTCTAGAAATTACTATATTAATATTTTATATGTGAATTCAAGTCCATAACTATATATTTGCTTTAACTGTCATATTGAATTTCAACTTATTTATAACATTGCTATTATTGTTGTTAGCCACTAAGTCATGTCCGACTCTTTTTTGACCCCATGGACTATAGCCTTCCAGGATTCCCTTTCCACAGGATTTGCAGGCAAGAATAAATAGTGGCAAAAATTTTAAGAATTCTATAACTTCAGATCATCTCCTTGTGATAATTCTCATTATTTATTTTTAAAAATCACAAAAATAAAACTCTTAGCACATCAAAGGATGTTAAGTAATTTTACATGAGCTACTTTTTAATCTAGATTAAGCATTTAATTGGGAATTCCTGTACCTGAAAATAAGAACATAATTTTAATTAATTATTAACATTAGGCATATATCTGTTGGCAATTTTTATGAGTTCTTGAGCTTTCTACTTTTCCTGATATTGTAAGGAAACACCTTTTTTGTTAAAAATACATTGAATTTATAAAATACCTGTGGCTTAGATATGATAGTTTTCATTTTGCTATGGAAAAATTGAAAATAAAATTTTGGGCTATGGAACTCTATGCCCTCTATTCTAAAATGGTTTTATTTTAAATGGCAAGTAATTATGAAAAAATGTTTTTGTCCTACTACTTGTATGTAAACAATTGTATTGGTTTTAATGTCATAAAATCCTGAGCTTAGAATCAATATGTTCTTCTAAGATAAAGATAAATCTTGTTGTTGAGGAAAAAAAAGGAAATAGAAAGAAAATTTAGTCATTTTAAATGCAAATTTACATTCATGTAATCCTCTTTTGCATGTATGCCCAGTCATTTAGTGGTGTCTGACTTTTTGTAATCCTTTGGGCTGTAGCCCTCCAGGCTCCTCTGTCCATGGGATTTCCCAGGCAAGAATACTGGAGTGGACTGCCATTTCCTACTCAGGGTATCTTTCCTACTCAGGTATCAAACCCATTCTCTTGCATCTCCTGCATTGCAGGTAGATTCTTTACCACTGTACCACCTGTTAAGTCCCAAATGCATGCATGCAGTTCCAAAATGACTATGTGTTTCATGTGGAAATACTAAAAATTACTTGCCATAGAAAAGTATCTGCTACATATACATGGAGATATTATTCAACCTGGAGAAAAATTTACTACATGCATCAAACTGACATTATAAAGGCTGTAAAACAATAAATAATAAATACCTGTCAAATGGATTGCATTTATTTAAGGACATTTTATAAAAAGACCCTAATGCTGGGAAGGATTGCGGGAAGGAGGAGAAGGGAATTACATAGGATGAGATGGTTGGATGGCATCACCGACTCGATGGACATGGGTTTGGGTAAACTCCGGGAGTTGGTGATGGACAGGGAGGCCTGGCCTGCTGCGATTCATGGGGTCACAAAGAGTCAGACACGACTGAGTGACTGAACTGAAATTGAAATAATGATAAATGTATCTGTGTAAAAAAACATTTGTCACCTGTTTTAATCTAAATTTGTGTACATCCCATATATTTTAGTTTTATTTTGGTATTTCATGATATAGACATTGGAAATTGCAAGAAAATCAGAATCACATGTTATTTTTTTACAACACTGCTCTGCATTTTTGATAGAGGTCTTTTATTTTTTTACTCCTTAGTCTCTACATATCATACTGACTGCAAACAAATGCTCTGCAAATTGTCCTATTTCTTAACCATAAAATCGCAATGCCAACTTCTCCTAATCCAAAATTCAGTTTGACACATAAGGAAAAATAGACATGAACCTAAGGAAAGAGACAAGCACATAAACAGAAAAGCCAGTGATATCTATGAAAAAAATTATTTCTAAGGAGCAGATTTATTTTTTAAATATGTTTGAAAGTTATTTCTCGAATTATTCAGAATGAATATATCTTATGTACCACAGAGGGAAAAACATACAATCCTGCTTTGACGTTTTGCTTCTGCCTGGGTTACTTTACAGTTTAGTACAGATGATCTGTATAGATACTATAATAGGAAATCTGTATGTAAACAGTTAAACATTAGGAATATGAAACACACACAAGTGGAAAAGAAAAACACACATGTGCACATTGCAAATTGAGCAATAGGAACACTTTTTTATCAAAAAAAAAACCACTTACAGAGGAAAGGTATTACTGAGAATAGTACAGGTTTAAGAAAAAAGTCACTTAAAAAAATAATAACCATATTTTAACTAGTTCTCAATTGCAGGCAAATATTTCTCTATTTCTCTACCTGGAACACCATGATGAGTCACAGTTAGACTGAGAGTTAGAAATTAATATTCTAATTTTAGGGGGTTTCCCAGGTGGCATAGTGGTAAAGAATCCACCTACCAATGCAGGAGACATAAGAGATGCAGGTTCAACCCCTGGTTTGGGAATATCTCCTGGAATAGGAAATGACAACCCATCAAGGTATTATTGCTTGGAAAATTCCATGTGTAGGATGAGTAGCCTCGTGGGGGATAGTCCATGGTGTCGCAAAGTGTCAGACAGGACTCAGCAACTGAGTTTTTAACTTTATCTCATATTAGATATACAGGTATAGGTGTGAAGCACCACCCAGAATCTTCTTTGAAGAAGGACTCCTCATTCCTCTTGGAATCTGAATTAGGGTTTAATGCAGCTGCACTTCACCCAAGACCATGCTTTTCTTGTGTGTCTCATATCCAAAGATGAATCCACAAGGTCAATCCTAATGTTGGACAATGCTGACAAGACACACTGATTCTAAATGTCTCATTGTTGTTGTCGTTTAGTTGCTAAATCGTCTCCGACTTTGCAAAACCACAGACTGTAGCCCGCCAGGGTCCTCTGTCCATGGCATTTTCCAGGTAGGAATACTGGAGTGGGTTGCTATTTCCTTCTCCAGGGGATCTTCCCAACCCAACAACAAACACACATCCCCAGCATTGTAGGTGGATTCTTCTTTATCATTGAGCCACCACGGAAGCCCTAAATGTCATCATGAGGATGGTCAACTATGTCAGGTCTCCATCACTTTGATCTCTTCCTCTTCTCAGTGCTGCTTCCACTGTCATCCTTCCACAGGTGTTGATCCTTAATTAATACTTCACATGATAAACTCTTTCTCAGCTTCTCTTTCCTCAAAAACAAGCTAGTGACAGTAATTCTCAGGAGTGGTGCAAGAACAAATGCAACAATATTTGTAACCAAATCTCTTGCCAGATTCTCTGCCATCAAAAGCAGTGCTTCAGTGGCAATAAGTGGGGTACAGAGAGCCCCTGACTCAAGGTAGTGATCCATTTGTTAAAAGCCTCACAAGCAGTGAACTGGCATGGTGTAACATTAGGCATAATTAGGTGTAACAAAGAAAGGGAATGTATAAGCCGGAGCCATTTACCACACATTTGAGAGACACAAGGGAAATAGTAAATAGAGAGATAATGGGATAGAATAGTGATCACTAAGTACCATTGAACCTTGAAAAAAATATAATGAAAAGCTTCAGGGGATTAATAGGTAATTAAAGCTAGTGTGAAAGCCCAAGTGTTCCTTTGGCACTGTGTAAAGTAACTCTTCTCCTGCAGTTGGACAACAGATAAAGCAGAAGCCAGGCCAAGAATTTAATAGTCTGAATGGCTAAGGTCCAGATAAGGTTAAAACCCACCAAATCAGATTTGCCAAGGCAAATTTAGGTCCAATGTTGGGGAAATACTGGACCCTAACTTGACAGGTGCTCCCAAATGTTGAATCCTTAGACATAACTGTAAGCCCTGAACCTGCAGAAGTTGCCTAGGCCTCCCTATTAAAAGCTAACATTTCCCTTTTTATTTAAGTAATGCAGAGACCCCTTCCTTGTAAGACAACTTTCCCAAACAGTTTGGCACATTCTCAAAATGTTAAGTGCAGAATTTACCATAGGACTTAGCAATTCTAGTCCTGGATATAATCCTAAGAGAATCCAAAATACATATCCACACAAAAGCTTGTGCACTAAATTCATATAGCATTACTCATGATAGCCTAAAAGTAGAAATGTTACAAATTTCCAACTGATGAACAGATACACAATTGTTTGTGATCCACTTATGCAACAAAATAGCTATACAATGGGAGAAAAATTAATGAGGTGCTGATACGTGCTACAACACGAAAGAAACTTGAAGACATTAGGCTAAGTGAAAGAAGCCATAAAAGATGAACTGAATGAATTCATTTATTTGAAACCTCTACCGAAAGCAAACTTGGAGACCAAAAGTAGATTAGTGGTCTAGATTGGGAAGTGGTGATGATGGAAAGAAATGAGGACTGACGGCTAATAGATATGGGGCTTATTTTGGGGGGATGACAAAAAGTTCTAAAACTAGATTTTTATCATAGGTGCATAATTCTAGTTAATATACTAAATGTTATTGAATTGTACATCAGTGAATTTATGATTTGCAAATTATATCTCAAAGTTGTTTAAAAAATGGTACAGACAGTTCTCATATAACTTTCACTCATCTTTTCCTAATGTTAATTCTCTTGCAATTATCAATACCAATAGAGTCACAGACTTTATTTACTAAAGTACTTTTTCAGTTTCAAGATCCAATTCTGGATCTCAAAATGCATTTTGTTGTAATATCTACTCAATCTCCTCTACCAATTAGTTTTTCATTTTCATAATCTGTTGTTAGGATTTAGTTAATAATTCTAGCACACAATGAAAAGGAAAGTAACTGAACTCTCATCTCCTTGATAGCGAAGTAACTGAAAATTCATGATAATTTTTTAAAACTATCAAACTAAGTACAAACTTGTGGGGAAGTTATTTTGGGGTAATCAAATAGTTGGTTTCTCTTAAGTTTGTCCACTAATTCTGTCATTAATCAATGAATCTTGCCTGTAGTAATTATTACTATGGTGTTCTTACAGTGTTTTTTTTTTTTTTTAATTTCCCTTGTTTTTCTACATTATAGAGGAGGAGGAAAAAACTTTTCTTCCTCCTCTTCTTAGTTCTTGGGTGGGGCTTTGTAACAAAATACAGATTAACAAGAGAAAAGCAGAAATGTATTTAATATTAGTTTTACAAGACACAGGAACTTTCATAAGAAAAAGAAGATAAACATTAAGGGACTTCCCTGGCAGTCCAGTGGTTAAGACTCCATGTTCCCAATACAGGGGCACAAGTTTGATTCTTGGTCAGGGAACTAAGATGTATTATGGCGTATAGCATGGCCAAAAATAAAAATAAATAAATAAATAAATAAAAAGAGTTAAAACTGAGTATGTTTATACTAAGTTTGATGGAGAGGAGAAAGTCATGGAAAAAATGTGATAGGACAAAAGGGTATAAGCTCAATATAGTAACCTGGGGAAAAATTAGCAAATCCTGTTAGTTAAGATTCTTCTCGGCATCCCTATGTCTTATGAGATAAGGATGCCCCTTTTCTCCAGATATAAGAAGAGTATCTCTCACATAAGGGTTTTAAGACCAGCTCCAGAGAAGCAGGGTGGAGGTGCAGGAAGGAAGTCAGAAGGCATTTCTGCCTCTGCGGTTTTCTTACATTCCTTTAGCTTAAAATATTCAATGTGCTAAGGTATTGTATTTTAGGGTAGTACATCTTGCAACTTATCACAGTATTTAATCAAGTCACTCTTTGCAATGCTACAGTTCTATGGGTTCTACAAATGCATGGACTCATGTATCCACCATCCCAATACAAAACAGTAAATTTCCTTTAACCTAAATTCACCATATGAAGCTCCTTTGAAGTCAGCCCCTTTCCTCCTCCAATCCCTAGCAAATACTTACCTGTATCATATCTCTGTAGTTTAACCTATTGAATCTGAGTAGAGTTAAGCATCCCTCCTTCTGCATCCCCATCACCCCCCGTTCTAGTCTTCCAGCTACAGTGAGTTTTTCACTAATGCCTTAAGGCTCACAGTGTTGAACCCTCCTCCGCCCCCCCCACCCCCCCACACACAGAGTTGTGGCTTCTTTTCCATAGCAGAGATAGCAAAGAGAAGAATCTGGGTCAAATTTCCTGACCCAGTTGCAAGGCTGCTGTGCACCTCCCCTAGGTCTGTAGCACAAAAGACACTTCTCAGAGTTGTTTCTGTAAAGATTCAGGAAAAAATAGCTCATATATTATGACTGTTCATTTTAGGGTTTCACACTATCCTCTAACCTGTATTTGATGCTTAATATTTTGTCAGCAATTCTAGCTAAACGCTAATGTCTTCAGGAACTTCTATCCCAGCAAGTGTGAATTTGTATCCGCCCAGTAAGGATGAATTTGTACCTGCTTTCTTCCTTTCAAGCATTGCATTTTATTAGATTTGGGGCCAGTTATTTGCTATGACAAATATTAAAAAGCAGAGACATTACCTTGCCAACAAAGGTCCATAAAGTCAAAGCTACGTTTTTTTCAGTAGTCATGTATGGATGTCAGAGTTGGACCATAACGGACGTTGAGTGTCGAGGAATTGATGCTTTTGATCTGTGGTGTTAGAGAAAACTTTTGAGAGTACCTTGGACTGCAAGGAAATTAAACCAGTTAATTCAAAAGGAAATCAGTCCTGAATATTCTTTGGAAGGACTGATGCTGAAGCTGAAGCTCCAATCCTTTAGCCACCTGATGTGGAGGGTCGACTCATTAGAAAAGACCTTGATGCTGGGAAATGTTGAAGGCAGGAGGAGAAAGGGACAACTGAGGATGATATGCTTAGATGGCATAACCGACTCAATGGACATGAGTCTGAGCAAGCTCTGGTAGATGGTGAATGACAGAGAAGCCTGGCATGCTGCAGTCCATGGGGGTCACAAGAAGTCGGACACAACCCAGAGACTGAACAACAAATTTGCTCTGATACCAGTTATGATTTTGAAGTTTGTTCACCTCTTTTTCTATTGCAAGAGAGAATGTGTCATCAAAAAGAGAGAGAGAGAGAATGTATCCTACTACTTAGCTCTACATCTTGAGGTAGAATCCAGAAGTTCTCAGTTCTTTGGTTTTTTTATTTGCTACTATCAATTTACACTTAGTATGCAAAACGGGACTCTACACTAAGATTAGTGGTTAGAGTGAAAACAGGTATGTCTAAAATCCAGCCCCACTGGTATAAACTATGCAAACTCTGTCCTTCTTTCTGAGTAAAATTTTTCTCACTTCTACCTGTGTGTATATATCTGGTAAGTAACAAAACCAAACTAGGTAAGCATTGCTCTATTTTGATTATTTGTCTTTCAAAATACATTTTATTTATTATTCTCTTTCTTGTCTTGCTGTTAGTGAATGTTTCTGCTTGCACATTGTAGTATCTGGCTTCCCTGGTAGTTCAGCAGTAAAGAATTCACCTGCAAAGCTAGAGACATGGGTTCCATCCCTGGGTCAGGAAGATACCCTGGAACAGGAAATGGCAATCCACTCCAGTATTCTCACCTGGAAAATCCCATGGACAGAGGAGCCTGGTGGGGTACATTCCATGGGGTCACAAAAGAGTTGGACATGACTGAGTGACTGAACAGCAACATCTATGGGTTATATTAACTTCAAGAAGGCAGTGAATCCTTCTTGGGGAACTTTTACAAAAGATAACATCAAGGAATGTGATTGTTGATCCACAGAATACCAGGAATTTAATGATAACCATACTTTGCATGTGCAACTCACTTTAAGTATAGAGCATTTGTTTCAAGGTAGTTGAGTAATTTTCTTCATGTGTGAAGGCTGAAGTCTGGACTAAAAGTATAAGATTTTGATGTACAATTTAATCACTTAGTTTTTCTTTAAAACTATGAAATGCAAGTAAATTTATATTTCTTCAGTAGATATTCAAAACCTAAATTTGAGTAGGAAAAGGATCTATGTATATATTCCTCTTTTTGTTTACTGAGTCCAAAATATACCCTGCTGTAAAGGCCTACTTCAAAAACCAGTAAGGCTTCAAACAATCTAACTTTACATCAAATGGAACTAGAAAAACAAGAAAAAATAAAGCCTGAAGTTACTAGAATAAAGAAAATAATAAATGGGAATGGGAAAATGAAATATAGACTGAAAAAAATAGAAAAGATTAGTTAAACTAAGAACTTTATCTTTGAAAAGATAAAAATGATAAACCTTTAGTCACATTAACCAAGTAAATAAAAAGAGGGATAAAAGAGAAGCTTCAACCAATACTACAGAAATACAAAAAATCAAAATAAATTATGAACAATTACACATCAACAAATTGGAGAATCAAGAAGACATGAAGAAATTCTTAGAAACATATAATCGTCGAAGACTGAATTAGGAATAAAGAAAATATCTTAACAGATCATTTATTTAATAATAATGAAACTGAATCTTCAATCAAAGAACTCACCACAAACAAAAGTCCATATCCAGATAGCTTCATAGGTGAGTTATACCAAACATTTAAAGAGTCAATACCTATCCTCTGCAAATTATCAAAAAAAAAAAAACTGACCAGAAATACATACTTCCAAATACATTTCTTGAAACCATAATTACACTGATATTAAAAACAAAGATACTACAAAAATTATAGACCAATATCCCTCAAGAATATAGATATAAAAGTCCTCAACAATATATTAGCAAACTTATTTCAACAATATGCTGTGTGTGTGGTAAGTCACTTCAGTTTGTGTTCGACTCTGCAACTCCATGGACTGTAGCCCATCAGGCTCCTTTGTCCATGGGATTCTCCAGGCAAGAAAACTGGAGTGGGTTGCCACACCCTCCTCCAGGGGATATTCTTGACCCAGGGATCAAACCCGTGACTCTTATGTCTCCTGCATTTGCAGGTGGTTACCACTAGTGCCACCTAGGAAGCCCCCTACATTCAAAATATCATGCACCATGATCAAGTTGGATTTATTCCAGTGATGCAAGGATGGTTAAAATCCAGAAATCAATCAACACAGTATACCACACTAACAAAACAAGGATAAGAATCACATAATCATCTGAATAGATACAGAAAAAGCCTCTGACAAAGTTCAACATTCATTCATGATAAAAACTCTCAACAAAGTGGGTACAGAGGAAACATACCAAAATAATAAGGATCATATGTGACAAACTCATAGTTAATATTATACTCAATGTTGACTATATGTCCTTCTAAGATCAAGAAAGAGACAAAAATGCCTAGTCTTACTACTTTTATTCAACTTTATATTGAAAGCCCAAGATACAACAATCAGATAACAAAAGAAATATCATTCATCCAAATTGTAAAAGAAGAAGTAAAACTCGCATTGTTTGCAGATGATACTGTACTATATATAGAAAACCCTAAATATGCTACCCAAAAAACATAATAACTAACAAGTGAGTTTGGTAAAGTTGCAGGATAGAAAATATAAAGAAATATACTGAGTTTAAGTGAAATATTGTCATTTGAAGCAACATGAATGGATTGAGAGAACATCCATGCTAAGGGAAATAAGTCAGACAGAGAAAGATGGATATATCACGTAATCTAGAAAATAATACAACTCAATATACAAAACAGAAATTGACTCATGGGAATGAAACACAATCTTACAGTTACCAAAGGGGAAAGATAAGTAGGGGAAGGATAAATTAGAAGTAGGGGATTAACAGATACAAACTACTATACATAAAATAGATAAGCAACAAAAATTCAATATGTATGTAACACAGGGAACTATATTCAATATCTCGCAATAACATACAATTGAAACAAATCTGAAAAAAACGTAACTGAAAAAAATTCTCTATATTTTAAAATGCTAATAATAAACTATCATAAAAAGGAATGAAGAAAACAATTTCATTTAACATACTTACATAAACATCATACATAACATAGAGGTGTATATTTAGACTTTTTCTGGAGCAGTAATAAATAAACATTTTTGTACTTGTATTTATCATGATTTTATGAGTAATTCATGATTTTCTGAGTCAAAATGATTAAAATGTTTATTTTGATGGATATTGCCAATCTGATAGATTACAGCATTGTTCCATGTATTCAAGACTGTTCCTACAAATCTTAACTTAATCTCTGATCACAGACAACAAGGGAATAAGAGCAATATGAGTCTCATGTTTGAGAAGAATTTCAAGGTTCGTCAATTAGAACTGGGGAAGTAGGTACTGCTGTGCAGCTTAAAAGGGGATGAGGGTCTGGACCTAGTTTTATGATTAGAAATGATATCCCTTATGATATGATATATAGGATGAGTTAAAAGAGTGGATAGGAATAAAACATGGAACAGCAAAATTCATTTTACCCTTAAAAGGTACACAGTAATTGTGAATTGAACTTTACATTAATATATGATTATAAACCAAATAGGGGTATGATGGATATCCTTTAGAAAGTCTAAGCAAATAGTATTTCCAGAGTGCAGTACTTTATTTCATCTCTTAATACCTCTTGAATCAACCTCTCTAGTTTTTAAATAATGTTTTACAAAGCTTTAAAAAATATATACAATTCAAATTCCTCAACTAGTGTACAAAAGCATGAAGAAGGTTAAGTTTGCAAGGCTATCATTAAACAAGACAGAATGTGATGGCCAGGTCCTGTCTAGTTTTTTCTATGATTAGATTTCATCTTGCAAACCAGGTTGAAAAACATGTTCAGTTTGTTTTAGCAAAAAAAGAGAATAAAGAATATAATCATTGAGTGTGGAATTATAATACAAAATCTTTTAAAGAAAATAGCTCCTATAACTAAGATTCACAATCTCTATTGACTTGGCAGTTTGTATAATAAAATGAAAATAGTTTACCAAAATTCATGTTTACATTATGCAAGTAAATTAACACTGTGAAATGACTGAGTTCATTTTTCTGTCAACTTAAAATACAGCTGTTATAATACTTATCCAGAGCTCATTTGAAAGCTTTTATGCAAGGAGTTAGAGTATATATATCTAGATTTCCAGAAATAGGCAGAGGGTCTCATTCCTTTAATTCATGAAAGAAATATCTATAAATGTTACTATATAACAGATACTTGTCTACCTAGTGAAATTTCTGAAATTTGGCTTTTTTGTTTTCCTTCTCCAGCACTATATTTCATTAATAGCTCAACTTTTCATGAGTGGAAACTCTGGAAGAATAAATGTGTTACTAAATATTGCAGTCCTCTGGTGCAAATTAGATAAGTGAAAGTGAAAGTCACTCAGTTGTGTCTGACTCTTTGTGACCCCATGAACTATACAGTCAATGGAATTCTCCAGGCCAGAATACTGGAGTGGGCAGCCTTTCCCTTCTCCAGGGGATCTTCCCAACCCAGGGATTGAACCCAGGTCTCCAACATTGCAGATGGATTCTTTACCAGGTGAGCCACAAGAGAAGCCAAAGAAGAAAGAAAATTCATTTACTTGATTAGAATGTCAAGCACTGGTTTCTCAATTATAACATACAAAGTAGGCATTAATCTTGATATTTTAGATCAGGTTAATTAATTCCAATGGGCATATAACAAATCCAGGCCTAAAAGGTTATAGGGTATTTGCAATTATTTAACTATTGCAGCTACTTCCCTGGTGGCTCAGACAGTAAATCGTCTGCCTACAATCCAGGAGACCCGGGTTCGATCCCTGGGTGGGGAAGATCTTCTGGAGAAGAACATGGCAGCCCACTCTAGTACTCTTGCCTGGAAAATCCCATGGACGGAGGAACATGGTAGGCTACAGTCCATGAGATAGCAAAGAGTCAGATACGACTTCACTTTCACTTTTGCTTTTTAAGTATGGCAGCACTCTGGACACAGAAATAATTTAGCAAATCTGCTTTTTTCAGATTCAGTTCAGTTCAGTCGCTCAGTCATGTCCAACTCTTTGCCACCCCATGAATCGCAGCACGCCAGGCCTCCCTGTCCATCACCAACTCCCGGAGTTTACCCAAACCCATGTCCATCGAGTTGGTGATTACTACATAGACAAAGGCTTCATATCCCTTCTACAGTAATATAAAAATACTACAGAATTGGCAACTATGTATAAATAATTATGCATGCACACACATATATCCACGGTGGTGGTTTAGTCGCTAAGTTGTGTCTGACTCTTGCGACCCCATGGACTGTAGCCTGCCAGGCTCCTCTGTCCATGGGGATTCTCCAGGGAAGAATACTGGAGTGGGTTGCCATTACATATCCCTACACAAAACAAATATTAAGATAAACTATACTGATATATATTCTTATTACATATACAGTGTTCTGAAACCATATCTAATTTTGAAGTCTGTGAGGGTTCTTATGGTAATTGGAATTAAACTTTATTAATATAAGACCTAGGAGTACCTTTTACATAAACTTTACATTTTCTATTTCAGTCATAAGTACTATGTATGATATATTAGTATAAATATTGCTTAGATACTTCAAGACAATCCAGAAAAATAAAACTCAAACTTTTTCTACAGAGGAATTCAACTTACTACCTACAGTTTAAAAAGCAGTATAACACTACTGAGAGATTTTCTTTGAGAGTCATTATTTAAACCATATTATTTGATTAATTTTAAGGCTGTGATTATATGAAATACTTCTAGCAGGAAAGCAATAACATATGGGAATGAGCCTCAAGATAATTTGTAAAAAACATAGAAAGAATTAGAGGATTAATAAAGAAAAATTACAAAAGGATTAGTATATTTTATCCAAAGAAACACATATTCCAAAAAACCTCAAGTAAGTCAACTTCAATATTTTGAGTCATTTATAGGAGTTGGACACATTATTATATATTCTCACACCTTAGAAACATTTGAAGAATAACTTTACTTATAGAATTCATGCTTAATAAGGATAAACAAATCCCATGGATTATTCTTACTTAAATGAGATATCACTATCACTAAGAGAAAAAAAATACTCGATACATATGTATTACATATATATATATATATAAAAGGGCCATGAGATACTTAAGAATATTTTATTAGAAAATATTAATATTATTAGATAATACATAGGAATATACATGAAGAGGTGCAGAAGTAAAGATGTGAAGGTATATCTTTTCTCCTGATTTTTTTCCTTCAGGAGACTATTTTAAAAAATATAACAGGGATGTGTTTTTTATGGAAAAGCAACATTAAATTAAATAATAAAATATGCAAGTGTGCTATGAGAAAATACTATAATAGATGAAAAATCAGAACATCAGGGGAAATGAATACACAATACTCAAGCATAAAAATGAGGACATTTGTAGAATTTTAATCAAGGGATAAAGAAAGAAGTATCTTTATAGAGATTATACAGGGCAAAACAGTTAATAAGGCCTTGAGGGAGAGATTAAAAAAGTATTAAGGTTAATGCCCAAGTTTCACACTGATAAAATTGAAAGAGTAATAGAGCTGGGAAGAGTGGAAGGGTGCTTAGCAGGAAATTTCAAGAGTTTGATCTTGTCACATTAAGTTTTAGATGGCAATGGAACATACAGGAAGATGTCACAAGTAAAGGTATAGATAGTGAATTGAATAAAGCAGAACATGTCATGGGTAGAAAGACCCATGGAATTGGAATTGATCAGATAGTAATTGAAGACATGAGAAAAGATGAAGACCAGTGGAAAGAGAATAGAAAAGAACATGAGAGGGTAATAAATGGTAAATATATTCTGTACAGTGAATAAAACTGAGAAATCACTGGTAAAGTTGCTGGTATTATAACAGGAAAGAGAATTATTTTATTCTGAACAGATATCTGACTGAGACATTTTTGAAGTGGAGTAGTAAGAAGAATATAAAGATATGATAAGGATAACAAAGTAGTGACAATTAGATCATGAGTAGGGATATATAAGGAGATTAAGAGTTTAGGAATGTATAGGAAACACAGACCAGTTTATTTCATAAAGGCAGTAGCTAAAGAAATCTTAAGTGAGGATACAGGGCTGAAAGTGGGTTGTAAGAGATCAAGATGAAAACTGGATGACTGAAAGCCTCAGTACTTTTGTAAATTGCCTCTTAAGGGACCATAGATATCAAAAAGATAATAGTGGTTGGAAAGAACAGGCATGATTTGCAGCTGCAAAATCAAAGCAAAACTGACAAGGGGAAAAAGATGAATGTGACAGAAAAAGAGGCTGAGTGTTTAAGTATAGATGCCATGTAAGAGTAAATGAGTTTATCTCTGAAGTTGAAAATATTGAAAACTTTTCTTAAGAAATCTCTTCTCTGTTATCATGTTATTAACATCCATGTTTATTTACAGCCTGACATCTGTTTACATATTCAAGACAAAGAAAATCCCTTGCTTTTGCCAACATTGTCTTTTCTCTCTCTCTCTCTCTTTTCAAAGGAAATACCTTAAAGAAATGAAGCAGTGGCCAATGATTCTTAGAGCAAAAATTCAGCTAAAATTCCTATTAAACAAGATTACCTAAAATTCTGTTCGGAGCATCATTGAAACCAAAAGAAATTCATACATACAAAAGTTTTAGACTTTATCTTGGATTTTTTGAACAATCAAAAGTGTTTGTTAATTAAAAGTTTAATTTTATCTTGAGGCTTTTATTTAGAATATTCATAAATCAAAGTATAGGCAGAGAATAAAGTACTAAATTCCTCATCTCAGTTAGCAACCCTCTACTTCCTCCACACCCACTGACCACAAAAGTAATCTTTCTTACTATCTAATTTATCTGGTTGGTTCACAACACTTTTACTATCCTTCCACATCTACAAATTATTCATTGTGCTCTCTGGAACTGCTCTTCCAAACCAGCAGATCCTCTGTGTCGAATGAGGAAACTACTTCCCTGCAATCTCCTTAGATGGTGAATTCCAGTGTATGTTGCCACTTTCCCCTTATTCCTTTTCATGCACTCCCGTTCACATCCATTGAACACAGGCTCAGTTTCCGTCCTCACCTCAAGCCCTACCATTATTTTAGGGGACTCCAATAATTAACTGTATTACAAATCCTAAAGCCTTCCCTGCCTCTTCACAATCTCATTTCAAGTGACCTCCTTTTCTCCACTTGAGTAACCCATGCCCATAGCTAAAATTTAGGTCACAATCACAAAAGTACTGACTTTTTTACTTTTTCTAAATCCACCCTCCTCTATTTTCTTCACTTCCCTTCTATTTAATTTGATATCCTATGGTCTATCATTTCAGTAACATATTCTTACCAGTGTCCTAAACTCCCTCATTTCTCTAAATTTTTGGTTGCATTTGTCTAGCAAAACTTCAGCTTTTGATGAATCCAAATATTTGATTTCTCTATGACTCATTTAAGAACCTAGGAATCTATTCCAATGACAACTAACCTTTCATATATATAATCTCACCTATGGAAGGAAAAAAACTGCTAATGTCTAAGCACAAGTGGTTTAGATGTTGTTTTAACAAGTCAAATTTGTATGTCAGATTAATGCATTTTTCCTCCAAAATTATACAAAAGGAACTTCAACTCTTTGACAGGAAATTATTAATTCTGCAATATACTCAGAGATTCAATAGTTTTCTGTACCAGATGACATTGATTGACTTTGAAAACATAATCAGTAAAATACAGTGTATATAGTAACATCTAAGTAATCATGTTTATTGTAATAGGAGTTTGTTCCACTTGTGTGTTTATGTGGTACTGTCAATTGAATGCAACTTCATTTTTCAGGATTGTTGTTTAAGTGTAATACTTGGTAGCCACTCAGCATAATTTCTTTTTCTTTTCCTCCAGTGGAGAAATGATACTATAAATCTCAATTAGTTGATCTCAGGTATAGCCTCAGATACCTCTTGTAGAACCCATCAAAGTGTCTCAGGTACAATGAAAAAACAAGGACCAGGAAACAGTATGGCTCTCAATAGACTCAAATGACTGCCTACTGCCACCTTGCACAGAGCTGGTCTACACATGATTTGATAAAAACCTGGAATAGGTGATCCCTGAACGTTTTCTATTTATTTAGAACCATACTTCAGAAAACTGTCTGAAACAAGCTGAGAAAGACTAGCAACACCAGTTGAATGCAGCCAGGAACAGAGTTGTTGACTTCAAACCTGATCCAGCAGATTGCACACAAATTTTCCCAATTACCTCAAAATAGTATCTCTTAGGAATCCAAGAAAATTATTCACTACTACTTAGATAGAGCATGCCAGATATTAATATGTATCTTAACCCTAACACTTAATACTAATAAAATAAAAATCATTGATAGTATGTGCAGAGAACTCTGAATATTTGTTATTCAGAGTTACAATATCACTTCATTATAAGGGATAAAACATTTTATGTTCTCATATTCTTAAAATCATACTTCTGTATAATAAAGAGCATGAATTGAGAGAACTATATTCCCACAAGTCAAAAAGAATAAAATTCTTGACTATGGATATCTCTCACCTATATAAAATAAATCTATAAATTTTTGTATTTAAAACAAAGGAGGCTGTCAATGAGAAGCTATTGAACCTCAGGTACCTGTTTAAATTATCTGAACTTCAGTTTTCTCAACTACAATATGGAGGCAAAAAAATCGTATAACATAGAATTGTGAGGATTCAATTAGTTAGCACAGGGGCCAGGTTAAGCAGCAGTAAGCACACAGTACATGTTAAGCATTAATACTGAACAAAATATAAATTAAAATGCACTTTATAAAAATTAATATAAATGATTTTTAAATACAACTTTTTTAGGTGTATTTATAAAATTACACTTTAGTGTCTATGTACATTGTGATGTTTTTCAGGCTCACCATTTATTTACTTATTTCTTCCCCCCCTGTTTTTGCAGCATATAAAATGTATGATAAGAACTTGCTGGATGCTGAGCACATCATACTAAGAAGTACTCAGAACTTACCCTAAGGGAACTCAGGAAGCTCACAGCATAGTAGGAAAGATAAACAGATTAACACACTTCTGACATAGGATGGTGAAGGCTCTGACAGCCCTATTCACAAAATGTTCTGAGACCTATACCAGCACCTCAGCCTCATGGAGACTTTAAGGTCCTATTAGAGGAAGTAACTTTTAGTAACACAAATCTCAAGCAAAAGAGAAAACTGGTTTTCAAAAAAATAAACCATATGTGAGAGAAGAAAACTAAGAAACAAAATTAAAATTCTGGGAAAACAGAAGCTGAAACAAACAAGAATAGTGAAAATGAAGTTAAAATGCAGACAGAGGCTGGATACAAAGTGTCTTTTCTATGTCCCTTAAAACTTTTTCAACTTTACCCTGAGGATAATGAGACATTGACATGTTACACACATCATTTGTACATGTCTTTGAGAGGTCACTCCAGGTCTAAGATAGAGAATGGTTTTTAACAAGAACAATCCAGAACTTACTGTATATAATTAGAATAACAATAGTCTATTCTGAGGTACTGACAATGGCAAGCCAGGCTGAAGAACTAAACACCTACGGAGGGTCAATCTAGAATGGATGCCTGAAGAGTGTGGAGGAAAAAGCACATTATATCTGGCACAAACTGTGTTAAAAATCATGTTTCAGGTTCCTTTTGCTGGAGAACACATTTCCTCAAAATATAGTGATATAAAACAAAAATTTATGATGATCTCTCAGGATTCTTTAGTTAGACTGGGGTCAGCTGGGCAGTTCACACTTAAGATGTTAGTGACAGACAGATGACAATCATGACTGGAATGATCTGGATGTTTCTTTATGATTATATCTGACAAAAGGGCTGCGATGTTTCTTCATGATTATATCTGACACAAGGGCTGTGATGACTGAACTAACTGGAATTTTTTAAGGCATCTCTTTCTCTTTCTCTATGTAAGTCTATTTTAGCTATCTTAGCTTACACATGCTGTCTTAGCTTCCTCACAACATGGTAGCTAGACTTCTTCCTTGGAAGTTGGATTTCATCAGACAGAGTGCTATAATAGACATGAAGTGGACACTGCCATTAAGCTCAGGGCCTGGAAATGTGCATATTATCACTTTTTCCATATAGGTTGGTCAGAGAAGATACCAAGTCTACCCAGATGCAAGAGGAAGGATCACTGTCTCTCACTCATTATGGGAAGCGTGCAAAGAAATTTTTCTGGCAATCTCTAATTCACCACTTCCATTAATGCTACTATTGATATATTTCCTGAGAATCAACTGAACAAATAGAGTGATACAACACGAGGGTAATTGCCAGGTTTCTAGATACTGAAATTTTGAAAGATAAAGTAATTTGAAAATGAAAATGAATCCTTTCTGGGGAATAGTCAGACTGCTTAGTAGAGATATGCAACAACAGGATTTGGATCTGGAGACCAGAAACTGGAATCTCCTTTGGAGTTAGGCTTTCGAGTTATTCATCTACACATTCTACAAATGGCAACTGGAGATCTGACAATGGAGGTGAATATTCTTGTAGGTCAGAGAGATAAAGGAGATTAGGGGGTTCAGAAAGAAATGGCAGAAGAAACGGTCAGTTTTCTATGGGCTGGGAAAAGTGATGACTACTGGGAAAAACGGTCAGATATGTAAGTAGAAAGGGAAAAGAGTCTGTTACCATAAAATCCAGGAGAAGAAGGCATTTTATTAAAAGTCAAGAGATTATCATGGAAGTTTTAGGGAATCTTCCTTTACTCTGGATCTGAAATAAGACAAATCCATAACATATATTACTAAGATTAAGGTTTCTTTTAGATTGGAATAGTTTTTTGAATCTGAGAATACTATAGTGTTTGGAAAACGTTCATTTTAAAATTAAGGCTTGCTGTGTTTGGACTTGCTTTACCTTTTAATTTTGCTACACCTTCTGTTTCATATTAAATATGTCTACCTGTATCTGTAATCTATACCTATATCTGGTTCATCAATACTTTCTTAAATTGTGTGAGAAAAACGAAAAGAAAAATGAAAAAGTAAGAAGGAGTCTGACAAATTTTTGTGATAAACATTTTAAGTGTTAGACCTTCAAAAGCCTTAAAGGTTCTTTAAAGCACCTCTTAGACATTTCTCTTTTAACATTTTAGACACACTTGGCTTTTCTAAAGCTAGGTATCAAGACAAAGAGATTCTGCCAAACATGCGATATCCAATCTGTCATGGGAGGCTTTGCTGCCATTTCTGAGAAATCTCCTTTTGGGTATGATCCTTCCTAGAATAGAAAAGATTTACAACCCTAATACAACCTGCAGTGAAATGCCATTGCATCATTCTAGAATTACTTATAAGTCTCATTAGAAGTCATCTTTGTTCCTATATGAAGAGTAAATATGATAAACTTTCATGAAAGAAAATATGAGTAAAAAACTGAATTCATTAAAGTGAAAGTTTAAAGGGTAACAACGTGAAAAATATGCTTTATTTTTTTAAGTATGAACAGATTTGTAATTCTGGAAGTAAATAAGTAGTCTTCCTTTATATACTGGCTGCAATTGATTTAAACTGTTGTTGACATGGGTTGCCACTGATTAGTTCATATATATATATTCACACACATATTCTTTATATTCTTTATATGTGTGTGTGCATGTGTATGTATGTTTATACAGTTAAAAAATCCAACTTTAATAATATGTGGATATTTATCTGCACTGTAAACTTCAAAATATAATCCTTTGAGTGTCACAACTTAAAATATATGGCCATCTCTTTGTAAAGGAAATAATATATAACTTCTTAATGAGAATAACTGTGAAATAAAACTCTAAGAACATATTTTTATATTTCTTTAGATGTTTTAAGCAAAGCCATAAAGTACAATTATTTTTTAAATATCTTAGAAAGAAAACATCTAAATATTCATTTGTTGTTGTTGAGTTGCTAAGCTGTGTCTGACTCTTTGTGACCTCATGAACTGCAGCACACCAGGCTTCCCTGGCCTTCACCATCTTCCAGAGCTTGCTCAAACCATTGTCCATGGAACTGGTGATGCCATCCAGCCATCTCATCCTCTGTTGTCCACTTCTCCTGCCTTCAATCTTTCCCAGTATCATGGTCTTTTCCAATGAGTTGGCTGTTCGCATCAGGTGACCAAAATATTGGAGCTTCAGCTTCAGCATCAGTCCTTCCAATGAATACTCAGGGTTGATTTCCTTTAGAATTGACTGGTTTGATCTCCTTGTTGTGCAAGGAACTCTCAAGAGTCTTCTCCCACACCATGATTCAAAAGTATCAATTACAAGTAGCTGAAATATTTCTCTTAGCTCTATTTCAGTATTGGTCCAACGTGAAAACACTGGTAGGTAAAAAATCTTTACAAACAAAAGTTTTATGTACAAACTGTGGGAGTTCATAAAATAGAAATTATGACCACACTAAAGGCAAAATTTACATTAAATAGAATGGTAATCAAGGGATAATTAAAATTTAAAGCAATTATATCCAGATTTAAGATATATCTGATGATTTGATTTCTTTATAGTAAGAAACCTCTCATTATATTATCCAATTATTAACAAAGATTGATATCATTGTTCAGAGGTATTATTTTAAAAAGGATTTTAATTAAGATGACATTTGCATTATTAAATTATTTTTTCATTGTCAATATAGATAATTAGCAAACTATTTCTAGCTTTATTGCTCTATCAACTTTGTATGATGTCATGATAGCTTGAAAGCAGAGCCTGGAGAATGCAAAACAAATATGTTTACAGTTAGACTCATAAACAGGGAGTTATCACTCCCTGATAACGTGAACCATCCAACCCCTCTAGAGGAGAAACTAGCAGTCCTAAGATGTTGCCTAACAAAACTAGCATGGATAAAACTCATTATGAAAATGGAATTTCTCAAATAGATGCTTCATTCAGGCCAGTACACATTTGATATTTTAAATGTGCAGGTTAAGAGATGGGGTGAACAATCTTGAAGAATCTGTAAAGCTAGTCTCCAAGAGGAGAAATTAGAATTATCTTTCACAGAGGGGACATGGTTTAAATTGAAGACTGAAACAATGGTACTACCATAGAAGTGATGACCAAATCATTGCAGAATTTTAGAATAGGCCTTTAAGAACAGACATATGTGAAAGGTCTAGCATTTTGATAACATGTACACTAAGTTGCTTTAGTTGTGTCTGACTCTTTGTGACCCTATGGACTATAGTCTGCCAGGCTCCTCTGTCCATGGGATTCTCCAGGCAAGAACCCTGGGGTGGGTTGCCATGCCCTCCTCCAGTGGATCTTCCTGACCCAGGGATCAAACCCGTGTTTATATCTCATGCATTTGCAGGTGGGTTGTTTACAACTAGCACCACCTGTGAAGCTTCCTAGTGTTAACACGACCTCTCAGTAATTTTTATTATCTGAATTGTGAAAGTGATGGGAAGAAGATAAAGCAATTGAAGTATAAGTTGCACCAAGTATGAAAGATGGCACAGGAAAGCATAGTATAAAAGAAAGTTTTTCGCCCATGGTGAGAAAGATGGTGAACATTAGACTAAAAACAGAAAGGCCAATTCCATTATCACTGTATTATAGTTACTTTCATATAAAACCATTAATCATGTACCAAGTTGATAAGAACCAAACTGTGGAAAAATAGATTAATGTCCAGGTTTCAGTAGAACCCACAGTAAAATTATGAATATGTGTTGTAGCCAACTTGGGTTTTTGTCTGCTTTCATGTTCACAATGAATTTGGTTCATAGGTTTGTAGGACTGCAACCACATAGCAGGCTAGATTTCCATAAGCAAAAGATAGATTTAAAATAATTTCATATATACCTTTAATAGTTAAAAATTAAAATTTATTCTAAATGTCAATAAAACATTCAATTTGATAATGAAATTTGATCAAATAAGGGGGATATTCACTTATAACCAGAATCTAAAAATAAATGTTACAGATAAACCTATTTATGAAACAGAAACAAACTCACAGAGCACAAACTTATGGCTGCCAGGGGGGAAAATGAGGGGAAGGAATAGTTAGGGAGTTTGGGACAGACATGTACACATCACTATATTTAAAATGGATAGCGAACTTCCTCCTATACAGCACAGGAACTCTGCTCAATGTTATTTGGCAGCCTGGACGGGAGTATACACCTGCAAGCTATGGTTGAGTCCCTCTGCTGTCCATCTGAAACAATCTCAAAACTGTTGATTGGCTATACTCCAATATAAAATTTTAAAGCTTGAAATATGATAATCAGTAAATAAAGCAAAAAAAAAAGTTGACTTTCAGGCAGAAGTACTTACAGGGGTATTATTTAAAACTAAAATAGGGCACATAATCACATTCAATTGTATATGGAATTCAATTAATGGGATTCAACTGATCTTTTTTCCCTATTTTATTATTAGGGAAATAATATATTTTATATGCTTTGATAGCATAAATTGTATCTCAAACTTTGAGCTTGCTGAGAATCTTCTAAAGAAGATATGAAGTTTTGATAGACTTTTTAAAAACTGTCTTATTTAAATAATCACTGATTCAGAATCTCATTTTATGAATTATCTTTTTCCCTGCATTATTAACATAATTTTTAATGAAACAACTTGGAATGTGTCTTAAAAGAAATCGAATCCACTGCTGAATTTATCATGTCTTATGAACCAGTTAGAGAACAATGAATAATGACTACCCAGTTTGCAGTTTGTAGAAGTTAGAATAGACAACATGACATCATGAGCAGTGATGATACAATGAACAGAAACAACATTTGACTTCACAACCATATAAAAGATTACCTGTTGGAACATTTGAATTATAGTGAAGACTTTTCTGTGATTGCCTTTAAAACCAATTTTCCTCATGCTTGTGTCCCTTCTCGTTTTAAATATCTCCAAAACACTTCAGTCCTAAGGCCATTAATTAACTGTCAATATAACAAACACTTTTCTCTCTCTTTGTAGTGAGATCACAGTTATGACATCTGAATTCTCAAAGATAATGACCTAATATGTGTTAAGCTGCAATTGAAAAGAAAGTGACCAGGAAAAGCTCTTAAATACTGTGATACTTTCTTTTTTTTAATAAAATGTCTGATATCAGGTAAAATATCAGAATATTGGCAGCCATAAATATCTGAACCAAGATTAGAGTTATGGTTAATAAGAATAACTAACAATTTAAATGAGTGATTTCATTTCAGAAATTTCATTTAAAATTTTTCATTTTGAAAAAATCAAGTCAATTTCCTTGAAAACCATTATAAGTGATCATATATCTATAGAATCATATGAATTAATTATATGTTGTCTGTCAACTATTTCCAATCATCACTGCAACATTATTTTAATATTTATGTTCCTTATTTTTCTATGTAGGGGATAGTTTTTCTGGTTGATTTATAATAACTTCAAAACTTGTGTAAAAAATGCAAACATAAAAAAATGAAAAGTTCTTTATCAATAATGACCATAATCCTTCCTCATCCTAAAAGAATGCTATTGATATATGCTGGTAAAGCAATATTGAAGGAATGCTAGATTTGGAGGATAAGTAGGAAACACCTTAAGTTGTTAAACTGGAGGTCTCAATAAAAAATCCAAGTACAGTAGACCACTGATTGGTTGGGTTAAACTGATTAGCATTTGATATGATGTCTGAGCTAGAAATACAAATTTGGGGCATGGGAACATAGGTGTAGAGGAACAAAAAGATGCACAGAATTGCCTGCTAGTAGAATGCTGAGTAAGAAGAGAAATAGGGCAGAAAAACATTTCTGTGAGACTCCAGTCCAATCTTTAGGGACAGACTAAGGAAAGGAAGCCAACAGTAGGAATTTCAAAAGACACAGAGTTCACTTTGCCCTTTCCATTTCTTTAGCTGTACATCAAACAGCCATCAGAAGTTGTGGCTTCTTCTGTCTAATGTCACTAGCATATTGTTTCTTCTACTAATAATATCTGTAGCTTTACATATATCTGCTAGCCACAAGGTCACTTCTCCTGCTTCAGTTAACTCCTTTTCATTCTTCAGACCCACTTTATGTTCTGCCTTCTCTTGAAAAAACTTATGCTGATTTTTATGTCTTGCACACTCTACTACTAATAATGTCTACGCTATTAATAAGATTTTAGGGTGAGCATCAAATTGAGAAATTGGCAACAATTTCAATATAGAACACATGCCAAGTTTATTAAATATGGTATTGAACTCACCTTGTTTTAGTAACAGGAATGTTGGAGACAAACTTTCATATAAAAAGAAAGCATACATTCCTGTGAATTAAGACAGGCAGAAGAAATGTAACAGAAGAGCACACATAGATTTCAGGTCTCAGACAAAAATCAATGAGGTCCCTAGGTAAGCTACATAAGGGCACAGCCCCTTCCAATTGTATAATTTCAAAGCAAAATGTTCCAATCAATACCTGATTTCACTGGAGTTAGTACAATCATTGCTAATGAAGGATACAACTGGATTTTTTGAAATACGTGGGGAAAAAATATTGATCAAATATCAGTTCAAGTGCTACATATATTAGAATCAACAAAATAATGCATATAGTTCATTTAATAAGATACATTGAGGAAAATGGCAACCCACTCCAGTGTTCTTGCCTGGAGAATCCCAGGGATGGGGGAGCTTGGTGGGCTGCCGTCTATGGGGTCGCACAGAGTCGGACATGACTGAAGTGACTTAGTAGCAGCAGTAGCAGCATTGAAGAAAAATATTAATTTAGCAGAGAAAGCAAGTTCCTTAAATAATCTCATATTTGCTTTTCCTTTATTGGAACTTAATTCTTTTTTCCTTGTCTTCTTGATTCTTTCTAGCATCCAGTGAGCTTGCATCACATACTTTATATAAGCACTATCACTGCCTACTAACAATGCTTACTGCTCCTCATTCTCCCTGCTCTTTATAAATTAGTCTTGAAATAGAGGTAGAAGCATGAAAATAAATCACAATTTCTTTATGCATTCATCCTTCCATGGACACCTTGGTTGTTTCCATATCTTGGCTCTTGTAAATAAAACTGCATTGGTCAAAGGAGTGCATATTTCTTTTCAAGTTAGTGTTTTCATTTTCTCCTGATATACACTCAGAAATGGAATTGCTGGATCATAGAGCAGCTCTAATCTCTTGATGAAAGTGAAAGAGGAGAATGAAAAAGTTGGCTTAAAGCTCAACATTCAGAAAACTAAGATCATGGCATCCAGTCCCACCATGTCATGGCAAATAGATGGGGAAACAATGGAAACAGTGGTTGACTTTATTTGGGGGGGGGGCTTAAAAATCACTGCAGATGGTGACTGCAGCAATGAAATTAAAAGACACTTACTCCTTGGAAGGAAAGTTATGACCAACCTAGATAGCATATTAAAAAGCAGAGACACTACTTTGCCAACAAAGGTCTGTCTAGTCAAGGCTATGGTTTTTCCAGTAGTCAAGAAAGCTGAGCACCGAAGAATTGATGCTTTTGAACTGTGGTGTTGGAGAAGACTCTTGAGGGCCCCGTGGACTGCAAGGAGATCCAACCAGTCCATCCTAAAGGAAATCAGTCCTGAATATTCATTGGAAGGACTGATGCTGAAGCTGAAACTCCAATACTTTGGCCACCTGATGCGAAGAACCGACTCACTTGAAAAGACCCTGGTACTAGGAAAGATTGAAGGTGTGAGGAGAAGGGGACGCCAGAGGATGAGATGGTTGGATGGCATCACAGACTCAATGGACATGAGTTTGAGTAAATTCCAGGAGTTGGTGATGCACAGGGAGGCCTGGCGTGCTGCAGTCCATGGGGGTCACAAAGCGTTGGACACAACTAGTGACTGAAGTGATTTTTAATTTTATGAGAAACTTCCATATGGTTTTCCATAGTGGCTGCATGAATTTACATTCCCAATAGTGCATAAGGGCTCTCTTTTCTCCACATTCTTACCAACACTTCTTATTTCTTGTCTTTTTGATTAGCCATTATAACATGAAGTGATATTTCATTATGATTTTGAGTTTCATTCCCACGGCATTAATAATGTTGAGCATCTTTTCATGTATCTGTTCACCATCTGTACATCTTCTTCAGAAAATTTTCTATTCAGATTGCCCATTTTTCATAGGATTGTATGTGTATGTATGCTAATGTTGAATTGAATCCCTGTATACTCACTTAACCCAATATTCTGGCCCCTGCAAAAGCAAATATATCATAGCAGATGACAGTGTTCTAATCTAACTTTAATCATGTGATAGCCTCTATCATAGCTTCTCTAACATATGTAGTATCTTACTGAAACATATCACACAACCCTGAACACTGGAAAATGGTTACTGATGTGGTCTTATTACCCTAATCCAGGATGGGAATCAGAAGTCATTTACATTCCTTTAAGACAGACAACAGGACACATTTACTAGCTTGACAGTTATATTAACATTCCTTCTTTGCCAGAGTAAATTATGAAGAAGGCTAGACTCTGTGGTCAATGTACAGAGCACCATGCATGTCTTCCATATTGACAAAAACTGAATCAATTTTGGGGCTTTGACTGAGCCTGTAGCGAGAGAGGATCCTGTATCCATTTCAAATTACAGTACTAAGTAGTTCTGTCAGTTGAGTCACATGACTTTGCAAATGCCATGATGCTAGAAAAAAGTCTATACCTTCCAAAATAATAACGTTATTAAAGTGTCCAGAGAGTAGATAAATATATGCAAATATCTTTTTGTATTATCCAAGAAATCTAATGGAAAAAAAGATTTCACATCTCAGTAGCAACACCAATAAAATACCTAGAAATAACAGTAAGGAACATTGCTTGAGATTGATATGAAGAAAACAACACAATTTTGTTATTACAAAAAAATTCTAATACATTTGAGTTAGGTATGAGGATGAACTTGTATCTCCGAACAAATATATTATGGTGTGTGTGAATTGTACATTCACTATATAATAAAACTTAAGGTTACCAGAAATTTGATCATTAAAAGAGTAGAATGACTGGCCAAGAATTTTGAATTTTACTTTGGTATTTTAGGAATGGGTTTGATCATTTGTGGATTTTGGAAAGGTCTGGCACTGAATGGTCCAATTTGGAATATCAAGAAACCATAGTATGTAAAACATGTTCTATGTGGCAATGACATAATAATTATTGGTGTGGATATTAATAAAAGAAGATTAAGCTGGTAAGATAAGCTGATAATTGAAATACTATTTAAGAAGGTAAAATACTCTGTTTCAATCTTCCTAAACAAATATATGTGTGTGTGTGTGTGTGTGTGTGTGTGTGACAAGCTGTGTATAAAATTTAAAATGTAACCATCACTGACTATATGGCTTTTTTTTTTCTAAAGCTCAAAATGGTCGACTTTTCAAGTACATTCTATGGCTCAAAAACTGCAATCAGTCTTGCTATGGCTGTTGGTAGTTCTGATATCCAGGCCAGCATGAGTGTCCCTGCTTTAGCGGAAAACTGCCAGTCCCCTCAGTATCTATGAAAATTTCAGAACTGTTTTCTCTTTTCCTGATATGGTTATGATGTAGATATGTTACCAATCAAGAATTGAACATTCTACTTCATTCCTGTCTAGGAATTTGATTTTAACACCATCTTTGAACATTAAAAACTAAAATAAAATCCCTTAAGGGTAAATAGAAGATGTCCGGATAGAGATAAAACATAAAGTACTTGGAGGTGATTCTAAGGTTGGGGATTATGTATATATACATATAAAAAATCTATTGCAATGCCAATAATCCCTTTGAATTTTCACAGAATAGATTCTTCAAACAAATTTAAAATGAATCATCAAATTAGACAGATTCCATTTTCCAGATACTCAACAAACTAAAGCAGCACTTTCCACATTGTACAGCTTTCTTAGGTATAAATGTGGTTAATGCATACAATACAAAATCAATTAGAAGTGTTACAAAATCAATTAGAAGTGTTCATTCCATTATTAGACTTTTGTGAGATACACTGAAAAATATTTTGTATAGAATAACATTTGAAAATTTTAAGTCTCCTTGACTCTCGTTTCTAAAAATAAATGTTTATATTTCTGCTCTGGCATGTAGTGTCATTCTTTCAATTAAAAAAAATGCTAATAAGCTGAAAAACAACGCAGAGAATTGAGGTCAAAGAGTAAGGTGTGGCCTGAAAACCTGAACAGAGGCTCAGATTTGGAGATTCACAGAAAATCACAACTTACTTGGTGCAGAAGCCACTGCTGGCACCGGTACAAGTAGGTAGACATAAACTGCAACTGAACAACTGCTGGCAGTTAAGTGTGGAGTATCATGAAAGTTATGCACTTTAGGATCCTAGTGTTAGGGAGGCCACCAAAGTTTTATGTAGATTACCTTCAGGATCCCTGCCAGTTTCTCACTGTGTAAAGAAAAAAGGAAAAAAAAAAAATCCCTTAGTTCTTCCGGCATATAGTATTGATTACATAGCTTCATAACAATATTTGAAAGTGGATACTCTGAGTCTTTCCATTTTATTTTTCTTTTTAAAAAAGTTGTTGTGGCTACTTAAAATCCTTTGACTTTCCACATAAATATTAGAATCAGTGTGTGAACATATGCAAAAATATGGTGGGAATTTCATTGGAATTCCATCAGCTCTATACTTCAAATGGGGAAGACTAGTAAATTAACAATACTGAATCTTTAAATCCATCAACAGCATTCTTTTCTCCACTTAACAAGGTTACTTAAAAATTTATTTGTATTTGGAATTTTCTTTATCCAGTTTTACTGAGATGTAATCAACTTACAACATTGTATGAGTTTAATGTATATAACAAGATGACTTGATATAGGCATATGTTGTGAAATGATCACCACAATGAGTTTGATTAACATACACACTTCACATATTTACAACTGATTTTTTCTGTGATGAGGACTTTTAAGATCTAGTCTCTTAGCAATTTACAAATATACAGTACAGTATTGTTATCTGTAATACTATAATATTATGATACCATCGGGCTTCCCTGGTGGCTCAGATGGTAAACAATCTGCCTGCAATGTGGGACACCTGGGTTCGATCCCTGGGTGGGGAAAATCCCCTGGATGAAGGCATGGCAACCCATTCCAGTATTCTTGCCTGGAGAATCCCCTTAATAGAGGAGCCTGGTGGGCTACAGTCCATGGAGTCTCAAAGAGTCAGACATGACTGAGTGATTAAGCACACAGCACATTATTATCTATTGTCATCAGGGTGTACATTACAGTTAGAACCAAACATGGAACAATGTACTGGTTCCAATTGGGAAAGGAGCATGTCAAGGCTGTATATTGTCACCCTGCTTATATAACTTATATGCAGAGTACATCATGTGAAATGCCGGGCTGGATGAAGCACAAGCTGGAATCAAGATTGCCAGGAGAAATATCAATAACCTCAGATATGCAGATGACAACTACCCTTATGGGAGAAAGAAGAGGAACTAAAGAATCTCTTGATGAAGGTGAAGAGGAGACTGAAAGATATGGTTTAAAACTCAACATTCATAAAACTAAGATCATGGCATCCGGTCCCATCACTTCATGGCAAATAGATGGGGAAACAATGGAAACAGTGGCAGACTTTATTTTCTTGTACTCCAAAATCACTGCAGATGATGACTGCAGCCCTGATATTAAAAGCCCTTGCTTCTTGGAAGAAAAGGTATGACAAACCTAGACAACATATTAAAAAGCAGAGACATTAGTTTCCTGACTAGTCAAAGTTACAGTTTTTCCAGTAGTCATGTATGGATGTGAGAACTGGACCATAAAGAAGGCTGAACGCCAAAGAATTGATGCTTTTGAACTGTAGTGTTGGAGAAGACTCTTGAGAATCCCTTGGACTGCAAGGAGATCCAACCAGTTAATCTTAAAGGAAATCAGTCCTGAATCTTCACTGGAAGGACAGATGTTGAAGCTGAAGCTCCAATAATTTGGCCACCTGATGTGAACAGTTGACTCATTAGAAAAGACTTTGATGCTAGGAGAGATTGAAGGCAGGAGGAAAAGGGGATGACAGTGGACAAGATGGTTTTTGGCATCACTGACTCAAAAGAAATGAGTTTGAGCAAGCTCCAAGAGATGGTGAAGGACAGGGAAGCCTGGCATGCTGCAATCCATGGGGTCATAAAGAATAGGACGTGACTGAGGGACTATACAACAACAACATTACATCCCTAGAAGTCATTTTTCTTATATTTGGACATTGTACCTTTTGACCACTTTCCCCATTATCTTACTCACACTTAAACCTTTGCCAACTATCATCTTGATCTCTGCTTTTACCATTTTTTTTTCTTCAGATTCTACATAGTAAGTGAGATCATGCAGTACTTGTCTTTCTCAGACTTGTTCCACTCAGCATAATGTCCTCAAGATTCATCTATGTTGGTTCAAATGGTAGGATTTCCTTTTAAATAGCTGATTAGCATCTATATATATACATCTATACATCTGTTCTATTCTTTTCTGTATGTTCTATTCTTTTTTTTTTTTCAAGGAATGCTAGCAACACTTTCTCTAGAACTCTAAAATCATGGTGGAAAATATATATATACATTTTAATTACTTTCTGTATAAAGAGTGAAACACTGATGTAGCTCATCAACCATGTATAACTAGATTCAATAAACTTTATCGTATTATATTAGGGTGATTTTTTTTCTTTTTGTTTAATTCTGTAATTTATTGCATGAGTTTCACTTATATTGATGTAATATCTTATGGCGTGCAAAATAGCAGGCCCAATCTTAAAATGGGAATCCCTAGTGGCTCAAAGGTAACGAATCTGCCTGCAATTCAGGAGACTGCCTTTAGTGCAGGGGACTACCTGTGATGCTGAAGATGCATGTTCTATCCCTGGGTTGGGAAGATCTCCTGGAGAAAGAAATGGCAACCCACTCCATTCTTGCCTGAGAAATCCCATGGACAGAGAAGCCTGGTGGGCTATAGACCATGAGGTCCCAAGAGTTAGGCATGGTTTAGTGACTAAACTACCACCAATTTTAAAATATTTCTATATGGTAGGAGTATTCCCATTTTAGATGAAGAAATTTTCAAAAAGGAAAACTTTTGACAAAGTTTACCAAGAAAATATACATTAAAGTTTGAAAATAAACTAATGCTTCCAAAATCCTTGCCATTGTTCCATACTGACTCTGTGTTTTATGTAACAGTGCATTTAAACATTATCATTAAAATTAATACTGAATGTATAACAATATGTTTATAAAACTGATTAATATACAACTAATTAACAATTAGACTTTATATCTGTGTTGTGAGTGATCTGGGGATATAAACCTATTAATGGGTAAGATTTATCTAATCTAGATATCATAATACTATTATATGGCTTAGACAGTAAAGAACCTACCTGCAATGCGGTTGACCTGGGTTCGATCCCTGGGTTGCAAAGATCCCCTGGAGAAGAGAATGGCTACCCACTTTGGTATTACTTACCGGGAGAATTCCATGACTGAGGAGACAGGTGGGCTACAGTCCATGGGATTGCAAACAGTTGGACATAACTGAGCAACTAACACTTTGACCTTCATTCTATGTTTCATGAATATTGGTATCAAGCATTTTATTTTTTTATTTATTTATTAATTGGAGGATAATTGCTTTACAGAAGCATGCTATATTTAAATGACTATCAATGTAAACTACTTTGTCATTGATAGGCTATATAGGAAATTATTATTTAAGAAAAAAAGATATAATTTTAAAAATCCTTGTCTTCCCACTAGGAAAAAAAAAGGTTGAAGTAAAGAGAAATATTAAATTATTTTAAGAACTAATTAAATAGATTTATTACTAAAGAAAAAGGAAATATTTTCCTATATTTTTAATTCTGTTCTTCTAAATTGAAAATATATTACTGTGCTAGATATCAAGCCAAACCTCCAAGAAAAACACTTAACAGTTTCACAATTTCACTGACTAGTGTTTGAGATAGTTACTTTAAATCACAGCAGGATATGTGGAGTTAAATGATTTTATCTTGGCTTGAGAATTAACCAACAGCTGAGCACTTTACCTGCAATCTCACTCAATGTGATTTTAATGGACTAGCTCATGGGAAAATGCCATCACAATTAAAATGAATCTTTTCGGTTTATGAATCCTTGCAGAGACTAACACAAGAAGGATATCAACACAGGTTACAAAGAGTTATTTCAAACTTGAAATTATCTGTAATACCCTGAATATGTGACATTTTTACAAACACTTACAGTTTACCATATTTTCTATTTTAATACACACAAAAAAATCAAATAAATATTATGTGCATATTTTAAAAAGTGCTATGGACCAGATGTTAATGGTCTTGCTTTCAAGAGGATTATTTGTAGTTCAGGGCTTTACTCTCTAATGTACAGAATTCTATACCGAGCAGTTTGCCCAAGTGTCCCTAATCCTTTGACTTTGCAAGACATTGTCATTAGAGGCATCAAAATTCTAGACCTGAAACAACAAACACAATGCTCTTTGTCTAGAAGGATTCTGGAATTAACAAAACCATTGAGGCAGGTTCCAATCAGTTTTTATTTTTTTCAGTAAAATTACAGCACTGTTTATTTTAATAATGTTTAAAATCATTTTAATGGCAGAGGTGTTGAGAGGATGAATAGATATGATAGATTTAAATGAAGAAACAAATAAAACTTCATAAAGAGTACCTTGTTGGTAATAACACAAAGGCAGGAAAGACAATAAAAACAAGTTGATAATTAGAAAGACACTTGAAATTGAAAAGATAGAGAGTCGTGGACTAGGATGGGAAATAAGGTACAGAATTAAAGGAGGTACTCTCAAATTCTTGAGGTGAGTGCCTCCATACATTTTGTGCCCTAGGCTCTTGGCTTACCTCATCTTAGTCTAGACCAAGAAAAGCTGAACTAAATACTACACAGATTCCCCAAGTTTGGATATCTCAAGTGCTAAGTGCTAAGTCGCTTCAGTCGTGTCCGACTCTGTGCGACCCCATAGACGGCAGCCCACCAGGCTCCCCCGTCGCTGGGATTCTCCAGGCAAGAACACTGGAGTGGGTTGCCATTTCCTTCTCCAATGCATGAAAGTGAAAAGGGAAAGTGAAGTTGCTCAGTCATGTCTGACTCTTAGCGACCCCATGGACTGCAGCCTACCAGGCTCCTCTGTCCATGGGATTTTCCAGGCAAGAGTACTGGAGTGGGGTGCCATTGCCTTCTCCTGGATATCTCAAAGGACTCATCAAACTTCCCAATGCATATACACATACTGCTTTTTAATTAAAAGGTGAAAATAAAAGGCAGCAATAGAAAGAGTGTACAGACAAGTTCTGGAGGACTGAAAGATACTCAGTGGCAATCTCCACAGAGTCCATAATGCACACTGGCCAGGCATTAACATCAACTGAGCTATCAAGATCAACTGGAATGAAATGTGGGTCTCATGAGCACTTAGGTAGAAGTAAGGGAGAGGGATTACACACATTTGGCTATGCAGTTAAGCTAATGTAGCTAACAATATATACCAGGTGAAAACCACCAGCAAATCAAGCCCTAGGTGTATATAGGAAATTTTGACTTTTAACTACACCTTATAAATATCACAGCCCTTATTTTGGTTAAAGCTGGCCCCCTGTACCCACAAGAGAAGGAAAGAGTTTTCCTAGATCAGCTGAAAATCAACCCTATCCTACACATATTTCAATATGACTTCCCAAACCTTAGAGCTTCTGTACAGAAACATTTTAACAGATGCCAGCTGGATGGCAAGTTAGTTTTAAAACAGTCTTAAGTATGCGAGAGAGATTTTGACAGATCTAGATGTGGCCCAGGGCTCCCTGGTGACTTGGTAGTAAAGAATCTGCCTGCAATGCTGGAGACCCAGGTTTGATCCTTGGGTCTGGAAGATCCCTTGGAGAAGGAAATGTCAACACACTCCAGTATTCTTTCCTGGGAAATCCCACAGACAGAGGAGCCTGGCGTGCTACAGTCCATGGGGTCGCAATAGAGTCACACATGACATAGCATGTCTTCTGAAGCCCCACTTGACTCCGTGGGCCTTAGGAAGCTTCAATACGAACAAAGCAAGTAGAAGTGATAGAATTCCAGTTGAGCTATATGCAATCTTAAAAGATGATTCTGTGAAAGTGCTACACTCAATATGCCAGCAAATCTGGAAAACTCAGCAGTGGCTGCAGCACTGGGAAAGGTCAGTTTTCATTCCAATCCCAAAGAAAGGCAATGCCAAAGAATGCTCAAACTACCACACAGTTGCACTCATCTCACACACTAATAAAGTAATGCTCAAAATTCTCCAAGCGAGGCTTAAACAGTATGTGAACTGTGAACTTCCAGATGTTCAAGCTGGATTTAGAAAAGGCAGAGGAACCAGAGATCAAATTGCCAACATCTGCTGGATCATCGAAAAAGCAAGAGAGTTCCAGAAAAACATCTACTTCTGCTCTATTGATTACACCAAAGCCTCTGACTGTGTGGATCACAACAAACTGTGGAAAATTCTTAAAGAGATGGGAATACCAGACCACCTGACCTGCCTCTTGAGAAATCTGTGTGCAGGTTAGGAAGCAACAGTTAGAACTAGACATGGAACAACAGACTGGTTCCCAATAGGGAAAAGAGCATCTGGAATTTCACAGTTCACATACTGTTGAAGTCTGGCTTGGAGAATTCTGAGCATTACTTTGCTAGCATGTAAGATGAGTGCAACTGTGTGGTAGTTTGAACATTCTTTGGCATTGCGTTTCTTTGGGTTGGAATGAAAGCTAAACTTCTCCTGTCCTGCGGCCACTGCTGAGTTTTCCAGATTTGCTGGGATATTGAGTATAGCACTTTCACAGCATCATCTTTCAGGATTTGATATAGCTCAATTGGAATTCCATTACTTCCACTAGCTTTGTTCACAGTGATGCTTCCTAAGGCTCACGTGACTTTGCATTCCAGGATGTCTGGCTCTAGGTGAGTGATCACACCATCGTGGTGCTAGAGGAGACTCTTGAGAGTCTCTTGTACTGAAAGGAGATCAATCAATCCTAAAGGAAACCAAACCTGCATATTCATTGGGAAGACTGATGTTGAAGCTGAAGCTCCAATTTTGGCCACCTGATGCAAGCAGTCGACTCACTGGAAAAGATCCTGATGCTGGGAAAGACTGAAGGTAAAAGGTGAAGAGGGCAACAGAGGATGAGGCGGTTAGATAGCATCACCGACTCAATGGATATGAATTTGAGCAAACTCCGGGAGATAGTGAAGGACTGGGAAGCCTGGCGTGCTGCCATCCATAGAGTTGCAAAGAGTCAGACACAACTTGGTGACTGAATAACAACAATAATAACTGACTATAGAAATCTGAATTGTCTGGATAGTTATCAAATTTTGCCTTTTCATTTTTTTGTTCCCTCCTTCACATGCACACCTTTTACATGTACTGAAGAATTCCAAATATGAAAAACTACATTATATTTAGCCATTTGCATTATGCTCAGGCAATGTTGAGTATTCAGTGATCTGATCCTTAGAACAGGTTTCTTTGGGAAATTTTCCAAAACTATATATTATCTTTGAACTCTTGCATGTACTTATTTGCTATTTCAGTAGGTAAGATAAAAAGAAAATAAAGAAATTAAGTATAACCAATTTAAAATGGTTAGTAATCAAATAGATGAAACATTTAGATGAAATGGGAATGTTTCTATTATAATTAACACATTTCAGTGCCCAGTATTAGTTGCTCAGTCGAATTTAACTTTGCAACCCCATGGATTGTAGCCCACCAGACTCCTCCATCTGTGGAATTTTCCAGGCAAGAAACTGAAGTGGGTTGCCATTTCCTTCTCCAGGGATCTTCCCAATCCAGAAATTGAACCCAGGTGTCCCTCTTTGCAGGCAGACTCTTTACCGTCAGAGCCATGAGGGAAGCCCATAATAACACATTTGGAGAGTTTAGATGCAAAAACTAAATGCCTGTGAGAATTTCCTATAGTTTATGATTTCTAGTTTCCGATACAGTGTATGTAAAAATACTCTGAAATTATGGTTTTTTTTGGTCACTAAGAGAAATTAATGAAGGTACCAATATAACATTAGGATTGAAAATACTCTGAATTTATATTTTATAGACAGCCTTAAGAATTTTCTTTATAAGCATCTGTATAGATATATTTTTATTTTCTATTAGCATATTCATAAAGTAGAAAATTTTTTCTGTCCAAAAATGTTTTATCACATAGATGCATAATATTAAAGCATACATTTACTATTTAAATTATATTGAGATTATTAAATCAAAAATGAAGACTAGGAAAAATGTTTTGAAATTACATATTTCTGTGAAATTATTTAAAGTAGTTGAAGTAATTCTTCAACATTAAAATGATAGTTATTTTCTTCATTTAAATAAGATATTATACAGATATAGGTATATATAACATGATGGAAAAATTTCATTGATTTATAAAATCAGAGCATAAAAAAAGAAATATTCAAAAACAGTAAATTACATTATAAATTCCTGGTGAATGAGGTCAATAAAGCTACAGAAATGTCTTGGAATTAGCAGGATGAAATGACTATAATGAAATATATGTGATAATGTACTACTTTCATACATAGCTACTAAAACACTAACTATGTTGAATAAGTATGTACTGCTTAACATCTTTTATTATAATTTTAATTTTGTTTTCACAATTTTATTTTAAGCATCATTTTCAATACTGTGTAATGGCATTATTTAAAGATGAAGAATGTTTAAGTTTTATAATTTTCATTAAAAATTTGAGTCAACAATATAGCAGGGGAAAAAATCTTTGGAAATGTTATAATTAAAATTTTTATGAGATTAATGTATTTCTATTAATGTTAGAAAAAAACAACTTAGGAACTATAATATTTTGACATAATTTTGAATTATCTGAGTTATTTTATTTAAATAGTATCTCATCCTTTCTCAGTTTCCTAGACTTGGTTGTTGGGGGACTTCAGTGGAAGAGGATATTATGCATATTATACTTTCAGTAAAATAAAAATTTATAAAATCATATATCTGTCAATGAATTTGAGACATATGGTAGTTCAGTTTTAGAAACAACATATTAATTCATCAGCTTTTTAAACTCTTTTACATATTGCTAACACTTAAAGTCTATTATAGTAAATATGTAAGAATATCCTTTAAACTTGTTACCAATTTTTTTTGTATGCTTCAGTATGTTAGTTTTATTATGGCCATAAAGAGATTAAATCTGCATACCTAAAATAAAATTAAAGACAAAATGGTACAGAACTTCTAAAATGTGAAGTTCTTAACTTTGCAATCTTCTAACATGCAACTGCCTTTTGTAAAAAATGCACTCGTCAAAATAGCCATCATCAAAAAGTCTATGAACAATAAGTGCTAGAGAGGGTGTGCAGAAAAGAGAATGCTCTTGCTCCATTGGTGAGAATGTAAATTGATACAGCCAGTATGAAAGACAGTATGGAGATTCCTTAAAAAACTAGGAATAAAACCACCATATGACCCAGCAACCCCACTCCTAGGCATATACCCTGAAGAAACCAAAATTGAAAAAGACATCTGGATCCCATTGTTCATTGCACTATCTACAATAGCTAGAACATGGAAGCAACCTAGATGTCCATCACAGATGAATGGATAAACAAGTTTTGGTACATATTCACAATGGAATATTACTCAGCCATAAAAAGGAACACATTGGAGTCAGTTTTAATGAGGTGTATGAACCTAGAACCTATTATACAGAGTGAAATAAGTCAGAAAGAGAAAGGTAACTATTGTATTCTGATGTGCATATAGGAAATCTAGAAAAATGGTACTGAAGAATTTATTTACAGGGCAGCAATGGAGAAACAGACATAGAGAATAGACTTATGGACATGGGGAGAAGGGAGGAGAGAGTGAGATGTATGGAAAGAGTAACATGGAAACTTACCTTATCATATATAAAATAGATAGCCAACGGGAATTTCCTGTATGGCTCAGAAAACTCAAACAGGGGGACTGTATCAACCTAGAGGGGTGGGATGGGGAGAGAGATGGGAGGGAGGTTCAAAAAGGAGTGGATATATGTATACCTATGGCTGATTCATGTTGAGGTTTGACAAAAAGCAACAAAATTCTGTAAAGCAATTATCCTTCAATTAAAAAAAAAAAAAAAAGCTATAAGTCCTCTCTACCAGTAGGATAAAATGCTGAATTGAGACACGGTTAATGTATCAATTTGGTGAATACAAGTTATGCTAATTTCAATCAGCTTTGACTTGCGGCCACGTGAGCAGATGCGGATGAGGAGGTGAGAAGACCCAGAAGGCTGGAACTGTGTCGCCATTTAAATGAATATTCCTAAAAGGTGTAGAGAGTGGAGCTATGAGAGCCTAGGAAATGGTGACAAGAGGAACGTGAACACCGTGGCGCTGTCCCTGCTGAGTGCGCCGAGCCCCACATGCTGCTGAGCCAGTACCTGGAGGAGGAAGTGGAGTACTGAGGTCAGTTAATATACACTACGCACCTGGGCACCTGACTGCCTCTGGTAGGAAGGAAATCCTGCACTTTACTGACGGTGCAAAGAGCTCAGCCTGTCTCGGAGCACAGCGCCATGACCAGCGGTCCCGCCTACAATGTCAGGCCTGGAGGGACTGGGAGAACACCATCAGTTTCCATCCACGACACTGCCCCTCCCACCTCCAGGACGAGGCCTTGCGCCTGGGGGGCCTGAAGAGCCCAGGACCGCAGCGTCATTTCTCCAGTCTAAGTCTGTCTGCGGAAAGTTCCAGAGGCCTCAGGGCAGCTCCTTGTCTGAGAGAACCGGCGCGGGGCTTGCGGAACCAGTTGCTTGGTGATCCCGTCTCCCGCTCGGCCGAGGCTTCCAGATTTTTTGCCCGAGTCCACCGTGGAGGGGAGGAGTCGACACCCACCAGCATTATGTTCCTTCACAAAAAGCGACTGGCTCCTCCACCAAAGTGGACAATAAAGGCTCCCACGAGGCCGAACCTTGCACCTTTATCCCTGAGTGTGCGCACACTGGGCGGCACCTGGTCCAGCCTCCTTCGTTCGGAAGTAGCAGAGGGCCCCCATCACCAGTGAGAGTGCTCAGAGCACCGGCCCGTGAGCTGCTGGCAGCCTCCGGGCTGACGCCGCATGCCTGTTTCTCCTCCCAGGAGACCCCGCGGTTGGCCGCCATAGGGTACGGCTGCCTCTAAGGGCCCCAGTCCACGAGTTCGCCATCCGCGTGCAGCAGCTTTATGCGGACGGCCACAAGTTCCTGCTGCTGGGGCCTAGGACTATTATCCCTCAGGAGGACTTCTGGAGGACGCCAGGGTGACGGATGGCCACCTCATCATCACGGTAAGGGCAAGGATAGGGCGCTTTGCGTCCCCACTCATCCCTTAATCTTGGCCCATCCTTTCCGGGAAGAGGTTCCTGAGACCTCTGTGCATCCATACTTCCTCTCCCTGAAGTGGGCTTGGGGCAGGGCAATAGAATCCAGGCACAGGTGTTCCTCTGCCATGAAGAAGCAACTATATAACAAGAAACAATATGTCACGCAACATAAAATGATAACTGATTTATTACGATCATATTAAACTAAGCTTTGCAGATATTTTCATTTCCTGCTACATTGACTGCACTATTTTTTTTCTCCTGACACCTCCTTCTAGAAATCCCCCTGTTACTCACATCCTTCAAAAACATTTTGTAAACATACGATGCTACATATTTTTAACTTAATTATTTGTTCAAGAAGAATTCATTGGATGCCAGTTATATGTGGGGAGAGTTCATGTAAAAATTAATTTTTTGACAGTCCCATAGGTAATGTCACAATTCTGGAGAAATATACTCTGTTTACTTGTTCATTGCCTAACAACTGAGATCTCAGTGGTGCAAATTATTTCCAAGCTAACTAACAAAAAGTCAATGAGATTCTCAGAGTGCAGGTTTTTTTTTTTTTTTGGTAGAAGTAAAGAAGTTGATGTTCCAGTGAAAGCTTTCTAGGCTCTTCAAAAATTATTGTACTAGTCCTGACTTTGCATAAATTAATACATGATCAATGGAAAGCTCCAAATCAGACTTTTGCATCACAAAATAGTTCACTGCACTATGTAACTAAACATTTATTATTAGCTCGGTCTATGATTAAGACCAGAAGAGATTACAGAGTGGAGTTGACATAAAGTGTTTCTACACTCTTTACCGAGATTCCTTTTTACATTAGAAAATGTGTGATAATCTATTACTAGAAGAAGATGAGCACTTTATGACACTTTCATTAAAATCTACCAAGTATATTTTTTCCTGTAAAATCAAGCTAAGTGGCTTTAAGAGAGACAAAACTATCATTCCAAATAGACACCGTGTAGTTCTTTTCAGAAAAGGCCATTTTGAAATCTCCCTGAAAGTGAAATAGGTCATCACTTGGGTGAAATGACAGATAAATGAAATTCTTATGAAGGCTCCATACTCCTATGCCTTTACTCAAGACTCCTAGAAAATTAGGTGAATCATTGTACTTTCTCACAGAGGGCACTCTTCTCATCTATGCTCTTCATTTATTTGGACCAGCAGTTTCTCAGATTTGTAAGTTTGAAACAGATACAAAGCTGAGTAAAATTGCTAGTTCTTTTAGTTTATCCACAATTGTTTCTTCTGATGATATTAGATAACATCTAGTGCTTTGGCACCCCACTCCAGTACTCTTGCCTGGAAAATCCCATGGACGGAGGAGCCTGGTAGGCTACAGTCCATGGGGTCACTAAGAGTCGGACACGACTGAGCAACTTCACTTTCACTTTTCCTTTTCATGCACTGGAGAAGGAAATGGCAACCCACTCCAGTATTCTTGTCTGGAGAATCCTAGGGACGGCGGAGCCTGATAAGCTGCCGTCTATGGGGTCGCACAGAGTTGGACACGATTGAAGCGACTTAGCAGCAGTGCTCTGGATACATTTCTTTCATACATATACATACACACACATAGATACATGCATATGTGAGAGAAATTTCTATTTCTATATGGCTTTGAGTTAGAAACATTGTTTCTTTAATATTGAGGTGTTTCTTATATAACTGTGTCTTTTATATTGTCATTTCATGTCATCTAAAGTATTGAGTTTTAAAAATCCCTCCATTTCTATTATGACATTCTATAATCCTTTCATGTACTAGTGTGAATCATGCAGAAAATATATTTGAACAAAAGTACCGGTCTGTAGCGCCATGGGAAATCAAGGCATGGCCATAGATGACAAAATTTTGTCTAACTCTAAAATAAGAGCTATGCATTGCAGAACTTGAATAGGCCCTTGTATTCATGTAAAAACAAATTCATCTTAACTCCTAGGAAACAGACTCAGAGTTCATAGGTAATGAATAATGACAGAATAACATCATTGGTCATTTATAGAGGACTGCACATACCATGATTGCACTAGAATTGATTTTTTATTTAACAGTTTCATGTATTGCAAACTAGTTTCTCAATTTTCTTATGTTTTCTTAGTTGCAATTTTATCTTCTCATAAGTTCTTATTTAGTAGTATTGTTTTCAAAGAACTGCAATGTTTAATTTAGGCCATTTTGCTACTCTTATGATTAAAACATGAAAAGATTTTGAAGTGCAATGTGAAACTTTCCACTCAATGAATAAAAAATTCATATGAAATATATAAACTGAGTAATAAAATGTTAATGAATATTTGATTGCTTGAACAAAATGTAGGAAGGTCAAAAATAGATTTAAAAGGTGATAATTTTAAATCTTTAGAAAAAATTCAAGCAAACTTAAAATAAAGAAGACTTATTAGTAGAAGACAAATGCAAAGCTTGAACTTGCAAACATACAAGAAATCCCAACAAAAACCATACATTTGATCGGGAAGATAAACCTTTAAGCTGCAAACATGAAAAATCTTGTGACTACACATTTCTGATTACAATTCACTAATATTGGAATTAACAAAAGAGGGATAGCCAAACAACCAAATTTTCCTGCTCAGATATTTAGTGCAAAAAAATAGGCAAAAGCAAAACGTGTATTTAATACAAAAATGAAATCAAAATACATGTTAAATTTTTTGAGATAAATCAAACTTTATTGCAGAGCTTGTGTGGAAATTTACAGACTTAAACATTTTTATTGAAAAATATGAAAAGCTGAAAATAACTTAGCAAAGACATTAACTCAATAAGTTAGAAAACATGACAAAATAAACTTTAAAATGGAAGAAATATGAACATATATTGTTATGAAGCAAAATCGTAGAGTAAAACTCATCAGTAAAGCCAAAATATTTTATCATAAAACCTATATAAATTAAACTACACAGACATTTAAAGGAAATAAGGGTGAAAAATAATTATTTCAAAAAGGAAAACAGATAAATGTAAGACAGTGAGATTTTAAATAATTAAGCAATTAAAACATTTTTATATTAATAATCTTAATTAGAGATAAAAGGACTTAATCCAGGAAAAATATAAATAGAAACCCCTGAAGAATAAGTGAAGTACATGCATATATTAATAATTTTGTAAGATCATTGAAAATAAACAGAAATTCAATACACCGGTTTGTGGTTAGAATTAAAGAAACAAACCAAGATTAGTGGGGCCCCTGGGGACTAAAAACCAAGGAACTTCATTACCACTCATAGGTGGAAGGTAAAAACAACTGTATTATGGGTACCTGGGAAACATTCAAGTCTACAAAATAGATTCTTTACCACAAGTTGCAGCCCTTGGAAAAAGGATGGCTCCTGCTAAAATTTAAGTCCTAGAGAAAAGAATCAAGATATAAGTACACTTAATTCTCCTGTCAACCTCTTCCATTAACCGGACACAAAGGGGACCCAGAGTGCACGGAACAAGGGTCGTGAGATCAATAGAGGTCAGCCTCCTAGGCCTAGAATAGCTAATTGGAAGATTGAGTAGTCTCTGAAGTGGCAAATGGACAACAAGTTGTCCCATTGCAGAAAATGTAGTCCAATCAAACTTTAATATTGGTAGGGTAATCTTTGGATATGCCATACCCTTTCAAAGCATTGTTTGGAGTTGTTGTATCATATGCTATCTATTCTGCATAACTTATATGCAGAGTACAAAATGAGAAATGCTGGGCTAGAGGAAGCACAAGTTGGATTCAAGATTGCCGGGAGAAATATCAGTAACCTCAGATATGCAGATGACACCATCATTATGGCTGAGAGTGAAGAAGAGCTAAAGAGGCTCTTGGTGAAAGTGAAAGAGGAGAGTGAAAAAGTTGGCTTAACAGACAAACAATTAATCTCAAAAACATACAAGCAACTCCTGCAGCTGAATTCCAGAAAAATAAATGACCCAATCAAAAAATGGGCCAAAGAACTAAACAGACATTTCTCCAAAGAAGACATACAGATGGCTAACAAACACATGAAAAGATGCTCAACATCACTCATTATTAGAGAAATGCAAATCAAAACCACAATGAGGTACCATTTCACACCAGTCAGAATGGCTGCTATCCAAAAGTCTACAAGCAATAAATGCTGGAGAGGGTGTGGAGAAAAGGGAACCCTCTTACACTGTTGGTGGGAATGCAAAGTAGCATAGCCACTATGGAGAACAGTGTGGAGATTCCTCAAAAAACTGGGAATAGAACTGCCATATGATCCAGCAATCCCACTGCTGGGCATACACACCAAGGAAACCAGAATTGAAAGAGATGCATGTACCCCAATGTTCGTCGCAGCACTGTTTACAATAGCCAGGACATGGAAGCAACCTAGATGTCCATCAGCAGATGAATGGATAAGGAAGCTGTGGTAAATATACACAATAGAATATTACTCAGCCATTAAAAAAAAATGCATTTGAATCAGTTCTATTGAGATGGATGAAACTGGAGCCCATTATACAGAGTGAAGTAAGCCAGAAAGAAAAACACCAATAGAGTATACTAATGCATATATATGGAATTTGAAAGATGGTAACGATAACCCTATATGCGAGACAGAATAAGAGACACAGATGCATAGAACAGTCTTCTGGACTGTGAGGGTGGGATGTTCTGGGAGAATAGCATTGAAACATGTATATTATCATATGTGAAACAGAACACCATTCCACGTTCGATGCATGAGACAAATGCTCAGGGCTGGGGCAATGGGATGACCCAGAGGGATGGGATGGGGAGGGAGGTGGGAGGGGGGCTCAGGATGGGGAACACATGTAAACCCATGGCTGATTCATGTCAATGTATGGCAAAAACTACTACAATACTGTAAAGTAATTAGTCCCCAACTAAAATAAATAAATTTATTAAAAAAAAAAAAAGTTGGCTTAAGGCTCAGCATTCAGAAAACTAAGATCATGGCATCCTGTCCCATCATTTCATGGTAAACAGATGGGGAAACAGTGGAAACAGTGGCAGACTTTATTTTTCTGGGCTCCAAAATCACTGCAGATGGTGACTGCAGCCATGAAATTAAAAGACGCTTGCTCCTTGGAAGAAAAGTTATGAGCAACCTAGACAGCATATTAAAAAGCGGAAACATTACTTTGCCAACAAAGGTCTGTCTAGTCAAGGCTATGGTTTTTCCAGTAGTCTTTTATGGATGTGAGAGTTGGACTATAAGGAAAGCTGAGCACCGAAGAATTGGTGCTTTTGAACTGTGGTGTTGGAGAAGACTCTTGAGAGTCCCTTAGACTGTAAGGAGATCCAACCAGTCCATCCTAAAGGAAATTAACTCTGAATATTCATTGGAAGGACTGATGCTGAAGCTGAAAATCCATTACTTTGGCCACCTGATACAAAGAACTGACTCATTTGAAAAGAGCCTAATGCTGGGAAAGATTGAAGGTGGGAGGAGAAGAGGACGACAGGCTGAGATGGTTGGATGGCATCACCAACTCAATGGACATGAGTTTTAGTAAACTCTAGGAGTTGGTGATGGACAGGGAGGCCTGGAGTGCTGCAGTCAATGCGTTGCAAAGAGTTGGACCTGACTGAACAACTGCACTGAACTGATGCTATCTATTATACATTATTTTTACAGTTGTGTTCAGTAGATTGTTTAGTATTAGTAATAGTTGAGTTGCTTTTCATTCATTTCTCCCTTTTATGGCTTTTGATATTCATTTTTAAAAATATATTTACTGGTATACCTTTTTTGTCTTATTGCCCCAGAACCTGTGCTTCAGTCTTAAATCATAATAATGATAAATACTAACCTTGTTGGTAATTTGAATGCATATGCTTCTTCAACTCTGAGTATCTTATATGCTATAAACTTTAAGTAGGTAGCTTTTGGTCTTCCCAGGTGGCTCCGTGGGTAAAGAATCCACCTGCAATGCAGGAGACACAAGCAGATGTGGGTTTGATCCCTAGGTCAGGAAGATCCCCTAGAGGAGGGCATGGCAACCCACTCCAGTATTCTTGCCTGGAGAATCCCACGGACAGAGGAGCCCAGTGGGATACAGTCCACTGGGTTGCAGAGTTGGACACAACTGAAGCAGCTGAGCATGCACACACAAATAGCTTTTAATAGGGTTAAGCATTTTTTTTTACTGAAATTGTGTTTTGTGTTTATAGTATATGCTGTACACTAGGTTTTAAAATCATATATAAAATGATATCCACCAAGATTGGCACATAGACACATTATTACAATATGTTGCTATAGTAACATAGTCCTTACTAGAAATGGATTTATTGAAAAATTTTAGTAAAGGAGAGGTTTGGTCAGTAAGATGACATAATAGGAGGTATCTCACTTGTGTCTCTCCAGCTATCTGTGGATAAAAATGCCTTTGTATGAGCACTGGGATCCAAGTAGGAGGTTTTGAAACTCTCATTAAGCCCAAAACTGAAGAGAAATACTTTGAGAAGATAGACCATGCCCTGGTGGCAGACTTTCTATGTTCTGGCTGCAGACCCAGAAATAGCCCCATTCCCCTATAGACTCATCTACATCCACGTTTGGCCTTGACTGTGGCTCTAGTTCCACTCATAGAGTGACCTGGAGGAGTCAGGTGTGCCTGTGTCACAGGCAACAGCCCAAAACTTATTTTACAGGGCCAGAATACCCTGATATCAAAGCCCTATGAGGCACTACAAGAAAATAATATCCCTGGTAAACGTATGTGTGAAAATTCTCAGCAAAATATAGCAAGCTGAATTCAACAGCACATTTAAAGGATAATGCAGAAATATCTAATGAGATTAATACCTAGGGTGCAAGGATAGTGCAGCATATGCAAATCAGTATTTGTGAACACCACATTAATAGAATGAAGGACAAAAATTATGTGATCATCTGAGTATAAAAAGAAAAAACTATATTTGAAACAATTTAGCATCTTTTCATGACAGAAACCCTCAACAAATTAAGTGTAGAAGAAATATACCTTCTCATAATAAAGGCTCTATATGTCAAGTATACATTGTAATAACTTACTCAAAGATGAAAAGCTGTAAACTTTCTTTCTAAGTTCTGGAACAACTCAGGTTTACCCAGTCTCACCACTTTATACTCAACACAATACTTAAGAGTCCTAGCCAGAGCAATTAGGCATGAAAAATAAATAAAAGACACCCATATTTTAAAGGAAGAAGACTAATTGTATCTGGTTTCAGATGGCATGATCTTATTTATAGAGAACCCTAAGTTCTCCACCAAAAGATATTAGAGCTAGTACACAAATTTATTTGTTATAGGATACAAAATTAGTTGTATTTTTACATACTAACAACAGCTGTTGGAAAAAGATATTAAGAAAACATTCCCATTATAATACAATAGCATCAATAATAAAATAAGATAAAGTAGATACTTAGGAATAAGTTAACTAACAAAATGAAAGATCTGTACAATGAAAATTGTAAGACACTGATGAAAATAATTGAAGTAAAAAGAAATAAAAGATATTTTGCATCCATAGGAGGAATTTGTTCAGTCACTAAATCATGTCCAACTATTTGTGACCCCATGGACTGCAGCACGCCAGGCTTCCTGGTCTTTCACTATCTCCCGGAATTTTCTCAAACTCATGTCCATTGAGTTGGTGATGCCATCTAACCATCTCATCATCTGTTGCCCCCTACTCCTCCTCCTCTAAGTCTTTCCCAGCATCAGCGTCTTTTCCAGTGAGTCAGCTCTTCCCATCAGGTGACCAAAGTATTGTAGCTTCAGCTTCAGTCCTTCCAGTGCATATTCAGTGTTGATTTCCTTTAGGATTGACTGGTTTGATCTGCTTGCAGTCCAAGGGACTCTCAAGAGTCTTCTCTAGCATCACAATTCAAAAGCATCAATTCTTTGGCATTCAATCTCCTTTATGGTCCAGCTTTCACATCCATACACGACTACTGAAAAACCATAGCTTTGACTAGATGGACCTTTGTAGGCAAAGTGATGTCTCTGCTTTTTAATACACTGTCTGAGTTTGTCATAGCTTTTCTTTCAAGGAGCAAGAGTCTTTTAATTTCATGGCTGAAGTCACTGTCTACAGTGATTTTGGAGCCTGAGAAAATAAAATCTGTCACTGCTTTCACTTTGTTCCCATGCATTTGCCATGAAGTGATGGGACTAGATGCCGTGATCTTACTTTTTTGAATGCTGGGTTTTAAACCATCTTATTTGCTTTCTTCTTTTATCCTCATCAAGAGGTTGTTTAGTTCCTCTTTCTGCCATTAGAGTGGTATCATCTGCAAATCTGAGGTTATTGATATTTCTCCTGGCAACCTTCATTCCAGAAGAATTAATATTGTTAAATGCCCATACTGTCCAAGTAATCTACAGAGTTGATGGACTCTCTTTCTAAATTCTGGTGGTATTTTTCACAGAAAAAAGAAAAAAAAAAAACACTAAAATGAGATAACGAAAGACTTTTTTTCAGTTTCTGCTGTCCAATGAAGTGAATCAGCTATATGTATACATACCTCCACCCTTTCTTGGACCTCCCTTGTACTGTCTTCATCCCACCAGTCTAGGTTAGGGAGCACTGAGCTGAGCTCTCTGTGCTTTATAGCAGGTTACCCTGTATTACACATTGTAGTGTATTTATGTCAAACCTAAATTCACAATTCATCCCACAGTTCATCACAATTTCCTTTCCCTCACTGTGTCTTCACATACATTCTCAATGTCTGTGTCTCTATTCCTGCCCTGGAACTAGACTTTTCTAGATTAATGTATGATATTTGTTTTTCTCTTTCTGATTTATTCCACGCTGTATGACAGATTCTATTTCCACCCACATTTCTACAGGTGACCTAATTTGTTCCTTTTTATGGCTAAGTAATATTCCATCGTGCATATGACAAACATGATTTCAGGTTGAAAATTGCACCATCCTCCAAAAAATATCAGACTCGGTAGTAAAGGCAGGCTAAGCAATTGACTAAATATATGAATGTTTACCAGAGTTCCCAGGTGGCGCTAGTGGTAAAGAACCTACTTGCCAATACAGGAGACATAAGAGACACAGGATCGTCCCTGGGCTGAGTAGAGACCCTGGAGGAGGGCATGGCAACCCATTCCAGTATTCTTGCCTGGAGAATCCCATGGGCAAAGGAGCCTGGCAGGCTGCAGTCCATGGGGTCACAAGAGTTGGATATGACTGAAGTGACTTAGCATGCACACATGAATGTTTACCAGAATGATTATACTGTTATGCTGCTTATTCTCAAGTGGTCAATATAAAAAGTTTTAAAGTTAATCAGTATTAATTGGGCTTTTAAATACACCAAGCTATATTAATTAATTAATTAATTTTGTCCAAGGTAGTATAGTTCTACAAAATAAGTTTGCTCCCACTCTTTCCTCATCTGATACAATTATATTATTTGCCACAAACAGCAAGCATCATGTAAGGAAAAGAGAGTCTCTTACATTTTCTGTGATACTCTGTGATGCTTTCTCTGTCACTGGCCTGAATCAAGTTGTAAACTTCCTGACCCAGTCAATGTGAACAAGCTAATTCAATTTAATGTTTGGTTGAAGATGTTCTTGGCCTACCTCAGAGGTCAAGGTGGGGTAATCCTTTTAACCTTCATGGGAAGTTTGAGGAGGGGTGAACTTGAAAGCAGAAAATGAAGAGATCTTTGGAAAAAATGCAGAAATGAAAGCTTTGGAGGACATTGAGACGTCTTCATCGTGCTCTTTCCAAAGTCGTCATATACAATTCTCCCCAACTCTCAAATCTATAGCTCCTCAGTTTCTTTATAACACCAGTGTTCTTTCTCTGTTTCTAAGTATGATTGATCCTCCTCACCTTTTAGTTTTTACACCTCAGAGAGAACTTCCATAGCTGTCCTGTATATGTAGACTCCCTTTGCACTCCACCACTCTTAATTTTTAACAAAATTTTGTGTCATTTCCTATAAACCATACATCACAGTTTGATTTCTAAATTAGCTTTACATCAGACTTGTGTAAAAATGTGTACTTGTGTTTGTTTTTTGTCTATTTCTCCTTGTAGATAATATGTTCCTCAAGAGTATAGGCTTTGCAGCAGCTTTTTTCAGAACTCCAGAACCTGATATAGTGTCAGATAACTAGGAGAGACTCATAGGAACTTTTTAATTAGTTGATGATAATGCTGATGTCTATAATTAACCATGGGGGAGGGCATGTGAAAGTCATGTACCTCTATATTATAGGCAAAGAAAGGTAACCAGAAGTTACAGTCCATGAATATTAAGAACCTAAAAAATCAAGCTGAAAGGCAAAATTTACGATACAAAACAAGGAAATAATGCAAGATATCTATATATGTGAATATATTGACATTATAATGGGCCTTACCGAATATTATCTAGTGCAATTCCCATGTTAAGTAATTATAAAAATAAATACATAAGGGTAGTAATTGACTGAGCTTTGTAATTAGGATTACCTGTCTCAGAAAAGTCTTACTAATGTAGTACACAGACTCGTTATAGGAACAGGCTGTGCATATCCTAATCTATTTCAATAATGTATTTTATTTATATATATATATTATACTTTCATGTATTAATTCAGTTTACCTCTAATTATATAACTTGCACACTTCTGTGTTTTTGAGTGGACTGAATACATGTCTCTATTTGAGCATGACTTATACTGCTCTGTTTTAGCCATAGACTATTTTCCTTTATCATTAAAATTGTGCTAAAATACAATTCATCTAACTCAATTCAAATTCATCTAAAAGAATATCCAATGATACTAAACAAAAGAGATGTTACACTCAAGTAATATCCATTTACTTTAATAAGACTAGCTCTAAAAATTACCACTTTAAATATATTACTTATCCTTTTTCCTGAGAATGAGAAGAGTGGCAGGAGTTGCCCATACTCTCACTGTCCTGGTTCTAGATCCCCCAAACTGTTATTCTGTTTGGTATCCCAACTTTATTTCCCATTTCTCCTCAAAATTATCCTTTCAACACACAGGTCAGACTGTTCAATTTTTCTACAAACACACTATGGGCATTTATATCCCAGTTTCTTTTCTTCGAGTGACACTTTCTCCTGGAAAGTTTTTTTGTTTTGCTTTGATTTTCATTTCTTACTGACTGCTGTCTCATAGTAAATTCCAGTATTATTCTCTCTAGGTGCAATATATGCAGTTATATTCAGTTTTCATATGTGGAGCAAGTAACTCCACTGAAACTCAAATATTACAGCCACAGTGATCAATTGTGTATTTCCAAGTCATTCAAAGTTACAGAAAATAATTTAATAATGTAAAATCTTGCCTTCTGGAAGAAGAGCTCACCAGTGCTTCTTGGTACCCAAGGGTGCCCTTTTCACGAAATACAAACTTCCAATATTTACAGCATCAAGGTCTCAAGCTAACTGATTATTCTTTTAAAGCAGGGCTACATTTCAGATTGCTGTTTTAACAGATGGTTAAGATAAAAGGAGAATGGGGATAAAAGTTTCATATGGAGTGATTCGTTTTTTCAGCTACTTTACTTGCTAAACTTACTTTCTAAGAGTGGAGGCCTCCAGGGCAAAGATACGTCTTCTTTATGCCTTTTGTGTGGCTGCAACAAATGATAAGTAATAATGTTTAACACATTATGGTAACACAGTGCATTTCTTCAGTATAGACTGTTTTTTCAGTCTATACACTTATCTAGAATTTACTCCATGTTATTTATTTTTTTTCTTAAGTTAGCTATCTTGTGATAAGCAATGGGGTGAAGTCAGATGAATTTTCTTTTACAGGGCCCTGATTTAATGACCTATTAATTTGAAACAACTTGGGAGGAAACTTTAAAATTCTATTAGAAGAATTCCCTATAGGAAAAAATGCACTACTAAAAACATGGTTTTGTTTCTTATTGGTTCTCCATTTAATTACAATTAAACATGTTTCTCAGAGAAGGCAATGGCACCCCACTCCAGTACTCTTGCCTGGAAAATCCCATGGATGGAGGAGCCTGGTAGGCTACAGTCCATGGGGTCGCTTAGAGTCAGACACGACTGAGCTACTTCACTTTCACTTTTCACTTTCATGCATTGGAGAAGGAAATGGCAACCCACTCCAGTATTCTTGCCTGGAGAATCCCAGGGATGGCGGAGCCTGGTGGGCTGCCGTCTATGGGGTCGCACAGAGTCGGACACGACTGAAGCGACTTAGCAGCAGCAGCAGCAGCAGCAGCAAACATGTTTCTACAATTCATTGTATGATGTACAGTGTAAAAATGTAAAAGATGATCCTTCTCATTTTTCTGCTTTTAAAGTATCTAGATTTTTTCCTAACATAAGTAAATTTATAACTGATGTGGAATATATGTAGAGACTTTCGATATTTCGTTACACATTAATTTAGTAAGAGGTAGTTGAGAATATGACTAGCACTACTTAGGGATTGGTTCATTTTAGAGATTTATGTTAATGGATATTCTTAAACTTTCTTCATGTTTTATCTATTATAGCATTCCCCAATGATTGCATGAGTAAAAAGAGAACCTTCAGAAGCAAAGTCGTAAGACTATTAGATACTCAAAGAAAGACTACCTTTGGCATGGAATAGGTTGATTACAATATACATTAATTATGTTAAAGATGTTAGGGGGACTTCACTAGTGGTCCAAATGTTAAGACTCTGAGCTCCCAATGCATGGGGCATGGGTTCTATCTCTGGTCAGTCTGGTCAGGGAACTAAGATCCCACTGCTAAGATCTTGCATGCCCCATGGCATGGCCAAAAAAAAAAAAAAAGTTAGATAGATAAAGGAAGGAAGTAAATAGAACTCAGTCCAAATTTCATGCTTTTTATATAGCATCTTAGCTACAGTGGATATAAATCAATAAATACATGCATACCTGAACACAGGAAGTATACAAAAGTAATTTTAGTATTATACTTATTGTATTGTTATCATTTGTTTTTCTTTTTGTGATTTGCTCCCTTCCAAATACCTTCTGATTATTTACCTACCTATTTATCATCTAATTATTTCTCTATGAGGTCAAAGATTTAGCTGGAAAGAGGAATCTATACTCAAATAAAATATAGCAACCCCCGCTTTGTCTGCAGGGAATATATTCCAGTACCCCCAGTGGATGCTTGAAATGGATGACTGTACCGGATGCTACTACATGTCATGTGTTTTTTTTCTTATGCATGCATACCTATGATGCAGTTTAATTTATGAATGAAGCACAGTGAGAGAACATCTGAGTTCCTGCCATCACTACTCATGTGCTCCGGTGCCATAATTAAGTAAAATAAGGGCTACTTGAACATAAGCACTAACTGTGAAACTTCGAAGGTGATCTGATGACTGAGACAGCCACTAAGTGACTAATGGGTGGATAGCATATTCAGCGTGGTTACACTGGAAAGAGGGATGATTCACATCCTGGGAGTGACAGAGTGGGATGGTGTGAGATTCATCATGCTACTCAAAATGGCCTGTGATTTAAAATGTATAAATTGCTTATTTCTGGAATTTTCCACTTACTATTTTCAGATCTTGGTTGATCACGGGTAACTGAAAGCACAGAAAGCAAGCCCATGGAAAAGGGGGACTACCATAGAAAGGCCAACAATGTTGTCCATCTTAACTAAAATTCTTAGTTTTGCTAAAATGGATGGCTCACAATGATCCCACATGAAATATTTCATGACATAGATGTACTTCTCAAAAAGTTCAGCATCTGAGTCTTTAATTCTTTATAGTTCAATGATAATTTAGAAAGAAGCAAATTCCATAAACTGTTGTTGCAATTAGATACCTCCCACTACACATGAATCTTTAATATCAGATTGTTTTATCTACATCAAGAAACTCATGCTTTTCTATCCATAAGTGGGACAAAATAAAAAAGTTTACTGACATTTATTATTTTTATTCTTTTGAATTATCTGTTTACTCAGTCCCTCAATACATTTCTAATATGTCCTAGTAAGTATTGTTTTTTCCCTCTATTTTATTTCATTGTAACATAGTTTGTTTTTAAAATGCTTTGCTTCAAAAACAAAGCAGTGCCAGTATACTGAAAAACAGTAAACTACTAAGGATGTTGTATGTTGATGGTCTGTTCTCAGAAGTCCAGAAGGCCATGGAAAGGTCTGCATTTGGGAGAGCTACAGCTGCAGATTGTACTGTACTCTCTGGATCCAAGAGCACTAGGAAACATACCGAAAACAAGCCAATCAGCAATCATATCCTACAGTGCTGTTAGGATTTGACTACATTCTGCAACATGTACTGTTTATTCCTTTGTGGCTTCCCTTTATTTTATGTCCTGGTGAAGCTTTATACCAATACTGGCAGACAAATTTTGTGCAAAAGAAAGAAAAATCATGACTTAATGTAGATTTGTATTTCCTAAGGGTCAAGTTTCCTGAGGCTGAAGTTGCCTTTGAGGAAATAGACAATAAATATTAGCATGTGATTAGGATGCACTGGAGTCACTTGGTATCATTAAGAAGATACATACAGTATTGTAGCTAGAGAGGCACTGTTCCCTGTTTGTAGTAAAGGTCACTTGAATAAACTGTAGTCAGGGATATGTTGGGGCTTTTAAGGTATTTGAAGAAAACAGAATGATTATCAGGATAAAAGCCTTGGATGAAAATCCTGAATAAAACTGATTCTGTTAGCAGCCCCATTTCCAAGGAGAGATACTTATACTATTAAAAATCTCCTTGATACTCATAACAAACAAACTGATTATTGTAAGCTTCACAAGGGCAAATTTCACTTTCATTATCAAATGAATCAGTGAAAACTAGAGATACGTATCAATGCCTTGTAGATGTCCTATGTTAATACATATAAGTAAAAATTTAAAAATAAGTATAGATATATGGGGGTAATCATGAATAAGTCAAAACTAATAGTTTAAATCAATTCTAGCTGAAATAACTCTGAGTGTAAATGATAATTTAATGCTTTTATGGCTAAATTCTTATTCTATAAGTTAGTAACATATTTTGTGTTCTATTGATCACACAGTAAGATTTTGAAAGAAATGATTTGTAGCATGTGTTTCCTACCTTATGATCTGGTTTATTTGACTTCAACACTGTTTGATTCCTACAATCTTTTCTTTTTTAAAAATTGATATTCAAATTTGAGATGAGTGTAAGATTGTCTGAAAGCTTATTTCTATTTTTTGAAATTCTGTTTTGATGTGGCGGCAACATGTTTTTAAGGAAGGAGAGAGACAATAACATAATTGCTGGACAGGATGAAGTAACAAAATTCAAGTGAATATCAGTTTAAAGTCATTGAACAATTTGTGTCAATGTAAGATAAAAATCTCAATAAAGATATTAGAGTTATGAGTCTTCAATTTCAAAATATCACACTGAATAAATATTTCAAAATTTCAGGAGGAAACTGAACATACACATTTTAAAGGAATGAATTTTTATGTGCTAATATGTGTGAAAATGTAAATGTTTAGCTGATAATCTAATGTAATATATTGTTATTGAAAAGAAAAATGTCTAGAAGATTTTTAGTAGTGTTGGGAGAGTGTGTAATTTCCTCAGGTAGCCCAGTGTTTCAGCTCCGTGTTACAGCTCAGTTTTATTTAGAAAGCAAAGGAGAATACATCCTCAAGGTGTGAGGGTGGGCTGACCCAAAAGATGCAAAGAGAAGCCCCCAGCCCAATTTTGGCTCCTCTTTTTATGTTTTTTCCTCCTCCCCCTGAGCCTGCCCTGTGTAAATTGGGCTAGCTAGGAGTGCTGTTTGTTCTACCTGAGGCCCTCATTCCAGTCCTCAGACCTTCCTTTCTTCTATTTTCACGAGCTTTTCCCTTCCTAGTCTTTTAGCCACCATCATTCTGGACTCCTTTTTCCTATTCTAACTACCTAACAGTAACATAAATATTATAACAGAATTTTAATAAGCTGTGATAGGATACACATATTTATCTCTACCCATCCAACTTTCACAATTCAAATATATATAAAAGACTAAATCTTCATAGATAGATACAGGAAACAAAGATGACCACAGAGGAGAAATGCTAACCAAGTTTGCCAAGGAAAGTAAATGTACAGATAATAAATGACATAGGGTTTGTTGTATCTCTCTGTCTGAAGTGCCTAAATGAGTGTCCAGGAGAAGGTGGAGAATAGTCCAAGAATCCCATAGTTTCCTTCCAGAGAATTCCTTCCAAATGCTCAGTGACTTGAGACCAATGCATCTGTCTGAAAGAATGTGTGCAAGGCAGAGATGCTGAAAGGAGAACTGCTTGAAAATGCATGAAGATAATTGATAACCCTGTCACTAGCTAGCTAAGGGACTGCCTTCCTCTATTTCTGTCAAAAAAGGAAATTTGCTTCTTTGGAAAAGTGAATAAGAGAAATTCTGTCTTGGGCCCATTGAACACTGATGAAAGTGGGGGAAAAAAAAAAGGAAATTTGCTTCTTTGGAAAAGTGAATAAGAGAAATTCTGTCTTGGGCCCATTGAACACTGATGAAAGTGGGGGGAAAAAAAAGATGTCTTACACCATAAAACTTCTGATCTTCACCTCAAACCCTCTAAGGATACCTGGCCAAGCTTACAATCCTTTATAGGAAACTAAGCAGTTGAAGAGAAAGCCCACACATACAGTATCTGGTGATGGGAATGGATGTTCTGGAGATGGGGATGGATGCTCCACATAAAAGCAGCCAGGTCTTGTGCTGCACAGTGGACCTAGAGGTCCATCAGTTTATAAACTGTTCATGCATCTGAGCCTTCTGGCAGCTTTGAATGCCTAATTCATAGATATGAAAATATACACACCAAGAATCATCAGTTGTTGAAAAATACCTCAAGAAAAAAAAAAAAGATGAATTGAAACAACAAAAAATACCTCTTATTTAAAAAAATCTATTTATATGACAGCTTTCCTCCTGAATACATCTTGATTCTAAGAATAATTATATTATTAAAGATTTTACAACACTGACTTAACAGATATCCTTTATACCACACAGAGAAAGATTATTAGTTTATTCATGTTTTTAAAAGCCACATTGTATGAAACTCACTGCATGGATTATGGTCATTAAGACCTATGGAACTCAAGAAAACATTTTCCTATTTTGACAGGTTTATGATATTCATTATTGAAGTACCAGGATGTTTCTGTCAGGTTTGCTAGCCGTAGACATTATTCTCATTTGCAGTCAATAACTTGACTGGCAGTCAACTCCCAGAGAGAGAAAGTGAGGATATTTAACTGCTAGCTTTGCCACACTGCATCATTTTGCTTCATCTTTCAAGCATTTTTCATATGACACAGCACAGAAAATGCCACAGAACACTGCTTCATAATTAGTTTCCTATTTCCTTTTGATACATTTTTTTTATGAGAGGCACTATGTCTTGATACAATATGTCATCCTAATACTGTGTAGCCTATTGAAGATTTTATGTTGTGTCTTCCTTCTTTAAAAGAAGGAGGGAAGTTATGGGACATTTTCAATGTAATTAATAATTCTCAGAGTCCAAAAAATATCTGCCCGTAATTGCCAAATGTCAGGTTATAATATTTATTATTTTCAGTCTTCATTTAAGTCCTGATGTTAGGAAAAACCCTTTTCATATATCACATATTGTTATATTGCAGTGGGTGAGTTGTGATGCTTGCTCCAATTCTACCCATAATTTCAACATCCAACAGTCCATAGTTTAAAAAGCAGATTAAAGTTTTGTTTTTTATTTTTCCTCACAATTTTGATAGCAGAAGAAAAAACACGGGTGCCTAAAATCTACAACTTCTGTGTCTGAGTTGATCACAGGTAATGGATTTTGAATTTCCATTAGAGAAATGTGTTATAAATCAAACTGTTTAAATCATTTATCTCTTAGTTAAATGGATGCAACCATGAGGAAGTCCTAAAATATTTATGACCAAAGTTTGAAGAAACTGGGATGCAGACAGCAGTCATGCTCCAATCTAGAAGATGTAAAGATATAACTACAAGTGTGTTCTGACTTAGTGATATTTTGGTATTTCCCTCACGACAGTGTTCATGTGAATCATCAGCCTTGTTCGTTTCCATGACTTTACTGTCTATCTTGTGTCCTGTCTCAGCCCCTTATAGACCACTTTTCATGAGCAGCCAATTTTTTAATATGTGCATCAAAACACATGATTTCTTTCTTTGAATTTGTCAACGGCTTTTCTTTACATATTAAGTAATAATTTTTTCTTGGTACGTGGACTGCAAGGCTGTACATGGAATGGATCTGGCTCTGTCTTCCATCCCCTTCCCTGTTCACAAAGCACACCAAGTTTGGCCTCTGTCTGCCCTTGTTTCATAGCACTTGCATGTGCTCCTCTTTCTGCATGGCTTTTTTGCTTATATCTTAGAATACTTGCCCCAGTTTTGTATTTTGTGTCACAGTGCATATGCTCCTGTCATGAAGCTGTATAATGGCAAGTGAATTCTGTTGCAGCAAAACTATAGCCTTGCTTACTGCAGTTATCAGCCAGTAGCTCATGGAGAATCACCTCTGCCTCTCTTCTACTCATCAGGTCTCATGTGAGTGAAATTATCTGACATGGCCTAAATGATACTGAGGATCCCAGCAATAAAGGACTCCTTAAATATAGTGTTTTAGCTTTACAACTTCTCTTGATAAAAAGAGAGGAATGGAATAGCATTGAAACATGTATATTACCATATGTGAAACAGATGTCTGGTTCAAGTTTGATGCATGAAACAGGGCACTCAAAGCCAGTGCACTGGGACAACCCACAGGGATGGAATGGGGAGGGAGGTGGGAAGGGGGTTCAGGATATGGGACATATGTACACCCATGACCGATGCATGTCAATGTATGGCAAAGACCACCACAATGTTGTAAAGTAATTAGCCTCCAATTAAAATAATTATTTTTTAGAATAAAAAAAAATACGTTTAAATTTTATTTTTTTTGAAATTTTAAATTAAAAACTTAAAAAAAGAGAGGAATGGAAGTTGAAGCAATTTAAGTTATAGAGATATAGCTAGATGTTGATGAAAATTTGGTAGATAATAGATGTTATGGACTTGTAAAAATAATGATGCTTGTCTCTGCACAAGACTCGAAGACCAGGCGTGTGAGAACTTGAGAAACATGTTAAGACAACCCCTTTATTGGATCTGGAAAAAGAGCAAGCAATTACTTTTCTGCATGACAAATTGCATGTTTTTGCATATTCAGATGTCTCCAAGGAGGGATGCTTTTGTTATTATTTGGCTATCCAAAAGTTCTTAAACATGCTTTGAAATATTCTTCAACTTTCTTCCTTTGAAACTTTCATCTTCCTAATATATCCCTACTGAAAGCTCTTTGTATATCTTAGAAATGCCCCCAAAGACATAAGACATTTTAGTCTTTTGTTTAATCATTTCCCTTAAAGAGAGTTATATTGAGTTTCCAAAGTGACTCAGATTCTACACTTGGCACAGTCCATCAATGAAATAGAAAAATGAACTAACAGTTGCATTCTGTGTAGTAAGTGCAATTCTCTATTTTTGCAGAAGTGAATGAAAGAGCTATCCATGTTGAATGGGGTCAGGGAGATCCAGGCTGGGAAAGGAATGGTCAACCAGGTTCCAAGGCCTTGAAGTTTACATAGGAAAAGCTAAAAAGAGATGGAATCTTTTTATCTTCAGCTGTTATCCCGGGTCTTAACACATATGTTTGTTTATGTGATTGAATGAATGAATTTGTATATGGATGTGGGGGATGACTGTGTTTATGTAGATTCATAGGAGGATCAAAGCTGTTAGGTTTCCCTAAGTCCATGTTAGTAAGTGGTCTTGGGAAGGATATGATCTATAATAGCTCTTTTCAACTCTAAACTGGTTTGTGTAAACTTATACCTTTGTGTTTCCTTTCCAACCACCTATTCCTGATTGGTTTCTTAGTCTTTCCCATCACCTGTGTAACCATTCCCTGCATTAAATTCCCTCTGTTAAAAACTCTCAGAGTGGTTTATGTTTTCATAGCTGGATCCTGGCTAATAGAAGCTTATCACTAATAGAAGTAATAAAGTATTTCTACAAAATTGTGTATGCTTCCAGAGTTCAGCAATGCATCTTTGAATGAAAGTGAAAGTCTCTCAGTGTTGTCTGACTCTTTGTGACCCCATGGACTATACAGTCCATGGAATTCTCCAGACCAGAATACTGGAGTGGGTAGCCTTTCCCTTCTCCAGGGGATCTTCCCAACCCAGGGATTGAACCCAGGTCTCCAACATTGCAGGTGGATTCTTTACCAGCTGAGCTACAAGGGAAGCCCAAGAATACTGGAGTGGGTAGCCAATCCCTTCTCCAGCAGATCTTCCCGACCCAGGAGTCGAACCAGGGTCTCCTGCATTGCAGGCAGATTCTTTACCAACTGAGCTATCAGGGAATACATGTAACTGAATATGATGTATAATAACCCAGGTCTACTTACTATCAGATATATATTGTCAAAGTTTTGACGTAGATTCCCACTTGGTACTTCAAAATATCTGTGTATATATTGACTTCAGCTGTGAGGAATGCATTGCGATTCTGGCTCTCCAAGTGATAAGATGTGGACAGTTGCTTGGCATACTTGATACTGGCTTGATATTGGTTGAAATCTGCAAGTGTTTCAACATGACAGATAAGAACGTTGAATGTCAGGTCCTTGATATCCTGAATTATAGTTTAGTAAATGTGAAAGCTACTCAGATAGCCTCTGGAGGCTCCATGGCAGGTCAGGCAGAACTAGAACACAACAGGATAAAGGCCTTAGTTCTGCTACAGCTCTGCTAATAGGGTGAGGGATATTGATGAGCTTGATGCTGATTATGTGTAGATACTTACCAAATGCTGTGCCTTAATCCTAGTGAAACTACAAAAGCTACATATAAATACAGATACATTTTGTGGAGACCAGAGTATCCATTTTCCTGTCATGTATCAACAATTTGGTCTCATATTTAAAAATATAGAGCCATGTCAGATGTTAACCTATGGCCAAACTCCTTGACAGATCCTTGAACCTTGTACTACTGAAGGTACCTGGAACCTATACAGACACTGAATTATACTCAGATTACAATACTCCTTCAGTCTTGCTTTTCTGAAACCAGGTACTCGTTAGTACATCTTCATCATGAACCTCAGTTTCACAGCAGATCTGTTTCTGCTTTTTTGGACGTTAGCTCTGAACACCGTTTCACTTACTGCCGCGGTTCCTAGTATCCAGCCCTGCGGTACAATGTTATAATAAAGGAACATATCCTTTACTTTGGATAGGAGGAAACTATATAAAAAGTCTGGGCTTCCCTGGTGGCTCAGTTGGTAAAGAATCCGCCTGCAATGTGGGGGACCTGGGTTTGTCCCTGGGCTGGGAAGATCCCCTGGAGAAGGGAAAGGCTAACCACTCCAGTATTCTGGCCTGGAGAATTTCATTGATGGTATAGTCCATGGGGTTGCAAAGAGTCAGACATGACTGAGAAACTAAGCACATTACAGTGTATAAAAAGTTTACTTATGATAAGAAATAAACATTATTTACGTTTCCACTAGTGTAAAATCTCCCTGTGAAACTTAATGATAAGTTAAGTTTGGTTAACTAAGTAACATTTGGTTTACTAAGTTTTAAACACAATGCCCTTATCAACCTATATGTGGCAATTTTCATCACATTATTTAAATGAACAAAACTTTTGATACTCAAGTGTTTTATTTCATGAATTTTTTATTAATTAGTGCTGGTTCCTTTTTAAGGAAGACTTGTAATTTTTTATTTGATATCTTTTTCTTAAAGTAGGATCTTAATATTTTTTGGTATATATATATATGTATACGTGTATATATATATACATATTTATATATATATAAATATGTATGTATGTATACGTGTATATATATATATATACATATATATACAAATATATATATATATTTGTGTTTTTTTTTTTCTTTTCTGTTCAACTGTCATTGCACAGCCTAGCTGGCACAGCTGTCTCTGACCATGGTGGTGTCCTTTGTTATATTGAGATCTTGCTCCAGCTTGGAGATCATAAAGTGTCCCACTCCTCATCCATTCCTACCTTCTTATTATTGATCACAAGTTATTTCATAAATGGAGGTTGTGTTCTGTGTAAGAAAATGGGGCTTTTTTTAAAGATTTAAAGCAAAGAAGAAAAACTATCTTAGTTTTAGAGATGATATGATATGTATTGAAAATCTTAATATGTATAACTATTAGAATTAATATATAAATTTAGCTATATTTTAGGATGAGGGGTACATTTAAAACTATAAATTTTTGATATTAATTGTTTGTCTGTTGCTTCATTTGCTATTATTTTCTCCCATTCTGAAGGCTGTCTTTTCACCTTGTTTATAGTTTCCTTTGTTGTGCAAAAGCTTTTAATTTTAATTAGGTCCCATTTGTTTATTTTTGCTTTTATTTCCAATATTCTGGGAGGTGGGTCATGGAGGATCCTGCTGTGATTTATGTCGGAGAGTGTTTTGCCTATGTTTTCCTCTAGGAGTTTTATTGTTTCTGGTCTTACATTTAGATCTTTAATCCATTTTGAGTTTATTTTTGTGTACGGTGTTAGGAAGTGTTCTAGTTTCATTCTTTTACAAGTGGTTGACCAGTTTTCCCAGCACCACTTGTTAAAGAGATTGTCTTTTCTCCATTGTATATTCTTGCCTCCTTTGTCGAAGATAAGGTGTCCATATGTGCGTGGGTTTATCTCTGGGCTTTCTATTTTGTTCCATTGATCTATATTTCTATCTTTGTGCCAGTACCATACTGTCTTGATGACTGTGGCTTTGTAGTAGAGCCTGAAGTCAGGCAGGTTGATTCCTCCAGTTCCATTCTTCTTCCTCAAGATTGCTTTGGCTATTCGAGGTTTCTTATATTTCCATACAAATTGTGAGATGATTTGTTCTAGTTCTGTGAAAAATACCATTGGTAGCTTGATAGGGATTGCATTGAATCTATAGATTGCTTTGGGTAGTATACTCATTTTCACTATATTAATTCTTCCAATCCATGAACACGGTATATTTCTCCATCTGTTTGTGTCCTCTTTGATTTCTTTCATCAGTGTTTTATAGTTTTCTATATATAAGTCTTTTGTTTCTTTAGGTAGATATATTCCTAAGTATTTTATTCTTTTTGATGCAATGGTGAATGGTATTGTTTCCTTAATTTCTCTTTCTGTTTTCTCAGCTGAATTCCAGAAAAATAAACGACCCAATCAAAAAATGGGCCAAAGAACTAAACAGACATTTCTCCAAAGAAGACATACAGATGGCTAACAAACACATGAAAAGATGCTCAACATCACTCATTATTAGAGAAATGCAAATCAAAACCACAATGAGGTATCATTTCACACCAGTCAGAATGGCTGCTATCCAAAAGTCTACAAGCAATAAATGCTGGAGAGGGTGTGGAGAAAAGGGAACCCTCTTACACTGTTGGTGGGAATGCAAACTAGTACAGCCACTATGGAGAACAGTGTGGAGATTCCTTAAAAAACTGGGAATAGAACTGCCATATGACCCAGCAATCCCACTGCTGGGCATATACACCGAGGAAACCAGAATTGAAAAAGACGTGTGTACCCCAATGTTCATCGCAGCACTGTTTATAATAGCCAGGACATGGAAGCAACCTAGATGTCCATCAGCAGACGAATGGATAAGGAAGCTGTGGTACATATACACAATGGAATATTACTCAGCCATTAAAAAAAATACATTTGAATCGGTTCTACTGAGATGGATGAAACTGGAGCCCATTATACAGAGTGAAGTAAGCCAGAAAGAAAAACAACAATACAGTATACTAATGCATATATATGGAATTTGAAAGATGGTAACGATAACCCTATATGCGAGACAGAATAAGAGACACAGATGCATGGAACAATTTTATGGACTCTGAGGGAGAAGGTGAGGGTGGGACGTTCTGGGAGAATAGCATTGAAACATGTATATTATCATATGTGAAACAGAACACCATTCCATGTTCGATGCATGTGACAAGGGCTCAGGGCCGGGGCAATGGGATGATCCAGAAGAATGGGATGGGGAGGGAGGTGGGTGGGGGGTCCAGGAAGGGGAACACATGTAAACCCATGGCTGATTCATGTCAATGTATGGCAAAAACTATTACAATATTGTAAAGTAATTAGCCCCCAACTAAAATAAATAAATTTATAAGAAAAAAAAAAAAACTATAAATTTATATGTACTCTCATAAATAATTGAAAGTAAAGTTACTATATTATGATACCATCTCACCCAGAAATAGAAGTGAATTTAACAGGATATTCACATTTTTTACATTGAAAGTTGCAAAACATTGCTGAGAAAAGCTGGGCAAAATCTAAATAAATAAATGGAAAGATATATCATGATCACAAATCAGAAGGCTCAATATTATTAAGATGTCAGTTTTCCTGAAATTGGTTTACAGATTCATTGTATTCTGAATCAAAATTTCAGATGGGCTTTTTTAAGGAACTGTATACTAAGCCTAAATTTTATGTGGAATGCAAAGGAAATGGAAGAGATAAACAATGTTTTACAAGGAACAAAGTTGGATGCGTTTACTGCCTGATTTCAAGATTTACCATGGAGCTATAGTTAACAAGACAACGTGGTGTTGGCATGAGGGATGACAAATAAATCAACAGGACAGATTAGAGATACCATAAATAGACCAGTGTTTACATGGTTATTTGATTTTTATCAGAAGCACTGAAGCAATGCACATATAAAATGACTGGGATCACATTTTTATTTGAATTTCTTCTATTTGTAAAAATATTTAAAATTTGATAGTATCAAGCATTGCAAGCATATGATGAATTAATTTCTGTAATACTCTGATGGCAGAGTGAATTAGTATAGTCAATTTGGAGAACAACTGGTATTATTGACCAAAAAAAAAAAAAAAGTAGAACTCTCTGGCAAGATAGACTCTAAGCAGGGGACAGTGATTTCTTCTGAAGGTGAGGAAGTGAAAAGGTGCTTTTCATCTGTGAGGAAAATGTTCCACGGAGGCTTGCTTTATCTGTTCAATACAACAGTAAAGGAGAAAGTATGCATATATTAGACTGGTTAAAATGTATGTATGGTATAGATAGGCTGGAAGTAAATGTTGAGTTATTCATTCTATTGAAATGTGTGTATAGATTGACTTTTGGTAGTTTTTTTGTATTCTGTATATTAATTATTACACCATCTGCAAGACCTGAATTGATGCAGTCAGTCCTCAAAAAGAATGCATTCCATCTTGTTCCTGACTTCTTGGTCCCATCCCATTCCTCAGATGCTTTACCCAGGCCTCAAATCTCAAAACTTGGTTCTCAGGTCTCTCTCTCCATGTAAGCCTTCTAATCCTATTACCAAAATGGGCTTACCTTAACTCTCTTGCTATCAGGCATTCAATAACCTAGAATATCCCTGCATATGAGTTTCTCTCTGCAAAAGGCTTGCTCTAGAGCCAGCAGTTATTCAAGCACATGCAGCTTCTTCTTTTTGTTTATTCTGCACAGCACCACCCAAAGAGTGGGGTCCTTTTTATCTCTCCATGATGGCTAATGTTCTATCATTCTGTGTATGGATATAGTCCTGTGATAACTCTAGTTTGTTTTATCCAAACTACATAGGAGCTACAGATAGGATCGATGTGTTTTTGGTAACCAGTTCTCCCTCGATTAAATACTGTGCTTTGGGCATCTGGTTGTCTCTTGGCTGTACTTTTTGCTGCTGGTTGCTTGTTTGGACAGGGCATTCCTGTGGATAGGATCCAATTTGAGGTTTTATATTGACTGAAGTCTCTCTCCAGCTTTATCATCTCACACTTGCACCTTTCTCCTTTTTCACAATTAGTAATTTTTACTACACTAAGGGTTTGTTGAGACTTTCCTAAATGCCATAATCAAATATTATGCCATCCTCCTAATTAGACATTTTACAGCCATGTTTAAGAAAAGTGACTCTGTCCTCTAAGCCATGGTTCTGCATTGCCACCTGTCTTTATGCCTATGCTGTCAATATCACACTCTACTCTGTGGCAGAATTGTCACTTTCTGTATATCAGAGATTCTGTAATGACTGCAAAGATGTCTCAGCTTCTGTATCTGCAAATACTCAGTTTTCACACTTCCATTATCTCTCTTTCAAGGTATTTTTGTACATAAAACTATTTTTGCTAACAGAGACTGAACCCCTATGCAATACATAAACAGAGTCACTATCTTTCTAATGATTTTCAAAAATGCCTGCTCCTATTATTCCAGAAATAACTTTTCCCTCTGTGTTCTCTTTGGCACTGCTCTGATTATTTTCTTTTGTCCCAAGTTGCTGTGGGTTGGAAAGGTTATCCAAGAACTGGTTATATTTTGTTTGGAAAACAAAAAATTCCACTTTTAGAAATGTCAGAGTTGGCACTATAGAATGAAATGGTATTATATGGCAATGGTATTTGATACAGAATTAAGCATCCTTTGCTTGGCTTAAGCAGCCAATGGTTTTACAATTTAACATGATTTGTTAGTTTAATATGTTCTGTTAAGCAAATCCCACCAATACCTTCTACTTAATGAAATTCTAACAGTCCTTTCATTTACAAGTTTAAATTATAATCCTTGGAGCTTTTCTTGATGCCCCTTTGGAATTAATTGATCTTTCCTCTGCATTCCCATGTTATTTTTATCTCAGTGAAGCTACTTGCTTCTGTATAGGTGGAACTAATAGTTTGTTGTTCATGTATTTTTTTTTTTAAGCTAATACCCCCTCCCAAATACGAGCTTCATTTACAACAGAAACTTTCATGTAATCTTGCTGAGAACGTAGCACACTTAAAATAGTTGATATTAAAAATATGTTTTGAAAACTCAAGTTTTACATGTTTAGAAGGATAAGTATAGACTAAACTTCAGACATTTAAGTGTATTACTAGATTAATTTTCAAAATTAAATTTGAGATAAGGAATGATACCTGCAACACAGAAACCTCCCTTGGCCTTTCCTAGTCAGTAACATCATTATATATTAGATCTGTCCATTTTTTTAAACTTGGGTTAATGAGACAACAGAGTATTAATTTGTGTCTGGCTTCTTTCATTCAACATATCTGTCCAATTCATAACTATCTTTGCATATACTTGGGGTTCATTTAATCTACTGTATGAACATTCCACACTGTAGTTAGTTATTCCTTCTACTGGTAATGAACCTTTGATTTGTTTCAAGTGTTTGGCTATTGTGTACATATATGTACTCAAGATAGCTGAATGCATGTCTAAGAATTGATAGTATAAAGTGTGTGCTTAGTTGCTCAGTCATGTCCGACTCTTTGTGATCCCGTGGACTGTAGCCCGCCAGGCTCCTGTGTCCATGAGGATTCTCCAGGCAAGAATACTGGAGAGGGCTGCCATGCCCTCTTCCAGGAGATCTTCCAAACCCAGGGATCAAACCCAGGCCTCCCACATTGCAGGCATATTCTTTACAGTCTGAGCCACCAAGGAAGCCCAGGATAAGAACATATGTGCATATGTTAAGCTTTGAAAGATTTTGACAGTTTTCCAAAGGTTGTTTAACTTCTCACTCACAGTATATGGGACTTTCTGATGTTCACATTATCCTCAGCACTTTCCAACACTAAGACATTTTTTTTTTTTTATCTTTTGTATTTTAAACTATTCTCATAGATGTGTGTCAGTATCTCATTTTAAATGGCATTTTTTTATTGTTGACTACTAATGTTGAATGTATGAATATTGTGCTTTTATATGTCATATTTGAGTATTCCTGGAATAATGCTCACTTATTGGTTGTGTATATCATTTTTATGTATTGTTGGGATTAATATCCTAATATCTAGTTTAGAATTGTTACATCTATATGCATGAGAGAAATTGGATCTACCATTCTTCTTATGGGGCTTCTCAAGGGAGCTAGTGATAAAGAACCTGCCTGCCCATGCAGGAGACATAAGAGACGTGGGTTCTATCCCTGGGTTGGGAAGATCCCATGGAGAAGGGCATGGTGACCCACTACAGTATTTCTGCCTGCAGTATGACATGGACAGAGGAGCCTGGCCGGCTACAGTTCATAGGGTCACCCAGAGTCAGACACGACTGAAGAGACTTAGCACAGCACAGTATCCTTCTTATAATGTCCCTATTGGTTTAAAAATTATTAGGGCCTTATAAAGTAAATTGAGACACTTTCTTTTTTTTCTCCTTAATTATTTACTTAGGTACATTATTTTACTTATTTCCTTCTATGGTTTTTCATTCTTCATTAATCCTTTAGGATTATGTCAGAGAGTACTATATGCTGCCTTGATGTATTAGTGTCTATTTTAAATTAGTATTCTTATCACTTCCTGGACAATATGAGGCCTACAAAAGTTTTAATTACATTTTTTTCTTCCCCTTCACCCTTTCTGCTGTTATTTTCAAACCTTTTAATTCTATGTCAGTTTAAAAGCACACATAACCTTCTTATTATTTTCAACAGTATACTATTAAATTTATTCCTGCATTTCCTTCCTTACACATGGATTTTCTATTTGTCTGAAGACCATCCATTAGTGTTCCTTTTGGTATAGTTTTTTGGTGATAATTTTATTCTATCATTTTTATTTTATTGAAATACTGTATTTCTCTCCTATTTTTAAGATATTTTTCATTGGCTATAGAATTCCAAGTCAGCAGTCATTTCCTTCAAAGACCTAATTCAACTTTTATATTTCTAACACTGTTAAAAAGTCTGCCATCCATCACAAGATTACTCTGTTAGAGATCGTTTGTGTGTGTTTAATCCTGCTTTTGAGTTTTCACTTCATTTTCAGGTTTCAGTAGTTTTATTGTAAGGTGACTATTTGTAGTTCTTGGGGTCCATCAAACCTGAATCAGTGATCTGGGATCTCTCATCAGATATAGAAATCTAAGTCAGTATTTTTTTTTAATATCACCTCTGTGCCTTTTGCTGCTGAGATCACAATAGGATGTAAAGATTATGTACAATATTTCCCTTTAGCTTTTCCTTAGTTCTTTTGATTTCTTTTTGTCCTTGAATTTGGATATTTTTAAACTGATGGGTATGAGTTACCTAAATGGAATCCCAATTGTTGGCATATCTGCTGATTTTGTTCCTAAATTCTAGACATTTCATATGAAAAACTTGTGAAAGCTCTACATGGTATTTTCCTCCAGTGCAGGGTTTTGTTTTTTTTTTTTCAAGTAGGGAGATATAAAAGATCATTTGATTCTGTCTTCTCCAATTGAGCAATTCAGGTGCCATGAGAACACTTCATTTGTTTTATGCTTAGTTTCTCTATCTCTCTGTCAGCTTCAGACCTGACACATTATTGAGAGGAAATTGCAGACAGAAATTTTGGCTCACTTCTTTAAGGTTTCACTCCTTCTGAAATCTTGGTTCTTCAATTTCAGCCTTTTTTGCCAATTCTGAAATCTAGCCTCTGTTTCCCCTACCTCAGGAGACTCATATACCCCAAGACGCTACTTTATACTTGGTGTCTATCCACAGACGTGGGTATTGGCAAACGTCCTGTAGTTGCCACTTACTTTGAGCGGTCCTATACTAAAGAGGAGAGTTAAACTCAAACCACTGTTATAGGCCACTCCTGGTACCGATTTTATTTCATGTACAAGGCAAGAATTTCAGAATACCAGAAGAGATGCATCAGACATGCCTTTTAAGGTGAATTACAAATGAAGACTCAGGTCTGAGAGAATATTTCTTGAGTGGGTACAGCATGAGACATCCTTTTAGGGACTGTTCTCTCTTGTAATAGCTCCATGAACGCAACAAGGGAGAAGTTGACGAGTAACACTCAACTTATGAAAACTCAAATGTGTGAATTCCAGGAGTTATTTATAATTGGTTTTACTATTCCAAGTTAAGATACAACTTACCAATTGGAAGTCATTTTTACCAGAAGCAGTTTGCCTAGTAACACAGGTGATAGTCCCTCTTTATCAAATTTCTAGTAAAATATGATGTTTAACCCAAACTCAGTCTCCCACAGAGAAAGAGAAAGATCTTGAAATCCTTTATTCATGTAAACTGGTGAGTGAGTTAGTGAAGTTGCTCAGTTGTGTCCAACTCTTTGCGATCCCATGGACTATAGCCTACCAGGCTCCTCCATCCATTGAATTTTCCAGGCAAGAGTACTGGAGTGGGTTGCCATTTCCTTCTCCAGGGGATCTTCCCAACCCAGGGATCGAACCCAGGTCTCCTGCATTGCAGGCAGACGCTTTACCATCTGAACCACCAGGGAAGCCCATGTAAACTGATAGAAAATTAGAAACTTATTTGAGCTTCACCTCAATGTGCCACCCTTTTCTCTGGACATCAAGTCTTGACGTCATGATTGTTTTCAGTGTCTTCAAGCAGTTGGTTTATATATTTTATGCAACTGTTGATGTATTTACCTGGAGTGTTAGTGTGATAGAATTATTCTGCTACCTCCAGATGTAGAAGTGAGTCAAAAAAGTTAAAGTTGTATATACATTAGCTTTCATTATTTCCTTTTTTTGGCTTCAAAGAGATTTATAAAGGTCATGACCCTGGGAGCCGTTAGCTATTTATATTTAGTGGAATCTTTGAACAGATTGTAAATTGTAAAATAGTCTTCTGTATACATCTGAGGATATTTCAGTGAGAGTTGTAGGGGAAATGATGATACTTGAGCGAGAGAGAAGATACTTGAGAGATAAGAACATTGACAGTGTGCATCATTACTCTCTAGAGACCACTTTATGTAAAAAAAGATAGCCACCTGTTATATATATATATATGTTCTGTTAAATTCAAATTATTAGAGTGTTCTCTATATCTCTGAAAAGATCACATCAGAAAATTAGAAAATCAGTCATTGTAGCAAATTTGGTAGTTTGTCATATATTTTTATTTACCCCCAGGAAGAGACAGATAAGAAGAAATAAAAACTAAAGTAAGGGAGTAAAATATATAAATCACTTAAAAAGTCAATTTATAATATTTTAAGGACATCCAGAATCAAAGAGGTAGAAACATCTACTATAATTCTCTGCTAAATCCATAAATTAGGAGTTGGTGATAGTTCAAGAACAGAAATTTGCCTTTCTTAGTCATCAAAGTATTGCTTAAGAATTCAACAGTGTTAACAGTTGCAGATTGTTCAGGTTTTTTTTTGGAAAAGATACCCATGAGACTTAAAATAGTTTATCTGAAAGTAACAGATTCTTACTAATTCCTTCTGTCATGAGAAATGATGCTCTACTAATTATATAGAAATCTTTTAAAACTTTGGATGATGTGCATGATCCATACATAAGAAATTTTAGTCTCAAAAATATAATAAAATGAATAAATCAGTTTTCACCTTAAACAATGGAGAGAGGATTAAGTAAACTATGTGTGTTTTGATTTTTACATTAAGAATGACTTTTTTGCTGTGATTAAATATTTTTCTATTGTGTAGTAATTAACATTAGCTTATGATCTATATTTGTTGACTTCACTACACATTCACAGACACATATCTTTCTATCTACCTATCTATCTTTCTATCTACCATGTGTTATATGTCATTTAAAAAATTCTACAGATCTCATGCCTTTGTGAGAGACCGTAATCAAGACTGGAAAAATAAAAAGATTCTGAACATTGTAACACTGTCTTTCTCTGGTGTTGTCACTTTTTCCTTTTTATTGATTTTATTTTTCAAGATGCTTTCTCTCTGTGACCTTATATATTCTAGTTTCATCTCATGACAGCGCTACTCCTGTGTAGTCCAGAATGTAGTTGGCATCTGTACATGCTGCTTATGATAGGTAATCTGGTATAATTAAATGTTTTAATGTATCAGCTAAATTTCAGTTTCTCTCATCTTTGTTCTTTAAGAGGCCACTAAATTATCTTAATTCAGAGTTTTACTAATTCAAATTCATTACCATTGTCATTTTCTTCTGGTTTTATTTATTTCTGTTAACTCATTTAAAAAATCACTCTTTTTCTCTTTGGCACAGCCTTATACACACATCTCAGATACTCTGCAGATAAAATAAAGTAAATGTAAAACACTATCAACAGTTACTAACAGTGAATGATTGAGAATGCCATAACTTTAGTGAACTCAAAATGGGATTTTATTTTTTTCTTTGTGTGTGTGTATATATATATATATATAATATATATATATTATTGAAATATAGTTGAGTTACAATGTGTTACAATGTTTTAGGTGCACAGCCAAGTGATTCAGTTGTACATATACACAAGTATTGTTTTTCAGATTATTTTCTATTATAAGTTATTCTAAGATACTGACTACAGTTCCCTGTGCTATACAGTAAACTTTTATTGCTTGTTTCATATCTATTTTTTTAATTAGAAATTTAGCATTCTATTCTTATGAAGTCAAACAAGTAGAATCAAAATGTCAAAATTGTTAGGCAAAAATTCATAAGTTTTCTAAAATATATATATTATGCATAATGTTTGTATATATATATGCAAAAGCTTTTCTACTATGCTTGATAAAAGCTTGAGAAAGAACATAAAAACAGAAAAAGAGATGGGGAAATTGGAAAACATAAACTAAATGAAATGAGAGCGCTAAATATGAAAGAGAAAGTGAAGCAAACTAGACAAAATTAAAGATCATCATATACTTGTTTTTAAACATGGCTGCTCATTAGAAATATATCTGGAGATTTGAAGGAAAAAAAGCAATATGTGGGCATTTGTATTTTTCAGAAAATATTCCAAGGTAGTTCTATGTGCATCTGGATTTTAAAAAGTGATTACAGTTTTTTTCTATTAAATGATAGTTTTGGTGATATAGAATTATATTACTTTTCTGTTGACCAATCATAACAACTGGAGTAACAGGCAAATTTGGCCTTGGAGTACAGAATGAAGCAGGGTAAAGGCTAATAGAGTTTTGCCAAGAGAACGCACTGGTCATAGCAAACACCCTCTTCCAACAACACAAGGGAAGATTCTACACATGGACATCACCAGATGGTCAACACTCAAATCAGATTGATTATATTCTTTGCAGCCAAAGATGGAGAAGCTCTATAGAGTCAGCAAAAAGAAGACCGGGAGCGGACTATGGCTCAGATCATGAACTGCTCATTGCCAAATTCAAACTTAAATTGAAGAAAGTAGGGAAAACCACTAGACCATTCAGGTATGACCTAAATCAAATCCCTTATGATTATACAGTGGAAGTGACAAATAGATTTAAGGGAGTAGATCTGATAGAGTGCCTAATGAACCATGGACAGAGGTTCCTGACATTGTACAGGAGACAGTGATCAAGACCATTCCCATGGAAAAGAAATACAAAAAAGCAAAATGGCTGTCGGAGGAGGCCTTACAGAAAGCTGTGAAAAGAAGAGAAGCAAAAAGCAAAGGAGAAAAGGAAAGATATTCCCATTTGAATGCAGAGTTCCATGGAATAGCAAGGAGAGATAAGAAAGCCTTCCTCAGTGATCAATGCAAAGAAATAGAGGAAAACAACAGAATGGGAAAGACTAGAGATCTCTTCAAGAAAATTAGAGATACCAAGGGAACATTTCATGCAAAGATGGGCTTGGTAAAGGACAGAAATGGTATGGACCTAACAGAAGCAGAAGATATTAAGAAGAGGTGGCAAGAATACACAGAAGAACTGTACAAAAAAGATCTTCACGACCCAGATAATCATGATGGTGTGATCCCTCACCTAGAGCCAGACATCCTGGAAGGTGAAGTCAAGTGGGCCTTAGAAAGCATCACTATGAAAAAGCTGGTGGACGTGATGGAATTCCATTTGAGCTATTTCAAATCCTCAAAGGTGATGCTGAGGAAGTGCTGCACTCTATATGTCAGCAAATTTGGAAAACTCAGCAGTGTCCACTGGACTGAAAAAGGTCTGTTTTCATTTCAGTCCCAAAGAAAGGCAATGCCAAAGAATGCTCAAACTACTGCACAATTGCACTCATCTCACACGCTAGTAAAGTAATGCTTAAAATTCTCCAAGCCAGGCTTCAGCAATACATGAACCATGAACTTCCAGATGTTCAAGCTGGTTTTAGAAAAGGCAGAGAAACCAGAGATCAAGTTGCCAACATCTGCTGGATCATCGAAAAAGCAAGAGAGTTCCAGAAAAACATCTATTTCTGCTTTATTGACTATGCCAAAGCCTTTGACTGTGTGGATCACAATAAACTGTGGAAAATTCTGAAAGAGATGGGAATAGCAGACCATCTGACCTGCCTCTTGAGAAACCTGTATGCAGGTCAGGAAGCAACAGTTAGAACTGGACATGGAACAACAAACTGGTTCCAAATAGGAAAAGGAGAAGGTCAAGGCTGTATATTGTCACCCTGCTTATTTAACTAATATGCAGAGTACATCATGAGAAACGCTGGGCTGGAAGAAACACAAGCTGGAATCGAGATTTCTGGGAGAAATATCAATAACCTCAGATATGCAGATGACACCACCTTTATGGCAGAAAGTGAAGAAGAACTAAAGAACATCTTGTTGAAAGTAAAAGAGGAGAATGTAAAAGTTCTCTTAAAGTTCAACGTTCAGAAAACGAAGATCATGGCATCTGGTCCCATCTCTTCATGGGAAATAGATGGGGAACCAGTGGATACAGTGTCAGGCTTTATTTTTTTGGGCTCCAAAATCACTTCAGATGGTGTTTGCAGCCATCAAATTAAAAGACGCTCACTCCTTGGAAGGAAAGTTATGACCAATCTAGATAGCATACTAAAAATCAGAGACATTACTTTGCCAGCAAAGGTCCATCTAGTCAAGACTATGGTTTTTTCCAGTAGTGATGTATGCATGTGAGAGTTGGGCTATAAAGAAAGCTATAAAGAATTGATGCTTTTGAACTGTGGTGTTGGAGAAGACTCTTGAGAGTCCCTTGGACTGTAAGAAGATCCAACCAGTCCATCCTAAAGAAAATCAGTCCTGGGTGTTCATTGGAAGGACTGATGTTGAAGCTGAAACTCCAATACTTTGGCCACTTGATGCGAAGAGTTGACTCATTGGAAAAGACTCTGATGCTGGGAAAGATTAGGGGCAGGAAGAGAAGGGGACAACAGAGAATGAGATGGCTGGATGGCATCATGACTCAATGGGCATGAGTTTGAATAGGCTCCCGGAGTTGATGATGGACAGGGAGTCCTGGCGTGCTGTGATTCATGGGGTCACAAAGAGTCAGACACGACTGAGCAACTGAACTGAACTGAACTGAACTGAATCATGATACAATGGTATTAAGTGAATAATAATTACATAATCACAATAATAAATATGTTTATCAGTTTTCACAATCAATATCGAGACAGAAAGTAAAAGATAATTACAATTGCAAGCCATCGTAGGTACATGATTACTCTAACAACATAAAATAATTCTATACAATTTGGGGGAGTCCAGCAGAGTGATGTGGTAAGTGTAAGTACCACATGTTTTCATCTGCGCAGCCAGTCTTTGGCGTTTGGTCAATGCATTTAATCCATTTACATTTAAGATAATCATTGATATGTATGATCCTATTACCATTTTCTTAATTTTGGGGAGTTTATTTCCTGTAGGTTGTCCCTTCTCTTGTATTTCCTTTCCTAAAGGAAGAAATATTCCTTTACCATTTGTTGTAAAGCTGGTTTAGTGGTGCTGAATTCTCTTACCTTTTGCTTCTTTGGAAAACTTTTGATTTCTCCTTCAAATCTGAATGAGAGTCTTGCTGGGTAGAGTATTCTTGGTTGTAGGTCCTTCCCTTTTATCACTTTAAATATATTGTGCTATTCTCTTCTGTCTTGTAGAATTTCTATTGAGAAATGGACTGATAACATGATGGAAATTCCCTTGTAGGTTATTTGTCATTTTTCCCTTGTTGCTTTTAATGTTTTATCTTTGTCTTTAATTTTTGTCAGTTTGATTACTATGTATCTCAGTATGTTCCTCCTTGGGTTTATCCTGCCTGGGACTCTGTGCTTCCTGGTCTTAGTTGACTGTTCCCTTTTTCATATTAGGGAAGTTTTCAGTTATTATCTCTTCAAATATTTTCTTAGGTCCTTTCTTTCTCTCTTCTTCTGGTACCCCTGTAATGCAAAGGTTGCTGCATTTAATGCTGTCCCAGAGGTCTCTTGGGTTGTCATCATTTTTTTCATTCTTTTATCTATATTCTGTTCTGTGGCAGTGATTTCCACCATGCTGTCCTCCGTGTCACTTATCCATTTTTCTGCCTGTTATTTTGCTATTGATTCCTTCTAGTGTATTGTTCATCTCTGTTTGTCTGTTCTTTAGTTCTTCTAGGTCTTTGTTAAACCTTTCTTACATCCTCTCTGTTCTGCTTCTGAGATCCTGGATCATCTTCACTATCAGTATTCTGAATTCTTTTTCTGAAAGGTTGCCTATCTCCACTTAATTTAGTAGTTTTTCTGGAGTTTTACCTTGTCCCTTCATCTGGGACATAACTTTCTGCTTTTTCATGCTGATTAACTTTCTGTAATTTTTTTGTTGTTTGTTTTGTTCTAGTTGCTATGGGATTGTGGATCTTCTTGCTTCTTCTGTCTGCCCTCTGATGTATGAGGCTATGAGGCTTCTGTAAACTTCCTGATGGGAAGGACAGAGTGGGGAAAACTGGGTCTTGCTCTGGTGGGCAGGGCCTTGCTCAGTAAAGCTTTAATCCAATTATCTACTGTTGGGTGGGGTTGCACCCCCTCCATGTTAGTTGTTTGGTCTAAGGCAAGCCAGCTTCAGTGTCTAGAGGCTTTATGGTAGGATTAACTGTGACCTCCAAGAGGACTTATGTGAAGGGGGACCTTCCAGGACTGCTGCTGCCAAAGCCCCCATCCCTGTGGTGAGCCCCTGCTGACCCACTCCTCCACAGGAGAACGTCCAACAATAGCAAGTATTTTTGGTTCAGTCTCCTATAGGGTCACTGCTGCTTTCCCCTGGATCTTAGTGCATGCAATATTTTGTGCCCTCCAAGAGTGGAGTCTGTTTCCCCCAGTCCTGTATAAGTCTGATAATCAAATACCACTGATACTCAAGGTCTGATTCCCTGGGGATTCCCATTGCCTTTGCTAGCTCCCCTGGCTGGGAAGCCTTATGTGGGGTTTAGAACCTTCACAACAGTGGAAGAACTACTTTGGTATTATTGTTATCCAGTTTATGGATCACCTACCCAATGAGTATGTGATTTTATTTTCTCGTGATTGTGCCCCTTCTGCCATCCTGTTGTGGCTTCTTCTTTGTGTTTCGATGCAGGGTATCTTTTTTTGGTGGGTTTAGTGTCCTCCCATCGATGGTTGTTCAACAGCTAGCTGGGATTTGGTGCTCTAGCAGGGGGAGATGAGCACATGCCTTCTACTCCACCATCTTGAACTGGAAGTCCTCAAAATAGGATTTTAAATTGCTTCAGAAATTATTGTCATAATGTCATGTGTGTCATTTTAAAACTGAGTTAGTTATATCTATACAAAGCATAAATTGAATTAATAGATAATTCTTGATACATATTAATATTTGTATATCATATTATAGCTGGGGGAAAAACCTCTTACCATAATATTGTTTTAAATGTTTAATGTGAAGGACAAGCTCAGTTATAGTGACTTTATCATGATGTTTGTAAAAAATTCAACTTCCTCTGAGAAAAATATTGTTAGCGAAACTTGAAAAACAGAATGTCTCACTATGCTTTACCTATGAGAAAAGATTCCTCACATACACAGTGAAGAGTAAGATATTTTTCCTTTAATCGATTAATATTCAGATTATTTTATTTCAGTGACCAAATGGATGACATATTTGGATTTTTTCTTGTATGCATGACACTTTTTACCTCAAATTTAGCTCCCACATTTATCATCATATTTTCACTTCCAAATAACTGGGCATAGCAAATGCATAGGATGTTCCCATTTTTCATTTTAGAAGACAAAGGCATTGAACTTAATTAACTTGACTGAGGAGAAAAAGCAGGAGTGAGTACAGTTTGCTTCTTTCCAGAATACAAAGGGACAAATTAATTTCTGTGTTATGTTCTGTTTAACCCTTCTTTCAGCATATATGTATAATTTGGTAATCAATAAACCTGCCAAGTAAATCAGAATATGCAATAAAAGGTTGTGTTCATATTTCAAGCATTATAGTTGAAGATTTTTGAGCTCTTGTAATATATTACCATCTATAAAGGTACTTTGCTCTGCCTATTTTAAGTGGTAAACAAAAGCAGCCCAGTAGTCTTATTTGAAGCCTGCAGTAGTTTTCTGCATTAGAGAACCACTTATGACAGACCATGAATGTAATAGCTATTAAAATAGAATTTTTTAAGTTAGTGTTGAGGCCAGCATTCCCAGGTTAAATGTATGATGTCCAATTATATGTCACTTTCAATTGAGCAGTGATTGTGTGTGTGTGTGTGTGTGTGTGTGTGTGTCCTGTTTATATATTTGGGGCATACTATACTAAAAAAATGGATATGATCCCTGAGTTTGGAAGATCCCATGGAGAAGGTAATGGCTATCCACTCTATTATTCTTGTCTGGAGAATCCCATGGACAGAGGAGCCTTGTTGGCTACAGTCTATAGGGTATGAAAGAGTCGGAGACAACTGAGTGACTAAGCATACACATGCACGTACTAAAAAATATTTATACTTCATATGAGATTAACATTTAGCTGGATACCCTACATTTTATCTTCTAAATCCAGCAACCCTAATTGCAGTGCATTGACACACTTTTGCAGATACTATTTGTAAGAAGTCCTCTGCCTATACTGAGAAAGTCCAGGTAGTTTCTTTCTTTCTTAATCACTAAAGCCTCCTAGAGTTAAATTGAAAAAGAAATAAGAGATATGACTATCTAACTATGTAAGACTTAATTATATAATTCACATATTTCAATATATTAGATTAAAATATAAAATTACACATTAAGCATTTTAATATGGACTCCGTTTAGTTCATTTCAGGAAACCTGAATTATTAACAGAAAATTTTTATTTCTTATATTTGGTCTTTGTAATTTGAATTTCTTTTTATTAAACACAAAGTTAAATACTACAAAAAAATATGCAGGTATAAAGAATATTCAATATTTTTTTCAATTCTTTTCAATTGGCCTTGTAGAAGCAAAAATAATTAAAATACATAATGATAGTGAGACAAACATGAAGGTGTAAATATTTTTTAAGACTATCAATGCCTTGTAGTTTGGGAACATTTCATAGATGACAGAAGAACATCTATTCTTTTCTTATTATGGTAAAATATGCATAACAATATTTACTGTATTAACCATTTTTCAGTGTACAAATCAGTGGTATTAGAGAACTTTATATTGTGCAACCATCACTACCATTCATCTGAAGAACTCTCCATCTTGCGAACCCAAGGCTCTATCTATCTATGGAATGATAACTTCCAAAGACACTCTGTCCCTAAGCCCTGGCAACCATCATTTTACTTTTATTTTTGCTGTCATTTTTTAATCTTCCCCTGGCCTGGCTCCTGGTAACCACCATTTCTGTTACTATGAGTTTAGTGTTTTTTTGTTTTTTGGAATCCACTTATATGTGAGATCATGTAGTATTTATCTTTGTGAGTCTGGTTTGTTTCACTTCAGGTTCATTCATGTTGTTACAAATGGCAGAATTTTCATGTTTAAAGGCTGAATAATATTCCACTGCAGCAAACTGCCTAAATATCCGTTGAGAGATGAATGGATAAAAATGTAATATATATATGTATGTGTGTGTATGTTTATGTATGTATACACAGGCATACACATATATATCTATTAATATATATCCATTATTTAAAGAGGGGAAGAGAAAGTGGCTATAGAGAAACTCAGATTGCATTCTAAATGCTAAAAAAAGCCAGATTTTTTATGTATTTAATACTAAAATTATGCTTATTTCTATCACCCAAATACTCTGAATTTTTTTACATGGATTCATTTTCTGTATACTCATGAAGGAACACATGTTCATAAATAAAAATCTTCTAATTTTATAAGCAAAACATAGGAATAATTAAAGAGGGAACAAGATATTCACATTTTTCATATTTCTGTCAAGGTATTTCTGAATGTCTTACTTACTTTTGTCCTAGAATAATTTGTGGGCATGAAATATATATTGGTAAGCTTCTTAACATAATAGATATAGAGAAATGCCATTAGGCACTTTATAATACTAAGTAAATTTGTTATAGCTACATACAGTCTGTTCTTTTTTATATCTTGTGTTTATTTTGCTGAAACCAATATAAGATCTAGTATCTTATATATAAGGAATATCAATATGACCTTCTCCTATGATTTTCCTCCACAAAGCCAAGTACTTACTGCCTTAATATTCAAGTCTGGTATGTTTTAGTGAACTTTTCAATTCATATCATTATTTTGTTCATACCTACATTCTTGAAATGGTCTTGACAGATAAGGCTAAGAAAGACAAAAGAATAGATTTGTTTATGGAGAGATTATTTTAAGCCTTCTGGAAGCAGCGGAGGAGTCTCAAAGGAGGAAATCAGAAGCGGAGAGGCAATCTGTGTGTCTCTCATCTTCTAGCAGTTCCTAGAGGTTATATATAAGAAGATTAGGAAGCAAAACAGAATTACAATTGAAAAGCTTTCTAATGAAAACAAATTTGCCATGTTTGATTGCTTATACTTGTCATCACTTTTCGACAACAGCACAATATTGAGAGATGATTCAATAGAACAGAATTATTTCCAATGTAAACAATTTGTTTGGGACAGTTTGGGTTCTGAAACACAATTGATATTTCCCTCAGTTTTAAATGACAATTTTAGTGCCCAGACCTAATTTTAAAAAGAATGGGCATAATGAAGACATTGTTCCTGCTAAATGGAGACTGTTTTATATGAATATTTGACATAAAATATGCATTGCTTAACCTTATATATGGTAAGCATTAAGGACTGTCTTTTTCTGTATATTTATATTATAGACTGAACAATAATATGTTTTCCTTAATATTGATTATTTCAGTTTCGTAATGCAAAGAAGTATGTGAGCAATCAGTAAGGGTATAACAGTGAATACAAACGTCTAATACTTTAAGGTGGAGGGCGGACTCAGATATACCATTTTTAATTTATTGTGCTAAATTCTAGTTGATGACTTCTCTGGTTCCCTAACTCTGTGCCTTCTCCCCCTCCAACCCCACCCTGCCCTGCCCCACTCCCGGCTCTTTTAGACCTTCACTTCCTAAGCTCTTCCTGCATTTGGATGAGGCCACTTCTCTGTAATGCTTTTCCCCACAATATTCAAGTATTTATGTTTCCCTCACTAAAAACAGTTGATTCATTACTGTTTGGTGGTTTAGTTCTATTGCAGTGTGAAGACTGGCATTATAAGTAAGTTAAAGCAACATGTGATTGAAAGCAAAATTTAATGATCTTTTATAAAATATAACATGAGGAATAGTCAGTGACATTTTGAATAGTCAAGGAAGGCCAAAAGAAGAAAGTGATATTTTAGGTGGGTCTCACTCATGCTCAATTATGTCTGATATTTTTGTGACCTCATGGACTGCAGTCCGCCAGGCTCCTCCGTCTCTGGGATTTTCCTGGCAAGAATACTGGAGTCGGTTGCCATTTCTTCCTCCAGGGTTCAGACCCATATCTCCTGTGTTTCCTGCATTGCAGGCAGATTCTTTACTACTGGGCCACAGGGAAGCCCAGTTGGGTATTTAATGATAAATAGAGGGTAGAGGGATAGAGTCCAAATAGGGCATTATTACATGTATTACATTATATACAGAGTCAGGGAATTAGGAAACTTGGCATGGCATGAACACGGCCCATAACAATGGGAGGAGTAGGAATGTGACTGAATAAGTGTCTGGCTTTAAATGAAATTCTTTAAGAGTGTCGTCACTGCAGTTGAATCTAAGGAAAGTTTCAACACTTTGTCATGTCAGGAAAGTACTTAAATCTTCCAAAAGAATTTCTGCTCTGTAAAATGAAAGAAGCATGATGTTTTCTTCATGTGATTTTTGAAATATTAACTAACATAATAGTTTCAAAGAGTTTAGCACAGTATCCAGGCTGTAACTAGTGGTTGTTGTTAATATTAATTTTATACATTATGCATTCTGTTCATCATAGGAGTCAATTTGAGACAGTAAGAAATCCTTAATTCATGTATCAGTTTGAGATACTAAGAAATCCTGAATTTGTGTTTCTACTTTTGGATTCTGTTCACACATCGACACTAATTTTAAAATTCTAAATTCAGTCGTTCAGTCACTCAGTTGTGTTGGACTCTTTGCCGACCCCATGGGCTGCGGCATGCCAGGCTTCCCTGTTCTTCACTAACTCCCTGAGTTTGCTCAGACTCATGTCCATTGAGTTGGTGATGCCATCCAACCATCGCATCTTCTGTCGTCCCCTTCTCTTCTTCCCCTCAATCTTTCCCAGCATCAGGTTCTTTTCCAATGAATTGGCTCTTCACATCAGGTGGTCAAAGTTTTGAAGCTTCAGATTCAGCATCAGTCCTTCCAATGAATATTCAGGATTGACTGATTTGACCTCCTTGCTGTTCAAGAAACTCTTAAAAAAGAGTCCTCCAGCACTACAGTTTGAAAGCATCAATTCAGTAAACAATTTATTAAACACTAAATACCAGTCCAAATAAAAAAGCATTTGCCTGAGTTGAATTTCTTTTTAATAGAGTGTGTATACTCAGCTACATTTTAACAAAACCAATGTTTTAGAGTGAAGCTCGTCTCACAAACTTTTAAAATTTATATATGTTTTATTTTTAGAAAATTGCAAGCACATATGATGCATGGAAATATAGCCACATGGGTATTTATTTTCCTGGTCTCCTGTATTTTTCACTCATTTTCCCCCCTTTTGACATCAATTTCTCAGCAAGATGGTTGCGGTAACTATGAGGTCTGTGTAAACTCAGTGCAGTGCAACAATCTCCATATACACATTCATATCCATAGGCAGAATTTGAAGGTAACTACTGTGTCACAGCATGTGAAACATTCTTTTACAACACAGTGATACACATCAATCTCTTTTTAAATAGCCAACAATAATCACTAAAAACAGCATGCAGTCATTTTCTGAAATTCTCTTTGGACACAAAAGTACCTTGGTTTCTACTAACCTACACATCCTCATTACATTCTAGTATTGTAGGTTATGCATCAACACACTTAATTTCTTTTTTGATTTTTAAATCAGGTAACCAAGGTGTAATTTACTAATGATTCCTGAATGCCTTCTTTATTTATGGTTTGGGGCTATTTGCATGGCAGTCATTTAGCAAATTAATGTAGATGAAAAGCAATAATTTTACAGATGTTTGTTGCAATCATGCTGTCATCCCATACTTAATATGCTAATCTATTGACATCTACTCATTAGAGATGAGCTCCACTTAGTTTGTGATATTAGTATTTTATAACCTGGGGTGTTTTGAAGTAGGATGAAAGTCAAATTTTTAACCATCCCATTCAGAATGTATTTTTAAAGAGTAAATGCATTTTATCTTTTATATCTTTAAAGCTATTTCTCCAAGCCAGGATTACAGTCTTCAAGTAACCCTTTGCATACTGCCCTATACAGATTAGATTTTTATATTAATTCTGTGTCTCAAGTGGCAGAAATTGACTAGTATCAGAAAATGGTCTGTCTATTGACTGACAAAATCCTCAAAAGTTTTCAACAGTTAAACCAGGTAAAGGTCAAATATGTAATAGGACCCAGAATGGATTATGATAAAGATTGAATATCACCAGGAGCTCTCTGTCCTTTGTTGGAATTTCTCTAAGTCAGATTTATTTTCCCTTGGGTTTTGATATTGATATAGCTGTTGTCAAGGGACTTAACATTCTTGGGATGTGACTCATTACCCCAAGCTAAATCTAATGCAAACCATTGGAACAATCAAATGGGACAAGGGAACAAGATGATATTAAATCTGGAGCTCACACTGGAGCACTGAGAATTTGGTGGGAGTGTAGGTGAGGCACAATTCCCTGAAAGGCTGTGCTGATGAAAATGCAGGGAACTCAATAAATATGGGAGACTATTAATACTTGAATGGAGATGATTTGCATTTTCATGTTTGATGTTTGAGATATAAATATCTCAGAATGTTGCAGCATTTTATTTTCAAAATTAACTTTCTGAGTTTAAAATTAAGGCATGATAAATATTATTAAATGTGTTGTCTGTGTATTTTCTTTCAGGCATTATCATATATATTCCAAATTCATTTGTATTCCAAATGTGCCTTCATTTACTAATATAATTTAGTTAATGAATAATTGTGTTCAAACCAGTACCCTTTTGGTGCTTTAAATCAGACACTTAAATTAATAGATTTGCTTAAAATATGATCGCACTCACCATCCCCAAATTCAAAGGGTATATAAGGTGTTGAATACCTCTTCTCTTTTTTCTGTATCTGCGAACTCTTATAATTTGCTGTATCTTCTTTTCATCAGCATAAGAGATTGTCCTACATTATCTTGTTTAATAAAAGTGAAAAACATTAATTACCATAAATAAATCTTATGTATTCTAATATCCCTGTTTTTATATTTAATTAATTGGGTTTACCTTTACATTATTAAATTTACTCACATTGAGTCTTGCTCACTGGGGATTATGTAAGTCAATATAGGGGAAGATGATGAAGGTGATGAATTTAGGAATCAGGCAAATTGATATGAATAAAATTTAAATTTTTAAGTTAGGCAAAAATAAATCCCTACCTTGATCCTCTTGACCATTTGAATATCATCTTTTGCAAAACATTTGTTTATTTCTTTCTTTTCCAACAGCTACTGTGGACAAATTCCTATAGTAACACAAATATATGGTAATCCATATCTCCACTCTCTTTTTCTTTCTTCTAACTGAATTTCCTGAAACTGCTGTTTCCATGTTACTTTATCTCAACCCTGGAGACTTTAGTAGTTCTAAATTGAGTTTAAGTTAAAACTCAAAACTCAATTAGCTTGACTTTATAGCTAGCTAAACCTGACTTTGCAAACTTACATATTTTCCATATCCTCTATTACTACTTAACAATAATTTCAGGCCCTCAAATCTTGTTTTTCTCCAAATGTGCTATGCATATTATTGATTTTATCGATGTGGCAATGCCCATTGGTTAAAATTTGGGGTCTTATGCTAGACAGTCCAAAGTTCAAGTCAGACTTGGTGACATTTGTGAAAATGTCACCAATATATTTGAAATCTCTATACATTTTTCTTCCTTATCTTCAATAAAAATGGAAATAGAAAAAGCATCTGCTTAATAAGGTTGGATAGATTAAATAGAAGAACCAGGAAGAGTGCTGGCCACAGCACTGAGTACTCTTCCTTCTCCATTTCCCCTTCTGCTTTTTCTTTCTGTTCACCATTACATGTCTACTGAGCTCTGCTGGAAACAATGCAGGAGAATGAATTAGAACATCTCTGAATTTATCATAAGAAATCTCAGTTTGGTGCTCCACACTCCATTACCTTTCCCTGTTATTTTTGGTACATTCACTACACCTTCTCTGAAATAGCAATTACACATTTCCTCCTCTATTCTCAAAAATATATGCATTCCTTCTGACTCTCTCACTCATAGTAATTCACCTTGTTTTCATAATGCACTGAAGAAACAGAACTTTCTAAATATCATGTCCTCAAACCTGGACGAATAAGCAAGCAGGCGAAAGCCACATCTATAAATGTAATCTTTACTTGTAGGGGAGAAAATTTATTTCAGTAAATGCCTCACCTATTGTCTGGATCCTGCTCACCATTCCCAAACTCAAAGGGAACAGAAAGTGTTGAATGTCCCTCCTTTTTCTCTATATCTGCGTTAGAAATTCTTTGTCTTCTCATCAGGATAGGAGGTCATCCTACTTTTTTCTGATTTAATAAAAGTGAAAATCATTAATTCCGATAAATAAATCTTATGTATTCTAAGTTCCCTAGTAATATCGGCTTAAATTTCCCTTTCAAAACAATGCTAGAAATATTTCTCCACAATTCTTGCATGAATTAATACTTTTTAAGCTTCTCCTCAAACATTCTGATCTGGCCTCTGCCTATATTGTCTACTGGAATGGTTCTTATTAGGTTGATTAATAATGACAACATTTCTGCCTGTATAGGCAGTTATTGTCCTTATCTTAATGTCAGTAGCAATTAATATAGAAGAGGACTTCCGCCTTGAAATAACTGCTTTCTGTAATATCATAGTTTCCTAGGTTTCACCTCTCTCTTTCATCCCCACTCAGTCTTCATTTTGGACTTTTCCATACCATTTTGTAGATTTCACCCTTTTGAGATATAACCTACTTTGTTTGTTAGCAGCTAGTAATGGTTGTAAGAATCATAACGCAATGATAGTTTTATGCCAAAGTTATTTCCACACCCCTACACATAACTGCTAATTAACATATTTTAATAATAATGGGTATTTACAGAAAGAAAAAATACTAAAGGCTAAAATTCCTAAAAACATATAGGAATAAGTTAAATATATTTTAAGGACCTATATTTTATATGTTGGAAGTTATTTTATTTATGGAAAAGTTACATTTAAAATGCATAATATCCCATCATACCTGATTCTTTAAAAATTTTAATTACTTTGTATTAAAATTAAATTGCATCTAATCATTCAGACCAGTATATTTTAATGCATACCCAGTTTAAATTTCAGTTCAGCTCAGTTCAGTTGCTCAGTCGTGTCTGACTCTTTGCAATCCCATGGACTGCAGCATGTCTGGCTTCTCTGTCCATCACCAACTCTCAGGGCTTGCTCAAATTCATGTCCATTGAGTTGGTGATGCCATCCAGCCATCTCATGTAGATGAAATGAGAAGAATTTACAGCCATACATATAGTGGCCATTAGATTCCATATCTCTCAGTATTTAATGTAATTTTATGTCTGTTAACAAAAGCAACCCATTTGCAGTACAACTCTGGCACACTGTGTGTGTGCTCAGTAGAGTCTGACTCTTTGTGATCCCATGGGCTGTAGCCCACCAGCTCCTCTGTTTTCGAATTCGCCAATGCTCCAAAATCACTGCAGATGGTTATTGCAGCCATGAAATTAAAAGACGCTTACTCCTTGGAAGGAAAGTTATGACCAACCTGGATAGCATATTAAAAAGCAGAGACATTGCCTTGCCAACAAAGGTCCATCTAGTCAAGGCTATGGTTTTTCCAGTAGTCATGTATGGATGTGAGAGTTGGACTGTGAAGAAAGCTGAGCACCGAAGAATTGATGCTTTTGAACTGTGGTGTTGGAGAAGACTCTTGAGAGTCCCTTGGACTGCAAGGTGATCCAGCCAGTCCATCCTAAAGGAGATCAGTCCTGGGTGTGCATTGGAAGGACTGATGTTGAAGCTGAAACTCCAATACTTTGGCCACTTGATGCGAAGAGTTGACTCATTGGAAAAGACCCTGATGCTGGGAAGGATTGGGGGCAGGAGGAGAAGGGGACAACAGAGGATGAGATGGCTGGATGGCATCACTGGCTCAATGGACATGAGTTTGAGTAGGCTCCCGGAGTTGGTGATGGACAGCGAGGCCCGGCGTGCTGCGATTCATAGGTGGGTTGCAAAGAGTCGGACTGAATGAGCAACTGAACTGAACTGAAGGCAAGAATACTAGAGTGGATTTCTATTTCCTCCTCTAGGGAATCTTTCTGAATCTTTATCTATTAATAGCTTCAAATTCTTCAAATTATAATACCTTGTGTTAAGGTAGAGACTGGTTAGTCAGAAGGTTTTTCTCAGTTCCTGATCCACTTTCTGATGAAGTTCTCCCTTGTGTGCAGCTCTGAACTCTTGATGCAGTATTTCACTGTTACTTTACTTTTAGTCTGGTTGAGAGTGAGGATGTAGGGGAGTTCTCTGTTTTCTGGTTAAGCCTCAGTCTTGGGTCAGTACTATATCCTTGGGTCTTGGAAATGTATCTCTCTCCACGATCCTACTCTTAATGCACTGTAGTTTTGGGTCCAGCACATATTTCTACCTTTTTTTTTTCCCTTGTTCATTTTCTGTAACTACCATTGTTTATTGTTGCACTGGGGTGACCATTTATGTAGCCCTACCACTCTCTTCTGAATTTTAAGCCTTTTACTTATAGGAAAGGTATGGGAGAAGGATCCTAGTGGGGTTTTCTGCCTTTCACACAGTCTCACCCCCCAGGACTGCAGCAAAATGATGCTTGCTTAGAATTTTCAAAAAAAAAAAAAAAAAATTGTGTATTTAAGAGATCCTTGTAGAAACATCTTCAGATGAGTCCTGCTTCCAACATCACCAATATTTGAACCCACCAAGGAGTTCCAAACTATCAGCAGCCCACACCCAAGTTACACTAGTTTATTAATAATTCTATCTCAGTTTTTCTTACCAATGTTTGAGACATCTAGAAAGCAAATTTGTTCTTCCTCTTTTTCTTTACTGAATCTTCTGAAACAGTATTATTACAGGTAGTAGTGATATTTTTGTGAGTAACTGTGTTGACGTGGCTACAGATTTTCAGGGAAATATTAGCTATAGTAAAATTCCTGATAGTAACTTTGTAAATAGTGACAAAGTTATAAAGATTTTATATATTTTTATTTGATACCTAATCAACATATAAATTATATTAGTTTCAGGAATACAATATGATGATTCAATATGTATATATATATATTGTAAAACGATCATCATGGTATGTCTAATTAACATCCATCACCACAAGGTTACAGATTTTTTTCTTATGATAATAACTTTCAGGATTTAGTCTTTTAGCACCTTTCATATATACAGTACAGCATTATTAACTATAGTCTTCATGCTGTATGTACGTTACATATGTAAGATTACTTATTTTGTAACTGGAGGCTTTTACCTTTTTACCACCTACACCATTTGACCCTTTCAGCACTCCTGTTGCTTTTCTGTTGCTTTTTTTTCCTTCTTCTTTTTTTGAGAGAAAAAAGTGGTTGATTATTTCCCAAAGTCAACTGAAAGAACTATATCGAAAGAGGGTCATTGGTAGACACTGTAGCTGGTGCCATAAATAGCTGACTGGCTGTCTTTCTCCAATTCTCAGGTTGCTTTTCTGCTTAGTCCTTGGAGTAGCTTGCTGCTCTCTGATCTTGTTTAAATAAATAAGAAAAATGTAATTGGAAGAAAATTTCAGACAGCTGGGAGTGGCAGAAAGGGAGGAGTTGAAGCAGACAGCATTCATTTTATTTGGAAGGCAAAAATGCCTGAGTGTCTTCTGGGTCAAGTAAGTAACTAAGGGAGCTGATTGCATGGCAAAATAACCCAAGGAAAGTGTTTAGGCAGCACACTCTCTCAGCCTCATTTCTAGATTAGCAGTATGGCATGACCAATACTTCTCAGTTTTCCCAAGAATGAACGCTTCCCAGGTTGTGAGACTTACAGTGCTAAAACCAAAAAAGCCCCCAGCAAAGCAAGCTGACTGGGCTGGTGGTAGCACCCAATCAGTTATTAACTAGAGAAGTTCTGATCAACAATGGGGAAAACTGAAGTCAGTAAAAAGAAACCTGTAGGGAGAAAACAGTGGGCCATAATTTATTTCCACTTCAGATCCACTGAACAGAACTAAGGGATGAAAAACCTTGGAATCAGATAGAAGATGAAGTATTTAAACTAATCTGAAATGTTGAATATACTTAACTAACAGGAAAATTGTATAATGTGCCCAAACAATAAGAAAGCAAGAAAAGAGTGATTTGAGAGACCATGTGTAAAGACAATTACTGCTAATTTGAAACTCATCATTACATTGTTGTTCAGTCACTCAGTCATGTCCAACTCTGTGATGTCATGGACGGCAGCACGCCAGGCTTCCCTATCCTTCACTATCTCCTAGAGTTTGCTCAAATCATGTCCATTGATTTGGTAATGCCATCCAACCAACCGTTCTCTGTTGCCCCCTTCTCCTCCTGCCCTCAATTTTTCCAAGCCTTAAGGTCCTTTACAATATGTCAGCTCTTTGCATCGGGTGGCCAAAGTATTGGAACTTCAGCATCTGTCCTTTCAATGATTACTGAGGATTTATTTTCTTTAGTATTGACTGGTTTGATCTCCTTGTTTTCCACAGGACTCTCAGGAGTCATCTCCAGCACCACTGGTCAAAAGCATCAATTCTTCAGCACTCAACCTTCTTTATGGAACAGCTCTCACATGCATGCATGGCTACTGGAAAAACCGTAGCTTTGAATATTCAGACCTTTGTTGGCAAAGTTATGTCTCTGCTGCTGTCTAGGTTTGTCATAGCTTTTCTTCTAAGAGCAAGTATCTTTTAATTTCATGACTGCTGTCACCATCCACAGTGATTTTGGAACCCAAGAAAATAGTTTGTCATTGTTGCCATTTTTTCCCCATCTATTTGCCATGAAGTGTTGGGACTTGATGCCATGATCTTAGCTTTTTGAATGTTGAGTGTTAAGCCAGATTTTTCACTCTCCTTTTTCATCTTCATTAAGAGGCTCTTTAGTTCCTCTTCACTTTCTGCCAATAGGGAGGTGTCATCTGCATATCTGAGGTTATTGATATTTCTCCCTGCTATCTCGATTCCAGCTTGAGTTTCATCCAGCTGGGCATTTCACATGATGTACTCTGCATATGTTAAATAAGCAGGGTGACAGTATACAGCCTTGATGTACTCTTTTCCCAATTTTAAACCAGTTTGTTGTTCCATGTACAGTTCTAACTGTTGCATCTTGACCTGCATGTAGGTTTTTCAGGAAGCAGGTAAGGTGGTCTGGTATTCCCATCTCTTTAAGAATTTTCCACAGTTTTTTGTGATCCACACATTTAAAGTCTATTTATTTTTATTTTAAAAATATTTTTTAAGATGAATCTGCTGTGGACACAGAACCTTAAGTTCAAAATTAGTAATTATTAGTTTATTTAATCAATTAAGACAACTTATAAATTGGAAAGTTGTTTTTTTTTGATAGGAAATTGTAGTAATTCATTTTCTAGTTCCCAGTAACAAGTGATAGTGCAGGAGTTCACTAACTTGGAATTCTGAAGATTCATAGTACACATGTACATATTATATTTGTGACAATAAAATTATCTTTTTAAAAAGCTCATTTCTTCCACATACATATTCAGGACATTCATCGTCTTTCAGTGATGATGAACAATATTTCTAAGACTTTCAAGAGTAATACTTGTATTTACAAATAAGTCACTCTCATCTTCTTCTGTATTTCCTGGGCATATTACTGGTCCAAATTTCTATTGAAAACATGACTTTTTTTTTTCCATTATCACTTCAGTGCTTGATTGATAATCCTCTGTTGTCTTAAGAAGGAAACTGTTGTCCTGCTAAGGGAGATTTGTCTGAAGGTTATCACAGATGCAAAATATGTGAATTTTTGATATACCAAATGCCACTCATTTCTATTTTTCCTCATTTAACCTGATCCTGGCTATTTTCTAACATGAATCTGAAGAAAATTCAGATTTTATTTGACCAGATTTAGTGGGCCAGTGTTGTTATCTGGCCCACTAAGCACCATTGTTTTTACCTTACATGCCATATGTTCCTCACAGACTTTCTGGATAAAACATAGAGTTATTTCTTAAGACTTCTCTTTTCTGCCTTTATTTCCTAACTAATGTGCCAAAACAAGAATCTCATTTCATAGTGTTCTTTCAATTTCCAGTTCTCTCACATTCTTGCTCTCATGAGTTTCTGCACAAATTTTGCTTTCCTTCAAAAAGTTTAAAAGTTTCAGTTACTGAGCCTTTCTTCTCTTGGCCTTCAGCCAAGATCCTACTTCATGTAAGATCTCATTGGTTACTGAGTCGGGAACATTGAGGGAGGAAGAGTGTGGAAGTGAGAAAGGAATCAAATTGAATATTAAAAACTCTTCTAAGTTTTGCCATCAAATGAATATCCAAGTGGGGATGTTAAGAAGATATTGGGTGCATCATGCTATATCTTAAGGTCAAGGTTGAGGTTTGACTTCAAAGTCATTGGGTTGGATGATATCATTCAGGATATTTAGATGCCTTGCTGTATCTCTAACAGTGAGAGTTGGAGTACCTAGAAAAGATTCAAAAAAGTAATCAGAAGGAACTGTAAACTAAGCCAGAGAAAAGGGAGCCAATTCAGAATAGATTGCTGCAAACAGTGATCCAGACTTGATTTACTATTGCTTTCATATCAGTTTACTCTTAAACCAGCAGACACTCAGTGTAGAAGAAATACAAAAATAAGAATGTAGATTTGTGGATGCACAGTCTCATTGATGATGCCCCATTTCCTCATAATGGTACATGAGTATTCAGACAGTCAGGACATAGTTTGCAGGACATGAGAAACACTCTGGGTTGGAGAGGCTAAGGAACCAGAAGCTCCAGATGTTATAGCATTTTATAACAGAAGAAGGAGGATCATGTTGGTGCCTAAGAATGTAACTGCTAATAAGAAAGGGAGGTACTCAGAGCCTCACAGTCACACATTTCTATATTTCTGTAATCTGTTTCACACCAAACTATTGGATTTGCTGTCCAGACATGCTAATAATGATCACTGTCAAAAATAAAGTCCAGGAATATATGGTATTCTAGAAGTCAAGAAAAATATTCTCAAGAAAAAAGCATGATTGAATCTCCCAAGGAATATGGGGATATGCATCTGACCGTTTGTGCTGGCAAAGTGGAGGAACCTTCTGAATTCACAGTATTTTTATCACTTGATAGAAAAACATCTTTCATTAAGAAACTAGCATTAAACCCATATCACGGACTTGCATGCATGCATTTACACACAAAGTTTAAAGCTATTGAGGTGAATTTACTTTTGAAAGGAATTAGGTAGTAGAAGGCAAAGATGAAATAATTTGGATATAATTATAATTTCTAAAATTTTTGAAAATAGTTGTTGATTTGTTAAATGTAACTTTTAGCCATCAATTGTTAAATGTAAAACCAACATAAGGATATGGAACATAAAACAGTAAAATAAAAAGAAACCTTCATTTTGGAAATAAAATACATATTTTCAGCTAAAAAGTATAAACAATAAATATAATATTGGATATTTAGTTGCAACTAATATAGAAAGCAAATATCTCTGTAGTACTGGCCCTAAGAACAGATCGATCAACGTATAACTGAGCCACTAATTATGATACACTTGTGGCAAAATAAAATGAACATTTTAATTGCATATCTGTAATTTGTTTTAATGAGTTAAACAAATATTTTAATTAAACAAAATTAAGTAACATGATGAAACTAAACTCAATAAGTTAATTACAAAAATAAATGTGATAAAATTAAAGTGCCTGTGTTAAATTAGAAAATGTCCAAAGGAAATATATGGCTTTGTAGTTACAAAGTAAAATTTGTGTTGTAATGCCATTATGGCCCTTTTACCAACCATGAGGCTTTAAAGAAAAACAAATGAAGTCTTATAAAAGCCAAATGAACAACAGCTATCTAAGATGCTCTTTAAATTCTAAAAAGTAGTTACAGTATCTCTTATACAATGTAAGAAATTTATACAAATTTATGATCAAATTTTCAAAGAAGGTAGGCATTTCCATCATTTTTTTTGCTGATGTATCCCAGATGTCTATAATAGGTACTGTACCTGGCACATAATAGTGATGCTTAATAAATGTGAGTAAATTTTTAAAAGTATGTTTCAGATAATAAAAATGAAATAAAATATCTACATTTCTTATAATGCTTAGTTTGTTGGTCTGCATATTCAGAATTTTAGAGTAGATCATACTAAATAAAAGTATTTTTAGGAATAATTCTCCAAAAATTAAATATATTCAATTTATTGCCTCAAAATCTTTGAAGGTTTATAATTCAGTCAAGTTTAGCAATTGAATAAACTGCCCCCAAAAGGAAGAATGAAATTTTCAGAAAAGCCATCTTTAGTAATCTTCATTAGTGCTATATCACTATAAATATATATATTTTTTCCTTTGAGTTCATGTTGAAGAAAGAGTCAATATTCTGTTTACATCTGCTTTCAATATATCAATTTAAAATATTTACTCAATCAAGCCATTTTGGGGGTAGGGAAATGGCAATTCTAAGGAAAACAGTTTAACATCCTGAGCTGAAATTGAACCATGAATAATCTTTAAATCAAATACGTTAATATTTAGCTATTTTCATCTCTCTTATGTGTCATCACATGTGCACTGAATTATAATCTAGAGCTCAAATGAATACTCTAGGGAAAAAAACAAAACAAATAATACTACTTTTCTGTCTAAGGGAACAGTTTATATCCAGATAAAAGTTTTTTGTCCCATTCAACAATGCCTGTTAAACATTGAAAATAGTTACTCCTAAATAGTGCCTCCAGCTTTAGAGAGAATTGTCGCATGAATTTGAAACTACATAGCTCTATCCTGGAAAACTTTCCCCAGGTTTCTCTGTCAGACTGTAAAAGTAAACATTTAATGTTTATTGAGCAGGATTTATGAAGTTGTCAGAGAATTGACACATGGCGATAAAACGTATTGAGGCTGGAGTCTAGATAATCTGCAGCTGAATGAGTTATGCTAATTCTGGTGCTTGCATATTCATGCTATGGAAATAATTCATGTAACGGATTTCTTCATTGTCTGCAGGTGCCACAGCATGGCTAGAAGTAGAGTTAATTGCACTCCAGGACGTGTGGGAATTCACACATACATAGAGTTGGCTTGTTTTCTGGAAGACTATTCTAGATTTGTGTAAGGAAGCCAAAACACCCATAATTAAATTATCAAAACTGCAAACACTTAACTTTTGAAAAGATATTCAAAATAAAGGCAGAAATTTCTTACTATTATGTTGATATCAAAATTTTATCTGAATCTACATTCCAATTAGTATGTACACTTATGTTCTGAATTAAATTGTTATATTGAAAGCAGATATAAATGGAATATCTGTTCAAAAATACCTCAAAATCAAATATAATCTAGTCTTCTCCATTAATTCCTTCAACATGAGTGAATCTAGCCACTGCTAGCTCCAGCTGTGAGGGAGCCACACAAACACTGGCTTTCTCATGGATTTATGGTCATTAGTTTCTTTCAAGGCTCAGTCTGAATGTATGGGAACATTTATTGAGGGTTTTTCTCATGGTCTTCTTTCAGATCTTGGTTGGTGTTTTGCACAGTGTTTCTTGGATTTTATTTACCTACCACATAACTTTTTGTGAGCATATGAAGGATAATTTAAGATTTGTTCATTTGACTCAGGGGGGAAAAAACAAAAAACAAAACTATATACTATACATTATAAAACTGAATGGGGACAGAGAAATATAGTCTTCCACTGGTCCCTTGGTGCTCCATCATTAACTACACTGTGTCTCACTGTGGTTCTTTTTCCAAAGCAAAGATTTAGTCTCACAAGCCCACTGATTATCCCACTTTTAGACAAGGACATTAATCAGCCCCTAACTTGGTAGAAAATATAGTGAGAAGGGGGTTGTAAAGGGGGGACATGAATGCATCTGTACTCCTTCATGTTTGGAGAAGATTCCCCTTCTTTCCCCTTGTATACTTCCTGGGGCTATGAAGGTAAGAAGGAGAGAATTTTGAAGCATAGAAGTGAGGTTTTTATGCTAGTTCTGCTAAAATGGACGTTATCTGAAAGCCCCATGAGAAGGTGATTAAACTCACAGACTTAAATTTTCTGAATTCATAATATAAGGCAATTAGCAAAACTAAAATTAAATTGTCTACGTGGTGGACTCTGGTGGTCATTTCTAGGGAAAGAAAAAAAAAATAGTCCCTACTCTAGTCATTGCGGTGGTTTAGTTGCTAAGTTGTGTCTGACTCTTGTGACCCCATGGGCTGTAGCTGGACATAGGATTTCCCAGAAAAGAATACTGGAGTGGGTTGCTGTTTCCTTCTCAAGGGATCTTCCTGACCCAGGAATTGAACCCAGGTCTCCTGCACTGCAGGCAGATTCTTTACTGACTGGGCTATGAGGGAATAACTCTAGTCATCAACTCATGTTAAAACAGTGAAAACAGTGGGCCCAGGGAATGCTTTCATAGGTGGGATGATGCCAACTAACTTCTAGCATAAGATTTGATAGGAATATTTTAACAGCAGTTGGTTTTGAAAAAAAAAAAAAAAACAACAACTCAGGATAAGAGATAACCAGAACTTCATTCACAATGAAAATGTGTATAAGGAAGAAACAGCAGGCCAACAAAAGAAATTTGAAGTACAATAATCATGTTGAATTTAAATTTGCAATTAAAAGATTTGCTTCATAAGAAACAAGAAAATTTCATAAAAACTCTTCCTTGAAAAATACTGTCCCAATGAACTCTGAAGCACTACACCATAACCAGATTAAAAATAAAACAATACTAATATCATTTGGGGAGTTCTTTGTAAAGATTCTACCATTTAGAACACTGCAGTCAATTGAGAGAATATAAGTATGGAGATAAGCACACAATGTATTTAACTCTTGATGGAATTAATATATAATATAAACCAAGCCTTGTATAAGGATGAAAGAACCCAGATGATTAAAATAATTTTCAAAATTGTTCTTAAATGACACAAAACAGTGTTTAGGAAGAAAGACTGAAAATATCAAAACAAAATGTTAAAACTCTGCGTGGCAAATAAAACAAAAAATATTCTTGTAAATATTTATAACAAATGTATTATACAAAAAATAATTCTCATATATAAAAATCTAAATATGTGTCTAATCTAAATCTAAACAGGTGTCTCCTTATTGCCAAATTCAGACTGAAACTGAAGAAAGTAGTGAAAACTACTAGATCATTCAGGTATGACCTAGATCAAATCCCTTACGATTATACAGTGGAAATGACAAATAGATTCAAGGGATTAGATCTGATAGACAGAGTGCCTGAAGAACTATGGACAGAGGTTCATGACATTGTAAAGAGGCAGTGATCAAGACCATCCCCAAGAAAAAGAAATGCAAAATGGCAAAATGGTTGTCTGAAGAGGCCTTACAAATACTGAGAAAAGAAGAGAAGCTAAAGGCAAAGGACAAAAGGAAAGATATACCCATTTGAATGCAGAGTTCCAAAGAATAGCAAGGAGAAATAAGAAAGCCTTTCTTCAATGATCAGTGCAAAGAAATAGAGGAAAACAATAGAATGGGAAAGACTAGAGATCTCTTCAAGAAAATTAGAGATACCAAGGGAACATTTCATGCAAAGATGGGCTCGATAAAGGACAGAAACGGCATGGACCTAACAGAAGCAGAAGATATTAAGAGGTGGCACAAGTACGCAGAAAAACTATACAAAAAAGATCTTCATGACACAGATTATCACAATGGTGTGATCACTCACCTAGAGCCAGATATCCTGGAATACGAAGTCAAGTGGGCCTTAGGAAGCATCACTACAAATAAAGCTAGTGGAGGTGATGAAATTCCAGTTGAGCTGTTTCAAATCCTAAAAGATGATGCTGTGAAAGTGTTGCACTCAATATGCCAGCAAATTTGGAAAACTCAGCAGTGTCCACAGGACTGGAAAAGGTCAGTTTTCATTCCAACACCAAAGAAAGGCAATGCCAAAGAATGTTCAAACTACTGCACAGCTGCACTCATCTCACCTGCTAGTAAAGTAACGTTCAAAATTCTCCAAGCCAGACTTCAACAGTACGTGAACTGTGAACTTCCAGATGTTCAAGCTGGATTTAGAAAAGGCAGAGGAAGCAGAGATCAAATTGCCTACATCCATTGGATCATCGAAAAGCAAGAGTGTTCCAGAAAAACATCTATTTCTGCTTTATTGACTATGCCAAAGCCTTTGGCTGTGCGGATCACAACAAACTATGGGAAATTCTTAAAGAGATGGGAATACCAGGCCACATGACCTGCCTCCAGAGAAACCTGTATGCAGGTCAAGAAGCAACAGTTAGAACCAGACATGGAACAACAGGCCGATTCCAAATAGGGAAAGGAGTACATCAAGGCTGTATACTGTCACCCTGATTATTTAACTTATATGTAGAGTACATCATGTGCAGTGCCCTATTTGATGAAGTACCAACTGGAATCAAAATTGCCAGGAGAAATATCAATAACCTCAGATATGAAGATGACATCACCCTTATGGCAGATAGCGAAGAAGAACTAAAGAGCCTCTTGATGAAAGTGAAAGATGAGAGTAAAAAAGTTGGCTTAAAACTCAACGTTCAGGAAACTAATATCTTGGCATCTAGTCCCATCACTTCATGGCAAATAGATGGGGAAACAGTGGAAACAGTGGCTGACTTTATTTTTGGGGCTCCAAAGTCACTGAAGAAGGTGATTGCAGCCATGAAATTAAAAGACGCTTGCTCCTTGGAAGAAAAGTTATGAGCAACCTAGACAGCATATTAAAAAGCAGAGACATTACTTTGCCAACAAAGGTCCATCTAATCAAAATTACGGTTTTTCCAGCAGTCATGTATGTATGTGAGAGTTGGACCATAAAGAAAGCTGAGCACCAAAAAATAGATGGTTTTGAACTGTGGTGTTGGAGAAGACTCTTGAGAGTCCTTTGGACTGCCAGGAGATTCAACCTGTCAATCCTAAAACAAATCAGTCCTGGGTGTTCATTGGAGGGACTGATGCTGAAGCTGAAACTCCAATACTTTGGCCACCTGATGCAAAAAACTGACTCACTTGGAAAGACCCTGATGCTGGGAAAGATTGAAGGTGGGAGGAGAAGGGGACAACAGAGGATGAGATGGTTGGATGGCATCACCTACTCGATGGACATGAGTCTGACTAAGTTCTGGGAGCTGGTGATGGACAGCGAGGCCTGGTTTGCTGCAGTCCATGGTGATACAAAGAGTCAGACACGAGTGAGCGACTTAACTGAACTGAAATATGTGTCATAAAAATAAACAATTCAGAGACTCATTCCAAGACATATTATAGTTAAAATGTCAAAAGTTAAAGAATAGGCGGAAAACATTAAAAGTAATTGTGCAGGACAGAATCAAGTAGTATGATATACTCAAAGTGCTAAAAAGGAAAACAAAAAACAAAAAGCCTATCAGCACAGAATACTCTACTTAAGAAAGTTATCATTCAGAATTGAAGAAGAAATGAAGAGTTTTCCAGATAAGCAAAAGTTTAAGGAATTCATCACCATTAAACTGGCCTTAGAAGAAACGTCATTTGCTTGCATTTGTCAGTGCCAAATGGAAGAAAAAAATATAACTTCATATATTCGTATATATCTGTAGATTATGTAAGTGTATATAAAGTTCTTATTTCTGGAAAATAAAATGAAGAAAGAAACACTATTTGTTGCAAGATAGAATATAATGGCATATTATTTTCAAAATATTTTTAAAATCTTTATGTTTTTTAAATATACCTATTAAAAATTAATTAAAAGAATGCATATTATATAGCCTTTCTAATGACTCAGTATTGAATTTCTCTAATATTATATAGTTTTTGATGTGTTATATGATCTTCAAACAACTACTATGTACATATTAAGACTGCCCATTTTAAACTCATTTTCCTGAAACCCTTATAGTAGCTTTATAAATGTAAAGGACAAATACTTCATTTTCCAGTCTAGTTTGTCCTTTTATCACACAACATAACCTGAAGCATAAAGCATAAATAAGTGTGGATACATTTCAAATCTATAATTTCAGAATAAAGTAACAGGAAAGTAGATATGGGTATCACAGAAATGGAGATATGTGGCAGTTTTTCTCTACTTCAAGCTTTAGATTTGTTAACAGAAAATCCATTAGTAAAGTATAAGGCATGATCCTCCCTTCTTCATTTGACAAATGAAGAAAGTGCTTATCAAGAGTGCACAGACATTCGATGTTTCATTCCCAGTGCTTTCATACGTAGTACCTATTCCTTAATTAAACCAGGTATCTTTCTTAGCAAACATTATTTTAAATAAACTTCATAGGATTTCAAAACATCAATCAGTAAAACACTTTTACACTTGCCTCTAAGGCTTTGAAGAGGCCTGCAAAACAGAGAGGATTTCAAAATTTGCTGTTTGCCAGGGAGATGAGGATTTTTATGAAATTATAAGTGACATACAGAATGATATTCAACAGTGAGTAAAAGTTCTGATTTATTTTTGTAGGATATATTATGACACTTCATGCTTTCTACTATATCAATGTATAAATCCTATTCTTTCATATTTTATGTATCTTTTTTTCAGAATATTTATAGTCATAAATTATGTAGATAGTGGCTCCTAATTGGTTATATTTCAAGTCATAGTTTGTGTGCTGTAAGGGTTGTATACTTTCTAGTTGTGAAAACTGATTTTCTCTGATCTGTATCTAGAAATAGATAATGTATATAACATCAATGAACCAAAATTATTTAATAACTCTGAATTTAGAATCCCCAAAATAATAATAAGAAGAAGAAGAAGGATAAGAATATTACATTGGTTGCTGTTGTACATTGATGGGATTCCCCTTCAGGACATGGGCTTTTACTCCCTCAACTGACTGCTCACAAAGTGGTCCTTCCTCAGGAATTTCCAGAGAAATGACTAGTTGATTTTGAGGTAAAGAGAATAGTCCCTGTTTCACATTTTAGGGCACCTCTAAATGTAACCAGTGGAATTGGTTATCTGATACACACATACATATATCTGATTTCTATACTGGTTGCACACCTGACAGTATATTAATATAGGTTTGACTTTAAACAGCCAAATTTGTTTTATTTTTAATTTTCAAAAATTTAATCATGTATTTACCATTTCTGCTACTGTTCATTTCTTTTATTTTTCTTTTTAATTTTTTATTGGAGGATAATTGTTGACAACATTGTGATGGTTTCTGTCATATATCAACATAAACCAGCTACAGGTATACATACGTCCCCTCCCTCTTGAACTTCCCTCCCATCTTCCACCCCATCCCACCCCTCTAGGTTGTCACAGAGCACTGGGTTGAGCTCCCTGTGTCTATCTGATGTGTCCTTTTCATTTTGTTGAAGAACTTTCAATAATATTTCTTTCAATGTAGGCTTACTGATAGTCCATTTTTTTCAACATTTTTTGGAGAAAAAATGTTTATTTTTGGCTTCATTTTATTGTAACTTTATTAAAATTTAATTGACATGTAATAAACTGCACATGTTTAAGTTGCATGATTTGACCAATTTTGACATTCATATAGAGACATGAAGCCATCACCACAATCAATATAGTGAACACATGTATCACCCCGCCCAAAGATTCCTTGTGTTTTTTTCAACTCCTGTGTGGTTCTCAAATAATCTCCTAATTGTTTATTACTATATATTAGCTTGTATTTTCTAGAATTTTATATAGATAGAACTATATACATGGGTCCTATTGTTTGCTTGGTTTATTTTACTCAGTATGATTTTTAGATTTATTTGTACTGTTATCAGTAGTGTGTTCCTTTGTATTGCTAACTAGTATTTCATTATATGGATATTCCACAGTTTGTAACACTTTCAGCTGTCAATGATTGAGTTGTTTCAGTTTTGAGTACACATAAAAATCTGTGTTTGTGTATGTCTGTGTGTGTGTGATGTGAGTGTGCATGTGTATATTTAGAGTTCTAAGTTGACAGGTTTCCTAGAGTACTTTTAAAGCTGACAAGCCAGTTCCTCCTGGCTTTTATTATGATAAAAATTCAGTCTTTCTTATTTTGTTCTCCTGAATTTAATGAAGTTCAATACCTTAATACCTGGATATGCATCTTAGATTTGGTCAGAGACTCATGAGAACTCCTCTGTAGATACCGGAAAATCTTCCTTTGGGTAACTCCTTCTTTGATTTTCTGCTGCACAAGTCTAGATATCCAAGTCTCTGTGAATTCTGGGTTGTCCTCTAAGCTCAGTGAGCCTACTGTACCTTATATGGAGCCCCCTCCTGTGTTTAGGGCCTGTGGGTAAAAAGCAGGAAAATCTTAGACCATCTTAAGGAAAAGCTTAAGAGATGTCTTTTGTTGCATTTCTCTTGGAGGTTACAGCCCTGACTGCCTGTTACCCAATGTCTTGAAGACATTTAATGTACATCCCTCTGAATACTAATGTGGTTGAATATACAGTTTGCCCTCCAACAATGAGGGTTAGGTGTGCCATCTCCCATGTAGTCCAAAATTTGAGTATAATTTGAGTATAATTTTACAGTGAAACTTCCATGTCCATAGTTCTACATCCACAGGCTCAGCTGACCTCAGACCATGCAGTACTTACTTTTTGAAAAAAATATGCATATAAATTGACCCATATTGTTCAAGGGTCAACTGTATTTTCATATAAAGAATTTTACATAAATATTTGATAAGATGGGAGATACCGTGTACAGCATGGTAACATAATACTGTATCCTATTTTTGAAGTTGCTAAGACAGTAGATCTTAAACATTCTAATTAAAAAGCACTTTTTTGGTTCTATTTTGTATAATATCTACTATTTCTCTTTGATTGTGTTTTGTCACTAAATTTATTTAAGGCTCTTCTTAACATTTGGATAAAAATCCTTTGCTTTTTATATGTGTAACAGATACTTCTTATACTTTGAGTGTTTTTATTTTTATGTTTTTTTTTCAAAAACAAATGTTATTTCTAATTCTCCTGACTGTAACTGACTACTTCTCACCAGTATCATTCCTAGGACCTAGTACAAGCCATCTGTATTATTTTGGCACTACTCTGTTTTCCCTGCTTCCACATTTGATCCTATAGAAAGCCCATCTCTTTTGATTTTCTGGAATCTGTTCTGGTTGTTTATTACTAATTTTCAAGTATTTCCATTTTGCCTTAAAATTTCCCCTGTTTGGATAATAATTCACAAGGTCATTCTACCTATGGTTAATTCTCTAGCGAGCAGCCAGAATCATATTCTAATTATTGCTAGTATGTAAAATTAAAACTCATTTTTAGACATTGAGCTTAGATTGTATAACTTTGCTGTACTGTGTTATTGACTTTAATCATTTGTTGATCCTTTGAAGTTTTCTACATAGGCAATCAGAACATTTGTAAACAATGAAAACTAAATACCTCTAATTGCAGTCCCTACCACCTTTATCTTGTACCAAATAAAACCTTATTTAATAAAATTGGTTCTGGAGTGAAACTGGGTAGACTAAAACTTCAGTGAAATTAAAGCATTCAATTACAGTTAAGTTCTCTTGATGGTCTTCCTAGGTGAGTGCAGTATATGGTTGGAGGGAAGTCTTGGATAAGTGTGTGATTGTTGGTGATATAGCAAAGAGAGTGCTCCAGGAGTAGTAAATGGCTGTTACATTTGATTTTAGAATTGATGGACCTGATTCCTCAAGGATTAGGTCTGCTGAGTCAGGTTTATAAGTGGGTGGCCAAAGCCAAATTTTTGCTGACAGCTGAGTAACTCAACTGTCACCAGGCTCCTCTTTGCTCTCTCTGTCCCCACATAGCCTACAGGCTCTTCTCTATTATGAAGGAATATCACAGTCTTCTCTGTTGTATTGTTACCTTGATAAGACACCACACTTTCTAGAATATACACTCCATGGAGTGTATGAAAGAATTTATAATTACCTCTGGTTCTATATCAAGTTATTATTATTTGTTTCATATTTGTGAGTGTTTCACTTGCTGAAATGTAACTCTCTGAAGGATACATGTTCATGCTTATGTTTTTTCTATACCCCAAATGCATTTCTCGACACTAAATCATTCTATTTTGTTTAAATTAACTTTGAAACCCTCCTCCAGGAAGTTTTTTTTTTTTTTTTCCCTTCTGGAGGAAAATTATGCTATTTTTTGCTTAGTTTTTTTTAAATAATTCAGAGCTTCCCGAGAATATGTTTTAACTGCTTGTTAATCACATGCAAGGAAAATTTTAAATGAGCAGTTGATTGATGTAGTTTGTTTATATTCAGTCTGAATTATGTGAACTTTGAAAACCCACTTTCTAATTCATTATTAGAATATGTTGATTAAAGTTAACACATTTCTTAGTTGATCACAAGGATACTGACAAAAATGTAGCTTTCAATTATATGCAAAGTTCTAAACGTTGGACAGTGATCTTAGCCACACACTCTACTTTCATTTATTATATTTTTCTAGGTAACCTTTTTATCTATCTACCTTTTTTTGTGATATGGAAGACATAAACCCACTGAAATGATACTAAGCAAATAAAGCCATCCATGCTTCGTCCTTTGGTTTAGCTGTTAACACTGAATGAGAGAAGAGACAAACACAATTCTGGGGTCTCTTGGGCAGTGGTATTCAACAGCACTAAGCCCCTTTCTCAATCTCTCTCTGTCTCTGTCTCCCCCTCTCCTCTATCTCCTGTTAATGCTTTTCTCTGCTTAGCTTTTTCTCATCTACTAAATATATGTTTTCGTCACATGGCTGTTAACATTGTTAAATTAAGGTTCTCTTAAATTTGACATCCAAAATAGAAAGCCAAGAAAAGGGACACAAATGACATACCTTGGATTAAACTTTTGAACTCTTTAGCTAAGTGGCTAACATTTTGTTACCACATTCTTATCAGACTCACATAATTGGAATAGAAAATAAATAGTCCCCCAAGCTAGTTCAAGTGCTGTTCAGACCTAGAGAACATGTACTTACTACCTATAAATTTCCCTGTTTTCATCACATGTATATGTGGATTTTTGCATATTAACGTATCATGAAAATTTTGGGTTTGGATACTCAAAACAAAATTGATTCATAGATAATGATGTTTAAACAATTTGCAAGTGTAGTTTGCTACAGCTCAAGTTCAGGATGATTGAGAGAAGTTCCTAATATAGTATATGTTTGAATTTTGTCCACTGACCCCTCTCACCAGTAACTGCCTTTTTTGTTTGTTTGAAAGCCCTGTTCCATCATTGTGTAAAATCTCAGCATCATTTTGACATTCTTCATTAGCATTTGAACATTATAAAGGAGTGCAAAATTATAATTATATTAAAAGAGAATAATACGTGCAAAATAATATCTATTTAAGTAGTTGTTATCTAGGGACTTCCCAGGTGGCTCAGTATTAAAGAATCTGTCTGGCAATGCAGGAGGCACATGTTCAATCCCTGGGTCAGGAAGATCCCCTGGAGTAGGAAATGGTCAGTATTATTGCCTGCAAAATTCCATGGACAGAGGAATCTGGCAGGCTACAGTCCATGGGATCACAAAGAGTCAGACACAACTGAGCGACTGAGCACACACATACACATCGTTGTCTATATGCTTTATTTTAGTGTTACACTTTGTCTTTTTCATTTCAGTTACAAACCTAAGTGATAGGAAATAAAATAACAGAGCTGTAACCATAGGTACAATTATAATTCACTTTGAACACAGCAGAGAAATTGTTTATTATGTATGTTACCTGTGTAGCTTGCTTTAGTTATTCTACAAAATGGATATATGTTTTAAATATAGAAAGCTGAACAAAAAGCATGTGGTTTATATACTTTCAGATTTAAAGGCATTTGTTTTTTTGGTGTGTGAAATCCATTTTAGTTATTCCAAATATCATTAATTTTATTGATTTTCAACCTCTTATTCATTGACATTAAATATGTAAGGGTATATTATTTTAAAAAGTGGAGATTTTTTTGTTTTCCTTAATTCTTGCCTTTTTCTTTTAGTATATATGTATTATATATATATATATATATATATATATGCACTATATGTCTGTATATAGTGTGTATGTATACTATACTTTTCTTTTAGTATATATATATATATCCACCAAAGTGGATACAGTGCTCAGTTGTTGATATGCCTGGTGATGAAAGTAAAACCCAAAATACTGCAAATAACAGTCCTGGAATGTTAGGTCCATGAATCAAGGAAAACTGGACATGGTCAAGCAGGAGATGGTATCTATTCCTAGGATGTCCATCGACATCCTAGGAATCAGCAAACTAAAATGGATTGGAACAGGAAAATTTAATTCAGATGAACATTATATCTACTACTGTGGGCAAGAATCCCATAGAAGAAATTGAGTAGCCCTCATAATCAACAAGAGTCCAAAATATAGTACTTGGCTGCAGCCTCAAAAATGACAGCCTGATTTGGTTTCATTTCAAGGAAAGCCATTCAACATCACAGTAGTCCTAGTCTATGCCCCTACCACCAATGCCACAGAAGCTAAAGTTGATCAGTTCTGTGAAGACCTAGAAAACCTCCTAGAACGAACACGTAAAAAAGATGTTTTATTCATCATCAGGAATTTGAATTCAAAAGTAGGAAGTCAAAATATACCTAGAGTAATAGGCAAATTTGGCCTTGAAGAACAAAATGAAGCAGAGCAAAGGCTGACTGAATTCTGTCAAGAGTGTGTACCAGTCATAGCAAATACTCTTTTTCAACAACACAAGAGACAGCTTTACTCCCGTGCATCACCAAATGGTCAATACCAAAATCAAATCGATTACATTCTTTGTAGCCGAAGATGGAGAATCTGTATACAATCAGCAAAAGCAAGACCTGGGGCTGACGGTGGCTCAGATCATCAGCTTCTTATAGCAAAATTCAGGCTTAAACTAAAGAAAACCGGGAAAAACATTAGGCCAGCCGGGTATGACTTAAATCAAATCCCATATGAATTTGCAGTAAAAGTAACAAATAGATTCAAGGGACTAGATCTAGATAACAGTGTGCCTGAAGAACTATGGACAGAGATCTATAATCCTGTACAGGAGGCAGCAAACCAAAGCATCCCAAAGAAAAAGAAAAGCAAGAAGGCAAAGTGGTTATCTGAGTAGGCTTTAGAAATAGCAGAAGAGCATAGAAAAGAGAGAAGAAAGGGAAAGAGGGAAAGGTACATCCAATTAAATGCAGAGTTTCAAAGAATAGCTAGAAGGGACAAGAAGGCCTTCTTCAATGAATGGTGTTTAATAATAGAAGAAAACAACAAAGACTAGAGATCTCTTCAGGAAAATTGGAAACATCAAGGGAGTATTCTGTTGTAAGATGAGCACAATAAAGGATAAAAATGATAGAGACCTAGTAGATGCTGAAGAGATCAAGAAGAAATGGAAAGAATACATGGAAGAACTGTATTAAAAAGATCTTAATGAACCGGATTACTATGATAGTGTGGTTAGTCACCCAGAGCGAGACATTCTGGAGTGCAAAGTCAAGTGGGCCTTGAGACACACTGCTGTTAATAAAGCTAGTGGATGCGATGAAATTCCAGCAGAACTATTCAAATCCCTGAAGGAGGATGCCATCAAGGTTTTGTATTCATTATGTCAGCAAATCTAGAAGACCCAGCAGTGGCCACAGGACTGGAAAAGTTCAATCCTAACCCCAATTCTCAAGAACGATAATACCAAAGAATGTGTTAACCATTGGATAGTTGCACTCATCTCCCATGCTAGTAAGGTGATGCTTAAAATCTTGCATGGTAGGCTTCCATATTATGTGAACCAAGGACTTCCAGATATCCAAGCTGAATTTAGAAAAGGAAGAGAAACTAGAGATCAAATCACCAATATTCACTGGATTGTACAGAAGAACAAGGGAATTTTAGAAAAACATCTATCTCTGTTCCATTGACTACACTAAAGCCTTTGACTCTGTACATCATGACAAACTTTGGAAAGCTCTTAGAGAAATGCAAATACCAGACCATCTAACCTGTCTCCTGAGAATCCTGTGCAGGTCAGGAAGCAAAAGCTAGAACCCTGTATGGAACAACTGATTGGTTCAAGAAAGGAGTATTACGGTGCTGTCTGCTATCACTCTGTTTGTTTAACCTTTACACTGGGTACATTATGAGAAATGCCAGGCTGGATGAGTTACAAGCCAGAATCAAGATAGCCGAGAGAAACATCAACAGCCTCAGATATGTGGATGATACCACTCTCTTGACAGAAAGTGAAGAGGTACTAAAGAGCCTCTTGATGAGGGTGAAGGAGGAGAGTGAAAGAGTTGGCCTAAGACTAAATATTAGAAAAACTAAGAACTGGAATCTGGCCCCATTACTGCATGGCAAATACAAGGGGAAAAGGTGGAAACAGGGGCAGATTTCATTTCTTGGGCCCCAGAATCACTGAATGGTGACTGCAGCCATGAAATCAGGAGACAGTTGCTTCTTGGCAGGAAAGTGACGACAAACCTAGACAGTATGTTGAAAAGCAGAGACATTACTCTGATGACAAAGGTCCGTATAGTCAAGGCTGTGGTCTTCCCAGTGGTCAAGTTTGGTTGTGAGAGGTGGACTGTACAGAAGGCAGAATCCCAAAGAATTGATATCTTCAAGGTGTGGTGCTGGAGAAGACTCCTGAAAGTCCCCTGGACAGCAAGGAGATAAAACCAGTCAATCTTAAGGGAGATCAACCCTGAATGTTCACTGGAAGGACTGGTGCTGAAGCTGAAGCTCCAGTGTTTTGGTCGTCTGATGCAAACAGATGACTCATAGGAAAAGTCCCTGATTCTGGGAAAGATTGAGGGCAGAAGGAGAAGAGGGCATCAGAGGATGAGATGGCTAGATGGCATCACCGATGCAATGAACATGAACTTGGGCAAACTCCTGGAGAGAGTGAATGACAGGGAGGCCTGACGTGCTACAGTCCATGGGGATGCAAAGAGTCAGACACAACTGGGAGACTGAGCAACAACAACAATATCTATCTATCTATCTATTTATCTATATTGTTGATTTTCCACCCCTCCCCACATACCCCTGCCTTGTGTTGAAGCTGAACTATAAAATTCCCTGATGTTTATTGCCGACATTTTGTTTTTGAAAGAGAAAATATATAGCTTCTTGTTGAGAAATCCTACCATATTTGAGGAGAAATGAAGTAAGAACATTTATTTTTAGGTCTGGAATAAATCACAAACTCTGAATTATATTTATAATATAAGTTGGTTTGAAATATTTAATTTTTCTCATATAAGTGAAATGTTTCTTTGGATAACCCAAAGCAAAATCTAATTTTATGGTCCAATTCACTTAACTCAAAACAGCAAATATTTTTAACCACCTATTTGCTGAACATATAGTACAGATTGTATAAAGATGTATAAAAGAGTTCATTGTTTCTAATTTTCCAAATGAATGAAATTGTCCTTAAAAGAAATGCTACAAAATTTACTACAGTTTACCACAAAAAGGAGTTTGGTGTGAAAAGCAAGTTTGTATCATGCTTGGCTTACTTTATTCTGTCAACACATCTTCAGCTTCCTTCTTCAAAATAAACACTAAAGAGCCATAAATACTAACTGGAAGTTAACCCATGAGGTCAAAATTTTCTTGATATTCTTGGTAAATAGTATTTCTTCTTACTTATAATACATGGCCATAGGTTTTTAAATTTTGTGTAGTATTTAGCCTAAATGATATTAACATTATCACCATTGTGTATAGAATAAACATTCACAGCTTTTTTTTTTTTTTATGTTTACTACCTATTTAAATTTCAATACCTGTGTGATAAACATTAAGAACTTGAGCAAGAGATTATGGAGAGAGTAAATATAATTACATTAATAAAACTCTTAAGAAAAGGAAAGTGCTGGATAATCAACAAGTTGGGACAAGAGCTAGAAATAAATAACCATTATCTGACAAAATGGACAACTCAGTCATCAGGAAGGAACTATTACTGATGGAATACTTACAGGAACATCTAATCTTTTTCTCACAGAAATTATATGTAATTATAATCATATCACTGAATAAAAACTGATGAGTCAAATGGTTGAGTTACTTTCCATACTTAACACAGATAGCAAATTATTAAAGAAAGAAAAACAAACAAACAACTGTCTTGGTTTTAAAGTCTGTACTTTCTCCCCTCAATTGTGCCACATGCTTCAAATATGAAAGTTAAGGAAACCACAAATCTAAGAAGGTTGTTACAAACTTACTCTAGTCAGAGTTTGTATGATTTGAGAGTGGCAAGAAATGTGTGTGGGTCATGTCCTGTGATGCTCTAGTCATAGTATGAGAAGAATAATTAAAATAATATGTTTAAATTAAATTATGTTTAATTTCTTTTAAAACAATATGCTTACAAGAATAATTGAAATAACGTTCTTTTAAAAGAGATAGAATTCAACTGATGAAATTAATGAATGAAATAAAAGATGCCTTGATATTTCAAGTTTCAGTTTTAGAATAAAGCCTATATTATTATAAGAAAGAACCTTCACTTAATTTAGTGTTATTTAACACTTGGTTTGTTCAATATTCTCTTCTAGGTACAGATGAAGGAAAATGACAAAAGTGGGAAGAAAAAGGGTTGTTTAGGGGAAATGTTGGGAGTAAATATGCTTGTTGCTCATTTTCCTTGGTATCCTTCAAGAGTGTGGCACATGCCAACTGACAGTGACTTCAATATTAAAATGTTTATTTCTTCACCATTAAGTAGAATACTTCCCACCAATAAAAAATGATAGTCGTCCTGATTCATGCAACAGCATCATTGCATCTCAAAAATGTGCTAAACAAAAGAAATCAGGGATAGTCCAGAGGCTATTTTTTGTCCTTATAGAAACCAAAGACATTTGCTTCAAAGTTTACTTTTTGTTAATTAAAAACTTTCATAGATAATTTATTTTTAAGACTTAGATCATATGTTAAAGCATTTTTATATAAATATCTATTGAGGCATTGTGCTATGTGTTGGGAACCAGTTTGAATAATGGAAATTTCCTTGATATCAAGGGGCTATTTACAGAGATAGGTAGAGCTAGAAATTTCAATGGAATAAAAATAGAAAACAGTTTAAGACCTTAATAAATGTTGTCATTTGTGTAGTTAAAGATACAAAACAGTCTACCTCCATACCCACAGGTGCTGCATCTGTGGATGTGGATTTAACCAATCATGGATTAAAAATATTTGGAAAAAAAAAAAAAAGAGCATTCCAGAAAGTTCTAAAGAGCTAATCTTGAATTTACCCTTTACTGGCAACTATTTACGTTTGCATTCTATTTACACTGTTTATATACTGTTTCCATTATACTATATGTTATAAGTAATCTAGTAATAACTAATCAAGAGATGGAGAAGCAAAAACAAGCCCGGGAGTTGACTGTGGCTCAGATCATGAATTCCTTATTGCCAAATTCAGACTTAAGTTGAAGAAAGTAGTGAAAACCACTAGATCATTCAGGTATGACCTAAATCAAACCCCTTACAATTATATAGAGGGAGTGAGAAAAAGATTCAAGGGCTTAGATCTGATAGACAGAGTGCCTGAAGAACTATGGATGGAGGTTTGTGATATTGTACAGGAGGCAGGGATCAAGACCATCCGCAAGAAAAAGATATGTGAAAAGCCCAAATAGCTGTCTGAGGAGACCTTACAAATAGTTGCGAAAAGAAGATTAACAAAATGCAAAGGAGAAAAAGAAAGATATATCCATCTGAATGCAGAGTTCCAAAGAATAGCAAGGAGAGATAAGAAAGCCTTTCTTCAGTGATCAGTGCAAAGAAATAGAGGAAAACAATACAATGGGAAAGACTAGAGATCTCTACAAGGAAATTAGAGATACCAAGGGAACATTTCATGCAGAGATGGGCACAATTAATGGCATGGACATAACAGAAGAAGATATTAAGAAGAGGTGGCACGAGTACACAGAAGAACTATACAAAAAAGATCTTCATGATGCAGATAATCAAGATGGTGTGATCACTCACCTAGAGCCGGACATCCTGGAATACGAAGTCAAGTGGGCCTTAGGAAGCATCACTATGAACAAAGCTAGTGGAGGTGATGAAATTCCAGTTGAGCTATTTCAAATCCTAAAAGATGATGCTGTGAAAGTGTTGCACTCAATATGCCAGCAAATTTGGAAAACTCAGCAGTGTCCACAGGACTGGAAAAGGTCAGTTTTCATTCCAACACCAAAGAAAGGCAATGCCAAAGAATGTTCAAACTACTGCACAGCTGCACTCATCTCACCTGCTAGTAAAGTAATGATCAAAATTCTCCAAGTCAGGCTTCAACAGTACATGAACTGTGAACTTCCAGATGTTCAAGCTGGATTTAGAAAAGGCAGAGGAACCAAAGATCAAATTGCCAACATCTGTTGAATCATTGACAAAGCAGGAAAGTTCCAGAAAAAAACATCCACTTCTGCTTTATTGACTATGCCAAAGCCTTTGACTGGGTGGATCACAAGAAACTGTGGAAAATTCTTCAAGAGATAGGAATACCAGACCACCTGACTTGCCTCGTGAGAAATCTGTATGCAGGTCAAAAAGCAGCACTTAGAACAGGACATGGAACAACAGACTGGTTCCAAAACTGGAAAGGAGTACGTCAAGACTGGATATTGTCACCCTAATTATTTAACTTATATGCAGTGTATATCATGAGAAATGTTGTGCTGGATGAAGCACAAGCTGGAATCAAGATTTCCAGGAGAAATATCAATAACCTCAGATTCGCAGATGACATCACCCTTATGGCAGAAAGTAAAGAGGAACTACAGAGCCTCTTAATGAAAGTGAAAGAGAGAGTGAAAACGTTAGCTTCAGACTCAACATTCAGAAAACAAGATCATGGCATCTGGTCCCATCACTTCATGGCAAATAGGTGAGGAAACAGTGGAAACGGTGACAGACTTTATTTTTTTGGTCTCCAAAATCACTGCAGATGGTGACTATGGCCATTAAATTAAAAGATGCTTACTCTTTGGACTGCTTTCAATTTTTTACAACCACTATGATCAGCAGAAAATGTCAGAGTGAATCAAAGTGGGTACCCTTTTTTGTTTATAAAGAGAACACTTAAATAACTGATGTGGAAGACCCATCAAATTTACTATAGTTCCATACTTGGCCTGTTCCACACTGTAAGTCTTCTTTGGCACTTACACACATTTTTTAAAATTTTGACTTTCCTGGTGGCTCAGACTGTAAAGCGTCTGCGTACAATGCAGGAGACCCGGGTTCGATCCCTGGGTTGGGAAGATCCTCTGGAGAAGGAAATGGCAACCCACTCCAGTACTCTTGCCTGGAAAATCCCATGGATGAAGGAGCATGGTAGGCTATAGTTCATGGGGTCGCAAAGAGTTGGACATGACTGAGTGACTTCAATTTCAATTTAAAATTTTATTTTACACTTGATTCTTACTAAGCAAATATTATAAAATCAGAACTGTAAACATACATTATGTGTACTGTGTGCTAAGTCACTTTAGTCATGCCCTACTCTTTGTGACCCCATAGACTGTAGCATGCCAGCCTCCTCTGTCCATGGGATTCTCCAGGCAAGAATACTGGAGTGGGTTACTGTGCCCTCCTCCAGGGTATCTTCCTGACATAGGAATCAAACCCATGTCTCTTTTGTCTCCTGGATTGACAGGAGTATTCTGTATCACTTGTGCCACTTGGGGAAGCCCTGACATACATTATAGACACACCAAAATAATATGAAATATTCCTTTCCTTTATTTCAGATACTACTAAGAAAGGATGATCTTAATAATTTTTAACTGTATTTTCCCAAGCCTATCTGTCCCAAAACCTGTCTAATGCCATTTTCTAACTGTCAGCAAATCCTGTTGGCTTCATCTTCAAAATCTATTACAAATATGACTGCAGCTCACCATCTACACCTCTGCTATGCTTATTCAAGCCATCATTACCTCTCATCTGGACTGTTTAATGAGGCTTTTACTGGGTTTCTCATTTCTCTTCTACAGTCTTTTCTCCACAGAGCAGACACTGTGATTCTTTTAAATTGTACATCGAAGAATCTTATTCCTCTGCTTAAAATTATCTAATAGCTTCTCATCTCCTCCACAATAAAATTCAGAGGTCCTAAGTGACTGAACCCCTGCGACCTCACTGGCATTATTCGTAACCATTGTCCCATTTAGTTCCTTCTGACAGCTCTGTGTCACTCTGACCTTTTGGTCCATGACCATGCCAAGTTACTGCTATCCAGGCCCTTCCTGTGCATGCTATGCCTCTTCATGGGAAGCTTTCCAGCTGGTATCCAGACACTGCACTCCCTACCTTTACTCAAATCTTTGCTCTAATTGCATTTTCCAGATTATTTCTCTGCTATATTTTATTTGATCACTACTATTACAGCCTAACATGCTGTGTATTTTTTTTTTTCTTTTTCCATCCTCTTCCTTTAACTATTAAAAAAAAAAAAAAAACCTGTGTGAGAATTAAGACTTTTTTCTGTTTTGTCTATAGGTGCTTCTCCAACACCAAGAAGAAAGCCTGGCATATACTAGGCATTCAGTAATCACTTCGTGAATGATGGAATGAATTAAATAATTAAATAGTGTATGGCTGTATTTGTTCAGAACTAAGAGCTATTTATTAACTATATTAACCATCCATTAACATGTATTTAATGTATGCAGTACATGCTCATAGTTTTCCCAAGCTGATCAGTAAGTGATGAAAGCTTACCTGTTAGTAGGAAAGGGCCCACATTGTGAAAGAATTAACAGCCAGAGAAGAAAGAATTGTATTACCTCTAGATTGCATGTTTTTGTGAAGGTTCCATAAACCAAGTCTAAGCAGGACAATTATATCTATTAGTAAGGAAAAGTTAAAATAAAGCTTGAAAATTTAAGTTAAATAGAAATATCTCTTGATATTAATCAGTCATCTGTAGAAAATAGCTAAATATTTTGTTGGACATTTGTGAGTTAAAAATAATATAGCCAATAAAAAGGTGTGCACGAGTACTCTGAGAAAATAATAATTAATATCAGATTCTGAGTTCACATTGCAAGTTTTCCTTTATGCCAGTGTGTTCTTGCTAAGGTTACTTAAATCTTTGAACCTCAGTTGAATCACACTAAATCAAGTAAGATATGATTTCATTACTATCTATTTCTTAGTGTTATAGTAAATAAGGTATGGTATATGGTCTTGTTAATCATAATGGATTGTTATATAAATGTTAGTTATTATTATTAGTGACATAAGTTATCTTGATAAACACCCTGTTGTGCCTCAGTCACATTTTGCTATTAGTCAGAGAACCCAGGAGCCACTCAAATAACAATGCAGAATTTATTATTATTTATTCTTATCTAATACTAGCGATTTTTGTATTAACAATTGTGTCTTAAAATCCCTTTTTTCAAGGATCTTGCAGAACTCATTAAAATTCAGTAACAGACACAAGTGACATTTTAACTTACTTATATTTTTTAAAAGGAGCCAGATTTATGTAACTATAAGTATTTTCTTTGTTATTGAGAAAACACTTTGAAAAAGCAGTGGATTGATTATCATAGATGTCTAATTACTTTGTCAGAATTGTCTAAAATTTCCTACACATATATAAATTTGCCCATTGCTAAAGTTAATATACCCCAGTAGTTTGTCACTGTTCGCAGCGCCAGCAGTATTATTAGGCACAATAACACATCAACTTCTAAGTTACAGTAGGTCACCTAGCATTCATGAGTGTTTAAAGTGTAGGGAAGAATAGGAGTTTACTTGTCTCCCTCACATAGTTAGAATAACTGAGGTTATGAATGACAGATACTGAATTTTCAGGGCAAACTCTCATCCACTGTATACTGTTCTTTGTATATCATTTCATGTTCAGTATATGATAAAATCAAGTTCTGTTTTAAATGTGCTAAATCCTCTAAATACTACATAAAAACTGTGGCTATATTTTAGTTTTATAAAAGTATTTGCTTTTTAAAAAATACTGCATGTTTAATGGTTTCAAAATTCATTGCCACAAATATTTAAATAAGAAAATTTGTAACATTACGTAATACACTTTTTATGATTATCACAGTTTTATTGGAAGTTCATTAGATTATTTCTTATTTCCCATGGATGGACAACAGTATAGATTGCATTCTGATGAACACGTCAATTATTTTCCTTTACTGGTATGCTTTATATTTTCATACGTTTTCATTTTCCAAATAGTGTCCCTTAATTTTTGCTTGAGCAACTCCATTCAGGATTTCTTGTAAGGCAGGTCTAGTGGTAATAAACCCCCTTAGTTTTTGTTTGTCTGAGAAAATCTATCTCTTCTTCATTTCTGAAGGACAACTTTACTGGATTAAGTATTCTTGATTGGCTGTTTTGTTTTTTTGTTTTTTCTGCACCTTGCATGTAACATTCCAGTCTCTCTGGGTCTTTAAAGTTTCTGCTGAGAAATTGGATACAATTATGATGGTTTGGTGGTGGCTCAGTGGTAAAGAATCTGGCTGTGAATGCAGGAGATACAGGAGATGATTTCGATCCCCTGGGGGAGAAAATGCAACCCACTCCAATATTCTTGCCTGGAAAGTCTCATGGACATAAGAATCTGGCGGGCTACAGTCCATGGAATTGCAAGGAATCGGACACAACTGAGCATGCACACACACATGTGAGTGACAGCCTTGTTTTGCTCTTTTCGAGATTCTCTCTTTGCCTTTGATTTTTGAAGATTTTATCATAATGTGTCTTGTAGAATATTTCCTTGAGTTGAATTTGTATGGAGACCTGTGAACTTCATGAACTTGAGTGTCCAAATCTCTCCCATATATTTAGAATATTGTCAGTTACTGTTTATTTAAAAAAAAAAGTTCTTTCTTCCTGTTTCTTCTCTTCTCTTCTCCCTCTGGGACCCTGGTAACTTGTAGATTATTTTTCTTAGTTATGTCTTGGTTATTCCTGTAGCTTTGTTCATTCCTTTCACTTGTATTTATTTTAGCTGTTATTACTGGATAATTGCAAATGGTACATCTCTGTGTACACTAATTCTTCTGATTAGTCTAGTCTGCTATTAAACCAGTCTATTGAATTCTGTAGTGCCTACATCTTATTATACAACTCTAATTTTTTGTTTGGTTCTATTTTGTTTTCCATTTATGTTGAACTTTTTGTCTTTTCTAGTAGTATTTTCCTGATTTTGTTAGATTATTTATATCTGTTATAGCTCTCTCAATTATTTAAAACAACTGTTTTGAATTCTTTGTCAGACAATTTATATATAATTTTTTCTTTGGAAAATGTTCCTGTGTTGGTGCCATGCTTCCCTGATCCCTGTTACCTTACATGCACATGTGAAGAAGCAGTCACCTCTCTCAGACATTATGAATTGACTTTGGTAAAAAAGACCTCAATCTGTGGGTGAAATCACAGTGGCATCTTCTGTGATGCTATTTATAGTGGTGCAGAGTGCTAATATGGGGATTTATGGTGGCTCTTGTTCTGGAGAAAAGTGGTATCCCACTATCTCAGGCTGAGGTTCATAGCATTGACAGCTGTGTGGTCCTGGAAAATGCTGTAGGTATCCTGTAGCCACTGGGGACCATGGCAATAGTCAAAGTCCCTGCAGCTTCTAGGGTGCCCAGGGTTGGCCCTGGTCATTGCTTCTAAGTCACACCTATAGCTCTTACCGCCAAGTGTGTGCACATCACTGACTATAGCCACCATTTCTGACTGCTCTGATCTCTAGCTTAGCTTCTGGACCTGAATGCCCAGCTGACAACTCAATAACATTTACAGGTACTCCAGACATACTGTGCCACTCACCAGAGATCATACAGTTGTCGATGTTATGGACCACAGTGACCTTAGACAGTGAGACCTCATGCAATTCAAAATCTCCCCTGCTGTGATCCCACCACAAGGGATCAGAGCAAGGAAGGCCAGTGATGGGATTTGGTCCAGGAGGGTGCAGGTGCACAGCTACAAGGGCTAGCAGTAAGTAAGTTCAGAAGCGCAAGCCCATGACACGGGTCAGGGCTGGAGATAGACTAACCAGCAGGTTTGGGGACCTTAGCCGGTGGCACGCACTCCCGTGGCCATAGGGTCTTGCCACTGGAATGCACACGGCCGTAGAGGTCAGTGACAGGAGCCGGGCAGATGGCAGGAAGTGCACCACTGTAGAGGCTGTTCCCCAATGCATGTGCAGCAGCGCATGTATGTCAGCCACTGGGGTCCAGAATGAAATCTTTCACTTGTGCAGTCACAGAGGCTGGGGCTGCTTGCCAGTGTAGATCCTGGGCTTCAGAATGAGATGAGAGGAGAAGGAAAGGAGGAACTGAGGTGGTTAGTGCCTGCAGACACAAAATCTTAATGGGGAAAATCTCGGTTTTGACTGTATTGGCGGTTGGTTTCTTACACAATGAGAGGAGGCCATTGGGAACTGCAGTTGCTCCTGCAGGTCACTGACACTAGCTGACCCTACCCTTCTTTTCTTCCTTCTTCTGTCCTGTGTATTATGTCTCATCTTTGTCTTTCTGGGTAAAGCAAAATTGAAATAGTGTCTTTCTGCACTTCCCCCAAAAGCTACAAATGCTAATTGCTCACCCTGTACTCACTTTGCTTGCTCAGAAACTCTTTAGGGCCATGGAGTTTCCTCTTGGTTAGGGCCATGGAGTTTCCTCTTGGCGTTGAACAGTGCCTGCCTGGGGAATGAAATGATGCAGACAAAATGAAACTGTTCTTTCCCTTTTAGTGCAATTATTCTCAGCTTTTTTGGTTGCACTGTGTTACTAAAGTTTCTTAAGGGAATTCCTGAACTATCCTACAGCTATTTTTGCTCATATGTGGCTGTCTAATTGTTGATCTTTCTGCACGGATGCAGGTGGGGATCTTCTACCTTTGATGATGTTCTCAAAAAATGATGAAAATAAATGGAAATATGGCTGAGGATTCCAATTATTTGCATTTAATTTAATATTTAATATAAAATAGTTCTCATTTAGAATACTACATTTTAAAATATTTTATAAACATTCCTACTCAAACGTCAAAAGCACATAAGGAGGAACAAAACTTAGCATTAAAAAAAGCATAATTCTGTACTTTAGAGCCTCTAAAATCTACATTAAACTAGATAAAGAATTTAAAGTTTTCCTACTTCACAATCATTATGCAATCTCATCATTGTTTGAATCCTAAGTAGATAGCAGCCAGCCATTTTGTAGCATATGGGATTGCTTTGGAAGTCCATATGCTTTGTAACAGTTGGTGTTCAAATGAAAATGTGTGAAGTCAAATAAAATGAGGCCCAGACAACAAAACCTAATTACCAGCAGCATCAAACTGCAGGCTTTCTTTCAAACTACCTATATCACTATTTTTGGTGCTTTATAAATAATTCTTTGGTAAAAATAATTTTTGACAAACCCATAGGTAATATAACCTTTTTTGAAAAAAATAAAATTAAATATTACAAATATAACTTTTTATTCTAATTTTAACTGATAAATAAAGATAATGGTTTCCTTATTCTCTGAAAACTACATAAAATCCAAAAGCAACAAGATAAATAGAAAAAAATAAAAGAGTCATCATTTATAAGTCTAGGAGATAACTGTGTTGTATTGTAGATGCATGTATGTATTTATGTGTACATTTATGTATCTTTGCAATTATGTGTGTAGTTCAGGACTGCAGGAAGACACGTAAGGGGAATATTCTTGGTTAAATATGTAAAATAAGGCAAACAAAAAATGTTATTTTTGAAATTAAGTGCAGAATCTGAAATTAAAACCTAATATTACTTTTTGGAAACATGAAAATATATATGCATTTGTCGTTGTTTAGTTGCTAAGTTGCATCCAACTCTTTGTGAACCCATGGACTATAGAAACCAGGCTCCTTTGTCCATGGAATTTCTCAGGGAAGAATACTAGGGTAGGTTGTCATTTCCTTCTCCTCGGGATCTTCCTGACTGAGGAATCAAAACCATGTCTGCTACATTGGCTGGCAGATTCTTTACAGCTGAGCCACCAGGGAAGCCCCCAGATGTGGTCTAGATGGCTATATTTCCTGAACCGGATTTTGGTATTAATTCTTGAGAAGCAGGAAAGGCAGGGCTATAAATGAAATATTGTAAACAAACAAAACAAAAATGTTTGGAAGGAGCTTGCAGCTGCCTAGAAGTGAAAATGAAGAGACATTCTACGTTGTGACTTATCTTTGTAATATTTGCTGACCATAGAGACATAAAACTTAAAAGAGATCATACTGAAGACGAATAAATCCTTTCATTCTGTAAATTATCTTTATTCCTGTTCAGACATGAATATCCAGAAAATAACTTGTTCAGAAAGCATTAATAACCTTGCAATAAAATAGGAGTTAGCTGAGGATCAATATACATGTATTATAAGATAGAATAAAAGAAGAGAAAGATTTATGGCAGTTGAAGAATGTAAGTAAATGTGGCACAGGGGACATGAAAATTGTGACTTGGTAAATAGCCATAAATTAAACAATTATTGAAATAATCTCATGTATAAAATAAGATTGTAAGGATTAAATAATGGAATCAATGTGTATGTGTATGTGTGTATGTGTGATAGGGAGACAGTTATGTGATGGCAGAGATTAAAAAAAAAAAAGATGGCTACAAAGAATGAAAGCAAAGTTGAAAGCATTACAAAGGAGAGATTGTTGAAAACACAGTAATGTCCTTGCAGGTCAGTGTTGAAGGAAAAAGCAAAAGAGAGTAAACAAAGAATTGCAGCTATTAAAAAGTATAAGAAGTAAATTTTGGTATGTGTTCTTCAGTTATTTGGAAGACATTTTTTGTATAAATATTTTGTATTTCTGTGGGAAGATTGCAACTAAATATTTCCCTATACCCAGTCTGTAAAAGAAATATTAATACAATTCTGTTGCCGTGCATTGCTAGTCATTCATTACTTATCCATGTATATTTATTACCACTGTTTTATTTAAAGATATAGTGAATGATGGTTTATGAAGCCACAAAGCACATATATATTTATTCTGACCTACATTTGTACAGTTGCATGGTTAAGTGTTGTTTCTAATCATTGATGAAAATTAATTTCCTTTGAAATTGTGTATTAATCACTTAGTCATGTCTGACTATTGTGACTCCATGGATTGTAGCCTACGAGGCTCCCTGCCCATAGAGGTCTTTTGCAAAAATCTAATGAAATTGATATTTACTTAGAAAGTAGCTAAAAACTTTAAACAGAATTTTGATAATTTAAGGTTGGTTTTTTTCCCTGGGTTCTTTTCTTGTTGTAACAAAGATTTGGAAGGACGGACTAACTACAGCTCAAATAGACAGGATTTCTTGGCTCTTTTCTCATCATAGCAGAGATTCGAAACAGCAGACTAGTTTTAGCTTGGTTATAGCTCAAGGAGGCAAAACTTTTATTAAACACTTAGTGGATAGTACACTCCTGATACATGGGAGCAGGCCAACCCTGAAGGAGTGACCATGATCAGGCTTAGCTTCCGTTTTGTATACTTCCTATTTTCTCCTCTTGGTTCTGCCCTATGGAAAATAGGGCTTGTACCTGCCACCAATTAGCAAAGGAAGTGTAAATGGGGGTATGATCAAGACCAGTTAGGGAAGGGGTTGTGTCTGGGGAAATGCAGAATAGGGCTTTTACATATTCATCTAGGTGGGCATGGACTGAGATTTTTGATTAACAGTTAAAAGTTCTATAACAACAGGCACTATTGCGTATGTCTTTCCCGTAATTAGGTCTGTTATAATCAGATGTATGTATGCATAGCATATTTATGAATCCTTAATGGGTTCTTGGGCTACCCCGGTGACTCAGACAGCAAAGGACCCACCTGCAATGCAGGAGACCTGGGTGCAATTCCTGGGTTGGGAAGATCTCCTGGAGGAGGACATGGCAAGTATTCTTGCCTGGAGAATCTCCGTGAACAGAGGAGCCTGGAGGGCTACAATCTATGGGCTCGCAAAGGATCAGACATGACTGAGCGACTAAGCACACAATGGGTTCTTGGCTGCCTGAGGTTACTTGAGGAAACAGCTGTGCATCAAGGGCTCATGTACCAAAGTTGGAAAAGTCCTTGTGGTTTGTTTCTATCCTCTGTGTGCCTCAGTTGCATGCTCAGAAGTTGGAAAAGTCTCTGTGGTTATTTTTGTAACATATTTGTGAGCTCTCTTGGGCCACATTGGGGCATGTCTGGGGTAGAGTTTAGACATCATCTTGAATCTTTTTCAGCCAGGCCACCCATTGTTGTCCATGCCTAACTTTCTACCTAACAATATGAAAATCAAAAAATAAATTAAAAGGGATATTGAAACTGCACCTAAAGTACTCTGAAACAGAGAATCAAATCATGGAAAAATAAGAGAAAAAATTATGAACATTTAATGAGCATTAGGACTTTTTTGGGCTTTCCTGGTGGCTCAGATGGTAAAGAATATGCCTGAAGTGCCGGAGACCCAAGTTTGATCCCTGGATCAGAAAGATCCCCTGGAAAGGGTAATGGCTACCCACTCCAGTGGGCTTCCCTTGTGGCTCAGCTGGTAAAGAATCTGCCTGCAATGTGGAGTACATTCAGTCCCTGGGTTGGGAAGATCCCCTGGAGGAGAAAGGCTATCCACTTTAGTATTCTGGCCTGGAGAATTCCATGGACTGTACAGTCCATGGGGTCACAAAGAGTTGGATACAACTGAGTATTCTTGCCTGGAGAATAGTGGGCTATAACCCCCGGTGGGCTATAGTCGTGGGATTGCAAAGACTCAGACACGACTGAGCAACTAACACAGTCCTTTCTTGGTTGCCCAAAGGTTAAGACTCCACCCTTCCACTGCAGGAGGCATAGTTTTGATCTCTGGTCACGAAACTAAGATCCTATATGCTGCATGAGAAGGTCAAAAAAACTAAGAACTGAAATCTGGAGTTTTAAGTTTTCCATTGTATCACAGGAAAAATTTGTATCAAACCTTCAAAACATATGCACCTCATTTTAACATACAAGCAAAAAAGTTAGAAAAATTATAAAAATTAAAAAAATCTATCAGGTATATAAATTCTCCATATTAATATATAATTGTTTTCAAGTAAATAAAGTACAATGAACATTAGATCCAACTTAAATACCGAATTTCCTATAGTTTCACAATAGAAGATACACATTTTCATGTACCCATGAAACATGATATAACATTGATCATTATATAGACTACAAAGGAAATCTTCATAAATTACAGAGAATGCTTAAAAATTACAGATAATACTCTTAGGTCATAATGATATATGAAATTAATCTAGGAAGAAAAAAAATCCTAGAAGTTGGAAAGCCTGACACTTAGAAATTAAATATGTTAACACACAGAAAAGCATACATTCTAAATTACAAGATAAATTCAAAACTTAGATCACATAATATATAAGAAAAAAGGTAAACTCTATAACCAGAACCTAATAGTCACAACTAAAGGAAAATTCATAGCTAGAATAGTATAAAACATGACAGAATCAGAAAAGATGTGTTAAAGAAATTAAAAAAATGAATATAAAATCTCTGGAAAGTAGAGGAAAAAGTTAATTGAAGTCAAAACATAAAAGACTAAAACTGAAATCAAAACGGTTGATAGAATGAGCTGTTATTTTGGTGAGGGTGGGTGAAGGCAAGAATCTAATGTTCAAAAACAACAAGAAAAGTGTTGAAACCACAGGAAAAGAAATGAGAGTGGACATAATCACTGTTAGAGAGGAACTTGGAGAAATCATAAAATAATTCTTACTAAAGTGTATACAGTTAAAGGATCTGTATAATGTAGGTAATTTTAATATATAAATTATCAAACCACTATCTTGAAGACAGAGAAAGTTACCAAAGAGGACCAGGCCCATACATTTTTATCATGCAGTTCTACCTTAAAAAAAAAAAAGAAATATATAATACCATTTTAACTAGGTTTGAGGAAGGATATTTCTAAATTTTGTAAAGAAGTGTTTGTGTCACTTCATTTTTTTTGAATAGCTAATGGAATTTTATTTTTAATTATAATGTAATTATATATTATATCAATATATATTAATATAATAATTATGAAATTATATTAAAATTATAATAGTTAATATTATATATATTATAAGAATAGGGACTATGATGATACAGGAATGTTAATTTTTAAAGACTACAGGAATTATTTCTACTTTATTAATTATTAACACATTACATAAAAGTCTAGCATCTGGTTTAATAGCTCCTGTTATTTCAATGTGATAGTGACTTAACCATAGATGAAAACATCTGTAATATCTGTAATTACTTATGAAAATATCTGCAATATCTATAAGTGAGTAAGTTACAGTTATGGCTAATACTATTAGTATTTGTTGCCTACATTCATGATCAAAGGTAATAACTATATTTTAAGTTAGTACAAATATAGTTGTGATTTTCCCAAATAAAGAAAATGGACTCTCTGCTATCTCTATGTAAACTGTTTTTAATCACAAAAATAGAACATTTTTTTAAAATTTTTAAGATTTTAGCTTTAGAGTTATACCTAAAGATGATACGGAGGCCATAAAAGACTGTTACAGTTTTAGAATATCAATAATAAATCTAAATTTTCATTACCTAATCTCATTAGAGACATACTGTTTGTGTACCGATGTGAAAAGTTTGCTAAAATTACAGAACATTGTGTAAAATGTGCCACCATATATGTAAAACAATGATATGAACACACACATTCATGCTTATAATATGAATCATTCATGTTCATATGAATATATATTTTATGTAAATATATCTGTATATATATAAATATACATGTGTATGTGAGTTGCAGTGAAAGTAGATACACAGGGAGGAAGAAGAGAACCTGCTTTATTGGAGTGTTAAAATATAAACAGAAGCAGATTAAAATTTTAAAGATTTTATTAGAGTATATATTGATATGAATCTGGCAACATTGAGTCGAAAGTGTCTAGGAGTACCCCTCCAACATGGACTAGAAAAGAGGTATTTATAGAAGTGAAGCAAGGAAATTATTTGATTGGCTATGGCTTCAGTTGATGCCTATTTGGGAAAGCCTAGTTGGCTGTTCTTAAATTTTGTGTCTTAAATTTCTTGGATTCTAGTGCATTGAATCTGGCCTAGATTTTTGTTTGCATAAGAGTCACTTTAAAAGCCTAATGGCCTCTTTGTTTAATTAATTTAACAGAAGAACCAGAGTAAGCAATATTTACCTTCACAGTGTACCTTTCTTACCTTTGTACATTGTAAAATATTTCTTTCTTAGCTCTTTAAAAGTCAGTAAAACAAAAAAAAATCAGAAAAACATCAATGAAAACATAGGAACTATTCTACGTTTAAGAAAAGAATTGTCTTAATTATTGGAAACTATGAAGCAAATAATTTAGATATAAATGTATTTTTGTTCATTTAATTTTTATTTTCCTTGGCACACCTCACGGCATACATGAACTTAGTTTCCAAACTAGGAATCAAACCCACACGCCCTGCAATGGAAACACAGAGTCTTAACCACTGGACCACCAGGGTGTTGAGTGTTAAGTCGCTTCAGTCATGTCCGACTCTGCAGTCCTATGGACTGTAGCCTGCCAGGCTCCTCTGTCTATGGGATTCTCCAGGCAGCAATACTGGAGTGGATTGCCATGCCCTCCTCCAGGGCATCTTCCTGATCCAGATATGAAACCCATGTCTCTTATATCTCCTGCATTGGCAGGCAGGTTCTTTACCATTAGCGCCACCTGGTACCACGAGAGAATTCCCTAAATGTACTTTAAAAAAATGCTTGAATACTCTCTTTCAGTGTGCTTAAGCTTGTATAGCTAGGATATCGATATAAGTCCAAAGCAAAAAGATACATCAGGGCATGTAGAAGGGACATATTTGAAATGGATAGGTTGCCTAAGAATTTTTAAAGTTTCCATCAACTATATATTTGACAGTCCAGTGATAGCAGAGAGTGTGGCCTGGGGATATGTAAATATATCCACGTGTCATTTTCTGCAAGCCTACAGTAGATTTCCGACTGACAATATTAGGCAGCTGGACTTGTCAATAGCTTTCTGACAAAAATAAAACATGGCAAAGTACATATTTCTTCTGTGTCTGCTCTGTCAAAGTCCAGTGTGTCACACTGCAGAGGAAAGATGCTGGGTGACTTTGGATTACACTCATATCCAAGAATTTACAGATGTCTGCATATAGTATTACAGTGAAAAACAAATTAAAACATTTTAATTTTTTCTGCTTAATAGTAGAATATTAACTGCTCCAACATGATCCAGGTTTCATTGAACATCCTATTATTCTCTTTCAATGGAAAACTATGCCAAAATGTTCATTAGCATCCTTTACATTAGGCAGCACACTAGTTCATATATATATGATTTTGTATCCCAACTGTATACTAGATAGTGTTAAGCTATTTCAGAAATTACTGAAACTCTAAGCATCAGGAATATCCTCTCTAAAATAAGGACACTTATATGTATTTGATGCTGTGGTAATGAGACTTAAATAATATAATGTATATAATTCTACGTACTAGAGTGACAAGCACATTGTGAGCTTTCAAGTAATGAGCTGTATAGGTAAAAAAAGGTAGTCCATCCTTTCACTGGCTGAATTAAATTATTCTTTCCCACATATTAACTGTGTCATTGTCCAGTTGGTTATCCATTATTCTCTGACTCAGTTTACTTTCCTGTGCTATACAAGAGCTTATACCTCTGGGAACTGTTTAAAGAATTAGAAATCTTGCACATACACATACACACACACAAAATTATTAAAGTAAGTTCTGATAAATAGTAAGTGCTCACTAAATGTTATTATTATAACCCAAAACACAATATTACATTGTTAATTCAGGTTTCCATTCTATGCATATTTGTTTGTTTGTTTTTTCCATTCTACATACATTTGGTTCAAAATTCTCACTCTTTAGTTATACAATGAGTACTCAGATAAGTTTAAAGAGTTTCTAATTATTGCCAACACTTTAGAATTTAAAATACTTTTAATTGTTTCTAAAACTTAAGAACAAAGTTAATGAATTTAAGACTAAGTAAAGACAAAAGTCTTACCTGGTGGCTCAGATCGTACAGAATCTGCCTGCAATGTGGGAGACACAGGTTTGATCCTGGGTCAGGAAGATCCCCTGGAGAAAGAACTGGCAACCCACTCCAGTATTCTTGCCAGGAGAATCCCATGGGCAGATGAGCCTGGCAGGTACAGTCTATGGGACTGCAAAGAGTCAGACAGGCTGAGTGACTAACACACACAAAGACGAATAGTAGAGACTTGTAGAAATTAGAAAAATAATTTCTCAAGGAAAGATTACAGTTTATATCATCAATATTGTTATTATACAAAATATTTACTGATAAATTCAAGTGAAAGAATATGCTTATTATTTCATTTTAATTAAGGGAAATGAAATGATGTTGTTGTTCCATCGCTCAGTTGTGTCCAACTCTTTGCGACCCCATGTTGCAACATGTCAGGCTTCCCTGTCGTTCACCATCTCCCAGAGCTTGCTCAAACTCATGTGCATTGAGTCGGTGATGTCATCCAACTGTCTTGTCCTCTGTCTTCCCCTTCTCCTCCTGCCTTCAATCTTTCAGAGCATCAGGGTCTTTTCAAATGAGTCAGCTCTTCCCATCAGGTGGCCAAAGTATTAGAGCTTCAGCTTTAGCATCAGTCCTTCCAATGACTATTCAGGGTAGATTTTCCTTTAGGATTGACTGGTTTGGTCCCCTTGCAGTCCAAAGGACTCGAAAGAGTCTTCTCCAACACCACAGTTCAGAAGCATCAGTCCTTTGGCACTCAGCCTTCTTTATGGTCCAACTCTCACATCCATACATGACTACTAGAAAAACCATAGCTTTGACTAGATGGACCTTTGTTGGCAAAGTAATGTCTCTGCTTTGTAATATGCTGTCTAGGTTTGTCGTAGCTTTTCTTCCAAAGAGGAAGCATCTTTTAATTTTATGCCTGCAGTCACCATCTGCTGTGATTTTAGAGCCTAGGAATATAAAGTCTGTCATTCTTTCCCCATCTATTTGCCATTAAGTGATGGGACCAGGTGCCATGATCTTTGTTTTTTGAATGTTTAGTTTTAAGCCAGCTTTTTCACTCTCCTCTTTCACTTTCATCAAGAGGCTCTTTAGTTCCCCTTCTGACTTTCTGCCATAAGGGTGGTGTCATCTGCGCATCTGACGTTATTGATATTTCTCCTGGCAGTCTTGATTCCAGCTTTTGCTTCATCCAGCCCCGCATTTAGCATTTTGTGCTCTGCGTATAAGTTAAATAAGCAGGGTGACAATGTACAGCCTTGATGTATTCCTTTCCCAATTTAGAACCAGTCCGTTTTTCCATGTTTGGCTCTAACTGTTGCTTCTAACTATTGAAATGATATAGTCCTACTTCTATAACCAAAATTATGAATATATATTGTTTTCTTCATATTACTGTTTTTTTTTAATTGGAACATATTTGACGTACAATGTGTTAGTTTCTGCTTTACAGAAAAATGAGTCGGTTATGCATGCACGCATATCCACTCCTTTTTAGATTCTTTCCCCATATAGGTCATTACAGAATGTTGAATAGAGTTCCTGTGCTATTCAGTAGGTTCTTATTAGTTATATGTTCTATATGTAGTAGTGTGTATATGCCAACCTAGTCTCCCAATTTATCCATCCCCTCTCCTCTTTCCACCCTGGAAACCACAAGTTTGTTCTCTACTTCTGTGACTCAACATCTGTTTTAGATTCATTTGTAATCTGTAATAGGTTCATTTGTACCATTTCTTTATATTCCATATACAAGCAATATCATATGATATGTCTTTCCATCTCTGATTTACTTGTCTCAATATACAATCTGCAAGTATCGAGACCGGCTCGACAAGCAGAATTTCCGAAAGCGTGATATGGCTGGAGAATGAGAAACAAGGCATAAGAATTCAGTGAAAAGCGAGAATCAGGGGACCAACACTGCTCCAAGGTGAAGGTGCCAATACTGAATCCAAGCCAGCTTTATTATACTTTCAGCTGTAAATGAAATAATATGCAGGGAATTAAGCAATAACTCATGTGGCCTTCAGGGCCAAAGAACAAAGTGATCATTAACCATTGAGTAGCTAAGAAACAGTAATCAATAACAAATGAGTAACTAAGACCAATATTCTTATCTGTAGATTTTGCACCAGATACATAAAACATGTGACTCTGAGACGCCAGTTGAGAAACAGTCTGGGGTCAATTTTCCGACCCCAGGATCATATCTTGTTTTCAAGACTATGAACTGTTCCCTCTGGACTTGTTCCAAGAGTCTCATGCCTTATAGCATCCAGTTTATCAAATTTCTTTTGTGGCCCTTGCCGGGGCTTGTTTTTCTTTTATTCTTCCAGTCTCCTACATGTAAGTCTATCCATGTCACTGGAAACAGCATTAGTTCATTCTTTTTAATGGATGAACAATATTACATTGTGTTTATTATGTACCACATCTTCTGTATGCATTCCTCCGTTGATGGACATTTCATTGCTTCCATGTCCTTGCTATTGTATATAGTACTGTGATGAACATTGGGGTACACGTATCCTTTTAAGTTACGGTTTTTCAAGTTATGGGTGATTGCTCAGAAGTGGGATTGCTGGATCATATGGTGCTCTATTTTAAGTTTTTTACGGAATCTCCATACTGTTCTGCATAGTGTCTGTACTAATTTACATTCTCACCAACAATGTAGGAGGAATCCCTCTTCTTTATACCCTCTCTAGCATTTTTTGTTTGTAATTTTTTGATGATGGCACTTCTAACTGGTGTGAGGTGATACCTCACTGTAGTTTGGATATGGACTTCTCTAATAATTAGTGATGCTGAGAATCTTTTCTTGTGCCTCTTGGCAGTCTGTATGTCATCTTTGGAGAAATGTCTGTTTAGATATTCCACTCATTTTTTAATTTTTTTCTGTATTGAGCTGAATGAGCTATTTGCATCATTTGGAGATTAATCTCTTGTTGCTAGCTTTGGTTGCAAATATTTTGTCCAGTTCTGTGGGTTTTCTTTTTGTCTTATTGATGGAACAAGCCAAAGTGGAACAACTAGATCGTAATATTAATATATGAACTTTTTGAGCAAGTAGCATTGTCGTACTAGCCAGACTGAAGATGATTTAATTGTACAGGAAATAAAATAAAGGTCTCCTACTCTGTTTGAAATATCCCTTTTGGCTCAGCTGGTAAAGAATCTGCCTGCAATGCAGGAGACCTGCAATGCAATGCGGGGTTTGATCCCTGGGTTGGAAAGATCCCCTGGGGAAGGGAAAGGCTACCCACTCCAGTATTCTGGCCTGGAGAATTCCATGGACTGTATAGTTCATGGGGTCAAAAAGAGTCAGACATGACTGAGTGACTTTCACTTCACTTCACTCTGTTTGATCAGGAGACCATCTGCTGAACTATGCTTTCCTTCAGGAATGGCTTAATCCCCAACATCCAATAATGATAGATAGATTATAGAAATTTTGTAATATGAGAATTTTAGAAACAAACTGATTAAATAAAATGTGGTGTATGTTTAAATATTGAATATTAGAAGTGGCTGAAAATGAGATATCTTTGTAAGAAAAGACATAAAAATTTACCTAAATAAATTTTTCAATAAAAAATTAAGATGCCAGATTTCAGTGCTAAATATAATTTCTTGCTTTCTTCTATAACTTGCTCCTAAAAATATGTTGCATAGCAAATTTCAAATAACATGAATTTGTAACTCTTGATTAATGATTAGTGAATAAATGATAATGTACTATAGCACACTCAAAAATTACATTAGTAGATTTCTTACTTTTGAAATCTATTTCACTTCATTCTTTTTAATCTGTATACATACAGCATCAAACTGTGAGCCTATAGTATATTATATAAACAGTTCATCTATTAAAAAAACAGTGATTTAAACCCAAAAGACTTCTTAATAAATCAAATGAGTTAAAAGTTCATTTTCAATATTTGAATGAGGCCAACTTGACTAAATCTCATCTTTTATTTTTTATTTTTTCCCTACAGCCAATTACTCTCATGGGTTTAGATGAGTAAGCTTTTAGTCTGAGACCACTATTAAATAATCCAAAATAGAAAGACTGCTACACAGCCATTAGAATTTTATGCCACTAATACTTTTATGCCGGAGAAGGCAATGGCACCCCACTCCAGTACTCTTGCCTGGCAAATCCCATGGATGGAGGAGCCTGGTAGGCTGCAGACCATGGGGTTGCTAAGAGTTGGACACAACTGAGCAACTTCACTTTCACTTTTTCACTTTCATGCCTTGGAGAAGGAAATGGCAACCCACTCCATTGTTCTTGCCTGGAGAATCCCAGGGACAGGGTAGCCTGGTGGGCTGCCATCTATGGGGTCGCACAGAGTCGGACACGACTGAAGCGACTTAGCAGCAGCAGCAGCAGCCAGGGATATGACCTCATCCCCATGTAGATACCAAATTGTTCAATCTAAAATGAAATGTTGAAAAATCTTGTACGGTCCAGGATTATGGGGCTGTCTTCCTTCTTTCATCTTGTGTGTGTGTGCTTAGTTGCTCAGTCATGTCCGACTCTTGTGACGCCATAGACTGTATGTAACCTGCCAGGCTCCTCTATCCATGGGATTCTCCATGTAGTGGAGAAGGAAATGGGTTGCCATTTCCTTCTCCAAGGTATCTTCCCGACCCAGGAATGGAACCCAGATCTCCTGCATTGCAGGCAGATTCTTTACCAACTGAGCTACAAAGGAAGCCCTTCATATAGTTAATGAACACTCTAATCATTGTGCTAGCCTACTTGTTCCTCTATCATTGCCCCACAGCTGTACTAATGTCCAGCCTATTTTAAGTAAATGCAGGAACAAGCTGGAATTCCAGATAATCCAGTAAGTGTTAGGAGAAATCGTGTATGTCCCTTCATAAGATTCTTCTACAAGTGATCTTCATACTCCTTTTATCCCACTGTTTTCATGCAGAACACCATGAGAAACTTACAAGGCACACCTTGAAATGTCAGAACAATGGAATGCAGGGAACTCGGTGCTCAAATGACTGCTTCTTGGAGAGATAGTCACAGACACGGAACACAAATTTGGGACTTCATTTGAGTGAGTAATAAACTTTTATTATTTCTAATTGATTATATGTTTTGAGGCTTGTTTGTTACAGCTGCCATCTTGAACTAAACCATCACTAACTGGGAATTATACAAATCCATGTGATAAAATTTCGTTCTTTGGTTTCATTCCTTACCAACTGGCATGCAATCACAAATTAATAGCAATATTGAAGCTGAAAGTTAGATAGGGAAAAGAGTCTCAACTGAATTCAATTACCTTCAGAATTTTCTTTCTTAATCTACAACTGCAAGGAGTTAACATTGTCTATAAAGTTTTGTTATGCTGTAAGTTTAGGGACAAGTTTTAATATGTCATTGCTTTTGTCTATTAAGAAAAGAAGGTCAGGGATAAAGTTAGATATCATGGTGGGGGGGCAGTTGTAGCATTTTAAATGATTAAAATGGCAAGAAATGTGTTTAGGCTCATTTAGAATTTCATAAATCTTATATACTAGCTTAAATATTTAGTTATCATTTTTAATAAACAAATCTGTTCTTTCCTTCCTCTTTCCTAACAGAACCTAAAAGTTTTTTAATGTGGCCCCCTAAACAAACTCACACCATGTGATTCAGGATGAGTAGAAAACATACCTTATTACAGAAGGGCCACGCCTAACACAGCAATCTAAACAAGAACAGAACACCATTCCATGTTCGATGCATGAGACAAGGGCTCAGGGCCAGGGCAATGGGATGACCCAGAGGGATGGGATGTGGAGGGAGGTGGGTGGGGGGTCCAGGAAGGGGAACTCATGTAAACCCATGGCTGATTCATGTCAATGTATGGCAAAAACTATTACAATATTGTAAAGTAATTAGCCCCCAACTAAAAAAAATAATAATAATAAAAAAAAAAATTTGAGTGGCAAAAAAAAAAAAAAAGAAAACATACCTTATTACAGAAAAAAATTTGCAAACAGTATGCATAATAATAATAGCTAATTAATTTTACTTTTAAAAAGCAATTCATATAGGCCTGGCATACTCCTCTTGTAGCAACTTGAGAGTAGGTATCATTACTGTCACTAAACTAATTGTCCAAGGTGAGTTGCAGAGTGAGTTTTCCATTGAGGCAGTGGATGGGGAAACAGTGGAAACCGTGTCAGACTTTACTTTTTGGGGCTCCAAAATCACTGCAGATGGTGATTGCAGCCATGAAATTAAAAGACGTTTACTCCTTGGAAGGAAAGTTATGACCAACCTAGAAAGCATATTAAAAAGCAGAGACATTACTTTGCCAACAAAGGTCCATCTAGTCAAGGCTATGGTTTTTCCAGGGGACGACAGAGGATGAGATGGCTGGATGGCATCACCGACTAGATGGACATGAGTTTGGGTAAACTCTGGAAGTTGGTGAGGGACAGAGAGGCCTGGTGTGCTGCGACTCATGGGGTCACAAAGAGGCGACTGAGCGACTGAACTGAACTGAACTGAGTGTTACACTAGGTCTTTTCAACTTTGCAGTGAACTGGCTTTTCAGAATAAGGTGGTTACTCTTCACCATGATTTACTTATTTATTTGAGTGATTGTGGTCAAACTTCTAGATCTGAGGATACTTTTACACAGTAATTGGTGTAGACCCCAAATAACTTTTGTTTATTTCATTCACATCTATCAAGATGTATATTAGAAGATAAATCTTCTAAAAATAAATATTTCATAATTCACTGAAAATAGCAATGCAAAACTTTATGGGAATGTAAATAACATTTTATTAAACTCTATATTTTCAAAAAAGTAAACATTAACGGAAAGATGGCAATATTTTACAGTGTTCCAAATCTATTTAGTACCTAGTTTATTAGAACACAGCAGGGTTCTCCAAGCTGTTTCTGTGTTCAGTCTATTAAAATACATTGTTCTGTGTATAAAGAAAACCTGGCCTCACTCTGATATGCACTTAGTAGAGGGAGGCACATTTATTTTCAGATGCCTGTCATATTCTTCTTGGCTACTACTATATAATTTGATAAATAATATTTCCTTAAAATGTTAGTTACAAAATGAAATCTGAAATCATATCTGTGATAATGTTATAATTTTTTATGTTATAATCCATTTGTCTATTTTGCACTTTGAAATGCTTTTTTACTAATGTATGATTTCATAACATTGTAGTTTTGTTGGTTAGAAAATATTAGTTCTGGCAGTAATGCAGATCTGTCAAAGTTGATATAGTTTATGATAAAAATATAACATTGATTAACATTACTATCAGTTTTGTCAATATAGTTTTTAAGTATTCAGAGCTCTTAAATTAATTGTAACAGTTTTTCAAAATTTTTCAATTCAAATTTTATCATTGACAAAAGCATACTATCATCATTTGTTTCCCTTAAAGTAACCATTCATTTGGAAGACAATGATTGTATAATACCCAATTCTTAATGTTAAGTGTTTTCTTCTGTCAGTAATTTTTCATGTAAAAATAATATTTCATGAGAAAGGCACTAGTTCTTTTTCCAACTAAAGTGATCACAATAGTACTTTTCCCCCAGACATCATGGCATTTTGGCATGCAGCAGAAGAGCTTTATGCAAACTTCTCATTATATCAAACAGAATATTTTAATGTGTGTCCAGTTTTACATTTGCAAAAATCTCCTGATTCCTGAATATATAATGGAATACTACCCAACCGTTGAAAAGAATGAAACTGCCATTTGTAATGATGTGAACAGATTTCATGAGTATTTTTCTTAGTGAAATGTTAGACACAGAAATATATACTCTATTACCACCACTTATATGTGGAAAATCAAAAATAAAGTAAACAGATGTATGTATATATAAAAGAAAAACAAACAAGACTCATAGATGCAGAGATCAAACTAGTGGTTAACAATGATGAGAGGGAAAGAGGGTGGGTGAGAGCAGGGTAGTGGATAAATAGACATGAACTACTATGTACAAGATAAATAAGCAGTAAGGAATATTTACAGCAGAGAGAAATGTAGTCATTATTTTGCAATAACTTTAAATAGATTGTAATCGATAAAAATATTGAATTTTGTATGCCTGAAAATGGTATAATATTGTAAATCAACTGTACTTCATTAAAATACTTTCACAGAATGTAAAAAATGAAAGAATATTTATATCACAATTAATAAAATAAATGTACCAACTTATATGCTATCAAAATCTTTGTCCTAAGATCTAAAAGATCCTGGGAAAACTGGATAGCAATATAAAGAAGCAGATTTCATAGTTGGTTCATAAATATGTAGTCTAGACAAAAAGAAGTATAACTATATGCTAGAAAACAAATTAAATTTTAATGTGATAGAGAATGAGAGAACCCTTATAGTGCTGTGATGCTAAAGTTTGAAGGCTCAAATTCTAGAAGCCATTAAATTAAATATTAACACATTGGTCTATATTTTTAAAAATAAAATTCTGTTTTAGAGAAAAAGAGCCAGCATCAACTTAAAAAAATAAATATTTTTCAAAGTGCTGTCAATAAAAATGTATTTAACTGCCTTTTAGGCAATGTTGATAAAATATTTAGTATTTTATTATTAACATTTATTAAATGCCTCTTCTCTGCAAATCTTTATTGTAAGTAGGTTGAATGTGTTAATTCATTTAATTTTTTAGAGAAGAAAAGTGAGACGCAAAAGGTTACTACTTATTTCCAAGATCCTAAAAGACTGTTTAGAGATTAGTAGAAATAAATTTGCGATTGAATTCTTCTATGATAACTTTAAAGAATATTGTGTGTACATACATATATGCATTATGTATATATATATATATATATGTGTGTGTACACACACACATATTATATATATGTAAAGATTCTTATCTGAAAAACTCTTTGAAATGAATAGTTTAAAAAATAAAGCATAAATAGCAATTAACCAGAAATGTATGAACAATTGTTGGAACCATTGCAGTAAGAGAAATATAACAGAATGGCATGTAATTGACATTTCTCATGTAGTCAGCACATTTCAAAAGAGTCAATAGCATTTATTTTGACACTAAATATATGGCCTAGAAGGAAACTGTCATGGTTATTTTGGGGATCATAAAATGGGGCAACCTTTTAGAAGGCAGCTGATAATTACAGTCAGCGTATTTGTAAATGTATATTCCTTTCTCCAGAAATCTTACATCTACAAATGTTCCCTACTTATAACGAGATGGATAGTAAATGTAAGATTCTTTGAAGTTGGATGGAGTTTGAGTCAAGAGTGGATAAATGTGTTTATTTTTGTTTTGTTTATTTTTGTGTTTATTTTTTTAAAAAGAGGTAAAGTTGTTTCTTTGACCCCAAGGGGAAAAAAGAAGAGTAGGTATAGGTATTGACAATGATAAGTTGTGCATCTGACACAGCTAAGACATCTTCATTCTGGGAAAGCCTTTTCTCTTTAATTTTTTAGAAATTGAATATAATAGTATGAAAATTCTTCACTGAGAATAATGTCATAATCTACATTTAACATCAGTGTCTAAATGTGTGCATTCACATCTTTTGTGCCTATTTTGCATAGTCTTAGATACAAGCTATGAAAAAAATAATGCAAATATGTTAGTAGTGCTATTACCCAAAAGGTTATCCCTGTTGCAAAAATCTCTTGTGCCCAATGTTCATTGAACCAAGATAAGAAAACTCCAGTTATAGTAACTACTTAGGCCTACAGTCTTCAGGGAGTGATACTGTGTTATGCTTCAATGAAGGGTTAGAGACAAAGCCATTTGCCTCAGCTGCCCTTTTGGATAAAAAGAAGACACTAATATTCACTATGTTATTCATCTTCACCCATGAAGGTTCTTCAAGAATGCTTACCGGCAGTGAGGAATACTATGTAGAAAATAACCATTTTCTATAAAGTACTACTTCAGGGCCATAGTAATCATCAGTAAATGATGACCAAGTCTTCTAACTGTAGTGAGGTACAGACTCATTAGGTATGTTTTATGAAAGAATTGAAGCTGGTTCTCTTTCTGTAAAACTGCTAAATATAATCCTTTCATTTTTTAACAAGTTTAATTTGGGGTTCAACAAGTATATAACATTAGCTGGATATTTCACATATAGACCATTCTACATCTCTGTTATTTGAGAACTTGGTATTATATTGCTTCCTTGGTGGTTCAGAGGGTAAAGCCTCTGCCTGCAATGCGCAAAACCCGGCTTCGATCCCTGGATCGGGAAGATCCCCTGCAGAAGGAAATGGCAACCCACTCCAGTATTCTTGCCTGGAGAATCCCATGGACAGAGGAGCCTGGTAGGCTACAGTTCACGGAGTCGCAGAGTCAGACACGACTGAGCGACTTCACTTTCTTTCTTTATGTTTTGTTGTTGGACAACTCTTGTCACTTAATTGCCATTAAGTAAATTTAACAAAGTTTGCAGTTTCATTTGTCATATTAAAGTATGCTTTATATAGTTTCTGAGACACCTATAAAATATAACTAAAGATATACAGTATTCTTATTTTTCTTTATTATTGCTGAATTTCATCTCAGATATCATGCATGGAATGTTGAGTTACCATGGGACTAGAAAAAAATAATTTTTGTAGTCAGATTTATGCAGGTGTATCATTTTCTACTTTCTCTTCAGGCATACAGCTCCTTAATGTTAATACACCAATCAGACAATATAAATTATGTAACATGTGTATTATGTTATCTGATTATACACCTAATCTAGAGTATCCTTGTCTTGAGAGTGGATGTTAAGATTCTCTCCTCCTTTACACCTATTCAGATTATCTCATGTTTTCCGAGATCACACTTTTAACCACGACTATCTTTATCTCTATCCCCCATACTTTGCTTTTCTAAGATTACATACTTTGTTTATCTTGAGGCGAAAACAAAGGTATATATCCTATATAAAAATATTTTTTTAGGCAACAGTTGCTAAATCTAGAGAATACAATATATAATGTCATAACAATTATGTTTGAGTCACCAGTTTTCTCTCCTTTTATTATTTCCCTATGAAGAGATATGTCACAAATAATATATATTAAACATTGGAATATAGAAATTAAATCATCTGTATAATTTGGTAAAACAAGGACACTCCATAGACACCAAAATATCTAAAGTAATAAACGTGTGGTGTAATATGCAAGCATAATATTAATTGCTGCTTATATTTGCATCATTGTAACTCGACTGTATTCAAAACATTGCAATAAGATAAATAGAAATCAAACTAGTACTTGTTTATCTTTAGGAATTTTTACATCAGAAATAATTATCTTATGGTTTCTGCTCAGTATTTCTTTTTTTTCTCCTATCCCTTACATTGTTTTTTTTTGTTTTGTTTTCTTTGGATGTTCTTGTTTATTCATACCACATCATGTAAATGGACGTGTGAGTTGCTATCTCTGCTACAGAGAGCATAAACAAACAGTATGCTACAACTAATAGACATTGTCTTAATCATTGTGACCCTCTTCCCCCAACCTTTATTCTAACCAGGTAGCATTCAGATGCCTGATCTTTTCAATTTATAATTAACCAGTATTTCTTATTTCCAGAAAATTTCATCACTCTACCCTTTTTTAGTAGTATTCTTACTCATATAAACGTGTCTTGAGTTTTAAGGTAGATACTCATATTGATTTTATTTTTTTGGAGTATGTACAGGTTGTTCTAAGTTAAAATGACCTGTAGCTATAGTTTTATGTTATATTATATATTTACTCCCATTTACTTAAGAGTTCAGGAAGAATTGTGGCCTATGAAATCAGTCTTTGAAGAGAAGGGCTCTGCCTGCCTAGATTGCAAGAGTCTTTTAGCTTTGAGTGATGATTAGTAACAAATAATTAGAAGGAAGAAAACCATGACTAATTTAGAGAATACAGGGTTTATAAGCATTGCATAATGTTATTGTTATATTGTTATATATAATGTTATATTGTTGATTTGCAAACTTCAGAACATACAAAGTACAGTGTAAGTCCAAAGGTAAATGAACAATGAATTAGAATTCATAGTATTATACTAGGAAATAAATCAAAGGAATATAAGGGAATCACTTTTATTAAAATTCCAATAAAATTTGAAGCCCTCAAGATTTCTGCATAGTGTTTTTGTAGGGAGGGATAAGTGCTTGATTTCTTTCTGTTGATTGAGCAGTTGCATTCCTCATAAATGCCTTATGATCTTTTGATAACTATCCTCATATAAAAGATGCTTTCGTTAATCACACATTTCATTATTTGAATTGCTCATTATTGCATGTTATAGCTGACTCTTCATGATCATATGTTTATATTTAATTATCTCCTAAGCACTATTCCATACTTGATAAGATTTTTTGCAAAATTAATAAACAAATGCATCAACATACGGAAAAGTTTCTTAATGTCAAACAGACCCTGAAAGGAAAATTCATACATTCAGTGTTTTCTTCAAGCATCAGCTAGATTCATTTTCATATTTTACCTCCTTGGTGATGCACTAAGTTCCCTGCTAATATGCAGTTGTTTTTATTGTCTGACTCTCTAGGTGTACCAATTACTGGAAATTGTGTAGCAAGTCCAAAAATTTTTAGAGCAAAATGTTGTTTCAGCTACTCCTGGCATATGCACCAACAGTGTTAAGTTCTAATGCTCTGAAACTTAAGTAGATCCCTGTCCAGAAGCTCTGAGATACACCTCATCTTTCCATCTTGTGTTTGTAATAGAGACTTGTCGAAAAAGATTCTATTTCTTGAGTGTGTTAATCGCTCAGTCATATCCGACTATTTGCAACTCCTGGACTATGGCCAGCCAGGCTCCTCGGTCTATGGGATTCTCCAGGCAACAATACTGGAGTGGGTTGCCATTTCCTTCTCCAAGGGATCTTCCTGACCCAGGGATCAAACCTGGGTCTCTGGCGTTGCAGGCAGATTCTTTACTGTCTGAGCTACAGGGAAGTCTAGTTCTTGAACTGGATAAGAAAAAAGGTCCTTGTTTTATTATGCCTTTGGTCTTGTGTAACTGAGTTAGCGTTCTATTGTTGCAATAAAAAGTTACCAAATTTAGCAGCTTAAAAATATTTTTTATCTCCTATTCTGTAGGTTAGAAGTCTAGTACATGTCTCATTATGCTAAAATCAAGATATTAGTAGGTTTTTTGTTTGCTTGTTGGTTTTTATTTTTGAAGGCTTTGAGATTGAACCCAATCCCAAACCCATTCAGATTGTTAGCATCTGCCCCTTGTGGTTGTAGCTCTAAGGTCCCTGTCTCCTTGGTAAATGTCAGCTGGGGGCCACTCCTAGTTCCTTGAGGCCTCTGCCTGTTCTTTACAAGTTGTTTCCTTCATCTAAAGACCCATTATGGTGTGCAGAGCTCTCATACTTTGAATCACTGATTTTGCCTTCTGTGCATCTCACTAACTTCTGCCATGACTCTCTGTTTTTGAAGAGTCATATAACTAGTTTGGTACACCCTCGGTAATACAGTATAACCCTCCTATTATAAAATTATAGTATTAGTGATATCTTAAAACTTCTCTTATTACTCGGAATATTTTATTATTTTTAAATTCAAGGATAGAAAAGCAAATGGGAGAATACTTGCTTTTATAACTGCAAGTCTTTTATAACATAGATTTGAAGTTTTTACTTTTTAAAAGTACACTATATGAAATACTGCAAACTTTGTTGTTCAGCAGTGGCAGAATGTTAAATCTGACTGCATCAGTTAAAAGTCAGATTTGTTCCTACCCTTATTTATCTGACCTAGATGTAACAGACCCAAAATATATGTTTAAAACAATAATAAAATTGTACAGAAGCAATAAAATTGCTAAGAGATTTGCTGTAATGAGAACAGAGAGATGAAGAGAAAAAGGAAAAATGAGTTTCTTTTTAATATAGGATAAAATCATTACAGTAGGAAATTAATCAAATTGAGATAGTGGCAAAGGGATGATTATTAATTCATATTTTGATAAACCAATGAATAATTATTGATTTTTAATTTATTCTTAGTAAATTTTCCATGTTGCACTGTTGATTCATTCAGTCAGCCATCATATGCTGTATGTGTTATGGTTACAATGTGCCAGATACAATAATAGGGTTTGAGGAAAAGATGGGAAAAAAAGACAATCTCTCCATGAATGTGGAGCATGCATTCTAGTCTGGGACTGTCTATTAGGAGATCTTTAGAGAAAGCAATAGAAATTTAGGGGGAAAAAGGATTTTATATACCTAAAGTTATTGACATGGTGAAGAGTGCAGAATAGTAAAGCGATAGCACTGTGGCTAAAATCTTTAGGTGAACATCCACGAGAAAGGGACCCTGTAGACACCCACGAGAAAGGGACCCTGTAGAAAACAAGGGAAATGTAGATATGTAAGAAGAAATCAGGGGCAGTATTGCTGGAGCTAAGTATGGAAAACATTTTACAAAGTAGAGGTGAGCTTCAGATTTAATACATGAAGATATTTTAAAACTCAAATATTAGGTTATAGTTAAATGGATGATCCCATATATTTTTGGTTGTGTAGCCTCTTTGAAAGGCAATCTGCTGATATTTGTTACAAAAAATTTCAGTTATCTTTTATACGTCTGTAATTCTATTTTTAGGATGTGTCCTGGTGAAATGCTCATGTTGTGTTGTTGTTTAATCGCCAAGTCATAGTCGACTCTTTTGTGACTTCCATGAACTGTAGCCCACCAAGCTTCTCTGTCCATGGGATTTCCCAGGCAAGAATACTGGAGTGGGTTGACATTTTCATCTTCTGTGGATCTTCCTGGCCCAGGGATTGAACCACATCTTCTGCACTGGCAGGCAGATTCTTTACCCTTGAGTCACCAGGGAAATGCTCATACATGGGGATAAATTCTTGTACAAAGATGATTCTTCATGTATTTTTTGTGATAGTTATTATTCAATGTAAATGCTTACCCAGAAAAAAGGGAACATCAAAATTAACACTATCCAGTAAAACTTTATATGGTAGTGGATATATTCCTTATCTGCTATTGAAATACCTAAATATACTAAGCAGCAGTATTTTTAATGTAAGTATGTTAAATTATGATTTGAAAAATATATATTATTAATATATACCTATACATATGTGATTTATTGATATAAAGCTTTAAGTACAGAATAATGCACAGATTGCAATGATATTATGTGAAGTACATTTCCATATGTATAAATGTGCATACATGTAAAGTTTAAAAATATATACTTTTAAGTTAATTGAACTTTGTATTAAAGTAATTTATGGATAAAATCATTCATTAGTAAAGGTTTCATGTCATTAGTTCAGTTTTTAAAAATATAACATAATTACACTTTACAATAAAGTTGATATAACTTTATAATATTCTCAATTAGAACAATCATGATTTAAAGTTATAATTATTGTGTTTTTTTATATGCCAGTCTTTATTATTTTTAAAAATAATAAATGCAAAAATGCTATTCTTTACTTACTAGAACTTTATTAAAGTTTATACTTTTCTGTTGCTAAGAGAGTAGATCTTAAAAGTTCTCACCACCAAAATGATATTAAATAATTATGTGAGATCATGAGGTGTACTAGCTAGCTAATCCTAAATTAGTCATCATACTTCAATGAAGTGCATCAAATCAACAGATTATACACCTTAGACTTATACAGTGTTGTATGTCAATTACATCTCAATGTAATTAAGAAAAAATAGTATCCCATATCTAGAAAAAGATAATTTATACTCTCTCTCCTTCCTGTTTGAGTCTTGTTTTGGTTCTTTTTGAAGTAATCACTTCATGTGGTTTCGTATGCCATATCAAATTCAGATCATTCAAAGCCAATTCACATTTCTTCCAGATAGCATGGTAATTCTGTAATAAAATTCAGTGTAAGTTCCACTGGATGAATTATCAGAATCTTTACTCTAAAATGATTCATGATTTCGGAATATTTTTCTTTTTGTTTTACTGACTAATCAGTAATTAGGTAAAAAAAATAATATTTTAATCATATTCCTCAGTAGCTGAGTTATATTGTCTGATTAAATAGTGTTTTTCATGAAATTGTATATTTATTGGACATACATTTGATTAAATATATGGAACAACTTTTAAGCAGAAAGTTAAAAATAAAGAAAATTTTGAGCATCATTGGTCATTTTGAAAGCTCTAATCATATGCCTTTTACTCAAATCTTACCCTAAGCCTGATAAGGACTTAAAAAATCCAGGTTATATTTTGAATATTACATACTATAAAATATATTGTTTTGTAAATGTCCCAAAGTACTCTTTTACAAGTAAGCTAGAGCTATCGAGTGGTACCTAAATCATCCAAAGTTATTATAGTTTCTGTTAATATTTGGAAATATTGCTTTAATTAATTGTGCAGATGTACAAAATTCCCTAAATTCTTGATAGAAAAATAAATGTTTATGCTGTTGACACAAATTTGCAGTAAAAATAGAAAATACTCTCCTGAATATATTTTACTAGATTTTAAATTTACAGCTAAAATTAAGGGAGAAATTAGTTTTTAAAATTGTTATAGTTCCATAACAAAAAAAAATATTATAGAAAACAACAAAAAATTCTCCTCAAACCTAATTTTAAAATAATTGTATTTTTGATTATACAAGGAAAATGTAAAACTTTCAGCATATTTATTTTTTCTTAATAACCTTGAAATATTATCACTAGTTTTATAATGAAAACATGAAATATTTAATACATTGGTTTGATTCACAAGGGACATTAAAATGTGTGTATATATATATATGTATATATATGTTATATATGTGTGTATATATATATGAATGATATACATTTATATATTTTCTTTCTATAAGAGTGCAGAAGAATATTAGTTTATGGAGATTATCATTTTAATTTTTAGAAAAAGTTACCCATAATGAGCTTAATAAAAAGAAATAATCAATATATTAAATATCATAAAATATAGTTTTTATTCCCTTATTTACATAGAAATATATAAAACCACTCTCAATTCCCTAACATCTAATCGTCTATACCAATCCCAATGACACTTACTCCTTCCTCAAAGACAAAGCTCCAAAAGGATGCTAAATAAACTATAGTACTTTGTAATTCTTTATCTAAAGTATTTTACCTTATGGTAAATCTTTTGACTGACTGCTTCTCTAGATCCTACAGACAAACACAGGAGGTAGGCACTCACCACTTATTTAAACAATGTAGCCATTACTAAAACATGTAAAAAAGAAACTCAGTTAAAATTGAAAGAATAAAACTGTCTTCATCTATAACTTATATTGTATGTATACAATCCTAAAGGAGAAAAAAGTAAGATCTGAGCACACACAGACACATTATGTTTGAATAATATCCCAAACATATACATAAACACACATATACACTGTCTCTGAGAATATCAGGTTTCAACCCACATTCAAATGTATGGAAATGTTTTTGTTCTCATTGTTTGTTTTTGTCCTGTTTGGTTTTTCAGTTTTAGCTGAGGATGAATAGTTTGCCTGGCATAAAAAAATATTGTGAAGCTAAAAAAATACAGATAAGGCTGGAGATGGTGGGCTATATTCTATCCTTAGTTGGCTCTTTGTCCTGGATGTGAGACCCCATTGTTAGGCATGGGAAAGGGCAAACATCGTAAGATCTCTGTCCCAGAGACACTGTGATATATGAAGCATGAGCAGAAAACAGGTTTCTGGTGCTATTTGGTTCAGTCTTCTGTTTCTTATATATCAAATAGACTGATAAAATTATTCTTAGGCTATGTCATGATCAAATCTATTGACTTAACTAGAATTTATGCAGAGAAGGAATTTTATACATTCTTCATTATTTTATTTGTCTAAATTTTTATTTACTAGCACTATTTTAATATTTGGAAGCCTCTCTCTTGTTCTTGTTCTCACTCCCTCCCCATATATGTGTAATTTCCATAAATGTATCATTTGAGCTGTTATTCTACCTAGTGAACGTGTGAAAGTGTTAGTTGCTCAGTTGTGCCTGACTCTTAGGGACTGCCCGGACTGCAGCTCACCAGGCTCCTCTGTCCATGGTATTTTCCAGGCAAGAATACTGGAGTGATTTGCCACTTCCTTCTCCAGGGGATCTTTCCAACCCAGGGATCAAACCTGGGTCTCATACACCACAGGCAGATCTTTACTGACTGAACTACCGGGGAAGCCCCAATATTCCTATTTTGGAAGTTTGGAAAATGAGAGTACAGATTCCATTTGATTAGTAAAATAGATTAATCTTTAGCTCTTTTCAGTAATCTCAATAATTTCTTCATTTACTTGACTTTGTTCATCACTTTGCTTAGCTAGACTGAGAGGTCCTTGAAGACTTTATTTGCCAGTCTGACACCTTGGTGCTCCTTTATTCAATAGTGTAGCTGTGTTTATTTGCAGCATAGCAGCAGGCATCCCCAGAGAGAGAGAGTAGGAGCTGTTAGATCTCTTAGCATCCAGGTCCATAACAGCCACAGCATCATTTTCACAACATTTTATATTTTATGAACTGTTGGATTTACTGGAAATAAGAAAGTATATAACAGTGATTTAAAGTGCTGATACTGGAATCAGAGAAAAGCTTGTTCCTTAATTTTTTTATGGCTAGTTGAGTGATCTCTAAAATCTCTAAGACTCATTTCCCTCTCATTAAATGAGACTTTTTGGATGGTTCATTTTAAAAGGAATGTGAATTGGTTTATCAATAGCAAATAAATCCTTTATGTAGAATTTAATTTTAAAAGACCTAAAATTAGCCAACACTATGGTTTTTCCAGTAGTCATGTATGGATGTGAGAGTTGGACTGTGAAGAAGGCTGAGCGCCGAAGAATTGATGTTTTTGAACTGTGGTGTTGGAGAGGACTCTTGAGAGTCCCTTGGACTTCAGGGAGATCCAACCAGTCCATCCTAAAGGAGATAGGCCCTGGGTGTTCATTGGAAGAACTGATGTTGAAGCTGAAACTCCAATACTTTGGCCACCTCATGCGAAGAGTTGACTAATTGGAAAAGACTCGGATGCTGGGAAGGATTGGGGGCAGGAGGAGAAGGGGACGACAGAAGATGAGATGGCTGGATGGCATCACCGACTCGATGGACATGGGTTTGGGTGGACTCTGGGAGTTGGTGATGGACAGGGAGGCCTGGCGTGCTGCGGTTCATGGGGTCACAAAGAGTCAGACATGACTGAGCGACTGAACTGAACTGAACTGATTCATCAATTCATTTGGAAGTTTAACACTTATTTTTTTTCTCAATCAATTGATCTAAATTGAATAACCAGATTTCCTGTATGTTCCAGTCCTCTTTAAAAGATGAGCACCATGGTCATTTCTTTGCATTCCCATTATCGAGTGTTACTTATAATAATGAAATGGTTAGGGCTACCTAAATTATCATTACTGTAAATCATAAGACTTTAAATGGTCAATACTTAACGTATTATTTTATCTTGTGTGATTAAACTGAAAAGTCATGCTAAATATCATTTATTTAGCTCTCTGGATATTTTCAGCATTACTTAATTCCGAGCCAGAGAACCAGTCCTAGAGGGCACATGTAGTACTATGTTTAATTCAGTTATGTGGGTGATCATGGGTCAGTATGTTTCAGCTAGAGAGGGAGATAAGGCTGTGCTGCTAACATTCTATACTTTAACTGTTTCAGAATGCATTTACTAAGAATCTGCAACCGTGGTACAATGATCAAAATCATTAATTATAACATTGATACAGTGATTTTATCAACTCAGTTATACATGTTCAAATTTCATTAATTTCTCCATTAATGTAGTTGTTAGCTGTTTTCCCTCCAGTGCTGGTTCCAGTTCATGTCTACATTTGTTGTTGCTGTATTTCTTTAGTCTTCTTTATTTTATAAAAACTCATTGTTTTTTTGGGTTTTTTTAGCTTTCATGGGCTTGACTTTTTTTCTTTTAATTACAGACCAGTTATTTTGTAGACTATCCCTCAGTTTCGTTTTGATTCACACTTGCTAATGATTCCATTCAAATGACGCATTTTAGACAGCAGTGTCATAGAAGTGATGCCGTGTCCTTCTCAATGACTGATAAAGGGGCACATGCTGTCAGCTTGTCCCATTACTGTTGATGTTAACTTTGATGATTTGCCTAGGGTGATATCAGTAGGTTCATCCACTGTAAAATTTCTAGTTTCTCCTTGTTATAAAAAAGTACTTTAGGAGGAACTACTTTGAGACTATATAAATATCCTGCTCGTTAAACTTTTACCCATGAGGTTAGGTCCCACTCATGATTTTGTCTTATTCAATTATTATGATAGTTTCTAAGTGGTGTTATTTTTAACTCTATCATTCCTTCTTTATATCAGTCTCTGTGTAAATTATTTTCTGCTGGTCTAGAACAACTCAGCGCTTGTCTCCAGGTATGCCTGGAAGTTTCATATTGACTTGGCTAAGAGAAGATCGAGAGTGCTAACTAATGATTTATGTGTGCTGTTTAAAGTTTGAAACTTTCCTGGAGTCACCAGGCTGCTGTGCATATTGATCACTTAAACATGGTATAACATGCTACACAGCTTGTCTTGACTGTGTAACTATACTAGGCTGTAAAAAGATCCCACTGGGAACATTTGGGAAGCTCTTCTAGGGAAGCTCTTCTAAAACCAAGATGCCTCAGACAGGCCATGAGGTTTATATTCCAGAGATGAAGTACATCATGTGTGCATAATTCTGGGGAACTGTGTCTGGAAGTCTCTCAGTCTATTGATTCTTGTCTGCATATTTTCTATGTCCTTTGACTTTATAAAGACTTTTGTGAATATGCTCTCTGAAGTCCTGTGGGTTCTTTCAACTATCTGCTCATAAGAAATCATTATGGTAAGCGAGATCTGGTGCTATAAGGTACTATATGGTAAGCAAGATCTTTTCCTTTTTTATCATTCATTTCTGTCAGTATGCATTTATAGATTCTTGATTTTTTTTCAGAAAATTGTTACAATTACAATTATTATTTCTTTTGATGTTCAAGTTTTCTAAGCTTTAACTCTCAGGAGGTCCTTCAAGGTGAATTCTTTGTCTTATTGACGTGCTATCATTTTATGTGCATTTCCCTGCTTTATTTGTTTTGTATGGTAGCAAGGTATCCATATTTATGTGTGTATGAATATATGTATGTGTATATACACAAATAGTGAATGTAAAACTTTGTGTATGTGTATACATAGGTTTTTAACATCACAATGCAGCATGAAATAATTCATTCTAATCTTCCTTCTAGTATTCTAACTTTCTATTCTATCTCTCTTTTCTAAACTAGTAAATATTTTATACCTTTCCCCAACTGACTGTACAATAGTTACCAGGACATCATTTATTAAAAAGTTAATTTATGCCTTACGGATGTATAAGCTTATTCTCATAATAAATCTATTCATCTCTCTATCAATCATCTATTGATAGCTCATTTGTTCTGTTTCTTTAGAGAATGCTAACTAATAGGAACGTTAAATAATAATTGTAATTTCCTTTTAGAGTTTATTTTTGGTATTTGGAAGAAGTGTTGTCTCAACTCTGGTATTTTCATTATTCTTTTTGCCATCTTTTCCTGTCAAACTCGAAACTTTCCACTTTGGCTCTTTCTCCTTTTACCAGTTAATATGGAGACAGACGTCTTGTCTTTTCTTGTACCATTTTCTTGCCCAGCTGTGATGACTTTCAAAGCTTAAGCCCAAGAATCATGTCCACTTTTAATTTGTCTTCCCACGTCCAGTCTTCTGAAAAACCAAAATTAGTTTTAGAATTTTCACAGTTTAAGGTGGAATTTCTGTTTCTGGCAGTGATTTTAGGTCAATCCTCTGATATAAATAAATATAGATATGTAATATTTATTCAGAAGAATGTATAGCAGTAAATTTATATATGGCTTAAAACAAAGATGAAATGTGTTGTTGAAATCTCACCATCTCAATATGTTTCTTATCTGTTTGTTGACCTCATTGGTGGGAATAGAAGACTGAACCCAGTTTGTATGAGAACATTTGCAAAAAAAAGGAATTTTTGTTTTTGTCTATAGATATCTCAGTGAATGTGCTCTCATGGACAATGGATTATTACCACATAACCTAAAAAAGCCCCAAAACATAGTTTCTGAGAACAGATGTAGCACTCTTAACCAGTGAATATGTTTAATGGTGCGTTGAAATAAGGGGCAAAAAATTAAATTAGTGAAACATCAGCTTGAACTCGTTCTTAGAAGAAAGTTCCAATGCGTATTTATTGAGGCTGCCTCTAGCACTTTTCCAAAATGCACATTAAAATGCTATTTGTAGAGCAGAAATATGTTTGTGAAATTAGTTCCCCCTCTCCAAACTTTCTGTTTTTGTTAGGACAACTGTGAGATTAAGTTCTTTGTCTTGAACATTTATTCATTTTTATTTCTCAACTGAACTATTCTTCTGCCTCATCTACCCACGTGTTCAAATATAGCATTCAAATGTTGAGAGCAATGACATGTGCATTCACAAACTCCGTCTATGTATAAATGTATACATAAGCATTTAACCTTTAAATATATTGATAATCATTCAGCAAATCAAAGGCATAGATGTCACAAGTTTTAATGAACACACTGATTTGCTCTTGGATTTTATCACTTACAACCATTAAGAATTGAAAGGATAATTTATCTTGAAGGTTGAAGCATGTGTCTTTTAACTAAGTGTTATCAGGGGACAAAAAAAGAACTATAAACAGATGGATTAGTTCTCTCTGCACTAAATCTAAAGGGTACCTGGCTGCACTACATGTTCCCCTTTGGTTTTGTCCCTAGCTCAAGGTCGCAAATGGAAAATAGTAATTCTTCTCCAAAAGCCTGGTATCATAAGAAGGTGAATTTTATTATAACTATGATATCTTTATATTGCATTATCTTTATTTATGCAGAAAATTATATTAACCTTATATAAGTTTATTGATGTTCCCAATAATATTCAATAAAGTGAAGCAAATGCATAATTCTAGTGTAGAATAAAGAGCAAAAAGAAATAACAATTATTGAGAACAAAAATAGTAGATGTTATTTACTTTAAGCTAGCTCATATAATATTTAGATTACTCCTATAAGTTGGAAAATGTATGGCAATTTTCAGTTCAGTCGCTCAGTCGTGTCCGACTCTTTGTGACTTCATGGACTATATAGCACACTAGGCTTCCCAGTCCATCATCATCTCCCAACGTTTGCTCAGACTCATGTCCATCAAGTCGGTGATGCCATCCAACCATCTCATTCTCTGTCATCCCCTTCATCCCCTTCTCCTCCTGCCTTCAGTTTTTCCGAGCATCAGGGTCTTTTCCAGTGAGTCAGTTCTTTGCATCAGGTGTCCAAAGGATTTGAGTTTCAGCTTCAGCATCAGTCCTTCCAATGAATATTCAGGACTGATTTCCTTTAGGATGGACTGGTTGGATCTCCTTGCAGTCCAAGGGACTCTCAAGAGTCTTCTCCAACACCACAGTTCAAAAGCATCAATTCTTTGGCGCTCAGCTTTCTTTGTAGTCCAACTCTCACATCCATACATGACTACTGGAAAAACCGTAGCTTCGACTACATGGACCTTTGTCAGCAAAGTAATGTCTCTGCTAATTTGCTGTCTAGGTTGGTCATAGCTTTTCTTCCAAGGTGCAAGCGTCTTTTAATTTCATGGCTGCAGTCCCCATCTGCAGTGATTTTTGGAGCCCCAAAAAATAGTCTGCCACTGTTTCCACTGTTTTCCCATCTATTTGCCATGTAGTGATGGGGGCAGATGCTATGATCTTAGTTTTCTGAATGTTGAGGTTTTTTTTGGGGGGGAGAGCACGTAATTTATTTACTTTATTTTTAATATAAATTTATTTATTTTAATTGGAGGCTAATTACTTTACAATATTGTAGTGGTTTTGCCATACATTGACATGAATCCGCCACGGGTGTACATGTGTTCCCCATTCTGAACCCCCCCTCCCACCTCCCTCCCCATCCCATCCCTCTGGGTGGAGTTTTAAGGTAACTTTTTCACTTTCCTCTTTCACTTTCATTAAGAGGCTCTTTAGTTCCTCTTTGCTTTCTGCCATAAGGGTGGTGTCATCTGCATACCTGAGGTTATTGATATTTTAAAGGTGAAGAAATGGAGATTTTATCTTCTATATTACTTATACAAAGTCATAGTTTCTCTGTTAAGTAGAATAGCCTAGATTAAATTCCAGATTTATATGATGTTTTCTATAACTTAATACCTAATAGAAAATTAAAAGATATATACACAATTTATACACAATCCAGGTCTTTATAAAAATACAGTCATATAGTATAAATTATTATGAGTATGCTTTGGCAAAGGATAGATACATAGATTTGGAGAAGGCAATGGCACCCCACTCCAGTACTCTTGCCTGGAAAATCCCATGGACAGAGGAGCCTGGTAGGCTGCAGTCCATGGGGTCGCTAAGAGTCGGACACGAGTGAGCGACTTCCCTTTCACTTTTCACTTTCATGCATTGGAGAAGGAAATGGCAACCCACTCCAATTTTCTTGCCTGGAGAATCCCAGGAACGGGGGAGCCTGGTGGGCTGCCGTCTATGGGGTCGCACAGAGTTGGACATGACTGAAGCGACTTAGCAGCAGCAGCAGATACATAAATTGATGAAAAAAAAAAAAGAATCAAAAATAGACCCATGCTATATGGCCAAGATACTTTGATAAGAGATAAAGGGAATTCAATGAATAAAGAATATCCTTTAAACAGTTGATGATGGTGAAATTGCAAATCCGTAAGCTAATAATTGGGGCTTCCATGGTGGCTCAGGGATAAAGAATCCACCTGCAATGCAGGTGTCACAGAATACATGAGTTCTATCCCTGGGTTGGGAAGATCTCCTTGAGGAGAGCATGGCAAGTCATTCCAGTATTCTTGCCTAGAGAATCCCATGAATAGAGGGAACGTGACGCATTACAGTCCATAGTGTCTCAAAGAGTCGGATACAACTGAAGCTACTTAGCATTCACTCACACAAGCTAACAATTAAGCTCAACCTAAATCTTACACATTATACTATAAGTCAAAGTGGATTATAAATCCACTATTGGTTAATATTTACATACTTACTTGGTTTACAGATTACTGAACACTGGAGGGAAAAAATAAGAAAAAAAAATCTTTGTGAAATGGTATTAGACAATGAATTCTTAAATGTGACAGAAAACAGCAGACTGAGAGAGAATATTTGCAAATCACACATCTGACAAAAGAATTTTAACTGGAATATATAAAAAGCTCTCAATACTCAACATAAATAAAACAACTCCAATTAGTAAAAATGAGTACAAGACTTGAGCAGAAAACACTTCATCAAATAAAATATATGAAAGTTTAAAAAGGAAATAAAAAGCTGTTCAACATTATTAGTGATGAGGGAAATACAAATTAATACCATAATGAGAGTCATTGTAGTATCTTCTAGGGTGGCTAAAATAAAAATTCTTAATAATATCAAGTGATAACAAGGATGCAGAACAACTGGAAGTTGCATGTCTTGCTCTTGGTTAAAGAAAATGATACAGCTTCTCTGAAAAGCATTTGGCAGTTTCTAATAAAGATAGACACTAGTTACCTATATGGCCTGTAATCACATTCCTGTGTATTAACCTACAGAAATTTATCTTTAAACAAAATCCTGTACATGAGTATTCACATACATCATAATTCAAAAAAATAGAAACAACCTTAACATTCTTATTCTTAAACATGAATAAATCTCAGAAACATTATACAAGTGAGATAAGCCAGTCTCAATGTTCATATACTCTTTGAATTAATTTGTGTAATAGTCTCAAGAAGATAACATCTGTAATGACAAAGAGAGAGCAATAGTTTCCAGGGACTGGTAGGAGGAGGATGGTATGACTTGAAAAAGGAATCACAGGTAATGTTTTGGAGAAATGGAGCTGTTCTGTACCCAAAGTGCTGTGTGGTTACATGTATCTATACATGTGTTAAAATTTATAGAACTGTAAATGAAAATGTATTATAAAAGAGCCTATTTCAGCCCTTAGGAAAAAAGTCAGTAATAGTGTCCATGGTTTCAAAGTTACAACAGTTACAAAGCCTTGAGGGCACAAACCTAAGAAACCAAGTAAGTATATAAATATTAACCAATAGTAGTTACTCTACTTTTGTTAATTTTTAATCTTTAGATGATAAAAATAAATAATATTACAAGTTTGCTCTGAGTTTGATTTTCCCGTAAGACACTGTTGAGATTCAGTCTTCTTTTTTTGCCATGCCACATGGCTTGTGAGATCTTAGTTCCCTGACCAGGGGTTGAACTCTAGCCTGTGGCACTAAAAGTACTGAGCCCTAAACATTAGGCACCAGGAAATTTGATATTCAGTCTTTTTAAACTTCCTAGTTATTCATGTTTCATTAGAATACATCAATACATATTTTTATTGTTATTTTTCAAGGGAGTTTAGTTTTGAAAATAATTTAAAATATACCGTTATTAAAATAAGTTCAACATCATAATAAAATCAGTTTTGGAGGCAATAAAAGACATAATATATTGTTATAACTTCTTAGCATCCAATTTCACTTACAAGTGAATCCTGATTTGGACAGCTTATTGTTTGTTTAATCCATGTTGATAAAGATGTTAGTAGTAATTTCATTTTCTAACTATCACACAGGGCTTTAATTCCTTGCATGTGTGGCTGCTTAGTGGCTCAGTTGTGTCCAACTCTTTATGACCTCTTGGGCTGCCAGGCTCCTCTGTTCATGGGATTCTGCAGGCAAGAATACTGGAGTTGGTTGCCATTTCTTCCTCTTTTCAACCCAGGGATCAAACCCAATGCATTGGCAGGCAGATTCTTTACCACTGCACCACCTGGGAAGCCCTTAATTCCCCCCATCTAGTTAAAATTCTCTCTTCATTTGGTTGACATCCAACTCTATTTCCTATTGTCCTTTCAGCTATCTTTACTCTGATTCCCTGTAGATCATGTGTTTATGCCCTGTTGACAACGATATGTTATTGCCTAATATTGTTTCCTTCCTATCATTTTCTTTTTATTAATAATTTAAAAGTTTTTTCACAGCAATAAAAGTGATTTACTTCTTTTATGTAGCAGTATAGCATGAATCTTGCATATTGTTATAGTTTACACAATATTTGATAAACTTATTATCCTACCAGTAATTGGTGAATCATCAAAGTTAACTTTATATCCCTTGACATGCCACTTAGTAAATTAGAAAAAAAGGAAGTTGTAGAGAAATGATTCTGTACTGATGTGTGTATCTCTTCCAAAATAGGTTATGATATTTAAAAGAAACAGATGAGCTTAGAAAGTTAAGCTCCTTGAGAGCTGACAGCTGCCCTGTCCTATTATAGAGAGATTTCCTTGACTTGCTAGAATAAGCCCTGAGAGTCAGTGGACTGACTTGCTCTTGTCACACGTCGATTGAACAAGACCTGAGTTAGAAGACATGTGTCAAATTACAAGGGGATTCACACAGTGCCCATGTGTCAAGTTTTCCATCATAGCATGACAAAACACTATGAGAGTTAATGAGGAGTGGACCATTTCTTTACAAGTGTGTGAATTTTAGTTTGATGCAAACAAAGAATAGAGTCTTGGGTCAGGAGAAAAAACTTGTGACTTCATATGTAGATAAGAAATCCCATGAATTCATGAGGTTTAAACATTCTATGAAGATAAATTGATAGCTGTGCCCTCTAAAATTTTTAGTCTCATTGCTGGTTGTAAATCTGTACCATCCATTAGTAAGCAACTGACTTAGTAGTAGAGTTTATTGAGGAGAGGGAGGAGAGGTCTCCAGATGTTTGAGATCATCCTTGAAAAATACACATTTATTGAAAAGCAGGGTTACTTCTTTTAAGAGTTTAATTTCCTTGATAGTGGTACTTACTACTACCTTGCAACATAGCATGGAAAGTAAATAAAAAAACAAAATTACTGAGTGGATGTTAATAATATGAAGCATGATTTCCAGGAATTGAATGTTAAGATAGAAAGTATCTTACATACGTAAATGCATTTTACTGTTGCTCTTCATATCAAAGTAGTAAACATATCCTGAACTATCTACCATTCCAAGATAGGTCTTTAAAGGTAGAGAGCTAGTTGGGATTAGGCAGAGTTTATAATGTAATAGTTGGGTGTTGCTAAATTCAGGGTTTTGAAGGCAGACTTGAAATGTAAGCTATAAGGCTTGAGAAACAAGCTGTTTTGTTGGTTTACAGTTGTATTTTCCGGGTCCGACCGTTTCCTGGAGCAAATAGTTACTGTTGACCCGTAATCAGATTATTCAGGACAAAGACATGTTTTCCTAACCATGTATTTGCTTCCAGTATTGGTTTGGGTAGGGACACGGACTTATGTTGGTTTTGGTTTTCATTATTACCTTGTGTTGTTGCTTATTATTCTTCGCTCAGCACTCAGTTTTTGAATCTCCATTGCACTTGTATTCTCCTACCCGTTCCTCTGCAGCCAACCTGCCACTTATCTTCTTCTATGACTCTTTCTTGTTCTGAAAGGATTTCTTGGGCTAATGCTCTCAATAAGTACATTTATTTTCTACAGAGTTCAGTCTGTTTTCTGCTGTGTCTATATTATTTTTTTAAACACTATGATCATATTTTGTCTTATATTTTTCATATAATAATGTAATATTTCCTGATCTCAGGTATTCTATCACTTTATATGACAGGATTATTTAGTTAAGGAACCAAACTGTACACATTGTGTTATGTTAAGATTGTCTTCCGAAAATAATTATGCTGATGTGAAATCACATCTGTATGTATAATGACATAATAAATTTTAGGTTTTATGAAAATGTTCCACTTAAAGTGCATAATACTTGCATTGATTTTTTAGAAATAGTAGAATTATAAAAATAAGACCCCTTTTTTCTTAACTTTAATTATATTACCGCTATTCAAATGAAGATTTGAAGATCACTTTTTTTTTCCCCCCAGTGAAGACATTTATGTTTCCCTAGGTACAAAACTGAAAAAAAGAATGAACAGGATGCTAAAAAAATAGATAATTTCTCTCAAATGATTTATAGGAAAAATAATGGTAATTTGAGAATACTTTGATATTATAAACATAAATGTTATATTTAACAAAATATTATGCAAATATTTAAATATTTTACTAAATAATATAAATGGTGTTTTATAAAACTAATGATTAAATTTCAAATTATTTAAAATGTATCTTTCCAACATACCTGCTTTGAATTTTTTAATACACTCTTACTTAAGTGCTGAGGGGGAAATATACATGTACATATATTGCTCAATCTAGCCCCATTACATTTCCATTGCTTTGCATGTACTTTTTTTCAGCTTTATTTTGTCCCAGTAGAGCATTTCGTTTTATAGCAGGTGAAACCTGTGTCACTATTTCTTTCTTCCTCTGAAGCTGACTAGTTTTGTAATGCAACATATTCATACTCACACTAAGAGGAAGCATCTAAATTGTTCTGCTTCTAGGGAAAGCAAACAAGAACTGCTGATTGAACATATTCAATTGTTTGTAAATGCAGAACAAAGGTGATGATATCCTAAATTATAACATCATATTCTCAGAATTATCAGATCACATGTACAACTTCATTCGGTTAGAAATTTTCCAACCATAAGCTGGAATGTTTTCCTATTGTGAAATGTGCAACATCTGGAATCTAATTTAAAACATCACTGGGCTTGTAAGGAAGCAGGGGAAAATGACTTAAAATGTGGAGAAAAAAAATCAACTGATACTAACTCAGAATTGAACATTGATATATGCATCTGAACTCTATTTAATGGAAATTATTCAAATACAAAAAGGGCAAGAATCTGGGGCAAAAGAAATGAAAAAATAATTCATTTATCTTAGGAAAGTTTTTTTTTTTTTTTTTTTTTAATGTAGGGTATAAAAGGAACATCCATTGAGACATATTAAGTACCAGGTCATCAAATAAAAGTACACCAGAGATTCCCGAGTATATAAAACATGAAGTCAGACACCGGAATCTAGTTTTTGAATATTAGAAATCTCCTTACAGAAAGATTTGGTATGAATAAAATCACAATCTGGAACCCCCAAAGAGACAATTATTTCACTGTTATCTCTTCAGCAATCCAAAGAATGGCTTGAGGAATAGTGGGACAGTGATGTGCCCTAAATAGAGTGAGATATAAGCCCAAAGCTATGAGTTAGAACAGAAGAGAACTACAAAGGAAGTTGTGCCAACACCAACCCCTAAGTAATCATCAGACATGACTAGAGTGTGCTATACATTTACAAAGATAAAAAAAAAAGTCAAACAAACAAAATTGTGAATTCATAATCAGGAAAATATTGAACTTGTTGACTGCAAAGGTGCATTTTATGCTTAGTAAATAATGTTAACATTTTTATACCATAAATGTAAATACAATTTTGATCTGATGAGAGTTTGGGAATGTCCATCTAATAATGAATTTTAAAATTCTCTTTAATAAATTTCAAAATAGGAAAGATAGTATATTCAATAGAAAACTAAATCAAGCATATGGTTTGAAGAGATAATATACAAAATAGGAAACAAAGGGCCTTTAAATATATGAAGGCACCCTCAACCTGACTAGAAATCAGAGAAATAAAAATTATACTACTTTATATACATCAGATTGTAGAGTTAACACTTGCTAGAATTTGAAGAAATGACAACTTTCATACACTATAAAAGGTATATATATTGATAGAGCCATCCTGGAAAACAATTTGGAAGTACTAGAATGTGCTATGCATATAACCTCTGGACCAACTATGCCACTCTACAGCACCTTTGATTTGTAATGCAAGTAATTTATCACATAGGTCTATCAAGCTTATTGTTTATCACTCCAGTGTTTTATGTAATGTAATATAATTTGAAATTAAATACATTTAACATGATAACTTTACAATGTAAAGAAGTAATAAACTGAAAAAAATTCAGAAGTAAAATATTGAGGGAATAAATAGGCATATATGACAAAATACAGTTTTTTTTTTTCCAAAAATATACATGTGCTTAAATAAAATCAGAAAGCAGTGATCAGACACACATAAATTAAATACACTAAAACTAGGTACCTAATGTGTTGAGACAAGAAGAAATTAAGCATGAGGGATGAAGGGAACAAATTTGAAAGAAAATAAATTTTAACATAAAACAAAATAAAGGAGTCTTGTAAACACAAGTGATGTCAGGATGCCATGGATTAGAAAATAAGATTGGTTTAACCTGGAGTGTATCAGATCATTGTTGAAGCATCTAAAAAGGACACAGTATGAACATCAAGTGTTCTTCATATAAACAGCATGAATATTGGAAGTAGATACAGTTTATGCAGCTGAGGCATGAAGTTTTCAAGCAGTCAACTAAAATTTTTGCAGATGTCTAAGAAGCTTCTACCTTAATTTGAAAAACTTGGAAGAGGCAATAAGTATTTTTCATCTGGTAACTGGGGTGATCCAATTTCTATTGTAAATGATCAATCTGATAATGTGAACAGATTAAAATGTGGCAATAGTAGAGGTCAGGATGCTAGAATAGAGTTTGTTTTGGTAACTCTTAGAAATAAGATAAAGGTGTAAATACATATGAGAGCAGGAGTGAAAAAGTCACAAATTTGAAAGAGACATATTTCACAGAGACAATAATGACTTTTGAGTGCTCAGAGATGCTATAGTGAAAAAAAAAAAGAATAAGAAAAAATAAAAGTATAAGGTATGATTATGGAGTGTATTTTTAGTTTCTTAGGACTGAGTCAGTTCTGAGGATGAAGTTAGACATATGCTATGAACCGAATTGTATCCACACATCCCCAACCCAAAAATCATATATTGAAGCCCTGAGCAGTGTTATGGTATTTGGAGATGGGGCTTTGGGGAGCTAATTTGGGTTGCTGCTGCTGCTAAGTTGCTTCAGTCGTGTCCGATTCTGTGCCACCCCGTAGACGTCAGCCCATCGGACTCCCCCGTCCCTGGGATTCTCCAGGCAAGAACACTGGAGTGGGTTGCCATTGCCTTCTCCAATGCATGAAAGTGAAAAGTGAAAGTGAAGTCGCTCAGTCATGTCTGACTCTTCACGACCCCATGGACGGCAGTCCACCAGGCTCCTCCATCCATGGGATTTTCCAGGCAAGAGTACCGGTTTAGATGAGGTTTATAAGGGAATCTTTTCTGATGGGATTAGTGCCTTTGTGGGAATAGAGACAGAGATTTCTCTCTCTCTACCATATGTGGACATAGCAAAGAGACACTCTATAAGCTAGGAAGACTTTTGTTACCAGACACCAAATTGGCTGGCACCTTAATCTTGATTCCAGATTCTAGCTTTTAGAGCTGTGAGAAGTTGTTTCTTAAACCACCCAGTCTATGGCGTTATGGCAGTCCAAGCAGACTCAGCAGACTAAGTCCAAGCTCTTTTGAAGAAAAGGTATGACAAACATAGACAGCATGTTAAAAAGCAGAGACATCACATTGCTGACAAAGGTCCATAATCAAAGCTACGGTTTTTCCAGTAGTCGTGGATGGATTTGAGAGCTGGACCATAAGGAAGGCTGAGTACTGAAGAATTGGTGCTTTTGAACTGTGGTGCTGGGGAAGACTCTTGAGAAACCTTTGGACAGCAAGGAGATCAAACCATTTAGTTCTAAAGGAATTCAACCTTGAATATTCATTGGAAGAACTGATGTTGAAGCTGAAGCTCTAATACTTTGGCCACCTTATGCGAAGAGCTGACTCATTGCAAAAGACCCTGATACTGGGAGAGATTGAAGGCAGGAGAAGGGGGTGACAGAGGATGAGGATGAGATGGTTGGATGGCATCACCTACTCAATGGACATGAGTTTGAGTGTATATATATATATATATAACAATATGCAAATACACACTCAAATATAAGGCATCATTTTATATATATATTTATATCTAAAACATATCAATTACTTGAGATTAAAATGTGCTTAATATATTTGTAAATCTATTTTGAAATAATATGAATCAAGAAAACGAGAATGCCTAATACTGACCGATTTTCCTTTTCCTGTTTGCTCCATTTTTAAGTAGTCACAGCTTCAAAAGTTACAGAATCTTGTATCTTTGGTTTCATTTTTCCTAAACAACTTGAACTTTTTCCTGTCATCTCAACACTTAGCATTTTACCTCTTACATTTATATTTTATACACTTCCAGAAATTTGCTAGAGCAGCAGGTCTCTTATGCTGTACTCCAGTTTTCACAGGTAGGCTATTACATTCAATAAGCATGGAAGTTGAGAGGAATGAATCTTCACAGAGAAGATGGTGTTGGTTTAGTTGCTTAGTCGTGTCTGACACTTGTGACCCCATGGACTGTAGCCCGCCAGGCTCCTCTGTCCCTGGGATTCTCCAGGCAAGAATACTGGACTGGGTTGCCATTTCCTTCTCCCTGGGATCTTCCCTACCCAGGAATCAAACCCAGGTCTCCTGCATTGAAGACAAATGATTTACCGACTGAGCTATGAGGCAAACCCTCACAGAGAAGTTAGTACCTTTTTTTTTTTTTTTTTTTTTTGCTGGCTTTAAATCTCTTGCTGCAGGAAAATAGTTCAGTGTTCCTCATCTTTAAATTTCTACTAGGTTTATTTTTCTTACACCAAAACTTTTCTCAAAAGTTTTTCTTTGCAGAAGCCTAACCTAAGAGAAGGCTTCTGAGGTGGCACTAGTGGTAAAGGACCTGCTTGCCAATGCAGGAGACATTAGAGAGGTGGGTTTGATCTCTGGGTCGGGAAGATCCTCTGCAAGAGGGTATGGAAACCCACTCCAGTATTGTTGCCTGAAGAATCCCATGGTCAGAGGAGCCTGACAGGCTACGTCACACAGAGTCAGACATGACTAAAGCAAGAATTTCTTCCCTGTAACTGTTGAACAGTAAATGTTATAAAAAAGCTAAAATTCAAAGAATTCTTTTATCTACAGGGCATCAATTTACAACTGTGTTTACTGTTGTAAACAGTAAAACAGTAAAATTGCTGTGGAGGTTCAGATAATTGAAATATAATACATTGCAAGTGACTTTAGTTCTTCCATTGCCAGTTGATTTTCCGCTAATGAAAATAAAGCACCATCATGACTTAAAAAAAAATTAGACATGTTTAGAAAATCATTTTATGTCCTATTTACTTTAAATATGAATTCAAGAGAACATGATTATGTCATTTATTCTATAGATTCTCATGTTTTTCTTACTACACCATTCATCAATCATACTATTTTATTAAATTTTATGTATTTACTTATAATACAATAGATCTAATAAGTTGGCTAAAAAGTTTGGTCAGATTTTTCTATACAATGTTATGGAAAATTTTGCGCAAACTTTTGGCCATCCCAATACTTTCTTTGATGGGACAGTATTTCCATTAAGTCATAGAGAGGATTTTAAAACTTAATGTTATTGAAATTTAATTTAGGTACAAATGATAATTGCCTAATTGCCGCATTTTCCAAATCTGTGACCCATAAAATCATAGGTAAAATAAAAATTAAAGTATCTAAGCTTTGGGGTAATGTGCTATGTAACAATAAATGAGATATTGTTCAATGTGGAATACCTTAGAAATCTGAATGAACGTCTCACTTATCTTAAAAAGAGCCCAGATTACACACAGACATAGTAGTGATAAAAGGAACAACAGAGACATTAATTGTGATCTCTTATTTAATATTGAGGGCTTCCCTATGGCTCAGCTGATAAAGAATCTGCCTGCAGTGCAGGAGACCTGGGTCAATTCCTGGGTTGGGAAGATCCCCTGGAGAAGGGAAAGGCTACCCATTCCAGTATTCTGGCCTGGAGAATTCTCCATGGACTGTACAGAGTCACATAGAGTCAGACACGACCGAGTGACTTTCACTTTTTTATTGAGGTAAATGATCTGGAGACAATAGCTACTTATTGGTAGATAAGAAATGGGAACACATTTTTCATAATTGCTGTCTTGGTATTTTCAAGTAGTCTAAAATAGCTCTATGTTTGGAGAGTTTAAGTATCCATAGAATAATAATTGATATTTTTATATTTTATGAACTATTTATATTTTCTTTCTTCTAGAAAACCAACCACTATTTAACTTAATCTAATTCTCAAAATCATTCACAGCACTTATTTCAAATCTGCCTTATAAAAATGCTGGAGGATTAAGTATGAAGATATTATACCCTTGAGATATGAGGAGTTGTTTAATATAGAAGAAATTTATATCCTATATTGTGAATAAAATTTTTAGTTACATGAGTTCATTTATTGTTACCAAATAAATGAAAAAGTTGGTTCATAAAACAGATTTATTCAGGCTGCCAATGGTGTTTGAGGTGGGTTGTGAGGTGTGAATTGTATTTTAACAAAAGGAGGTGGATGGTTATAGCTTTTCAAAAAGAGAATATGCTAAACAAAGGCATAAAAACAACAGGTACACTCAGGTGATGGTGAGCACATTCACATGCCAGAATATATTATTTGTTGACAGATATTGAAAGTGAGATTGAGAAGAAGTATGGGCACTGGAAGAAGATAATGGACATGTAGATTGGGCCACATGACAAAGTATCTTTGATACTGTACTGAAGGGGCAAGAAGGCAGTGTCAGAGGTTAATTATGCCCAAGTGACTTCTTAAGAATATGAAAAAAAGAACTTTCATTACTGAACTACCAGCAATAATGCATTAACTTAAACTTTTGATTGTGTTTTCTTAAGAACTATTACTGTGCTTTTACACTTATCTTAGACTTTTCAAAATAGATTGACTCTAATTGTGAATATAAAATTCTGACAAAGCGTTCATGTATGTGATAATGCTTTTTATCATTTTGAGAAACCAATAACTTTTGACTCAGAAGCATCACTCATTAGCAAATCTAGTTGGCACAAATAAATAAATCAGTGCAGCTCAGTTCAGTCTCTCAGTTGTCTCCAACTCCTTGTGACCCCATGAATGGCAGCACGCCAGGCCTACCTGTCCATCACCAACTCCCAGAGTTTACCCACACCCATGTCCATCGAGTCAGTGATGCCATCCAGCCATCTCATCCTCTGTCATCCCCTGCTCCTCCTGCCCCTAATCCTTCCCAGCATCAGGGTCTTTTCCAATGAGTCAGTTCTTCGCATGAGGTGGCCAAAGTATTGGAGTTTCAGCTTCAACATCAGTCCTTCCAATAAACACCCAGGACTGATCTCCTTTAGTATGGACTGGTTGGATCTCCTTGCAGTCCAAGGGACTCTCAAGAGTCGTCTCCAACACCACAGTTCAAAAGCATCAGTTCTTCGGTGCTCAGCTTTTTTACAGTCCAACTCTCACATACATACATGACCACTGGAAAAGCCATAGCCTTGACTAGACAGGCCTTTGTTGGCAAAGTAACGTCTCTGCTTTTTAATATGCTATCTAGGATGGTCATAATTTTCCTTCCATGGAGTAAGCGTCTTTTAATTTTATGGCTTCAGTCACCATCTGCAGTGATTTTGGAGCCCCCGAAAAATAAAGTCTGACACTGTTTCCACTGTTTCCCCATCTATTTCCCATGAAGTGATGGGACCAGATGCCATGATCTTAGTTTTCTGAATGTTGAGCTTTAAGCCAGCTTTTTCACTCTCCTCTTTCACTTTCATCAAGAGGCTTTTTAGTTCCTCCTTACACTCTGCCATAAGGGTGGTATCATCTGCATACCTGAGGTTATTGATATTTCTCCTGGAAATCTTGATTGCAGTTTGTGCTTCTTCCAGCCCAATGTTTCTCATGATGTACTCTGCATATAAGTTAAGTAAGCAGGGTAACAATAAATAAGTAAGCACCTAGAAAGGTAGACGTGACACAGTTGCAAATTACATAATCTCTTCTAGGAAATATTCGTGTATCCGAGCCATTGTTTTTCTTTATAAATAATCATTCTATGCCCAATAGTTTTATGCCAGAAATTTTTCTCTTTTTCAGAGCACAGTTTCCTTTTTACAGCAAATAGCCTGCTTCTAGTGACTGGAAAATCATCTTATGCATTGGTATAGCTAGTCAGTTAGTCTTTTTAAGGCAGATACTTGCTGTGTGCTTGACCCTTCACTATGAAGAGAAAAAAAAGATTCATGATTTATTCCTTTTTTTAATTAAAAAGTATGCAAAATGTAGCTCAAAGTGAATGTAGGAAGTCAAAGATTGCCTTTCCCACACTAGGTATATTAGCCAAAAATTACCCTAACACAACTGGAAAGCTCTGAGAAGTAGAACTAAAATTGTAACCAGCCATTTTATAAAAAATGCATTTTTTGTGACCACTCATGTACATAAATTAAAAAAAGATATTTTGGGAAAATTTAACTAATTCCATTCTCCAACTCGTAGAAGCACATATTTATATAGTATAGCCTTATTTTTCAAGTCTAGTGTTCTAGAAAGTTAATGTTTTTAAGAAATGGTTAATTCTCAGTGTAGTGGACTGAAGGCAAATGAATAAATGAAAATGCCTAACCTAATAGATTTCTTGGCATCAATACATAGAGAAAATAAAGGGAACATCCCATTCCACAGTATAAGAACATAATCATTTAGCTGCAGGTATTTAACAAAGAAATATTTGATTGGTTTCCTTAGTTTAGGAGATAAATTTGAGATTAAAAGTCAATTGACTCTCTATCTACAAAAGAGGATAATGATTTCAGTCATTTGGATACAGAGCAGCAGGTAAAATATGTCTTGGAAACACGTACAGTCTGTGGATCTATCCTTGTCCTATTGAATCAGAATTTTCTAAATGAGTCAATGGGAAAATGTACTTTAAAATATTATGTGATATTGCTAATTTAATTTAAAAACAGATATATAGATGACCCCATCTCTCTTCCTGTTCAAATAACAATGTGCTACTGAATGGCTGTTAACGTGGAAAGATCCTGCAGCTAAAATGCAGCTGTGTTGCTTACTTTCCTTTATTTCCTAACAGTTAGATAGATACAATATGTCTAGCTGAAGCAGTCTTCTTACACCTCTGATGCCTGTGAATATTTTTAAGAACTCTTGAAAATATACAGGAGCGATTTCTAGTGAGCAGATTTAGTGAGAGGGGCAGGGAGTGGGGCAAGTCACACATCCCAGAAATGCTCATAACCAGAGCAGCCCTTTGTACATAGGAAGATAAACAAGCTCAACACACCATGGTTTACTCAGAGTTCATTTACATATATATTAAATATATATAACAGCTTGGGAGATAATCACATTTTTCAATATTTATATTTTAGAATCAATGGCAACATCACTTGTTGTATATGCATCAGGGCAAAACAGCTAATTAGGAGGAGCATTCTCAAATTAGTTTTATTTCACTGACTAGCTCCAGGATAATTGGAATACGCATGATAGAATGGGAGTATCTATTATGAGAAACATCTAACGTTGAAACATCGAAAAGCAAGAAATAAGCAGAGAAAAAGGAGTGATAGTGCTGTGACCTGCATTTTTGTTGTGGCACAAGCTTATCTTCCTAAATGAAACACAGATCATTTAACACTTTAGGCAAAAGAACCATAATTTTATTTTGCCTCCGGATTCCAAACGCCCTGGAAGTAAACACCTTGTGGTGAATGAATCTGTTACGTGGTGATTAAAAATGTGGGCGCTTGAGTTAAATCCTCTGTACCCAGATGTTAACACCCATTGCTTACTAGATGTATGGTGTCAGGCAAACAATTTCCTTCTCAATGCCTCAGTTTCGTCATTTGTAAAATTAAGGTATCAAATATTACCTATTGAGAATTAAATGAGCAAGCTTCTGTGAAATATTTATAATTGACGTAGCACATAAGTACACAACTAATGTGATCTACTAGTGTTATGGTATAAAATACATTCTATTTTAATGTTTATGTTAACATTGAATTTATTTATTTGTGGTTTCCTGAAATTATGGTGATGTAGTAAATTTTTTAAAAATCACCTTTACATACTCTTTTACTAACAGTAAACATGTATGCATTTCTTTTATAAACATAGTTATGCTGCTAAGCTTTTATTATGACTGTCTCTTTTTGTATGCTCATGCTGTAATTGTCACAAACAATACGTATAATTACCATGTAAGACATCCATGCAGTAAAAGAGAGTCTCATTTTACTTAGACAAGAATCCTGTATTATCTTTTTTGAGCAGAAATATAATTATATAGGGAGAAGGCAATGGCAACCCACTCCAGTACTCTCACCTGGAAAGTCCCATGGATGAAGGAGCCTGGTAGGCTGCAATCCACGTGGTTGCGATGAGTCGGACACGACTGAGCAACTTCACTTTCACTTTTCACTTTCATGCATTGGAGAAGGAACACTCCAGTGTTCTTCCCTGGAGAATCCCAGGAACGGGGGAGCCTAGTGGGCTGCGGTCTACAGGGTTGCACAGAGTCGGACACGACTGAAGTGACTAAGCAGCAGCAGCAGCATAATTATATAGATTTTTCATAGTGTATAAATTAGAGGAGTAGATTTTAGTCCAGATCTCAGTGAGAAATTGATTCATTCTACAAGAGTCACTTAAAACAACTTTGTTCATATTTAGGAAACAGATTTCATTAGAGATCACAGGGACCAAGAACACTTTTATTAAAGACAGTCATAGAGTTGCAAAGTAATGCACAGGCAGTTTCTACTATGTAGGTAAGGTAAACAAGGCTTTTTGTGCAGACGCTTCTAGAGGAGGAAACCATCCACAGCAATGCTATAATAAATATCTGATTGTTGACCTCCAGGAAAGATCGGAATGTGAAGGAACAGGCTCATTAGAATATTTCATACATTCTTAAGACATAAGAAAGCCACAATTTCATACTACAAACTGAATAATAGTTGATAAATAACATTGACACTTCTACAGTTCAAAGGGGATCCAGGAACTTAACACAGAATGACATACTGCATGTATTTTATAACACAATAAAGCATATAGAAAATAGGGGAAGAAGTTCTGAAGGATCTTCTTTAAGGTCCAGTTTAAAGGCTGAGGAGTGGACTAGCCATGGAAAAACTAGAGCAGACCTTCTCAAAGACTGTAAGGTGTGTTTAGAACTAGGTTGCTGTCCACTGTTTTCTTTACATTTCAGAAAATTCCTTATTATGGATACTGTCTAGAAATGATGCTTAGGAATAAAGCAATTTATATATCAGCAATTGTATAACACCCAGTATTAACAACATCAATTCAGTTCAGTTGTTCTGTTGTGTCTGACTCTTTGTGACCCCTTGGGCTGCAGCATACCAGGCTTCCCTGTCCGTCACCATCTCCCAGAGCTTGCTCAAACTCATGCCCACTGAGTCAGTGATGCCATCCAACCATCTCATCCTCTGCCATCCCCTTTTCCTCCTGCCTTCAGTCTTTCCTAGCATCAGGGTCTTTTTCAGTGAGTCGGCTTTTCTCATCAGGTGGTCAAAGTATTGGAGCTTCAGCATCAGTCCTTCCAATCAGGGCTGATTTCCTTTAGGATTGACTGATTTGATCCCCTTGCTGTCCAAGGGACTCTCAAGAGTCTTCTCCAGGACCATAGGTCAAAAGCATCAATTCTTCGGCACTCAGCCTTCTTTATGGTGCAGCTCTCACATCCATACGTGACTACTGGAAAAACCATAGCTTTGACTATAGGGACTTTTGTTGGCAAAATGATGTCTGCTTTTTAATACACTAGCAGGCATGCTAGGTTTTTCATAGCTTTTCTTCCAAGGCGTATACATCTTTTAATTTCGTGACTGCGGTCACTGTCTGCTGTGATTCTGGAGCCCAAGAAAATAAAATCTGTCACTGTTTACACTTTTTCTCCATCTATTTGCCACTATGGGACCAGATGCCATGATCTAAGTTTTCTGAACGTTGAGTTTTAACCCAGCTTTTTCACTCTCGACTCTTTTACCCTCATAAAGAGGCTCTTTTGCAAACAAAATGTGCGCAGTGTTTTGGAGAAGCCAGAATAGTTGTCAGGATCAAAAAGACCAGGCTGTGACCTCTCTGAGATCCCAGCAGGAAATGCCAGCAGGAATTTGAATTCCACTTGGGTGTATGTGTGAGAGGAAGGGATTCATTTTAATTTTCCCAAGCTTTATATGATAAAAAGAGCTGATAAGTAATTGATGAATTTACAAATATAGGTTTCTTCAGTATGTTTAAGGCAATCACTAGAATAAGAAAAAGAGATCCATATACAACTATTATCATTGTTGGTGCAGTTTTTAGCATAATATCAAACAACTGCATCACTTCTCTCTATTTGTGACCCACATTCATTTAAACTCTGTAAACTCCTTTCTTCATGTGTGTGTGTGCTTAGTCGCTCAGTCATATCCAACTCTTTGCGACCCCATCGACTCTAGCCTGCCAGGTTCCTCTGTCCATGGAGATTCTCCAGGCAAAGAATACTGGAATGGTTTGCCATTGCCCTCATCCAGGGGATCTCCCCAATTCAGGGAACCTAGGTTTCCTGCATTGCAGGCAGATTCTTTACCATCTGAGCCACCAAAGTAGCCCTCCTATTTTCATATTCATAGCTAACTACAACATGTTTTCCAATTTCATCTTGGTTTATGTAACCTGTTATGAATGCAGGGGTTACTCATAGAACAAGAATAAAATCGATTTACGTGTAAAGGTGTTGATGTATTAATTTGAAAAATATTTTCATATAATTAGTTTAGAGTTGCTTAACATCATACACCTGGAGAAACTCTCTAGAGTCCTTCTCATATTAAAAACAGAACCCTATTCATTTAATTCGTACACAATTTAAGCTCAAATACACTTCTCTAAAAGCACTATGTATTTTTTAAATTTATTTTTGTTAAATTTCCTAATATATTTAAATGAAACAAAACTTTTAGATACTAGCTAGAATAATCAAGATTGCCAGAAGAAATATCAATAACCTCAGATATGCAGATGACACCACCCTTATGGCAGAAAGTGAAGAGGAACTAAAAAGCCTCTTGATGAAAGTGAAAGAGGAGAGTGAAAAATTTGGCTTAAAGCTCAACATTCAGAAAACTAAGATCATGGCATCGGGTCCCATCACTTCGTGGGAAATAGATGGGGAAACAGTGGAAACAGTGTCAGACTTTATTTTTTGGGGCTCCAAAATCACTGCAGATGGTGATTCAAGCCATGAAATTAAAAGACGCTTACTCCTTGGAAGGAAATACCTAGATAGCATATTAAAAAGCAGAGACATTACTTTGCCAACAAAGGCCTGTCTAGTCAAGGCTATGGCTTTTCCAGTGGTCATGTATGTATGTGAGAGATGGACTATATAGAAAGCTGAGAGCTGAAGAATTGATGTTTTTGAAGTGTGGTGTTGGAGACGACTCTTGAGAGTCCCTTGGACTGCAAGGAGATCCAACCAGTCCATCCTAAAGGAGATCAGTCCTGAGTGTTCATTGGAAGGACTGATGTTGAAGCTGAAACTCCAATACTTTGGCCACTTGATGCGAAGAGTTGACTCATTGGAAAAAACCCTGATGCTGGGAAGGATTGGGGGCAGGAGGAGAAGGGGACAACAGAGGATGAGATGGCTGGATGGCATCACCGACTCAATGGTCATGAGTTTGGATAGACTCCGGGAGTTGGTGGTGGACAGGTAGGCCTGGAGTGCTGCGATTCATGGGGTCGCAAAGAGTCAGACATGACTGAGTGATTGAACTGAACTGAACTGAGGATAAACAAACTTTCTCAAAGTTATTTATGATAAATGTGTTGAACAAATACAAATCTTTGCTCTGGTTTATATATGCTGTCATAATCAAGATAATTTTAAATATGACTGTCACAATCACATTTAGTTGCCCTGTCTTTGGTTCCTCTTTCCATACTCCCACACTCTTAGATTATCCACATGAAAGCTTTCTCTTTGTTCCTGTTAATCTTTTCCCTACCTTAATGCAAAATACTATGTCTCCTGTCACAACTGGCTTCAGGTAATTATAATAAAATTACACAGAAAGTTTTAAGATAATATGCTGAGAATAAAAAACAGACATAAGAATTATCACAACTAAAGCTCCTGTTTATTGTTATATGTTGGCAATAACAATAGTGAGACCAAAAACAACAATAACAAAAATAGATGAAAAGCAGTTAAAGTCAGGACACAGATACATAAGTAGAATGTTTTTCATATTGTATCTACATTGAATGCATTTGGGAATTTTCTATAGAGTGTCAGGCTCTGCTTAAATATATATTTTTAAAGTTTAGCCTGTTATAATTTAATCATATTAAATTTATCTACACTTCAGGGGATAGATAATACATTAAAGTTTGTTACTGAAGTTAGAGATAAAATATATATGTTAAATTTCCTGAAGTATCTTTTAAAATGCATTCATTAATTCTTTTCTTATTATTTTGACATATAAATAAAAAAAATTGCTCAAATAAAGTTGTTTCAGTTGCGCAGAAATTAGTTAAATTCTGTGATTTTTTTTTCATTTTTATTATGAGGTGGAGTATTTTTTGCACCTAATGATTTAATCTAAAGAAAGGTCCAGAATATGATGGCATATAACTATAAAGTTTGAAGAAATTTTTCTGAAATCTCTTACTTTTGAATAAAAAAAGTGTTAAGTTTTGTTCTGATTGGTCCTCAGGAAAGATAGTTTCTCAGTCCCAACATTAAAACATTCCAAAATGGATAAAAATTGACCAGCATTAAATATTATATACATACATGTATATATACATATGTGTGTTAAAATTTAACAACAAACTTCTGAAATATGGTATACAGGTATGTGCTGTTTAGCATTGCTTCCTTTTTTATGTTTTATACACACAGATGCATTTGTCACAGATAGGAAATGACTTTAATGCAGGTAAAGAAACATAGAAGTACAAGTATACTACCTAAATGTAGAATATTTACCAGTGCTGTCCAGTGGGATACAGAATTATGATAAATATCCATTAACATTTTTATAAATTGTCAAAAAAAACTTCCACAATCTTTATTTATTGTGAGATCATTTCATCAAGTGTGCATGTGTGAATATTTATCAAATAGTGCATTTTAAACACTCATATTTATTATAAACAAGCATGTCTCACTAAACCTGTTTTTAACAAAAAATTACATGAAATAATTTCTAAATATGAACTTTTATCCCCAGTTTTCCAGTTATTAATTTGTCAGTCCAGTGGGGATAAGTTCTGGGAAATTTTCTTCATGACATATGGAATAGCAAAATTTTGGCCGATGAGAGTGATTGCAGACACATATTTTTTAAGGAAACAGTTTATTGATTTTTAAGATGATAAAAAATTTAGCTAGTTGGTGTCAGCCAATTACTATGATAATGATTAGAACATTCATTTTTAATTCAGTTATAGAGTTTACTGGGTCTAAGCTGAGCAAACAATATAACTGATTCATACATTCATATCTAGATTCATATTTACATCATTTATTGAGGATCTATTATGTCCTAAATAGTATTCTTTGTACCAGAGAAAATGTTCTAAACCAGATGATAGTACTTTTCCTCTGAGTGCTTATAAAATAGGAGACTGCTTCTTAACAGGTGTTCTCCAAAAGTTGACCATAAATATCAACACTGATGTTGGAAAAGCAAAAACTCTTTAACCATGTTCAAACATAAGGAAGCCCAAATAGCAAAAATAGACAGCATGGAGCTAGGGACAGTGAGCCCAATAACAAGGTGTCCAGAGAAATAGTAGAAAAGTGAGAAAGTGTTTGAAGCAAGAGGGGATATAGTTTAGAACTTTGTTTGAATCAGTAATGATTCCTGCTCTGTGTCAAAGTACCCGATTATATTTTAAAACCATGAAGTTAAATGTATACAGTAAGGAGAGCATTTACTAAAAATTATTCTAATATTCCATACCTCTTATGAAGTTAATGCCAAGTCAAATTCATTTATTACATGCACTGCTTTCCTTCTATCACCCAGTAGATAAAGTGTAGAGACTAAGAGTGTGAAGCCAGGAGGCCATCAGCCTGGGTTGGAAGCCTGTAGCCATCATTTACTAGCCAGATGACTGTGGGCAGGTCACTCAACAACTGTGATAATAATCACTGTTTACACCTAGAAGTGTTGAAAGAGTAAATTAGTTAATATTTGTAAAGGGCTTAGTACCAAATACAAACCAAGCTCCATTGAGTACTATTGTTAACAGTCACCGCTGTCACTGAATTTATTCTCTTCTGTGGGAAAAAAAATGGTGATCTGTTGTAAAATCCAATTAAATTTTATTATTTTGTTGAGACATTTCAAGAGAACTTCTTTTATTGTTAAGAAAAACAGAAACTGAAAATAAGCTCCCTTTTTTTTTTAATGAAATGAGACTTCTCAGGGAAATATGGCAACCATGATGTTCATTTTCTCATTGCAGTATGTATAATTTAGTAATATAAAAGGATAATATTTTGATTTGGATAAGAAAAAGGAAGCATATTTTAAAAGCTAATTATATTTATTTTCCATATTAAAATAAATAATCATAAATTCAGTAAATATTATGTTTGACCAAATAATGATCAAGGGTCACCTAGGATTATTCTATGTCTTAATCTCCTACTTGAGGTTGTTTCTATAGAATCCTTGACTTTTTATATGGTAAAAGTATAATTTTTATTGTGCATCCACTTTATATAGTAAATGATATACTAGTATCTCAATCCTAGTTGACTGATTTTATTTTTTTTGACCAAAGACATCTTTATTTTAGAAGTCAGCTAAATTAATTGGACAACTGTAGTGATTCACATTTCTATTTGTTTGATTTATTCATTTCAATTCAAATATTATTTATGTCGAAGTTGACATTTTCAGAAGTAGTCACATTTTCAGTAAATGAAATCTGTTTAATGAAAAACAATTTTTGATCCTATATTAAGTACTAAATGCTTTTTGGTAAAGAGGAAATAAAGTTATAATTTAACTATTAGAGATATAACATACAAGTGAAAAATTAAAATCGGAGCTCTGTATTTTAACGTGTTCCTTTTAATTTTATGCTACAGTTTATTGGTCATGTTTAAAGCATATATCATAACCAAAATTAGATAGTTTTCAACTTGACAGTTTTGCATTTTTAGAAAAACTGTTGCTCTGCAAGCAATTTTAAGATATATGTTTAATCTGAAAAAATATTTACATAATATAAATGAATATTTTATAGTTTGTATGAAACTTGGTTAAAAATTCCATTAATAAGCTTTTATAAACAATGTCCTATTGTATTGCATAGGGATCTATATTCAATACCCTGTAAAAAAAACAAATGAAGAGTAATATGAAAAGAATGCATATATAATATATATAATATACATATATATATAAATCACTTTGTATATCAGAAACTAACACAACATTGTACATCAACTATATTCCAATAATTATTTTTAAAGAAGTTTTTTTTGCAAATGTCAGTTGAAGTATAATTTATGTAACATTAAACACATAGAGCTTCCCAGATGGCACTAGTGGTAAAGAACCTGCCTGCCAGTGCATGAGACATAAGAGACACAGGTTAGATCCCTGAGTCAGGAAGATCCCCTGGAAGAGGACACGGCAAGCCACTCCAGTATTCTTGCCTGGAGAATCCCCGTGGACAGAGGAGCATAGCAGCCTACAGTGCATGGGGTCACAAAGACCCAGACATGGCTAAAGTGACTTAGCATGCAAACACACAGAACTTGCACTTTTCTGAGATGTGGTAACTCTATAGATTATGTAACTATCAACCAAAACAAGATATAGAATGTATTCATCACCCAGAATGTTCCAACAATGGAATGACCATGCCCCTAACAGTCAGTCTAGGCCTTCCTTGCCTACTTCCATACAGTGGCAATTCTTTATCTCAATATAATATTTTTTGAAATTCATTTATCTTTTAATCTATGTTGGTCACTTAATTTTTATTGCTGAATATGATTCCATTAAATAAATGTATCATAATTTATTTTTTCGTTCACCTGTTAATGAGATTTTGAGTTGTTTCTAGTTTGGGCCTTTTATAAATTATGCTATTAAGAACATTCCTGTACAAGAGTTTGTGAGGACATTCATTGTAATTTTCCTTTTTAAAATACCTAGGAGTGGAATTGCTAAACATCATTGTAAGTTTACAGTTAATGTTATAGAAACCAGCTAAACAGTTCTTCAATGTTTACACAGCTGCCAGCAATGTACGAGTTCCATTTTCACATCCTTGTCAGCACATACTGTTGTCAATTTTTAAAATTTATCAACATTAGTTTTTATAAAATAACAGAATAACTTAAAATGCCTAAAAGTTAACCAGTATTTGGTAGAATTGATTCGTACATCATTCATAGATTTAAAACATACTGTTAATAAAATTATTCTTATCATTAACCCTCATATTTTAAATATCTCTTGCTTATTCTAGTCATTTCCTCTCCTCCCTTTCAACAGTATATTAACACATATATATGGAATTTAGAAAGGTGGTAATGATTATCCTATTTGCGAGACAGCAAAAGAGACACAGATGTAAAGACTGTTGGACTCTGTGGGAGAAGGAGAGGGTGGGATGATTTGAGAGAATAGCACTGAAACATTTATGTTATCATATGTGAAATAGATCGCCAGTCCAGGTTCGATGCGTGAGACAAGGTGCTCAGGGCTGGTGCACTGGGATGACCCTGAGGGATGGGATGGGAAGGGAGGTAGAACGGAGGGTCAGGATGGGGAACACATGTGCACCTATGGCTGATTTATGTCAATGTATGGCAAAACCCACCACAATATTGTAAAGTAATTAGCCTCCAATTAAAATTTAAAGAAAAAAGAAAAAGGATTGATTAAAAAAAAGTTTTATTCGCTAGAGGCAATCATGTTCATGTTGAATTGAATTTTGGAAATTTTCACAGTGTCTTTTCTATCAAATATATTTTTCCATTTGAGTATCTATCAAGTCTATTAAGAAATATTATATCAGTGAATACGTGTAATAATTAGCTTTAAAATTGCTACAGTGTATTCATGATAGCATTGCATACTTATTTCATAAGAAATTGAGGTGAAATCTGTATCTTAATTATTTTGCATAATTATATTATTTCATAATATTAAAAATAAATTTTTAGAAGTGAAATTATTCAGCTGAATGTTTATGGTTCTTCATACATTTGCATTGTCATGTATTCTTCTTTATTATTATATGATCAGATTTGCTTAAGTAATAATTGAAATACATTGTATGTGGTATCTATATTTCATCACTGTAATATGTACAGTAGGAGAAAGAAACATCAGGTATAGTTCTCTGTGTCAGAAAAGGGAAAAATATGAAATGTAATGGAATAGGAGTAAAAAATTCTCATAATTACTTTAAAAGTGACCTTTTATGTTTAGGATATAATAATTAGTCAATTTAAAGCTAACCAAAAATTTGGATAAGACATCCAAAAGTCATTTTGGTGATTTTAAAAATAAAATATCTCTAGAATATTCTTTCTTCTATTTCTTATTCTTTATTCTTACAGTGCTCCACACTGCAAAATTGTTTACCTCTCACATGCATGCAGTTTAGTCATATCTTTATTCTCCATTAAATTTCTAAACTACATTTAAATTTAATCTTCTTAAGCTGTATACCTTAAATAAATCTTTCTGCTTTACTAATGCAAAGTTATATTTATCTTCTCTAAATATGTAAAATATAGATTTCTGTAATATAGTCAACCCATATTAATGTCTTGTATTATTAACTATGAATATATTTATATTCACCTTGTTTCTCTAAATTCTTTTTGATTATCTGCATGTCTTTTAGTAGTTAGCGCAGAACCTTATATGTGTGAGTAAAAGCACGTTCATACTCTAAGAAAATATAGAGCAATTTAGCCTACTTTTGTATGAAAAGGTGAGAGATAAAATTCCTAGAGAGAAATACTTTAGCCATAGTTTCAGGCATATCTGTATGCAGAAAATAAAGGACAAGCAGAAAGAGATAGCTTTAAAATCCAGATGAAAGAGTGGATGAAGTTTGGAAGATTGTAAGAAGAAATCTGAAGGATTAACCAGTTCTAACAGGTAGAATTTTACTCAAGGAAGAGCTCACTGCCAGCCAGAAATATTAAAAGTATGGAATGAACTACCTTATGTTGCCAGAAAATTGAATTCCACCAGCCAGGGACCACTGATTATTTTTACTGGGAAAAATTAAGAAAAAAATTTCATAAATTGAACTGTAAGTACTAATACAAGATTTGTAATTTAGCTTTATTGCACTTAAGAGATTTCCTAATTCTTAGGAAGGCAAAAGTCAAGTCAAACTACTTTGCATCTCATAGTTCAGAGTATACTGATTTATAACTTGAATAGTTATGTGAATTTGAATGGATGATTTCTGAATATTGTTTAGCTGTCTCAGAACTTTAGTAGATAATTGTTTTAGGTTAGTCACTATCTTCCAAGGCCTCCCAGGTGGCATTGGTGGTAAAGAATCCTCCTGCCAATGTGGGAGATGCAAGAAAAGCATGTTTGATTCCTGGGTTGCAAAGATCCTCTGGAGTAGGAAATGGAAACCCACTCCAGTATTTTTGCCTGGAAAATTCCATGCACAGAAGAGTCTAGTGGTCGACAGTCTGTGGGGTTGCAAAGAGTCAGACATGACTGAGCATGCACACGTGCCATCTATGTTCTAGGTACATAAATATGAATAAAACCCCCATGACACTAAAATGATGATTCTGTTTTCCTGCCTTTTCCTATTTACAATAGAGAAAACCTTTATATAAATATATTTCACATATACCCCAGCCCTGAGAATTCAGAAGTGTTTGGATCTTAATTTAGAATAATCTTATAAAATGAATTCTGTTGTCAGTCCTCCTGGAAGGATTTGGGTCCTTTGGATTAAAAAATAGTTTTTTATTTCCTCATAAATTAATAACATTTAGGGAGAAGTTCATCTCTTCAGAACATGAATATACAGAAAAAAAATGTTTTCCTGTCTTCAGAGTTTTGCTAACCATGATTTAATGTACAGGGAGAGCTCTCTTATCCTCTTCTGCATTATGATCTAAGTACTTTAGAACATTTCTCCTGATATGACTTGTTAACCCCGCCAAAGTAGTCTACTTTGTGTCTGTCATTCATGTGGATTTCAGGACAGGACTATATCTAGCTAGTTATACCTAATCAAGGTATTAGCTATTTAATATTCATCCCTTCTCTCTCTCACTCCCTACAAATAAGTAGTGGAATGAATCCCTCTCTTATATGGCAGAAACTAATGGGACTGTTCAATAAACATATGTTCAATGTGGTCCATCCAAATTAATGTACTCTATTTTCATCAAATCCTTGTTATTAGTGACTAGATATTTGACATTCGAATGTTTTCATGAAAACACTTCAGTCATTATATGAGTGCACTTTTGTTTGCAGTGTTAAGTCTCTCTGTTACACACATGTAGACAAATAACCACTTCTTTAATGTAAACTATACAATTGTAAACTTAGTTTTGACCATCTTTACCCTTAGAAACTACTAGAATTTCAATTATGCAGCATTCATTAATTGCCCACTGTTTTGTCTATTTGAACTTTACTTTTGTCAATACTAGCTAACTAAGAAATGCGAAAAAGCAAAATGGCTGTCTGAGGAGGCCTTACAAATAGCTGTGAAAGGACTGGAAGCGAAAAGCAAAGGAAAAAAGGAAAGATATACCCATTTGAATGCAGAGTTCCAAAGAATAGCAAGGAGAGATAACAAAGCCTTCCACAGCGATCAGTGCAAAGAAACAGAGGAAAACAATAGAATGGGAAAGACTAGAGATCTCTTCAAGAAAATTAGAGATACCAAGGGAACATTTCATGCAAAGATGGGCTCAATAAAGGACAGAAATGGTAGGGACCTAACAGAAGCAGAAAATATTAAGAAGAGGTGGCAAGAATACACAGAAGAATTGTACAGAAAAGATTTTCATGGCCCAGATAATCACAATGGTGTGATCACTCACCTAGAGCCAGACATCCTGGAATGTGAAGTCAGGTGGGCCTTAGGAAGCATCACTATGAACAAAGCTAGTGGAGGTGATGGAATTCCAGTTGAGCTATTTAAAATCCTGAAAGATGACACTATGAAAGTGCTGCACTCAATATACCAGCAAATATGGAAAACTCAGCAGTGGCCACAGGACTGGAAAAGGTCAGTTTTCGTTCCAATCTCAAAGAATGCTATGCTAATGCTAAGTCGCTTCAGTCGTGTCTGACTCTGTGCGACCCCATAGACGGCAGCTCACCAGGCTCTGCCATCCCTAGGATTCTCCAGGCAAGAATACTGGAGTGGGTTGCCATTTCTTTCTCCAGTGCATGAAAGGGAAAAGTGAAAGTGAAGTCGCTCAGTCATGTCCGACTCTTAGCGACCCCATGGACTGCAGCCCACCAGGCTCCTCCGTCCATGGGATTTTCCAGGCAAGAGTACTGGAGTGGGGTGCCATTCCCTTCTCCAATCCCAAAGAAAGGCAATGCCAAAGAATGCTCAAACTACCTCACAATTGCACTCATCTCACACACTAGTAAAGTAATGCTTAAAATTCTCCAAGCCAGGCTTCAGCAATACGTGAACTGTGAACTTCCAGATGTTCAAGCTGGTTTTAGAGAAGGCAGAGAAACCAGAGATCAAATTGCCAACATCCACTGGATCATCGAAAAAGCAAGAGAGTTCCAGAAAAACATCTACCTCTGCTTTATTGACTATGCCAAAGCCTTTGATTGTGTGGATCACAATAAAGAGTGGAAAATTCTGAAAGAGATGGGAATACCAGACCACCTGACCTACCTCTTGAGAAATCTGTATGCAGGTCAAGAAGCAACAGTTAGAACGGCACATGGAACAACAGACTGGTTCCAAATAGGCAAAGGAGTACATCAAGGCTGTATATTGTCACCCTGCTTATTTACTTTTATTCAGAGTACATCATGAGAAATGCTAGGCTGGAAGAAGCACAAGCTGGAATCAAGATTGCTGGGAGAAATATCAATAACCTCAGATATACAGATGACACCACCCTTATGGCAGAAAGTCAAGAACTAAAGAGCCTCTTGGTGAAAGTGAAAGTGAAAGAGGAGAGGGAATAAATTGACTTAAAAGTCAACATTCAGAAAACTAAGATCTTGGCATCTGGTCCCATCCCTTCATGGCAGATAGATGGGCAGACAGTGGAAACAGTTGCTGACTTTATTTTTCTGGGCTCCAAAATCACTGCAGATGGTTATTGCAGCAATGAAATTAAAGACGCTTACTCCTCGGAAGGAAAGTTATGACCAACCTAGACAGCATATTAAAATGCAGAGATATTACTTTGCCAACAAAGGTTCGTCTAGTCAAGGCTATTGTTTTTCCAGTGGTCATGTATGGATGTGAGAGTTGGACTATAAAGAAAGCTGAGCACCGAAGTAATATGCTTTTGAAGTGTGGTGTTGGAGAAGACTCTTGAGAGTCCCTTGGACTGCAAGGAGATCGAAGCAGTCCATCCTAAAGGAGATCTGGGTATTCATTGGAAGGACTGATGTTGAAGCTGAAACTCCAATACTTTGGCCACCTAATGCGTAGAGCTGACTCATTAGAAAAGACCCTAATGCTGGGAAGGATTGGGGGCAGGAGGAGAAGGGGCAACAGAGGATGAGATGATTGGATGGCATCATCAACTCGATAGACATGGGTTTGGTTTGACTCCGGTAGTTGGTGATGGACAGGGAGGCCTGGCGTGCTGTGGTTCATCGGGTCGCAAAGACTCGGACACGACTGAACGACTGAACTGAACTGAGCTAACTTAAATGTTAAAGCCTCTCCTTACAAAATGCCTTAATAAATAATATTTCTACTAGATCACTCCTACCCTCTCTGCAAATTCTTTCTTTTTCTCTTCTTCACTCTCTTCTGTGAGACAGTATAGCATAGAGGCTAAGCGTTCAGACTCCTAAATGAGACTACACATATGATCAAACCTCAGATTCATCTTCTTATTACTCTTGTTTTTGCCATTAAAATGTAGGAGGATAACAGAAGACAGGCATATGTCATAAGTGGATGAATGGATAGATGGAGAGAATAAATGAAGGAAGGGTAAATATATGTATTAGAGTAAGAGAAGTTCACATGGGCCTTGAGGAAAATGAATTAGTATTAGTTTTCCATTAGAAAATTTCATTGGAGAATCATTATCGCTTATTTCATATTCTGTTGTGTAGAAAATGAAATTATTAAGGAAAACCAGTGACATTTCTGCATCAGTCTGAAATTTCGTCAGTGTTTTGTTTTCTTTTGAGAAAGAAATATTCCTGCCTAATTGAAATTAAAATTCTAGACCTAAACATTTGAAATGTAAAAATGTTTTTAAACCTATCCTAAAAATATAATAATTTTCACTTTATTTTTTGAACTACAGATTGAACCTTTTGCATTATATTCTGAATGTGAAGTTCTGTAGAGCTGCTGTTAATTTAGGCTGGTTACCTTGGAAACAAGAGCACTTTCTTTTTAACCCATCACTAGTGTCATCCACTTCTATATAACAAAGGAAAAAAATTAAGATGAGGTTTTTAAAAGGTACACTTATATATTTTTTCTATTTGTAATTTGGAAGAAGAGTTTTAGAGTAAAATATTTGATAGCAGAAAAATATTAATAACAAATATAGAAAAATCCATTTTCATTCACTTTGAGGACACCGATGGTACAGATAGTTTTCTCAGTACTTACACTTCAGATCTCTGAAAAATAATAACTGATTTTCATAAAAGGTGTATGTCTGCTATGCTATCTCCATTCCCCATAAAATCAAATGTGCACATTAATACATTTTGAAAAGAGTATGTTCCATGTGTACTTTACTAAATAGAACTGAACTTCAGTAGAGACAGAATTCTTATAATTTGATTACCAAATAATTATTTTTACCTATTAACAGTTAATAAGCTAAAGGAAAATTTATAATTATTACCTTTCATATTTAAAGTACTAATTTTTTCAAAGTAAAAAAAAAGTTCCTAGAGGTTACTGAAAGTTTTGGCCTATTTTAAAAGTTGAATAATTTAACTTTGTTGTGCATTTTTAGGAGTGATGCTATCTATACATTAATTAATAAAGTGATAAACAATTATAGTTAGCATATGGAGGCCAGATATATTATATATTATTCTATGGAGCTAACAGACATTCATAAAGTTATTTCTATTGCAAAATGAATTCTGATTTGCAGCTCAAATTGAAGGAATTAATTTCACTTTTCCTCAACAAAGATGCAAGGTAGAAAAAGTTTGCAGCTATAATACCTAGATACTTACTCAAAGGTAGAAGTGATGGAAAAATGCAAGTCTCAAAATATTTTTTTTATTTCTCTTAATATTTCTTATTTGACCAATTGGTTAATCAGGAGCATATTTTTTAATCTTACATATTTGTGAATTTTCCTGAATTCTTCTTGATTTCCAATTTCCTACCATTGTGGTCACAAAAGATGTTTGACATACTACCAGGCTTCTTAAATTTATTTACATGTTTTGACACTGAACACAATCTATCCTGGGGAATGTTTCAAGTGTGTTTGCAAAAGAATATGGATCATTTGACTTCTAGATGAAATATCCTATATATGTCTATTGGGTCCATCTGTTCTAATGTGTAGTTTAAATCCAAAGCAATCTTAAAAAGATAACAAAGCTGAAAGCACCATATCTCCTGATTTGAAACTATATGCAAAGCTTTTGTAATCAAAGCAATATGATTTTGGCATAAAAACAAACACATAGGTCAATGGAACATATTAGACAGCACAGACATAAGCCCAAATTAATTTTTGACAGAGGAGCTAAAAATACACAGTGGGGAAATAGTCACCTCTTCAATAAATGGTATTGGCAATATTGGACAGACACATGCAAAAAAAAAAATAGACATTTTCTTACCCTATACACAAAAATAAATTCAGAATAGATTAAAACTTGAATATAAAACTTGAAAACAGGAAACACCTAGAAAAAAATGGTGATGGGGAGACTCTTTGATGTTGTTCTAGGAAATTATATTTTGGATTTGGCACCAAAAGAAAAGGCACTAAAGCGAAAATAAGCAAGTTGGAAATACATCAAACTGAATAGCTTCTGCACAGAAAAATAAGTCATTAATAAAGTGAAAAGACAATATTGGAATGGGAGAAGATATTGGCAACCACATATCCAATAAGGTGTTAATATCAAAACTATACAAGGAACGTGCACAACTCAATAGAAAAATACCAAGTAATCTAATTTGCAAGTAGGCCAAGTACTTAAATTCCCTTCTTTTCCCCAAGAAGACACACAAATAGCCAACAGGCACACACAAAGATGCTCAGTGTCATTAATCATTAGGGAATGCAAATCAAAGCCACTATGATATAGCACCTTACAACAGTTAGTATATCTGTTATCAAAAAGGCAAGAAATAGTAAGTTCTGACAAGGACATGGAGAAAAGGGAACCTTTGTGTTTAACATAATATCAAACATATATTTATTTATGTATATAATTACATATTACTCAGCCTAAAAAAGGTGAAAAGCCTATCATATTTAACTATATGAATTATTATGAAGGGCATTATGTTAAGTAAAATAAGCCAAGCAGGAAGAGAAAGACAAACATTGCACAATGTTATTTATGGGTGAAATCTAAAAAAATAAAGGAAAGTCACTTATAGGTCATGAAAAAGTGGCATCCCAGAGCTGGGAGCTGAGGTAGGAGGATAGGGAGAGACTGGTTAAAGAGTACAGAAAAACCTGACCATACCCTGCTAATATGGTAATATATATCTGGAACATAATCCATTAAAATAATCCAAAGATACGAAAAAATAGAAACATAAATCCTTTATAACACAATGTATTCATAAGTCAGTGTTTACTAAGTCTAGGGAACTTCTGGGCTAAATTGAAGCAAAACCTATAAAATAGATCTTTATTGATGTTAATACTTATGTTGATATTGATATATCTTTAGGTTAAGATACATATAACATAGATATACATAAAAAAAATCCCATGATTAACAAAGAAATGTCAATCAGTGAGAATTACTACTAGTTTTTTGTACTAATAATTCTTAAGGTTTCTTCTGGACATACATAAAGAAGGAGAGTGAGACAGAAAAGAATGGACTGTTAAAGTCTTTCTGTAATGAAAAAAATAGATAAATATCCTCACTAAAATCTACAGGATTAAAGGGATGGACTGATGCAACAAATAAAATCTGTTCTGGATTCTTATATAAAATTAGAAACCCAGCATTGACTTTTAGTAGACAAATTATGTAATGCAAACAAACACTGGAGAGCTAGGAGAAAAAATAAACCAATAAGAGTCAGGGATTTAGATATTTAAATTATCAGGTGCAGAATATAAAATGACCAGAGGTATGAGGTTTAAAAAAATTAAACACAGAATAAGAAAAATTTTCTGGAAAGGAACAGTATAAAAATGTATAGAAGAAAAATATATAATCTGTGAAATTTTTGAAATGTACAGCTCAGTGAATGATTTCACTTGACAGATGAAACACCTCTGAAGACAGAATTAGAAATATCTACTGAGCAGGATAAACTCAGATATGCAGATGACACCACCCTTATGGCAGAAAGTGAAGAGTAACTAAAAAGCCTCTTGAAAGTGAAAGAGGAGAGTGAAATGGTTGGCTTAAAACTCAACTTTAAGAAAACTGAGATGGCATCCAGCCCCATGACTCCATGGCAAATAGATGGAGAAACAACAGAAACAGTGACAGACTTTATTTTTCTTGGGTACCAAAATCACTGCAGATGGTGACTGCATCCATGAAATTAAAAGATGCTTGCTCCTTGGAAGAAAAGCTATACCAACCTAAATGGTATATTAAAAAGCAAAGACATTACTTTGCCAGCAATGGTCCATCTAGTCAAAGCTATTGTTTTTCCAGTAGTCATGTATGGATGTGAGAGTTGGACTATAAAGAAAGCTGAGCAAGGAAGAAATGATGCTTTTGAAATGTGGTGTTGGAGAAGACTCTTGAGAGTCCCTTGGACTGTAAGGCGATCCATCCAGTCAACCCTAAAGGAAATCAGTCCTGAATATTCATTGGAAGGACTAATGCTGAAGCTAAAACTCCAATACTTTGGCCACCTGATGCAAAGAACTGACTCATTGTAAAAGACCCTGATACTGGGAAAGATTGAAGGCAGGAGGAGAAGGGGATAACCGAGGGTGAGATGGTTGGATGGCATCACTGACTCGATGGACATGAGTCTGAGCAAGCTCTGGGGGCTGGTGATGGACAGGGAAGCCTGGCGTGCTGCAGTCCATGGGGTCGCAAAGGGTCAGACACTACTGAGCGACTATACTGAACTGAGCAGGAAGACAGACCTGAAGGTGCTACCAGGATGAGGACCAAAGACTCAAAAGTGGTAATATATACTAAAGAGATATAGAAAATATAATGAGGGCTTAAAATAAGAGCTATTTCTTCAGTCACAGTTCTAGAGGTCAGAAGTCTGAATCATGGTGTGGGCAGAGCCAGGATCTCTCCAAAGTGGTAATCCTTTGCATCTTCCACCTTATGGTGGGTTCCTGGCATTCCTGGCCTCCCTTGGCTTATGACAGCATAACTCTCTACCATTGCCATTGCATGGCCTTTTTCCTCTTGTCTCTGTATCCTCTCATCTTCTAAGGATGCTAGTCATTGATTTAGGGTCCATCCTAATCCAGGAAAATTTCCTCTTGGGATCCTTAACCAGTTACATTGGTAAAAACCTATTTGCTAATGAGAACACATTATGAGGTTCCAGGTGGATGTGGATTTTGAGGAGACACTATTCAATCCACTGCAGAAACAACTAAATAGACCATGTGAAAAAAAATGGAAATATAAAATTGGATGTATTCACAAACTGAAATGCTCAACTCTTTGTGACCCCATGGAATTCATCCCACCAGGGTCATCTGTCCGTTGGATTTTCCAGGCAAGGATAGTGGAGTGGTTTGCCATTTCCTTCTCCAGGGACTGCATCTTCCTGACCCAGGGACTGAACTTGGGTCTCCTGCACTGTAGGCAGATTCTTTACCAACTGAGCTACCAGGGAAGGTCCATATATTAGTAAAATTGAATCAACCAGAAATGCATGAGTAGTTACCTGATTCTGTGCGAAAAAGTTGTCTCTAATTATGCATACAACATTATTCAATTTATATAAATTCAAAACAACAGAACAGTCTCTCTGTTTTGGTCATATACAAATATGGTAAATTATGCTTTAATAAATGAAAGCTGTGGATCCTAACAGGGACGGCCACGTCTCCCTGCAAGAGTACATGGCCTTCATGATCAGCCGTGAGACCGAGAACGTCAAGTCCAGCGAGGAGATTGAGAGCGCTTTCCGGGCCCTGAGCTCCGAAGGGAAGCCTTATGTGACCAAGGAGGAGCTTTACCAGAACCTGACTCGGGAACAAGCCGATTACTGCGTCTCCCACATGAAGCCCTACGTGGACGGCAAGGGCCGCGAACTCCCCACTGCTTTCGACTACGTCGAGTTCACCCGCTCGCTCTTCGTGAACTGATCCTCCGCTCCTAGGTTAGCCTGGCCCACGCTGCTTGCCCTGCCGTTGCCTTGCTGCATGTCAACTCCTCTCTGTGCTCTTAAGAAAAATATTCCAGACAGTGTTGCTTTCCAGTGTAACCTTAACTTGCTTAGCTTGGGATAAGATTTAGTAGGAAACGGTGCTTCAGTAACCGGCTTAAAGGTCTAGTCGCCATTGCCATGTTGCCGCAGGGACCCAATTCCTGTCTCAAGGCTGGCTGCCCCATTCCGACTACAGAAAAATCTGAGCAGCCGGCTAGTTCCCCTCTTGTTCTCCCTCCCCAAATTTTGTTTTCATGTAAAAGACAAATAAATGACCTGACTCCCTTAAAAAAAAAAAAAAAAAAAAAATGGAGGATAGTGTTTATGATGAGATGTGGAAAACAGAAGAATGAAGGGTGAAATTAGAGAGGCACACAGACAATTGCTACAGTGTTGGTGATATTCTAGTTCTTAGGTTGAGGGGTGGTTTCATTAAGATACATGTATATGTGTATATCTGTCTTGTGTGTGTGTGTAAAATATTGTATAATACAATTACTTTTTAAAGACTGAAAGAAAAAGTCACAAGAGAACAGGTGCCTCAAACTTAAGTAATTAAAATAGTAGACTTAACTGCATGAAATGTAAAAGGAAGAAAGGAGAGGGACAAAAAATTACTGAAATAAGCATAAAGAAAGAGCACTTGCACTATTTTTGTTTTAATTTAGACTCATTTCTCACATATTTATATATGTACATTATCATGGAAGTAAACAGATTTACCTTTTAACTGTGACAAATAGTAACATTAAAAGAGATGAAAGTTACATTTTAACTCATTTTAAAAGCAATATGAAAATACTGTATGTATGTTTCTTTCCAGTATATTCACACATAACTCTAATGATATTTTACATCATTGTTGAATTCTGATCAACTTATTACATGAGACATATGGAAATACCTATTTAACAAAAGGAAATACCTATTTTAAAAATGCTGTAAATTGCATTTTGGTAATTAAACATGGAAATTTTGTATTTAAAAATAAGAGATAAATCATAAATATGGCCAGATCACAGAAACTTAATTACCTCTCACTTCTGTTAATGCTAATCAGCTATAAAATAATTATTGAAAATATTGTTCCAAGGCATAATATGAATAAACAGTGTTCATCTTGACATATTAGGAAAACATTTTTAAATGTTAAATAAGTGTCAAAGCCATTTATCAAGCTATGTGCTGTTTGCCATACATTATAATATTATTCATTTATTAAACTCTACATAATGATAATTTATTAGTTTGATATTTCTATGACTTTATTCCTTTGTGGCAGTTCTTCTTTACTGAGAATTATTTTGAGTACTTTTTTAAATTAATTAATTAATTTTAATTGGAGGCTAATTACTTTACTATATTGTAGTGGTTTTTGCCATACATTGACATGAATCAGCCATGGATGTACATGTGTTCCCCATCCTGAAACCCTCCCACCTCCCTCCCCCAAGTGTACATTGGAGTACTTGTGTCTCTTTCAATTCTGGTTTCCTCAGTGTGTATGCCCAGCAGTGAGATTGCTGGGTCATATGGCAGTTCTATTTCCAGCTTCTAAAGGAATCTCCACACTGTTCTCCATAGTGGCTGTACTAGTTTGCATTCCCACCAACAGTGTGAGAGGGCTCTCTTTTCTCCACACCCTCTCCAGCATTTATTGTTTGTGGACTTTTTGATACCAGCCATTCTGACCAGCGTGAGATGGTACCTCATTGTGGTTTTGATTTGCATTTCTCTGATAATGAGTGATGTTGAACATATTTTCATGAGTTTGTTAGCCATCAGTATGGCTTCTTTGTGGAATGTCTGTTTAGTTCTTTGGCCCACTTTTTTATTGGGTCATTTATTTTTCTGGAAATGAGCTGCATGAGCTGCTTGTATATTTTTGAGATTAATTCTTTGTCAGTTGCTTCTTTGCTATTATTTTCTCCCATTCTGAAGGCTGTCTTTTCACCTTGCTTATAGTTTCCTTTCTTGTGCAAAAGCTTGAGTAAACATTAAAAAACAGAAATTTTGGTTTCTATTGTCCATCTACCCCACAACCTTTATTTCTTCAGTTTTTGTAATATCGTTTGACTTGTAGATAAACTCATAAAAGTGTCATTCATTTCAGTTGCTCAGTCATGTCTGACTCTTTGCAACCCCATGGACTACATACAGCACGCCTGGTTTCCCTGTCCATCACCAATTCCCGGAGCTTACTCAAACTCATGTTCATCGAGTCGGTGATGCCATCCAACCATCTCATCCTCTGTCATCCCCTTCTCCTCTTGCCTTCAATCTTTCCCAGCAACAGGGTCTTTTACAACGAGACAGTTCTTCACATTATGTGGCCAAAGTATTGGAATTTCAGCTTCAACATCAGTCTTTCCAATGACTATTAAGGACAGATTTCCTTTAGGATGGACTGGTTGGATCTCCTTGCAGTCCAAGGGACTCAAAAGAGTCTTCTCCAACACCACAGTTCAAAAGCATCAATTCTTCAGTGCTCAGCTTTCTTTATAGTCCAAATCTCACATCCATGTATGACTACTGGAAAAAGCATAGCCTTGACTAGATGGACATTTGTTGACAAAGAGATGTCTCTGCTTTTTAATATGTAGTCTAGGTTGGTCATAACTTTTCTTCCAAGGAGTAAGTGTCTTTTAATTTCATGGCTACAGTCACCATTTGCAGTGATATTGAAGCCCAAACAAATAAAATCTCTCACTGTTTCCATTATTTTCCCATCTATTTGCCATGAAGTGATTGGACCAGATGCCACGATCTTAGTTTTCTGAACGTTGAGCTTTAAACCAACTTTTTCACTCTCCACCTTCACTTTCATCAAGAGGTTCTTTAGTTCTTCTTTACTTTCTACCATAAAGGTAGTATCATCTGCATATCTGAGGTTATTGATATTTCTCCCGGCAATCTTGATTCCATCTTGTGCTTCATCCAGCCCAGCATTTCACATGATGTACTCTGCATATAAGTTAAATATGCAGGGGGACAATATACAGCCTTGATGTACTCCTTTCCCTATTTGGAACCAGTCTGTTGTTCCATGTCCAGTTCTAACTGTTGCTCCTTGACCTGCATACATATTTCTCAGGAGGCAGGTCAGGTGGTCTTGCATTCCCATCTCTAAGAATTTTCCATAGTTTGTTGTGATCCACACAGTCAAAGGCATATCAGTACTCAATTGTTTTTTGATTAATGTTTAGTTTTGTTTGAAGGTTTTCTCCATCCAGTAGTTTCCAAGCTTTACCTTACTTTTGGCTTGCTTTCTGATAAACTGTCTCTTTCTCTTTCCTCTCCCACACTAAACAGGCATGCTTAAAAGTAGGAGGAATAAAAGCCCCTAATGTAACTTCTTTGGAAATTTCTAAAGAGCTTTTCGGTTTATTGCTTGTTGTAGACACTAGTAGATACAATGTCCATTACTGTCTCATTCCTTCATTAAAGAAGTTTTAATTCCTGTAGTCAATGTTGTGAGGCTGCTCTGCACACACACACCCACACACACAGACACACACACACACACAAAGAGCTCCATCTTGCTACACCCATAAAGTCAATTACTGGTGGAAATATTCAATTCAAAAGTAAATGAAATCCAGATCTTTGAAGAATTTCTGGTTTGACAAAATCAAAACTAAATTTTGAAGATTGCAATTATCTATCCTCCCCCACCAATTCTGTAGCTGCTGAGATGATGTGTAATGCTATTTACATGGTGTAAAAAAACTCTGGATGTTTCATCTATATTGTTTTTCCCACTTGTATAAGAAAGAGTGATTTTACAACACATTATAGAATTTTGCAAAAGTAATGCAATGAAGTGCTAAAAAGTACTTTTCCACTGGTATAGAACGACACAGCTATCTCACTTTCCTGATCTTTAGAACAATAAAAATGTTTTGTACCTATGAACCATGCCCATAGAAAATAGACCAAACTGACCAAGGGGACAAGACTACCATTTCTGGATTGTAATCCCACTTCATTCTGATTTACTAAAAGCTATCCTGCCTTCTGTTCACATTTACATCTCATTTCACAGAGTTGTACCCAAGTAAAACTATGGGTACCTTTCTGTGGAAGATGTAGAAGGTCTAATCCTCACATGATTAAAAAAAGACACTCAGCTAGCTCTCAGAAAGCTCCCTGTAACTGTAACCCTTCTGAGATTTTTCTAACACAATTCTTCCAACAGACCAAAGATGTAAACTACAGCAACAGTCCTGATTTATTGCAACTATGCAAGTTCTTTGAATATTAATATGCAATATTTCTTCAAAAATACTTATGTTTCTGATTTGCACAGTGTTTCAGAATTGCTCATATTCCATAAACTAGACACTGTTTTCACTCAGAGTTCCCAGGTTAATGAGGGAAGATAGCTTGACTGACTTCATATGTATGTTTTCTTTATACAGCAACACACTTTTGATTTACTTTCACTTGGTAGAATAGAAAGTACCTTATGCTATTAACCTGAGTCTCTGTATCCTTCAAAAATTATTCTGTTAATGATCCCCTTTTAGGAGAAGTTAATCATAAAAATAAAAGCCTTACCAATAATTACCTACCATCTTGTTTTCATAATGTACTTAAATATTTATACTTCTACTCCTCCATTAAACTAATCAAATGAGAAATACTGCTAAAGGAATTGCCTTATAAATAAGGCTGCCCAGAAAGATGATAATCTACTTTTCTATGCCTCTGTAATTTTCTAACCAAATAGGTTTTCATTGTGTTGCAAAATACTAGCAGATTACCAGTGACATGAAAAATGTGTCACCACATATAAATGCAGGCTGATACTAATGACTATTATTCATTCAATTATTGACTCTCAAGGGATTCTATTTACAAAAAGCAATGCTTGAATCAAGGATAAATAATGCATTTCAAAAATACAAAGTATTTTTTACTCTTCCATTAACTCTAGTCTTTTGTTAAGAAAAGCTAATTTTATTTAAAACAGTGATTATCTGCTTAAATTTGTGCATGCACTTAAAGACAAGTTTGAACACATCAGCTAACTTAGATAAATATTCTATTGCTATTTTAGGATAATAAAAATTAATGTTCTTATTAGAATCCCATTTACAGTCATCTTTTAGGGCCCACATCATCCTTGGAAATTCAAGGAAAAAAGGAAAAATAAAACTTTACCAAAATAAACCTTTTAAATGACATTAAGAATAATGAAAAATATGTTTAAAAACTTATTTTTGTTTCTTCCTCACAAGAGTCTTGCTTTTGAGGCTTTATTGAAAATTAGACATTAATACACATGATACATATACATATGTACATATATATATAAACACATAGTATATGTATGTATATAATATTTTAAATGTAAATTTTTAGATGCTTTCTAAAACTATCTAATGCTCTTAAGCTATCAGGTGTAAATATATTCAGAATTTACATCTTACAGACAAACTACTTATCTGAGTTTTCTTCCATTTATTTTGACGTTAGTGTTGTAGGATGAGTTCATATTATTACATAGTAAAATAAAAATCTATATTGTGATTCAATTCACTTGAGGTAATGTATTTTTTAATCGATATTGAGTTTAAGACAAAAAATAGTCACTTTATGAATTTTCATAAAAGAGTAGTAAATGTCACCTTAGGGATGAACATCAGTGAGTTTAACGTTCAAGAAAGGAAACTGAAAATTTGTAGAAAAACTACTTAAAAATAGTCACTAATCATGTTCATTATTCATTTAATTTAAAATACCACATACATATTTCTTATTTGGAAAAGAAATATGCTTTTCTAAAACTTGTATTTAATAAATATGCTGGACCTTTGATCAGCACATAACCTGAAGACACTGCATAAAAATATTTATGCTATACAAATAACAAATTCATTTCTTTGTTTATTAAAAATTATTATAAAAAATGGGAAGCATGTTTGTACAATTGATCCTTTTAATTTATTTTATACCAAAAATACTTTAAATTCCCAACCCTGTATTACCTCTCCACATCCTCTCCAGTATTTATTATTTGTGTTCTTTTTGATGATAGCCATTCTGACAGGTGTTAGTTGACATCTCCTAAGATTTTGATTTGCAATTCGTTAATGCTTAGTGATGCTGAGTATCATTTCATGTGCATTTTGGCTATCTGTATGTCCTCTTTGTAAAAATGTCTGTTCATGTTTTCTGCCTCTTTTTTAAATTACATTATTTGCTTTTTCTTTTGGACGTTATTAGATGAGCTGTTTATTTATTTTTGGCATTAAGATCTTATCAGTCATATCGCTTGCAAATACTTTTTCCCTTTCAAGGTTGTAGTTTTGTTTTGTCAGTGGTTTCCTTTGCTGTGCAAAACTTTTAAATTTAATTAGGTCCCATTGGTTTATTTTCACCTTTTTGCTTTAGGAGACAGATACAAAAAATACTGCTGAAGTTTTTGTCAAAGAGCATTCTGCATGTGTTTTCCTTTAGTTTTACTGTTTCTCATCTTCCATTTAGGTCTTTGGGCTTCCCAGGTGGCTCTAGTGATAAAAAAAAATCCATCGGATAAAGAACCCATCTGCCAGTGCAGGAGATGTAAGAGACATGGGTTTGATCCTTGGGTTGGGTAGATCCCCTGGAGGAGGACATGGCAACCCACTCCAGTATTCTTAGTGGGAGAATCCTTTGGACAGAGGAGCCTGGCAGGCTAAAGTCCATAGAGTCACAAAGAGTTGGACACGATTGAAGAGAATTAGCATGCAGCACGCACACTGAGGTCTTTAATCCACTTGAATTGGACAGACAGAGTGCCTGATGAACTGTGGACAGAGGTTCATGACATTGTACAGGAGACAGGGATCAAGATCATCCCCAAGAAAAAGAAATTCAAAAGAGCAAAATGACTCTCTGAGGAGGCCTTACAAATAGCTGTGAAAAGAAGAGAAGCAAAAAACAAAGGGGAAAAGGAAAGATATACCCATTTGAATAAAGAGTTCCCAAAAATAGCAAGGAGAGATATGAAAGCCTTCCTCAGTGATCAGTGCAAAGAAATAGAGGAAAACAATAGAATGGGAAAGACTAGAGATCTCTTCAAGGAAATTAGAGATACCAAAGGAACATTTCATGCAAAGATGGGCACAATAAAGGACAGAAATGGTACGGACCTTACAGAAGCAGAAGATATTAAGAAGAGGTGGCACAAATACACAGAAGAACTATACAAAAAAGATCTTCACAACCAAGATAATCACGATGGTATGATCACTCACCTAGAACCAGACATCCTGGAATGTGAAGTCAAGTGGGCCTTAGGAAGCATCACTACGAACAAAGCTACTGGAGGTGATGGAATTCCAGTTGAGCTATTTCAAATCCTATAGATGATTCTGTGATAGTGCTGCACCCAATATGCCAACAAATTTGGAAAATGCAGCAGTGACCACAGGACTGAAAATGGTCAGTTTTCATTCCAGTCCCAAAGAAAGGCAATGCCAAAGAATGCTCAAACTACTGCACAGTTGCACTCATCTCACCTGCTAGTATTCATAAGTTTCTGTCTTTGTACAGACATCACTCAAGTAAAAACTACTAATGTGATTAAGGTATAAAGTAGTAACCGTGGCTATTAAGTTGTGGGTTCATTTTAAGTATTAAGTTCAGTTCAGTTCAGTCACTCAGTCATGTCCGACTCTTTGCAACCCCATTAACTGCAGCACACCAGGCCTCCCTGTTCATCATCAACTCCAGGAGTTCACCCAAACTCTCCTACCTTACTTTGGTTATTCTACATAAAATGAGTACCTTTTAGTAGGAAATGGATCATACTTCCTAAAAATGAGTGAAGGAAATATGACAAAAGTGATAAGGGAAATAATCATTTTGTCATTAGTTCTTATTGAGATATTTGTAAATTATGCAGAGCATGAAGTGGTTCACTGTCGGGATTAGATTGAATTAAAAGACAAAAGTAATATATATAAACCATGTGGGAGTTTTTCAGGATCACTGATTAAAATTAAAATTTCAATATGGCTTCTTAATTGTGTGAGCAGTAAGAAATATAAAGAGAAATATCCCACCAAATCTATATGTTGGCGTCCTGACCTCTGGGTGACAGAAGAATAGGGTCTTTCAGGGGGTAGTTAAGGTTAAATGAGATTATAAGGGTGGGGCCCTAATGCAGTATGAATTGTTGTTGTTCAGTCTGTCAGTCAGTTGGTCGGTCAGTCAGTTGGTCAGTCAGTCATTTCAACTCTTGTAACCCCATGGACTACAGCACACCAGGCTTCCCTGTTCTTCACCGGTATGACTGGTGTCCTTCTAAAAAGAGAAAAAGAAAAAAACTAAGAGTGTACATAGCCAGCAAAGAAGACCATACAAGGACACAGAAGAAGGGCATCTGTAAGCCAGGCATCTGTAAGACAAGCCTCAGGCAAAACCAAACGTGCCAAGACCTTGATCTTGGACTCCCAGCTTTCCAAACTGTGAGAAGATAAATTTCTATTGTTTAAGTTACTCAGTCTGTGGCATTTTGTTATGGTGGCCTTACCAGATAAATATAGTAACTCCAAAGAGCATTTTCTGTGACTATGGAAGTTAAAAGTTGGCGTTGTCATTATATGTCACTCTACATTAGTTGGAGGTATCCATTCATAGAACAAGCTGAATCAATGCCATATTTAATCACAGATGGCTAACAGCTGTCAAGGACTCTCAACAATGTGTATTTATATATTGGGACACAAAATTACTTGACATCTAATATTCTATTTTCCTTTTAAAATCTGTAATGATCTTCAGAGTATCACATAAATGAATATTTTTTACTGTCATATATTCAAATATTAAATAATAATCATAAAATAAAGAGAATTAGAGAACTGAATATAACACAGTTAATTCTGGTCAAGGGTGAAAGTTGAATTGGGTGGTGACACACTGTTAACTTTAAGGAAGCTGGGTTGAACTACAAATGTCTTCCGAGTGATGAACTGTGAAGACACAGAGGAAAGATGGAAGGACTTTGTTCAGCAGAAATTTGCTCAAGTTAGGATCCTTAAGTAAAATCTAGGGAAATTTTTAACTTTCTAAAGTATGTTACCAATTTTTTTGTGGTTATGTGTGTAGACATGAAAATGCTTAGATGTAAGTGACATAAATCCAATCCAAATTAGCTAGCAATAAAAAGATTTATTTTAGATTCAGTGGGGCAGTTGACATAACAGAAGAAAAGACTGAACACCATATATGGTAAGGGCAAGGATGTCACCAAACCTCAGTTACCATGAAAACAAGTGCTCAAGTGCTTCCACAGTTCCCCTTCCATGGTTCATTACTCTAGCATGTCAATTTATTTTGTTTTATTGCATAAGGTTTCTCAGAAAATGATAGAAAACTAACAGCTCAAGAGTTTTTAATCTTCAAGAATAAGAAGAGACACACTTTATTTTTTCTCCCTTTAGAACCAGCTTCAAAAATTTCAGGAAAGGCTTTGAATACTGAAGGCTGTGATACTGAACTGATTTTGATCAATCTGTTTTAAAAATAGCTATATGGGAAGAGTAATGAGGAGAGAGGCTGTACATACAACAAACTCTAGAGGAAATTCAAGAGAAAAGCTTGTGATTAATTTTAATTAATTCTAACATGAGGAAACCAGATGACCAAAAGGAAAAACGCTTCAGGATGACAAAATAACAAATGAAACAAAAATTAAGTGCTATATGTGTCATGTAGTAATAATAAGGTATAAAAATCAAGTAAGGTGATTGTGAAAAGTAACAGGCACCATCTGTTGTGCTTTGCGTAGTATTATTATTGGTATTCAGGATTAGTGTGGTTTTTAGTATTGGTTTCAACGTTTAATTACAGGAAACCTGAGGAGTCTAGGAACAGTCATTTCTGATGTACTATAGAAATAGAGTTAGAACAAGAAGACAGAGAAAAAAACTGCATCCATTAGCAGATAAATGTATTTATTTATACATTCTATTTGTATGTCTCTGTAAGATATAGATTCAAGAAAGAAGTTTAAGGATTTGTCAGAGGAGTCATGGGAACAGTGTAATTAAGAAAGATTTTGTTTAAATTCTAAAATTATTTTGGCCTGGTGGAAAAAGGTGAGGAATGATGGAAATTGTACTCATTTAGTGGTGGAGGTAAATACCATATTCCAGAATGCAGTCACACTTCTTTTTATTACTCTTTGAAGATACCACACTTTTTATAAATGGAAAATTTATGGCATCTCTGATTTTCGTTATTAAATTATTTGTTAGGATGTTCTTTGAAAAGTGATTTTTGTTATTACAATGGTAATTGTTTTGGGGTACCACACACTGCCCATATAAGACAGTGCATAAACTTAATTAATACATGTTATATGTATTCTGACTGTTCACCAGTGAGCTGTTCTCTCATCTCTCTCCCTCTCCTTGGGCCTCTCTATTCCTTGAGACCTATTCCTTGAAATTAGACCAGTTTATAACCCAAGAGTGGCCTCTAAGTGTTTAAGTGAAAAGCAGAGTTACACATCTCTCTTTAAATCAAAACTAGAAATAACTGAGCTTACTGAGAAAGGCATGTCAAAAACCCAAACAGGCCAAAGCTTGGTCTCTTGCAGCAAACCAGAATAACACATTGTGAAGGCAAAGAGAAAATTAAGGAAGGAAATGAGAAGTGTTGCTCCAGTGAACACACAAATAATAAGAAAGTGAAAAAACCTTACTGCTGATATGGAGAACATGTAAGCGTTATGGATAGAAGATTAGACCAGCCACAACATTCCAAAGGCAAAGCCTAAGTCTAGAGCAAATCTCTAACTCCCATCAATCCTATGAAAACTGAAATAGACGAGGAAGCTGCAGAAGAAAAGCTTGCAGCTATTAGGGGGTAGTTCATACACTATAAGGAAAGAAGCCATCTCTATAACATAAAAGTGCAAGGTCAAGTAGCAAGTACTGATGTAGAATCTGCAGCAAGTTACTCAGAAGATCTGGCTATGATAATATCTGAAGATGGCTACACTGAACAACAGATTTTCAGTGTAGATAAAAGATCCTTCTTTCAAAAGAAGATGCCATTGAGGACTTGCATAGCTAGAAAGGAAAAGTCAATGCCTGGGTTCAAAATTCAAGGGACAGGCTGACAGTCCTGTAAGAAACTAATACAGCTGGTGATGTGAAAATCATAAGGTCTCAAAGAATTATGCTAAATCTACTCCCCTGCACTCCATAAATGGAACAACAAGGCCAGGATGACAAAACATCTTTTTACAACACGGTTTATTGAATTCTTTAAGCCCCCTGTTGAGACCAACTGCTCAGGGGAAAAAAAAAACAAAACAACAACACTCTTCAAAATGTTACTGTCCATTGACCACATACCTGGTCACCCAGGAACTCTGATGGAGATGTGCAACAAGATTCATGTTGTTTTTATCTTCTAATATAGCATCCATTCTGTAGCCCATGGATCAAATAGTCATTTGACTTTCAAGCTTTATTTTTTAAGAAATGAAATTTCGTAAGGCCATAGCTGCTATCGACAGTAATTCCTCTGATGGATCTGGGAAACGTAAAATGAAGAACATTCATGCTTCATGGAAAGAGGTCAAAATGTCAACATTTACAAGAGTGTGAAAGAAGTTGATTTCAAGTCTTACGGAAGGCTTTGAAGTGTTCAGGTCTTCTACCAAGGCAATAACTTCAGATGAGGTGGAATTAGCAAAAAGCAGTAGTTTTCAAAGTGGAGCCTGAGATTGTAAGTGAATTGCTGCCATCTTGTTGAAAAACAAGAACAGACGAGGAGTTGCTTCTTATGCATGGACAAAGAAATTGGTTTCTTGAGATGGAGTCCACCCCAGGTGAAGGTGCTGTGATTATTGATATTACAATAAAGGATTTAAAATATTACAAGAACTTAGTAGATAAAGCAGCAGTAGGATTTAAGGTTTGACTCCACTTTTCAAGAAGTTATACCAAGTATAAAGGTAAATGCCACAGAAAATTTGTTCCTGAAAGGAAGAACCAATCAAGGTGGCAAACTTCACTGTTAGGTTAAGAAAGCCACTCCAATCTTCAGCAATCACCACCTTGATTAATCAGCAGCCATCAACATGAAGGCAAGACCCTCCACCAGCAAAAAGATTATAATTCACTGAAGGCTCAGATAATGGCTACCATTTTTTAGCAATAAATTATTTTTAATGAAGTTATGTACATTTTTAAGACATAATGCTTTCACATTTAATAGACTACAGTGTAATTTATATATGCACTTATAAACCAAAAAATTGTATGGCTTGATTTATTATGATATTCACTTTACTGGGATGGTCTGAAACCAAACCTGCTATCTCTCCAAGATATGCCTGTAGTTGATACATTTCTACATAAATGCAACAATGATGATCATAAGGAGGTAACAACAGATCAAGACCAATTAAGCAAGTAGAAAAGACATTCTTTTTTGGATTGTGGTATAAGGAGGAAATAGGCAACACCTGGGGGACAGTGGATTGGAAGTGAAATATAAAATTATGTCCAAGTTTTGGGCATTGATGAGTATGAATAATCAAGAGAAAAGGGTAGATATGGTGAAAGTAAGTTGTCTCAAAACATAAAGGATAGCTTTTAGGTGGTGACACAGTCTAATCTGTAGCTCATAGAAAATGTGAAAGCTGAAATAAGAGTCTTTAGGAAATGTTGAAGACCGAAGAGTAGGAAAGACTGCCTAAAAGTGAAGAAACCATGAGAAATAGTAGTATTTAGAATATTGACAATGGGAGGAAAACCACCAAGGAATTGAGAATGTAAGACCAAGGAGCTGGATGATGATCCAAAGGTAAATCAAAGACAGGAGAGTCTGAAGTGAAAGAGTCAAACATTGGAGAAATATGAATGAGATAGAGCTTCCCTGTGGCTCAGATGGTAAAGAATCTGCCTGCAATGTAGGAGACCTGGGTTCAGTCCCTGGGTTGGGAAGATCCCCTGGAGAAGGAAATGGCTACTCACTCTAGTATTCTTGCCTGGAGAATTCCATGGACAGAAGAGCCTGGCAGGTTACAGTCCATGGGGCCATAAAGATTTGGACATGACTGAGTGACTAACACTTTCACTTTTCTTTTTCATGAAAAAGATGATTTTTTTTAAGCTGATTACTTTTGTCAGTAAACATCTTATTAAGCAGCTTAAAGTTTCATTTTAGAAGTCATAGTGCAAGCTGGATTTCAGTTGTGTAAAATAAATGAAAAAAAGCCAGAAAGGATAAAAACTAACATAACTCTTTCTAAAAATTTAATGATAAACAATGAAGAGATCTTTGAATACTCAGTTGACCTGTCAAATGAAGTGAACATTATATTAAAATGAATAAAATTCAGCAAATACTTGTATCTGTAAGGAATGGCTAAACTAGCCTGTGGCAATAAAATGTCTACAAATCTCTGTTTAAAAACCACAGGTGGATCTCTTATTCAAAGTGCATATACTTTGTAGAGATGCAGACTGAAACTCTGTCTCAACACAAGCTTCCATGATTGTTAATGCCAGGAAGGAGGGCAAATACTTAGCATAGGTCCTTAAGCTTCTACTTTACACTGACATTGTACTGGTCAGGTTAGGTAGTATAGCTTTGCATTGCTTTTAAAGAAAACACAGAGATGGAAAGGAACCAAATATACTTGCTGCATGATTGTCTAAAATTTATAAACATGTTTTCTATTTACTAAAACAGTCTTACTGTAGGCCACTAGATGTTTCTCTGCTGACCCTCGACCTTCCTCTCCTATCACCCCCACCCGATCAAACCATAGAATTTTAAACAAAAGTCTCGATGGTTCCAGATACATCTAAAACTGACTCCTAAACGTGGAAGAACCATTAGATTTAGAGTGTGCCCTTCTAGGAAGAAAGGCCAACTTTTCCTCTGATACAGACACCGGTACCCACTATACAGCAGATTTGTTGTGACTCCAACAATGAAGATTAAAGCTGTGCTCTGAGCTAAATTAGGTTCATTATATTCTCCTGAATTATATATCTTAAGATTTAGATGAATTCAGATATTACTTTTGTTTATTAGAAATGCACTAAGTGCACACCAGCCAGGTTTTAATTAATCTTTCTAAGCTGTTTTTAACAGTTGAAGGGTCCGTAGACATCCCTAAGTTTGGCTTCATGTTATATGCAAATAATACATTAATAGTAGAGCTTTCAGTGAAATTAAACATTACAGAAGCCTTGAATCTTAAAAGTGAGTGTGAATCAAAATTTAATGGCTTAATACTGGGCTGGAAAATAGGTTGATTTAGGGTCAAGGGAAAGGAGGCCTTTGTAAATCAACTGAGTAGCATAGTAACATAGAAATGAAGTATAGGTTCATTCATAGCTACTCAAAAACATGCACTCTATCACCATGATTCAAGAGACAATTTCTTCAGAAGGATTTACATTATATAATGCAATTTATCTAAAGAATGGAAATCCATATTGTAGTGAAAATGATGACAAAACACCTAGCATTTGTATAATGATTTACACATTTCCATAGCTTTCAAATTCAAAATCTTGTGTGCACACGACAATAAATCACAAAAGCTTTAAATATTCTGTGCTTACACATGACATTTTTAAAATAAAACTGCATTTAGTGATAAAGAACTTTAGGATAATTGTTTGAAAGTGTCCAAAATAAGCTGTAGTAAATAAACTATTATAAATTACAGTTAACTCAAGAACTACATTCAAGGAAAGATTTATTGTCACAGGCATACTCATTATAAGAAACCACAGAGGAGTAAAATTATAGCTCAAGGCAAAGGTCAACTCCAGCACATCAGTTGAAAATAGATGGAGAAAGTCAGTAAAGTTTGGCACCAGATCAATAGCCTTAGGGGCTGGACAGTTCTAGGAGAAATGTTCCTAGTAGCCACAAGTTCTGAACGTGAATACATGCTGGTCTGTGTTAGGATCATAGTCCAGTGTATAGGAATGGACATAGAGTGCTCCTAAATGCAATATAAATTGCATGTGCATTGATATGAGTGTGAATTTAATGAGAACTCTTGATTAGTGTATTATATAAAATCTTTCAGCAAGCAATAGAAGGAGAATTTTTCCATTAGATTATGTGATTATTTTTATGGCAGTATTTTATCTTTAAAACTGAATAATTTGATGGTCTAACCCTAACATCGTTAGTAAGAAATGGAAAACAGAATAATTTCACCATGGACTTTCAGGCAAGCAATTCCTGCTTGCAGTTATTAGAAATACTACTGAATACCTACTATGTGCCAAGCACTATTCTAGGAATTGGAGACATGGGGTGAAAAGTAGTAGCAGTAAGAAAACTTCTAAATCTTGGTGAAGCTGCAGTATTTCCCGCTACTGCTCCCCAGTCATCCCCTTCTCTGCTCCATCTCCTCACCCCTGCACATGCCACTCTGTCATTGTTGCATTGTCCAGCTTTAAAAAACCTACTTCAGTTCAAGCGTAACCTTCTCTTTTCTTACTCATCCTTATTCTGTAGTAATTGCCCCTCTTTTCATATTTCTTCGTTTTATTTTTATCTGTCTTTTTCACCATCCCTTGTTTGCACTGGTTTTTGAGTTCCTCAGTGATGACTCAGTGTGTATGTGTGTTGAATATGTGAAATAGTTCATATATGTGGATAGCCTATAAGGAGGAAAATATAAACTTGACATGCTATTAATAGTAATTATGGTTGTTTATCAGTTTTTGTTTGATAATTTCTCAAGAGGAAAGAAAATGGATTGATCTATAATAAGAATAAAAAATAAATTTTATTTCACTTGCCTCTTTCAGTAAACTGGTAATGATTTTTTGGAGTCCTGACAAGAAAAAAATCAGAGCTGTAAAAAAAAAAAAAATAAGTCATTTTGTGGTTGCTTTCAATTACTCAGATAAGATAGTGATTTCTTACAAGAAAGTGCTATCAAAAGGAGCTGACTTGCCCCTCAAGAAGTAAAATCTCAGCAGTTTGGTTAAGATTATGGTGTAGCCAAGTCAAAAGCAAATAGTAGCTAAATATTGCACTCATACGGAAGAAGGCTTAAAAAGCAGTCTTAAAACTAAATACATCATCAATTTCATAATTAAGCAACAAAATGAAGCAGCTATTTTAGAAACCTTAGCCAAAGAGTCAGAAAAGTAAAGAATAAAATCATAAAGGTTAAGACATTACAATTTGTGTTTCTTCCAGGTCTCATGCTTTGTTTCCTGGGGGACAGCTATCTACTTTCTAACAGCCTTCTTGATTAAAATTCTTGGGTATGTATTAGTCTTGGAGGGATTCTTGTAGGGCTACCATTACAAAATATCATAGACTGGATGTCTTAAGTAGTGCATATTAATTTTCTCAGATCTGGAAAGCAGAAGTCTGAGATCTAGGTGCTGGCAAAATTGGATTCTACTGAGGATTATGCAGGAAGGATCCTTCTAGACCTCTCTCCTTAGCTTGTAGATGGTTGTCTTCTCCTTGTGTCTTCATGTTACTTTCCATTTGTTTGTGCCTGTATTCATATTTTCTTATAAATACAACTGTCAGATTATGATCCACCTAATTACCTGTTTTAACTTAATCGCTTGTATAAAGACTGTCTCCAACGCAGTTTTGCTCTGAGGTACAGTGGGTTAGGACTTCACCATATGAATTGTTGGGGGCACAGTTCATCCCACAACATTTTACCATCTAACTCCCCAAATTCATGTCCTGCTCATATCCAAAGTAAGTTTACCCTATCCCCAAAGTCAACAAATTCTTATCTCATTCTATCAAGTCTTAGTTCAAAATCTCATCTGAAATATCACCTATATCAGATATGCGTAAGACTTGAGTTATGACTCATCCTGAGTTGTGAAACCATGAAACCAGACCACAAATTATATGCTTCTGAAATGCTATAGTTGGACAGGCATATGATAGACAATCGCATTCCAAAAGAGTTAACTCATAGAGAAGAAAGGGATCACAGGTCCCAAGCAAGTCTGAAACATAGCAAGGAAAGTATGCTACTAGATTTTTTATTCTTTAGGGACAATTTTTAAAGCAGTTTAAGGTTCAGCAAAATTGAGACGGTGATAGATTTCTCCTATACTTTCTGCTGCCCCACCCACCACATAGTCTCTCCAATCACCAATACTCTTCAGCCAAAATGGTACATTTGTTACAATTTATAAGCCTATACAGACACATCATATTCACTCAAATTTATTGTTTATTATATTAAAGTCCATTCTTGGTGATGTATATTCTATGGGTTTGGACAGATTTATGATGACCTGTGGGCATCCCAGTGGCACTAGTGATAAAGAACCCGCCTGACAATGCAGGAGACATAAGAGACGAGAGTTCAGTCCTTGGGTCGGGAAGATCTCATGGAAGAGGGCATGGCAACCCACTCTAGTATTCTTGCATAGAGAATCCCATGGACCGAGGAGCCTGGCAGGCTGCAGTTCATAGTGTAACAAAGAGTAAGACACAGCTGAAGTGACTTAACACACATGCATAATGACATATATTCACCATTACACTATCATAAAAATAGTTTTACTGCCCTAAAAATACTTGCGCTTATCTAGTCATCTTCCCTAACCAGTCCAGGACAACCATTGATTTTTTTTCCCCTTATCTCCATGTTTCATCTCTTCCAAAATACATTATAGCTGAAATCATACAGTATATGTAGCCTTTTCAGATTGACATTTTTCATTTATTAATATGCATTTAAGTTTCTTCCATGGCTTTTTCTGTCTTGATAACTCATTTACTTTTAACACTAAACAGTATTCCATTGTTGGAATGTACCACAATTTATTTACTCATTCACGTAATTTAAGACATCTTGGTTTCTTGTAAGTTTTACCAATTATGAATAAGGTTTCTATAAACATCTGTATGCAGATTTTTGTGTGATCATAAACTTTCATCTCCATTAGATAAATATCAAGGAGCATAATTGGTGAATCATATGGCAATATATGTTCAGTATTATAATCTACTATCTTTAAAAAGTAAACATATATTTTATATGTATATTTATACCTATTTTGTATATATTTATAGTTTATTTAAAGTACGATGTCTTTATTTAGTTTCTTAATTCATAATTCCAACAGTGACAATGCACTTCAGATGGCATCAGATTACTAACCCGTGATGTGTGACTTCTGGCAACTTCATCCACTTGATTCAGATTTTTCTAGTTTTCTGTTTTTACTCATTTCCTTTTTAGAAATGTACAGAACTCTGAAATGTAGAAATGAATGGATGTTGACGTAACCATTTTTAAAGAAAAAAAGACTGTTATCTGAACCCAGGTCCCGAAAAAGAAACCATCAAACTGCTTTCCATAGTGACATTGCCATTTTGCATTCCCACCAACAATGAATAATAGTTCCTTTCCTCCGTACCCTTGCCAGTATTTAGTGTTGTCAGTGTTCCTGGTTTTGGCCATTCTAATAGATGTGTAGTGGTGTCTCAATTTAGTTTCAGTTTGCATTTCCTTCTAGACACGTGACATTGAACATCTTTTCATATGTTTGTCAACCATGTATCCTTTTTGGCGAGATCAGTGTTTGGGCCTTTGGTCCATTTTTAAATTGTGTTGTTTATTTTTTATTACTGAATTTTGGGGTTCTTTGTATATTTTTATAACTTTTTTTTTAATCAATTGTATCTTTTACAAATATGTCCTCTCAGTCTGTGGTTTACCTCCTCATTTTCTTGACATTTTCTTTCACAGAGCAGACATTTTTTAATTTTAATGAAATCCAGCTTATCAATTATTTCTTTGATCTTTAGTCTAGAAACTCTTCCAGAAAGAAAGATAATGCCATCTTGAGGTTCATATCATTTGTCCTTTTTCTGTCAAGAATCGCAGTCCTGTATTACTTTTGTTTAATTTCTAAATACAGTTATGTCACACATTTTATCTTTTTTTTTTTTTTATGTTCAGTGAAAGCTTCACTCCATAAATTTCAGTCTATCTACCCTAGTCATCTAGAAAGAAAATGATTTGGAAATCACTGCCTTTGGCATGTCAGAAACCCCTCTCCAGCTTTCTCAATTCTTCATCTTTGAAAACCTTTGTACTTACTTGATTTTACTCATCAGGTCACCTACATCATTGGTTTGAACATCTGCGGACGAAAAAGATGATATTCATCTTCAAGTAAAGACGATAGAGAAGCAAAAGTAAAATAGGAATGGCATTTTTTTGTTTGTTTTTTAGGAACAGCTTTTTTCATATTTTTTCTCTCACAACTGAGCCAGAAACCTTTTGCTTAAGATTAATATTACTGGTCTACTTATACAGATTGAAAGAATTCTCTACTCATTAATTTCTTCTTATTTTAATCCTGCCACCTCCCCTGAGGTAGTTCTCTGTGACCTAGTGAAATGAGCCAACCATGCATTCTATTTCAGGATCCCATTAGGAACCTGAAACAAAACTGAATTAATGAATGAGAAATTTGTTTTTTGAGACTGTTGGGAGAGTGAAAAGACCTAGTGATTTTGATTATTAAGCTATAATTGTGATTCAGTCAATCAGATGGAAGCATAGTTTGCCCTTAGTAGTTCTCAAGATAGTCACAGTTACAGATTTTTATTTATCCTCAAAATAATAACAATTAATCAGTCATCAAAGAAACTTCATTCATGGCTGTAACAAGCTTTATGTTGCTATTCTGCTATTTTTATTGTTATCCACATTTTAATTTTCTTCCCAAAGGAAAACTAACATTTCTCTTAAGGCTGAATTAACTAATACCAATCAATAAGGTGGTTTTATAATTTTAAGTTTTAGAAGGATATTTCCCTTACATATTCCAAAGCAAGGACACTTTTTTTTTTTTGGTTGAATTTCATTGATATGTGAAAGGAAAATGTGTTTGAATTTGGTTCTCAGAAACACATTTCAGATACTGCTCTTTTTAGGACACCAGTATGCTTCTGTGTTTAGCCAATGGGAGTCACTGATATGAGATGGAAAGGAGAGAGAGAAAGAGAGGTTGAAATACTTCTCCTCTTTCTGTCTGTTCTGGGCCACTTTTATGCAGCGGCTGAGTCTTTCTTGGACTCATTTTATTTTTTCTTGATCTCCACTCAATGGTTCCATCTCTTCCTGGATATCAAAAACATGATTTTCCAAATTTATCTTTCTAGTCTTAGGGATGATGACAACACTTAGCTCTTTCTAGTCTGGTTGCCTCAACATCCCTTATTGGGTGACTTAACTTTTTCAACATGTCTGAAAACTGTTCTTTTCTTATACTCTCTTTAATTATTTGCCTGAGTTCCTATTTGTTATGGCACCATGACAGATACTTATGCATCATGTAAGAATCTATTTTTAAAAGGGGTAGAAAGCAGAAGTCCATCTTTGGTAGACTTAGAGAAAGAACACTGTGGCAGGAGCCATGGTTATGTCCTTGGGTGATTCTGAAGTTCTTCTAATCTCCTTTATGCTTTTTATTTGTTTTTAACTCAACCCATTTATTCATTTATTAAGAGATCTACATTAGCTCTGCCTTTTACCTTTATCATATTTTTCAATTTTTTTTTTTTTTTTTTACTGTTTTGTTTTTGTGGCTTGCTTCTCTTCATTCCCTAGGTTTCAGGCCAGATAATTGTCTCGTGAAGACCTTTCTCGATCCTTCTGTATAGAGAAACATCTACCCTTGTCATTCTCTACTACATTAACCTGTTCTATTTCTTATCTCATTTATAATTTCCTTCCTTTCCTTTTATGTTTCCTTATTATCTTATGTTTCATTATCTTTTGAATGATGTTTCATTATCTTTTGAAGATGCATAGTTCATGAGAGCAGAGTCCTTCCTTTAGGTTCTTTATGTTCTTATTGAACATTAAATCCATAGCATCTAAAATGTAGATACTGACACATAATCATTTTTCAGTGAAAACAATAATGCTTCAGAAAACTAGGAAATGAAGTGTTTGAGAAAGACAGCTATGCTTGTATTTTGGGAAGAAATTCCTTGAGTATTATCTGCTTTAAGAGCATCAGAAAACTATTTATGGCTTTGTTGGTGACAGGGAGACTCATTTAAATGGCAAAGAAAACAAGGATCTTCAGGTTGAATAACATCTGTGACGACAAGAAAATCTACAATTGATGTTAACATAATAGTAGCATCATCTGTACCCACAGTTTGGTGAGACATGAAGGCATAAATTGCAAACTCTTAATTTTGGCATCTAGTTTAAATTAAAAAATAGGTTTAAGGCCCATTAATTTTATTCATGGATAATTTCTGTCCATTCATATTATGATATCCAAAAGTCACATACAGATTTTGGATTGCATTATGTAAGTGAATTTTCCTTATTATAATTCTGATAAAATACTTAAATTCCTTTTCTCAGAAGAAGTAACAAGTAGAATTAAAAAATGCTTCTTTATGCTGGGTACAGATCTTTAAAACAGAGATGAATTAGTCTCTCTGCTATCAAGTCCCTGAGCTCTGTTTAAAATGATCAAATGTACTTATGATCACAGAAAATCTCCAATGAGGTTTTGTAGTCCATCAGTGCACAAAATCAGCATTTTTTCAATTAGTGTAAAAGACAGAGTGACTGCATAAATTTATCTAGTAAGAGGAAGATGACTGAATTAGTAAGAAAGCTGGTCTCTAGAGGGAGAAGCTAGCTCAGTGGATGAAATTAAATTCTTCTTTTTTTTTTCTTTCTATTTTCATATCACTGCATAGTGAATTGAATAAGTGAGTTAAGATATTGAAACCAAATCATACTAAAGGTATTTGTTTATTGAACTTTAAAACTGAAATGTACTTGAATAGTAATTTATTTCTTTCTCTCACCTTAAATATGCTATGGTGTGGGCTGTGCCTCACTTTCATCAAGAGGCTTTTTAGTTCTTCTTCACTTTCTTCCATAAGGGTGGTGTTGTCTGCATATCTGAGGTTATTGGTATTTCTCCTGGCAATCTTGATTCCACCTTGTGCTTCCTCCAGCCCAGCGTTTCTCATGATGTACTCTGCATATAAGTTAAATAAGCAGGGTGACAATATACAGCCTTGATGTACTCCTTTTCCTATTTGGAACCAGTCTGTTGTTCCATGTCCAGTTTTAACTGTTGCTTCCTGACCTGCAGACAAGTTTCTCAAGAGGCAGGTCGGATGGTCTGGTATTCCCATCTCTTTCAGTTTTTCCATAGTTTATTGTGATCCACACAGTCAAAGGCTTTGGCATAGTCAATAAAAGAGAATTCGTTTAAGTGGTGCTAAAACTGTGGCCTCTGTAATATGTCCATAACTTATATTTTTACAAAAGTTTAGAAAACCACCACATTCCTGAATAGCTATCTTTTAGAAAACAGCAACTGGAAGACAGTTTATTTCTTTTTTTCTTTTTAATTCAGTCTTTCTTTTAGCCCAAGTAATAAAATTCATAAGCAGCTTTTTATGCAGTGCCGTTAACAGCCTTTAAAGTTTCACATTGAATGAATACTTTTCTCCTATTTCCCTCCCATAGTACCCAGAAAAAATTCCCTTTCAGTTGTTTCTCACTATTTCCATATCTGTGGTCTTTGTATTTTAGTGCCACTGAAAAGTGAAACATTGTTATTAGTTTTACCCACTCCTCTTTTTACTCTAGATTAGATCAGGGATTCTCACATGTAAAGAGTATAGTGATCCAATACACAAAGTCTCAACAGTGAGTCACAGGCAGAGTTCTGGTAAGAAGACAGTCCAAGAAGTTTGGCAGCATACAATCACAAAGGCCTTTAAAGAGGAGTTATCAATGAGAAGATGAGGAGGAAACTGGAAAATCTAGCACAAAATATGAAACATGAAATCGTTAAAATAGTGTGGAAACTAACGTGAGTGGCTAAGAATTAGCATTTGAGAGATGTTTTAGGAGTGACGGGGCTTCCGTGGTGGCTCAGACAGTAAAGCGTCTGCCTGCAATGCAGGAGACCTGGGTTCAATCCCTGGGTAGGGAAGATTCCCTGGAGAAGGAAATGGCAACCCACTCCAGTACTCTTGCCTGGAAAATTCCATGGACAGAGGAGCCTGGTAGGCTACAGTCCATGGGGTCGCAAAGAGTCAGACATGACTGAGTGACTTCACTTCCTTCCTTCCTTAGAAGTGATAGTGAACCAGTTATAACATCTAGATGTAGAATTAATGACATACTTGGTAGAAGAGGCTGGAGTAGGAAATGGCAATCCATTCCTGTATTTCTTGCCTGGAAATTCCCATGGATAGAGGGGCTTGGCAGGCTACAGACCATGGGGTTGCAAAAAGTCAGACACGACTGAGTGACTAACATATTTGATAGAAGAGGGGCTTCCCAGTGGCTCAGACACTAAAGAATCTGCTTGATAGAAGAGGTAGATGATAAGATTAAGCTGAGGAGAACAAGGAGGGTGATACAATGCTGATTCATATCCATTCAAGTAAGTCTCCAAATTTCAAATTTTGTTTTTCTAAGGCAGTCAATAAGGAAATGGAGACCGAATGAAGATGGGCACACAATGCATTTGTGAGACTTCAGTTAGGAAAAACAACAACAACAACAAATAACACACCCTAGCTACTTCAACAGAGAAAATTCAATACAAGAAATTCATTAAACAGATATTGGATAACTTGAACAAAATAGGACAAAAGGAAGTAAGATAATAATTAATGAGAAAATGGGTTTTGTCTTCAGAGACAGTGGAACACATTGGAGTTTTCAGAAACTACAGGCCAAGAGTTAGGTCCCACATAAAAGGGATTGCCAGCCTCTAGCAGGTAACCCAGGAGGAGTCTTACAGACCTCAGGGCAACTAATATTTAGGAACTGAAAATATGAGTCCCACATAGCCATAGCTGAGGAGGAGATGACACAGTGTTGATGCGATACCACATTTGTTCAGAGGAGAGCTCTTGAAGAGCTAGTAGTCCACTTAGTCCTGGTAACCTTCTGGGGGTAGGGTATGGAAAGGGTAGGTGATGAAGATGGTTTGCAAAGAGCAAGATTATACTATAAGTGGAAAACCATTGCTGCAGCCAAGGTGAAACAATGTGCATGGGATGACTTTGATAGGAACAACAGGCAAACTGAAATCAGCAAGTCCCTTCTTTCTCCATCCTGCCCCCTCAGCCTCTCTTCAGTGCTTGTACTGAAAAAGCGTAAGAGGAATCCATACGACAAAGAAATATAGACTGTAGAATGCCCACCCCAACATCAAAAAAGTAAAGTATAAAAGTATAGATTTAGAGCTGAGTCAAAATGGATTTATAATTGGCATGGATATGACACATAATTTCAAACTCTAATTAGGACTGCTTACCCTGAGAAATGTCCTAGCTTTATGACTCAGTGTGTGAAAGAGATAGAGCAACATTTTACTTTATAACTATAGAGAGAGCAAGCTAAGTAGGGATAATTAAGCACTAAATAACCTAATAAAATAGTGGACTTTGCTGTGAGCTACTTTATAAACCCACCTTTAAAACCTGCTCTCCCTAAAAGGGATGGGGGCAGAGGCAAACACTAAAACCAAGAAGTGATATTGATATACTAGGGATGGTCATGCATTGCCCACTACTCCTTGATCCACAGGCAGACTGTTCCCCTTCCTTGAATCTGGGCTGGCCTTAGTAATTTGACCAATCACATGCAGCAGCAGTGACTTTCTGGGACACTGGAAACAAGGACAGGAGACTCTTTTCAGTTTCAATCCAGGCCTTACTGTCTTAGGGATCTCTGAGCTATCAAGTAAGAAGTCTGACTTCTTGTAGGTGCTCTGCCAAAGCCCCAAACATGTGAAACCAAAAATGTGGCTCCTCCAGCAGAAGCCTCTCCATGACGTCTATTGGCAGCATGTTGAATGCCTGAATTCATGACCCGGAAACTGATGAGACAGAATAAAATAATCATTGTTTTAAGCCAGTAAATTTGGGGATAGTTTATTATGCAGCACTAGAAGGTGCAACCCTCATACATAAGATCAGAAACCTGCAGAATTTCTGTGAGAGTCGGTAAATCCGCCTGCCATTGGAGAGAGCCGGGTTTGATCCCTGGGTCCAGAAGATCCCCTGGAGAAGGGAATGGCTACCCACTCCAGTATTCTTGCCTGGAGAATTCCATAGACAGAGGAACTTGTCCTCTACAGTTCATGGGGTCACAAAGAGTCAGACACAACTGTGTTACTAACGCTTTCACTTTTTTACTTTCATGCAGCATAGTTTCCAGGTTCCCAGTTTACTCCAAAAGGCCTTTTTTCCCCTTTATTATTCTTGAAAGGAGAACAGACAATAAAATGGGAGGAAATGATAGAAATATAAATGCAGTAAAATTCTATTTCTACTGCAGTCAAGTAAAATGCAGTAAATAAAACAAATACAAAGAAAAAAATAACAGAAAAGAATATATTTTTTCTGTACTCTCAAGGGAGAATAGACTCAGAATCAAGAGAGAAATGTGAGGTATTAAAATGAAAAAATATTAGAAATGGTGTAAAAACTGAAAGAAATTATCTAATTGTTTAAGACAGAATTAGATGCTTCTGATTTATTATAGGGTAAATATATTTGTGGAAGGCCATTATTTCTAGAATGACTGAGTTCAAAATTGAGATAATGATTTTAAAAGTAAAAAATCTATGTAGTGGCATCAGAAATCTGTAGCAGGGAAAGATGAGAGGGTCAAATATCACAAGGATGGGATGACTTAGGAGAAGAAAGTAATGATCGGCAGCTTTTTACCTGGAAATAATTGGTGATACAGAAATTGCAGTGTGAGAGATTTAATATAAGCCTAAAAGCTCCGAGTAAGTAGAGGAGGTTTTTTTTTTTTTTTTTTTTTTTCAGTCTTATATTCAAGGAAGATGGATTAAAATACAAGATCTTCCCAGAGAGGCTCCCTGATGAAACTTTAGGCTCTTAGGTGAAAGCACCATACTATACCTTAGAAAAAGGAACAAAAAAGAGTCTTAAACTAAATGCAACCCAGCTTCAATTCCTATCAATCCCTGATTGAATTAAAATGATCAGTCCCTCACTTTCTCTGGCTAGCAGTTAAAAAAGAGTGAGACCTCTCTAGAAAAAGATAATGTCATAATATTCAAAGTCATTAAACATATACCTCAGTTCAGCTAATGAATTATTTTGATGAGATTCATGTTTTGTTTTTATTTTGGCTTCAGAATGCCATCTGTGGAGGCAAACATGAGAAAGTGGTCACCCATGGTCCTTGTCTCACGGATGATCATGCTTTCGTATAATTCTTTCCCCTCCTGGACCTGCAGCTTTCTTCAACCAAGAGAATAACCCAAAGGTTCTGGGATGTTTCTCCCTTGATTATATACTCTGTTAAATAATGCTCTGTCTTCCTTGCAGATTCTCTCTAATGACTAGTCTTACTGGTTTGAAGAAGTAAGCTTCTATGTGGCAAACACCTGTGATGGAATGTTACTCAACCATAAAAGAATGAGATTTTGCCATTTTGCAATAACATGGGTAGACTTGGAGAGTATTAAACTTAATGAAATAAGTTAGATAAAAATGATGCTGTACATTTTCACTTGTATATGGAATCTAAAAAGTTACACAAGTGAATGAATATAAAATCAAAACAGACCCACAGATACAGAGAACAAACTAGTGGTTACTAGTGAGGAGAGGGGAAGGTGGGAAGGCAAGATAGGAGAAAGAATTAAGAGATAGAAAATACTAGTTATAAAATAAACAAGATACAAGAGTGTAATGTAGGAAATTCTGCGGTAGTCTGGTTGTTAGCACTTTCTCTGCTGAGGGCCCAGTTTCAATCCCCAGCTGGGGATCTAAGATCCCATAAGTTGTGTGGCATGACAAAAAAAAAAAAAAGTAATGTACAGCATAATGACATATAACCAAGATGTTATAATAACCTTATATGGAGTATAATCCACAAAAAATATTGAATTACTATGTTACACACTTAAACTTATGTAACTTTGTAAATCAGGTATACTTCAACAGGAAAATTAAAATTAAATTGAAATATGTAAATCAGTCAATAGATAAGTTCTCTAAAAAAGAAGAATTGAGAGCCTAAAATTAGAAAGAAGCCTTTCAACAGCACAGAGACTTGGAGGAGTACCCCAAGCTATAGAAGGAAGCTGAACCAACACCTTGGTTGAAGCCTTGTCAGACCCTAAGAAAAGGAAGTTAACTGCTCAAAATAAACAAACAGTACCAAAAGAGAAAAGCTACAACTCCCCAGCTATTAAGCAATACTTTCAAGGAAGACTTATTCTAAACTACAGACTTGAAAATGTAGCTTCAAAATTATAAAAAAAAAATAATAAAATATAATAAAAATGATAATAAAATGCGTATTATGCTTCCCTTGTGGCTCAGCTGATAAAGAATCCACCTGCAATGGGGGAGACCTGGGTTCGATCCCCAAATTGGGAAGATCCCCTGGAGAAGGGAACATCTGGCTACCCACTCCAGTATTCTGGCCTGGAGAATTCCATGGACTGTATATTCCATGGATCACAAAGAGTAAGACATGACGGAGTGACTTTCACTTCACTTCACTTCACAGCATATCATGAACTCACTCATTTGATTCCTATCTCACATTAAATTTACAATTTCCTTAAACTTTCAGCCAAGGAAAGAAAATATTCATGATTGGCTTGGGACTTATTGATTAATATATTTATCTAAAAATATGAGTATACCAAGGAGAATATCTGTTTAACAAGTTTTCATGTGTAATTCTTCGAATATAAATAATCACTATATATTTACAGAAATCATTATATTTCTATTAGTGACATCCTTTAAAAATTACTATGTTTATTTGTCAGGTTTATTTTATTTCTGATAGTTGCTAATTTCTTCAAATGTTGCTTTTATTACAGCATGAAAGAATATGTAGTTTCTAGCAGAAGTGATTTTACTAGGATTTTAAACATGTTCTGAAGTGACAAGATTATTTAAATGAATGAAGAAACTAGACAAATTAAAATCTTTATTTCGTAGATTATACCATGAACTGATTTCAATATCAAAATGAAACATAGAATAATGGATAATATAACATTATACCTGTTGGTGTCTTCTTTCTAATGTCAATCCTGAAATATGTTTTTCAACATGAAATATTTCAAGCTTTTCAACCAATATGTTTTGATGATTACCCCTTAGATAACTATGCTAACACTTTGCCTACATCACCATCCATGTTGGTCAAATCCGGAAAGAAAATGAGAAAAAGTTGGAAAAATTATTAGAAATATATTAATAAATATTTTTTTGCTTTTCTCCTTGATTGTCACCTGAGATATGTTGAGGAAGATGTTATGAGCTGCCAGTGACTGGAATTTGAAGAGTGCTTTAGAGTCAGTAATTATCATCTCAGCAACAGTTTCCAATTTTTATCATTTATACATTTATTTCTAAATTCAGAAACAGCAAGTTTTGAAGGAAAAAATATTTCTGTGGAGTCAATATGTAAATGTCAATGTTAGCCAAATTAATAAACTTCTGTATATGAATGTGAAAGTGTTACAGTCGTTCAGTCGTATCTGACTCTTTATGACCCTATGAACTGTAGCCCGCCAGGCTCCTCTGTCTTTGGAATTCTCCAAGCAAGGATACTGGAGTGGGTTGCCATTCCCTTCTCCAGGGGATCTTTCTGACCCAGATACTGAACCCTGGTCTCCTGAATTGCAAGCAGATTCTTTACCATCTGAGCCACCAGTATATGAACTAAATCTAATTTTTCTTAATTACTTTTTGCATGATTAGATGATATAGTTAATTATACTATGAAAATGATAAAGGAAAAAAATGAGTTTCAGAAAAAACAAAGACAAAAGAGGGCATTCCATGGAAATATTTGGTAATATCTCTTGAGGGATTAGCAGATCTTTCTAGAAGACCCAACTGCTGAGCTGGGATAACAGTAAAACATTGTAAGCCAAAAATTAAAAGTGAGGGAAACGATTAGTTACCAGAGTGGTCATAACAAATGGGAATTTCAAGCATAACAGTACAGACCAAGGTTTGGGTCACGGTCATGAGTTAAGAATTTAGTTTGTCAACTGTCAAAATAGTTGAAGTAATTACTTACTAGCATCAAGGCAAACTTGGAAACTTTCGGATGTCTTTTTTTTCTTTTTTCTGTTTTAACTTCAATAACATAACATACATTTTTCTGGTATTCCATTAAAGAAGTTTGTAGGAACTCAATTTGACTATTGTAGAGAGACTTATTTAACTTAGCAAGAAAGTTATTATTGAAGAAGTTGAGTGAAGAAGCCTGAAGCACAATTCTCTGGGATCCCTCTCTCAAACTATGACAGAGAACAAAAAAGCAGCCCAAAGAGAATATAGCATCTCACGCACTTCACACATTTCTTAACATGGTAGTGAAATATAGGATTGGCTAAAAAGTTTGTCCAATTTTCTGTACCATCTATGGACAAACCTGAACAAACCTTTTGACCAACCCAATACTTCCAGTATTCACTTTATGACACTTCAAAAATCCATTACCACCTGGATGATGTTGTTCAATATAGGTTAGATTGCTTTTAAGCCATTGCAGATACATGATCATTTTTGTTGTGAATGGCCATTTAAATTAATTGGCAAGACATTAAGAAACAAGTTTTGAAGATCAAAAATTTTTATGTAATAATTCTTTGCAGTATAATTAAAGATATTCTGTAGAGAACAAAACCAAAACATATAAAACAGAAAGTTATACTCCTGAAAATGCTATTTATAGACATTAGATGATCTGATAGTTTGTGACATGTAGGCAGAATTCATAAGATACATGAAATTCAGAGAGTAAATCAGAAACATAACTCATTAAAGATAGAATAAATGGAACATATGATTAAAAAGATAGAATGAACAAGAATGTTGCTTACAGATGGAAAGGATTGGAAAGATGTCATTGTAAGGGATGTATTTTATTAATTCCAGATTAGTATTAATAGCTGTATCATCCCTAGATTTCATCTCCCTCTACTGGTAACAACTGGTTATGATCTCATTCTGGTCCCATTCATGTTATTCCCCTAGACATAAACCACCACCACCACCAGAAACAGATTTAAAAAAAGAAAGCTGGGGGTGGGGGGGCGGTAGTATTCATCAGTTTGTCTGGGGAGATACAACTGTATCTCAAGGAGTGGTTGGCCTTGAGTCACTCTGATGGAGCAAGTATATGTTTGCTGTCTGTGTCTCATATTGTATGCAAATGATCAGAAGGGAAATCTGATATGGCAGAGAGAAAGAGGGAGAATATAAGAAGATTGGTTAATGCAGAATTAAGGTAGAGTGTTCTTTCTACCCCACGTTCACCGTGTCTTAAGTGTTAGCCAATCACTTATCTTTCCCTTTGTTTCTTGCCTTATTTCATATAATGTAATAGGCCATATGATCTCTGCATCTTAATTTGGTCTTGACCCCCAGCTCTGGGATAATGTGCTTGGCAATGTCCTTGGAAGGCTACCACAACATCAAGGTAACTTTCCAAATGACATTTCAGTGGTCCACCAGAGTAAAAGGAACTCTAATTAATAGGAATGTCATTTTCATCTTCTAGACTTTTGAAACAGCCTCCTTCAAATATTCAATATCTAGTTACCAAAGAAAATTGAAAATAACATTGCCATTTGGGTAGGGAACCTTTATAGGTAGACTGATATATTTATGGCTGATTGGGCAGTTTTTCTTAAAATGCCACAGGAAATAAGAATTGTCATTGTATAAATATTTTGGAAGATAAAACTATTATTAGTATATTCTGCAAGATCATGGTAGGTAGCCCTGTATATTTTTTTATTGGAATAATACTGCCTTTCTGAATATTGAACATAATTCGTGCCAGTCACCATGGCATATTATAATTAGGAACACTTATTTTTAAAAAAAGAATTGACATAGAGCATGTTTCTATTTTGACAATATTTTATAAAAAGTAGACATTTGATGAGAAAAAGATAGTTTTATATTTCCCATGAATCCAGCTTTATCTTTCAATGTAATCGAGATTTAAGCAAAGAAAACTGAAATACTGCATACTATTTTTAATATGAATATAGATTTATACAATTTATGCTGATTTTCTTAAGCAATAATAAAATCAATAGTAACCTTCAAAACTGGATATAAAAATAACCCCTGACTTCATTATAAAATTATGATTAAGTGGTTGAGCTCATGAGCTACAAAAAGAAACATGTTATCTATTACATAATGTTTGGAGAAATCTGGGTTGATTTTTAAATTGTAATTTTAAAAAGACGTATTACTTCAGAGTCAACCAAGAACTTCAGAATGGCATGTGAGAAAATCTAAAGATATTTATTTCCATTAAAATAAAATGGAATAACAATTGGTCATATCATATATGAACTCTGCTTAATGATTTGTTATTGGTGAAAGCCATTTCTTTTAAAACAGTAAAACTCAAACAAAATGTTCGTGTGTGTGTGTGTATATTCATATGTGCACATATACTATGAGCTACTCTGTTTAATGTATACGAAAGATGCCCCCTTTATTTCTGTTATTCTTCCAAATACTTCCTACATTACTTCTGCTTAATGTGTCGCAGAGACACTTGATACTATCCATGATGTGTCTCTGAAAATTGTAAAATTCTGGGCAAAATTGTTCGATGTATTAAGAGCTGCTGTTGGTAAGCCATGTAGAGCCCTTGGACAGTGTATTTTCAAAATTGGGCTGAGCTGCTTTCTTTTGAAAGTTATACTTAGTGAGGAATTTTCAAAATATCCAGAGCAATCTGTGTTAAATTGTAATTTTCTGTCACCTCACAGTATGAAGAGTTAAATGTGAGCAGATACAGAGCTGAGCATCAGAGCACTGATGCTCATAGGGGAAAGAACAGGCTGAGGGAGGTGGGACCGGCTTGATTTCCTGAGTGGATGTATAGCGTGCCTGAGGATGAATCGCTGGTTCCTTCTACTTCTATTGCTCATGAAGGTCAGGTCTGAAGCACCACAGATGAGGCTAGATCTTTTCATCTGTCCACTACTATGAAGAATAGGGTTAGCACACTTATGAGGAGGAGATACGTTAAAGTTCCATTCACGGTAGGAACTTTGTACCTAAATAAGCCTTAGTCCAAAATGACAGCTTTAAATAACAAATTGCTTTACTTCATAGGACAATTATTTCTCAGGGTAAAACATCCTCATGAAGGTGCTGGGCCATAATGGGTCACAGTATCTGCTACCCCAAAGTTACCTCTCAGAAACTGAAAAAGAATTTGTTTAAAATGAGGTTTGGGTGGATTCTGCCACATTATTGTTCAAGGTATCAGCATAAAGTACTAGGAGTCCTAAAAATACAGTCTTATCCTTAATTTAAAAAAAAAAAAGATAATAAAGTGAAGGCAAGTAAAATGTTAAATTTCATTTTTTTTTCCTTAGACAAAAGAGGAAAGATAGGTAGGTAGTTTCTGACAATTTTTGAGTCCTAATATATATTAGCCCCTTTACTGCTACTGCTAAGTCGCTTCAGTCGTGTCCGACTCTCTGCGACCCCTTAGACAGCAGCCCACCAGGCTCCACCGTCCCTGGGATTCTCTAGGCAAGAACACTGGAGTGGGTTGCCATTTCCTTCTCCAGTGCATGAAAGGGAAAAGTGGAAGTGAAGTCGCTCAGTCGTGTCCGACTCTTAGCGACCCCATGGAGTGAGCTGTTAAAATGCCATCTAATTTGTCACAGTATGTTCAGGTTATGCATTTTATACAGAAAACAGAACCAGAATGCTCAGATAACTTGTCAAGTTCTCAAACCTCATACTTGATGGAAGTGAAGCAGTGAATGCAATCCAGGTTGGTGTGATTTGGTAACTCATGCTCAGGATGATTGATTTTTTGAGAAAATATGTAGGAGATTGAACAAAATATAAATCAAGAAATTCTCAGTTGCTCATAGAAATAGAGAAAGAACAAGTCAGGATAATTGAACTTCATATGTATTCCCTAAATTTAACTTTCTACTAATAACTTCTGTTCTTTCTTTTATTCAAGGCACAGGAGGTATTTGGTTTAATCTTTCTCCCCAGCCCCTTACCCACAGAGATGGAGGTGCTAATGAGCAGTGAAATGGCCCAAAGGCACACATCAGGGAGCAGGAGGGACAGAAACAGGGGGCCTGGATAATCCAACCAAAAAATCAGCCCTTTAAATATTCAAAATACAATAGTTTTTTTACACTATCTGTATCTTGTAGCCTGAGCTAAAAAAAATAAATAGAAGTATGATTTATAATTTTAAGCTTCATCAACTAGGAAATCAAGTTAGACTTTCATTAATCACTCAAGCAAGAATTAAGATTTATCCATAGTTCCCTCCAGGCTATTAGAGTCAAAAGCAGTCACTGTAAGATCAAGGATATCTGCAGTCCTTCCTTTACTTGCTCCCTCCTTCCTTCCCTCCCTCCTTCCCTCCCACCTTCCCTTCCTTCCTCCCATCTTTCTCCCTCCCACCTCGCTTTCATGCCTCCCTCCTCCTTTCTCAGAGTTCATATGTGATGGAAGTGCCTTACAACCAGAATCAGCCATCCTCCTTCTACCCCTGCACCCCACCCCCACCCCACTCCATTCCAAATTTTTGTCCTTTGTTTTTCTCTCTAAGGGCTTCCCTTGTGGCTCAGACAGTAAAGAATCCACCTGCAATGCAGGAGACCTGGGTTGGGGAGGTCCCCTGGAGGAGGGCATGGCAATCCATTCAAAAAATAAAATTCTGGCTCTTAGTTGATCTATCTTATCGATAGATGTCTTAAATCATCTGCATATCATAATCTAAAATGTTCTTCTTTCCTTGTTATTAGGAAATTGACATTTCTACCATTAAAACTATTACCATTTTTCTTACAATATGCCTGCAACCTTGTTTAGCTAAATAATAACAAGTAATTTGGGATAAAATTAGTCTAAATCTTTGCTGTAATTTATTGATAAGTGTGTATTACACACTCATGCACACTTACAGTTTTTTGTCATCCCTACTCCTTTTTGCCAAGAGGAATACAGAACTAAAGCTTTTCCACTCTGTTTATTTTAAAAAGCTGTTCTTGGTTGCTAGCTTCAGTTACTGTAGTCAGTGCCTTGGGCCATCTGTGATTGACTTTCTCTCACAGTATGCCCTAATCTATCCTTTTGCTAGATTTATTCTTTCCTCTGGGTCTTGACTCAAACTATTAAATAACAGTATGCTATATTATGAATATTATTTAATTGGAAAGATATATATATATGCATATATATATGCATATATATATATACACACACACATATGTTTGTCAAAGCAAAAGACATTTCATTTTGCATTGAAAAATACTTCCTTGGACCAATTTACTAGATGATTTAAATCATCAATTTCACTCTATTAACATTAGTTTTCTTATATTTCTGCTCTGTGGAGGGCACCATCAAAATTGCAGTAACAAATCTATTATATCATGATGACAAATGATAGGAGGCATTGCAGTTGATCATCACATGAGAGGGTCTTTCATGTAAGAAATTACACTGATACAGTGGTAGCCTTCACATTCGCTCTCAACCAGGCTCTTCCAGAGGTTACAAAACAGTAAAGCCTGTTAAGAGCAACTTAAGATGGATGAATAACATGGTTTACGAATGAACTTAAAAGTTGTGGCAAAAATCTAGGGGGAGGAGAAAGGATAAGGTAGCACGTTGAGAACAGTGTACAGATGTGGTGGAAGTGGTTCCTAGCTGGGTCCTTGTTCCACCAACCATGTTCACATGTCCTATCACGCTCTCACACATAAGCAGTATCCTCTGATGATGAGGTTGAAATGGGGGGTTAGCAGGTAGAAAGTGCCTGGAGCCAATACACACTTTATATATGAGTAAGATGCAGGAGAGAAAAAAAAGCAAAAACATTTGTTGACCTGTTATGGATTTCTGTAATGTTAAGGACACTTGGGACCAGAATCAATATGACCAGAATGGAGCTTGATAAATGGAGGACATAAATATTGAGTGTCTTATGTGACTCATGTGTTTTTCTGTGCATTATCATCCTGTTCTCCATGTGTCCAATTAATTGTATCATGAATGTGTCTTACTTCTTGGTCCTTTATCCCTTTCTGACAATGTTCAGTAAATATATATTCTATCTACATTATTTATGTACATATATACTCTATTTACAATATTTATATATAACACATCTCTCAAACATCTTGCTTCTATACTTAGTTTTATCTATTATCCTAGTGTATTTACCTTTCTTTTTTTATAGCAGAATAGAATGTTCTCAAATAATACTTTAGATGCATATCAGAACATAAATTTTGAAGAATAGTATGAAGCTGGATGAATACTAACATATTTTTGCAGGAATATCAGGAATATTTGATAAGGGAGGAAATCTTACCAAAAACACACAAATAATTAAAGAAAAAATATTCTAAATATATATGCAAGTATGCCAATTTACTACCATAAGACCCAATGTTATTTAAGGGACATTATCTCAGATAAACTAATATTGGGTTTCGGTAGTTCAAAAGCATTCAAAAATATGTTTTTCTTTAAGCTCATCCTCTATGTAAATATTTCTAAAATACTTTAAAAAGCAAAGAGTCATGTCTGTCCTCTGTTTGCAGTCCTCATGTCTGTCAGACGGGTTTACCATATAAAGTTGACCAGTGGTCAGTCTGCCATGTTGTCCAGACACCCTTCATACCCTTAATTCCAGGCATTTCTCTGCCTTCTCTGTATTCTGTATCTAGGCAGGTTTGGCCTCAGGTACTGTCCACCAGGCACTCACTCCTGATAGCAATACTACCATCATATTGAGGAAGAGAAGAATCCTCTACTGTCTTGTTTATTAGCAGTATCATGGTGATCACAAGACAGAGCATGATTTGTGTGTGTGTGTGTGTGTGTGTGTGTCTTTCATATATTTTGTTGCTTTTGTTATAATTTTGTTGTTTTACCATTACATCATTACTGTAGAACAGCATTTTCAACCCGACCATACTCTGTGTTCATATGAATAGTGCATACATAAAATGTTCTCAACTGGAATATCTAATAATTAGATGAATTTATATAAGATGCAAAGAAATGTTAGCAGACATTGAACAGAGTGCAGGTTTGAAATAAGTGTATCCAGGTTCTCTCTTCAATTGTTGATAGACTGTATCAATACAGAGATTGGTGGAACTGGGCTTAGAGTGTGGTATTTTTCTTTATAACAGGAAGAAAATGTTATGGGATTGAAACCATTGTGAATAAACCAGAAAATCTCCTGATATTATGTGTACACATAATATTTTGAACCTTTAAAATTTGGGAGTTAGTTCTGTAATCTATTCTTTATCAGTTGACCCTCTTTCACTTTTAATGTATTATCATTTTATTTCACTTCCTTTTATGGGTTCACAGGATTGGAGATTCCTTTGATTTATATATTCAGGAAGTATTCAATTATGCACCTACTATGTGTCAGTAACCATTTTGACCTGGATATAGAAAAAAGGAATAAACATAAAGTATCTTATATTCTAGTAGAAAATGCTAATTGATCAATAGATAGGTGGAGGAGGGGAAGAGAGACAGGTGTCTCTTTGGAGGCCACATTTGAGCAGATCTCGTGTGAAGCGAAAGAATAAACTTTAGGATGGAGAGGCATTTTCCTTGCAAAGATCCTGAGGTGAGTTGTATGTAGCTAATCAAGAAGTATAGATAGAGGAAGCAAGTGTGACTGGAAGGCAGTGAAAAAAATGAGAGTAGTCAGAGAGTAACCCTAGGGAGACATAGCAAAGCTTGCCAGGGCACCTTACAGACCATGGCAAGATCTGTGACATCCTAAGTATAAAGAGAATCAAATGGAAGCCATGAGGAGGGCAGTGGCATGACTGGAATTATAGTTCTGAGGACTTAGTCTAGCTGTTGTGTGGAGAATACCCTCTAATGGAGCAAGGATAGACCACAGATAAAGCAACCATAGAAGATGAGGGATGGCTATTCATTGGAAGTAAGATATATATTCAGGGGTAGAGGTGATGAGAAGGAGTCAGAGGAAAGTGGAGTCAGTAAACCTTTCTACTTTTTTAATATAATGTAGATACAAAGAGATAAAAGCTAAGGTTTACTGAACTAGAACCATTAAAATCATTAATAGGTTTTGAATAGTAGGTGTGGAGAAGAGTTAGCATTTCAACATGTTACTTTTGAGATGCATGATAGACTCACAAGTTGAAATGTCAAGTAACATTTGGGTTAAACTTTAGAATTCAGAGGAGTGTCAAAGATAGTAATTTGTAGTAACCAGCATATAAAGTTGATATTTAAAGCCTTGTAACTGGATGGCATCACTTGCAGCACAAATCTATATAAAAGGGAGAAGTCAAAGCTTCAGAGTTGAAAAGAAGAATCAGCAATGGATATTGAGAAATAGTATTTAGTGAGGTGAAAAAAAAATCAGGCAATTGGAGCTTCCCCAAAATCAAATAGTGTTTTAAAGATGTAGGAAGTAAGCAACTGTGTTCAATGCAACAGAGACACTGACTAAGGTTATGTGTAAGAATGAATCATGTATTTTGGATTGTAGGATGCATTAGTGACTTTGACAAAAGCAGAGTAAATGATGGTGAAAGCCCTAATGAAATTGGGTGAAGAGAGTATGGGATAAAAGGAAAAAGATAAGTACATTGATATTGTAGTATCTTAGGGTCCACCCCTCAAATAACCTTTTCTTTTCTACTTGGGTTATGAACAAGTTGAGATATAAAACAAAGTAGATAGCAGGTACAGAACCAAAACAATATCTTCATTCATTCTAAAATCTAAAGTGAGCCATGTAAGGACTTTACTGGAGGTCCAATGGCAATCCACTGGAAGGATTTCACCTTCCAGTGCAGGGAGTGTGGGTTTAATCCCTGATCAGGGCTCTAGGATCCCATGTGCCTCGTGACCAAGGGACCAAAAACATGGAACAGAAACAGTGTTGTGGCAGATTTGATAGAGACTTTAAAAATGGTCCACATTAAAAAAAAAAAAAAACCTAAAAAATTACAGTGAACCATTAGCTTTATATCTGTTAGCCAGAAGAGTTTTCCTGGCTGAATGTCAGAATCATGGGCAGACTCAGTCCTAGATTGTCCTAGAAGGCCTTATCCTGAAGGACCAGTAAAATGCAAGCATCTTGCAGGACATTCATATCCAAGAAGAAAACGGTAGTTATGCTGAGTGTATTTAACAAATAAAATCAATGGGAACAGCCCCCTGCTCAGATAGAGTTAAAAAGGCACAAAGAATCCAGAAATTATAGTAGCAAAGATTCTTTCAGAGGAAGGAAACATCAGTCATGAGAAACAATCATTTATCATTAACAATATTCAATGGTGTGAGGATGTTTTCTATAAAAATGAGCAAAAATGGAGTTTAGCTAGAAGGAAAGATGAGCTGAAGGAGTTTTTATAAGATATGAGATATAATAAACATTGTGTGTGATATTCTGTTTTTTCATTCTTAACATATGCAAATTCATGCTATTTTGTTGTATATACATTAATTTGTTAATTACCTGTCTCCCCCACAAGAATGTTAGTTCCGTAAGGGTACAGATTTTGTTTCACATTTTGTGTAAACACAAAATCTGTAGGTGAGCCTGGCATACAGTCAGTAAATAATTGTTGAATGTCTTAATGATTTATTGAGTATACTGTCATAGTGATAATTTAGGCTATTGGAAAGTACAGTATAGTATAATCAGCACTTGATATAGAATCAGAATACAAGGATTCTACTCACAGCTCTAATATTTATGTCATCCTGGGTAAACATTTTAACCTGTCTGAGTTTTAATCTTTTTTTTTTTCTTCTGAAAAATGGGGATTGATATAATTATTTTCTTTTGGACCTCAAAGGGATACTTTAAAAAGCAATTTATATGATAAATCTGAGAGATTTATCCGAGAGAAAAGATCAATTGTGGAATATCATTCTGTGCCTCTGTTTGTATACCTACAACTTTTAATTTACCTTTAAATCAAGGTATTATACAATTAGGCTGACACTGAAGTTAAACTATTATTTGCAAATAACCAGTTGGAATGTGGTGGTTTTACATTACAAAATATATGTCTCAGTAAGACCATAGACTTTGTCATGCCATCCTCTACGTGTTTCTCAACTGACTTTAGCTTTTAGAAATAATCGTTATTTAATAATAGCCTTTCCCTTCTCCAGGGGATCTTCCAAACCCAGGGATTGAACCCAGGTCTCCTGTTTGCTGGCAGATTCTTTACCAGCTGAGCCACAAGGGAAGCCCAAGAATACTGGAGTGGGTAGCCTATCCCTTCTCTAGAGGATCTTCCAGACCCAGAATCGAACGGGGATCTCCTGCATTGCAGGTGGAGTCTTTACCACCTATGATATCAGTGAAGCCTTAGAAATAATCTTTATTTAATAATGCCCTTGGAATTTCATGATGATACACATTAGAACTCTTACTTTCCCATCTCAAAATATGGATAATAGCTGAGAAATAAAGAAATTCCTGATGATGATGCATAAGCAGAAAAGGCAGTAGGAATCCATCATCATGGAATAGTGCAAAGTCCTATGAAGGCACAACAATCCTGGGCTAATTGGAGTTTTAAGTACTCTGGTCTTTGTTACTAGATACTGTTTTTATCCTTATTACTGTCACCAGTAAGCAACACTGAATACAGATGAAATTCTAACTTTATTCCTTTATAAAGGAAAGTTAAGCAGTCTAGACTCATTTCTGTATCTCTTGTTAACTTTCTGCATTTGAATCCTGCAAAAAGACACCAAGAAGCAAATTTCCAAGGCACTCTATAACTTCCTATTGATTCTACTATCATTCAGCCATCATTTCTGACTACAAATTCGTTTGTATCAGAGGGGGTTAAGACAATGAGTTTAGATTAGAATAAAAATCCTATGGACAAGTCTGCCTCTTTGAATTGTAATTGTTGATAAGGCAATCATTGTCACTGTTGCCCTACACCAGAAAACCATAGCATAGACATAAGGTGGACAAAGCAGATTGAACCACTTTCTGTAATTGCACATGCCTATGGTAAATAAATAAGTAAATACAATAACAAAAACTTCTGAGTAGAATAACAAACATAAAATGTGAAGGGTTAACACATTTATTTGCCAAAATAATCTCAGTTTATCTCTTGGAAGGAAATATGTATTGTCACAGCAAGGGATTGTCTGGTCAGAGTAGCTAATGAATCATGAATACAAAAGGAAAGAAAAAAGACATGTGCTAATCTCCATCACTGAATGTTTTCAGAGGCTGTCATAACAAAACTCTTTGTAGCATATAGTGAGACACTTCTCAAGAAGCTTAAGAAAAGGTTTGGGATATAGAGATGCTCCCGTTCAAAAAAATGAAGTGAGGGAAATTTTGCTTTTGCCTTTTCCCCTTTTCCTGTTAGGCATTTCATGCCCTGTCTTCACTTCTTTTTAGTATTGATCCTAAGGAGTCTTGAATCCAGGAGTTGCTGAGTATAGTGCTTCTGATTTGCCATTTATTTTGTCAGTGACCAGAGAAGCACTGGAGTAGTGATCATATACTCCATCCCTAAAAAAATAGCTATCAATTGGCTTACTAGGTAACTTAACCCTTATGTGCCTCCTTTCTGCATCTGTGAGATCAGGTTAATGGGTTTATTTCTCAAAAACATTTTGAGTACTAAATGGCATGAAATTAAGTCATACTTATTACAAGTCTTTAGACCAGTGCCCAGAAAAGTGTGTTCTATATAACAGTATACATGAAAGTATGCCATTATGTATTAATATATAGTGAGTTTGAAAGTTTGAGAGGCCCTTTGAAAATCCACACCTTATCCTTTAGACATTTGGCTTGGAATTATACTTATTTATATTGCATCTCCTACTTTAGATAGTATAATAAAGCAAGCATCTACTGATAATATGGAAAAAAAGCTTCTAAAATGAAGAAAATATGTAAAAGAATGAAAATGTTGACTGATGCAGTCTTTGATAAAAATCAAAACTATTTAGCAATATCATCCAATAAACCTTGACTATGTTGATTTTGATCACAGATTATGATGGTGAAGATTGTCTTTGAGATAAATCCATTTTGCTTTTTTCTTCCAGGATGAAAAATCAGCTTAATTTTAGTTGTTTTAAATCTGTGTCCTTGCAAACAAAGCATAAATTCACTTTGTAGAAGAGATGAAAAGTTCAAGACTCAGAGACACTGAGAGACATGACTGCCTTCCGATTGCAAAGAGAGCAGAGCCTCCACAGAAGGGACTTAAATGATGTTTCTAATGTAGGTTCAGACATTTCTGTTAGACTTTTCCAAGTGTTATCTGAGACCCAGAGACATACTATGTGGGCTTTACTTGCCCAGAGATCACTGCATTAACACTGATATCGGTAGTGCATCATTGCTACTTGAGTTCTTAGGGCCAGTAATATTAGGAGGCGTCTGTTACATAATTGTACTAATATATCATATCTTAGTGATATATTAAGCAACAGTGTAGACAGAGTTGAACATGCATGAGTCTTTTAAATCTCTACCTTCCAAAACATTGGTGGCAATGGGCGATGACTGACAATAATGGATAGACTATATGTGTGCTCAGTTGCTCAGTCATGCCCAACTTTTTTGAAACCCCACAGACTAGTTTGCCAGGATACTCTGCCCATGGGAGTTTCCAGGAGAGAATACTAGAGTGGGTTGCCATGCCCATCTCCAGGGAATCTTCCTAACTCAAGAAACAAACCCATATCTCCTGCGTCACCTGCATTGGCAGGCGGATGCTTTACCAATGAGCCAAATGGGAAGCCTTGAATAGACTATATACTTCAAATCTTAAAACTTAAGGTTTTAAGCCAAGTTGATGAAATCACAACATATAGCATCATTATACTCAGAGACTGGTTACCTATTTTTTGGGGGGATGGGGAATGGTAGGCATGATTTTAAGATGTCCCTAAGATTACCACCATTTGGTTTAAAGTACCCTAGAATATGGATGAAATGGTGAGTATGACATAGTTCCCACCTGTGATTAGGTTTTGTTTTATTACAAAGGCAACAGCTTTGCAAATATAACTGATATCCTCAACCCACTGTCTTTGCATTATTCAAAAAGAATATTATCCTGAGTTGGACTATCCTAACACCTTCTGAAAGGAGTTCAGGGTGGAGTGCAAAAACGAGGCACACTGTGCAAGGGGAGAAACTGACAGGACAGGTCTTCAGATAGTTATGTTCAGCAACCGATTTTATGAGCCCGATTCTTGTATCTCCCCATATCTAGAAACGCACTAAAATCCTTCATAGTGATGACTGTTCCTCATGACTACCAAAGCTTCATGAGACTAGCAGAAACCTTCTGGAAAAATATGTGCTTGACTGCATGTATTCCCACATCACCAAAATCACATATATACTGACCCCACCTCCTGCCTCTTTTGGAGCAGTTTCTCAGAGTTCTCTAAGGTGTCTCCCAGGCTGCAGTCCTCTTTTTGCCACAAATAAAACTTAAATCAAAACTCTCACACTGTGCATCTTTTTATTTTTTAAGTCAACAGGATCACCCTCAGATCTCTGCCATGCGGTACCCTCCATAGGCACTGTTCAACATGGATACTTTCTTCTTCAAGACCAGATTTAAAAAAAAAAAATTCTTTCTCTAAATCTCACCCTTCAGGAAGGGGTGAGTCCTTTTTAAGCATTTATTTTCTCCCCTTGCACAGTGTGCCTCGTTTTTGCTCTCCACCCTGAACTCCTTTCAGAAGGTGTTAAAGGTCAGCAGCTGCAGCAGCGTAAGACTTAATCCTTGTAGAGGTAAGTAGGTAGATGGCAACTGCCCATGGAAGTATCAGTTCGTAATTGATGATCTCTTGGAGCTACAAGTGTGGCTTGGCTGGCAACCAGCAGGAGAGCAGTGTCTTCAGTTCTACAACTGTAGAAACTGCATTTGTCCATCAACTTGAGGGAGCTAAACAGCAGAGATATCCCTCATCAAGCCTCTTGATGCATCCTTCCTAGCCAACACTTTGATTTCAGCCTGATCTCTGGCTTAAATCATAACAATAATTTTCCAATTGCACATCTAAACTTAACTTTAGACTCCCCCAACTTTTTTTGGTAGCGTATTTTAACAAAGCAGATAAATTGATTTTCCTAATGTAGAAAAACACTCCTATGCTCAGAATTCTCCAATGATTTCTCATCTCTCTCAAATGAAAACTAAAGCTCATTAAAGTTTAAATATCCTTTAATTTTATCTCCTAGTTGGCAGTGTCCTATCTGCTCTCCCTAATACAGCTTATATACACCTCTATTCCCCTTTTCTATTTTATTTTCCTCCAGAGAACTCTTTGGAATGTAAAATTCCGGGCACTTATTCATCTATTTAATTTATGTTATGTCTCCCCACCACAACCCCACCCAGCTTATTGAAATGTGTGCGCCATGGGAGCAAAAGTGTTAGTCTGTTCTGTTTGCTAACATAGTCTTAAGTGCCTAGAACAGTGTTGATGACTAAAAGTTAGCATTTCATCAATGTTTGGTGATTTAATAAATACAAACATTCAGTTTTTCTAGGCTGTATTTTGGTAAGAGGAAGCAGGGTGGTGTCTTTTAGAAAGGCAGCTCTAGTAGTGTAGCTGCTTAGAGAAAACATGTTCGTGCACACTTAACCATATACAAATGGGACATGTGTTCCTTAACTGTTTAGAATGTCTGAATTCCCAGTATGACAGAGAGGAGATGTCTCAGAGAGTTTAAAAGATGATGAATAGTTATTCTGTATTTATTTGGGTGTGACTTTGATCTCTGCTTCCACACTCAAAAGAGGCACTGATAAACTTTTCCAGAATTTGATTCAGATCTGAACATGTGATGTGTTCTCTTTATCATACCCACTCATTTGCTAACAACCGGAGGAAGAAATGTGCCTCATGATTTTACTGAAGAATGATAGGTAGCTAGAGTCTATCTTCAGGGATAATTTGTTCCAGTTCTGCAAAAGGTCGACAAATGACCTAAAGAAAAAAAAAAAAAAAGCATAATGGAATCACAATGATTACATCAAGTCTGTTAAGGACTATATACCCAATATGACATCTTACATTCAGACCACCACCTCTTTATTCCCAAGGTTATGCAGATGGCAGACCATAGACAATTGTTCAACACTGTTAAAAAGAGACCAGTGCTGGCTGGAGCCTGGTGTTTGCTGAGTCAAAATTCCACTGTGTGACGTGTCCTTGTTGTTGCAAGTATCTCTTTCGTTTAAAGTAATAAATCTCTTTTAAAAAATAGTAGACTCAGATTGTAATTGTTTGATTTTGTCTTATCTATAAAGGAGATTCTTTATGCGTTAAATACACAGGTCAGTGGAGGTAGGACAGGAGACATTGTACTACTGAATACATAGACATCAGCTGGAAGCCACCATCAGATGTAGCAACTACTCTTGCTTAGAAATTTATCCCAGACTCCGATTAAGATGGAAATAAGTATCATGTATATTTTGGCAGCACACCTCTTAGAGCTCCTGACCTCCGTGACATTTGCTTGATGTCTAAATGATTGTCAGTTTGTATTTGTTATAGTTCATTGTATTATTCATTTAAGTCAGAATGGTTCTAAGTTCACACACCTGGGGAGGGCAAGTTTCATTTTATCTAATGGGAAGTTTTCTCTAAGATGTCCCTCAGTGGGAAAATCTGGGTCTATTTTTCCTACATTAACCAGCAATATAATACATAAATGGATTTTACAGTTCAGATCAGGCTTTCACTGAATAAAGCCTTCATTACCTATGTAGTAAAAACAGTTCAGTTGTTCAAGGATGATTATACAACCAGAATTATTGTATTTATATAACACTGTGTGTTTATTGCATTTCATTTCATATTCAGACACACAATACCCTATCTGTATTCCAGGAAGGAAAAAAAGAAAACTCTGTACACATAATTAAATCCAATAAAATGTAGTCAAATTTAAAACTTGAATGCAAAAAGTTACTCTAACTATAATTTCAACAACTTAGAGAAGATCCCATGAAAGTTGACCATTTTGCATGACTTTGCTTGAAGTTCATAACGAAGAAATAGGGAAACATAAATTTTCCTATCTTCTTCCTACTACTGTACCTCACTTACAGTAAACCACTTATAAACTTCTAATTTTCTGAACTAGAAAAAATACAGAAATGGGTTTTAAAATGTGCAGCATCTTCTTTCTCTATGATCTGAAAGTTACTGGAATTACAGCATCATAGAAACATCGTCACCAATTTCAAAGCCTTAACCTTTCCTTCTTGAGAAGAAGTATTAATCCGGTAATAGAAAAGAGTGTGCTGTGCTTAGTCACTCAGTTGTGTCTGACTGTCTGCAGCCCCGTGGACTGTAGCCTGCAAGGCTCCTCTGTCCATGGGATTTTCCAGGCAAGAATACTGGAGTGGGTTGCCATTTCTTACTCCAAAGGATTTTCTGGACTCAGGGCTCAAACTTGTGTCTGTTGTGTCTCCTGCATTGGCAGGCAGATTCTTTACCACTAGTACCACCTGGGAAGCCTGATAGAAAGGAGACTGTAATATAATGTAACAATTCTGATGATAACTTTCTTATGAAATTTAAAAGCTTGTTTTCTGACTGCAGCTTTTGTCTTTATCATGTTAAAATTAATGTAAAAAAATGAGAACTTTAGCATTTTAGTATACGTCTATTGTGGTTGTTAATCAAAGCATAGAGTAAACTAAATATAACCATGCCCATTAATCTCAGTTTTCAACTGCTGGAATTTAAAAACAACCTTTTTTACTCGTTGATTGAGTAATTGGAGTGCTCATTGAGTACTTAGAAGAGATTAATGAAAAGCCAGCATGTGAAAACTGAACTAACCTTTCACTAATTAGTTTTCTTGACCTCTGTGACATTCACAAAGAGCATTAAAGCAAAGCATATAATAACAAACATTTTCTTTTTCTTTGGATATAGTTTGATCTATGTATTGTTGCTTTGTACTTTTTTAGACTTTCATAAAATCCATCAAAGTACAGAATAATTTGCAAATTAGTCAGATTAGTCATTAGTCATTAACTAATACAGATTAGTTATTAACAGTTCTTAATAGGCCTAAAATAGGCAAAGTCCCATGTTGTTATTAAAAAAAAAAAAAGACTAGACTGAAAATTCTAAGTTTATAGTGACTATCAAGGGCAAAGTAAACTAAAGTATCACCTAAGATTTTTATTGGGTAAGTAACTTTGAATGATTTATAGAATTGAGATACATTTTACCCAGAGATAACCATGATTCTTTTTTTTAATCACCATTACAGACGGATCTAAAAAATGTTACTTTTTGAAAGTTATGTTTCAAACTGCTAATAATTCTTGTGCTTTTCCTCTATAGTTTATTCATGTTTTTATAACATTTTTTAGTATATATATTCAGGCATATATATAATCCTAGCCAATGGCACAAAGCCCAAGTGAAACCAAGTGAGAGACTTGGAAGCCTTCAGCTCCTCAGTGAGTGATTTGAGATCTCTGAATTTATTTTCTAACTTTCTATTAGCTTTTTCTTATTAATCCAAAATATGTACACATGCAGCCAATCCTAAGAGAAATATTATACCTAGATTAGTTTCTATTTCTCCTACAAGAACCTATCACCTTTTTTCAGTAGCAATGAAAAACAATCTATACACCTGCTACCTTCATATATTTATACACCATCAATATTAAATATCCTTGTTCTATTTTGTTTTCTGAAACTTTATCATGGCTAATTACTCCCAATATCCTTAAACTTTCTCACTTTGGGCTTTATAATAAAACTGTGTTGATTCTCTCACCTTAAGGGGCAAGATTTAATTTCTTTTGGTGTCTCTACTTCTTTTGTTCATGATTGGTAACTTTGTGAGACAAAATATTCATATTTTAGAACAGAAGTCATATAAAGTATAGTCCCAGGTCATACTGAAATTAATTCACAATGGAATTTCATCAGTTATAAAAAGCTATCTGGAAAATTCCCAAATTTTAAACAAGGTACTTTGAAATAACAAATGGATCAAAGACGTGCCAAGGCATCATTTTAAAATTACATATTTGAATTAAATTAAAAGAGAAATGCAGAGAATCAAAAGAAGAGACATCTAAAAATAATGATTTAACTTTGAATATTTGGAAACTAGAAATAGTAGAGAAAAATTAATCTGAAGTAACTAGAAGAATAAAAATAAAAACTAGATTAAAAATTATTGAAATGGAAAACATGAAATCAGTATAAAAGTTATCAAAGCAACAAGTTGATTCTTTGAAAAGATAATAAGTCAATGAATTTCTAGTCATTAGATAACTAAGAAAAAAAGAACTTACTAATATCAGAAATGAAAATATGGTGATCGCTAATGATCCCATGCACATTAAAATGATAACAAAACACTATTATGGACAATTCAATACTTACAGTTTGATAACTTTGATGAAAAGAGACCAATATATTGAAAGAGAAAATCTCCCGAAACTCATAAAAAAAAAAAAAGGAATGGATAATCTGAATAGGTCTCTATTTATTGATTTGCACGGGGTGGAGTCTGCATGCTCAGTTGTGCCCCAACTCTTTGCGACCTCATGGACTGTAGCCTGCCATGCTCCTCTGCCCATCAAATTTTCCAAGCAAGAATACTGGAGTAGGTTGCCATTTTCTACTCCAGGGGATCTTCCTTACCCAGGGATTGAAATTTAATCTCTTGCATCTCCTGCTTTGGCAGGTGGATTGTTTACCAACTGCACCACCTGGGAACCCCAGTATATTTATTTGTTAAGGGAATTTAATAAGCAAATAATAATCTCCCCAAACAGAAAGAACAGTTGCAGATAGATTCCCCATAAGTGAATACTGTCAAAAATTTAAGGAAGAAATTATACTAGTTCTCTACAATTTTCCCCCAAAAATAGAAGCAGAAGGAAAGCTTTCTAACTCATTAAACCAGAGAAAGAGATTACAAAATAGGAAAATACAGGGTAAAATATTTCATAAGCAAAGTTGTAAAAATCTCTCCAATTTTAGCAAATGGAATGCAATCATATATAAAAGAATTATATACCATGATCACTGAGATTTATTTCAAGTATGCAAGGCAGTTTCAACACTTGAAAATCAATTAATGTAATCTATCATTTTAACAAGCTAAAGAAAAATTGAATGATTATATTACTAAGTGAACAAATAAAAGCACTTGGCAAACTCATCACCCATTCATGATGACAACTCTCAGCAATCCAGGAGTAAAGGGAAATTTCTTCAAGTTGATAAAGAAAACCAACAACAACAACCAAATACAGCTAACTGCGTACTCAGTTTTAAGAAACCAGATACCTTCTCTATAAAATTGATAACAAGACAAGGATGTTCTTTCTTATCACTTTTATTCCACATCTTACTCAAAGTCTTAGCAAATGCAATAAGACAGATGAAGGAAACAAAAGTTTACAGATTGGAAATGAATAAGTAAAACTTTGTTTACAAAAGACATGATTGTCTCTTTAGAAAAATTCGAAAGAGCAACAAGAAAAATTGATTCTTGAACTAATAGGTGATATAGCAAGGTGCAGGATACAAAGTTAATACACAAAAATGAATTGCTTTGCTGTATGCCAGCAATGAACATTTGGAAATTAAAAGCACAGTGCCATTAAATTATAACCAAAATTAAAATATTTAGGTATAAATATAATAAATAAAATATATATACAAGACCTTTAAAAGAGAACTATAAAACTGATGAAAGGAGTTGAAGACCTAAATAAATGAAGAGATATTCCATATTTATGGAGAGCATTCCCTGCTTGTATTGAGTAGGACTCAATTTTGCTAAGATATCAGATCTTCCCAACTTGACCTGTAATTTGACAAAATCTCAAGGAAAATCCCCGTGAGTTATTTGCTGGATATCACCAATCTGATTCTAGAGTTTACATGGAAAGGCAAAAGACCCAGAACAACAGATTCAACACTAAAGAAAACAGCTAAGTCAAAGGACTGACACAACCTGTCTTCAAGACTTACTAAAAATCTACAATCATAAAGACAGTGATAATGGCAGAAGAATAGACAGAATAATGAAACAAAAACAGAATAAAGATAGCAGAAAGACAGCCATACAAATATAGTCAGCTGATTTTGGGAAAAGTAACAAAGACTATTAAATGGAGAAAGAATATTCCTTTCAATAATCCAATTGAGCATTAAAATAGACACATGCAAAAAATTCTATATGTAGGTAGAAACTAAAATCTATAAAATATTCTTGAGAACTTTGCGTTCATGACATCTGCTAATTGCCTCTCCACTTGTTAAAGTCACTAAATGATAAAAATGGTACCATTTAAATAGCTTTGTGTAATTTTAATTAAAAAAAAAAAAGCAGATGAGTAACACTTGGACCTACAAATAACTTATTTATGGTAGAAAGTATTCAAGACGGTCCCTGAAGGTTGCAGGAGGATCCTCCAGCTGGAGTCAGTGGGGCTCCATCCGAGAACAACATCATGGTTTGGAACGCGGTCATTTTTGGGCCTAAAGGGACCCCGTTTGAGGATGGAACATTTAAGCTTACAATCGAATTCACTGAGGAATATCCAAATAAGCCACTGACGGTTAGATTTGTCTCTAAGATGTTCCATCCAAATGTCTGTGCAGATGGTAGCTTATGTCTGGACATACTTCAGAACCGTTGGAGTCCAACCTATGATATGTCTTCCATTTTAACATCCATACAGTCTCTACTGGATGAACCCAATCCCAATAGTCCAGCAAATAGCCAGGCTGCTCAGCTGTACCAGGAGAACAAGCTGGAGTATGAAAAACGTGTTTCTGCGATAGTAGAACAGAGCTGCCGTGACTGTTGACCTGGGTGGAAGAAAAGCAGCAGCAGTCATTAGGAAAATATGTGTTGATGTGTTTGTCATCTTCCTGTTCTTCAATGTCATTACATTTACTTTATTAAAAGCAAAATAGCTGTTAAAAAAAAAAAACTCCCCAATTCCCCAATATGAATTTCATAGTAAAAATAGTTCATTTTTTTCCTCTTTTCCAACTTTACTTTTTGGGAAAAAAAAAAAAAAAAGATTTCACATAGGAATATAGAATGTTGTTTGAGGTCACATATAAAATTTGAGTGCATTTTGTTAAATCAGGATCCATTTACTCAAGATTACCCTGTCTTTAGACCAGGGAATATTACTATCTTGTCCTACTTTATCTTATAAAACCAAGACACCTAGTAAAATGAGTATAGTCTCTTTTCTCCAAAGATAATATGTAGTGAAATGATAAAATATATGACATGGGAAAAAAAAGCTCAATTACAGAGCATTTTCAACTGAAAAACTGCAGTGCATTTACCTTATTACTTAATAGCATAGTACTGTACAGCTGCCATAAAAATAAATGATTGGCATGTTATATATTTAATCCTGCCCAAGATAAAAGCCAGTTAAATAAAACTACAGATTTTTGGTGACTTTGCATCTCATCTGTTAATTGATTCAACATTTGGACTGTGCTATATACCAAGAAATCTGTTGGGCCTGGGGTAAGAAGATAAATAAGATTTCTTTTCCACAGGTGTTTGATAGTGTTACAGTTTAAAGAAAAGAATCAAGCTTAATTACAATAATTCATATAATATACAAAATATTACCAGCTTCCAATTATACTTGAGTAACAATTAGACTATCATTACTCCTATCCACATGGCATGGTCAGAAAGAAATATTCTTCCACACAATTTGAAAACCTTTCAAATATCTGGGAGCATAAAAGAAAATGTGTTCAGTGTGGCTGGAACATTCAGTGTAAAAAGGATGACAGCAATTGGTAACTTGAGGCTAGATTATAAAAGTATTTACACTTGGCTACCTGGAGAAGGCCTTGGCAACCCACTCCAGTACTCTCGCCTGGAGAATCCCATGGACAGAGGAGCCTGGTAGGCTGCAGTCCATGGGGTTGCGAAGAATCGGACATGACTGAGCTACTTCACTTTCACTTTTCCTTTCATGCATTGGAGAAGGAAATGGCAACCCACTCCAGTGTTCTTGCCTGGAGAATCCCAGGGACGGGAGAGCCTGGTGGGCTGCCATCTATGGGGTCGCACAGGGTCGGACACGACAGAAGCAACTTAGCAGCAGCAGCAGCATACCTGGCTACCGCTGAGTCAGCTTCCTAGGTGGCACAGTGGTAAAGACTTCTCCTGCCATTACAGGAGATGCAGGAAATGTGGTTTCAGTCCCAGGGTCAGAAAGATGCCCTGGAGTGGGAAATGGCAACCCACTCCAGTATTATTGCCTGGAAAATTCCATGGACAAAAGAGTCTGGCATACTACATCCATGGGGCCGTAAAGAGTTGGACACAACTGAGCATGCATGCATGCATACACATATACAATGCCACGGAGTCATTTCTGTAAGATTCAGGGATCCCAATAAATGAACCATAAAAGAATAGTGACTGTATACATATAGCCTCTGAAAATTCAATAAACCATACAGTTGGCCCTGCATCAAGAGCTTGTTATCTTCAAGGGTTCCTGGACCCAATCTCCTGAAGATAATGAAGAAGTGAAGGGCAGTCGCTCAGTTGTGTCCGACTCTTTGCGACCCCATGGACTGTAGCCTACAAGGCTCCTCTGTCCATGGAATTTTCCAGGCAAGAGTACTGGAATGGGTTGCCATTTTCTTCTCCAGGGGATCTTCCTGACCCAGGGATCGAACCCAGGTCTCCCACATTGCAGGCAGATGCTTTACCATCTGAACCACCAGGTAAGCCTGCAGGTTCTGAAGGACAACTCTATTTACAAAGAGTTTGAAGATTCTAAAATATTGCCTATATGGTTAAACACAGAGCTTCCCTGGTGGCTCAGATGGTAAAGAATCCACCTAGAATGCAGGAGACCTGGGTTCGACCCCTGGGTTGGGAAGATCCCCTGGAGGAGGGTATGGAAACCCACTCTAGTATTCTTGCCTGGAGAATTCCACGGACAGAGAAGCCTGGCGGGCTATAGTCCATGGAATCGCAAAGAATTGGACACAACTGAGCGACTAAGCACAGCACATGGTTAAACACATGAGCAATATTTTTATATCAAAATAACACTAGAGTTCAAAATAATCATGTTTAAGGTTTATGTGTGCACTAAAGTTTTTTTTTTCAAGTATTTTTGAAAAATATTTTTCAAACTTTTTATTTGATCATTTGCTTTTAGTAACTGTCTCTATAATTTCTTAAGCCTTATCATCCATCATTCTTGAATGTCGTTGTCTTCTGCCTCCTTATAAAAATGAAATCCATACTATAATACTTGAAATATTGATCCTACTAAGATATTCAAAATGGGACACTGCAGTTTTTATAGGTAATTTTATCCAAAGGGGTTGTGATGGTAGAAGAATTATCATTGTATGAAGTGTAAGATCCCTGCCTATTTGCACTTCAAAAATTAGAGAATTGGTTACATGTTTAATGACTGATATGCAATTTCAAATCCCTTCCTCCAATCTTGGCTCTTTATTGTAAGAATCTGGTGGAATTCCTGGATGTAAAACTCATGAAAGGGTGCCCCCCAGCTCCCTCAGCCAAGAATATAACTCCAGAAATTACCCATCTTTAAGCTAGTCCACACTTAGCCTCTAGCAGTTTATTTTCCTTCTCCAGGAGATCTTCTCAATCTAGGAATTGAACCCAGGTCTCCTGCACTGCAAGCAGATTCTTTACCGACTGAGCTACAAGGGAAGCCACCCTTAACATATCAGTGTTCAAATCAGGGTATGGCTCCAGTGGCTCTGCTCTAGTTAAGCAGATCGTGGCTGTGACTCTTGCATTATCTTATCTCTCCAAATTTGGCCCCAGCAGTGGCCCTGCTACCTCAATTCCCTGATGGATCTAAGAAAAAAAAAAAGTTGATTTACAGTTTATTTAGCTCGTAAGTATGACAGTGATGATTTCCATGTTCTTTAGATGTCAGAGCTGAAATCATGCTGTAGATAACCTTTTAGATTTTTTTTTTAAATCTCAACATAATGTCTTTGAGATTCATCTATGTTGTGTGCATTAATGATTGTACCTTTTTCTTGCTACATAGTATTCCATAGTATGGATGAAGTACACTTTGTTTAACCATTTACCTGTTGAAGAATATTTGGGTTGTCTTCCATCTGGAACATTACAGATAAAGCTGCTGCAGACATTGTGCGTAAGTTTTTGTGTGAACACAAGTTTTTATTCCTCTGGGATAAAAATTCAAGGGTACAGTAGCTAGGTTTCATGGTAATTGTTTAGCTTTGTTTCTTTTCACACACTGGAAACTGGGTGTATAAGACTGAGAAACAATATGCTTTTGACTCAAATAAATTTATTCAAAAATAAAAGTTGGACACCAGTTTATTTTTTACACTAGATAGTCAAAGGAAGTAACTCTATGTGATGACATTTGAGAAGAAAACTGGGAATTAAGCACCCTCTTAAATTTTATACTTTGATTAGAGAAATAATTCTATCTGATATTTGGAGAGTATGTTATAATCAATAGAAGGGTATTGTAAATGTCTTGCTTGAATTGGTTTGGTAACAGATGAGATGGAGAAAATGGTGTGGCAGCTTGAATCTGTGCAGTTACAGATGAGATGAAGAGTTGACAGTGTAATGGATGCTGCGGGGGTGGTAATACTGATGATTTAGATATGATGGTTGAGGAAAGATGAGATAGTTGTTTGTAACAACAAGGAGATTTTGACTGAGGCAATGAGAGGAAGAATGATGCAGTTTACAAAAATGTGGTATTTGTGGTGTGAATGGAGTTCTTAAATAAATCAGTATCACTGAATAGATTTTTTTATAGTCAGCCAAATATTTATTTTAATTCCATGTGTAGGATTTACGATTTTACATGTCAGTCAAGTGAATCGTCCAGGTCATATCACTGTGTTTATTAAATGACTTTTATATAATGGAAGCTCCTAAAATATTTGTGGTTCCTACCAAGTCATAAAATAGCTTCATTACTGTGTGATATATATGAAGAACCTAGTAAATATATCCCCAGGTAAAACGTTTCTCTGGCAACTTCAATATTAAAATTCAAATTTAGAAGTGTTAATAAATTGGTATTAACATGGGTTTTTGATAGGAAATAAGGCAAATGAAAGTAGAAAACATTGTTAGGGAAATTTTTTGGAGAATCAGGAAATAATGCTTATATTCTAAATGGATGATGTTAAGAGTGAGAAAACACAGAATACATAAGAAATGAGAAGTGACAAGAATGAAAAGGCATCAGGAAATTAGAAAATGGTAATTCAAAAGGGAAAGAAACTCATATCTCTAGATAAATTGTACAAGGAAATCTTAAAAGTGAAAGTTCAGAACATTGCCTTCCACGGTCTTCTTCTCCATTACAACCCACACTGTTCCTGTTAGACACCCTGGCATCACAATCAATAAGAGAATGAAAGTTATTGGAAGTTTGAAGGTCCTTTCCAAGGCATCAATTTCTCTTCCATTAAATGAGAGCATCAAGCGTGATGTCTTTTTTAGATGTCTGATGTGACGAGTACCTAAGTTAAAGCAAATCTCCATCTGTTGTACGGAATTTGAAAAAAAAAAAATTCAAGTTTTCCATATGATTAAATTACCAGAAGTCAGTGTTCACAGTTTGGTAAATTAAAGATGAATGTAGTTTGCAGACAAGATGTAAATGTTGAATATTTAGTGTTTTATAGCTATTGTGTTTTTATTCTTGTTGTTAAATATGAGAAAATATTTGAAGATTTAAGTCCTTTAAATCTTTAAAATATATTACAAAGTATATTGTTTTCATCAAATGAATACCATTGGAAATTACTCAGTACAACTATACAAAAATTACTAAACTCATTTTTTAAACTTCATTTTTAAAATAATTTAAAATATTTTATACCATATGAAGGCATTTATTTAAGCATTAAACTATTAATAATCCCTTGTGATTATAATAAATGAAATCTGATGTCAAATGAACACTATGCTTTAAAAAATTTAAAAAGAAAATTACATACTTTTCTTTTTACTGTTACAGTGATAAACAGTAAGAAGAAGAACTTTTAATTTTAATTTGAGTTATAGCCTTCAGATATACATAGAAATGGAGTCCATATGCTTCATACCTAGAACCACAGGGCAAGTAACAAGGATGCTATTTTGAACACAAACAGATTGTTCCTACAGTTGTTCCTGCATAAAGCCTTTTCTAACAGCTCTCGAGTAGACACCCACACTTTGTACTTCAGTGAACTCAATTTGAACAATATACCTACACCATGACCTGAAGCTAAAGCTACTGAAACCAAACCAAAAAAAAAAAAAAAAAATTGACCGTACTTCTTTAAAACCATGTAACTGAATATTTGTGTTTCAAATAGTCCTAATATAATAAAACAAAGGTACTAGCACACCAGAATATTTATTAATGATAAAATGAATCTAAGAAATCTGTACTTTAGAAATTTTCCCCCCTTACACAATAAAATATTTTTAGAGTTGATTCCCAGCATAGGATTTATTGGCTTTAGTGGTTTTCATTAACTTAAACCCTAAAAGACTGAAATAATTAAATAACTTTCAAAATTACTCACAACCTAGCAGTATACCAGGTGTCTAAGTGGAAAAAAATTGTCCTTAGTTCAAAATTTGCTGTTTGGTGGAGGAACCAAAAAAAGCATAAAGCCGAATGTATCAAGGGGAACAGGAGTACAAAAGGTAATAGGAGCTACATTTTCTTCTCCAGCATAACTACTGTACTTTCCAGGTAAAAAAGAAAAAAACAAAAAACAAATATATGTGTGTGTGTGTAAGGCTTCCCAGGTGGCACTAGTGGTAAAGAACTTGTTTCTATATATTTATGAAAAATGAAAGTGTTAATTGCTCAGTCCCATCTGACTCTTTGAGACCCCATCGACTGCAGCCCGCCAGGCTCCTCTGTCCATGGGATTATCTAGGCAGGAATACTGGAGTGGGATACCATATTCTTCTCCAGGGGATCTTCCTGAGTCAGGGATTAAACCTGGGTCTCCACACGTGCGCACACACACATACACACACACACACACACACACACACACACACATATACACACACACACATATACACACACACACACATAAGGAAGCAAAAATTAGAATTTCTTTTTTCCTTCAACAATATAGGAAGTTTTACCAACTCTTCTCAAAAAGTGCAAACTCCAATAATGCTCTCATCACTCACATCATTCCTAACACTCAAACTTCAAATCAATACCAGCTACATTTCTGCTGTGCTATTTTTTAATATAAGGCTAAAATGTAATAAAAATTCCTAGTTCATATTTCTTGGATAATGACAGGTTAGAGAAGCCCGACTGAAAATGGGAGAAACCATTTAATTCTAAGATATTAATTTAAAAAGTCATAAAATTTTCCCATTAGAATAGTAGTTTGTGGAAGGAAAAATTTTTTAAAAAATGTTTTTGTGTTCACATATTTACTTTGAAATTTCTTACCTGTCATTATTTTCTTTGTCTTAAAAAGAGAAGAGCCTAGGAGAAAAAATAAATGTTGCAAATTAACACAAATTATTAATTCATTTCACATTAGCAAAAAAAAGACATTTAGGTGATACAATTTTACAAGTGCACAGGCTTTTGAAAGTTAAAAATGCTCTCAGTTTTTGTTTTATACCAAGCTGTGAATGTTAATATGCCAACAGAATAATGTTGCCTTTTTCTCTGAATGATCTTATTATTTAATATGTTTCCTTAATAACTGTAGCAATTCATATTTGACCTAAATTTGAGAAAAGAACAATAGATCAAAAGTTTATGGGGTATATTGATAGACACATTTTTTGCATTTGACAACGGACAATTTCATATTGTACTTCAAATATTCTTATATAAAGATATTATTTTAACTGTCAATTATAAACTCTACTGAAATGGGCACTATAAAGAAAGTATATCATCTACATCAGAATAGTGTGTCTACTTTAGGACATTTTGTTAGCTTGTATTTTGGAAATTGTTTTTTTTGGTTAGTTTATGAAATTACTAAATTTTGTAAAAATATTTTATGTCTCTAAAATATAATCTATGAATATGAATCAGTTTTATTTTTATAATTAGAAATTACATTTCACTTTTCACTGTCACATTTTCACTTGTATCTATAGCAGTAAAGTGCTTGTAGTTTGCTTATTAATATGTCTATCAAGTCTTTAAGGATTTAATGATTAGGACTTCAGATATCTTTAATATAAAAATCTCTTAAATTAATAAAACTCAAAATATCTTAGTCCCTCCACCGCAACTTACATCGTCTCTTACCTAGGTCATTGCACTGGCCTCTAAACAAATATGCTTATGTCTGCTTTCATTGTATTTGTCAGTTTTTATGTAAATAAAATTATCCTTTTAAAAATTCTATAACACCAAAATATGCCTGGTGATACATCTCAGATTTTACTGTAAATCTCTCCCCTCAGAAGAAATTTGAGCTCATGTTTTGGGGGAAAGAAACTTGTGACCAACTTGTGACCCATAGATGGCAGCATGCCAGTAAAGGCTTCCCTGTCTTTGATTATCTCCCGGAGTTTGCTCTGATTGATGTTTATTGAGTCAGTGACGCTATCTAACCATCTCACCCTCTGCCTCACTCTTCTCCGTTTGCCTTCAATCTTTCCCATATCAGGGTCTTTTCCAATGAGGGTTTTTTCACATCAGGTGGCCAAAGTGTTGGAGCTTCAGCTTCAGCATCAGTCCTTCCAATGAATATTCAGGATTGATTTCTTTTAAGATTGACTGATTTGATCTCCTTCCAGTCCAAGGGACTCTCAAGAGTCTTCTCCAACACCACAATTCAAAAGCATCAATTCTTCAGTGCTCAGCCTGCTTTATGATCCAACTCTCCCATCTATACATGACTACTGGGACATAGCTTTGACTATATGGACCTTTGTTAGCAAAGTGATGTCTCTGCTTTTTAATACACTGTCTAGGTTTGTCATAGCTTTTCTTCCCAGGAGCAAGTGTCTTTTAATTTCATGGCTGCAGTCACCATCTGCAGCAATTTTGGAACCCGAGAAAATTATATCTATACTGCTTCCAATTTTTCTCCTTCTGTTTGCCATGAAGTGATGTGACCGCAAAGAGTCGGACATGATTAAGTGACTGAACTGAACTGAAGTGACCAGATGCCATGATCTTAGTTTTTTGAATGTTAGACCAGCTTTTTCACTCTCATCAAGAGGCTCTTTAGTTCCTCTTTACCTTCTGACATTAGAGTGGTGTTATCTGTGTATCTGAGGTTGTTGATATTTCTCCCGGCAATCTTGATTCCAGCCTGATGAAATCAAGGCAATCATGAGTCCATCATAAATCATATCTGTATAATTGTTCAGTCTTCAATAAATTTGTAGTCATACCAATTTTATAAATTGATTTTCCCTTAGGCTATTTTCTCAGAACATTTTATTTCTCCCTGTTCCAAACAGCACTGCTCACAATTTGCATTATGACTCTATGCCTATCTTCCCCTTCAGATTACCTATGTCCTAGGAAGAAAATCACTCAGCTTTATTCATCTTTAGATATAAAAACACAGCACAGATTTTTACTCAAGAGATATTCAGCCAAGGTGTGAATAAGCTTTAAATGTGAAGGCAAAATCAAACAAAATGATGTAAAGCTCTTGTATTATATATACTACTGTATGTTAATAATATCTAGTATATGGTTAACAAAAAAACCCACTAATATAATAATACATACATGTATAATTATACTTATTTACACACATTATAGATACACATACAATTTAAGAAAAAATATATGCCTGCTTGTTTGATAGTCTAGTTTTTTGTCTTGAGTTTCAAAACATTTAATGCCAAAAAAGGTAACCTAAGGTTACACATTTTTGCAATGCTTATTTTAACATTTTGTGGCTTATTAGCTCTCTCTGCTTGTAGCAATGTTTGAGGTTTATACATCTCAAATGATTTTCAGTTTAATATTACCTTCAATTACTGTAATTTAGCAATATTGTTCCATACATTAATGAATTGCTTTTGAAAAAATTACCATTAAAGCTATTGACAGGGTCAACTACATATGTACATGACTATAAAAGAAATAAAAACTAAGTTTAATGAGTACAAGGAAAATAATCCATTCTATTTTTTTTCACACTACAGACAACTATTAACTGGACTGCTCACCACCTATTTTGTGCATTTGTGGAATCTTTATTTCTTCTGTGGAAGGCAGTACATGAATGAAGTAGGTTTGCAATTCATGTGAAATATTTCAATCAACATAGGGTAACACCTCCTAGTTAAATTGAATCTGACATTAAACTAATGAATTAGCATGTCATTAAAAAGTTTTATACCATTGACAACTTTCTTCTAGTTATTATAAAATAATTTTCATCTAAGATTCTTAATCATAAAACAAAGCAGGATGGTGAGTCATTTTTGATAAAGTGGGAAACTAAGCCAGAAGATCAAGAGCCATACAAAAAGGGACACCGAAAGAAGATTAAAAGAGACAGTGTTGGTAGAATAGGTTTGAAAGATGAAAAGCTGAGTGGAATAGACTGTTTAGATAAAAGAAAATCACAGAGAGACATCAGAAATATGCCAACAAAGATGTGGTAAAAGGCATAGTCAAAAATTAAATGAAAATCAGTCCTTTTTTTTTTACAAAAATAAAAAAAAAGAGGGGACAAAGAAATAAAGAAATAAATGCCAGAAAAGAGAAGAGAAAGATCAAAGATAGTCATATTAAATATACAAGACACACTACAGAGAAAAGTCAGCTTAATTCTGTCAAAACAAAATCCTTGAATACAGGTGAAAATGTCAGATGACTTGGGAAGTTTTACAAAATGAATATAATTGTTCTTTAAAAATAGAGTGTGCACAATGTGTGTGTATACATATACACAAATGTGTGTGTGTGTGTGTGTATGTGTGCTGTCCGTGCAGCTCACCTTGGAGGATCTCAGTTCCTGGATCAAGGATTGAACTCGTGCCACTGCAGTGAAATCCTGGAATCCTAACCACTATGCCACCACAGAACTCACTTTTTGTTTTTTAATTTTTTTTTTTTTAGTATGTCTTTTGTGTGTGTGTGTGTGTGTGTGTGGCAAGAAACTCAGGGCTTCCCAGGTGGTGTGGAGTGGTAAAATTCCTGCCTGGAAGAGGAGACATAAGAGACTCGGTTTCAGTCCCAGAGTGAGAAAGATCCCTTGAAGGAAGACATGGCAACCCACTTCAGTATTCTTGCCTGGAGAATTCCATGAACAGAGAAGCCTGGCAGGCTACAGTCCGTGGGGTCACAAAGAGTCAGACACAACTGAAATGACTTAGCATGCACACAATAACACTAGACAGGAGATCAACCTCTCAGTAAATTTTCAAGTGTACAGTGTTGTTAACTGTAGGCTTTATATTAGAACAGATCTCTAGAATTTATTTACCAGCATAACTGAAACATTGTACCTATTAAAAACTCTCCATTTCCTCCTCCTCCCAACCCCTGGAAACCATCATTCTACTTCCTACTTTTCTGAGTGAGCATTTTAGATACCTCATAGAAGTGGAATTTAATGCAGTTCTGAATCTATGGTATTTTGTTGTTGTTGCTATTGTTGTTGCTGTTGTTTTGTTTCTTTTGGGAACTGCATAAGCTGATCAAAAAATTTAGATGGAAGAAAAAGAGTGTCAAGAATAGCCAAAACAATAATCAAGATGAAATACAAGAGGGGATTGACTCTACAGATACTAATAGGACCAATCTGGTACTATAAAATTAAAATAGCATGACAAGGTTCTAGAATTGCGCAGCAACTGAGGAACAGAACAGATCAGAAACAGACTAAAAAGATGAGGAGATTCATGGAATATTGAAATGAGAGTTAATTGAATTGTATAGGGCAGTTTGGAGATACCAGTAAAGCTGGACATTTCTCTGTAACACAAAATTTCTGATTCCCTCCCTGAGGAGAGAGTTGGTCTGTGTTTTTGTTGAGGGAAATGGAAAATTCCACCTCTATCCCTTTTGAGTTCATGTGGCTGGACTCATGATAAAAGTGACACAAGATAGGTTAATAGGAGAAAAAAACATACAAACAGATTTTTATTCATGTGCCTGAAAGCCTTTGCTCATAAAATGGAACCTAAGAAATGACCAAAGCAAGCAGCCTTTTATACTTTTTAGACAAAGAAACAATACATTTATGAAGAATTGACAAGCAAAGCAACTTAGGCTTTAGATGCTTAATTAGTGAAGAATCTAAACAAAGTTTGGGCTTGGGGTAGTCAATTTAAGAAGAAGGCTAGTTTGAACAGGCTTCTTGGCTCTAAATTCCCTGTTTTTGGTGACAAGGGGGTCAATCTACTTCCAGATCCAAGGAGTGCACCTTTCACATGAGAGATGTGTTTCCTGCTTTCAGGAGAACAGAGGAGAATCAGTTTCTTTCTTGCATTGGCTACTTCTCAAGCATCTTCAACTCAAAACATTCAGTATGCTATTGTGGCATATTTTGGAGTGGTCACTCCTAAGCCATCCTAAGCCACAGTTGCTGCAACCATAAAATTAAGAGATGGTTGCTCCTTGGAAAGAAAGCTATGAGAAACCTAGACAGCCTGTTAAAAACTGAGACATAATTTTGCCAGCCAAGGTCTGTAGAGTTAGAGCTATGGTTTTTCCAGTAGTCACGTGTGAATGTGAGTTGGATCATAAAGAAGGCTGAATGCTGAATAATTGATGCTTTTGAACTGCAGTGCTGGAGAAGACTCTTAGAGTTCCCTGGGCTGTGAAGAGATCAAACCAGTCAGTCCTAAAGGAAATCAACCCTGAATATTCATTGGAAGGACTGGATGCTGAAGCTGAAGCTCCAGTACTTTGGCCACCTGATGCAAAAAAACTGACTCACTGGAAAAGACCCTAATGCTGGAAAAGATTGAAGGCAAAAGGGGAAAGGGGCAGAAGAGGATGAGCTGGTTGGATCACATCACTAACTCAAAGGATATGAAGTTGAGCAAACTTCAGGAGATAGTGAAGGACAGAAGAGCCTGGTATACTTCAGTCCATGGGACAGCAAAGAGACACAACTGAGCAACTGAACCTAAACACTTGCAACACCTCAGCTCTTCCTGGGACTACTCAGAGGCCTGATTTCTGCCTTGCTGATTTCAAAATGCTGATACGACTTCAAATAATCTAGACATATGAGAGCCGATAAGAATAGAGTTTTGTGGTTGAACTCACCATACCTACTTACTCCACTCAGCACAGGTAAATGAATAACACCAAGTTCACAGCTTCTTCCTGGGGAGGGAAAGAGTTGCATAATTATATCCAGTGCCCCAACTTTTCTGAGGCTGCCCCAAACAATGGCTTTTATCTTGACTGTCTGAGAATGCTAAGGGGACCTGGCATACTTAACCTCATTAATTATCTGAGACATCCAGTCAAAATCATAATGTGATACCACTATATACCTGTTACGATTGTTATTATCTAAAAAAAAGAGAGAAATAAGTGTTGATAAGAATGTGATAGAAACTGGACCCCTTGTTAGTAGGAATATGAAATGGTACAGCTATAGAAAAGAGTAGAGAGGTTCTACCAAAAAATAATGAAAAACTATTTGCTTGTATTTATCCAAAATAATTGAAATCAGGATCTTGAAGAGATATTAGCATTCTCATATTCATTTATGAGCTATATAGATAAAGAATGTGTGAAATACACATACAGTAAAATATTATTAAGCCTTTAAAAAAAGAATGAAATTCTGTAATAAATGACAGTTTGGGCAAACCTTGAGGTTTTATGCTAAGTGAAGTAAGTCACAGAAGGATAATGCATGAGTCAACTTATATGAAGTACCTAAACAAATCAAACTAATAGAATCAGGGAGTAGAATGGTGGTTTCCATATGTTCAAGAGAAATATAAATTAAAAATTGCTAATCAATGGGTATAAAGTTGCTGCTATGCAAGATGAATAAATTCTAAAGATCTGTACTACATTGTGCCTGTAGTTGACAATGCTGTATTATGTGCTTAAAACTTTGTATTTTTATCACAATAAAATATACTAAAAAAAATTCTAAGATAAGACTTTACCAACAAAGAAAGAAACTATGTTGACTCTTCAGTAGATTTTACTAGTAAAAGAAAACCTTAATTGCAATTTTAGGTATTAAACTTAAATTTCCTCCCCAACTAAAAATAAATATACATATATATTTATAATAAATATATATATTAAACATATATATAATTTATAGCATACTGTATTTCTGATAGTCTCCTAAAGTATTAAGTATACAATTGTAGGTTAAAAAACACACCATCTCTCCTATCACGTGAGTTAGTAGCTACCCTGAAAGACTGTATTTTCCAGAACTATCACAGATACTTTTTGTTCACCTAACATTTTCCCCCAGGCTTCCTTTACCTCAGCTGGAAAATCCAACTTGGGCTCAAGTAAAGTTGCTAAAAAATAACAACTCATACAATTCTCAAGGGAACTACAGGGGTTCATACTGAGCTTTTCCTTTCTTTTCCCTCTTGTCAACAGATGTTCTGTTTTCTTATAAACTTGTATGCCTGAAAACTTGAAGTTGTGCGCACAGTTTTTTTGTTATTTTTTTTCTCAGAATTTTTGGTACATATCTTCAGCATACCTCTGTTTCCCCAAAACACTGTAAAAACCTTTCTCTATTGAGTCAATTTCAAGTAGCTTCTGTAGAGGTTATCTTCTTTGCTTCACCTCAGCTAATAAAGAGTGACTTTTCATTTCTTCAAATCTTCGTGTTTATTTCAACAATCACTGTGGCCTTCCACATTATTCATCCAGTACTTTGAACAACTTTTAATATTCCCCCAACAAATCTAAGATATTATAGATTATAACACCGAAACTATTTTGAGAACCAGTATAAAAGAAAAAAAAAATACTGTCAGCTTATTACTATTATAATTTAGAAATTTAAAGTCACTGAGAGAACTCTTAGAATTATACTGAGATTTTGATAATATTAATTTCACACATATAAAAAGGATAATATAAACAAAATGCATTTGTTAAGTTATTCTTAATGATTTTTCATGTCAAATTTGACTCAGGAATTATTTTTAAAATATAGAGACATCGATATATATGTTTATGCACTGAGAATAATTTGCTATGTAGCACTGATGATATACCATTTCCTATAATAGGGCTTTTCTCTTGAGACATTTTCCAAGACACTCGTATCCTCTCTGCATATTTTGATGCTATTTCTTACTTGGTATTACTGGAAGGTTTAATAAAAGGTTTTGAGACAACAAGTAAGATTCATATTCTTTCCCTGAAGTATTTCTTTAATAATCTCTTCACTTTTATTACAAGGAGCTACAACTATACTCTTATGCCAGCAGGACAAACAATTGAGCACATGCATGAACAGGCAGTGAAAATTCCATGACTGCTCTCTGACCAACAACAACTTTAAGAAATGTGTCAAGAACAATGCACTCTGATTTTAGAGGTGTTAAATATTGAGAGGGAAGTTTATTTTTTAGGACTTTCTTCTCACTCTTCCTATCATTCCGAACCTCTTGCTCCTCATTATTCTACACTGTTGTTGTTCAGTAACCTCACTGACTTCCTCTAGGTAAAAAACTGAAGGCTAAGGCAATTTGACATCTATCTGTTGCTGTTCATTACTAAATTTCAAGTCTGTGCTTTGCTATTAATACTGTTCTGACTCTCTTTAATTACAATCCTGTTATTTTAGCATGTGTTTTGTGTAAGTAATGGCCCACACACATGACTCACTGTGCTTCTCATATGTGAAGACTACTAGAGTCATACACAGAAGGCAGTTCTTTTAGTCCTGTTGACCTCTGTAATGATCTCTCAGTTTTAAGTTTTACCAGAGGTGACTTGAAGTTTACTAGCAGTCACCCAGAAGTGAACTTGATTAGTGACTACAAGCCTCAGCTAACGGTTTGGATTTCCTTCTTCCTCAAAGTCAATTTCCTGCTCAGAAATTAGTTGGCAGGCATGTTCTCCTTTCTTTTAAAACTGATGATCTCCATGCCCAAGGAGACTGAAAACTTTCCCAAATTCTGCTCTGCTGTTCGCTTCTCTGTGCAAATCTGAGATGCTCTCTTGCAAAGAAGAGTGACCTGATAGCTAAGAATTCCCTAGAGCCTTAATGATTATCTTTCTTCTTTCCCTGGAGCGTCACAGTCAACTTATCTAGATTTGTGTCTTCCTGTGGTATTTATATGTTGGTCTTCTCTTTTTATCTACTTCTAATTTTTAGGATTCTCCTGTAATAGGACTGTTACTTCTTATGACAATATCTATGCTCAGGGAAAGGAAATAGTTTCTGTTAATACTAATATATTTGCTTTCCTATTCTGAAGACATTAATCCACCTCCCTTTTTCTCTCTCTTCTCTTTCTCCTGCTTTTCCCCTTCCTATTTTACAAGTTTCTTTTCTTCCTTTTGCCCCACCGTATCTGAATATTTTTGCTTCTTTATTTTCTGTCATTCACTCCATTTTTTTCCTACTCCATTTTGCTTCTCTGTGTACTCTGTTCTTTGGGGAGTTTGAATCAATCTGCATGTTTCTATAACTCAGACTACAGCACTTTTGGAGCACCAACATTGACATCTGTCTACAGGCCAAAGTCAAGCTAAATTTACTTTAAAAAAAGAGACATTTACTGAAGAAAAAGTTTACTCCCCTGTTTTGGCCACTGTGAAAAAAAATTGTTTCAGGAGAAAGGGAAGGAATGACAGATGGCCTGCATATACAACACAGCTTTAGAAAAATGGATAAAACAAACTCAGCAGGTACTTAGACTACATGCCATGGAATAAAGATAGGAAAAAGCATGCATTGACCTAAGATGGGCTGTTTAGTATGTACCTCCAGATGGAAACAAAATGGAAAGCCAAAAAAAGCAACAACTGGTTTTCAAAATGTTTTATTTATTTTTTACCCACCAGGAGGTAATACTTTCCTACTTATTGATAATGAAGAAGATATTTTCAGATTTATTGATGTATTTGCATTTATCTATCAACATCCATATGCCCCTGATGAGACATTAATAAATACACACTGTGAAATAAACTTCAGGTAACATTGTGCTCTGTGGTCTTTGAGAACAGACCCAAACTCAAGTTGTTCCTAGGGGTAATGAGCCATTGTTGTGATTTAATTATCATAATGCTCTATGCCCTTAGGCAAGAGGTGCAGGGACACAAACCCAATAGTTATTTTAATTTTACAAAAATATACCACTCAGTTTAGCATGTTTTTCCTCCCAGAAGTTTGAGTGCATGTGTAACAGATTCTTCCTAATTGTGGGGCTTCCCAGGTGGCACGTTGGTAAAGACTCTGCCTTCCAATGCAGGAGATGCAAAAAATGCAGGTTTGATCCTTTTGTGGGGAAGATCCACTGGAGAAAGAAATGTCAACCCACTGTAGTATTGTTGCTTGGAAAATTCTATGGACAGAGGACAATTAATTGATTATTATCTGAGTCAAGTTACTTCTCTGGCAAATTAGCTTCCATAGGAAGACTATCTTGTGGAGTTTTATGCTCGCTCGCTCAATATGTTTGATCATTGATATTATTATTATGGGTTTTGTTACAAGTAATCCAATTATACTGGTATTATACATATAGAAGCTGCTTTATGGGACAGACTTAGATAATTACAAAATAAGTTAGTTAGAAATATACTACAATTGTCTTTGACTTCCCTACAAAACAAATCTTGAACAAAAACAAAATATCAAAATAGATGGGGGTATAAATTGAGATGTAAGTTTCACTTAGTTTTGGTTTCCAAGCCTCTCATTTTATAATACAAGGTTGTACTGGGTAGAGGTTCCTACTGATCATTACGCTTTACTGTGAAAAACATAGATATAGTATTTGTTAAGCAATCTTAATATATTGTTCAGTTCAGTTCAGTTCAGTCACTCAGTCGTGTCTGACTATTTGCGACCCCATGAACAGCAGCATGCCAGGCCGCCCTGTCCATCACCAGCTCCCGGAGTCCACCAAAACCCATGTCCATTGAGTCAGTGATGCCATCCAACCGTCTCATCCTCTGTCATCCCCTTCTCCTCCTGCCCTCAATCTTTCCCAGCATCAGGGTCTTTACAAATGAGTCAGTTCTTCACATCAGGTGGCCAAAGTATTGAAGTTTCAGCTTCAGCATCAGTTCTTCCAATGAATATTCAGGACTGATCTCCTTTAGGATGGACTGGTTGGATCTCCTTTCAGTCCAAGGGACTCTAAAAAGTCTTCTCCAACACCACACTTCAAAAGCATCAATTCTTCTGCACTCAGCTTTGTTAATACTCCAACTCTCACATCCATACATGACTACTGGAAAAACCATAGCCTTGACTAGACAGACCTTTGTTGACAAAGTAATGTCTCTGCTTTTTAATATGCTGTCTAGGTCGGTCATAATTTTCCTCCCAAGGAGTAAACATCTTTTATTTTATGGCTGCAGTCACCATCTGCAGTAATTTTGGAGCCCAGAAAAATAAAGTCAGCCACCGTTTCCACTTTTTCCCCATCTATTTATCATGAAGTGATGGGACCAGATGACATGATCTTAGTTTTCTGAATGTTGAGCTTTATGCCAACTTTTTCACTCTCCTCTTTCACTTTTATCAAGAGGCTCTTTAGTTCTTCTTCACTTTCTGCCATAAGGGTGGTGTCATCTGCATATCTGAGGTTATTGATATTTTTCCCAGCAATCTTGATTCCAGCTTGTGCTTCCTCCAGCCCAGCGTTTCTTATATACTCTGCATATAAGTTAAATCAGCTGGGTGACAATATATTTGGAACCAGTCTGTTGTTCCATGTCCCGTTCTAACTATTGCTTCCTGACCTGCATACAGGTTTCTCAAGAGGCAGGTCAGGTTTTCTGGTATTCCCATCTCTTTCAGAATTTTCCACAGTTTATTGTGATCCACACATTATGAATATTCATTTTGTAATTGAAATACCATATGTGTAAGAATTTATACATACAAGAAAACCTTAAATTTGGAGAGAATGTTAGATGTGAATTTTTAGATAAATTATATGTGTAATACAAAATTATCATTGACTCATATATAAAATAGATAAACAGGAAGGATATATTGCACAATACAGGAAAACATAGCCATTGTTTTATAACAACTTTAAATGGGGTATAATCTTTGAATCAATATATTGTATTGTACAAATGATAATAGTATAATGCTGTAAATTATACTTCAACTAAGAAAAAGAATCTTCTAGAAAGCATGGGTTAAATAAATGGAAAATAAAAAAGATCAATAGCCTTGAAAACGATAGCTGTATATACAAAGGATTTTTTACATTGAATTCATATTTAAAATCAATCTAAAATCAATTTTATCAAAAAATAATACTTACATTTCTAAAAAATGTCTTGACCGTGTTTGTTATTATTCACATATAAATCAAACAACACATTATTAGTGTATGCTGATAGTTTTTATGCTTTATTTTTGAGTAGAAGAAAATGCTTGAAAGTAAATCTGAAGATTCAAAAGTTAAAGTTGAGTGATTGATCAATACTCTATTTTCTTTTACTGAAGAATAAACATATTTCAGTATCATAATTCTAATAGTACTCTATCACCATTTTTGATCTCAGTATTTTTAATATATTATATACTTCCCTATTTAATGTTTACAGAGTCACCAGGAGGGTGCTATTGGGCAAGAAAAGATTAATGTATTTTATTAATGTTCACTAAAAATTACTTTTTATATTAGGCATAAATTTTAAGTTATATAACTCACTTATTAAACATATATCATTTACAATGTTAATGCAATTAATATAATTTACTCAAAAGACAAGATTCTTGTCTGGAAGGAAAAAACCTGTTTATTGTTAGTTCTATACCTTTTCCTACTTTTATCACAAATCTGATACCGTTGTGGTAGCCATAAGGGAAAGAATAGTAATCTCTAGGAGACAGAGAATTGCAGTAGTATTTAGGCCCTAGCAATTCATCTTTCTAGAGAGTAACCTGGTTTTAATACCAGGACAACCAGAGAAAGGACAATGAGAACTGCTTTTTTGAGCTACGAAATAGTCAGTGGGATGCAAACAGGCCAAAATCTATGTGAAAGAAGCTCTCCTGAGAAAAGATCTGCAAGAGAAAGATATTCTTTATTAAATGATGTCAGTAGTATGTCAGAGCTTACTGGAAATCTGTGTTTGATGCTATTAAGTTGGTCAGGAAACCAAAGATAGATTACTGCCACTGTTCCTAACAGAATAGTGTAAGAAATGTGGTAGTATTAGCACCAAAAGCTGGTTTTTTAAATAGTCACTTTCTTTAAATAATTTTTGACAGCCTTGCATCTTTTTCATATAAATACATTTATGTTTTTATTTGGATTTATTTATTTTGCTTTTTAACACTGCTTATGGCCATACAATATTTCACTTACAGTATTTCATGACTGGCTTTCTTAAGAAGAAATGTAGAATCAAATGTCTTTTCCTAGAGAAAGTAAAATTGAGCAATTAATATGGTATATTTTTATTTGTTACAGAAATATGCATAAAGAAATAGATCAGTGACAAAGACAAACACAATTGAAATATGATCAATTCATAATGTATTCACTGGGATTTGTGCCCAAGAACCACAGTAATATAGTTCATTCCTAAACCAGTATATAGTCAAGAATTTATCTCTAATCTTGGAATTGCAAGACTAGAATTTCTAAAACTTAACTTACTAGCATGACTCCATTATTGAGTAATTCAGCTGATTGCAATTTTACTTTTGTTGCATTGAGATCTTTCTTTCTTGTTAAAGGATATACAAATATAAACGGCTTCTCTCAAATATACATCCATGTATTTTGTGAGACTCACATTAGAAAAATGAGTAAGTTAGCACTCTGAAGTGTTAGTCACTCAGTCATGTCCAACTCTTTGTGACCACATGGACTGTAGCCTGTCAGGCTCTTACATCCATGACATCCTCTGGGCAAGACTACTGGAGTGGGTTGCCATTCCCTTCTCTAGAGAATCTTCCCCACCCAGGAATCAAACCCCGGTCTCCTGTATTGCGGGCAGATTCTTACCCTCTGAGCCGCAAGGGAAGCCCAAGTTAGCACTCTAGGTGACAGAGTTAGCATTTTGCTTAATAAAGTATATATTAGTAATATTTTCATGCTATTTTTTGATAAAGAAAAGCACTTGTAAAATAAATCCATTTCCTTAAATGTTACTCATTTTGCTTTTACTTATTTCCCTTCCAGTTTTATTGAGATATATTTGATATACAGTAATATATAAGTTTATGGATAATGATTGAAGTTGTATAATTTAGGAAATGCTGACCATAATAAGTTTAGTGAGCATCCATTAATTCATATAGATATTAAATGAAAAGAAAATAAAAATATTTTCTTTGTGATAGGAACTCAGAATCTACTCTTTTAAAAACTTTCATGTATAACATAAGGCAGTGTTCATTATATCAATATGTATCATGTCATACATTACGTTCCTGGTACTTATTTACCCTATTACTGGGAGATCATACCTTTTGCCCACCTTCTTCTAGTTTCCCATCCCCCATCACCCACCTATGATAACCACACATCTGATCTCTTATTCTATTAGTTTGTTTTTGAACTATAATTGACCTATAAAACTATGTTAGTTCTTGCTACACAGCATAGTGACTCAGATATTTCTATACATTTCAAAATGATCAACATGATGAGTCCAGCTACCTTTTGTCACCTTACAAAGATATTACATTATTATTGACTACATTTACATTCTTGTACATTCCATTGCTGGGATTCATATATTCCGTAATGGGATTTTTGTACCTCTTTATATGCCTCACCTATTTATTGCATTTTCCCACCTCATTCCCCTCCAGCAACCACGTTTGTTCTCTGTATTTATCTGTTTCTATTTTGTTATGTTAATTGATTTATTTTGTTTTTTAAATCCATGTATGAGTGAAATCATACAGCATTTGTCTGTATCTGTCAGACTTACTTCACGTAGCATAATAGCCACTAAGGCCATCCATGTTTTTGCAGATAGCAAAATTTCATTCATTTTTATGGCTGAGTCATATCTGTGTGTGTGTGTGTGTGTGTGTGTGTGTGTGTATGCAGGGATTGTTCATTTAGTTATTACCAGGTTTGGGAACAAGTCAAGTTCAAGGGTATGTGGGGAGGATAAAAGTTAACGAAAGTTTGGTCAAGCAAACCATAATGTAAGAAATTGACATTTGTGGACATTTGATTAAACTGAAAATTAATTTGTGAATTTTAATGTTTTTTAACCAAATTTCTCCACCATTTTTAGCTGGACATTTTATGTGCCTAATCCAATTGGTTTTAAGGAATATGAATTATTTATGAGAAGAAAATAGCAGCAGTTTTGCAGTTCAGTCCACGTCTTTACCAAGGGTATAAACTCAGAGAACAAAAAAAGATGGTGACCTGGTTGAATCTCCTTACAAACATACCAAAGACAGATCTCTTGCAAATACAGTGATGATATTTGCTAGCAGGAATTATTGTAATTCTTGATAACTCTGGAATTCCTCACGGTCAACAAGCCTAGAATCCATGAGGCACTAAGTGTCCTTGGAAAATGTCATATAAAATATGTAACTATTGGAATAGAAAGTGGAGATTGTTCATAAGTGAAATAGTTCCTTTCCGTATAAAACCCTGCATTGTCATACTTTGCTCAGGGACCTCAGGTGACAGATCTTAGCCAGTTTACATTCCAGTGTGGCAAGTGCTGGCAAACTTCACCTTCTCCCAGCTTTCCTTGTCTTGAAAAATTGTATATTCTTAAAATTATTTGTGAAGCTTAATAGTGAATACAATCTCTCATTCTTGAGTGTCATTAGAAAATATAATTTTATATGTTACCATAACTTCATTTGTGTCTTCATTGCAAAGAACTTTTGACTAAATATTTCAATTAATAGATAAAGCAAATTTTACTCACTATAATATCTTTATTTCTCTGAAAATATATGGTACAAATGAAAGCTAGCTTTCAAATACGTTTGGCAGCCCCAATGAAATATGTGGAAGAGAAATAGTTGCTCTAATTAAATAACATATGTCAATGAAACAAGACCATATTGACATGGAAATGCACATGGATAGTATAAGGAAAATGGGCAAAAAAAGGAAAAAATGAAATAATGGTATAATCTTCTTATTAAGTAGCATATAGTTGAAATCACACTGTGAAATGCTGAAAAAGGAGCAAAGAGGCCCAACTTGAGTTACTTACTTAGAATGTAAAAAAAAAAAAAAAAAAGAATGTAGAAGAATAAATGTGAGTTATTCTGAGCTCCTAAAAGCCACTTATATTTCATGGCTCATGTTCCACCTTCTTCCAGCAATGCTCCTGCTCATACTTTGAGTCTCTCTAATCTGCCTTCCCCTACTTACCACAGAAGGAAAGGCTCCTGTGAGTAGGTTGAAGCCACTGGGGTAATCCAGAAACATCTCTAAACTCAAGGTCCCTAGATCTTTCTCACATTTGAAAAGTCCCATTTGCTATTTGGTGTCTCAGCGGTAAAAGAATCTGCCTGCAATGCAGGAGACACAGGAGACATGGGTTCAGTCTCTGGGTTGGGAAGATCCCCTGGAGAAAGAAATGTCAACTCACTCTAGTATTCTAACCTGGAAAATCTCATGGCGGACTACAATCCATGGAGTCTCAAATGAGTCTGACACAACTTAGTGACTAAAAAACAACACTTTTTGCTATTTAATGCAATATATCCACAGATTCCGAGGATTAGGATGTAAGCATCTTTGAGGGACCATTAATCTGTCTATTACAATTTGCTAGGAGGTTAATTGTTTGGCCTGTATGCCCCAGTTTTTGAAGATGTGAAATAGGAGTGATACTAATGTCTCTCTACAGTCAGCAAAAACAAGACCAGGAGCAGACTGTGGCTCAGATCATGAACTGCTTATTGCCAAATTCAGACTTAAACTGAAGAAAGTAGGTAAAACCACTGGTCCATTCAGGTATGATCTAGATCAAATCCCTTATGAGTATACAGTAGAAAGAACAAATAGATTTAAGGGACTAGATCTGATAGACAGAGTGCCTGATGAACTATGGGCAGAGGTTCGTGACATTGTACAGGAGACAGGGATCAAGAAAATCCCCATGGAAAAGAAATGCAAAAAAGCCAAATGGCTGTCTGAGGAGACCTTACAGATAGCTGGGAAGAGAAGAGAAGCGAAAAGCAAAGGAGAAAAGGAAAGATATTCCCATCTGAATGCAGAGTTCCAAAGAATTGCAAGGAGAGATAAGAAAGCCTTCCTCAGCGATCAGTGCAAAGAAATAAAGGAAAACAACAGATTGGGAAAGACTAGAGATATCTTCAAGAAAGTTAGAGATACCAAGGGAACATTTCCTGAAAAGATGGGCTCGATAAAGGATAGAAATGATATGGACCTAACAGAAGCAGAAGATATTAAGAAGAGGTGGCAAGAATACACAGAAGCACTATACAAAAAAGATCTTCATGACCCAGATAATCACGATGGTGTGATCACTCACCTAGAGCCAGACATCCTGGAATGTGAAGTCAGGTGGGCCTTAGAAAGCATCACTGTGAACAAAGCTAGTGGAGGTGATGGAATTCCAGTTGAGCTATTTCAAATCCTCAAAGGTGATGCTGTGAAAGTGCTGCACTCGATATGTCAGCAAATTTGGAAAACTCAGCAGTGGCCACAGGACTGGAAAAGGTCAGTTTTCGTTCCAATCTCAAAGAAAGGCAATGCCAAAGAATGCTCAAACTACTGCACAATTGCACTCATCTCACATGCTAGTAAAGTAATGCTCAAAATTCTCCAAGCCAGGCTTCAGCAATACGTGAACCGTGAACTTCCAGATGTTCAAGCTGGTTTTAGAAAAGGCAGAGGAACCAGAGATCAAATTGCCAATATCCGCTGGATCATCAAAAAAGCAAGAGAGTTCCAGAAAAACATCTATTTCTGCTTTATTGACTGTGCCAAAGCCTTTGACTGTGTAGATCACAATAAACTGTGGAAAATTCTGAAAGAGATGGGAATACCAGACCATCTGACCTGTCTCTTGAGAAACCTGTATGCAGGTCAGGAAGCAACAGTTAGAACTGGACATGGAACAACAGACTGGTTCCAAATAGGAAAAGGAGTACATCAGGCTGTATATTGTCACCCTGCTTATTTAACTTATATGCAGAGTACATCATGAGAAACACTGGGCTGGAAGAAACACAAGCTGGAATCAAGATTGCCGGGAGAAATATCGATAACCTCAGATATGCCGATGACACCACCCTTGTGGCAGAAAGTGAAGAAGAACTAAAGAGCCTCTTGATGAAAGTGAGAGAGGAGAGTGAAAAAGTTGGCTTAAAGCTCAACATTCAGAAAACTAAGATCATGGCATCTGGTCCCATCACTGCATGGGAAATAGATGGGGAAACAGTGGAAACAGTGTCAGACTTTATTTTTTTGGGCTCCAAAAATCACTGCTGATGGTGATTGCAGCCATGAAATTAAAAGACGCTCACTCCTTGGAAGGAAGGTTATGGCCAACCTAGATAGCATATTTAAAAGCAGAGACATTACTTTGCCAACAAAAGTCTGTCTAGTCAAAGCTATGGTTTTTCCAGTGGTCATGTATGGATGTGAGAGTTGGATGGTGAAGAAGGCTGAGCACCACAGAATTGATGCTTTTGAACTGTGGTGTTGGAGAAGATTTTTGAGAGTCCCTGGGACTGCAAGGAGATCCAATCAATCCATCCCAAAAGAGATCAATCCTGGGTGTTCATTGGAAGGACTGATGTTGAAGCTGAAACTCCAATAGTTTGGCCACCTCACAGGAAGAGTTGACTCATTGGAAAAGACCCTAATGCTGGGTAGGATCGGGGGCAGGAGGAGATGGGGACGACAGAGGATGAGATGGTTGGATGGCATCACCGACTCGATGGACATGGATTTGGTTAGACTCCAGGAGTTGGTGATGGACAGAGAGGCCTGGTGTGCTGCAATTCATGGGGTTGCAAAGAGTTGGACATGACTGAGCGACTGAACTGAACTGAGCTGAATGTCTGATTCATAGATTTGTTAGGAATAAAGTAAGTTATTTAAGCAAAATCATTACAACAAAGTACTGAATATTGTAAGAATTATATACGGGTTCACTTTGCTTATTATATATAGCAAAAATTTGAACTCATCCCATTTTGTAATAGTGTGAGAAAAATTTGTGTGATGGCTACCATGCAATCAATGCAATGATTATTAATGATTTATAATTTTGTGTTAAAATAATTTGTTATGCTTCTTAATTAAAATAATAGTGGTGGTATGGATATATGATGATGATATATAATTGATAGCTACATAGCTAGATAGGTGATAGATAAACTGAAGAAACCCAATCACCTAAACATAAATTGAAAGAAATATTCCAACATTATAATTTTGTTTCCTATCTGGTAAATGAGTTTTCTATTATTTTTGTTCTTTATGTATATACTATAATTCTAGAATATGTTGCTTTCATAATTAAAAATACAATTTAAATGAATTGCTTATGATAGACCTGAGACTTCACCCCCTTTTGTTTTACCGATACAAGGTAAAATGAATAATTGGATTTACTTCCTTTATGGGTAATGATTACTGATCGCCTCTTTCATAACATGCCTTCAGTGGATCATCACAGCTTTATCTTAGCCAGTGAAGGCTCAGCAGACATCACTCTTCATTGCATTTACACAAGTTTATTCCTTGACTCTTCCCTTTCAACAGAGTAATTAGAGAGCAGAGAGCCTTTGGAAGAATTATTTCTAAAAAATAGACAGATTCCACATGCATGTCATACAATATTTCTCCTTCTCTGTCTGACTTCTTCTCAGTGTTATGTACCAGTCTGGATGGGAGGGGAGTTTAGGGGAGAATGGATACATGTATATATATGACTGAGTCCCTTTGCTGTTCACCTGAAACTACACAGCACTGTTAATTGGCTGTACCCCAGTACAAAATAAGTTTAAAGTTTGAGAAAAGAATAGACCATCTTCTGTTTTTCTACTTGTTCAACCTTTATTTGAGACAATGGATTTTATTCCATTTCTCAATTTGAAAAAGAAGAATAAACAAGTAAACTGCAACAAGTTTGATTTCCCTGAACAAATTATCCAACAACCAAACTGATCCTCTAATGACAATTGTTCAGTGCTTTAAATGTATCATGCATTTTACATGTGTGATGAATATTTAGATGATGTCTAGTAATACCTTGCTAGTAAGCTACATTCATAATCATTTTTGATATTTATGTTAATCAGAAACCAATTAGCTCAACTATAAGAACAATTTCTTAGTCTTGATTTGATAACTTACTCAGCACTTGTCCTCCTCCACAAATGTTAACAATACCACATTTGATATTTCATTAATTGATGAACATTAAGCATAAAACTATTATTTATGACAGTTTTCCACTGTTTATAACAATTTCCCAAATATTTATAACATTTTCTGCAGCTATAAGTTATTATTTATGACTTTTTCTTTCATTTTTGGTTTTTGAGAGAACAACCAGAAACCTTGTTACTGTACTGTTTGTGAGAGCCTGCTGTTGTGATTAAGAACCGTATGTTTTACTTAGCATAACAACAGATCATAAAGGTAGAAAAAACTGTGTTGATGCTAGTCTTGGATATTGATAGTAAAGGAAAAATTGTTACTCTTAAGTAATGGACAGTTTTTATCAAAAAACATTTGTGTTTGTGATGTTCAGGTTTTCTACTTTTATACTATCTACATGAAATTTTTATTATTGAAATATCTTCATGACAATAACTTTGTTTTTATAACTTTAAGACATACTAGATTCTAAACCACTTTTAACACTAAATCAATTATTTTCATAGTGCTATATTTTATAACTGTGTTTCTTTGGAATGAAAGCTAGTATGCTGCTACTACTGCTGCTAAATCGCTTCAGTCGTGTCCGACTCTGTGTAACCCCATAACCCCATATAAAGAGGAGAAATTTTTAACCTATTTTCCAATGCTTAAGAGCAGATAATTTACCTCTGTGTATTAGTCACTCAGTTGTGTCCAACACTTTATGACCCCATGGACTGTAGCCCACCAGGCTCCCCCGTCCCTGGGATTCTCCAGGCAAGAATACTGGAATGTGTTGCCATTTCCTTCTCCAATGCATGAAAGTGAAAAGTAAAAGTGAAGTCACTCAGTCATATCCGACTCTTAGCGACCCCATGGACTGCGGCCTACCAGGTTCCTCCATCCATGGGATTTTTCAGGCAAGAGTACTGGAGTGGGTTGCCAGTGCCTTCTCCAGAAAGCTAGCATGGTACCTTAGGAAAAAAGTCTACCTAATTTCTTCTGTCTGGGTACTTTACTAGTTCTTATGTATCCTTTAAGAAAGTTACTCAGTTTTAGAAGATGAAACAGTCTTCTGTGATAGGGTTAGCATTAAATATTTTTATTAGTGGGTAGCATTTTATGTTCTCAGCAATCATTACATACAATTATTTGCCAGAACCCTAACATATGACAAGTCCTAGATTCTGCCACTGTGCTCTGCACATCATCTTGGTATCTGTATTTCAGTTATACCTATAATACATCATTCTGCCCTTTTCCGTGCAGTCCTGAGAAAATTCTTATATCTAGAATCCAAACCACCTAATTTCATTCACTCTACCATCTCAGCTTCCATTTCACAATAATAAACCCACAATAATTATGTATAAAATTGTAGATAAAGAAAGTAACAATGTATATGGAGCAAAATCTTATAGGCTTAGCATTTAATGAGATTTTTATTTGAGAAGCTTATTTTATGTCTAGATATACTTGAAATATTTGATAGATTCAAATTAAAACAGTGAGATACAACTACACATCTATTAGAATGATTAAAATTTGGAACACTGAAAATACCAATTCCTGGTAAAGATGCAGGGCAATAGGAACAAACTCCCTTCCATCCTTGTCTTTAACGCAAGATGAAATACCAGTTAGTAAGAAATATGTCAGTTTCTTACACGTCTAAACTATATCTTATGTGATCCAGCAATTGCTACTAGGTTTAGTCAATTGATTCAGAAGCAGGTCCACACAGAAACCTACATGCTAATGTTTACAGGCATGTTATTTGTAATTGCCAAAATCTGGAAGTAATCAAGTTGTCCTTCAATATATGATGGATGAACAAGAGCTGGAAGTAAGCTAACAAGATATGAAAAGATATGGATAAATTTTAAAGGCATAGTTCTAAGTGAAAGCCATTCTGGAAGCATTGTATACTTTATAATTCTAGTTAGTTGAAATTCTGTAAAAGGCAGATGATAAAATGATCAGCAGCATTTTGGGATTGGTGGTCAGAAGAGGTTATGAATGAATGAATCACTTGAAATGTTTTTCAGTAGTGAAGTTATTCTGTATGATTCTATTATACAGAATGGTGGATGAGTGGGTGAGTATAAGACATTGAATTTGTTAAAACCTATAGAATTTTATAAAACAAAGGGTGGACTCTTAACCTATAAAGGTTTATTAAAAATAATTTAAAGATCAGAAGATCATAGGATAGAATGCAGAATATGACAAATAATGTGATTATATTACAAATATATGAAATGGTCTTTCCACTGGGTAAGGAAAAAACTACTGCTCACCAGGGTTATTTTTGAAATCAGTGGAATCTGGAACAGTGAATGTAAATCTACCATACATAATAATTACTCTCTAGTTGATAAAGTTGTTTCCCATGGAATATGAATTAACAATCATTAAACATGTATATTGGTAATTGAACAATTAAATAAATGGGTGGAAAAAAGGTTTCTAAATTTTGAAGTGGGAGGTTAGAAATGAACAAAGGATGAAGTCTAGATTGATCTATGTAATAATGATATAGAATTTCAGACATCAGCATGACTTATATTTAGCTTAATATTGATACAGCTGTATATATATATATATGTATACATATATATATACATATACATATGCTGATAGAAATAAATTATTGATCAACAAAGAATAGACAAATATCCTCCTGTGTGAAATAATTCCAAACAGCATATCTGTATACTCTGCCTTCAAAGTAGTAGACCATAATGCCCCTCTCATTTCAAAGAATACATTTTGAAAAGCTATAAAAAAGAGGAACTTTGCAATGGAGAAATTTGACGACCACCACCTGGGCCAGGTCAAGGTCAATACAACAGTGAAGAATCCTGTTGATAACTTGCACCCTTGATATGATGTGATGCAAATGGCACTTAATCTTGATGTATTTCCTCACCAAATCCAATAACTGTAGTCTAATCATGAGAAAACATTAGACAAATCTAAGATCTGAGGCCATTTTACAAAGTACCTAACTGGTACTTCTCAAAACCTTCAAGGTCATAAAAACCAAGGAGAGTCTGAGAAATGGCACAGCCACAATTAACTATTTGTGTTATGTGTCTTTTGTACTATAAGGCTTACATGCATTATAGAACAATAGCTTGAATTTAATCTTTTAAATAATGATATCTGGAACATTAAAAATTTTGTCTATGAAACTTAAAAATTACTGCAGTGCAGGAAACCCAAGTTCAAACCCCTACATTGAGAAGATCTCCAGATCCCCTGGAGAAGAGCTTAGCAACCCACTTCAGTATTCTTGCCTGGAGAATTCCAGGGACAGAGGAGCCTGGTGGGCTACAGTCCATGGGGTCATAAAGTGTTGGACACAACTGAGTGACTAATACACAGAGGTAAATTATCTGCTCTTAAGCATTGGAAAATAGGTTAAAAATTTCTCCTCTTTATATAAATTTCCTGATTCCCTGGTTGCTCATTGGTGAAGAATCTGCCTGCAATTCAGGAGATCCAGGTTCAATCCCTAGGTTGGGAAGATCCCCTGGAGAAGGGAATTTCAATCCACTCCAGTATTCTTGCAGGGAGAATCCTATAGACAAAGGAGCCTGGAGGGCTACAGTCCATGGAGTTGCAAAGAGTCGGACATGACTGCAAGACTGTCACTGTCACCTGTTTCATTAAGAGTATTGTAATTTTAGTATTTTGATGGCTTTTTTGAAGATAGATTTCAAAGAATTTACTTATCTCTCAATTCAATATCATGTTTTCCCCCCCTTGGGATTTACTTATCCATTAATTTACCATATATTAATGTATTTACTTGGAGAAGGAAATGGCAACCCACTCCAGTACTCTTGCCTGGAAAATTCCATGGACTGAGGAGCCTGGTAGGCTATAGTCCATGGGATCAAAGAGTCGGACAAAGCTGAGCGACTTCACTTTCACTTTCTTTCAATGTATTTACTGAACATCTACCATATACTAAGCACTGGGTAAGGCACTGTGAAGACACAAATGTAGGGATCCAATGTGGCTCCATGCTCTTTTGAATATTAGACACTGTGGGAGAAAATAGATATTAAACAGATACTTAAAATCATGGCAGATAACACAGTGAAGAAACATAGCATTCTCTTTTGTGGAGTCAGAAAGTTTTTCTGAATTAAAAGTGATATTAATGTGTAGCATAAGAGAATGAACAAGATTTGACAAGGATAAGTAATTTAAAGCATTTCAGACAGAACATGATGAAAGACAAACAGCAACCAGAAATATTTGAAATTGCTAGTGTGACTTAAGGAGCTCTATTGATTGAAAGGACACGGGGAAAGTTTGGGTGCTAGGGGTCAGAGTCTAATGGGAAGAGAATAAGAGCATGCTAGATGAGGTAGAGACTAGAACTTGGGAATCTTGGAAGCCATAGCAGTGCTGTTGGAGTTTTCAAAAATCAAAACAAAAACAAGAAAACATAGGAAGCCACTGGTGGATTTCAAATAATAAAGTGAAATCATTAAAACTAAATATTTAAGCAGATCAATTTAGGTATCTTTGATGACTAAAATGAAGGAATCTAATGTGGATGCAAATTGATAATTACTCATCCTTTCAGAGCAGAGTGTGTCTCTTCCAGAGATCCTTAGGCACCAGTGGTTCAATTATAATTCTGTGTGCAGTGAATTATAAGGGCTGACCTGTGGATCAGGGTAATATTTTGTTTCTTCTCCCTTTGATAGAACAAGATGGAAGTCCTTATAACTCATATGCTGTCAAATTAAGTTTTATTCTTTTTTTGTTTGCAATCATAGGTCACAAAACACATTTTTGAATAATTTTTTAAATAACAGACACCAATCCCATAACAGAGACAGCTAAACAAATAGCAACTATGGTGCCTGGAGGGAGAATCAGAAAGTTTATAGAGGAAGACTGTGCACTATCCATCAAACGCTTCTACTGAAAAGTCACGCTGCTCACTGAAGAATGCCTCAAGTGCCCTTCAGCACAACCCAAAGCTCTAGGATATAAAAATATAGCTTAGTCTGGTAATTAATGGACAGAATATTCATAGTCTTTGGGGGAAAGCTATAATTAAAACCACAATGAATGTGACCACTGACATAACTACTTAAAGAAAATAAAGTGATATCTTTGAAAAGGAATCTAGTTCATACTGTATAATTGCTTGAATTCTTCATGTGAGAATTTTCACTCAACTGCCTCATATTGTGCATGCAATTCTGTATATTATAACAGTATATGTAATACTTTTAATAATACTAGTTGTCAGTGTTATGTGGGTTATAGTGTTATCAGAAAGAGATCACACAGTTTTTTAATGTGGCTTTTTTAGTTTATTTTGGCCGAAGATACAGAACTTGAAAGAATGGTAATTCTGTAGGTAAAAATAGACTATTTCTTAGTATAACTACTGTTCTCTTCCCCTTGGTCCCTTGATAGAATATTGCTTTAAGATTACAGTATTAATACATTGTCATATTCTTCCTATGTCACTGTACTTTAATATTGATGACTCTGTACTCTATTAATATAATGTTTAGAAATATTAAGATTATCTGGGTTTGAAACAATCTCTATAGAAGTTAGCTAACTGAGGTAAAAAAGCAGAGGCAACACTAAGTTGTCCATGGATTGTATCCCTGCCTCCTGGTTTCCTGTGTACTAAAGTCCCCCTGACTCTTTAAAAACTCTTTTACATGGAAAGTTTGCATTTTATTGTTTACCATCACTAAGTCATGTCACACTCTTTGTGACCTCATAGACTGTAGCACACCAGGCTCATCTGTCCTCCACCATCTCCCAGAGTTTGCTCAAATTCATGTCCATTGAGTCAGTAATGCTATTTAATCATCTCATCCTCTGCCACCCCTTCTCCTTTTGCTTTCCATCTGACCACAGTCCATTTCCCTATGCTGTGTCCCTAGCTCTTGGTTTGTAATTATATTCAACTGACAAAAATTAGTACTAATAATTACTTTCTATATTTGATCACCAATCAATTTCTGCCTATTGTCCTTAGTGAATTTTACTTAGCCTATTTTATATTATTGCCCCTTTTAAAACATTATCATGGAATCATGAGGTTTCATTGATTAAGTTTTCTTAAAAAAAAAAAGAGAAAAAGAAAAGGATTTCAAGCACAATGCTATTTTTAGCATTTAAACTACACATCAACTGTACAAAATGACTGAATAAATATAGAGGAGGATGATGTATCTCCATTTCTGTGTATTTATAGTACATGTTGTTCTTTTTTTACAATCAAATTTGAATAAAATTCAAGACATAAAATTAAAAAAAAAGAAAGATTCTAATTATTGTTTTCTATTTAAGACTAAAAATTTCACTAATTTGCAAGTGTGACCCACTCTGGACCATTACTACCAGTATATACGAACTAAAGTTCATACTTCCCACTAAGACTAAGATGATTTTATGTGACCTTTAATTCCCTATCCACAAACCTGAATGAGCTATTATTCAAAAATCCTAGATTGTTTTATATTTTCAATCTGTTTCTTTCATGTAAATTATGATTTCTAGTACATGAAATGCTTGATCTAGTATACAGTAGGCTTGTTTATCTTTCTTATTATTTTGACAAGAGCAGGATTGTTCATTTGAAAATACTTTGAACAAAAACTGAAGAAACTCCCATTAGGAGAGTGTATCTATGTAAAACAGAGATTGCTTAAGAAGAAATAATATATTTTAAAACAGCTGTAATAGTTCTCTTTGTGGGTTTCTGTGTCTAAATAGGTTTGTTGTATCTACCTGTTTTTTAATTCCTCAAAGAAGGAATATGATTAGCATTTCACACAGATAATTTGTGTTTGTTGGTAAACATCTCCCTGTGACTTCTTTTTTTTTTTTTTCTATTTTTCATTGTTTCTCCATTCTTTTGGGAAAATTGTTATGAATTGACCATTATGTGTGTACTTTAGGAATATCTAGTCTCGATAGATAGTTAAGAGTGCCTAAACTAAATAACAAATAAGATGTTGACTCTCTATGAAAATTCTCCTTTATAGTTGATTAGTAATCTTGCTGAGCATTTGCTTGAAAAGAAGAGCTCTGAAAGAGAAAAACTTTAAAATACAGTTTAAAAAATCTTTAAGTTTAGTTTATCAGAAGTTGATAAGTTATGTTAACAAAATTTCATGTAATATTCTTGATACAGAGATGACTTTGGGGGCAAATTATAATTAATATTAAAGGATTAGAAAGATGTCTGGTTTTCAGTCAGTATGTGGGGAACTTTGGAAGATACCACTTTGCCTTAAGAAGTAAAAAAAAAAAGAAAAGAGCTAAACAGATTGAATAATTAAAAATGCTTCTTAGATCTGTATAATAAGAAAGATCACAGGGCAAACCACTGCCTTCAAAATTGAAGAGACTGACAGGAGAATACAGAGAATCACAACATATTAGAAGGGCAACCTCCATATGAATTAGTGCTGGGTATGGAAAACTAGACTGTAATTGATGTATGGTTAGAGGCTTAGTATACACAACTGGGGAAGTTAGAAAGTTCAAGGGGACCCAGTCAGTGGAGATCACTCAGATTTTGTGTTTTACCTCCTGAATCTATGCCATGGTGAATATAAGGAGAAAAATCCCCTAGTGCTTCCAGCAGCTGGAGGGCAAGATGTGCTATTTTTTTACTGAGGCAGTTCATTCTGTTCTTGATAAGGTCTGTGCACAGAAGAAATAGTTTAACCATAGTGTAACTTGTTAGGGTTTTATTAGAACTTAACTGACCTGAGAATAACCAACTCCAGCCCACTCTGGCATTACAACTGGGAGAAGGGAAATACTAAACATTAGTCCATTATAGCCATCTTGCCCTACTTAAGGTATGGGGATGGGGGAAAACCAAGACATGTGTGAAGTTCACAGTCCAGAGCTATAGGCTCATTAATGACTTGAGACTCAATGCATAGGACTATAAAACATTGCCCCATCCACACACCTCAACAACACATCACTAAAGACTTACTTATAGCCATTCCTTTTGCCCAGTATAACATGCCCTACTATAACAACAACAACAAAAAAATACAAGAACACTAAAAGGAATAAAAAATAAAACACAGTTTCAAGAGACAGAGTATGCATAAGAAACAAATTTGGATATGGTGGGGATATTGGAATCATCACATTGAGAACTGAAAACGATTGATATGTTAGGGACTTTAATGGATAAAGTAGACAACATAGAAAATAAATGAACAATGTTATCAGATGGAAATTCAAAGAAATAATTAAAAAGAAATCCTAGAGATAAAAATGGCTAACATATGAAGAATACTTTTATTGGCCTTATTATAGAGTAGACATGACTGAGGAAAGTATTTTTGAGCTTTAGGATATATCAATAGAAACCTTCAAAACTGAAAAACAGAGAAGGATGAAAAAGCAGAATACTGTATTCAAGGACTATGGGCAAATACAAACAGTGTAGGACATATGTAATGGGAATACCATAAGGAGAAAAACAAAAAACAAAACAAAAAAAGAAAATATTGAAAATAAATAATGTTTGAGAATGTATACCAAATTAATATTATACACCAGATCTCAGATTGAGGAAACTCAGAGAGCACCAAATAGAACTAATATTTTAAAAATTATATTTAGGTATATCATTTTCAAACTACAGAAAATCAAAGATAAAGAAAAATCCTGGGACTTTCTTGGTGGTCTAGTAGTTAAATCTTTGCCCTTCAATGCAGGGAGTGTGGGATTGATTCCAAGTTGGGAAGCTAGGATTCTACATGCCTCAGGGCCAAAAAATCAGGAAAAAATATTTCAAAAAACCAAAAACAATATGGTAACAAATTCAATAAAGATGTTAAAAATGGTCCACTTCAAAACAACAACAACATCCACAACTTAAAAGAAAACTTCTGAAAAGAATCTGGGGTGGGGGGGACACTTAACCAATAAGAATTACTTAACTTCTCAGAAACTATACACCCATACAAGCAAGTAGAGAGTGGAGGGAATTGGGTAAAAAGCTGAGAGAAAGAAAAAAAGCACACACAACCAAACTTGAATTTTGTGCCTTAAAAATCATCCCTCAAAAATGAAGGAGAAATAAATTTTTTTTTTTTTTTTGGTGACAAAAATTGAGAGAATTAGGGATTCCCTGGTGGATCAGTGGTAAAGAATCCACCTGACAATTCAGGAGCCTCAGGAGATGCGGGTTCAATACCTGGGTCAGGAGATCCCCTGGAGGAGGAAATGGCAACCCATTCCAGTTTTCTTGCTGGGAAAAATTTCATGGACAAGGAAACCTAGTGGGCTATAGTTCATGGGGTTGCAAACAGTTGGATACAACTGAGCAATTAACCATGCATGCATTAAATTATAAAAGGAAAGAACAGAAGAAGAAAAACATTGAGAAAATTGTTGCCAGTAGGTTTGCCTTGAAGGAAATGTTAAAAGTTCTTTAGAGAGAAAAAAGAAAATATAGATCAGAAACTTGGATATACATAAAGAAAAAAACAAATTGAAGAAAGAATAAGTGAAAGTAAAAGAAAAAACTTTTATTTTTTATTTTTAATTGATGTTCAAAATAAGAGCAACACTCTACTCAGTTTTATATATAAATACATGCATACATATATATATATATATATATACATACAAAAATACAAATATATGTATATGTAATATATGAGTTGTATAAGTAAAATGGAAGAGAGAAGAATTAGGAATACGTGACATCACTCATTATTAGAGAAATACAAATCAAAACTACAATGAGGTAATACCTCACACCAGTCAGAATGGCATCATTAAAAAAATCTATTAACAGTAAATGCTGGAGAGGGTGTGGAGAAAAGGAAACCTTCTTACACTGTTGGTGGGAATATAAATTGTGCAGCTACTATGGAGAACAGGATGGAAGTTCCTGAAAAAAATAAACACAAAAATACCACATGACTTAACAATCCCTTTACTGGGTATATACCCAGAGGAAAAAAACCATAATTTGAAAGGGTATATGCACCCAAGTGTTCATTGCAGCACTATTTTCAATAGCCAGGACATGGAGGCAACCTAAATGTCCATTGAATGGCGGAATGGATAAAGAAGATGTGGAACATTTATAAAATAGAATATTACTTGACCATTAAAAGGATCAAAACTGTGCCATTTGCAGAGCGTGGATGGATTTAAAGAGAATATTATGCAGAGTGAAGTCAATCAGAAAGAGAAAAACAAATGTCATATATTAAGGCATATATGCGGAATCCAGAAAAATGGTATAGATGATCTTATTTGCAAAGCAGAAATAGAGATACAAATGTAGAGAACAAACATGGATACCGAGTGGGGAAAGAGAAGATGGGATAAATTGGAGGTTGGCATTGACATACATACACTACTATGTATAAAATATATAACTAACTAGAACCTACTGGATAGCACAGAGAACTCTACTTGGTGCTCTGTGGTAACCTAAATGAGAAGGAAGTCCAAGAAAAGAGGGGACATGTGTATATGTATGGCTGATTTCCTTTGCTGCACAAAAGAAGCTGACAGAGGAGTGTAAAGCAACTCATTTCAATAAAAAAAAAATAAGTATGTCAATACAAAAACCTCTACATGGATGTTTACAGCATGTTTATTCATAATTGCCTACACCTGGAAGCATCCAAGGTAACCTTCAGTAGATAGATAAATTAAGAAGTTCTGGTTGATACTTCCTCTTATTTAGTGCTATCAAGCTATTTAAAGTACATGGAGGCAACATAAGTGCAAACTGCAAAATGAAAGTAGCCAGTCTGAAAAGTCTATGTACTGTATGAGTCCAACTGTATGATATTCTGGAAAGGGTACAACTAAGTAGACAGTAAAAGTATCAGTAGTTTCCAGGGCTTGGAGCATGTAGGGACGAATAGGTGGTACTCAGTGGTATTTAGGGCAGTGAAACTATTCTGCATGATATCATAATGGTGAATAAATATCATTACACATTTGTCTAAATCCATAGAATGTACAAAACCAAGAGTGAATCGTAATGTAAACTATGGAGTTTTAGTGAAAATTAGGTGTCAGTGTAAGTCCATCAATAATAATGTACCTTTCTAGTGGGTGACAGTGATGAGGGGAGGCGATGCAGGAGTGGGGGCAGGGAGTATATATAAAAATCTTCATACCTGCTCAATTCGCTGTGAACTGGAAACTAAAAGACAAATTCTATTAGGAAAAAGTGAATTAGAGAAAACTATGTTAGTCTCACCAATAATCTAGAATTGAATAAAGGTTTTACTTTCTCAACTTTAATGATTTTTATACAAAGAACTTGCAAATATATATACTAATACATATAATAATGTTAATATTAATAGAACCTGTTATAAAACAGCAAATGATAGAATGGTCTTAAGTGTGTATTGTAATGCTAACCATATTCAGCATATTTATTTAGTGGATTCCTTTTAAGCAATAAAAATGAATGTGTTAGAGCCATTTGTTTTTATAAGTTTATAATTGGATGTTTTTTACAGTGTCAACTGTAAAATATTTTAAAAGCAAGAGACAGAATAATTAGATACATACACACAGTTTGATAATCATTTATAGGAGTAATCATTCATAAGAAAATGTAAAGAAATGCAAGGAGAATGATAATATCTCTTTAGGAAATTAAGAGGGTAATGCAATTGGAAAGGGATTAATAATATTGCTAATAGTTTGTCTTATGTTGGCTGTATTACATAGTTGTTTTTGTTATATTATATTTTGCATTTTATATAGTTAATAAGTGTTGTACACTATGTTTTAAGGTAGATGTTTTTAGTTTTATTATAATGTTTATTTTAATGTGGATTGGCTTCACTATAAATCATGTCTAAAAGATTTAAAAATCAGAAACAAATATAGAAATTCCAATGTGAAAAGCATATAAAAATTCAGAGGATGATGAAGAAGACAGTGGAAGAGAAAGAAAACAAAAGGAGAGAAAAAAAAGGCAGAGAGAGTGAATCCTGAAAGATTAAGTAGTAGTATCCTTCTCATTAATGACAGAAAAATACAGTTTACTACTTGAAAAGATTTCCTTAAGAGAAGTCTTGCATGAAACAAACATGTTTAATTGGAATTGCCAGAATCAATGTAAGTAGCGAAAACAGTTGCAATCCTGACAGAACCAAAATTGCAGAGCTAGAGTTAAATTCCTTAGCTGTAAAATAGTACAGTAGTAAGCCATTATGCAAAGACTATGTTATTCTAAAGCAATGGAATGGGAAATTGGAGCAAGGAAATACTAAAAGGATCATTGCATACAACCAGTTTTTGCTTTGAAGACACCATTGAAGTACTCCTGCAAAAAATCTAAATAAAAATATAAAATTTTAAATCTAAACAGTTTTAAAAATGGAAAAAAAATCCAAACTCAGCAGAAGTATCTAAAATGGTAATATAGTGGGTCACATCAAATAATATCTCAACTCCTGAATGCATTTGAAATGGTATGCATTAAAATGAATCTTGATATGCAGTTACAGTTTTAACTACGCCCCTGTTCTAATACAAGAGGATTGAGTTTAGCTTTAGGCTTCCCTAGAATTGAAGGTTGGATTGAGGCAATAGAAAGCATGCCCTCTGGAATATGCTCTTATTCATTGCTGGCAACTCCAAAAAGTTGAGATCTTTTTAGAGTGAAAAATGTATACAATTGAAATAGAACACTGGGGACAGTTTAACCCTGAATCTCAACTCCCACTTCATACAATCTTAACAAAAGAATGATCTTAGGATCAGCTTTCTAGGATGGATAATTTGTGTAGCAGGGGCTTCCTTGATGGCTCAAACAGCAAAGATCAGCCTGCAACACCAAAGACCAGGGTTCAATCCCTGGGTCGGGAAAATCCCCTGGAGAAGGGAATGGCTACCCACTCCAGTATTCTTGCCTGGAGAATTCCATGGACAGTGGAGCCTGGCAGGCTACAGTCCATAGGATTGTGAAGAGTTGGCCATGACTTGTGTGTGTCTAAATTTGTGTGTCTAATTTATGATTAGACACATCTAATTTACATGTATGTCTAAATTTGAACTAAATGAACTGAACTTATACCATGCAAGGACAAATCAGTTTAAAAATATAAGCACCTTAATTCTCCATGTTGAAAATAAAGGGCAAGACCTTATTTCCTCCTTTTCTAGAGCGCTTGGCTTGGAAGATTGTGTTTTATAAGTTTGTCTTTCCCTATAGCTTCAAAATATATATAACTCTTTTTAGGAGCTAAATAAGCCACTTGTAAGTTTTAAGGAATGTCTTCCTCAAGGACTTGGGACCTTTTTTTTTGCAGGGGGGAAGAAATATAATCATAAGGAAGCTAATGTCCCATCTCCTAGTTTCTGTGAAAGGGTAGGAGCCTACTTTGGTAGGACCTCATTCCAAGTTGCAAAACCTACCTCTTGTTATAACAAAGGATAAGTTAATTTTTCTTTGGATGAATTCAGTTAGCTAATACAGATGGTCACTGCAATTATTAAATGAAGGATGAACTATCTGTAACAAATGGTGCTTTATGTCCTGTTACTTGAGATCAAGTAGATGATGGGTTATATCTACCTGGATGTATAAACAGTGGGCTTTCCAGGTGGCTCAGTGGTATAGAATCTGCCTGCCAAGCAGGAGTCATGGGTTGGATCCCTGGATTAGAAGATCCCCTGGAGAAGGACATGACAAGCTACCCAGTATTCTTGCCTGGGAAATCCCTTAGACAGATGAACCTGGTGGTATTATGATCCATGGGGTCTCGAAGAGTTGGGCATGGTTTAGCGACTAAACAATAACAATGAACTTTTCATCTTTGCAATCTCTTAGCAGAGTGTCTGTGATGCACATCACCTAATGGTTTAGTGCTTATTTAGTAATAAAATTATTTTCTTTCTCTTCTGCCTCTGTGGAGAGAGTCTCTGGTTTGAGAAAAGATTTTATTTTTAATTATATTTCCACAGTGGTCATCACTATCAAGTATGTCCTCTGAAACTAATTGAAAAATTAAAAAAACAAATACCTCCAATAGCCAAATTTCTAGTTCTAATACTTATTGTGGACCTTAAGAATGAAATAAAATTTAAGCATGGCTTACTTCTAATAATACCACAGGGCATTGGTGTAGGATGTACTTGTTAAAAAGCCATCAGTCTTTTATTTAAATCCATCTTATAAAAACTTCTAGTCTGTGAAAATTACAAATTGCTATTTTAAAAATTAAGTCACATAATATTTAAAAATGGTTAGTTACAGTCTCTAATCAGAAGCCAGTGTTCTCCTTTCACAGTATCCATGGCAGGAAAATAACTAGGACTAAAGTTGACGTGTCAGTTTTTATTATCAGGCTTTATTCAGAATGACCATTAACTATTAAGATGCTACTCTCTCTAATACAGCCGAATTGTAGGCTGATGCTTATTTGATTATAGCTATGTTTATCCTTCTGGGTATAAGCTGTGTAAAAGAAGAATATTATTCCTCATCACTGTGAGAAATTGGAAAGAAAATGGAAGAGCAGACATGAATACTCTACCATAGAATGAAAGGGATGTAGGCTGATGCTTCAACTCTTTACAGAGAATGGCTATAAGGATTAGAAAATTTTTAAAAGATAAAGTATCTGGATGCCCAAATTACATCTATATGTAGTTTGATTGCTTAAATTTAAGGTATTCTATCAAATACTAATGCAATATAAACTATCAAATTATAAATGAAAACATTTGAACTCGCTGCCATTCCCTTGCTAATTCTCCCTATTCAAATTATTTTTAAATTATTTCACCCATTTCTAATTGTTTCAGTGTCGAATAATAAAACTAGCAAAACCATAGATCCATGGTGCAAAAATGATTTATAAACTTTATTTCTTGAATGTTAAAAGTTAGTCTTTCTTCATATGAAAATAGCAAGAAAAAAGAAGCAAATATTAATGTATCATGATAAACAATTATTTTTAATTTTCATACATATTTTATGAAATCTCAGGAGAAAGTATATTCATCACAGGAATCTGAGACATTGATTTTTTAAACAAATTTTCTGCAGCAGAGCTGTGTGACTAGAATATTTGTATTCAAAAATCATGAAACACCTAAAATAACATCTAAAATGAGAAGCTGTATCAAATCACCCCTGCTCCTTTAACCTGTGCTTTATCTTATCAGCAACATATTAAAGCCATATGCCTCTCATTTCTATTACCTTATGATACAGCAAGTTCTCTAACTATATTCCAAACATTACTTATTCTGCTATTTTATCCCTATGCAATTGTATCAATTCAGAATGAGGTGCTATTTCTGATATATATCTACATGGGAACAGTGGTACAACTTAGGTGCTAAATTGTTGCATTTATTTTTAGCCATGTAGTAAAATGAATAGCTTTTGTATATTTTATGTATATTTTTTCCTCTTGACATAATCTAAGAATACCTTTATACAAAATAAAAGTGTTGATAAAAGTATAAAATAAATTATATAAATATATTTACTTTTAAATTGCAGGGTAGGTTCAGTTAAGATGAGAAAAAAATATATAAAAAAGCAAAATAACAATCTTCAATTTAAAAGCCCATTTGTCATTAATGTTGCCAATACTATATATGTATTAAAGAAGAATTAAATCAGTGTTTTATTTTCTTAAATTAAATGATTATATGTTCTAAATCTCAGAAAATTTAGTGGTCATAAAAGTTAAAAACTTGTTAAAGATTCTGATCATTTTGTATAAGACACAATACCATCTAGAACAGTTAGTTTCATTATTACTATTACATTATATAAACATACATATGCTTATATACATTGCTGTTTATTTTGATATATAATGCATACATTTGTGGTAAAATTAATACATCCTCTGCATTCAAGCACTGTGTTAGATACTAAGCCTGCAATTTTATATGAAAATTTACTTTAAAACATTAATATTGATACCCAGAGCACATGGAGTTTTCTTAGTTGTTTAATGAATTATAGTTTCTTAGTTTTCTTTACCTCACTGATCCTCATACCCTTTGCATTTAAAGATAATGTCTGTTAGGTAATTCTGTAAATATTAGAATTTTAACTCGGTCACAGAGATCCTATTTACCAAACATCTCCTCATAATATAACAATGTTTTCATTCATCAATTTATCAATTGTAAATAAAATAAAAACTTCTAGACATACTGATTCTGAGCCCTGCCAAAGGAATTATTTTTTAAATTCTTCCCTCAAATAATTAAAAGTCTGTGGTCCGTGGTTTAGTGAATCTATTAGAGCAACAAAAAATCTAGTTTAAAATACGGACTAGCCTGACAGAAGAGAAACATGCCTTTTACTAAAGTAATAATTACTTCAGTGTCTATGCATCATAGTTTATTTACATGAATTTGCTAATATTTATTTTTTAAAAAAACTTGCAAGACATGGAAGAGGTGAGACAACTTGGTACATTGTCAAGAGATTAAAATACTTGAAAGAACTGGACTCAGAGATCTTGCATATGTTAGAAGGATCAGAGGAGGATTTTTGCTTTAGTGGAAAAATATTTTTAGCTGATGTAATGGAAAAAGCATTAAAAATGTGTGAACAAGTGGAGAACATCAAAAGAAACACAGAAGCTATTAAAAGAAGCCCAATAGAAATGGAGAAGTTGTGGTAGCAGAAGTAAAGATATCATGATGGATTTATCAGAAGACTGTAGGGTACAGAGAAAATAATTAGTTTGAAGACAGGTCAGTGGAATTTATCTACACTGATTTGTGAAGAAAACAAAAATTTTAAAAAGAATAAAGAAACCAGGGCATGCAACCTTTAAATCAAGGTCAAATGGTCAAATGTATATATTATTTGAGAAGAGAGGAGAAAAAGAGAAAAATATAAGGAAGAATGACTGGTGCAGCATGAATATTAATATTTTTAAAGATAATATTTTTGTAATAGTTGAATAACTTCCTTGTATACTGATTCACACATAGCAACCATAAACTTTGGATTGAAATACAATCAATAAATCAATAAAATGAATTTTTAAAAGCAACTTTACAATAATCAGAAATTCTTAATGTTAATATAGTCTTATTTACCAATATTTACCCTTAAGTCATTGCTTTTTTGTGTTGTTCAGGAAATTTTTCTAACATCTAGATTATAAAAATATTGTCATATAATATTCCTCACTGCTTTATTAATATTCAGTCTTATGAAAGTCGAGTCTATGGTTTTATATACAGATGATATTTGTCTCAACTACATTTACCAAAATGTGCATATTTTGCCAATTGTTCTTTTGGGTTATTTTATCACAAATTTTATGTTCATATATTCACAAAGTTCTTTTTAGATTTTCACTGTAGTTTCATTGTTTGGTTGTCTCATATTTTGTGCCAGTATTGCACAATTTTAAATATTGTGCTTATATTTATCTTTGCATTGCCATATGAATTATATAAGCAATTCAACTGCTGTCAGTTTTAACAAGAACCAAAAAAAAAATGATGGGATTTTGATTTGGACTGCTTTGCATCTAATAATATGTATAACCGATATCTCTACAACACTGAGAACAGACTCTGGATAGGTTAATAAGGGGGAAAAGCAGATGGAATTACTCACTGGAAGGATTTTAAATTGTGTAAAAGTGGAAGAGATGTTTAAATTTTAGACCAAAGATTTGGAACAACTATCAGTGATGACACATCCTGGATATGGCTGTTGGAATGAGTGGATAAGATGAAATTCAGGTAAAAGTAGTTAAAATTCAAGACTATCAAAAAGAGGGAAAAGGGAAGAGGGAACGAGAATTTGAGGCACTCAGTGGAATATGCAGTAAGAATACTTTCATCAAGGCAGATAGAAGACCTGGTTTGGAAGTACATGAGCCAGTTGCAAAATCTTCAGCAAATACAAGACTGGATTGGATCTTACCTATCCCATGTGGTTACAGAAGTGTTAGAAAGAGAATATAGTTAATCTCAAAGCAAAGTGATGTTTCAGACAAAGGGAAAGAACTATTTGGATGTAAGAAGGGGAGTGAGTATCAGTGGAATATACAGCGTGGGAGAAAAAGTAACAATTCCTTCAAACCCCGATTCCTTGTTCAGAAGGCAAAAAGATGAAGGGCGTGCTCAGTCACACATTCTAAGAGGCAGAATAGATTAACCATGAAATAAAGGGAACAAAGTGAAGTGAAGTCACTCAGTCGCGTCCGACTCTTTGCGACCCCATGGACAGTAGCCCACCAGGCTCCTCCATCCATGGAATTTTCTAGGCAAGAGTACTAGAGTGGGTTGCCATTTCCTTCTCCAGGGGATCTTACCAACCCAGGGATCGAACCCTGGTCTCCCACACTGCAGGCAGATGCTTTACTGTCTGAGCCACCAGGGAATCCCAAAGGGAACAAAGGAAGATTTTATAAAGGGTGGAATAGTATGAGAGTGAGTCAGAAGACTAGAAGCAGTTGATAATAAGTATGAGGCAAGGGAGAGGATAACTTGGGCTGGAGAACAAAATACCAGGAAATTTAGATTTCTAGGGCCTGAACTTTCTAGGCCTTATGGGTTTTGTTGTGGCTGGGTTTGTGTGTGGTTCTGAGAAAGCTGTACTTTCAGTGAGCAGGTGAGAAACTAGGTAAGTTGTGCCCCAGGAATAATATCAAATTAAAAGAAAACCTGGAGTTATTGTGCTAAATTGAAGTTGTGAGCCTTGCAATATCATTTTTTAAAAGCAAGATTGCTATGTTTATACATTTTTCTAAAGGTGAAATACTAAACAAAAATGCATATTTTTTGCATAAAAAATTTTTGAAAAAAAAAATTTTGCATAAAATTATATATATATATATATATTTGAGTATGTGAGAATTTTAAATGTAAAAACTTAGATTCCAAGCTGATGTTTTATATGGTAAAACAACATATTCAAACTATTTATTGCTTATCATAATTGAAAATTATAAAGTGTTCTTTCAATGAGTGCTGGGTTGTTAACAACTCTTACTAGAGCAAGCAATCCCTACTGCTCACAAACTTGAAGGTGTTAAAGTCCAAACCAAAAATAAAACTAGTGTATCATTGTACAAATTGAAAAATAAAAAGGCATAAGGAAGAATTAGAGAGACAAGTAGATTAACTATATTTTAACTCTAAGCCATTTCTTGAACAAGAATAATTAAAATAAAATAATTTAGGAATAAAATATATTAATGGGAAATAAGGAAGAGGGAAGTTTAGAAGAAAGAATGAAAATATGGTGGGGATATGTTTTGAAATAGGCCAGTTTTATAAAAGGAGAGGAAAAACTAAGAGAACAAAACATACCTTTTTTGATGAAAGGATTGTTTTAAATACAGTAAGTCATTAAAACAAATCTGTAAAAGAGGATTATGTTGGAGAGGTGATAATTAGAAGTAGACTGCTCATTATTTTCCTGTTAATTCAGATACTAGTATTGTCCTCATTTGCATGTTTATGAATCTGTAGTCATCTAATCTAAATTCTGCCTCAGTTCAGTTCAGTCGCTCAGTCGTGTCCGACTCTTTTTAACCCCATCAACTGCAGCACGCCAGGCTTCCCAGTCCATCACCAACTCTCGGAGCTTGCTCAAACTCATGTCCATCGCGTCGGTGATGCCATCCAACCATCTCACCCTCTGTCGTCCCCTTCTCCTCCCACCTTCAATCTTTCTCAGCATCAAGGTCTTTTACAATGAGTCAGTTCTTCACATCAGGTGGCCAAAGTATTGGAGTTTGAGCTTCAACATCGTCCTTCCAATGAATATTCAGGACTGATTACCTTTAGGATTGATGGAATCTATCTGGAGATCTGGTAGATCTCCTTGCAGTCCAAGGGACTCTCAAGAGTCTTCTCCAACACCACAGTTCAAAAGCATTAATTCTTCAGCATTCAGCTTTCTTTATAGTCCAACTGTCACATCCATACATGACTACTGGAAAAACCATAGCCTTTCCTAGATGGACTTTGTCGGCAAAGTAATGTCACTGCTTTTTAATATTAATATGCTGTCCAAGTTTGTCATAGCTTTTCTTCCAAGGAGCAAGCATCTTTTAATTTCATGGCTGCAGTCACCATCTGCAGTGATTTTGGAGCCCAAGAAAATAAAGTCTGTCAGTTTCCATTGTTTCCCCATCTATTTGCCATGAAGTGATGGGACCGGATGCCATGATCTTAGTTTTCTGAATGTTGAGTTTTAAGCCAACTTTTTCACTCTTCTCTTTCACTTTCATCAAGAGGCTCTTTAGTTCTTCTTCACTTTCTGCCATAAGGGAGGTGTCATCTGCATATCTGAGCTTATTGATATTTCTCCCAGCAATCTTGATTCCAGCTTGTGCTTCATCCAGCCTGGCATTTCACATGATGTCCTCTGCATATAAGTTAAAAAAGCAAGGTCACAATATACAGCCTTGACATACTCCTTTCCTGATTTGGAAATAGTCTGTTGTTCATTAGAGGTACAGGGATAGAATATATGATTAAAATAGTCATTTTGTCATTTATTTTTCAATGTAGAAGAATAATTACCTCCATTAAAGAGCTCATATATAAGGGCATGTATTATAAGATAATCCTATTTATGGAAGCTTAAATATGCACTTGAAAAAAGAGAAAATATGAAAGATGGAGAAAAAGGTTAAATTAAAGCATGTAAGATGACAATATTTAACTCAGTAAATTTATGTTCAAATGGAATATGAGGTGACACCTGAAAGTGACAGTCTTACTATTAGTCTCAATTGCTTTGTTCCGCTAACCCTATGCTACCGAAGACTCTGCTATCTAAATATGTCTAGTTTCAGTACAAGAGATTCTTAAATGCAAGACAATGTCATCTGGTACTCAGTCAAAGAAACAGGGCATAACAGGATAATGTTGATTATGTGCTGACATATTAGGTAATAGTTGCTTCAGCTGTGGGCCATGATTCATAATGAAAATAAATAAAATGTTTGCTTCATGTCTCTTTTTCTTTTTTCTCCAATACAGCTATTAACTATCTAGGAATGAGACTTTATTCAAACCAAGTCATTATATCACCATCGTAATGACTCATGGTACTTTTACTGTATATTTCAAAAATTATGAGAGTCCATTGAGTAGCCTCCACTCACCATAGGAATAAGAGGAAGACAGAGATGTGATTCGTTTTTCTGTATGCCTGCTTCTTGCAGAGTACTTCCTCTTTCAGATTTTATATTTATTTTATTTCCAATTTTGCTTTTTTTGGAGTTTTTTTTCTACATAACATTACAAGGGAAAAAATGGAAAGAACAGCAGGCATACATTTAATGAGGCTTATTTTTCTTTTTTTTAATTTCAGGTCCAGATTTTCTAAATGTATAGATTTTCTATTGTTTTTTAAATTTAGAAGTGAATAAACAAATGATTTTGTTACTTTCCATGTATAACTTCAAGTTTGTTTATAAGTAATGTGAGAGTAACTTTCTGTATTCCTTTTGCTTATTTTTTCAAAGGTTTAATATCTACTTTTATCTACATGTAAGTTGGAAAACTTCTGTAATACTTGAATCTCTCTCTCTTTTCTTTGCACTGTCATAAAGCAGGTACTTGTCTTTCCCGGCCAGGTCTGTACTCAGCCTTTATTTCAGGTATCTGACCTGTTCAGTTTCAAAAAATTGAAGAGCTCTATATTAATTATTTCATTTTCCCAGGATTTTGGCCTCTTTCCTGTTTTTTTTTTTTCTCTTCTAAATTCATGGAGACTTTGACTTTATCTTTGTAATATATTCCCAACATACTCCCATTTGTGTATGTGTGTGTACGTGTGTGTGTGTGGTGTATGTGTGTGCGCACGCACACGCGCATGCTCAGACATGCCTGACTCTTTGGGAGCCTATGGACTGTGCCCCGCCAGGCTCCTCTGTCCATGGAATTTTTCAGGTAAGAATACATACTGGAGAGGGTTGCCATTTCCTCCTCCAGGGGATCTTCCTGACCCAGGGATTTAAGCCATATCTCCTGTGTCTACTGCATTGCAGGCCAACTCTTTACCACTGAGCCACCAGGGACGCCCATTTTAATAGCTTTACCTTTACCTCATTGTCCAATTTCTAAATTTATCATATAGGTAAAGGCTCCAATCTTTGTTGAATGCAGTATCTTAACAATGAATTTCATTCCTTTAAGTGCATCTTGAAAAACTGACTAGGTTCTTGCACTATATACTTGTAGAATTTTATGTGCATCCCTGTTACTCATTGTTAAAACTTGCTTTACTGTTGCTTTCACTGTCTACCTGTTAATGTCCTTACCGACTGTGGTTCCTAATATTTTCTGCTTTCAAGTACCAAGAATAAATGTGAGTCCAATAACAGGAGAATGTTATACTCTGTCAGCAATCTGAATAACATGCTTTGAAAATCTATACAGAACACTACTCTCTCTCTAGCTTTAATCTCTTACCACCTAGACCTAACCTGCCATCCATGTTTGTGCCTGAATTACTATAATAGCCTCTTAAAAGGTAAAGTTCAGTTTTACTTCTTCTGTGTAAGGGGAAAATGCAATTCTTTATCCTATGAATCTTTATTCATAGTGAAGGACACTTCACTTCTAGTCACCATATGTGTTTGGATTTTTCATCACAATAACAATCAAGTGTCTGACATCAGCTGAGTGTCTACAATTTAATTCAGTTCTGATATCATCTACCCAGAGATAGTATCAGGTCCCACAGCTAAAGACTCAGTCTCACAGACTGTCCCCCAAGCCCCATTGACCCTCCAGTAGCAAATCCAGGTTATCTATCACCTGTGCTTCTGATCACATGGCTACAGATGGGAGGGTCGAAAGACTCTGCCTCAGGTTCTATTAACTTGTTAGGGCAGCTCAGAAATCAGTGAAACATTGAAGTTTACCAGTTTGTTATAGAATATGACAAAGGATACAGATGAACAACCAGATGAAAAGATACATAAAGTGAGGACTGAGAGGGTCCCAAGTGCAAGAGCTTCTGTCTCTGTGGAGTTGAGGGACGTCATCTTCCTTTTATGAGTATATTCACCAACCTGGAAATTCTCAGAACCCCATACTTCTGAGATTTTATAGAAGTTTCTCATATAAACATGGTCAATTATTAATTCCACTACCAGCCACTCTCCTCTCTCATTATAGTCTGCTGTTTCTGGTGATCAACTATCATATGGGAGCCATCCAGGAGCGCACCCAGAGGCACTTCATTAGAATAAAAGATGCCCCTAGTGCTCTATATCTTAGAAAATTACAAGCACTTTAGAAGTTCCATGCTAGAAACCGAGGGCAAGTATGTGTATAAACACACACACACACACACACACACACAGATAGATAGATAGATATAGATATACACTTTTATGCATGTTTATGCACACATATATACATAATTATATATATGTACTTTCTATGATCTCACACCTCTTAACTGGTCTTCCTGCTTCTACTCTTGCTCCAGAGGTTTTTCAGAGAACAATCTCCAGAAAGATCCCATTATAGACCAGTTTGTGCTGCTTTTCTGTGTAAAACTCTCGAGCATCTCTCATCTTACTCCAAGTCCGAGATCCCTAAAGTTATTTATGGCCTGTTCCTCTCTGAATTCATCTCTCCCATTTCCTACCCTCGGCCGCTTGGCACAGACACACTGGCCTTCTCACTTTTCCCTGAATCTGCCAGTCACATGCTTCAGTAAGTTCCTTGACTGGTAAAAAGTTAGAATATTTTTATATTGCTTTAAAATGTGCATCTTACAAGATAATTATATGGTGAAGTTGACTAAATTTTCCTACACATGACTCATATACTTTCAGTGTTATGGGAGAAAACTAAAAACAATTCCAGCTTAAGACCACATGATATGAATTTTTGACCTTCAGTTTTCTCCTGTCAGTTGACAAGTGTTTAGAGTATTAAAATTAATGTTTAAATTAATTTAATTTGCACTAGCAAATTAATTTATTAAAGTTAATTTAATTTGTGTTAGCAAAGTGTAATTAAAGTAGTAAGTCTGTTGCTGCAGAAAAAAAATCACAAATTCGTTTCATAGAAATTATTTTTGTATTACCTGCTGTCAGATTAATTCCAGTCACTCATTTGAAGATAGCAATGAAATATACATATAATTACTTTAATGCTCTATTTTATTATATCCATATGGATAAAATCAGTATTAGATTTCAGTAACTAGTAACTGATTTTGTTAACATTTATAGATAAGACAGTAATTTTCCACCTTCAATGTTATTCAACTAAGAAGAAAATGAAAGTACAGCATTCACAAGCTTTGTGTAAAATCTAATTCTTTTGAGAAAATGGTGATTCTGTTCCATTGTAAATGAAGAGACTTACTTTCCTCAAAATGAAACTTCCTTTGTGTGTTTCCTCCATGGGATTTCAGTGTTACTACACTTATAGAATTAACCACTTATAAAATAGCAGGCAATTTATCTCATCAGAAGGTTAGTAATCAGTTCAGTTCAGTTCAGCCACTCAGTCGTGTCGGACTCTTTGCGACCCCATGGACTGCAGCACACCAAGCTTCCCTGTCCATCACCAACTCCCGGAGCCTACTTAAACTCATGTCCATCGCATCGGTGATGCCATCCAACTATCTCATCCTCTGTCGTCCCCTTCTCCTCCTGCCTTCAATCTTTCCCAGGAGCAGGGTCTTTTCCAATGTAGAAATACTTTTAAGTAAAAAGGTTAGTAATAATTTTATTTTAAAAGTATTTCTACATTATGCGAGTTGCTTTCACAAAGTATTTAAACTATATTTAGAAATCCATATTTAGACATAAAATTATTATTTTATGGAATACTTTTCTTCCTAAAATTTCTATCCTGTTGCTCCAGGGTGATGATGAAGAGTTTTAGATGGCAGAGGAAATCTTTTGTAGATGCTGTGTTATCTAAATGACCAAGAAAAATGCGTTCCAACCAACAGTGAAACCTTTTACTCTATAGTGGTTTTATAACTCTTATGACCCATCACATGATACCTTTAATTAATTAAAGATATGGAACTTATTGTTTTAAATTCATAATCTATATATAGCTAATTTCATAGTGACACAATATCCTACTATATAAATATACTCTTATCCATTTAAAACCATTTCTCAACTGATGAACAATTACTCTACTCCCTATATTTTTCCTTTGTAAATTTTTCTGCATTGAGCATACATTTATATATACGTATATAAGTGTATATATACATACTTTCACAATATTTTGTAGTTTATAGTTTTAGAATCAGCATTACAAATCAGAGATAATACAGACTTTATATTTTAATACCTATATCTTAAATTATCTTCCTAAGGAATGTAATATTTATAGTCTCCTGAGCAGTGGGTGGCATGAGCTTCTGGTTCATTGGGACCTTAAGTTTTATATTTTTATGGATTATTCTTAGTGTGAATATCTTCTTATTTATATATATATATATATATATATAAGTGTATATACTTTGTTAATATGTTTGTCTTTTGTTAATTATCTTTTAAGAATTAATCATTGGTATTCAAAAACGTTGTTGTTGTATATGCTAACACTTTTTGTTACATGTATTGCAAATATTTAATCTGGTGACCAACTGTTATTAAAAAAATGTGTTTATAGTGCTCACTTTGGCATCACATATACTAAAAAATGTGTTTATGGTGTCTTCCATCTTACATTTTTATTATGTCTCATACCTTATAGATTATTAATTTATCCAATTTTGTATAATAAATTGTGTCAAAATTTAGTGGTTTAAAATAAGGCAAAAAAGCTATTCCTTTCCATAGGTCAGGAATTTGGATACAACTCAATTGGGTCTTATGATTCAGGATATTATACAAGGTTGAAAGCATGTTGACAATTTGGGCTACAGTCTTGTTTTCAAGAAAAAAACTCATAGAGAACCCATTGCCAAGCTCTCCCGTGAGGTCGTTAGCAAGATCCAGTTCTCCCTAGGTTGCTGGATTGCAAGTCTGTTTCCCACTGGCTGTTGATTGGAGGCCAGGGCTCTGGCTCTATAATCTCTCTCCAGAGAGCAGCTCACTACATGGCAGCTGGCTTCCCTTTGAGTGTGCAAGTGGTGAAGCAAGAGAGCAGGAGTAGTAGAAGCCAGGATCTTTTTGTAACCTAATCTCAAAGATGATAATTTCATCAGTTTTGCCATGTTCTATTCCTTTGAGCAAGGACTCATTAACTCCCTTTGTGTAGGGGACTATACAAGGAGATGAATAAGAGAAAGCATCAGAATAAGGGGATCTTTTTGAGAGGCATCAGAAGCAGTGTACCATGGATATTGACATTTTTCTTTTAAACAAATGTGTCTGAGTTTTCCTTTACTGTTTATGTGTCTGTGCCCAATCACTCAGTCACGTCACACTCTTTGTGACCCTTTGGACTATAGCCCACCAGGCTCCTCTGTCCATGAGATTTTCCCAGAGAGAATACTGGAGTGGTTGTCATTTCTTCCTCCAGCTTATCTTCCCCACCCAGGCATCAAACCCATGTCTTCATCTCCTGTGTCTCCTGCTTTAGCAGGCAGATTCTTTACAACTGTGCCACCTATAGTTTTGACATAAAAATGTTTGTGGCTTGTTTACAATTGCTTTAATATGGCTGGAGACCTTGAGGATTTATCTTTGGTCTAGTAAAATATGTCACAAAGTTGATTATTCTGGAATAATATTTTCGATCAACCAGTGAGATCTTTCAGCAGCTCCAATAATAGAAGTCATCTTTCTTTCACTATCTTCCATGTTCATTAATTTCCCTCTAACCATTTTTCTTCTTGATGCTATATTCTCTTTTTTTTTGCCTTTTTAAAATAGTCTTTGTTTATTTTTTATTTAAATCTACTCCACATCGGTTTAATTATAATAGAATATTTATGAGATAATTTTCATATTTTCTTTAATTCCTTTCTCTTTTATTGTCCATTTCTACTTTTACTTTCAATTTCTGATTGGTGGCTTTTCATATCTCAATTTTCTTTTTTTGGACTATATAAACTTTTTGGAACATATTAAGTTTTCTTGTTTTGTAGATCTTTTATACTTTGTAAAATGTATAGGATCCATTTTTTTTGCATTGATATTTTTATTGATGTATAATTGATGTGCAATATTGTATAAGTTAGGCTTCCCAGGTGGCTCAATGTTAAAGAATCTGCCTGCCATTTCAGGAGACCTAAGAGGCATGAGTTCAATCCCTTGGTTGGGAAGATCCCTTGGAGTAGGAAATGGCAACCCACTCCACTATTCTTGTCTGGAAAATCCCATGCACAGAGGAGCTTGGTGGGCTACAGTCCATGGAATCTCAAAGAGTCAGAGGCCACTGAACAACTGAGCATGAACGTGAGCACATTATATAAGGTACAGGTGTACAATATAGTGACTCACGATTTTAAGGTTATACTTCATATATAGTTATTGTTAAATATTGGCTATATTCCCTGTGTTGTACAATATATCCTTGTAGCTTATTTCTTACCTAATAGTTTGTATCTCTTAATCACCTACCCCTAGATTGCCCTCCCCCTCCCCTTTCTTCTCCACACTGGCAACCACTAGATTATTCTCTATTTCTTTGAGTCTGTGTAGTTTTTTCTTTTGTTATATTCACTAGTTTGTTGTGTTCTTTCAATTTTCACATGTGATATCATACAATATTTGCCTTTCTTTCCCTGATTTATTTCACTTAGTATAATATCCTCCAAGTCCATCCATGTTGTAAATTGCAGAATTTCCTCTTTTTTTATGGCCGAATAGTAACCCACTGTGTATATATGCATGTTTTCTTAATGCATTGATTTGGACATTTGTCAATAATGCTGCTGTGAACATTGGGGTGCATGTATGATAGCTATTCTAACATGTGAGGTGATATCTCATTGTGATTTTGATTAGTGATATTGAGTATATTTTCATGTGCCTATTTGCTTTATGCATGCCCTTTTTAGAACAATGTCTATTCAGATCTTCTATCTATTCATTTTTCAATCAGGTTGTTTGATTTTTTTTTATGTTGAGTTGTATGAGCTGTTTAAGTATTTCAGATATGACCAATAGGATCAATTTCTTCAGTGTGTAAGTGTACAATTTTCTTTCATGATTTTCTAAAACAGTTTGCTAATGACTTTTGTTTCTCTTTGCTGATTTTCTGATATTGTGATAATATAAATGAGTTTGTTTAATTCTGCCCAATTATACCCCTTTTTACACACAATTATTTTGGCTCCACTGTCTTCAAATAGTATTTATGATGTAATTTTATATAGACTTTCCATTGATGTGAGGCTATTTTTTATCATTTGAAGAGGAAATTTTGGAAGATGTTTATATAACACTAATATTGACTACAACCACACAGAATTCCTACCACAAAGATTTCAAATTTATTTTTTGACTTATTTATTTTTCTAGTTAAATCAGAGTTTATTATAATCAATGCTCTCAATTATAAAAACAAAATAAATTTGTTTTCAAAATGTAGGGCCATTATTTATATACTTGAAAATATAAGGAACAGTATGACATCCTGATAATTTTGCTACAACTTTAGGAAATACCAGCTATTTTACTAGATATAAATGTCTAAATTTTTGGTAATTTGGAGGGAACATCTTGTTAAGGGTTTAAAAGTAAGTGAATATTACCACCTTGCTGAAATGAAAGCAAATATTCCTTTAAAAAGCAAAAACAATAAGAAAATCAAGTTAAAATGTTAAAATCTATGAAATCATCAGTCTGGAAACAGCAATGTGATATATATCAAAATATGATTCCCAGATTGAAATACTACCAAGTAGTATGTGCCTTTAACATACAATTTAACAATTCATGTATCAAAATTCTTAAAATCTAAATGTACTTTTAAATATTTTACCTAAAATTTTACTGTGAGATTTAAAGGAAGTTTAAGATATATTGAAATATTGAGGGAAAAATTATTCTAATTAATGTTTAAATTAAAATAATATTTAGGTATACTGTAATTCCTTGTGCATACTGAGGGAAAAGTAAATATGGTAGGTGGTATTTTACTTTCTTTAAAAAAAAGAAAGTGATCAATGCAAAGAAATACAAGAAAACAATAGAATAGGAAACCTAGAAAGAAAATTCGAGATACCAAGGGAACATTTCATGTGAAGATGGGCTCAATAAATGACAGAAATGGTATGGACCTAACAGAAGCAGAAGATATTAAGAAGAGGTGGCAAGAATACACAGAAGAACTATATTAAAAAGATCTTCACAACCCAGATGATCACGATGGTGTGATCACTCACCTAGAGCCAGACATCCTAGAATGCAAAGTCAAGTGGGCCTGAGGAAGCGTCACTACGAACAAAGCTAGTGGAGGTGATGCAAGTTCAGTTGCACTATTTCAAATCCTAAAAGATGATGCTGTGAAAGTGCTTCACTCAATATGCGAGCAAATTTGGAAAACTAAGCAGTGGCCTCAGGACTGGAAAAGGTCAGTTTTCATTACAATCCCAGAGAAAGGCAATGCCAAAGAATGTTCAAACTACTGCACAGTTGCACTCATCTCACATGCTAGTAAAGTAATGCTCAAAATTCTCCAGGAAAGGCTTCAACAGTACATGAACCATGAACTTCCACATGTTCAAGCTGGATTTGGAAAAGGCAGAGGAGTCAGAAATCAAATTGCCAACATCTGCTGGATCATCGAAAAAGCAAGAGAGTTCCAGAAAAACATCTACTTCTGCTTTATTGACTATGCCAAAGCCTTTGACTGTGTGGATTACAACAAACTGTGGAAAATTCTGAAAGAGATGGCAATACCAGACCACCTGACCTGCCTCTTGAGAAATCTGTATGCAGGTCAAGAAGCAACAGTTAGAACTGGATATGGGATAACAGACTGGTTCCAAATAGGCAAAGGAGTACATCAAGGCTGTATATTGCCACCCTGCTTATTTAACATATATGCGGAATACATCATGAAAAATGCTGGACTAGATGAGGTGCAAGCTGGAATCAAGATTGCTGGGAAAAATATCAATAACCTCAGATATGCAGATGACACCACCTTTATGGCAGACAGTAAAGAAGAACTAAAGAGCCTCTTGATGAAAGTGAAAGAGGAGAGTGAAAAAGTTGCTTAAAACTCAGCATTCAGAAAACTAAGATTATGGCATCTGGTCCCATCATTTCATGGCAAATAGATGGGGAGACAATGGAAACAGTGACCGACTTTATTTTTTTGGTCTCCAAAATCACTGCAGATTGTGACTGAAGCCATGAAATTGAAAGATGCTTACTCCTTGGAAGAAAAGTTATCACCAACCTAGACAGCATATTAAAAAGCAGAGACATTACTTTGCTAAGAAAGGTCTGTGTAGTCAAAGCTATGGTTTTTCCAGTAGCCATGTATGTATGTGAGAGTTGGAGTATAAAGAAAGCTGAGTGCCAATAATTTGAACTGTGGTGTTGGAGAAGACTCTTGAGAGTCCCTTGGACTGCATGGGGATCCAGCCAGTCCATCCTAAAGGAGACCAGTCCTGCATATTCATTGGAAGGACTGAAGTTGAAGCTGAAACCCCAATGCTTTGGCCACGTGATGCGAAGAACTGACATTTGAAAAGACCCTGTTGCTGGGAAAGATTGAAGGCAGCAGGAGAAGGGGACGACAGAGGATGAGATGGTTGGATGGCGTCACTGACTCCATGGACATGAGTGTGAGTAAACTCTGGGAATTGCTGATCGACAGCGAAGCCTGGCGTGTTGCAGTCCATGGGGTAGCAAAGAGTCAGACATGACTGAGTGACTGAGCTGAGCTGATATTACTTTCTCTAAAGCACAATATTTTAAATTAATTAGCCTCCAGTTAAAATTTTAAAAAGGTGAAAAACACATAGGAATAGACCAAAAGAAAATATCTCTCATTCCTAAAAAAAAAAAAATAAGCACTTTTTTTGTTAAATGAAGTCATGATCCCATGAATAGAAAATTTTATATTATAGCAATTTAAAATATGTAGATTGAATTGTGATTTCCTGATATTGAACGTTGTATCTCTGACATGAAATATTTTCAGTAATATAGCATATATGAGCACACTGTAAGTTCTCAGCACATTTGTTCATCAGATTATGAGGCCAGTAATCACAGTCTGAAGCTACAAAATACAAGCAAGTCACACTGGGGAAGATTTAAGGTATTGTTCAAATTGGATCATGAAAATAGGTTGGGGGTTAGAGAAAGAAAGGAATAGGAAGAACATGCTTTGTGTGAGAAATAATGTGTCTGTGGTAGAGAACACATTTCTTTCAACATTGTTGTATTTTTTCTCAATAGGATAGAACTATAGGTAGCCATAAAGACACCCATATTGAATGTTCTTTTTAAGCCTTTCTTTCAGGGTAAATGCAGCCATATTACTAATTTCTTGTCAATGAATAAACAGAAGTGAGATGTGTCATTATCAGTTTTAGCCTATTGATTGGTATGGGCTCCTCTATATTTGTTTCTCTTTCTGTAACTAAGATGCTGTAAACTCTGGTGTGATCATGATGATAAAGACCAAAACCCTAGAAAATTGTAGAGGTCCAAGGTGGAAGGAACCTGAACCACTAAGTGACTCTCTAGAGTAGCCTCTCCAGACTACTTAACCTTGAGACATTTATGAAAGAAATAGATTTTTAGCATCTTTAAGCCATTGTGATTTGAGATTCTCATTTTTATAGTATTTTAAACTCTTAACTAATGTTAACTAATCTTAACTAATACAGTGAACTCAAGTACGTAAGAGAAAAAGCACCATAAGGCTTAATAGCCCAGGACTGGATTAGTTAACCATAATTTAAAGAAAAAAAAATGTGACCAAGGTGAATATATGCAAATAATGTCTTCCATCACTTCTGAGAAGGATCTTTAGGAAAAAGAGATGTGCAGTTTGACTTTTCTAGTTATTTTCTAGTTTTAGGAGTGGGAAATTAAGATGACATATAAATTACAAAATGTAAAATCTCTTAATACAAGAATGCGGGTTCTGGAATCCACACCTTCAGATTTTGGTGCATAAACCTGCAGGCATAACTGAGGGAGATGGGGTGTAGTTTGCAAATTAGATACATAAACTTCACCTTCATTTCCACAAATTAACAAATGTGACACATTTGTTTAAACAGTAACATTATCAACCAACCTGTTTTTCGTCATCTTAGAGGAAATGCTTTCAGTTTTTCACCATTGAGGATAATGTTTGCTGTGGGTTTGTCATATATGGCCTTTATTATGTTGAGGTATGTTCCTTTAGTCCTACTTTCTGGAGAGTTTTTATCATAAATGGGTGTTGAATTTTTTTCAAAGCTTCTCTGTATCTATTGAGATCATCATATGATTTTTATCTATCAATTTGTTAACATTGTGAATCACACTGACTTACTTGTGTATGTTGAAGAATCCTTGAGTCCCTGGGATAAAGCCTACTTGATCATGATGATCTTTGATCTTTCTAATGTGTTGTTGCATTCTGTTTGCTAGAATTTTCTTGAGGATTTTTGCACCTATTCCTCCCTGTTTTTTTCCTACAGAATGTTTCTGGAACTTTTGGGGTTCTAATTTTATTTATCTATTTATTCCTTTATTTATTTATTTTGGGCTCCAGAAAAGAGAGGAAGTTGGGATAGCATAGCTAGATTTGTATTGCTACTATGATAATTATTGTAACAATTAAATATGCTGCTGCTAAGTCGCTTCAGTCGTGTCCGACTCTGTGCAGCCCCAGAGACGGCAGCCCACCAGGCTCCCCCATCCCTGGGATTCTCCAGGCAAGAACACTGGAGTGGGTTGCCATTTCCCTCTCCAACGCATGAAAGTGAAGTCGCTCAGTCGTGTCTGTCTCTGTGCGACCCCAGAGACGGCAGCCTACCAGGCTCCCCTGTCCCTGGGATTCTCCAGGCAAAAACACTGGAGTAGGTTGCCATTTCAATTAAATATAAATAAAACTAATTTTCGCAATCAGTTTCAGACGCACAGAACCAATATTGGTTTTGAAAGCAGTCTTCTTGCTCATTGTTACCATAAAAGGTAATAAATCTTGCCAAGCAACAAAACAGCTTGCTATTTGTTCACCCCCTATAAAGCACAGATGATATTGATTTAGAACACCTAGGCAGTCAGAATATGAAAAATAAGCCTAGTAAATTCACACCTAACTCAGATCAGTTACAGAGATTTACATGGTCTCCCTGTTACTTTGTTCACATTTTAGTACTTAAAATGTGGACAGTGTAGTACGTTTGGTCCACTTTAAAAACTAGATGATTATTTTAGTTTCCTGAGTTTCAGATTATTGTGTTCTTAGAAATAGCTTTCCACCAAAAAAGATGAAGCTCTGTCCCAAGTTTTGATTATGTGACCCATGAGAAAAGTAAAATAATACTGAATCTGTCAGAGGGAGAGCGAGAGATGGACAGACTCAGAGACACAGACAGAGAGCTGTAGCTAAGTAGCACATACTGGCGGAGAAGGCAATGGCAACGCACTCCAGTACTCTTGCCTGGAGGAGCCTGGTAGACTGCGGTCCATGGGGTCGCTGAGCGACTTCACTTTCACTTTTCACTTTCATGCACTGGAGAAGGAAATGGCAACCCACTCCAGTGTTCTTGCCTGGAGAATCCCAGGGACGGCGGAGCCTGGTGGCCTGCCATCTATGGGGTCGCACAGAGTCGAACACGACTGAAGCAACTTAGCAGCAGCAGCAGCAGCACATACTGGAATGTCACTTCTGAAAAGAAAGATACATATGTGGAGGTGGACTTCCCAGAGAAGCAGTTTACACCACACTCGCAAAGCATTTATCTGTCAGTGGTTAAAAGGCCACAATGATGGTGATCTGTAGGCCCTTTTAGAGCACCTTGAGGAACTATCAAGCCTGACTGACAAGCTTAGGAAAAAAAAAATGGTGAGAAATAGAATTAAGCCTGTGAGAGCTCTACTTGATAAACTTCCCAAAGCTGAGAGTCCATGAAAAAAGATTGAAATTACTGTTGAGTATTGATTAATTGTAGATGCCAAATAATCCCAGAATTCCTAAATTTTTACCATCCTGTTAAATAGATAATGGCCTGATGAACACTTAACTTTTTTCTTCTCAAAATACTTACAGTTATTTAAGAAATAATAAGAAAAAAATCTACCAAAAGCCACATAAAATGTTACCAATGTAAAATGACCAAGTCACTATTTATTAAGACATGACATAATAAGTTGTTTTAAAACAATGATGGTAGATGAAAAATAAAAACACAAAGCGAAGTTTCTTGGAAGAATGGAAAGCAAAGTTAAGTTAGGATTGACGGTGCCAATCTTTACATATCAGGATGGAAATTATGACCTGACATTTTACCCTAAGGTTTGCCATCAGAGCTACCCAGAGATAGACTACCCTCCCTGGTGTGAGACCTCGTCACTCTGCAACTCAATGAGTGCTACATTAAATTCAGCAGCTCGATGGAAAGAAAAGGAAAATTCTCACAAAACCAAATCATACAGAACTTCACTAGGAAAAAGAAAGTGAAACAAGTTTAGGATAAGGCAAAGAGCTCAGGGAACATAGTTGAGAAGAGTTTCATCTATAAATAAAAGCAGCAATGCTACATTGCCCCAATTTATTTTTGAAGAAACTATCCTTTGAAGATTGTCTATACAGCACTACCTAGGTTTGACTCCTAACAGATTTACAGAGCATTCTTTTGCACTTGTTCTCTCTCTGTTTAATGCTGAATTTCAAGCTGCTGGATAACCTAGAGGAGTGTATTGCCATGGATACAGTGAGGTGTGATTGTTAAAATAGACTTGGCATGTTTATTTTTCCAAATATTCATTTTGAACACTTGTTTACAGTTCTTTTATATTTTAAATTTGCTCATAGAATGCCATTTTGGCTCTCTGTTTTCCTTTGTTTTTACCAGTTACTCAGAAGCAGAAGCTAATTTATTACAACTGAAACTGCCACACTCAAAATGGATGTTCTAAGTACTACCCCTGACATTAGCCACTGTCGTTGCTAAAAGACTCTCATCTCAGTTTAAATTAACATTGACCTTAGATTTAATAAGGACATCAACAATTACTGTCAAAGCAGCTATATCACGTCAAGGAAAGGTATGCATCATGAAACACATTAAAGTATTTTAATACATTAAGTATTCAATGCTTTTTATTATTATATTATAATAGTGCACTAATTATAAAAATGTAGACCTCTGTAGCAAGACGATAGTATTAGGTATGTTTAAAATTCTTTGGAAAACATAGGCTCAAGGTAGACTTCTCTGAATTCCCCAGGCCTGGTACAAGTGCTGAAATATTAGATGAACAGGTGCTTAATAACAAAGGACTGTAATCTTGTTAAAATTTTTCACCAAAATATTTTCAAAATTGTTTTTTTTTTCTTTTGTCAAATTAATCTTAACAGAGACTGAACCTCTGTCTTCAGTTTCTTGTGTAACTTGTGAAAAATCAAAGCACATGGTAAAAGGTCAGTGTCAATCTCTTGAATGAAAGAATGTTTAAATGGCTATCTATGTGCCTGCTTGGCTGGATGACTGCATTTTTTTCTTTGTGTTTTAGTAACTTGGTGTTTGAAATTATTATTGGATTGTGTAAAATGAACAATGAAAACTAAGGAATTCTTCACTTCATCTATAGCAGTGATACTCAAATTTCAGAATGTATAAGTCATCTAGATTGACAGTTAAATTACCCATTTCTCAACTCCTCATATAAGGATTAAGCGTGTATAGGTTGGGACCTAAGAATCTGCATTTTAACACACTCAAATTTGTACTGACGAAGGCTGTCTGTGGATTATGTTTTGAGACATACTTTTGTATAATATATAGTTTTGATCAAAACAGACCCAGTTATTATAAAAACTCTTGAGCAAATCTAGGTTAAGATGGTCATACTTCAGAGTCCATACTAAGTAGATCTCTGAACCTCTGGCTGAAGTCTTGCCAAGCCAATAAATATTGCTATAAATGCAATAAAAATGAGAAATCTGAGTTGAACATTTGACAGGTGCAGGGCTTTGGAGTGTTAGTATAGCTCTTGATTCAGTTACCTGGGTTAAAGTCTTGGCTGTCACCTTTAGAAGCTGGATCTCCTTAAATGCATTACTTCTCTTTTCTATCATTGTTTCATTTGTACAAGTGGAAAAACTATCATTCCTTTTATAAATAACACAAAGCTTTTAAAAGGATAGCTGACACTTGATAAGCTCTTAATCAGTAACATTTTCTCCTCAAAAATCAGTGTTCTTCTCTTTCATTTTTCTAGTATCTTTGGAATGCTGTCATGAGAGATTCAGAGAAAATGTAAACCTTAGTAGGACTTAAGGATCAATTAACAGGCCCTCTTCATTTTATAAATAAAATAAAATCAACTAGAGAGCTTGGGAGTTTGTTAAGATCACACAGCTAGCCTGAGAGAAATGGGACTAAAGCTCCAGACTTTTTATGATTCCTCTTTTTTTTTTTTTTTTTATAAATTTATTTATTTTAGTTGGGGGCTAATTACTTTACAATATTGTAATAGTTTTTGCCATACATTGACATGAATCAGCCATGGGTTTACATGTGTTCCCCTTCCTGGACCCCCCACCCACCTCCCTCCCCATCCCATCCCTCTGGGTCATCCGATTGCCCCGGCCCTGAGCCCTTGTCTCATGCATCGAACATGGAATGGTGTTCTGTTTCACATATGATAATATACATGTTTCAGTGCTATGCTCCCAGAACGTCCCACCCTCACCTTCTCCCTCAGAGTCCATAAAATTGTTCTATGCATCTGTGTCTCTTATTCTGTCTCGCATATAGGGTTATCGTTACCATCTTTCAAATTCCATATATATGCATTAGTATCCTCTTTTATGTATATTTTTCAGAATACCTTTGTCAGTTGTACAGAGTACATGGGCTCAACTAGAGCTATAAGATTTTATTTTACCCCCTTGGGATAAGGGGGGTGATTATAGAATCCATGTATTCATTGTTTGAGGGTTTTGTTTGTTTTCATATTTTATTTTTTATTTTTGTTGGAGTATAGTTGCCATGTTGTATTATTTTCAGGTGTACAGCAAAGTGAATCAGTTTTACGTAGACATATATCAGCTCTTTTTTAAGATTCTTTTCCTGTATAGGTCATCACAGAGTATTAAGTAGAATTTCCTGTGCTATATAGTAGGTCTTTGTTTGTTCTGTTTTATATATAGTAGTGTGTATATGTCAATCCCAGTCTCCCAATTTATGCCTCCCCCTCCCATCCCCTGGTAACTGTAAGTTTGTTTTCTACATATGTTACTCCTGTTTGTAAGTAAGTTCATTTGTACTCTTTTTTTAAGATTCCACATGTAAGCAATATCATATATTTGGTTTTCAATGTCTGACTTACTTCAACTTGTATGAAAATCTGTAGGTCTATCCATGTTGCTGCAAATGGCATTATTGTGTTCTTTTCTATGACTGAGCAATATTGCATTGTATATATGTACCATATCTTCTTTATCCATTCCTCCATCAGTGGACATTAGGTTGCTTCCATGTCCTGGCTATTGTAAACAGTGCTGCAGGGAGCACTATTTACATTTGGTGGTACCTTTTTGAATCATGGTTTTCTCTAGAAATATGTCTAGGAGAATGATTGCTATGTATGGTAGTTCTATTTTTAGTTTTTTTAAGGAATCCCCATACCCTCTCCATAACAGTTGCAGCAATTTACATTCCCACCCACAGTGTAGGAGGATTCCCCTTTGTCCACACCCTCTCTAACATTTATTGTTTGTAGATTGTTTTTTGACGATGTCTATTCTTAAGTGTGTAGTGATACTTCATTTTAGTTTGATTTGCATTTCTCTAAAAATCAGTGATGTTGAGTCTCATATGCTTCTTGGCCATCTGTATGTCTTCTTTGGAGAAATGCGTATTTAGATATTCCAGCTATTTTTTGACTGGGTTGTTTGTTTTTTAATATTGAGCTGCATGAGCTGTTTGTATTTTTTGGAGATTAATCCTTTGTTAGTTGCTTTGTTTGTAAATATTTTCTCCCAATCAAGAGGGCTGTCTTTTTGTTTTGTTTGTGGTTTCCTTTGCTGTGCAAAAGTCATTGAGTTTTTAAGAACATGAAAAATAAAAATGCACCAGAAGCCAACATCTCTATTTTCTTCAGTGAACAGATATCATTTATTGTGCACATATTTACTAGGTGAACAATAATTCATGGGACATACTTCAGCCACTTTAACAAGGACAAAAATATACTTGTCTGTTTCCTTGATTGGACTGATGGTACAGTACAAAAATAATTGACTTAAAAAAATTCTCATGAGTAAAAATGAATGACTATAAAGTGTCCATCATGTAGAATAAAGAAAAGTATAGAAATAACAATTTGTCTTTTTGTTGTTCTGTATTATTTCTGTCATTGATTATTTTAAAATCACTGAAATCAAATGTCATTGATTATCAGTGGAAAGGGGAGCCCTGGGCAGAGAGCAGTTGAGTAAGGGAACCCGGGAGAATCGCTCTGCCAGCTGGCTTGCAGTCTCAGGTTTTATGGTAATGGGGTTAGTTTCCAGGTTGTCTCTGGCCTGTCATCTTGCTTGGACCATATGTGGTCTGACTCAGGGTCCTTCCTCTCTCATCCAAGATGGATTCTAGCTCAAAGGTATCTGATAGTTAGAAGGATATATTATAAACTGGCATATCTTTCCTCCTTTTGGCCCATACCAAATTCATCTGGCTGGCTATAGCTTGTTAGTTCTGTGCTCCTTATTGGGACCTCCTGTTGTCAAATAACTCATAATTGTGCCTCACCAGGGCAAGTGGTTTCAGACAATGGTTCCTTAATAGGCTGTTAATATTATTTGATTGAAACAAATACAGAATTTATCTTTAACCAATAATTGACAGGATAATATTAATATTAAAATTAAATCTCTGCACTTTTCAACATGACTATTTCTCCTTTTCAAAATTTAATAATGACTTATTCTAAAGTTTATATTGAAAAGTGGAAGACCAGTAATAAAAAACAGAATATTAATAGAGAGAGCAAAAGAAAAGCAAATGACTGACACTACTGAACTTCAAGTCTTATTATAAAGCTGCATGTAGCTTCAGTGATCAAGATATGATAGTATTACCAAAAATATAAGCAAATAAAAAAATAAAAAATATAAGCAAATAATTAATGGAACAAAATAGAGAGCCCAGAAATAGACCCATATAAATAAAAGCAGCTGATCTTTGACATAGGGGCAAAGGCATTTAAATGGAGAAAGGATATTCTTTTTAATAAATGACTCTGGAACAACTGGACATCCATATGCAAAAATAAATGTCTTACACATTTCACAGGATAAGCTCAAAATGTATTAAAACATCAAGGCAAATGCAAAATTTAAATCTCCTAGAATAGAAAATGAGATAGTATTTAGATGGCCTGGAGTTTGCTGATGTTTTTTTTTTTTTTTGGCTGTACTGGGTTTTCCTTGATGTATGGGCTTTTCTCTAGTTGTGGTGAGTGAGAACTACTCTCTAGTTGTATCACATGGGCTTCCTACTGCAGTGGCTTCTCTTGTTGCAGAGCACAGGTTCCTGGGTGCCTGGGCTTCAGCAGTTGCAGGACGTGGGCCCAGTGGTTGTAGCTCCCAGGGCTCCAGAACAAGGCTCAATAGCTGTGGTACATGGGTTTAGCTGCCCCATGGCATGTGGGATCTTCCCAGAATAGGGATCGAATCTGTGTCTCCTGCATTGGCAGAGGCATTTGTTACCACTGAGCCACCAGGATGACCCTGCTGATGATTTTTATTAATAGATTTAGTACCAAAAGCACTGTCCAAGTGGGAAAAAAAAAAATTTGATCTTAATTAGTACTGAAATATTACTTTGCAACAGGCTTTATTAAGAGAATGAAAAGATAAGTCACAGACTTGGAAAAAACATTTGGAAATATATGTATACATATGTGTGTGTGTGTGTGTGTGTGTGTGTGAGAGAGAGAGATAGGACTTGTATCTAAAATATATAAAGAGTTCTTATAACTCAAAAATAAGAAAACAATCAACCCAGTTAAAATATGGGTAAAAGCTATTAAAAGAAACTGTATCAAAGAAGATTATATGTGGGAAATAAGCATATTAAAATGATGTTCAATATCACATTTCATTAGGTAATAGCATATTAAAATAACAATGTGGTGACATTGTAAACTTACTAGAATGTCTTAAATCCAACACCAAACGCTAGTGAGAATATGAAGCAAAGGTAAACATCCTCTTTGGAAGATAGTTTGGCAGTTTCTTACAAAACTAAACATGTTTTTACCATACAGTACAGTAATTGCATTCTTTAGTATTTTCCAAAGAAACTGAAAATGCAAGTCCACAAAAAGAATGTTTATAGAAGCTTTATTCATAATTGCAAAACTTGGAAACAATCAAGATGTACTTCAGTCAGTGAATTGATAAACAAATATGCTACATCCATACAATGGAAAGCTATTCAGGACTAAAAGAAAATGAATTATCAAGCCATTAAAAAGAACACGAGGGAAACTTAAATGTGTAGGGCTAAGTGAAAGAATCCCGTAAGATAACGATGCATTCTGTGATTTGAACTATCTGGCATTCTGGAGAAGACAAAACTATAGAGTTAGAAAAAAAAAGAAACAGTGATTGCCAAGGGTTTGGGAGGAGGAAGCACTGGAAATTTTTTGGACAGTAAAACTATTCTGCATAATACTTAAATGGTGGATGTGTCCTCATAGGTTTATCCAAACTTTTAGAGTGTACAACACAGAGTGAACCCTAATGAAAACTATGACCACTAGTTAGTATTAATGTATCATATAATGTAACATTTGCTCCTCTATTATAAGATATGTTCCACACTGATGAACCCATGTTAATAATAGGGGAAACTGAGGGAGAGGTGGAGTAAGGGAGTATATATGAACTCTTTGTACTTTTCCACTCATTTTTCCGTAAACTTAAAATTGCTCTGAAGTAACTAAGAAAATAAACAGCAAAAATGTAATATAAGACCCATTTTATCCATTATAAAGAAAAGCAAACCAAAAATTTTTAATCATAAATTACCCTTTTATTAAATTTATTTAATTATCATTAAAATTAAGGCAGAAAAATATTATAGAAACCATTCTAAACCAAAAAAAAAGAAAAAAGTTATTCCCAGAACCTCTTGAAAACTACAGTAAAGAATTTTAGAAGAATTGAGAAGACCACATACACAAAGGCATACTAAGTATAATAACATTGAAGAGTTATGCATTTGGGGAATTTTTACACTTTATTCAGATAGAAAATATTAACTATATTCTTAACATCAGGAGAATAGTTTGAAAGGATTAGTATAATTAATCATTCTTACTCAGTGTTAGAAACTTAAAATTCACCATGCCTCCAAAGATTTGACTAAAGTGAGATATGTTTCTTTTTCCTTAATTAAAAATCTATTTTGATAAAAAGCAAATTTTTAGGGAATTGCTAGTCTTAATTAAGTTGAATTAATGAAGATTTCATTTTGCTCTAGGCAAACAAAATATACCTTTATTTCTAGGATAAGATTCACACTGGATATGATCCATCCAAATAATGCCTGTAAAAGTAACTTCTAAAAATGTTATTTCCCCATCTATGTTTTTATTTAAAACTAACTTCTTTACATTTAAAGTTCATCATTTTCATTCCAGTTCTTTGGAAATCCAAGGTATTAGTTTCCTCTGGTTTATACTTTTGAATTCTGGTCCAAGCAGGCCCTACCAGCTTCAGTATTTTGGTGGGTTGAATGTTTGTTGACCTGAGGGTCATGTTGACTTGGTTTTATTTCTTTACAGACAAATATGTAGCACAATTATAATGCCTTTAGAGCAGAAAGTAAACAATATATATCTAGCTCACTGCTTTTACTGTTTGAAAATATAGCTCAACTGGCTTTGAACTCATTAATTTTCTGTGCCTCTTCAATGAAATGGTGTCTCATATAACACCTGAACAAGAGTGAATTATTTTACTTCAGAAGATGAAGAGAAAGAGTTATGCACTATTGAACTTTTAATATAAACCAACTGCTCCTTGAAATGCTTAATGATTACAGGGAAGACCTATAGGGAGCTTCCAGACTCAATCTCTCCTAGAAGAATAAATAAAAAAGACAGGTAATTAAAAGCAAATTCGGTTCTTGGTTTCACTGTTTGGTATGTGTGCTCACTAAGGGTTAGCAGGTCCGAAGTAGGAATGCAGAAGACTAAGCTGATGGTAGACTTCGCTATGAGAAATCTACACTGTGCTTTTCATTGTGAAAATCAGCAATGGAAAATTTTCAACTTTAACTGCCAGTCCAATACCAATCTTTTAATAGATGTGAATTAAAATGATGTGGAACTGTGTGACAATGAGTATGTTTGTATGTTAAGTTGCTTTCTGTTTGCAAAATGTAAGCCACATATATATATAAGTGGGGGGAAAATTTTGAAGATTAGCGCTTTTCTTTTTCATTTTTCTCTTGTAATTATATCTACTAGGAATTTAAAATTTAAACTTGCAGACTATAAATGGAAAATTGAATTAGAAGCTTTATTTGTTATTCTCCATTCCAGTGTGGAAGCTTGAGAAAGTAAACATTTTGCTTTCTGAAAATATTTATATAGCAAAATGTTTTTTGTATTACCTGTCAAAATTTCACATTCCAGTAGTTTAATAAAACAGCTGATTTATTTCTAATTATGCAAATCCCTTTCCACATACTGTAGTTTTGATAAATACATACAGCAGGTTGTAACACATGATTTTTTTTTTAATTGAACAGATGCTAAGATCACAAAACTTGCCAATACTAAAATATTTGGGAAAAACATGGACTATGCTAACTGAGTCTACAACAAAGACTGTTCCAAAGCTGAAAGGCTCATGTACACCAAAATGTTTAAGAATATAAGAGCATATTTAAGAAGATAAAGTTTGATGTATTCTGAGATTTCCTTCCTAGACAATACTTCTGAGAATGTGTTATATACACTCAGTTTTAAGTGAGGAGTAAATAAATGTAACAGCTATACTATAATGATTCAGGAATGGCACAAGCTGTGAAGAAGAGAATTGAGTTATAAAAAGTGAAAAGGAAACTTTACAACATTTACAAATCTACTTGCTGGTAGAAATAGCTTCTATTTTTATTTTCCTTTTGCATTTTCAGATGGCAGTGCCTTTTGAATATTGTGAATATTTGGCAGATAATAAAAAAATAACTAAAATTTAATGCAGGACCATATTCCAACCACATAAGGAAATAATCTATGCTTTAATTTATTTTTCACTGCTCACGGTTCACATATGTGCAGACTTGGAGGCTGCTTTTTCTCAGTATAAATATTTGGAGGACAGTAGTATCAAACCAGACTACACTACCACCTGAAAATCCTTTTAAGCCCCCATTTTAAGCCCCCAACTGTGGTTGATTTTCTATTCCAAATACTTTTCCAATCCCATTAAATGCTATCTAATCCTCTCACTTTCAGATGATCTTTTTTCTCATTTCAGAGAGAAAATAAAATGCATTAGATAGGAACTAGATCAAATTCCTTTAAAATACAAAAGAGAGTGGGAGAAGGAAGGAAGGGAAAGGGAAGATGAGAGATGGAGAAAAGGAAAGAGGAAAAAAAGAAAAGTAAAAGAAAATGTAAATGGATAACAGTTTCTCCCACAACCAAAATCTAATTTCCTCATCTCTGCCAGATTCTATGCTCTTCTGTCTTTCTAGAGATTTCTTTAACCACAGGCTCTCATCTTTACCTGCTTCTTTTCTGGATTTATCCATAAGTATTTGAAAATATGCTGTAATGTTAAGCAGTAAATAAACTCTGTTCCCCCCTAGGTAACTACCTCCCCACCCACTCCTCACCTCAGGCACCTTATGGTAACCTACCAATGCTCCCTCCTTCATTTTATGTCTATAAAAGCATGTGACAATTCACTACACTGGCCATGTTTCCCAAACTTCAGTTTGTATTCCTTACATGTCTCTCCTAAGTCTTATCTTTCCTCATGTTACAAATTTCCTCCTGGGCTGTCTCACTGACCTCCATGGCTTCAATTTTCATCCATCTTCTAACTCTTCCAAAAACTACCTTTGCATCCTAGCTTCTCCTAGACTTTGGAATGGAATATTGAACAAAACAGTAGACACAACTGCTTGGATATAAGACAGGAAACTCAAACTCAACATATTCACAACTGAAATCTGCAACTTCCTTTCCCAGGGCCATTCTCCTTTGCCTCCTAGCTTATCACAGAGTCTTGCAAAAATCTGCCCTGCTATTATTGTTGATAGAATACCCAGTCACTGATTTAGGAAAAACAAACAAACAAACACATAATATTTGATCAGTGTGATACCCTCTCTCTTTTCTGGTGTTCTATCAATTTAATTACTTAATTATTATTATTTTTAATTTTCTCATTTTGGCTAAAATGAAAGAAACTTTCATTAGTCTTGTTGTGGAATAAACATAATTTTCCCATGTTAGTAGAGCTAATGTTTAGTTGACCTGTCATCTTTTTTTAAAAAAATCTTATACCAATAATGGAATATTTCAGATATTTTTTTGTAAAGAAACTCTCATAATGGTATAAATCATGCTGTTTATATGTATAATTCCACTCATTATTGTATAAACCAATAAATGTATTTTAATTTTGATCATGCATCACTTCATACACATGTAACCTGCATGTAAATATGAACTAAATAAAATTAATATCGATGAATCCACCCTAAAACTATTTTCTGCAGTATTGTTTTATCATCTGTGAAATGTCTGTCCTTTTGCCTAATCTTCTATTGGCTATTTGTATTCCTTTACTTATCAGTTTGTTACATTGGTTCTAAATACTACATTTTCATGAATTATTTTCATGGCTTATTTTTTCTTCTAGTTTTTTCTTTGCCTTTTAACTTTTTACAAGATGTTTCTAGTAAACATAATGTTTATTCACTAAATATTAATATTGCTTTAAATTATTTTTTATTCTATAGTAAAAAAAAAAGCAAAAAATCTATCATCTCTCAATTAATCAATTCTAGCTGATTAGTTTTCTTAACTCCTGACTTCTCTTGTATTAAAGGTGTATTTGTGATGATAATGTGTGGCAAGACCCACTTGTGTTCTGTAAAAGTCTAATTAGTTGATTAAAGCAAATTTCTCTTTATTATGTTCCATTATTTTTGTAAGGGTCTTGATTATCCCATAACAATTGAAAAGGGAATCAAATGTGGGGTAGAGCATCAAAGAAAAGCTGGGGAATATATAAGTAAGCCCCTCAAAAAAAAAAAAAGAAAGAATGATTAATAGAAACACTTCTGTATTCTTGGTTGTAGAAAGACCAGAATATTGATGTGAACTAGTAAACAGCTTCTTTTTATATTTGGTAGGGATTAAACACTCTGAACTTGGATGACCCTTTGTGGTGAATTTGCACAGATACATACATGTAAAACTTTATTAAAATTTATTGAATTTTAATTTAACAGTAGTAGCCTGCATGGGCTTCCCTGGTGGCTCAGATGGTAAAGAATCTGCCTGCAATGCAGAAGACCTGGGTTTGATCCCTGGGTTGGGAAGATCCCCTGGAGAAAGGCATGGCAACCCACTCCAGTATGCTTGTCTGGATAATCCCATGGATAGAGGAGCCTGGTGAACTACAGTCCATGGAGTCAAAAAGAGTCAGACATGACTGAGCAACTAACACAAACACATACATACATTGTTTTGAGTATTTAAAGCAATACTCAATTGAGCAACTAAGCACAACCACCATATATCTTGCAATTTATCATATCTGATTTATAATAAGAACCGAAATAAGACATTATATTTTGCATCAAACATGCTAAGGTATATTCCATGAAATAAGATGTAATCACCATTTCTGTGTTAACAATATAATCACATAAATTGTTCAATCAAATTTATAAAAGACATTGCACTAAAAATACTAACAGTACTGATTCTACTCTAAGTTATGAAATCCTCCAAATTTCCAACAAGCAATCTTACTATCTCAAATTGAACAATTACAACAATTAATAAAGCATTTCCTTGAAAGCAATCATGTTAATATCGTCTGTCTCATCTTGAAGTTCTCTTTCCTTTAAATATTATTCATTGATCTTTGCCATACTTCAACTCTTTAAAGTCTGTTGTAATGCATTTCAGGGGGAAAATCACATAATCTCTTCAAGAGTCCTACAATGGGAAGAGTCCTACAATGTTTCATCAATACCCATGCCAGGAGTGATTAATTATTTTCCCTCCATATATGTTTTGTTTCAAATATGAAATATAGCTACTATTTTTGGCTTCACTTTCATAAACATAGATGGAAAGACTGTAAGAAATATTCTTTGGAGTTTTTCACCAAGTATATTTTGTATCTGTCTGAATAAACTTGAGAAAAATTACCACAAAATTATGTATTTATATGACAAAAATTAAAATTAAGATGATACCCAGTATATTAATGTTAATGTACTTATGAGACTGCTTGAACTTTGCATATTCCTCATTTGATGAGGCCACAGTTATTTGATTAATTTTTTTTAATTTATTTGAACTTATCATTTTGAGTGGCCCAGATGGTAAAGAAGCTGCCTGCAATGCAGGAGACCTGGGTTCAATCCCTGGGTCGAGAAGATCCCCTGGAGAAAGGCATGGCAACCCACTTCAGTATGCTTGCCTGGAGAATCCCATGGACAGAGGAGCCTGGCAGACTACAGTCCATGGAGTCACAAAGAGTCAGACACAACTGAGCAACTAACACAAACACATACACCAAACACACACACATTGTTTTGAGTATTTAGATATTACTATTTAATTTTTGTGCATTAATAATTTTTTGTTTATTAAAAACTATTGAGTTGTGTGAATAATAAAACCAGTGACATATTTCATCTTTATTAGTAATTTGATATAGTTTGCTAAAATGTCTTGGATAAATGTTTCGTTCTCTGTGCTTTGTTACTCAGTCATGTCCAACTCTCTGTGACCTCATAGACTGTGGCCTGCCAGGTTTATCTGTCCATAGGGATTCTCCAGGCAAGAATACTGGAGTGGGTCACCATGCCCTCCTCAAGGGGAATTTTCCAACCCTGGGGTCAAACCCAGGTCTCCCACGTTGCAGGCGGATTCTTTACCATCTGAGCCACCAGGGAAGCCCAAGAAAGAATATTGGAGTGGTAGCCTATCCCTTTTCCAGGGGATCTTCCCAACCTAGGAATTGAACCAGGGTCTCCTGTATTGCAGGTGGATTCTTTACCAGCTGAGCTACCAGGGAAGCCCCAGTGTGTATTTTTCCATAGTAAAAGAACAATAAAAGTAATTTAGCACTTATTTTATTCCAAGGACTCTTCTATAGCTTTCACCTATGTTAATCCATTTAATTCTGACAAGAAATGTCTAAGGTAGGTAGTTTTATTTTCATGCTTTATAGACTAGACACTGAGACAGAGAGCTAAATGACTTGCTTTTAAGTGATTTAACTCATACAGGGAGACCCGTAGCAGTCCACTTCAATACCTAAGCTATAATCCCTTCTGTATACCAAAAGGTTTTACATCGATTTCTGTAAAAAAAAAAAAAAAAAAAGACATGACATGACATGACCATTGCATAGTTTCTTCCCTTTATTTTTCTAATTGTTTTAAATTCAAAGGTAATTTGTTGGATAAGTTAATTTGATATTTTTATTATAAATGGGCAGCTCTAAATTAATAATTCCCCAAAATAGAAAACCTTCTATACAAACATAGCCTGTATATCATGAACTGTTTATTTACCAGTTATTTTCTCCAGCAGAGTTTGCCACATAAACTGTAAATAAATACCCTGTGCCATGACAGATTCTCCTGACAGTCTCAAAGAAAGATGAATGTGTTTCTAACAGTGAGAACACAGGAGAGGTATGAGCATATTCTCTTCTGAGTGCCAAGTATAAAAGGTAAACATTTCTAACTACAGTGGATCTGTATTATTTAGATTGAAATCAAGAAGACTGTTTTAACGATGAATTCCCAAATCTGATTGAAGATTTTAGAAAATAAAGATAAAAGATATTGACACTATTCAGTTCAGTTCAGTTCAGTTGCTCAGTTGTGTCCAGCTATTTGCAACCCAATGGACTGAAGCATGCCAGGCTTCCCTGTCCATGACCAACTCCCAGAGTTTACTCAAACTCATGTCCATCGAGCCGGTGATGCCATCCAACCATCTTATCCCTCTCGTTCCCTTCTCCTTCGACCTTCAGTCTTTCCCAGCATCAGGGTCTTTTCCAATGACTCAATTCTTCACATCAGGTCCCCAAAGGATTGAGTTTCAACTTCAGCATCAGTCCTTCCAATCAATATTCAGGATGATTTCCTTTAGGATTGACTGTTTTGATATCCTTGCCGTCCAAGGGATTCTTAAGAATCTTCTCCAAACCATGGTTCAAAAGCATCAATTCTTTGGTGCTCAGCTTTCTTTATGGTCCAACTCTCACATCCATACATGACTACTGGAAAAATAATACCTTTGTCTAGATGGGCCTTTGTTGGCAATGTCTCTGTTTTTTAATATGCTCTCTAGGTTGGTCATAACTTTTCTTCCAAGGAGCAAACGTCTTTTAATTTCATGGCTGCAGTCACCATCTGCAGTGATTTTGGAGCCCCAAAATATAGTCTGTCACTGTTTCCCCATTTATTTGCCATTTTGCTGTTAGTGGAATAAAAAATAAGGCCAAGTATTATTAAAATTGAACTAATTTTTTAAACCAGATATTTCAGATGTAGTCCCTAGACCTGCTAACACATTCAAAATATCTGAATTTGTTGAAACTATATTGATAAGGTTTGAAGATTTCAGATATACCAGATATGCTATAAACGTATTTTAAAACTTTTTTCCTGTTTTAAAATGTCCTAAAACTTTCCTGTGCTATTTTTTATTCTGCTAACAGTATTTTACTCCTCTTTGATTATTTTAACATCTCATTTGCTTCCTTTTCCCCAAAAAATCTGAGAATTTTATGTTAAAAATTACTCTCTAAATTAATTCAAGACGAAAATTGCCTGCACATGACAGTATTAATAATATGGTATTATCATGAAATACAGTATTATCCTCCTTGAAATATAGTATTATATTTACTATTAAGTATACTTTTACTTCAGCTCTCTCTCTGCTCTTCAACAAGTTTCTATTAGAAATAACATACCTCATTTCTTGATTATAAAATATTTCAACACCTAACTCATACTTATTATGATATATCAAAAATGTTTTTCTTTCATACTTGATGAAGAACATTATCTTATGTACAGAAAAATTAATACATAATTATATTTGAAGACAACAGTTAACATTTTTATTAAGAAAGTCAATTAACACATAAATAAAGGCTTAGGATACGTTTCTTTTTGGCAGGTGGATGTATACTTAAAATCTGAATTTGCCTTGTTAAAGCTATTAGTGCACCAGGTAACTGAATATTTGGATTTTACACATCTGCATTTCAGAATAGAATATGATTATAGTAAAAACTCAGCAGTTGTAAAATAGTACAATGTAAGTCTTTAAAACAGAGGTATAAAAATGATTGAAATGAAGGACATTTTTTTTTTCCTGTAGCTCTCAATTCACTATGCATGCATGTGTGTGTTTATATGTAGATATGCACAGACAAAACCACACAGGCACATGCAAGACGTACATTCAAGGGTTTTATGGTATCAGAGTAATAATGAAAATAGAAACATTTACTTTGAAGTACTTAGTTAAGATATGTCTCTTTAACAATTTTATAAGGTTATTTTAATTCAGAAATATAAAAGAACACAAAATATTTAGTTAATAAGCATTGAAGAATGAAGAAGATAGCATTTACTAATTTCAAGTTATGCATCTGAATTTGCATATTAACCTCCATATTTAGTAAATTACAGCAGGTATGTATTTATAAGTAGCATGTGTGACTGGGTCGATTATAAAGTCTTTCTTCTAGCTATTACACTGTTGAAACCTGCCTGATGAGCCTTGGCAAGTCCATACTCACCATGGAGGGGAAGGGCAGCAGTTTAGTTGGAAGGAGAGCACAGTAGTTGATTTGTCCTAAAACTGTAGTTTTAGAGCAAACACTTTTTTAATAAAGTTACCAGGTTATCTGTACTGACTTTAGAATGCAAAGCACAATACAGTTCCAACTGGGGATCTGTAACTTCCACCATCACCACCACTCTTTCTCTATGTAAAAGCCATCCATTTTGCAGCTTTTACAGACAAGAGGAGCCAGAGATTTTTCTCATTCTGATTAAAATTCTCTTTTTCTTAGTTCTCACACTTTTAACGTTTCTTTCTAGATCCATCCATTTCCTTCTAGATGATCGTTCCTCATCCTAGTGGTAATATTTTGCATTGTTCTCTATTTACATCTATAACACTTCAGAGTTTAGTCTGTAAAGTATTACAAACTTCACTAATCATAATTATATTTGTAATACTATAGCTATTTCAGTTTTTCAACTTAGATATTTTACAAATCTTTGAAACAGCAACTTCAAAATCTTTGTTTTAAACTCGACGAGCGCTTGTTGATCTGTTTTCTGTCTAAGGTAGTTCTTTTTATATAATTTCATTTAGTCTTCATATCAACTCTATGACGCAAGCCTTGATCAATCATATTTCTCATATTTGATGTGGCCCTACTGCCCTGGATTTTAACTTCATCTGAAAATCTGTGAGTACTCATGTGCTGTTCTACTTATGGGACTTTATAATTGAAAATGGGATTCTAAGTTGACCACTACACAAAAATGGCTACTCTGTTACTGGAATGCTTCTTTCCAGATAGTTTGCAAAATAGCTCTTGCAACAAATTGTTCTACTACAAATGAATTGTTTAACCTGGGGGTATTTTAATTCCTAACACCAGTACTGTACTAATAACACTAACCATTATGAGTTTCTAGGCCTCCCTCTGTTATTGCTCTGCTAGATTTTCCCCCTTAATTGATATGCTCACCATGCATGGAAATGTTTTCCTCCTGTATGTATGCACACACATCCACACACATGAAAGGACATGCACACACATGTACACACACACACATGTGTTTTGATCAATATATCTTGATAGAATGAACTAGATTAGAACCTGGCAGGTACTCAAAAATACATATAATTAAGTTCAAATTGTTTTTAAGAAAGTAAGCACTGGTGAAGAGACAGGTTGATAAATACTGTAATAAAATTACAGTTAACACTTTGTTTAAAATGGAACACACTGCATAAAGTTGGAGCTTATATACAACAGAGCCATAGTAAACCATATTCCAGATTTCTGACCAACTAAAATTTAGCTGACATCTTGTAGGGGGAAAAAGTAGATAATTTATATAAATCTTACTGATTTCAAACCAGAGAAAAGGCATCATTTATTAAAGTGCTGGGAAAAATAAAAAAAAAAGAAAAAAAAAAAAGTGCTGGGAAGTTGATAATGATGATGATGATAAGCAAATGGATAACAGTGTCTGGAATTTTGGAGGCCTTCCACCTACACTTTCTGCATGAGTAAAGAGAAAAGAAAGCATCTGGCATACCAGATGGCTTATATTTGTGATGCCCAAGGGAAAAAAAAAAAAGAGTATGGAGGACAGAAAGACATGTTCCTACTAATACTAATAGTTTAGTATTCAAAATATGCTACAATCATTTTTTCTCTATAGGAGATAAATGTACATATGCATCAAAAAAACATTTTAAGAATGAACTCTTAAGTAAAGAAGCAGACTGAATTCAAATGTCTTTTTCTTGTAGAAAATTGAATCCCCAATCATCTAACGTGTTTTACCGATTCTAACAGTGTTATTTTTTCCCAGCTTCTGGCTTATTCTTCACCCTGTAGTTATTTCTTTCTGATTCAGAACATTTTTCATACCTGTTTCCCTTCATAATTACAATGTTAGGGAAGGAAAGACTTAGGCCACACATGCGGCACCCTTGTGATTTTTTGGACATCAAAGTCCAAAAGTACTATCAAGGTGCTGCTTAATCTTCCTGTAAGTGACTTGTGGTTCCTAAGTATCAACTCTTCCTGGGACACCATTTCTTAGTCCTGGGTTCCTTGGCTCTTCTTCATGACACCTTATAACCCTCACGGAAGAGACATCTCTCCCCCCTCATCATCTCTCTCCATGGAGATCTCAACAGAATCTCTGTTCCTTTTCATTCTCCTTGATTAAAACCTGCAAGTGTTTTGAAGATGAGTACGCTGGAAACAGAAAGTTTACATTCAGTTCACTTGTTCCCAGGTTTCACAATCCTTTTGTTTTCTGTTGCTTATAAGAAGTTTGACAATTCCTTGAAAGTATTTTCTTTTTGTTAATAATTATAGCTTAAAGGACTGTTCATGCATTAGTGAGAGTCACTTATACCAAATGTTTGATTATATAAATAAATTAATAAGATAACATGCTAGCTGTTTGAACTGAGAGGAGAAAATGTGGTCATGTCATAAATCATATTTTTGAGTCAATAATTCTATGAGTTCCTTTGCCTTATGAAAACATATATATGTTCATTTTAATAGAATGAATTATTAGGAATTGAAGCAGTTTTCACAATACTATCAAAGGTCTTAAACATAACAATGAAGTTTAAGGCATTGAAAGAGGAAAGATAAAGATAAGTAACAAAATAAAGTAAAATAAAATCCATCTGCAGCACTAATTTGTACAAAGATGGTTAGTATTCAGTTTATGACACTTTTTAATTTGTCATATTAATGTAAAGCTGTTTTTAATGAAATGCCGAACTTCTAATGTAATAGATTTTTGCTTTTTTAAGTGAAGGTCCAAAAGCTTTTACAATTTGAATAAATTTTTATGAGAACAGACCCACTATTTTACCTGTGCAAAAGAAAGAGATAAATATTTACCAGACTTTAATTAGCTGCAATGAATCACTTTAAAGAGTGATAGAATAGTTCAAGGCTTTTGTCTTTGACTTACCAATTAATTTCCAATTTTATGTTGTCAATAAATACATTGATATTATGGAGTAACACAGAATTACAGTGAGTATTGAAAGTCATTTAGCAACTTTTTAAATGTTTCAGTGTTAGCCTGTTATTTTAGTTATTTAAGCTTACAGATTTTAATAGAGTTAAGGGTGTACAGGTAGTATTGTTTAGTCAGTAGTAAAACATTTCATGATCCTATACTAAGCCTTACAGATATTTCTAAGGAATAGATACAATGACCTAACATAGACCAAAGTAAGTAGGTTAGTACAAATTTACTGCAGATGGGAATGTGATATCTTGTAGGTTGTTTCTTGGTTATTTATTTCTAGTATTTTATCTATTTCAAGTTAGATTATATGATTTTTATTGGGGGGGAGAGTAGTAATTATTATGCTATACATTTTTTGCTTCCCAATCTACAGTTCTGTTCCCTGAAAATAGTATAACCTTTTAAAGCAGGCTGAATAAAGGCCCCCAAAGACACACAAGTCCTAATCCACAGAATTGGGGGAAGGTACTTTACAGATTTTATTAAGATAATGGGGTTTTATCTGATTGAGCCCAGAATGTAATCATAAATGTTCTTAAAAAAGGGAAGCAAAAAAAGATTTAAATATAGTAGAGAAGTACATATACAGAAACAGAAGCATTGTCAGAGAGCGATGATGACTCAGGATGGGGAAAGGAGCCCAAGCCAGGGAATACCAGTGAGGCCACTACAGGCTGGAAAAGGCAAGGAGACAGAGTCATCCATAAAGACTCCAGAAAGAGTGCAGTCTTGTTAATATCTTGTTTTGGTCCAATGAAATCCATCTAGACTTCTGACCTCTAGAATTGTAAGAGAATAAATGGTGCTGTTTAAGCCCATCAAGTTTGTGGTAATTTGTTACAGCAGCAATAGAAAGCTAATGAAGGGCTATCAACATATGTTGTTGAAATAGTCACAGGAAGTAATAAATTATATCATGTTCCTAAATAATACAAACTTCCTTGTCAGCTCAGGTTGCCATTACAGCTGCTACTTGCATCTGAATAGTTCTGAGGCCTTGTCCTAAGGACCCAATCTCTACAGAAGCTTTTCTTCCTTTTGTGTGTATGTGTGTGTGTTAGTCAGTCAGTCGTGTGTGACTGGCTGTGACTCCACAGGCTATAGTCCACCAGGCTTCCCTATCTGTGGGATTCTCCAGGCAAGAATACTAGAGTGGGTTGCCATTTCTTCTCCAACAGATATTCTGGACCCAGGGATCGAATTTATCCCATTCAGTTGTGAAGTGAATCCCCTTCAGTTCAAACTGTCAGTGTTTCTGCTGTATAAATGTGTAGGCTCTTTATTGAGTGAAAATCCAGCAGCATTCTTGATGTTCTCTTTGGAGCACATTTTCTTATCTTCTGAAATTTGAAGAGGTTAAGAATTTTCCAAATCTTCAAGTTGTGGTTCTTTATTTGTTTAGGAATTCCCTTTCAATTAATTCCTCTCCTCTTTCATTTTACTATATGCAGTTCAGGAAGAGTCAAGCCACTCCTTCAATATTTGGCTTAGAAATCTCCTCAGCTAAATATCCAGTTTCATTATTTGAAAGGTCTATCCTCCACAAAAAATGGTAAAACACAGTTCAGCCACATTTTTTCCATTTTATAACAAAGACTGCCTTTCCTTCAGTTCCCAATAACATGCCCCTCCTTTCCATCCATCACTATGATGACCTTTAGTGTCCATTAACCAACATTACTTATGTATTGTCTAAGAAAATGGAGGCTTTCCGTTGAGCTCCCCTCTTTTCTTTCTGAGACCTCATCAAAATCCCCTTTAACTCCATATTGCCACCAACAGTGCCTTCACAGCGAAAAAAGATTTTTAGCTCCTCAAATTTCTTCCAGCATTTACCCATTATGCAGTTCCAAAGTTGCTTCCACACTTTCAGCATTTGTTACAGTAGCACTCTCGTGTAGATATTAAAATCTTTCTCAGTCATCTCATGCTGCCATAAAATAATACCAGACACAGTCTGCCTTAATCAACATTTTTTAATTATTATTATTCTTACACTTCTAAGGGTTTAAAAGTCCAAAATCAAGGTTTTTGCAGGGTTCAGTTTCTGGCGAGAACTCTCTTCCTGGTTTGGAGAAGGACTTTCTCAGTTTGTCCAGTTATGGCAGAGAGAGAGTGTTCTGATGTCTTTTCCTCTTTTTATAAGGAAATTATTGTATTAGGTCCCATATTATCTCCTTTGTTTAATCTTAATTACCAACATCGTGGGATCATAGAGAAAGACAGGGAATTCCAGAAAAGCATTTACTTCTGCTTTATTGACTATGCTAAAACTTTTGACTGTGTGGATCACAACAAACTGTGGAAAATTCATAAGGAGATGGGAGTAACAGTTCACCTTAATTGTCTCCTGAGGAACCTGTGTGTGAGTCAAGAGGCAACAGTTAGAATCAGACATAGAATAACTGACTGGTTCAAAATTGGGAAAGGAGTACGTCAAGGCTGTATACTGTCACCTTGCTTATGTAAGTTATATGCAGAGTACATTATGTGAAATGCCGGGCTGGATGAATCACAAGCTGGAATCAAGATTGCCGAAACATCAACAACCTTAGATGCAGATGATACCACTCTAATGACAGAAGGTGAAGAGGAACTAAAGAGTCTCTTGATGAAGGTAAAAGAGGAGAGTGAAAAAGCTGGCTTGAAACTCAGCATTAAAAGAACTAACATCATGGCATCCAGTCTCATCACTTCATGGCAATAGATGGGGGAAAAGTGAAAGCAATGACAGATTTATTTTCTTGAGCTCCAAAATCACTGCAGATGGTGATTAAAAGATGCTTGCTGCTCATAAGGAAAGTTATGACAAACCTAGACAGCATATTAATAAGCAGAGACATCAGTTTGCTGACAAAGATCCACATAGTTGAGGCTATGGTTTTTCCAGTAGTCATGTACAGATGTGAGAGTTGAACTATAAAGAAGGCTGAGCACAAAATATTTGATGCTTTCAAATTAGGGTGCTGGAGAATACTCTTGAAACTCCCTTGGACTGCAAGGAGGTCAACCCAGTCAATCCTAAAGGAGATCAATCCTGAATATTAATTGGAAGGACTGTTGCTGAAGCTGAAGCTTCAGTACTTTGACCACCTGATGTGAAAAGCTGATTCATTAAAAAAAGACCCTGATGCTGGGTAAGATTAAAGGCCAAAAGATAAGGAAGTGGCAGAGAATGAGATGTTTAGATAACATCACTGACTCAATGGACATGAATTTGTGCAAACTTGGGGAGGGACCAGGTTTGCGGCAGTCCGTGGGGTCACAGAGTCAGGCATGACTTAGCAATTGAGCAACAACAATAACCTCCTTGTAGGGTCAATAACTAAATATAGTCATATGAGTATTAGGGCTTATATATATATATATATATATATATATATACACACACACATATATATACACATATATATATATACACACACTCACATATATATATATGTATATATGTATATATGTATATATTTTTAAGGGTCATAGTTCAGTTCAGTTCAGTTCAGTCGCTCAGTCGTGTCCGACTCTCTGCGACCCCATGAATTGCAGCACGCCAGGCCTCTCTGTCCATCACCAACTCCCAGAGTCTACCCAAACCCATGTTCATCGAGTCGGTGATGCCATCCAACCATCTCATCCTCTGTCGTCCCCTTCTCCTCCCGCCCCCAATCCTACCCAGCATTAGGGTCTTTTCCAATGAGTCAACCCTTCGCATGAGGTGCCCAAAGTATTGGAGCTTCAGCTTCAACATCAAACCTTCCAATGAACACCCAGGATTGATCTCTTTCAGGATGGATTGATTGGATCTCCTTGCAGTCCAAGGGACTCTCAAGAGTCTTCTCCAACACCACAGTTCAAAAGCATCAATTCTGCGGCGCTCAGCCTTCTTCACCGTCCAACTCTCACATCCATACATGACCACTGGAAAAACCATAGCCTTGACTAGACGGACTTTTGTTGGCAAAGTAATGTCTCTGCTTTTAAACATGCTATCTAGGTTGGCCGTAACCTTCCTTCCAAGGAGTAAGTGTCTTTTAATTTCATGGCTGCAGTCACCATCAGCAGTGATTCTGGAGCCCAAAAACGTAAAGTCTGACACTGTTTCCACTGTTTCCCCATCTATTTCCCATGAAGTGATGGGACCAGATGCCATGATCTTAGTTTTCTGAACGTTGAGCTTTAAGCCAACTTTTTCACTCTCCTCCTTCACCTTCATCAAGAGGCTCTTTAGTTCTTCTTCACTTTCTGCCATAAGGGTGGTGTCATCCGCATATCTGAGGTTATTGATATTTCTCCCGGCAATCTTGATTCCAGCTTGTGTTTCTTCCACCCCAGCGTTTCTCATAAGCAGTCCTCAAACTACATGTTAGAGATATTAAAAGACAGATGATACAATTTCCAACATTAGAGTATTTATATGTACTTTAGGGATTTGTTTTAAAGTGAACACCAACTGATTTTACATATACCCATGAGCATAGATTTTGAATAAAGTTCAAAGTCAGTCACTGCAACACATTAAGAAGATCTGTATTAGTATATGGGCAGACTTCTATGTAAAAAAGATTGCTACATACATTTAATAGAAAAAACCTACATGCATTTTAATACATTTTAAGATAATTCATTTTAAATGTAGGAATATGATTTGGAGATTTGGCTATTTATTACATATAGGCTATTATCTCATTAATTCAGAACTATCAGAAATATTTTTATGTAAAGTCAAATAATTCTTAGTCTCAGATTCTACTTCAGTCTTTCTGTCAGTGCCTGTTTTTCAATATTCTCATATTCCAGGGTTTTAGATTTTAGTCTTCCTACTTTGTGTGCATGTCCATACTCAGTCACTCAGCTGTGCCCAACTCTCTGTGACCCTATGGTCTGTAGCCGATCAGGCTTCATGCCATGGTGTTTTCCAGGCAAGAATACTGGAGTGGGTTACCATTTCCTTCTCCAGAGGATCTCCGTGACCCAGTATCAAATGTGTGCCTCCTAAGTCTATTGCTGTTCATTAATTTAAAAAAATATATAACTAATAGATATTAATATAGAATTGAAAAAGCAACCCCTGCTATTAAAGAGTTAAGAACACAAAGTCTTCTACAAGAGTGAGAAAAAGGGAATTTATGATTTACTCTCATGTGATAAATGTTATGAAAGGGAATGAAGAGTGCATAATGGAAGTTCTTTTAATATAGTCAAGGAAGACTTTAATGAGGTAGTAAGTTTAAGCTGAGTCTTCAAGACCTGTGGTATACAGATCTTGAGGCAGATACAATATTCTCTACATTGGTATGAAGGTTTAATAAGGATGACATTATTAGGAGAGTACTGGTAGCGTGCTCTATTTGATTTTCCGATATTAATCAAAGTGACTTCTTTCCGGATTTAAGTTTTTGCCTGTTCATATTTATCAGTTCAGGGCAGTTTAGTTGCTCAGTCATGTCTGACTCTTTGTGACCCCATGTAATGGAGCACGCCAGGCCTCCCCATCCATCACCAACTCCCAGAGTCTACCTAAACATATCCATTGTGTCGGTGATTCCATCCAACCATCTAATCCTCTGTCGTCCCCTTCTCCTCCTGCACTCAATCTTTTCCAGCATCAGGGACTTTTCAAATGAATCAGCACTTCGCATCAAGTGGCCAAAGTATTGGAGTTGCAGCTTCAACATCAGTCCTTCCAATGAACACCCAGGACTGATGTCCTTTAGGATGGACTGGTTGGATCTCCTTGCAGTCCAAGGGACTCTCAAGAGTCTTCTCCAACACCACATTTCAAAAGCATCAGTTCTTCTGCACTCAGCTTTCTTCACAGTCCAACTCTCACATCCATACATGACTACTGGAAAAACCATAGCCTTGACTAGCTGGACCTTTGTTGGCAAAGTAATGTCTCTGCTTTTTAATATGCTATCTAGGTTGGTCATAACTTTCCTTCCAAGGAGTAAGCGTCTTTTAATTTCATGGCTGTAATCACCATCTGCAGTGATTTTGGAGCACCCCCAAAATAAAGTCATCCACTGTTTCCACTGTTTCCCCATCTATTTCCCATGAAGTGATGGGACCAGATGCCATGATCTTAGTTTTCTACGTTTATTCATTTAGTTTTCTGAATGTTGAGCTTTAAGCCAACTTTTTCACTCTCCTCTTTCACTTTCATCAAGAGGCTCTTTAGTTCTTGTTCACTTTGTGCCATAAAGGTGGTGTCATCTGCATATCTGAGGTTATTGATATTTCTCCCAGCAATCTTGATTCCACCTTGTGCTTCATCCAGCCCAGCGTTTCTCATGATGTACTCTGCATATTAGTTAAATAAGCAGGGTGACAATATACAGCCTTGACGTAATCCTTTTCCTATTTGGAACCAGTCTGTTGTTCCATGTCCAGTTCTAACTGTTGCTTCCTGACCTGCATATAGATTTCTCAAGAGGCAAGTCAGGTGTTCTGGTATTCCGATCTGTTTCAGAATTTTCCACAGTTTATTGTGATCCACACAGTCAAAGGCTTTGGTATAGTCAATAAAGCAGAAGTAGATGTTTTTCTGGAGCTCTCTTGCTTTTTCGATGATCCAGCGGATGTTGGCAATTTGATCTCTTGTTCCTCTGCCTTTTCTAAAACCAGCTTGAACATCTGGAAGTTCATGGTTCATGTACTGTTAAAGCCTGGCTTGGAGAATTTTGAGCATTACTTTGCTAGTGTGTGAGATGAGTCCATTTGTGCAGTAGTTTGAGCATTCTTTGGCATTGCCTTTCTTAGGGATTGGAATGAAAACTGACCTTTTCCATTCCTGTGGTCACTGCTGTGTTTTCCAAATTTGCTGGCATATTGAGTGTAGCACTTTCACAGCATCACCTTTGAGGATTTGAAATAGCTCAACTGGAATTCTATCACCTCCACTAGCTTTGTTTGTAGTGATGCTTCCTAAGGCCCACTTGACTTCACATTCTAGGATGTCTGGCTCTAGGTGAATGATCACACCATCATGATAACCTGGGTCGTGAAGATCTTTTTTGTACATATTTTGTTCATATTTATGGTCATGATTAATCTCCACATGGCAGGGTAAATACCTGGATCCAAAACTTGTCTTCCATGTTGAACCATCCTACGCTGCTGCTCACCATGGTAATAAAGGCAGATATAAGCAATAGTAGTAGTTCCTTTCTGTGAAGGAACATAATGTAAATAATAATAGAAAATGAAAAGAAATGATAATTCCTTTAATTTAATATTAGCAAAACATAAGATCTGAAAATATTAGTTGATGGGAAGTTGTATAGAAGCAGTACCACTCAAGCACAGATGGTAGAAATGCACATTGGTATAAGTACTTCTAGGTGTAAGTACTTCTATAAAAATTGAAATGGGATGTTAAATATCAGCATAACTTCTGATCAAGCGATTATTCTTTACCCGAAAAATAATTCAAAATATTATCATCAAAAGATGATTGAAATAAAAAGTAGCAACTAATATAGACTAACTTGATTTATATTTAAAGTTATATATTTAAAAATTACAATATCTGTTAAAGCAAGTTTTGTAGCACATAAAATATATAAATTCCTCAGGTTAAAATACGTGAAAAAGAATGGCTTTGTACTTATAGAAGTATGGTGTCAAAAGGCTCTGGAAGGGCTACAAATTCATCATTGAAGAAAGAAGAATTATAATGAGGAGGTTTAAAATAAGTGGATTTTAAGATAGTATGTAAAGTTTAAATCTTTAATAAAATATTAATTGAATTTTGAAATGAAATATCATAAAGAAATCAAAACTATAATAAAGAAAATGTTTTAGGTTATTTTTAGTTTGTTAACTCAAAATGATTGTCCCTGTTTATTTTCACTTCTTCACAGTAAAAAAATCTTTGCATCGGTTCTGATTTCTCTGGGCCTGAAGGCATGAGTATCAGTAGAACCAATGGTGTAAGTCCCCTCTGAAAGCAGGGAGGCTGCAGAGCCAAGAAGAGCCACTGTTTCCGTTGTAATCTGAAGGCAGGGAGAGTGCAGTGTCCTCAGTGCAGTAAGCTCAGTGCAGCCATACAGCAGTAATTCCCTCCTAATCAGAAATTTTGTTCAATTCAGATTTTCAAGTGATTAGATAAGGCCCTGGTTCCAAATAGGAAAAGGAGTACGTCAAGGCTGTATATGGTCACCCTGCTTATTTAACTTATATGCAGAGTACATCATGAGAAACACTGGGCTGGATGAAGCACAAGCTGGAATCAAGAGTGCCAGGAGAAATATCAATAACGTCAGATATGCAGATGACACCACCCTTATGGCAGAAAGCAAAGAAGAACTAAAGAGCCTCTTGATGAAAGTGAAAGAGGAGAGTGAAAAAGTTGGCTTAAAGCTCAACATTCAGAAAACTAAGATCATGGCATCTGGTCCCATCACTTCATGGGAAATAGATGGGGAAACGGTGGAAACAGTGTCAGACTTTATTTTTCTGGGCTCCAAAATCACTGCAGATGGTGATTGCAGCCATGAAATTAAAAGACGCTTACTCCTTGGAAGGAAAGTTATGACCAACCTAGACAGCATATTTAAAAGCAAAGACATTACTTTGCCAACAATGGTCCGTCTAGTCAAGGCTATGGTTTTTCCAGTAGTCATGTATGGATGTGAGAGTTGGACTGTGAAGAAAGCTGAATGCAGAAGAATTGATGCTTTTGAACTGTGGTGTTGGAGAAGACTCTTGAGAGTCCCTTGGACTGCAAGGAGATCCAACCAGTCCATCCTAAAGGACATCAGTCCTGGGTGTTCATTGGAAGGACTGATGCTGAAGCTGAAACCCCAATACTTTGGCCACCTCATGCGAAGAGATGACTCATTTGAAAAGACCCTGATACTGGGAAAGATTGGGGGCCGGAGGAGAAGGGGCTGACAGAGGATGAGATGGTTGGATGGCATCACCGATTCAATGGACATGGGTTTGGGTGGACTCTGGGAGTTGGTGACGGACAGGGCAGCCTGGCGTGCTGCGGTTCATGGGGTCGCAAAGAGTCGGACACGATTGAGCGACTGAACTGAACTGAAAGATTCTTCACTGATAATGCACAATTAGCTCAACAGAGTAGCTATTTTACTTATCCTCCTTTCTATCCTTACCTTTTATATGACTCACAGAGAGCATAATGGGAAGGCCTAACACGTATACTTTGACATTTTAGAACAGGAGCCAGAATAAGAGATTTAGTGTACTGAAGCCGTGTGGTCATATTTTCTTTTACCATTGTGCATACTGATTATATGAGGAAGCCAGCCAATTGTTTCTATAGAGATCTAAAGTTGCTAACTTAGCAAGTTTGTGTCTAATTCAATACTGTTATAATGTGTGTGTATGTGTATGTGTAAATTTAACAAGGCTTATAGTAATGGAAATGCTAGGCAGAAATATTTTACAGCTTCCTACACCTCCCTCTAACTAATGAGTATTAACTCATTTTACCAATCCCATTAAGTTAAGGCAAGGTTTGGATCATCTTCCAAAGCAAATTGATTGAAAAAAAAACAAAAAAAAACCTTTGACCCTTTTCATATTTAGGATGTATCTCATGCATATGTACTGTCTCACTTCCTGGTGTGATTCTGTAGAGCATGGACCAACATCAGTATGACACTAGCTGAAAACTTTAAAATAAACTACTCACTTTCTCATAGGGATTTCTCATGGATTTCATAACCTGCCTAGATCCCCTATAAATCTTTATCTCTTAAGGCTTCAAACTAGTCTTGAAGTTAGCCCCCTCAGGCTCTGCTTTAAATCAAATCCAATGCTACATTTTCCCATTCCTTATTGAAATTGAATCTCCTGAAGCCATGGGAAGAGAAAGTCCTTTTTGTCTTTGTTTCTTGAGTATGTCTTTAGTATCTCTAAAAGAGAAACAGAAAAGTTTAGAGAAAATCATGTCTCCTGTCACGGTCTTCATAGACTGGGACCTGGGGACTGGAGTCTACGAGGAGAAGGATGCAGGGGACCCAAGTCTCGAGTGAAACAAGGGTACTTTATTTGCAGAAATGCATGCTTATATATCTTCAATAAAATGATTACTCAGCCATTAAAAAGAATGAAATTTCACCAGTTGTAACAAAATGGATAGTCTTTTACGTACAAGGTCACTGAAGAGAGTCACTGAAGGGAGTCACTGAAGGGAATCCAAACAGGTGCCCTTTCCCATGATCTCAGTCCTGAGAACTGCGTGCAGCTCTGTTCATTCCTGTTTTCCAGAAACTGATAAAGAACAGAGAGTCCTTGAGAAATGGCACACAAAGGAAGAAAACATATTGGATCCCTTAAAGTTGAACATCCCCTGACAGTCTACCCTGTGCTGAGTATTCCTTGACCCTAAGTGGGATAACAGATTGTAACATGCAGGTCATTCTTATTCATGACTACTCATCTTATAGTTTAAAAACCCTGTTCCATAAGGTGTCTGTATACAAAATACATAAAGAAATTATACAACTCAACAACAACAAAACAACCTGATCTGAAAAGTCATTTTTCCAAAGAAGACATGAAGATGGACAATAGGCATCTGAAAATATGTTCAACATCTAATTATTAGGGAAATGCAGCTCAACACCAAAATAAGATATTACCTCACCTATTAGAATAACTTAACAAAAAGGCAAAAAATAACAAGTGTGGCTGAGAATGTGAAGGAAAAGAAACACTCATGCATTGTCACTGAGAGTGTAAATTGGTGCAACCACTATGGAAAACAGTGTGGGAATTTCTCAAAATATTAAGGAGGGAATGACAGTATGATCCAACTATCCCAATTCTGGGTATATATGTAAAGGATAGGGAAAAAAAAATAAGTCAAAAAAATAAATGCACCTTTATGTTTATCACAGAAATGTTAACGAAAGGCAAGATTTGAAAACCACTTAAGTACATATCAACAGATGATTGAATAAAGAAGATGTAGTATATATATAGGCTTCCTTGGTGGCTCAGTGGTAAAGAATCCACTTGCCAATGCTGGGGACACGGGTTCTATCTCTCAGTTGAGAAGATCCCCTGGAGAAGTAAATGGCAACTCACTCCAGTATTCTTGCCTGGGAAATCCTGTGGATCGAGAAGCTTGGTGGGATACAGTTCATGGGGCTACAGAAGAGAAGAACATGACTTAGCAACTAAAAAGAACAAAGAATACACATATAGTAGTCCACAATAGACTACTACTCAGCCATGTTATTGTTCAGTCACTAAGCTGTGTCTGACTCTTTTCTGTCCCCATGGACTGAGGCCCAGCAGGCTCTTCTGTCCATGGGATTTCCAGGCAAGAATACTGGATTGGGTTGCCATTTCCCCCTCCAGGGGATCTTCCCAACCCAGAGATGGAACCCACATCTCCTGCAGGTCTCCTGCATTGTAGGTGGATTATCTACCACTGAGCCACCTGGGGAGCCAGAAAGAGATAAAATCATGCCATTTACAACAACACAGATGGACCTTGAAGGTATTATGCTAAGTGAAATAAACCAGAAGAAAAAAGATAAATGATTTATGATGTCAGTATTGTGTAGAATGTTAAAAACAAACAAATTAATTAACAATCAAAATAAATGAACAAACTGAGTCGAACAAAAGCAGGCATGTAGCTTGGGGAGAGCAGGGAAAGGGGTGGGAAAGGGAGAAATGGATAAAGAGATGGACTGTATGGTGACAGATGAAAACTGTTTTAAGTGGGGAACACACTGTAGGGTATACAGAAGTGGAAATATGATGCTGTACACATGAAATTTATATAAGATCATGCACCAAAATTGCCTCAATAATTTTTAAATTAATTCTAAAATTATAAAGAAAAAAAGAATAGGGGATGAAACCCTCCTGTCCTCATAACCCAAAGATACACTACTTGTGGGGAATGAAGTAGAAGCAATAGCTGCCTGCAACTTTTGGAAAGACGCGAAATGGTTTTGAGCCCAGGTTTCTGCCCTGAAAGACTAGGTCTGCTACGACTAAAAGCGGGCATTAAAATCTTTCCATAAAGCAAGAGGATATAATAATTATAAGCTTGTGTGCAGATAATCAAAATATATGAAGCAATAACTGAGAGAACTACAAGGAGAAAGAGTTCAAAATAATAGCTGAAGATTTCAGTATCCCATTTTCAGTAATGAATGGAACAAACAAGATAAATTTTAAAAATAAACAACTTAAAAACATAATGAATCATCCAACAGACATATATAAAACATTTTAATCCCAAATAGCAGTATTTGTATTTTTCTCAAATACTCATCGGGAATTTTTCAGAATAGATTAGATATTAGGTTTAAATAGATTTAAAAGGATACCAGGGAAGGGGGAGCCTGGTGGGCTGCCGTCTATGGGGTTGCACAGAGTCCGACACCACTGAAGCAACTTAGCAGCAGCAGCAGCAAAAGGATACATATTATGCAAGGTATACTTTCTGACTACAGCAAATTAAATATAAATAGACTTCAAAAGATACATATTATGCAAAGTATACTTTCTGACCACAGTAGAATGAAGTTAGAAATCAGTAACAGAAGTAAAACTAGAAACTTCACAATCTTTGGAAATTAAAGAGCACACTTGTTAAAAAAAATAAACTCTTAATTAATCCAATTATAATGTATTTATTATTTTTAAAGCAAGAAAAAACCATTTAATTTTCAGATTATATATTCCAGGTATTTTTTTTTAAGAATTTAAGTTGGTCGTTCTATACAGAATATAGTTATTTCAAGATACAAATTACTCCACTCTTAATGCTCTAATTTTTGATTATTTTTTGGAGTGTAGTTGCCTTAATGTTGGTTAGCAAAATGAATCAGCTGGACATGTACATATTAATATATCCCCTCTGTTTGGATTTCCCTCCTTAATTCATCTCTAAATATTTCTGATTTTCCAGGGTGTGATTTCTTCCTTGTCACATTGTTTGTTTAAGAGTGTGTTTTTTTCACCAGGAAATATAAAGAACACACTCTTCAACAACCAGTGTGTCAAGGAAGAAATCACATACAGAAAATTAAAAGACACAGTTAGAACCAGACATGGAACAACAGACTGGTTCAAGTTTGGGAAAGGAGTATATTAAGGATGTATATTGTCACTCTGCTTTTTTAACTTATATGCAGAGTGCATCATATGAGATGCTGGGCAGGATGAAGCATAAGCTGGAATGAAGTTTGCTGGGAGAAATATCAATAATCTCAGATATGCAGATGACACCACCGTTATGGCAAAAGTTGAAGAGAAACTAAAGAGCCTCTTGATGAAAGTGAAACAGGAGAATGAAAAAGGTGGCTTCAAACTTAACATTCAGAAAACTAAGATCGTGGTATCCAGGCCCATCACTTCATGGCAAATAGATGGGGAATCAACGGAAATACTGAGAGACTTTATATTCTTGGGCTCCAAAATCACTGCAGATGGTGACTGCAGCCAAGAAATTAAAAGATACTTGCTCCTTGGAAGAAAAAACTATGACAAATCTAGACAGCATATGAAAAAGAAGAGACATTATTTTGCCTACAAAGATCTGTCTAGTCAAAGCTATGGTTTTTTTCCAGTGGTTATGTATGGATGTGAAAGTTGGACCATAAATAAGTTTGAGTGCTGAAGAATTGATGCTTTTGAAATGTGGTATTGGAGAAGACTCTTGAGAGTTCCTTGGACTGCAAGGAGGTCAAACGAGTCAATCCTAAAGGAAATTAGCCCTGAATATTCATTGGAAAGACTGATGCTGAAGCTGAAACTCCAATACTTTGGCCACCTGATGGGGAGAACCAACTCATTAGAGAAGACCCTGATTCTGGGAAAGATTGAAAGAAGGGGCTGACAGATGATGGGATAGTTGGCTGGCATCACTGACTCAATGGAAATGAGTTTGAGCAGGTTCCAGGAGATGGTGAAGAACAGAAAGGCCTGATGTGCTGCAGACCATGGGGTCACAGTCAGACAGGATTGAGTGACTTACAACAATAACTACTAAGAAAAAAAGAAGACTTTTTTTTTTACTAAATTAATAAAATCAAACAATAAGTATTGCTGAGGATGTGAAAATTCTTTGTAGTTTGTAGAAGTTTAAATCTAAAGTATTTCCACAAAATTATATTTGTTATCAATCTTGAAACTCTGCTCAATGTTATGTGGCAGCCTGGATTGCAAGAGAGTGTATATATAAGGCTGAGTCAGTCTGCTTTGCACATGAAGCTATTACAGCGTTGTTAAACAGCTATGATCCAATGTAAAACAAAAAGTTAAAAAGATTTTTTAAAAAAAGAAAATAAGTTTTTAATTACATACATGTATGTGGTTTGTATGTCATGATTTTTCCTTGTATCCCAGTGCTTTTTCTAGTTGTTTTATTTAATTATTTATTTTTGCATTCTGAATTTTTCCTCGGCACTAGTTTCAGCAAATAACAATAAAATATTTTAGTGCATATTTCTGAAAAATATATTTATTTTGCCCTCATTATTGACTTGCAGTGCTGCTGCTGCTTAGTCGCGTCAGTCGTGTACGACTCTGTGAAACCCAATAGAAGGCAGCCCACCAGGCTCCTCTGTCCCTGGGTTTCTCCAGGCAAGAATACTGGAGTGGGTTGCCATTTCCTTCTCCAATGCGTGAAAGTGCAGTAATTCAGTCGTATCCAACTCTATGCGACCCCATGGACTGTAGCCTATCAGGCTTCTCCGTCCATGGGATTTTCCGGGCAAGAGTACTGGAGTGGGTTGCCATTGCCTTCTCTGACTTGCAGTACATGTAGGTATAAACGTCTATGGTGACAGCTATTTTCCTTACATGATTTTTTCCTATTATTTACTACTTTGTATCCTCAGATCTATTGTATTGCACATTTTCTTTATTGTAAACAATCTGGTTTTTCAACATTATAACTCTCATATTTTTCAATCAACTTTTTCTTTGACTTACACTGGTGAATTCCCTGTCTTTGACCATGTGAAGTTTGTAGTTTATCCTTTTCCAAGCATATTTTATTCCAATGATTGTAAATGTTCTGTTACTTATAGGGTTTCAAATAGGCTCTTTTTCATACCACCTTCTCTTATTTTATATCTGCTTATTATCGTTTCACAATATTTTCTTCATTTTAGGGCTGACATTCTCTCTTTATTTCCTTGAAAATTTCCAATTACTCATTTATTATTTTTTATGACTCCATCTCTCATTATTTTTTGGTTGTGATGTTTGTATCAGATTTCCACAAAGATTTCCAGGTATTGACTCGTTGATTTGTTTTCACTGTTTTCTGTTTTCTTTTCTCTATTCATTTCTCCATCACTATTTATTTTATAGGAACTTCCATCTGGAAATTTCCAAAAGCAGAATCAAGTCTTACACTGGTGGCTTAGGAATGGATTCTTCCTTAATGTGATCTGACACTTGATAGTCACTTGGTCTAGGTCTTTTCTACAACCTGGTGTTTGGTTACATTCTTTTCACCAGATAGAAAGCTTCAAGTATGTTATATGTCCTTCTGATCCGAGTTCATTCATGGATAAACAAGCCTCAACAAATTATCTGTGTTTGGCCAGCAAGACTGACACATGCCTTTGATCTGAGTACCCGTCTTTATTCCTCATTTACCCAGAGAGCAAGTATTCCATGCCATGTCTGCCTCTGATTTTTTGTTTCTTTTATGTGTTTGGTCTATGATTTTTATTTGTCTTTATTTACACAGATGTAAACCTAATTTTTCTTTTAATATTTTTTCTGTCACTGATATGAATTTAGAGCCAAAGAGTACCTTTTAAAGTATAGACTTGAAAAGCCTACATAGATAAAATATCTTATTTTCTTAAACATTTTTAAAGTTACATATATAGAATAAAAAATACTATCTCACCAGATAATTCACCCAATTTTCCAAAAATCAGAATGTGGAAAGGCAGTTGTACCTCTGGGAAAATCAGGACTATTTTCCCCTTATCCTTCACTATATATTATATTGTTACTGTTATTAAAACAACAAACAAAAAAAAACTATTTCCATACTATGCAATATATAATATGTGTGTAAGGAGTTGCGGAATGTGATGCTGTTCAATTCTGGTTCCTTTGCCCATTTGTTTTTCTGTATTTTATATAAATTTCCTTTATCCTGGGTTTCTTGCACACAGTAGTAATTAGAGATTCCATAAAATTTTAAGCATGGCTTATAATGGCATTTATTATCAGAGTATTTTACTGTGATCCCTACTGTTATGTCGAACAAAAGAACACTTCTAGATTCAGTTCACTTCAGTTCAGTTCAGTCGCTCAGTAATGTCCAACACTTTGCGACCCCATGAATCGAAGCATGCCAGGCCTCTCTGTCCATCACCAACTCCCGGAGTTTACTCAAAACCACGTGCATGGAGTCGGTGATGCCATCCAACCATCTCATCTTCTGTTATCCCCTTCTCCTCCTGCCCCCAAACCTTCCCAGCATTAGGGTCTTTTCCAATGAATCAACTCTTCGCATGAGGTGGCCAAAGATTTGGAGTTTCAGCTTCAACATCAGTCCTTCCAATGAACACCCAGGACTGATCTCCTTTAAGATGGACTGGTTGGATCTTCTTGCAGTCCAAGGGACTCTCAAGAGTCTTCTCCAACACCACAGTTCAAAAGCATCAATTCTGCGGTGCTCAGCTATCTTCACCGTCCAACTATCACATCTATACATGACTACTGGAAAAACCATAGCCTTGACTAGACGGACCTTTGTTGGCAAAGTAATGCCTCTGCTTTTAAATATGCTATCTAAGTTGGCCATAACCTTCCTTCCAAGGAATAAGCGTCTTTTTTTTTTTTTTTTTGAATTTTACTGTAAAGTTTATTATTAAATTCATAATCCCACAATTCATAGTCTGTTACTCAAATCATGATAAGTATCAAATTATTTATAGTATGATTAATATTTTAAAATACTAAAACTAGACTGCACAAAGGTAATTATGTTTTGTAGAAAATGGATTGATAGGCATTTTATTTTTTTTATTTTTTTTTTTGTCTTTTTTTTTTTTTAATAAATTTATTTATTTTAGTTGGGGGCTAATTACTTTACAATATTGTAATAGTTTTTGCCATACATTGACATGAATCAGCCATGGGTTTACATGTGTTCCCCTTCCTGGACCCCCCACCCACCTCCCTCCCCATCCCATCCCTCTGGGTCATCCCATTGCCCCGGCCCTGAGCCCTTGTCTCATGCATCGAACATGGAATGGTGTTCTGTTTCACATACGATAATATACATGTTTCAATGCTATTCTCCCAGAACGTCCCACCCTCACCTTCTCCCTCAGAGTCCATAAAATTGTTCCATGCATCTGTGTCTCTTATTCTGACTCGCATATAGGGTTATCGTTACCATCTTTCAAATTCCATATATATGCATTAGTATACTGTATTGTTGTTTTTCTTTCTGGCTTACTTCACTCTGTATAATGGGCTCCAGTTTCATCCATCTCAGTAGAACCGATTCAAATGTATTTTTTTTAATGGCTGAGTAATATTCCATTGTGTATATGTACCACAGCTTCCTTATCCACTCGTCTGCTGATGGACATCTTGGTTGCTTCCATGTCCTGGCTATTGTAAACAGTGCTGCGATGAACATTGGGGTACACGTGTCTCTTTCAATTCTGGTTTCCTCAGTGTATATGCCCAGCAGTGGGATTGCTGGGTCATATGGCAGTTCTATTCCCAGTTTTTTAAGGAATCTCCACACTGTTCTCCATAGTGGCTGTACTAGTTTGCATTCCCACCAACAGTGTAAGAGGGTTCCCTTTTCTCCACACCCTCTCCAGCATTTATTGCTTGTAGACTTTTGGATAGCAGCCATTCTGACTGGTGTGAAATGATACCTCATTGAGGTTTTGATTTGCATTTCTCTAATAATGAGTGATGTTGAGCATCTTTTCATGTGTTTGTTAGCCATCTGTATGTCTTCTTTGGAGAAATGTCTGTTTAGTTCTTTGGCCCATTTTTTGATTGGGTCGTTTATTTTTCTGGAATTCAGCTGCAGAAGTTGCTTGTATATTTTTGAGATTAATTGTTTGTCTGTTGCTTCATTTGCTAACACACAGAAATCCCTTGCATTCCTATACTCCAATAATGAGAAAACAGAAAGAGAAATTAAGGAAACAATACCATTCACCATTGCAACAAAAAGAATAAAATACTTAGGAATATATCTACCTAAAGAAACAAAAGACTTATATATAGAAAACTATAAAACACTGATGAAAGAAATCAAAGAGGACACAAACAGATGGAGAAATATACCGTGTTCATGGATTGGAAGAATTAATATAGTGAAAATGAGTATACTACCCAAAGCAATCTATAGATTCAATGCAATCCCTATCAAGCTACCAATGGTATTTTTCACAGAACTAGAACAAATCATCTCACAATTTGTATGGAAATATAAGAAACCTCGAATAGCGTCTTTTAATTTCATGGCTGCAATCACCATCAGCAGTGATTTTGGAGCCCCCCAAAATAAAGTCTGACACTGTTTCCACTCTTTCCCCATCTATTTCCCATGAAGTTATGGGACCAGATGCCATGATCTTAGTTTTCTGAACGTTGAGCTTTAAGCCAAGTTCACATATTGCTGAAGCCTGGCTTGGGGAATATTGAGCATTACTTTACTAGTGTGTGAGATGAGTGCAATTGTGTGGTAGTTTGAGCATTCTTTGGCATTGCCTTTCTTTGGGATCGGAATGAAAACTGACCTTTTCCAGTCCCATGGCCACTACTGAGTTTTCCAGATTTGCTGGCATATTGAGTGCAGCACTTTCACAGCAACATCTTTCAGGATTTGAAATAGGTCAACTGGAATTCCATCATCTCCACTAGCTTTGTTCGTAGTGATGATTTCTAAAGCCCACTTGACTTTACATTCCACAATGTCCGGCTCTAGGTGAGTGATCATGCCATTGTGATTATCTGGGTCATGAAGATCTTTTTTGTACAGTTCTTCTGTGTATTCTTGCCACCTCTTCTTAATATCTTCTGCTTCTGTTAGGTCCATATCATTTCTGTCCTTTATCGAGCCCATCTTTGTATGAAATGTTCCCTTGGTATCTCTAATTTTCTTGAAGAGATCTCTAGTCTTTCCCATTCTGTTGTTTTCCTCTATTTCTTTGCATTGATCGCTGAGGAAGGCTTTCTTAGCTCTCCTGCTATTCTTTGGAACTCTGCATTCAGATGGTAATATATTTCCTTTTCTCCTTTGCCTTTTTCTTCTCTTCTTTTCCCAGCTCTTTGTAAGGCCTCCTCAGACAGCCATTTTGTTTTTTTGCATTTCTTTTCCATGGGGGTGGTCTTGATCCCTGCCTCCTGTACAATGTCACGAACCTCTGTCCATAGTTCATCAGGCACTCTGTCTATCAGATAGTCCCTTAAATCTATTTGTCACTTCCACTGTATAATCATAAGGGATTTGATTTAGGTCATACCTGAATGGTCTAGTGGTTTTCTCTACTTTCTTCAATTTCAGTCTGAATTTGGCAATAAGGGGTTCATGATCTGAGCAATATTGCATAGGAACCTGGAATGTTAGGTCCATGAATCAAGGGAAATTGGAAGTGGTCAAACAGGAGATGGCAAGAGTGAACATCAACATTCTAGGAATCAGTGAACTAAGATGGACTGGAATGGGTGAATTTAACTCAGGTGATCATCATATCTACTACTGTGGGCAGAAATCCCTTAGAAGAAATGGAGTAGTCATCATGGTCAACAAAAGAGTCTGAAATGCAGTACTTGCATGCAATCTCAAAAATGACAGAATGATCTCCGTTCTTTTCCAAGGCAAACCATTCAATATCATGGTAATTCAAGTCTATGCCCCAACCAGTAACGCTGAAGAAGCTGAACTTGAACAGTTCTATGAAGATCTACAAGACCTTTTAGAACTAACACCCCCAAAAAATGTCCTTTTCATTATAGGGGCCTGGAATGCAAAAGTAGGAAGTCAGGAAACACCTGGCATAACAGGCAAATTTGGCCTTGGAGTACAGAATGAAAGAAAGCAAAGACTAATAGAGTTTTGCCAAGAGAACGCACTGGTCATAGCAAACACCCTCTTCCAACAACACAAGAGGAGACTCTACACATGGACATCACCTGATGGTCAACACCAAAATCAGATTGATTATATTCTTTGCAGCCAAAGATGGAGAAGCTCTATACAGTCAGCAAAAACAAGACCGGGAGTGGACTGTGGCTCAGATCATGAACTCCTTATTGCCAAATTCAGACTTCCAGATTAACATATGCCATAATTTTCAGTTTTTACATAACCCTTTGCCTAAATATTTTTAGTTGGCAATGTTTTTTTTAAGATGGCTTATAATTTTTCAGAACCCCATGAAATCCCATCATGAAGGCTGTCTTTACTCTTTATCTGTGTTCCTAAACCAGTTTTGTCTTTTGAACTACATCTTCAGTTGAAATTTTTTGCTTTTTAATACAGCTTGAGCTTGGCCTTTCATATGTTCACAGCTGAGGTCCCCATCCAACCTGATATTATTGGCCCATAAGAGGCTACACACACAGATATTTTGGTTTACATGTGAATAAAGAGACATTCAAATTGTACTGGACATACATGATATGAGCTCACATACTCCCTGCCTCAAAATCACTGAGTAGCATTGTCAATGGGATATACTCTATAGAACTGACCGTGATTTCCCAAACCACTATTTTTCCTATGAGTATACAGGAAAGCGGCATTTCTTAGTCTTCTAAAATTTGAGTGTGATCATGATGTACGTCCTCTGAACGACTAACATTAAAAGATGCTGCTCAATTTTTCACACTTATAACTGAGCAAAGGATTCCCATGTAGTGGAATAACATGGAAAAAAAGAAACAGAGCCCCAAAATCCATATTAAGAAACAGTGATCTAGGAGTGATGCTTGAACTGCAAGGGCTTATAATTTGCAAGAACTGCAAGAGCTCAAACAGAATTTTTTGTTTGAGTCATGGATACTTGCTCGTTATTTGTTAGCTTATGTTATAAATAAACCATCATTAATTTTCACAACTACTATATTGATAAATATTGTATATCTTATATCATCAGGCAAAAGGCAGTCATGAATCATAAACTAAACTGTTATTACTATTATTGATTTTTAATGGGAGCAGTATTTCCCAAACACTATATATTAAGGGAGTCTAATTCACTTTTTGTTTGCTGAATCAAAGAATTATGAAGTAAAAGTCCAACCACTGATATCTATCCCATGGCCTTCACTCAGAAAAATCACTGCAAAGTCTGTTTTGAATCCTGATTTTGAGACTAATTATTTGTCTGGTCCTCTGATTTAATATGCAATTTAATATGCAAAACATGCAATTTAATATGTAAATTAAGCTTTCTTACTGACTACTGATCTTACTCTCTTTATATACTGCAAACCTTTATAAGTATTCCATTTGGTGATATGATGGCATTCTCCTGAAATACAGCTTTTTAACCTTACTATAGATATAAAATTATTTTTTAAAGATATAACCGGTACAAATTGTGAAGCTTCTAAGATATGCTATTTTTCAAAATAAAAATGCAGTTATCAGTTTTATTGTGTTTTTCTGTAAATGTAGCCTCAATGTCATATCTTAGTTGCCAAATATTTTTTAATATGCTTTTGCTCTTATCTTTTTTATATTTCTTTGAAGTATATAGTTGAATAATCACTGCTTCGTGTATTGTTCTCTATGCTGTCTTGGCTTACCTGAATTACTCCATTGTGAAAGAGAAATAGTTGAGAAAGTCACTTTGCCTGAAGAAATACAATTTGTAGGGCAGTTTGAGTTCAAGATTGATACTACTAAAAGAGCAGCAAGCAAAACATTAAAGAATACTTCTTGTCAAATGTTCCTTGAAAATAAACTCTATAGGATATGTGGGAATGTAGTTAAACAAAGAGACGCTAAGGGTAATTTAGCAGATTCTTTGAAGGAATGAGAAGTAGGCACCATACTTGCTTTGTCAATTGTGTGGAGGAACATTTAGCTTGAGCCCCTGCTGAAAATAAAACTATTTAATTACATTTGAGAAAAAGAGAAGAAAAGTTCTTCCTTTGAAGTTTTAGGTTTCCTAGTTTGTTTAGAAGACTAAAATTGAGGACAAAGGTAAGGTAAAGAAAAGCAAAACACTTCTAAAACAAAACAGATCAGTTGAAAAAATTATGTTTAATTAAATAGTTTGTAAAAATAATCAATAAATAGTATAAAAATAGGAAAGAGAAAAACCCACTATGGAAAAATGTTTTAAACTAAAATGATAAAATATTGTCAATTCTAACTCAAACCTAAAATCTGCTAGATTTTGATAGCATTTTAACTTTTTAAAACATTTTTTTTTTTAATTTTCTAAACTTATGATACCAGTCAATTGGTTATAAAATAAAATTCACATTTTTTGTCTTGGCCAGTAGGACTCTGACAAGTACAATTTGTAGCAATAATTTTATCTTATGTTTTTCATTATATTATAGAACCCCTGTGCTAGAATTATTTAGTGCAGTCAATAAGACCAAATAGAGCTTATATTTTACCACCTCTACATTTTGGCTCAAGCTTCCAACTTTCCTTGAATATCTATGCACTTAATGTATATACATACTTGGCATTCAGTACACTTAGTCCTCATGTAATTATTTTAATTCACTTTCGTTATGTTGATGCTAAATTAAAAAAAGTTAAATGAAAAAAAGATTTATATGTTTTCACCAATTTTAATGGAAAAATACTCTCAATTTCATAACAAACCAAGATAAACAAGCAATTTCACAAATAGAAAAGGATGTCTATTGGTTAAGAAAAACAATAATCTTAAGTAATTATAAACAGTTTATTTATAAAACAATGTAATAAAAGCTTGCTGTTTTTGCAAAAAGAGTGGACAAAGAATGAATGATGATTGATGGATGGTGGGCATGTGAGTTATTGTTTATAAGATGCATTCTGTTTTTAGACACTATTTTCTTCATTAATTTTGCAATTTGTGAGAGTCATGGTTTTCTTGTACTCAAACTGCACTTTAAAATGTTTCAAGTTCTGGACTTTAAAATATTCTAGTATTTCAATGTGTTGAACATGAGAAAGTCCTAATGAAAGGAATTATGAAGAAATTGCCATTAACCATGGAGTGCCATGTAACCAGAAGTGCAGGGGAAATAAAAGAAGATATAACTGTTTCTAAAGAGGATTTTTAGGAAATCCAAGGTAATAAATTATCTTGCTGAGACTGGTTTTGTTTTCCTATAGCTAACTTTACACAGAATGAATAAAAATAAGAGACATAAGATAAATTTTAAATAATCTTTAAAAATTAAAAAAAAAATTGCCTCCATAAAAATGTAATGTCAAAATGATATATCCTATAATGTGTGTTTTAGTGTATTGTTATTCATTTAAAATTAGTTGATCATTTTCCAGTTTTCCTTCTGTTGCTGATTTCTAGTTTCAGTCCATAATAGTCAGAAAGATACTTGATTTCAGTCTTGTAAATTCAGTCTTAAATTTGTTAAGACTTGTTTTGTGACCTAATATGATATATCCTAGATAATGGTCTGGGTGTGCTTGAGAAGAATGTATATTCTGCTGCTGTTGGATGGAATGTCCTGTATTATGACAATTATGAAAATTAAAAATTATAAAAAATTATAAAAATTAGAAACCACACTTCTGAACAACCAATGAGTAAAAGAAAGATTCAAAAGAAAAATTAAAAAATACGTTGGTTCAAACACAAACCCATACCAAAACATATCAAAATTTGTGAAATGCAGGAAAAGTAGTACAAAGGTGGATGTTTCTGTCAATAAACACCAAGGTTAATGAAGAATAAAAGTTTCATATGATAATATATAACTTTATACCTCAAAGAAATTAAAAAATGAAAAACAATATAAATCCATCCTAGCAGAAGGAAAGGAGGAGTATGTTTTACAGCAGAAATAAGCAAAACATAAATTTTTTTAAATATAAGAAAGTCAATAAAACTAAACAAAGCTGAAAAACTTTTAACCAAAAGGACTAAGAAAAATAGAGATGACTCAAATAACTAAAACTAGAAATGAAAGTGGCAGCATTATGAATGTTGATGTAGAATAAGCAAAGATTATAAGGAAATGTTATGGTTAATTACATATCAACAAATTAAATAACCTTGAACAAATAGATAAATTACTAGAAATGTGCAATTTACCAAGACTGGACAGGGAAGAAATAGAAAGCATGAACAGAGCTATAATTAGTATGGAGCTAGAATCAGAATCAAAAACCTCCTAACAAGCAAAACCCCAGGAATAAGTGACTTCACTGGAAAATTCTACTCAACATTTAAAGAAGAATTAATGCCAATCCTTCTCATTTTTTTTGCCCAAAATTAAATAAATAAATTGAAGAAGAGAGAATATCTCCAAATGCATTTTATGAGGTCTGTGTTATTACCCTGTTACTAAGCCAGAAAAAGACACTACAAGAAAAGAAACCTACAGACCAGTGTTCTTGGTGAACATAAATGCAAAAATACTTAACAAAATACTAGCAAACTGAATTCAACACCACCAACAACAAAACACCATGGCCAAGTGGGATTTATCTCTAAGATGCAAAGATTTTTCACCATTCACAAATCAATTGCTACAATACACCACATTGACATAATGAAGGATAAAACCATATAATCATCACAATAATTCAGAAAAAAGTAACTTGACAAGAATCAAGACACTTGTATGATGAAAATCTTAATAAACTAGGAATAGAAGAAAATACCTCAATGTAATAAAGACCATACGTGAACACAGCTAACATCATATCAATAGGGGAAAATTGAAAGCTTGTCCATTCGAGTCAGAAAGAAGACAAGGATGCTCACTCTTGCCATTTCTGTTCAACAGAGGACAGGGAGTCCTAGCCAGAGTAATTAGCCCAGGAAAAAATGAAAAAGTATTCACACAGGAAAGGAAGAAGTAAAATTATCCCATGTTTGCAGGTGACTTAATCTTATATATAGATAACCTCCACAAAAAAGCTGTTAAAACTAATGAATTCAAAAGTTGCAGGATACAAAATCAACATGGCAACCTCAGGTTAGTCAAATATCTTAATTCTGCCTCAAACCTCTATGGTATTCTCAGGAGCATGGAAGAAGCTGCCTGTTTTTTTTATGAGCTAGCCTCAGAAGGTACACAGTAATCTTTCTGCTCTTTTCCATTGGTTGACACAGTAATAAGCCTACCTAGATTTGGGAGGTGGGGTTGGGGGACATAGAGCACATCTTTCTGTGGGGTCATTATAATGAAAAGTCTTCAACTGACTAGTTATTACATTAAGAATGTCTGAATTGGCTTAGAAAGTTCCATCATCTGGAAAATGAATTAGATGTATGTGTCTCTGTGTGTGAGTGTGTGCATGAAAATAACATCAAATACAGACTATGTTAAGTGCTCAGATGTTCATTCGTGTCTGAATCTTTGAGACCCATGGACTGTAGCCCACCAGGCTCCTCTGCCCATCTCCCAGCAAGGATACTGGAGTGGAGTATCATGTTCCCCTCTGGGGAATCTTCTGGACCCAGGATCGAACCTGCATCTCCTATGTCTCCTGCATTAGCAGGCGGATTCTTTACCATTAGCACCACATGGAAAGTCCTAGACTGTTTTAAGGTAATAAATATTTTTAAAATGAAATATTTCATCCATTTATTTACCTTTTGAGCACTTATTTACTGAACACAGACTGGGTTCTGTGGTAAGTTCTAACAATACATAGATGGACATGACAAGTGCATTCACTACTTTACTTGATCTTATAGATGAAATGAAAACAAGGCAAACAATAAAAGATAAAGTGACAAATCCTAAAATTCAAGAACAGATATAAGAACTAAGTCCCAGAATCCATAAGACAATAATGGAGGAAATATATAGTACATAGGTCACAAATTTAATGGAAGGGTAGAAGGAACAAAAACTAAGACAGTGTAGTACGCAGAGATCAGAAGTTCCTCATGTCCCCGGGATGAGCCTGCACCTGCCACTGTGCTGTTAATGTTGACTTGGGAACTACTGAAAAGAGGCTGCCTTTTCTGACACTGAAAAAAGAGAGGGTTCCTGCTGGGTCACTGGAGTCTGGAGTCATTTCCTGCTGACACATCAGAAAGAGCCAGCAGCTACCAGCATCTCTGATCTGCCTGAACCTCTTCTGATTCTGAAGTACCTCTGAAAAGCAAAAATTAATATCAAAACCATAAGTGAGGAATCTGGGAAAAGTTTGCAAACTGACAAAATCTGTCAGTTTGCAGACTGACATCCTTTGACATATATATATTGGAGAAATGAAAGTATGGAGCTGAGGGATAACAGGAAAATTATCAGTATGAAAGCAGTTCTCTAGAATAAGACTTAAAATCCAAGTCCCGAGTTCAATTCCTGGGTTGGGAAGATCCCAGGGAGAAGGAAATGGCAACCCACTCCAGTATTCTGGCCTGGAGAATCCCATGGAAAAGTTGTGTAGTTTGCCAAGCCCTTTACTAAAGGAAAAGCTTCATCCTAAACCAATAATTAGATAATTGCACAAGTTTTGGTGGAAAAGTAGATGGTGAGAATTGTACTTATTTAATTGCAAAATGAAGACTAAAACAAAGATGGGGCTATAGGTAGAGGACTACTGTGTAAATGCTACTGTTCTGACAAATAAGAAATCTGCAATTAAATACATGGGATAGAGAAATTGCAAGTGGAATGAAATCACTGGTACGAGGTGGTATAAATAATAATGGGAATTCAAAGTATATCATTTAAAATATACTAACCAGATAGTACAAGATTATATATTTTAAAATGAGAGAAATAAAGAAGAATAAAAACAGAAGTATTGATATATTGTGCTGTATGTATACATGCTCAGTTGTATCCGACTCTGTGATCTCATGGATTGTAGCCTTCCAGGCTCCTCTGTCCACGGGATTTCACAGACAAGAATACTGGAGTGGGTTGCCATTTCATCCTCCAGGGGATCACCCTTGTTGTAAATACTAGAATAAAATTAACTTCTACCTAAAGATATTAAAATATTAAAATCATATAATATAAAAACTTGTGGACAATTTAATGGGTAATACTCTATTGAAAATAATTCAGGTTTAAAGGTAATATTTCATAGTGATTTTGTGTTTTGTTAGCTGGGTGACCTAGTAACCATTTGATAAAATAAGCGAAACATATGAACTCTTTTCTTTTTTCATTCTGTTATCTTTAAACACTCCTTTCTCTATTCTCAGGGTTATTCCCACAGTTCCCTTAATATAAATCAGTTGAATTAGGGTGTCTAAATATATATTTGGGCAATGAAAGTAAAGAATCAGAGTATACTTGACATTTCTGTACAGAATAGCATATGCTTGAACTTGAATTAAAATGCAACATCTAAAATGTATAACTTCAAAAAAGGTGTGAATATTGATTCATCTCTATCTAAACACTGAGGATCACACAGTACCTCAGCAAGATTTTCATTCTGTAGGTATGCAAAGATCAATGGATAGAAATAAAAAGAAATGAATTCCTTCCCAGGGATATTTAATGAATATGAAAGATAATTTTTGCTGTTAACAGCTATTAAAGTTTATTAAAATTTCTTCAAAGACATTTCTACTCTTCATTAATTTATATATGTTCCCCAAAGTTCCCTTGAATACTAGAAATAAAATGTTTTTCAAGAGCTTCACCCAAACAATCACATACTTGGAGAAGAAATCTAACGAGGCATATACAAATTATTGAATAACTATCTAGTATCAATATTTATACAAATTTTATATTTCAGTGTCCACTGATCAAAATTCTATTTTATCATATATAAAAATATCCTCAGTTGCATAAAGTGATAACTAGCATATCATAGCTTTAAATAGATTACCTATGCAAATACATAATAAGAGAGTCTAAAAATAATTTAAGCCAATGTTGTTGAGATTTATTCAAATAAATAACCCATTAGTGTAAGTCAAGATGGCTCACAGATGACTGAGATGAGTGTTAAACCTAGTAAGCCCCCATTCTTTTGTCCAACCCAATATTTCAGATATGCCCTTGGACAGTCTTAGAGAGTTTTAGTTACAAGTCTGCCTTTTTCTAGTAGAAAAATCAGATGCTGATGAAATAAAATCCACTTAATGTTATGCAGCTATTTTGAGCCAGGGTCATATGTATTAATAGCATTTTATTTTTGTGTAGAAATCTGTTACTTATAAAATACCTTCAAGTCATTAAACCTGGGCCTGCCAACAAGTCTGTTCAATATCTAGATATAATCACTTTTAAGAAACTTTTCATAGTCAGAGTCTATGACTTAGAAAGGTCAAATAACTTGGAATAAGTGGCCTCACAACATATTAAAGTATCAGCACTTAAACATTGGTATTTGAGTGCAATGTTCTAGTCTTTAAGAAGCATTCTGATGTCTTGAAACAAAAAAGACATTAAATTGAGTTTTCTGTTAGACAAATGCAGATTCTTGTTTAAAAATGGCCATGAGAAGGAGTATGTCAATAATGGCACAGGAGTTGTGTTAGTGTCAATCTTCAGACTGATACAGATAACTCCATAGGTTACTATGGTAATAGTAGGAAATGGCAACCCACTCCAGTATTCTTGCCTAGGAAATCCCGTGGACAAAGTCTGAGCCTGGTGGGTCATAGTCCATGGGGTTGCAAAGAGTCGGACACGACTTAGCAACTGAGCACTATAGTAACTAACATAAAAAATAGCAATTATTCAAGTAAATAGTTCACTATTCATGTCCCTTTTCCACTGCACAGATTGTCTGTGGCCCCCTGCCTCCCAAGCAGTAGTCTTTTTTAAAAAATTTATATATTTTTAATTGGAGGATAATTACTTGACAATATTGTATTGGTTTCTGCCATGCATCAACATGAATCAGCCATAGTTATACATATGCCCCCTCTCTCTTGAACCTCCCTCCTACCTCCCACCCAATCCCACCCCTCTAGGTTATCAGAGAGCATCAGATTTGAGCTCCCAGCATCATGCAGCCAATTCCCACTGGCTATCTATTTTACACATATGTTTCAATGCTACTCTCTTCTTAATTTGTCCCAACCTTTCCTTCTGCCACTGTGTCCACAAGTCTGTCTCTATGTCTGTGTCTTCTTTTCTGCCCTGCAAATAGATTCATACACATATGTGTATATATGTAAGTATACATATATACATATATATATATATGTATGCAATCTAGAAAGATGGTACTGATGAATCATATATATATATGTGTGTGTGTGTGTGTCTGTGTGTGTGTTCATATACAGATTTTTTTTTCTTTCTGACTTACTTCACTCTGTATAATAGGCTCTAGGATCACTCTCATTAGAACTAACTCAAATATGTTCCTTTGTATGACTGAGTGATATTCCATTGCATATATGTATTGCAACTTTATTCATTTTTCTGTCGATGGACATCTAGGTTGCTTCCATGTCCTAGCTATTGTAAATAGTGCTACAATGAACATTGGAGCACCATTGTCCTTTTCAATTATGGTTTCCTCGGGGTATATGCCCAGTAGTGAGACCGTTGGGTCATATGGTAATTTTATTCCTAGGTTTTAAGGAATATCCATACTGTTCTCCATAATGGCTGTATTGATTTACATTTCCCCAAACAGAAGGCAATGGCACTCCACTCCAGTACTCTTGCCTGGAAAATCCCATGGATGGAGGAGCCTGGTAGGCTGCAGTCCATGGGGTCGCGAAGAGTCAGACACAACTGAGCGACTTCACTTTCACTTTTCACTTAAATGCACTGGAGAAGGAAATGGCAACCCATTCCAGTGTTCTTGCCTAGAGAATCCCAGGGACGCTGGAGCCTGTCGAGCTGCCGTCTTTGGGGATGCATAGAGTAGGGCATTACTGAAGCGACTTAGCAGCAGTAGCAGCAGCAACAGTGCAAGAGGGCTCCCTTTCCTCCACACCTTCTCCAGCATTTATTGTTTGTAGGTTTTTGGATGATGGCCATTCTGACTGGGAGTGGGATGATACCTCATTGTACTTTTGATTTGCATTTCAAAATTCTGAAAGAGTTGGGAATACCAGACCATCTGACCTGTCTCTTGAGAAACTTGTATGCAGGTCAGGAAGCAACAGTTAGAACTGGACATGGAACAACAGACTGGTTCCAAATAGGAAAAGGAGTACGTCAAGGCTGTATATTGTCACCCTGCTTATTTAACTTGTATGCAGAGTACATCATGAGAAATGCTGGGCTGGAAGAAACACAAGCTGGAATAAAAATTGCTGGGAGAAATATCAATAACCTCAGATATGCAGATGACACCACCCTTATGGCAGAAAGTGAAGAAGAACTAAAGAGCCTCTTGATGAAAGTGAAAGAGAAGAATGAAAAAGTTGGTTTAAAACTCAACATTCAGAAAACAAAGATCATGGCATCTGGTTCCTTCACTTCATGGCGAATAGATGGGGAAACAGTGGAAACAGTGGCAGACTTTATTTTTGGGGGCTCCAAAATCACTGCAGATGGTGACTGTAGCCATGAAATTAAAAGACGCTTACTCCTTGGAAGGGAAGTTATGACCAACCTAGAAAGCATATTAAAAAGCAGAGACATTACTTTGCCAACAAAGGCCCATCTAGTCAAGGCCATGATTTTTCCAGTAGTCATGTATGGATGTGAGAGTTGGAGTATAAAGAAAGCTGAGTGCCAAAGAATTGATGCTTTTGAAGTGTGGTGTTGGAGAAGACTCTTGAGATTCCCTCGGACTGCAAGAAGATCCAACCAGTCCATCCTAAAGATATCAGTCCTGAATATTCATTGAAGGACTGATGTTGAAGCTGAAACCCCAATACTCTGGCCACCTGATGCGAAGAGTTGACTCATTTGAAAAGACCCTGATGCTGGTAAAGATTGAAGGTGGGAGGAGAAGGGGCAACAGAGGATGAGATGGTTGGATAGCATCACCAACTCAATAGACATGAGTTTGAGTAATCTCCAGGAGTTGTTGATGGACAGGGAGTCCTGGAGTGCTGTAGTCCATGGGGTTGCAAAGAGTCAGACATGACTGGATGACTAAACTGAAATGAACTGATTCTTCAGTGGACATGTTCTGATAGTACTGTAAACAAAAGAATCATCTTCATGGCACATCATGGGTTTAGATTTTTAGAGGTTAAGAAAATATGATTGGCACAGCTAATCACATTAGCCTGTTTAGAAAAAGTTTTTCTCTACACAATATAAAAATATACTCTACTGTTATAGTTTGGTTAGAGCTTTTATCTCAAAAAGCATAACTTTGTCCATATCTCATGAAACTGTTCTGAGAACAGTAAGCACATTAAGTGCCTTCTAATAATGCATTTTAGTTACAACAAACTGCTACAACCCATCAAGAATTAGCTCATATCTTCTGCCATCTCTGTATTTGCAGTCAGGTTGCAAAGCATTATCAGAAAATAACAGTGTCTCATACCTTGACATCTGTCTCAAAGCAGTCATTTCTCTGTTTTCCTACATCAGCACCCTTTTTTACATAATGTCTATTTCAGACTTTTCCAATCATCTCAATCCTATTCATACCAAGTTCCTGTCATTTTGAAAAGATTTCGTCTCCTCTACACAGCTCATAGACACAATCACATGGGAAATTGCTCAAAACCTTGATATTAAACCTAAATGTTTTGAATCTGAATGTATCCTTTCCTTATTGCTTCCTATTAAAATAGAATAGATATCTTTTGTAATCCCTACACCTGACCTTCCCTTTAAACTTCATACACCTTTTCTTTCTCTGACCATAATTAATTGTTTTTCCCATTTTCAGTTATTTTTAAATTTTATTCACTATTATTTTTAATTTATACAAACTTAAATCTTTCCTGCTAAAAGGAAATTTCACTTGACCACATGCCCCCTCTAGCCTCCAGTACTGCATTGTCTCTTTCCAAGACTCATAGACAGCTTTCTAAATGACTTACATTTCAATCTGTGTCCATAAGTCTTGGCTGCCTCAACCTTCTGTTGTTGTTGTTCAGTCACTAGGTTGTGTCCGACTATTTGCGACCCCAGGAACTGCAGCACATTAGGCTTCGGTATCCTTCACCATCTCCCAGAGTTTACTCAAACTCATTCCATTGAGTTGGTAATGCCATCCAACCATCTCGTCCTCTGTTGTCCCCTTCTTCTCCTGCTTTCAATCTTTCCCACCATCAAGATCTTTTCTAATGAGTCAATTTTTTGCATCAAGTGGCCAAAGTATTGGAGCTTCAGCTTCAGCATCAGTCCTTCTCTAATGTGGATAATTTCCAGGGAAATACCTCTCATGGAGATTACTGCCCTCTTTCTTTTGACTAAATTCAGTGGGTGTTCTGAGAAATGCTGGGCTGAAGGAAACACAAGCTGGAATCAAGGTTGCCGGGAGAAATATCAATAACCTCAGATATGCAGATGACACCACCCTTATGGCAGAAAGTGAAGAAGAAATAAAGAGCCTCTTGATGAAAGTGAAAGTGGAGAGTGAAAAAGTTGGCTTAAAGCTCAACATTCAGAAAACTAAGATCATGGCATTCAGTCCCATCACTTCATGGCAGATAGAAGGGGAAACAGTGGAACCAGTGGCTGACTTTATTTTTCTGGCTCCAAAATCACTGCAGATGGTAACTGCAGCCATGAAATTAAAAGACGCTTACTCCTTGGAAGGAAAATTATGACCAACCTAGATAGAATATTAAAAAGCAGAGACATTACTTTGCCAACAAAGGTCTGTCTAGTCAAGCTATGGTTTTTCCAGTGGTCATGTATGGATGTGAGAGTTGGACTATAAAGAAAGCCGAGTGCCAAAGAATTGATGCTTTTGAACTGTGGTGTTGGAAAAGACTCTTGAGAGTCCCTTGGACTGCAAGAAGATCCAACCAGTCCATCTTAAAGAAGATCAATCCTGGGTGTTCATTGGAAGGACTGTTGTTGAAACTGAAACTTCAATTCTTTGGCCACCTGATGCGAAGAGTTGACTCATTGGAAAAGGCCCTAATGATGGGAAGGATTGGGGGCAGGAGGAGAAGGGGACAACAGAGGATGAGATAGCTGGATGGCATCACCAACTCAATGGACATGGTTTTGGGTGGACTTAGGGAGTTAGTGATGGACAGGGATGCCTGGCGTGCTGTGGTTCATGGGATCGCAAAGAGTTGGACACAACTGAGAGACTGAACTGAACTGAAGTGGTTGTTTCTTTACTATTATGCTATTGAAATTCTTAGGTCTATCTAATACTGTTGAATACTTTTGTTTTGTTTTTAATCTGGTTTGTCTCAATTTTTTGATATTGCTTCCCAGTATTTTTTTGAGAATTCTCTTTCTAACCTATCTTTTTTATAATTCTATGTTTTCTAAGAATCTGCCCTAGAATTTAATCTTCTGTTAATCTAAACAAGTTTCATGGGAAATCTCATCCATATCTCTAACATGTTATGTTCTGATTAATTTCAAGATAATATTCCATTCTGAATTTTTATTTTCTGACATTCACAACCCTTGCAGCTCCATACTGGACATCGTTTTGGGGGATGTCTTATAGGCTATAGGCTATGCTCGTATCTAAACTTCGGATATTTCTCCTAAATCTCTTTCTAAATTTTATAAACGATGCTCCTAATTTATAGGGTGGTTTTGATATACAAACCTGTAAATACAGCTATGTATGTATCTCATCTATTTGCTTTCTAGATTCTACTACAGAAAGACAATTTGCATTTTTTTAAAATATCATACAACAAACCCTATGATTTACAGTTATTCTTTCAAAGTCTACTAGAAGAAATACACTTCCAAGGAAAATTTTAGGAATATTTTTATTTAGAATGTTTTATTTCAGTATTTCTAAACAATATATAAAATCTTTCTACTGACAGAATAGGGCTTCCCTGTAGCTCAGGTGGTAAAGAATCTGCCTGCAAAGCAGGAGACCCCGGTTTGATTCCTGGGTCGGGAAGATCCTCTGGTGAAGGGATAGGCTACCCATTACAGTATTCGTGGGCTTCCCTGATGGCTCAGCTGGTAAAGAATCTTCCTGCAATGTGAGAGGCCTGGATTGGGAAGATCCCCTGGAGAAGAGAATGGCTACCCTCTCCAGTATTCTGGCCTGGTGAATTCCAGGGACTGTATAGTCCTTGGAGTTGCAAATAGTTGGACTTGGCCGAGTGACTTTTACTTTCACTTTTTTCACTGATAAAATAATTTTCTCATGAGTACACTTATGTTTCAGCACTATAACATCTTATTAAAAATCATGCTGCTGCTAAGTCGCTTCAGTCGTGTCCAACTCTGTGCGACCCCATAGACGGCAGCCCACCAGGCTCTGCTGTCCTGGGATTCTCCAGGCAAGAACACTGGAGTGGGTTGCCATTTCCTTCTCCAATGCATGAGAGTGAAAGTGAAGTCGCTCAGTCGTGTCCGACTCCTAGTGACCCCATGGACTGCAGCCTACCAGGCTCCTCCATCCATGGGATTCTCCAGGCAAGAGTATGGGCAGCTAATAAATAAAAATACTATATATCATAAATGCTTAGAGGAAAAACCATAGCATGCTACTGTATAGACAAATGCATATAAATTGTTAGACAAGTGACACAAATGTGTAAGAATGATCTGAGTTTGATAGCATATTTTACTGTTTAATTCTCCCATAATGGTTAAATACTTACATTTATAGGAAAATAGTAACTGCATATGTCCAAGTAAAATGTATTATTAGCATACAAAATTTATCCTACAAAGCAGGCCAATTTGTTTTATACATTCTTCTTTCAACATAATATTTGATTCAAAGACATTGCAAAGGGAGTTTATTCCTTTGAATTTTAAAAGAGATTCTATAGGTGAAATACATATATATATATATATTTTTTTTTTTTTTTTTCAGGAATCAGATTTGCTTTTACATGTAACTTTTTTGGACTTTTTTGTTTGTGTTAACAATGTTCATTTGATGTAAACTCACATGCTCATTTTATATATCTTGTCTTTAAGATTGATATGCTCTAAATTACAAATATCTGCCAATAGGAAAGAATGAAAAATCCAGTTTATGCCTGTCTTTCACTGTAAAATTTGGCTTGTTACCCATTGGCCTAAATCAGAAGAGTTCTCTCTTCTGAGTCTGTAGTATTTCCCTTTAAAAACTGTAATAAATTTTTACAGTTTTATTATAGTATAAAAATAGAAATTAGATCTACTTAAAATATATTATTGTAATAAACTGTGATGTTTTGATATTTGTATACATTGTAAAATGATTACCAAAATCAAATTACATTGAGATACTCTCATTCTTCTGGGAGAAAACTTTCACAACAACAAAAAAAACAGAGAAAGCTTTTCAAAAATACAAAAGTATCTGAAATATTGACAAGAATCTAACACTATTACTTTGAGTTGTATCTTGAGTAAAACATCATCTCTCTATACAGTGACCAGATACCTTTTCTCCTTTCAGAAATTTCCTGAGGTTTTTAGCCATAGTTTCATTCCAGGTATCATATCATCTTCCCAACATATACTGAGTGTTCTAACTCTTGTACCTATTTTGTGAATCAGGAGATACACATATTTATAGGTATGCAATACATTGACCTTTTAGTAGGAAGAAAAGAATAAATATTCTAAATTTCAATTAATACAAGACTATTTCTCCCAGCAATCTTGATTCCAGTTTGTGCTTCATCCAGCCCTGCATTTTGTATGATGTATTCTGCATATAAGTTAAATAAGCATGGGACAATATACAGCCTTGATGTTCTCCTTTCCCAATTTACAACCAGGCTGTTGTTCCATGTCTGGCTCAAACTCTTGTTTCTTGACCTGCATACAGATTTCTTAGGAGGCAGGTAAGGTTATCTGATATTCCCATCTCTTTAAGAAATTTCTAGTTTGTTGTGATCCACACAGTCAAACACTTTGACGTAGTCAATAAAGCAGAAGTAGATGTTTTCCTGGAACTCTCTTGCTTTTTCTATGATCCAATGGATGTTGGCAATTTTATCTCTGGTTCCTCTTCCTTTTCTAAATCCAGCTTGAATATCAGGAAGTTCATGATTCACATACTGTTGAAGCCTGGATTGGAGAATTTTGAGCATTATTATGCTAGCATGTGAGATGAGTGCAATTGTGTGGCAGGTTGAACATTCTTTGGGATTGGAATGAAAACTGACCTTTTCCAGTCCTGGGACCACTGCTGGGTTTCCAAATTTGCTGGCATCTTGAGTGCAGCACTTTCACAGCATCATCTTTTAGGATTGGGAATAGATCAACTGGAATTCCATCACCTCCACTAGCTTTGTTCATAGTGATGCTTCTTAAGGCCCACTTGACCTCGCATTCCAGGATGTCTGGCTCTAAGTGAGTGATCACACCATCGTGATTATCTGGGTCATGAAGATCTTTTTTGTACAGTTCTTTTGTGTATTCTTATCACCTCTTTTTAATATATTCTGTTGCTGTTAAGCCCATGTCCATACCATTTCTGTCCAATAGTGTCTATCTTTGCATGAAAATTTCCCTTGGTATCTCTAATTTTCTTGAAGAGATCTCTAGTCTTTCCATTCTATTTTTTTCTCTGTTTCTTTGCATTGATCACTGAGGAAGGGTTTCTTATCTCTCCTTGCTATTCTTTGAAACTGGAGAATTGGAAGAAGAAATTTAGGAATATGTATCTTTTAATCTTAAAAGTATAATATTTGAAATGGATTATTCTAACAAGTTAGAATATCTAACATAATTTATGTAATGGAAACAATTGAAAATACTAAGTTTGGCTACATTCAAAATTAAAAGCTTTATTTATCAAAAACAATTAAGATATTGAAAAGGCAATCCATAGAATGGGAAAAATATGTGTAATACATACAAACAGCAAAAGTGTTGTGTCCAAAATATATAATAGACTCTCAAGGTTCACTGAAAATTTCACACTCATAGAAAAATGACCTAAAACTTGAACTGGCATATAACAGCAACAAATATTGAAATGCCCAATAGATGTTGAGAAACACACTCAAGCCTCATTATTCATCAGGACAGTACAAATTAAAACCATAGTGACATACCACTAAACAGCTCTCATAGCGATCAAAGCTGGAAAAACTGACAGAACAGGTATCAGCAAGGATGTGGAGCACCTAAATTCTCATGCTCTTCTGGGGCAGTTGTGAAGTGCCACAATTACTGTGGGAAACTGTTTAACAATAAGTTGAAGATATGCATATTCTGTGCTCAAAAAGTTCACTAGTATGTACATATCCAATGCCAAGTCATTTCAATCCTGTCTGGCTGAAATGCAACCCTATGGACTATAGCCTGCCAGGCTCCTCTATCCATGGGATTTTCCAGGCAAGAATACTGGAGTGGGTTGCTGTGCCCTTCTGCAGGGGATCTTCCTGATCCAGGGATCAAACTTGCATCTCTTATATCTCCTGCATTGGCAAATGGGTTCTTCATCACCACTACGGCTACCAGGGAAGCCCATATATCCAATAGATATGTCCATATATGAAAATTAAATATATTTACCAAGATGTATATAGGAACTTGAGGAGGGCATGGCAACCCACTCCAGTATTCTTCCCTGGAGTATCCCCATGGAAAGAGGACCCTGGCAGGCTGCAGTCTTTGCTGTGCAAAGAATTGGACACAGCTGAGCAACTAAGCACAGTACAGCACAGCACATATAGCAACTTTGGCCTTCCAAGATGGCTCATTGGAATCCACCTTCCAGTGGAAGACACAGGAGATGTGGGTTCAGTTCCTGTGTTGGGAGGATCCCAAGGAGAAGAAAATGGCAACCCACTCCAGTATTCTTGCCAGGAAAATTCCATGGACAAAGGAGACACGCAGGCTACAGTCCATAGGGTTGCAAAGAGCCGGATAGGACTGAAATGGCTTGGCATTGGATATGTACATACTAGAGACACACACATACACACACACACAGAAACTTTAATCATAACAGCCCCAAATTAGAGAAAAATGTATGTCCAGCAATAGTAACAGTGATTAATAAACTTTGACCTATTTTAACAATAGAAAAATAGATAGCAATCAAAATGATTAAAGTCCTAAAGAGCATGATGGATATCACAAACATAACACTATGTAAAAGTAGCCAAACACAAAAAAACATATGTGTTATGATTACATTTATATAAAATTTAAAAACAAAAAAATCTATATTAAAGAGTGAAGTAGTAGCTACAATTAAGAGAAAAAAGTTGGTAGTAACCAGACAGGGACATGAGAAGGGCTTTAGAATTGTTTGAAAATTGTTTATATTGAGATTGTTTCTGGTAAAATAGGCATGTTCATTTTGTGCTAATTCACAAATAATTAAACTTGTAAACTGCATAAACAAAATTTATAAATAAAATTAATCAGATTACCTTGGTATCTATATAAAAAGGACAGATATGAATTACTGGTTATAAAATATTGAATAAGTATTTCTCCCAACCTAATTGAATATTACAGATTTTGTAGAACTGGACACATACACTAATGTTACTATCATCTTTTAAAAAATTCAAGAAATATATAAACAATATTGAACACTTCTATATATTTTACATCCTTACATTTTGCTCTAAAGTATTCATCCCAAGTTAAGCCAATTATAAAAGATATTGTGGGGAAAATATAATTGGAGTATCATAATTATATTTTTGATATAATGGCTTACAGTAGAATTGTATTGCTGCTCTCAGTAAAGATTCTAATAATGATATTCAGATCAAATATTCTTTCAATTAGAAAAAAAAAGAATCCACATCTTGTTAACTAGCAACACATTGCCCTGTTTTCTAAGCCATCCCTAGCATCTAACATACATTATACTTCCAAATTAATGCAATATTGTGACAAGATTACTTGAAAAATACTTGTGGGATCATCAGAGTTAAACTCCAGTTTGTCACATGAAGCAATATATAATTTCTCAAACAAACTCAATTTGTTCTAAAATTAAACAACTCTTGACATATCTTCATCAAGTGAAGAACAAATTTTCTTTTTTCAATATAGACACAGATCTTAGATGCATAATTTATAAAGAGTCACAGTCCTTTAGATGGAAGCAAAATACAAAGTGCCTTTAAAAAAACACTTCATTGAGATATAATTGACATATAAAAGCCATGTATATTTATTTAATGTATACAACGTAATAAGTTGGAGATAAGTTTTCATCAGTACAATATATGCCATAAACATATACACCCCTTCCAGAAAATTCCTTCCTCTCACTTTTATTATCTTTATTACTTTGTGCCTTCAGAATGCTTAACATAAAACTTATGCTCTTAGTAAATTTTTAAGTACAAAACTGTTGTTAACTATAATCCCTATGTTGTACCATAGATCTCTAGAAGTTATTCATCTTGCATAACTGAAACTTTGTTTACTTTGACTAATATGTCTCAATTTCCCACCCTCCCAGGTCCTAGAAATGGCCATTCTAATCTCAGCATCTATGACTTTACTATTTTAGATTCTTCATGTAAATGGTATCATGTAATATTTGTCCTTCTGTGTCTGACTTATTTCACTTAGTATAATGTCCTCCAGGATCATCCATGATAATTCAAATTATAGAATTTTCTTCTTGTTAAATGCTGAATAATATCCCACATTTTCTTAAATGTGATGACAAAATTAGAAATAATAATTAGTATTTTGGTAGGTACTTGGACTGAGAGTTTATTTTTAGGTACCTCTTTACTTATAAATTATAAAGGAAAGTATGTGAGATCCCTAGGAATAAGTATTACATTGGTTATCGAAGGTTAATTCCATACTCTTTCATGAAAAATAAGAATTTTCATTTATGAAGTAAAAATTTTAAGAAGGGATATTGCATAATATTCATGACATGAGAATACTGATTCCCTTTTCTGTGATCCGTGTTTTATACTTGAAGTGGCAGTAGAATAAATGTAGGGGCTTGGGAGTCACCACACCATCTAAACTTTGGTATCTTCCTGTTACCTAAAGAGAAAATTTTTGTTTAAATTATTAAATTTGTTCTTTTTTATATGTTGAATCTGTGACAAATTATGAAGTGCATACATGCTATATATGTTAAAACATATATTCATAAATTAAAATTTGGAACAATTTTAATTTGTACCTTTTCAAAAATGTCCACAAATGCTTGGATATACATAATCAGCCAATGCACAGTAATAGTGGAACAAGGATATCATTAATTTAAGGTAATTACAAGTGAACACATTTAACAATTTCTCAAAAATCATTTTATTACATGTTTTATAGGAATACTCTGTCATATTCTTTTTTACAGAGAAAAGAAGATTGCTGCATAAAATGTATAAATTCTTGAAAAATTATTAATTTGTTTTATTTTTTATTAAGAGTCTCTGGTTACCTGGAAATGTGATTAATTCCCTTAGTTTTGTTGACATAGAACTAATATCCATGTTTAAGTGCAGTGAAAATAACATCTTAATTAGAAGAGTCTAAAGATCTGTTGCTTTCATATTTCTATCACTTGAGAGTATTTATTGTGGGCCTGGTATGTTCCAGGCACATTACCCATGCATGGAATATATTAGAGATGCATGAGTTGTACATTTATAGGCTCAGACTCTAGTGAGCAAAAAAAAAAAAAAAAAAGGGATATTGTTAGTAGCATACTAATTGTAAGTAATAATAAAGAACACTTTGAAGCTACAACATTTAACAAGAGGACAGTGAAATTAGTAATTGACTATTTTATAAACTGTTTTGAAAAAATATGAAGAAGTGCCAAAGTTGACATATATGTATATATATATATTTTTTTTTTTAATCAAAACTATTGAACAGGAAACTCAGTGCTCTGTGGTCACCTAAAATGGGAGGGAATCCAAAAATATATGTGAGTATGTGTATATGTACATGTATATATATGTGTACGTGTGGCTGACTCACTTTGCTGTACAGCAGAAACTAATACAACATTGTAAAGCAACTATACTCCAATTTTAAAAAAAGCTATTGACAGCAAACATTATGGTTATAATGAGTAAGTACTTTAACGGGATATGAAATTATGGTTAGATATTGAGATGTAAGTGGTTTTGGCTATGACAATAAAAATGAGTGACTAAAGTCAAGTAAAGGCACATATACATTAAAATGAGAGAAAAAAAATCCCAGTTATCAATGGATAAACTGTATGCAAATTAACATAATGTGGGGTAAATGCAGATATTGGGCAAATAGTAAAAATAAATAAAACCTGAGACAGATGCCACAGTTTATAATAAAATTATTTAAACAATACTTTTGAGACTGAAAATTTTTGCAAACAATTATTTGAAAATAACTAATACAAACAGGATTTCCTAGGCAAATTAAGGCTTATATTTACTGTGTAATGCACAAAGCGATGAAATATTTGAAAGTATCTGAGATGATAAGTGTAGGGGGTTAGTACAAATTAATAGCATGAACCTCAAAGGAGAAGGGTTATTGGTAAGAGAAAAAAATATGAGCAGAGTCTCTCTCTTGTGAGAATGGAGGATACCATCCCTACCTAAGTAGCTTACTTGAGTTAGAATTAGCTCTTTCTTTGCTTTTGGACCCAGATTTTACCCATGAACAGAAAGTATAGGAGCTGTTTGATGAAGGGAATGATGATAGAATGGAGTTTAGTTTTCATGGAAGAGAGAAGCCAGGTTTCACTCTAGGAAGAATGATCAGAATGGAAGAATTTTCCCAAATGAATAAATTCCCCAGATCATAGAATTTTCAGAGCTAAAAGTGGAAGTGTCCTGATTAGCAAAGTTGGTCATCCTAAATCAAGGCAGAAAGTGTAGGAAATATTCAGTAAAGAGGCTGGGCAACAGAATTTTGAGGAAAGGAGATGTGGTTTTTTGGCTTGTTTTTTGTTTGTTTCTTTCTTTTTTAACTATTTAAAAATGCTAACTGAATGTTTTTATTTATTTTTTAGTTGATTTCTATAGGATTATAGTTGCTTTACAATGTTGTGTTAGTTTCTACTGTATAGCAAAATGAATATGATACACACCTGTATGTGTGTATGTATGCAAAAACAAAGAAGAGGGGAGTTTGTAAGGGAAAATTAGAGATAAGCAGAGGCCAGGTAATAAAACTGACTTTATGTCATGATAATCAGTTAAAATGGCTGCTGCTGCTGCTAAGTCGCTTCAGTCGTGTCCGACTCTGTGCGACCCCATAGACGGAAGCCCACCAGGCTCCTCCGTCCCTGGGAGTCTCTAGGCAGGAACACTGGAGTGGGTTGCCATTTCCTTCTCCAACGCGGAAAAGTGAAAGTGAAGTCGCTCAGTCATGTCCGACTCTCAGCGACCCCTTGGACTGCAGCCTACCAGGCTCCGCCGTCCATGGGATTTTCCAGGCAAGAGTACTGGAGTGGGGTGCCATTGCCTTCTCCGAGTTAAAATGGAGGCACTCCTATTTTTTAGAAGAAGAGAGAAATATTCCAAAATCTTTATTTATTTTATTTATTTTTTGGTGAAACATGACTCTAATGGCTTAGGGAACCTTGACTTTAATACATTTTAATAAATTATTATATATTAATGCAGGGAACCACACACAGATTTTAATAACCAAATAATGGAATCAAATAATAAAATGCTTATGCAACCTTTATATCACTGTAGACTGAGTAAACAGTCTTTACTTCTTGGGAGCCCAGATGATTGTCTTTGACTCTCAGACAAGATAAGGGCATTGGAATTTATGATGTGCATTTTAAAGTCCAAAGCTCTCATGATGATCCATAGAACCAAAGCCACACTTGCTGGGAAATATTTCCTAAAACTCTCCTTCAGTAAGATTCCTCACATATCAGTTCAATCTGAAGATAAGTGAGTTCATGTGTGGATAAGGACCTGAAGAGCTTCAAAATTATGTATAAATATTCAGGAGATTTTAAAGTACCAGGTATTCCTTGGACTTCCACTGCTTGTCTACACTCTGTTTCTTCACCCATACTGTGTCTTTTGCCTTTAAGTAAAGGCTGTATATGAATATGTTCTGTGGTGTCTTGTGAGTACTCTGAAATATTTGATGTGGGGTAAAATCTCTACACTCATTCTATGAAAAAATAATTGTATTTTCATGATATACTTTTAAGTTGATATGTAACTTTTGTACATTTTATGTTGTATTTCATTCATAAAACACCTCTTTTCTCAAACATTAAGAAGAGAAGACAGAGGGAAGAAATGATAGAATTAGGATTTATTTGTGACATATTATAATTTATTTCCTAAATGGAAAAATTGATTATATGAAAATTATGTAAAAGGATAGTTGAAAAAATTTCCTAAAAATGTCTTTAATCTCTACTCTTCCAAAAAATACCTTGAACTAATTATTGTATTCTTAGAATATCATAAATCATCAATGCTAGTAACATGGAGTGATCTCAGAATATATATATTATGCTGAGGACAGAGTTGCTTTATAAGCAAGACTTCTGTGTATATCTTATGAGAAAATATAGATATTTTCTTGAGAAATTACATAGCTTATGTAGTATTATGAAATGAAATTTCATTATTAAATATTAAAATTTTATTCATGAACTATTAATAATTCATTAGATTTAAAATTTTAAACTTTTAACAAATAAAGTTTAAATAATTAAATTTTATATAAAATTGAGGGATTACATGAGCTTTGCATTTGGAAAATTATTAGTGTTATTTTAAACAGAAAAACATTGCTATAAGAACAGTGGGACACCATTCAAGTGTATTAAGGTGTAGAGAAGCATGATTAACCTTGTGTTTTGAAAGTATTTATCTGGCTGAAAGTAAAAGAATGGATAGATGGGGACAGAACTGAAGTCAGGGACAGTGAATTGGAGGTTAATGAACTATGAAATCAGAGGAAATGTAACATGGCTTAAAGCATATGAGTTTAAGGACAACAGAGGAAAATGATTTTGAGGCGGAAATCTAAAAGAAAGAGAGAGAAAGCATACCTGGGAAACATAAGTAAATTGAATCCTCTTTGCAATTTTGTGAAAGATTGAACTGTTAAAAGTCTAGAGCAGTTTGCTAAATAAAAGCCTACAAGGTGGCCACGTGCTCTTCTAAGTGCAGTTTTACTGAAAAACAGCCAGACCCATTGGTCCCTGTGTTGTCTATGGATGCTGAAAGCTGTAACAACAGAGATGAGTACTTGGGACAAAAACCACATGCCTATAACATAAAAAAAAAGCTACTAGAGAGCCTTTTATACAAAAAGTTACCAAGAATCAGTATAGTTCAGGTCAGTCGCTCAGTCATGTCCAACTCTTTGCGACCCCATGAACCACAGAACGCCAGGCCTCCCTGTCCATGACCAACTCCCGGAGTCCACCAAAACCCATGTCCATTGAGTCGGTGATGCCATCCAACCATCTCATCCTCTGCCGTCCCTTCTCCTCCTGCTCTCAATCTTTCCCAGCATCAGGGTCTTTTCAAATGAGTCAACTCTTCGCATCAGGTGGCCAAAGTATTGGAGTTTCAGCTTCATCATCAGTCCTTCCAATGAACACCCAGGACTGATATCCTTTAGGATGGACTGGTTGGATCTCCTCGCAGTCTAAGGGACTCTCAAGAGTCTTCTCCAACACCACAGTTCAAAAGCATCAATTCTTTGGTGTTCGGCTTTCTTTATATTCCAACTCTCACATCCATACATGACTACTGGGAAAACAATAGCCTTGACTAGCCGGACCTTTGTTGGCAAACTAATGTCTCTGCTTTTTAATATGCTCTCTAGGTTGGTCATAACTTTCCTTCCAAGGAGTAAGTGTCTTATAGTTTCATGGCTGCAGTCGCCATCTGCAGTGATTTTGGAGCCCAGAAAATAAAGCCAGACACTATTTCCATTGTTTCCCCTTCTGTTTGTCATGAAGGGATGGGACCAGATGCCATGATCTTCGTTTTCTGAATGTTGATCTTTAAGCCAACTTTTTCACTCTCCAATTTCACTTTCATCAAGAGGCTCTTTCGTTCTTCTTCACTTTCTGCTATAAGGGTGGTGTCATCTGCATATCTGAGGTTATTGATATTTCTCCCAGGAATCTTGATTTCAGCTTTTGCTTCCTCCACCACAGCGTTTCTCATGATGTACTCTGCATATAAGTTAAATAAGCAGGGTAACAGTATACAGCCTTGATGTACTCCTTTCCCTATTTGGAGCCAGTCTGTTGTTCCATGTCCAGTTCTAACTGTTGCTTCCTGACCTGCATACAGGTTTCTCAAGAGGCAGGTCAAGTGGTCTGGTGTTCCCATATCTATCAGAATTTTCCACAGTTTATTGTGATCCACACAGTCAAAGACTTTGGCATAGTCAATAAAGCCGAAATAGATGTTTTTTCTGGAACTCTCTTGCTTTTTCGATGATCCATTGGATGTTGGCAATTTTATCTCTGGTTCCTCTTCCTTTTCTAAAACCAGCTTGAATATCTGGAAATTCACGGTTCATGTATTGCTGAAGCCTGGCTTGGAGAATTTTAAGCATTACTTTACTAGCGTGTGAGATGAGTGCAATTGTGCAGTAGTTTGAGCATTCTTTGACATTGCCTTTTTTTGGCATTGGAATGAAAACTGACCTTTTCCAGTCTTGTGGCCACTGCTGAGTTTTCCAAATTTGCTGACATATTGAGTGCAGCACTTTCACAGCATCATCTTTCAGGATTTGAAATAGCTCAACTGGAATTCCATCACCTCCACTAGCTTTGTTAGTAGTGATGCTTCCTAAGGCCCATTTGACTTCACATTCCAGGATGTCTGACTCTAGGTGAGTGTGAGTGATCACACCATCATGATTATCTGGGTCGTGAAGATCCTTTTTGTACAGTTCTTTCTGTATTTTTGCCACCTCTGTTTAATATCTTATGCTTCTGTTAGGTGCATATCATGTCTGTCATTTATTGTGCCTATCTTTGCATGAAATTTTCCCTTGGTATCTCTAATTTTCTTGAAGAGATCTCTAGTCTTTCCCATTCTATTGTTTTCCTCTATTTCTTTGCATTGATCACTGAGGAAGGCTTTCTTATCTCTCCTTGCTATTCTTTGGAACTCTGCATTCAAATGGGTATATCTTTCCTTTTATCCTTTGCCTTTCACTTCTCTTCTTTTCACAGCTAATTGTAAGGCTTCCTCAGACAGCCATTTTGGTTTTTTGGATTTCTTTTTCTTGGGGATGGTCTTGATTCCTTTCTCCTGTACAATGTCGCGAACCTCCATCCATAGTTCATCAGACACTCTGTCTATCAGATCTAGTCCCTTAAATCTATTTCTCACTTCCTCTGTATTGTCATAAGGGATTTGATTTACGTCATACCTGAATGGTCTAGTAAGATGTATGAATTTCTCGAAATATTTCGGTGAGGTTCCACATTTTTTCTGATTTTAGGTTGGACTATTCCAATTCCTATTTATGTAATGCTCATCTGAATCAGGAGAAGGAAATGGCAACCCACTCCAGTATTCCTGCCTGAAGAATCCCATTGACAGAGGAGCCTGGTGGGCTACAGTCCATGGGATTGCAAAGAGTCAGACATGACTGAAACAACTGAGCACAGTCTGAATCAATGTATCTTTTAAAACTGAATAAACCAAGAAAATATATGTTTTATCTGATTTATACAGCACTTTGAGTACCTTTTCTCACAAGACTTGATTTATTAAATTTTGAAAAATACTAAAAATCATAATTTTTAAAACACCACACAGCATTCTCAGTTGTCTAAATTTTATCTCTGTTACATATAATTCTGCCGCTCGGGGCTGGAGCAGCAGCTGCATGGTGCTGGAGCAACTGTGAGGAGATACCCCGCATCCAAGGGCAGAGAACCCCCAGCAAGATTGTAGGTGCTGGAGTGGCAGTTGCATGGTGATGGAGCAACTTTGAGGATGTAATCTCACGTCCAAGGGCAAAGGAGAAGCCCCAACAAGATGGTAGGAGGGGCAAAATCATGTTTAGAATCAAATGCCATACACTTCAGAGATGCTCAGAAGGCTCTCATACAAGAGACTGACCCAGACTTGCCCGTGAATGTCCAGGAGTCTCTGGCAGAGGAGTGGGTTGGTGGTGGCCTGCTGAAGGATTGGGGGCACTGAGTGTAGCAGAGCCTACATGGGACCTTCTGAAGGTCACCATTGTCTTCATTACTTCCACCATAGTTTGGCCTCAGGTCAAAAAACGGAGGGTACACAGTCCTGTCCTTCAACAGAAAATTGGATTAAAGATTTACTGAGCATGGCCCTGCCCATCAGAATAAGACCCATTTTCCCCTTCAGTCAGTCAGTCTGTCCCATCAGAAAGCTTCCATAAGCCTCTTATCCTTCTCCAGCAGAGGGCAGACAAACTAAAAACCACAATCACAGATAACTAACCAATCTGATCACATGGACCACAACCTTGTCTAACTCAGTGAAACTATGAGCCATGCCATGTAGAGCCACCCAAGACAGAAGGGTCATAGTGGAGACTTCTGAAAAAACGTGGTCCACTGGAGAAGGGAATGGCAAACCACTTCAGTATTCTTGCGTTGAGAACCCCATGAACAGTATGAAAAGGCAAAAAGATAGGACACTGAAAGATGAACTCCCCAGGTCAGTAGGTCCCCAATATGCTACTGGAGATCAGTGGAGAAATAACTCCAGAAAGAATGAAGAGACAGAGTCAAATCAAAAAGAACACCCAGTTGTGGATGTGACTGATAATGGATGTAAAGTCCGATGCTGTAAAGAGCAATATTGCATAGGAACCTGGAATGTTAAGTCCATGAATCAAGGCAAATCGGAAGTGGTCAAACAGGAGATGGCAAGAGTGAACATTGACATTTCAGGAATCAAGAAACTAAAATGGACTGGCATGGGTGAACTTAACTCAGATGACAATTTTATCTATTACTGTGGGCAAGAATCCCTTAGACGAAATGGAGTAGCCATCATAGTCAACAAAAGAGTCCCAAATGCAGTACTTGGAAGCAATCTCAAAAACGACAAGATGGTCTCTATTCGGTTCAAAGGCAAACCATTCAATATCACAGTAATCCAAGTCTATGCCCTGACCAATAATGTTGAAGAAGCTGAAGCTGAACAGTTGTATGAAGACCTACAAGACCTTCTAGAACTAACACCCAAAGAAGATGTCCTTTTCATTATAGGGGACTGGAATGCAAAAGTAGGAAGTCAAGAAATACCTGGAGTAACAGGCAAATTTGGCCTTGGAGTACAGAATGAAGAAGGGCAAAGGCTAACAGACTTTTGCCAAGAAATGCACTGGTCACAGCAAACACCCTCTTCCAACAACACAAGAGAAAACTCTACACATGCACTTTACCAGATGGTCAATACCAAAATCAGATTGATTATATTCTTTGCAGCCAAAGATGAAGAAGCTCTATACAGTCAGCAAAAACAAAACCGGGAGCTGACTGTGGCTGAGATCATGAACTCCTTATTGTCAAATTCAGACTTAAACTGAAGAAAGTAGGAAAAACCACTAGATCATTAAGGTAATGACCTAAATCAAATCCCTTACGACTATACAGTGGAAGTGACAAATAGATTCAAAGGATTAGATCTGATAGACAGTGTGCCTGAAGAACTATGGACAGAGGTTCATGACATTGTACAGGAGGCAGTGATCAAGACCATCCCCCCCCCAAAAAAAATGTAAAAATGTTGTCTGAGGAGGCCTTGCAAACAGCTATGAAAAGAAGAGAAGTGAAAGACAAAGGAGAAAAGAAAAGATATATCCATTTGAATGCAGAGTTCCAAAAAATACCAAGGAGAGATAAGCCTTCATCAGTGATCAATGCAAAGAAATCAAGGAAAACAATAGAATGGAATCTAGAGATCACTTCAAGAAAATTCAAGATACCAAGGGAACATTTCATGTAAAGATAGGCACAGTAAAGGACAGAAACTGTATGGACCTAACAGAAGCAGAAGATATTAAGATGAGGTGGCAAGAATACACAGAAGAACTGTACCAAAAATTCTTCATGACCCAGATAATTATGATGGTGTGATCACTCACCTAGAGCCAGACATCCTGGAATGTGAAGTCAAGTGGGCCTTAGGAAGCATCACTACGAACAAAGCTGGTAGAGATGATGGAATTCCAGTTGATCTATTTGAAATTCTGAAAGTTGATGCTGTGAAAGTGCTGCACTCAATGTGCCAGCAAATGTGGAAAACTCAGCAGGGGCAACAGGACTGGAAGAGGTCAGTTTTCATTCCAATTCCAAAGAAAAGCAATGCTAAAGAATGCTCAAACTGTTGCACAGTTGCAGTTATCTCACACGCTAGCAAATAATGATCAAAATTCTCCAACCCAGGCTTCAACAGTACATGAACAGTGAACTTTTGGATACTCAAACTGGATTTAGAAAAGGCAGAGGAAGCAGAGATCAACTTGCCAACATCTGTTGGATCATTGAAAAAGCAAGAGAGCTCCAGAAAAACATCTACTTCTGTTTTATTGACTATGCCAGCCTTTGACGGTGTGTATCATAGCAAACTAGAAAATTCTGAAAGAGATGGGAATACCAGACCACCTGACCTGCCTCTTAAAAAAATTGTATGCAGGTCAAGAAGCAACAGTTAGAGCTGGACATGGAACAAGATGTGAGAGTTGGACTATAAAGAAAACTGAGCACTGAAGAATTGATGCTTTTGAATTGTGGCGTTGGAGTAGACTCTTAGGTTCCCTTGGATAGCAAGGAGATCCAACCAGTCCATCCTAAAGGAAATCAGTCCTGAATAGTCACTGGAAGGACTGATGCTGAAGCTGAAACTCCAATACTTTGGCCATGTGATGCCAAGAACTGACTCATTTGAAAAGACCCTGATGCTGGGAAAGATTGAAGGTGTGAGGAGAAGGGGACAACAGAGGATGAGATGGTTGGATGGCCTCACCAACTCAATGAACATGAGTTTGAGTAAACTCCGAGTGTTGGTGATGGACAGGGAGGCCTGGCGTGCTACATTGCATGGGGTTGCAACAACACAGACCCAACTGAGTGACTGAACTGAACTGAAATGAACATATGATTAGCTGAAAGTTAAACTCAGTAAAACTTGGAAGAAAATTTATCAAAGAACACATCAAATAATAGTTTTGGTAGTTAGCAATGAATTTATAACTGTGACCCTGAATTCTGAAAGAGATGGGAATACCAGACCACCTGCCCTGGCTCTTGAGAAACCTGTATGCAGGTCAGGAAGCAACAGTTTGAACTGGACATGGAACAACAGACTGGTTCCAAATAGGAAAAGGAGTACGTCAAGGCTGTATATTGTCACACTGCTTATTTAACTTATATGCAGAGTACATCATGAAAAACACTGGGCTGGATGAAGTACAAGCTGGAATCAAGATTGCCGGGAGAAATATCAATAACCTCAGATATGCAGATGACACCGCCCTTCTGGGAGAAAGCAAAGAAGAACTAAAGAGCCTCTTGATGAAAGTGAAAGAGGAGAGTGAAAAAGTTGGCTTAAAGCTCAACATTCAGAAAACTAAGATCACGGCATCTGGTCCCATCACTTCATGGGAAATAGATGGGGAAACAGTGGCGACAGTGGCTGACTTTATTTTTCTGGGCTCCAAAATCACTGCAGATAGTGATTGCAGCCATGAAATTAAAAGATGCTCACTCCTTGGAAGGAGAGTTATGACCAACCTAGATAGCATATTAAAAAGCAGAGACATTACTTTGTCAACAAAGGTCTGTCTAGTCAAGGCTATGGTTTTTCCAGTAGTCATATATGGATGTGAGAGTTGGACTATAAAGAAAGCTGAGCACCGAAGAATTGATGCTTTTGAACTGTGGTGTTGGAGAAGACTCTTGAGAGTCCCTTGGACTGCAACGAGATCCAATCAATCCATCCTAAAAGTGATCAATCCTGGGTGTTCGTTGGAAGGTCTGATGTTGAATCTGAAACTCCAATACTTTGGCCACCTCATGCGAAGGGTTGACTCATTGGAAAAGACCCTAATGCTGGGTAGGATTGGGGGCGGGAGGTGAAGGGGACGACAGAGGATGAGATGGCTGGATGGCATCACCAACTTGATGGACATGGGTTTGTGTAAACTCCGGGAGTTTGTGATGGACAGGGAGGCCTGGCATGCTTCGACTCATGGGGTCGCAGAGAGTTGGACACGACTGAGCGACTGAACTGAACTGAACTAAACTGAATTGAGCCTTATAAAGTGTTTCAGACATTTATAAAGTCACAGGAAATGCATTAAACTACATAAATCCTACAAGATTCTGTGATAAATGGAAAGAGTTGAACTTTCCAATTATTTGTCTGCCAGGCACTTTTTGCTCCCAATCAAGTAGAAGGGTAAATCTAAATTATATAAAGAATGTAAAAGGAAAGGGAAAGTAATTTAGACAATTTTTTATATGTCCAAATTGATAATACACAGTCTTAATTCTTGCCCATTGTGATACTGTTTATTCTAAAAGTTACAGACTCATTTCTCACTCTGTCTTATCCATTAGGCTGTCAAATAAATAGAAACTTAGATATGTTTGATTTTAGAAATTTTAGCTAACAATTCTTAAATCACTTTTATTGAAAGTGTAGCAAATGTCTAATTGCTGTATAAAAAAAGAGATTTACAGTTTGAAAAGAAAGAAGACAAAACCAATTTTTTTATACCCTCTATGAAAGAGAACATTGTTAGTATTATTAAAACCCTAGCAGTCCTATATGGAATCAGCCACTTCCTTCTCCATTGGTGATCACTCTTCTGATTTTTGTGTGAAATATTTCTTTAGCGTTCTTTTCTACCAACTTGATTTAATAATTACTGACAGAGGGATATATAGTCTCCAACAATAATAGTGGATTTGTTTATTTTTTTCTATTAGTTCTATCATTTTTGGCTTTGTGTATTTTGCCACTTTCTTGTTAGATGCAAATTTAAAATTGGTATATCTTCTTGGAGAATTGACTTATGTTTAATTATGTAATCTCCTTCTTTGTCACTGGTAATTTTCCTATCTGAAGTCTGCTTTGTCTGAAATTAGTATAGATATTCTGGCTTTCTTCTGATTAATGGGGTATCTTTCTCAATCCCTTTACCTTTACCCTATTTGAATTTTTATACTTAAAATTGATATTGTGTAGACTTCATATAATTACAGGTTTTATATTTAAATCTAATTTGACATTATTTGTCATTTAACTGGCTTGTTTAGAACATTCATTTGTACAGTGGTTGTTGACATATTTAGATTTAAATCTACCATCTTTGTAGCTGTCCTCTATTGTGCTTTTATTTTATCCCTGTACCCCCACCACCCCCATTTTTTTTGGCCTCCTCTTTTTTTACTTAAACATTTTATGATTTCATTTTTCTTCTCTATTGTCACAATATTAGTACTTTTTTACAAGCAATGTTGTAATTTCTCTAGAGTAAGAATCTGCCTGCAATAAAGGAGACGTGTGTTCTATCCCTAGATTAAGAAGATCCCTGGGAGAAGGGAATGGCTACCCACTCCAGTATTCTTGCCTGGAGAATCCCATGGGCTGAGGAACTTGGAGGGCTCCAGTCCACGGGAATGCAAAAAGTTGGACACAACTGAGTGACTAACACTTGCACTTTACAATATACATTTCTAAATAATCTCAGTTATCTTTAGTAAAACTATATCACTGTGTGTAGCACAAGTACTAAATTGCAGAGTATCCTCTTTTCCTCTCTCCCGCTCCTTGTGACATTACTGTCAAATATTTTATTTTTGTGTAATCTATAATCACCCAATGAATTGTTGCTATAATTGCTTAAAATTATCTTTTAGATCAGTTAAAGACCAAAAAAAAAGTTTAATTTAGCTTTATTCTTTTTGTGACACTCTTGTTTATGCAAATCCAAAATACTTTCCTTTCATTGGAAGAACTTCTTTTAACATTTCTTGTGAAACATTCTTCAGTTTGAGAGGTTTCTACTCTATCTTTAAATTCACTGATTCTTTTATAGGCTGTGTCAAGTCTGTGTAAGAATATCAAAAGTGTTCTGTTTTGTTTTGTTTCCTTGTCTTTTATTTCTAACTTTTAATTTTCATTCTTTCTTATGGTTTCCATCTGTCTGATGACATTACCCATCTGGTCTTGCATGTTGCTAGCTTTTCCATTAGAACTCTTTGAGTTTCGCTAATTTTGATTTCTTCAAATTTCTTCAAATATCTGTCTGGCTCCACCAGGAGACAGAAACAAATCGGTTATCTTTAATAAACAATTTAATATGCATATGCTAACTAGATAATCAAGAACTAAAATTTTATGAAAAGAAAGCCTTGCATTACAATAGAGGACAAAATAGTTACCACCTGAGATCTCAGAAAACAAAAAGGAGAGATTAGAATCATTACAGATTTGAAGGTAGAAAAAGGGTTTGCCTAGGAGGAGGCTTCACTGGTGGCTGGTGTCAGTTTCCCTGAGTTCAGATGAGAGATGCTGAGGGATAGAGCACAGAGCTCTGAGAAAAAGGTACTGATGGGCTGATGCAAAAAATCTCTGAGAGGGTGCAAGAAACCTAGATTTGTGATAGCTGAAAATCTGCAAACTAGGATCAACAGCTGCTACTCGAGTAAACTTTAACTGTCAAGGTTAACTCACTTCTAGAGTAATACTGACAGATACTGGAATTCAAAATAAAAAAGGGAGGTGAACAGGGAAGGACATATTTTCTCTTTGCCCTTCATCTCCCAGAACTCTGGAAGCACAGAAGCTTCTATTGGCCAAGCGTGACAAGGAGACAAATGACAGTGAAAACAGTTTACAGACTCCCTGTTCTCACATCATTAAGTGAAGTACAGGGTGGGATGAATTGGAAGATTGGAATTGACAATCCAATTATTTTCAATCCAATATATATTGGAATATATACACTATTGATACTGTATATAAAATAGGTAACTAATGAGAACCTACTGTATAGCTCAGGGAACCGTACTCAGTGCTCTGTGGTGACCTAAATGGGAAGGAAATTCAAAAAAGAGGGGGTCTCTCTATCTATCTATCTATTTATAGCTGGTTCACTTTGCTATACAGTAAAAGCTAACACAACAAATATTAAACAAAAAATAAAACAAAGTATAGGAAGGTAGATGTGAAGCTGAGAGACCATAGTTACATAATTGACACTGTCCTTCATAGTTCTATCATTTACTTAAATTCACTCCATTTCATATTGAACTGTGAACCTGAGGTATTCACATGTTGTACATGCTTGTCTTTCTGGTATGTTTCATTTCCAAAAGTAGTGTTATTTACCTCATGTAGAAAACGAGGAATCCCTCTTCTCTTGGTATCTGGAAGTGTTCAAATATCGGAACTTATAATTCACAAAATTCACATTCTCAGCTGTCCTCCCAGTTTATACCTTAATGGTCTCTTTCGTTTCCACTGACATCTTTGTTCTGACCAACTTAAATTCTGTCCTCAGCGGTTTGTCATTCATGTAAATCTTTGTCCTGGAAAAGGTGCTCTTTTTGACCTTTTGACCAAAAAGTTAGTCAAATGGCTCAGGCTACCTCTCACTAGGGTGACCTCTCATTAACCCTCAGACTTTGAATCTCAGTTTCAACTGTGAAGTCTTCTCCAGGTTTTATTGGCTGTTCTCATATTTAGGAGCCAAGCTTTCCAAGCAGAGTGAATACCTCCCAACATGGAAGCAGTTATATGTTAGTGATTTGATTCCTGGGTTCTTTGACTGTCAGGCACTTCATTTAGTCTCTCTGCCATCTGTTAATTGAACTGAGTGATAATTACTTTTTCTTTTCACTTTGGGTTAATTAATCAAGTTGTAAAATTGTGTGTGTATGTGTTATGCTTCCATCAAAAACATTACACTACACATAATTATCAAACTTTGAGCCAGAGCAAATGGTATTAATAAAGTAGTAGTATTTCATTGAAAGAGGATAGAAAGGGAAATTAGGGGGAAAATGGAGCAGATATTTTTGTTTGAGATGCTGAGTTTACAGATGCTAAATATTCAGTATACAGTCTGAAATGTGATACAGAACTAATGAAGACAGATACATATTTAGGGCATTTTAGCATTGAGGTTAGGCTTCTCTGGTGGCTCAGACAGTAAAGAATGTGCCTGCAAGGCAGGAGTGAAAGTCTCTCAGTCGTGTCCAACTCTTTGTGACCCCATGGACTATATAGTCCATGGAATTCTCCAGGCCAGAATACTAGAGCAGGTAGCTTTTCCCTTCCCCAGGGGATCTTCCCAACCCAGGGATTGAATCCACATCTCCTGCCTTGAAGGCAGATTCTTGACCAGCTTAGCCACAAGGGAAGCCAAGAATACTGGAGTGGGTAACCTATCCCTTCCCCAGCAGATCTTCCTGACTCAGGAATCGAACCGGGGTCACCTGCATTGCAAGCGGATTCTTTACCAACTGAGCTATCATAGAAACCCTAATGCAGGAGACCCAGGTTCAATGCCCAAGGTCAACCCAGGTTAAGGAAGATCCCCTAGAGAAGGAAATGGCAACCCACTCCAGTATTCTTGCCTGGAGAATTCTATGGACAGAGGAGCCTGGTGGGCTACAGTCCATGGGGTCAGAAAGAGTCAGATACGACTGAGTGACTAACACTTTCAGCATTGAGGTCATAATTGAAATCAGAGGGTGGGTGGCAAGGAAGAGATTTTATAAGTAAAATATATTAAGAATATAGTGACCATCCTTTAAAATGGTTCCAATTTTTATTTAAAAAATTCTGCCTTCCATTTTCTGACCCATGCATTCCAGGAAATGAAATTACAATGCACAAAATGCATAATTTTTCTTGCTTAATATTAATGAAATCATATGCACATAGACATACACTACATATATATGTGTGTGTTTGTGCATACATCTACACATATACATACGTATTGCTGCATATCCATATATATGCATGTGTGATAAATCGCTTCAGTCTTGTCCAACTCTTTGCAACCCTATGGTCCGTGGCCTGCAAGGCTTTTCTGTCCATGATATTCTCCAAGCAAGAATACTGGAGTGGGCTGCCATGCCCTCCTCCAGGGGATCTTCCCGACCCAGGGATTGAACCCATGCCTCTTACATCTCCAGCATTGCCAAGCAGGTTCTTTACCACTAGTGCCACCTGGGAAGCTCATATATATGCATAGTATCTATTAAACTTTTAATAACTTCAGAAGTGCTAAGATCAATTGACAGTCTACCACCTCACCCAAATGGAAAGATTTTTTTTTAGTTATTGATATAGCTTCCTGATGGATATTCTTTTTGTTTTCTAATTAGGTGTTTTAAATAATTTAAATTAGCTTATAGATTCTTAAAATTCTTCTATCCAAGGTTGTGATGTCATACTCTTACTGAAGAAATCTTAACATGATTTTCTAAGGTCTGAGAGCTGACTAGTGATCTATAATTATCCAAGAAACCTAACTCTCCCCGTTGGTCTCTACAATTCTGACTTTCCTAAAACTGAACATAAAGCCAGTAAACAGACACCAGGCTCTTTATTGATTACAATGGCCCCTCTCCCTTCCAGGAATACTAAATTTTCATGGTGCCCATATTCCAAATCAGGAAAAATGTTCCAAAAGATAGGTCACATTTTTCATAGATATATGTTTAACAACTGAGGAGGAAAAAAGGAAACAAATGGGAAATTGTGTATTTTGTCTATGAACAGGAATTATTGAATCATGAAACTAGCTACTACTATTAATTCCTTGAAAAATTTTCTTATTTCAATTTATAAAATGTCGGTCCTCTATTCCTGTGTTGCATTCCAGAAACAGTAACAACTGATTTGTAAGCAATGCTACAAATTCTCTGAACTGTGAATTTTATTAATAATATCTGTATGTACACACCTGCCAACAATAGAAACACATCTCAAAAAATGTTAACAAGGGTACAATCATAAGGCAGACAGTTGTGTTAAGTATAATATTTTGATGTGATAAAAAATATTTTTAAGACTTGTCTTCTGAAAATATTGACCATATAAGACAGAATAGTACCCAAATATCCCCTATGGTTGCATAATTAAATAATGCAGATCAAATCTTCTGTAACTGAAAAAAAATTAGATTTGTGTGGTAATTTCAGTGATCTAAAAATGATTTGAAAAAGGCTACTAATAAGATGAAATCAAATGATTAGAATTATTTTTAATATTCCTAAAATATAACTACCTCACTGAAAATGTTTCATAGCACGTTTAAGCCCTTTGCTTCTTTATTCATGATACTTAACATTCTGCACCAAATAGGAGATAATATCTTTATCCACATTACTAACATGGCAGTTAAGGAGAGGCCAACCTCCTACTGTCCACAGCTGCTTTTAATTCACGAGCAATCGGAATGAGTCAAGCATCGCTAGTGAGTCTTTGCTGCTTCTTGCTGTTATTTCAACTAGGATGCCATTATGCAAAGTAAGAACATCTGAAGATAGGTACCCCACTTAAAAGTGTTCAGCAGGAGTTCCACTTTTTGTCATTTTTGGAAAATTGCATCGTTTAGTTGCATATGTTGTACTGTTGGTATACATGATTGCCTGGAATTAGTCAACATGCACACATGATTTGACAAACTTAATTTTTCTTAATGTCAAAAGTGAACTAAATTTCCAGACATTACTACTGTAGTAAACTCATTTTGCTTTTTGTCATTTAATTATGATATAAAGTTTAGACCATGTTAGCATATATAGCAATTATTATATAAATTCCAGGTAATAGGTTGTCTATGGTAAATATTTCACTGTGTGTACAGTCTAACCCCAGGGTGAAAAAAACTAGAAAACCTAGTCTTAACTAAATTATGCTGGGGCTTCCGAGGTGGTGCTAGTGGGTAAAGAACTGGCCTGCCAACGCAGGAGACATAAAGATGTGCGTTCGATTCCTGGGTCTAGAATCATTAAATTAGTCCTGACCCATTATATTTTAAAATGGATCTGTGAGAATTTGAAGTGAAAATAATTTTTCAGAAGCACTCATCTCACTGGGGCTGAATTATGTTTTGTTGTATAACCCCATTGTGCTCCTAGAATCTTCCTTAATATAGGAATTTATCCTTAATATAGGATTTATCTTTAAAGTCATTTTGCCATACCAAACAAAAGTACCCCACTGTTCATTCTGATTTGAAGTTTACATGAAGCAAATATCTAAAAAACGTGTGAGAACTGACTTAAATCATGTGTGGTACATTTCACATGCAGTTACATCCTATTTACTGATCATTTCCAGTATCATTTTGTCATCACAATGATAATAACTGATAGTTTTAAGTAAGATCTTGATGTCCTGCACAATATTAATAGATTTTTACTTTATATCATCTTTAAATTTCATGATAGCTTTGTGAAGTAAGTAATATTATTATCTCCATCTACTACTGAGCAAACTGAGGTCCAGAGAGACATCTTAACCAGCTTCAGGTTATACAGCTAGTGAAGCTGCTCCCCTAAGACTGAAAAGTCTTCCTGAAAAGCCAAAATAGTGTGTACATCTAGCTCTTGAATTGCTTAGCCGGTTCTATATACCATAAGCAATAAAACCACGTACTGAGCGACTGGTTGTTAGGAAAAAAAAAAAAACAAAAGAAAATAAAACATGTATCAAAAGTATATCAATTTAACCATTTAACTTATGAATAAAGAAAGGAAGGAAGGCAAGTATGCTACATGGTGCTCACAATTCACATTTTATCTTTTAAAAAGTATCATAAAGCAGGTTACATTTCACCAGGAATGTATACTATAATTTTTATCACATTCTGGAAAATACATCATTGTTAGTGCAGTCACCCAGTCCAGATGGACCTATCTTCCTTCTAGCTGCCTTGCAGTGCACAGAGTGCTCCATGTGTAATAGAAGACAGAGATTCTAGTTCAACCCATAGCACACACATTCCTTCCATGAGGAACAGAGCTGGACCACAGAGAGCATGTGCCCTCTATGCAAGGGCATTTCTCACAAATGGTGCGTGAAACTTCTGCTCACAACTCCCACAACTTACGCCCCTGACTACAGGTAGTTGCCAGAAAAGAAAAGCTGAGAAATTGTAGTCTTTAGTTGGAACATCCATGTGTTTAGCTAAAATTCTTGTGTTCTTTCAGTGAAGAAGAAGCCAATAATGGATGTTAAAATCAATGAGGAGGCTTTTGCAAAGGCATACCTCAGTTAAAGAAATGTTTTCCATTAAAAAAATGTGATTTCTAATTTCATTTCATATATTCATAATTGAATTTGCCACAGGGTAGTCAAGGAAACAATGTATAGAAAAGTTCTGAAAGTCAGATGTTGCACCATTAGAAGTAACTGTAAAGTTTATGACATAAAGGTGAAATTTAGGAAAAATATAAATTTGGTATTTGAATATTTAATACATTTGCTGTTTTTATTGAGTGTCTATGCAGTGTGTCATGAGTGTTAGCTCAATATTCACACTTGCCTAAACCATATCATCAATGTTTCTACTCCCGCTTGTCAGAGAAAGAGGATATTTAAAATAATATATGGCACTGTCATTGCCTTCAATACCGGAGAGGAGACCATTTGTAATTTTAAGAAAGAAAACTTGAAGACTGGGTCAATGTTTCTTAACATTTAGTGAAAAGGGCCTACTGTTTTGACAAAAAAAAAAAATAAGCTTTTCTTAGAGAGCTATGTGTTGTTTCCATCTTGTGTGATCTAGAAAGAAAGCAGGCATGGCAGTCTCCGGAAGGAAGATTGAACTGAAGTTGAATGTCCCATTTGCACTTTCACTGGACTGGAGCCCATATTACCCTGATGAAGTCTGCTAATTGAAGCAGAGGCAAACCTCATTAACTAAATGCTGAAGTCCTATTCCAGGCCATAATATTCAAAGAAACAAGAGACAAATTATGTACCTTCACTGGTGTGCTGTGTGCTTAGTCACTCAGTCGTGTCTGCCTCTTTGCAACCCCATGGACTTTAGCCCACCAGGCTCCTCTGTCCATGGGGATTCTCCAGACAAGAATGCTGGAGTGCCATGCCTTCCTTCAGTATATCTTCCAAACCCAGGGATTGAACCCAGGTCTCCCACATTGCAGGCAGATTCTTTACCATCTGAGCCATGAGGGAAGCCCTTCATTGGAGAGAAATATAATTTCCAGAGGGTAGGGATAAATGCAGACGGTTGAAAAATATTAACAGAAGATTGTGGGAAGAAGGAAAGAGGACTTGAAAATCTAGATGAGGCAAAGAGATCTTGAGAGTTAGTTGGATTCCACAGAGATCCTATCCTCTTCAACTCCGTGGTTATTGTTTGGTAATGTTTGCTTTGTGTGAGATAAGGCAGCCCCTAAACTAAAGAGAGTTATGACCTTTCTTCCTATCACAGTACACATGCCTGAGATCTACACAATCCTCCAGTAAGAAACACCAAGCATTCCCAATATGGTTATGTTGGTGTGGTCTGGCAGAGGCTAGAAAGACAAGGTCTCCTGGGACAGACTGTCCTTATGAGTGCTAGAATAATGGGTCTGAAGCTATTATGTTCCTCCTCCTCTTCCTCGGGGGGCAACAATAGAAAATCACCACCAACACTATTGCAACAAGAGGAGAGAGTAAGGTAAATGTTTCCAATGCAATTGCAGTTCATAGAGAATCACCCTGAAGATTGGGGAAGAATAGCCCTGCCCAGACAGGTTGCACACAACTAATTTTGCAATATCAAAGTCAGCCTTGCCTGATGGTAACAACTGATTTCTATAAGACCAGCTTTCTAAGAATGTGTAGCCTGCTCACGGCCACTCTTTTCCATGATAAATGTTGATAATCTTTGTGACATTCTGCTTTTCAGTTGATGTAGCAGCATTATTTCTAAGCAATCTGACATTTTCACTATTTTGTATTATATATTCCTTGAACTGATGATGAGCTTCCTTTTGAGAGTTGTGCTTTCATGAACATACCTGAAGAATATTGGTAGTGAACATTCTATCCTAGAGGTGCACTGGGGGCTCCAAGACATCTGATTTTCTTACTTTCATATCAAACATGTGTGTGTAGTATGTTGCAGTTATAGATATACTAAGACGACAATTCACCTCTCCTTAGGCACAGTATTTTAATCTCCCATTGAATATATTATGTGAAACATGCTCCATTATGTTTGTCACATCATGTCATTTCCTGTTACAAAATGTGGCCCCCAAAATAAAAATATTGTATTATTAAAATCCATACTTTATATAATTCTCTCCAAGTTCTTCTTATCTCCAACTCTTATAGATTAAGGAAAGTAGTACTAATGAACCCACAAATAAGTTACAGTTACTAATCCACAAATTTAGTCATCTCTTCTTAATCTTTAGTCTTCAATAACTGTTAGGGTTTCTAATTTTGTTGTTTGCTTATTTTTTAGATTGCCCAATCCTTTTGGAAACTAATTTTGTTCTTTTGTTTTCTATGACAAAAAGAAATGGTTTGTTATTTCATATTTTCTCCTATGTCCTTTTTCCTCTCTCCATCACCATTTCTGCCATTTCCTACTGCTTTGAGCAGTGGGTAGAGTTTTGTTCTTAACTGTCTTGGCCTTAACTTCATTACTCTCCTTGCAAATATCTTGTCATAATTGTTATTTTATATTATTTATCAACAGGTACTGCCTTCCTTCTGAATTAAAAAAAAAAAAAACTTTAAAATATTATCACTGGCAGGCAAATCTTGTTAACCCTTAAAACTATAGTAGCACTGCCCTGTAGTACTTGCCCTGGAAATAGAAATATTCCGTTCTCATGTTGTTCAGTATATATGGAGTCCACTAGCCACAGCTGAGTATTAACGTGTTGATTCTGGCTAGAAAAAGACTGAGAAGCTGAATCTTTTAGCTTTATTTTATTGTTAGTAGGGGACAATATACAGCCTTGATGTACTCCTTTCCCTATTTGGAACCAGTCTTTTGTTCCATGTCCAGTTCTAACTGTTACTTCCTGACTTGCATACAGGTTTCTCAAGAGGCAGTTCAGATGGTCTGGTATTCCCATCTCTTTCAGAATTTTCCAGTTTATTGTGATCCACACAGTCAAAGGCTTTGGCATAGTCAATAAAGCAGAAATAGATATTTTTCTGGAACTCGCTTGCTTTTTCAATAATCCAGTGGATGCTGGCAATTTGATCTCTGGTTCCTCTGCCTTTTCTAAAACCATCTTGAACATCTGGAAGTTCACAGTTCACGTATTGCTGAGGCCTGGCTTGGAAAATTTTAAGCATTACTTTACTAGCGTGTGAGATGAGTGCAATTGTGTGGTAGTTTGAGCATTCCTTGGCATTGCCTTTCTTTGGCATTGGAATGAAAACTGGCCTTTTCCAGTCCTGTGGCCACTGCTGAGTTTTCCAAATTTGCTGACATATTGAGTGCAGCACTTTCACAGCATCATCATTCAGGATTTGAAATAGCTCAACTGGAATTCCATCACCTCCACTAGCTTGTTCGTAGTGATGCTTTAAGGCCCATTTGACTTCAGATTCTGGGATGTCTGGCTCTAGGTGAGTGATCACACCATCGTGATTACCTGGGTCGTGAAGATCTATTTGTACACTTTTTTGTAGATTCACTAGTAATATTCAATTCCCAATTCAGTCCTTTAGTTTTCTATAATAATCATTCTAATTCTGTGCACCTATCTTGAAAACATATGCATATATAAGGAAGCACCCTTTGTTTCTCAATAAGAACTGAACAAGGAACTAGACAGTGACAAGATGAAGTGAAACACTAAACCTACTGGATATACATTATCTGTTCCTTTGTGTGTATATGTGTGTGTATGAATGTTTTCAAGAAAATCTAAATTAATCAAAACATTTAGAAAAACTGAATTGTTTGGGGAAAAAAAAGGTATGGGACACATAGATTAGGAAATTCTTTCTGACATTCTCCTATTTTAAATATAAATTTAATGAATCTGAATGCAAGGGTATTTAATAAGTTTCAATACACTTAACATATTAACTTTGGCATTGCCTTTCTTTGGGATTGGAATGAAAACTGACTTTTTCCAGTCCTGTGGCCAATGCTGAGTTTTCCTAATTTGCTGGCATATTGAGTGCAGCACTTTCACAGCATCATCTTTCAGGATTTAAAATAGCTCAACTGAAATTCCATCATCTCCACTAGCTTTGTTCATAGTGATGCTTTCTTTTTTTTTTTTTTTTTTTTTTTTTATTTATTTTAGTTGGGGGCTAATTACTTTACAATATTGTAATAGTTTTTGCCATACATTGACATGAATCAGCCATGGGTTTACATGTGTTCCCCTTCCCGGATCCCCCACCCACCTCCCTCCCCATCCCATCCTTCTGGATCATCCCATTGCCCCGGCCCTGAGCCCTTGTCACATGCATCGAACATGGAATGGTGCTCTGTTTCACATATGACAATACACATGTCTCAATGCCATTCTCCCAGAACGTCCCACCCTCACCTTCTCCCTCAGAGTCCATAAAATTGTTCCATGCATCTGTGTCTCTTATTCTGTCTCGCATATAGGGTTATCGTTACCATCTTTCAAATTCCGTATATATGCATTAGTATACTGTATTGTTGTTTTTCTTTCTGGCTTACTTCACTCTGTATAATGGGCTCCAGTTTCATCCATCTCAGTAGAACCGATTCAAATGTATTTTTTTAATGGCTGAGTAATATTCCATTGTGTATATGTACCACAGCTTCCTTATCCATTCATCTGCTGATGGACATCTAGGTTGCTTCCATGTCCTGGCTATTGTAAACAGTGCTCATAGTGATGCTTTCAAAGGCTCACTGGACTTCACATTCCAGGATGTCTGGCTCTAGGAGAGTGATCACATCATCGTGATTATCTGGGTCATGAAGATCTTTTTTGTACAGTTCTTCTGTGTATTTTTGCCACTTCTTAACATCTTCTGCTTCTGTTAGGTCCATATCATTTCTGTCCTTTATCGAGCCCATCTTTGCATGAAATGTTCCCTTAGTACCTCTGATTTTCTTGAAGAGGTCTCTAGTCTTTCCCATTCTGTTGTTTTCCTCTATTTCTATGCATGGATTCCTGAGGAAGGCTTTCTTATCTCTCCTTGCTATTCTTTGGAACTCTGCATTCAGATGGGAATATCTTTCCTTTTCTCCTTGCTTTTCGCTTCTCTTCTTTTCACAGCTATTTGTAAGGCCTCCTCAGACAGCCATTTTGCTTTTTTGCATTTCTTTTCCATGGGGATGGTCTTAATCCCTGTCTCCTGTACAATGTCAGGAACCTCCGACAATAGTTTATCAGGCACTCTGTCTATCAGATCTAGTCCCTTAAATCTATTTGTCACTTCCACTGTATAATCATAAGGGATTTAATTTAGATCATACCTGAATGGTCTAGTGGTTTTCCCTACTTTCTTCAATTTAAGTCTCAATTTGGCAACAAGGAGTTCATGATCTGAGCCACAGTCCGCTCCTGGTCTTGTTTTTGCTGACTGTATAGAGCTTCTCCATCTTTGGCTGAAAAGAATATAATCAATCTGATTTCGATGTCAACCATCTGGTGATGTCCATGTGCAGAGTCTTCTCTTGTGTAGTTGGAAGAAGGTGTTTGCTATGACCAGTGTGTTCTCTTGGCAAAACTCTATTAGTCTTTGCCGTGCTTCATTCTGTATTCCAAGGCCAAATTTGCCTGTTACTCCAGGTGTTTCCTGACTTCCTACTTTTGCATTCCAGTCCCCTTTAATGAAAAGGACATCTTTTTTGGGTGTTAGTTCTAAAGGGTCTTGTAGGTATTCATAGAACCGTTCAACTTCAGCTTCTTCAGCATTGCTGGTCGGGGCATAGACTTGGATTACCGTGATATTGAATGGTTTGCCTTGGAAATGAACAGAGATCATTCTGTCATTTTTGAGATTGCATGCAAGTACTGCATTTCGGACTCTTTTGTTGACCATGATGGCTACTCCATTTCTTCTAAGGGATTCCTGCCCACAGTAGTAGATATGATGGTCATCTGAGTTAAATTGACCTATTCCAGTCCCTCTTAGTTCGCTGATTCCTAGAATGTTGACATTCACTCTAGCCATCTCCTGTTTGACCACTTCCAATTTGCCTTGATTCATGGACTTAACATTCCAGGTTCTTATGGAATATTGCTCTTTACAGCATCAGACCTTGCTTCTATCTCCAGTCACATGCACAGCTGGGTATTGTTTTTGCTTTGGCTCCATCCCATCATTCTTTCTAGAGTTATTTCTCCACTGATCTCCAGTAGCATATTGGGCACCTTCTGACCTGGGGAATTCATCTTTCAGTGTCCTATCTTTTTGCCTTTTCATACTGTTCATGGGGTTCTCAAGGCAAGACTACTGAAGTGTTTTGCCATGCCCTTCTCTAGTGGACTACATTCTGTTAGACATCTCCACCATGACCCATCTGTCTTAGGTGGCCCCACATGGCATGGCTTAGTTTCATTGAGTGAGACAAGGCTGTGGTCCGTGTGATCAGATTGGCTAGTTTTTTTGATATAGTTTCAGTGTGACTGCCCTCTAATGCCCTCTCACAACACCTACCGTCTTACTTGGGTTTCTTTTACTTTGGACGTGGGTTATCTCTTCACGGCTGCTCCAGCAAAGCACAGCCTCTGCTCCTTACCTTGGACAAGGGGTATCTCCTCATGGCCGTCCTTCCTGACCTTGAACGTGGGGTAGCTCCTCTCGGCCCCACCCAGCTGCTGAATGGACAACGTCAAAATATGGTGGTTCTTGCCAGTGGGCAGATCCAAGTAGAAGGACTTTCCAGAAAAGGGCTGCTTCCTGGTATCTGGTGAGCTCTTCTGGCATTTTCCCAGACAACTTGAAACTCCGAGCTTAGCTCCTGGGTCCGAAGCCCGTCGCCTACTCTCATCCGTTGAACTCTCCAGGTGAAGGTGATCGTTGCCCTTTCCCGGATCCCTCCTCCAATTCTCTGCTCTTTCCCAGTCTCCGTACTCCTTCAAGGCAGCCATATCCCAACTGCGGGCTCCGTGGGCTCTTTCAGGCTCCAGGGCACCTACTGCTTGTTTGCAACTACAGAACTTCCAGATGTTCAGGCTGGTTTTAGAAAAGGCAGAGGAACCAGAGATCAAATTGCCAGCATCCACTGGATCATTGAAAAAGCAAGAGAGTTCCAGAAAAACATCTATTTCTGCTTTATTGACTATGCCAAAGCCTTTGACTGTGTGGATCACAATAAACTGTGGAAAATTCTTAAAGAGATGGGAATACCAGACCATCTGACCTGTCTCTTGAGAAAGCTGTATGCAGGTCAGGAAGCAACAGTTAGAACTGGGCAAGGAACAACATACTGGTTCCAAATAGGAAAAGGAGTACATCAAGGCTGTATATTGTCACCCTGCTTATTAACTTATAGGCAGTGTACATCATGAGAAACGCTGGGCTGGAAGAAGCACAAGCTGGAATCAAGATTGCCGGGAGAGATATGCAGATATCTCTCATATATGCATAACATATATGCGTAACGTCAGATATGCAGATGACATCACCCTTATGGGAGAAAGTGAAGAACTAAAGAGCCTCTTGATGAAAGTGAAAGTGGAGAGTGAAAAAGTTGGTTTAAAGCTCAACATTCAGAAAACTAAGATCATGGTATCTAGTCCTGCCACTTCATGGGAAATAGATGGGGAAACAGTGGAAATAGTGTCAGACTTTATTTTTTTGGGGGGGCTCCAAAAACACTGCAGATGGTGCTTGTAGCCATGAAATTAAAAGACACTTCCTCCTTGGAAGGAAAGTTATGACCAACCTAGACAGCATATTTAAAAGCAGAGACATTACTTTGCCAACAAAGGTCCGTCTAGTCAAGGCTATGGTTTTTCTAGTAGTCATGTATGGATGTGAGAGTTAGACAGTGAAGAAAGCTGAGCGCAGAAGAACTGATGCTTTTGAACTGTGGTGTTGGAAAAGACTCTTGAGAGTCCCTTGGACAGCAAGGAGATCCAACCAGTCCATCCCAAAGGAAAATGGTCCTGGGTGTTCATTGGAAGGACTGATGTTGACGCTGAAACTCCAATACTTTGGCCACCTGATGCGAAGAGTTGACTCATTGGAAAAGGCCCTGATGCTGGGAAGGATTGGAGGCAGGAGGAGAAGGGGACGACAGAGGATGAGATGGCTGGATGGCATCACCAACTCGATGGACATGGGTTTGGGTGGACTCTGGGAGTTGGTGATGAACAAGGAGGCCTGGCATGCTGCGATTCATGGGGTCACAAAGAGTCGTACACGACTGAGTGACTGAACTGAACTGATATTAACTTTAACGTTTTCATTTTCTTGAGGATCTCAGGAAAACTACACAAGGAATAAGAAGTACTATACATGAGAAAATTTATTAGTAAACCATAAGATATTAGTGTCTATGTGCATGTTTGTGCACATATGCAAGTGTGTGGGCGTGTTTGGTAGAGTACATTTTATGAGGGCATTTGCAGACATAATCATGAGCAAATGTACGTTTTTTTATAGCCAAGGCAAATGAAGCATGCCTTCAATTAGAAACTTCTGAAAATACACTGTGATAACCTACTGAGACTGGAATTGCTTTTCTTCACGGCATCACACCCACCTCTCTTTAGATGCCGGTAGTATAGAGTATAAGTGTTGTAAGTGCAATATGTTCTTCTTGAATCATTTTTGTTCATTAAATGCTTTTTGTACTTCAAATACCATTCCAAGATTATACATTTGATACCTCAGAAAGATGCACATGCTGCTTTTAGAGTTCAGGATATGAAATAGGTTTATTTCAAAAGTCTTAGAACTCACATGTTATATAAATTAAAATGTGAAACTTCAGATTATTAAGGCTTTTCTGAAACACTTGATACATTTAAATTCCTCATTACCTAATATGTTATTATTTATTTTCAGCAATTGAAGTTTAATTTTATATACCCTTAAGCAAAAATTGAGAAAAAAAAGACATCCCTCCTTATGTTAAAAGTAAATATACTTTGGCTTATATGACACATGTATAGATATAGCTATAGATATATACACATGTATCTATATTTATATCTATATCTATATTCCCAGGTGAGACCGGTATGATTCTACATGCCTTTGGGGGATTTTAAGTTAACAGAATCAATATCAAACCTTTATACCTACAATTCCTTAGTTTGATATTATTGTGAATGTTATTTTTAAAAAGTTTAATATCCAAATTTCCATTGCTAGTACATAGATATAAAATTAATTTTACTTTAAACTTTAAAGATATGTAATTATAAAGATATATAATTAATTTTACCTACAACCTTATCAAACTCGATTCTTAGTTCTTTTGCCTTTCTTTTGGCTAAGGAGATTACAGAGACCCACTCCCATTTCCCTCCTTCATTTCTTTGTTATATATTTAATTTTTATATATTTTAAAAACACAGTATATTGCTGTTAAGTGTTAGCTGGCTCAGTCATGTCTGACTACCTCCTTTTTAGATAGTTAATATTTAGTTTCATTAAAGATAATAGAATAGTGATTTTGACATTTACCTTGATTTTATTTTTTTGTTTGTAGCAAGAAGAAATCCATGTTTTTAGCCAATAACATATTCCTTTAGCTGGAAGATTTTCTCTAACATTTATTGAGCTATTGATCTGTTGCCACAGAATTCTCTTAATGTTTGATTACTTAAAAGGTCTTTATTTTCCCTTCAGTTTTGAAATATATTCAGATTGATGATAGAATACTGGTTTCACATCATTCCATTCTGTTCTGGCTTGCATAATTTCTGATAAGAAATCTGTTTTCATTACTCATTTTGTTCCCTTTACCAAAAAAAAAAAAGTGTGTATGTGGCTGTAGTGAAGCCTTTTTCTTTCCTTTAAAGTCGTTTCAGTATGCCATGACTATGTGTGTGTGTGTTTGATATTATCCTGTTTGATATTTTTCAAGTTTCTTAAATCTATGGGAGTCTGTCATTAAGTGTGGAAAAAAGTTTAGCTGATAGTCCATCCACTATTTCTTTGTTGTGTTTGCTCTGTCTCCCCCTTTTGGCATTCCAAATTATAAAGATGTTAAATCACCCTCCCCTTTTTTTTTATTATTTCACAGTTCTTAGATACTATGTTTTGTTGGTTTTATTTTTCTATTTTTTTCATTGTTTTGATTAAGCCTAACATTCAGGCAGTCATATCGAGTCTAAATCTTGGGGTAAGGTCTTGTCAGCCAGATTTTTTAAGTGTCTTCTTGCATTGTTGGTATATCTAATGTCATGGATTAAAAAAAAAATAAAAAAAACTGTATATCTGTGAACATGTAATGAAACCTAACTTGATTCATATTCTATTAAAGGGTTCACTGATCATAGTGGCAATTCAAGTGCTTATTTTTATGTATTATTTATTTTCTGATTATCTTAGAGTTTCTAGTATTAATTCATCTTTTTGCTAGTGAAACTATAACTTCAAGAAAATTTTTCAAGGACTGTATGTGAATATATAATTTCCATTTATCAGATATTGGTTTTCTGTAGTCTTATCTTTGCTCACTCTCTTATTCATACATTTTTTTCTACCCATTCATACAGAAATAATTTATTTTACTGTTTCTTCTAAATAAGAGATTAATTTGACATCATACTATTAAAAAATCAAATATTGACAAATTCTTAGCTTATATTCAAATATTGTTGATTGTCTTTTAATACCTCTTTAAAATGTCTGGTCCATGGTTGAATTCAGAATAAGTCATTTCTATTAGTCATCATGAAACTAAAGTTTACCTTATTCTGAAATAGTACCTCAGAATGTCAAACCTTTGACATTCATGATCTTGGTGGTTTAGAGTAGGTCAAGCCAGTCATTTTTTTAAATGTTGCAACATGTATTTTATTACATATTTTTAATTAATAATGCTTCATCCAGGTTTAAAACATTTCATTGGCCTCTATTAAATGCCTAAACATCAGATATTGTGCCCATAATGTTAAACATATTTAAAACAAATCCATGAGAACAGTCACCTTTACTTCATTCAACAGTTGAACAAATCTTTACTGAATTCCTCCTTAACGCCAGACTCTGTCCTGTGCTGGCAGTGAGAGGACAGTGGTGAAAAGTGTATAGCCTTAGAGAAACAAACATCATATGATATGACCTATATGCGAAAAAGGGAGATATAAATGAACTTATTTACAAAACATAAACAGACTCACAGACACACAATAAAACGAACTTATGGTTACCAAACGGGAAAGGCGAGGGTTAGGGGGTTGGGAAAGATGTAGAGGGATAAGTTAGGAGTTTGGGATTAACAGATGCACACTACTATATATAAAAGTAGATAAACAATGTGGACCTACTGTATAGCATAGGAAATTACATTCAGTATCTTGTAATAATATGTAAAGGAAAATAATCTGGAAAATAATTGATATACACCTATGATTTTCTATACACCTGGAACTAACAACATCGTAAATCAACTGCACTTCAGTGATGATAATAATGGTTGAAAAAAAAAATAGCATGGTTTCTGCTCCTATGGAGCAAATAATTGAGTGAGGAGAGACATAAATACTTTTCTGATCTCACAGTGACAATCATTACTGCATGCTATGAAGGAATTGGAATGATGTAGTGGAAGAGTCGGAGAAGGCAATGGCACCCCACTCCAGTACTCTTGCCTGGAAAATCCCATGGACGGAGGAGCCTGGTAGGCTACAGTCCAAGGGGTCGCTAAGAGTCAGACACGACTGAGCGACTTCACTTTCACTTTTCACTTTCATGCACTGGAGAAGGAAATGGCAACCTACTCCAGTATTCTTGCCTGGAGAATCCAAGGGACGGCGGAGCCTGGTGGGCTGCCGTCTATGGGGTCGCACAGAGTCGGACACGACTGAGGCGACTTAGCAGCAGCAGCAGCAGTAGCAGTGGAAGAGTATAGACAAGTATCTAATTTAGGTTGAATTGGAGTCAGAAAAGTCCTCTCTGTGGAGGTGACTTTTAACTTGCATCTTAAAGGCTAAATAGTAGTAAACTAGGTGAAAAACATCTCAGAAATCAGAACCCATGAGTTAAAGTCCTGGATGGGAAAGTAAGACAAAGTCAGAGTGGAAGGAGCCCAAAGGGAGAATGAGAGTGGTTTAAAGTCAGGACAAAAGGTGTAATGTCACCAGAGTGTTTGAGTCCCCTCAGGTTTATAAAGAATTTCATTTTTATCATACATGCAATTTCAACCACAGAAAGCATAATGTAGGAGAGTCACATGATTAGATCTACATTTACTTCCATGCTGCTGCTACTCAGTCGCTTCAGTCATGTCCGACTCTGTGCGACCCCATAGACTGCAGCCCACCAGGCTCCCTCGTCCCTGGGATTCTCCAGGCAGGAACACTGGAGTGAGTTGCCATTTCCTTCTCCAATGCAGGAAAGTGAAAAGCGAAAGTGAAGTCGCTCAGTCGTGTCCGACTCTCAGCGACCCCATGAACTGCAGCCTACCAGGCTCCTCTGTCCATGGGATTTTCCAGGCAAGAGTACTGGAGTGGGGTGCCATTGCCTTCTCCTTACTTCCATGAAACCACCTTTACTCTCCCTCCTTTTTCAATATAATTTTCTTAAGCATTTCCTCTACATAGGTTGATCATAATATCAAATGGTAATATCATTTTAGCCTTGGACATAAAATATGATATGGCACACATAAAATGAAGGACAGTTTGTTCTTTCATTTCTTACCCCAATTTGTTCTTTCCTTTTCTGAAGTACAAGCCTATTTGGAGAAGTCCTTTAGCTTATCTTGAAGAATAGTTTTGCTAGCAACAAATTCTGTTTTCTTTCATCTGAATTTGTACTTCTTGTTCATTCTTGATGCATTTCACTGGATTTTGAATTTGTGATGGATCTTTCATTTCTTTCAGTACCTGAAATGTTGTACCACTTCTTTCTCTCTTAATTTTCAGCAAGGTCCGGTGGACACAAGGGATAGAGAAGGGAGAGGCTGAGAGTGCCAACCAGCCCTGCCCTTGACTCTGTTCTGCTTGGTTCCTCAGTCTGGTGATGAGTGTTTGTGTGTGGGTGGAGCAGAGTGGTGACTAGCCCCTCTTTGCCCTGCCTCATTGAGTCTAGTGGGAAAGCTCAGCTTGTGAGCCTGCTAAAACTATCTTGGGGTGAAATCAGTGTGCTGCCTGCCATCTGCCTCTGGTGTCTGAGGGATAGAAAACCAGCTCCCTGCTAATTGACACTACCCACCTCCTGCTTCCAGGATTGGGCAGGGGGCACAGAGTTTGAAAATCAGCCGTCATTGGTCCCCACTGAAGTCACAGAAGTGGGGGGTGGGGAGTGGAGGAGGGATGCAGTTTTTCTGTTTGGCTGGATCGGGGTCAGTATTGCCAGTATTTTTCTGTTATTAAGCCACCCTTTTTCTGACCCTTTGGCTAGGGAGGACAGTAGATTCTGCTTGGAGCTTTTGGTCTGTGCCTGTGGGCGGTTCAGGACAGAGTTTCTTCCCTGCTTCCTGGGGATATACAGGAAGTAACAAAGAAACCAGGGGAACTCACTGCCCTTTGTTAGCAAGGAAGAGGAAGCATTTGAAAAGAGCCTCAGGAGAAGGGTGGGGAATGAGGAGTTTGGTTTCCAGGATAAAGTTTTCTGCAGGACAGCAGTAATATCACAGAGTGGAGGTGATGATTGGTAAAGTACAAATTCAGAAAAAATGAGAGCAGTGTGGAAAGAAAAACATTTGTCTGTTTCCCTCTGAAGTTGTATGGTATAAACACTATTATGCTCTTTTTCAAAATCATTTGCTTTCATTATATATAAATGTTAGTCTGAATCCATTAGAACACATTTGACACCTTGGAAGAAATGAAAGAGATAGATAAAAATAAAATGAGCTATTAGGCAGCACATTTAAATGGTTTGTTTTTCACAAAGTGTCCCCAAAAGAGACAAGGTGTCTGACATCTAGTCTTTTAAGTGCCTTGCTCTCCAAAACATATCTGAACATCCAAATGTGGAAGAAAGGAAATTGGGTACCTTAAAATGACTCTTTTAAGAGCTTTCTCTGGCTCCCAAAGAGATTTGTTTGCTTCTAGGAGATTTATTTTGTTATTATCACATCTGAAATACACTAGGAAGAAAGAAAAATACTTTTCTTAGTTTCAAACTATAGTAAAACAGCTATCCTAAGTGCAGTCCTGTCTTAAAGATTTATTTTGTTTGGTTATAATTGAGATGAGTCAAGGAGACAATAGTATGGAAATAGTTTTGATTCTGCATCAGAACAAAGGTCAGCAACTTAAAACTCAAGTATCCTCATAGTAAAAACACTTTCTAAATATCTCTGATAGGAAGCACTGCTCTGGTGAGGATTAGATCTGTCAGCATACAGCACAAAGCAGAATACAGCATACCACTAAGAACCTGTCGCCCACCAAAATGTTAGAAGCAAGCATTTTGGAAATATAGTTTGTACTCTATGCTTGGGTACATTCAGCAAAATAACTATAGGACAGAAATTGCTGTTTCACTGAGATGGTGTGCTTCATGCATATTGAGATAACTCTATTTCTCTAGCAGAACTGCCAACTTTTACACTGTATTAGATGTGGTTTTTGTCAGGGACGCATCCACCTCACACTGTTAAATATCTGGCTTTTAGGTTAAGTTGCCATTTGACACTCCACATTTTCACACAGAAAATGGTTACAGCAGATAAGAAAAAATAAAAGCAAACAAACAAAAAAGAGCAGAGTCCTGATTCTAGCTCTATGACCTGTGATCTGTGCTTGGGGAAAAATTGTAACCTTTTTCTGTCTCAGTTTTTTATCCACATAACTATAATGATAATGCCTATCCAGCAGGGTAAAGTTAATGTACAGTGAACATATGAGTTACAACACAGTGTGTGCTCTATGAATAGTATTGCTTTATCTTTAGTGTCCAGAATGCACACCACAACTATTGGCAATGAGAGACATATTATAGAAATAAGATAATAGATACTCAGAAGATGCAGGGAAAGTTAAAGTCTGAAGGGGGAGCAGGGGGAAAAAACACCTGCTTTTCTACTTGAACACATGAGTAAACAAATCAGTTTACAGGAATACCTAAGAAGCCAATCTGATCGGTGAAGTGGGAGCTCATGGAGAGATGGATGAAAACAGTCATTTCATCTGCTGATTTTGTGAGTCTCACCTGGTGATGGGTTAGGAGCTTCTGTTGCCGAGTAGAGTAAACAGTTGTGGAGATGTGCTAGACATGGATCAGAGGAGAAAGAAAATACTTAGACCCACCTCTGCCTATCACAGGGTCTGACCATGGCAACCTTCCAAGAATAATGGCCTTTGCTATGCTCCTAATTTCTAAATGTAATATATTATTTCTCTTGACTTTGATCTATCAAAGTTTTATAACTAATTTATGATATTTGGTACTTTTTACCTGATACGAAGCTTTATTTAGGCCCATGTTGTGATGGTTAATTTTATATATCAGTTTGACTGGAAATTCCAGGTATTTCATTACACATTATTCAGTATCTGTCTATGAGAGTGTTCCTGGATGAGATTACTATTTGAATCTGTAGACTAAGTAACAACAACCCAACCCATCCACAGGGGCAGACTCCACAACCAAGAACTACAGCCTTGAAAATCTTTTTAAAATTATTTTTCTATTTTTTTTTCTCTTATAAATCACAGTTTATTTACTCAACATATCTCCACCTTCATACTAGATTTAAGTGATGTTGTGTTTTCCCTTTTGTTTTCTTGTTATAAAAATTAAAAAAAAACATTTTAAGATTCTTTCTTCTTATAAATCACACTGCTTATTCCCCAACATATTTCCACCATCACATTAGCTTTTTTGTGGTACTGTGGCGCTTTCCTCTGTTTTCCTTGTTAAAAAAAGCATTTTAAGATTTTCTTTTTCTTATTAATCACACAGTTTATTCCCCCTACATGTTTCCACCTCCATATTAGCCTTTTGTAGTGCTGTGGAATTTTCTTCTTTGTGTTTCTTGTCAAAAAAAAAGAAAAAAGGAAAGAAAATAGTTCACTTTAAGTGTTTTTTTTCTTTTTTTCTCTTTCCCTCTTTTTTTTTTGATGAGTTTTTTGTATTATTATTATTATTTTGATATATTCAACTGCTTTTCCTACTTTTCTTTACTGGCTATAGCTATCCCTGAGTATATATCAATCTTTTCCATACACATCTGTTCATCTTTGTTTTTCTATTTGTTTCTTTTCTCTCTCTCTCTTTTTTTATTTTTTTAATGCTCTTCTCCACCCTTTCCTTTTCTCTTTTCCATCCTTCCTGTCTTTCTTTTCTCTCTCTCTTTTTTTATTCTTCCTTTTTTCCCTCACTCTTTCTTGTTTCACCAAGTAAGTTAAATTGTTGAGCTCTCATTGCTATAGTCCACAGTTGGCCCTCTGCTCATGCTCAGATTTCCAGACTGAGCATTAACTAACTCTGCTTTCAACTGGTTGATATCACCTCTGGTTTCCCTTGCTAACCATGTCAATCTCCTGTGCTCTTTTCTTTAGAACACTTTTATTATTACTGTATGTGTGGAAGCGTGTATATATGTCCCAGTATTTCTGTAATTACCTACTTGATCTCCTCCCACTAGAAGACAGACACAAGTCACACCCAACAAGAACTCAACACAAACCACCCAACAAACATTTCCCTCCAAGGGCAAAAATCAAAAGGAAGAAGTAATACAACCACAAAGGCTGGGAAAAGGAGACCTCAAGTGGAGCAAGTTAGAAAAAAAAGATGAAAAGACAGAGAAATACAGCACAAATGAAAGAGAAAGGTGGAAACTCACAAGACCAGATAAACAAAGAGGAAATAAGTAATCTTCCAGAGAGACAATTCAGAATAAGGATAGTAAAGATGCTCCGAAGACTTGAAAATAGAATGAAGAAAATGCAAGAAGCATTTAACACAGTTAATAAAATCACCAAGGACATAGAAGAAATAAAAAGTAAGCAAACAGAGATGAATAACTCAATCACTGACATTAAAAATACTTTAGAAGGAATCAGTAGCAGAATAACTGAGGCAGAGGAATGGATAAGTGAGCTGGAGGATAGAATGGTGGAAATAACTGCTGAGAGCAGAATAAGGGGAAAGGAATGAAAATAATTGAGGAAAGCCTCAGAGACCTTTGGGACAGTATTAAACACATGAACATTTGAGCTATAGGGGTCCCAGAGGAAGAAGAAAAAAAGAAAGGCACTGAGAAAATTTTTGAAGAAATTATAGTTGAAAACGTCCCCAATATGGGAAAGGAAATAGTCAATCAAGTCCAAGAAGCATAGAGAGTCCCCTACAGGTTAAACACAAGGAGAAACACATCAAGACACATATTAATCATGCTAACAGAGATTAAGCACAGAGAAAGAATATTACAAGCAGCAAGGGAAAAGCAACAAGTAACATACAAGGGGTAACCCATACGATTAACAGCGGATCTTTCGGCAGAAAATCTACAGGCCAGAAGGCAATGGAAGGATATATTTAAAGTACTGAAAGAGAAGAATCTACAGCCATGATTACTGTACCTGGCAAAGATCTCATTCAAAATTGACAGAGAAATCAAAGGCTTTATGGACAAGCAGAAGTTAAGAGAATTCAGCACCACAAAACAAGCCATGCAACAAATACTAAAGGGACTTACATAGCCAGTAAACACAAGAGAAAGGAAAGACCTACAAAAACAAACCCAAAACCATCAAGAACATATGTATCAATAATTACCTTAAATGTAAATGGATTAAATGTATCAACCAAAAGTTGCTGACTGAATGGATACAAAACAAGACCCATATTTATGCTTCCTACAGGAGACCCACTTCAGATCTAGAAACACATACAGACTGAAAGTAAAAGGGTGGAAAAAGACATTCCATGAGAATGGAAACCAAAAGAAAGCTGGAGTGGTAATCCTTATTTCACACAAAATAGACTTTAAAATAAAGAATATCATAAGAGACAAAGAAGGACACTACATCACGATCAAAGGATCAATCCAAGAAGAAGGCATAACAATTGTAAATATCTATGTACCCAACATAGGAGCACTTCAATACATAAGGAAAACACTAACAGGCATAAGAGGAGAAATTGACAGCAACGCAATACTAGTAGGAGACTTTAACACCCCACTTTCACCAGTGGACAGATCATCAAAACAGAGAATCAATAAGGAAACACAAACCTTAAATAAAACATTAGACTAAATGGACCTAATTTATATCTTCAGGACTTCCCATCCAAATGCAGAAGAATACACTTTCTTCTCAAGTGCACATGGAACATTCTCCAGGATAGACCACATCTTAGGCCACAAATAAAACCTCAGTAATTTTAAGAAAATTGAAATTTTATCAAGTATCTTCTCTGACCACAACGCTATGAGACTAGATATCAACTACAGGGGGGGGAAAAAAAACCCAGCAAAAAACACAAACTCATGGATATTAAACAATACATTATTAAATAACAAAAAGGTTACTGAAGAAATAAGAAAAGAAATCAAAAGATTCTTAGAAACAAATGACAATGAAAACACAATGACCCAAAACCTATGGGACTCACCTAAAGCAATAATAAGAGGGAGGTTTATAGTGATACAATCACACCTAAAGAAGCAAGAAAAGCATCAAATAGACAACCTAACTCTACATCTAAAACAGCTGGGAAAAGAACAAAAAACTCTCAGAGTCAACAGAAGGAAGGAGATCATAAAAATCAGAGCAGAAATAAATGAAAAATAAATGAAGAAAACAATAGCAAAGATTAATAAACTAAAATCTGATTCTTTGAGAAGATAAACAAAATTGACAAACCACTAGCCAGACTCATCAAGAAAAACAAGGGAGAAAAATCAAATCAATAAAATTAGAAATTTAAAAAGAGAGGTTACAACAGACAACACAGAAATACAAAGGATCATAAGAGAATATTATAAGCAACTAAATGCTAATAAAATGGACATCCTAGAGGAAATGGACAGATACTCAGAAAACATCAGCCTCCTAAGACTGAACCAGGAAGAAATAGAAATTATGAACAACCCAATTACAAGCACTAAAATTGAAGCTGTGATAAAAAAATCTCCCAAGAAACAGAAGCCCAGGGCCAGGTGGCTTCACAGGGGAATTCCATCAAACATTTAGAGAAGAGCTAATGCCTATTTTTCTGAAACTCTTCCAAAAAATTACAGAGGAAGGTACAATTCCAAACTCATCCTATGAGGCCACAATCACCCTGATACCAAAACAGGAAAAGACAACATGAAAAAAGAAAATTGCAGGCCAATATCACTGATGAACATAGATGCAGATATCCTCAACAAAATTCTAGCAAACAGAATCCAACAACACATTAAAAAGCTCATACACCATGATCAAGTTGCGTTTATTCCAGGGATGCAAGGGTTCTTCAATTTATGCATATCAATCAGCGTGACATATCATATCAACAAATTGAAAGATAAAAACCATATGATCATCTCAATAGATGCAGAAAAAGCCTTTGACAAAATCCAGCATCCATTTATGATAAAAATGCTTCAAAAAATGGGTATAGAAGGAACCTACCTTAACATAGTAAAGGTCATATATGAAAAGCCCACAGCAAACATTATTCTCAATGGTGAAAAACTAAAAGTTTCCCTCTAAGATAAGGAACAAGACAAGGGTGTCCACTCTCATCACTATTCTTCAACATAGTTTTGGAAGTCCTAGCTATGACAATTAGAGAAGAAAAAGAAATAAAAGTAATCCAGATCAGAAAAGAAGTCAAATGCTCACTGTTTCCAGATGACATGATACTGTACATAGAAAATGCAAAAGAAACTATCAGAAAACTACTAGAGCCAATCAGCAAATTCAGCAAAGTAGTGGGATACAAGGTCAATACACAAATCACTTGCACTCCTATATACTAACAATGAAAAATCAGAAAGAGAAATTAAGGAATCAATACCATTCACCATTGCACCAAAAAGAATAAAATAAAGGAATAAACCTACTTAAGGAAACAAAGACCTGTATATGGAAAACTATAAGACATTGATGAAAGAAATCAAAGATTACATAAACTGATGGAGAGATATTCTATGTTCCTGGGTAGGAAGAATCAATATTGTGAAAATGACTATACTACCAAATGCCATTTACAGATTCAATGCTATCCCTATCAAATTACCTATGGCTGTTTTCACAGAATTAGAACAAAAAAAAATTCATATGGAAACACAAATGACATCAAATAACCAAAGCAGTCTTGAGAAAGAAGAATGGAGCTGAAGGAATCAGCCTTCCTGACTTCAGACTATACTACAAAGCTACAGTCATCAAGACAGTATCATACTGACACAAAAACAGAAATGTAGACCAATGAAATGAGATAGAGAACCCAGAGATAAACCCACGCACCTATGGGTACCTTATTTTTGACAAAGGAGGCAAGAATATACAATGGGGCAAAGAGAGCCTCTTCAATAAGTGGTTCAGGGAAAACTGGACAGCTATGTACAGAAGAATGAAATTAGATCACTATCTAATGCCATACACAAAGATAAACTCAAAATGGATTAAATACCTGAATGTAAGACTGGAAACTATTAAAATCTTAGAGGAGAACTTAGGCAGAACACTCAATGACATAAATCAAAGCAAGATCTTCTATGACCCACCTCCTAGAGTAATGGAAATAAAAACAAAAATAAACAGCTGAGACCTAGTTAAGCTTAAAAGTTTTTGCACAGCAAAGGAAACTACAAACAAGATGAAAAGACAACCCTCATAATGGGAGAAAATAATAACAAGGGAAACAACTGATAAATAATTAATTTAAAAAATATACAAGCAACTTATACAACTCAATACCAGAAAAGTAAGCAACCCAATCAAGAAATGGGAAAGGGACCTGAAGAGACATTTCTCCAAAGAAGACATACTGATGGCTAACAATCATATGAAAAGGTACACAACATCACTCATTATCAGAGAAATGCAGATCAAAGCTACAATGAGATACCACCTCACACCAGTCAGAATGGCCATCATCAAAAAGTCTACAAACAATAAATACTGGAGAGGGTGTGAAGAAAAGGGAACAGTCTTACATTGCTGGTGGGAATGTAAACTGATTCAGCCACTATGGAAGATGGTATGGAGACATCTTGAAAAGCTAGGAATAAAACCACTACAGGACCAAGCAATCCCACTCCTAGGCATATACCCTGAGGAAATCAAAACTGAAAAAGACACATGTACCCCAATGTTCACTTCAGCACTATGTACAATGCTAGAACATGGAAGCAACTAGATGTCCATCAACAGATGAATGGATAAAGAAGCTGGTGTACATATATACAATGGAATACTATTCAGCCATATAAAAGAACACATTTGAATCTGTTCTAATGAGGTCGACAAACCTAGAGCCCATTATACAGAGTGAAGTAAGTCAGAAAAAGAAATATAAATATTGTACACTGAAACAGATATATGGAATCTTAAGAGATGTATACTGAAATGGATATATGGAATCAGTAAATTGATTAATTTATTTTCATGGCAGCAGTGGAGAAACAGACATAGAGAATAAACCTGTGGCCAAGGTGGGGGGAGAGGAGGAAGAAGGGGAGATTTATGGAGAGAGTAACATAGAAATTTACAGTACCTTGTGTAAAACAGATAGCCAATGGGAATTTGCTGTATGACTAAGGGAACTCAAAAAGGGGCTCTGGGACAGGCTGAAAGGTGAGGTAGGAAGGGAGACAGGAGGGAGGTGTGGAAGGGAGGGAACATGGGTGTACCTATGGCTGATTCTTGTTGATGTATAACAGAAAACCACAAAATTCTGTAAAGCAATTATCCTTCAATTAAAAAATAAAAAAAAAAGAATTAGGTTGCAAAGCAACTTATCACTAACTTTTCTTAAGACAATTATTTCTTTATTAGTAAATAAATGAATAAAAGAAACATTAAAAAAAAAAAAAAGAATACACAGAAGAACTCGACAAAAAAATATCTCCGGATCACCTAGAGTCAGACATCTTGGAATTTGAAGTCAAGTGAGCCTTAGGAAGCATCACTAAGAACAAAGCTAGTGGAGGTGATGGAATTCAAGTTGAGCTATTTCAAATCCTAAAAGATGATGCTGTCAAAGTGATGCACTTTATATGCCAGCAAATTTGGAAAATGCAGCAGTGGCCACAGGACTGGAAAAGGTCAGTGTTCATTCCAGTCCCAAAGAAAGGCAATGCCAAAGAATGTTCAAACTACCTCACAATTGCACTCATCTCAATGCTAGTAAAGTAATGCTCAAAATTCTCCAAGCTAGACTTCAACAGTATGTGAACTGAGAATTTCCAGATGTTCAAGCTGGATTTAGAAAAGGCAGAGGAACCAGAGATCAAATTGACAATATACACTGGATCATAAAAAGCAAGAGAGTTCCAGAAAAACATCCACTTCTGCTTTATTGACTATGCCAAAGCCTTTGACTGTGTGGATCATAACTAACTGTGGAAAATTCTTCAAGAGATGAATTACCTGCCTCCTAAGAAATCTGTATGCAGGTAAAAAGCAACAGTTAGAACCAGACCTGCAAATGGACTGGTTCCAAATTGGGAAAGGAGTACGTCAAGGCTGTATATTTTCACGCTGCTTATTTAACATATTTGCAGAGTACATTATGGGAAAAGCCAGACTGGATGAAGCACAAGCTAGAATCAAGATTGGCATGAGAATATCAATAACCTCAGATAGGCAGATAACACCACCCTTATGACATAAAGCAAAGAGGAACTGAAGAGCCTCTTAATAAAAGTGAAAGAGGAGAGTGAAAAAACTGGCTTGAAACTCAACATTCAAAAAATGAAGATCATGGTATCCGTTCCCATCACTTCATGTCAAATAGATAGGGAAATAATGCAAACAGTAACCGACTTTATTTTCTTGGGCTCCAAAATCACTGCAGATGACTGCAGCCATGAAATTAAAAGACACTTGCTCCTTAGAAGAAAATCTATGACAAACCCAGACAGCATATTAGAAAGCAGAGACATTACTTTGCCAATAAAGTCTGTCTAGTCAAAGCTACGATTTTTCCAGTAGTCATGTATGGATGTGAGAGTTGGACCATAAAGAAGGCTGAGTGCTGAAGAATTGATACCTTTGAAAGATGTTGTTGGAGAAGACTCTTGAGAGTCTCTTGGACTGTAAGATCAAACCAGTCAATCCTAAAGGAAATCAGTCCTGAATATTCATTGGAAGGACTGATGCTAAATCAGCTTCAGCTTTGAAGATCCAATACTTTGACCCCCTGATTGGAAGAACTGACTTATTGTAAAAGACCCTGATGCTGGGAAAGATTGATGGCAGGAGGAAAAGGGGATGACAGGACGAGATGGTTGGATGGCATCACCGACTTGATGGACATGAGTTTGAACAAGAGCCAGGAGTTGTTGATGGACAGGGAAGCCTGGCATGCTGCAGTCCATGGGGTGGCACTCAGACATGACTGAGCAACTGAACTGAACTCTAGTCTTCTTTTACCTTTGGACTTAGATTGGAGCTTACATTATTTTCTGCTAGATCTCCAGTTTGTAAATTGCAAAGTCTAGGACTTCTCAGACTCCATAATTGTGTGAGCCAGTTTCTTACAATAAATCTCTCTCAGCTTCTGTATCTACCTCTGTCACCACTTCTTTCTTCATCATATGAGGCCATAGCAAGAGGTTACTGTCTTCAAGCAAGGAAGAAAACCCTCACCAGGAGACATAATTGGCTGGCATCTTAATCTTGGAATTCCCTGTCTCCAAAACTGTGACAAGTACATTCTTACTGTTTAAGCCTGCTATCTGTGGTATTTTGATTTGACTATGACTTCCTGAACAGACTAAGACACTTAGGCACATGTCATTCCTGATTTAATAATTTATTAAGGGTGGAATGTGTATCTGTGCACTGAGCACATTCATTTCTACATAGTGAGATATCAGTAGCTATAAACTAGAATGATATGTGTTATCTTTATAATTTTCACTTTTTGAGACATTGTTTTTCAGTGCTGTTTTAAAGATTCTACTTTAATACTTTTCAGGATTTATATTCGTAATTAAGTCTGATTAAAAGCTTTACCTTAAAATATAGAATCAAATCAATGAATAAGAATTATTTATGATCAGTATATCCATGTTACAGAAACACATGATTCTAAACTAAAAAATTATACGTTAAAAATTCACTCTCTTAATTTATTTAAATATCTGAAAAAAGAAACAGAAAACCAATTAACCTATTGACATTTTTACAAATTTTTAAAGGTGACAGTTTCTTTGTAAAATGTTAATTATCGTGAAAAGAAATCTCTTCATAAACAGTAAATTAGAACTCCACACATTTAGCTTAGATTTTACATTGAAAGACCAGTTGAATGAAAATGAAATAACAAATATAGGTAGTTTTTATATAAGACAATCAATATTGTATCCTAAACACAGAAAAAATATATTAAGTCAACTATTGATAAGAAATTACAGTGGTATATTCTATGCATTAAACTATCAGAACTGACAGAAAAAGTCAATTATTTCCAGTGCTATATAAAGATAGAAACAAAAAAAAATTTGAAAATAAAAAACCCAGACAGTTAGGGAGGCTCATATAATGTGAAGCCATAGCTATGATTGAGGACATATGTATATGTCTGGAAGACTAATGTATTTCACATAAATATACAGTGAAATGTTTTTACTTTCAGAGGTACAGAAATAATAAGCCTAGATTTGGAATCAAACTGGTGATATTTAAAAGTAATTGGGATGGGGGACTTCCCTGGTGGTCCAGGGGTTAAGACTTCGCCTTCCAATACAGGACCTGCAGGTTCAATTTCTGGCTGGGGAGCCAAGATCCCACATGCCTAAGAGTCAAAAAATCAAAACATAAAGCAGAAGCAATATTGTAACAAATTCAATAAAGACTTTAAAATGGTCCACATCAAAAAATCTAAACAAAAAAGTAATTAGGATGTTGTATTTTATTTCTATCTGAAACTTTCACCCTAAGGCAGTCTTTTTCAGTGCTGTTTTAGAGAATGGGTAACTTAAAAAAAAAAAACGAATCACAGATGCTCTTAAACACAGTTTGAAAAGAATTGCTTGAAGGTATAAAGGAATGTAGAGAGTAAAGTATACATCTGGTGACTGCCATGGGTAAAAGTATTGTTGTCCTTTTCTGTGAAAGAATAATTTTTTTTTTAATTCTGACTGTTTCTTAATCTCCATATTCCATTTATAACATTAGGACAAACCATTATCTGTGTTCTGAAGTTGAGAGGACTAAGTAAAACAATGCATACCTCTTTAGCAAAACACCTAGAATAGAGAAAGTACTAAAGAAATATTTGCTCCTATTGAAAAAAGGAAAAGAAAATTAAACAGGTACATAGGGAATGATAAAAGCAAGAATTCACTGAATTTCAAGTAGATTTAAGGGAATTGTCAGTAAATTATAATTTATCAGTAACTGTTATTACTTTGATATTTTTTAAAATAATTAATACAGTGCAACCAGAATATTGTTGATCCAAAATAGCTATAACATAGCCATAAAACTTCAACTTACTGCATGAATTTTAACAACTGAAGATATCTGCAGACAGAATAGAGTCTCAAAACTTATTCTAGAACTTCTGTTTCATCAAATACATTGGCAAGAGAAAAACAGAGGAAAGCCAACTATTTAAGTATATTAACCTTATTATGTCATGTCTTTTATCATAATCTTATTAAAGTGGGCATTTTTTACTTTTCTGTTGCTTGATATAAGGCTAGCTGATAACTTATTTGTGATAAGAGTTCTGTTAGTTTTAAATTGGACATTTTGCTAGAATAATGCAAAAAAAAAAAAAAAAAACCTTCCTGTTTTATTTAATGTGTTCTCCACTTTCCTGAAATAAATTTGTAAATTTCTAATGCTATTTCTTCTGAAGATTGAATGTTTACTCCTTAAAAATATACAGGCTACTACTTGAAAAAGAGGTGATTTTATAATTGTGCTTGTGTGTATGTATGTGTGTGTGTGTATATATATATATATATATATGCAATATATATATATATACATAAAAGCAAATGCTGAATATTTTTACATGTTAAAACCAAGGGAATAGAATCTTTAAGGATAAAGAGTTTAATCACATGAGGCAATTAAATTATTTAGAACTCTAGGGACCTATTGATTTAAGCTGTCTTTTCATCTCTTTGAAAGACAGACACCAGCATGCCCTTAACGAAGATTGTTTGACACAGAAAATAAATGTCCAGAGTGCAACTGAAACCTAAAACTACCAGGGATCAATCACACATTGCACCATTTCTCCTAGGCCATGCACAGAGAATTATTGGATTTTTCTTTTTTTTTTTTAAGAATAAGAAGATTTAAAGGACAAAAACCAAAACTAGTGTTGAAATTCTCAGTATGTTTTTACAGAAAAACCCCTCAAACTTCAAAACTTCCCTAAGCTTGCCACATGCCTCTGAACCAAAGGTTCATCTTGAAAAAATTATATATGTATATATGCATCTATCTATCTAGCATCTATTATTTATATATATGCCGCTGCTGCTGCTAAGCCGCTTCAGTCGTGTCTGACTCTTTGCAACCCCATGGACTGCAGCCTACCAGGCTCCTCCGTCCATGGGATTTTCCAGGCAAGAGTACTGGAGTGGGTTGCCATTGCCTTCTCCCTTTATATATATATATATATATATATATATATATATACACACACACACACACACACACACATATATATATACATAAAATGAAGATATTTAATTTTGAGTATTTTTTTAATTTGATATTACTAATGAATTTTTAATATAAAACTGTTTACTTGTTGCCTAATAAAAATCATAATTCTTACTTGCTAAGCTATTGGTGTGACAAAATTTAGAGGAATATTTTGCAGGCAATTTTTCTTATTGCTATTCATCTTCCAGAATCACTTCACTCGATGCTCAATAAATATTTTTCAAATGCCTATTACATCCCCCACACTCTGTTAAATAGAGAGTATGTGAATATTGACCAGGAGACAAATGTTGACAAGAACATTCTTTTTCTCTTAAAGGGTTTATACTGTAATAGGAAAGACAAGTAACAAGAAGATAATTGAGATGCATGTACAATTTCAATATCTGATTCTGTATAAAGGAACTATGGGCTTCCCCAGTGACTCAGAGGTAAAGAATCTGCCTGCAATGCAGGAGATGTGGGTTCGATCCCTGGGTGAGGAAGATCCCCTGGAGGAGGGCAAAGCAACCCACTCCAGTATTCTTTTCTGGAGAATCCCATGGAAAGAGAAACCTGGTGGGCTACAGTCCACAAGGTCACAAAGGTTGTAACACGACTGAAGTGAGTCTGCACACACACACACAAAGGAACTGTAAGATTCTGTAAGAAACTATAAAGTAATACTTGAAAACATCTTGATTTGATGGAATGAAAGATCAAAGGTTTGGTTCTGGTTTTGGATGTGAATCTGAGCAAATTTTGAGACGTTTTCTTGCAGAGAGCAAATAAGAGTGTCAGTATGTATGTCTAGATCTTGGAGGAGAGTTCAAGAATAGAATTATAAATTTGAGAGTTATCTGTATATAGATTGGAATTAAAGTTGTGAAAGGGAAGGAATTGCCAAGAGTGACAAAATAGTAACAAAATAAAAAGGTCAAAGTACAGAGGGAACAAGTAACTACTTTATTTTTTTTTTGTATGATAGAAAAGAATAAAACTCTAAAGGGGTTCAAGGATTATTGGCCATTGAGGTGAAAGATAAGATGGGGAAGAGGGTACCTGGAGTTCACAACTACAGTTCTGTGATGGATAATCTAAAATAAATTCCAAGTCTTTGCCTAAGGTTTTTCTACTTCAAGTACAACATAAAATCAATCAGAAGCAGACATAACAATAAATGAGAGGAATCATGGTTATAAATTAGCTAAAAGAGATAATTAGCAATATGATGTTACAAAGAAATTGCCTTTTTTTCTGTTACTGTTCAGTTCTGTCATCTTCATATATGCTTAGTCCTTACCAGTCTCTTGCGTGCTTTCATTTTGCTCTGGTTTTTTTTTTCCTTTCATTTTCCTTGGTATATCAATGTCTTAGTGTAGTGCAAATGAAATACCGTATTTTATTCCTTCCAGTTTACTGTGGTGTTTTGTATTTTGGTTGTGTATTAAAATATAATCATACTATGTTTAAAAAAAAAAAGAGATAATTAACAAGATACAATAATCTTAGACACAGAGTTCATTTTGTTAGCATATGGATAGATACAAACCATATATTTGTGGAATCACAAATTTTGGATCAAGGAAAATATTTTGAATAATCATACTACATGCATGTTCATACACCTTCAGTGATGTCTTCTTAAACTCCCTAAAAATGTATGAGTTCACACTTCAAATGTAAGATTTAAAGAAAAAAAAATTATGTGTTATTTTAAAATATAATGTGATCACTTCCATAGAACTACATTTTGAGAACTCATTGCTTTTAACCTCCTAGCAGACAACTCAAGCAAAAATAGAAATTAAATCTCCTGAGATTTCTTTATACATTTTTCTCTGAAAATGTGCATTGTTTTAACATTCACAATTACTTGAGTCAATCATGTACATAAAAGGAAATAATTTGTTTTTAAAGCATTGCTTTTTTATGCTTGAAGGAAAATATAAGGCTGATAAAATGAGAAAGCATAAAGGCACTGTGCTCCTGTTAGAAGTCATCCTTAAAGAGCTATTTTAGATTGAGTAATAAATAGATAGACACTAATTGTTTTAACATAAAATTTCCAAGAGAGCCAGTTATCAAGTTATCCCTCTTAAATAGTGCAGTAGATATACAATATGCTATATGTGAGTTCTAAATTTTGGTTTGGTATGATTTGGATTATAAATTTAACTGTGTCCTAATTTCCGTGATCAAATCTCAAAGCTAGCTGACTTAGATTACAAATAGATAGCTTTAATGTTACATTTGAAAAATCTCGAGAATATACAAAAATGAAACAGCTAAATGTATTACAAAATATTACAAAGAGCATACAGATCTCAAGTACATACATATAATTTAAAGTTAGAACTATTCCAAAAATATAATGACCTGTCTTAGATAAAAGTGGAGTATGAATGGTTGGGTTTGTCCATTAATCCATCTATATGTTTAGGAAAATTTTAAAAGGAAATGAGTTCATTTCAAATTATAAAATAATTCTAAGTATATAAAACAAAAATGACATGTAACAATTTTTTAAAAGAGTTTCTTTAATCCCCTACTGGGAGAGTAGCAAAATTCATTCCTAGGGATGAATTGACTTTAATTAACTTTGTTTATTACACTTTCATTACTTAACAAAGTAGTCTCATGTCTTTGCAATAATTTCAGTTTTACTACACTTTTAATGACCAAGACATACATCCAGAGTCCCTCAAAGCACATTCAGAAATCTAATTCATGACGTGTAACATAATTTGCACAATCAATGTGGGACAAAAGAAATACTTGCTTAAAATGTAAGCCCTCAGATCCTCATTACTAAGGAAATTTGCCTGCTGCAGAGATGCATTTTGACCTCACTTATCAAGTTTATCTTTTTTACTGTAATAATACTTGTAATTGCACTAGGGTGACAGTCAAATTTAATTCCTAAAGAAGATGAACAGGACTTTAAATGGAAATGCCTCTGAAGCTAGAGTTTATGCAGTTTTACAGTTGAATGCAAAGCATTACATAAGGATATTCCCCATGGCCAAAAGTTGCCTCACAGCAAATAATCTTAAAGACTAAGCACAGGTTCCACTCCTCCGCCCTCCATTGGGCAATAGAGGACACAAGTTTCTTGAATCAGGAACCAAGGATACAGGAATGGAACACCCTGAGACGAGGACACTCAATATGGATTCTCTATTAGAACCTACTATACCCTTCTTCTCAGATAGGCACATTCTAGCTACATGACCTTTCCCAATCCAATGACAGAGCCCTGTAGAGGTCACTAAAACTAGATTCAGACCATGAATATCAATATTAATTAAGCATATTGACAACCTAGTATCAGCATTCCCTGAAACTTTCCTTGGATTCATGGGTACAAAAAGAAAAAAAAAAAAAATTAATCAATTTATTACATGCCTTGTCTAGGTGTCCATACTGTATCAGTACATTTCTGACTTTAACAAATCAGTCCAGGCTAATTCTAGACTATATTGCACATAATTTATTTGCTTTTTCTTAATTTGTATCTCCTTAGATAATCAGATATTGAATAAAGTATTTAGCTTGGATATCTTGATATTGTAAAGTATATTTTTATACTGTACACATAGATAGAGCTATACTACTTTATGCTATCATTGTCACCAGATGATGGAGCCTTTAGATTTATTTAGGTAAGTCTTTTGTCTTATTGGTAATTGTCCTAAATTCAAATAAAAATCAGATAAAAAGAATTGTTTTTGTTTTTGTTTTCCTTTTTGGTGATCTTGGTACAGCAATATGCAGTATTCACAACTCTGTCATCATCCTGTTAGTTCTTTAAGTTGTTCTTCGTTGTAATTCATCAGATTTGGCTCTTTTATGTTATATTTTTGGGGGCTCCAAAATCACTGCTGATGGTGATTGCAGCCATGAAATTAAAAGACGTTTACTCCTTGGAAGGAAGGTTATGGCCAACCTAGATAGCATATTTAAAAGCAGAGACATTACTTTGCCAACAAAAGTCCGTCTAGTCAAGGATATGGTTTTTCCAGTGGTCATGTATGGATGTGAGAGTTGGATGGTGAAGAAAGCTGAGCGCCGCAGAATTGATTTGAACTGTGGTGCTGGAGAAGACTCTTGAGAGTCCCTTGGGCTGCAAGGAGATCCAATCAATCCATCCTAAAGGAGATCAGTCCCGGGTGTTCATTGGAAGGACTGATGTTGAAGCTGAGACTCCAATACTTTGGCCACCTCATGCGAAGAGTTGACTCATTGGAAAAGACCCTAATGCTGGGTAGGATTAGGGGCAGTAGGAGAAGGGGACGACAGAGGATGAGATGGTTGGATGGCATCACCAACTCGATGGACATGAGTTTGGGTGACTCCGGGAGTTGGTGATGGACAGAGAGGCCTGGCGTGCTGCAATTCATGGGGTCTCAAAGAGTCGGACATGACTGAGCAACTGAACTGAACTGATGTTATATTTTTTTCCCTTATAATTAGAGAATTACACTTTTACATTTATATTTTTACCTCTTTGAAAGAATATTTAAGATATATTTTATATCACATGTAATAGAGTTCTCTCCCAATTCTCCACTCCTCAGAATTAGTATTATTTTTTTATGTGTGGAACAAGACTAAAGTAACATGGGTTTGTTTTACTGAAATTATTTCAAATATCTCCCAGCATGCTAAAGTTGGCAATATACATTTGTGCTTTAATTAAGTCAATGTTGTTTTTGGGTTTCCCTGGTGACTCAGATGGTAAGGAGTCCACCAGCAATGCAGGAGACCCAGTTTTAATCCCTGGGTTGGGAAGATACTCTGGAGAAGAAAATGGCAACCCATGCCAGTATTCTTGCCTGGAAAATCCCATGGATAGAGGAGCCTGGCAGATTACAGTCCACAAGGTGGAAAGGAGTCGGACACGACTGAGCGACTTCACTTTACATGTTAATGGAAGCTATAGAAAGTTGAGTATTTTAAGCTTAAACTGTGATGTGGGAAATCATGCTTGTGCTTAATTATAATCAGAGTCATTAAAATGTTTTAATCAATGAGTGTGGAGTATAGGTTTCCTGGGAGGTACAAAAAGATGAAAACAGTGTATTCACTCTTGCTTGAATATGTGATAGCAAACAACATAACATGCATGACCTTTGAAAATGAGGATTCTGAGTGAGAAAGGGCACTTTTCAAGGAAAAAAATAACTCTTTGGGACTTTTTTCCTTTTTACTTATTTTGTCTTTTAATGTTCTTGTGCCACTGGGGAAAATCAAGCCTTTTATCCCTCGTAGACTGAAACATCCATAATTCTCAGTTCTCCTGTGTATGCTCTCTTTGCTGTGTAAGTTTGCACATCCTGCTTTGGAAGACAGAATGTATTCCTTTGTCCCTTGCCTCCAGGCATGGCTATTTGACTCACTATTGCCTATAAAACGTATGTGAAAGTGAAGTGTGCCCATTTAGAGTCTGCAGTCTTGTACCTATGCCGTTTCCATGAATAGCAGATGCCCTTGCTAGCCTATTGGTATTAGTGACTCAGCAGCCAACACAGGCCCATCTATTCTGTAGAGATTTTAAATTGACTGAGTCAGTACAACCTCACTAATCTATCCATAGACATGTTAAAAATGTATATTATGAGGGTATTTAAATGAGAGTTTGTTTATTTTCCTGTTATGCAGCAAAGTTGATGAGTATATATATATATACATATCAGTTCAGTTCAGTCGCTCAGCCATGTCCGACTCTTTGCAACCCCATGAACCGCAGCACGCCAGGCCTCCCTGTCCATCACTAACTCCTGGAGTCCACCCAAACCCATGTACATTGAGTCGGTGATGCCATCCAGCCATCTCCTCCTCTGTCATCCCCTTCTCCTCCTGCCCTCAATCTTTCCCAGCATCAAGGTCTTTACCAATGAGTCAGCTCTTCACATCAGGTGGCCAAAGTATTGGAGTTTCAGCTTCAACATCAGTCCTTCCAATGAACACGCAGGACCGATCTCCTTTAGGATGGACTGCTTGGATCTCCTTGCAGTCCAAGGGACTCTCAAGAGTCTTCTCCAACACCACAGTTCAAAAGCATCAATTTTTCAGCACTCAGCTTTCTTTATAGTCCAACTCTCACATCCATACATGACCACTGGAAAAACCATAGCCTTGACTAGCCAGACCTTTATTGGCAAAATAATATCTCTGCTTTTTAATATGCTATCTAGGTTGGTCATAACTTTCCTTCCAAGAAGTAAGTGTCTTATAATTTCATGGCTTCAGTCACCATCTGCAGTGATTTTGGAGCCCAGAAAAATAAAGTCAGCCACTGTTTCCACTGTTTCCCCATCTATCTGCCATGAAGTGATGGGACCGGATGCCATGATCTTAGTTTTCTGAATGTTGAGCTTTAAGCCAACTTTTTCACTCTCCTCTTTCATATTCATCAATTCATATATATATGAATATTCATATTCATATATATATTCTTAATATTTAGTTTCTTCCTCACAAAGCCCTATCATTTTTCAATATTAGAGTCTAAAATGGATAGATTAAAGGGTAAAGAAATTAAAGGTAGGTAGGTCTGCAAATGTCAGGTGATTTTTATAAACGACCACATGTCAAGTCAAAATTACTCCTTTAGAAAATATATTAAAAATATTTGCTTTGTGTCTGTTCTTTCTTTTTCCAAAGGCAGGAGTGATCTTATCAAAACAAACAAACAAAAAATGTGTTTAAAATGAACTTATTTACAAAACAGACTTAGAGAATGAATTTATTTTTCCCTGTGGAGAAGCATGAGGGAAAGGAATACTTAGGGAATTTGGGATGGACATGTACACACTGGTCTGTTAGTACTTAAAATAGATAACCAACAAGGACCTACTGCATAGCATAGGGAACTCTGCTAAAAATTACATGGAAGCCTAGATGGGAGGGAATTTAGGGCAGAATGGGCACGTGTATATGTATGGCCAAATCCCATTGCTGTCCACCTGAAACTATCACAACATTGTTAATTAGCTATACCCCAATATGAAATAAAAAGTTTAAAAAAAATGCTAGTCAACCCCCACCTCGGCAAATGTGTTTATTGTAATCAAAATAAAATCTCAAACTTTTAAAAGGCCACTCTGTATGACCTGACCCAGGTTCTCTCCTCAAGCCTTATCTTAATCTATACTCTCATATTCATTATTTGTCCAGTCACATTGATCTCATTGAAATCCATCAAAAATTATAATGCTGTATCCCTTCCCACTACACAGTTTGCACTTCCCCCACCCTCCCTGAACAACTTAATTTTTCTAGATTTTACTGATATCTTTAAGCTATCACATGGTTCACTCCGTTTATCTTTTAGTTCTTGGCTCAAGTGCCATTCAGCATAGAGTTCTTGACTAGGACATCTAATATCAACCCTCTCCTCTCAGTCACTATCTCCCATGACCTAGTTTTATTGTCTTTTTAGCCCTTATCATTCTCTGACAATTATTTATTTGATTACTTATTGCTGTTCTCTCACTGGTATGTAAATCTTGAAAGCAAAGCTTTTAGTTATGTGTTTGTGCTCACACCTGTAACTATAAAGCTTAAAACTTTGCCAAATATAAAACATGTGCTCAGAAAAACTATACTAGGGAGTAGAGAAGTTGGAAAAGTTTAGTTGATGATGCGTAGATTATAATCCCGTTTTTAGTCACATTGCTGAACAAGGTTCAAACAGGTAGACAAACTATCTGTTGTCACCCAAATAGTTATGGCAGAAATTGTAACCCACATAGTTTTGACTCCATCTACGAGAAGGATTGGGGGCAGGATGAGAAGGGGACGACAGAGGATGAGATGGCCGGATGGCATCACCAACTCGATGGACATGAGTTTGGGTAAATTCCGGGATTTGGTGATGGACAGGGAGGCCTGGCGTGGTGCAATTCATGGAGTCACAAAGAGTTGGACACGACTGAGCGACTAACCTGAACTGAACTGAACTGAACTGATGGGTGATTGTATTTCCATCAATATTGCACGTGATAATTCCACGAACACTGAATAGGCTTGTTAGGGTACACAAGGTCAGATGTCTATGCTTCTCATTTCTTTGCAGTAAATGAAGATTTCAAAACATTTTGTTGAGAGTCATTTCTTTTTCTCCCATAAGGTGACTTATCCACATGGATGAAATCTACAAGCATCTCCAGAAATATAAAAATTCAATTATGTTTCATGTAATTAAAAAGCTATTTATTTTGCAATTAATAGAACATAATGAAGAAATAAATATTTCAGGAGTTTTAAAATATCTAGCTATATCATTTTCAAGAATTGGTATGTCATTCATTTAGATGAAGCTAAGGAATTTAGTGCAAGAGTGAAAGATTTAAATTTGTCTCATCGTGTTTTCTTTTACACCTGTATTTGGATTCTGTCACCAGGTGTCTTATCAAGTTGTCTTAAGTACAGCAATTAGAATCAGTCTGGGTTTTGGATTTTTTAAGATTAAAAGGTCAAAGTAGACAAGTCACTTGGAATTATAAATATGGCTTATCAGACTAGCCAATTTGTCTTCTTTTATTTTCAATTAAAAAATTAAATTAGAAAAAGTTTTAATGACACTGAAGGAAAGTATCAAATGCATGTTTGTTATCTTCTCTCTTTCATGAGCAAATAGATCTTCCTCTGTTAACTAAATGGTCTGCTCATTGTTCTTCCTTCTCTTTGAATACTTATTCCGTTTATAGTTGAGGAACTCATTCATCTTAGCTCACATTCTATCCTGACTAAACTTAGGCTCCAGTAAATGTATCAGGCTTCAAAGAATTTTCATTTGTGCATTTATCTACTTCTTAATATCAAATCTCATTCTTAACCCACCATCACTACATTGTTAAACTTAGATTGACATTACTCTAAAACATTTATTTTTTTCATCTGTTCTTTCCCCTAATTAATTTATCTTATTAGTAATGCTTTAAATTCTTTATCTGGTAAGTTTATTTCTCTTTCAGTATTTGTTTTTCCTGGAGTTTTGTTTTTTTTCTTATTTATTCAATTGAGACTACTTTTTTTTTTTTGGCTTAAATCTTCTGTCTCTATGAATTTAGATCAGTAACCTACTGCGTCTTGAAGGGGTTCCTTATGTGTGAGTTTCTTTATACAGTTAGTGTGTGCCTATTGTCTTTGGTGGAATTGCTGAATTTGATGTGAACAGAAGCTATGTCTTTCCTCAGGGGATTCTGACAGTTATCACCTTGATAGGCAGTGGGGTAGAAGATGGTGTGGCTAGGGCCAGAGCCAGGCAGATGGTGGGGCATCTCCTTTCTTCGGTGTTCATTACCTTCCTATCAGGGGTGATGCTGAATCCCAAGGTGATGGAGCTGAAGCCCCAAGTGTCTACAGCCAGCTGACTATGTTCCCTTTAAGTGTTTGTTCTCCCCTCTCCCAGCTCTGACACCTTTGCTCCAGAGGTTGGAACCCTCAGCTTGTGAGAGAGTATAGACTGTGGCAGGCCAATTAGAGATAGAGGTCTGGGCTGTTTCCAACAGGTGACCTGTGCAAGTGTCAGCGGTGGCCGCCCCCATTGCATCTGAGTCTCTTTCGCCCCTCATGGGTGATCACTTTCCCAAGCTTAGCCCTGCCCCCTACCTGTCTGTTGTAGAGCTGCGTCACAATGTAGGCAGGGCCCTCCTGGGCTCTCAGCATGCACTCGGACATGGGTTGGGGCTGTCTTGGCCACTGTCAGAGACTGGAGACCACCTCATGGTGTGCTCCTTGCGTGAATTCCAGCAGTGGCCATCCCTGCCCACTCTGATGCTGCCCATGCCAGTCACAGTCGCCTCTGTGTCCTGGGACCAGGCACTCTCCCTGTTCGAGGTAGCCCTTGCTCGGTGGTGAGCTATGACAGGAAGCAAGCGGAGCTAGAGTGTTCACTTGGCTCAGGCTAGATCATGCGTTGAAGTGGCAACAGGAAAAGGGCAGTTCCCTGTGAGTTTCCAGTCTATCTTTTCTGCCCTGCCTCGAGAGCCCATCAACACCCACATACTCCTCTCAAGCAGAGTCCAGGCTTCCGCAGCCCTCCTGTTGGCCCCAGTGACCCTCCACCCAACCAGGGCCTTGACAGGGGGTTGGGGGGGAGATGATCGCCTCTCTTTTGGACCCCAGGACAAGGGTGCCCCAGTATGTGACTCTAATTGATCACTCTGAGGGTGGATGTCCAGCCCTTTATTTTCTCTTTTCCTCTGAGTCGCCTTCCCTGGGGCACAGGTCCCAGTCTGATCCTTTCTCTTCCCTTCCTACTTATTCCACGTGAATATATCTTATAGCTTTGTTTGTAAATGGAGTCTTTCTGCCAGTTTCCAGTTTGTCGTTGCACATGTAGAGGTATTTTTGAATTGTTTGTGGGAGGAGGTGCCCTCCTCCCACACCACTATTTTCATCGATCCCCTCCCTTTGTCATTTATCAAAACTATTTATCAATAGTTGTAGCAATGTGTGTGGCTAAACACTTTCTAGGAAAACTGTATTAGAAAAGACTGTGACCATGAAGTGAAGTGAAGTGCTCAGTTGTGTCCGAGTCTTTGCGACCCCATGGACTGTAGCCTACCAGGCTCCTCTGTCCATGGGATTTAAGGGCTCACCAAACTGGCCATTCCATCCAGCAAAAAAAAAGAATTTGTGTTTATTTTGGATTTACAAGAAAGGCACTTACTACTATGTGAATCAATATCCTTAAATATATAAATGTTGGTTGCAGTATACTCTTTAAATAAGTGTTATTTATTATGTACTAAGAGGAAAATATGAGAATGTTTTCACATACACAAATAAGATTTGAGTTCAGGAATACATACTATCTTTTAGGGTAAATTAAAGTAAACTTTCCTGCCTCTCTCTTTGATAATATTAAGCAAAATTACTTGGAATTTATAATTTTAAGACTGATTTAATAACTTAGGTGTCTCAACTACTAGAATAATACTCCAACATTTTATATGAATCTCCTATAGTCAGAAAATAGATATCAAATGTCATTCGTGAATCTGAGGTTAATGAAGCCCTAGTGATTCCTATTATAGGTATTGATTTCCAAATTAACTAGGAAAGATGATAATTTATTTATTATGTGAAAATATCCCATTATCTGACTTCTGATCAAATTGAAAAATAAGCTGAATTTCAAATATCATTAATATTTTGTAATACACAAAAGTGATTGCAGCTTTCACTGTGGAGAGAGAAATTTCTGAAGTGCCACTATAATTTGAGCTTGTATTAATATTGGTCCGATATCCATCTGCTACATTAGAGTGCCTTAATCCAGTGCTTTTAAATGTGTATTTTACCACCTTTATAATGTGAAAACCTTCTTTAGAGCTTAAGCTCAATCTTCTGTTATAAAGTCACACTACAGTCATCACTTGAGTGTACTTAAGATGTTTTTCCCATTCTCGTATGGCTGCTGTGACTTATAATGCCCTTGCCCAGAGCAAAAATAAGCCTGTTGGATCTGTTTATAAATTTATTAGTTGATAGCCTCTTTTAGGACAAATAGACGTTATCTACATTGAACTAATTATCCAAACACAAACACACTTTATCTACATTCAGAACAGATTGTTTTTGGATTGAAGTAGTGCCCTTCTGACCCACTTGCATTGATTCCCACTAGTTTTACTGAAAATAATTGAATCATTTTGCCCTCCTTTTCTCTTTCTCATGAAAAGGATTTTTTTTTTCCTTGCTTGACAGTATAAATGCCATTTGTTTCAGAGTCATTATTACTAATTAAGAAAAGGCAGCTAGATAAAACATATTTAAGTTTTGAAAAGTGAAAATGTGTTCTAATATTCAAGGGTGCTTCTATTTAGGAGCAAGTACATTAACACAAAAACAAGATGTCATTCACATATCTAATTTTTCAAAAACAAAGGTGTGGTAAAATAAGTACTCCCACATCTTATTGTTGAGAATGAACAGTAATATTGTATTTAAGAGAACAATTTATATATGTATCAGTCAAAAAATATAATACACATAATCACTGACCCAGCATTTCCATTCTAGGATTTTATCTTAAAAAAATAATCATGTGTATACAAAATATGTTTTTATAAAATGCTTCATTGGAGCATTGCTTATATGAGCAAAAAAATAAAAAAAGGAAGAAAGAAAGAACACTTATTATAGAACTATTTACAAAAATCATGTTCAGTATTGTATTATTTATATAAACAGATGTAGTAAACCAATCTATGGAAATATAAGTAGGAATTAAAAAGAATGAACTTTTTGAATGATGAAGATTTCTATGAGAACTCAAATTACAAAATAATTGTCAGAATAATATGTATAGTATTACTTCTGGGGACAGGAATGAACTGGAGATTTTTTTTGTTTACTTTTTTGTAAATAGACCTTAGTATCTGATATTGGATTTTATCATATAATTGTAGATTTTTTACAGTGAACAAATATCAATGTAGAATTTTAACAAAACAATTAAAAAATAAAATAAGGTTTATTTATTAGTTTGTAAAATATAATTGCAGTATCAGACCGTGAATTTTAAATCATTATAACTGGGCTCAAACACATTTCTGTTCATCGAATGGGGAACAATTAAGTGGTGCTTCTGTTAGGTCCGTACCATTTCTGTCCTTTATTGTGCCCCATCTTTGCATGAAATATTCCTTTGGTATCTCTAATTGTCTTGAAGAGATCTCTAGTCTTTCCCATTCTATTGTTTTCCTCTATTTGTTTGCATTGTTCACATAAGGCTTTCTTATCTCACCTTGATATTCTTTGGAACTCTGCATTCAGATAGATATATCTTTCCTTTTTTCCTTTGCCATCCACTTCTTTTCTTTTCTCAGCTATTTGTAAGGCCTTCTCAGACAAACATTGTGCCTTTTTCAATTTCTTTTTCTTGGGATGGTTTTGATCAGTCTCATGTACAGTGTTACAAACCTCCATCCATAGTTCTTCAGGCACTCTGTCTATCAGATCTAATCCCTTGAATCTATTTGTCACTTTCACTGTATAATAGAAAAGGATTTGATTTAGGTCATATCTGAATGGTCTAGTGGTTTTCCCTACTTTCTTCAATTTAAGTCTGAATTTTGCAATAAGGAATTCATGAACTGAGTCACAGTCAGCTTCCAGTCTTGTTTTTGGCTGACTGTATAGAGCTTCTTCATCTTCAGCTGAAAAGAGTATCTCAATCTGATTTTGGTATTTACCATCCGGTCATGTCCATCTGTAGACCCGTCTCTTGTGTGTTGTTGGAAGAGGTTGTTTGCTCTGGCCAGTATATTCTCTTGGCAAACTGCTATTAGCCTTTGATCTGCTTCATTTTGTACTCCAAGGTCAAACTTGCCTGTTACTCCAGATATTTCTTAATTTCCTACTTTTGCATTCCACTCCCCTAAGATTAAAAGGACACTTTTTTTTTTTTTTTGGTGTTACTTCTAGAAGGTTTTGTAGGTATTCATAGAATCGTTCAACTTCAACTTCTTGGGCATTAGTGGTTGGAGCATAGACTTGGGTTACTGTGATATTGAATGGTTTGCCTTGGAAACAAACCGAGATCATTCTGTCATTTTTGAGACTACACCCAAGTATGCATTCTGGACTTGTTTGTTGACTATGAGGGCTACTACATTTCTTCTAAAAAATTCTTGCCCAAAGTAGTAGATATAATGGTCATCTGAATTAAATTTGCCCATTCCAGCCCATTTTAGTTCACTGATACCTGAAATGCCGATGTTCACTCTTGTCATCTCCTGTTTGACCACTTCCAATTTACCTTGATTCATGAATCTAACATTCCAGGTTCCTATGCGATATTGTTCTTTACAGCATCGGACTTTACTTTCACCACAAGGTACATCCACAACTGGGCGTTGTTTCCACTTTGCCTCAGCATCTTCATTCCTTCTGGAGCTATTTTCTACTTTTCTCCAGTAGCATATTCGGCATCTATTGACCTGGCTAATTCATCTTCCAGTGTCATATCTTTTTACCTTTTCATACTGTTCATGGGGTTCTCAAGGCAAGAATACTGAAGTAGTTTGCCATACTGTTTCTGACCTTTACTCAGCACAATAAAGAAGCAGCAGTATGGACCAGAAACAGAAGATATAAAGAAGAAGTGGCAGAAATACACAGAAGAACTATACAAAAAAGATCTTATTGACCCAGATAACCATGATGGTGTGATCACTCACCTAGAGCCAGACCTTTTGGAGTGTGAAATCAACTGGTCCTTAGGAAGCATCACAATAAACAAAGCTAGTGAAGGTGACGGAATTCCAACTGAGCTATTTCAAATCCTGAAAGATGATGCTGTGAAAGTGCTACACTCAATATGCCAGCACATTTAGAAAACTCATCAGTAGCCATAGGACTGGAAAAGGTCAGTTTTCATTCCAATCCCAAAGAAAGGCAATGCCAAAGAATGTTCAGGCTACCACACAATTGCATGCATTTCACATGAAAGCAAACATAAGATCAAAATGCCAACATCCCCTGGATCATAAAAAAAGCAAGAGAATTCCAGAAAAAAAAAAATCTATGTCTGCCTCACTGACTATGCTTTGTGGCTCAGAGCAAACTGTGGAAAACTCTTAAAGAGTTTGGAATCCCAGACCACCCTACCTGCCTCCTGAGAAACCTGTATGCAGGTCAAGAAACAACAGTTAGAACTGGACATGGAACAATGGACTGATTCAAAATTAGGAAAGGATTATGTCAAGGCTGTATATTGTCAGCCTACTTATTTAATTTATATGCAGAGTACATCATGTTAAATGCCAAGCTGATTGAAGCACAGGCTGGAATCAAGGTTGTCCAGAGAAATACCAATAATCTGAGATATGCAGATGACAACACGCTCAATGCAGAAAGCGAAAAGGAACTAAAGAGTCTCTTGATGAAAGTGAAAGAGGAGAGCGAAAAAGCTGGCTCAAAACTCAACATTCCAAAATGAAGATCATGGCAACTGGTCCCATTACTTCATGGCAAATAGATGGGGAGCAATGGAAACAGTGATAGACGGTATTTTCTTAGACTGCAGAATCACTGCAGCTGGTGACTACAGCCAATTTGAAGACGCTTGCTCCTTGGGAGAAAAGCTATGACAAACCTAGGCAGCGTATTAAAAAGCAGAGACATACTTTCCCAAAATAGGCCCATCTAGTCAAAGCTTTGGTTTTTCCTTTAGTCGTGTACAGATTTGAGATTTGGACCATAAAGAAGGCTGACCACAAAAGAATTGATGCTTTAGAACTGTAGTGTTGGAGAAGACTTTTAAGAGTCCCTTGGACAGCAATGAAATCAAAGCAGCCAATCCTAAAGGAAATCAACCTTGAATATTCATTGGAAGGAGTAATGCTGAAGCTGAAGCTCCAATACTTTGGCCACCTGATGCAAAGAGCCAACTCATTATAAAAGACCCTGATGCTGGGAAAGATTGAAAGCAGGAGGAGAAGCGGATGACACAGGACAGATGGTTGGATGGCATCACAGACTTGATGGACATGAGTTTGAAGAAACTCTAGGAGATGGTGAAGGACAGAGAAACCTGGTGTGCTGCACTCCATGGAGTCACAAAGAGTAGGACACGACTGAGCGACAAGGTGGCACTAGTGGTAAAGAATCTACTTCCCAATGCAGGAGACTCAAGAGTTGTGGGTTTGATACCTGGGTTGGGAAGATCCCCTGGAGGAACGCACCACAACCCACTCTAGTGTTATTGTCTGGAGAATCACGTGTACAGGGGATATAGTCCACAGGGTCACAAAGAATTGGACACAACTGTGGCGACTTAGCATGCACACATGGAGGAACCATTACAGTCAGCACATTTCTGCCAATGAGAAATAAATTTGTTTATTCCTATAGTTTAAAAACCCTTGCTTCAGGATTCATAGCCCAATTTATTCAACTTTTGAAGCATTGGTTGTTTGATGCACTGTTGGTTGTTATCCTAGAGAATAATTGGACCCTTACTGTTGACCAGTGCTGACTGCAGGCATTGCATTTTTTGGTGCATCTCATCAATTTGCTGAGCATATTTCTCAGATGCATTGGTTTCGCCAGGTTCAGATGGCTGTAGTAAATATGATGGGCAGCAGACCGCCAGTGACCATGTCCAGTTTTTGGTGGAAGTTTGTCTTTGAGAAATGCTTTGGAGATTTTTCTCAGTACAGCCACTGGGCTGGTCATTGCTGGTTGTATAAAATCCACTTTTCATTGTGTGTCACAATCCAATCTGATCAAGAAACAGTTTGTTGTTGTTGCATAGAATAAGAGAAAACAACACTTCAAATGCTGATTTTTTTTTGATTTGTGGTAAGCTCATGAAGCACCCACTTATCAAGGTTTTACACCCTTCCAATTCGCTTCAAATGCCAAATGACCATAGAATAGTTGAAGCTGAGTACGTCGGCAATTTCTTTGTGTAGTTTTAAGAGAATCGGCTTGGAAGATTGCTTTCAGTAGGTTGTTACCAATTTTCAATGGCCAGCCATTGCACTCCTCATCTTCAAGTCTCTCATCACCTTTGCAAAACTCCTCAAACCACCACTGCACTGTGCATTTGTTAGCAGTTCTTGGGCCAGATGCATTGTTGAAATCGCAAGTTGTCTCCGCTGCTTTACCACCAATTTTTAACTCAAATAAGTAAATTGCTCAAATTTGCTTTTGGTCTAACATAATTTTCCTGGTGTAAAATAAATATAAAATAAACAGCAAGTAATAGTTCAGTTCAGTTCAGTCGCTCAATCGTGTCCGACTCTTTGCGACCCCATGAATTGCAGCACGCCAGGCCTCCCTGTCCATCACCAACTCCCGGAGTCTACCCAAACCCATGTTCATCGAGTCGGTGATGCCATCCAACCATCTCATCCTCTGTCATCCCCTTCTCCTCCCGCCCCCAAACCTACCCAGCATTAGGGTCTTTTCCAATGAGTCAACCCTTCGCATGAGGTGGCCAAAGTATTGGAGTTTCAGCTTCAACATCAGACCTTCCAATGAACACCCAGGATTGATCTCTTTTAGGATGGATTAATTGGATCTCCTTGCAGTCCAAGGAACTCTCAAGAGTCTTCTCCAACACCACATTTCAAAAGCATCAATTCTTTGGCACTCAGCTTTCTTCACCGTCCAACTCTCACATCCATACATGACCACTGGAAAAACCATAGCCTTGACTAGACGGACTTTTGTTGGCAAAGTAATGTCCCTGCTTTTAAATATGCTATCTAGGTTGGCCATAACCTTCCTTCCAAGGAGTAAGCATCTTTTAATTTCATGGCTGCAATCACCATCAGCAGTGATACTGGAGCCCAAAAAAATAAAGTCTGACACTGTTTCCACTGTTTCCCCATCTATTTCCCAGGAAGTGACAGGACCAGATGCCATGATCTTAGTTTTCTGAATGTTGAGCTTTAAGCCAACTTTTTCACTTTCCTCTTTAACCTTCATCAAGACGCTCTTTAGTTCTTCTTCACTTTCTGCCATTAAGGGTGGTGTCATCCGCATATCTGAGGTTATTGATATTTCTCCCGGCAATCTTGATTCCGGCTTGTGTTTCTTCCAGCCCAGCGTTTCTCATGAGGTACTCTGCATATAAGTTAAATAAGCAGGGTGACAATATACAGCCTTGACGTACTCCTTTTCCTATTTGGAACCAGTCTGTTGTTCCATGTCCAGTTCTAACTGTTGCTTCCTGACCTGCATACAGGTTTCTCAAGAAACAGGTCAAATGGTCTGGTATTCCCATCTCTTTCAGAATTTTCCACAGTTTATTGTGATCTACACAGTCAAAGGCTTTGACATAGTCAATAAAGCAGAAATAGATGTTTTTCTGGAACTCTCTTGCTTTTTTGATGATCCAGCGGATATTGGCAATTTGATCTCTGGTTCCTCTGCCTTTTCTAAAACCAGCTTGAACATCTGGAAGTTCACAGTTCACGTATTGCTGAAGCCTGGCTTTGAGAATTTTGAGCATTACTTTACTAGCATGTGAGATGAGTGCAATTGTGTGGTAGTTTGAGCTTTCTTTGGCATTGCCTTTCTTTGGGATTGGAATGAAAACTGACCTTTTCCAGTCCTGTGGCCACTGCTGAGTTTTCCAGATTTGCTGGCATATTGAGTGCAGCACTTTCACAACATCATCTTTCAGGATTTGAAATAGCTCAACTGGAATTCCATCACCTCCACTAGCTTTGTTCATAGTGATCCTTTCTAAGGCCCACTTGACTTCATATTCCAGGATGTCTGGCGCTAGGTGAGTGATCACACCATCGTGATTATCTGGGTCGTGAAGATCTTTTTTGTATAGTTCTTCTGTGTATTCTTGCCACCTCTTCTTAATATCTTCTGCTTCTGTTAGGTCCATACCATTTCTGTCCTTTATCGAGCCCATCTTTACAGGAAATGTTCCCTTGGTATCTCTAATTTTCTTAAAGCAATCTCTAGTCTTTCCTAATCTGTTGTTTTCCTCTATTTCTTTGCATTGATCGCTGAGGAAGGCTTTCTTATCTCTCCTTGCGATTCTTTGGAACTCTGTATTCAGATGGGAATATCTTTCCTTTTCTCCTTTGCTTTTCACTTCTCTTCTCTTCCCAGCTATTTGTAAGGCCTCCTCACACAGCCATTTTGCTTTTTTGCATTTCTTTTCCATGGGGATTGTCTTGATCCCTGTCTCCTCTACAATGTCACGAACCTCTGCCCATAGTTCATCAGGCACTCTGTCTATCAGATCTAGTCCCTTAAATCTATTTGTCACTTCTACTGTATACTCATAAGGGATTTGATCTAGGTCATACCTGAATGGACTAGTGGTTTTCCCTACTTTCTTCAATTTAAGTCTGAATTTGGCAATAAGCAGTTCATGATCTGAGCCACAGTCTGCTCCCGGTCTTGTTTTTGCTGACCATGTAGAGACATTAGTATCATCCCTATTTCACATCTTCAAAAACTGGGACAAACAATTAACCTTCTAGCAAATTGTAATAGACAGATTAATGCTCAAAATTCTCCAAGCTAGACGTCAACAGTATGTGAACTGAGAAATTCCAGATGTTCAAGCTGGATTTAGAAAAGGCAGAGGAACCAGAGATCAAATTGCCAACATACGTTGAATCACAGAAAAAGCAAGAGAATTTCAGAAAAACATCTACTTCTGCTTCATTGACTACCCTAAAGTCTTTCACTATGTGTATCACAACAAACCATGGAAAATTCTTAAAAAGATGGGAATACCAGAACACCTCACCTGCCTCTATGCAGGTCCTGTATGCAGAAATCTGTATGCAGGTCAAAGAGCAACAGTTAGAACCAGACCAGGGCAATGGACTGTTTCCAAATTGGGAAAGGATCATGTCAGGAAATGGCAACCCACTCCAGTACTCTTGCCTGGAAAATCCAAAGGATGGAGGAGCCTGATAGGCTGCAGTCCATGGGGTCACTGCGAGTCAGACACGACTTCACTTTCACTTTCACTTTTCACTTTCATGCATTGGAGAAAGAAATGGCAACCCACTCCAGTGTTCTTGCCTGGAGAATCCCAGGGACGGGGGAGCCTGGTGGGCTGCCATCTGTGGGGTCGCACAGAGTCGGCCACGACTGAAGTGACTTAGCAGCAGCAGCAGCATGTCAAGGCTGTATATTGTCACCCTGTTTATTTAACATATTTTCAGAGTACATCATGTGAAATGCTGGGATGGCTGAAGCACAAGCTGGAATCAAGATTGCCAGGAGAAATATCAATAACATCAGTTATGCAGATGACACCATCCTTATGGCAGAAAGCAAAGAGGAACTAATGAGCCTCTTGAAAGTAGAGAGTGAAAAAGCTGACTTAAAACTCAACATTCAAAAAAAAAAAAGATTATGGCATCCATCCCATCACTTCATGGCAAATAGATAGGGAAACAATGGAAACAGTGACAGGCTTTATTTTCTTTGGCTCCAAAATCACTGCAGGTGGTAATTGCAGCCATGAAATTAAAAGACTCTTGCTGCTTGAAAGAAAAGTTTTGACCTACCTAGAGAGCATATTAAAAAACAGAGACATTACTTTGCCCACAAAGGTCCATCTAGTCAAAGATATGGTTTTTCCAGTAGTCAAGTATAGATGAGAAAGAAAGAAAGAGAAAGAGAGAGGGGGGGAGGAAAGAAGGAAGGAAGGAAGAAAGAAAGAAAGAGGAGTCGCTCAGTTGTGTCCGCCTCTTTGCAACTCCATGGATTGTGGCCTACAAGGCTGCTCCTTCCATGGGATTTTTCCAGGCAAGAGTACTGGAGTGGGTTGCCATTTCCTTCTCCAGGAGATCTTCCCAACCCAGGGATCGAACCCAGGTCTCCCGCATTGTAGGCAGACACTTTTACCATCTGAACTACCAGGATGTTATGGATGTGAGCGCTGGACTATAAAGAAAGCTGAGCGCAGAAGAACTGATGCTTTTGAATTGTGGTGTTGGAGAAGACCCTTGAAAGTCCCTTGGACTGCAAGGAGACCCAACCAGTCCATCCTAAAGGAAATCAGTACTGAATATTCATTGGAAGGACTGATGCTGAAGCTGAAGTTCCAATACTTTGGCCATCTGATGTGAATAACTGACTCATTGGAAAAGACCCTGATGCTGGGGAAGATTGAGGGCAGGAGGAGAAGGGACAACAGAGGATGAGATGGTTTGATGGCATCACTGACTTGATGGACATGAGTTTGAGCAAGCTCCAGGAGTTGGTGATGGACAGGGAAGCCTGGCATGCTACAGTCCATGGAGTGGCAAAGAGTCAGACACAATTGAGTGAATAAACTGAACTGAGATACTTTACACATTGCAAATTCACATAAAAGTCTCAGTCCCAGGTTACAGATGAGGAAATTGAGACTCTGAAAGATAAAGTAGTCTGTCTAAGATGAAGCAACTAGTATAAGCAGCCCAGGTATTTTGGGATCATGTTCTTCCTCCATGATATCTCACTTCCTCATAAATAATCAGTAAAACAGGGTGGGGTTTATTAATACTTATGTGTGAGACTTCTTATAACAAAGCAGTTTATGATATGAACTGATACACAATAAGAATCTTTCTTATAGATAATTTGATATCATTTGACCAGATTTATTAATTTATTTAAATATACAAAAACATGCAATTGACAGTAATGGACCTGATAAATGTTGTGGGTATTACAGATACACAAATAATGCATGTAGATCTGTATCTTTTTAGTGATGCACATAATGTGTTGAGGAGCAGAGATGTGGCAGAATCTAGTATGCATTGTAGCACTTATATCAGCCCATTTGCTTGTGCAACAGTCTAGATATTAATTTTATGATAAACTTAAACTTTCTCATGTTCCAAGGCTTACTAAGAAATGATTCTACATGTTTTATTTTATGAAATAATTTAAAATTTAGCCTCCTGGATTTATTTCAATTTATGTTGCTATTTCTGTGCACTTTCCTAAAGGCCCTCAAACTTGGCATGTTTACAATGGATAAAAATAGGGTGATTTTTGTGTGTGTGTGAGAGACACCTTGTTTAGATTTAGTGAAGTGAAGCTCAGATCAAATTGCATGCTGAAACAGAATTCATGTATACAAATTATGTACAGTGCCACAATTAACTTAGAATTGGATGCTCATTATCCTGCTGTTTTGTTCCATTTTTGTTCACATGTCAAAAAAATCAAATATAAATGCAATTACTTTCCAGGAGGAAATAAATGTCAGAAATTCAACATTCAAAAAGGCAACAATCACAATGCCAGATGACCAAAGAAATAACTTTCTGAAGATAACAGGCAAGCTATTAACCCTGGAGCCAGATCATCAAACCATTCAAAGAAATCTTAGATCAATGGGGGAGGGTTGCAGCAAGTATGACTTTATAAGGTAAATAAAATATATTAAAATCACCCCTTCTCAGGATGAGTATATGATTTTGTTAACCTCTATTCAGATCTCTCAATTTTTAAAAATTATTTATTTATTCATTTTTGGCTGTGCTGGGTCTTTATTGCTTCATGGGCTTTTCTCTAGTTGCAGCAAGTGGGGGCCACTCACTAGTTGCAATGTGCAGGCCTCTCAGTGCAGTGGCTTCTCTTGTTGCAGAGCACGGGTTCTAGGGCACGCAGGCTTTAGTAGTTGTAGCATGTGGGCTCAGTAGTTGAGGTTCCCAGGCTTTAGAACACAGGGCCAATAGTTCTGGGGAATGGGCTTAGTTGTTCAATGGCATGTGAGATCTTCCTAAATCAGGGATCAAACCTGTGTCTCCTGAATTGGCAGGTTGGTTCTTTATCACTGAGCCTCCAGGGAAGCCCTGAAACCATCAGTTTGATGGCAACTGCATAATAGTTAAGAATTTCTGCCAAATTAAAAGTGCTTTTTAAAAGCCCCAACTCTCCTAAGTCTGTGCTGTGTTTGTACTGCCATATTGGTCATACGAAGTCTTTATCTCTTTATAGCGAAAGACAATGAATCTGTTCTTAAAATAATATACCATTGTTGTGTCTCTAGGTTTTAAGTTGAAGAGGGGAGCTAAACTGGGTGCTAAAATATTGTAATGAATATCAAAACTTCCCTAAATAGTTGAATTCAACTTGTGAAATTAAGCTTTTATTTGTAATGATTATGAAGTATACATGCACATGTATAGAAGTGCATTCAGAGCTCCATTAAGCAGTTAACCAAAACAGCTGCTAGAAGGAAAACATCAAAACATTTAATAAGCATTTAACAATAGTTTTTGCTTACAAATTCTGTCAGACATATGAAAGTGTAGAAAGTAGAGGGACTTTAGAATTTCTAGAATCCAACCCTATTATTTCACAACTTAATAAATAAAAAGCAACACACAAATACACACACACACACACACACACAATACACTCTTGAGCAGCCATACCTTCTAAAGTTTTGTTCTGAAATTGACTAACACAAATGCAGAGATAGACACTATGATCCCTTCTACATTCTTCATTAAGGTACCTTTTCTTCTATTTGCATACGAATATTCATTAAATTGGAGAAGGAAATGGAAACTCACTCCAGTATTCTTGCCTGGAGAATCCCAGGGACAGAGGAACCTGGTGGACTGCCGTCTATGGGGTCGCACAGAGTTGGACACAACTGAAGCAACTTAGCCGCAGCAGCAGCATTCATTAAATCCCGTGTCTTAGGAATCTATTATTTTCTTAAAATACGCAAACAGAAAGTCTAAAATAGGAAAACATAAGCAGAATGTCACTTCTCATTCTAGAAGCCATGTTGCAGTAATCTGCAGGACTATTGAAGAACAACAGTTTTGTGGAGAGTTAAATGGTGCCCATCAGTGTTTTAATATCTCAGAAGCTTGCTGAATAAGTTTCCAATCTTCTTGTAGAATTGCATGTGTTCTAGCTTGTGTTTCCTTAAGATAGGTCATAAAAATATCCTAGATTATATGAAAGTCAAACTCAGGAATTAAAGCCACAAAGGGATCTGTCAAAGTGTGCTGTGCTGCACATTCCTAAATAGATTAGCAAAAATCGCCACTTTTATTATTTATAAAGAGAGAATTGTTGGCATTATAATTATTCTGACTGATGGCATCTTTACCCTTCATAATGATATTTTTGGATATTTGTGAAGCAATACTTTACATTTTGAATAACTGTCTCACATAAAGTGTTTTTATGCATAATTGCCTATTATTCTACTGTAAAGTATTGTTTGTTTTATACATCTATTCAAGCATATAAAATAAAAGTTTTCCACTATGAAGAGTTGAATGCTTTTTGCATTTATGGACCCTTACAAATCATAATCTGATTTCAAAGCTATACTAAGATTTAAAATTTTAGGTTTTGACATATGTTCAAAGACCCATGGTTCCTTAAATTGGAATATTAAGCAACTTAATAGCTAACTGATATAGTCTCCATACTGAGCATTTTATTTTATGTTATGGGAATAACCTGTAGATGTTGTAAATCTGGGTATGTCCATACCAATGTCTTCCATTCTGGTTTAAGATTTCCTTCTAAATGTGTGCTTTCATACGCTGATTTACAAATTAAAATTAATAATTCATCTAAGTGATCAGGATATATTAAATACATACCCACAGTACAGGATTATTAAACTGTGATATGAAAATAAACATACTTTCACTTACATTTTAAATTTTCTTTACAAATGTGTAACTTGTGATGTTTGTTGAAACTGCATATCAATTTCTGCTGGCTACTCTTCAACAAACTGAAAATTGGCTAAATCCCGATGCACATAATAACATGAAATATTTTTCACTGAGTTAAAACAAATTGAGGTCAGCAGTACCACTACTACAAAGATGTGGCTCTAATCATATTATATGTCATGGTTGATGTACTTCAGCATGGAAAACAGCTTGGAATTTATGTAGTCAAGATGATCAGTGAATAGGGCAATATTACTACTATCCTGGATTGCCTGCTATAGAAAAAAGTGTGATCATTTCAAATAGAGTATTCAGGATATGTTTTGAAAAATATATTTAATCTAGAGTATTTCAGAATAAATCTCTCTTACAAAGTTGAGGTTATTTCTTAATAATGTTACCATGAAGACTTGAATGCTATCAGTAACATTCAGTAGCTTTACTTTTCTTATATCTTATGTGAACTACTATATTTGTTATACTACAGATATGTCTTATCTCAGAATTCACAGACATTATACCATAATATTTCCATGAATAAATGTTTGTCAACCTGAACTTTTAGAGATTATTATTAAAAAGAGGTGATGTTTTGTCATACATAATGGTTATATTCAAGAAGTTGGGTTAAGGAAATATTTTGACAAACTAATAGAAGATAGGCATATCACCATGGTTTCTCAAGTAGTTTGTATTAAAACTGAAACCTTAAATTAGATTGCACTCTTCTCTATATTCATCTTCATCTCAGTGAAAAAGTAATTCAGCTAAGAGATGTTACTGCAAATATAGCATTTAAGTGATTGTCAGATTTTTATTCTTTTGATGCTAAAAGCACCAGTTTTATTCAATATCATTAAATAAAATAAATTTTATATTTATTTTTATTATTATTTTATGAATCTTTATACTCTATAGCTTTCATAAATAATTTGATAGAAAAGAGCATAATATGTCAATTTGTTAGTATCATCAGTATAAAATATAGTAAAATCTTGGTCATGCAAAAATTCATTGGTGCACTGGCATAATTCTATCAACTATATCCAAATTCAAGGGATGACAGCACTGACAGTGAAGCTCACCCTCGAGGGTATTTAGAAGAAAATCTATCATCTGTAAACCTAAAGCGATAACAGCCATTAGCTACAAGGGATGTGGATGTGCTCCTTGTCAATTTTCCAAAGGAGAAAATGCATTTACTGAAAAGATAAACTGTAACTGTCAGGTAGAGAAGACAGTCTTACCTTTGATGAGATTGACCATGAAAAAGTACAGAAAGATTAGTGTTCTAGAATGCTTTGCAGGATTATTGGATATTTTTGTTTAAAACAAATTTAACTCAGTATTATATACTTTGCTTCAGCAGAGAGTAAATATGCCTTAAAAAATCAAAAATATCTTAAAATCAACAGTTTTTTCATCTAAAACAAAAATCATATACATACATGGACATGCAAAAAACAAATGAATGACTGAAGACTTTTCTCTGCAAACAAATGCTCTCTCAATTTTACAGGTCTTAAATTTAATCTAGTTACACTTTATGATTTTTTTTTAAGAACTAGTTGGTCTTAAGCTGATCTTTGTATTTTCTAGCCTTTCCCCCATGTGAAGTTATGGTTCATTTCAGCATATCCTTAAAGAATTTATTCTGCCTGCCACCCCTGTGTCATCTCATGTTAGTTCAGCAGCCAGCAGCTGTTGGGCATCTTGCTGTCATCTACCCTACACACATCTCCTGAAGCAGAGCTGTGTTGTGACAAGAATCACTTATCACTGACTGCTTTCCAGGCCTGCCTTTTGGATAATCATGTTGTGTCATTTAAAGTTAATATGAGCACAGTTTATGATTGAAGCTTATGAAACAGCTTTGAGAACCAAATATGTCTATGGAGTGTCAATGATTGTTTTGTTTCTTCCTTGCTGAAACATAACAGATATAAAACCGACCTCTCCCAACTGCCTTATCTATAGTAGGACAGTAAGTGTTTTGAGTTACCAAAAGACTTTTCCATAAAAAGCTTTAGATGACCCATAACAAACATCCTGGCCTAACTATTATGAAGGACCTTCCAGATTCTGTGTTATTTGTGCAACTTACAGCAGGGTGTTCCACAATATTTTGCCTATCTCCCCCATTTTTTGCCCATCTCCCAAAAAAGGCTTCCCTCGTGGCTCAGATGGTAAAGTATCTGCCTGCCATGCAGGAGACCTGGGTTCAATCCCTGGGTCAAGAAGATCCCCTAGAGAAGGGAATGGCAACCCACTCCAGTATTCTTGCCTGGAAAATCCCATGGAGACAAGAGTTACGGGGTTGTGAAGAGTTGGACACAACTGAGTAACTAAGCACAGCACAGCACAATATCATGGATATTTTAGGTAAATTATATTATTATGATTTTAAAGTGAATTGAAAAAAAGGAAAGTGTTTCTGATTTCCTTAAGGAGATAACTCATACCTATTATCAGGGTCTGAATGAGCCCCAATGGCTCGGCAGGTAGAGTTTGCCTGCAATTCAGTAAATGCAGGAGATGTGGGTTCAGCTCCTGGGTCCGGAAGATCCCTTGGAGAAGGAAATGGCAACTCACTCCAGTATTCTTGCCTGGGTATGCCATAGACAGAGGAGCCTGGTGGGCTACAGTCCAAAGGGTCTCAGAGTCAGACACAACTGAAGAACTAAGCAAAGCACAGAAAGCACTACTATTGGGGTAATTAGCATTGAGTTGACTTAAATGTGTGAAAATAAATTTACTGTGTAATGATGTTGTTAATTCCTTAGAATAATGGACATTGGAATTAAATGTGGGTCATTCCTTAACTTTCTAGGAAAAAAAAAATAGACACTGATAGACACACAATTTTCCATTCTTCTATTACTACTATTGAGTTCAGTTCAGTCGCTCAGTTGTGTCTGACTCTTTGCGACCCCATGAACCATAGCACACCAGGCCTCTTTGTCCACCACCAACTCCCAGAGTTTACCCAAACTAATGTCCATTGAGTTGGTGATGCCATCCAATCATCTTATCCTCTGTTGTCCCCTTCTCCTCCTGCTCTCAATCTTTCCCAACATCACGGTCTTTTCAAATGAGTCAGCTCTTCGCATGAGGTGGCCAAAATATTGGAGTTTCAACTTCAACATCAGTCCTTCCAATGAACACCCAGGACTGATCTCCTTTAGGATGGACTGGTTGTATCTTCTTGCAGTCCAAGGGACTCTCAAGAGTCTTCTCCAACACCACACTTCAAAAGCATCAATTCTTTGACACTCAGCTTTCTTTATAGTCCAACTCTCACATCCATACATGACCACTGGAAAAACCATAGCCTTGACTAGACAGACTTTGTTGGCAAAGTAATGTCTCTGCTTTTTAATATGCTGTCTAGGTTGGTCATAACTTTCCTTCCAAGGAGTAAGCATCTTATAATTTCATGGCTGCAGTCACCATCTGCAGTGATTTTGGAGCCCAGAACAATAAAGTCAGCCACTGGTTCCACTGTTTCCCCATCTATTTGCCATGAAGTGATGGGACCGGATGCCATGATCTTAGTTTTCTGAATGTTGAGCTTTAAGCCAACTTTTTCACTCTCCTCTTTCACTTTCATCAAGAGGCTCTTTAGTTCTTCTTCACTTTCTGCCATAAGGGTGGTGTCATCTGCATATCTGAGGTTATTGATATTTCTCCCAGCAATCTTGATTCCAGCTTGTGTTTCTTCCAGCCCAGTATTTCTCATGATGTACTCTGCATATAAGTTAAACAAGCAGGGTGACAATATAGAGCCTTGACGTACTCCTTTTCCTATTTGGAACCAGTCTGTTGTTCCATGTCCAGTTCTAACTGTTGATTCCTGATCTGCATACATGTTTCTCAAGAGGCCAGTCAGTTGGTCTGGTATTGCCATCTCTTTAAGAATTTTCCACAGTTTATTGTGATCCACACAGTCAAAGGCTTCAGCATAGTCAATAAAGCAGAAATAGATGTTTTTCTGGAACTCTTGCTTTTTTGATGATCCAGCGAATGTCGGCAATTTGATCTCTGGTTCCTCTGCCTTTTCCAAAACCAGCTTGAACATCTGGAAATTCACGGTTCTTGTATTGCTGAAGCCTGGCTTTGAGAATTTTTGAGCATTACTTTACTAGCATGTGAGATGAGTGCAATTGTGCCATAGTTTGAGCATTCTTTGGCATTGCCTTTCTTTGGGATTGGAATGAAAACTGACCTTTCCCAGTCTTGTGGCCACTACTGAGTTTTCCAAATTTGCTGGCATATTGAGTGTAGCACTTTCACAACATCATCTTTTAGGGTTTAAAATAGCTCAACTGGAATTCCATCACCTCCACTAGCTTTGTTCATAGTGATACTTCGTAAGGCCCACTTGACTTCACATTCCAGGATGTCTGGCTCTAGGTGAGTGATCACACCATCATGATTATCTGGGTCGTGAAGATCTTTTTTGTATAGTTCTTCTGTGTATTCTTGCCACCTCTTCTTAATATCTTCTGCTTCTGTTAGGTCCATACCATTTCTGTCCTTTATTGAACCCATCTTTGCCTACAGTGTTCCCTTGGTATCTCTAATTTTCTTGAAGAGATCTCGAGTCTTTCCTATTCTATTGTTTTAGTACTATTACAACTTTGTAAAAATAAAAGAGTTCACTACAAAATCTCTAGAATGCACTGAGATATATTGCTATTTTGTGTACTCTGGCCTTTGAAACCTTATATTTATAGATGGGAACAACCAGCTACTTACAGGGCTAAAGTGGTCCATAGTCACTATATTAACAGACTTTGAGAACCATAGGTTATATATCAGTTATGCATTCAGGCAGGTATAATATCTACCCACTCCATAGTTGTACTTTGGAAATAAAATATGTAATATGGAAGGTAACTGATGCAGAAATAGTGAGTTATTTCTGTGAAATAAGATAAGGTAAAGCCACAATGAGGGAGAATATTTTAAACAGAATTGAGAAAATGAGAAATTTAGTTATAAATAGAATCATAAGAACAACTGGAGGGGTATAAGAGACACTGAGAGGGATTCTTTTGTTTCAATTTGAACAATCTTTACAGCTAAGTTAAATGACTTGATTGAGAGAAAGAAAGAATATTTCAGCAAATTTCCAATAGAATAATGATGAACATACAATATAATATTTAGCACAGATTAAGAACAAATAAAGCAGTTTATAGCCTCTGCCCACAATACAATTAGGAGAAGAATACAGTAATTTCAAACTTTATGTCCATATGGAAATGAATTGCCAGATCCATCCAGCTAATTCCAGAGCCTAGCATAGAGGTAGAAGTTGCACAAAAAGGAGAGGAAGTGATAGGTGGCTGAGGAAGTGAGAACACAAATGATACATTTCAGTCACTCAGTTGTGTCTGACTCTTTGTGACCCCATGGACTGCAGCATGCCAGGCTTCCGTGTTCATCACCAACTCCCAGAGCATGCTCAAACTCATATCCATCGAGTTGGTGATGCCATCCAACCATCTAATCCTCTGTCTTCCCCTTCTCCCCCTGTCCTCAGTCTTTCCCAGCATCAGGGTCTTTTCTAAGGAGTCAGTTCTTTGCATCGGGTGACTAAAGTATTGGAGCTTCAGATTCAGCATCAGTCCTTCCAATGAATATTCAGGACTGATTTCCTTTAGAATTGATTGGTTGGATCTCCTTGCAGTCCAAGGGACTCTCAAGAGTCTTCTCCAACACCACAGTTCAAAAGCATCAATTCTTCACCACTCGGCTTTCTTTATGGTCCAACTCTCACATCCATACATGACAACTGGCAAAACCAAAGCTTTGACTAGATGGACCTTTGTTGGCAAAGTAGTGTCTCTGCTTTTTAATATGCTGTCTAGGTTTTAATATGCTGAGGAGATCAGTGGCCCAGAAGGTGAGAACACAGATGATACAATTCTCAGTTAAGTAGAATGGAGAGAGTGAGGGAGAGAGGAAAAGGGAGAGAGACAGATAACGGGTTTCAACAAAATGTTAACAGTGAGCAAAGCTAAAGCTCGGTGAAGTTGTGATCATTGTACTGCTCTTTAAACTTTGCTTTAGTTTTAAAATTTGCAAAATACAAACTGCGAAAAGTAAATCTGCAGCATTGCTGCATATTGTTTGCTTTAAATTGTATAATGATAATACAATGTTTTGCTGTTAAATCAATGTTTACTTCTTTTCCTTTATAAGCATATAATGACCAAATTGACCTGTGAAGGATATTACAATTGTCTTATATTGTGAAATCTGTCGGTTTTATTAGAAATAATAGTTTTATTAATGTGATTTCAATATTTATATTCCCAAGATCAATTTATGAATTGCACTCATATTTCTCAGACAATGCCCCTTTAATCAGTAAAATAGAATTAATTTTTTTTTGGTATATTACTGTGTGAAATAATTATAATTTGTAAAATAAGCCAAGAATTATCAAAATCTGATCTCTCTGATCTACATATCAGAGTAATTTATATAATAGCTTGACCAGTTCATTCCACTTAGGACACTGAACAAACCATTTTCCAATAATTTCTATTTTCATAGGCTCATCTGTCATTATGTCTTCTTAGGAAAAGTTGTTTATTTGTGAAACAGACCATGTTTATAAGTCCTGGGAGTAAGTTCAAATAATCCTTTACATGTTTCCAGCTCACTGTGCACAACAGATTGAAATGTTGAGAAACATCTAAGCTGAAGTTTGTTTCTTTAGTGTTCAATTACCTCAAGATATGGTGAGGTTTTAATAAGTAAACAAACACGATTCTTTAAGGAAAGTAATAAGATGAAAACAATCATCCTCAAGGAAGCTTCTTACAGCCCACTATGCTTATAAAACTGTTTTATCAGAAACATCAGTAATGTTTTAACCATTAAGCATGTGTTTATACTGAACAAAGCTGTAGCGACATCAATTCATGAACAACTTAATGCTTCTAACCACTCTAGAATAGGGTGCCTGGGGTTTAGTTAGTCTCTTTGCTTTTCCTTCTTGGGTATATTTTTGAGTGATAGAACAATTTGAAGCTAGAAGAGATTATTTCGTGGGATCTTGATCTCACCATAATAATCATAGCGAACGCAGTCCATAGGTTTAAATCCCAATTGGGTCAACAGCACGGTTCTGCTTTAGTGTTAGATACATTAATACTGTGTGCATGGCTCTCTAGGAGACTTTGAATACATTTTTCAAGATGGCTACGTGAAAAATCATGGTACATTTTCAAGAAATAGCAGGACTGCTTTCCTTCCTTGGGAGAAATATCAATTGAAATGCTGAACAAATAAAGCTAGTCAAATTCTGAATATTAAAGAGTTTAGAAGGGTGAAAAGTTAGATTATTTGCCAAAAACCAGTGCAGAACCGTAAGTATGTATTTATATAATAGGAGGCTTCCCTTGTGGCTCAGATGGTAAACAGTCCACCTGCAATACAGGAGACCCAGGTTCAATCCCTGAGTCACGAAGATCCCCTGGAGGAGAGCACGGCAATCCACTCCAGTATTCTTGCCTGGAGAATCCCATGGGCAGAGAAGCCTGGTGGGCTACAATCCATGGGGTCGCATAGAGGCAGATATGACTGAGCAACTAACACACACACACACACACACACACACACACACACACACAGAATATAAACATGTGAAGTTAAAGCAAAATGCAGTGATGAGCAATACAAATTGTACCTTTTGAGTACAAAGTGACTAGCAGAAATGCTAAATTCTTAAAATGGCCTGATAAATATAATATAGAAGCTGTAAAATTTTCTGTTTCAATTTTGCTCAACCTAAATTTACATAGCCTCCATTTCCTTGGGAATGATACTACTTAGTGGAAGATAAAGAAAAGATTTTCAAAAAGGAAAACAAAACAAAAAAGCAGGATGAACCAACATTACGAACAGTGTAGCAATTACCTAGGCATGTGAAGTGAAGGAGAGAGAAAAAGGTCTTTGTGAATATTACATGAAACTTATAAGAACATTATGTAAAAATGTTGCAGAAAAAGAAATGTGGGGTTGGCAGTTTGTTGAAGCAATTTAAAATAGATAGCCTTGAATTTTTGATACCATAGGTTATTCTGGCATGTTTTTCTGCTCCACACACAAGACTTTCTCTTGCTCGCCAACTTCTCATTGGCAGCAATTCACTCACTCTCTCTTTTTAGACCCCTATACACATGTAAACAGTAGTGAAGAAGCACAGAGCTTTTGTTCATGTGTTACATCCGTTGATAATCAGTGCTTAAGAAATTAAAACAGAGAACTTTCAAACTATTGTATTATCACTTTAAATAGCATAAATCTAGTATATTTTAACAAAAAAAAAATTTTTAATGAAAAGTGGCAATATGTCCCAGAAAAAAAATGTGAAAAAACACATTTTTATGTTTTGCAGATTTCTTTAATGTCTTGGTAAATAGAAGACATCAAGAATCTCTGTTTCTCCATCCTATGTATGTGGATTCATCCCTCTTACAGTCTTGGGAAACCTCAACTCCATACTCTTGAGAGAATGAAAGTGAAAAGGCACATAACATTTCAGGATTATTTTGGAAAGAATTTTGACCTTGCAAATTCTCTCAAAAATCCCAGAGAACCCAGAGGTCTCGAGACCATATTTTAAGAACTGCCACCCCAAGAAACAAGTTTAATGAAATATACATTTGCTGCATTTGTTTCTTCCTTTAGGCACACGTTCTCCTGGACATGAGGGTTTTCTGTTTTCTGTCCAACTTGATCTAACCTGTAATTATCCAAACCTCAAGAGAAATGAAACTCAGCCTTAATCATCAAATGTAAGTTCAGTTCAGTTAAGTCACTCAGTCATGTCCGACTCTTTGCAACCCCATGAACCACAGCACGCCAGGCCTCCCTGTCCATCACCAACTCCTGGCCATGGCCATCGAGTCAATGATGCCATCCAGCCATCTCATCCTCTGTCGTCCCCTTCTCCTCCTGACCTCAATCTTTCCCAGCATCAGAGGCTTTTCCAATGAGTCAGCTCTTCGCATCAGGTGGCCAAAGTATTGGAGTTTCAACTTCAACATCAGTCCTTCCAATGAACACCCAGGATTGATCTCCTTTAGGATGGACTGGCTGGATCTCTGTGCAGTCCAAGGGACTCTGAAGAGTCTTCTCCAACACCACAGTTCAAAAGCATCAATTCTTCACCGTCCAACTCTCACATCCATACATGACTACTGGAAAAACCATAGTCTTGACTAGACAGACCTTTGTTGGCAAAGTTGGCAAAGTTCTGAAAGTTGAGCTTAGTGTCAAACAAAAATAATCAAATTTCCTATAATGATTGCAACTGTGATAGATTAAAATTGTTAGATGAACAGGCAACTAATTAGCCTGTAACAGAGTTTACAGTAGAATCTCATATTGATTTAAGGACTTCTAATTTCAGTTTCATCAAAAATATAAAGAGCCACCTTTTCCTGAAAGACAAAAATATCCAACAGCCATGATTAAAAAAAAAAAGGAACAGAAAAAATGGTCTTTTAAGAACACTTCACTTTTTACAAATAGTTCCTATAAAACAGACTTCACTTTATTAAGATTCAAACCAATAAAATGCATAAAGAAGAATAAAATAAACACATAAAATTGAAAAAATGTATAAAAATCTTTCATAGTTTCACCAGATAAACAGAAAACATGAAACGTAGCATACAATTATTCAACAAAAGTACTGAAAAGATAGAAATACACAGTCAAGAGTAAAGAATGTTTGCTTTTATAAAAAGTGAAAAGTAAGGAAAGAAAATTTGATTATAGTATCAGTAATTTATGCTACCAATTAACCTACAACTTTTAGGTTGAACTTCCTCTACACAGTTGACACAACTAAGTTAAATTAATGATTGGTTATCTCAAGATTTGATAAGTTATATGTATATATGTTCATGGATCTTATCAAGATATATAGGGTCTTTGATACATTATGCTGTCCAAGATTTTTGTATAACTGAAGTTGGACTACCTTTGAGAGAAAATCATAGTATTAACTTAGGGAAAGCTATTTAAATGTATATATATATATATATATATATATTTTTTATATTGATATTCATAACATTAAAGCTGCACCTAGGTGCCAAGGTTGTATTAATTTGTTCTGGTAAGCGTATCTCATCTAGAAGAGCAGCTTCAATTAACTTCACCACGCAGTTAGATTTACAATAATACAATGTCATTTCGGAAGATCCGTAAGTATTTTTTGTATGTATTCAGTTATGAACGTGATTTCAAATCTTTGACTGTGTCTCTGGTCTCTGCCATTTCCTCAGGGATTTAGTCTTGCTTTTGGTGCACTGTTTGGCAAAGGAGGGGGACAAATGACTTTCAGTCAGGTCTTTCTACAATGGTACTTCTTATTTTATATATTAGAAAGGCATTGTAGGAATCATATGAGTTGCTGAAGATAGTTAATCTTAGACTTAGGAACTAGGCAATGTTGAGTGCTAGAATCCAGTGGATCTACTGTAAAGTCAATTCAGATAAAAAGCACATTAACCATGTATGTTCCTAGTTCTCAAGCTGAATACTGGATGTTTCTGCATCCTTAGAGATTACACTTCACATTAACAAGGATCTAGTCATCTCTGAAAAGTTGGAGATTTCCCTTTCCATAGTAAATGACCATGGATACCATTAAAGGAGACTTGAAAACGTGTGTTATGAACTTGGGGGATTATATCAAGGAATCTGACTTTCTTTCATTTAAGATGCTATCCTTCTATAAGCTAATTGGTTCTGGAAATTGAATGAGGCTAGGGCAACTGTATATGAAAGTGTACATGTTAACACAGACATTGAGAAGAACAGCAGATTTAGTTCACTAAAAAAGTAGTTTTTCTTTTCTTAAGTTTTTATTATATAAATCAAGCAAAGCTTTGGTGTATTATCTTTCAGTTTCTCAGAAAAGTATGATTCATTAACTTTAGGGAGAGATCTCTTTGGGCAAGACCCCTGATACTAAAACCTTTTTTCCTATGGATAAGCAGATAGGCATCACCTGAGAGATCTTAGAAATTCAGAATATCAGATCTCACCCCCAACCTACTTAGTAGGAATCTGTGTTTTAATATTATACACAGGTAATACAGTTGCCTGTTAAGCAAATGAAAAACACTCAATTAGACCATTACATTAAATTTTGATATGCCACCTAGATGTTTATTTTGATAAGCATTTTGATGATTCAGCTTTGTGAATTTGAGCTTCTCTTATCCTTGCTGATATCAGGTAGATAACTTCATTTGCATATTTTTCAGCTACTAACTCTAAATGTAGAGAAATCATATACAAGTATTTGTTGTAAGAGGGTAGCATTTCATGACATGAATGAAGGTAAATCTTTAGAACTGTGGAAGCACATGGGACAGAAGTGAGTATATGGAAGACATTATTGAAAGGCCATGTTTCTCCTCTCTATTGTACCATGGATTTTCTGGCCTCATAATTTCCAGGGCTAGAGTTTGGTTCAGATTTATAGATGTTTAGTTCAAGCTAAATTTATGTTCCATTCTCTTTGGTTAAGCATCTTTTTTTTTTTTTATAAATTTATTTATTTTAGTTGGGGGCTAATTACTTTACAATATTGTAATAGTTTTTGCCATACATTGACATGAATCAGCCATGGGTTTACATGTGTTCCGCTTCCTGGACCCCCACCCACCTCCCTCCCCATCCCATCCCTCTGGGTCATCCCATTGCCCCGGCCCTGAGCCCTTGTCTCATGCATCGAACATGGAATGGTGTTCTGTTTCACATATGATAATATACATGTTTCAATGCTATTCTCCCAGAACGTCCCACCCTCACCTTCTCCCTCAGAGTCCATAAAATTGTTCTATGCATCTGTGTCTCTTATTCTGTCTCGCATATAGGGTTATCGTTACCATCTTTCAAATTCCATATATATGCATTAGTATACTGTATTGTTGTTTTTCTTTCTGGCTTACTTCACTCTGTATAATGGGCTCCAGTTTCATCCATCTCAGTAGAACCAATTCAAATGTATTTTTTTTAAGTATTTTTTTAAGATGGTTAAGCATCTTAAGATACATTCCCATAACTATTCTCCAAATTTCCATTTATATAAGTTAGTAAATACTTTATATTCTATTTGAGTATAATCCCTCCCTTCCTTAGAATATTTTCACATTTATACCACCTGACTAAAGTGAATTGTCATTCTGATTAACAATCAAAACAGCAATGTTATTACAAAGCAATGAAAATGAAGAAATAGAAGAATCTCATGAACATAATAGTAAGTGAAAGATTAAAACCACAGTATAACTTCATTGATGTAAATTTTAAAAAAAAGATGATTACTGTTACAAAAATCAGTTGTGGTTACCACTGGAGAAAGGAAAAGTACTGTCATCAGTAGAGCACATAGAGGGCTGTCAAGAGTGCTGGTAATGCTCTGTTTCTTGACGTAAGTGGTGGTTATATGTGTTTGTTGTTGTTGTTTGGTTGCCCGGTGGTGTCTGACTCTTTGCAACCCCATGGACTGCCAGGCCTCCCTACCCCTCAACATCTCCTGGAGTTTGCCCAGGTTCATGTTCGTTGCACTGGTGATGCCATCCAACCATCTCATCCTCTGATGCCCTCTTTTCCTTCTGCCCTCGATCTTTCCCAGCATCAGAAAGTGAAAGTGAAGTTGCTCAGTTGTATCTGACTCTTTGAGAGCCCATGGACTGTAGCCTGCCAGGCTCCTCCATCCATGGGCTTTTCCAGGCGAGGATATTGGAGTGGGTTACCATTTCCTTCTCCAGGGGATCTTCCTGACCCATGGATCAAACCTGGGTCTCCCACACTGCAGGCAGACTCTTTACCATCTGAGCCACCAGAGAAGCCAGGGACTTTACCAAGTTCCCTTTATCTGTTCGCATCAGAATACCAAAATATTGGAGCTTCAGCTTCAGCATCAGTCCTTCCAGGGAGTATTTAGGGTTGATCTCCCTTAAGATTGACTGGTTTGATCTCCTTGCTTTCAAAGGGACTTTTAGGAGTCTTCTCCAGCACCAGAGTTTTAAGGCATCCATCAATTCTTTGACGTTTGGCCTTCTTTACAGTCCAGCTCTCACAACAATACATGACCACCAGGAAGATCATAGCCTTGGCTATATAGACCTTTGTCAGCAGAGTAATGTCTCTGCTTTTCAACACACTGTCTAGATTTGTCATTGCTTTCCTGCCAAGAAACCATCGTCTTCTGATTTCATGGCTGCTGTCACTGTCTGCAGTGATTTTGGAGCCCAAGAAGAGAAAATCTGTCACCACTTCCACCTTTTCCCCTTCTATTTGTCATGCAGTAATGGGGCCAGATGCCCTGATTTTAGTTTTATTATTATTATTATTTTTTAATATTTAGTATTAAGCCAGCTCTTTCACTCTCCTCCTTAACTCTCATCAAGAGACTCCTCTTTGCTTTCTGCCATTAGTGTGGTGTCATCCGCATATCTGAGGTTGTTGATGTTTCTCCCACCTATCTTGACTCCAGCTTGTAATTCATCCAGCCCGGTCATTCTCATTGTGCTCAGTGTAGATTAAACAAACAGGGTGACAGCAGACATCGCTATAGTCTCCTTTCTCAATCTTTAAACAATCAGTTTTTCTGTACAGGGTCCTAACTGTTGCTTCTTGACCCACATAACAGATTTCTCAGGAGACAGGTAAGATGGTCTGGTATTCCCATCTCTTCAAGAGCTTTCCATCTGATCATGAAAGTTTGTCATGATTCACACAGTCAAAAGATTTAGCATAGTTGACAAAACAGAGATGGAAGTTTTTCTGAAATTCCCTTGCTTTCACTATAATCCAGCAAATGTTGGCAATTTGATCTCTAGTTCCTCTTCTTTTTCTAACCCAGCTTGGACATCTGGAAGTTCTTGGTTTGCATAATGCTGAAGGCTAGCATGCAATATTTAAGCATGACCTTACTAGCATGGGAGATGAGTGCAACTGTCCAATGGTTAGCACGTTCTTTGGTACTAACCTTCTTGGTAACTGGGATGAGGATTGATCTTTTCCAGTCCTGTGGCCACTGCTTGGTCTTCTGGATTTGCTAATATAATAAACACAAGACCTTGATGGCATCCTCCTTTAGGGATTTGAATAGTTCTGCTGGAATTTCATTGCATCCACTAGCTTTATTAATGGCAGTGCTTCTTAAGACCCACTTGACCTTGCACTCCATAATGTCTGGCTCTGGGTGACTAACCACACCATTGTAGTAATCCAGTTCATTAAGATCTTTCTGTGCAATTCTTCCATGTATTCTTTCCATCTCCTCTTGATCTCTTCAGCATCTACTAGGTGTCTACTATTTTTATCCTTTATTATGCCCATCTTTGGGTGAATGCTCCTTTGATGTTTCCAATTTTCCTGAAGAGATCTCTAGTCTTTCCCCTTTTGTTGTTTTCTTCTATTATTAAACACTGTTCATTGAAGAAGGCCTTCTTGTCCTTCCTAGATATTCTTTGAAACTCTGTATTTAATTGAATGTACCTTCCCCCTTCCCTTGCTTTTCACTTCTCTTCATTCTTCCACTATTTGTAAAACCTCCTAAAATAACCACTTTGCTTTCTTGCTTTTCTTTTTCTTTGGAATGGCTTTGTTCACTGCTTCCTGCTTCCTGTACGGTATTACAGATCTCTGTCCATAGTTCTTCAGGCATACTGTTAACTAGATCTATACATTAATAGTTAACTTATCTATAATAAATAATTTTAATGATGCTATATCTTGCCATATGTAGTATGATAATATTAATGTAAATACTTGAGTGAACTGCATTTATGCTTTATGTAAAAAAAAAAAGTAATGAGTAGGTCATTAAAATAATTTTTAAACTTTTTTCTCTAAAGGAAAATCTTTCTTAGGAAACTGAGGCACCAGGGAAAATGCTTTATACTATGGAACATTTAAGTCAGATATTTTTCACTGTCTTCAGTTTACCGGTGGAGAAGGAAATGGCAACCCACTCCAGTGTTCTTGCCTGGAGAATCTCAGGGATGGGGGAGCCTGGTAGGCTGCCGTCTATGGGGTCTCACAGAGTCGGACATGACTGAAGTGACTTAGCAGCAGCAGCAGCAGCAATTTACCAGATGTGATTATTCTAGTTGTTGAATGCACATTTTTTCAATCAGCATATTTGCTGAAACCTAAAATACATGGCAAAGTCATGCATTCAACTAATGTTATAATTCAGTATCACACAGATTAAATTTCTGAGCTTAGTTTTTAGCACTCAGCTACCAAAAGCAAAGGTCTATCTTCTGAAGACTAAGAAAGGTCTTACCTATCATTCTGTATTGTGATACATTTATTAATATGATCATATATCTTTCTCTTTTAACTGATCAGCATGCTAGCTTACATTAGTATATTTTCTAATGTGAAACAAGCTTATCATTTTCTGATTAGAAATTGATTGACCAGTGATGCATGATGTATGTGTGTGTGTGAATTTAATATCAATTGAATGAGTTTACTAATATTTGCAAGGTTTTAATTTTATATTAATTGAAGGCAATTTATAAATTTATTATGCTTATTAAAGGACATTTTTTGTTTTGTTTTTAATTTTTTTTTTATTTTTGAGATATGTGTAAGTGCTTCCTTGAAATTTTCTTAAAACATGAACGTAAAAAGAAACTGACTCTTTTTCTGTGAATTTTTGTATATCTTGGTGGGTATACTTTAAGTTACTAATTCACTTTTCCCAATATTGTGCTTCTAACTGAGTTGTATATTTTTTTTTCTTGAGTTAGATTCTTTAGTTATGTCTCTTATGATATTAGTTTTGCATTAACTCAAATGGTTGAATTATCAAAACAGACTGACAAGAAATCATAAATTCTACTCACCATCAATCCTTATGAAAGATTCAAATTATAAGCCCCAGAAACATATAAAACATTATTTTTCTAAAGGATCAAGAAATAGGCAAGTGCATCTGTGTATTCTTGCCACCTCTTATTAATATCTTCTGCTTCTGTTTTGTACATACCATTTCTCTCCTTTATTGTGCCCAACTTTGCATGAAATGTTTCCATGGTATCTCTAATTTTCTTGAAGAGATCTCTAGTCTTCCCCATTCTATTGTTTTCCTCGATTTCTTTGCATTGATCACTAAGGAAGGCTTTTTTTTTACCTCTCCTTGCTATTCTTTGGAACTCTGCATTTGGATGGGTATATCTTTCCTTTTCTCCTTTGCTTTTCGCTTCCCTTCTTTTCACAGCTATTTGTAAGGCCTCCTCAGACAGCCATTTTGCATTTCTTTTTCTAGGGGATGGTCTTGATCCCTGTCTCCTGTACAATGTCAGGAACCTCCGTCCATAGTTCATCAGGCACTCTATCAGATCTAATCTCTTAAATCTATTTCTCACTTCCACTGTATAATCATAAGGGATTTGGTTTAGGTCATACCTGAATGATCTAGTGGTTTTCACTACTTTCTTCAACTTAAGTCTGAATTTGGCAATAAGGAGTTCATGATTTGAGCCACAGTCAGCTCCCAGTCTTTTTTTTTGCTAACTGTATACAGCTTCCATCCTAAAGTAAATCAGTCTTGAATATTCATTGGAAGGACTGATGCTGAAGCTTAAACTCCAATACTTTGGCCACCTGATGTGAAGAAATGACTCATTTAAAAAGACCCCAATGCTGGGAAAAATGAAGGTGGGAGGAGAAGGGGATGACAGAGGAAAAGATGGTTGGGTGGCATCACTGACTCAATAGACATGAGTTTGGGTAAACTCCAGGAGTTGATGATGGACAGGGAAGCCTGGAGTGCTGCAGTCCACAGGGTCACAAAGAGTCGGACATGACTGAGAGAGTGAACTGAACTGACACCCCTGATGATGGCTTGGACTTGAGCCATCCAATATAGAGTGTTAACTACCTCTACATAACATATTAATTGCAACCATATCCCTCTTTCACAGAACTTTTGATGTTATCTTAACCACCAAATTATTATTTTATTCCAACATCAATAGCTATTTGAATTTTTATACATGTATTGATGAGGAGATGGAATTATGTGTTTAGATTTTCTAAGACCTGTTTCATTTTTTCCCCTACCCTATTGTTTTTTGTAGCTATCAAATCAGTTGAGGGCCTCGAACTGGCCCCCTAAAATCTTTTCTAATCCTGAGAATCACTAGCTACATACATTTTATCTTCACTTAATTCTATTAATAAATCCACAGTCCTTGTTATACCATATAACCCCATCAAGTAAGGTAATTTTTAACATACCATATATTAGTGAACTTATAGTATCATTTTCATTACTTCCCAATGGAAATCTCTTTACCCTGCTTACCACCCATCTTCAGTAATAGAGGATGTAAGTAGAGGATATTATTCATTAAATTGCATACTCCATTTGGCTTACGGGCATAATCGTACCTCAGGTATCATATACAAGATTTTAGTGACATCAGTTTCAAAGTATTATTATATAATATCCCCTTTAGTATAGAGAGAAACTGTATTGATAATTTACTTGTTTTATCTCTACCATAAGACAGACATGTTACCTTTTTTTCCATTGTATCCTTGTCAATAGAAAATATGAGTCCACACTATCCAGTGGCACCTTTTTCATAAATTCATCCCAATAAATTGAGCTTCTAGCTCTAACCTATAGCAACATTTGTATTGTTTTCTAAGTTTGAGTATTTGAAAACCATCACCTGACTCCACAGAGTACAGTCTATAAGGCTTTGTGTTCAAAGGGGAATGATACAGTGAAGTGAGAGAGAGACAAGCAATGATCAGAGGTTGGAGAGACATCAACAGCACAAGCTCCACATCAGTTGAAATGTTGTGTTCTGAGACCATGCTGAGTCTCTGACTCGAACTACTAAGATCTGTGGCAGGAATCTTGACTTGAAGAGAACAGCCAGAAAAAACTCCCAGTGGCCATTTAAGGAGACAAGAAGGGTTTTCAAACCTACTAGCCCACAAGCAAATCATTAGTATAGAAGTTAATCTTGGGGATCAACAGAGGCTTCAGACTCTAAACAGCATATCATAAATCTCCATGCATGCATCCTGGCCAAGAGTGAAAAACTGGATATCCAGGCATCCCTAGAGAAAGAGAGAATATTCCCACTGCAGCTGTAAATCAACTCTGTAACCACATTACAATTTAGAATGATCAAAATATTCAACAGTTCCTGCTGGGTGAGCTTGTAGCCCTCTTCAGGCAAGGTTGACAGTTTTGGTAATCCATCAACTTGGCTGACACTTTCAGTCCTCTTGTAGTTTATGAATCGCCCAAGATGACTACCAACTGTGGCCAACATCTTAGAAAATATTTAATGATCTTGCTAGAGCTTGGTAATCACCATGAGGACACAGGAGGAACATCAGAGCTTCTGCTGCAAGGACTTTATCATTCCAACTTTTAGTATAATGCCAGGCACATAGTAGGCACTGCATAAACATTTGTTTGCTTAATATAAAATTTACTTCCACATCATGGAATGTTCCTAATAAATAGGCGAGTCTATTTAGTTTAATTATTTGTATCCAGAATGTAAGTTTTGTTTGACATAGTAATCTGAGACTAGGTTTCAAATTTTGGCACAATGGGACCTGGGTTAATCACCTACATGTACTGTTGACATTGTATAACCCTGGCTTGAGTACAGTTTGAGTATTCATGTGCACATAAACCTGTATCTTGAGTAGACCATGTGCAAAAAAGCTACTGTGCTGGGACTTCCCTGGTAGTTCAGTGACTAAAACTTCATGCTCCCAGTGCATCCTTAGTTCAGTTCCTGGTCAAGGAACTAGATCCCACATGCCACAACTAAGAGTTTGCATGCTGTGATTACAAGAATCTGCATGGTGTAACTAAGTTCAAAGATCCCACGTGCTGCAATTAAGACTCGGTGCATCCAAATTAATTATTTTTTTTAAAGCTACAGTGTACTCCATATAATAGTTACTTGGTGGTACTCTAGCTTCAGGCACAACTCAGTCTGGCTGTGGCTCCTCAGAAGCAAGAAAGGAGAGACAATAGTGCTATATGGCCACCATACCACTCTTTGGCCACTCTGTTCAGGGCTGCAAAATACTACTTCCTCCATCCCTAAATAGATAGCACATGGCTCCACTGATTATGCAAATTTGACTTGCTTTCTTCTACCAAAGTTTGATGAACTGTAAGGATATATCAAAGCCAATTTCAAGAAAGCAAAGCAAACCTCCATCTGTTGGGAGCTCCCAATAGATAATCTGGCAGCTTGTTTTGTCGTGGCTGGGAGCTGATCACAGGATTCAGAAACGGAACAATGAGCAGGCAGACCTCAGAGGGTTCTGTCATGACCCTTCAGGCAATCTGATTATGTATGTGGCAGTTTCCCCCTGATCTTCTCTATGTTTTATGATCTTGACTATGACATTTCCGTTTTATCAATGAGCTCTGCTGATTAGTTCCTTTTGTACTTGAATGTTTCTCTTATATTACCCAAAACACTCTAGGTATTACCTGTCTTAGGATTATTTTATGTACTTCTGTGGTGGGGGCATTTTCTACAAATGTTCAGTAAAAAGCTAGCAATTATCTTTCAAAGGGCTATAATGAATGGCTGCATCAGGCAGCTTTTGAATCTAAAATCCCTGTGGTCTTTGCTAAGTAACATTATTCAGTTTCTGCCAAAGGTTCTTTCTATGCTTTCTAGTTGCAGGCACTTTTAAAATCATGTGAAAAGTCAGGTCATGAGATCCCAATGGGAATTGGGCCACAAACCTTTGTGAAGAGTTTAATGCCTGTTTCTGCTCAAAGCCCCTTTCAAATACATATCTTTCTGGTGAGTTTGTGAATAGAGGCCAGCAGTAATCCTAACTGAGCAATGTGGTTTTGCTCAAGTCCAGTCTCGCCAGTTTCTGAGGTTCTTGTTCAGTGGCACTATCAGTAATAAATAATAATTTATGTCTCACACTACAAGGGATGTTCCTAGTTTCTCCTGCTCATGTAGTTGTCAAACATTTCACAGACTGGGTTGGGCCTTGAATTTAGCTGTGTGTGAGCCACTCTCTAGTGGTGTTATAGGAGACTTCTTAAATCCTGTGATTCTTCCTCTAAGGAATTATTGTATCAGCATTGTAGTACACAAACTTACTTTTGAAGGTCATCAAGTGCAAATCTCACTGCAAGTTCATGAACAAGGTATAGGCAGATTTAGTGTCTGTTGAGAGACATTTTTCTAGTTGATAGGCGGTGACAATTTGCTGTGTATTCACATGGTGGCAGGGGCAAGGGAGTATTCTAGGGCAGCTTTTATAAGGGCACCAATCCCATTTGTGAGAGTGCCATCCTCATTGTCTAATTACCTCTTAAAGACTCCACCTCTAGCCTAGTTAATCAAGGAGAAATGAGAAAAGACACTGGCATCCAGGTTGGTGAACTCTACCAATGTTTTCAGAAAAAAAAATATTTCAAATGTAGATTGGATGGGTTTCATTTAAGAAAAGATTAAATTGAAAACAGCATAAGTTAGATGGATTTAAGTGTGATTCGTGGCATGGAATTACAGACAACCGAACTCTGAGAATATTTATGGAAAATGTATGGTTTACCCAAAAAAGACCTATATTTTAGGTCAAACACACCAAATGAGCATTCGTCCTGTGCATGTTCAGTCATGTCCAACTCCTTGTAACCTCGTGGGCTATAGCTCATCATGCTCCACTGTACATGGAATTTTCCAGGCAAGAATAAGGAATGGCTTGCCATTTTCTACTCCAGGAGATCTTCCCAACCCAGGGATCAAACCGGCATCTCTAGTGTTTCCTACTTTGGCAGGTGGATTCGTTACTAACTGTGCCACCTGGGAAGCAATATTTGAGCACTAGGGCACACATAATAGTAAAACACTTCCCAAACTACATAGATGTTACCAGTGCTCAGTGGCAAATATGTGTTGGCTTGATCAGCAGTGTCCCTACTATGCCAAATTTCTTTGGCAATAGTAGAACCTGGATTTACAGTATTGAATCAGGTGGAAATACCATTTCTGCAGGCTCATCATCAGGACCCAAATAATAATCATCATTGTTAATCCAAATAAGGGTATTTGACAAAGCTCAATTCCAGGACAGTGGTGCAGCTGGAGATACAGCAGAGATCCAAATAAATGGCCAAATTATTCAATGGAATAATGATTGTACTGTAATACCATTCCCATCAATGTTGCTTTTAGCAGGTTTTTGTCCTTTCCAAAGAGACCACTGGATATCTAATCCCAATGGGATCAACATAATTAAAAGCTGTGGCTATGTACACTAGAGAATCAAGGAAAACAAATGAGTTATGCCAATTACCACTGTGTAGTGTGTAACTGAACAATGTGGTGTTTTTATTGTTCTCTAACTGTGGTATATCTGACACCTAAAATTCTCTGGAAAAATTGTACTGTGGTGTCTGGATATGATTACATCCACAAACCAAACAAAATCTAGAATTTAGTAAATAGTAACCCTTATTAAACACACAAGACACCAGGAATATATGATACAAGGAAAACACCTTTCTTTTTTTCTAATGAGATAAGAAAGGAAATGATGCTATATGTTATTTACTTCCTCAATACCTCTGATACAGCATAATAAAGTATAACAAAACCTGTGCAGATTTACTGATAAAATTAAACAAAAACAAGTTTTATGTAAATGATGAGTCCCAAAGTTAGAAAGTATTATGCAAAACTAAGAAAAAAACTCCAATTGATATAAAATGCATGAAAACCAATAAGTGGTCCTCATTCTTAAAAATAAATAAACTTGAATGTTGTCATTAAAACATATTAAAACTTCTAAATAACACCAATTGATAGAGGAAAATCAATGATCAAACAAAGAAAAAGAATATCAAGGAATAAGTAGGTGAAGAGATGCTCAAAGTAACATAATTTGTAGATGAAATATGCACTTCACTTCAGAAAGTTCAAATCATTGTCATTGGGGGTGTTTGTTGACTCCTTTATATGAGATATTAGAACATGTGGTAAGGAAATTATAAAAAACAACGATACCTGAGAAACATGTAGCAAGATGGCATTGACAGAAGTCCCAGAAAAGAGCAGGATAAATTCAAAAAGGTGGCCTGTGAACCAACTCTTCATACATTTTCTAGAATTTCCTATAAATGGGGTGGAGGAGGAAGGCAGGAAATCAAAAATAATCTCCTATAAATCTACTAATAACTACACCACTTGGTAAGAAGATTGATTATGTCTTTTAGACAAATGATTCTTGTCTTTAGAACACCCTCATTAGAATACAATACAGAATGTCCCTCATTCAGGGTAGTTTATGATAAAATATATATATATATATATATATATATACACTACTGCCCAGAGACTACTTATATTATAAACAATAAGCCCCAAATGGTATATATATCTATATATATGTATACCTGTTCATGCATGCGTGCTCAGTCATATCTGACTCTTTGCAACTTGACCCCATGGGCTGTAACCTGCCTGTCTATGGAATTTTCCAGGCAAGAATACTGGACTAGGTTGGCATTTCCTACTCCAAGGGTATCTTCCAGACCAAGGGATTAAACCCGCATTTATTGTGTCTCCTGCATTGGCAGGCAGGTTTATTAGCAAAATAGAGATTCTATTAAATGAATATTTTTTTCAAATGTATATTGAAGAATAAATTTGTATGCTTTTATCACCTTATAAAATTTAAGGCATGATACAAAGATAATTAAAGAAAAATAAAAATGAATTTTTAAGAACTCAACCAAATTCTATTCCTTTTTTATAAGAACATGGAATAGGTTTAAAAAATAAAGAAATTAAAGCTAGTAGAGTTAATTCTATTGAAACATCTCATTTCACATGGGAAAAGGTATTGTATCCTGTAAGCAAGCTGCAAATGTTTTGAGATTTTATAGACTTAACAATAAAAGTTTATTTCTCATCCAAGATAACAAGGTTCAAACTACAAGTCACAAGACAGTTTTTTTTCTCCCGATGGTGATTGAGAGACCCAGTCTTTGAATTTGGTTGGGGTTTTGTCATCCATTATGGAATCATTGTTATTTCTGTCCAGCTGGTGCAAGTTAGTGTTAAAGACATGTTGAGTTTTTAAAGGTCTGATCAGGAAATAACAGAGATTATTTTCACTTTAAGTGAACTGCTAGAAATAGTCAAATAACCACAGCTGGATTGTTAGATTGACTAGGTAATTGCTTACCTAGCACGTCTGTATTGTGGAAGGGGAGCAGAAATTTTGGTGGACAGTTGGCTCTATCAAGAGCAAGGCATGGTTTACTAGGTGGATATAAGTTCAAAGTTGTTAACTCCAGCCTTGTCACTAACTTGCCACATAACCCTATGTACTTTTTTTTTAAAGCAGATTTTAGCTTTAGTTTCCTAATTAATGAATAAGAAAATGTTGAACTAAATAATCTCCAAGGTTTTTTTAATTATACATTTAAATGTTAATTAACTATCTACCTCTTCAGTCACAAATAAACTATGTAATACAGACATTCTAATTGAGTATGTGTATATTTTTAACCAATCAATCCATCCTAAAAGAGATCAATCCTGGGTGTTCATTGGAAGGTCTGATGTTGAAGCTGCAACTCCAATACTTTGGCCACCTCATGCAAAGGGTTGACTCGTTGGAAAAGACCCTAATGCTGGGTAGGATTGGGGGCGGGAGGAGAAGGAGACGACAGAGGATGAGATGGTTGGATGGCATCACCGACTCGATGGACATGGGTTTGGGTGGACTCCGGGAGTTGGTGATGGACGGAGAGGCCTGGCGTGCTGCAATTCATGGGGTCGCAAAGAGTCGGACATGACTGAGCGACTGAACTGAACTGAACTGATATTTTTAACCACAATGTGATGCATTTATCACTCTTGTGCTATGCTTAGTCACTCAGTCATGTCCAACTCTTTGGGACACCATGAGCTCTAGCCTGCCAGACTCCTCTGTCCATGGGGGTTCTCCAGGCAAGAATACTGGAGTGGGTTGCTATGCCCTCCTCTTAATGGAGAATTAAAAATAGAATAAATTGATGTTAGAAACTATTTCATGTTATCAGTTTAATGATATTCTAAAATATAAATCTTTCCACCCTCAGATAGAGGCCCAATGACAAATATTTGTAGAATGCATTATCTTCACAATACAAGAATAGTATAATGCATTTGAAGTATTTTAGCTAAGTTATACTTTCAAGCAAATATATTTTCCTTCTAATGTCAAAGAAGTTAATGAGTTGCTCCTATTTGCAATTTTTTTTTTTTACAGTTGGAGTTCTAAAGACATAAAATTGAGACCTTTTCAAGAAATCATCAAAGACAATGATCTTTCTTATTAGAAAAAGAGCAGTGTCATTATTGGTTTCAGATTTGAAAGGCTTTTAAGGTATAATTGGATTATAAAACCTTCATTTATGTAGTAGCTAGAGGGTTAAATGCTTCATTAGGTGAGAAGGGTGTACACTTTAATGTTCTAAAAGCATTACACTTTTACTATTTTTATAACTCTATTGTGAAGGAATTTAAGATTTTCAGTAATTAATTATCTACTTCAGTTCAATCTAGTTTCTGAAAAAAAAACATGTTTTTATTGTACTTAATAAAATCTAATCTAGTAGATACTATGATAGAATCATAACATATACAAACCCATCCCTCCCTCAGGCTTCAAAACCAATTTACATGTAGATGACACAATTTTATATCTTCTTTAGCATAATTTAGTTTGCATTTTCAGAAAGCACAAAATTAGCACTTTTCCCTCATGGTAAACAACAAAATTGTGAGTAGGTACTTCTCACAGAGTATGACACCATTTGAAGAACAATAATTGTGATGTCCCTTGGGGATTATAATTGATCTAATGCATGAAGTCAAAGATAATATAGTTAATATTTTCATATAATAGTTTATTTTTGATTAAAGGTTTATGATACACTCGTTTTCTTCTCCATTATATCACATATGTGTGTATAAATAGTCTTTATTAGTTACAAATCTTGTAATTATAGAAAAGCATTATAATATTCTTGAACAACATATATGAGAAGTGTTTCTGCTTCACGGTCTGATGTACAAATAGTTATCATCCCTCCAATGCACTGTAATATAGCAGTTGAACTTCCCCACCCAGATTATCAGCATGCATTTTCACTCCTCAGATGCTCAAAGTGCATGCTTTTGGACAGTGGCTAGTTCCGCTTTGACCTCACTGTTAGAAGCAGAACTGGTTTCTTCCCTTTTGACATGTGGCCACATGTGTTACTCAAAGAGTCTAAAGAAATAGCCTGTTCTTCTCATCTCCCACCACCTAAACACATCATCACCGTCTGGGGAGATATCTGAAGTGATGGTAATAGAAGAGATAGGATATTTCCTTGGTCACAGAACTCCTCTTGGAACTTAGGAGGAAGAATAACTGCTTTCTCTGCCTCTTCTTGGGCTACACCAGTCAAACCTCATGCTCACCAAAAGGAATCCTGAGAACTACTTTTATTTTTTAATCCTAAAATGCTCAGGAATGCAAACAACACTTCAGTTATTGGCATATATTATTGCAAAGTAAATGTAAGATTAAAGGTATTAGAAATTATCTGTGTAACAGGATGTAACATACAAGTAAATATATCCATTGAAAATTAAGCTTGCACAAACATGTTAGCAAGACTGATGATGTAAAACACTCTCCAATCTTAAAACATGCATTCTGTATTTTAAGTGAGAAAAGATAAATATGAGCAACAGAAACTATCTTTGACTTCTACTTTGAAAGCCTAACTCTAAACATAAAAGTCCCATGCCCAAATAAAAGAGTCCTCATTTATTTGAACTCAGCTAGAAAGAGCCAAGGTGTTGTCCGTGAGGCCCATAGTGTCTTAAGTGTACAGATTTCAAGTTCCAAAAGTTAGGGGGAATCATTTCATGGACCAATACAAATTGCATTCACTCTCTTCTCTATAATGGTAATTTGACATTCAACCTAAGCAGAAGATACTAAGAAGAGGTGGCAAGAATACACAGAAGAACTATACAAAAAAGATCTAAATGACCCTCATAATCATGATGGTATGGTCACTCACATAGAGCCAGACATCTTGGAATGCAAAATCAAGTGGATCATAGGAAGCATCACTATGAACAAAGCTAGTGGAGGTGATGGAATTCCAGTTGAGCTACTTCAAATCCTGAAAGATGATGCTGTGAAAGTGCTGCACTCAATATGCCAGCAAAATTTTAAAACTCAGCAGTGGCCAAAGGACTGGAAAAGGTCAGATTCATTCCAAACCTAAAGAAAAGAAATGCCAAAGAATGCTCAAACTACTACACAAGTGCACTCATTTCACACGATAGCAAAGTAATGCTCAAAATTCTCCAAGCCAGGCTTCAACAGTACATAAACTGTGAACTTCCAGATGTTCAAGCTGGATTTAGAAAAGGCAGAGGAACCAGAGATCAAATTGCCAACATCCGGTGGATCATCGAAAAAGAGTTCCAGAAAAACATCTACTTTTACTTTATTGACTATGCCAAAGCCTTTGACTGTGTGGATCACAGAAAATTGTGGAAAATTCTTCAAGAGATGGCAATACCAGACCACCTGACTTGCCTTTTGAGAAATATGTATGCAGGTCAGGAAGCAACAGTTAGAACGGGACATGGAACAACAGGCTGGTTCCAAATAGGGAAAGGAGTACATCAAGGCTCGATATTGGCACCCTGCTTATTTAACTTATATGCAGAGTACACCATGAGAAACGCTGGGCTGGAAGAAACACAAGCTGAAATCAAGATTGCTGGGATCAATAACCTCAGATATGCAGATGACACCACCCTTATGGCAGAAAGTGAAGAAGAACTAAAGAGCCTCTTGATGAAAGTGAAAGAGGAGAGTGAAAAAGTTGGCTTAAAACTTAATAGTCAGAATTCTAAGATCATGGCTTCTGGTGCCATCACTTCATGGCAAATAGATTGGAAACAGTGGAAACTGACAGACTTTATTTTTCTGGGCTGCAAAATCACTGTCCTTGGTGACTACAGCCATGAAATTAAAAGACGCTTGCTCCTTGGAAGAATAGTTATGACCAAGCTAGACAGCAAATTAAAAGGCAGAGACATTACTTTGCCAACAAAGGTCCGTCTAGTCAAGGCTATGGTTTTTCAAGTAGTCATGTATGGATGTGAGAGTTGGACCAGAAAGAAAGCTGAGCCCTGAGGAATTGATCCTTTTGATCTGTGGTGTTGGAGAAGACTCATGATAATACCTTGGACTGCAAGGAGATCCAACTAGTCCATCCTAAAGGAAATCAGTCCTAAATATTCATTGGAAGGACCGATGTTGAAGCTGAAACTCCAGTCCTTTGGGGACCTGATGTGAAAAACTGACTCATTGGAAAAGACCTTGATGCTGGGAAAGATTGAAGGTGGGAGGAGAAGGGGACAACAGAGGATGAGATAGTTGGATGGCATCATCGACGCAGTAGACATGAATTTGAGTAAACTCCGGGAGTTGGTGATGAACAGGGAGGCCTGGCTTGCTGCCGTCCATGGGGTCACAAGGAGTCAGACACGATTGAGTGACTGAACTGAACTGAAACCTAGTGTATCTCTGTTTCAGTCAGTTACAGTATTTCTACATCTGTTCTTAAATGCATATCCTGGAACTGGAGAGGGAAGTAGTGAGTATTAGATTCAAAGACAGGTACAAATAAAAGCAGTAAGACAGAAGCATGCTTGGAAGTAGCTACTGTCAGTGGAGTATAACTTTTAATTAGGTGAACTATGTTTTAAAAATCTCTTCCCATCATTTTTTAGAAATAATAGGAATGAAATGGCTTTTCCCTACCATCACAGGGACATTTAGGAAAGCAAACTGTTCTGCAAGTTTTCTGTTATACTTTGGTATTTTATTAAAGGATACATAAGAGAAAGAGAAATTTCAGAAATGTTAAGAGAAATTTCAGAAATGTATTAAACATTTTAAACTAATACACTTAATCAGATACACTTCATATTTGACCAAACCCTTGTTTGTATTTTATTTCATTTAGAAACTTTTATACTTTATTAAAAGTTATTTGAATTGCAAAATGCCTTTCATCAATAATGTATTATTTTTAGTATATGTATTTTTATTAGTCTTTAGGAGTAATTTTAAAGTTACTATCTTTATTAATTATATGAATTAGTTAAGTCTACTAAATTGTCAGGCAAAAACATGTTCGTATTAATCAACCCTGATTACTTGAGCTGAGTTCTTATCTGTTCTCTTAAATTCTCTCTTTGAGTTGGAGAAGTTAATAAAATAATATATTCCTAAAAAATAATATTTCCTAAAAAATCTCTGAGTGAACAGACTCATATTTCTTTTATCAAAAACAATTAAAAATTTAATGTAAGCATCCCTAATACTTAATGTAAGTGGTGGTAAATAATAATTTTAATGGCTCCTTTGGTTTTGCTTATGCAAAAGTCATGCAAAATATGTCTCATTGTTATGAATTAAAATTGCAATAATGTACTATGCAAGTTCCTGTTAAAATATTGTAGGAGTCAATATTTATGTTGCAATAGATGATAATCTAAGGAAAAATATATAACATATTCAGTTCCATTTACTAGAATCATTTGAGAATCATGTGTTACTGGCTTTTTAATTTTGAGAAACACTTGTAAACCAATTTCAATCCAATTCACAAGCAATTACAAAATAAATACTATCTACTGAGCACTGTATTATATGCTAGGGAAATAAAGATGAACAAGGCATGGTCTCTGCCCTTGAGGCAATAATAGTCTTGTACATTGCAGACACATAAACAGTTGGCTATTATAAAAGATGATGTGTGCAAGAACAGAGATATGTATAAGTTTTAGTGAAGATAGATAAGGGAAAATTATTTCTATGAAAATAAGATACATCATAAAATAGAGGAATAGTTATTGTATGAGGAATAGTTCAGTGTTTTAAATACAAGGTATTTTTAGCATATGTTTCTATGTTGCAAAATGAGTACTTAATAAATTGTGTATAGTACTATATGTATGTTACTATAAAATAATGATAGTTAAATTTGAATTTAGATAAAATTCAATAGTTAAGTATATTTTAGACAAAAAGACTAACATGATGAAAAATGAAAATACATGAAAGGTATGTAAAAGTGGTAAAATTTGTAATTTAAATTACTAAAGAATTTTAAAACAATCTTTGCTTATTTAACAAAATGAAAAAGGCAGTTAGATGACATTGAAATAGTTTCAGTAAAAAATGAAAAAGCTCTGGTACTGTTTATGGAGATAAATAGAAACTTGCAAAAAGTAAATTATTAGTTTTAGAGGAGATGTAGAAAGGTAACCAGAAGCAAAAATTACTAAAAATCATATAGTCTAAAAGAATAGAAAAAATTGCTGAAACAATCTAGAGAATATCGTAAATTTAGTTAGAGTGCGAATCTGGACATAAAATCAGTTGATTTGATGTTCAAGCTTTGATAGCATATTGCTCAGAAGCATGTCTGTAGGTAACACAGAATGAGAGTTCATGTGAGAGCTCCTTAAATGGAAATATGTGAACGTCATCATGTTCGTATCACTTGATTGGATTTTAGGTGTGATAACTGGTACCCTACTTGAGGAAGTGAGTATAAAGAGAAAGCTGTAGGATGCCACAATAGATGATTCATGCCTTATATATAACCTTTAATGAACATATTCTTGGATAAAGAACCATAAGAGGAAACAGAGATAGAACATGGATCATAGCGTAAAAAAGCAGATAAACACTGTATGAACACTTAGCTTTCCCAAATTCTACTATGGCCCATAGGCATGCAGCCAAAGAAAATAAAGCAAAATGAAAAAGTTAAACCAAAAGACAAACAATTATTTAAGTTTCACTAAATTAGCATAAGGCTAAGAATGACCTCATCATAGATAATTTCTGTAAACTCACTTGGTGCACGGTTCCTTTCTATTGGTGCAAGAATCCAGGGCATAAAAATAATTAAATTCCATCAAAGCTTCAAACTATTGTCTAACTTATTAATCTGATGTCCTGGTAAACAATGCTAATTCATTCTAACCCCAAGAGAAAAACTGCTATGCTGGCTTAATTGCAAAATAGTTAATTTTAGCTACACTTTGTAGCCACCATAAATTATTTTCAGGGGATATATGTAACTGTGTAAGATGAGTTTAGAAAGAAGTGCATGAAGTTTAACAGAGAAATGGCAATGATATTCATAGAAAATTGATATGTGGTTTCAGAAATGAATATGTAGCATTAATTTGTAAAATATGAATGAAGTATATTGTCAAGTAAAAGATGAAGATTATATAACAGTAGAAGAAAAAAATATATAGCTACATTTTAAAAAAATGAAGTCTGCTAAAGTATAAGGGGATAACTTCAAAGCGAATATGTGAAAAAATATGTGCTAGGCAAATAGTAACCAAAAGATGATTATATAACTATTTATATGTGAGCAAATAAACTTTGAGCCAAAACTTTACTATATATAGCAGTTGTTGTTGTTGTTGTTTACTTGCTAAGTCATGTCTGACACTTTTGAGACCCTATGGACTGTAGCCTACCAGGCTCCTCTGTCCATGGGATTTCCCAGGCAAGAACACTGGATTGGGTTGCCATTCCCTTCTCCAGGGGATCTTCCCAATCAAGTAATCAAAACAGGTTCCTGTATTGGTAGGCAGATTTTTAACCACTGAACCCATATTTAGCAGCCCATATATAGCAGTACATGCGTGTATTTATGCTTTTTGTGTGTATATGTGTTCATATTGCTAAGAGATTCAATTCAATTGGAGACTATTAAAATATTTACCTTTTGTGTACATGAAATATAACTTAATGGTTAATATAATTCAATAATAAAGAATGCTAAATAACTACTGAGTAGCAAAAATTCATCAAACAAATAGCAATGCTCAATAGCAAACATAAAAATAGCAAATAGCAAAATCAATAGCAAAATATTCATCAAACAATTCAGTTAAAATTGGGCAGAATATCTGAACAGACAGTTTTCCAAAGAAAACATGCAAATGGTCAACAGGTATGCATCATCACTAATATTCAAGGAAAAGCAAATGAAAACCACAGTGAGATCATCTCACACCAGTTAGAATCAGTTCAGTTCAGTTCAGTCACTCAGTTGTGTCCGGCTCTTTGCGACCCCATGAATCGCAGCACGCCAGGCCTCCCTGTCCATCACCAACTCCCGGAATTTACCCAAACCCATGTCCATTGAGTCAGTGATGCCATCCAACCATCTCATCCTCTGTCGTCCCCTTCTCCTCCTGCCCCCACTCCTTCCCAGCATTAGGGTCTTTTCCAATGAGTCAACTCTTTGCATGAGGTGGCCAAAGTATTGGAGTTTCAGCTTCAACATCAGTCCTTCCAATGAACAACCAGGACTGATCTCCTTTAGGATGGACTGGTTGGATCTCCTTGCAGTCCAAGGGACTCTCAAGAGTCTTCTCCAACACCACAGTTCAAAAGCGTCAATTCTTCGGTGCTCAGCTTTCTTTATAGCCCAACTCTCACATCCATACATGACCACTGGAAAAGCCATAGCTTTGACTAGATGGACATTTGTTGGCAAAGTAATGTCTCTGCTTTTTAATATGCTGTCTAGGTTGGTCATAACCTTCCTTCCAAGGAATAAGCGTCTTTTAATTTCATGGCTGCAATCACCATCAGCAGTGATTTTGGAGCTCAAAAAAATAAAGTCTGCCACTGTTTCCACTGTTTCCCCATCTATTTCCCATGAAGTGATGGGACCAGATGCCATGATCTTAGTTTTCTGAACGTTGAGCTTTAAGCCAACTTTTTCCCTCTCCTCTCTCACTTTCATCAAGAGGCTCTTTAGTTCTTCTTCACTTTCTGCCATAAGGGTGGTGTCATCTGCATATCTGAGGTTATTGATATTCCTCCCGGCAATCTTGATTCCAGCTTGTGCTTCATCCAGCCCAGCGTTTCTCATCATGCACTCTGCATATAAGTTAAACAAGCAGGGTGACAATATACAGCCTTGACGTGCTCCTTTTCCTATTTTGAGCCAGTCTGTTTGTTGTTCCATGTCCAGTTCTAAGTGTTGCTTCCTGACCTGCATACAGGTTTCTCAAGAGACAGGACAGGTGGTCTGGTATTCCCATCTCTGTCAGAATTTTCCACAGTTTCCACACAGTCAAAGGCTTTGGCATAGTCAATACAGCAGAAATAGATGTATTTCTGGAACTCTCTTACTTTTTGGGTGATCCAGCAGATGTTGGCAATTTGATCTCTGGTTCCTCTGCCTTTTCTAAAACCAGCTTGAACATCTGGAAGTTCACAGTTCACATATTGCTAAAGCCTTGCTTGGAGAATTTTGAGCATTACTTTACTAACTTGTGAGATGAGTGCAATTGAGTGATAGTTTGAGCATTCTTTGGCATTGCTTTTCTTTGGGATTGAGATGAAAACTGACCTTTAAAGCTCTCCAGATAACCCGAATATGAAGCCAAAGGCAAAACCCATTGACTGGTAAAAAAAAAAAAAAAAGAAAGAAACAATTCTCTTTTCTTCTCCTGGAATTAGAGCTTAGTATTAGTATTCTTAATGACAAACAGTATCTATATAGCAATGCTAATGGCTAAGCACAGCACAGTACAGCAATGGTAGCCACTAGAAATATGTGCAAGACACACAATTTTAAATTTTATAGTAGCCACATTAAAAACATAAAAAGAAACATTGAATTAACAAGATATTTAATTTTACCTAATATATACAAAATGTTTTCATCTCAAATGTAACCAATGTACATATTTTTAATGAAATATCTTACAATCATTCATAAAATTTAAGAATGAAAAATTAGATTCACATATTGAAATTGTTCCAAGCATACTTAAAATTTTCCATTACTTTATCAATCATTTCATCAAAAATTTTATATTGATTATATTCTGAAATGATATGATCAGTTTTAAAATTAATTAATTAATAATAGTCATGTGTTAATTAATTTACATTAATTTAAATATTTTAAAATTTGTCAATTCATACTAATATTACTCAATTACTTAAATTAAATGAAAACAAATCAATTAATAAAATAAAATTATAAATGCATTATCTCAGTTTCAGTATTCACATTTTATTTGTTTAAATAGCCACATTTGGCTAGTGTCTTCTGTATTGGAGAATGCAGATTTTAGAACATTAACAACACCCTAATGCTTTACAATCAGAATATCAAAGTCTATAAACATTTTTCAATATAGGTACTATTAATCTTATTACTAAATAGATGTAGGGGTTTGAGACTCGAGGTGGTTTAGAAATTCACCTATAGTCACATACTAAGAAATATAGTTCCAATTCAAGCTCAGTTCTATTTGAATGGATGTTTATTCTCTTTACATTAAAGTATTTCTCTTTTCCTAATATTATGACAGTATCCATTATACTCTCTGTCTTCAGAAAATGTAGAGCACATTTAATATACTAAATACAAATCAAACCAGGGAAATAGAAAGGACTTGCTGACAGGGAGATAGTCAGCATCTTTTTAAAACACTTAAGCCCTAAATTTTGGTTAAAAAAATAGAAATAAGCAAGCCAGTTGTTTACAAAATTTATCTTACAAAGAGATGATGCTTGTTTAATTACTTGTATAATATGCATAATTTTAATACATAACAAATTTTGCCTAGATAGCCCCTAAATTCCCTTTTTTTAAAAACATAAAACTAGTTTAATTGGAGCCTCCTACAAAATCTCAATATGCTGTCTTAAAACAATTATTTTCTTGGACATTATCTATAGGTGGAGCATATTGCTGTAGAAACTGTCTAATTTCATATTATCTTCTAACACTATCCTGTCAGAATATACCCTCAAGGCAAACTTTTGTAGATTTCATGCTAAATGATAGCAAAACACACCATGATGATTTAAATTGTATTCACTATGTTGTCTAAAAGCTGTTTATGCCTATGATTTCAAATGAAGTTCTTAAAATGGTAAATTATATATGGGAATCAAGATCATTGTCATGTTGAAAGAGGTAGTATTGGTATCCTTATTTTATCTTTTGAACTATATTTTTCTTTAATATGTGTATGTCCTTCTCAGAAAGTGAGAAACTTCTCCTGGAAAAGCAAGACCATAGTTAGGAGAGTAAGAGTCTTGGGTTTGAATTCCAGCTTAGACATTTAGACGTTTGTAGTCTTGGTCAAGTTAGCTAACTGCTGTCCTCATGACCTGAAAAGAGATAACAGAGGCCTTATGCAAAGGGATAGTTTAAAGATTAAATGTGAAGCTCTTTGAGAAGTTTCTGGAGTATAGTCAGCATGCAATGTGTTTTTATTTTAATTAAAAATTAATCAATAGTAGTGTAGAGTGATTCAGTTCAGTTCAGTTCAGTCACTCAGTCGTGTCTGACTCTTTGCGACCCCATGAACCGCAGGACGCCAGGCCTCCCCGTCCATCACCAACTCCTGGAGTCCACCCAAACCCATGTCCATCGAGTCAGTGATGCCATCCAGCCATCTCATCCTCTGTCGTCCCATTCTCCTCCTGCCCCCAATCTCTCCCAGCATCAGGGTCTTTTCAAATGAGTCAGCTCTTTGCATCAGGTGGCCAAAGGATTGGAATTTCAGCTTCAACATCAGTCCTTCCAAAGAACACCCAGGACTGATCTCCTTTAGGATGGACTGGTTGGATCTCCTTGCAGTCCAAGGGACTCTCAAGAGTCTTCTCCAACACCACAGTGATTGGTGTAGACTAAATGCTTGTGTTCCTCCCAAATTCATATATTGAAATTTAACCCCCAAAGTGATATAATTTGGAGGTGGTGCCTTTGAGAAATGATTAGGTCATGAGGGTGACTGTTGTTGTTATTTAATCCTTAAGTCATGTCTGACTCTTTAGGACCCTTTGGACTGCAGCAAGCCAGGCTCCTCTGTCTGGTACTATCTCCCAGAATTGGTTCAGATTCATGTCCTTTGAGATGATGATGCTATCTAACCATCTCATCCTCTGCCACCCACTTCTCCTTTTACCTTCAATTTTTCCCAGCTTTGAGGTCTTTTCCACATCAGGTGGCCAGAGTATTGGAGCTTCAACTTCAGCATCAGTCCTTCCAATCGATATTCAGGGTTGATTTCTTTTAGGATTGACTGGGTTTGACCTTCTTGCTCTGCAAGGGACTGTCAAGAGTCGTCTCCAGCACCACAATTCAAAAGCATCAGTTTTTCAGTGCTCAGTCTTCTTCATGATCCAGCTCTCACATCAATACATGACTACTGGAAATACTACATCTATGGCTAGATGGACCTTTGTTGGCAAGGTGATGACTCTGCCTTTTAATATGATGTCTAGATTTGTCATAACTTTCCTTCCAAGGAGCAAGCATCTTTTAATTGCATGGCTGCAGTCACCTTCTGTAGTGATTTTGGAGCCCAAGAAAATAAAGTCTTACTACTGTTCCTACTTTTTCCCCATCTGTTTGCTATGAAGTGATGAGACTGGAACCCATGATCTTAGTTTTTTGAATGTTGAGTTTTAAGACAGCCTTTTCACTCTCCTCTTTCACCCTCACCAAGAGGCTCTTCAGTCCCTCTTCACTTTCTGCCATTTGGGTGGTGTCATCTGCACATCTGAGGTTGTTGATATTTCTCCTGGCAAACTTGATTTTAGCTTGTGATTCATCCAGCCCAGCATTTCACATTTTGTATTCTGCATATAAGGTAAATAAGCAGAATGACAATATACAGACCCAATGTTCTCCTTTCCTAGTTTTGAATCAGTCCTTTGTTCCATGTCTGGTTCTAACTGTTGTTTTTTTACCTGTATACAAGTTTCTCAAGAGACAGGTATGCCAGTCAAGGGGGCCTTAGGAAGTGTTACAAGGAATGAAGCTAGTGGAAGTGATGGAATTCTATATGAGCTATTTAAAATCCTAAAAGAGGATGCTGTTAAAGTGCTTGGATGGGTTGCAAGATTGGAAGGAGGTTCCAGAGCGAGGGGACATGTGTATACTTACAGCTGATTCATGTTGATGTATGGCAGAATCTAACACAATATTGTAAAGCAATTTTCCGCCAATTAAAAATAAATAATTTTTTTAAAGTGCTACACTCAGTGTGTTAGCAAATCTGAAAAACTCAGCAGTGGCCACAGGACTGGAAAATATCGATTTTCTTTCCAATTCCAAAGAAGAGCAATGCCAAAGAATGTTCAAACTTCCATACAAGTGCACTCATTTCACATGCTGGCAAGGTAATGCTCTAAATCTTTCAAGCTAGGCTTCAGCAGTATGTAAACAGAGAACTTCCAGATGTATAAGCTGGGTTTAGAAAAGGGAAAGGAACCAGAGATCAAATTGCTAGCATTTGTTGGATCATAGAGAAAGAAAAGAGGATCCAGAAAAACATCCACTTTTGCTTCATTGACTATGCTAAAGCCTTTGACTGTGGATCACAAAAAACTGAAAATTCTTAGAGAGATGCAGGTACAAGGTCTTGAGGATGGAGCCTTCATAAATGAGATCTATATCTTATAGAAGAGCCCCAGAGCTCACTATTCCTGTCTTTCAGTGTGAGGACACTTAGAAGAAGGCTGTCTATGAATAAGAAAGGGAAGTATTCACAGGAACCCAACCATACTGGCACCCCAATCTCAGGCTTTCAGCCTCCAAAACTGTGAGAAATGAATTTCTGTCATTTATAAGCTGTCCAGTCTTCAGTAATTTGTCATACTAGCCTGAAAACACTGACCGTGATTGTTTAGGAAAATTAAAATTAAATAGACGTTTGAACTTGCTTACATGTTGCTTTGGGAGGACACATGGTAATTTTAGAGAATATTGAATAGACTTAGATCAGGGATGAACAAAACAGTGATAAATGTCAAAACTTAAGGAAGGTCATCCAGATCTATTGGGTAGAAATCCTGCTACTGCTAAATTAGTTCATATGTGTGCCTCTGTGTGTGTACGTGTGCCACGTTTTCAGTTGAAACGCGTAATGTAAACTAAATGCTGAAATCGTTGAGTGTGGGGAATGGAGAACATTCTCTAAATTCCTGTTGGATTTGCTAAAAGAATAAAATGTATAATGGAATCATTTAAATATATTCCAAAATGTACAACATTATCAAATCTAATTGCTATCTAATTTAACTTATAGGATCTGTGATTTTTATTTTATTTTATTAACTAACTTATTTTAATTGGAGGATAATTCTTTAAAACATTGTGGTGGTTTTTGCCATACATCGACATGAATCACCCACGGGTACATGTGTCTCCCCATTCTGAACCCCCCTCCTACCTCCCTACCCATCCCATCCCTCTGGGTTGTCCCAGAGCACCGACTTTGAGTGCCCTGCTTCATGCGTTGGACTTGCGCTGGTCATCTATTTTACATGTGGTGATATACATGTGTCAATGCTATCCTCTCAAATAGAGCTGAAGGAAAATAGCTATACTTCTGAAAAACAATGCTGCAGTTTAAAAAAATGTTGCTTTTAGTTATTTTCGGGTTTACATTTATCAAGAAACTGTTACAAATAGGTGTGATTTCAACAACATCAATTAATTTTGATTAAACACAACATGCCATTTCATTTTGTAATTTAAGTGCCAGATGTTTAAATACCAGGATTTATTAACCTACCTAATATTTAATAGCCTTCACAGAATCTTTAAATAATAATTGGATAAATCTGAGTAGGATTAAATTAGAATTTCTCTGTATTAAGCCAAGTAGACTCAACTCATTCTTTTTTGTACAACTAGTCGAAAGAGTTTATAAAGTATTTTATTTACCTTTCTCTTTGGCAATAAATGCATTTTCTTTTTCTTGTTTATATTCAAAATAATAAAAGGTACATTTACATTAATTACACTTAATTGAATTGCATTTTGCTTATTATTAATTGCTGGTAGTTAGAATAAAAGTTTACAACATGCTTATATTAAAGTCCCAATTGATTATGTTATAAAAATAAAATTAAAGCATTTCAGAAAAGGTAGATTTTAATGTGTAACTTTCCTTTTTTAAACACAATTATACAGAAACTTTATTTTATAAAGAACCCTCTAAACTCAAATGTGCCTCCAGTTAGTCCCTTAAAAGTGGGGGGATAAAAGGGAGCTGAATTTGTAAAAACAGAGAGTAAAATGGTAGTTGCCAGGGCCTGGTGGGGAGTGGGTACAAACTTGCAACTAGTAGATAAAATAAATCTAACCTGGTGATTACAGATGACAACGTTGTATTATAAATATCAAACCTCCTAAGAAAGACTGGATCTTAATTATTCTCAACTGCAAAAAAGACATAATTTGTTACCTAATAAGGGTGGTAGCTAAGATTAATAATGATAGTCACTGCAATGTATAAATATATCGAATCAACATGGTGTGTACCTTAAACTTATATAATGTTATATGTCAGTTATATTTCAATGAAAAATGTCCTCACTGAATCATATGAAATATATAATTCACAGGAAAACAGCATGTAGGTTTCCAGGTTAAGCCTACACTTCTGGACAGGGGGTTAAAAAATGTGGATTATCTAAAGAAAAAAAATTTCTGTTAATTATTCCATTTTTTGAACATCAGTTGAAGCACTTGGTTCATATCAAAACAGCCGACAGTGAAACCTACCAGCAGACAAGTTTCACTGGTGTACATAAGAGTCTCCTTTCAGCTTTTCATGGATCTTTTAAATATATGTGTTAGTCTATGATGGTTAATTTTATGTATCAAGTTGACTGGGCTAAGGGATGCCTAGAATGCTGGTAAAGAATTCCTTTATTTCTGGATTTGTCTGTAGTGGTATCTATAGCATAGATTAGCATTTGAATTCGTAGACTGAGTAAATATATATACCAATGTGGTAAGTATATATATATATATATATATATATATATATATATATAGTGTGTGTGTGTGTGTGTGTGTGTGTGTATACCTCTGTATGTATGATAATTTTTACAACAGTATTTTGGTTTTTGGTTTTTCCCCTAGGATTAGAATAGATGAGAATAAATACTTTACTCAGATAAGCTCTAAAGTCCTGTACAACCTTTAAATTCTGGAACTATATGAATAATTCAACGACAAACATTATAAAATATAGCTAGTACAGATAAAAAGTTCATTTCATGTTAAAGCTACATTGCTTTAAATGTTTTTTCACAATAATTCAAAATTAAAGAAATATTTTCAGTCAAACATGAAATTCATTTTATGGGGAAAAAAGGATTTAAATAATGTGCTAAAATGTTTAGTTTATAGTAATAAATGTATGTATATTCAGATGCAATACTTAGATTTATGCTATAGCTTCTAAAAATGAATGTAGAAAATTATCAACAGCTGTTGGGGATTTAGACGGCTACTACTGATGAATAACATCCTTTAACAAACATAAACTATAAACGACAGCTTTGTTCAAAATGCTAAAACTTTCATCCAATTCATGGAGAAAAACAAATGTAACTTATTTCATTTCTTTCCAATATTAGATGTCAACTTATTTTCACTTACATCCTTTTATTGTTATATTTTTTCTGTGATTATCATCACAGACTCATAAATACAAATATAGTGTATTTAAAAATACACCCCAACACTTTGATATGAACATAGATTGAGACTTACTTATCTTCAGTGTTAACCTCTCTGAGACAGGATGCACAACCTTGTGTGATCATAGTGTCATGATATTCTTCAGTTCAAGATGCACATTGTATAAATGCAATGTTTCTGTAATTTAATCATTTTTAAAATACTCTTAATTATGCAGAGGAAGACTCAAAACACCATATTACCCATGGGCTAGATAACATAATGGCCATAGTCAGTATCCTTAAAATCCATTGTTGGAGAGATCATTTTATCAGAACTCAGTACCAATTTCAAAACATTGAGTTGATACTTACTACAGTAGTTTTATTTTTAATTTGTGTGAGGTAAAATTTAAGGCCCAGTATTATTTATAATGTTATCCAATTACCTGAATGAAAATACTGTTAACAATTAAGTTCTTAGGAAATAGACTATTTTTTCAAGTTTATTACATTCGTTGATGAAAGACAATTTTTATTTAAGTAAGAACTGTTTTGCTTTTCCAAATATCTACAGATGATACCTTTCCTTTCTTTGTCTCCAAGTTAACTCAGAAAGAATGCATTAAGATCAGGAGAGCTAGATCCTTATGTTTTATTACTGTCCCAGTCAACAAGTCTGTAGATTAAGAATTATGAAGATTGCTTAGGATATTTGTTGCATGAGTTGGGGAGGCAAGGATTCAGGTCATAGTCTCTTTGTAATATGAAAATTTCAGATATTATGTGCTTAGCAATGAATAGGGGCTTCCCAGGTGATACAGCAGTAAAGAAGCTGCTTGCTCATGCAGGAGATACAGGTTCAATCCCTGGGTCAGGAAGATGCCTTTGAGTAGGAAATGGCAACCTACTCTAGTATTCTTGCCTGAAAAATTCCATGGACAGAAAATTCTGGCAGGCTACTCACATACATAGCACATGAATAAGATAATATGTAATTGCTCAGTTTTATGCAGGTGAGCTGGACCTTTGGAGATGATCAACTTCTTATTAAATAGATATGAGTGGCTAAAGTATTATGATAGGAAGGCAGTGGATTTGGTGGGAGGGAATTCAAGAACCATGGCATGTGCTCTGTGAAAGTATCTCTGTCTGTATGAGGCAAAGTCTGATCCATTTTGGCCTCATGAGGCTTACTGGAGATCACATAATATGAAAAAATATCATTGCCAGATTCTGTTTACCAGGTGTTCCTATTCCCACATGGACTTAGAATTCATAAAAACAGAGGTAGTCAATCTTTCCCAGGTGGTGCTAGTGGGAAAGAACCTGCCTGCTGATTCAGGAGACATAAGACATGTGGGTTGGATCCCTGCCTAGGGAAGATCCCCTGGAGAAGGAAATGCCAACCCACTCCAGTATTCTTGCCTGGAGAATCCCCTGAACAGAGAAGCCCAGTGGGCCATGGGTTAGCAAAGAATTGGATATGACTGAAGCGACTTTGACTGCACATAGTTTCAATATTGGTTAAAAGTAGATTGAAGCCTTAAAGTAATGGGATTTGTGGCTCATAACTAAATAAAGATAATCTTATGATATCAATTTTTATTGTAATATTTTATAGATGCAATTTAATGCCAACTTCCTGTTAGGAAAATGCTCCACTTTTTTGTTTAACAAGGTAAGACAAATGTCTGTAGTTAAAAAAAAAAAAAAATCGAAAGCATGCACTAACAATTTGTGTTAGTCCCTGAGGGAATGAAATGAAATAATATATATCTAATTCACTAATATTATTGACATATGGAACATCAAATGAGGTAAAGAATAAGAAATAGTACTATAGCTAATTTATGGAGAGCTTAGATGATCTTCTCCAAAATATTCATTAATTGGACATACGGGGATATCTGCATAATGGAAACCATGGACTATATTAGTATTTTTTGAAGAAAATAAAAGATGGAACTATTGCCATTAGAGCTTTTCCTGCTCTTTTATACAATACATTTAATTAGATAACTTTATCTATAATGATTTTCATAAAATGTGATCCAAATACAAGCCAAAGAGAGAGTATTACAGAATGACTGAAAGCTTACTTGTAGTATCCATTGAAATTCTCATATATTGCACCACAAATAATCAGTGATATTGACTGAGGTAATGTGAAACTATTTTAGAAATAATTTGACCAAAAAGAAGAATAAAAGAGGTAGATACTTTGATAATGTGGCACAGAAAATGCACTTCCTTAAACTACTGGGAATGTATGTATGCAATATAAAGTTAAGGATTTAAAATATATTTATTAAAAGAAAAGTAATATTCAGTACAAATATCTGTATATGTAAACATTGACTGCCAAAAGATAGGATTTTTAAATTGTTAATAAAAATTGTTCACACAATACTAGCCAAACATATGTAAAGCTGTACTCAGTAAGCAAGGCACACTAGGAGGAGGGTAGGCAGACATCAGGAGAGGCTGATGAAGTTTATGTTCAAAAGCTGTATATTATGTTGTAAGAAGAAAATCTCATCTAAAATTCATGGCCTACTAAAAGCTAGCAAGAGGAAGTGTAAGATTTACAATTCTAGACATTGCTCATCTCTTAAATGCTCACTGATATAGAAGAGCCGGGAAGTAAAAGCAATGGCCCGCCAACTAATAAGGGGGAAGTGAGAGGTCAAATCTGAAAGGAAAGAAAATAGAACTCTGAGGAGCTGAAGCAGCTGAAATGAAAGTGGTGGACCAGAGTAATTTATATACATGTCAGCACTAAACAAATAAAAAATGTATAAATAGATAAATAAATAAAAAGTAAGGGAAAGATGGCACAAAGACAAACATATAGTGAAGAAGAGACAGGTAAATTACATTAAACTAAGAGAATATGAGTCCAAGTGAAAATAGTTTTAACTTTAGGGATTAGACTTGTCTGTGTATGTGTACATATAAATATGCTTATACATATATATGTGTGTGCGTGCAGATACATATACACACATACAAAAAGAAGTGGATACAAATTAAAAAAAAATTAGGAGATAGAGTTTTATATATATATAATATATATATATATAGAGAGAGCTTTATACATACAGAGTTATATATATATATGTACATATATATATATATATATAAACATGTATGGATATACATATATACATTAGCATATGCATACACATATGGGTTGGGAAGATCCCCTGGAGAAGGAAATGGCAACCCACACAAGCATTCTTGCCTGGAATATTCCATGGACAGAGGACCTGACAGGCTACAGTTCATGGGGTTGCAAAGAGTCAGACATGACTGAGAGACTAACACTTTCACTTTCACTATGCATACGTGCAAGTATGGGTGTACTTATGTATGAGTGTATGTACGCACACATGACCTTTCCATATATAATTGAACACGCTTTCCCTCTGCCTGCTTCAACTATCTCAAGCCCTCTTACCCAGATCTATTTTTTCATAGCATCTACCACTTTTTAATTCAGTGTACAATTTACATATATATATATATATATATTGTTTTCTTTTTTATTGAAAACAAATAAGAAATGTATCCCAAGCACCTTGAGTGTTTTCTGGTCCTCAATAAGATTTACTTTTATGAATAAATAATTTAATAGTAACCGACTAGCTGCTGAGGCTTCCCAGGTGGCACAGTGGTAAGGCATGTACCTGCCAATGAAGAAGACACAGGAGATGCTTGTTTGATTCCTGAGTCGGCAAGATACCCTGGAGTAGGAATTGACAACCCACTCTAGTATTCTTGCCTGGAAATTCTAAGGACAGAGGAGCCTAGTAGGTCCATGGGGTCGCAGAGAATCAGACATGACTGAGTTACTGAGTATGCATGACAGGCAGTTGCCAGAGGTATTTAGTAGAAATTAAATGTAAGTCTCCTGTGGATAGTTACAATAGAATGTAGTTCACAATGTCTGGTCTGTGAACAACTGCTACGATAAAATGTTTGCCAGTCTGAATGTAAATGCAAAAGGCATCAGCAATGTAGTTAGTTTTCCATAGTATTATCATTAGACGGTTGAAGTTTCTATTTTATTATAACATTAGTTTATTTTTACCCTTCATAGTAATAAAATTACTCCTTATTGTAAAATTCAGACTTAAATTGAAGAAAGTAGGGAAAACCACTGGACCATTTAGGTTTGACCTGAATTAAATCCCTTACTATTATACAGTGGAAGTGACAAATAGATTCAAGGAATTAGATCTGACAGAGTGCCTGAAGAACTATGGTTGGAGATTGTAAGGTTGTGTGGTTGACATTGTAAGGAGGCAGTGATCAAGACCACCACCAAAAAAAAAGAAAGGCAAAATGGTTGTCTGAGAAGGCCTTTCAAAGAACTGAGTAAAGAAGAGAAGCCAAAGGAAAAGGAGAAGAGGAAAGACATGCCAATCTGAATTCAGAAAATATTAAGAAAAGGTAGCAAGAATACACAGAAGAACTATACAAAAAAGATCTTAATGACCCAGATAACCATGATGGTGTGATCACTCACCTAGAGTCAGATATCCTGGAGCATGAAGTCAAGTGGGCCTTAGGAAGCATCAAAACAAACAAAGCTAGTGGACATGATGGAATTGCAATTGAGCTATTTCAAATCCTAAAAGATGATGCTGTGAAAGTGCTGCCAGCAAATTTGGATAACTCAGCAGTGGCCACAAGACTGGAAGAGGTCAGCCTTCATTCCAATCCCAAAGAAAGGCAATGCCAAAGAATGTTCAAACTACTATACAATTGCACTCATCTCACACACTAGCAAAGTAATGCGCAAAATTCTCCAAGCCAGTCTTTAACAGTACATGAACTATGAACTTCCAGATGTTCAAACTGGATTTAGAAAAGGCAGAGGAAGCAGAGATCAAATTGCCAACATCCGTTGGATCATTGAAAAAGCAAGAGAGTTCCAGAAAAACATCTACTTCTGCTTTATTGACTATGTCAAAGCCTTTGACTATGAGGATCACAACAAACTATGGAAAATTCCTCAAGAGATGGGAATACCAGACCACTTTACCTGCCTTTTGAGAAATTTGTATGCAGGACAATCGGTAACAGTTAGAACGAAACATGAAACAATGGACTGGTTCAAATTGGGAAAAGAGTATGTCAAGGCTTTATACTGTAATCCTGCTTATTTAACCTATATGCAGAGTACATCATGTGAAATGCCAGGCTGGCTGAAGCACAAGCTGGAATCAAGATTGCCAGGAGAAATATCAATACCCTCAGATATGCAGATTGCACCACCATTATGACAAAAACCAAAGAGGAACTGAAGAGCCTCTTGATGAAGGTGAAAAAGGAGAGTGAAAATCTGACTTAAAACTCAATATTCAATAAATGAAGATCATGGCATCTGGTCCCATCACTTCATGGCAAAGAGATGGAGAAACAGTGGAAACAGTAACAGATTTTATTTTTGTGGATTCCAAAATCACTGCAGATAGTGACTGCAGCCATGAAATTAAAAGACACTCTCTCCTTGGAAGAAAAGGTATGATAAACCTATACAGCACATTAAAAAGCAGAGACATTACTTTGCTGACAAAGGTCCATCCAGTCAAAGCTATGATTTTTCCAGTAGTCATGTATGCATGTGAGAGTTGGACCATAAAAAAAAAGCTGAACGCCAAAGAATTGATGCTTTTGAACTATGGTGTTGGAGAAGACTCTTGAGAGTCCTTTGGACTGCCAGGAGATCCAACCAGTCAATCCTAAAGGAAATCAGTCCTGAATATTCTTTGGAAGGACTGATACTGAAACTCCAATACTTTGGCCACCTGATGGGAAGAACTGACTCATTGTAAAAGACCCTGATGCTGGGAAAGATTGAAGGCAGAAAGAGAAGCAGATGACAGGATGAGATGATTCGATGGCATTACCAACTTGTTGGACATGAATTTGAGCAAGTTCTGAGAGCTGGTGATGGACAGAGAAGCCTGGTGTGCTGCAGGTAATGGGGTCACAAAGAGTCAGACATGACTGAGAGACTAAACTGACTAATAAAATGCTTGTTCTCTTTGAAAATGTTAGCTATTGTGAGGAAATGATGGCACTTTATTGTAGGTATAGAGTTGTTACAACAGAAAAAAATATTTGACAGTCATGTATCCATCAGCATTTTTAATTCTACTGATATGTGACAAAATTGCATTTGGGACTTGTGTGGTCCAAGAGTAGTTTTTAGAGCTTTGACAGGTATTGCATAAAGAAAAGGTACAGGAAGCCATTTAGCAATGAATTTTTACTGGAAACTTCAAGGGAGGCCCTTCTTAATTCTTCTCAATCTGCACGTAGACCAATCCAAGTAGGGCCAGAACCTCATGGCACAAAAGACCTGGAAATAACCATTGCCACACACTGAGGGAAAGTAAGCTACTTTGACTTAGTGTTGACTCCAAGAAAGCTAGGCTTAAATATCATATTAGTTATACCTGATAATCTAGAATATTGTGCATGCACAGGATTGCATCCACTAAAGAGTAATCTCAAAGCTATGGGGAAAAAAAGCATTTGGGAGCAAAAAAAGTAAATCCTCTAAATGTAACAGAAAACTCCAAGTACATAACACATCCAACTGTAAAGGCAAAAATCTTATCAGGCTAAGTGAGCATAAGCACAACTTTGACCAATAAGTAGATGATGACCGTACAGAGATGACCACTAGGCAGCGAATCTGAGATTAAAAACAAAGGTGAGAAAAAATGGTGGAGCAACATCAGAAGCTGCATGTTGAAGGGGAACTATGCTTCACAAAACTATTCATCTAAGTCAATAAATGTGTAAACAATCAATGAAGAAAACCACAACAACAGCTACATGGAGGAAGGGATCAGCATCCACAGTAGCAAAGATACATTTTTTAAAACTTCCAGTTTTCAATAAAAAAATTTTTTACAAGACAGGCAAACATAAAATTATCATTAAACAGGAAAATAATAGATGATAGAAATTGCTTTTGAAGGAGCCAAGAGCACTGCAGCCAAGGGTCCCATGTCCCAGGCTTGTCTCAAAAGAAGCAAATATCTAAGCTGAGGCAGTGAATGCCCTCTCTTTCTTCCACTGCATCAGCAATCTGAAGTCACCTGGAAATCTGGAAGTTGTAAGAGAGACCACAGAACCACAAGAAGAAAATGAGTGGCTTTCCTTCCCTGCTCGGAGAGAAGCTGCTCCAGCGAGCTGCCAAATGAAGGAGCCAAAGTATAGGCCTTGTGTGACAGAGAACTCAAAACAGCTATTAGGAACATTTCAGAGAATGAGAAAACATCATTCTTCAGTAAGTAAAAACAGTCTGATGACCACGTCTCATCAAATACAGAATATAAAGATACTGAAATGTTTAAAAAATTAACAAAACTAAAATTTTGGAGTGTAATAAATAAATTGAAAAATTCCTTGAGATCTATAGTAGATTTCATCAGACAGAATCAGTGAGCTTGAAAAGATGAATAAAGACTATACAATCTGAAAATCAGAGAGACAAAAAATAATAAAGAAAGTCTTAGAGAAATATGGGACATCATTAAGCACACCACCTTATGCGTAATAGGATATCAAAAGGACAGGAAAGGAAGATACATCATTTTTCTAAACTTACAGCTAAAGAAAAAGACTTACTAAACTTGATGAAAAACATTAATCTATATGTACATGAAAACCAACAAACTCTGAATAAGAGAATTCAGAAGAATAGCAAAATCTACCAACATAATATAATTAGTATTAGAAACTACTTCATGTAACAACAGCAGAATACACATTCTTCTCAAACTCATACAGAATATTCACAAAGAGAGACCACATCTTGGACCATAAAACACACCTTAACAAATTTAAAATAATAAAAATCATACAAAAATGTTCTCAGAGAAAAATGGAATCGAAAAAGTTTCAAGAGAAATAAAAAATAGTTTTAACTAGATAAAAAATAAAATACAGCTTCAAGATGTGCCAGATATAGCAAAAGCAGCACTTAAGAGGAAATTTTGTATCAATCACTGAATTCATCTATTAGAAAAGAAGAAATATATAAAACAAAAAGCTTCTGCTTAAAATACTAGAAAAGGAAGTCAAAATAATCCAAAGTAAAGAAAAGAAAAAAAATAATAAAAGAGAAGAACAAAGAAATTGAAAACAGAAGATCAGTAGAGAAATTCAATGAACACAAAAGCTGGTTCTTTGAAAAGATCAGTAAAATCAATGAAACAGACTAACTAAGAGAGCAAGAGGAAAGATGCAAATCACCAATATCAGAAAACATTTGACTGTTGCTATCAATTTCATTGATATTAAAAAGACATTACCAAATATTAAGAACTTTGTGCCCACAAATTTGATCAGCTAGATGAAATGGACCAAACCCTTGAAATACACAGTCTACCAAAATTCACACAAGAAGAAATAGATTATTGAATAGGTCTATACCTATTAAGGAAATTGAATTAATCAGCTAATTACCTTATAAAACAAGATGAGTTTATTGATAATTTCTATCAAACAGTTGGATTAGAAATTATGTTGATTTTTCCAACCTTTCTTCCATAAAATAGAAGCCAAGAGAAAACTTCTTAACTCTTTCATTGAGGCCAGCAATACCTTAATACTCCAACCAAAAAAGACATGATAAGAAAGGAAAATCAAAAACTAATATCTCTCATGATAAATGAAAAAATCCTCAGTAAATGTTAGCAAAATTATTCCAAGAATGTATAAAGAGAATTATATACCACAACTAATAGAATAGATAGGAAAGGATGTTTCAATTCCTGAAAATCAGTTCACGTGCTCCATAAAATCAACAGACTAAAGGATAAAAATTATATGACTGTGTTAATAGATGAGCCTTGAAAACATTAGTTAAATGAAATAATCTAGTCACAAAAGACTATACTTCACAGCGTACAATTCCATTTATATTAATGTCCAGAATAGGCAAATCTATAGAGATAGAAAGCAGATTAGTGGTTTCTCAACTCTAGAGGAGTGGGCAGAATGAGAAGTGACTGTCAGTGTGTGTGGAGTTTCTTCCAGAGGAAAATAAATCTTCTAAATTCAAATTGTGGGGATAATTGCACAGACTAGTGAATACATTAAAAGTCAATTTGGTACATTAAATAAAGGTTGTATGGTATATGAAATTATATCTTAGGCTCTTAAAAAGAAAGCATTACCAGAGGATTGTATGTCTTATTCAGTTTTTGGAAAAACTTGCTCGTAATTTTATTTGATATTTGGTTTCCCTGCTTTTTTACTTAATTACTTCAAATTTGTTTTAATAAAACTCAATTTCCATGTTCTGTTCATTTTGCTATTCTTTTTATACATTAATGCTTAAGACTAAACATTTTATTGAAATATGCTCATCTTTTGATTCTTTCACTTGTCCACAGGAAAAAAAATACTGTACATTTTCCTTTGAATGGAGTTTTTGTCTGTATACCATAACATGTGTGTATGTTCAGTTGCTGTCATGTACAACTCTTTGCAACCCCGTGGACTATAGCACTCCAGGCTCCTCTGTCCATGGGATTTCCCTGGCAAGAATACTGGAGTGGGTTGCCATTTCCTCCTCCAAGGGATCTTCCTGTCAGGGGTCAAACTTTCATCTCCTGCATTGTCATATGGATTCTTTGCCACTTGATCCCCCTGGAAAGCCCATATACATAATATTTAATCTAAATTTTTTATTGATTTAATAATTTTAATTTTGCTTGATTGTTTTGCCTTGATTCAATATTCAGGAAGCTGTATTTTTATTTAATTTTCAAGAGGATAATTTTTTAAAATTATTGTCACCATCAATTTTCAAATATCCACTGAAAATACCATGATCTGTAATGTACATTTTCCCATCTAACAAATTAGTGTTTGTATTCAAGAATATGAGTAATTTTTAAATAAATATTCCATTTGATTCCATTATGTAATGAAATGACATTAAAAACCTTTTTTAAAAAGCATTTTGGACCAATCTTCCCCAAAAGTTTAAATTTATCAGAGATTAATCAAATTATGAAAGAACTGCATATTAGTAAGAGTATAGAAATGAGGAAATAATCTGTTGATAATTTACAAATAGAGTAATGTAGCCTGATGTGGAAAGATAGGAAAATCTCTCTCTTCTGTAAATGACACATCTGTACCTTGCTCCTAATATGTGGAAAATTTGGAGAGAAAGTGCCATCTATGCCCTGAGGTGTTCACCCCAGTGGTGTAGCCTTCAATTCAGATCTAAGTGTGGTTCAGAAAAGAATGTCAGGTCCGTCAATCCTTAGACATCCAGATATGTAACAGTAATTCCTTTCCCGGAGTCCAGCTAAACACTCTACAACAGAGATTTAGGTTCATTATGAGTATAAAATAGAGCAAACTTTAATGCAAGTACATAGAAAATGGCGAGAAATGGCAGTGTTATTTTTATACCAATTTTAATTAGGAAATCAAAATAAGCAGATTTGACTAAGTTTTGTGTCACTCAAGGAGACCTTCTTTGCCAGGGTTTTACAAGTATTATGTGACAAAGTTTTGTATTATAAGTCAACCAATGAAATTGAATGAATATTGTTTACATCTTATTCTTTATATTTAGTATCAATTATTTTCTTTTGATAAAATTTATTGATATAAAGTTGTGGCACAAATCCTTACTCTATTTTCAGTTAGCTTCTGGCTTGCAAGAAAAAGAGAGTAACTTGATTTTACTATTGCATAAAGTGATTTCAATTCTAAAATATTCATAAGTCTCTCAGGGGTGATTGCAGTGAATGGCAATGTTGTCTTAACTAAATCAGGCTTAGCAGTGCTTACAGAAAGGAATGTATCTAAGCTAAACTAAGACAGGGGTAGCTATCTTTTGTTTGACAAAAATAGAATGACAGGCAATATTTAGTGTTTTCTTAATATTTCACTGACTGGATAAAACATTCAGATGTCAAAATAGGGAATCAATAAAGCCCACGTTTATAGAAAATTTTTGCAAAAGCTAAAAACTGAATAGACAAATTAAAATTATAAAAGTATATGATTTCACCAGTATAAGGGCTTTTACTCTGCTTTTCCTTATTCTGAGTTCTATAATATCTTAGCCAATGCCATTTTCTGTTCCATGAATATTTTATAATATTGCATAGTAAGTTAAAGTCAAGGATGATAACCATTACTTAAAATGAAGCCAATTCTAAAACTCAAACTTTTTTTTTATTAATTTATTTATTTTAGTTAGGGGCTAATTACAATATTGTAGTGGTTTTTGCCATACATTGACATGAATCAGCCATGGGTTTACATGTGTTCCCCATCCTGAACCCCCGTGCCACCTTCCTCCCCATCCCATCCCTCTGGGTCATCCCATTGCCCCAGCCCTGAGCATTTGTCTCATGAATCAAACCTGGAATGGCGTTTTTTTTCACCTTTGATGATATACACGTTTCAATGCTATTCTCTCAGATCGTCCCACCCTTACCTTCTCCCACAGAGTCCATAAGACTGTTCTATGCATCTGTGTCTCTTTTTCTGTCTCACATATAGGGTTATCGTTACCATCTTTCAAATTCCATATATATGCATTAGTATACTGTATTGGTGTTTTTCTTTCTGGCTTACGTCATTCTGTATAATGGGCTCCAGTTTCATCCATCTCAATAGAACTGATTCAAATGCATTCTTTTTAATGGCTGAGTAATATTCCATTGTGTATATGTACCACAGCTTCCTTATCCATTCATCTGCTGATGGACATCTAGGTTACTTCCATGTCCTGGCTATTATAAACAGTGCTGCGATGAACATTGGGGTACATGTGTCTCTTTCAATTCTGGTTTCCTTGGTGTGTATGCCCAGCAGTGGGATTGCTGGGTCATATGGCAGTTCTATTCCCAGCTAAAACTCAAACTTAAAAATGTTTTTTACAGATGTTGAGAATATTTGAGAGAAATGAAATAAAGGAACTGAATGGGCTAATTGTCTTAGAAAAAAATATGCCATGGCTTAAGATCATATAGCAGAAAATAAAGAGTGAAAGCAGTAGGAAATTAAAATCAATTTTAAAAATTCAAAGAAACTGCTCGGGTAATGATAATATTTAAATTTTTTTAATATAACTGAAATTGTTTAGAGTAAGAACACCTCTGTAACATCTTCAGTTCTCAGAACTCTGAAATTCAATTATATTGAGTGCCTAAATAGCAACATCCAAATACTAACAATTAGTTTTAGAATTAAGGGACCAGTTTCCAAATATGCTAACTCTCTACATCCACTCATTATCCTCTGCATTAAGAAAGTTTTCTATGAGTATTGTTTCAAAGTATTTGTTATTTATGGGTGTCTTCCTCATTTTCTTAATGTGGACAGCTCTAAGGTAGTATTAGTTATTTCATAAAGTGAAAGGCAAAGGAGAAAAGGAAAGACATACCCATCTGAATGCAGAGTTACAAAGAATAGCAAGGAGAGATAAGAAAGCCTTTTTCGGTGATCAGGGCAAAGAAATAGAGGAAAGCAAAAGAATGGGAAAGACTAGAGATCTCTTCAAGAAAATTAGACATACCAATGAAACATTTCATGCAAAGATGGGCTCAATAAAGGACAGAAACAGTATTGACCTAACAGAAGCAAAAGATATTAAGAAGACGTGGCAAAAATACACAGAAGAACTATACAAAAAACATCTTCAAGACTCAGATAACCACGATAGTGTGATCACTGACCTAGAGCCAGAAATCCTGGAGTCCAAAGTCAAACTGGCCTTAGGAAGCATCACTATGAACAAAGCTTGTGGAGGTGATGGAACTCCAGTTGAGCTATTTCAGATCCTAAAAGCCAGTGCTGTGAAACTGCTGCACTCAGTATGCCAACAAATTTGGAAAACTCAGCAGTGGCCACAGCACTGGAAAAGGTCAGTTTTCATTCCAATCCCAAAGAAAGGTAATGCCAAAGAATGTTCAAACTACTTCACAATTGCACTCATTTCAAACACTAGCAAAGCAATGCTCAAAATTATCCAAGCTAAGCTTCAACAGTATGTGAACGAATAATTTTTCAGATGTTCAGGCTGGATTTAGAAAGGGCAGAGGAACCGGAGATCAAATTGCCAACATCCGTTGGATCATCGAAAAAGCAAGACAATTCCAGGAAAACATCTGCTTCATAGACTATGCTAAAGCCTTTGACTGCGTGAGTCACAAAAAATGGTGGAAAATTCTTAAAGTGATGGGAATACCAGACCACCTTACCTGACACCTAAGAAACCTGTTTGCAGGTCAAGAAGCAACAGTTAGAACAAGACATGGAACAATGAACTGGTTCCAAATTGGGAAAGGAGTATGTCAAGGCTGTATATTATCATCCTGTTTATTTAACTTATATGCAGAGTACATCATGGGAATGCCAGGCTGGATGAAGCACAAGCTGGAATCAAGATTGCCAAGGGAAATATCAATAACCTCAGATATGCAGATGACACCACCCTTATGACAGAAAGTGAAGAAAAGCTAAAGAGCCTCTTGATGAGAATGAAAGAGGAGGGGTGAAAAAACTGGCTTAAAACTCAACATTCAAGAAACGAAGATCGTGGCATCCCATCCCATCACTTCATGGAACGTAGATGGGGAAACATTGGGAAAAGTGACAGGCTTTATTTTCTTGGGTCCCAAAATCACTGCAGATGGTGACTACAGCCATGAGTTTAAAATACACTTGCTCCTTTGAAGACAAAGATTTGTCTATGACAAACTTAAACAGCATAGTAAAAAGCAGAGACGTTACTTTGCCAACAAAGTTCCATCTAGTCAAAGCTATGGTTTTTCCAATAGTCATGTATCGATGTGAGAGTTGGACCATAAAGAAGGCTGAACACCAAAGAATTGATGCTTTTGAACTATGGTGTTGGAGAAGACTCTTGAGACTCCCTTGGACAGCAAGGAGGTCAAGCCAGTCAATCCTAAGGAAATCAATCCTGAATATTCACTGGAAGGATTGATGCTGAAGCTCCAATATTTTGGCCACCTGATGTGAAGAACTGACTCATTGTAAAAGACTCTGATGCTGGGAAAGATTGAAGGCAGGAGGAGAAGTGGACGACGGAGGACTAGATAGTTGGATTTCATCACTGACTCAATGGACAGGAGTTTGAGTAAGTTCCAGGAGATGGTGAAGGACAGGGAAGCCTGGTGTACTGCAGTCCATGAGGTCACAAAGAGTTGGACACAACTGAGGAAATGAACTGAACTGAATATTTCAATTTAAAAAAATCAGAATCTATACAAATAAAAAGGCGTTAAGTAAACATAATATTTCTAAGAGTTTTCTGAAACCAATACTTTGTTATATGCATCTAGTTTTTTTGTTATAATAATGTGCAATAAGAAATGAGTAAGCAAACCGATTTCCATATTATATATAAAATGCATCTCAGAGTATCTTTTGCATATTAAACTTCAAATACATATCAGTTGTTTTTTTTTTAATATCAGTTATTATTTAGAGGAAAACGTGAGACAACTCTCAGTTGAAAAGACAAAATGAAAGAAAAATAACAAAGAGAAAGGAAATTGAAACTTTTAGTGATTCATACAAGTTCAAGTAAAAGTGATACATGGCCAAACACTTCATCACTATTTTAGGCAATTAGAAAAAAAGATATAAGGCAAACAAAAACCAGTAAGCAAAAAAATAAAAAGTTCTATATACAAGTACAGAAATTATACAATACTGCAGACCCTTATATGCAAATAACAAACACTATGGGCATAGCTGATAAAAGGTTCCATTTTTTAATGCCAAGTTTTTTTTATGTACAATACAAATAAGACTTTGATTAACCATGCAGACAATCAAAAGAGATATAGTATATGAGTTTAGAAAGCAAAACACTTACTTGCTCTTCTATAAATAATTGTTTGAAAATTGTATGTTGATCATTGCTATGAAAACTGGACTTTGAAGAACTAAATCAAAATCATTAACCCAAGAAGTCAGGTATATGAGTACTAAAAATTCAGTGGAGAGTACTAAACTTTTTTATGGTAATAAATCTGAACATAAAATGTAGTTTTCAGAAAATGTGATTTGCAAAATAAGAATAATATCAATATAGGAAGACACAGTTAACTACTTATATTTTATAATTTGTGATCATTACAGACAACAATATTCTTCAATTAAAATCAGGCACTCTAAGAAAACAATATAATGTGGATGAATGAAAGAATAGGAAAACTGTGTCTTTATGTGGTGATATATACCATTCATACAAAAAGTACTAGAAGTAAGTATGAATTATGATAATATCAAGGTTATTTTCTTTTTTATGATTTTTATATCTTTGAATTTCTTGAACAAGTATTTTGCTTACAATAAAACATCCAAAAAATGTAATTTTTAAAAGTAGAAGCAATGAATAATGGGCTGGAATTAGATTCTTGATTATCTTAAATGAAAAATTGAAAATTGCATTTTACTTCACGTTATGTAGAGTAATTGTATATTCTTGAAAAGGTGGACTACTTAATCAGAAATGTAATTTAAGGAGAAAAACCTGTCTACAGCAAATGAAAGTAGTGTTTTGAATCATAAAACATATTTCAGACATTTGTGTGTGTGTGTGTGAACAATCCAGGTAAAATATATAGAAGACTTGAAGTGTGGCAGTAATGATAGAAATAAGAAATTTAAACTGAAGAGAGTGAAGAAGTAGAAGTGTCAGAAACTGGCACTCGATTATATAAAGGTTAGAGGGTGAATGAGAGGTCAAAACCTGACTTTAAGATTTTTACTCTAGTGACAGAAAGAATTGCAATGCTATTAACAAAGATGAGGAATGGGAGTGAAGCAGACATGAAGATGAAAGAAGAGATAAAATACTTAAAATGTAACGATATAATCTGTCACTAGCTCTATCTTAGAACTGAATAAAATTATATCTGAAGGCTGTTAGTATAGATTAAGCGAATATTTAAAAAAACTGTTTTGACAGTTTTGGAGAAAAGTAGAATTGCTGAAGTCTTTGACAAGTTCCAGAAATCTGAAATTCCGAGTATGTTTCATAACCAAGTGAACCATCTATCATGCTTCCTACTGTGTCATATTAAAAAAAAAAAAAATGCAAAGTTCACATTTTTTTCTCACTAGGAACAGAAGGTAGAACCAACAGTGTGTTGTTTTCTCACAAGCAGTTTTGTTAGAAAAATGTTGCTTTCACTGGGGAGTAAATACTTTAGAAATTCAGTGTCAGCCATGTTATTATCAATACATGCCTTAGTTATGAACTCACCGTCAAAACAAAAAAAGCCACTCGTATAAAACATCCCATAAAATAAATTATGAAATAAGTACATTTTATTTGTATTTATGTATGCAAAAGTCACCATTATCATCATCAAAAAGTTTTCATTAAGTACATGCATATATTTCATTGCCCTACATGTTTTGCAAAAAGTTGGCCTGGTTCACTCTGATTTGTAGCTGCATGCCCTGTCCTTCCAGGAAACAGTGAAGGACAGGAGAGCCTGGCATGCTGCAGTCCATGGGAGTCACAAAGAATCAAATACAACTTAGCGACTGAACAACAACAAGCCTAACACAAAATTGCACACCTTATTCTTTTCAAAAAAAGATAATATTTCAAATATCTGGGTATTTGTTGAGAATTATGCATAAGATTGGAGTAAATCTTTAAAAATTAATCAGGAAAAAATGGACAAACTCAGTAGGGAGAGATAAATCAGTTAGATTCTGTAATAAACCTTTGAATGAGTCCAGCAAAAGGAAGAATTGAAAAGACGGTTACATAGAACTAATGCTTAGCAGCACTGCTAAGAAATGATCTCCAACTGTTAATGAGAGTTAATAGACAAGTTAATTTTTCTCACTAGCTTAAAAGCCCGTTGGAAAATGAAAAGGTTATTGTGATACTATATTTTATTATGTACATGAATCTGAAAAGTCAGACAAAAATCTAATAAAAAATTAACAAGTTTTATTTGTGGTTCATTGTGAAATTATAGTGAAACTTAATCAAGAACATATTAGTAAATAAGAAATGTTCAAGTTTCCTCATAGAGTTAGAACATAATTATTAGTATCTACTCTGTCACTTTCTATATATAACTAAAGCATTATACAAAAGCAATTGATGGTCATAAAAAATAGCCTGAGTGTCTAAATGAATAGAAGAGATGAGTGATTTATATTCTGTTTAATCTTGAATTTTAGCGCATATTATTTGTTCTAAGCCTTTGAAAAATGCTCATTTTGATGTTGCATATGTAAACACATACCTTTAATAATTGATTTCTTTCATTAGAGCTCTACTGTTGAATGGAAATTTTATTCTCATTAAACTTTTTAAGAAGACATTTAAAATATATAAAACCTGGGCAATATTTAAGGTCTTGTGTTCAGCAGTAATAAAAGTAAAGTTACATATACACATCTAGAAAGTTTTAATTATTTCTTCACTGTTAAGCTATGAACAGTGAAAGTGATTCCTTAATGTTTTATTCCTATCATTCCAGTAACTATACAAAATTCATCTTAGGTATCAATAAGGGTTTATACTGAATAAATATATTTGCATGCTATAAAATGTATCATATATAACTTCACATATCATCCTGAGAGAATTTACTATACAGATGTCAACTTATTGGACTTTCTCTAGTTTTATAATACAATTAAAATACAGAAGGCATAAAAATTTTAATGAATCATTTCCTATAACAATTGATAGATGTCTACCAATATCCCTCTTTGAAAGGAACACTATTTGTGTTCTTATAAACATAAGTTCTTATGTTTTTATAATTTTTAATTTATAAGAAATTAATGCATCATTAATCTCTTCAGCCCTGCCAATCCCTATTCCCACATTTACTGATTAGAAGAATAATGTCCCATTGCCAAGTCACATTTTAGTAGAAAAATCTTGAAAATAATGGGAATGTGGGATCAACTATGAGCAATGTCTTTGAATATATTACCTTCTGCTGGTCCTGAGAGGACTCAGGTTATATGAGTTCATATGGGTAAAACAGTAATCCAACAGGCCTGGTGTCCTATTCAGAAGAGAAAGAGAGCTCTCTTTCTGAGCAAACAAAGAAGAAAAGCCACATGAGGACATAGGGAGAAGGTGAAGTGAAGTGAAAGTCACTCAGTTGTGTCCGACTCTTTGCGACGCCATGGACTATAGAGTCCATGGAATTCTCCAGGCCAGAATACTGGAATGGGTAGCCTTTCCCTTCTTCAGGGGATCTTCCCAACCCAGGGATAGAACCCAGGTCTTCCTCATTGTGGGTGGATTCTTTACCAGCTGAGCCACAAGAGAAGCCCAAGAATACCGAAATGGGTAGCCTATCCCTCCTCTAGCTGATCTTCCCTACCCAGGAATTGAACCAGGGTCTCCTGTATTGCAGGCAGATTCTTTACCAACTGAGCTATGAGGAAAAACCATAGCTCATAAGGGGAAGGTGGCCATCTATAAACCAGGTGGTGATTTCTCACCAGAAACCAAATCTGCCACCACCTTGATCTTGGACTTCCTGCCTCCAGAATAAATGTTGCGTAATCTCCCTGCTGTCCCCAACAATATCAAAATCAACCAATCAATTAATCCTGCTATTTTTATTTTAAAACCAACAAATTTAAGGTACATTTCTGCTCAGTCTCACACATATGCATTTCACAAACTAACCAATCCTTCCAATATTTTTTATATATTGAAAATTATGTAATCATAGTTACATTCCAAAATTTCTCTGAAACTTACACTTTTTCACTGACATATTTGAAAAAAATATGAAAACAATTTGATATCCAAAACCAAAATGAAACAAAAAGTAAACAAGCCCCCCCCAAAAAAAGCAAACCCACAAAGCAAAATAAAATGCAAAGGAAAACTGTGGAAAAGCAAATATTGATGCTCTCCATGTGAAAAGCAAGGATTCTACCAACTCCACAGCAGGAACATCTACAGGATGTCTGCAATAGAATCTGCAAAAATCTGGCCAGTTTCTCATTAGCTCAAAATTCTGGCCTGTGGTACCTGAAAGTGAACGGGCACAGAAACTGCAAAACTACCTGAAATCAAGGCCCAGTCTTCTGGCTACCTGTGATAACCCATGTGGACTTAAGAGACCTTCCCTGATACTTTGCTGTACCCACTACAGGGTTTTTGCTTGATCTAGCGATAGAAATAAAACCCGGTTGGTAACTGGGAAAAAAAAATTTACACATTTTAATTCAGATGTGATTTTATTATTGGAAACACTACGTAACGTTTCTTGCACACACAAGAATGTGAAATTACAATTACTCTTGTCATTTAAGGATTAGGATGGTACAAAGGTTAAATTGCCTTCTGTGAACAATAAACTTTATGAATAAATTGAAATTATTCATTGCAATGAATCCAACTCACTTTGGCCATTAATAATGAAATTGAGTTGACTAGAATTAGTAGTGCATTTCTAAATAGCTGTACACCAGATTGTTTGATCAGTAAATAGTTGTTTTTGTTCCCTTAAGACTTGGTCCGAAAACACAGCACAGCTTATCTCAAGAAGTAGAGAGACACGTGTATAACCTGATGGGGCTCTGCAGCCACTGGGGGACCTACCGTGCCCTGCTCTGAGCCAAGACTTAGGACATTGCTCTGGTTTTCCTACTGAAATTTGGTTTACATCACACCCACTCTTTATAGAAAGGACATTTTTTTTCCTTAGGATATATTTACATATAAGTGCAGATATTCAGTTTTGTTTTCATTTTAAATTTGACTTTTAGATAATTAGTAGATTAACAATTATATTTCATCTTAAGAAAAACTTTTGGAATAATTTTGGAATACAGTCATCTCTTTTTTTTTATGCAGTCATCTCTTATCAAACATGTATTGAGTACTATTCTATGTTTTACCTTTAGGGAGCAGACATAATTACAATAATGGCCCTGCAGATCCACATAATCTAGTTGAAATAAAGAGAAGAAATTGAAAATAAACTTTTTTTTAATTATTCAAACAATAATAAATGAAGGGTTTGGGCTAAGTTTTAAACACTCTGAAATTTTTAGATTTTATATTCTATATGGCATATGCTGCTGCTAAGTCGCTTCAGTCGTGTCCGACTCTGTGCAACCCCATAGACGGCAGCCCACCAGGCTCCACCGTCCCTAGGATTCTCCAGGCAAGAACGCTGGAGTGGGTTGCCATTTCCTTCTCCAGTGCATGAAAGGGAAAAGTGAAAGTGAAGTCACTCAGTCGTGTCGGACTCTTAGCGACCCCATGGACTGTAGCCTACCAGGCTCCTCCGTCCATGGGATTTTCCAGGCAAGAGTACTGGAGTGGGGTGCCATTGCCTTCTCCTATATGGCATATACATGTTTACAAATATTAATTTATAATTTAAAATTTGTTATAAAATTATTGTATTATTTACAGCAATCATTGAAAAGGCAATTAGAATAGATTAAAAGTAGAGATATAAGTAAGTTAACTATCTTACACAGGTCATAAAAATAGCATGTGGCAGAACTGGGATTCAAAATGTTGTGTGACTAGTATGAGCAGAATACTAGGAAAGATGAAGGAGGGGGAGATAAGGAACACTTTGCTACCCTAAGAGGTAACTGAAGTCGTTGATGTAGAAATATCTTTGGGTCTTGAAAAATATTTGGCAGACAGTGAATATTGGAATCAATCAGAGATGGAAAATATAAACCTTGTCTAGGCCATTTGCATACCTGTATATTCACTGACCATTTATCTTACTCTTAAAGCTTTGGTTTACTTCAGCACTGGGGTGAAATCGTTACCTGTTTCATAGGGTTTTTGTAAGGATCAAACACAGTGATACTTATAAAATTCTTAGCATGATTCCAGGCCCATTAAATTTTAAAATAATGACTATAAATGATGAGAAAGAGCTGGCAAGAGAAAAAGGTGCAATGGAAAATATTTTAGGAAAAAGGCAGAGGAACCAGAGATCAAATTGCCATTTGCTGTATCATCGAAAAAACAAGAGGGTTCCAGAAAAATATTTACTTATGCTTTATTGAGTACACCAAAGCCTTTGACTATGTGGATCACAACAAACTGGAAAATTCTTTAAGAGATGGGAATATCAGACCACCTGACCTGCCTCTTGAGAAATCTGTATGCAGATCAAGAAGCAACAGTTACAACTGGACATGGAACAGCAGACTGGTTCCAAATAGGGAAAGGAGTACGTCAAGGCTGTATATTGTCCCCCTGCATATTTAACTTATATGCAGAGTACATCATGCAAAATGCTGGGCTGGATGAAGCACAAGCTGAAATCAAGATTATGGGAGAAATATCAATAACCTCAAATATGCAGATGACACCACTCTTATGGCAGAAAGCGAAGAACTAAAGAGCCTTTTGATGAAAGTGAAAGAGGAGAGTGAAAAAGTTGGCTTAAACCTCAACATCGAAAACTAAGATCATGGCATCCAGTCCCGTCACTTCAGGGAAAACAGATGGGGAAACAATGGAACCAGTGAAAGACTTTATTTTTTGGGCTCCAAAATCAATGCAGCTGGTCACTGTAGCCATGAAATTAAAAGACGCTTGCACCTTGAAAGAAAAGCTATGACCAACCGAGATAGCATATTAAAAAGCAGAGACATCACTTTGCCAACAAAGGTCCATCTAGTCAAAGCTGTGGTTTTTCCAGTAGTCATGTATGGATGTGACAGTTGAACTATAAGAAAGCTGAGCGCCGAAGAATTCATGCTTTTCAACTGTGATGTTGGAGAAGCCTCTTGAGAGTCCCTTGGACTGCAAGGAGATCCAACCAGTCCATCCTAAAGGAAATCAGTCCTGAATCTTCATTGGAAGGGCTGATGCTGAAGCTGAAACTCCAATACTTTGGCCACCTGATGCGAAGAACTGACTCATTGTAAAAGACCCTGATGCGGGAAAGATTGAAGGCCAGAGAAGGGGATGACAGAGGATGAGATAGTTGGATGATAATACCGACTCGATGGACATGAGTTTGAGCAAGTTCCAAGAGTTGGTGATGGATAGGTTGGCCTGGTACGCTGCAGTCCATAGGGTCCCAAAGAGTTGGACACGACTGAGTGACTGAACTGAACTGCTGTGATTACCTATAGAGAGTGGGAGAAAACGGTAAAAAGAGGAAAAGAATGGGAATGGGTAATGTATGTAAGAAGGCAGTGACTTCTCATGGATATATCCTTTGTGTATCTCTGATTATTAAAACATGATTGAAACCTACCATGATGTGAAGAGAAACAAATCAGAAAACAAGACTAAAAAAAAAAAAAAAAAACTCATTGTATTTCAAATCAATAACATCACCATACTGAAGGGCATGGGAAGACAATATATAAATATTCAAAGATAAAGACAAAAAATGTATACATAATAATTGTAACCGTATGGTAGTGGTAGTATAGTAGTGTTAGCTACTCAGCTGTGTCTGACTGTTTGCAGCCTCATGGACTGTAGCCCACTGAGCTCCTCTGTCAAGGGATTCTCCAGTCAAGAATACTGGAGTGGATTGCCAGTCCGTTCTTCAGGAGACCATCCTGACCCTAAGATCGAACCCATCTCCTGAATTGCAGGCAGAATCTTTACCTTTTGAGCTACAGGGAAGAACCGTATAGTAAATTCACTAAAATAGGTACTCAAGGAATGGATAAGCATTTCTGATATTACTTGCATACTAGCAATGTATACTAATATATTAGTAATATATACTAATTATACATTAATATATAGATATATATAGAATGATAATAAAAGCAGATGATCTAATCATATGAGAAAGATGTGAATAAAGAAAAGAGAAAGCTCAATGATAGAATTAAAAATGTCAGTATGAACTCATGGTGGCAAATTAGATAGATGACAGATGGCTGATTGACAAATTAACTATATATATGAATAGTTAGACATATATGTATGCCTAGAGACAAGAGCCATGAAGGTTATTAAAATTAGTAAATGGAAGTTTGAAGAGAAATAGGTTATTTTTTCAGTCTCAATGCATCTGCCATAAGATATGTATTATTACAAAGAGAAAAATAACTGGAAAACCTGGCATATACCAACTTAGCATGTGATGAAGGTTAACATCACCAGTCTTAAGATATTTTGATAGCATGAAGTTTCCAATACAATACACTAAAAGAAAGCACAATATCATTTTTTTAGTATTCTTTCTCCAAACGCACAACTTTATTTTAATAATGAGAAAATATAAATCGACTCTAAATTAGGAGAAATTTTGTAAATAACTGACCAGTTTACTTTTCAAAAGTGCCAACATCATGATAGAATAGCAAAGATCTGGCAGCTGTCAAAAAAAGGATAAAAGTAAAGAAGAATAAGAGCTAGATGCAATGTAGGATCTTGTAACAGGAAAATGTTTACTGAAAAATCTGGCAAAATCTGAATAAAGCTTGGAGCTTAGTTAATAGCATTGTTCCAATGCTAATTTTCTGGTACTGATTACATTCTATGGTTATGCAAGAGGTTAATGTTAGGGAAAGTTTGGTAAAGGGAATATGGGACATCTCTCCATTTTCTGTAACTTTTCTGTAAGTACAAAAATATATCAAAATAAAAAAAAATTAAAAATCTATGCAGGAGATTTTATGAACAGTTATACTTCTTTGCTCTATGTCAGAGTATAACAGTATAAGATTAAAGGAGTAGGCAGGAACCTAATCATGACTCCTATAAGTTATGCCAAGCCATATAAATTAGATTTCAAGTGGAGAAATGACAGCATCATTTTATATTTTAGAAGGCGTATTCTTATAAAATGCAAAGAGGAGCCTGGCAGATTCCAAGAGTTGAGATGGAACTAAAAGTTCCAGGAGGACTAAAGAGCACAGATTACTTCAGTGGAGAAAGCTGTGTAAAGAGAAAACTTCAGAGAGCTGTTGAAGGCCCTCTCAAATAGCAGACTACCAATCACTGTGTACACATAAGAGAATTACCTGAGACTGAGTAAAGACCTGTCCAAAAGGATTAAGGAGAACAGCTCCTGATAGATACTCACAAATGGACAAAAATTGTGTGTTCTCATCAATAAGACTGGAAAAATTCATAATTCATGAGTTTGAAAATGTAAGAAGGCCATATTCCAGTAATGTAAAAACATTACCTGCCTAGACACTGCTGCTCTGCAGCTGTCTAACCAAGCATAGAAGTCAAGGCCTGAAAGGAACAAGTTATGTCTAAGTAACTTGACTGAATCTTAGAACAAAATTCTGGAACATTTATAAGAATACAAAAAGCTAACATACAGTGAATTTGCAATGTCTGGCATAAAATCAAAGATTACCAGGCATGAAAGGAGGTAGGGAAATATGGTCCACAAGAAGGGGAAAATTCATTTGAGAGCAACTCAAAAATGACACAGTGGTGAGAATTAGAGGGAAAGTTCCTTTAAAAAGTTATTGTAAATTTACTTTTTATGTTCTAAAACTAAAGCAGAGAATTTGAAAATACAGGAAAGTCCACAATGTAAACTTTAATAATGAAGTTTAAAATAATACCAACATAATAAATAAAAATAAATGAAGACACATATCAAGTCAATGTATAGGATGACTCAATATTTTTATAATGTTAATTCTTCTTCACATTGATCTGTAGGTTATATACAATCTCATTAAGAATCCTAGCAGAATTTTTTGTAGAAATTGACAAGCTGATTCTAAATTTCATATGAAAATGCAGAAAGCTGAGACTATATATTAACACTCTGAAAATAAGAATAAATTTTCCGGATTTATGTTTTTAAAACCTAAAGCTACAGTAAGAAACCATGTGATAATTTCATTAAGGTAGACAAACAGATCAAGGAAATAAACAATCAAGAAAAAGACTGACACATATAAAGGCAACTATTATTTAATAAAGATTCAAGTAAATAACATTGGAGCTGGGATAGTTTTTTTTTATTTTTTTTTTATGCTTTTCCTCCTTCACTTTATTTTTATTTATTTTTTAATTTCAATTTCCATCCTGTATATTTATTTTTTGTTCATTTGTTTGTTTTTTAGTTTTAATTAGTTTATTTTCTATTTTTTAACTTTACAATATTGTATTTGATAGTCTTTTAAATAAATTATTCCAGAATAATTATATATATGCAAAAAATCAACTTTTCATGCATAACTTGGACTGTAAACAAAAATGAACTCAAAAGGACCATAATTCTATGTAAAACACCTAGGAAACAAGAGGATAAAATCTTTATTAATTTGGACTAAAGGAATATTTCATAGATACACCACCAAAAACATGATCCATAAAAGAAAAAAAATATAAATTTAGTATCTTCAAAATGTTTAAAAAGGTCCTTCTCTTAAAAATGCACAGTTAAGAGAATGAAAAAAGTTACAGACTAGAATATAATATTGGCAAATCTTATATCAAATAAAGAATTTGTACCCACAATATGTAAGGAACTCTCAAATTTGATTGTAAGAAATCAAACAACCAACATAAAAAATAAGGAAAAAACTGGACAGACACTTGACCAGAGGAGATATGTGGCCGCACATGAATATTTGCTCAACTTATCACTAGGAAAATGAAAATTGAAACACTTAGAGTGATTGCTGGTGAAGATTTGGAAGAATTAAAACTCTCACACATTGCTGGGTGCAATGTAAAATAGTACAACTACTTTTGAGAAGGCAGCTTCCCTTGTAGCTCAGTTGGTAAAGAATCTGTCTGTAATGAAGGAGACCTGGGTTTGATTCCTGGCTTGGGAAGATCCCCTGGAGAAGAAAATGGCTACCCCCTCCAGTATTCTTGCCTGGAGAATCCCATGGACAGAGGAACCTGGAGGGCTATAGTCCACGGGGTCCCAATAGTCGGACACAACTGAGTGACTAAACCACCAAATTGGAGAGTAGATCGATACCCAAGACAAATGATAGCACATGTCCATGCAAAGCCTTGTACATAAGTGTTCATTAAAAATTTATTTCCAATAGACAAATTTGGAAATGATCCAGTGTTAGTGTCAATCAGCAAATGAATGGGCAAACATACAGTGGTATATCGATTTTCAGTTCAGTTCAGTAGCTCAGTCGTGTCCGACTCTTTGCGACCCCATGGACTGCAGCACACCAGGCTTCCCTGTCCATCTCTGAAAAAATTAACTAAAAATTTAACCTGCAGTATTCAAAAAATAGATGAATATCAAAATATGCAGAATAAGAGAAGCCAGACAAAAGAGTGTGTACCACATTAGTTCATTTATACTGATTTCTGTAAAATGTAAACTTATCTGTATTGACACAAAGCATGTTTAAAAAGCAAGAAAGGAAGTGTGGTGAATGGCACTCTAATTCTTAAAGATGTGACCTAGAAATGACACACAATTACTTTTGCTAATATTTTATCACTAAAATATAGCTGCATCTCATGTTAAGGGGCAAGAGAGTGTAACCATGTGCCCAGAAGTGAAGAAAAACAAAAACAGTTGTCAACTACATTATCAACTACCACACTTAAGTAACTCAAAAGAAAATACTATATTGACTATCAAAGAAAGTTGGACACTGAGGTATGTAAGATAAGATACTCTTGAGGTGAAGGGAAAAAGATGATATCTTACTGCATGCTATTCCTTTGGAAAATATCACCAAATTTAATTCTCTTTAATTGATTTTTTATCAGCTTTGTATCTAATTCCAATATGGAGTGCTTTGTCAAAATAAGAATGTATATGTGTTTTTGTTTTAGTAGTAGGAACTTCCAATTAATTTTAAGCATGTTATGATAGTTGCAAATTGAAGACAACAGGGAAGTTGAACAGGAAAGTTCATCTTGGTAAACCTTGGTTTAAAAATCTATTTAGAAGTTGCCTTGGGATAGTATTTAGATTTCTATGCAAGCTAAGTTGAGAGCTTCCTCATCAGTGTCTTGCAGTCAGAGATGACTAAATTTAGAGACATGCCACTGGCTGCCTTAGGACAAATTTAACCAACTTCTGTCATGTCATTGTCAGTATGCTGAAATCCACATGTGTATATTTTCTGATTTTAGGCAGAAGTGAATATTACATTCAGAAAGAAGACTTTTTGACTTCTTTATGGTTGCATAATGTCCTGGCTATATCTGATGCTTAAGGTCCAATACACCTGTCACTGCACCTCACTGCTAACTCAGTGACAGCTCAGAAGCCATGTGTTACCAGTTAATATAACCCAATGTTGTCTTTTTCTAGTCATTCTAAGTTAGACTCAGCATTTAAAGGCAGACACAGACTTTTCTTGCACTAGTTGTCTCCAAATATGTACATCACTAACAAGTTTGATTTTATGATGTTGAAACGAGTATCACATGGAAGTGCATCTTTGCATGGCATTTTCATTATTTGAAATTATTAATATAATCTGTCATGTTGGCCTTGAATACTTTACAGCCCCTAAATAGAACAGATTAAATCTTCCAAGTTGGCTTGAATTGCTAATGTCTAATGTCCTCATCCTTACAATGGTGCTAGGATTATATAATTAAATTATTAATTACTGGAGTTGGAAAGTACCCTAAAAGAAAAAAAAGTGTACAAAATAAACAGAGTTTATGTTTTGAAGTTATGTGCTTTTTGTAATCTATCAAGTAGGTCTAATTATTCTCATTTTACACTTGGAAGAATTGGGTTTAGTATATGCAAATTTGGGATTAGCACTCAGATTTTCAATTTTCTAGGTTTTATAGATACCATTCATTTCAGAGAGGTATTATATTAAAGAGTAAATACAATTATACACCTAACTCCTTCTGTTCAATATGAGAAAGCTAGGGCTGAAAAACTAAGTAATTTTATAAAGCTTAAATAGATAGCCTGAGTGGCTCAGTGGTAAAGAATCCACCTGCTAACACAGGAGACACAGGAGACACATGGGTTTGATCCTTGAGTCAGGAAGGTCCCCTGGAGGAGGAAATGGCAACCCACTCCAGTATTCTTACCTGGGAAATTCCATGGGCAGAGGGGCCTGGCTTGCTACAGTTCATGGGGTCACAAACAAGTTGGACATAATTTAGCAACAAAACCACAACCACAACAAAACAAATGAGTAGCTTGCATTCCAGATAAATATGTCTTGGAAAGAAGTCAATGTCCTGGCTAGTGTATTCTACTCAGAGTCACACCTCTATTAATTTAATATTTGCCCATCACTTAACATTACCTGAGCATCTACCACCTGTGAGACTCTTGGCATTACATCCTGCAAAAACACAGTCTCTTTCCACATTAAGCTTACAACTTGAAGAGAAGACTTAGATAAAATAAGTTAAATATCATTTCAGATGGCTGTAAGTGGTATGAAGAGAAACAAAGAGAAGGGCTCTCCAAAGAGTAATATTTGAGTAGAGAAAAGTAATAAAAACTGTCATACCATGAGGAAAGATGCAGGAAAGGAATTCTAGAGACAGAAGAAAATTAATACCCCTAGCTTACAAGTGTTATAAAAATCCATGTTTTCATAGAATATATGTTATAAAAAACTGATCCTCAAATGAATTCATCCCCAAATGAATTCTAGAGACGGAAGAAAATTCATACCCCTAGCTTACATATGTTATAAAAATCCATGTTTTCATATAATATATGTTATAAAAAAACTGATCCTCAAATGAATTCATTCCCCCACACACTCATACAGACACACCTGCTGAGCAATGTAGTGTTTTTATTTGTTAGGTAGTTATATATGTTTGTGTAAGTGTATTTTATTTAGCATACTATCTGGGGGTATCTTTGCTGGAATATTTACATTATAACCAATCAAAATTTTATTTTTGTATTGGCATTAAAGTAGCATTTTTTTCTGATCTAAAATTCAAAAGTATCAATGCTTAAATCAAACCTTCAACAATTCTAACATCTTAAAACTTGGAATTTGGGATATTTCTGGAAAATTTTCTCTTTAACAAAATTCAAAGCCAGATTAATTTCCAATTATTTCATAGAGAGAAATTATAATATTTTTGAGTTAAAATGAATTTGGAAAATGGGCAATTTTGTCTTATGAGTTACTGATCATCCAGTTCCTGGCACATAGTTTTAGACACAATTGCTGAATAAATTAGGAAATTATGATTAATCCAATTTTTAGCATGATTTGATGAAATTAAATGATGATTATATATGATATCTATATACATATATAGAATCTATACATGCTGCTGCTACTGCTACTAAGTCGCTTCAGTCATGTCCGACTCCCAGCGACCCCATGGACTGCAGCCCGCCAGGCTCCTCCATCCATGGGATTTTCCAGGCAAGAGTACTGGAGTGGGCTGCCATTGCCTTCTCCAGAATCTATACATAAATAGATACAAAATCTGTGCATAAAATTAAATAGATACAATATCACAACACTGACATAGTCTAGGAAAAGTGGCAAGTTGATATTTGGGACAGCATACTAAAAATATTGGGCTTCTCTGGTGGCTCAGTGGTAAAGAATCCACCTGCCAGTGCAGGAGACAAGGTTTGATCCCTGGGTCCACAAGATCCCCCAGAGGAGGAAATAGCAACTCACTCCAATAGTCATACCTGGAAAATCCCATGGACAGAGGAGCCTGGTGGGTTACAGTCCATGGGGTCACAAATAGTCAGACACAACTTAGTCACTAAACGACAACTCCTACTAATATGTACGATGAAGTTTGTCCTAAAGTGTCTGCCACATCCAAAAGCTTAAAGCTCCATAGCGATGATTTTTGAGTATATATACAGGAAAGATAGCACAAGAAAAGGACAAAATGCTGGGGTAAATGATCGATATAGGTTTTGGAAATATTCAAGAACCAGAAGGAAAAAAAAAGGCTCCTTACACATCCATCTGCCTTTAGGCAAAGGGTCTGAACAGATTTCTCAAAACCCATATGAGCTATTTGATTCCTTTCATCAAGTAATGGCATGAGACATCATCATTTCCATTTACTTCTGTAAAACAATTTACTGAATATAATGTTCAGTGACATTTTCAAGCTGGGCATTCCGAGCACTTTTCTTGCTTTTTCTGTCTTCTGTCTTTCTGGCTACCTTTACCATGTCTCCGAATGTAGTGTTGTTTTTCTGAATTGGCTCTATTTTAGTCTATTATGTTCCCATTAGATTTCAGGTGAAATTATTTGCTAATGGGTACACAACTGAACTCAATTTTCTTAATTTTTGGTCTATTCCCACAAAAGAGGAAAATATTATCTCTATTGTAGCCCAAGTCTTAGCTCTTGACAGTAAAGTAAATATCTTCATAACTGTTCTTTACACAGACCTAAACAATCTGTCCTTTTCTAAACATCTGACCTGAATATTAGATCACATAAATGCTAATAATTGACATAAAATAGTTGGCAATGGATCTGTGTTGGCTTCAGTCAGCTTTGCCAACTTGATCACTTGTCACTGTTCCAGATTCTGCTTTATGCTTCATCCACATTATATCCATGATCCTCTAAAATATATTTTTTGTTCCAGTTTTGTGAAAAATGCCATTAGTAATTTGAAAGGGATTGCATTGAATCTATAGATTGAATTTGGTAGTATAGTCATTTTCACACTATTGATCCTTCCAACCCAGGAACATGGAATATCTCTCCATCTGCTTATGTCATCTTTAATTTCTTTCATCCGTGTCTTATAATTTTCTGTATATAGTTCTTTTGTCTCCTTCAGTTCAGTTCAGTCGCTCAGTCATGTCCGACTCTTTGCGACCCCATGAATTGCAGCATGCCAGGCCTCTCTGTCCATCACCAACTCCCGGAGTCTACCCAAACCCATGTCCATCGAGTCGGTGATGCCATCCAACCATCTCATCCTCTGTCGTCCCCTTCTCCTCCCGCCCCCAATCCTACCCAGCATTAGGGTCTTTTCCAATGAGTCAACCCTTCGCATGAGGTGGCCAAAGTATTGGAGTTTCAGCTTCAACATCAGACCTTCCAATGAACACCCAGGATTGATCTCCTTTAGGATGGATTGATTGGATCTCCTTGCAGTCCAAGGGACTCTCAAGAGTCTTCTCCAACACCACAGTTCAAAAGCATCAATTCTTCGGCGCTCAGCTTTCTTCACCGTCCAACTCTCACATCCATACATGACCACTGGAAGAACCATAGCCTTGACTAGACGGACTTTTGTTGGCAAAGTAACGTCTCTGCTTTTACATATGCTATCTAGGTTAGCCGTAACCTTCCTTCCAAGGAGTAAGCATCTTTTAATTTCATGGCTGCAGTCACCATCAGCAGTGATTCTGGAGCCCAAAAAAGTAAAGTCTGACACTGTTTCCACTGTTTCCCCATCTATTTCCCATGAAGTGATGGGACCAGATGCCATGATCTTAGTTTTCTGAACGTTGAGCTTTAAGCCAACTTTTTCACTCTCCTCCTTCACCTTCATCAAGAGGCTCTTTAGTTCTTCTTCACTTTCTGCCATAAGGGTGGTGTCATCCACATATCTGAGGTTATTGATATTTCTCCCGGCAATCTTGATTCCAGCTTGTGTTTCTTCCAGCCCAGCATTTCTCATGATGTACTCTGCATGTAAGTTAAATAAGCAGGGTGACAATATACAGCCTTGACGTACTCCTTTTCCTATTTGGAACCAGTCTGTTGTTCCATGTCCAGTTCTAACTGTTGCTTCCTGACCTGCATACAGGTTTCTCAAGAGACAGGTCAGATGGTCTGGTATTCCCATCTCTTTCAGAATTTTCCATAGTTTATTGTGATCTACGCAGTCAAAGGCTTTGGCATAGTCAATAAAGCAGAAATAGATGCTTTTCTGGAACTCTCTTGCTTTTTTGATGATCCAGCGGATATTGGCAATTTGATCTCTGGTTCCTCTGCCTTTTCTAAAACCAGCTTGAACATCTGGAAGTTCACAGTTCATGTATTGCTGAAGCCTGGCTTTGAGAATTTTGAGCATTACTTTACTAGCATGTGAGATGAGTGCAATTGTGCGGTAGTTTGAGCATTCTTTGGCATTGCCTTTCTTTGGGATTGGAATGAAAACTGACCTTTTCCAGTCTTGTTGCCACTGCTGAGTTTTCCAAATTTGCTGGCATATCGAGTGCAGCACTTTCACAGCATCACCTTTGAGGATTTGAAATAGCTCAACTGGAATTCCATCACCTTCACTAGCTTTGTTCGTAGTGATGCTTTCTAAGGCCCGCTTGACTTCACATTCTCCTTAGGTAGGTTTATTCCTAGATATTTGTTGTTGTTGTTGTTATAATGGTGAATGGGATTGATTCCTTAATTTCTTTTTCTGATTCTTCATTGTTAGTATATAGAAATGCAAGTGATTTCTATGTATTGATTTTGTATAATGCGACTTTGCTAAATTCACTGATTAGCTCTACTAATTTTCTGAAAGCATCTTTAGGGTTTTCTATGTATAGTAAGTATCATGTCATGTGAAACAGTGAGAGCTTTACTTCTTTTCCAATCTGGATTCCTTTTATTTATTTTTCTTCTCTAATTGCCATAGATAGGACTTCTAAAACTATATAATAATATATATAATATATATAGTTATAAATAATAATAATAAATAGTTTTATGTAATAATATATAGTTTTGAGTTGAATAATAGTGGTGAGAGTGGCAACCCTTGTCTTGTTCCTGATCTTAGGGGGAATGCTTTCATTCTTTCACCATTGAAAATAATGTTTGCTGTGGATGAACTTTACTATGTTGAGGTAGATTCCTTCTGTGCCCATTTTTTGAAGTTTTAATCATAAATGGGTGTTGAATTTTGTCAAAATCTTCTTCTGTAGCTATTGAGATTATCATATGGTTTTTACCTTTCAATTTGTTAACATTGTGTATCACATTGATTGATTTTCGTACGTTGAAGAATTCTTCATCCCTGGAGTAAACCCAACTTGATCATGGTGTATGAACTTTTTAATGTGTTGTTGAATTCTCTTTGCTAGAATTTTGTTAAGGATTTTTGCATCTATGTTCATCAGTGATATTGGCTTGTAATTTTCTTTTGTGTGTGTGTTGTCTTTGTCTGGTTTTGGTATTAGGGTGACGGTGGCCTCGTAGCATGAGTCTGGAAGTGTTCCTTCCTCTGCAATTTTTTGAAAGAGTTTTAAAAGGATAGGCATTAGAGCTTCTCTAAATGTTTGATAGAATTCACCTGTGAAGCCATCTGGCCCTGGCTTGTTTTTGGGGAGAATTTTGATCACAGTTTCAATTTCAGTGGTTCTAATTGGGTTGTTCATAATTTCTATTTCTTCCTGGTTCAGTCTTCAAAGGTAGAGATTTTCTAAGACTGTTCATTTCTTCCAGGTTCTCCATTTTATTGCAATATGCTGCTGCTGTTGCTGCTGCTAAGTCGCTTCAGTCATGTCCGACTCTGTGCGACCTCAGAGATGGAAGCCCACCAGGCTCCGCCATCCCTGGGATTCTCCAGGCAAGAACACTGGAGTGGGTTGCCATTTCCTTCTCCAATGCATGAAAGTGAAAAGCGAAAGTGAAGTCCCTCAGTCGTGTCCGACTCCTAGCGACCCCATGGACTGCAGCCTACCAGGCTCCTCCATCCATGGAATTTTCCAGGCAAGAGTACTGGAGTGGGGTGCTATTGCCTTCTCCGTTATTGCTATATGATTTCTCATAATAGTCTCTTACAATCCTTTGTATTTCTGGATTGTCTGTTGTAACCTCTCTTTTTCAGTTCTAACGTTGTTGATTTGATTCTTCTCCCTTTTTTTCTTGATGAGTCTGGCTAAAGGTTTGTCAATTTTGTTTACCTTCTCAAAGAACCAGCTTTTAGTTTTATTAATCCTTACTTTGTTTCTTTCATTTCTTTTTCATTTATTTCTTCTCTAATCTTTATGATTTCCTTCCTTCTGCTAACTTTGGGTTTTTTTTTTTATTCTTTTTCCAATTGTTTTAGGTGTTAGGTTGTCTATTCAATGTTTTTCTTGTTTCCTGAGGTAAGATTGTATTGCTATAAACTTCCCTCTTATAACTGTTTTTGCTGCAGCCCATAGGTTTTGAGTTATTTATGTCTTTGTATTGCACATGTTATCCTTACTTTCTAAAAACTTTTACTCTCCTTTTTTACCTGTCAAGTGTCTACGTTTTTTTCAACTCCTGGGGGTCAAGTATTCCTTCCTATGTGTGTCTCATTCATCAGGACAGAGTAACAGAGTCATTCATTACTCTGGTACTTTGTATACATCTCTATCATACTCCTTATCACAAGTTTGACTTTGTCCTATGCAAAACTACTATTTCCAAGTACACTGTGAACTTCATGAGAACAGTGATTGTAATTTAAGCATAGTTATATCATTATCACTTGGCTAGGCACCAGCTAGATTATCATCTTTCCTCTGTCACCAGGGACTTCCCTGGTGGCTCAGATGGTAAAGTGTCTGCCTACAATGCAGGAGACCCGGATTTGATCCCTGGGTCAGGAAGATCCCCTGGAGAAGGAAATGGCAACCCACTCCAGTACTCTTGCCTGGAAAATCCCATGGATGGAGGAGCATGGTTCACTACAGTCCATGGGGTCGCAGAGTCGGACACGACTGAGAGACTTCACTTCACTTCTGTCACCAATATCACTCAGTCCAGGTGAGCCAAGACAGCACCTTATAAGACCACTGTAGCCCCAAGCCTCATTACCTGACAGGAAAACCTCCAGTACAGATAAACGTAAAGTACAGATAAACTTTATGTTTCTCAAGTGGCATCATTTAGGACTCTGATTCTCTGCTCTACTGAATGTTAATTTTAACTGGGAAACTGAAAAATGTACTAATGTTCAGACATTACCCAGGTCAGTAAAATACTAAAATGGGAGGTCCGGCCCTGGGGAAAATTAGCATCTTGGGCAGGACTTATTTACACCACATTCCTGTCTGAGAGTGGTAGCTCAGAGGGTGAAGCATCTGCCTGCAATGCAGGAGACCTAGGTTTGATCCCTGGGTTGGGAAGATCCCCTGGAGAAGGGAATGGCAATCCGCTCCAGTTTTCTTGCCTGGAGAATCCCATGGATGGAGGAGCCTGGTAGGCCACAGTCCACGGGGTCTCAAAGAGTTGGACGCATCTGACCGACTTCCCTTCCCTTTCCCTGTATTACATAAAACTATACATTTGCAGACATATTTGCCTTCTGAAGCCAATCTATACTGGTTTGGCTATCTGTAGACTATCAGGAAGGAAAACTTTTCCTCTCCCTTCTTAGGTTCAGTCTGTGGGAGCTTCTGAATTACAGTTAGAAAAGTTAAATTAACTTTTAACTAAATTAACTTTAGTTAATTAAATTACCTAAAAAAGGCTTAATTGTATGATGTGAAAGCTAATGAAAAAAGTAGTAGTTCACTAAATAGTTAAGGTCTGAGGCTTATGCACTTAACTTGGAAAGAGACGAGGAGTGGAAAGAAAAGACTTCTATGAGAAAAAACAAATATGTCTCTTTAGGAAAGACAAATAGATGTTAGATGAACAAATAGGAGATGAGAAAGTTTGTGACAATGTTTGTTTATGCAAGCGAGAGTTGTCTTTCTTCATGGCCATGAAACTCATCAGAGAAAAGATTTATAGTAGGTTTACTCTTCTTGCTTTCAAATTGTGATACTGGAGAAGACTCTTGAAAGTCCCTTGGACAGCAAGGTGATCAAACCAGTCAATCCTAAAGGAAATAAAACCTGAATATTCACTGGAAAGACTGATGCTGAAGCCACCTGATGCGAAGAGCCAACCCATTGGAAAAGACCCTGATGCTGGGAAAGATTGAGGGCAGGAAGAGAAGAGGATGACAGAGGATAAGGTGGTTGGATGGTATCATTGATTCAGTGGGCATGAGTTTGAGCAAGCTCGGGGAGATAGTGAAGGACAGGGAACCCTGGTGCACAGCAGTCCATGGGGGTGCAAAGAGTCTGGCATGACTTAGTGACTGAAAAACAAAAACAAAACTCTTATTGATCTTCCCAGATAGAATGTTGGGAAGACCAAACTCAGGTCTGGCTGCTCACTGCTCAAAAGCCATTAAACAGGCAAGGTTAGTGGAAAGGAATGTTTGCTTTATTTTGGATACTAGCAAATTGGGAGGGAATGGGGAGGGCGACGTCTCTCCAAAGGCTGACTTCCCACCATTGACAATCAAGGGGCTGCAGCTTTTATAGGTTGAGGAAGGGGGCTACATAGAACACAGTCAGCCCTGACAGTCATCTTGAAATTGGTCAGCAGTTGTCTGATTAGCATCACCTTGGTTGTTTTAGGTACAGTTAATCTTTAGTTCCAGGATCAGTTTGTTTCTATTTCCTGAGGTCAGTTCTTGGGCAGCTTATGTCATAGCTACAGTCTGGTTATCAGGTAGTTAACTTCTCCACCTGATGGTGGTTTCACTATCTATAAAATAGCTCACAGGATATGACTCAGAATATAATCCATAGCCTTTGAGAAGGAACTAAAGTCCTTGACTATACTTATTTCGGTCTCTTTTGACTCATTTATTTTCCTTCTATATGTTCTCACTTCTCTGATTAAACTTATCCTTTGGCTAAAATTTTTCCACAGACAAAAGGTAGGGTGATAACATGGCAAGGGTGTGGGGGTTGGGGGCAGAGAAAGGACCATAGATTTCTGCTCCATTTCAAGAAGACTGCCCCAAAGAGGAAATTCATGGCAGCAGCATTTCCCAGATATCAGGTAAGAGAAGATCCAAGAAGGCTTCTTTCTGCCTCTGTTGAATTTCAGATGTCTTGAACTTAAATTAATCTTCGTATCAATAATGAAGTACTGAGCGGGTACCCAAAGAATGAAATCTCCAGCTAAAGCATATGAAGCCCATGCTTAATGAAATGAGCCTTCACACTACTTCCAGGCCAAATAAGAGGAAATGAAGCCAAAACATTTGCTGCAAGGCTAGTGGTCAAAGTCTACCAGTACATAACAATATCTCTACAAGACAAGGAAGTCAAGACATCTGAAAACATATTTTAGAGGTCATACCATCTAAAGTCACTGTATCTCTCATTTATGTTTGCTTAATTGTTGTTCAAAAATGTCTATTTTTCCAGGCCATTTATCCTCAATAAATTATTCCTGCTGAAATGCTCTGCATGTCTTGGGACCATGACACAATTTATTCTGATATCCCAAATCCTCCTAGTTCATTGATTTCACGAAAGAGTTAATTTATGCCTGTGTCTGTAATTGGATTGGCTTTCTGAAATGTCTACAAATGTAATAAGAGCAGAGAACTTGTTTGGCTTACCCACGGTTTTAATCAGATCCCTAAAAGGTATTGCTTATCTTAATGAGGAAGTCTTGAATTAATGAAGCCATGTTAAATAACAAAGCAGTTTTTTACATGTGTATATGTTTACAAACTAGGATACTAATTGTGATCATTAAACAGGTAAATTTGGCCTTGGAGTACAGAATGAAGCAGGGCAAAGGCTAACAGAGTTTTGCCAAGAAAACGCACTGGTCGTAGCAAACACCCTCTTCCAAAAACACAAAAGAAGACTCTACACATGGACATCACCCAATGGTCAATACTGAAATCAGATTGATGATATGCTTTGCAGCCAAATATGGAGAAGCTCTATACAGTCAGTGAAAAAAAGACCAGGAGCTGACTGTGGCTCAGATCATGAATTCCTTATTGCCAAATTCAGACTGAAATTGAAGAAAGTAGGGAAAACCACTAGACCATTCAGGTATGACCTAAATCAAATCCCTTATGACTATACAGTGGAAAAGTGAGAAATAGATTCAAGGGATTAGATCTGATAGACAAAGGGCCTGATGAACTATGGACAGAGGTTGATGACATTGTACAGGAGACGGGAATCAAGACCATCCCCAAAAAAAAGACATGCAAAAAAGCAAAATGGTTGTCTGAAGAGGCCTTACAAATAGCTGTGAAAGTAAGAGAAGCAAAAAGCAAAGGAGAAAAGGAAAGATATAATCATTTGAATGCAGAATACCGAAGAATAGCAAGGAGAGATAGGGAAGCCTTTCACAGTGATCAGTGCAAAAAATAGAAGAAAACAATAGAATGGGATAGACTAGAGATCTCTTCAAGAAAATTAGAGATACCAAGGGAACATTTCATGCAAAGGTGGGCTCAATAAAGGACAGAAATGGTATGGACCTAACAGAAACAGAAGATATTAAGAAGAGGTGGCAAGAATACACAGAACTATACAAAAAATATCTTCATGATCCAGATAATCACAATGGTGTGATCACTCACCTAGAGTCAGACATCCTGGAATGTCAAGTCAAGTGGGCCTTAGGAAGCATCACTATAAACAAAACTAGTGGAGGTGATGGAATTCCAGTTGAGCTATTTAAAATCCTAAAAGATGATGCTGTGAAAGTGCTTCACTCAATATGCCAGGAAATTTGGAAAACTCAGCAGTGGCCACAGGACTGGAAAAGGTCAGTTTTCATTCCAATCCCAAAGAAAGGCAATGCCAACGAATGCTCAAACTACCGCACAATTGCACTCATCTCACACTTTAGAAGTAATGCTCAAAATTCTCTAAGCCAGGCTTCAACAATACATGAATGTTGAACTTCCAGATATTCAGGCTAGATTTATAAAAGGCAGAGGACCCAGAGATCAAATTGCCAACATCTGCTGGATCATTGAAAAAGCAAGAGAGTAACAGAAAAAAAAATCTATTTCTGCTTTATTGACTATGCCAAAGGCTTTGCCTGTGTGGGTCACAATAAACTGTGTAGAAAATTCTGAAAGAGATGGGAATACCAGACCACCTGACCTACCTCTTGAGAAATCTGTATGCAGGTCAGGAAGCAACAGTTAGAACTGGACATGGAACAGCAGACTGGTTCCAAATAGGGAAAGGATATACAATATACAGTCAAAGCTGTATATTGTCATCCTGCTTATTTAACTTATATGCAGAGTACATCATGAGAAACGCTGGGCTGGATGAAGCACAAACTGGAATCAAGATTGACAGGGGAAATATCAATAACCTCAGATATGGAGAAGACTCCACCCTTATGGCAGAAAGCGAAGACGAACTAAAGAGCCTCTTGATGAAAGTGAAAGAGGAGAGTGAAAAAGTTGGCTTAAAGCTCAACATTCAGAAAACTAAGATCATGGCATCTGGTCCCATCATTTCATGGCAAATAGATGGGGAAACAGCAAACAGTGGCTGTCTTTATTTTTCTGGGCTCCAAAATCACTGTAGATGGTGACTACAGCCATGAAATTAAAAGATGCTTACTCCTTGGAAGGAAAGTTATGACCAACCTAGACATCATATTGCAAAGCAGAGACATTTATTTGCCAACAAAGGTCTGTCTAGTCAAGGCTATGGTTTTTCCATTAGTCATGTAAGGATGTGAGAGTTGGACTATAAAGAAAGCTGAGCACCAAAGAAATGAAGCTTTTGAACTGTGGTGTTGGAGAAGACTCTTGAGATTCCCTTGGACAGCAAGGAGATCCAACCACTCTATCCTAAAGGAAATCAGTCCTGAATATTCATTGGAAGGACTGATGATATAGTTGAAACTCCAATAGTTTGGCCATCTGATGCGAAGAGCTGACTCATTTGAAAAGACCCTGATGCTGCGAAAGATTGATGGTGGTAGGAAAAGGAGATGACAGAGGATGAGATGGTTGGATGGCATCACTGACTCAATGGACATGAGTTTGAATAAACTCCGGGAGTTTGTGATGGACAGGGAGGCCTGGCACGCTGCAGTCCATGGGGTCACAAAGAGTTGGACACGACTGAGTTACTGAACTAAACTGAGAACAAGCATGTGTGCGTGCAAGCCTAGTTGCTTCAGTTATGTCTGACTCTTTGTGACACTATGGATTGTAGCCTGCCAGGATCCTCTGTGCATGGGATTCTCCAGGCAAGAATACTGGAGTGGATTGCCGTGCCCTCTTCCAGTGGATCTTCCAAACCCAGGGATCAAACCCACATCTCTTATGTCTTCTTCATTGCTAGATGGGTTCTTTACCACTAGCACCACCTGGGAAGCCCTAGAACAAGCATACTAAAGTATAAAAATCCAAAGTAAGCTTCATTCCCTTTCAGTAGTGCTGTTGTTTATTTGTGAGACTTTGAAAAATAATACAGTCTCTTACTGTGTCATCATCTTTGCCTATAATGTAAGGAATAAAATAGTACCTATATTCATGGTTGTTGTGAGGATTAAATATGTTAATGAATATAAATACATGTGATAATGTCAGTGCATAAAGTCAACAAATGTTTGTTCTTATTGTGTAGAATTTTTTTAAGGCATCTATTTCAAAGTTTCATTAGCAATATTCTGCTTTTCATCATTGATTTCTAATCACTATATTGAAACACTCTATTTAAGACACTTTTTAAGCTAATGTAGTAAAATATCTTCATACTTAAAATTAAGCCAGGGTACATAATTTGATTCAGAATAATATTAAAATATATAAGTTAAAATATCAGGGCCATAAAAAGTTCCTTTTATTTTATTCCAGGCCACAGTTTTCACTACATTTTTATTTTATCCCAGCCACTGTTTTGGCTACATTGTATCAATTAAATTAGTACTTAAAAGCTCAGAAATTGTATCTAATCCCTTATTTTTATTCCATTTCCCAAAAGGTGTACAACAGAAGGAAATGAAATTTAAAGTAAAATTTGGAAACTGCTGCTAAGTCACTTCAGTCGTGTCCGACTCTGTGCGACCCCACAGACGTCAGCCCACCAGGCTCCCCTGTCCCTGGGATTCTCCAGGCAAGAACACTGGAGTGGGTTGCCATTTCCTTCTCCAATGCACAAAAGTGAAAAGTGAAAGTGAAATCGCTCAGTCGTGTCCGACCCTTAGCGAACCCATGGACTGCAGTCTAACAGGTCCTCCGTCCATGGGATTTTACAGGCAAGAGTACTGGAGTGGGTTGCCATTTCCTTCTCCGCACAATTTTACATAAATAGAAAAGTAAGGTTCTAGGCTACCTACAGTTTTCATAAGTGTCTGGGGTAAAAATATCTGTCATATTGGCAGAAAATATTTCAGGCTTTCTGGCTTAAGACCAATAAACACTCCATAAATAATAGCTTTCTATTTTCTAGTATTCAATACACCATATTCTTGGAGAATGCTAAGGATAGTCTCTTGCTAGAAAGAACTATTGGTTTCCATGTCCTGAATCAAATTTACATCCTACTTCTCCACCCACATTGTCATTTTAGTCTTTGAACCTTAATGATTATAGGTTAGTAGAATACAGAAATAGTTTGCCTTTATTCCGAAAGACTCTTTGGCTCTTATTGTATGGATATACTGTAGGTGGTAATTTAATCTATTGTTAAGAATCATTAAGCAAAATAATAATTGCACATAGGATCTTCCAAACTGATACTGGAATAAGAAATCCTGGAACTTTTGCATTTCATTTACACAAGTCTTATAGAGAAAGAAAGAGAACAAAAGAGACTGAATCCTTTTCTATAGTCAAACTGCTTCCTATGGATGATTACAGAGCTGAAACTGTCACTGAATTCTGCTTTTCTCAGCAATGCAAAATAAAGGTTCAAAAAGCACTGGGTACCTCTCAACCTATCATTTAGTATGAGATTTAAAGCTGTCACTGATGTCACATTATTAACGTATAAGGTTTGATGTCATGTTGACACTAAACTCCATTTAAAAGCTTCCAAAAATATGCAGGGTGTCTGTTTCTGACTTTTACAAGATTCAATACAATAATCTTGAGAAGTCTTTTAAGAGGAAGAAATCAGTAAACTCCATAATGGTAGAGCATCAGGGCAGAGATATTTGCATTCTGATGCTTTGACCCCGAAAATGTGCAAGGCAATAGTAATGAGTTGGGCATATAGCAATGTAAGTGAGAAATGATGAGAGCCTGGGCTTCAGCTGGAAAAAGGGCATATTATCAGTGAAATAAATAATTAAAAAGTGGATTGGATCAGGAGACCTATTTGTGGTTGGGACTGGAAAGGAGAAATAAAGGACCTCTTGTTTTTAGACTGGGTAGATGGACATGCTATTAATCTTCATATACTGGTAGGCTAGAATTTTCAAAAGAAAAGCCTAGAATTACTGCATCAATTTAAGAAAGTCTGGGACAATTGCTCTGAGCCAACTCCACTCTATACATTATGAGCTAGTGTGGTTTCTCTCAACCTCAATTTGCTCTGCCTTCTTTTTCTCTGGCCCTGGGGCATATAATTTGAACCAGACTTTTCTTTAATCAGAATGGTGAGACCAAAAATTTTATTTGCAAATGTGACTCAAGGCTTTCAAGTCCAGGAACAGTGCAGTGCAACCTAGATCAGTTATGTACTTCATTGTAGTTTTAACATCAGGCCTCTATTTTATTGTGAAGTAAGAACAAAACAGAACAAACAAAAATATCCAATGGCATTATTTGAGAGTCATCAAGCTTGAGTCAGACACAAGCTCAGTCATGTCTGACTCTTTGTGACCCCTTGGACTGTAGTCCATCAGGCTCCACTGTCCATGGAATTCTCCAGGCAAGAATACTGGAGTGGGTTGCCATTCCCTTCCCCAGGGGATCTTACCTACCCAGGGACTGAACCCGAGTCTCCTGCACTGCAGGCAGATTCTTTACCGTCTGAGGAACCTAGGAAGCTAAAACTAGAGATGAATTAGGATGACGTTTTGAATTATCCGTGGTAAAGTACTAGTTACTTATCTGGAAAAAATATAATCTGATACACATTAAGATTTTATACAAAATAAAAAAATAAATCACTAAAAAAAGGTGAAAAATGTATACCAAAATTCTATAGTATTATTATTACATTTAATTTTGACATAAAATTACTCTGCCAGTTTGCTGTAAAAGTTTCTAAATGCTTTATGTTATGGTGCAGGGTGGCAAGAGCTCAAAGACTTCTGATTTGCCAAACAGTATCAAACACATTCAGAAAGTGAATCCAGGGACTTCCCTGGCAGTCCAGTGGTTAAGACTTCACCTTCAAATTCCTGGTCAGGGAGCTAAGATCTCACATGACTCATGACCAAAAAGCCAAAATATAAAATAGAAACATTGTTGTAACAAATTCAATAAAGTCTTTAAAAATGGTCCACATTTTTTTTTAAAGAAAGTGATTCCAAAAGGAAATATTTCTATAAGCACTACTGAAGAATGATAGAGATGTGATTGGGAAAAGTACATGAAATGTACAAAAGTCTTGAATCACAGCTAAGAAAATAAAACTGTAATGTAATTATTTAAAAAAACATTTTACTAGCCAGACCTCGCAGCCTGGTAGCAGAAAGGTGGTACCTCCAGAGTTGAGAGTTTGTCTGTTTTTGACTGGGTGGAAACAATGGGACGTTGGAGAATAGGAGTAGGAGAGTTGAAAGACAGTAGTGGGATTTCTGAATCTAAGATTAGACATTTGAATTCCTTTTGTATATTTAGATCTCCATTACAGAAAAATTTTAGAATAATAATATTTGGAGTCTCCTAAAATATATCACTTCATGCAAGTAGATGGGAGGAAAGTGGAAAGAGTAACAGATTTTATTTTCTTGTGCTCCAAAATAACTACAGACAGTGACTGCAGCTATGAAATTAAAAGATGTTTTCTCCTTGGAAGAAAAGCCATGACAAACCAAGATAGTGTGTTAAAAATCAGAGACATCACTTTGCCAACAAAGGTCCATATAGTCAAAGCTATAGTTTCTCCAGTAGACATGTACAAATGCAAGAATTGGGCCATAAAGAAGATTGAGTGCCAAAGAACTGATGCTTTTGAATTATGGTGCTGAAGAATTTGAGAATCCCTTGGATAGCAAGGAAATCAAACCAGCCAATCCTAAAAGAAATCAACTTTGAATATTCATTGGAAGGACTAATGCTGAAGGTGAAGCTCCAGTAATTTGACCACCTGATACGGAGAGCTGACTCCTTGGAAAAGACCTTGATACTGGGAAAGATTGAAGGCAAGAGGAGAAGGGGGCAACAGACAATGAGATGACTGGATGTGGACATGAATTTGAGCAAACTCCGGAAGATAGTGAAGGGCAGGGAAGTCTGTTGTGCTGCAGTCCATGGGTCACAAAGAGTAGGACACAACTTAGTGACTGAACAACAACCAAATACTAGCTTGCATCCTTATATAAACGATCACATGTTCCTCTTTTCAGCTTTTTTTTTTTCCTTTGTAGCTACAGAGTTGTCCAACAGGAAGATGTTCTCGGTCTTTCACTCAAAGTGTAGATCCTTTTCATATGGAATATTTACATTTCCATCTGAATATCTTTATTTCTAGATGACACTTTATGGAGGAAAGTTGACCTGATATAAGTTTATTGGCTGCTACTCAATCTACTATTCAAAATGTTACAGGTAAGAAGTTTTTGACATTTCCACCCCCATTTGTGGAAAACTGTCGTCAGTATTTTTTTTAAATGACAAGTAAAATTTTATATTGAATTGCAAGGAATTTGAATTCTTGACAGATTTAATGATTTTGACAGCACCTAACTCAAATGGAGTTTCACAGATCTCTAGGGACCACAAAGTAAAGAAACTTAAATTATTCCAGTGATGGAAATGGATCTCAAAATAGAGTAAGTGGCATTTACCTGATGAACCAACTTTTGAAGCTTACCCATGATTACTAAAGGACTCTCATAGAAGTTTCGCTTTTCAAGCCATTTCTACATAAAAGGAACTCCTTCAAGAGAGTGTCATCTATCAAGTGTGGCAGGTCAAGGGGCAGTCATATAATGGAGATATTTTAAAATAATGATTGTAAGAATTTCATAGGAAACTCTCTAGAGAAACTGATGAATTTAGCTGAGTGTTAAAAAAAAAAGTGATAGCAAATTTAATCCTAAAATTTTGATGTGGTCTTATTTTAGGTAACCATATACACATAATCATATATAGTATTAGCACAAAGTGAAGAGAATGCACATATAGGAAAAAATTGAATTTTCTAGATTTATAAATACATATAAGGTGACACAGTGGTAAAGAATCCGCCACCCAATGAAGGACACACAAAAGGTGTGGGTTTGATCTCTGGGTCAGGAAGAACCCCTTGAGAAGTAAATGGCAACCCACTCCAATATTCTTTCCTGGAAAATTTCATAGATGGAGGAGCCTGGTGGGCTGAAGTCCATGGGGTCACAAAGAGTTAGACATGACTGAGACTTCGCACACACACACATTAACACACATAAATCTAGTACTAGTGTTGTTTTACTTGAAGAGGGTAATTACTCCAGTTCAGTTCAGTTCAGTTCAGTTGCTCAGGCATTTCCAACTCTTCGCTATCCCATGGACCACAACATGCCAGGCCTCTTTGTTGATCACCAGCTCCCAGGGTTTACCCAAACTCATATCTGTTGAGTCGGTGATGCCATCCAACCATCTCATCCTCTGTTATCCTCTTCTCCTGCCTTCAATCTTTCCCAGCATCAGGGTCTTTTCAAATGAGTCAGCACTTCGCATCAGGTGGCCAAAGTATTGGAGTTTCAGCTTCAACATCAGTACTTCCAATGAACACTCAGGGCTGATCTTTAGGATGGACTGGTTGGATATCCTTGCTGTCCAATGGACTCTCAAGAAGCTTCTCCAACACCACAGCATCAATTCTTCAGCACTTAGCTTTCTTTATAGTCCAAATCTCACATCCATACATGACTACTGGAAAAACCATAGCCTTGACTAGACAGACCTTTGTTGGCAAATTAACGTCTCTGCTTTTTAATATGCTGTCTAGGTTGGTCATAACTTTCCTTCTAAGGAGTAAGTGTCTTTTAATTCCATGACTGCAGTCACCATCTGCAGTGATTTTGGAGCCCAAAAAAATAAAGTCTGACACTATTTCCATTGTTTACCCATCTATTTCCCATGAAATGATGGGACCAGATGCCATGATCTTAGTTTTCTGAATGTTGAGCTTTAAGCCAACTTTTTCACTCTCCTCTTTCACTTCATTAAGAGGCTCTTTAGTTCTTCTTCACTTTCTGCTGTAAGGGTGGTGTCATCTGCATATCTGAGGTTATTGATATTTCTCCCAGCAAACTTGATTCCAGCTTGTGCTTCATCCAGCCCAGCATTTCTCATGATGTGCTCTGCATGTAAGTTAAATAAACAGAGTGACGATATACAGCCTTGACGTACTCTTTTTCCTATTCGGAACCAGTCTGTTGTTCCATGTCCAGTTCTAACTGTTGCTTCCTGACTTGCATACAGGTTTCTCAAGAGGCAGGTCAGGTGGTTTGGTATTCCTATCTCTTTAAGCATTTTCCACAGTTTTATACTTACTTGGCATAGTCAATAAAGCAGAAATAGATGTTTTTCTAGAACTCTCTTGCTTTTTTGATGATCCAACAGATGTTGGCCATTTGATCTCTGGTTCCTCTGCCTTTTCTAATCCAGCTTGAACATCTGGAAGTTCATAGTTCATGTATTGATGAAGCCTGGTGTGAAGAATTTTGAGCATTACTTTACTAGTGAGATGAGTGCAATTGTGCAGTAGTTTGAGCATTCTTTGGCATTGCCTTTCTTTGGGATTGGAATGAAAACTGACCTTTTCCAGTCCTGTGGCCACTGCTGTGTTTTCCAAATTTGCTAACATATGAGTGTAGCAGTTTCACAGCATCATCTTTTAGGATTTGAAATAGCTCAACTGGAATTCCATCACCTCCACTAGCTTTGTTCATAGTGATGCTTCCTAAGGCCCATTTGACTTCATATTCCAGGATGTCTGGCTCTAGGTGAGTGATCACACTGTCATGATTATCTGTGTCACTAAGATCTTTTTTGGACAGTTCTTCTGTGTATTCTTGTCACCTCTTCTTAATATCTTCTGCTTCTGTTAGGTCCATATGATTTCTGTCCTTTATTGTGCCCATCTTTGCATGAAAGCTTTCCTTGGTATCTCTGTTTTTCTTGAAGAGAGCTCTAGTCTTTCCCATTCTATTGTTTTCCTCTATCCAGAGCATTATGTAAATCAGGCCAACAGTTGGAGTAATAATAATAATAAATATTCTTGGTAAATCTACCAAGTGAAAGGCACTGTGCTGAAAACTTTACATGCATTATCCGGTAGGTGCTCTTGCTATTTTTTTTAATCTAGATATAACTGATCCATAGCATTATGTACATTTAAGATGTAAACATGTTTATCTGATACATTTATATTGCAATAATTACCACTTATCTAAAATCCCCATCACATCATATAATTACCATTCACTTTTTGTAGTTAGAACATTTAAGACATAGTCTGTTAGCAACTTTAAAGCATATAACCCAGATTGTTAGTTATAATCACAGTACTATATATTCGATTATCTTCTAACTGGTAATTGGTACTCTTTGACCAAAATCTCCCCATTTCATACAACCCCACCCCCCACCCCCTGGTAATTACCTGTCTGTTCTGTGATCCTACCAGGGATGAGATCCTATGGTATTTATCTTTGTCAGCCAGACTTATCTCACTTAGAATAATGCCTTCAAGGCCCATCCATGTTGTCACTAATGGCTGGATTTTCATCCTTTTTATGACTGAATAACTCCATTGTATGTCTCTGCATGTGTATGTACTTGTATATAACAATTTATTTTAATCCATTCATTCACTGATGAACACCTAGGTTGCTTCCATCTTGAATATTATGAATAATGCTGCAATCAACATGGCAGTGCAGATCTATCTTCAATACCCTATTTTTTTTTTTAAATCTCCTTTGGATATATGCCCAGAAGTGAGATTCTAGAACATATGGTAGTTCTACTTTATTTACTTATTTATCATCTTCCATAGTGCTTTGCACAGTAGCTGAACAGATTTTATTTTAAAAGGCAAGACAATAAGAACCAGAGAGATTGAGTGACCTCTAACATGTCATATTGATGAGTGATAGATCAGAGCTTTGAATGCAGACCCTGGATAATACATTTTATTTAGCATCCTCAAATACCTTAGTAGTGATCAATTGTATGTATTATTCTAACCTCCCAGTAACAAAATTGCTGGACTGGGATAAAGGAGACTTAAGATATGTTTCTGGTTCTTGAAACATATGGTTATGTCACTGTGAGTAACCTCCTGTCTCTAAAAGACTCTCACTTTTCTTGTTAAAAATATGGCTGAAATAGGTTTTAAAGTTCTATCCAATGTGAGCAATTTATTCATAAAAGACTACTAAATAATTATGCTATGATTATTTGATCTAGGATGTCTTTATCTTCAACCAGTGAAATCATGTTTATAAGTTATAAGTACAGTAACTGAAATAAAAGATTGTAGACTGTGTAATGCAATCTAGCACATCACTAATAGCTACTAGAAATGACTCAGGATATATGCCCATCAGAATGGTGTTTTAGTAGCATTTTCATAAACACCTGGAAAATTGATAAATATATATTTTATATTCTAAATAATGTGTTCTTTCAGAATGTGTCTCAGAATTATCTAAGCCTTTCCTTGAGATTATTATGTAAGATATCAACAATTTACATGTTTCTGAATAATTGGTTCTTAAGTACTTTATAGCAGAAATGACACCAGTCTAGAAGTCAGATGTGAGTCTTTATTTCATAAGTAAACATGAAAAAACGTAGTATCCATTTTGCCACACAGAAATCATTCAAAATCTTTGGAAAGACTGAGGGAGAAGAAATTGATATATTTTTTAAACTAACTCTATTCTGGGAGTGAGAGAAGTAAGTATCAGGGAAACTTTATGAAGATTTTCTTCTAACTTCCACTACTATGAGTTGCATACAATTTTAAGTCAAAGGAGACCACCTTAAACTTGTGAACTATGTATCTTTCTTAGTAAGAATTCTAAGAAGCAATCACAGAAATGCACACACATTCACATATGAACATTTTTCCATGTCATTAACAAAAGCATACTTTTAAGACCAAGAACGTATAGAAAGGATATAATTTCACATCAAAACATGTATTATTCAGTATACAAATCTGTTTGACTGCTAAGTTAAGACACCGAGGTCAGCTAGTCAGAGAGTACTTCGATAAGACAATTCCATTACAACAATTTATCTGTATGTCCTCATCTCTGGAGATTGGATAGGGTGTAGGGAGTAAAGGACATCTGGCATTTAGCTTTATGAAAAAGTTCCTACAGTGACCTTATTTTTCTCATTTTGACAAGAGTTCAGAGAAGCATTGTTGCTATTAGCAAGCAGCTTCTGATTGCTGAAACAGATTTCCAAGGAAATATGGTTTATAAATTGCTGGCTTAAATAAACCAATAGGCCTTAAAGAAACAGATCTGCAATAATATAAAATAAAACATATCTTTAGAAATAAAAAAACTGTAAATATATCAAAGACAATTCATTTTTTGTAATTTAACAGAACCATTTCTGTGTTCAGTCCTTGTTAAAATACATCAAGTGGTTTTATTCCTTTTAGGCCTATTACAATCACACCTATACATTCAATTTGGGAAATTTCTGTTTCTTTTAATAATAGGAGGATTTCCATCCTTTAAAATATAATATTTACAAAATGATTCACAATATTTTAGAAATAAAGGACAACTCTCTGTGTGGTCATTATAATTTGTTTTATCATATTAAGGAAAAGACTATTAACAATATTAATAAATCATATTGAAATGTTGATGAACTAATAGAATGAGAATTAACACTGCATCTGAAAAATGTCTTAAATAGTAGGAGAATCAACACAAATCAATCCACTTTAGCTTAAAAATAGTATCCATCTCTCAATTTTTCATTTTCTTATAATGTTAAAAAATAAGTATTTGGTATTTAATCATACAGTGTACAATGGATAAAATTTCTCATACAATGTCCCAATAAAAAAGATTTTGAGTAAGGAATAACAAATAGAAAGAAAATGAACTAGCTTTTAAAATTTGAAAGAGATCCTGAAATATTGATATGATCTTTCAAATAGAAAAAATGTATGCAATTTAAAATTTTGTCTAGTAATATTTGAGATTTTGCCATTTTAATAAAATCTTATTTCACTTTCTTTTTAACATCATAAGGCCACATCTTCTGTTGGTTACAAATTATTGTGCTTATTTAACTTACATCTACGTTTTTTTATACTCAAGAAATCTTGTGATCAATGTTTAGTTTAGCACACACATTTTTTGTTTGATTATATTTAGAACAAAATCAGTAGATGAAAAGTAAAGTAAAACAGCATGAGTTAAGGATACAGTTCAAGAGTTTCTTACATAAGATTTTTATAGAATACTGAAATTTAATTCTGAAAGATAATAAATTCTGTAGTTTTTTAAAAATCACCTTATATTATAGGTTGATATAGGTATCTCATTAAATTAGAAATGTTGCTGTTTAGCACATTCCTCATACCTCTGATCAGATTAAATTTTCCACCTAGAATCCTAATGAAAGTAATGTATCCCTTTGCTTTCTTAATTTCTTCTTAACAAAACTTTTGTGAGGATGAGGAAAATAGATCACTTTTGATGATATACTAAAATGAAAGCATTTTATGATGGACAGGAAATTTGAATTAGCTTACAGTATTATTTAATTAAGTCTTCTGTTTTGCTCATCTGGCACAATCTAAAATTAATTATTGATAGCAAATGGTAGAAACTTCTATTTTCCGATCTGTTCTATTTTTATTTGGGGACATTGGAGAACTGTTCATAAATGTGTCACATATTTTACCTCATGTTATTTTTGCTAGTTTACACAAAAACTCAATGATTTTTTGACTCTTTTTTGTTTTCCATAAATATTTATGTATAACATCATTTTCTTGTAAACAGGATTTTTCCAGCCCAAAGGGAGAAAAAACAATTTGTGTGTTAATTTTATCTCACTGGTTTTGTTCAGCTTCAATAGTTGTGTATATAAAAGAAGAGATTAGATAAAGGGGAATACAAGCAACCCCTGTTGCTAACATAAAGAATTTTAATTAGCATGATGATAATTTTGCAGGAATTCAGGTACATTCTACCCCCCTGCTTGTAGTTCAAACCAGCTGTTGAATGGTTGCTGTCAGTAATCCTTCAATATTTATTTTGCTTAGATTCTGCTGCCCCCTGCAGAATAACCAAAAGCATTAATGAGTTTGGAGTCTACCTGCAACTTCAGGAAGAAAGCACTTTCATCTTGAGATTCTGATATAAATCCATTTTATGTGGTAATTATTACTACCACTGCTTGATACATCTTGCATTACATGTGGCAATCTGAATTTTCCCCTTGAAAATAAAGAAATAAAAAGTGTTCTTTTCAATAATTACTCCTGTCTTTTCCACATTAAAAGATAGTGAATAATATGTAATATAAACTAAATTATATTAAAAATATATAATGTAAACTAAAATTAGGAAATATACCATGCTGAAATCAAAAGCACTACTGTGTTGTGCACTACTGTATGGCACAGGGACTCTATTCAGTATTCTGTAATAACCTCAATGGGAAAAGAATTTGAAAAAGAATAGATATATGTACTTGTAAAACTGAGTCACTTTTCTGTACATCTGGAACTAACACATCATTGTACATCAACTATAGTCCAATATAAAATAAAAACTAAAAAACTTAAAAGAAGAATCAAAAAACAAATTATCTTGGTGCAAAGAGATTACAAAATTTTATGTAACTATCATGATAGGGTAATATTGTGAACTGATATTGTGGAAGGACAATGAGTGAAATAGGTGAAGTAGATTAACAGGTATAAATTTCTAGCTATAAAATAAATAATTCATGGGTACATAATGTGTAGCATGGGGAACACAGTCAACAACATGGTAATAATTTTGTGTGGTTAAAGATACAAAGTTAGATAACTAGACTTATTGTGATGGTGAAATTATAAAGTATTAAAATATTTAATCATATGCTGTATAATAACTGAAAATTATATAATGTTTAAGGCAATTATACTTCAATATAAAAAATAGAAAATATTGAGATTGCCTGCAATACAAAGGAAATGAAATATAAATCTCATGACATCCCAGAAACACAGGCTATACCATTGCTAGGACACTTTCAGTTGAGAATCAACGTCAGAAGTTCAACCTGATCAGACTACAAAGCATGCATGTGAAGCAGGTTGTGGAATTCACCTACTAAATTACTATTTTGAGATTCACATGATCTGGGACTGTTCTGTTGGATCATGCCATGATGAATTTTTCAATTGTTATGAGATATTCTTGTTAAAAGATTTTAGTGACACTTGTCATTTCAAGTTGTTGGGAAGACTGGGGGGTGGACAGAGCAGCTTGAGTTTTATCTGTGTCAGGAGTAATGACTTTGAACTCAGGAGTGAAACATGTTCACGGAGCAATAAACAGTCCTTCTTCAAGGGGCCTCTAAAATAATGAGGAGGATGAGATGTGATGAGAGATGGAACAAAATGCTAATGAGAGTCATCATATGGAAGAGAGGAATGATATGAGAAATGTTCCCAAGGCAGAAGTGACTGAACTTGGGACACATTTTTATCAGAGGGAGGAGGCATATATAAAAGGAACAGATTCATACTACAAACACAAATTTATACAATGACAATTACCCAAAGACTCATGTTTATAACATTTTACAACAGACCCAGACAGATTAACCCCCACCTGATAAAAACCTCATAATCAATCTATGATGTAACAGAAAAAAAAATCGAAGGGCACACCAAAATTACAACTATTTACAGAGCAACTATGTATGACAACAACCTGAATATTGTCAGAAAAGATTTTCCACAACTAAAAATATGAAGAAGAAACCACAAAGAAAAGGGTAAAAGGGACACAGATTAGGTATAGTCAAGGCTCACACACCCAGGCAGGCAACTTACATACAAGAGAATAATCACAATTGCAGAAGTTCTCTCTAAGGAGCAAGGAGCTCAAGTCCTACATAAAGCTCCTCAGTCCATGGATCCTGTCATGGAAAAATGAGACTCCAACATCTTGCTTTGAAAGTTAATGACACTTGCATATGGGAATGCTAAAGGGCTGTAGGAATGAGTTTGTTTTTAGAGTGCTTTCAAACTCTGCATGCTCTGTGTCCTGGTACAGAGGCGGTAAATTGAAAGGAGAATGGGTCAGACCCACTAACTGATTTTGGAGAGTCTCATAAAGAACCTGGAGGCAACTAGAACTCCTCCTGGAGTTGTTGGCAGCAGTTTGTTTTAGGCACTCATTCTACTATGTTATCACTAGTACTGATAAGTGCCATTTTGAATTCTCCCTCTACCCTATTAGCTCTGGAGGCCTAGTTGCACACCACAGGCTGGCACTAATCCTGGAGGATTAGTGTAACTATCCTGGAACAGCCAGCCATACAAGAAACTGACCACACCTACCTGTGGGCTGGTAGTCACCATAAAAATCAAGACTCGTGCAGCCAACCAGTTTAGGGGCCTGCCTCCTTACTATTAATAGTAGTTGACTCCACCATAAAAGAAGGACTCATGCAACGCACATAGGAGACAGACCTACATCATACAGCTCTGGTGAACCAGAGGAGAGGGTGCTGCTAGATGTCTCCTACATAAGGCCACTTTTCCAAGAATGGAAAATGCAATGACCTAGGTAATAAGGAAGGTTATGGCCAACCTAGATAGCATATTTAAAAGCAGAGACATTACTTTGCCAACAAAAGTCAGTCTAGTCAAGGCTATGGTTTTTCCCGTGGTCATGTATGGATGTGAGAGTTGGACGGTGAAGAAAGCTGAGCGCCGAAGAATTGATGCTTTTGAACTGTGGTGTTGGAGAAGACTCTTGAGAGTCCCTTGGACTGCAAGGAGATCCAATCAATCCATCCTAAAGGAGATCAGTCCTGGGTGTTCATTAGAAGGACTGAAACTCCAATACTTTGGCCACTTCATGGGAAGAGTTGACTCATTGGAAAAGACCCTAATGCTGGGAAGGATTGGGGGCAGGAGGAGAAGGGGACGACAGAGGATGAGATGGTTGGATGGCATCACTGACTCGATGAACATGGGTTTGGATAAACTCTGGGAGTTGGTGATGGACAGGGAGGCCTGACGTGCTGCAATTCATGGGGTTGCAAAGAGTCGGACATGACTGAGCGACTGAACTGAACTGAATACATATAAATAAACATAGAGAACTGAGCAAAATGAGGAGACAGAGGAATATGTTCCAAAGGGAGGATCAAGACAAAGCCCCAGAGGAAGAAACAAATGGGATAGAGATAAGCAATGTAACCAGTGAAGAGTTTAAGGTAACGATCCTAAGATGTTCAAATGAACTTAGGACTGAATGAACACAGTGAGAAGTTTAGCAAAGAGTTAAAAAAGAACAGAAGACCCAAACAGATCTGAAGAATGCAGTAACTGAGATAAAAAAAAAAAAAAAAAAACCACTGGAATAAATCAATAGGAGATTAGATGATGAAGAATAGATCAGTGAACTGGAAGACAGAGTAGTAGAAATCAGCAAAGTTGAACACAAAAATGAAAAACTAATTTAAAAAAATGAGGATAGTTTGAGAGACCTCTGGAAAAACATCACTGTACTAATGTTTGAATTATAGGGGTTCCAGAAGGAGAAAAGGAAGAAAGGGACAGAGAATTTATCCGAAGAATTAATAGCTGAAAATCTCCTAACCCGGGAAAGGAAACATACACTCACGTCCAGGATACAGAGGGAGCTGAAAGAGATCCGGGCCCCGACAGATCCACACTGGGCGCATTGAGTTGGCAGGTATTAAAATTAAAGAGAGAACCATAAAAGCAGCAAGACAAAAGCAACACATTACATACAAGGAAGAGAAGCAAAAGGCAAGTGAGAAAGGCAAAGATATACCCAACTGAATGCAGAGATCCAAAGAAGAGCAAGGAGAGACTACAAAGTCTTCTTAGGTGAATGATGCAAAAAAATTGAGGAAAATAATAGGATGGAAAAGATTAGAGATCTCGTCAAGAAAATTAGAGATACCAAAGGGAACATTTCATGCAAAGATAGACGCAATAAAGGACAGATAGGGTAAGGATCTAACAAAGAGCAAACGATATTAAGAAGATATTTTCTGATAGGTGCAGAAATATAATTGAAAATACTGGGCTTCCAATTATAACTTAGCTTTCCATAAATTAATAACTAAAGTATCAGTAATACAATTTCTTGCATATTAGATCTCAACCAGTGCTCATCCTCTGAAAATTTTTCAAAATAAGGTCATTGAAATTATTATTTTTTGCATCAGATAACAAAAAGCAATAATTTTATTTAAAATAAATAATTTATTTTAAATAAAAAGCAAATATAAGTGGAAAACTAAAGTGTATTGGTGAAAGAACTATAATGAATATAAAATGCTAAATTGAGTAAACTTCACAGTAAATAAATAATAAATGGCAAGAAATACACAAATTGCTTAGTTACAAAAGATTGAGTAGGATGAGTGAGAATACTGAGTTAGTAGGTGAATAGAAGAGTAGATGAGAGATGAGAAGAGAATGACAACAGAGATCTATTTAACTAGAATGTTTAAAAATACTATTGAACATAAAAGTTTGATCTTAATGTGATTTTGTTCCTGAAAAATAAAAAAGTAAGTACTTGAATAGTAGGTTTAGTTCTCTATATTGTAGCATTAATCTTATTGCTTAATTTCAACATTTAAAAAACATGCATACAAAAGGGTAAATGAGCTATTGTGTAGAATAGACTTAATTTGTCCATTTGCTCTATAGCTCAATGACTCAATGAAAAAAAATTGCTATTCTGAAGCACTTTTAATTAAGGATATGACATGATTCATTAATATGCAGCTCTAAAAATAAGTGACTAATTACAGCATGTTGACAAAAGCAAGTTACTTTATTCATTGCCACCAAATTTTCATAAGAAGCAAAAACTGGACTCATGAAAGTATGTTTCAAAAAGTGGGGAGGTAAAGGTTTAAGATTTTTAACAAGTGAACTCAAAATATCCTGTCAGTGGCTTATACCTAAACATAAGTATTGAACATATATATTGTTCCACAATCAAATGTTCATGTTGATTAATGATTGCAAAGAGCTTACTTTTCACCTATGGAGCAGAAACTCTAGTTCTTATATAACCAATATTTATGGTGTCCAATCACCTTTATTTATTCATATAATACATGATGACTCAAGCTGTGTGCTAAGTCACTTCAGTCATGTTCTACTCTTTGCGACTCCATGGACTGGAGCCTGGCAGACTGGAGCCCACCAGGCTCCTCTGTCTATGGGGTTCTCCAGGCAAGAACACTGGAGTTGTTTGCCATTTCCTTCTCCAGGGGATCTTCCTGACCCAAGTTGACCCATGTCGAACCCATGTCTCTTACATCTCCTGCATTGGCAGGTGGGCTGTTTACTCCTAGTACTACCTGGGAAGCCCTAATTTTACAACTGAAACAACTGATACAGAGGAGCTGACAGGATGTCTCAGAATCACACAGGAACAAACCAACCCTAGAACTAAAGACTAGCTCCATTTTAAACAATCGACATGAAGCTGATCAGACTACCACATGACCAGTTTCAAGAGGACTGTCAGAGATGACTATGCTGTTTCTGCTTGTAGCATGTAACCCCTTCCCTCCATCTAGAAAAGTTCTATAAGTGTTCATGCCAGCTTATTGTCAGTGAGGGGAGTCAGCCTTCAGATCATTCTTCCTCCCAGGTCGCTAGCCTCCAAAATGAGGCAAGTTTTCCTTTCCACCAACTTTGCCTCTTTATTGGCTTCTAAGCAGCAAGCAGCCGGCCTTTTGGTAACAGCTTTTTGAGCATTCAGTGTGAGGCTGTGGCGCTCTCAGGACATCTGGTTCCTGGGAGGTCTTCCCAAGAGCTGGCAGTAGGCCATGGCAATTGCACATCTGATGGTTGCGATGAGCCAGCTGCTGGTGGCTCACTGGCCTCAAAAGGGGGATTTGGGGGAACATCCTTAGCAGCTGCCAAAACCATTTGTTTTGGGGATCCTCTCTGTTTCTCCTCTGCTCAACACTAGCTGCCAACTTAAGCTTTTCCCTGGTGAAACTAAAACAAGCCTCTGGATGAGCTGATGATCTCCAAGATTGTGTAAGTTCAGCTGTGTGTACCAGACAACCTTCTCTTTTGAGCACAAAGCGCTATTTGGGCACTTTTGTCAGTTGGTTCTGACTTGTGTCTCATGGAGCACCGTTTGTGAACATGAAATGCTATTGGACAATTTGGGCAGTTGATTCTGATGTGTATCTGACCCATGGACTGTTTGTATTGGGAAGTGTTTGTTAGGGACTCCATATCAGTATCCTCTTGGCTAATTTGCAAAATTTCTGTCTTCTGGTGTGTGAACATGTATACCATTTGTGTGACTGATGTTTTCATTGCCTTTTGTAAAGTGAGAAACTCAGTTTTCAATTCATTAGAGAAATTTTATCCATGAAATTGTGACTTAAGAAAAAAAGATAATTTTTAACAATGTATGACAATGGTATTCTTGATTCTAGAGAAAATTGGTTAAGATGAAACTCCTTTGAAACTTCAAGACTGGTTCTTTTATATATGCAGTTAAAAAGTAGTTTGATAAAATAATATTCTCAGAATTCTGACCCTAAGAGAACAAAAATATGCCTAAGAGAAAGCTTAAAGTTAACTCTTATCATGTCTGTGAACTGCAAACCCAGTCCACTTTTCCTGAGACTTCAGAACTTGAAAAGATGTTTGGTTTCTTAGACACATATGTTATACAATATTAAAGAGAAATTATGCTATAAACATTTATGTTTTTAGAGATTATAAAATATAATTTTTTAAAGTTTTTCAATCAGTAAATGCTAATATAATAGTTTAATAACTTGTTTCTTGGTTTTGAAAAGGTGTTAAAGGGTTAAAAATTATAGTATGCAGTTCAGCTCAGTTCACTTCAGTCGGTCAATCATGTCTGACTCTTTGCGACCCATGGACTGCAGCAAACCAGGCCTCCGTGTCCATCACCAACTCCCGGAATTTACCCAAACTCATATCCAATGACTTGTTCATGCCATCTAACCATCTCATCCTCTGTCATCTCCTTCTCCTCCTGCCTTCAATCTTTCCAAGCATCAGAGTCTTTTCAAAAGAGTCAGCTCTTCACATCAGGTGGCCAATGTATTGGAGCTTCAGCTTCAACATCAGTCCTCCTAATGAACACTCAGGGCTGATCCCCTTTAGGATGGACTGGTTGGATCTCCTTGCAGTCCCAGGGACTCTCAAGAGTCTTCCCTAAGACCACAGTTCAAAAGCATCAATTCTTCGGCACTCAGCTTTCTTTATAGTCCAACTCTCACATCCATGCATGACTACTGGAAAAACCATAGCCTTGACAAGATGCACCTTTCTTGGCAAAGTAATGTCTCTGCTTTTTAATATGCTGTTTAGGTTGATCATAACTTTCCTTCTAAGGAGTAAGCGTCTTTTAATTACATGGCTACAGTCACCATCTGCAGTGATTTTAGAGTCTCCCAAAATAAAATCAGCCACTGTTTCCACTGTTTCCCCATCTATTTGCCATGAAGTGATAGGACCAGATGCCATGATCTTAGTTTTCTGAATGTTGAGCTTTAAGACAACTTTTTCACCCTCCTCGTTCACTTTCATCAAGAGGCTCTTTAGTTCTTCTTCACTTTCTGCCATAACGGTGGTGTCATCTGCAAACCTGAAGTTGTTTATATTTCTCCCAGCAATCTTGATTCCAGCTTGTGCTTCATCCAGGCCAGAACTTCCCATGATATACTCTGCATATAAGTTAAATAAGCAGGAGGACAACATACAGCCTTGACGTTCTCCTTTCACTATTTGGAACCAGTCTGTTGTTCCATGTCCAGTTCTAACTGTTGCTTCCTGACCTGCATACAGGTTTCTCAAGAGGCAGTTCAGGTGGTTTGCATTCCAATCTCTTTAAGAATTTTCCACAGTTTGTAGTGATCCACACAAAAGCTTTGGCATAGTCATTAAAGCAGAAATAGACATTTTTCTGGAATTCTCTTGCTTTTTTGATTATCCAATGGATATTGCCAATTTGATCTCTGGTTCCTCTGCCTTTTCAAAAACCAGCTTGAACATTTGGAAATTCATGGTTCACATATTGCTGAAGCCTGGCTTGGAGAATTTTTGAACATTACATTACTAGCGTGTGAACTGAGTCCAATTGTGCAGTAGTTTGAGCATTCTTTTGCTTTGACTTTCTTTGGGATTGGAATGAAAATTGACTTTTTCCAGTCATGTGGCCACTGCTGAGTTTTCCAAACTTGATGGCATATTGAGTGTAGCACTTTCACAGCATCATCTTTTAGGATTTGAAATAGCTCAACTGGAGTTCCATCACCTCCACTATCTTTGTTCATAGTGATGCTTCCTAAGTCCCACTTGACTTCACATTCCAGAATGTCTGGCTCTAGGAGAGTGATCACACCATCGTGATTATCTGAGTCATGAAGATATATTTTTTTACAGTTCTTCTGTGTATTCTTCCACCTCTTCTTAATATCTTCCGCTTCTGGAAGATCCATACCATTTCTGTTCTTTATTGAGCCCATCTTTGCATGAAATGTTCCCTTGATATCTCTAATTTTCTTGAAGAGATCTCTAGTCTTTCCCATTTTATTGTTTTCCTGTATTTCTTTGCACTGATCAGTGAAAAACTCTTTCTTATCTCTCCTTGCTATCCTTTGGAACTCTGCTTTCAAACGGGTATATCTTTCCTTTTCTCCTTTGCTTTTTGCTTCTCTTCTTTTCACAGCTATTTGTAAGGCCTCTTCAGACAGCCATTTCGCTTTTTTGCATTTCTTTTTCTTTGGGATGCTCTTGATCCCTGTCTCCTGTACAAAGTCATGAACCTCCATCCATAGTTCATCAGGCACTCTGTCTACCAAATCTAGTCCCTTAAATCTATTTCTCATTTCCACTGTATAATTGTAAGGGATTTGATTTAGGTCATACCTGAATGGTCTGGTGGTTTTCCCTACTTTCTTCAATTTAATTCTGAATTTGGCAATAAGAAGTTCATGATCTGAGCCACAGTCAGCTCCTGGTCTTGTTTTTGCTGACTGTATAGAGCTTCTCCATCTTTGGCTGAAAAGAATATAATCAATCTGATTTTAGTATTGACCATCTGGTGATGTCCATGTGTAGAGTCTTCTCTTGTGTTGTTGGAAGAGGGTGTTTTCTATAACCAGTGCATTCTCCTGGCAAAACTCTATTAGCCTTTGCCCTGCTTCATTCTGTACTCCAAGACCAAATTTGCCTGTTATTCCAGGTGTTTCTTGACTTCCTACTTTTGCATTCCAGTCCTCTATAATGAAAAGGACATCTTTTTTGGGTGTTAGTTCTAGAAGGTCATGTAGGTCTTCATAAAACCATTCAACTTCAGCTTCTTCAGCGTTATTGATTGGGGCATAGACTTGGATTACCATGGTTAGACTGCCTGGGTTGTCTTGGAAATGAGCAGAAATCATTCTGTAGTTTTTCAGATTGCATCCAAGTACTGCATTTTGGACTCTTGTTGACTATGATGGCTACTCCATTTCTTCTAAGGGATTCCTGCCCACAGTAGTAAATATACTGGTCATCTGAGTTAAATTCACTAATTCCAGTCCATTTTAGTTTGCTGATTCCTAACATGTCAACGTTCACTCTTGCCATCTCCTGTTTGACCACTTTTGATTTGCCTTGATTCATGGACCTAACATTCCAGTTTCCTATGCAATATTGCTCTTTACAGCATCAGACCTTGCTTCTATCACCAGTCACATTCACAACTGGGCATTGTGTTTGCTTTGGCTCTGTCTCTATATTCTTCCTGTTATTTCTCCACTGATCTCCAGTAGCATACTAGGCATCTACAGACCTGGGGAGTTCATCTTTCAGTGTCCTATCTTTTTGCCTTTTCATACTGTTCATGGGGTTCTCAAGGAAAAAATACTGAAGTGGTTTGCGATTCCCTTCTCTAGTGGACCACATTTTTTCAGAACTCTCCACCATGACCCATCCGTCTTGGGTGGCCCTACACGGGGATGGCTTAGTTTCATTGAGTAAGACAAGGCTGTGGTCCATGTGATTAGTTCGGTTAGTTTTCTGTGATTGTGCTTTCAGTCTGTCTGCCCTCTAATTCCCACTCCCAGCACCTACCATCTTACTGGGATTTCTCTTACCTTGGACGTGGGGTATCTCTTCACGTCTGCTCCAGCAAAGTGCAGCCGCTGCTCATACCTTGGACGTGGGTTATCTCCTTATGGCCGCCGCTAGTGACCTTCGATATAGGGTATCTCCTCTCAGCTGCTCGCCACTCCAGCGCCACACAGTCACTGCTTGTCACTCCAGCGCCTTATGTAAATCTATTAAAAGTGATGAGAAGTATTTTAGTATCTAAAACAAGTAGGAAATGTGTTTTCAGAGGGGAAAGTTATTAAAGAAGCAGATATTTTTGTTGGGAAAAAAAATGATGACAACAGTTTTTTCCAAGAACTGTTACTTTTGGATGGGGGAAAACACGGGACAAATCATATGAATACACAAAGTGATAAAATGTCTGTGCAAAAAGGGAAATTTGAGCGAAAAGAAAAACGTGACATGTATAGGAGTGATTAAGATTAGATTGGATTTAATTTGTTAAATGAACTTTATTATTAATAATAGTAAAAGCTGGTACAAAACTGGAATTTCTTTTCCTCCCTGTTAAGAGAACAAAATTTCTCTAGAATATTGAGCTGCTTTTTATAACAGATTTTAAGTTTCTTTCTCTAGCTAACTTTGAGGATTCCAAAGGGCCCCTAGGCACATCAGAAGAAATATTGACATTAAAGTAACTAAAATTATTTGGTATGTTAAATTATATGGAAAACATTTTGATAACTTTCAGATCACATTTTCTGTGGAAAAACTTCAGCCAAACAATAAACTTAATCAGAGAAGTGAGAAAATGCTGAAACAAAGGAAAACAGTCAAAAGAGACCTAATAATAGTCTTTTAAGCATAGTCAAGGACTTTTCATTCCTTCCCAAGAACTGCAAATAATATTTTGAGCCCTATCCTGTGAGCTGTCTTATCAGTATAGAAACCACTACCAGGTGGAAAAAGTTAACTGCATGATGACCAGACTGTAGCCATGACATAGTTGTGAGAACCGGCCTCAGAGAAATGGGAACAAACCAACCCTGGAACTAAAGACTAGGTGTTAAATTTAAAACAATCAAGGTGAATCTGATCAGACCACTGCTTGGCTAATTTCAAGAAGACTCAGAGCTAAATGTGTTGTTTCTACATGTAGCCCCTCCCTCCATCTGTAAAAGGTGAATAAGATCTCTTGCCCACTGACTGTCAGTGGAAAGAATTAGCCTTTGGACAGGAGACTGCCCTCTCTCCCCTCCCCAATCCTGCCAGGTTGCTAGCCTCTGAAATAAAGCAACATTTCTTTCCATCAGCCTTTCTTCTTTATTGGTCTCTGAGAGGCAAGCAGGCTGGGCCTTCACTTTCAGTAACAGTATCAGTTGTTACAGCAAGATCTTGGCTAAAAATACTTGGAGAATGAAATATGCATAAGGGATTCTGAAAATCTCCAACGTATTCCTGGGAATTTAGAAGGCTAAATATACATGCAGCGCTATGCACATGGTCAAGAGCCCTGAGAGGGTACCAGTCTCTCACTGCTAACTTGAGGTCCTGCACAGGAAGTGAAGGGTTAAAGCAGATCTGTAAACTGCCTGAGCGCTGAAGGCGTGCCAGAACACACACACACACACACACACACACGTGCGCACGTGAGCGCGCACACACACACACACACACACACACAGCACTTGACAACTTGGCAAAGGGCAGAAAACTTGTTTAAGAAAAAAATCTGACCAGTCCTCAGACTCCAATAAGCTAACTGAATGCAAACTTTAGTGACTCACACATCAGGAAATTGAGAATCAGTTCAGGAAAGTCAGTAAACAAAAAACAAGGTAACAACAACAATAAATTCTGAATAGGGGAAATCTGATTTCTGGAGCTGGCAGCTTTTATCTAAAATAACTAGTTTTTGCAAAAATTTATGAGATATATGAAGAACAGGACACGGTTACGTAGTTGTTATGGTTTGTTGTTGTTATTTTAGTCTCTAAGTTATGTCCGACTCTTTTGCAACCCCATGGATTGTAAACCACCGGTCTCCTCTGTCCATTGGATTTCCCAGGAAAAATAGTGGTATGAGTTGCTATTTCCTTCTCCAGGGGATCTTCCTGAGCTAGGAATTGAACCTGAGTCTCCTGCTTGGCAGGCAGATTCTTTACTGCTGAGCCACCATGGGGAATAACCAAGTTAATGAAAACTATTCCAAAGATGCATCTGAACCTTAGGGGCACAGATGTTGAACTAACTAAACCCAAAATTAAAATAGTGATTTTAAGTATGCTCAGACAAAGGTACTTTGTCTAAAGAATTAATGTGTAGCAATGATGCCTCACCAGATGTAGAATCAAAAACAAAACCAAAAAAAGGAAGGTAGGAAGGGAAGAAATTGTGGGGGCAAAACAAATAGAATGAAGCAGTATTATTTTCAAATACTTAAACACAAAAATGTTTATTACAGCTTTGCTTATAAGAGAAAGATGATGGAAATACCATTAAAAACCAGCAGTTTAATTTCATTGTTTTGATGTGGAGAACTGAGTCAAATATTCTGAAAAAAGTTTATTCGTTTAATAAATTTATGCTTGACATCCAGAGCTAAGAATTATGAATATACATCTCTGTGCAAAATTAAACATGTTAATATGAATTTTGAAACCACTTAATTTGTTGGTGAAGAGGTTAAGGGTTATTCACACATATTATCCGAATTAATTAGTACACCTCTGTATTGCTTCTCTAAAGTCAGGGGGAAAATAAAAGATGTCAAATTCTGGTTCAGAATGGAATGTGTATTTATGTAAGGTGAGTTTGCTTGTTAGGCTTCTGTCTGTTTTGGTGGACAGTTTATAGTTAGGTCTTGCTTTTTTTTTTTCCTTAATTGACTCTGACAATCTCTGTCTATAATTGGTACACTTAGACCATTCTCATTACAGTGAATACTGATATAGGCACATTAAAATGTACTATGTTTATAACTGATTCTATCCATTGTACTTAATTTTGCTTCTTTTCATTTTTCTTCTTCCTTTCTTATTATGCCATTCCCGGTTTAAATTGAGTGCTTAGAAGATTTTGCTTTCTCTCCTGCCTTAACATATCATTTATATTTCTTTGAAAATATGTTTAGTACTACTAGTTGTCTTAGTATTATTTTAATTGCCCTAGTATTATTAATATGCATGTACATCCAAGTCATGTCTATATTCAAGACATACTAAATGTCCTTCTTCAAAGGTAGTTCAGGTAGCTTATAACAGAGTATTCCGAACTTCTCCCTTCTGACCTTTATAATATTCATGACATTCATTGAACTTATCCATCTTCTATAATCATGTGATACATTGCTTCTGTAATTATTGTGAACAAACATTTATATATTTTATCAAATAAGAATAAGTAAGTTATTCCGTCATTTTATTGTTTATCTGGTGTGTTTCTTCCATCTTCTTCTTCCTTATTTAAAATTTAAATTGCATTCTGACCTATATGTTGTTTTCCTTCACACTGCAAAACTTCATTTAAAATGTCTTAAAGGGCAGGTATGCTGTGATGAATTCTTTATGTTTTAGTTTTTTCACAGAAAGTCTTTATTTCTCCCTCACTTCAGATGATAATTTTTGTATATATAATTCCAGATATATAGTTTTGTTTTTTGATTAAAAATATTTCACTTTGCTTTTTTTGTTTGTATGGTTTTTGACATGAGTTGATTCTAATTCTTTTTTTTTTTCCCCCCTTCTATAAGTAAGTCATATTCTCCTTTTCTGGATTCTTTCAAGATTTTTTCTTCATATTTGGTTTTCAGCAGTTTGAATGTGATGTGCCAAGTTGTTTTCAAATCCAAAGGGTTCTTTTAATTTTGAAATTAAAAGCTGTACTCTAGTCCAAGTGGCACAATTTCTTTAAAATATTGTGGACTTACTATGTATTGGATTACAACTGACTTGTAACTGATTATGAGAGGGTAGGGGGAGAAACATTATCACAAATCTTTGTGAAAAGATCCCTTTCAGCTTCAGTTTTTGAGTCAGGGTGCTATGGACCAACACCAGTGTAGTTCTTAAAAGTTCTGTTATAGTGTGCTGATAGGCTTTCTTGATGACTTGGTGAGTAAAGAATCCATTTGCAATGCAGGAGACACAGGTTTGATCACCTGAGTCAGAAAGATCCCCTGGATAAGGAAATGCCAACCCACTCCAGTATTCTAGCCTGAAAATCCCATGGACAGGGGAGCTCGGTGGGCTACAGTCTGTGCGGTCACAAAAGAGTCAGACATGACTGACTGAGCAACTAAACATACTGTTCTGAGGAAGCACTAGACAGGTTCCTCAGATTCTCTGAAGATACTTTTAAGCCATTTTATCTCACCTAGAGCATCTATGAAGCAACCCTTAAACCTTTTTGAGATCTTAACAGATTGATCTTTTATAGCTTTGACTATGAGACTTTATTTTGCTGTCAGTGTCCTAAATTCGATCTTTATTCTGAGGCCATTTTTATTTGAGATTTTCTTTCCCTGGGAAACAAGATAGATGAGATATAATTTTATTTTTGAATGGAGGAAGTCCTGGCTATTTTATATTTATTTTCTATTCTGTTTGAAAACCTAACATTTCCTTCTCAACCTCCTCTCTCTCTCTTCCTGTACTTAATCATACTTCATTTAGAGGTAGCTAGAGAAACTATTTGTCACTTTTACAGTCTTCCTGGAAATCAGTAATTTTGCCACTGCTATTCCAACCTTTCACAAACAGTCTTCTTCTTTGGGTCTTTGTTAAGTGTCTGATCCCAAAGTTAAGGTATAGATTTGTTCAAAAGCACTCTACTTTTTGCTAGCAATTTCTACAGCAGTTAATGCTTCCTCCGTAATAATCCAGGCCCCAATTATTGACTTGACAAAATAATAATCTAATTTCTTGAAACTCTTCAGTCTGTACTTGGCTTATCTGGTAGTTTGTTTGTTTTGCCTCATTTGCTGGTGGTTATGCAAGCAGCTACATTTAGCTGCTTGCCATTGTCTGCATTGTCTGCTTGCATTGTCTGCAATCTTGGTTCATCTGGGACAGTGAGATAGTTGGATTTCTCTCTCACTCCAAGTAGTTTTGAGGCCTCTGTCTAAATGTAGTCTCTCCACCTGGTCTTTCCACTGGGAAGCTCTAGTAGAATAGCTAACTTCTGAATATGAAATACTGGAGAAGCTGCTTGGTCTTCTTAAAGCTTAGGCTCAGTATTGGCATATTGTACAACTGTCACTTTGGCTAAAGCAAGTCTCTGGCCCATTGCATATGCTAGAAGAGGCTACCCAAGAGCATGATTAGTGAATGTCTGTGGTTCACTGGGGGCTTCGCTGATAGCTCAGTTGGTAAAGAATCTGCCTGCAATGCTGGAGACCCCAGTACCGATTCCTGGGTTGGAAAAAACCCCTGGAGAAGGGATAGGCTACCCACTTCAGTTTTCTTGGGCTTTCCCTGTGGCTCAGCTGGTAAAGAATCTGCCTGCAATGCCAGTGACCTGGGTTTAATCCCTGGGTTGGGAAGCTCCCCTGGTGAAGGAAAAGGCTACCTACTCCAGTATTCTGGCCTGGAGAATTCCATGGACAGTCCATGGGGTTGCAAAGAGTTGGACACAACTAAGCAACTCTTTGTGGTTCATTGGAGTTAACCAATGTAGTGGACTATCACAATTGCATAATCAATATGACCAATGGTATAGAGTAAGTCTAGAACAAATGGTTACAACTCATTTAAAAATATTCAAAAATGTTTTCTATAATTTTATTTTGGTTATGATTAGATTTGGGAGATAAGTAGGGATAAAAGAAAGTGAAAGTGAAAGTGAAGTTGCTCAGTCATGTCCGACTCTTTGCGACCCCATGGACTGTAGCCTACCATGCTCCACCATCTATGGGAATTTCCAGGTAAGAGTACTGAAGTGGGTTGCCATTTCCTTCTCCAGGGGATCTTCCCAACCCAGGGATCGAACCCGGGTCTCCCACATTGTAGACAGATGCTTTACCATCTGAGCCACCAGGGAACCTAAGTAGGGATAAGCATGGGTTAAAAAAAATTGTATGCTGTAATGTATTTACCCATTGAAATGTTATTGCTTTATAACAAAAGCTTTGCTAACACTACAGTTTAAATAATAAAATTTCTAAATTGATATCTATAAATCATATTTAGAGCTTGCTGCTATGGCACAGCACAACTACTTTTAGTTAATAATAATTTTAATGATTTTTGATGTTGTTTTACTGATCTGATTTGAACTGGTGTTAACTAAAATAAAGAAAGTGAATTGTTTTTTTTTTTTTTTTTTTTTTTTATAAATTTATTTATTTTACTTGGGGGCTAATTACTTTACAATATTGTAATAGTTTTTGCCATACATTGACAAGAATCAGCCATGGGTTTACATGTGTTCCCCTTCCCGAACCCCCCACCCACCTCCCTCCCCCTCCCATCCCTCTGGATCATCCCACTGCCCCGGCCCCGAGCCCTTGTCACATGCATCGAACATGGAATGGTGCTCTGTTTCACATATGACAATACACATGTCTCAATGCCATTCTCCCAGAACGTCCCACCCTCACCTTCTCCCTCAGAGTCCATAAAATTGTTCCATGCATCTGTGTCTCTCATTCTGACCCGCATATAGGGTTATCGTTACCATCTTTCAGATTCCATATATATGCATTAGTATACTGTATTGTTGTTTTTCTTTCTGGCTTACTTCACTCTGTATAATGGGCTCCAGTTTCATCCATCTCAGTAGAACCGGTTCAAATGTATTTTTTTTAATGGCTGAGTAATATTCCATTGTGTATATGTACCACAGCTTCCTTATCCATTCATCTGCTGATGGACATCTAGGTTGCTTCCATGTCCTGGCTATTGTAAACAGTGCTGCGATGAACATTGGGGTACACGCGTCTCTTTCAATTCTGGTTTCCTCGGTGTATATGCCCAGCAGTGGGATTGCTGGGTCATATGGCAGTTCTATTCCCAGTTTTTTAAGGAATCTCCACACTGTTCTCCATAGTGGCTGTACTAGTTTGCATTCCCACCAACAGTGTAAGAGGGTTCCCTTTTCTCCACACCCTCTCCAGCATTTATTGCTTGTAGACTTTTGGATAGCAGCCATTCTGACTGGTGTGAAATGATACCTCATTGTGGTTTTGATTTGCATTTCTCTAATAATGAGTGATGTTGAGCATCTTTTCATGTGTTTGTTAGCCATCTGTATGTCTTCTTTGGAGAAATGTCTGTTTAGTTCTTTGGCCCATTTTTTGATTGGGTCATTTGTTTTTCGGGAATTCAGCTGCAGAAGTTGCTTGTATATTTTTGAGATTAATTGTTTGTCTGTTGCTTCATTTGCTATTATTTTCTCCCATTCTGAAGGCTGTCTTTTCACCTTGTTTATAGTTTCCTTTGTTGTGCAAAAGCTTTTAATTTTAATTAGGTCCCATTTGTTTATTTTTGCTTTTATTTCCAATATTCTGGGAGGTGGGTCATGGAGGATCCTGCTGTGATTTATGTCGGAGAGTGTTTTGCCTATGTTTTCCTCTAGGAGTTTTATTGTTTCTGGTCTTACGTTTAGATCTTTAATCCATTTTGAGTTTATTTTTGTGTACGGTGTTAGGAAGTGTTCTAGTTTCATTCTTTTACAAGTGGTTGACCAGTTTTCCCAGCACCACTTGTTAAAGAGGTTGTCTTTTCTCCATTGTATATTCTTGCCTCCTTTGTCGAAGATAAGGTGTCCATATGTGCGTGGGTTTATCTCTGGGCTTTCTATTTTGTTCCATTGATCTATATTTCTATCTTTGTGCCAGTACCATACTGTCTTGATGACTGTGGCTTTGTAGTAGAGCCTGAAGTCAGGCAGGTTGATTCCTCCAGTTCCATTCTTCTTCCTCAAGATTGCTTTGGCTATTCGAGGTTTCTTATATTTCCATACAAATTGTGAGATGATTTGTTCTAGTTCTGTGAAAAATACCATTGGTAGCTTGATAGGGATTGCATTGAATCTGTAGATTGCTTTGTTATTTCTTAAGTAGAAGTGAGACATTTACTGTATTAAGTCAGTAATAAAATAATTAAGTCATGTAGTTGACCTCTAAAATGTCAGTTGAAACAAATGAAATCAAAGCAAACTGTGAATCCTATAAATTCATTAATGACTTGCCTCTTAGTCAACAGGAACATTAAAGATAACTAGCAACACCTGGTTATGCACTTCTAAAATAGAAAGAGCCATCTCATGTCCTGTTGGGTAAAACAGTGCATTACTCCAATTTGCACAAATATTTTCTTTAGAGGAGTCATACTGTGTTTACAATGATTTCATAATTTTCTAGCTCAATTGCATGCTGTGACTTAAATAAAAGGTGGGCTAATGGCAAAAAGTATAGAGGAGAAAAATCACACATTATAACTAAAACCCAGAAATATACAGATATAAAATTGTACATTATATTCCAAATTATCCATTTACTTTTATGTGTATATAAGAAAATGTTTATCTAGAGTGTAAATGGATTGTCAGAGCTACAAACATTAAAGATACCTTACTTAATCCTGTTTCAGACAATAATAATTCTAGTATTTAGATAAATCAATTGCCAAGAATATGGCAATGTTTAAGAAAAAACATTTTATCACCTATCTAGTGAAAATGTCCTATTATTATAGGAATCACATATGAAGCAATTAATTAATATTAATTTCAGTATAATAGGTGGGTTACCTGAAAGCAAACTAAGATGTTTAACAGTAATTATAAATGTTTTGTGAAGGTGAAAAAGAAATTCATCTTATGTATTTATTTATTTTTATAGTAAAATTAATATTTTGCAATACATGCAATTTTTTATGGAAATACAGTTGAGTTTTACAATATTATGTTAGACTCAGCTGTACAGCAAAGTAATTCAACTACATATGGATATGTGTGTATCTATATTCTTTTTTCAATTATTTCCCACTATAGTTTATTAAAAGTGTGCCATTTTTAAGAGAATACAAAGACTACTAAGAAATAAAATATGTCTTTTTTTGGTGGGGGATCAGTATGTTATAATTGATAACTATATAAGACTATTTCATAATTACTGTTTGTAGTGGTGAACGTTAATAACATGTATATATAGAAAAGATTAAAGAAAGATCAAGGCAATGATAGTATAAAGAGACCCCCTGTTGATGACTGCTTACCTGGGTGTTTTACATGTCTCCTGAGTAATGATAAATAAACTTTATTACACAAAATGCATTAGTTTTCTCATAAAATAATCAATCTAAGGCTTAATAATATTTAGTATTTTCCTAATGGCAGATACCATATTCCTAATATGCGTTCTGTCTTTCTGTCGTAATAATCGTATATAGTTATAGCTATCAGCCCACAATACCACCACAGTGCCAATCATTGGAAGTATCCAAGGCTTAAGAGTCTTCGATAAAAATATATTTTAATATAGTTTATTATTCAGTTTTCCAGTTAGTGTTGAGAAGGAATGGTTTTAGGTCCAGTGAATTCTTGCTCTGGACAAACCCTATTCTTCACGAGGTTTCTGGGAAATAGATGTCCAGAATATAATGCAATGTACATTAACACATTTTTAGGTGTAACTTGGGCCTCAAGGTTTTATATATTCACCTGGAAGAAATTATGTGACTATGTAATTAAGTTTCTTTATCTGTGACTCTTTTTGACTTAAGCATTAACTTGAACTCCCAGCCTCAGCCGTTCTAGAGATTATCTTGGATGGGAAGAAGAAATGAGGATGAAGAAAAGATATAAAAAGAATAATGGAGTACACCTGAGCAGGATATGACTAGGAACCAGTCATAACCCAGTCACAATCAATGACTCAACTTTTCAAAGTAATCAACCCAATGCAGAGAATTTGTGAGAAATTCACCCATTAGCACAGTGACCAATACAATATCACAAAGGAGCCACTGAAACTCAAATATGCCTAGGGGACTTGTCAGCCTACCTCACACAAACATGACTACCTAAACTAATTTAATGTCATTAGATATATCTTTGTAGCATCCATATAGTTAATTAAGAAGATTCATCCATTGAAAAATTACTTATCAGTGATCTGAATTTCCAAATAATCTTGAATATTTTACTCTATGCAAAGTATTAGGATAGGTCCTGTGCTCTACCGGAATAAAGTCTCTATGTTTTCAAAGATTACATTCTAACAAGGAATGATTCAAAAACAAACCACTTGTTGATCACATAACAGCAGTCCCCAACTCTTTGACACCAGGGGCTGGTTTCCTAGAGACAGTTTTTCCACAGACCAGGAAGGTGGACGCGGGATACTTTCAAGATGATTCAAAAGAGCAGTAGGCCCACAGGGTCCTCTGTCCATGGGATTCTCCTGGTATGAATACTGGAATGGGTTGCCATTTTCTCCACTATGGGATCTTTCCAACCCAGGGATGAAACCCACATCTCCTGCACTGGAGAAGGATTCTTTACCACTGAGCCATTGTGAACATTATTTCTAATCTAATGCTGTCCCTGATATGACAGGATGTACTATCAAACTCATGTTTTACTCTAAACTCATGTTCTTTCTTTTGTGCCATCATTTTTAATACCATGCTTAATATATAATGGTATTTCATAAGCATACATTTTAGTTTATGCATTATTTGTTTTTAAGAAATGGAACATATATCCTCAAATGGCAGGAAGTCTCATTAGAGATCATATAATATATGGTGCATGATAAATCATTCCATGTTCACACTTGTAAGTGTTCAGCATGCAGTGAAAACTACCTTGATGCATAAGGTCTGTTGATAAAGACTTGTATGTTATTTTTATTACAGTAATAATTTCTGCATATATTTTTAGTGCCTATCACATTTATTATTTATAATGCAGTTATAATATTAATGGTAAGACCAACATGTGTTGTATGGTTATTATGTCAGGTATTAAGCAACATGTTTTTATATACTTTATTTTATTTGATTCTCATAGCAATGCTAAGATATTATTATTTCAAATTTTCAAGTAAGAAACATGGTTTATAGATGCTAAGATATATCTATATATCTATATATAGAGATATATATATCCAAATCATGTAAGTGATCAAAACACTGAAAAGATTTCAAGATCTTATTTATCACACAAGTTAATTCACTATGCATAAGAAAAAATTGTTTTAAATGGAAATGCTCTTAATTACCTCAGACAAAAAAAAATTTAAATCTTCAAAATGAAAATGAAAATCACAGCTTTCAGTTTCAACAACTTATGGACAAGGCATCTAAGATGGGATAACTAATTATATTGGAATAGTTTAATTCGTAGACACATTAATAATAATAAAAAATATTTAGCATTTCTTATGACTATATATATATATACAAATTAAGTTTTCATATTATTCTCAAACAGAACTCAAATGTAAGAATGGACTATATGTCTCATTAAACCAATAGAAGTATAATTGATTTCCAATATTAGTTTTAGGTGTATAATATAATGACAATATTTTTATAAACTGTATTCTATGAAAAGAAAGACATGAAATGGCATTATTGATAGCTAATGAGAGAATATATAGAAAGTAGTTTAAAGAAAACTCCCTTAAAGCTTAACTATTGTAATAGACTTTATCAAAATTTTATTCTAAATTTTATCAAAATACTGTTCTGTTTAGGTAAATAATTATATGATTTTGCCTTTTTGTTTGCATATATGAATGCCATTGATTTTTTAAACAGTGAATATTTCCTATTGCTATTATTTTGTTTTACATGTGAAATTAAATAATTTATTCAAATAATTATCAATAACCTACTATGGAAAAATTTAAATTAGCATTAGTGTGGCATAGATAACATGTAACAAATACAAAAAATATGATGAGATTCTAAAAGTGTTGCAAATTAGTATTATAATTTAATTGCTTTAATTTGATTTACAGATCTTCATATTTGTGAAGTACACAGAGTGTTAATTTTCCAGTTTAGAGACGTTGTCATTGTTCAGCCGCTAAGTTGCGTCCAAATCTTTGCAGCCACATGGACTGTAACCCTCCAGACTCTTCTGTCCTCCACTATCTCCAGGAGTTTGCTCAAATTCATGTTCATTGATGCTAACTAATGATTTCATCTTCTGGTGCCATCTTCTGCTTTGCCTTCAATCTTTCCAACAAAATATCTCTGATTTTAATGTATTAAAAACCTGATTTCTATTATATAGAAATTTTCATCGTGGTTTTCTTAATGAACTGCCCTTTTCACAAACAAATATTTTCTGTATGTGATCTCCCTGGGACAGAATGGGAGTTCTGGTGTGTTGCTGATATATTTTATTACTATTAAAAGAAGAAAATACAATTATACAAAATAGACTTCTTAAACTATCCCAATTATTGGACTTTTTTTGGTTTTATACATTTCATAGTCAGAAGTAAAATAAGTTGAGATTTTGAACTAGAATAAAAAATAGAGTTAGGGCTCATAAAATTTTATTGAGCCTGATGATTCTATCAAATCTCTCAAGGAGAAAAATCAAGTCTGGTAAAAATCAGTATCCAGTAATTTAATATAGCACTCCAAACACTTTGTTGGGTCTAGATATTGTTAGTGTGCAAGCTGTTATGCTGACATTTGATTACATTTTTTATATAGCTGTGAAACTAAACATGACAGGATTTACATTCCAGTTTGTTTTTCTCATCCAAGGTCATTTAAGCCTTTGTAGTATACCAGAAAAATGTTCTATCAGCAAGAATTACAAAATAAAATCTTATGGCATAAATAATTTTTTATCATGTATTTTCTTGTCACTTATTTTGATTTTGATACCATATTGGACCATAAAAATATAGTCTGCCTGTTTGTACATTTCAGGATTAATATATTAGGATATTAAATCTTAGCTTGAGATAGAAAAATATTGAAATATGTATGTCTACATATAGACATATATACAATAATACAATTATTTTTCTATGCATACATAGGTATATGTGTACATTCATTTTAAATGTTAATTACATCTCTTAATATTTAATTTTAAAAATAAGATAGTATAAACCTTTCCCAGACAATATAAGGTAATTATTAATAATTCAAAGTTCACCCTTACACTTTTATTTCCTTTATTAATATTTTGGTTTGCACCCAAATGATTGCATTTTTAGTAATCAGGAATAAGGAATGATATTTCTCCATACAAATTATGATAAATAGAGCACAATAAAATTGTTAAAAATCAAAGGCATTAGAAATATATACTATTCTTTTAACTTAATTGAGAAAACTATTGTTAACCCTAAGTTTCAGATGATGAAAATATCCAGATATGTTAACATTTTAAAGTTTATTTTTAAATTTGGGCATACACATATTCTATATGCATTTGCTTTGCTATTGCTATTCATATTATATAACTATTTTGTGGCATTCTACATTAAATTTATACTTTTTTGGAGGGGGAGGGAGTATCTGTATCTGACTTTCAACTTTCTGATAGATTTTTGTGTTAGATTGTTTTGGTTTCTGTAATATTACATCAAGCATGTCAACTAAGACACGGAGCATTAGGAAAACCTCTCTCAGTAAAGTTGGGTTTATAAAAATTACTGCAGTTAGTAAAAACAACACTTTGGCAATCTTAGTAGTTTCTCAAATGAAGTGAATTAGGAAAGGGTGCTCATAGGATTTTGAGACCTTGGCATGACTAAGAGAAACCTTTCAAGGAGGGGCTTAATAAAGTTCATAGAATAATTAGGAATGGTAAAATGAGGATCTTGATGAGTAATCTTATAAAAGAACCATTTGCCAGCTGTACAAATTTTTGCAGGGATAATCTTGTATGAAAAAAATCTCAGTTAAGTAAATAGTAATGTTATTTATTGGTTTTGTGTCTCATCTACTGGGTATGAATTTCCTGGAGCCAACAGTTAAATTTAGTCCCAACAGTTGAGTTGTGTTGAAGCAAGTGTTCTTATTTCTCACCATTTTGTTCAATGATATATAAGAATTTAAAGGAAATCTCCAGATGAATTTCACCCAACAGAGGTAATCCAAACTTCTGCGGGATGTGTTTGGCAATTATTTATGTTTATGATATAATAAGAGGAGGGGCTATCAACAGAACTCGAAATGGTCCAGAAACTCTAGTCCAGGTACAAATTTTAAGCCAAAAAATTGGAAAATATGTATATTCTTATTTAGAACTCTTTGTGGTAACTGTGATCTTCAGAATAAAATGCTTTTCCTCAGGACTCATTGTCTCTTTGTGTTGCAGAGTGAAGTAGTCTATGCCAGAGTTCAATTGTGTCTGACCCTTTGCAACCCTATGGACTCTAGCCATAGTCCTTGTAATTTTTGTTGAAAGCTGTATTGGAAACAGCTGTGTTTGTGTGTGTGTGTGTGTGTGTGTGTGTGTGTGTGTGTGTGTGTGCGTGTGCATGCACACACACGTGCATGCTCTCAGTCACTCAGTTGTATCCAACTCTTTGCAACCCCATAGACTAGCCCCAAAGGCTCCTTTGTCCATGGGATTTTTCAGGCAAGCATACTGGAGTGGGTTGCCATTTCCTCTTCCAGGGGATCTTCCTGACTCAGGGATTGAACCTGTGTCTCCTAGGTCTCCTACATCACAGATGGATTCTTTACTGCTGAACCACAGGGAAGCTTGAAGTAGTCCATAGGTGGTAATTATATCCAGTTGATTGATGTGATGTTGAATTCAACTATGCCCATATCTTATTTTTACCTGCCTAATCTGTCCATTATTTAATAATGGACAGATATTATTTAATAATTATTAAATAATAATAATTCTTTAATAATAATTAATAATTATAATAATATTTAATAATTATTGTTTTAATAATTATTTAATAATGGGTTCATCTATTTCTCCTTGCCATTGTATTTGTTTTTCCCTCTCATATTTTGATCCTTGGTTGTTAGTCAAATATGCATAAGGATTTTTATGTCTCCTTGAAGAATTGACTCCTTATCATTCAAGAATGCTCCACTTTATCCCTGAATACTTTCCTTGCTCTGAAGTTTTCTCAGTCTGAAATTAATATAACTATACCTGCTTTCTTTTGATTTGTGTTAGCATGGCACGACTTTCTCCTTTACTTTACCTATAATTTAAATGTATTTTTATATTTAAAGTGGGTCTCTTGTAGACAACATATATTTGGGTTTCGTTTATTGATCCACTCTGACAGCCTGTCTTTTAATTGGTATATTTGAACAAATGATAGTTAGATGATCATTAATATAGTTGAACTAATATCAACCATTTTTATTACTCTTTTAAATTTATTGCTCTTATCATTTGTTCCTATGTTTACATTTCACTTATTTTCTATCTTTTTTCAATTAAATTAATAATCTTATATGATTCAATTTTTTCTCCTTTGTTAGCATATTATATTTCTCTCCTTTGTTAGCATATTATATTTTTTCTTAACATACATTTTTTGAAGTATAGTTGACTTACATTGTTTCAGCTGAACAGCAAGGTGACTCAGTTTTGCATATCAGTTCAGTTCAGTCGCTCAGTCATGTCCAACTCTTTGCGACCCCATGAATTGCAGCACGCCAGGCCTCTCTGTCCATCACCAACTCCCGGAGTCCACCCAAACCCATGTCCATCGAGTCAGTGATGCCATCCAACCATCTCATCCTCTGTCGTCCCCTTCTCCTCCTGCCCCCAATCCTACCCAGCATTAGGGTCTTTTCCAATGAGTCAACTCTTCGCATGAGGTGGCCAAAGTGTTGGAGTTTCAGCTTCAACATCAGTCCTTTCAGTGAACACCCAGGACTCATCTCCTTTAGGATGGATTGATTGGATCTCCTTGCAGTCCAAGGGACTCTCAAGAGTCTTCTCCAACACCACAGTTCAAAAGCATCAATTCTTCACAATCTTAATAATAAACAAATAAGCACTTCTTTATCTCCATAACGATATGGAGAAAATTTTTTCAGAAATTTTTGTTTAACAAAAGTATTTCCATTACTATTAATAGAAAATAATTGCTATATCATGTTAGCAATATTTTCTTCCATTAATAAGACTTTATAAAGAAAATAACTGAAAGTTAAGTCTTTCAAAATTATGTTAAATAAAACTGGTAACCTATCTGCATATACAGCTAGCTTAATTCTTTTGATCAAATAGTGTAACTAGTCCATTAACAGCACCAAATAGGTTGTTGTTTGAATAATCATTCATAAATAGATGCATTTATGAAATATAAAAAAATATTAAAAATTTTGGAAACTTAGTGCCTGAGAACTTTTCTATCTCCATTTTCTATTTAGACAGAGATGAAATGTGTTATTTTTGAAGATCTAAAATAAGTATAGAGTTAGAGACACCAATATGTATAAGAAATGTAGATGAAAACAACTAATATTTTAGAGAACTTTCAAATACTCAAACTATTCATAGGTTTGCATTATATAATTTTATTCACCCACTGGATCTTCAAGTAAAAGGTATATTAAATGTGGCCAAGTTATATATAAGAAGAAGTAAGACCAAAAATGTAGATCACATTGCCCAGCTTCCTTCAAGTAGGAAGGAAGTTAGCCTAGGCCTCTGGTGCTCAATGAACTGCTCCTCCATTTCTGCTGCAACCACTAGCCCAGTCTTCCAAAAGAGAATATCTCTGTGAAGTCTTTTCAAAAAATAACTTGAGGATTTCACAATATTAGACCTGCTGAAAAAACCATGAGTTCAAAATAGAAATCTGTAGAAGCCAAAACCAAAATAAATAGGCTAATAAATATGTAAAAAGTACTTAGAAAGAGCTATTTAACTTCACACTGTGAAATTATAAAGCAGCTATTTGGAAAAGAAAATAACCAAGTAAATATTAAAGAAGCTTACTAAAAATTAGGAATCACTATAGATCGAGTTAGTATGGAATTTGTAGTGATGTATGAAAACTCACATAATAAGCAATTCTTTGTAGCTCTGACATTACTACAGGAGTACAAATCTGAAAACTTCAGTGTAACACACACATAAATATTAATATAAGCATAAATCAAGCAGTGAATGACTGCTATATGTAATATACTAATACATGGAAATTCATTTTTAAACTTTTGCCAGTTTTACCTATTATATTTAAACTTAAGTGCATCAGCCTAAAGAATTCATGAATGGCACTGTCCCATAGGACCTTCTGCAATGACAGATCTTTAGATCTGAACTTTTCCCAAATGATAGCCAACTGCCACCTGTGACCACTGAGCACTTGAAATGTGACTTTTGTTTCTGAGGAGGAATTTTAAATTATTTAAATTAATTTGAATTTTTCAATAACCACATGTAGACAGCAAATGTTTAAAGAGCTGTCCTAATGGACAATGCAGTTTTTGAAAAATTCCAAATGAAATCTTTTGTTTAGACTGACTGTCTTTCTTCCCTATTTTAACAAAATCAGATATAAATGACTTTAGAAACTGGAAAAAAATTAGCAATTTAGTCCCTTTAAAAGCCACAAATTTTCAGTTTAAGGCAGGCTATATTTGCCAACAAATAGAATTATATAATAGAAATGGTCTTGTTTCTGCATTTGTTGATTGTTGGAAGGAGCTGGTGCGCACCACTGGTATTAGCATTTCCATATATATGTTCCATACATTCATTTCCACATGTACATGAACTGTATTTTTAGAAACTGGTTGCTGACTATGTTTGTTACGCAGTTTGTGAGGTTTATCTTAATGTACTGAGGCTAGTTCATTTAAGATTAAAATGGTGTTTAATTTTCCATAAATTATATTTTTAATTCTCTCATAGCACATTGAAGGAGAAGGCAATGACAACCCACTCCAGTATTCTAGCCTGGAAAATCCCATGGACGGAGGAGCCTGGTAGGCTGCAGTCCATGGGGTCGCTAGGAGTCGGACACGACTGAGCGACTTCACTTTCACTTTTCCCTTTCATGCACTGGAGAAGGAAATGGCAACCCACTCCAGTGTTCTTGCCTGGAGAATCCCAGGGACGGGGGAGCATGGTGGGCTGCCGTCTATGGGGTCGCACAGAGTCGGACAAGACTGAAGCGACTTAGCAGCAGCAGCAGCAGCACATCGAATAGAGGTTATGTTCTACATATATTTAATAACTTATCTTAAATGTCTAGCAGATACTGGCACATAGTTGATGTTCAATAAATATGTTTTTCTACATTCCACTCCTTATTTCTTTCTCAATATCATGCAAAATGTTTAAAAATGTAATAGATATTACAAGACTATAAAGAAAATTATCAACTTGGACAAAATTAAATGGATCAAAGAACATAACAAATACCCAAACATGAAAGAGTAGAAATATGAGTTTGTTTCTTTGTTTTTAGTTTTGAAAAAGTGAATCCAGTCTAAGATTTAACTGTTAGTTCAACTTACTAAAATAAGTTGTATATATATCATGAAAATATAAGATCTCTCTTATTACAACCATAATTTTTCTTTTGGTAGAATTTCATCTCAGAAATAGTGGGGAAACACAAGATCATTCTACTGCTAAATATGTCCTATAGATTTTCAGCAATGATGAATACAAGCTGCCAGAGAGGTATTCTTTTCTATTATTAGTTATTAGATAGAGCAGATTATCTAAATAAAATTTATGAATAAACTTGAATCGCATCTAAAAAAGAAAATTGAAAAAAATACTAAAATCACTTCTCTATATTTTGGTGAATTTTACCTTTTCTTACAAAACAAAGTTTCTAAAAGTAAGACAACTTAAAGTCAAATTTTTTAGAGCTAGTGACTCTTTAATGATGACTAATTTAGGTAGTTATCTAAACTCACTTAAGACAACCCTGGTTTAGATAAAAGAGGTCAACTTGAAATGGCAATTTTCTTTTTCATCTATCAATGCCATATGTTGTAAGCACTCCTAAATGACATTTAAACCTGGCTCAGCCATCTAAACAATAAGAGCTATGCATGCTCTGTTTGTTTAATAATGATCTCACTTACACAGAAAGAATATAAAAAGCCAGTTCCATCAGGGTTTTAAAACTAACCAGCATTTACTCTTGGTGCTTATTTTCTTATTGTAATAATATTTACTTCATCATTATCAGCCCCAAATTCTCATATTTAAAGATATTTATGAAGAATACAAAGGATATTCTATTTGACTGATTTTTATATTGGCACTAGGATCAGATTTTTTTTTATTCATATCATAGAAGATAAAATAATTTTACCTTCTCCCTTTGATGTATTTTCAAAGTAAAACAAAGCAGTAGCAAATTGGTTGATGCAAAATAATGTCTTTTTTTTAAAGCAGCCTAATTTTAAGTTTTATAAATGATTGATGAGTAATTTTTCACACAACTGGCAGCTGGAGTTCACCCATTAATAAGTATTCTGGGATGATGTGAGAAGGCTGAATTCCATTGCACTTCTATGGATAGGTCTGTCCTTTCTCGTGTGAGCTTCCCATGTTGTGCAGAGGTAAAGCATCTGCCTGCCAATGCAGGAGATGCAGGTTCAATCCATGGGTTAAGAAGATCCAATGGAGTAGGAAAACGTAACTCACTCCAGTATTCTTGCCTGTAAAGTCCATGGACAGAGGAGCCTGGCAGACAACAGTCCATGGGGTCACAAAGAGCGGACACGGCTTAGAAACTGAACAATGTATTTTCCTTGCTGCTCTGAGTAGGCCATTATATTAAACACACACAAACACTTAACAGTACTTCACCTGCACAGTTTTTCACTAGATGAAAGATCACAGGGCCAAGGATCCTTTATCCTGCACGGTTCTGAGTAAAAGAGGGCAAGTATAGAAAAAATTCCAGCTCTCCATTTAGACCTCCAATTAGATATTACAGCTTCAAAGATTTATTTTTTGTCTTTTCATACATCTATTTAAGAGATATAGTTTAACCTCCATCAGCTTTTGATTCTTATTCTTCATGTTATGTGCATAACAGTTTTTTGTAAACACAAAGAAGAACTAAATTTCAATATTTACTTTATTAAAGTAAATTATATAGTAATTATAATACACAAGATATAGTGGTGAATGGGCTTCCCTTGTGGCTCAGATGGTAAAGAATGTGCCTGCAATGCAGAAGACCTGTGTTCTATCCCTGGGTTGGGAAGATCCCCTGGAGAAAGCCTGGCAACCCACTCCAGTATTCTTGCCTGAAGAATCCCCATGGACAGACGAGCCTGGTGGGCTACAGTCCTTCGGGTTGCAAAGTCAGACACGTTTGAGCAACTAAATACACACATAGGGGTGAATATATCATTATGTATGCTCTTTTGTCCTAAAGTTAAATGTAATTTTATATTTTATATTAAATAACCCCAGAGTGGTAGCTCAACAGATATACAATACAAAGTTTCAGCTGGTTAATGAAGGTGTTCTTAAAGGAAAAGGATGCATCTTCTATTCCCCTGTTGCAGTATACACAATTTATTGTAGATTATTTGCTATAGATACTGAGACATTGAGTGGACACACCAGAGATGCTGAGGCCAAGAACTTTTAATCTTTAGGAAGGAAAATGGCCAAAATTGTAGGCGTGTTGTGATAGGTAAGGAAAAAAAACTATTATCCAGAACCCTTTGGTATATTAAGATTGATTCTAGTAGTTAAATATAGGTGAACAGAGAAAAACGTGTTTTCTTTGTCTCACATATGCCTAAGCATTACCAAATATGATGAACTTTATTATTATTACTTAATTATAATGATAGCCTATAAATATAAAGATTCCACCCAAAAAATGCTATAAAACACAAAGTAATTTATTCTTCTCAAATTGTCTTAGATCTATGTAACTTTAAATGTTATGAGATAGATGGAACTTCATGACACCCATTACATAGAATTTGCATTCCTTCTATTTCAGAGGAGAAGGGGACATACAATACCAGGTCTTTCAAATTTTGATGATTTCCCTATACCATTATATCTTGATGTATCATATCATCACACAGAGTTCTGCTTCACAATTTATAATGATTTTTGAGGTAATACAAAGAGTCAATTCTTTAAATCAGATTCACAAGAATCTTATGCAATACAAATCTTATGAAGCATTTCAAGGATGAAATTCATCTCAAGATACAAGTGAAGCAAGGATTAATTCAGGACTGTCAATATCACTCCAGAGGCACTTACTGCATTAGGATGCACTCCTGCCCAGATTTAACTTATGATTTCATGAAGTAATACATGCAGTTTTATCATTTATGCAGATGTGAATTGTTTTAGGGGTGAACAACCTTTATTTCCTACTCCAGTACATATTTCAGGAAACTATAACAACCCACAAATCCATAAATTCCAATTAGTTTTTATCATTAATTATTATTATTATTATTATTATTATATGCAACCCTAGCCATCCAAATACATCTGGCCAAAATTATTCCATCGTAAAGGATTCTTCTGCTGGTAAATTCCATCATTGTGTTAGTCAGAAGGTCTGTCATTAGCATATATGTATTAGATGTTTGAACAAGTCATATCCCGTACTAATTTACTAGTGGTTTACAGGTTTTAAAAAATGTTTGAAAAGATTCAGAAATAAGATGACTATCTAATGCCTATATGGTGCAGGGAACAACTGTATAGACTTTTAGAGATTTCTGTAGACTATTAAAAACTTAATACAACTGAAGCTGTTTTTCTCTATGTGATATTTTTACCAGAGCAAAGAAATAGAGCTCATGGCAATTTCTAGAAAGCTACTTATCTGGAAAATACTGTTGTTGGTGTTATTTCTATATAACAATTTTTAACAACCACCACAAATTAACTTTTTATCTAATATAGTCAATAATATAATTTTAAAATTTTGTCTCAGTTCCATGCCAACTTCTTGCTCTCTGACATTCTAGTCTGAAAAGATCATGATGCATCACATAAAATATCACAATGATACCCTAATCAAAAGCATAAAGCTAAATATCCTAGATGAGCATGTTATCAAACATCTTAGAATTATTTGAGAAACATTCCTTGAAAATAGAGAATTGAATACAAGAAATTTGTTAAACTGTCAATGAAGAAATAAACAGTAAAAAAGAGTGAATAGGCAAATGCTGAAATAATACCTCCAGATGCCTCTGGGATGTAGGACCAAGAAGGGGAGGAAGATTGGAGTTGTCAGAACGTAGAATCTTAGGAGAAAGTTCCTGAGATCTGGGACTCCAGCCTCTGAGATATTGTGACAGTATCTCAACAACTTTTAGAATCTGTCAGTGCCAAATGTTGTTAGGATGCAGCAATCTGAGAAAGGGTTTCTAACCAGTTGGTACAGGAATCTCGTAAGGTACATGATAAAGTCTGTTCTATGAGTGCCAAAGAAAAGTAGGTACTTGGGTGAATAGAATCAACTGTCATATACATTACTCAAACAAAGATAACATGATTGTGCAATAATTTCACAAAAGAAGAACTGAGTCCCTTTGCTCCTACTCACCTCTCCAACCTCCCTTACTGAACCCAAAGGGGATCAACAGGCTATAAGAAATAAGATTTTCAGAGTTTCGGCACCCCAGTATTTCTAAGCAGGATATAAAAAGATGGATTTAAGAATGATAGACAAAAGCATATGATTAGTACTTCATTAAAAATTGGGTTACCAACCTTGTACTTCTGATAACAAGGGATTAAGATCCTACTGGGTGAATACCCTCATAAAACAATCATATAATCCAAGAACAAAGCAAAAGGAAAGTGTCTGAAGTTGCAGGAGAGAGAGTGTGAACTGACAGGCTCTAGTTAGGCGTATACACTCAAGGGATGTGAGGAGGAGAGTAAGCTTCCATTTTGGCAGCTAGTTTTGCCTATATGTCGTTAACAAGATACAAGTGATGAGATATTGATGCCAATAATAAAAAAAACAGTATTTCTGGACAGAAAATCAAACTAAAGTTGGAAAACTTTGTCCACTACAGATAATAGGGAAAGTTCATAGGGAAAGAACCAGGAATGAGATCCCCATATTCTGTCTGTTCTCATTTCTGACTCATAGTTGAATGTGTGAAATACACATTAACCATGATAAAGACAGAAAGTCTGAACTGAAGCTGCTGCCCAAGATAAAGAGTTTTCAGTGTTGAGTTTTAACAGGCAGTTAGGATAACTGCCTGTTAAAAGCCAACACTTAATCAGAAGAAAAAGAACAGAATCTAGAATCTCCAAAATTTTGTATCCATAATGTCCAGGAAACAATCCCAAGTAAACCAACCCATGAAGAACCAAGAAAATAAAACATATTGTCAAAAAAATAAAATAAAATAAAAATTCAACCAAGAATGATTCTGCTATGAACCCAGTGTTGAATTCAGTAAAGAAAAAGTATTTTAAAGAGACTCTTACACTTAGACCTTCAGTTAAGATAAAGTAAGAATGTAATAAAATCATATACATATATTCATATATGTAATATTTTATGTCCATTTATTTGTGTATGTTGGAATTCTAAAGGCAGTATAAAAATTACAAGAAATAGAAATTCTAGAAGTAAAAATTAAAATAGTTGAAATAAGATAATCACAAAATAATCTTAATAGCTGAATAGAGATAATATAGGAATGAGTAAGTGCATTTGAAGACAGATCAATTAAAATAATTCAATTTGAAAAATAAAGAAAAGAAAAAGCATGAAAAAAGCTGACCCACAGGACCCATTAAAAATGCTAAATTGCCCCAAATTTGAAGGGTGATATTACATATATGAGATACATTATATCCAAGCTATTGAAAGCCAAAGATAAGAAATAAAATTATTGAAGTCATATTAGAAAAAAACAGCTCACTGCAAACAAGGGTGTAGTGATGAAAAGATTATTGAATCCTCATGAACAACCATGAAAGCTATAAGAAAGTAGAACATCTTTAAAATGCTTAAAGGGAAAACAAAATAAATCAACACAAAGCCCCCCAAAATGTCTGATCTCACTAACCAAAGAACAGGAAAGGGGTGGCTGGCAAGACAGAAAATTTTCACATACAACCATTATATTTCAGCCAAACACGATGGAAAAAACTGTGGCCACATGTCCCTTACTCCAGAAAAGGTTATGTAGAGGTTATATATGCTTAGATTCCCAAAAGAGCAAGGCTGTGTTGAGATCTCTCAACACTCTTGCCAAGGTAGTAGCAGAAAAGGCCAAGCCGAGAATTGGAACTTGCATCCCAATGACCATTAATGAAACTATTCCCCAAAATGGCTTCAGTAGAGACCATCCTGTGATCCTGGAATTCCACCCAAACCCCCAAATAAAAGGCCGCCTTCCCCATGTCTGCTGTGATAGTGTCAGAGTAAGATATTCAGGAATTTTACCTTGGCCCATTAGTAAGGAGCTCAGTCCCCTCACAGAATCATAGAGAGACCATGTAGATAGCCAGAACTGTTACCTCCACCCACACATAAAGAGGAGCTCCCCACTTTGGTGTCAATGGAAGTCAGATGGGGACCCTGGACCTTTATCTTTGTCTGACAATAATGAGATAGAGACTCTCTTCTCCTGCCAGAGGAATGTCACAAAAAGCCAGTTAATATGAAATTTTAATTAATAACTAATCTTACAACATGATACAAAAATGTATGTTTCAGTTGGAAATCATCTGCCATTCTAAAACCAGAAATCTCTCAAACTGAATATGAGACAATTAATATATATTAAATATAATAACTGCAATGAAATTGCATAAATGAGAAGAAACTTACTTAGGCATTTAGGAAATTAAGTCTTATATCCTGACTGGAAATTTAAATGGCAGAAAAGAGGATTAGGAAAAGGACATTTCACTTAAAGAAAGTGCCATAAGCAAGAGTAAATGAACATGAATGAGAGAAAGAGAATGGAAAACTAATGGGTTTTATTTAGTTTATTTAAATTTTGTTTTCATCTGACTAGAGGGCAGTTTTGGAGACTAGGTGTAAGTAATTAAAATTAAACTGGGAAAATGGAATGGAATCAGTTATGCGTAGATTGAAGGCTGTACATAGGAAAACCAAAGGGAAATAGTGAACCATCAAATTGTTTGAAGCAGGACAGAAGTTCATTATGCAAAATGAATGTCTTCGAAAGATTATTCTGGCAATAATACAGAAGATAGATTGGAGGGGCAATACATCGGGGTCCAGAAGGACAATTATATTTAGCTAATGTAGTTATAGTTGATAAGAAGAGAAGCCTTGAGAATGGCATTGGGAATGGAAAAGAGGAAAATTGTTCAATTGTGTTTTAATTTTGTGCATAGTGCCTAAAATGTAGATCAACTAGAGATTATCATTCAGGGAGATACATGCTTTGACAAAGACATGATACGCTTCCAAGGGAACTATGTTTTCTCCCTGAGCTCTTCAGCAGTTATCAGGACATTGCCCCATCCATGGCCATCTATGCATATATGCACTACTTGACTTTGGGGTGTAGGCCCCCTGTGAAGAGATGATTCTTATATCTAGGGAATCTGTTGGCTTTCACCTGACATAAAGTTTAAGTAACGAGACAGCCACCTTATTTCAGGCAGCTTGAGCTGTTCTAAGTCTTCTTGATAACTTTTGCCTGTGATGAGAAGCGTCTTGATCTATTGAAAATAGAGAGCACACTAGCCCCTTGCAATTCCACTTCTCGCATGTTCTCTAGAGATTGAAAAATGAATAGCAAAGTGTTCTGTCTGTAAGGCTTCACTGCTAGAACCTTTTGCGTAAGAAAGCAGCCACAGCAGGTTTTAAGTTCATAGCTTAGGACTTACATAAGGTAGACTTGGCAGGATTTTGCTTAGAAGCTGAGGAATCAAACTTACTGGCCTGTGTGAAATTAAATCTTATCAGTCCTCATGCTGACCACATCCCCAGAAACAGGCAGCTGGGCTCCTGGGCAGCTATATGACCAAGCAGAACTGAGCCAGCTGTCAGCTTGCTCACGGAAGGGAGCCTCCGGAGTGGAGCACAGCTCGCTCAGCAAAAGCAGCAATGCCTTGGAGTGCACATCCAGCTTTAACTGCTCCGTGGGTCAGCATCTCATTGATCTCCTATTCAGTGCTTAAACATCTGATGAAGGTATTTTGACTTTGAAAAGGAAATTATCAGTATTGGCTTGATTTTCAGATATTTCGAATAGGCACACCTTCTTTCAGAGTCTGAAGATGTTACATGTGTAAGTCACACACAAAAAGATCTGATAAAATTATCTTGTCCTACTAGAATGCTCTCAGAGAGACTCCTCTGAACCTATACTTCATTCTGACAGTCAAATTATGGGCACGGATAGTTGAACTGGGGATATGGATGTATGACACCCAGCAATGTTTGTCAAAGGCCTTTAAAAGGATGACTGTTTGAAATCAGAGCTCATTTGAATAGTTAGACAACAATGAAAGTATCATTTTAAAGGCGGTTAAACTTAACCCCTAAAGTCACAAATTTCAATTACCATCGCTTATTTGGAGGGAAAGAAATTATTCAGTGTGAGTAATTATCTTTATTTCAGTAAGATATTTTTTTCCCTCTGAATCTAATCACGTCTCAAAAATTACAGCATAAAACACATAAAATTAGTAGAGGATTAAACTTCATGGAGTTTTTGCTACTGGTTTTTATTATAAGTAGTTTCCATATTATATTTAAATTGGTTTGCATTTCTTTAAGGAATCATTAACATGCTGAGAGCCAAATCATGTGGCTATAAACAGTCACTATGACTTTTACTAGTTGCTAATGCTTCAACCATTATAAAATATTTCTAATCAACACTTGGAAGGAAAAGACATTCTCATAAACTCAAAACCAGCTGATTTAATAACTTTTAACAGGAAATATAACAAAAATGTAATTTCATAAGCTTTACATAAAGACATAGTATGTTACTACCTCATCCTGAGATCACTGAAACAAAATTAATAATCAGACTTGATCTATTCACTTAAAGTTTCACTATTATAACTTATTAAAAAAAGAACAGGAAGCAAGCTAAGAGATATGTTCCAAGTCCAATATTAAGAATTTTTCACTTTTTTTTACTAATTTAAAATTAACTAGCATGTGTTGTATCTGTTATAAATTTGCAAATGGATCATGTTAGGAAAAAATGTTCTGCCCACTGTTTTACTTAGGTTAAATTTAAAATGTTATTTCACATATTCAGAATATTCCTATCTTAGGCTATCAATTGTATTAATTTATATTTATTACCACCAATTCAGCAGGTACTTGTATGCTGCCAAATTACCTGGGTCTCTAATTAGATTAATTATATATCTTTTAACTGACAATATTCAAAGCTAACCCATGTTGATGACTTACCTCACACCAAGCAATATTCAAAATTTTGAGTGTGTATCTTTGTGTATGTGTGTGCATGTGTGTGTGTGTATTAAGCACAATTTAATCCTCACAAAAAATCTTACAAGGTTATGAAACTTGTCAACCACTTCACAACTAGTCATTGGTGGAGCCAAACACCCAACTATGCAGGTTTGACTACAGCCAATGTACCTTCTCATGAAGTTAATGGAAGAATGGAAATTTTCTTCCTTCTCTACAGCAATTTGATGGTCAGTGAGAATATGTGGGAGAGTCAGATTTAGACTCCCACCAGAAATTTCCTCCTTTTGCTCTTACTGTCTTACAAGCAAACCTCTGAGCATGACTGCATTTTGGGGAATGGAAATTCTTTAGCTTTTTTAAGCAATATTATTGTTTTCAATACAATTCAGCCTCATTGTTATTTACAAAATGAATATATTAAAATACATTAAATAATAAATACCTGAGGAACTTCAGAAGAGGCAAATGAAGCCATATGAAATACCAAACTCATGTATAAAAGTTAGAAGTGGGCCACAAATTTGGCTGATTTCCTAAAGATAGAGTCAAACATAATCAAATATAGTAGTCTCAGTTAATAGGATGAAGAAAAACAAGTGCTTAGAAGAAAGATTTTTATTAGAACTGAGCAGTACCTCGTAAGTATGGTAAAGCATCATGGTCATGGTAGCACATGTACTATAAAATAGTATGTTATTCAACTCGGTCACAAAGTTAGTTACTGTATAACTTCCAAGTGTAATCCCATCAAATTCATCCCACAAAGGAAGAAAGTAATTTGTAATTTTCTGTTTCATTTCTGAAGTTATAAACATGCAATGTATGATTTAAACTCTTTCAAAAAATATTCCAATAATGTGATTCTTAAACTTATATTAAGAATGGGTCGTTGGAGTATAAGTGTCTAAAATTTCTGTGATGAACCTGAGGAGGAGATAGTTTCCATTATTAACTAGGAGAAGATAAAAATGTTTTGACAGTTAACAGAAGAAGGACAATTGTGTCATTTTATGAAAATAAATAGAAGAGTTAAGGGTGTCTCTCTTAGTATGTGGCTGCTGCTCCATCTCACATAAATTTGTGAGATATAATAATGTGGAAAGGGACAAAATATGACTGGGAAATAGTTGTTCATCTAATGTGGCACAGATAAAGATGGATACACTTTTGTACCAAAAGATTAGTAGAATATTTTTGCCTAGATATTTTTAAAAACAATGTGCTACAAATTACTATCCATCCCAGTACATTTTGTTTCTTTATTTATTGTACAATATATAATTTAATAAGATGAATCTTTTAATATCATCTCAACTTTTTTTCAGTTTGGTCATTGAAAAATGATGTGTGTCTGAACAACCCAGAGTTTACTATCTACATTTAGTTTTCTGAACTGCAAAGTTCAAATTCTTCTTCAATTGTGATCCTACAAAATAGTGAAATTGTGCTTCGGTCTTTAGCTTAATAAACTCCTGGCCTATTTCATGGAAATATTTGGCATTTCCTTTCTAACTATTTACTTGAAAGTTTGGAAAATATAGGCTCTATACACAGCATGCTTGAATACTAGAAAAGTTATTAGCTTTCATTAGATATTAGTTGCATGTCTTGAGAAAAAAATGGAAGAAGTAAAAGAAAAAAAAACCTTAAAGTTATTCAGTTTTTGAAAGAGCAAAAAAGACATATAGTAATTTTTAATTTAATTTATTTTTAAATCTTTGAATTAAGTATTTCTTATATAAAATATTCTTTTAGATTTTCTTAAAACATAATCCCACTTTTCACAAGATTTTCACAAAACATAATCCCACTTTTCACATCACTCCCATTTTGTTATGGAGAATCTTTCTTTCTTGACACATAGAAGAAACTGTCAAGTGAACAAACAATTTTGATATAACAGAGTAAGTACTATTCAAGAAGTATTCACAGAATAGTATTACATACAAGAGACATACAGTTAACAAGGAGGAGTTGGTGTCTGCATTTAGTATAGTAAATAGTATTCACATGAGGAGAATCCCAAACTAGCCTCTAAGAGTATTGAATCCTCTCATTTTACAAATGAAGAAGATGAACAGAAATGTAATTGTTTCCCCCCAAAGATCACATATTTAGTTAAGGACAAGAAAGACTAAAACTCAGATTATCTGCCATGTTCTTTCCCTGTCTTTCATTTAAAAGTTGGAAAATAGTTTAATATAATCACATTGTTTTATGAGAATAATTTTTTTCAGAAATTTTGACTGAACAGCACTATAAAACAGAAAAGCAGTCAAGGAATGCTATTTGATTCAACTGACCTTTACTTTGATTGATGTAGCCAATTTAGAGACACATTCAAATAATTTTGCCTGCAGACAAAATTTAAAAGAGCTATTTAAGAACTAAACAACTCCCTCATGCAATGTGTCCCAAAGTATCAATGGTTATATTTTTTTTTTCTGTATATTATGAACTAATTCTTTAAATACAATAAAAATAAATGTCTAGGATTCCTACCTCTGTGAGCTGGTGAGGAGCTTTATAGACCTACTCCCCAGGGCAACTGTTGAAAATTGCAAAGTAAAAACAGCCTCTGGAAGTGGCCCTGAGGACATATAACAAATAAAGAAAAATGTATTCAGGATTACCTACTAAAATTTGTTTAGAATTGAGTCCTGAAATTATTTTCCATTAAAGGTTATTACAAGATACAGACTGTAGTTCCCTGTGTTCCCTCGCTGTGCACCAGAAGCACTGCAAGTCAACTATACTTCAGTGTAATATATATATTAAAAAAAAAATGTACAATGGAAAAAATTAAGAAATAAAACTATCTTCATTGAGAAAAAAAATCAAAAAAACAGTTGTGATATTTGAACCAAGAATCATGCCTTCCCAACCCCCTCCAGGCTCAATGAGGTAAAAACACTCTAGACTAGTTCAGCAAAGAACATGGGGCTCCCTTTCCCAAATTCCCTGTCATAGGTATTATGCTTATGTTTGGTCCATAATTATCTGACGTGCTAAAAATATTTGATACAAAGTTGCTTCAACTGGAGAAAGGGAATGTAAAAAGAGTTTGGTTAAAATAATTTTAATACCTTGTTATAATATATTTTGATTTAAAAAGAAAGGAAATAAAAACCTTTGAGGCAAATAAGGTTGTTATGGGTATAAAATTTAGCTAATGTTATATGAAGATATGACTAAACCAAGAATCAAATTTTAGGTAACATAATTCCTGTAAAGCATATTCTATAAAAAAAATAATATAGAATTACTCATATCATATGTTAGAGTAATATAGTTTAAGCTGCCCGCAGTGACTTAATTGTTGAAAAATAGAAGTAATTGTAAAGAATATAGTGAGAAGCCACAATAGAGAAAATGTAATCAGTTTTCTAACTGGTTAACAGTGTTTAAATCTGGCAAGCAGTAGTGACAGGAATTAGGAATATTCAAAAACTGGAAGCATTGTTAAAATCCAGGTAAGAAGTGGTTATCGAATTTAGGTGGTAATAGCAAATATGGAAAAAGAACACATCCACATCCAAGAGATATTTTGAAAAACAAAATAATGCACAGTCTACATGGGCAAATATCTCAGAGTATTTAAAACATGGATTCACCCAGAACAGTTAACCGTATATACCAACAATAAGATTAGATCCATCTTTAAATATTGGTTTCTTTGCAGGTCTAGCTAGCTAAAGGATTTCTCATGAATTTATTTTCTGTCAATTAATAGAATAATAGAAACATTCATTTTTGTAATTCAAATACTAAAACATTTGATAATTTATAACAAGTTTTCAACTCTCAAAAAAATTAAAGGGCTCTGCAGACTTCTTTCTCAAAGAAAATTATTAATGCTAACCTAAAATATTTAGGTTACTTTGCCAACGAAGAGATCAGTCCTGAGTGTTCATTGGAAGGACTGATGTTGAAGTTGAAACTCCAATAGTTTGGCCAACTGATGCAAAGAGCTGACTCACTAGAAAAGACCCTGATGCTGGGAAAGATTGAAGGCAAGAGGAGAAGGGGATGACAGAGGATGGGATGATCGGGTGGCATCACTGTCTCAATGGACATGAGTTTGAGCAAGCTCCAGGAGATGGTTAAGGACAGGGAAGCCTGGCATGCTATAGTCCATGGGGTCACAAAGATGTGGACTCATCTGAGTGACTGAACAATAGCCTAAAATATCATGGGTTTATAGAGCTTATGGAATACAAATTTAAAATACACTTTAATCAAATTATGCTGATGTTATAAGTTTTTTGTTTTTTTTTTTATAAATTTATTTATTTTAGTTGGGGACTAATTACTTTACAATATTGTAATAGTTTTTGCCATACATTGACATGAATCAGCCATGGGTTTACATGTGTTCCCCTTCCTGGACCCCCCACCCACCTCCCTCCCCATCCCATCCCTCTGGGTCATCCCATTGCCCCGGTCCTGAGCCCTTGTCTCATGCATCGAACATGGAATGGTGTTCTGTTTCACATATGATAATATACATGTTTCAATGCTATTCTCCCAGAACGTCCCACCCTCACCTTCTCCCTCAGAGTCCATAAAATTGTTCTATGCATCTGTGTCTCTTATTCTGCCTCGCATATAGGGTTATCGTTACCATCTTTCAAATTCCATATATATGCATTAGTATACTGTATTGTTGTTTTTCTTTCTGGCTTACTTCACTCTGTATAATGGGCTCCAGTTTCATCCATCTCAGTAGAACCGATTCAAATGTATTTTTTTTAACAGTGGTCTTTTGGTGACTGAATTATGATTTGTTCAGATTAACTTTTATATTAGTATTTGCATAGTTTATATGCAGGGTTTTCATGCTGTTTTATATTCTGAGAAGGAACTGTATTATGTAAATGTCTTTAAATCTAGATTAATTGGGTCATTCATGTGTGATTTGAAAAGTAATTATATGTTCCACTGAATTTAAATAAAATGTTATTTTTAGACTTCCTTATCATATAACCTACATAAACATACCTTACTAACTTTTGAAGATAATGTTCAAAATTATCATAAAAGTGCACAGCTGCTCTAGATAATATTTCTGAAAAGTGATATATAGATCTATATTAGATTGTATATTTTATATAGTTGATATAAATCATGACATAAATCTTACCCACTTGATATAATAACTGATATATTCTAATATCAATTATTATTGATATCAATGATATCAAAATAATCTTATCAATGATTATTAGATCTATGTAGAGCTATAGATATATATGATATTCAGTATTAGTTAAAAGCCTTTGCTTAGTTAAACATTCCCTTAATACAGCAGAAAATTAACCTTTTAATAATAATTCAAGCTGGAATAACAAGAGAAAGATTTAGAAAGCCATTGTCCCTATTTTTCAGTTTTCCTGGTGGCTCAGATGGTGAACAATCCACCTACAATGCAGGAGACCTGGGTTTGATCCTTGGTTTGGAAGATCCCTGGGAGAAGAGAACAGCAACCCACTGCAGTATTCTTGCCTGGAGAATTCCTTGGACAGAGGAGCTGGTGGGGTAGAGCCCACAGGGTCGCAAAGAGTCAGACATGACTGAGAGACTTTCACTTTACTCTCTTTGTTTTTACAAGATGTGTTATCTTGTCATGCTTATATTGAATTGACTTCAAAGGTATCTCTGAATATTCTACTGTCTCCTTGTCCACGATGTCTGTTGTATTTCCTGGCTTGTGACCCTGTCTAATTACTTCTGAAGGAAACTGCTACAAGGTGGTAAGTGAAACATAAAAATAGCCAAATCCCTTGATAACTCCCTAAGGCAATCTAATTTGTAAATAAAGCATTGATTCAGCTCTCTAATAGTTCCTGCAGGAGGATAAATGTTTTTGAGAAGGGTATTTCAGAGTTCATGGAAGCATGAGAATTAGAAAAGGAAAGAAAGAAGTGCTATAGTAGAGGGAGGTTATATGAGTTGTATACATATGTGTGTTTTTAAATAGCTTGCTGTGATTATATTTTGCTTAAATAATGTTTTTTTCTTCACTATATGTCCAGTATATAGGTCTAATTTAGGGCTTAACCATGAAAGCTCTGAGAGAACAAAAACCAAAGTTATACTATTATTTCTTTATGTGTTCTGGTGCAGAGTATCTAATGCAACCAGGCTCTTTATAACTGCTTTATGATCATGATTACTCCTTAAAAGTTTCAGAAAAAAATTTTGGTTGTAAAATTCCAGTTTCTTTAAGACATATCAGCATGATTTTCTAGCAATTTAATTTCACTTAAGAAGTGCTGACATTTTGCATTTCTTGGAATTCAAATTATGTTTCATCTAGAACAACAAGACTTTAAATCTGAGTCTCTTCAATTAGTACTAATGTGATATAGTGACAAAATTAGCCTGAAGGATGTTCAAAATTTAAGAAATAAATCATCCTAGGAGTTTCACACTTAAAAATACCAATTCCTCTCTTTTATCCACTCAAGTAAATGCTAGCAAAATCACAGAGCAAAATCATGCTCTAAATAATTGATTACAAACTCAGGTCAACTGTATTTTTCACAACAAAAATAATTAGTCATGTGACTAGAGAGATTATTTGTCTTCATTTTTGACCAATTCCAAAATGCTAATAATCAAATGAAGTAAAAGTGAAAATACTTTACTTTAAACTTAATGGTGATCCTAAACTGTTTGCAATCTAAATTTAGGGAAGCAGAAAATAAAAGTTAGTTAAAACTTTGATAATCAAAAATCACTAATTTGATTTAATGATATACACTTTTGTCTCATGGTAATCATGGATATTTATTAAGTGTATATTATGTGGTCTTTCATTTTCTTACTCAATAAGCACAGTATAATATAAAAACATATCAACTCTCCAGTCCTCAAATCACAGCAGTGTGTTCATATTTTTAACACCTATTCTGGCCTAATTTTCTTCACTATTGAGCCATAAGTACAAGAGCTATCACATTACTTACTCTCTCTTTACCTAAAATGGCTTTTTTTTTTTTATTGCTACATGCTTGAGTGCATGTGTGCTAAGTCGCTTCAGTTATGTCAGATTCTTTGCAACCCGATAGATTGTAGTCCATTAGGCTCTTCTGTCCATGGGATTCTCCAGGCAAGAATACTGGAGTGGATTGCCTGTGCCCTCCTCCAGGGAATCTTTTCCACCTAGGGATACAATCATGTCTCCTGCATTGGCAGGCTGGTTCTTCACCACCAGCACTACCTGGGAAGCCCTTTTGTTACATATGCTCTGCAAAATCACCATCACCACAAATAATCTAACCTGTATAGATTTCCAGCACTTTTCTCAAGCCACAGGAACACAAATAAAACACAGAAATCTATATACTGGGTTCACTACAATTCAATTCCCTTCTCTACCTTCTAGCTTAGCCTTAAAAGTGGCCTGTAAATTTTTTCATACTTCCTTGCCAACTCTCTTTTCCTTAACTTGTACTCTATGTTCATCATTCTCTTTGAACTGCCTATATCCTCTTCAATCCAAGCTGAGAAATTTACATTGTAAATCATTGACACAAATCTTACCCACTTGATAAAAACTCTCCTTCTGTACTACTTTTATATTTATTTATATTGCTGCTTTTACATTTTATAATTATAAATGACCCTTTTGGGGTATCTTTTAAAAATCAGGATAACACGTGATAGCTAGTCTTGGTGTTTATCTGTTTGTTTTCAGCAGGGGGAGGGTAGACCTTTGGAGCTTTATTTTGAAATTATCTCAGGGAACATCTTGATGTGCAGAAGTATTCAAATATGAAACTCAAATGTCTGAAAATCGAGAACCATTAAGCTTTTTTAAGCATTTCACAGAGAATCTACACTTCTAAAAACACTATTGGAACCATTTGGATATAATTTTAGTTGGCTCCTCAGTTCCTGTAGGAACAGATGATATAAATGTGAAAATGGAAATGGGGTGGTGAAGTAGCCTAGTGAAGTACCTAGGTGAAGTAGCCTAGGTGTCAATGTGCAAGACACATTCATCTCTAACTCTCTAAATAATTTTTCAATTTTAATAACTGTAAAACACTTTTATATTTGTGGGTGTTTTTGGAAGTTAGGTTATTTGAACTGATCTATCCACAAAAAAGCAAGTAAAAATGATGAGGAAAACATTTTTTTTAAATCTTCAAATGTATCAAATACTGGAAAAATAAGAAGTCCTACCATATCAAACTAACAAAAATAGGAGCCCACAGCAATAAGACTAATGATTACTGAGGCCACTTTTATCCCAAAGGCCTTTGTTAAAGCAGATTAATTTAAGCTTGACTGTTGAGGAATGCATGGAGAAAAGTAAATGGGTCCAGCATCCACAGTGTAGAGTAAAGTAGCAGCCTCCCTAGTAAATGGAACCAACAAAAAGCAATATCCTCAAGATAAATGTAAACAGGAACTGCACTATCCTCATTCCAAGACCATCCTCCTGGACCTCCAGACAAATACAATACATATACTTCAACCTTGAGCCAAAAAAGAGAACAAGATCTTCCTGAGAAGTTGTAAACTTTCATCAGCTCTTTTACCAATCTGTAAATCTTAAAAGATGATGCTGTTAAAATGCTGTACTCAATATGCCAGCAAAATTGGAAAACTCAGCAGTGGCCACAGGACTAGAAAGGGTCAGTTTTCATTCCAATTGCAAAGAAAAGCAATGCCAAAGAATGTTCAAAGTACCACACAATTGCACTCATCTCACATGCTAGCAAAGTTATGCTCAACATTCTCCAAGCCAGGCTTCAAGAGTACATAAACTATGAACTTCCAGATGTTCAAGCTGGATTTGGAAAAGGCAAAGGAACAAGAGATCAAATTGCCAACATCCACTGGCTCATCAAGAAAGCAAAAGAGTTACAGAAAAACGTCTATTTCTGCTTTATTGACTACACCAAAGGTTTTGACTGTGTGGATCACAACAAACTGTGGAAAATCTTCAAGAGATGGGAATACCAGATCACCTTACCTCCTCCAGAGAAATGTATATGCAGGACAAGAAGCAACAGTTAGAACCAGACATGGAACAACAGACTGCTTCCAAATCGGAAAAGGAGTATGTCAAGGCTGTATTGTCACCCTGCTTATATGCAGAGTACATCATGTGAAATGCCCAGCTGGATGAAGCACAAGCTGGAATCAAGATTGATGGAAGAAATATCAATAACCTCAGATATGCAGATGACAACACCCTTATGGCAGAAAGCAAAGAAGAGCTAAAGAGCCTCTTGAAGAAAGTGAAAGAGGAGAGTGAAAAAGTTGGCTTAAACCTCAACTTTTAGAAAACTAAGATTATAGCATCTGGTCCTATCACTTCATGGCAAATAGATGGGGAAACAATGGAAACAGTGACAGACTTGATTTTTGGGACTCCAAAATCACTGCAGATGGTGATTGCAGCCATGAAATTAAAAGATACTTACTCCTTAGAAGAAAAGCTATAACTGACTGAGACAGCATATTGAAAAGCAGAGACATTACTTTGTCAACAAAGGTCCATCTAGTCAAAGCTATGGTTTTTCCAGTAGTTACGTATGGATGTAAGAGTTGGACTATAAGGAAAGCTGAGCGCTGAAGAACTGATGCTTTTGAACTGTGGTGTTGGAGAAGATATATGAAAGATCCTTGGACTGCAAGAAGATCCAACCAGTCCATCATAAAGGAAATCAGTCCTGAATATTCATTGGATAGACTGACGCTGAAGCTGAAACTCCAATATTTTGGCCACCTGATGTGAAGAACTGACTTTTTAGAAAAGTCCCTGATGCTGGAAAGATTGAAGGCAGGAGGAGAAGTGGACAACAGAGGATGAGATGGTTGGATGGTATCACCAACTCAATGGACATGAGTTTGAGCAAACTCTGGGAGTTGGTGAAGAACAGGGAAGCCTGGCATGCTGCAGTCCATGGGGTTGCAAAGAGTCAGACATGACTAAACGACTGAATTGAATGAATTGTACTACTTGTGATAAATCAAAAACTTTAAACTATGAATTTAGTTATTTTTATAGTTAACTTTTTTCTCAGAGCTACCCTTTATTGCTTATATGAATAGTATTATAATATTATTAATATGAACATGTATAAGTAATATTATTAATGTTATGTATTATATTAGTTGGGCTTCCCTGGTAGTTCAGCTTGTAAATAATTGACGTGCAATGTGGGAGATCTGGGTTTGATCCCTGGGTTTGGAAGATCACCTAGAGAAGGGATCAACTACCCACTCCAGTATTCTTGCCTGGAGAATTCTATGGACAGAGAAGCCTGGAAGGCGACAGTGAATGGGATTGCAAAGAGTCAAACACGACTGAACCACTTTCACATTATATTAGTTATTCTAAAATACATTTGATTTTTCATTTCATTGTTTTTATTTTTCATCAGCATTTTTAAGGCATTACTGCATTGCCTCTAGCTTTTAATTCTGGGGATACAAGGTCTGATGCCAGTATGACTGCTATCTTTAAGGTAAATCATCTACTTTTTCCTTATCAAAATTATGCTTTTTTTGTTGTTGGTTTTATCCATTGGTTTTCTTATATTTTATTAAATTGTGTCTATTTTTAAGTCTTTCTTTTTTATTTACTCTATGGACACTTGCAGACACTATTATATATATATAAAGAGTACAAACTATGAACATGACATCACTATTGATACTAACCTTGATCAATGGAATCAGTGTTTGTGAGGTTTTTCCACTGTTAAATTCCTTTATTATCACCACTTCCATACCATATTCTTTGGAAGTCCTCTTTGGAAGGAAGACCCTTTGTGTGGCCCGTTCTTAAGGGGTGAGGGTCTTCCTTCTACATCTTCCTCAAGATGTAGTATCTACTAAATTATTTGGAATTCTCCCACATGGGAGTTTTGTCTCTCTCTCTCGTACTCAGGAGATTTCCAAATAATTTAGTTGATATGTATATTTAGATATATGTATACACACATACACGCGCACACACACACACACGCACTCACACATGCTCAGTCGCTCCAGTCCTGTCCAACTCTGTGACCCCATTGGCTGTAGCCCACCCGGCTCCTCTGTCTATGGGATTTCCCAGGCAAGAATACTGGAGTGGGTTGCTATTTCCTCCTACAGAGGATCTTCCCAACCCAGGGATCAAACCCATATCACCTGCACCTCCCACATTGGCAAGCAGATTCTTTACCACTGAGACACCAGGGAAGCCCATATATGTATACATATTCAATTATTCTTTGTTTATATTAGTGTTGCTTCCATCTTTATTTATTTATCATTTATTTATTTATTTATCATGGTGTTGCTTCCATCTTTGGTTGATTAAGGAGAAGGTTGTTTGCTATAAACATATATATGCAGGTTTTTTCATGGACACACATTTTCAAGTTAATTCAGTAAATATTTATAAAATTGGTTAATAATGAGATATTCAAGGAAAGATGCCACTCCATAACCAGATATTTGCCTCAAGATTTCATCAGTTGAATCAGATCTAAAAATATGTTTTTTTCAGAGTAAACAGTTGAAAATCTTGTTGTGAAAGACCTAACAAATCATAAAGCTAGTAGTTATCTTTAATAAATTCAAAATGGAAAACTGTGAAAAAATGGTGATGGAATAAGGAGGAAGGTAGGAGTAATTGTGAATGAATTTGTATTCAGTCTATTTTTCATTCTCTTAATAGAAAATATCTACAGGTCATATTGACTTCTGTTTCCTCTGTAAGGCATAATGAAATAATTTTAAAGTTGTTAAGTAACTTACCTCTATTCATACAACAAATTAATGGAATAAATAGATGTGTCATGTCCAAAAACTTGTTTTTTCCACTAAAACTCACTACTGTTATGGTATATATAGAAAAAGTTTCAAGATGGATATATCAGTGGTTGATTTTTGAAACTTGCTTTTTTCTTCCAGTTTTCCTAATATTCCTAGCTATGAAATATATTAAAGACAACCAAGAGCAAATAAATATAGTGATTATTAGTAACAGCAATTAATATACCTAATAATTTATAAGAATTCTAGATGATACTGCCATTTTTTATGTCATTTTTTATTTTTTTTATTAAAATGTAAACTAGCAATTAAATTGAATATGTTGTTTTGTAAGTTTCAGTTTAAAGTGAAAGTGAAAATTGCTCAGTAGTGTCCAACTCTTTGTGACCCCATGGACCGACTGAAGCCTGCCAGGCTTCTCTGTCCATGGAAATCTCTAGGCAAGAATGCTGGAGTGGGTAGCTATTCCCTTCTCCAGGGGATCTTCTGGACCCAGGAATTGAACCAGGGTCTCTTACATTGCAGAGGGATTCATTACCAGCTGAGTTACCAGGGAAGATCAGGTTTAAATATTTCCTCAAAAATTATAAACTTAAATTTAAATAATAAGAAACATTTTTATGTGTTCCCTGTGGTGTTGAAGCATATATCAGTCATCTAATATGGAAGTGCTTTTATAGAAACATTTTTCTGATAAATATGCATATGATTGTCAGGAAAATCTGTGTGTAAAATTATATACTTTACTCTTAGTAAATGATCTGTCTGCATTTTTTTTGTAATTGTCATTGTTTAATAATTTAATTTACAGTAGCCTGAAACTTGGTGTTCAAATGCTTCAAGCAAATATTTTCACATTTAATGACTCTAGTTCACCTCTACAATATTCTAGACAAAGAATAGAAGGAAGTAAAATAGCATACAATGTCTTATTCATCTGAAGTAATTTAAATGTCTAGCTCACAACATGAAGATGATATATCATTTACAATAACTCAAGCAGTTTTTTTCAGTCAGTAAGGAAAACAATTTGAATTATGTGGATGTTATGAGAGATGAAAAGGAATAAGATAGACAGTCAGAAAGTAAAAAGAAAAGAAATATAGCTTTAAAAAAGTGGGAAAAAGAAAGATCACTGACTGTGTAACCTTTAATAACAGTATGGGGTAAAATTGAGAATGATGGCTTTCTTATTTCCCTCCAGTATAATCTCCCTATTTAAAGTTCACTCTGCTTTGTGTGAATAATGTATGTGGGCTGACATTCCAGAGAGGAAGAAATAACATGAACTATAGTTTAATAAGCTTTAAGTGAACAATACTATCTCTTAATATACTAGAAAAGTGGAAGTAGAGTTCATCAAATTAGGCACAGTAATTATTTAGCTTTTTAAAATATCAGTACTTGGATGAACTTGAGCCAACATTTTCCCACCGTGTTTAAGTATGAGGAAAGATATAAAATATTATTCTTTAAATGGTCATTTTTGGTTTATCTGTTTTCAAAAAACTGTTTTGTGAAGCACATGCAGCAAAACTGCATCGTTTACAGGAGTCCTGTTCCCTAGGTAAAATTGATTATTAACACCAGGAAAAATATCACAGGTTTGTTTCAAATATCAAAGACCTTTAGAAAGTTAGGGCTGTAACACCTCATGTATCAAGCACTATAAAGCAATAGGAATACTTAACACAGACAAATTTTCTAAATAACAGAGGCTTCTAACTTAAATTACACTTTCAATGCACACTCCTTTATATGTCGTATGGAGTGTGCATTGAAAGGGTAATTTAACTTAATTTAGAAGCCTCAGTTATTTTGTCTGTGTTAAGTATTTCTACTGCTTTATAGTTCTTAATACTTGTATTTTATATTAAGTTTTGCTATCTTACGTTTCTGCACTTGCAACTCTTTTTCAAATTATTAGCTAGTCTTGACAATTGAATTTCCATATATATTTCAAAGTCAGCTTTCCTATTTCCACTAAAAACCTGCTGTCATTTTTATTATAATAGCATTTAGTCTATGCATGAATTTGGAGGAAATTGACATTTTTATAGTATTAAGTGTTTCAGTACATGAATGCATACAAATATATTGAACAATTCAAACAATTCATAATTTACACCTATAATATTTCACTGCTCTCTCTATAGATGTCTTGTATATCTTTCATTTGATATAAATTTTTTTTAAAGTTTTCTTGATCACCTTCCTAGACTTATCAGTAAAAAGGTCTTGTGGTGAGATCCCATGAAGCTTTCCATTGTAGGTATTTTCCTATCCCACGAAAGATGCAGATATGATGTTGAACATTGGAAAAGGAGAGCAGATCACTGTACAATCGCCCTTTTCTCATCCTACCAAAAACGTATCTTCTAATAGGAGTGATATGGACTAAAGTCACCTTGATAAAATCCAGATATTTGAAATAAAACAGAAGCAAGAGTTTTTGAAAAGAACCTTCAACACTTGATTTAAACATAGTTTTTTGAATAATTCTTGCTCCTGTTATGTACAATATTGCATTAAAATTTCTTTTCTGCCATTTTATGACAAGCTATTATTGTTTTATGCTTCAAATTGATACTTAATGTTAAAAACCTATCTTATACTCTTCTGCATTTCTTTTTTTATAAATAAAATTTTTTGGCCCTGTGTGACCACCATGTAGTGTTACTTCTAATCCTTTCAGTGACTGCAGACATGCTCCTCACTACCTTCTTCACCTATATTTTCTGATCAGCATTAAACTCAATACGTAAGGGAACCTTCTGCAGGCCTCGAGTTCTCTTGCTGTTCTGCTTTCTCCTTTATGGTGTTCTTCCTTGTAAGCTCTAACTACATTGTTTTCTTGTTGTTCATTCGCTAAGTCATGTCTGACTCTGAAACCCCATGGACTGCAGCACACTAGGCTCCTCTGTCCTCCTCTATCTCCCGGGATTTGCTCAAATTCATGTCCATTGAGTCTGTGATGCTATCTAACCATCCTCTGTTGCCTTCTCCTCTTTTTGCCTTTCCCAGGATCAGGGTCTTTTCCAGTGAGTCAGCTTTTTTGCATCAGGCTGCCAAAGATTTAGAGCTTCAGCTTCAGAAATGGTCCTTCCAATGAATATTCAAGCTTGGTTTCCTTTAGGATGGACTGTCTTGATCTGCTTGCATTTGAAGAGAGTCTTAAGAGTCTTCTCCAGCACCACAATTGGAAAGCATCAATTCTTCAGCACTCAGCCTTCTTTATGGAACAACTCTCACAACCATAGATGACTACTGAAAAAATCATAGCTTTGACTATATGGACCTTTGTTGGCAAAACGATGTCTCTGCTTTTTAATTTGCTGTCTAGGTTTATCATAGCTTTTCTTCTTATGGGCAAATGTCCTTTAGTTTCATGGCTGCAGTCACCATCCACAGTGATTTTGGAACCCACAAAAATAAAATCTGTCACTGTTTCCACTTTTTCCTCTTCTATTTGTCATGAAGTGATGGGACCAGATGTGATGATATTAGTGTTTTGAATGTTGAGTTTTAAGCCAACTTTTTCACTGTCTTCTTTCAATGTCATCAAGATTCTCTTTAGTTCCTCGACATTTTCTACCGTTAGAGTGGTATCATCTTCATGTCTGAGGTTGTTGATATTTCTCCTGGCAATTGATTCCAGCTTGTGATTCATCTAGACTGGTATTTTGCATGATGTACTCTGCATATAATTTAACAAAATTGGGTGACAGTATGCAACCTTGTTGTACTCCATTCCCAATTTTGAACCAGTTACTTTTTCCATGTCTGATTCTAACTGTTGCTTTTTGGCCCACATAGAGGTTTTTCAGGAGACAGGTAAGTTGGTCTGATACTCCTATCTCTTTAAGAATTTTTCACAATTTGTTGTGATCTACACAGTCAAAGGTTTTAATGTAGTCAATGAAGCAGAAGTAGATGTTTTTCTGGAATCCCCATGCTTTCTCCATGATCCCAGGAACATTGGCAATTTGATCTCTGGTTCCTCTGCCTCTTGAAACCCATCTTGTACATCTGGAAGTTCATGATTCACCTGCTGCTGAGGTCTAGCTTGAAGCATTTTGCGCATAACCTTTCTAGTATGTGAAATGATTGCCACTGTACAATAGTTTGAACATTCTTTGGCATTGCCTTTATTTGGGATTGGAATGAAAACTGATCTTTTCCAGTCTGGTGGCCACTGCTGAGTTATCCAAATTTGCTGGCATATTGAGTGCAGCACTTTAACAGCATCATCTTTTAGGATTTTAAATAACTCAGCTCCAATTCTGTCACCTTGTTTACTCAGAATCCAAGCTTTGTTTTCTAGCCTCAGGATTGGATTCAGCCTTGTTTCCCATTCTCTACCACTTGTCTTGGAAATTCTTTCACAGTAGTAATCAGTGAAGAAACCGTGGTTTCAAGAGGGAAGCAGGGGTCGAGGTAGGAGCAGATACGTGAAGGGGATTAAGAGGTACAAACTACTAGGTACAAAATAATAATAAGTTACAAGGATATAATGTACAACCGAGGGACTATAGCCAATGTTTTTTAATAACTTTATGTAGAGTATAATCTATAAACAATATCAAATCACTATGATATACACCTTAAACTAATATAATACTGTAACTCAACTATATTTCAATTAAAAATTACCTTATAAATATTTTTAACATTTATAATTATCTTTCAAGAATGGTAAGATAAAAACAAATCTTAAGTTTCTTTAAATCCTAAAATAAATTCCTAAAACACATGTTCATAAATGGAATATCATGAAATCCTAAGGCATAGGCTAACAATATTGTAAATACTATATGACATTATTCCCAAAAATATAGTGGTAAAATTACTAAAATCTTTAAAGACAAAAATAGGGATAATTCAGAGATACGATGGCCTTGATTGATAACTCTAATGTATAAACCTGCACTGTAATTATGTAAAAGTAGAGCTTTAATGAGCCTATATTTTCACACAATAAATAAGGAAAAAATGGTAATATTACCAAAGTGTGTAATATTTAGTACTCAGAGGAAGTGATTAAAGCACTTGTGATATACACTGTGATATCTGTGCTATGAATTAAATAAAGGCTTAATTATATCTTTGAAATTCTTTAATAGTCCTTTAATTTAAACTTTAAAAGTGATTATTGAAATTGAAAATAAACTTATTTTCCAACAAGTTATTTAAATTTACTCATTTATTTAAATTAAGTATCAGAAAAGTTTTTCTTCCTTTTGACAGTCCCCAAACTATCATCACCCTGGGAATGTGGGAAGATTCATGGATTTGAGAATGTATTGGTATAATTCGGTTATGGCTCGTGAAACAAAAACGATAGAGAAGAAGAGATGTGGAACATGAAACAGAACATAACTGGAGGAGAAGCAGATAAAAATTGGGTAGATGTCATGTACACAAAGGCCAGCGTGTCAGAATGAGAAGTAGGGAGTTAGAAGGGAAAACACCAGATGATGAGCAAATAAGCAGGAGAAATGCAGAAATAACCAACACTCAACAGATTGAATAAGGATGATACCAAATACAGGAAGAAAATGTTGAGGTGTGAATGTACTCTAGCCCATATTATGAAGTGGAGATGCAAAATATCTGATAAATCATTTAAACAATAAAATGTTACAGGAAAGTGTTACAGTGGAAGGAAACTATATTAAAAAGGGAATAAGAATTAAACATTTTATGCAAACTGTTTCTCATCTAATTGAGTCCAATGAGAATAAGATACCTGTTAAATAGAGATATTTATTTAAGCAAAAGTAAAACTGCATACCTTACAGAGTGGGTTAAGTCTAAAACATCTATGGTAACTAAAGTCAAATGTGAATGAAATTATTCATTACATACATTTTGACTTTTCATTTCTCTTTTTTTAACTCAAGATTGGTAAACATGGATAACACCTCTTTTAGTTCAGCAGGCTATATATTGATTCATAAACTTGAAGAGAATTTAAAGGTCAACATAATTGCTCACTTATTTAAATATGAATATATTAATTATAATACACAGTATATATCCTCATGAAAATTAAGTGGTGCTAAAAATCCCTACTGAGGCAAAGGGATTATTAATATTTCCACTCCTCATTGTTTATGCTGTCACCAATGAGGTGTTCTTACACTTTTTAATTGCTTTATCTTTTAAGGTCCACACTAATTACTTACAGTTTTAAAAATATATTCATTTTATGCATATTAAATTTTATTGGCCATGTTTTTCACCTAAAATAAAATTAACTTATAAATAATTTGAAAAATTATCAAAATACAATCAACCTCACAATATTCTTGTTTTGGGGGGTGGGGGGGCGCACTGTGGGACATGTGAAACTTCCCCGACCAGGAAGATATCGCTCTCCCTCCCCTGCAGTGGAGACACAAGTTCTGAACCACTGAACCACCAGGAAGTCCACAATATTCTTTATATATATATAGCATAAAGACAATGTTAAATGAGATATACTAGTGTATTTATAACATCATTTTTTCTAAATAATATCTTTGAGTTTCCCTATAATTGTGTACTTTGGGGGAATCAGTTCAGTTCAGTCACTCAGTTGTGTCTGACTCTTTGCGACCCCATGAACCGCAGCATGCCAGGCCTCCCTGTCCATCACCAACTCCTGGAGTCCACCCAAACTCATGTCCATTGAGTCGGTGATGCCATCCAGCCACCTCATCCTCTGTTGTCCCCTTCTGCTCCTGCCCTCAATCTTTCCCAGCATCAGGGTCTTTTCAAATGAGTCAGCTCTTCACATCAAGTGGCCAAAGTAGGGGAAATAGTTCTAGCTTTTGAGTAACATAATTTAAACCAATTCATACTGCCTTTATATTGAACTAAAAAAATCATGAGAACACCCTTTTCTGTCTCTAGATCAGATCTACACACTGTCTGAATATAACCTCCACATTCAAAGCAGAGCTGCAAATTCTACCTAATAAACGACCGCATATGAGATATCATTTCAACAAATGTTTATTAATGATATGAACATTTGTAGTTCACAAACTTATCATTTACACATATATTGTATATTTTTTCAGTTACAGCAATTAGACAAAATTAAGACCCAGGTAGATTTGAGAGATATTGATAGAACAGTTCATTTATGAACTCACACAGACCAGATCAACAGAGTTGACTTCATTTATTTATGTATCTCACTAAGCTTCTGGGTATTCCAGTTTTTGTGTATTCTCTGAGGATTCAAGGAACTATATATTCCCAATTTTGTACTTGATTTACACTTTTCTGTTATTAATTTTATGAATTCGGCTACTTAACTTTTGATTACTTAATTTTTGTTGATTTTATATCATATAATTTTGATTTTTCTTTATTACTGAATGTGATTATTTATGGGTAGATTAAAATCAACATTGACTGAAATAAAAGGATAGTTTGGATCTCAGTTATGTTATTTTGTATTGTGATTTATATTTCATATACACCCAAAGTATTTTATTATCAGGTTTTTTGCTCTTCACCTTTTAAGTTTTCAAGGTGATGCTGTGAAAGTGCTGCGCTCGATATGCCAGCAAATTTGGAAAACTCAGCAGTGGCCACAGGACTGGAAAAGGTCAGTTTTCATTCCAATCCCAAAGAAAGGCAATGCCAAAGAATTCTCGAACTACCACACAATTGCACTCATTTCACACGCTAGTAAAGTAATGCTCAAAATTCTCCAAGCCAGGCTTCAGCAATACGTGAATCGTGAACTTCCAGATGTTCAAGCTGGTTTTAGAAAAGGCAGAGGAACAAGAGATCAAATTGCCAACATCCGCTGGATCATCGAAAAAGCAAGAGAGTTCCAGAAAAACATCTACTTCTGCTTTATTGACTATACCAAAGCCTTTGACTGTGTGGATCACAATAAACTGTGGAAAATTCTAAAAGAGACGGGAATACCAGACCATCTGACCTGTCTCTTGAGAAACCTGTATGCAGGTCAGGAAGCAACAGTTAGAACCGAACATGGAACAACAGACTGGTTCCAAATAGGACAAAGAATACATCAAGGCTATATATTGTCACCCTGCTTATTTAACTTATATGCAGAGTACATCATGAGAAACCCTGGGCTGGAAGAAACACAAGCTGGAATCAAGATTGCCGGGAGAAATATCAATAACCTCAGATATACAGATGACACAACTCTTATGGCAGAAAGTGAAGAAGAACTAAAGAGCCTCTTGATGAAAGTGAAAGAGGAGAGTGAAAAAGTTGGCTTAAAGCTCAACGTTCAGAAAACTAAGATCATGGCATCCGGTCCCATCACTTCATGGGATATAGATGGGGAAACAGTACAAACAGTATCAGACTTTATTTTTCTGGGCTCCAAAATCACTGCTGATGGTGGTTGCAGCCATGAAATTAAAAGACGCTTACTCTTTTGAAGGAAGGATATGGCCAACCAACCTAGATAGCATATTTAAAAGCAGAGACATTACTTTGCCAACAAAAGTCCGTCTAGTCAAGACTATGGTTTTTCCAGTAGTCATGTATGGATGTGAGAGTTGGATGGTGAAGAAAGCTGAGCACCACAGAATGGATGCTTTTGAACTGTGGTGTTGGAGAAGACTCTTGAGAGTCCCTTGGACTGCAAGGAGATCCAATCAATCCATCCTAAAGGAAATCAGTCCTGGGTGTTCATTGGAAGGACTGATGTTGAAGCTGAAACTCCAATACTTTGGCCACCTGATGCGAAGAGTTGACTCATTGGAAAAGACCCTAATGCTGGGAAGGATTGGGGGCAGGCGGAGAAGGGGACGACAGAGGATGAGACGGCTGGATGGCATCACCCACTCGATGGACATGGGTTTAGGTGGATGCAGGGAGTTGATGATCGGCAGGGAGGCCTGGCTTTCTGTGATTCATGGGGTCGCAAAGAGTCGGACATGACTGAGCAACTTAACTGAACTGAACTGAACTGATAGCAAGAAAGGCCTTGTGTGACCAGCAGTTTCTTTGGCATCATATCGTTATATAATATAGTTGGGTCTCTCCTTCTTTAGGCACTATTTATTAATTTTTCAGTAAATAGTAATAAGCTTGTATCCTGTACTTTCACCATGATTTTCTCTTTTTCACAACTTGATTTTGTCTAGAGCATTATTTTCATTGTATTCATTCATATTCCTTAGATACACATATGTTGATCGATTTTTCCATTTAAATGAGATCTCTGATATCCAGCTTTTACAGAACAATAATCAGCAAGCTTGTTGTTCTTTTCAACTTTTCTCCATCTTTTCCTGTTTTCATTTAGTTATTTCCAAAATTGTCAGACATTATATCAGTTACATTCCCTTTTGTCATACTTATCCTCACCAATATGTTTCCCTGACATCTAAAATTACCTATACTCACTGTTAATGTACAGTCTGTTGATAAAGACATCACCTATTAGTGGACACAGCTTTTCTAAAAATATCTGAACCCCTATGTTCACAGTAGCATTATTCACAACAGCAGATATACATAGAAACATACTGTCTGTTAATTGGATGAATGGATAAAAACAATATGGTTGTTTCCATACATATACAATGGAACATTATTCAGTCATTAAAAATGAGGAAAACCTACCGTGTGTTACAACTTGGATGAAACTTGAGGCATTAGACTAAGTGAAATAAGTGAGACAGGTAAATACCAAATACTATATAACCTCATTCAATGAGGAAAAAAGTCAAAATCATAGAAACAGACAGTAGTTGTTGGTTATCAGGGTATAGGGGCTGATAGAAATGGGAAGATACTGGTCAAAGTGTACACACTTTCAGCTATAAAATTAGTATATTCTGGAGATCTGCTATACAGTGTGGTAGTGAGAATGAACATTACCGTATTGTTTACTTGAAATTTCCTAACAGAGTAGATTTTCAATGTTTTCCTCCTGTTATTTTTACCTGGAAGCTTTTCCTTAAATATACATGATAATCACAATTGGTGTGATCACTCACCTAGAGTCAGACATCCTGGAATGTGAAGTCAAGTGGGCCTTAGGAAGCATCACTAGGAACAAAGCTAGTGGAGGTGATGGAATTCCAGTTGAGCTATTTCAAATCCTGAAAGATGATGCTGTGAATGTGCTGGACTAATATGCCAGCAAATGGAATACTGGAAAACTCAACAGTGGCCACAGGACTGGAAAAGGTCAGATTTCATTCTAATCCCAAAGAAAGGAAATGCCAAAGAATGCTCAGACTACCACACAGTTTCACTCATCTCTCACGCTAGCAAAGTAATGCTCAAGATTCTCCCAGCCAGGAGTCAACAGTACATGAAATGTGAACTTCCAGATGTGCAAGCTGGATTTAGAAAAGGCAGAGGAACCGGAGATCAAATTGCCAATATCCTTTGGATCATCGAAAAAGCAAGAGAGTTCCAGAAAATCATCTACTTCTGCTTTATTGACTATGTGAAAGCATTTTTGTGGATCACAACAAACTGTGGAAAATTCTTCAAGAGATGGGAATACCAGACCACCCAACCTGCCTCCTGAGAAATCTGTATGCAGGTCAGGAAGCACCAGTTAAAACTGGACATGGAACAACAGACTGGTTCTGAATCGGGAAAGGAGTATGTCAAGGCTGTATATTGTCACCCTGCTTATTTAACTTATATGCAGAGTACATCATGAGTATGCTGGACAGAATGAAGCACAAGCTGGAATCAAGATTGCCAGGAGAAATATCAATAACCTCAGATATGCAGATGACATCACTCTTGTGGAAGAAAGCGAAAAAGAACTAAAATGCCTCTTGATGAAAGAAAAGAGTGAAAGAGTTTGCTTAAAACTCAACATTCAGAAAACTAAGGTCATGGCATCTGGTCCCATCACTTCATGGGAAATAGATGGGGAAACAATGGAACCAGTGAGAGACTTTATTTTTAGGGGCTCCAAAATCATTGCAGATGGTGACTGCAGCCATGAAATTAAAAGATGCTTGCTCCTTGGAAGAAAAGTTATGATCAACCTAGACAGCATATTAAAAAGAGAGACATTACTTTGCCAACAAAGGTCCATCTAGTCAAAGCTATGGTTTTTCCAGTAGTCAAGTATGGATGTGAGAATTGGACTATAATGAAAGCTGAGTGCCAAAGAACTGATGCTTTTGAACTATGGTGTTGAAGAAGACTCTTGAGAGCCTCTTGGACAGCAAGGAGATCCAACCAGTCCATCCTAAAGGAAATCAGTCCTGAATATTCATTGGATGGACTGATGCTGAAGCTGAAATTGCAATACTTTGGCCACCTGATGCGAAGAGCTGTCTTATTTGAAAAGACCCTGATGCTGGGCAAGATTGAAGGAGGGAGGAGAAGGGGACGACAGAGGATGAGATGGCTGGATGGCTTCACCGACTCAATGGACATGAATATGAGTAAACTCTGGGAGTTGGTCATGGACAGGGAAGCCTGGCGTGCTGCAGTCCATTGGGTTGCAAATAGTTGGACACGACTGAGCGACTGAACTGAACTGAATTGATATGTGGTCTACTCTTTGTCAGCCTTCAGATATTCAAAGGCATCTCCCCATAGAGCCATTTTCTGACGACCTTTTTAAAATATGTCTCTTGGTTCCTTGTCAATCTATGCAACACTTTTCTTTATAGTCTAGCAGAATGCTTCACATATATTAGCAATATAATCAGCTATAATTATCATTTGATACTTATGTTGAAAGAATACCCATAAAGTAACTAGAAATGAATAGCAGGGCAATCAAATTATATGTTGTAAAGGTTATAGTTAGCTTTCAGTTGCATATTTTAGATGGTAACATAGTGGCATTTTGAAGTTGTTAATACAAGTTTGAGGAATATTGCTGAATATTTTACTGTATCATTTTTACTTTTTTTTTCTTTTGATATCTTTTACTCTAGAAACTACTTTTACAATATACCCCCTAAGTCAATATTAGCAAAGTGTAAGTTATATGCTAGATTTATATAGTTCATAAATACAATCTTTTATGTATTTTATATGTGATTTACTAATGAAGTGTATGAGTAATACCAGTAACATCATTAAATATGCAATTTTTAATCAATGGAGCACTTAAAAATAAAAGATAAATGCAAATCTGATGTTACTCTCCACAATTTATTCAGTAATTTATTTCAAGTATGTAGATTTTTTCAGAAAATAAATAAAAAGAAGCTGATTCAATATAAGATACTTTCTTTTGCGATACTTTTCTAACTTTTCATTATGATTTAAAATGATTATAATCAATTTTAAGGAAAAACTAACTTGGAAAACATACTAATAGTATTTGAAAGAATTATAATTGAATAATTATTGAAAGAGTTGTTGGAATAATAATTTATGGTCTTAAACAGGCTAAATTCAATGTATTGTTATGACTTAAAAAAGAAATATAACTAAGCAAGTAGTTTGTTACTAAAATATATGCACCAAAATATTAAAGCATCTGAATGCACTTGTTAGAACTATACTGCTCAGGATAAATTTATTTTTCTTCCTATTGTTAATGCTAATATGGCTTCTTTTCTCATGGTACTAAACTACTGAGAATGTGGGGATAAAATGTGAGTGATAAATGAATGGATCTAGAGATAAAAATCCACACACATTAGTTCAAATGGAAAGCAATTTCAGTTTAAATGTCTAGAAGACTCTAAATTTAATGATAAACTAAACAACATGATTCAGGAAAATGGAAAATATGAAAAACCTAACAGTGTAAGCATCCAGACATGTGGCCCTTTATTCACAGGCTTTATTTTTACTATTACCATTAATCAGTAATCTAAATACGTGCTTCCAGCCCAGAGAATTTTAAATCTCCAGGAAGAACATCTTACTGGTACAAATAACCAAAATATACAAGGCAGTGACTAGAAGCAAATTCTCCAAAGAAAAGTTTTTCTTTTGACATACAGACAATTTCATTATTTCTTCCAAAATTTGGTTGTGTAATGGTTTGGAATAATTCAGTTTTATGTTTTCCTTTATAAATGACCAATTACAATACTTTTAATAGTTTACCTTTTACTCATCAGCTTACTCTGATAACTCTATCATCTATCACATGTTCTGCTTCTGGTCTGTGTTCCATTGGTTTTACCTACATACAATATACATATGTATACAGATATATCTACATATATACCCCAATGTCGTATTTTCCTTAGTAATGTAACTTTACAATAAGCATTGTTATCTGAAAGGATAATTTTCCCTGCAGAATTTTTTTACTGAAAATTTTCTTGTTGTTATTAGCCTTTTTTTCCCAAATAATTTTAATAGACTTATTTCTTGAAAAATAAGTCAAGATTTAATTGAAATTGAGTAAACTTGATAAAGCTGGAGAAATCTATGAAATATCATCTTATTAAATACCAACATATTAATTTCTCTATATATTTATAATTTTCATTATGCTTTGAAACATTTTATGATATTCTTTATAAACTTCCCGCTCACCTTTCATTATATTCATTTTAGATAGATTATAGTTTTCTTACTGGTGTAAATAATAATTTAAAAGCAATATTTTTCATATTATTTGTTGCTAGCATGTAAAGATCAGTTGATTTTCTTTTTCAACTGGCATGTCTAGCAAATCTAATGAACTTTATAATTCTTTTTTTTTAATTAGTTTGTTTTCTATTTTTTAACTTTACAATATTGTATTTGTTTTGCCATACATTGATATGAATCCACCATGGGTGTACATGTTTTCCCCTTCCAGAACCCCCCTTCCACCTCCCTCCCCATCCCATCCCTCCGGGTCATCCTGGTGCACCAGCCCCAAGCACCCTGTATCATGCATCAAACCTGGACTGGTGATTCGTTTCACATATGATAATTTACATGCTTCTATGCCATTCTCCCATATCATCCCACCCTCGCTCTCTCCCACAGAGTCCATAATACTGTTCTATTTATCTGTGTCTCTTTTGATGTCTCGCATACAGGGTTATCTTTACCAATTGACTAAATACCATATATTTGCGTTAGTATACTGCATTGGTGTTTTTCTTTCTGGCTTACTTCACTCTGTATAATAGGCTCCAGTTTCATCCGCCTCATTAGAACTGATTTGAATGTATTATTTTTACTGGCTGAGTAATATTCCATTGTGTATATGTACCAAAGCTTCCTTATCCATTCATCTGCTGATGGACATCGAGGTTGCTTCCATGCCCTGGCTATTATAAACAGTGCTGTGATGAACATTGGGGTACACGTGTCTCTTTCAATTCTGGTTTCCTCAGTGTGTATGCCCAGCAGTGGGATTGCTTGAACTTTATAATTCTAATCCACTTTGTTTCCCTTAATTTCTTTTAATATTTACATTAATGTTAGCTGTGAAGACTAATTTAATATTTTGCTTCACTATTTCTATTTTATTTTCTTTACTTAACATGCTGGCTAGGATTTTAATGGTGGGGCTAACCCCCTATGTTGTTGAATTAGAAGTCCAATAACTTATTTAAAGAGTGGTCTCACATACTACTAAGTTTCCTAGTTACCTGTGACATAGTTTTGCCACCCATAAAACTGAACATGTTTTATACAGTAGTGAAACCCTGAAGCTGACTGATCTTCAAAAACGTGGAGGAAATCTTGCTTCTTTTTATATTTTTCCAAAAGTAAACTGTACTGACAACTTCCCAGGACTATTCTTAGGCCTTATATCAGTTGACTGATTTCGGACCACACATCTTAACTCTACAGAGGCCCTGTTCTAATGCTTTAAGTGCAATTTTTTTTTTTCCTAGTCTACTTATTTAGAGATTACATCAGAAAATACAATAGAGATTGTATTCAATTCTGACTGTGCTTTTTATAATTCACTAAATTTTCTGCTCTATTAATGGTAATTTTCTTATTTATGGTACTGCTACTATTCATTTTACTTTCATCCTAGAGCACTTTGTGTGGGAGAAGATGTAGAAATGGCTTTGTTCTTTCATAGTGAGTCAATTCTCACAATGTACTCTTAAAATCACTGAAGTACCGTAATCAATCTATGTATAGAATGGACTTTGCTGACAGAGGAAATAATTTGTCAGGACATGCAATCTGAATCCCTCCAAGTTTGTAAGTAAAAGTTTTCATTTGAGCCAAATTTTAACAAATAAAGAATTTGAAACAAAAGGACATTTTTATTTTCTTTAGATATATTAGTAAGTGCCATAAATTTTGAATTATCAATGATAGTACTTATATTAGAAATTATTAGATGTTTAGAACTTTCCTAAAATAATACTATCTCATTTATTTGTCACAAAAACGTCAAGAGGCAGGCATTGTGATTATTCCCATTTTTCAGATGACAAAATGAAGCAAAATGTGTTATGTAATTTGCCCAGGCCACATTATTTTCCTCAGCATTCTCATTTTCCTAAAAATGCAATGGCATACCAGAAAAGTTAGTATTGCATCCACAGTCACACTGCCACGGAAGGGCTCCTGATCTCACACTTAGTAAGCTGCATCACCCTGGGAACTTACAATATGGTCTGTGTCAGAATGTGTTCAGTCACTAAGTCATGTCTGACTCTTTGTTACCCCATGGACTGCAGCACACCAGGCTTCCCTGTCCTTTGCTATTTCCTGGAGTTTGCTCAGATTCATGTCCATTGAATCAGTGATGCCATCTAACCATTTCATTCTCTGTCGCTGCCTTCTCCTTTAGCCTTCGATCTTTCCCAGCATCAGAATGTTTTCCATTGAGTCGAAATAAGCCTCATTTTTCCCATCTTACTTCCTTTATTTTGCTGAATCTTATTCTTTGTATCCTCCATGAAATAAAGAACACTGTATGTAGGCAATGCTGACATGTTCACCATTCTTTCACAAACAGGAATTCGATAGCAGTCAGTTCAGTTGCTCAGTCGTGTTCGACCCTTTGAGACCCCATGGACTTCCGCCATGCACACCAGGCTTCCCTGTCCATCATCAGCTCCCAGAGCCTACTTAAACTCATGTCCATCCAGTCAGTGATGCCATCCAGCATCTCATTCTCTGTCGTCCCCTTCTCCTCTTGCCTTCAGTCTTTCCCAGCATCAAGGTCTTTTCCAATGAGTTGGTTCTCTGCATCAGGTTGCCAAAGTATTGGAGTTTCAGCTTCAGCATCAGTCCTTCCAATGCACCACTTTTAATTTAAAGTATGAAGAGCATACAAGGTAGGTAATGTCAGTGCCTAGTGTTCTTTTTCTTCCATGAAATGAAGCAGACTAAGAGTTTCAAGCATTATAAAACAGAATGTTTTTGTTTTTCATTTCTTTGTAAAAAAGATGTGAGATCTCCTGAGATTTGACTTTCACCTCTTAAGGTAAGGCTTCCTGCTACTTCCATGCCAAGTTATATTGAGTGTGTGTGCTAAGTCACTTCAATCATGTCCAACTCTTTGCAGCCCTAGCAACCATAGCCTGTCAGACTCCTCTGTCCATGGGATTCTCTAGACAAGAATACTGGAATTTGTTGCCATGCCCTCCTCCAGGGGATCTTCCCCACCTAGGATCAAACTTGCATCTCTTACATCTCCTTCATTGGCAGGCAGGTTCTTTTACCACTAGTGCCACCTGGGAAGCCCATTATATTACATATGACCCTTCTAATATCCAGCAATATCCTGTCATTTATACTACAATCACAACACTGGGTTATATGCATTTATTATTATGCATAATGTTCCCATTAAATTTGTATCATTTTTAACATAAATTATATTTGCATTGAATCTCTGTTTCCTAGGACAGCACTTAATATTTGACAAGTGTACAAAACCTATTTGTTCATATTAATTTTTGGTGGCTTCTTTATTTACTTATGTAATATTTACTAAGTAACTATAACTTTAGAAAGCAAACTGGGTGATACTGTAGTGGGTTGCCATGCCTCCTCCAGGTGATTTTCTGGATCCAGGGATCAAACCCACATGTCTTATGTCTCCCAAACTAGCAGGCAGGATCTTTATCACTAGCAACACCTGGAAGCCTGAAAATAGTAAACTAATCAAATCCAAACACAATTATAAATGTACTCATTTAAATAGATTATTTATATAAAACCTTCCATTTTTAAGGTGGCCTTACATTTGTAGAAACTTGTAGGAAGAATATAAATGTTTACTTTTTGATATTAAATTTTAAAAAGATATTTTAACTTCTCTATAGTTTTAATCCTTTATGATAAATGAACTCAGTTTGTATCTACATGAACAAGGCATAAATAATTTGTGGAATTGATTTTATACTTAAATTGCACTAAAAATTGATTTACAAGGGTAAGTGGTCTTCAGTGGGCCATTATGTTTGATAACATTCATCAGTCTGTTGCTGGGATAAATAGAGATTTATATTTTTCTTAATAAGGAAAAATTACTTGCATTACACATAACAAAAGATTATGGATTAGCACATGCACACATATAAAGACACATAATTTTTACAACCCTGTTGGTTTATTTTTTTAAACATCTACCGTATAACAACTAACTTTGTTCTTTCTATAAACAAAGGTGTCTGGGGGTATAAAATTAAAGAAACCATCACATGTAAATCTCAATTATTTTATAAAATAGAATTAATAAACTCAGTATCATATTTTATACTTACTTAGCATTTATTTATTAGTTCCTCCAATTTGTTTCACTGATAAATCTGAGAAATATATTTTTTTCTCTGTATGAAGTAATTTTTTCTAGTCTCTACTTCCCAAATAGTTGAATAGTTTGACAAATCACTAGACATCTTAACTTTAAGATCCCTAAAATAAATTGGCCTTACGCTTTAATCTCCTTCATCTTCCCCATAAATACTCCTAAAAGCAAGAAAAGATGTTTAGAAATCTTATGAAATTGTCCACTTGTTAAATTGTATGTAAATTTTACTCCTTCTGAATATAATTATACAATTCTCAAAGTACATGTTTGCACATTGAAAAGACGATTCCTAAGAGCTTTTAACTATTATCTTACACAGAGAATCATTGTATTCTCTTGATATAAACTTTTCATTATTTAAATTACTTATGATTTTATTTTCAAATGAAATATATAAATAAAATCCATCGCTAAAGGAGGTTAACATAATGTCCGTACCTGTTACAGATTAGTCATTCTAGACCTTTGTAACAAGAGATAATGAATGGCATTAATATTTTGAATGTTATATACAAGAGCCAATACAAATGGAGTGACTCAACATTTTTAGAGCAATAGTAACCCTGTCATAAGTGAAAAAGAAAATTAACCAGAGAATTGTTAAGCATAAATTTTTAATCTAAAAAATGCAATATGAGACTAACTCAGAGCTGTTAAAGAAAAACCAGAACTTAATAGTAATTGGAATGGTAAAAATAGATTTTATTTAGGAACTGTTGTAAATGTGGGAAAGAAACCTCAAAATAGAAGTGGCTTGATTCCAAATACAATGAAAACAAGTGAAGATTTATAGTGAATGAGCAGATTCAAGGAATGAGAGTCAGTGGATGGAAAAGGAGATTTTAAGAGGAGGGATATTTTTGCTAAACTGACTTAGAAGAATCTTTACTGAAGGTAGGCCAAGGTGATCAGATATTGAGGATGATCAAATGTCTCCACTAGGGAATTTTTTTGTAAACTGATTTAGTAGAATTCTTGCTAAAACTATGTAATGCAGACCCCACTGATGAAGGTGAAAGAGGAGAGTGAAAAAGCTGGCTTAAAAGTCAACATTCAAAAAACTAAGATCATGGAATCTGGTCCCATCATTTCTTGGTAAATAGATGGGGAAACAATGGATACGGTGTCAGATTTTATTTTCTTGGACTCCAAAATCACTGCAGATGGTGACTGCAGCCATGAAATTAAAAGACACTTGCTCCTTCGAAGAAAAGCTATGACAAACCTAAACAGTATATTACTTGCTTACCAAGGTCCGTCTAGTCAAAGCTATAGTTTTTCCAGTAATCATGTATGGATAAGAGTTGGACCATAAAGAAGGCAGAGTGCCAAAGAATTGATGCTTTTGAACTGTGGTGTTAGAGAAGACTCTTGAGAGTCCCTTGAACTGTAAGGAGATCAACTCAGTCAATCCTAAGGGAAATCAACCCTGAATATTCCCTGGAAGGACTGGTGCTGAAGCTCCAATACTTTGGCCATCTGCTGCAAAGAGCAACTCATTGGAAAACACTCTGATGCTGGGAAATATTGAAGGCAGGAGGAGAAGGGGATGACAGGATGAGATAGTTGGATGGTATCACCAACTCAATGGACATGAGTTTGAGCAAGCTCTGGGAGATGGTGAAGGACAGGGAAGTCTGGAGTGCTGCAGTCCATAGCGTCACAAGAGTTGGACATGAATGAGCGATTGAATAACAACAACAGACCCCACAAAGATACACACCAAAGCCCAAGGATGAGAGCTAGTTGAAAAGAGGACTTAGAGAAGCCAACTAAAGTTTGTTTGATCAACGGAAGTAAGTATCTTTGTTAAAGGATGTTTTCCCTTGGGGAAGGAAAGACAAGTTTTTACAGAGATTTAGTGACAATAGTTCATCTGGTTTCTTGAATGGTTAACTGCTAAGTTGTGTCTGTTAGGTTATTAGAATAGGAAAAAGGAGTCCAAAATGGCAGTGGCCAAAAGATAAGGAAGGGAAAAGCCTGTGAAAATAGAACAAAGGAAGGTCTGAGGACTGGAGTGAGGACCTCAGGTAGAATAAACAGCACTCTTTGGTAGCCCAATTTACATAGGGCAGGCCCAGGGGAGGAGAAAAAAACATAAAAAGAGGAGCCAAAGGACTGAGGGTTTCTCTTCTTTCTCTCTCTTCTCTTCACATCTTTTGGGTCGGCTTGCCCTCACTCCTTGAGCGTGGCCCTCACAAGGAGGAGGCCAAGCACAGCAGGAGCCCAACTCAGTGAAAGCTCTCACAGTTGAAGCTGAACATGAAGAAAACCCAGCGCAGGGGAAGTGGCAAGAAGCCCAGCATGCTGGAAACCAGGACAGCGAAAAACGAACTCAGCAGAAAGCTCACATGGCTGAGTTTCAGATTCCAGAAGACCTCCAGTTAAGGTAGGAGGTCGTTGCTCCTATGGCTGGGAAGGACATATGCCAAACAGAATCTTAGTTCCTTTACAATCTCTCATTTCTTGTTTCCTCGAATCCCCCGTGAGCAGGCGAGTGGCAGTGGGTGCAATTGAGGGACTCTGGAGAGGCTACTCCTCAGTGTGTCCCAAGGGCTCCACTATCTGCTGGGCCCCAGTAGCTGATACCCAAGCTGGTGGGGGTTCTTCTGTCCTTCTTCTTTGTGCCAAAGGTCAGGCCAGTGAAAACTGTGAGCACAGGTCAGGTATTTAGCAGATTTTCTGGCATGTTATGAAGGTGATTCCTCAGCACATTTTTCCCACTGCTTTTTCCTCCTGTCCTGAGATTGAGGCTGGCCAAAACCCATGATGCCTGGCTTCAGGACCTAATGAAGCTCAGGCTCTGATATCTCATTGCAAAAATTCAGTTAGAGACACAGCGATAGGTAAGAGATGGATTTGTTCAGATCCAGAGAGAAGCAGACTCCATAGGTGTGGGCCATTGCAGAGGGCAAGTGCAATGGTCATGGAATGTGGGGTGGCTAGGTTTTGTGAGCTAGGTAAATTCATATGCTAATGAGTGGGAGGATCATCCCAACCATTGGGGAACCACCCACTCGTCCGTTTTTTGACAATGCCTTGGAACTGACCTGCCATCTGGGTATGTCATTTAGCTTGCAGATTGAGGATCAAGGTTTAGTTGAATTTGACTTGTCATGTTGGACCCATTTGATTTTAATCAGTTTATGTTATGCTCTTGGGCTATGTCATTTTGTCAAAGGTTTTGTCCTGCACCCTTCCCTCCTGTTTCATGCACTTTTCCTGAGCCCCGTCCAGGCCCACAATGTTGCCTCTACAATCTTCTGGAGAGACAACCAGAAAATAGCTGGCCCCTGGGAGGGAAATACTGTATAATATCCAATCCCTCTAGATATTCAAGCCTTCAACTTCCATGTTTCCTACAACATGTACAACAACAGCATCTCTCAGTGAATCTGCTAGGGTGGGAGACAGACACACAATACCTGCTAGAAGTCCATCAGTTGGCATCTCTTCAAAGGCAATTGGACCTCCAGGGATAATGTTTGCCACTTTGGGAGTTAGCCCTGCAGGCCGTTTGGGCCCAAACCCTTACCACCCTTCTCCTAAAGTTGCAAACATGCCTCTGGATCAAATCTCCACTCCACTTTTATGGAACATCTAGTCTGTTGCCTCTTATCAATTTGTTCTTAAGCCAATTACTAACTCCTACAACCAGGACCCTGCCCTCTTCTAGGTAACATTGCTCCACTGCCTAGGTAGCGTTGCTCGGTTGCCTATTATTTAAATGCTTTAATGCCCCTAACAGGACCAGATAACCCACTCCTTTGTCATTACTTCTGTTATTACCTAAAGTGGGTCTATGACAATAAAATATTTACGATTAGAAACACCCTAAGCTGTTCTTATGGAGAACTAGGGGAGCAAATCAATGACTTACACTCTCTCAGAGCAATAAGAGGATAAGGCTTATGGCTGTTTCACCAGGTTCCCATTTTCAGGGCACAGGCTTTGATTGCTTTACATCATAATATCTATCCCATCTGCAGTGAACAAATTGGCAATGAGTTAAAATTACAACCCCTTAATCCTACCCAGCACTGGTCATGCTGGAGACCTTGGGGATGCCCAACTCCAGTCTGGGGGCCCCAGGAGGTCAACCTGCCTTGACCTGCCTAGGGATTTGGTCCTTGAAAGGTTGTTACACCTCAACCTGCTTGGGTATCCACCAGTCCAGGGGTCTCAGGAGGTTGACACTCCTCGACTTGCCCAGGGACCCAATTCTCAGGAGGCCAACATGCCTAGACCTGCCCGTGGATTCAACCTCCAGGAGGCTGTCACATGCCTCAGCTTGCCTGGGGATCTGCCCCCTGACCCGGGGACGCCTGGCTCTCAGGTTGCAATAGTACTTGGTAGGATAAGCTTCAGAAAGACTCACCCCTAAGGAAGTCCACCCATGGAAATAGAAGGAAGCCTATTACTTGTGGGACTGTGCCCAATCTCAGCAATAACTCGGGAGCCCAATAAGAAACCCACTGCATTTCTGGAAAGGCTAAAAGAGGCCATCCACAAGTTTACCAATCTGTACTTACACTCTTACGAGGGACAGGTGATTTTAAAGGACAAATTCCTGTCCCAGTGTGCATCAAACATCAGGATAAAGTTACGATAGCTACAGCAGCAGGACCCTGCTGCCTCTTTAGATGAGATGGTCCAGACAGCCACCAACACCTTTTATAACAGAGAACAGGAGAGGGAGGCCAAGGCCCAGGAAAGAGAGAAAAGGAAAGAGACAAGGCATGCCCAGATGCTGGCCGCCCTTCAGAGAAGCTCTATGGCAAACCCTGAGTCCTTGAAGGACAAGGCACCAGGCAAATGCATAATCTGTAGACAGGCGAGGCATTGGGCCAAAGATGTCCAAACCGTGACAAGCCTCCTAAAACGGCTTGCTACAAATGTCATTTATTGGGACATTGGGCAGCACTCTGCCCCGGGGACCAAAGAGCCTCAAGGTCAAATCCCGCGTCTTCCCTCACGATGGTTCAAGAGGACTGAAGTGGCCCACTCCAGCCAGCCTGCCTGTCACAGATAACCATCATGGGGCTGGAGCCAAGGGTACAACTGGATGTGGCAGGTAGGTCTGCAAATTTCTTGGTTGACACAGGGGCTACCTACTCTGTCCTGACCTCCTACTCCAGAGCCTTTTCCTCCCAAACTTGTACCATTTGGGGTGCTACAGGAAAAACAGTTACTAAAAGATTCACCTGAGCAGTTTGTTGCTGGGATGGACAAACATTTTCCCACCAGTTTCTAGTGGTCCCTGACTGTCCTCCTCCCTTATTGGGAAGAAATCTCTCCCTGCCTTCGAAACCTTGCAGCTACTGCAGTCCTGATAGAAGATGCTTTAAAACTCTCTTCTGGGGACAAAATAACTATTTTACCAGCCACCAAGTGAAACAACTCCTGAATGGGAGAGGCCACTTATGGATATCTGATCAAAGAATCCTCAGATATCAAGTAGTGCTGATGGAATATCCAGGGCTGACTATATTGTGAGGTTCTTAACCCAGCCACCCTCCTGCCTTCCCCCGAGGACTCTCTCCCCTTTCACTCTAGCCTAGAAACCTTGGACCACTGGACAAAACCCCGAGAGGGATTGTCGGAAGATCCTCTGACCAATCCTGAGGAAATCTGGTACACTGATGGAAGCAGCTTTGTCTTGGATGGAAAAAGAAGAGCCGGATGTGCAGTAGTCTCCAATTTTGAGACCATAGAGGCTAAACCTTTGCTACCAGGTATTTCAGCCCAAATAGCTGAGCTGGTAGCCCTGACTTGATCTTTAGAGCTGGGAAAGGGAAAAAAGTCATTTGCGCTGACTCCAAGTATGCCTTTCTTGTGGTACATGCACGTGCTGCTATTTGGAAAGAAAGAGGCCACTTGACCACCTGAGGATGCCCAATCAAATATGGTGATCAAATCCTTAGACTCTTGGAGGCAGTCCATCTGACTGCTGAGGTTTTAGTCTCCCACTGTAAAGAACACCAAAAAGGGAGCACAGAAGGTGCACAAGGGAACCAAGCAGCCGACCAGCAGCTAAGAAAGCAGCATTATAGAACAATGACCTAACGGGGTTGCCACCTTAGTTCCACAAACTAATTTGCCAGAAATTCCTTCATATACTGCAGGTGAGACTCTTAAAGCTAAGAATGAGGGCTTTCAAGAAGATCATATGGGATGATTCCAAAAGGAGAGACTCCTTTTTCAGCCTGGAAACCTCCAATGGAAGTTGGTTAACTCCTTACATGCCACCACTCATTTAGAGGAGAAGGCCCTCCAAAGATTACTAGAAAGATTCTTCAGAAGAACAGTCCTCCAAAAGACTATAATGCAAGTGGTCTCCTCTTGTCTCACTTGACAAATAATCCCCAAGGAGCTCAAAGACCCCAGCTGGCCCAGCCTGTCCTGGGACCTACCCAGGAGAAGACTGGCAAATGGACTTCACCCAGATGCCAGTTTCTCAAAGGTATAAATACATATTAGTCATGATAGATATATTCATAGGATGGACTGAAGGCTTTCCCACCCAGACTGAGAAGGCTGAGGAGGTGGTAAAAAATGTGCTGCATGAAATTATTCCAAGATTTGGTCTGCCCAGGTCATTACAAAGTGATAATGGGACATCATTTACTTCTAAGGTCACCCAAGGGGTCTCTAAAGCGTTGGGCATTACTTATTATCTCCATTGTGCCTGGAGGCCTTAGTCTTCAGGAAAAGTAGAAAGAGCCAACCAATTCTTAAAATCAGTGATAAAAAAGATAACCCAGGAGACTTCCCTGGGATGGAAGGAGGTTTCACCAATAGCTCTCCTCTGCACCCGTGTGGCCCCTAAGGAACAGGTTGGTCTTAGTCCTTATGAGATGCTATATGGGAGACCTTTCGTTTATGTCAATGACCTCTTCCTAGATCCAGAGGTTTAGACCCTCTGGTCTTATACCATGGCCACTGGGCAATTCCAACAGGATATATGCTTGTGAGGTGTCAACTAGGACCCAAAAGATTCTAAAGATTCACCACTATATGCTCCAGGGACTCAAATCCTAATTAAAGTCTGGAAAGACGGGTCCCCAGCGGCTCAACTCCAGCCCACATGGAAGAGCCCCTACTCTGTAATACTTTCTACTCCCACAGCAGTCAAGGTACCAGGACACAACTCCTGGATTCACTACGCATGAGTCAAGCCGTGGAAGGAAACAGAAGATGACACTGAATACACCTGTGAGCCCCTGGGAGATCTCAGATAAGTATTCAGAACTACAAATAAGTGCCATTCTAATGAATACTCCCAAAATTAAGTTTCTGGGGATAAGACTTCTCAGGACAGCTCTAAAGAGCCAACACAGCTTGGAAGGGTTGTACTCCAAAACTGACAGGAGATAGATCTTCTGATCTCTGAACAAGGAGGGACTTGAGCCATCTTTAATGAAATATGTTGTTTCTGGGTAAATAGCTCCAGCTAAGTTAGAGAAAGACTCACTGTCCTCAAGAAAAACATTCAGACTCTACAGGATCTCAAAGAACAAGCTGGAAAGTTCTCGGAGTAGCTACAGTCTCTCTTTGGGGGATCTTCTTGGCAATGGGAATTTGGAGTTGGCTAATGCCCCTACTAGTCTTTGTTATTATCATATTGATGCTGCTTATGATTGCTCCATGTATTATCAATTGTCTAACTCATTTTATGTCTGCCCAGGTCAACAAACTACAGCATGCAATGCCAGCTCAACAAGGATATGTAAAACTATAGCTGACCACAGAAAATATCACTCACCCTTAGATGGACACCACTATAAGGACTCTGAGGCCTGAGACTAGAAACAGTGGGAGGCCCAATGCCCCTCGCTGTCTTAGCTCAGCAGCAAGTAGCCAGAAAGACCTCAATGCCCCTATTCCCAAAGAATTGGGCCTCCCATCTCTTGAGGGGGGAATGTTAGGTAGTTAGAATATGAAAACAGGAGTCCAGCATGGCGGTGGCTAAAAGACAAGGAAGGGGAAAGCCCATGAAAATAGAACAAGTGAAGGTCCAAGGACCAGAGTGAGGACCTCTGGTAAAACAAACAGCACCCCTGGCTAGCCCAGTTTACACAGGGCAGGCCCAGGGGGAGGAGAAAAAAACGTATAGAAAGAGGAGCCAAAGGACGGGGGGTTTCTCCCTCTCTCTCTCCCTCTCTCTCTGTCCTCTTCGTGTCTTTTGGGTCAGCATGCCCACATGTCTCAAGGATGTATTTTCCTTTACTTTCTAAATAAAACTGAGCTGTAACACAGAGCTGTAACACTGATCCGTCACTTCAAATTTTTGTTGTGACAAGACAGAACCAAGGAAATTACACACTCCCCTGACATGTCCAACTCTTGTGACTCCTTGAACTAGGGTAGCTCATCACGTTACTCTGTCCATGGGATTTCCCAGGCAAGAGTACTAGAGTAGGTTCATGAGTAGCTGGGCAAAAACAGTTCTCAGAAAAGGAAATTTTTCTTGAGGCTTAGGAGCCACTTGCTAGGCAATTTTTGTTGAACAAGAGAACTGGAGAGAAAGTTGGAGATTAAGTTCATGTAAGGGTTACAGTGGAAAATGATTTTCAGGGCCTCTCTCATGAAACTTTCTTGAAAATAATGAAAGAAATAATGAGATATTTCTTTATATACTCTAAACTGTTCTTAAATTATAATTACTAAAACATTAAGTGATGAATGCAGGGTTTGCAAAATAAAAGAAGTTGCATTTGAATATGAATAGAAGAATGAGCTTTACAGAGACAGTGTAATTCTGAAGAAACAGAATCATATAGGACCATTTATACAGACAATCGCATAGACAAGGGAATTCACAGTGAGCTCTTTATCTTTGTGGAAGGATTAGTGGGTTAGTTTGGCAAAGTTGGGAATATGAACAGAAAATCAAGAATTCTAACATTCAATTTATACAATTATTTGGTTTAAAACACACAACTTTATGTATTAAATTGTTTATGAAAGTTTTAAAGTTTTGAATGGAGTGTGTATGTGTTAGTCACTCAGTCATGTCCAACTCTTTGCGATCCCATGGACTGTAGCTCTCCAGGCTCCTCTGTCCATGGAATTCTCCAGGCAAGAATACTGGAGTGGATTGCAATTCCCTTCTCCAGGGGATCTTCCCAACCCAGGGATCTAACCTGAGTCTCCCACATTGCAGGTGGATTCTTTACTGTCTGATCTTATTATTTCAGGTTGGGGCCTATATATCTACAAGCACTATCTAAACTTTTAAACTATGTAACACTGCAACTAAATACATATTTAAAACTAATCTGTTTTTATATATCATAAGGGAAATTTATTTAGTCATAGAAATTATTTATGGATAGGAAAAAAATCATCAAACTCTGTTTTTCTACTTTTGTGAAAGTAAATAATTTAGCTATCTGCCATTTAAAATCAATGCTTTGTACTCTTTAAAAGAACCAAAGGTTAAGCTATTTTGCATTTAAATGGCAAGATGTAACTCTTTTACATGATTATGATGCAGCAGAAAAGGTCACTTTAAATAGACAATATAAAAAGTAAATATACTCAAATATAATACCTGATTAGAAAATAGATCTTTAAAGTTAAATGTATTGCAAAAATCCTGTCTGTATTATTCAAATTAGAGTTTGTAAAGTGTCCAGATGTCACAATACCTAAATCTGAAGACCAGTAGTTAAATTTTGGTAGCTTTTTAATTCAAAATTATCAAATATTTGCAATCAGGAATAGCTCGGAGTGGTGAATCCCATAAATCACTTAAATATATCCTAAGGTTCAGATCCTTATTCACTGACCTCAGGGCAACATGTCTGCACATAAAGTTTTCTATCCTTTAGAACAAACAACTTACTGTGTCATTTAATTTTGGTTTTCAGTTTTGTTCTGTTTTGTTTTTTTTAACAAATATTCAGATATCAGTCTCCTATTGAACACTGAATAATCACAAATTTTGAGTAGATTTGAGTAGACCATTATTTATCTTTTTGTCAGTCATTTTATTTAAATAATACTGAACAAAGAAAAACATATTTATATGGTAAACACAAACTCAATAGCTGCACAAGTGAATATAAAAAGCAGTATTTGTTTATTTCTTATGCTTTAGAATTTTGAAATATGAAACAAAAAGCAAATTGGTCTTATGGAAAGTCACACAAGACAAGATGAGAAGATGGAAGCTGATTTTGCACCAGCACTATTGTAAGTCATGTCACATACACAATTGAATGAGTTAAACTATTTATGGTCCTTAATGCTATTTCCTCACATATTAGGTTCCCAGAAAATCTCCCTATAGATACTTTTTGCCCTTTGATGATATAAAACATAAAGTAATAACACATGCTTAAATATATTAAATAACGCCTGCAGTAAGTGGTGGCAAGTAAATGGACTTGAAAAAACTAGCTAAAATAATTTAGATTAAAATATACACCTGCTGTTTTCTAAGATGCATTTTTCATATAGTCATTTTCCGTACTGCAGGCTGAAGTTTAGAAAATAGTTATAAGTACCAATTTATTGACTTCTGGTCAGCCTAGAGCTACTCTAAGGTAGGAGCTAGAAAAATTCTGATAAAAAGTCAGTAAGAAAGGAAATATGAATTTTTAGTGCTTGAAAATCAAAATTTCTGAAATTCTAGTCTTACATAAGTTTTAAATATCATGTATATGCTTGCTGAAATATATTCCAACATATAAAATGTGTTCTAATATCTTCTTCTTTTGCAAAGTTATCTGCTAAATGAGCCTTCTTATATCCTTTGGTCAAGGAAATCTATTTAAATATAGAATTGTGTTGTGTCAAGTTCCATACTTAATACTTTGTTTTTTTATTAAATAGGATATATAATAATAATATCTATAATATATTAAATGCTTATTGAATACATGCCAGCCACAATTGTTATTCGTTCTTTTTTATGTTAATTTCATGTATGCCATACCAATGACAAATACCATTATTAACATTTCACCAATGGGAAAATTACATACAAGGCCACATAGCATGAGGAACCAAAACAAAGATCTGAACCCAGTACTATTTGAAATGATTACTCTTACACTGTCTAACAATAACAACAACAAAATGCCCAAACTCAGGTGGCTTCACTGGTAAATTATATCAAATATTTAAAGAATAATTAATACCATTCCTTCCAAATCTATTCCTGAAAGGAAAGAAAAAATAATCTCTTATACACAGATATTTTCAACAGTATTATCCATGATAACCAAAAGGTGGAAAAACCCAAATGTTCATAAACTAATGATTAAACAATATGTAACTTATGAAAAAAATGAAATATTGTTAGGCTATAATAATGAATGCTGATGAAAATATGTAACCTTATTCTAAGTGGAAAAAATTCACCGACAAATGGCCACCTACCATATTAATCCATTTGTATGAACTCTTCAGAATAGACGAATCTATTGAGACAGGGATTAATTTACTTGTTGTCTAGTAGGAGGGAATGGAGACTACTTAATGGAAACAGAGCTTCCTTTTGGGGTGATAAAAATGTTCTAAAATTATATTGTGATGATGCTCATACATTTGTGTGAATATACACACAAAAAAATGAACTCTGCACCATTTAAATTGGGTGAATTTCTTCAAAGTGAATTAGATATCAATATAATTAAACCAAAAAGTAAAGCAACCTCTTTTCATAGACAATATTATTTTGACAATAGAAAATTTTAATGTATCTATAAAGTGTGTTATAACTAATAATTAAATTTAGAGAAAGATAATCACCATCACTATTAGGAAAATGCAGATTAAAATCACAATGAGATAATGTTGCACACTTATTATAATGGTTAAAATTAAATAGGTGAAACCTACCAAATGTTAGAGAGGATGTGGAGCAAGTCAATCTTTAATACATTGCTGGTAGGAATGTAATATGATACAACTACTTTGGAATATATATTTTTTAATGTTAAATACGTATATACTATAAAATGCTGCCATAGTGTATACACTCAAGATAAAAGAAAGCTAATGTCCTTAAAATAATTTTATACAAAGTTTATAGTATTTTTGCAAAAGTCAAAAATTGGGAAAAATTAAAATATCCATAAACAAATGGATAGGTTAAAAGTCATATCTAAACAGTGAAATACTCTTGAACTATTAATATCCGTAACAACACAGATGACTCTCAAAATATACAAAAGAAGTAGAAATAAGTCAGGCAAAAAAGATCATAAATTATATGATTCAGTTATATAAAATGCTAGAAAATATTAACTTATCTGTAGTGCCATAAAACAGATATGTGTTTGCTTTGAAATGGACAGGAAGGATGAGAGATGAACACGGAGCACAAGGAATTTGGGGGGATGGTTTTGTTCATTCTCCTGATTCTAGTGATGGCTTTGCAACTTATACACATATCAAAATGTAGGAAAATTTACACTCTATACTCAACATATTGTGTGTTAAATCATGCTTCAATAAAGTATTTAAAAAGCATGAAAGTATGCCACAATAAACCTGTTAAAAAAAAACTTACAGTGGGAAGATATAGGTGGAGAAGGTCCTTAAAAAACAAACAAACAAAAAATCTAACAATACAAAATGTCTTTGTAGACACAGCATTTAGAACATTCATACATTTATAACTCTAAATGGTACAATTAAAGATAACCATTTGACATTTCTTTCAAAACTAGTCATTTTCCTGGTATATGATTCAACATTTAAATAAATATTAGGTATTTATCCAAAGGCAGGAAAACATGTGTCTTTAAAAGAAAATACTGAGAAAGATTTATAGTAGTCTTAGTACTAGCCAAAGTATTAAAAATAATTCCAATAATCAACAAAAAAGTAATGAAACTTTGACATATTTATAGAATAGAATAGTACCCAACAATTTAAAAAAGGAACTGCAGATAAACACAATAGTATAACGATTCTCAAAAATATTAAATGAAGCCAGAACATCATATGAAATACAATAAAAGCACAACAAATCTATGCTTTGTTTTGGAATGGAATAGGGATTTGAATGGGAGGGTATAATAATGAGTTTTCTGGGGTGATAGATTTGTTCTGTACCCTGTCTGGTGTGCAGGTTACAAGGATTTTTGCAATTTTCAAAATTCAATGAATTAACCACTTAAGGTTACCATATTTTATTTTATGCAAATTGTATCTCCATTTAAAAGAATTATAACTATATATACTATATAAAGTTAACTGTATGTATTCAAGTATATGAGGCTTCCCTGGTGGCTCAGTGGTAAAGAATTCACCTGCCAGTGCAAGAGACATGGGTTCAGTCCCTGGGTCAGGAAGATCCTCTGAAGAAGGAAATGGCAACCCACTCCTGTGTTCTTACCTGGAGAATTCCATGGACAGAGGAGCCTAGCGGGCTATGGTCCACGGGTTTGCAAAAGAGTCAGACACAACTTGATGACTAAACAACAACAAAATGCAAATATATACTAATATTTCTTAACTTTTATTTTGAGCAGAAACTTGGCCATTGTAGAAAGACACCTCAATCTATTCACTCTGCAGCCCTTCCTTTTCTCTTAGTTTCATCTATATTTTGGACTTCAAATGTTTCACTGCACCAGTTTCAAAGACCCTTCCACTACTACGTTGTTTCTTTGTTACTGCAGAAGCACTACAATTATTCTTTTCCTGTGCCATTCTAGGTCTTGGAAATTTCTGTGAAGCTAAGACTTTTTCTAAATATGCCGCACAGCTGTTTCTCTCCTCTGGGTCTGCTAGTTCTTTCAGGTTTTGATCAGGAAATTGAGCATATATCTTTTCTGGATACAGATGAACAAACGTATTTACCAGGTTACTTCCCTGAAACATAAATCATGAAGCCAGCTTCATGTTTCCTCACCTTGTAAGCCACCCCTCTTCCAAACATACACAGATACACACAAATTTATATTCTCCTTAAGATGGTCATAATGACTACCTTAATCCATTTTGACTTCTGTAACAAAATACAATGGACTGGGTGGCTTATAAACAATGGGATTTTTTTTTTTTCTCTCACAGTTCTGGAGACTGGAAAGTCCGAGATACAAGAGGCCGGAAAATTTAATGTCTGATGAGAGCCCGCTTTCTGGTTCATAGAGAGCAGTCTTTTTGTTGTGTCCTCATATGGCAGAAGGGAAAAGTGATCTCTCTGGGGTCTGTTTGCTGTTTGGTCGCTAAGTCATGTCCTACTCTTTGTGACCCCCGGGGACTGTAGTCCACCAGGTTCCAGTCTATAACAATGGTTTTCCTTCATCCACAAAAAAAAAAAAAATAACAATTTTTTACTGCCATGCCAGTGAGTTGGACATTACCTCTTATTCATTATATTTTGCCTAAAACCTTTCTGTCTGCCATGAACCCTTTCCATTTTCTGACTGAAAATTAGATGGCATCTAAAAATGTCAATAAGTGACTCATGTTTTTCTTTGATTGAACTGTCATACACCTCCATAAAACACTGAGCACTGGCTGCTCAGAAATAAGAAAAATGTTAAAAGAAGAATGTAAAATCATTCCTCTCCCACAGTCGTATGTAATGGTTTCCCAGAAATATTTCCTGTGTTCCAGAATTCATTCCCAAGAGACTACTCACTGCTTACCAGACCTCTACATACATTTTTCAATATATTATTGATTGGATGATTGTTTTTGATTTATTTCAAATTACCATGTTCAAAACTCCATTCAATATTCTAGAAAATCATTAACTGATTTTGCTTAACTTCCATTCATTTATTCTTATTCTTATTTTCACTGTTTTGGTCAAGTAGTGATTCTCTCTGACTTAAATTGAATCCAAAGCTACTAGATTTCTCTCTTGTTATGACTGTTACAGTATCATTCTCACACCACCACAATTTGTAATCTGTCCTCTCCGTATTTAAAACCTTATGGTTCTTTGGAGATGCCATACCCATCCATCTCCTCTGGAACTTGACATATTCAATTCCTTCTACACAGAATGTTCTTTCCTTCTCTCATTGACTCTGCTAATTTTTTAGTCTCATCTTAGAGATCACTTTCACTATAAAGTTTTCCTAGATTATATATCCTATCTATGGGTTGCTTCATCCTCTTGAACTAAGGCCTATAATAGTTCTTATAATATTGCACTTTAATTACATACTTACTTATCTGTCTCTCCCATGAGAAACATGAGGGCATTTTTTGTAGTATTCCTAATATTTTAAAATGACATCCATAATTAATGTTTCACAATATTTGTTGAAGGAATGAATAAGAAAAATACTATTAATAAATGGGTATAGAAGTTAGAATTCAAGGTTATTTATGTCATATAGACTTCAATAACTATAATACTGTATATTAAGGTAAAACATGACTGTGCTTTTCTCTGAATATATTGAAAGACAAGTTAAGTATTTGCTTTATATAAATGCACTTTTAACCTTGTCTAATCACTTAGGTAGATGGTAGAGATTTTTGACAATTTAACATGGAGAATTTCATGTTTAAATTTATAGATTATTTTCTATCAAGGACTGAGGATATCGGGGTGTTCTGTTACAAGGAGACACCATATGGACCACTTGAGGAGGATTGATAAAATTTACCATTATACCTGCTGGCTCAGTGGTAAAGAATCTGCCTGCAATGCAGGAGACACAAGTTTAATCCCTGGGTTGGGAGGATCACCTGGAGAAGGAAATGGCAACCCACTCCAGTATTCTCGCCTGAGAAATTTCATGGACAGAGGAGCCTGGCAAGCTACTCTCCATGGTGTCACAAGAGTCGGTCACAACTTAATGACTATACTACCACCAACACATCCAGAATATAGTGTGAAGCCCCCCTTCCCACACCTAAAAATGTATATAATTAGAGAGTGCCTTACAAGTTATCCATAAAAAAATGTAAATACTATTCTCACAAACTTTTTACTATATAGATTCAACTAATTGAATTCTTTTCATGTCAGTTAAATTATTGTTAAATGTAAAACAGGATTTGACATAGTTGTTTGAGACCTGTCATTCAGAGTTTAGTTGGATAATTTTATATTGGCAACAAAATAACTTTGGTACAGATTTAGCCAAATAAAAGTATGTTGGCTTTTTTTTTTTAACTGCCATGACTGAATTTTGCCTTTGATTTCATGACCTAAGGCAAACCTCTCATTTTGCATATTTACCATAGGGTTGATGGATGAACAGATGGATCAAGTACACCATGGGGGGGTCCTATCAGCTGTCTCCAGTTCTCTGAATGGTGATGGGATGAGTGAACATGTTTCATGAAAATGAAAATGTTAGAGTTCTGTGCATCCAAGTTAAACAATGCCTTATTCTATCTCTTCAGAAGTTAACTTTAAGAACTCCTACTGCAAATTCTTATACTTCAGTGTACTTCTAAATACATCATTAGTCCTCTTTTGTATGTAATCATGTATAGAGGAAAAACATCTCAGAATAACTAAATGTCATGTGGATGTATGCCAGCTATTTATTTAAAAGTTTTAAATGTCTGAATAGAGGGTTGACACTGAATGACTTAATTATCCTAATTATTGATTTGAACCTTTAAAATATCACGGCAATCAGCAATAAGAAACTGAGACTACTTATTGCTCTTAATGTATTCACCTGTTATCAAGCTTTGATTGGGCAAAACGAATCAACAGAACTAAGTTTAACTTTTGTCATAACTGGAATTAACAGTCTCACAAACTCCTTCTGTCATTAATGCCAAGGCCAGTCTTCACTTTTAAAACTAAAATTACGAATTTACAAAACCACTTCCAGGGACAATATTATCATAGTATAGAACACACAAAAACTTAATTTTATGTATTTTATAACTATGCCTTAGTCCCTATATCAGTTTGTTTCCATTCTTTCTTACAATTTATATACATTTTTCTTATATATTATTTCATGTTCATATCAAATGCATAATACTTACGATATGTATATTTGTAAGTATATAATTTGGTAATTTTTAACATAGTCACATATAGATGGTATAAAACGTGTGAGTAAGCAATAATCATAGTCTTTCAAAAAGGTTAGAAATTACGAAGAAAGAGTACTGGGTCCAAGCAAACCTGAGTTCTATATTGTTCTGCCACTTGTGCTGCAGTCCATGAGGTCGCAAAGAGTCGGACACAACTGAGCAACTGAACTGAATTGATGCTGAAGCTCCAATAACTTGGCCACCTGCTGTGAAGAACTGACTCATTGGGAAAGACCCTGATGCTGGGAAAGATTGAAGGCAGGAAGAGAAAAGGATGACAGAGGATGAGATGGTTGGATGGCATCACCGACTCGATGGACATGAGTTTGAGCAAGCCCCCAGGAGTTGGTGATGGACAGGGAAGCCTGCTGTGCTGCAGTCCATGGGTTCGCAAAGAGTCGGACATGACTAAGCTACTGAACTGAATTGCCACTTAATGCCTATGACCATAAGCAAGTTACTTGACACGTACATATGTGAACATATGTGTGTATACAGGTGTAGATGAAGATGTAGCTATAAATAGGGGTATGATATAGAATGGGCTTCCTAGGTGGCACAGTGGTAAAGAATCCACCTGCCAATGCAGGAGATGCAAGAGATTCGAATTCAATCCTGAGTTGGGAAGATCCCCTGGAGGAGGAAATGGCAACCCACTTCAGTATTCTTGCCTGGTAAATTCCATGGACAGAGGAGCCTGGCAGGTTTCATGGAGTTGAAAAGATTTGGACATGACCGAGCAACTGAGCACACATATCACGCACACATAGATATAAATATAGATAGAATGGAGATATACCAATATAATCTCCTCTGTAAACTTATGTTCTACTCACTTATTTATAGTTGGTGTTATAGTGTTTCTAGTTCTGCCCTTCCCAGATATATTGTAGAAATTTGTCTGAAACTCATGGGAACCCTACTTGTCGCAACAATATGCTGCCATTCACGTTAGACCAGAAGATTTAAACATTCCTCATGATCAGATTGTTAAAGAAAATAAACAACTGATCAAACAAGTAAATAACTTTTGGCCTTTTCTATACATTTTCCATCACCAGGACTAGTTAGGTACACTTGCTTCTTGATTTTCCTAACTGGTTAATTTTTCACTGGGTATACAGAAGTGTCTGTGGCACACCAAGAACTAGCCTTGCTTTGTTCTGCCTCAAATAATCTTATCAGAAAAGATTCATCTAAAACAAGGAAATGTGATCATTCACATGACTTGTGGAATAGTCTTGCATGCATTTAGTTTTCTGACCTTGTTATCTAGAAACAAATTTGTTGATGTGGAAAGAGATTTGCTTCTAACATCATCATGGGAAGACTCTGTTATTGATGTTTACATTTTCTGATCATAAGGGCTGATCATTTTGTGGGTAGGATAGCTAGTACCAGAGATACATATGAGTATCTAGAGATCTCAGTTGTATGTGACTGGTTTGTGGGGAGAGAGAGAGAGGTTCAGTTCAGTTCAGTCACTCAGTCCTGTCCAACTCTTTGCGACCCCATGGACTGCTGCCTCTGCCCAGCATCTTGAGTATTGTAATGCATATTGAAAACCCAAGAAAAAATCAAAATTCACAATTCAAAGTACAGTTTCTACAGAATGCATGTCATTTTTGCACCATCATAAAGCTGGGAAACCTTGAGTCAAACCAGATTAAGACAGAGATTATCTGTACTTTAAAAACATCTCCCTAACAACAGGAACCCTTTTCTTTTTACCTTGACTCATATAATCATTTTTTGGTGATTTTAAAATTTGCACAAAATGTCAATTCAACAATCTGTTCTCTCAGTTCCTTGACCAACCCAACTTCAGATATCATGTGTTTCATCTGACTTCAAGCAACCATTCTCACTGGCATGCCATAGGCTTATGCTGTTACATTTTTCACATTACCTGTAAAACAATTTCACATATCCTAATAAGTGAACAATTTACACTAGGAGACTAACTACACATGTAGCTGAATAATTATCCTAAGTCCCCTTGATATTTTCCACATCCTCTAAAACCTATCAACAAAACATCTTATAATTACATGTTCCATCTATCACCCTTGTGTCTATAGCAAATCATCTAAAAAAACTGTATCATCTGTTCATACTCTTGGTCCCTGAACCTGGGTCACTAATCAGCTGAGTGTTATATATTTTCAAAATCTGTCTCTGCTCTATGGAATGTAGCCCTCTCAATGCCTCCTCCACCCTACATGGAGAAACTTCTTGATTCCCAGGGAGCTGAAAGTCATACATTTTTCCACCTTCAGTCCTTTTACATCCACTCCTTTGTTTTTGATTCTCATAGATCTGAAACAGGGTCTTATGAAAATGCCGTCTTAATTGTGCTTACTCATCTCACTACCGTTCTGAGCCATTTTTATTTCTTTCTCAAAATTCTAATTGTCAGAATGGGTTACTTCCAGTGCCCGCCAACATGCTTTATTCCTTGCATCTGTTTTTGCCCTGATTTTTCAGGGCTGTATTTGATCTAGATGAGTATCCTTACATTCGTATTTTCTTTGCTTGTTGTTCCCATTGATTTGGTGCATACCTGGCATCACTGTGCTTTCTCTTTGTTTCCTCCTTTTTTTTTTGGTGCCCTTCAATGATAGGAAAATATCCTTTTTTGTATTCACCTTTGCTTTCTAGACATATCTTTGTCTGTATCAATATCCATATATATATATATATATATGTTTTTTCCTAAATACAGTGAGTCTAAATTCTCTATCTCAATTTCTGACATCATCAACAGCGGGTTGATGTTTTTTCTCATCTCAGCATAATTTTAAGCTCCCTTATACACTGTTTCCTTTCAGATCTCAGTGGACCATTTTATCTTCTACCTCAGAGAGAAAAGAGAAGTTAGAAGTTAAGTGACAGCAAGTAATTGAATCTTTGCTTTACTCTATTTTAAAACTTTTCACTTCAATTTTCTTTCTTACTCTTGGTCATTCCTTTCCCAGAGTAGGCGAAGTTCCTTTTCATTTACCCTAGTGATTTATCATACGTATTTTTTCTTATGTCAAAACATACTTATTAGAAACTTGTAAAAACAGCAACGTATAAAAAAATAAAATGAATAAGCATCTCTGCCAACCTGAAAATAACTGATATTTACAATTTTATCAGTTTCTTTACAGGGCTTACTAAAATACCTTTTTCAATAGTAAATTTAATTAAAAGCTTTATACATGCTTTTCTGTCCTGTTATTGTCATTTAAGATAATTGTCTTACGCTCTAGAGACCATTCAGTCTGGTCAGACTTGCTTCGCTTATTCATTTCACTGTTTAATCTTCACCAGAGCCCTGTGGGATAACTACCATACATGAGAGTTTTGAGGTTCAGTGAGGGAAGTGTTTTAGAATTAGCAGAACTAGCATTCAGAGTCTAGATCTCACAACTGGATCAGCACTCTTTCCACTATTCCATACAAAACAAATGCCAAGATATATTGGGCAGGGGGGTTCATGGGAAAAGAAACAGGAAAACTACAAACCAGGAAATTGTTGGGAAATGAATGGTCAGAGCTGAGCTCAAGAATCAATGTATGACATAGTTGACACAGGGTATGACACTGGAAACAAAGGATGGAACATCAACAGTTTAATATATCACTGCTAATGGAGTGAAATAAATTGTCTTTTTGTGGTACCTTATAAAATTTGTGCGTGTGTGTGTGTGTGTGTGTGTGTGTGTATGCCATCATGTAGCAATTGCCAATTGCCAGTTTGAGTCAGTAATCGGAAATACAAGTGATAGGTCAAGTGACTGTATATGAGATAAGTAGTAAGAAAGTCTCGGAGAAGGCAATGGCACCCCACTCCAGTACTCTTGCCTGGAAAATACCATGGACGGAGGAGCCTGGTAGGCTACAGTCCATGGGGTTGCTAAGAGTCGAACACGACTGAGTGACTTCACTCTCACTTTTCCCTTTCATGCATTGGAGAAGGAAATGGCAACCCACTCCAGTGTTCTTGCCTGGAGAATCCCATGGATGAAGGAGCCTGGTGGGCTGCCGTCTATGGGGTCGCACAGAGTCAGACAAAACTGAAGCGACTTAGCAGCAGCAGCAGCAGCAGTAAGAAAGTCTAACAGAAAAACAACTTCCCTCATCAACCTCTATACAAATACTCCTGGAAATAGCACTATCGTTATCACTCTCCCATCTTCTCTCCGTGTCTCCCTCCTATATCTTGTCCTGGAAAAGTACCCTTATTTGTGCTCTTTTTTGGAGGTGTGTTTGTATATATTGATACAAACTTTATAATGTAAACTAAAGCTCCAATATTCCATAATTAACTCTTTCAAATATTAATATCGCTAAATCCAAAGCACTGAGGTAGAAATTCAGCTTTTATTTTCTAAATCAAGTGTCCAGGATTCCAGATACCATGGAGCCACAGAAATTGAGCAGATGGTACTTTGCAATTAATAGGAATTTAAAAGTTAAATGCTGAGTGTATAATAGCATTTGCTTTGCTTATTATTAGGTATTGAATTTTATTCAGGTACTGCTTTAAAAAAAAAATACTCTACAATCTGCTACCTTTGACCATACAGGAGATTAGGAAATTGGGAAGTTATTGAGTGAGGAGATCCAACAAAATTACAATTACAGAAACCTCTGAATGCTGCATGTAATTGAATTTGTCCACAAGCCGAAAATCAATGCAGTCATCCAGAAACACACCAAATGTGACATTTGGCTTTTTCTGCTTTATCAAGCCTAATTGATGTTAGAGGAAATAAAGGAGAGAAATAGGCAGTCTTATACTAGGAGTCTCTGTTCAGTTCAGTTCAGTCGCTCAGTCATGTCCGATTCTTTGCGACTCCATGAACTACAGCAGACCGGGCTTCCCTGTCCATCACCAACTCCCAGAGCTTACTCAAACTCATCGCCATCGAGTCGGTGATGCCATCCAACCATCTCATCCTCTGTCGTCCCCTTTTCCTCCCGCCTTCAATCTTTCCCAGCATCAGGATCTTTTTAATAGAGTCAGGTCTTCGCATCAGGTGGCCAAAGTATTGGAGTTTCAGCTTTAGCATCAGTCCTTCCAATGAAGATTCAGGACTGATTTCTTTAGGATGGACTGGTTGGATATCCTTGCAGTCCAAAGGACTCTCAAGAGTCTTCAAGGAGTCTCTGAAGATATAGCAGATTGTCATTCACAAGAGCTAAGGGCAGTTCATAATTCTGAATGTACATTGATGTTAGCAAGTGAGACTAACTCCAGCTCTTAAAATTTCTCCCTGACTTCCTATGGGGAGTGATAAAAGGAGGACATCTATGTAGAGGTTGAACATTGATATAAGATTGCTTTTTAAAAAATGAATTTATTTTTAATGGAAGATAATTGCATTATAGTATTGTGTTGGCTTCTTCCATACAACAACATGAATCAGCCATATGTACATATACAATGCCTCTCTCTTTAACCTCCCTACCCCCAAACCCACCCCATTCCACTCCTCCAAGCTGCTTTGGGACTAAAAATTTTTTTAAATATGTGATGATAGCTAAACGATTAATATAAAAGGGTTTTTTAAAACATATTTTTAAAGATTTAAAGATATGTTGACATCTCTATTACAACAAAATAACTATTTTTAATAATCTAAAAATAATATCAAAAAGTCATAACATCTTATTTCTTTGCTTTGTCAATATAATACTTCTGTTCATTTCCTACCCAAATAGATCATTACTCTATACACACATATCTACTCGTGTATAGTCATACATTTCCACATTGTACCAATGCTAAAAGTCTATTTTATCCAGTTCACCAAGCTGGCTGTTCCCTCAGAAACAACCTCCTTTGTTTAACAGCAATCTAATTTTCAGATGAGGTGTTCTAGAGAGCATTTTCTCAGTCTTTCAGACATATATGTAAGGGATATAACCAAGTCTCCTTGCAAATGTTTCTTTTTAATATCAATTTTACTTTTTTTTTCAACCACCCCCCCACAGAATTTTAATAAAATATAAGATCAGCCTTTCTGAGAACATACATCTGTATCAACAGAAGTAGCTTAAAAGACTTCTTGAGGCAAAAATCTGCCATATTATCACTGCTTATAAATTTCATAATGCAACTGAATGAATTAATAGCCTAGAAATTTACTAAAATCTTACTCATGTTGTTTATATCTATTGCTGTCAAAGCCCCAGAGATTCTTACTTGGAAGAAACAAGATGCTCACAAGTTCCTTCTTTAGGGATTCCGTATATCATGCTGTAATGTAGAGAAGTGTGTTGTTAAGGAACCTGCAGCTGAAACTACACAGGAACATGATGAACAAACTCAAATGATAACTTTCTGGAACCTGTGGAATTTGAAATGTAACTCCTAAGACTCACTTTTTTAGCTTTCTAATACTAATCAGGTCTTAGGAGCATGAAAAGGTTTAGACGTATCTTCAAGGTAGATGTACAATTCAATTCATTACAACATGTAAATGGCATGCACTCTAATTGCAAAGTAATAGATAACACTGAACATGCCATTTACATGTAATGATGCATTGGTTTATTTAAAAAGAAGGTATATATTGAACAAAAATTAAAGACTAATCCTCATCTCTTACATCTCCTGCATTGGCAGGTGGGTTCTTTACCACTAGTGCCACTTGGGAAGTCCTATTTTTATAAATATAAACCCTAAGCCTGTGTTTATTTTTAAGTAAATGATTTCATGGCTAAGATATGTTGGTTAAAAAATTGGTACCCATGAAATAATTCCATTTTTCTTAATAACTTGATAAATAGACTGCTTTTAGAGCAACTTTAGGTTCATAGTAAACTTGAGCAGAATATACAGGAATCCCCATACACCCACTGGCTCCTTGGGTTCTCTATTCTGTTCAGTTGGTTAATTGATCTACTCTTTTGTGAGCACTGCAACGTCTTGATCACTTCTACTTTGAAGTAAGTCTTGAAGTTAGGTATCATGAGCCCTCCAACTTTGTTCTCCTTTAGTATCAAGTTATTAGTCTGAGTCTTTTGTCTCTACATACAACATTAGTATCAGTTTTTCATATTCTACAAAATAAATTGCCAGGATCTTGAGTAGGATTGCATTGATTTTATAGATCATGTTAGGAATAAAAGACATCTTGACAATGTTGAGTCTTTTATGTATGAATATGGAATATCTATTTATTTAGTCATCAGTTTTGTAGCTTTCCACACATAGATCTTGAACGTATACTTTGTTAGATTTGTGAAATGTTTCATTTTGGGGGGTTAATGTAAATGGTATCATGATTTTTACTTCAAATTGACTTATTCACTGATGGTATGTAAGAAAGTAATTAGTTTTTATATATTAATCTTATATCCTGCAAAATTTCTATGTAACTAATTAGGAGCTTTATTGAGAATCTTTTCAGGTTCAACATAGATAATCACATTCTATCTGCAAACAAAGGCAATTTTATTCCTACCTTCTCAAATATATCAATATGAACATGAGTCTCCTGCATTGCAAGCGGATTCTTTACCGTCTGAGCCACCAGGGAAGCCCCATATTTGGATTCATATCTAACATGTTTGTTACTGTTTCTGTTTATTGCCCTTTTTCTTCTTATGTTTGCATTCCATTCTTTTCTTTGCCATTTTTGGCTTTAATTGATCATTTTATTTGATTCTGTTTGCAGTTCCTTTTCAGCATACCAATTATTCCTCTTTTTTTTTAACCCTGGAGTTTGCCCTAGAATTTTCAATATAAAGCTAATAAAAGTTCATTTTTAAATAACACTGTACCAGTTAACAGAAAGTTCAAGTACTTGTAATAACAATATTCCAAATTCTTTCTTCTCACTTGTAAGATTTATGTCATTCATTTCACTTACACATAACTATAATCATCAAATACATTTTTGCTATTTTTATTTTGAATAAAATTGTATTGGCTAGATCAATTCAGAATAATAAAGTTTTGATGTTTCCTTCACTTACTCCTTCTCTAATTGTCTTTCTTTCTTGATGTAGAACTGAATTTTAGCCTTACTTCCCTTCTTTCTAAAGAACTTCTTTTAATTTTTTTTCAAGATAAGCTTACTGACCACACATTCCCTCAATTTTTGTTTGTCTTAGAAAATATTTATTTAACCTACATTTTAGGAAGATAATTTTATGATATAAAATTCAAGGTTGGTGTTTTTTTTTTTCTCAACACTTTAAAAATTTCACCCCACACTCTATTCTTTCTTGAATGATTTCTGAAGAGATGTCAATATAATTCTTCTCTTTTTCCTTCATAGATGAGCTATTTTTCCCTGGTCTTCTCCAAGACTAGAGAAGATTCTTATAAAGATTCTTCATCTTTGATTTCTGCAGTTTGAATATGGCATGCCTTAGTGTAGATTTTCTTTTGGTATGGATCTTTCCTAGTATTATCTGAGACTCCTCTGTCTATAGTCTGGTGTCCAATATTAATTTGTGGAAATTCCCCATCATTATTGCTTCAAATTTTCCCTCTTTTCCTTTTTCCCTTCCTTCTCCTGGTTTTCTCATTATGTGTATGTAATACATTTGTGTTTGTTCCACAGTTCTTGGATAGTCTATTTCATTTATTGCAGTATTTTTTTTCCTCTTTGTGTTCCATTTTGGAAGTTTCTATTAACAGATCCTCAAGCTCATAGATGTTTTTCCTCATCCATGTTCAGTATACCAGTAAGCCCATCAAAAGCATTCTTCTTTTCTGTTACAGTGATTTTGAGTACCAACTTTTCTTTCTGATTCTTTCTCAGACTTTCCATCTCTCTGCTTTATTACCCATATGCTGTCTACTTGAATGCTGTCTACTTTTTCCACTAGAGCTATTAGCATATTAATCATATAATTTTATTTTTTTTCAAATTCCCAGTCTGATAATTCCAACATCCTTTCTTTATCTGAGTATGCTTCTGATGTTTAGCTTTCTCTCTCTCTTCAGACTGTACTTTTCACCTTTTGTTGTATCTCGTAACTTTTTTTTTTCTGGATAACTAGACAAAGTATACTGGATAAAGGCATTGCTATAAATAGGCTTTTGGTAATGTGGTAAGGTGTGGAGTGAGGAGAAAAGTTATATAGACCAATTATTAGGTCTCAGTCTCTTAGTATGCCTATGCCCCATAGGCTGTGAGCTTCACAATGTAACTCAGGGTTTTTTTCCTGCTTTAAGTAGGACAGAATGACTGGAGGTGTCTAAAGTTAGATATTTTCCTTTGCTCACATGGAAGGCTAGTGTGAGGTGAAATTGGGTATTATTTTCCCTCTAGGTCAGTTAGGTTCTGTTAAAATTCCAACACGTTAGGCTTTGGTAAACAGTTACTTTTGAGAGCAGGCCTTATTATGAACAGAATGGTCTTATGTATTTCAAGATGGCTACTTCAAAAAAAAAAAAAGGTTACTTCCTTCCTCTGCAGGATTTTTATCTAATATTCACTGAGAGACCCTGTAGAACTCCAGGAGATAAAAATCACATAAGGAATCCCTATGATTTGTTTCCCTTGAAATGATTTTTTTTTTTTTTAGATTTTTATTGGAATGTAGTTGATTTACAATGTTGTGTTAGTTTTTGCTATATGCAAAAGAAACAAAGCAGTTATACATATCTGTATAGCCAATCTTTTTTAGATTCTTTTCCCATATAGGCCATTATAGAATATTGAGTAGAGTCCCCTGTGCTATTCAGTAGGTCCTTATTAGCTATTTATTTTAAATATAATAGTATGTATATGTTAATCCCAATACCCAGTTTATCCTTCTCCCCTCTACTTTCCCCTATTGGTAACCATAAGTTTGTTGTCTACATCTGTGATTCTATTTATGTTTTATAAATAAATTCATTGGTACCACCTTTTTTAGATTTCATATATAGGTAATGTCATATATTTGTCTTTTTCCCTTGGAGTTTTAAACTCACATATTTTTCCACACTGAGCCTGCAGCAATTCCTTAGTTACAATTCAGGTTTTTCTGTTACTGGCATGGGTTCCTAAGGATATGTATGCTTGGGGATTTCTGCTATACTAAGTTGTGATTTTCTTCTGCATCTGCCCATCTGTCACTTTAATGTTGAGACCAGCCATTTGCTGTGACATCACTGCTCTAATGTATTTACAGAGTTGTTGAGTTTTCAGATGTTAAGCCCTATACTTTTGAGGACAAAGTATCCACATCTAAGATCCTTATGTGTTGGACTTGAAATGTGAAGTAATAAGTTGTTTTGTTGCTTTGCCTTTTTCTCATTTATCTATTTACTTCTTTGAAAGTTATTTGTTTACATGCTTTATGTAACTAAAATTAGACCTTTGTTTTATTCTTAAATTTACTTGTTAGTTTATATGTATTTTTTTCCCTCAAGATTTTAAAGCTTCAAAGAATTTTTCTTATTAAGTATTCCATAGACTACATTTTAATTGATTCTTTGTGAAAAATAAAGCAATAACAAGTTTTAATTAAAATTGAAACTTAAATACAAAATTAATGATTGATGCTATTTAAAGAACCCCACTACTTCTAGTAAATGTTTTATAAGCTGCACATGCACCATACCATCTTGTTGGTCTCTTATTTTATCCATTTTATTTTATTTTAATGCTTATGCAATGTGTATATTATCTTTGTTATCATTTATATTTAAATTTGTTAAACTACTGTTTGAATCTAGGTCCACGCAAGAAGAAATTTCACTCAGATTATTAATTAAAGAAGTACTAGTAAGGAATCACTTATAAAAGTATGGCTATCTTAAAAGACCAAATAAAGGAAGATAAAATATCCAAGAATTAGCAATGTCAGGAAGTGGCAAAGTCCCAGAAAAATAGGGAAATAGCATTAGTGGGGTAATGTGAGAGTAGAAAAAGTACATCAGTCTGAATCTGGGGTATGGAAGAATTCAGCTTCTTCAAGGAAAGCACTAAGGGAAACACCTATCTCTTTCTCTAGTCCTACTCTTTAATCTCTTACAGTTTAATCCGCCTGCTTCCTTCTGCTGGCTATAGTCAACCAGCATCTTCCTCCTAACAGGTTGGCTCAGATGATGCATTCCTTAGGACCAGAAAGGAGGACAAAGAGAGGCTGGTAATGGATTGGGAGTCAGGGGGGGCTGGGTAGGGAGCAGCAGAGGATGACAGACACAGTTATTCTGCTTTTGGAGAGATTTAATTTATAAATGTGGATGAATGTCTGAAAAATGTTCCAAAACTGAAAAAGCACTTAGGTATTAAATAGTAACACACATAATTTAGAAAGATGCCACATCATATCAAAATGAAAAGAACTCCAATTCTAGGTGGTATTGACACATAGTGGCATGAAACCATAAACGCTTTCATTTTATTTTCCAAAATAGTACTGATTTTTTTCCGGGAAACCAATAGAGTCTTCAACATAAAAACTTCAAGGTAATGTTTGAAAGTATGAAATAGAAAAATTTTGTAAGTAAATACTTAGACGAGAACCAAAAAAACATATTTACTTCAACATTGATGAAGTCCTTACAATAAAAATAGGAAGATATAATAAAACTGACATAAACATTTAACATCAGTATAAATTTAGTGGCAATCATTATACTCTAAGAGGAAATGTGTTTTATCCAAACTTCCATATGGAAAGATTACGCCACATTATATGTCACTGGTACTAAAAGTATTAGAGCAGTTATGTTCACCAATATTGATATGTCTTGCTGTACATTTCAAGAAAGTATTTAATGTGTCGAATTGAATCAATGCTCTTTGTATATACTATGCATACTTTATGAGACAATAGCAAGACAACTTTTTATTTTGCCTTAACAATGCATGTACCAGAAAAGTACATGTTTTTGGCTTAGGTAATGATTATGCTGTAGGTCATAATATAAACTAGAAAATGCATTGGTATCAGTTCTGATAATGTTTCAGTTCTCTGTGTACAACAGGGGAAGCCATTTGTATAGGAGAAAAAGAAATCATATCTGAAATCCAATATTACCTAGTTTTATTTTTAGAGAGAAATAAACAACCATCACCAATGTGCTTTCTCTTTCTTCATTAGTGTTGAAAAAATAACAAATGTTGTAAATGAATTCAATGCATGGTCACTGAGATCACACTTTCACTACTCTGGGCATAAACTTGATTTATTTGTATACTTCTCTGCTACTAACTACTTCTTCTTGCTAAATATTCTTAGAAAATCAATGGGAGATTTGAAATTGTGAAGTGAGATTAAAAAGATCTTTTCCTGACATGAGTAATGCCACTAAAAATCAGTTTTATGATATTCAAGTGCTTCTCAAGTGACAAATCTCAATGATACTTTCATTATCCATATTTGCCGGAAACCTAAGGCCTGAAATATCATGATTTGTTAATGTTGAAAAGACAGCAAGATAATATCTTCAAATGATTGAACTGGGGTCTAAACAGATTGATAGCCAACAATTTTATTCTTTCTCAACATGTCTTCTATTATTGGTAAAAGAAATGGATGAAGTATTAAGTATATTTTAAAATCACTCCAAAGGCCACCACAAATCGTGAAGAAATAAATATCAAAAGCCAGAGCAAGAGGAGTGGGTTGGAAACACTAATTCTGTCTGCCAAGTTAAAAGTTTTCAAGACCAGTTTTTGAATGAATTTGTCCTTTATTTTTTTTTGTCTGCTGGAGACAGGATATAGTCTTCACAACCAAAAGTCAGTGAAAGTTGCTCAGTTTTGTCCAACTATGTGCTACCCAGCAGACTGTAGCCCACCAGGCTCCTCTGTCTATGGAATTCTCCAGGCAAGAATACTGGAGTGGGAAGAATGCTAAAGTGACTCTGGTTCTGCTAGTTCAGTTCAGTTCAGTCATTCAATCATGTCCGACTCTTTGCGACCCCATGCATAGCAGCACGCCAGGCCTCCCTGCCGATCATCAACGCCCTGCGTCCACCTAAACCCATGTCCATCGAGTGGGTGATGCCATCCAGCCATCTCATCCTCTGTCGTCCCCTTCACCTCCTTCCCTCAATTTTTTCCCAGCATCAAGGTCTTTTCAAATGAGTCAGCTCTTCACACCAGGTGGCCAAAGTATTGGAGTTTCAGGTTCAACATCAGTCCTTCCAATGAACACCCAAGACTGATCTCCTTTAGGATGGACTGTTTGGGTCTCCTTGCAGTCCAAGGGACTCTCAAGAGTCTTCTCCAACACCACAGCTCAAAAGCATCAATTCTTCAGTGCTCAGCTTTCTTTATAGTCCAACTCTCACATCCATATATGACCACTGGAAGAACCATAGCCTTGACTAGATGGACCTTTGTTGACAAAGTAATGTCTCTGCTTTTTAATATGCTGTCTAGGTTGGTCATAACTTTCCTTCCAAGGAGTAAGCGTCTTTTAATTTCATGGCTGCAATCACCATCTGCAGTGATCTTGGAGCCCAGAAAAATAAAGTCAGCCACTGTTTTCACTCTTTGCCAATCTATCTGCCAAGAAGTGATGGGACCGGATGCCATGACCTTAGTTTTCTGAATGTTGAGCTTTAAGCCAACTTTTTTACTCTCCTCTTTCACTATCATCAAGAGTCTCTTTAGTTCTTCTTCACTTTCTGCCATAAGGGTGGTGTCATCTGCATATCTGAGGTTATTGATATTTCTCCTGGCAATCTTGATTCCAGCTTGTGCTTCCTCCAGCCAAGCATTTCTCATGATGTACTCTGCATATAAGTTAAATAAGCAGGGTGACAATATACAGCTTTGACGTACTCTTTTTCCTATTTGGAACCAGTCTGTAGTTCCATGTGCAGTTCTAACTGTTGCTTCCTGACCTGCATACAAGTTTCTCAAGAGGCAGGTCAGGTGGTCAGGTATTCCGATCTCTTTAAGAATTTTCCACACTTTATTGTGATACACACAGTCAAAGGCTTTGGCATAGTCAATAAAGCAGAAATAGATGTCTTTCTGAAACTCTCTTGCTTTTTCGATGATCCAGTGGATGTTGGCAATTTGATCTCTGGTTCCTCTGCCTTTTCTGAAACCAGCTTGAATATCTGGAAGTTCCCAGTTCACATATTGCTGAAGCCTGGCTTGGAGAATTTTAAGCATTACTTTACTAGTGTATGAGATGAGTGCAATTGTGCAGTAGTTTGAGCATTCTTTGGCATTGCCTTTTTTGGGGATTGGAATGAAAACTGACCTTTTTCAGTCCTGTGGCCATTGCTGAGTTTTCCATATTTGTTGGCATATTGAGTGCAGCACTTTCACAGCAACATCTTTTAGGATTTGAAAGAGTTCAACTGGAATTCCATCACCTCCACTAGCTTTGTTCATAGTGATGCTTCCTAAGACCCACTTGACTTCACATTCCAAGATGTCTGGCTCTAGGTGAGTGATCACACCATCGTGATTATCTGGGTCATGAAGATCTTTTTTGTACAATTCTTCTGTGTATTCTTGCCACCTCTTCTTAATATCTTCTGTTTCTGTTAGGTCCATACCATTTCAGTCCTTTATCGAGCCCATCTTTGCATGAAATGTTCCCTTGATATCTCTAATTTTCTTGAAGAGCTCTCTAGTCTTTCCCATTCTATTGTTTTCCTCTATTTCTTTGCACTGATCTCTGAGGAAGGCTTTCTTATCTCTCCTTGCTATTCTTTGGAACTTTGCATTCAGATGGGTATATCTTTCCTTTTCTCCTTTGCTTTTCACTTCTCTTCTTTTCACAGCTATTTGTAAGGCCTCCTCAGATAGCCATTTTGCTTTTATGCATTTCTGTTAGTTGAATATGTGTAAATATCTGACACCTTCATTCCAATCTAGGATGCCATTTTCAATGACTTCTAATGACATTTCATAAAGACACATTTAGGAGATGAAACTGGCAGTGGAATTTGACCACACCTCCTGGTCTTTATAAATCAACCTAAATAGATAACTTTGTTGAAGCTTGGAAAATAATGTTTTATTTATGTGATACAATTATTATTATAAAATTATAATTAAATATTATTAGATTATTAGATAATGATTTTTTTTTAAAATCTGGTGATTGGTAGTAGTTAAAAGATGACATTTGAGAAATATTTTTGCAAAGAACATAACCTAGAATTTTTTAATGCCATTACAATGTATAAAGAAATTAACTAGGTAGAGATTTGAGGAAACTGGTTCTAAAAGTATCAGAGTAGTGGAAACAACTATCACATTGATTAGTTTGCTTTTTTAATCAATAAAGCCTGAAAATGGATGAAATCTAGCTTAGTATATCCCAAAATGTGTTCCAGGCGACTCTAGTTCTCTGACTTATTAAGTTTGTGAAATACTACATCATGCTACCCTCAAATGAAGAGTTAAAGTACATAGAAAAACTTTGTAGAATCCAATTAATAATCATCATTTCATTTAGCTAAGGATTTCCAAAATATAGCTGATATTTTTTATCACATGTAATAGTTTATTAGTAGAATTGGTGTTCAGTGGAAGATAGTTTAGGAAAAAATGGTCTAGATCATTATTTCCTAATAATGGAATTTAAAAGTGTACAGTTTAAAACAAAACAAACAGATTAGAAAATCTCTTCTACAGACAATATGGCAATAATTATTTGGTTATTAAATACTAACATTTGCTTATTTGTAAGTCTATGCATCTTCTTAATTCAATCCACTGAATAAATGAGTTGGCATAATAAAACTAAACTACTAATTACAGCATAAGTATTCAGCATATTTATTTATTTTATATAACATTTGAAATACAGTCCTTTCCTTTTCATTGATTCTTAAAGTGCAATTACATTCCATCCTCTAGATTTGGAAGCTTTCATATAAGGGCAGAAAACAACCTTATTAAAATATTAAAATGAAAAACTTATTTCACCTTTATTTTCCATCCCTATAATTAGCTAATCTTATCCACACATAGCTGCAGGCTCAGAACCAGTAAATGCTTCTTGACTGTAGGATTGATTGGGGAACTTTACTTTCTGATAATTACAAGATATAATTACTTTGGAGCTTTCAAAGACCTTTCAGTGATTAGAGACGCTTTTCTAATTCAGTCATAACATTTGTATTACTAATAAACTTAGAAGTCCTACACTCTAATAGCTGACAAATTTGAAAGAAGCACCAATTCTAAAAATGGTACCGCATGCTAGAGGGAAATCATAAAAATAGTTAAAATATTCCTTTTTAAGAATCTAACTTCATAATTTTTCTTTTATAAGTACTATTTGATCAAGACATATAAATTCAGTGTTATGGGCATCTTTGTGAAATATTGTATCCAAAAAATATAGAATAATTATTATGAAAACATTAAAAAATTAAAATGCTTTCTTTCTTGGCAGCATTCAATATCCTGAGACAATCAAAAGAAAACTGTTAGAAAACTGATATCCAGGATAATTCACACAGATTCTGTCACTAAAGATTTGAACGCCTTAAGAAGGTAGGAGCAGTTTTAATTTTCTCTATGACAGTGAAATTGTTGCTGACTTGTAATCTGAATACAAGAAAAACTAGAAGTGGAAAACTCATGCTTAAAGCTTGGGGAAAAATAAGTAATTTGCTAATATTTCAACTCAGATCTACTTTTCTTTATGCTGGAAGAAGGTTGTTTTTTTTTCTTTTTCCCTAAGTTTTCACTGTCACTGCAACTTAAATGTATATATAAATAACAGTGAGATGGGATACACTAGTGTAAAGTAAGGCATGATGAAAAGCAGTTCACTTTTAGAAGCTAGAATACGTGTTAGTTTCCTATAGAAACATGAGATAAAAAGTTATGCATATTTTATCACCACTCCACGAACATGTATAACTAGAATATGTTTGCATATACAAGAACCTCAGCCAAATCATACAGAAGAAGTTGGCATGTGTTGATAATAAGGTCACATAACTCCTAGGTGAGTAAAAGGAGAGCAAAATCTCAGTGATTTAGAATTCAGGCCCAAAGGTCTTTCTACTAAGCATTGTTGAAGATACCTAATTCTCAAACTAATTTCTGTCCTATAGAAGCTTTGGTATAGATTTATAGGTTTGGGTAAACTCCAGGAGTTGGTGATGGACAGGGAGGCCCGGTGTGCTGCAGTCCATGGGGTTGCAAAGAGTCGGACACAACCGAGTGACTGAAATGAACTGAGCTGATGTAATGAAGGAGGTAAACCATTTTCTTTATACCTTATCCAATTGTTGGATTAGTTTGAAAGAACACAAAAAAGTGAATATGTTTTATAAACCAAGGTGTTGAACAAATATCTCATTTTTTCCATCCTAATCCTAGGTCATTTTAAGTAGAAGTAGTACTTGGTTTTCATCAATTTCCTAAAAAAAATAGTACTAGGAGTATGAAATACAAGGCTTATTGTCTAAAAATATCTTCATAAAATTACTGTATCATAAATTTGAAATGAAACATGCACTTTTATGATCCTACTACAGAATAGAAGATAATGCTGTTCTTAAAGGTGACTAATTTGAATTCAATTACATATAAAAATATTCCTAAAAATAATTTATTTGATTAAAATCAAGACTAGCTTGGAAACGTTGAATTTTCTTAAAACTTTTTATTCTGTATCGGGGTCTTGATAGTTAACAAACAACGTTTTGATAGTTTCAGGTGAATTGCAAAGGGACTCAGCAATTCATATACAAGTATCCATCTCCCTCAAACTGCCCTCCCATCCATGCTGCCACATAACATTGAGCACAGTTCCATGTGTTGTACAGTAGGTCCTTGTTGGTTATCCATTTTAAATATAGCAGTGTTTACCTGCCCATCTCAAACTCCTTAACTATTCCTTTCCCCCATCTTTTCCCATCACCCCCCTGCCTGGCAACCATAAGTTCATTCTCTAAGTCTGTGAGTCTCTGTTTTGTGAGTAAGTTCATTAGTATCATTTCTTTTTAGATTCCACATATAAGAGATGTTATATAATATTTTTCCTCTCTGTCTGACTTGTTTCACTCAGTGTGACACTCTCTAGGTCCATCCATGTTGCTGCAAAAAAAAAAGAAAAAAGTGTGAAATTCTTGACTATATTCATAGGTAGTGAAAATTCTCACATCACTAGACATAGACAAGCCTATATCCTCAATAAGTAAAGTAGTAAATAGTATCTAATTATTTCCTGCATTTCAATATTATAAACTTGACATTTTTAATAATTCCATAAACATGTCTTCAAATTGTAAAAAATAAATCTAAAATTTTATACTGATAGAATATAGAAGAAACAATAAGGACTGCTATTTAAATTTCTGTGTTTAAAGCAAAAATTGGAGTAAGACTAGTGTTTAGCAAAAGCTCAATAAAATGAGCCACTCTTTGAATTTCTGAAATATGAGCTGTAATGTTCAATTACTTACATAAAGAAAAAAGGTATAAGCTTGGCAGTCACAGATACTATTTCAACTCTGTCTTTGTAACTTACTAGCTGGGAAATCTGAATTCTGAATAAATTTAGCTCTTACCTCCTAGGTTTGCTCTGAGGAAAACGAGTTTATGCATAAGGAGCATTTAGCACAGTTTCAGAAAGACAATAAATACTAATAGTGTACAAAATTTCACATCACTTTGAAAGTATTCTAATAAAATTTACATTAAAGTGAACATTTATTTTTTTCTAAACTGTAAATTGTGGCATGCTAGGTGACTGTGAGCTTGCTTTATACTTTTGTAAGATACTAGAATATTAACAATATATCTTTTGATATGCTAATAAGTATTGATAGAATATGTCTTCATTTTTATATAAAATTAACATCTATCATTAAATAGTTATAAACTTCTAGACATTATTTTAATATCACTTTTAAAATATTGTTCCACAAGCCAACTCTAAAAAGAATTGGGGTCCATGGGCTCACTTACTCAAGTGTATTTTTCTCATCAAACACAAATTGACCCACTCACTTTTAGGACATTTCCTAAATCTCCTACTTTAAATGCACACATCCATTTTGGAAAATATGTAAATTGGCTCAAAAGCAGACATGTGGGGTGATTACTTCATCAAGTAAAGAGGTGGGACTTTGATTTTGGATTTAATTCTAAGTAGGTTGGGAAGTCACTGGAAGATTTCCAGCGAGAGCACTGCATTGTGTCAGTCATGGTGAAATGGCTCTAAGCTGGCTGCCATGTGAGGAAGGGATTTTATAGAGCCAAGAGGGATGGTTCAGGGGCAATTCTTGGAATAGAGGCAAGAAACAAACATGGTAGTATAGGCTTTATGTAGTAGTATAGGTAGTTGTAGTTAAGCAGGAGTATAGTATATATAAATACACACACACACACACGGTATAATTTAGTAGTATAGATAATTATCTGTAGGCAGATTTGTAAATAGTGAAGGACAGATAACCATTAAGTGCAGTCTGAATGTTCCCTGCAGCAAGTGAGCATTGTCCGCATCCATTAAATTAAGAACACAACAAGAAGAGAGTGCAAAACACAAATACGAGCACTGCAGCGATTAAAATTTCTCAGTAAGGATGGTAGTGACATTGAATTGCTCTACCTAGATCTCCCTTCGGGAATGAAGCCAGATCTTCCATAAGACAGCCCTTAGCTGTCAGCTCTCTGCTAAAGAAAATGATCATGACTACAAGTCCTTCCAGGGTAGCCTGCATCCAGTGACTGATCCATATGGTGCATATAAAGGCATAGTCCACCACTTAACTCATGACAATTGTAAAGGGCTCTCTTAAGTCCATGCTTCCAGTGAAGTTGGCAGAGGCCTTCACTGAGATTCCAGTGTAGCTCCATTGCCAGTACTTGTTACCTTCTCTCTGCTTCCACAGGTAGTAATCCCAAGAGCACTTTCTAATAAATATTCTGATCATTAAGTGGTTTCAGTTGAGCTTCACACCCTCACCTTTCACTTTTTGCATGCAAATCCTGCCACATTTAACTTCCCCTTTCCAGCACTTCTCATGTTTCCTCTCATTTGAGGCAATTGGAATACTCTGAAGAGGTGATAGAATTCCAGTAGAGCTATCCAAAATCCTAAAAGATGATGCTATTTAAGTGTTGCATTCACTATGTCAGCAAATTTGGAAAACCCAGCAATGGCCACAGGACAGAACAATTCATCCCAATTGAATTGGCCATCCCAAGAAGGGCAGAACTAAAGAATGTTCAAACTACCGGACAATTGCACTCATCTCCCATGCTAGTAAGGTTTTGCTCAAAATCCTGCAAGATAGGCTTCAGCATTACATGATCAGAGAACTTCCAGATGTCTAAGCAGGGTTCAGAAAAGGCAGAGGAACTAAAGATCAAATCTCCAACATTTTCTGGATCATAGAGAAAGCAAGGGAATTCCAGAAAAACATCTACCTTTGCTTCATTGACTATGCTAAAGCCTTTGATTCTGTGGATCATAACAAACTGTGGAAAACTCTTAAAGAGATTGAATACCAGACCACCTTACTTGTCTCCTGAGAAACCTGTATACGGGTCAAGAAGCAATAGTTAGAACCTTGTATGGAACATTAGACTGGTTTAAAATTGAGAAAGCAGTATGACAAACTGCTTATTGTCTCCCTGTTTATTTAACTTATATGCGGAGCACATCATGAGAAATGCTGGGCTGGGTGAATTACAAGCTGGAATAAAGATTGCCAGGAGAAATATCAACAATCTCAGATATGATGATACTACTTTAATGGCAGAAAGTGAAGAGGAACTAAAGAGGCTCTTGATGAGGGGAAAAGAGGAAAGTGGAAAAGCCAGCTTAAAACTCAATATTAAAAACAAAAACAACACAACTAAGATCATGGCAGCCAGTTCCATCGCTTCATGACAAACAGAAGGGGAAAAGGTGGAAGCAGTGGCAGATTTCCTCTTATTGGGCTCTAAAATCACTGCAGATGTTGACTGCAGCTATGAAATTAGAAGATTATTGCTTCTTGGCAGGAAAGCTATGACAAACCTAGACAGCATGTTAAAAAGCAGAGACATCACTTTGCCAACAAACGTCTGTATAGTCAAAGCTATAGTTTTCCCAGTTGTCATATACAGATGTGAGAGTTGGGCCATAAAGAAAGTTGAGAGCCAAAGAATTGATGCTTTTGAATTGTGGTGCTGGAGAAGTCTCTTGAGAATCCCTTGTACAGGAAGGAGGTCAAACCAGTCAATCCTAAAAGAAATCAACCCTGAATGCTCATGGGAAGGACTGATGCTAAAGCTGAAGCTCCAGTACTTTGGCCACCTGATGAGACGAGTTGATTCACTAGAAAAGATCCTGATGCTGGGAAAGATTGAGGACAAGAGGAAAGGAGGCAACAGAAGGTGAAGTGGTTGGATGGCATCTCCAATTCAATGGACATGAACTTCGGCAAACTCCAGGAGATGGTGAGGGACAGGGAAGCCTGGCATCCTGCAGTCCATGGGGTCTCAAAGCGTAGGATACAACTTGGTGACTGAACACCATCATTGTTCCCTTCAGTGCTTGCCTACTCAAATGTTAGCCTAATTCCAAACTGGTCACTTCTGAGAGAGTTTCCCCAAACCCTTCATCCTGAGTTACAGGATTTGCTCTGAGCTCACCTGATGATATGTGAAGATTAATCTATTATTACATATTTCTCCAGAATAATATTATTTTTCTTATTTATATTTGAATTGAAATAAAACCTTTCAGTGAAGAAAATCTCAATTTTTTTCTGCTTTTTGAATATGTAGCATTCTGCCTGACATAAAATTGGTGTTTAACAAATACTTGCCAATAGCATAAAGTGAGGAAGAAGTTTGTGAATGCATGAAATAAATGAAATTGAGAAAAAAGTGATTCAAAGCCACTGGAGCTATATTCCAGAATTTTTTTCTATTATTTTCATGTAGTTTGTCAAACATGAATTCAAGTAACAATAATTATATAGTAATAAATTGTAAAAAATAATATTAATGTCTAAGAGTGATAAAGCTCTAAGTGTCAGGAGATATGCTAAGTTGCTTTGCTGTGTGGTTACTGCTGTTGTACTTGACCTAATTTTACAGGTAAGATACAGAAATAATTCCTGGATATCAAAGGAAAAAGATGGAGAAGTTAAATGTATCCATCTAAAATACATGTCAGCTTAAGGAAGTCATTTCAAATATACTATTCTTTGCTGCATTTTTTATTATATTTATAAAACTAAGGAAATAAATTGGAGACAAAAGTTAGAGATTAAGAATCAAACTTTGGAATAACTAACCAAATGACTGGGAAATAATAAAAACTCATTTTCTTATTTCTCGTACTTTCAAAAATTCAGAATCAGGGTCTGATTGAAGTTGACACAATTAAATAAGACATTTCATGAATATGCAATAAATATTCATTTTCCCCCTCTTCCTCACCTCTTACACTCCATAATGACTTATCTTTTTCATAAATTATTAATTTGGAAATATATTTTGTTTTTGACACTAAAACAATGTAGATGACTAATTATATCCTTTGATAGAAATTATTATGCTCTGTCCTTATGAAATGTTAATTAAAACTTAAAATTAAAGATAACTTTAAGCTTCATCTAAATTTGTCTTTGATAGCATGATTTTGTATCTTTTTGTAAATGATTCTAAACCATACCATTGCAAAAAAGCCTTAAATAAAGGCTTTAAGGTTCTAGAGAGAGAGAGAGAGAAATTAGAGTGACTTATAGCACAGATTCTTCTATATAATGAGCTTAGAAGATCAAAGCATCCTCTGTTTTTTCCTTACAGCCAAACACAGAGAACATACACAGGAAAAGTTCAGCTAAAACTGTCCAGGTCAAAGGTTGCAATTAACTTGTGAGAAAAGTTTAATATTAACCTATTAGGAAAGTAACATTAAGGAGGTCATTAAAAAGCATTCTAAAAGTTGCTCTGGGCCATATCTTCAAATGGTGTATTACAGAGTTACCTAAAATGTCATCACTGATGAATAGCTTTTATGATAGATAAACCTTCTTAGTTAATATACTCATCTAACTGATTCAGAATTCACTTATGTAGGCTGCTGTTGTCGTCCAGTTAAGACTCTGCCTTCCAATGCAGGGGGTATGGGTGTGAACCCTGGTTGGGGAACCAATGTACCACATGCTGCAGAATGTGCCCAATTTGTTTTTTTAATTCACTGAAGAATTTAGGGAGATGGCTACTCTCTTAGCCAGCAATATTTTGGAAATACACTCTAGCATCTTCAGTTCAGTTCAGTTCAGTCGCTCAGTAGTGTCTGACTCCTTGCGACCCCATGAACCACGGCATGCCAGGCCTCCCTGTCCATCACCAACTCCCAAAGTTTACCCAAACCCAAGTCCATTGAGTTGGTGATGCCATCTAGCCATCCTCATCCTCTGTCGTCCCCTTCTCCTCCTACCTTCAATCTTTCCCAGCATCAGGGTCTTTTCAAATGAGTCAGCTCTTTGAATCAGGTGGCCAAAGTATTGGAGTTTCAGCTTCAACATCAGTCCTTACAATGAATAGTCAGGACTGATTTCCTTCAGGATGGACTGGTTATATCTCCTTGCAGTCCAAGGGACTCTCAAGAGTCTTCTCCAACACCATAGTTCAAAAGCATCAATTCTTCAGCACTCAGCATTCTTTATAGTCCAACTCTCACATCCATACATGACCACTGGAAAAACCATAGCCTTGACTAGACAGACCTTTGTTGACAAAGTAATGTCTCTGCTTTTTAATATGCTGTCTATGTTGGTCATAATTTTCCTTCCAAGGAGTAAGCGCCTTGTCTAGCATCTTCACCCTTCTTTATATCACCATTCTGGTACTCAAACTGATTCTACAGGGAGTGAGCAAATAGTGACTCACTGCTGGTATATATTCCAACTTAAAATTCCGTATTTTATCGCTATTAGGAAAATCACATGAGATTAGTTCAGCAAAAAGAGGAACTTGCAATACAGATCTAGAAAATGAAGAAAAATGACTCCACAGCCACAATCTTGGACTAAGTATAACTGTGATTATTATAGCTAAAATTTATGAGAGATATTACCTCTAAAGATTGGGATGATAATGTGGTAAGCAGAATATTCAGTTAAGACAGGCTCAAAACTGGCATCTATATTAGGAAAGAAGAACATTTTGCAGAAGCTTTCATAATTTTGCTTTTCTATTTCATATAATATTGATTTTTTGTGTTTCTGTGTTTGAGGAAAAAGATAATACTTTAAAACTATTATTTCATCATAGTACATAAACAACAAAAGTAGTACCATTTTTTTCCACTCCAAATTTTTAAATAATCAGTAGGCAACATTGACAGATATTATTTTAATTTATGTATGTACACATACATGCATATATGGCAAAACTAATGCCAGTATTACAATATTTTCTAAAGAAAGTATTTCTTTTTAATTGTAGTAAGAATATTCAACATGAGATACACACTCAATAAATTTTTAAGTACAGATATATAGTATTATTAACTATAGGCTAAGTGTGGTACAATGATCTCAGTTGTTAAGAGCATGCACAGTAAGGATTACAAAGCCTTTTTTTGGACAAATGATCCCTTATTAATGATGTCATGCCACCTCTATCCCTGATAATTTTCCTTGCTGCAAAATCTGCTCTATCTGAAATTATTATAGTTTCTACAGCCCTTTTGATTAGTGTCAGCTTGGCATATCTTTATTGATCCTTTCCTCTTAATCTATCTTTTTCTTATAGATAATATATGGTTAGATCATGTTTTTTGACCCATCTTGACAATATCTTTTAATTAGTGTCTTCAGATCATGATGTTTAAATTGATTATTGATGTGTTTGTGTTTCATATCTACCGTATTCATTACTGTTTTTGTTTGTTGCCCTTGTGTCTTGTTCCTCTTTTTGCATTTCACTCTTTTTTGCCATTTGGGGGTTTTAATTTATCATTTTATGTGATTCTGTTTTTTCTCCTTTCTCAGAATATCAATTATACCTCTTTTCTTTAATCATTTTTTTTTCTATTGAGTTATATATGAGTTCCTTATATATTTTGGATGTTAGTCACACAATCGTTTTTGACTCTTGGTGACCCCATGGACCGTAGTCTGCCAGGTTCCTCTTCCAAGGCATTCTCCAGGCAAGAATACTGGAGTGAGTTGCCATTACCTTCTCCAGAGGATCTTGCTGACAAGGATTGAACCTGGGTCTTCTGTATTGCAGGAAGATTATTTATTGTCTGAACCACCAAGGATACTAACCCCTTACTGGATATATGACTGGCAAATATTTTCTTCTAGTTCATAGGTTGTCTTGTTCCTCTGTTGTTTCTTTTGTTGAGCAGAATCATTTTAGTTCGATGTAGTCTTACTATCTTTTTTTGTTTCTTTTGCTTGTATTTGGGTGTCATATACAAGAAATCATTTCCAAGAACAATGTCATGAAGCTTTCCCTCTATGTTTTCTTCTAGGAGTTTACACTTTCAGACCATTTCAAAATAAAAACTAGTCTATTTTAGGATTCAAATGTGCCAGTGTAACTATATGCAACACCAGAAAACTGTTTATGCTTCTTTTAAAACTTAAAACTTAAATTACACTTTAAATTGAAAGTAAAACCTGTACAGAATTTAATACATGACAACTCACTATAAAGAACTTGAATTATAAAATATTTTAACTTTGCATGTAAACTAGAACTTAAATATCTGTTACATGCAATACTATATTCAATTATTATGAACTAGTAAAAGAATACTCTAGGACAGGAAAAGTTTTCCATGTTGTTTAACACTTTTACAAATGAAGAGATAATATACTGCAGATAAGAGAAATACTCTTTAAAGGTAGTACTTGGGAGCATAGGAAATAGAAATGTGGAAGACCTACAAAAATATAATCACTGTGTTGAAAACAATGATACTAATTGTTTATATTTGCATAAGGCATTTACTATAAAATCAATGAAAATGAATAAATTAAGGATTTATTATCTTGTACTTGATTATTTGTTTAATCTCAGCTCAGCAGGAAACATATAAGTTATAATACCCTTTACTTATTTTTCCTCCCATTTCGAATCACTTTTCTTGGCAAATATTTCAGTAAGTTTTGTCCAAGCATGTTTGAAATTGATACATGTTGTGAGGAGCTATATATTAACCAAATAGAATTTCTGTAAATATATTTTAAAGCAGATCTTATCAACCAAATGTCAGAATCATTCCACTGATATTTATACTACTGAGGCATGCTCACTAGAGAAATAAGCAAGCTATTCACCAGCAATTCAAACTTTAAGCAGAAGTAGAAATATTTATTTGTTCTGTGCATTTCCTGATAAACAAAGCAACTTCCTTGGGCATTCTCTGTTTAAACAGATGTAGGTAGTACACATTTAATATCAGCACTGTTAGAATAAGAAAAGAAAATGCCAGTGATATGGTCACTTCTCAAAGAAGAAATTCTTCCTTAAAATTTTTCATAAATTTCTTTCTCTGTTTTACTGATGCCAACTTATACCTTCTGTGGTAAAGATTAGGTAATACAATATCCTGAAGTTAGAATGCATGTATTTAAAAAAGTGGGAGGGATAAAATATTTAGGTATCTGAAGTCATTCAAAGTCAAAATAATATTAATAGCACCGTGAGGCAGATTTACTCAGAATATAACAAAATAGGAGCCTACTTACTTTTATTTTTGACTTTCTAGTTTTAGATCCTAAAGTGTTTGTGTTATACATCTACTCTCAGTTATTTTAACTTTTAAACTCAATTATAGGGCACAAAGAACTTGTTTAAAATTAAATTTTAAGATTCTACAATACATGTTGAAAAGTTTCTTTAGGTTGTATTAGTTGTAAACTAGGCCACTGACTTTAAAGAAATTGTACATGTCAAGAGATATTATCAGAGTCTATAATTAATAATAGGTAGTTATTTTATCTAAATACATGGTTTCAAACACCTTTAATCAGGTCTAAGGAGAAACTGCATGAAGTTAATAGTATTTCTTTATTAATTTCCTCACATTTTGAACTCTGAAAGGCAGTTACAATTACTCTAAGTTACTTGTTTGTTAGACAGGAAAAAATGTTTCCATTTCATTTTACAACCTTTACTCCACAGCAAATGACAAAATAATTTGATAGTTTCATATGATCTTTCATAATATTAAAGAACATCTGCAGTTAAGCCAAATCTTTCATATTAGGTTTAACTTTTTATAAAAAATGAAATTATTGGCTTTGCCATAACTTCTTTTAAAATAGTATATATTACTAAGCCTGTCAGCTAAATTAAACATAAAATAACTGTAAATTGCATGACTGCTACATTTCATGTATTAAATCCTGAATATACAGTCTATTTTAATTATAGAAGTGAGAAATCCTAAAATATTATTTTCCAACTTCATATTATAGGAAAAATTATAGTCATAAATATGAAAAATAATTTATTTTTTCAATGTAATACTGTATGTTTTATTTCATAAACAGTATTAATAAATTAGAATAAAAATAAATTAGATGGTGTCCATGTTAAATTATCATTTTAGTATTTAATACTCAGCATCATCCCCAAATAGGGCTATCTTTTTAAAACAACCTTAGAGAATTTTATTTGTAAATTTCTATCAATGTTTTTAAGACTATATTTTTAAGAGCCCTAAAAACATTCAACTTTTTAAAATAAGAGTTTCTACTTCAACCCTTGCTTAAGCTATTTACATATTTCTCATTATGTTATGTAGCCAGAACAACTTGTAGATTTTTTTTTTAAATTCTGAGTTGGAAAATAAACAAATAAACCTATATCTGAAGTTAATATTTAAGAAATATCTCAAAACAAGAAAATAAGCTGAGAACCAAAATGCAATTTAAGAAAACAACTCTGACTTGTATGTTAACTCACACTAAATTATATCTTAAAAGCTACTGTTTTAATTAACAATCAAGTGAGGAGGAAAAAAGAAAATGTAACATCACTAATCTAAGAACAAAAATCAAGTTTTGAAACATGATCTTAAGGAATATATTCAGTAGCATCCAAGATAAATAAACTCACTTTTATTTTAGAGATACCATGAAGACCAATGAATCCAGTACTCTAGTCTTACTAATTGAGCTCCCAAAAGACTAAGTCATTTATCAAAACTGATAGTTGGATTTGAATCTTGGATATTCACTTAAATAATCTTTCAAATACTATGAATCAAATTCAATCATTTATTCACATTTTACTTCATCAATATCTATCTGTCTCCTCTGTATATAAAACACTCTGCAGGCACAAGTTATATAGAAATAAGGAAATTGAAATGTTCCTGTAAATATGGAACTTGCTTTTTATAAAGTAATGAATACACTTTTAAATGATGATTGTTTTATTAAAAGTAAATAGCTAAATGAACAATATTGATTCACATATTTAAACTATCAATAATATCTCAATCACAAACCTAAGTCCTCAATAGCTGCCTCAAATTTTCAGAGAATATTTTTTAAGTACTGAAGTTGGCAAAGTTTTTGACAGATACAAATATCATAAAGATGAAACAAGAACATTAATTCAGTATCTAGTCTGATGAGTGATACCTTACATTTATATTGTTTAAGTGCTAACTGTGATGACCCAACAGAAGAACCAGATGCACTTCACTGACCAAAATTTTGAGTGTGTGAAAAATGATAAATGTCTATAATGATGTCCTATTTCTGCCCAAATGAATTTAGAAGTAATGAATTCCACTTCTTTTCTGACAGTATATCATGGCATTGGGCAAAATATTTCAAAGATTAATAGCTTGTCAAGGAAAGCTCAGACTGATAAGAATTATCTGTTAAATTAGATATCCTTATGTATAAAATTATTTCATTCGAAATGTGAAGAAATGCAGAGGGTGCATATAACATTTTAAATGAATATAGAAAGTGTCAATATTTCACTTAAAGCTTTCATGAGGAATGATGGTGGAAAGTTAAAATAGAATTCTGCAAGCAAGTAATATTTTAAAGATTGCAAGCCAAGTGTAGCAGTTTGGAATCACCAACTGACAAACTGGCAAGAAGAATCAAAGAAGATCTTACAGAAAGTATGACAATCTTGTAGACTGGTTAAATTAAAATCTATCAACATGTAAAAATGAAGGGAAGAGGAAGATTTTTCTTGACTCTAATGGAGGGAGCCTGCTGGTGAATTTAGAAAATTTAAAAAGTTGATATAAGCAGAACAGTCTCAGAAACTGGTATAGGACATTGACCCAGATTGCTTGGAATTTGAGAATGTACCTGGGCACTAGAATATTTCATACAAATGTGAAAAACAATAATGCTAACTTTATTCACTCCACCTTTACAGAAGCAGAGCAGGGTTTCAGAACAGTGTTCTTAGCTCATCTTTGTAATCACTTATTGGAAGTAAGAAACTTGCTGCAACTGGAGGCAGTGGAAATACAAGCATAATAAGTGCTGGACTAAGATATGAGTTCAGCATTCTCTGTGTTTATGTTTTGTAAAATAAGTACATGAGATAAACCAAAGTTAAAGAAAAGTCTTAATTATCCTCCAAAATACCTTCCAAATTTTTTTTGTTGCTTTTCTCTTTACTTTTTCAACATCATGATTACTGCAAGGCCAAAGTTGATATAGAGCAAACTACAATTCAAAATGTATCAATTGTCTTAGTCTGGGCCGCTATAACAAAAATAATACAAATTGGATGGTTTAAACAACAGAAATTTATTTCTCAATGTTCTGGAGACTGGTTGGAAAGTCCAAAGTCAAGGTACGACCAGACCTAGTGTCCACTGAGGTCACTTTTCATAGTTTTTAGGGCCATTTCCCATTATGTTCTCATATGATATAAATGGGAGGGTGGGGACAGTCCTGGAGAGAGACAGAGATAGAGAAACAGAAACAGAGGAAACACACATGAAAGAGCTGATAACTTCAAAATGTCCCATACCTTTTATGAAGAATCAAATAAAAAATCTGCAAACAAGATGAATGGGAAGAAATGTTTTAAATTGATGAGAAAGCCAAAAAATGGAAGAAACAAATCAGACTTCGCACTAAAAGAGTCTATACAAAATCAAAAAAAAAAGTGAGGGGGATATTACATAATTTCCACTTCATGCTATCAAAAACAACTTATAGAAATGTACTCACCAAAGATTAGTCCTAACAACTAGATATACAGAGTGAAGTAAGCCAGAAAGAAAAACAACAATACAGTATACTAATGCATATATATGGAATTTGAAAGATGGTAACGATAACCCTATATGCGAGACAGAATAAGAGACACAGATGCATGGAACAATTTTATGGACTCTGAGGGAGAAGGTGAGGGTGGGACGTTCTGGGAGAATGGCATTGAGACATGTGTATTGTCATATGTGAAAGAGAGCACCATTCCATGTTCGATGCATGTGACAAGGGCTCAGGGCCGGGGCAATGGGATGATCCAGAAGGATGGGATGGGGAGGGAGGTGGGTGGGGGGTCCGGGAAGGGGAACACATGTAAACCCATGGCTGATTCATGTCAATGTATGGCAAAAACTATTACAATATTGTAAAGTAATTAGCCCCCAACTAAAATAAATAAATTTATAAAAAAAAAAAAAAAAAATTTTAGAACCTGAACCTTGATCAATGCAAAGAAATAGAGGAAAACAATAGAATGGGAAAGAAGAGAGATCTCTTCAAGAAAATTAGAGATACCGAGGGAACATTTCATGCAAAGATGGGCTCAATAAGGACGGAAATGGTAGGGACCTAACAGAAGCAGAAGATATTAAGAAGAAGTGGCAAGAATACACAGAAGAACTGTACAAAAAAGATATTCACGACCCAGATAATCACGATGGTGTGATCACTCACCTAGAGTCAGACATCCTGGAATGTGAAGTCAAGTGGGCCTTAGAAAGCATCACTACGAACAAAGCTACTGGAGGTGATGGAATTCCAGTTGAGCTATTTCAAATCCTGAAAGATGATGCTGTGAAAGTGCTACACTCAATATGCCAGCAAATTTGGAAAACTCAGCAGTGGCCACAGGACTGGAAAAGGTCAGTTTTCATTCCAATCCCAAAGAAAGGCAATGCCAAAGAATGTTCAAACTACCACACAATTGCACTCATCTCACACGCTAGTAAAGTAATGCTCAAAATTCTCCAAGCCAGGCTTCAGCAATATGTGAACCATGAACTTCCAGATTTTCGAGCTGGTTTTAGAAAAGGCAGAGGAACCAGAGATCCAATTGCCAACATCTGCTGGATCATCAAAAAAGCAAGAGAGTACCAGAAAAACATCTATTCTTGCTTTATTGACTATGCCAAAAATGTTTGACTGTGTGGATCACAACAAACTGTGGAAAATTCTGAAAGAGATGGGAATACCAGACCACCTGACCTGCCTCTTGAGAAACCTGTATGCAGGTCAGGAAGCAACAGTTAGAACCGGACATGGAACAACAGACTGGTTCCAAATAGGAAAAGGAGCACGTCAAGGCTGTATATTATCACCCTGCTTATTTAACTTATATGCAGAGTGCATCATGAGAAACTCTGGGCTGGAGGAAGCACAAGCTGGAATCAAGATTGCCAGGAGAAATATCAATAACCTCAGATATGCAGATGACACCACCCTTATGGAAGAAAGTGAAGAACTAAAGAGACTCTTGATGAAAATGAAAGAGGAGAGTGAAAATGTTGGCTTAAAGCTCAACATTCAGAAAACTAAGATCATGGCATCTAGTCCCATCACTTCATGGCAAATAGATGGAGAAACAGTGGAAACAGTGTCAGACTTTATTTTGGGGGGCTCCAAAATCAGTGCAGATGGTGACTGCAGCCATGAAAGTAAAAGACGCTTACTCCTTGGAAGGAAAGTTATGACCAACCTAGACAGCATATTAAAAAGCAGAGACATTACTTTGCCAACAAAGGTCCATCTACTCGAGACTATGGTTTTCTAGTGGTCACGTATTGATGCTAGAGTTGGACTATAAAGAAAGCTAAGCGCCAAAGAATTGATGCTTTTGAACTGTGGTGTTGGAGAAGACTCTTGAGAGTCTTCCAACCAGTCCATCGTAAAGGAAATTAGTCCTGAATATTCACTGGAAGGACTGATGTTGAAGCTGAAACTCCAATACTTTGGCCACCTGATGCAAAGAGCTGACTCACTGGAAAAGACCCTGATGCTGGAAAAGATTAGGGGCAGGAGGAAAAGGGGACGACAGAGGATAAGATGGCTGGATGGCATCACTGACTCGATGGACATGGGTTTGGGTGGACTCCAGGAGTTGATGATGGACAGGGAGGCCTGGTGTGCTGCGGTTCATGGGGTTGCAAAGAATCGGACACGACTGAGCGACTGAACTGAACTGAGCCGAACCTTGATTGGATTGTTTCTACTTACCAGTACAAAGAACAAGAATGAGTGTCACAGTTTTACCACAATAAGAAAGCACCAGGCAAACTGCGCATTCACAGGATTACTTGAACCTACCAACAAGCTGAGGTAACAGTACAACCAATCAGCCCATGATCCATGGATAGATAAGCCCCTAATGAAATGCAGGATGTAAACATTTGCTTATTTGGAACAGACAGAGCCAGGCTCAGGAATAAATAATTCAGACAAGATAACCTAGTGAAGTCCTGGAATGGGTCTTCCTTTTGTATTGCCCTTCTGCTAGAAATTTCCATGGAGGCAACCAGGTATTTCCAGAATACCTAATAGTGGGCACGAGATACCTAATGGTGGGCATGGAGGGTGTCTGTATTCTTAAATCTCAGTCCTATACAGGCACTACTTTGTTCCTGTGTATCAGAGGACTGAAAGTTTCTGGACAGAAGAAATATTACAGGGTAAATTCCTTCACCAAAAGTCCTCCCAATACTCAGGGTTGTGGGTTTTCTGTTTACTCAATCATCGTAAATTAAAATATACTTCTGATCTTCTCAAATTCCCAAACACTTACCACATGTCACAGTGTTGTATAAGCTGATTGTTCTTTCTCCCAAACTTTGACCATCTTAACAGAGTGAACACTACTATTATAAATTTAGGATTATTACATTTCTACTATATTCTCTTGCTATTCCATAGGGGCAACTACTATTTATGGATCACAGTTTTTCTTCATACACATTTAATTTTATATTGGTATGGCATATCAGAAACCTATAATTCCAACTTCAAAATTCTTGCAACCAAATACATTTAAAATACCAGCAATTTTCAGATTTTGGAAGCATAATACAATGTATATGCTTTTATTATATATATAATCACAGGAGAAGTTGGAAACAGCATCACAGTGAAGTATATTAAAATAACTGTATCAGAATCTTATGAATATTTAGTGGTATAAAAATATTATAAATAATTATGTCAGCTGAGATAGGATCTCATTTTTCACCAACCAAAACCAATATAACTGTTTTCCAAACTCTTTTTATCTCTGAATTGTGAATGAAACTCTTCATATTAAATAGCACTTTATACTTGGCCAAGCATAATGCACAATTTTTTATTTGTTCAGTTCAGTTCATTCGCTCAGTTGTATCCAAACCTTTGCAACCCCATAGACTGCAGCACACCAGGCCTCACTGTCCATCACTAACTCCTGGAGTTTCCTCAAACTCATGTCCATTGAGCCAGTGATGCCACCCAACCATCTCATCCTCTATCATCCCCTTCTCCTCCTGCTTTCAATTTTTCCCAGCGTCAGGGTCTTTTCAAACGAGTCAATTCTTTGCATCAGGTGGCCAAAGTATTGGGGTTTCAGCTTCAACATCAGTTCTCCCAATGAACATTCAGGGCTGATCTCTTTCAGGATGGACTGGCTGGATCTCCTTGCAGTCCAAGGGACTCTCAAGAGTCTTCTCCAACATCACAGTTCAAAAGCATCAATTCTTCAGCACTCAGCTTTCTTTGACTACTGGAAAAACCATAGCATTGACTAGACAGACCTTTGTTGGCAAAGTAATGTCTCTGCTTTTTAACATGCTATCTAGGTTGGTCATAACTTTCCTTCCAAGGCGTAAGCGTCTTTTAATTTCATGGCTTCAGTCACCATCTGCAGTGATTTTGGAGCCCCCCAAAATAAAGTCTGCCACTGTTTCCACTGTTTTCCCATCTATTTGCCAGAAAGTGATGAGACCGGATGCCGTGATCTTAGTTTTCTGAATGTGGAGCTTTAAGCCAACTTTTTCATTCTCCTCTTTCACTTTCATCAAGAGGCTCTTTAGTTCTTCTTCACTTTCTGCCATAAGAGTGGTGTCATCTGAATATCTGAGGTTATTGATATTTCTCCCAGCATCTTGATTTCAGCTTGTTCTTCATCCAATCACACGTTTTTCATTATGTACTCTGCATATAAGTTAAAGATTTTGTATTTCTTTGCAAATATTTCTCCTCTATCTAAAAGCCAGTGCTCTTACCATACAACTATACCAAAACATAAAGAAAACACACGTTTTCTTTCTGAATTCAGAATTCAGTTCCTTGTGGAATTATTTTCTAGTCTCCAGGAAAAACAATTATATTGACTAATAATCAATGATGCTTACATATTGTCCCCTATTTGGAAAACATGCTATCTTCTCTCCAAGTTCTCAAATTATAAAAGTGATCTATTTTTGCAAATCAACATTTAAATTAATACACATTTATCATAGTACATTGTGGCTTCTGAATATATAGGCAGAGGATGAGTACACATTTTATTAAATATTCTAAATAAAAAGTTTAGAATGTTTCAAATGGTTTCAGAAAATGTAATTAATGTGTTTGATATCACATTCATAGAGAGTAACAGATGGATATCAAACTATGGATCTAGAACAATGATACAATTTTTCTTCCAATAAAACCTGAGAACTTTACAGTTCAATTAATAACATTTCTACACAATTTCACAGATTTTTCTAGAGAAGAAAATGATACTTAACCAAATATCATAATAAGATATTTAACTAAAGTGCAAATATTTTGTTTTGAAATGGTTTATATTTAAATAATATCATTGAAAAGCCAAAACAAAAACAGTCACTGTCAATATTACTATTTTCTAAATTTCTTATAAACGTCTGAATTTCTTTTCTAATGCAATAAATATTATGGGTAAAAGAAGTGTGAGTAAACAGCTGTTGCAAAACATGAATAATTCACCAAAGAGCACTAAGAAGAATTCCTTGTGCTATACAGTAAGTTCTCATTAGTCATCTCTTTTATCCATAGTAATGCATGTGTGCGAGTGTGCTCAGTCGCTTAAGTCCTGTCTGATTCTTTGAGACCCCAATGGGCTGTAGCCCACCAGGCTCCTCTGTCCATGGGTTCTCCAGGAAAGAATACTGGAATAGGTTACCATTCCCTTCTCCAGGGTACCTTCCTGACCAAGGGATTGAACCCACGTCTCCTACACTGTCAGGTGGATTCTTTACCAACTGAGCCACCAGGGAAGCTATGTCACTGAAAAGGAGAGGATATATGTATATGTATACCTGATTCACTTTGCTGTACAGTAGAAGTTAACACAACATTGTAAAGCAACTATACTACAAAATATTAATCTAAGAAAACAAAAAATTACAAATCATTTTAGACACTAACATATTTAAAAAGAGACACAAATAATTTTGATTATCTTAGACCCATATTTTTAAGGGCTACTCAGGAATTAAATTTAATATTGTTTCAAGCAATACTTTTCACTTCACACAGTTCAGTTCAGTTCATTCAATCAGATGTGCCCGACTCTTCATGACCCCATGGACTGCAGCACGCCAGGCCACCCTGTCGATCACCAACTCCTGGAGTTTACTCAAATGCATATCCATTGAGTCGGTGATGCCATGCAACCATCTCATCTTCTGTAGTCCCCTTCTACTACCGCCTTCAATCCTTCCAAGCATCAGGGTCTTTTCAAATGAATCATCTCTTCGCATTAGGTGGCCGAAGTATTGGAGTTTTAGCTTCAAAATCAGTCCTTACAATGAACATTCATGACTGATCTCCTTTAGGATGGACTGGTTGGATCTCCTTGCAGTGCAAGGGACTCTCAAGAGTCTTCTCCAACACCATAGTTCAAAAGCATCAACTCTTCAACACTCAGCTTTCTTTATAGTCCAACTCTCACATCCATACATGACTACTGGAAAAACCATAGCCTTCAGTAGACAGACCTTTGTTGGCAAAGTAATGTCTCGGCTTTTTAATATGCTGTCAAGGTTGGTCATAACTCTTCTTCCAAGGAGTAAGCATCCTTTAATTTCATGGCTATAGTCACCATCTGCAGTGATTTTGGAGCCCCAAAAAATAAAGTCTGCCACTGTTTCTCCGTCTATATTCCATGAAGTGATGGGATGGGTGCCATGATCTTAGTTTTCTGAATGTTGAGCTTTAAGTCAACTTTTTCATTCTCCTCTTTCACTTTCATCAAAAGGCTCTTTAGTTCTTCTTCACTTTCTGCCATAAGGGTTGTGTCATCTGCATATCTGAGGTTATTGATATTTCTCCTGGCAATCTTGATTCCAGCTTTTGCTTCCTCCAGCCCAGCGTTTCTCATGATGTACTCTGCATATAAGTTAAATAATCAGGGTGATAAAATACAGCCTTGACGTACCCCTTTTCCTGTTTTGAACCAGTCCATTGTTCCATGTCCACTTCTAACTGTTGCTTCCTGACCTGCTTACAGATTTCCCAAGAGACAGGTCAGGTGACCTGACATTCCCATCTCTTTCAGAATTTTCACAGTTTATTGTGATCCACACAGTCAAAGGCTTTGGCATAGTCAATAAAGCAGAAATAAATGTTTTTCTGGAACTCTTCTACTTACTCTATGATCCAACGGATGATGGCAATTTGATCTATGATTCCTCTGCCTTTTAAAATCAGCTTGAACATCTGAAAGTTCATGGTTTACATACTATTGAAGCCTGGCTTGGAGAATTCTGAGCATTATTTTACTAGTGTGTGAGATGAGTGCAATTGTGCAGCAGTTTGAGCATTCTTAGCATTGCCTTTCTTTTTTTTTTTTTTTTTTTTTTTAGCATTGCCTTTCTTTGAGGTTGAAATGTAAACTGACCTTTTCCAGTCCTGTAGCCACTGCTGTGTTTTCCACAACTGCCTGCACATCATCTTTTAGGATTTGAAATAGCTTAACTGGAATTCCATCACCTCCACTAGCTTTGTTTGTAGTGATGCTTCCTACGGCCCACCTGACATCACATTCCAGGATGTGTGGCTCTAGGTGAGGGAACACACCATCGTGATTATCTGGGTCGTGAAGATCTTTTTGGACAGTTCTACTGTGTATTCCTGCCACCTCTTCTTAATATCTTCTGCTTCTATTAGGTCCATACCATTCTGTCCTTTTATTGAGCCCACCTTTGCATGATATGTTCCCTTGGTATCTCTAATTTTCTTAAAGAGATCTCTAGTCTTTCCCATCTATGGTTTTCCTCTATTTCTTTGCATTGATCACTGAGGAAGGCTTTCTTATCTCTCCTTGCTATTCTTTGGAACTCTGCATTCAAATGGGTATATCTTTCCTTTTCTCCTTTGCTTTTCACTTCTTTTCCCAGCTATCTGTAAGGCCTCCTCAGACAGCCATTTTGCTTTTTTGCATTTCTTTTTCTCGGGGATGGTCTTACTCTCTCTCTCCTGTACAATGTCATGAACCTCTGTCCATAGTGCATCAGGCTCTCTGTCTATCAGATCTAGTACCTTATATCTATTTCTCAGTTCCACTGTACATTCGTAAGGGATTTGATTTAGGTCATAACTGAATGGGCTAGTGGTTTTCCCTACTTTCTTCAATTTAAGTCTGAATTTGGCAATAAGCAGTTCGTGATCTGAGCCACAGTCAGCTCCTGGTCTTGTTTTTGCTGACTGTATAGAGCTTCTCCACCTTTGGCTGTAAAGAATATAATCAATCTGATTTTGGTGTTGACCATATGGTGATGTCCATGTGTAGTCTTCTCTTGTGTTGTTGGAAGATGGTGTTTGCTATGACCAGTGCATTCTCTTGTCAAAACTCTGTTAGCCTTTGCCCTGCTTCATTCTGTACTCCCAGGCCAAATTTACCTGTTACGCCAGGTGTTTCTTGACTTCCTACTTTTGCATTCCAGTCCCCTATAATGAAAAGGACATCTTTTTTGGGTGTTAGTTCTAGAAGGTCTTGTAGGTCTTCATAGAACCGTTCAACTTCACCTTCTTCGGTGTTACTGGTTGGGGAATAGACTTGGATTACCATGATATTGAATGGTTTGCCTTGGAAACGAACAGACATTCATTGTCATTTTTGAGGTTGCATCCAAGTATTGCCTTTCAGATTCTTTTGTTGACTATGATGGCTACTCTATTTCTTCTAAGGGATTCTTGCCCACAGTAGTAGATATAATGGGCATCTGAGTTAAAATCACCCATTCCGGTCCATTGTAGTTCGCTAATTCTTAAAATGTCGACGTTCACTCTTGCCATTTCCTGTTTGACCACCTCCAATTTGCCTTGATTTATGAACCTAACATTCCAAGTCCCTGTGTAATATTGCTCTTTACAGCATCAGACCTTGCTTCTTCACCAGTCACACTCACAACTGGGTGTTGTTTTTGCTTTGGCTCTGTGTCTTCATTCTCTCTGGAGTTATTTCTCCATTGATCTCCAGTAGCATATTGGGCACCTACCGACCTGGGGAGTTCATCTTTCAGTGTCCTATCTTTTTGCCTTTTCATACTTTTCACACAATGAAGACTATAATGCAAGTTTGGAAAAGTTGTTACTTCACACAGTGAAGACTATAATAGTTTCCTGAAGCTAGTTCAGATAAGTTGTTTTTATAACCTCATCCAAATAATATTTATATATCAATTCATATGCATGCAATTTCCATTTCAAAGTTACCTAAGGGTAAACACATACCACATGCACAGGTACAGGCACTTCAAAGGGTAAAAGCAACTAAATTCAGTTCAAATCAAGTTGATTCAATATCAAGCTATCTTTCCACCATAAATAAATATATTTGAATTAAACTATACAAAAACTTAATAAATGAAAATGTTTTGTCTTAGATCATTCCTGAATTAAATACTTTTCATCTTTCAGTGAAAATAGGCTAATGTTATGTATATATCTTATGTGTGACTGTAATTGCATCTATATGAATCAATGTACTTTTTTGAAGAATTTTGTGAGCAGCATAATCAGACAAGGCAGACAGAAAAGCAGGAAGAAAATACATTCTTGAAAACAGTGAGTTTTAAATGATATTTGAATTAAAAGTACAAATTATATCTGATATTCATGTTCAAGGATTAATAGTTGAAAAAACTATGTTAGTAGAAATTATCCCTGTAGGAGAAACTGTATAATGATAAAAGAAAGCTCTGACAGAATAGCTTATGGGTTATCAAATTTTGTTTGGTTGGTGAACAGATGGTAACTAGAGAAGAGTATTTAGGATGATCCAAAATGAAGATGATATAAAATTAAGATAAAAAGAGGGTATCTTTAATGAGGAAATATATAAATTTTGTTATATGATGCTATATGATGTTTTTGTGATAATCATATGTCTCTTCTAACAAAACAAAGGGACATAAAATATAGAATAAAACTCTCCTTATACTGTTGTCTAAAGACTAGAAAATTCCATATGTTAATAGGTGGTATTTCTCCCATCCAAGTACTAACCAGGCCCGACTCTGCTTAGCTTCCGAGATCAGACGAGATCGGGCGCGTTCAGGGTGGTATGGCCGTAGACAATAGGTGGTATTTCTAAAGCTATATCATTGATTGAAAGTAGATGTAAGAGTACATTCTTTAAGCACTTTAATAGCTGAAGCTATACAGGATTGATGATTCTAATATATCATGCTTCTGAAAAAAGAAATCTTGATTTGCTTATGCAGTTAATCATAAGAACTCATGTTTAAAAAATAAACAGTCCAGCAGTTCACAATAAATAGCTACCTGCTGATCACTACAAAATTTATTTCAATTTATTATATATATTCCAGTGTGAGTGCAGCTGATCTCATACCGCAACTCTTAACTTTGAACACGAGACCTCAAATGTTTATTTTTCACTGAGCTCACCAATTATGTAGCCAGGCTTCCCTGGTGGCTCAGCTAGTAAAGAATCCGCCTGCAACGCGGGAGACAGGGTTTGATCCCTGGGTTGGGAGGATTCCCTTCGAGAAGGGAATAGCTACCCACTTCAGTATTCTGAACTGGAGAACTCCATGGACTACTTCATGGGGTTGCAAGGAGTCAGACACTACTGAGCAACTTTCACTTTCACTTTCCTAGTTTAATAAATCATACATCCTAACTCTATAGATTAAATTGATAAAAATAGAAAATGCCAAAACACAAGAAAGGTGATATTATTAAATATATGTGCCCACTTCTCTTTTTGAAACCTAGAATCCCCAAAGACAAATCAACAGTAGAGATGTTGGTGGCATCTAACTCAAGGGTGGAGAGGAACAAATCAATTAAAATAGAATCATACAATACCTGAGGTTCTCTCTCACCCAGATATCAGGAAGGGTCTTCATAAAATCTTTACAAAGCATTCAAGAATTGATCCTGAAACAGATGAAACCTTAGTTCTCTCCTCAGTTTTGGAAAATGGTCCCTAGCCATAGGCGAATAATTTACTATAATAGCAAAAACAAGAACAGGAAATAGCCCCATTTTCATACTGCCAACTTGTCATTGAAAAATATGAGAGTAACTTAGAACAAAAGCAGAAAATACTTAGGAAAAAAAATGATGGCTTTACAGACAAAACAGTTAGCTATTCCTACACAACAGAGTCTTTTCAAAATGACACTTGAAGATATAATGTGTTTTAAAAAAAAGATATTGGATAAAAAAGAATTGTTCTGTGTTAACTGAGAAACTGATGGAGAGGAAAGAAGAAAATAAAAAAAAAGCAGTGAATAGGCGATAAAAGTGTTTCCAGTAGAAAACAACTCCTCATCCTCCTAAACTCCCAAGAAATTTCCCTATATATTAGAAAAGGCTTGATGTTTCTAAGGGCAAGAATCCCTTAGAAGAAATGGAGTGGCCATCATGGTCAACAAAAGAGTCCAAAATGCAGTACTTGGATGCAATCTCAAAAACAACAGAATGATCTCTGTTCGTTTCCAAGGCAAACCATTCAATATCATGGTAATCCAAGTCTATGACCTGACCAGTAATGCCGAAGAAGGTGAAGTTGAACGGTTCTATGAAGACCTACAAGACCTTCTAGAACTAACACCCAAAAAAAGATGTCCTTTTCATTATAGGGGACTGGAATGCAAAAGTAGGAAGTCAAGAAACACCTGGCGTAACAGGCAAGTTTGGCCTTGGAGTACAGAATGAAGCAGGGCAAAGGCTAATAGAGTTTTGCCACGAGAACACACTGGTAATAGCAAACACCCTATTCCAACAACACAAGAGAAGACTCTACACATGGACATCACCAGATGGTCAACACCCAAATCAGATTGATTATATTCTTTGCAGCCAAAGATGGAGAAGCTCTATACAGTCAGCAAAAACAAGACCGGGAGCAGACTGTGGCTCAGATCATGAACTGCTTATTGCCAAATTCAGACTTAAATTGAAGAAAGTAGGGAAAACCACTAGACCATTCAGGTATGACCTAGATCAAATCCCTTATGAGTATACAGTGGAAGTGACAAATAGATTTAAGGGACTAGACCTGATAGACAGAGTGCCTGATGAACTATGGACAGAGGTTCGTGACATTGTACAGGAGACAGGGATCAAGAAAATCCCCATGAAAAAGAAATGCAAAAAAAGCAAAATGGCTGTCTGAGGAGGCCTTACAGACAGCTGGGAAGAGAAGAGAAGCGAAAAGCAAAGGAGAAAAGGAAAGATATTCCCATCTCAATGCAGAGTTCCAAAGAATAGCAAGGAGAGATAAGAAAGCCTTCCTAAGCGATCAGTGCAAAGAAATAGAGGAAAACAACAGATTGGGAAAGACTAGAGATCTCTTCAAGAAAATTAGAGATACCAAAGGAACATTTCATGCAAAGATAGGCTCGATAAAGGACAGAAATCGTATGGACCTAACAGAGGCAGAAGATATTACAAAGAGGTGGCAAGAATACACAGAAGACCTGTACAAAAAAGATCTTCACGACCCAGATAATCACGATGGTGTGATCACTCACCTAGAGCCAGACATCTTGGAATGTGAAGTCAAGTGGGCCTTAGAAAGCATAACTATGAACAAAGCTAGTGGAGGTGATGGAATTCCAGTTGAGCTATTTCAAATCCTCAAAGGTGATGCTGTGAAAGTGCTGCACTCGATATGCCAGCAAATTTGGAAAACTCAGCAGTGGCCACAGGACTGGAAAAGGTCAGTTTTCATTCCAATCCCAAAGAAAGGCAATGCCAAAGAATGCTCAAACTACCGCACAATTGCACTCATCTCACATGCTAGTAAAGTAATGCTCAAAATTCTCTAGGCCAGGCTTCAGCAATACATGAACCGTGAACTTCCAGATGTTCAAGCTGGTTTTAGAAAAGGCAGAGGAACCAAAGATCAAATTGCCAATATCCGCTGGATCATCGAAAAAGCAAGAGAGTTTCAGAAAAACATCTATTTCTGCTTTATTGACTATGCCAAAGCCTTTCTCTGTGTGGATCACAATAAACTGTGGAAAATTCTGAAAGAGATGGGAGTACCAGACCATCTGACCTGTCTCTTGAGAAACCTGTATGCAGGTCAGGAAGCAACAGTTAGAACTGGACATGGAACAACAGACTGGTTCCATATAGGAAAAGGAGTCGGTGAAGGCTGTATATTGTCACCCTGCTTATTTAACTTATATGCAGAGTACATCATGAGAAAGGCTGGGCTGCAAGAAACACAAGCTGGAATCAAGACTGCCGGGAGAAATATCAATAACCTCAGATATGCGGATGACACCACCCTTATGGCAGAGAGTGAAGAACTAAAGAGCCTCTTGATGAAGGTGAAGGAGGAGAGTGAAAAAGTTGGCTTAAAGCTCAACGTTCAGAAAACTAAGATCATGGCATCTGGTCCCATCACTCCATGGGAAATAGATGGGGAAACAGTGGAAACAGTGTCAGACTTTATTTTTTTGGGCTCCAAAATCACTGCTGATGGTGACTGCAGCCATGAAATTAAAAGACGCTTACTCCTTCGAAGGAAGGTTATGGCCAACCTAGATAGCATATTTAAAAGCAGAGACATTACTTTGCCAACAAAAGTCCGTCTAGTCAAGGCTATGGTTTTTCCAGTGGTCATGTATGGATGTGAGAGTTGGACGGTGAAGAAAGCTGAGCGCCGCAGAATTGATGCTTTTGAACTGTGGTGTTGGAGAAGACTCTTGAGAGTCCCTTGGACTGCAAGGAGATCCAATCAATCCATCGTAAAAGAGATCAATCCTGGGTGTTCATTGGAAGGTCTGATGTTGAAGCTGAAACTCCAATACTTTGGGCACCTCATGTGAAGGGTTGACTCATTGGAAAAGACCCTAATGCTGGGTAGGATTGGGGGCGGGAGGAGAAGGGGACGGCAGAGGATGAATTGGTTGGATGGCATCACCGACTCGATGAACATGAGTTTGGGCAGACTCCGGGAGTTGGTGATGGACAGAGAGGCCTGGCGTGCTGCAATTCATGGGGTCGCAAAGAGTCGGACACGACTGAGCGAGTGAACTGAACTGTACTGAACTGATGTTTTTGATTGATAAAGTGCTAGAATATCAACCTTAAATTCTACTACAGTTACAGAAAACCATCCGATTGTGTCAAAAGACTGCTCAGGTAGAATTAATAATCTGTTCTTCAGTTTGAGTTGAATAATAATGAAAGAATTGGAAATTGAGACCACATAAGTGATTTAAATGTTAAAATTGGGGCATAGGGATATTTGTGTCAACTGCTTTACAGTTACTTGTTTCAGGAGCTTTTTTCTTTGTGGGGCCAGGAAGAGAAGGCTGTGAAACAAAACAACAACCACAAGAAAAACTGTTAAGAAATTTTTAAAAAGGCAAACCGATTTTGTATCAAAAATATCAGCTTGCTTGCTTAAGCAAAAGGTCATTTTCATATTAAAGTTTATTTTCCAAACTCAGTTCAAATTTTTTGCCAAAGGGCTTCCAAGGTGGCACAGTGGTAAAGAATCTCCTGCCATTGCAGGAGACTTGGGTTCTATCTCTCTGTTGGGAAGATCTCCTGGAGGAGGAAATGGCAACCCACTCCAGTATTCTTGCCTGGAAAATTCCATGGACAGAGGAGCCTGTGGGTGGACTACAAACCACGAGGTCAGAAAGAGTCAGACACGATTTAGCAACTGGGCACACACATATACAAAACCTAAATTACCATTTCACAAACTAGAGCTTGTCTCATGAGTTTCGAAAATCCACCTTCTGATCTCAGAGAGTCTCCCGGAGAAGCAGAAGGCAACTGGAGCTCACCTGGGGGACAAAGACACTGGCAGGAGGTATTTGGGGAAGCTTGCTCTACCAAGTGGACACTGGTGGTGGCAAGAACCATTTTGGAATCCTCTCTCTAGCTTATTAGCACTAGCAGCCAGCTGTGCAGAAGTAGTAATTTGAAAGGACCATGGGTCAGAGCAACTGGCTGATCATGGAGAGCCTCCCAGAGGCAGAGAAAAATACCATATTATTACCCTTTAATTATTATTATCATTATTAACTTAAAAAAATGAAGAAATATAACAAAACAGAAACAAAGTTGTAAATTCAGACCACAAATAGGTGGCTACCAGAGGGAAGGGTGCTTAGGGATAAGTAAAATAGATGCAGGGGATTAAGAGGTACAAACTTTCAGTTACAAAATAAATGAGTAACTGGGATGAAATGTAGTATGGGGAAAATGCTAATACTAATGTAAGATTTTAGTATGGTGACAGATTTTAAGTAGACTTGTCATGGTTATCATTTTGTCACATAAAGAAATATTGAATCACTATGCTGTGCACCTGTGCTGTGTCCTTATTTTCTAATACAAATGCTTAACAATATGGATATCTCTATAAGTATAACTTTGTTGCTACTTGATTTTTTTTATATCTGCTGTGCTTACTTTTACTGTCTACAAAATAATTGACTGCATTACTTATTGACCTGATACATGTTTTTATCTTTTAGAAAATATTTGCTTATAAATTAGGTTTAATTTTATCATAATGAGAGAATATGCTCCATGTAATTATTGTTATTTGAAATGGTGGGTCATCTACTAGTTTAAATTTTTCTCAGAATTCTTTCACTAATTGTAGAAAAACTTATTATTTATTGACACACCACAAAGTTTTGATAACCATATTTTCTTTTCCATCTATACTTTTAAAAATTCTAGTCATTATTATCTCTTATTAGAATTTATCAATAAGCATATGTCCTTACTTCAGTCCTTAATACCTTTAAGTCATGCTATACACCTTAAATAAATAGGCATTTTAATATCAGTAAAGATGAAACATTCCAATGTACCTCATAAAGGCAGTAAAATGATTTTTTATCAAGCAATATTCTTTTAAAATAAAACAACATACAAGGAATTTAATGTAAACCAGTAATATACTTCATATTAGCATTCATTCTCAATATTAAAACATGTGGCATTACTAATACAGTCTTCAAATGTACATCATAGTCACTTAATTAATCTATCATATCTTATTAGAATCTGCTTTCAAAAACTGAGTTGTTCCTAGTAGGAAATATGATATTGATTATACAGTGATAAAATAAACCAGTTGTAATGGGGTAAGTGATGATCCCCCCCCACCCACCCAAAGACATCTATCTCCTAATCCCTGGAAACAGTGAATGTTAACTTACTGGATAAAAGAATATTGACAGAGATGGAGAGATCATTGTGGATTATCCAGTGAGCCCTAGATTCATTGCCAAGTCAGATGTCTTGACATTCAATGTCAATGTCCTATTAGAGACACAGGAAGATAGACGAACAGAGGAGGAGGAGACAGCGTGACCACAAAATCAGAGACTGGAGTGATGGAGGTACATTCCCAGGAACTCTGACAGCCTACAGAAACCAGAAAGGAAGGATTCTCCTAGAATCTCTGGAGGGATTGAGGCCCTGTCAACATCTTGATTTCAGATTCTTCGCCTCCAGAACTGTAAGAGAATAAACATCTGTTGTTTTCAGCCATTTCATTATAGCAGCCATAGGAAACTAATACAACAGTATTTAAAAGGTGATTTTTTTCAAGATTAGTTATTTTTAAACAATATGAATGATATGACCTGTAAAGAGATCTCCTTTTAAACAAATAGGCTATAATTTGTATTTAGTAAATTATAAATAGTTGCATGTCTTATGTGCTACTACAAATTTGAAGTAAAGTGGTAGTCAAATCCATGTTATGTTATAATAACTAAACACTTGACAAGTTACTAAAATAAAATAAATTACACAAAGTGAAATAAAATAAGCTTCCTTTAACAAATAGGATTTTATTTTTCATGCAAAATACTGTGTTTCTTTTTCAGAAATATTTAGGCAAGTAATAGTGAGGATTGAATTTGGAATTTGCAGAATAAGACAAATTAATATAAAGTCATATAGTGAGATATCCTAACTGACAGTGATGTGTTTCATACCCTCTTACATGTTGCAAGTGTTAGTCCAGACATCCTCTTATACTTTCAATGCCAGTACTACAACTTGTCACCTAAATAACTGTAATTAAGCATTCTCTCTTGTTGCTGATTACAGTATGCTGATGAACATTCCCACTGGATTTAAGAGCCTCTCTCATAACATCTACAGTAATCATCACATATTATAATGTCTTTTTTGCTGAAGACTTCTTAAATAATCTAAAATTTAAATTGAACAAGTCTTTGATTATTGCAATCTAAAGTTCCAACAGGCGCTTAATCAGAAAGGTGTAAGTATCAAATCACTGACATCTACTAAGCAATAGGATAATATATATCCAGGGAAATAAATACTTAAACTCTTTGGTCATTGATTCGTGTCACTTTAAAAATTAACATCGGCATATAAACCAGAAATTTTTTTCTTAGAAGGGAGCAGCCTAACAAGAGGTGGTATTTTTAAACTGAGCATTTACAACATTCAAATGATCCATTTCTGAGGACTTTAAGGTGCACATACTTAATACGCAGACCACTAAAATTCAAATCAAGTAAAAGTTCAAAAAACACATATTAAAGTTATTATTTAATTAGGTACATATTGTTCATAAATACAGAAGAAGAATGATACAGTAATTCAAGTTCAGATTTTCAAAATATGTATGTCCTCAAACCTGGGGAGAAGAAACTGATCCATGAGCTCCATGATTTGTAACGTGGTTTAAGCACACACACACACACACACAATCATCACTATAAAATGCATATGATCCTTTATGACTTAGGATCCAGAGTATAGAGAGTATAGTCTGTACTATATATATACTCCATACACTCACTATAGAGAGCGTATATATCCAGAGTATACAGAGTATCCAGACTATAGTGAGTACAGCATGATTCTAGCCCTAAACATCCATTCTTCTGACTCATACATCTGTCTTCAGAGAAATGCCTCTCCAGATCCTTTGCTTTATGGACATGAAAAAAAAGATGGCTGAGTTCTAATGCTAAAATGATTTGTGGTTTTCCACTGCCAATAGAGACATGAACATTTATTTTTAGGGTAAGAACAAGAAATTTAATTAAAATCCATTTACATTTGAAATCCTTTTTATAAAGTATTCATGAAGCACCTCTCTTCTTTGCAGATTTTTAAATCTGGATAATTCCTTAAATGTGTGCTATTCTGAAAGTTTCTATTGACCTTTAAGAGCCAGAGAGTACAGAGGTTTACCTTTTGTAGGTTTGCCCACATGACTGACTATGGGGTTGTTGGGGACTCAGTTCATTTCAGTCCTTTAATTTCCCATAATACAACAGAAAAGAGCAATGGCAGAAGAAATCAATCCCAACTTATCCCTTGTCGAATATCAGCAAACACAATGTCACAAAACCAATGTGAAGAAATGGAATATAGATTTTCTGCTGACATTTGTAAAGTGTTTGTGTCAAAGTATTTTTCTAATACAGAAAAGGTTACAGCTTAACAAATTATAGCACATGTTTCTTCTAAACTGCTATGTTGGCTGTTTGGACTAATTTTAATAGCTTTTTTTCTTATAAAAATATTTAACCCAGTGTGATCAGATGCATTCCTTTATTCATCATTCACATACGAATTTGTATATCATAAGCATATAGAAAATTTGTAAAAATCTATTTTTCAGATTATAGATTTATCTACTGGAATTAAAAATAGACCCACATATCAAAAATTTAGTTTCTGCCAACTATGTTTAGCTTTCCATGCATATATCAAAAATGGTTTACTTTACTTTCACCTCACAGTGTCACAGGTGTTATAGGTAATTTATATTTTAATATACATTAAAATCAAATATGTAAATGATATTATTTGCATAAGAGATGATATTGTTTTGAATATGTAAAACTTTAAAATATTTTATTTATATTCATCAATAATTATATCAAAATAATTTGCCACATGTTTAATTCTACTAATATTTATTAAGGATATAATCAATGACACTTCAGTATCAAACAGTACACATAATGCCTATTCACAGGGATTAGAAATTCTTTTTTAAGTGTGTTTCTTAGATTTTTAGTTGATTTACAATGTTGTACTAGTTTCAGGTGTATAGCAAAGTGAATCAGTTATACATATACATATATCCACATCTTTTTCTTATTTTCCCATATAGGCCATTACAGGATATTGAGAAGACTTCTGTGTTATTAGTTGTCTATTATGTATATATAATAATATCTATATACCAATCCCAGTCTCTGAATTTATCCCTCCCCCTTACCCTGAAGGACAGGGAAGACTAGGGTGTTGCAGTCCATGGGGTCGCAGAGTTGAACACAACTTAGCACTGAACAGCAACCCACCTCGTGATAACCATAAGTTCATTTTCTGCATCCTTGACACTACTTCCATTTTGGAAATAAGTTCATCTATACCCTGTTTTTAGATTTTAAATATAAATGATATCTGTCTTTCTTTGTTACTTACTTTATTCAGTATGACAATCTCTAAGTCTGTCTGTGTTGCTACAAATGGCATTATTTTATTTTTTTTTATGGCTGAGCAACATTCTCTTTTAAAATGTATCACATTTTTTAATCCATTCTTCTGTTGATGGACATTTAGGTTACTTCTTTGTCCTGGCTATTGTAAATAGTGCTGCAATGAAATGCGGGTTCATGCATCTTTTTGAATTATGGTTTTTCCAGGTATAAGCCCAACAGTGGGACTACTGGTTCATACAGTAGTTCTATCTTTAGTTTTGTTGTTTTAAGGAGCCTCCATATTATTCTATATAGTAGAAAACTAATTTACATTTCCACCAACAGTGTAGGAGGGTTTCCTTTTCCCCACACCCTCTCCAGGATTTATTGTTTGTAGATTTTTTGATGACCGACATACTGACCAATCTAAGATGATACCTGCTTGTAGTTTTGATTTGTATTATCTAACAACTAATGGTGTAGAGTATCTTTTCATGTGCTATTTGGCCATTTGTATGTCTTCTTTGAGGAAAGGCTATTTAGATTTCCGCCAAATTTTTGTTTTTTTTTTAATATTGAGCTGCATAAGCTGTTTGTGTTTTGGAGATTAATCCTTTATCAGTTGCTTTATTTGCAAATATTTTCTTCCATTCTAAATGTTGTCTTTTCATCTTGTTTATGGTTTATTTTACCATAGGAAATCTTTTAAGTTTCATAGGTCCCATTTGTAATTTTTGTTTTTATTTTCATTATTCTAGGAGGTGGTTCCAAAAAATACTGCTTTGATATGTCAAAGAGGGTTCTGCCTATGTTTTCTTTTTAAGAGTTTTTTTTTTTAATTTATTTATTTATCTATTTTTTACTTTACAATATTGTATTGGTTTTGCCATACATTGACATGAATCCGCCATGGGTGTACATGTGTTCCCCTTCCAGAACCTCTCTCCCATCTCCCTCCCCATTCCATCCCTCTGGGTCATCCCGGTGCACCAGCCCCGAGCACCCTGTATCATGCATCGAACCTGGGCTGGCGATTCGTTTCACATGTGATAATTTACATGCTTCATTGCCATTCTCCCATATCATCCCACCCTTGCCCTCTCCCGTAGAGTCCAAAATACTATTCTATACATCTGTGTCTCTTTTGCTGTCTCACATACAGGGTTATCTTTACCGATTTACTGAATTCCATATATATGCGTTAGTATACTATATTGGTGTTTTTCTTTCTGGCTTACTTCACTCTCTATAATAGGGTCCAGTTTCATCCATCTCATTAGAACTGATTCAAATGTATTCTTTTTAATGGCTGAGTAATATTCCACTGTGTATATGTACCACAGGTTCCTTATCCATTCGTCTGATGATGGACATCTAGGTTACTTCCATGCCCTGGCTATTATAAACAGTGCTGAGATGAGCATTGGGGTACACATGTTTCTTTCAATTCTGGTTGCCTCAGTGTGTATGCCCAGCAGTGGTAATGCTGGGTCATATGGCAGTTCTATGCCCAGTTTTTTGAGGAATCTCCACACTGCTCTCCATAGTGGTTGTACTAGTTTGCATTCCCACAAACAGTGGGAATTATAAAATTGTTTGCTCAATAAGCAAAACCAAATAGCAGACTTAACAAAATATTTTAATTTTTTTCATTTTAAAGTAATAACCTGTTGTGTTCAATCTATGTTTCATCAGTAAAGTGATGACAACATTAAGGATTTCATCAAATGTATGGATTAGAAGGTAATTTCACCAGGGCCAGTGAAAGATACTAAGTGCTTGAAAGCTTATCATCTCCCCAAATTTTAAAACTTCACTAAATTTTTCTTTCTGGCAATTACATTTACAAGCCTTTGAGTATGAAGGAGCTGGCAAGAGACCCCAGAAGACATCAATTAGCATTTACCACAGAAGGAGAGTACCTAACTCTGAGTGCTAATAAATGAGTATGTTTGAGAAGGGAAAGGGTCAAAGTACCATCAATTAGAGTATTAAAAAGGAGAGGAAGGTACACAGAGCCAGAGGTGGCAGTCCTTAGAAGAGCCACTTCTGAGAGAGAGAAATTAAAAAAGACATGTCCCTTAGAACTAGAAAATTATGGTAAAAACAAAAATGTAACTAATGATAAGAGTAATCCTGAAACATGAGGGCAACCAAAAAGTCAGAGGAAGCCAGACCAAAAACAGTATCATTACACTGAGAAATAGAAAAGCCACCCAAACCCATAGTCCTCTCTATTGATAAGGCACTCAATTATTTTAGGGAAAGTCAACACACTTAAAGTAAACAATAGCAACAAAATACAATCATTAAATCTACAAAAGATGTACATAGAATAAAAAGAACATGAGAATCAAAAATTTTAGCATAATTAGGGAAGATCTATGTTAGAAACAGAAGAAAAAAATTAGACAACTTTGCCATTCAAATCGAATTTTACAGTCTAAGAAGGATTGCAGATTTAAAAGAACACTAAGAATAAGAAATCTTATAAAAGAGATGGATTAACAATGAGAATAGTTAAAAATAGAACTGATGGAACTAAAAAAGATACTGAGAAAAAATACAAAATAATCTCAGGTGATGACTAAGTTACTGTACACTCAGACAATAAAGAGACAATAAAATAGATGTGTTTCAAAGTATTGAAAGAAACATAAAAAACAGAACAAAGAAAAGCAAGAAATGGAGACATGCATAAAAGAGATGTGAAAGATCATAACAAAAGTTAAAAATACAGCATTTCTCAAAATGTGCTGTATTTGTACTAACATTAAAGCATTATTTACCTTTTTAATTCTCATTCTTGCATAGTATACCTAACTTCTACAGGCTATACAATCCACGGTGACATCATTGCTCTGATGACTAATGAAATGTGTTTGTGTATATTTTTACATTTAGACAAAATTTCTGTTTTAATTTCTGAATTGGTATATACTGATGGTGGCTCACTCAGTAAAGAGTCTGCCTGCAATGCCAGAGACCCAGGTTCAATCTCTGGGTCAGGAGATCCCCTGGAGAAGGAAATGGTAACCCACTCTAGTATTCTTGCCTGGAGAACTCCATGGACAGAGGAGCCTGATGGGCTACAGTCCACAGGGTCACAAAGAGTTGGATATGACTGAGTGACTAACACTTCACTTCTAAGTACACATAAACAAAAACTCTTTGTGCTTCTCAATATATTTTGAGAGTGTAAAGGGGTTCTGGGACTAATAATGTAACGTACATATAACTGGAGATATTGAAGAATAAAAACAGTGATAGAAGAGAACCTATATTTAAAACTCTAAGTCAAGGAACCTTTGCTGAGTAAAATCAAACTTGCATCTGCATACTGAAAGAGTATAGAGAAACCAAGGACAGTTGACTCCAAACTTCCAGCTCTAAGGAATATACTAAGAATGTGAAAGTCACTTAGCCATGTCCGACTCTTTGTGACCCCATGGCCTATATAGTCCAGGAATTCACCAGGCCAGAATACTGGAGTGGGTAGCCATTCCCTTCTCCAGTAGATCTTCCTGACGCAGGAATTGAACTGGGTTCTCCTGCATTTGTGGGCGTATCAGAGAAGCCATGATAAGGGAAGCCATACTAGCACATACTAAGAATATGTGCTATCTTAATATCCACTAAAGGAATGTGTTTTTTATTTTATTTTTAATCAGAGGATAATTACTTAAAATATTGTGATGGTTTCTGCCATACAGAAATATGAATCAGCCATAGGTATACATATGTGACCTCCCTCTTAAACCTCCCTCCTACCCCTTCACCATGCCAGCCCTCTAGGTTGTCACAGAGTACCAGCTTTGGGTTCGCTTTGTTAAATGGCAAATCCAGTTATACAGTGAGCCTTGTGCCTGAGATTTTGATCCATTTTCCAAAAACAAGATCAACTGTAACCGAGTGAATTGAGTTCCGGTACCTGCCTTGTAGAGGATGTAGGCAATTTTTTTTAGCTTCTTTGCATCTTACTTTCCTCATCTGTAAGACAAGATAATAATAGCCCCTATTTTATACAGATTTTGTGAATGTTAGAGAATTTATATATTTAAAAAATTTAGAAGCATTCAGACATAGAGAAATCACTCAAATGTTCATTATTGTTATTATCAATATTTAAGCAAATATCCTTAAAATATAAGTATACAGAGACTTCCAGTCAAAATTTCCTAGTTCCTAGAAAAATTTCCACTTGTGAAAAATTTCATAGGTTATTCTGATATTCACAATTTTATGAAATATCATTTCAGTTGCTGTATCTCAAATAATATTTAAATGTTTTCTTCACTTGTAACCATTAGAATTGATGTTTTCTTTAGTATTCTAAGACTCCTCTCCATGTTAAGGAAGTTTCCTTTCATTCTACAATTAACATGAAATTTTACACAGAAGAAATAAAATTTTTATCAAATAACATTTAAGATGTCAAAATTATTATGTGATTTTTTCATTTGCATAAATGGATGCACTAGTAATTATCTTAAGTTTTGATAGCCCTTACTGACATGATTCTGTGTTCAAATGTTAATACACAACTTTATATGACTTTTTATTACTTACTCTGTTATTTCTCTTGATTCCCTTGAATCTACAGTTGTTTTCAATCCATTTTTGAGGACAATTATTAACATTTCCAGAATTAATTCATTAACCTGGGTTTAAAATATTCAATGGATAGTTATTTTAGAGAGTGCTTCTAAAATTTATTTTATATAGGACAATGAAATACCTTCAATCTCTAGAGTTCCTGTACTCTTTAAAAGTTTAATATTTCTGGGGTCATTTAATTTGTTTTTGACAAGGAAAAGAGGCAAAAATTAGTGAAATCATCATCTTATAATTGCATCAGATTTTTGAAAATGAACCAAAACACTGGCAAATATATAGAAAGCAAATACTTCAGAATTTAAGAACTGTCACTTAATTGTAATTACCTCTCCTAATACTATTGTTTGACAGATTTTAGATTTAGTAGTATTCCTGAATTAAAACAATCTACAAAATATGGAAAGTGAAAAATATGATCTTTTAAAATCATAATTAATGTAAACATCCCCAGTTATTTAAATTTCTAATTCCTATCAACTATTAAATATTAACCTCTTTGTTGTTCAGGAATTTTTTATAAATGCATGTAATAAAATTCCATACATATCATATATGTATATTGCTTTTGATCAATGAACTATGAGTAATTCACAATTCCAAAAGTAAAAATTTACATTCCATTTCACAGTAAGTGAAGAAAAAATGCATTTTCTTCTATAGCTTTCTATAAGGTCTGCCATATATGTTCTCATAAAATAACAAGGAACCTAAATAGTTTAGAATTTTCCTGGTTAGTGCTGAAAAGTCAATAGTGAATATATATATATATATATCAGTTTTTAGAAATCAGTAACTAAAGATAATGAAATAATCTAGATTTAATTTGCATTTAAGAATAAAAAAAAGATTGGGTATCAGCAAGTATTCAGATTTATTAAGAGTCAAAAATGCTGTTATAGCTCATGTGTACATGGAACATTAGTCATTCATTTTGTTAATCTAACATAATATGGAATATAATTCTTCAGAACTTCAAAATAATAGCTTTTACTCCATTTCCTCACTTCTATAAGGACATGCACAATAGACTCTGCAGCTACATGCACCCTGTTAGGGCTAATTGAAAATAGATGGTACAATTAACCTGCTTCTTAGTAAAAAGCATTAACACTTAATATGAAAGTCTAATCACAATAAAAAGAGGTTCACATGGAAGAAAATGTGGTGAATAATTCAAAATCATCTGACTTTCTCATACAAAGTAAATTAAAGGAAGAAAAAGTTAATATAACAACACCAAAAGCAGCAATTATATCATTTGCATTTCTAATCTTTGCTTTCCTTCTCAGACATATTCAATTTCAGAAGATTCTGTAGATGAATTAACACAATGACTCATAATATTTAGTTGCAACATAACAAAACTGAGCAGGTGGTCATAGAACAAAAAAGCAGTAAACGTAACCATTAACATACAAAGTATGAAAATTATCAGGCAAATTTTATGTAGGGAAAACTGCCTGGATTATTTTAACAAATTCAATTAAACACAGATTTTTTTGATGACACTATAACTCAAAACTCAATAAGCTCTTTAAAGATGTCAAATATATCATTAAGTTACTCTTTTTTATTTTAATTTCGTGTTGAAGTATAGTTGATTTATAAGATTATACTAGTTTCAGGTGTACAGCCTAGTGACTCAGCATGTTTATTGATTATACTACATTAAAAGTTATTAGAAAACAATGGCTATAATTCACTGTGCTGTATGATATATCCTTGTTACTTATCTATTTTATATATAGCAACTTGTATTTCTTAATCCCATATCCCTATCTTGCTTGTCTGTGCAGTCAAGCCACCTCAAGATGGCTGTTCTTTTGCTCTGTCCCTTGCTGAGCCAGTCCCTGCTTTACCTACACACTACTCACATGACCTGCTTGCCCTGACCTAGCTAGTGATTGTTCTTATCCTTAGGCCAGAAGAGCTCCACCTGCTAGTTTATTAAAGGGAAACCTCTGCCCTCTTGAAGTTCCTTAAACTAAGTGGCCTTGAAAGACATGCTCCACCTTCTGGTTTCCCTGGTAACTGATGGGCCAACCAGACATCAATTCACTATATAAAAAGTAGACTCCTCCTCCCCTGAGTAGCAAGGATGGCTGCCATAGCTTGTTGTCTGCTCGCCAGCCTGCCCTACACATATTGTGGAGTGTCACTCTAGGATATTTTGCTTCAGACAGGTAAGATCCCCTATCCAATAAGCCACCGGTGTCTCTGTCACTGTTTCTGGGCTCTTCTGTCTATAGGCTGGGCAGCTCGAGGCTTGCAGGCTTGCAGGGTGCAGCCTGATAATTGGTGACCTGGCTAGGAGGCTGAGGAAATTTCCATGAGCCCTCAGTATGTCAGAAAATGAAGTTTAGGGGGTAATATTTAGCAGGTCATCCATTAGCATGGTGGTCCCTGTGACAGCTGTCCACCATGAGATATTCTGTCATACTGATGATATCTTCAGAGTCTCTTTCCAGTTTAAAGGTAGCAGCCCTATGCTCGTGGCTCATTTGACTGCAGTGGGGGAATGACTGCTGAATACAGACAAAATTCAAGGATCTCTAGTCTATCAAATACTTGGATGTTATCTGTTTGGGTAAAATAGGCATATCCCTGACCTCCCCCCTCCCCCGCCCCCACTTAAGTAATTATAGAAACAGTCTTTATTAACTTAGAGACAGGCATGTGAATTGAACTTGGCCAGTTACCCTGAGGGTTTGGTTTGGGACCTGTGGCAATGACAAAATAATAAGTACCCCTAGGCTTCTGGTCCTAGCTATGGAAGGGGCAGGGAAGTGATATAGTGCAATGGAACAACACAGCTATAACATGCTGTAGAGTGCAGCTCTGTGCAATCTACAGCGTTTTACAACAGGTGGAAGACATTGCAAAAGACCTACTCAAGTTACTAGCAATGCAAAAACCCAATATTGAGGGTCAGGAACAGATGCAAGGAAGATACAGGACCCCATGGACATCCATAGTGACCAAGGAATACACTTTACCAGCCATAAAGTTCAAGAGCGTGCTGACAAAAGTGGCATATGCTGGCATTTTCCCCTGCCCTACAACCAGTCTGCTGCCGGGATAATTGAAAGGACGATTGGGTTACTTAAACAACTGAGGCAAGAAACTTGTTCTTTCCACAGGTGTAAACATCCTAGGAGCAATCACTGAAGTGCTTACACCACATTAATCCAAAAGTAACAAGTCACCCCAACCTGAATTCAACTGTTTTAGCCCTTGCTGCAGGATCTATCCCCAGAAACACACATAAAATAACCCTGGGGCTGACAGGTAAGTCCCTGGTGCTTTGGGTTTTTTGCTGCCACGTGAGGCAACTATTTACACTGCAATAAAAATCAAAAGAAAAATCTAGTAAGAAAAAAGAGTTGCTGTGTATATATATTATATATATACATATATATAACAAAAATGGGTTGCATATGTTCATTAAAATATGTGTACAACTTATTCATAATACCACAAATGGAAAAACCTAAAGTGTTTAGAGTAAGAAAATGGGAAAATAAATTATGGTATAATCACATAACAGATACTATGCAGCAATAAAAATTAATGAACTATACATTTAAAAACAGGTATGAATTGTCACAAACCTAATGTTGTAAAAGATACAATACTGTCCGTATCATATAATTCTATTTACGTAAAATTCAAAATAGGCAAAATCTATCTGTAGTATTAGAAGTCAGAAGTGCACTTATCCTTGGAGAGGGGTAATGACTGAAGGGAAGCTTATGAGGAATTTCTGGCACTCTAGTGATGTTTTGGTTCTTGAACCCAGTTTTGTTTACATGTGTGTGTTCAATTTGCAAAAACTGTTTTGATCTTTATAATCATGATTTGCCTGCTTTCTCCCTTGTATGTTATCAATTAAACAATTGCTTGCAAAGTTTAAAATAAAGGACTTAGATTTCACCTGTATTCTGCCCTATCCCAGCTAAGACTACTAGAGTAATTAATCTGGTTCCTTACTGAAGAAAGGTACCATTATATTAATGTTGTGGTCTCTTAAACTGAATCTCCAATATTTGGTACCAACTGTGGGCATGGTGGGTAGATGGGTAGTTTTGGTACTGTAGGCCAGCACAAAACTGCAGTCAGAGGTGGTATTATCTCAGAATGCTATTAATGCTTGTGTTTTGCTTAATGGTCCTGATTTTCCTTTATTTTGCCTGTTACACAGCTTACATTTGATCCCTAGTCTGAGAAACTGGGTGACAAAGGTGGTCTCCCTGCTGAGTTTCATTGTTTGGGCTACAGTGAGATGTCCTTGTCTTCTCGACTTCCATGAAAAATTGACCCAATAAGCATCTGGCTCTAAAGTTTGCCCATTTTTTGGGCTTGGGATTGCATTTTGTATTTCTATTGTATTTGGTTTCCATACACCTCTACATACCTGACCCAGGGATATTGCAGAAGAGGAGTAGACCAAGATGGTAAAGGTCATGAAGGGTAATTAGGGATGTATAGTCAGGCCACTCAAGATGGCTACTCTCTTGCTCTGTGTATATCTCCCCTGCCAGACAAGTCTCTGCTTCACTTACATCCTACTCACGTGAGCTGCTTGCCACCTGCTCCAGCTAGTGATTGTTCTAAACCTTAGGGCAGAACAGCTCCACCTACTATTTATTAAAGGGAAATCTCTGCCTCTGTGATCCTCCATAACCCAAGAGTCTGAGAGGGACGCACCCCACCTTCTGGTTTCCCTGGTAACTGATGAGCCAACCTGATGTCAATTCCCAATGTAAATGTAGCTGCCACCTCCTCCTCCCCTGAGTAGTGAAGTTGGCTGCTATAGCAGGCCTGCTTGCCAGCCAGCCAGCCAATGTGGGGTGTTACTCCAGGATGTTTAGCTTCAAATTTGTAAGATCTCTTATCCAATAAGCTGTTGATGTCTCTGTCACTGTGGGCTCTTTCTTTGGTTTCAAGGCTGGGCAACTGCAAGTCTTACACACCTGCATGGTAAAGCCCAACACCTTCCCTCCTTTCCTCTCCCCACTGGTAAACACTAGTTTGTTTTCTTTACCTGTGTAGAGTTTGTTTCTGTTTTGCTATATACATTAATTTATTTATTTTTAGATTCCACATGTAAGTGGTATACAGTATTTGTCTTTTTCTCTGACTTATTTCACTAAGTGTAATGTCCTTTAGCTTTTTCCATGTTTCTGCAAATGGCTGAATTTCATTCTTTTTTTATGACTGAGTAATAAAAAATTGTGGATATATAATCTTAATCTATACATCAAATGAACACCTGGGTTGCTTCCACGTACTGGCTATCATAAACAGTGCTGCTATGAATATAGCATGTATCATTTTGAATTAGTGAGCTCATATTTTTTCAGATATGCATCCGGGAATCAGTTGGTTCATTGTGTGATAGTTCTTTTAGTTTGGGGGAATCTCCATACTGTTTTCCATAGTGGCTGAACCAGTTGACATACCCACCAACAGTGTACACGGGTTCCCTCTTTCCTCCACGTTCTTGACAGTGTTTGTTGATTCTTTGATAGCCATTCTGACAGGTGTGAGTTGATATCTCATTTGTATTTGCATTTCCCTGATTAGTGATGTTGAGAACCTTTTTACGTGCCTGTTGGCAAACTGAAAGTCATATTTGGAAAACTCTATTTAGATTTGCTGCTCATTTTTTGATTGGGTCGTCTGCTTTTTGATATTTGAGTTATGTAAGCTGATCTATTTTGGATATTAACCCTTTGTTGGTCATATCATTTGAAAATATTTTCTACCATTCAGTAGGTTATTTTTGATGGTTTCCTTTGCTGTTCAAAAGCTTAAGTTCAATTAGGACCCATTTGTTTTGCTTTTCTTTTGCCTTAGGAGACAGCAATATTTTTGACCTACAATTTGTCAGTGTTCTGCCTGTTCTCCTTTAGGAGTTATGGTTTCAGTTCTTACACTTGCGTCTCTGGTCCATTTTGGGTTTATTGTATGTGATGTGAGGGAATGTTCTAGTCTCATTGTCATATTTAGCTGTACAGTTTTTCCAGCACTACTTACTGAAGAGACTTATCCATTGCAGATTCTTGCCTCCTTTGCAGTTTTTCCTCTTTAAACAAGTAAATTGTCTATAGTGATCATTTAAAAATCTACAACTTTTAGTTGTCCCATGAGTTTTTAAGTGTGCTTGGACTTTTAAAATGTCTTTTAATGTAAGAAAAAAGAAAACCCTTTAAAACTGATTTAAAGAATATTCTGAATCCACTTGCTACCTCTCTTGTATACTTGGAGCAGACATCATTAATCAGTTTTCAGACTGTTGATAAGTCTAAATTTAGGTATAGAGTACTTCATGACAGTCTCAAGGCTGCAACTATCAATTCTTGGAATTTCTATAGTAAAAGAATCACTTTACAAGCCCAGTTGAAAGCTCTAATTGTTTAGGACTGAAATTAATCAAACTAAGTATACAAAACTCACTTCAAAAGAGGGGGCATGTAGATAACTGCAGGGGCATTAATTTGTGACATGAGAAAAATACTATTTGGAGCTTTTAGGGATTGTTTTCTTAAGAGTTGAAATTCCAAATGTTAATAGAATTTGAGCTGAACGTAAGTGTTATACTGGGATAATAAGGTTTCAACTAATTGATTTTGAAGACAAACAATAGAGCTGGGAAGGGATGAGATAGAGTATTGCTGTTATTACTAACATCCTTTTAACATTTAGTTTTTCAGTTTTGTTCCTATTTTCTTTTTCTTCCTGGTTCTACCTGGGGAGATAATACCTTTCTAAGAAACTATCTATTTCTTCTAGATTGTCCATTTTACTAGCATATGGTTGCTTATAGTAGTCTCTTAGCATTCTTTGTATTTTCTATGATGTCTGCTCTAACTTCTTCTTTCATTTATGATTTTATTGATTCGAGTTCTCTTTTTCTTGATGAGTCTGGCTAAAGGTTTATCAGTTTTGTTTATCTTTTCAAAGAATCAGCTTTTACTTCCATTAATCTCTTCTATTTTCTTCATTTGTATTTCTGCTATGAATTTAATTATTTCTTTTCTTCTAACTTTGGGTTTGCTGTTCTTTCTCTAGTTGCTTTAGGTGTAAGACTAGGTTGTTTGAGGTTTTTCTGGTTTCCTGAGGGTCCCTCTTAGAACTGCTTTAGCTATGTCCCACAGGTTTTAGTTTGCTGTACTTTCATTGGTCTCAAGGTATTTTTTGATTTCCTCTGTGATTTCTTCAGTGTAGTTTTTTAAAGTATGTGCAAACATCACTTTTGTGTAAATTTAGGTTTATAATGTCTAGTACTATGAGTATGAGGGGCTTCCCTGGTGGCTCAGATGGTAAAGAATCTGCCTGCAATGCAGGAGACCCGGGTTCTTTCCCTGGGGCAGGAAGACCTCCTGGAGAAGGGACTGGCTACCCACTTCAGTATCCTTGCATGGAGAATTCCATAGACAAAGGAGTCTGGTGCGCTACAGTCCATGGGATCACAAAGGGTCAGACATGAAAGAGCAACTGAGCACACACACACAGTATGAGTATGATCTCTTTATCTAAAGTAAATGTTTTTCTCAATGTTAATACTCACTGCAGCATGCTAAGTGGTCCCTAGAACCCTGAAAGAGTAATGTACATCTCTAAATATCTGAAGAGGAGGGAAGATTGAGTTACTGGGGGGTGGGGGGGCTCTGATCTATTAAGCAGAAGGAAACACTACCAAATAAATGGTCTAAAAACTAGAAAGATTTTGTACGCTCTCTATGAGGCTATTAAAATTATATAGTGGACTGAACAGATAACTGCACTTGTTATATATTCAAAATTTTGTTTGGAGAGAGAAATTTCTGCATTAAAGACTCAGATGTGTTATGTCCAGTCACAAATAGCATTGGGACTTTTTCTGAACCTTTGAATACATAGACATTTACTGTAGGCTGAAACTTGTGAAAAGTTATAAGGTAAAGACAGTTGTAAATGGAACAAAATAAGAATGAAAAAGAATCCAAGAAATTCAAGGATAAGAAAAGGTGTATTCAATTATTGTTTCATATAGTAATCAGCATTAAATGTTAAATTTAAAATTTATAGGCAGTCATATTGCAATGCAAGAGATGAAGCAGAAGCCATGTATTCGATCCCTGGGTCTGGAAGATCCCCTGGAGAAGCAAAAGGCAACCCAGCCAAGTATTCTTGAACAACAACAATTATTAATCTACTTAAGATACTGGAAACTATATTTAAAATCAAAAGCATTTCGAAAGAAAATGGTACTTTTATTATTTGACAGTGATATATAGAAAAGTCACACAGAATCATGTGACAAATCTAACTCTTTTCTTGAAATATCAGACTGACCAACAAATTTTTAATGCTCTATTTTCTGAAAGTAAGAAATAATCCTACACAGATGAGTTTTATTTCTTCTCTGTATTTAATTTGTTTAATCACTAGATAAAGCCACTTTGTCTTTGCTATTGAAAATATTCAATCATACATTGACATATATACTACCATATGTAAAACAGATAGCTAGTAGGAACCTCCTGTATAACATAGAGAGCTCAGCTCAGTGCTCTGTGATGTCCTAGAGAGATGTAGTGGGCTGGGGGAGAGAGACTCATGGAGGGGATATATGTAAACATAAAGCTGTACACTTCATTGTACAACAGAAACTAACATAACATTGTAAAACAATACTATTCCAGTAAAAAAAAGAAAATATTCAATCCTTAAGCAAATAGAGGAGAAGGTAATGCCAACCCATTCCAGTACTCTTGCCTGGAAAATCCCATGGATGGAGGAGCCTGGTAGGCTGCAGTCCATGGGGTCACGAACAGTCGGACACAACTGAGCGACTTCACTTTCACTATTCACTTTCATGCATTGGAGAAGGCACTGGCAACCCACTCCAGTGTTCTTGCCTGGAGAATCCCAGGGACGGGGGAGCCTGGTGGGCTGCCGTCTGTGGGGTCGCACAGAGTCAGACATGACCAAAGCGATTTAGCAGCAGCAGCAGCAGCAGCAGCAACAAGCAAATAGAAATACGAGCTGACTGATTTTGACAATAAGCTCTTAAGAGCTAAAAGGCTTCTTAATGGGATGAGCTAGAGTTGGGAAAGGTAATGGCACTATTCAAATTGGGTAGGTATGCACCTCTCAACCCTGCTCTGCCTCTAAACCAGAGGTTATGACACAAAGTACTTATTAGACAAGCCTAATAAATTATGTTTATGTATAACACATTTGATTTCTTGGAAAAATACTCAAGACAGTCAAGTCCTGCCAAGGTCTGATTCCTCCTCTCTATAGAATTAAAGAACTTAGATAAGAACTAAGAGTATATCTAATTTTATATACTATTTGCTTGCATAAAATAAGGAAGCAGCTAACAAAAATATAATTAATCAAAAGTGTTAATATAGCATTAATTATTTAAGATTAATACAATAAGAATGTTATATCACAGAGGGAGGTTACAGTAACTACTGTGGACTAAATATCTATGTACCCTCAAACACACACACCAAAACCCAAATTTGTACACACAGAAACATGTCCACACCATTCTTCCCTCTACACCTCCACCTGAGTCTCTCCACACACACAAACACACCTGCATCTCTACACACATACACCTATCTGTGCCTACACACACCCTATCTATCCCTCTACATCCAAATCCCAACCTCTCTAAACACCGCAACACAAAAATCCCAGTCTCTCCATAGGCATACACACAGACACACATAGACCTACACCACATCTCTACCTACACACACACTTAACTCTCCCTCCTTACACACACCCCCTTCTCTCCCTCCACAACCTTGTCTCACCCTCAGCACTCACACACACCCAACTCTCCACACATACCTCACACAATCCTGTTCCTCCTTCCACACTCAGACCACAGTCTCTCCACACACACACCCACACATATCCCAGTAGCTACACACACAAAGAAATATACAGATACACACACTCATTCTTCCACACACTCACATCTCCAACTCTACACCCACATGCCAACACACACATACCCATCTCTCTCTATACACATACCCCAGTCTATCTACATATACATATCCCTGATTCTCCTTTCACACTTACATAGGTTCAGATACACTTCTGCTCACACACACAGATACACTTCTTTTCCTCCACAGTCAACCTCATACACACACACACACACACACACACACACACACACACACACACACCCCTACTTGTCTGTATCCACACACTCCCCAGTCTGTCTCCACACATACACACACTCACTCACGCAAACCCATCTAACCCTCCACATGCACATCTCTTTCCCTCCACAGCCTCCTTCTCTCCCTCAACACGCATACACTTGCCTGTCTCCCTCCACACCCATCTCTAGTCTCTCCAAATGTAAACACATAAGTACACACCCCTCTCTCCCTCCACACTCATACCCTAGTCTCTCTCTACACACATGCACATCCTAGTCTCTCCAGACGTACATACAAACACACACCCTAGTCTCTAAAACACAAGTACCCACACTACATCTCTCATTCCAACACACAGCCCAGACCTTTCCCATTTCTTCCTTCACAGTCTCACCTCACCTCTCCCTCAACACCCACACCCTGTTTCTCCATACCAAACAGCCAATTCTCCCTCCATAACATACCCCTGCCTCTATACCTATATACCTATCTCTACCAACAATAACCCTCTTAACTCTCTCCACATCACCTAATTTCTCCACACACAAACACACAGAAACCCATCTCCACAGAATTCTATACTCATACTAATCTCAAATTCCACACCCACACCTCAGTGTCTCCGTACACACACAATCTACATACATATACCTGTCTCTACTTACACACAGCCTCTCTCCAAAACACCATCTCTACATATATACCACAGTCTCTCCACACATACACCCTAGTATCTCCACACACACAAACATGCACACAACCTTCTCTCTACACAAAACCCAGTCTCTATGCACATGCACACACACATACACACACCCTACATCCATCTTTCCAAACACCCATACCCATGTCTAACTCCACACCCAAACTCAGTCTCTCTATACAGACACATCAGTTCAGTTCAGTTGCTAAGTCATGTCCGACTGTTTGCAACCACATGGACTGCAGCACGCCAGGCCACCCTGTCCATCACCAACCCCTGGAGTTTACTCAAACTCATGCCCATCCCATTTCTGACAGCGTTCTAGTTTTGGGCTTCCCTTGTGGCTCAGCTGGTAAACAACCTGCCTGCAATGCAGGAGACCTGGGTTCGATCTCTGGATTGGGAAGATCTTCTGGAGAATGGAAAGGCTACCCACTCCGGTATTCTGGCCTGGAGAATTCCATGGACTATATAGTCACAAACAGTTGCAAAGGGTCACAAAAGAGTCACCACTGAGCGACTTTCACTTTCTAACTTAATGTACAAACACATGCAAACACACAAACAAGTCTCCCTACACACGCACCCAGTCTCTACAACCACACCCAGAATCCTGTTTCTCCTTCCACAGTAATCTCAGTCTCTTCACACAAATACAGTCACCCATCTTTCCCTCACCACCTTTTGTCTCCCTCCAAAGCCATGCCGTGTGGGGCCACCCAAGAGAGACGGGTCATGGTGGAGAGGTCTGACAGAACATGGTCCACTGGAGAAGGCAATGGCAAACCACTTCAGTAGTCTTGCCTTGAGAGCTGCATGAACAGTATGAAAAGGCAAAAAGATAGGACACTGAAAGATGAACTCTCCAGGCTGGTAGGTGTCCAATATGCTACTGGAGATCAGTGGAGAAATAACTACAGAAAGAATGAAGAGATGGAGTCAAAGCAAAAACAACATCCAGTTGTGGATGGAACTGGTGATAGAAGGCAAGGTACAATGATGTAAAGAGCAATATTGCATAGGAACCTGGAATGTTAGGTCCATGAATCAAGACAAATTGGAAGTGGTCAAACAGGAGATGGCAAGAGTGAACATCGACATTCTAGGAATCAGCGAACTAAGATGGACTGGAATGGGTGAATTTAACTCAGATGACCATTATTACTACTGTGGGCAGGAATCCCTTAGAAGAAATGGAATAGCCATCACAGTCAACAAAAGATTCCAAGATTGCAGTACTTGGATGCAATCTCAAAAATGACAGAATGAGCTCTGTTTGTTTCCAAGGCAAACCATTCAATATCATGTTAATCCAAATCTATGCCCTGACCAGTAACGCTGAAGAAGCTGAAGTTGAACTGTTCTGTGAAGACCTACAAGACCTTCTAGAAGTAATACCCCAAAAAGATGTCCTTTTCATTATAGGGGACTGGAATGCAAAAGTAGAAACTCAAGAAACACCTGGAGTAACAGGCAAATTTGGCCTTGGAGTACAGAATGAAGTAGGGCAAAGGCTAATAGATTTCTGCCAAGAGAATGCACTGGTCATAGCAAACACCCTCTTCCAACAACACAAGAGATACTCTACACATGGACATAACCAGATGGTCAACACTGAAATCAGATTGATTATATTCTTTGCAGCCAAAGATGTAGAAGCTCTATACAGTCACCAAAAACAAGACCAGGAGCTGACTGTGGCTCACATTATGAACTCCTTATTGCCAAATTCAGACTTAAATTGAAGAAAGTGGGGAAAACCACTAGACCTTTCCGGTATGACCTAAATCAAATCCCTGTGATTATACAGTGAAAGTGAGAAATAAATTTAAGGGACTAGATCCAAAAGACAGAGTGCCTGATGAACTATGGACAGAGGTTCATGACATTGTACAGGAGACAGGAATCAAGACCATCCCCAAGAAGAAGAAATGCAAGCAAGCAAAATGGCTGTCTGAGGAGGCCTTACAAATAGCTGTGAAAAGAAGAGAAGCCAAACGCAAAGGAGAAAAGGAAAGATATACCCATTTGAATGCGGAGTTCCGAAGAATAGCAAGGAGAGATGAGAAAGCCTTCCTCAGTGATCAAGGCAAAGAAATAGAGGAAAACAATAGAATGGGAAAGACTAGTGATCTCTTCAAGAAAATTAGAGATACAAGGGAATATTTCATGCAAAGATGGGCTCAAAAAAGGACAGAAATTGTATGGACCTAACAGAAGTTGAAGATATTAAGAAGAGGTGGCAAGAATACACAGAAGAACTATACAAAATAGGTCTTCACAACCCAGATAATCATGATGGTATGATCACTCACACTCACCTAGAGCCAGACATCTTGGAATGTGAAGTTAAGTGGGCCCGAGGAAGCATCACTACAAACAAAGCTAGTGGAGGTGATGGAAATCCAGTTGAGCTATTTCAAATCCTAAGAGATGACACTGTGAAAGTGCTGCACTCAGTGTGTCAGCAAATGTGGAAAACTCAGCAGTGACCACAGGACTGGAAAAGGTCAGTTTTCAATCCAATCTCAAAGAAAGGAAATGCCAAAGAATGCTCAGACTATGGCACAATTGCACTCATCTCACATGCTAGTAAAGTAATGCTCAAAATTCTCCAAGCTAGGCTTCAGCAATACGTGAACTGTGAACTTCGAGATGTTCAAGCTGGTTTTAGAAAAGGCAGGGAACCAGAGATCAAATTGCCAACATCTGCTGGATCATCGAAAAAGCAAGAGAGTTCCAGAAAAACATCTATTTCTGCTTTATTGACTATGCCAAAGCCTTTGACTGTCTGGATCACAATAAACTGTGGAAAATTCTGAAAGAGATGGAAATACCAGACCAGCTGATCTGCCTCTTGAGAAACCTGTATGCAGATCAGGAGGCAATGGTTAGAACTGGACATGGAACAACAGACTTCTTCCAAATAGGAAAAGGAGTACATCAAAGCTGTATATTGTCACCCCGCTTATTTAACTTATATGCAGAGTACACCATGAGAAACACTGGGCTGGATGAAGCACAAGCTGGAATCAAGGTTTCTGGGAGAAATATCAATAACCTCAGATATGCAGATGACACCACCCTTATGGCAGAAAGTGAAGGAGAGCCTCTTGATGAAAGTGAAAGAGGAAAATGAAAAAGTTGGCTTAAAGCTCAACATTCAGAAAACTAAGATCATGGAATCTGGTCCCATCACTTCATGGCAAATAGATGGGGAAACAGTGGAAACAGTGGCTGGCTTTATTTTTGGGGGCTCCAAAATCACTGCAGATGGTGACTGCAGCCATGAAATTAAAAGACACTTACTCCTTGGAAGGAAAGTTATGACCAACCTAGACAGCATATTAAAAAGCAGAGACATTACTTTGCCAACAAAGGTCCATCTAGTCAAGGCTATTTTTATTCCAGTAGTCATATATGGATGTGACAGTTGGACTATAAAAAAGCTGAGTGACAAAGAATTGATGCTTTTGAAGTGTGGTGTTGGAGAAGACTGTTGAGATTCCCTTGGAATGCAAGGAGATAGAACTAGTCCATCCTAAAGGAGATCAGTCCTGGGTGTTCATTGGAAGGACTGATGTTGAAGCTGAAACTCCAATACTTTGGCCACCTGATGCGAAGAGCTGACTCATTAGAAAAGACCCTGATGCTGGGAAAGATTGAGGGCAGGAGGAGAAGGGGACAACAGAGGTTGTATGGTTGGATGACATCACCAACTCAATGGACATGAGTTTGGGTAAACTCCGGGAGTTGGTGATGGACAGGGAGGCCTGGTGTGCTGCGGTTCATGGGGTTGCAAAGAGTCGGATACAACTGAGCTGAACTGGTGTTAGGTATTTCCTCTGCACTTCATCTCAGAGAGGATTTCTTCCCATTCTTGTACCCCTCCTCTGTAGCTCTCTGAATAATATTTTGTTGCTATGATGCAAATTTGTTAGTCTGAGGAGGTGAACATTAGGAAGACCTTTTCTTTTGTTACTTTTAAAGTTAATCTTTGGAAGGTGTCATATTCCTTGTCTCAAAAGTGTGGTTTCCTCAATGTTCCTGCCCCTCTCCCTGCTATACTGCTAGGTCTAGCACATTGTCTGGTTTTTATCATAGGAAGAGTTATTGTCTGTTTACTTCCACACGTTGTAATACATTTTTCACTAGGAAGACTGAAAGTGTTTGTTGTCTTTCTCGCTTTGGTGGCTCAGATGGTAAAGAATCCTCCTGCAATGCAGGAGACCCAGGTTTGATCCCTGAGTTGTGAAGATCCCCTGGAGAAGTGAATGGCTACCCAATCCAGTATTCTTGCCTGGAGAATCCCACAGACTGAGGAGCCTGGTGGGCTGTAGTCCATGGGGTTACAAATAATTGAACATGACTGAATCACTAACACCATAGATAAAGACTTAGTTCACAAGTAAGACTGGGAAGTATACCTGTGGAGTTTCAGGACACTCCCACTGTGACTGCTTTCCCACTCCCATAACTATATACAACACACTTAAACTTTCTCCGGTGTGATAGGAGTAACCCTCCAATCTCTGCAGCATCCTGGGTTTTAAAAACTCTTCCAGGACACCATTGACCTCCACCAGTTCATCAACTGCTTTCTGAATTCCTTTCACTGGCAACTATTTGCATCTATCCCAGGGATCTCAGGTAAGGCTATGTTTGGTTCTCTCCTATTTGGACATAAATTTCTCTATAGGTTTTGCCCTAATTGGTTGCCCTCCTTTCTGTTTCTGATTCAAGAAACCTCTTGAATTTATTGTTTGCCCAGTCTTATCCTTCATAAAAGGTGGAAAAACACAATTCACTACATCAGAGGACTGGGATAAGTAAAAGCATAAATAATCAAGGCAGATTTCTAGTCCTAAAGTATTTTACCAACTATTGAGGAATTTTAGCACACTTATAAAGTACATATAAAGTTAAATATTTTATTAAACAATATTTTAAATAAAATTTCTTCAGAAAATAGAATTCTAGAAATATTTTATAAATTAAAATTTGAAGAAGACTTGTGAAATATAAAGGAAATATTCCTTGTCCAACAGAGAGGTGTGTCTGCTTTTTAATTGTACTTAAATTATTGATGAGTTAATATCAAAAAAGATACAAAAGATTTGTTTTACCTTTAATCACTACACATGGAAATCTATAATGTTTCATGTTTCCCTGTTTTCTCTTCAAATTTTGCTAGGAAAATATAATGAAAATGAAATCTCAGGAATTTGACCCTACAATAGTTATACACCTCTACATGATTATTATAAATGGTAGTTGTATATAAATGCAAATGTCATTGTTTGCATCAAAGTCTATAAGATTAAACATCCTCTAATGCACACTGGTTAATCTGAAATAGCTTTTTTATAAATATAAATAGAGTTTTCATTTTTCATGAGTATCCATAAAACAAAACTTTAATTGAATTGACTATATGCCAAATTAAAGGGAAAATTAAAAAAAAAACTACAATTGACACAAAAATTAAAATATTAAATACTGAAAGACAATATCACCTTTCTTAATTTTATAGTATTAAATAACTTGAGAACATATTTTCTGTTGCTCCCATTTGAATTTTTATAATATGTTTGGATTTGGATTTACAAACTCAAAACCCCATTAGACCAATTATCTTGGACTCAAACCACAGAGACAGTGCATTTCTATTCCTAACTCTCCTACCATAGATTCTGTGAGAATAATGAATTAAGTTACTACATAATTTACCATAAAAAATAGTAATTTAAAATATAAGTGATAGGGAAAACAACTGCCTATAAGTGTGGCTGAGACAATTAAAAACAAAAGGAATAAGAAAGTGTTATTTTAAATAATTGAATTAGATGATGGAAGGAAATGAAGAAGTTAGGGTCTGGTAGGTCTTATGTTTAGGGTGACAGTATGAAAAAGAAATCTGAAAATTAGTAAGCTATCAGAGTAATGTTAGAAGTCAGAGGCCTTCTTGAATTTGTCCTAAGTAAAGTAAATATATGCAAAAAGGAGAGGAAGGAATATTCATAAGAGAAGGGCAAACTGTAAAAAATAAAACAAAGGAATTTAGGAATTCTTTGAAAATAAGAGTAAAGAGAGTTGTAGGAAAAGGTTAGTGATCATCAATGACAAATACTATAATACAGAAAGTGAAATTTTACTTCTTTTTACTGGGTATTTCAAGATATAAATGTATAATAGAAAATTGCCACATATATTCAGACATGTAGAGGTCCTATAATAATAAAAACAGAAGTAAATGGGGTCTTCTTGTGTTTTGAAGAAAAAAGTATTAGTCACTCAGTCCTGTCTGACTCGGCGACGCCATGGACTGTAGCCCACCAGGCTCCTCTGTCCATGGGATTCTCCAGGCAAGAATACTGGAGTGGGTTGACATTCCCTTCTCCAGGGTATCTTTCTGACCCAGGAATCAAACCCTGCAGGCAGATTCTTTACCATTTAGCCACCAAGGAAGCCTAATTTAACACAAACAGGAATAAATGAGGTCTTCATGTGTTTTATTGCAAGCAAAATCAGTAATATTTACGTGCCAGTCACTTTGATAGGATCGTCATAATTCTGTATTACCAGTCCCTATCCCGCCATTGAGGAATGGAGATTTAATAAGAGAGAAAGATATATGAATAAGCAAATTTAATAAATTATATAGGTGAGAGAATACTTCTATGTGAATCATACAATAGAATATTTCAGAAACAAATGAAATATGAATCTGTTAAAGGAATATTGTTGTTGTTCAGTCGCTCAGTTGTGTCTGACTCTTTGCAACCCCATGGATCGCAGCACACCAGGTCTCCCTGTCCCTCACCACCTCCCGAAGTTTGCCCAAGAAATGAATGTTACTCCCAGGAAACTATGCATTAATTCAAAAATTCTCACTTCACATTTAGGTTTACAACAGCATGCAGTCACTAAAGAAGGCAGGCATTTAGCCAGAGTTTTCCAAACATTCCCAGTGAATCAAAAAAATGATCTGAGTGGCACAGAGCAATTTGTCAAGGCCCCATCTTGACCCTACTCTAAGTGAGAGAGTTTCAACTTTGGGCCCTCTGTAAAGATTTGCATATGTGGATGTTTGCATCCTAATCATATATACCACCATGCTTTCCATTCTGTGTGTGTGCCTGTGGGTAAATGAGTAAAAAACGTTAAAGAAAGTTTATGTGTGCTCCCTTGCTATTGCATGTGTCTGTTGTTTTTGTTTTGCTTTGTTCTTTGCATCAGTCTCTCAAATTTAACTTCTTGAACAGCTTGCAACTAACAGGGAAGGAAATTTGTATTAAATCAGAGATCAAGTTTTATCCAAAAAGCTGACTTGACCTGAATGTTGAAGTGTGAAATAACTATTTGTCCTCTGAGTGGAGGAGTTAGTAAATTTTTCTGGTCACAGTGTGAAGTTTGTTAAAAATCGGAGCTATCTATAACTTGCTATTTGCAATAACATGGATGGACTTGGAGGTTATTATGCTAAGTGAATTAAGTCAGATAAACACAAACGGTGTATATCATATGTGAAATCTAAAAAATACTACAAATTATACAAAAAGAAATAGACTCACAGATATAGAGACTATCTTATTTTTAAAATGTATCCCTCTTTGGCCACTTGAATCTGAAATGCATAATCAAGTCAGTTTTATTATTCACCAAAGATATCTCTGATTCTCCTAGGTTGATGATATGCGATACATTGTGCTTTATTTTTCTGTATAAAAATTTTAAAGACAACTAGCTTAAGTGTAATGATTTGTTGATACAGAATAGATATGTTGTGAAGGGAAGAGAAAGTGTTTACTAAGAAACAAAAATTAACAACTTACTCATCATCTAAACTTCTCCCAACATAGAAATTTTTTCTGTATGTCAAGAAGACAATGTCCTTTTTGGGCCCAATTTCTAACCTCAATGGTATACCCTAGTCTGTGCATCCTCTCATCATTTTTTATATAGTACATACTTACCAGGACTTCATCCAAGTGACCCAATACCTGGCTACCTATAACTTCCAACTACTGATCCTGTTCTTTGGAGACACACAAAATAAGTGTAACCTCCTCTGTAAAGCATTGAGGCACAGGGAAAATATATTTTATTTTGATGAATATTTTTGGCCAAGTTCAAATTAGTTTCCTATCCACAAGAATTTGTTGTGTGCCTAGTTCTACAAGTTATCATCCAGTGATTCCCGATGTAATTATCTCTTTCTTTCTCTAAGGAGTTTTGGCATCTTACCATTTACTATCCTACTTGTGTTGTAATCACTAGTCTAATTTAGTTAACGGTTTAATTTTTTGGTATGCATGTGAAATAAAAACATTACGCAGACATCCATGTACACACATAGACCTATAGGTACACATAGATGTAAAGATACATATGTCTATCTACCTGTCTATTGTACACACACAAATCAGAATATCTCTGCTAGAGTTTAACTTCTTATAATGTCTCACTGTTTCAATCATCCTATGAGTGACACTTCTCAAATCACTCACAACTTTGGTCATCTTCTGGGAGAAAAATTTTGAAAGGAAGATCTATTGTAAGGATGGACAAAGGAGCTGATAAGGGAAAATTACCATAAATAAGGAATTTGTCAGGCTTCATTAGCTCTGTGTGATGAATGAATTTGTTCGTATATCTGCCTTGTCAAAATCCTTTTAGAATAAGATTAGGATAAAAGTACTATTTTTGATACTGCTGACTTTAATATAGATTTTCATCCTAATGAACCAGAAGTCTTTACCAACTTAACTGGTAAAGAACATAAGGCTGTAACTGTGAGATAACCAGCCTGACAATCTCTGAACTAACTAGGAATCTTGCGAAGTAGGAAAGGAGTCTCAGCGGTATGTCACCTGCTCTGATACTCCATGTGGCTTGTGAAAATCGGGGAACATATACTCCACTGAAATAAAATATGAAAAGCAGCTCATCTTCTATTAGAGTATTTCACAATTTTCTGGCTCTTTCGTAGGTACTGATTTCATGCTCGAAACTCATAGGTGATAGTTTACTATGAAACTAATTTAAATCATTTAAATTAACCTGAAAGAGGCTATGAACACTGGGTTGAAAAATTTGTCCTTGAGATATCAGTATATGTTAGTGTTATCTGGAAAATTACATATTTTATTATCCTCTGAAATCCTCCTTCTAATCTACTCCCCTTCTACAGCTATACAATTTCTTGGATTCCCATGGTTTAATTTGTACAAGATCAAATTGTTTGAATAAATGTCGGCATTGAATTAATCAAAAACAATGTTGTAAGTAATAATAAAATAATAGCATAGAGCTAAAATCCAAGCAACATAATACAACACTGTTAATAATGTAAGTAAAGTAGAAACTACAACCTCTACTTTGTTTAGAATACAACCTGGGATAGGCTTCAGTGCTACATAAATCAAGCTTGTTAAAAGTCAAGAAAATTGATTGTAAAATTGTTTTTCTAAACAAAACTTTGACATCATAAAATTTGAACTATTTTAATAGCTGAAGTTGTTTGTGATAAAATCTACTTTGTGAAAATGTGTTCTTCAACAAGCAGTAACCCATCAATATAGCATTACAGACTGTGAACAAAAGCTGAATGTCCTTATTTTGAGAGAAAATGTACTCAAACTGTTCAGTGTTTTTCTTACATTTGAATGCTTTTAAAATTCTGCTGCCACATTAGGAGTACATAGTTTTAGTTATAGCCAAGAGACAATATCATAATTATCAGCGAGTGCAGATTGATTTACCTGATTTTAGCTATTTATGTGGGAGAATAAAATGTTCAAACTCAGACAACTTTATGTTCTCTTTACTAAGCAAGGGAAGGAGCGGGTAGAGGGAGAAAATGAATATGAAAACCTGCCATAAAGCAAGTTTAGGATGAGGAAAAGGAGATGTTAATTATTATTGTAACTTGTGTTTCCCGGCAACACCAACACTGGGTTTAAATTAAGTAAAGCTATCATCTTATCCCATAGTTTTGCTGGCTTATTTTTCTATTTTTAAATTTCAAGATCTCTAGCTTTCATTATCTCCTTCTCTATTATTCCCTGGAGAAAATACTTTTCAAAATAAAGAACTAAATCTATTCAAATAAGCAAAAAAAAAAAAAAAAGTGCTTTAAAAGTATTAAAGGAAATGTTTTTAGGCAAAAGAAAGTAATTCCAAATAGAAGTGCATTAAAATAAGAAAGAATAAAGAAGACCAGAGAAGCTGAATATCCAAGTAAACTGAAATTAATATTATTTAAAAGAATAACAAAATATGTTGTAATGTGCAAATATATGTGAAATTAGATGACAAGTGAGGAAAAAGGTGTGACAGTGGCAAGGAATTAGTGCGGCACAATTCAAACTGATGTAGTAACAGAGGTCATAATTTAACTGTAGTATGTTATGGATGCATAGTATAATCTCTAATTTCAAATAGACTTAATAACAAGCTACTAATGGACAAATAGTGTAATGAAAATGCCTGATTAATCCCAAACTGGGAAGAGAAGAAATTAATTACATATACATGTATTAATATGAAAATAACGCATACCTTAATAAGAATTAATCCAGCAATATAAGATATAAAAATAAAGATCTAAACTCATCATGCTAAAACTGGATTCTTTCTCATGATATATTTGGATAAAGAGACTAGTGAATTCCAGTTCATTAAAATCACTTGCTCCTTGGAAGAAAAACTATGACCAACCTAGGCAGCATATTAAAAAGCAGAGACATTACTTTGCCAACAAAGGACCATCTAGACAAAGCTGTGGTTTTTCCAGTAGTCACGTATGGATGTGAGAGTTGGACTATAAAGAAAACTGAGCGCCGAAGAATTGATGCATTTGAACTGTGGTGTTGGAGAAGACACTTGAGAGTTCCTTGGACTGCAAGGAGATCCAACCTGTCCATCCTAAAGGAAATTAGTCCTGAATATTCATTGGAAGGACTGATGCTGAAGCTGAAACTCCAATACTCTGGCCACCTGATGCAAAGAGCTGACTCATTGGAAAAGACCTTGATGCTGGGAAAGATGGAGGTGGGAGGAGAATGGGATGAGAGAGGATGAGATGGTTGGATGGCATCACCAACTCAATGGACATGAGTTTGAGTAAGCTCTGGAAGTTGGTGATGGACACAGAAGCCTGGCTTGCTGCAGTCCATGGGGTCCCAAAGAGTCAGACACAACTGAGCTACTGAAATAGACTGTACCCAAGTAACTTGTAAAAACAGAAAAACATAGTCTGTGTTTCCTTTTTTGTTTCTAAAGTTCCTTTACATGCTTCTAAAAATTGGTTAATGAAATTAAGCTGAGAGTCTTTTCAAATTAAATTCACTTTGCATTTTTACTGTAATTTTATCAGTAATTTATTATATTTGATCTGAATGAAGTGTATCATAACTAGCATATAAATATATAGAACCATACACCTCTAATATACATAGTCATGCATTAGAAAGAGAGGAGAAAAAATAAGGAAGTTTTAAATAGAAATTAAATTCTTATGAAGATTTTATGAGCAGATAGAATGCCTTATTTTTGATACAATGGATTCTCTACATAATAGATGATCTGAACTACCAAAACATATGAAATAATTAATTGAAACTAATTTTAACATGTATAGTTGAGGGTATAACTCTGGATTTTTAAATTGTTTTTCAAATATTAAAAATAAACCAAAATAAAAATCAACTAAAGGACAATAACTTGCCATCCTTTATTTTTTACAATGGAATCATTCATTCTCAAAATCCTCTTAATATCTCTGGAATGAAAGTGTTGTTTCCAGGAAAAAAAAAAAAAAACAGAAAAAAATAACTTGGAGTGTATAGAACTACTAAAGATGGCCAAGAATGTTTATTTAAAAAGTAGTTATATATATATATGCTGTGCTAAGTCGCTTCAGTCGTGTCCGACTCGGTGCGACCCCATGGACTGCAGCCCACCAGGCTCCGCCGTCCCCGGGATTCTCCAGGCAAGAATACTGGAGTGGGTTGCCATTTCCTTCTCCATTGCATGAAAGGGAAAAGTGAAAGTGAAGTCGCTCAGTCGTGTCCAACTCTTCGCCACCCCATGGACTGTAGCCTACCAGGCTCCTCCGTCCATGGGATTTTCCAGGCAAGAGTACTGGAGTGGGGTGCCATTGCCTTCTCCGATATATATATATATACACACACATTTTTCTAGATACTCTCTGTATACTTAGTGGGGCATGCCAGCTATCAATGCAGTTTTTGTTTGTTTGTTTTCATGACATAATTAAAAGAATCAGAATAAATGCAATTGTAAATCATTAGTATAAAATGGGAATCATACATTTATAGAAATAACTGGCTGTTATTGACCTTCACATTTCCTGATTTATAGAAATATCTATTGTTTAAACATGGTGCGCGTGCCACCCATAAATACCTCTTAGAGATCAATAACAATGAGTTAAAATACCTAGTTAAAATGGACAAAGAAAAAACTATGGAGACAATAAAAAATCATTGGTTGCCATGAATAGAGGACAGATGAACCGGCAGAGCACAGAGGACTTCTAGAGCAGTAAAAATACTCTATACAGTATTATAATAATGGATATATGTAATCATACATTTGTCCAAATCCATAGAATGTACAGCACTATGAAGGAACCCTATGTTAAACTGTGGACTTTGATTATGACGCATCAATTTAGGTCCATCACTGGTTAAAAAAAAAAAAAAGTGCCATTCTGGAGAGTGATGTTAACTGAGGAGTTGAATGTGTAGGAATGAGAGGTACATGGGAAATCTATCTCCCTTTCAGCTTTGCTGTAAAACCTAAAGCTCCTCTAAAAAATAGCCGTAAAAATGGATGACGAGCATGAATGGTTCACAGAAGTGCAAATTTAAATTTAATCAAATTAATACATATGTGCATGCAAATCTGAAATAAGGTATCCCTTCTAGCTTCTTAAACTGGAATATAATTTGTAAAAGCTGATAATATTCAACATTTGAAAGTAAATGAGAAAATTGTATACATTAATAATGGCAGTACAGTTTAACTTTGTTCTTCCTTTGACATATTTTCTGAATCCTGTTTTTACATGAATTCTGTTTCAGTATACAATGTAGAGTTGTGCTATAATTTCTAATGTGATCTTTTTTCTCTTTAAATGGGGATAAACTCATTTTACATTATTTTACATTTACTTTATGATATATGTTTATTCAGGTCCACTCCATATTATTCTATGATATATTTCTGTTCTCATAATATTTTTTTATTTTCTTGTTTACATGTATATATTTTCTAATATTTAGCAAGGCTTTTGAGTCCTGTAGTTACCTTTATAATTGTTACTATATAAGCTTATTTTCTAGCTTTCTATCTCTTTAAGGATCAAAAGTATTAATTCTCTTTGAGAAAGAAAAGGGGGAAAAAGGAGAAAGTGAGTTCCTCTTTCTCTCCTTTACATTCTTTTATTTCTGTAAGATAAGGGGAATCAATTATATTTCCTGTGTTTACCTTTATGCTGTTATATTATCATGTGTTTTGTACACAGAGTAATGCTAGCTTTATACATAGGATAATCAGTCCATCTTCTCTGCCTCTCTTCTTGTGTACCATTTTCCCCTTCTATACCATCTTTCTACATTATAGAGCATGTAATTCCGATTTTTACACCTTTAAAAGATTACATATTAACATCCTATTTAATGGGGAGAGAACTGTAAGCATTTCCACTAAGATCAGGAACAAGGTAAGGAAGTTCCTCCCCATTACTCTTTTTCAGTATTATACTAGAAGCCCTGGTTAATGCAATAAGGATACACATTGAGAAAGAAAATATAAAAGTGGCTTTGTTCACAGATGCCATAATTGTATACACAGAAAACATTTAAGTATTGAAACACACACCTGAAACTAATAAGCAATTATACTGAGGTTGCCGGATATAGCTTCTTATACAAATCAACTGCCCTCCCATATACTATCAATAAAAATGTAAAATTAAAACACAAAACCATTTACATTTATACTTCCAAATTAAATACTTAGGTATAAATGAGGAAATTTACAAAACCCCTATTAAACAAAGACAGACTAAATAAATGGATAGAAATTTCATGCTTATGGATAGGAAGACTCGATATTGTCACAATGTGAGAATTCCCCATCTTTATCTATAAATTCAAAGCAATCTCAATCAAAAATCTTAATGTGTTCATTTGTGTACATTATCAAATTGATTCAAAAGTTTAGAGAGAGAGGCAAAAAACCCAGAACAGTCAACACAGCATTGAAGGAGAACAGTTAGTAGACTGACAATGACTTGCAGTATGAAAAATGATAAAACTTTTGTCATATCATGTGTAACTGAAACATGTATTTATTAAAAAGCAAAATATTTACCAGCTTATAATATTATAGTGTTCTACTTCACATTGGAATATGAGTGCCCTCTCAAAGGACTTTTATATTAATAACATTATTATTATAGCATATGATCAATGAACATTTTATTTGAAAATTGAGCCCATATAGTTTTTTGTGAATGACATAAACAGAGTTATTTTCTCATGAATGCAAGTGTGTGTGTGTTTCTTTGATTTGTTGTTTGCAGTAGTTAATATGCAATTTCAGGGATTATTTCTCTTAGTTGTTGCATGGGGTTTAAAAGATTCAAATTAAACTCTTCTTTAGTTAGCACCAACTATTTTTCAATCAACTTGAAAATAATAATATATAGCTGCCTCCTCATATCTGCAGATTCTGCATCCACAGATTCAACCAACTATAAATCGAATATAATACATGATCCATGATTGGTTGAATCTATGGTTGCAGAACTTGAGGAATGGGAGGGTTAACTAAGGGACTTGAGTATCCATGGATTTTGATAGTCTCAGTGGGTTCTGGTACCAATCCTCCCCTGAATGCTAAGGAACGACTGTTTTTAAATCCGATTTCCTTAGTAAATAAAGCACAACAACTGCTTTTCAGCAGAATTATTTGAAGCTCCTAAAATGTCACCATTAAAAATAATATGATATGACTCTAATGTACGAAAGGGAATAATGAATAAAACTTGCCTTGGATTACCAAGAAATGTGAGAATTTTTTACATTATCAAATATATTAACAGATTAAAAGATCATTTCAGTATACTCTGGATAATGTTTTATTAAAACCATTGATGATAAATACTCTTAACATACTAATAAGGAAAATGTTCTTGTCTCTATGAAACATAATCTAAAATATATAATAGCAGTATCTCATTTTGTATAAAGTTTTTACCAAGGCAGCTCAGGGCTCCAAGAGGAAGTATGCCTGCAAACAAGATGAAAACTGCATCACATTTTTACAGCCTAGCCTCAAAAGACAGAATTTATTTCACATTCTCTTAGTTACAAATAAGTAACAAAGGTATTCCAGATACAAGAAAACATAATAAAAAGCAACCTCTTGAGAGGAGAACTTTGAAGGTCACATTGTAGAAAAGCATGTGGCATGTTAGGATTTTTCACTATCAAAAAAATATATATATATCACAGTATGCTATTTGGAGATAGGTCACATCATTTTTGTATGTAAAATAACCTCATTATTTCCCCTAAGACCACCAATCTCAGTTTATTACAACAGTTCAAAAGCTATGTGTCCAAACACATGCACCCCAGTGTTCACTGCAACACTATTTACAGTACCCAAGATATGGAAGCAAACTAAATGTCCATTGACAGAAGATGGATAAAAATGTGGTACACATATACAATGGAATTTTACTCAGCCATAAGAAGGAATGAAATTGGGTCATTTTTAGAGATGTGGATGGACTTAGAAACTGTCCTACTGAGTAAAGTAAATCAGAAAGAGAAAAACAAATATCATCATATATTAGCGCATATATATAGAATCTAGAAAAATGGTACAAATGAATATGTTTGCAAGGCAGAATAGAGACACAGACATAAGGTACAAACATATGGGCTTTTTGTTGTCTGTGTACCAAAAAAAAAGAGGGGTGGGATGAATTGAGATTGACATATGTACACTGCTATGTATAAAATTGATAACTATGAGAACCTACTGTATATCACAGGGAACACTACTTAATGCTCTGTGGTGATCTAAACGGAATGAAATCTAAAAAAGAGGGGAGATGTGAATTATGGAAAAAAGACACAGAAGCTCTAGTTAGTTAAATGTAGATGCTAAATCCCTAAGTAGAACACATTAAACCAAAGTCATGTGGGTGAAAAATTAGTGGTGAGAAAACATCTCAAGCAATAAATTTAAAATTTTATAATCCTTTTGCAGAAAGGAGAATGGATAAAGAACAGAAGGCAAAGAAAAGGAATGAATCCAGCAGACACTTGAATTTTCTAATTCCCATTAGTACAGGCTATATTACAGTATCTGGATTCAATGATAATTGCCATATAGGCCAAATTACCCATCCCTTTGTTCTTCAATTTGAGTAATTTTTACCTCCTATCTAACCTCTGAATAATCTCTAATGAGAAAGAATCCCTAACAGGATGGTAGCTTCAGTTCAGTTCAGTCGCTCAGTTGTGTCCGACTCTTTGCGACCCCATGAATCTCAGCAGGCCAGGCCTCCCTGTCCATCACCAACTCCCAGAGTTTACCCAAACCCATGTCCATAGAGTCAGTGATGCCATCCAACCATCTCATCCACTGAGATGATCCTCAACTCTCTTGCTTTTTTGATGATCCAGCGGATGTTGGCAATTTGATCTCTGGTTCCTCTTCTAAAACCAGCTTGAACATCTGGAAGTTCTCGGTTCACGTATTCCTGAAGCCTGGCTTGGCTTCAGAGTATTATCCAAATTCTTTCAACATAGTTGGTTATAAACAGTAAAGTTAAGTTAAGAACTATACATTATATGAGTGGAATTCTGACTAGAAATAACCTGCTAAACATTTAGTGAACTGAAAAGAGTTTTATACCTAGAAAATTATTCAGTTCAGTTCAGCCTCTCAGTCGTGTCCAATTCTGCTAGCCCATTGACTGAAGCACGCCAGACTTCCTGTCCATCACTAACTCTTGAAGCTTTCTCAGACTCATGTCCATTGAGTCCGTGATGCCATCCAACCATCTCATCCTCTGTCATCCCCTTCTCCTGCCTTCAATCTTTCCCAGCATCAGGGTGTTTTCCAATGAGTCGTTTCTTTGCATAAGGTGGCCCAAGATTTGGAGTTTCAGCTTCAGCATCAGTCCTAAATATTCAGGACTGATTTCCTTTAGGATGGACTGGTTGGATCTCCTTGCAGTCCAAGGACTCTCAAGATTCTTCTTCTACACCACAGTTCAAAAGCATCAAGTTTTTGGCACTCAACTTTCTTTATAGTCCAACTCTCACATCCATACATGACTACTGGAAAAACCATAACTTAAACTAGATGGACCTTTGTTGGCAAAGTAATATCTCTGCTTCTTAATATGCTGCCTAGGTTGGTCATAGCTTTTCTTTCAAGGAGCAAGCATCTTTTAATTTCATGGCTGCAGTCACAATCTGCAGTGGTGTCATCTGCGTATCTGAGGTTATTGATATTTCTCCTGGCAATCTTGATTCAAGCTTGTGCTTCATCCAGCTCGGCATTTCACATGATATACTCTGCATATAAGTTAAATAAGCAGGGTGACAAGATACAACCTTGACGTACACCTTTCTCTATTTGGAACCAATCTGTTGTTCTATGTCCAGTTCTAACTGTTGCTTCTTGACCTGCATACAGATTTCTCAGGAGGCAGGTAAGGTGGTATTCCCATCTTTTGAAGAATTTTCCACAGTTTGTGGAAGTTTCTAAAGTCAAAGGCTTTGGCGTAGTCAATAAAGCAGAAGTAGATATTTTTCTAGAACTCGATTTTTCAATGATCCAACGGATGTTGGCAATTTGATCTCTGGTTCCTCTGCCTTTCTGAAATCCAGCTTGAACATCTGGAAGTTCATGGTTCACGTACTGTTGAAGCCTGGCTTGGAGAATTTTGAGCATTACTTTGCTAGCGTGTGAGATGAGTGAAATTGTTTGGTAGTTTGAACATTCTTTTGCATTGCCTTTTTATGAATTGGAATGAAAACTGACCTTTTCTCGTTCTGTGGCCACTGCTGAGTTTTCCAAATTTGCTGGCATATTGAGTGCAGCACTTTCACAGCATCATCTTTTAGGATTTGAAATAGTTCAAGTGGAATTCCATCACCTCCACTAGCTTTATTCATAATGATGCTTCTTAAGGCCCACTTGAATTCACATTCCAAGATATCTGGCTCTAGGAGAGTGATCACACCATCGTGGTCATCTGGATCATGATCTTTTTTTATATAGTTCTTCTATGTATTCTTGCCACCTCTTGCTAATATCTTCTGCTTCTGTTATGTCCATACCATTTCTGTCCTTTATTGTGCCCGTCTTTGCACAGAAAATTATTAGTATTTCCCAAAATTCATTTCATAAGAAAAACAATACACAAAGGTGAAACAAAACACACACATTAAACAAGTGAAATTAAAAGTTAGGCATTCATGTTTTGTGACTCTATTTTTAAAGCTAACTCTTCTTGGGATTTCCCTGGTAGTCTAGTGGCTAAGATGCTGTGCTCCCAGTGCAGAAGGTCAAGTCTGATTTCTGGTCAGGGAACTAGATCTACCACATGCTACAGCTAAAAGATCCCACATGCCCTGACTAAGACCCAGAGCAACCAAGTAAGTAAATATTAAGTAAAATAAAGGTAACTCTTCTGAAAAAATGCCAGGCTTGTTAACTCAAGGGAAAAACTAAAGCAAATATTCATAACTTTGTCATTCTTATTTGAGTAATCAGAATCATGCATACAAGATGTGTTTTTCTCACATAAGACTCAGCTAACCAATATTGTTGATAAGGATGTTAAAACTCATTTAATTGGAAAACCAAGTGATCATTTCTCCAGGGTACCTTAACCAACAGACCTTAAGAATCATTTAAACTACAACTAATTATATTCAAACTTAAAACCAGGTGATAATATTTAAAAGAGCCCCTGTCCATGTGACCCCCGTGAGGGTCACGTAGAGTCGGACACAACTTATTGGGAGAACAAAGCTAAGAATGAGCAATATGAAATATCATGAATGCTATGAAAGTGAAATTAGCATGTAGATAAATAATTTATGGAAAATATCTCATATGCCTAGAATCTTGATTTTTCCTACATGTTTATTAAATATTTATATTAAATATAGCTATATATTAACATCTGAAGTTTTACTTAAATACACATTTTTAATGTTGCACTTATATTTTAATGAAAATTGAGGAATTGTCCTGAGTATGGTTTAAGACAATTTTTATACAGCAGAAGTACATAGTCCGCCAAAAAGAGAAAGGTACTGTACCTTTAGATAAAATGGGTAAATTGATGCATTATAGAAATTCTGCACATCATTTATACATGTCCAAATATAATAGCATAAAATGCATCCTCATAAATCATTTCCCTTTCATTATTTAAAGTATACTAAGGTTACCTCCAAAGTTAAGAAAATATTTGCCATTTTATTTATTATGAGATGGAAAACAAAGCCAGTAATCTGTTTTAGAACTGCAAGTGCATTTTCCCTTTGATTTTTGCTTCTTCCCTTTTGCTTTTATGATATTTTGATGCTGATTTTACCAGAGAAACAAAGCCCATGATAATGTGAAACATAAATTTCCTCAGCTGAATGGAGTCCATTAAGTGAAACACTGAGTGCAAAGCTGTTAGATAAGGAATGGCAGGTTACCATAAATTAAGCAATAGCCATCAGGAAAGTATGACAGTAGAATTTTTAAAATCCCAGTAGCTCATTTATCACCAACTAAGAATATATGCTGTTTACAAATAGGATAGAATGTTAAAGAATGTGAAAAATAAACTTTATAAAATCCTCCTTTCCATCTTTGACAATATAAGAACATATTCTAATCAGATAGGTGTCAAGTCCATTATGGCTGCTGACAGTTTGATTATACGACGGTCAGGAAATATGGAATCTTGTTTATTTTACACAAGCTTCATCTATTTGTAAATAATTCTTGAGCACTTAGGTTTTTGTGAGAAGTCAAGGAAGGGAAAATCATTGTGTGCTAATATAGAAAATAAGAGTCTAATTGTTATATGTTGAATGATAAAAGAAAATATAAATTATCAATAAGGGAGATGTGCATAACCAGTTCACACTTACTTTTATACCAAATATTATGTTTTTACTATAAAAAATATTTGTGTTGAGAATATGAAGGGAGTGACAACATATATTTAAAGATCTCGTATTTCTTAGTTAAAGTGGATAGAAAATCTCTCTACCCTGAATGTTGAGGTTGATGTTGATGATGAAATGTCACAAGAAATGCATTTGCGTCTCCAAACAACGATCCCCCCAAGAAGGGGGAAAAAAAAATTAGACAATTGATAAATGGGCTTAATATCTTTTTGCCTCTTCTTACTATTCATGGGTCTCTCAAGGCAAGAACACTGGAGTAGTTTGCCATTCTCTTCTCGAGATTGAAAAAGCTGGCTTAAAACTCAGCTTTCAAAAAACTAACCTCACAGCATCCGATTTCATCACTTCTTGGCAAATAAAAGGGGAAAAAGTGGAAACAGGAACAGATTTTATTTTCTTGGGCTCCAAACAGCAACGATGATGGAGCCCAACAAAAGGTGTCTTTCCTTCCAAGACACTTGCTCCTTGGAAGGAAAGCTATGTGTAAAAGCTGGAAAACATATTAAAAAGCAGAGACATCACTTTGGTGACAAAAGTCTGTATAGTCAAAGCTATGGTTTTTCCAGTAGTCATGTACAGATGTCAGAGTTAGACCATAAAGGAGGCTGAGCACTAAAGAACTGAAGTTTTCAAACTGTGGTGCTAGACAAAACTCTTGAGAGTCTCTTGGACAGCAAGGACATCAAACCAGTCAATCCTAAAGGAAATCAACCTGAATATTCATTGGAAGGACTGATGCTGAAGCTCCAATACTTTGGCCACCTGATGTCAAGAGCTGACTCATTGGAAAAGAGCGTGATCCTGTAAAAGATTGAGGGCAGTAGGAGAAGGGGATGACAGAGGATGAGATGGTTGGATGGCATCACTGACTCAATGGACATGAGTTTGAGCAAACTCTGGGAGATAGTGAAGGACGGGGAAGCCTGGCATGCTGCAGCCCATGGGGTTGCAAAGAGTTGAACACAATTCAGTTACTGAACAAAGACAAATGGGCTTAATAAAGACACATGAAAATATTTTTCATAATCCCTAATACCATTCATTACCAGCACTCCTGCCTACTTGAAGGTTTATAAATTCCTAAACAGTCATAGCTGATTTTTTTCATTATTTGACAAGTATGGATGAAAATGTTGCACTGGTACCCTAACCCTATTTTCTTCAATAGTTTTGACACTTGAAATCTGTTTAATGAGCAAAAGTTCACAGGTGGAAAAATATTTTAACTAAATTTATAAAAACAAAGATTCATCATGGTTTTTAAATCACAAAAATATATACATCATATGAGAAAAAATGAGTAAAGTTGTTCCATACCATTGGTAGTAGTTTAGTAGTGTTAGTCGCTCAGTTGTGTCTGACTGTTTGTGACCTCATGGACTGTAGCCTGCCAGGCTTCTCTTGTCCATGGGATTCTCCAGGAAAGAATACCAGAGTGGGTTGCCATTCCCTTCTCCAGGGGATTTTCCCAATCCAGTGATCTATCCTGGGTCTCTTTCATTGCAACTTGATTCTTTACCATCTAAGCCACCAGGGATTGGTTAGGCACTATATTTACTGTAAACTCATCAATGGATGTCTGGTTAGGTGATAAAATAGCTTGAACTGTATTTCAGTTTCTTATTCATCAGAATCTCTTCTGTTGATTTCTACTAAACTTGAAAATGTCAATAACTGTAAGTCATTAGGATTTGATATTTTGTAATTTTACTTGAAATTTTTCGTATTTCAGATAACAACTACCTCAAGAGGATTCTTGCTGAAATATCTATTGTTTGGTAAAGAGATATGCATAACACAAGGAAATCTAGAAAGTCAACTGTTTTAACTTAGAATATGCTATAGGTCTGTATCACAGATTTAAAATAATTGTTATGGTATATATTATCTTAATTGATCCCCTTCTCCTCACGCAAGAAACAGAACCTGAGAGAAGGATTAAGTACATCTTCAGTGTGGGAGGTGGAGGAAACACTGTAAGAAGACAAGGGGAAGTGATTTAAAAACAATTAATTTAGGGCAGCTAGTAAGGGGAGAGTTATTGAGCCAACTATTACAATGAGTGGCTGAAGCTTAAACTTTTAGAGAAAATCCTGAAAATAGTATAAAATACATGCTTCAAAATTATCCTGCAACAAAGGATCTGCAATAACAACACTTTTCTCTTCATCAGTAATCACTGGTTAAGCGCTGCCTCCAAAGGGACATTAAATCTTACCAGATTCTAACCAGGTAAGCTCATGGGCAAAGCATCTGCTAGCAACCCAAGGGTGACAGTGACCATACTATACATGTCGATTACCAGAAATCAGGCTGAGGGACACTGAAATAGTAGGTGGATCTGACAGTACATTGACTGAGCACTGAGTGTCTGCTACAATTTTCTTCACCAGCGGAATTCATATTCCATATAACCCAGCAGTACGTTTATTATGAGAAATTACTACTTTCTTCTTACCCACAGATTTTTCTTGTTACTATTTTTTAAATTAAATTTATATTTCAATTATTCAATTTGGAGGCAATGGTCAATCTCTATTTTAGAGAGAAATTATGCAAAGCAATATTGACACACAACAAAAGTTCATGGAAATTTTATAAGAATACATTAGAAACACACTGTGTTCTGTTAACCTGTCAGTCAGTTCACTCACTCAGTTGTGTCCAACTCTTTGTGACCCCATGGACTCCAGCATGCCAGGCTTCCCTGTTCATCAACAACCCCGGAGGCTACTCCAACTCATGTCCATCGTGTCGGTGATGCCATCCACCATCTCATCCTCTGTCATCCTCTTCTCCTCCCGCCTTCAATCTTTCCAAGCATCAGGGCTTTCTCCAATAAGTCAGTTCTTCGCATCAGGTGGCCAAAGTATTGGAGTTTCAGCTTCAGTATCACTCCTTCCAATGAATATTCAGGATGGATTTCCTTTAGGATGGACTGGTTAGATCTCCTTGCAGTTCAAGGGACTCTCGAGAGTCTTCTCCAACACCGCAGTTCAAAAGCATCAATTCTTCTGTGCTGAGCTTTCTTTATAGCCCAACTCTCACTTCCATACATGACTACTGGAAAAACCATAGCCTTGACTAGACGGACTTTTCTTGGCAAAGTAACGTCTCTGCTTTTAATATGCTGTCTAGGTTGGTCATAGCTTTTTTCCCAAAGAGCAAGCGACTTTTAATTTCATGGCTGCAATCACCATCTGCAGTGATTTTGGAGTCCCAAAAAATAAAGTCTGACACTGTTTCCACTGTTTCTCCATCTATTTGCCATTAAGTGATGTGACCGGATGCCATGATCTTAGTTTTCTGAATGTTGAGCTTTAAGCCAACTTTTTCACTCTCTTTCACTTTCAAGTGGCTCTCTAGTTCTTTTTCACTTTCTGCCATAAGGGTGGTGTCATCTGCATATCTGAGGTTATTGATATTTCTCCCGGCAATCTTGATTCCAGTTGGTGCTTCATCCAGCCTGGCATTTAACATGATATCTTCTGCATATAATTTAAATAAGCAGAGTGACAGTATACAGCCTTCATGTACTCCTTTTCTGATTTGGAACCAGTCTGTTCCATGTTGCTTCTTGACCTGCATACAGATTTCTTAGGCAGCAGGTCAAGTGGCCTGGTATTCCCATCTTTTGAAGAATTTTCCACAGTTTATTGTGATCCACACAGTTAAAGGCTTTGGCATAGTCAATAAAGCGAAATAGATGTTTTTCTGGAACTCTCTATTAACCTTTATCTTAATAAGTTAATATAATGTCTTTGTATAATATATTTAGTATGTTTACAAAACATCTAAAGTCTTACACTACTAGAAGAAGTCATATGAGAGGTCTATGTATTTTTATAACTTTTCTGGATGTTTAAGAAGATAAAATAGTTAAAACTTTTTCTGGAAATTTGCATTTAAATTTTATTTTAATTTCAAGAAGAACATATCTGTGACAAGTGGGATGATAAAAGCATGAAAAATGCAATGTGAATACTAAATATTTAATACTAATAATTAATCACATATTTCACATCTGTCACATAAATGTGTCATTGCTTAACTCCCTTTTTTACATTAAAACTTTTGGACACATGAGAAGCTTTCAGGATACACCAATTTTTCATAGGCCTTATTGTGAAAAACACAACCCAGGAAGTATTATATGCAAGTCAGGCTACAATTCATCTTTAAGGTGAAATGGTAGCATAAGAAATTTGATCCTCTGTATTTTCTACTTTTCCAAAACTTAAAACAAAATTAAACAAAATCTTATTGAACCAAAGATCAGATATAGACTGCTTACAGCAGCTGTTATTAATTAATTTCTTCCCTGAAGACTAAAAAGCAGATGTGATAATTAAATGACAGAAGTGTCATATATCAGGCAGAAAGAATAATATCCTTGTAGTACTGTTGTTCACAAGTAGAAATGAATCTATTGTTCAGAGGAAATTATAGAATCTTATTTTTGCAGACTCCATTAGGCTGGGAGAGCCTCCTTTAGTTGAAGTTGTTCTGCTGTTGTCACTAAGTCTGATTTTCTGTTGACTAGAGGAAGCCAAGGCACAGCTTCGCTTTCACCATCTGGCTATCATGAAGTATTTAAAGGAACTAACAGATATGTTCTGAGGGTTCCTACCAAATATAAGACCTAGAAATGTCACAATTAAATTTGTCCCATTGTACACCCCTATATATGTGAGTGGCTAAAACTTTTAACAATAAAATATTAAAAACTAACGACACCCTTAATCTTTCATACAAATACTGTAACAAAGATCCCTCATGACATTAAAATGATCTCTAAGTAGCTTCTCTTGGATATTTTCACCATAGGATAAAGGATAAAGAGATGACACACACACATACATATATATATATGTATATGTATGTGTGTGTGTATAAGATTAACATCTTATGGTAGGTGACATCATTTATATATTGCTTGAAAACATAAGGACACATATGCTTAAATCTGTTTATATAATTTATAGTATAATAAACAAAATAAAAGCAATTCCCCAACATTTCCTTATGTAATACAGATATGTCAATGTGTTTATACCTTGAATTATACTATAGAGCTCTTGCAAGCAGTAAATCCCTGTTTGACTAGTGCTCTCTTATTTTTTTTCTGTCACAATACATTTTCTAAATAAGGCATTATGTTTATAGTAGTTGAATATATGAGTCAATAAATAGTTCTTGAAGGTGATGGAATGCCAGAACAAAGCAGAGATGTTTGCTAACCAACAAGCTATTTGTTTGTAGTACATATGAGTATGATATACATTATTCCCACTAGTCTAAATATTCACACAATAAAGGAATCAACAACTTATAGTTTATTATAAAGTTATACTGCTTGAATCAATATGATAATCTGTCAGTGAATAAAATAAGTAAAACGTATCATGGCAAAATTCATTATAAAAATATTTTCTATTGCAAATCTGTAGATAGGGAATTCATCCTTTATATTATATTTAATATTAGACAATTTCCCTTATCTTAATAAATAATCTGTAATGCCATTTGCTATACATGAGTATATAGCCTATCCTTTAGATTTCTATTGCTCCATTTCAAAATTTCACCTGTGAACATTTTAGCAACAATTCATGCCTAAAGAACAGGTTAATGTTTCTATTTTATGTCACCAAAAGCATAGAAACCTCTAAAAAGAAACCAAAATGAGTTTTTTCCTAACTACTCTGGAATCTAAATAATAAATATAAATTAATGTTTTAATTATATTAAGTCCTCATTATTTATTTTATACTTTAAATTTTGTGGGAAATTTAAAAACCATAATCCCAGTTATGTGATGTATTTCTCACTCAAATAATCATCTGTAAATAAACAAATAAATACATAAAGCGTTGTCAAAACCTAGTGTTCCAGGAACATTACAAATATTTTAGGAATTATGTAACCAATACTAAAACAGCCTTTAAAATAAGCTGGAAAGAAAGAATATAGGGATTTCTGTGGATAGTGAATTTCAGAGAAAAGAAGCCTAGAACATTGTAATGCAACATATCAAATGCAAATAAAAGTGAAAAATATAAAGAAATATAATTTGTTTACTAAAAAGTCCATTTTTTCTTGCATCAATATGTAGCATTACATATGAAGAACTAAAATGCAAACAAACAAAAGTAGTAGTGGCAGAACTCAACAACAAAATCAGAATATCTTACACAAATATTCTTAGTAAACGGTCCCATGATCTCCAAGAACTCGTCATTAATTAAGTTGTAAAACAACCATATTTGTACTTCCATATTACAGACAAGAGAACTAAGGTACAGAAACATTGAATTCCTTCTCCAGAGTAAGGAGATGTAAATCTCTAGGCTATGAAAATGTTTCTCTCAAATTGGAACTACTACGCTATATTTACCCCAGGTGTGTTTGTGCTTATGTTTAATTAAATTAATTTTTAGAATTCCAGAATTAAAATGAAACACCTGCAATTTAATGGCACTATCTCATCTAATTGATCTTTCTTTCCACTGGCATAAGGAAATGGCAACCCACTCCAGTATTCTTGCCTGGAGAATTCCATGGACAGAAGAACCTGGTGGGCTACATACAGTCCATGGGGTCACAAAGAGTCGGACACGACTGAGTGACTAACACTTTCACTTCACTTTCACTTTCCACTGGCGTATTGCCTTGCTTATAGGAGGAGGGAGATAGCTCTCAGTAATTGACAGATTATTCTTACATTCTCAAATTAAATTTCTAACACTCTAAACTCTCAACATAAACATAACACTTACTGCTTCCTATCTTGGTGTAATCCTATACCACTTTGATGCAGCATTTCAACCTAAAATTATAGCAATATATGAGAGAGTAAACAGATACTCACACAGGCCTATACACCTAATTATAGAGAATTTAAATAAAAATATTAATCTCATAGGAAGATGCTAGTGTAAGAAACCACAACATATTGATCTGTAGTTAACAATCAATGTAATTTTTATAGTGTTATATTAATCATTGCTATTTGGGATTGTATACTCCATCTTTATCTCTGTTGTACACTTTTCAAAAAGTACAGTATTAACCAAAATAAATAGTTTGAAAACAAAATACAGTATTAGCAAAAAAGATTTTCTCTATCCTCCTGCAATATTCGGTATTGTATGTACGTGCTAAATTGCTTCAGTTGTGTCTGACTGTTTGCGACCCTTTGAACTGTAGCCCACCAGGCTCCTCTGTCCATGGGATTCTCTAGGCAAGAATACTGGAGTGGGTTCTATGCTCTCCTGCAGGGTAATCTTGCCAACCCAGGGACCAAACCCACGTCTCTTGTTTCTCCTGCATTGGCAGGAAGTTTCTTTACAACTAGTACCACCTGGGAAACCTTTCAATATTGCATATGGGCAATTAAATTTTTGTCTTCAAAACATAAGGCAAAGTGTTTTCTTTTTTTTCCTATTATAGACACACCACTCTCACCCCAAGCAAAACATTCAGAGTAGAAGTCTGTAAGGATGCAAACAACTCTAGCTACTTGTGTTTTGAGATTTGTCTACCAGTAGGTGGTCTGCTTTTCAGGACTTTTTTAAAACAAAACTTCTGGACTGTAATGTCAGTTCACACTGGATTACAATATGATAGATCCTGTAAAAAACAAGTCAGCTGAAGCATTTATAGCTACAAACATTAAAGGGCAGTTTCATCAATTAAATGCTCAACTTCTTGTGGAAGATAAGTATTATGTTTACACTATTTTTTTCTTAAATTACTAGCTTTCTCATTCAGAGAACACTATATTTTGTATGTTTCCTTTTGTGGAACTGTTAAGTTTTGCTTAAAGTTAAAGGGAAATGAAGAGATGGAATAGAATTTTTTTAGGTTAATACTATTAAGTGATGTTAAATAGGAATGCTTTGAATTATTTTATAATATTGCTCTTTTCCTGTTACAAGTAGAACATAAAGTATTTTTCTCATGTATCAGTGTTGTTGTAGGGAAAATGCAAAAACTTGAATAACTTTGCCACTTGTTAATCATGTTCAATAGTCCTTTTACTTATGTAAATTTCTTTATGCTTATCTGAAAAATAAGGATGTCAGTAACTATCCTGTCCCCACTAGAGTATTTTAAGCCTCAGATAAAAACATAAACATGGAAAAACACTGTAAAATTTAAACTTCTTCATAAATGTAAAGAATATACTTACTATAATTAAGAATCTTTTGGGTAACAAATTTTATAAAGTCCATTTGTTATTTACTATTGCCCAGTATTCACTGCATTAAGTCAAGTACCAAGTACCACATCTAGATTCTGGGTATGGACTTTAGAATCGAATTGATTTTGGCTCAGTTCTGTATGTGACCAGCTGAGTCATCCTCAGCATTGACATCATATTTTAAAGCCAAATTTTATTTATTTATAAAAGGAAGATAATAATAGTACTTGTAAGTTTATAAATAAAAATTATAATTGATATTTTTAGGTCTAGGTCTTATAGCCTTGAAATTTGAAATCATAAACCCTTTCTTAGGGATGAGGAAATAGGTTCAGAAAATAATTTGTCTGAGGTTGCATAGCTACAAAGTGGAAGAGATAAAACTAAATTGCAGGTATGTCAGACACCAAAGCCCCAGTGCAGTTCATTAAATTTGGCTGTGGAAATCTTTCTACAAACAAAAATTATGGAGGGGCTAAATATACTTGGAATATATTTTAAGATGGAACAGCTCTGGTTGAAGGTGGTTCTTCTTGAGTTTTTTGAAAAGATAATCACACAGAGCTACTCTCTCTACCTGTGGTACTTCTCGGCTGCAATAGCAATTTTCTGTACAACACCAAGACCCTGACAGCTCCTGTATTACAAGGTTCTATAATGACATGCAATGGATAAGTCAAGAAGAACCACACTATAGAAAACTTATCTAATGTGTACAATTTTGAAAAGTGCAGCTATGACCTGAAAAAAATACCAGTTTAGTAAAGCAGCATCAGAAATCCCCATGAGTCACACTTGTTTAAGATGAGAACATTACACCATTCCTGAGTATCCCTGAGATTTTCTGCAGTGAAAGGAAATAGACTAGAGAATATGGCACCCTATGTTTTTGTTCCAGACTGTTCCTTTCTCTCCCAGAATGATTTTGAATGACTTCTGGAAGTTAAGGCCCAGGATAAATTGATACATATGATTGTTATTATACAGATTTATAAATACTGTGATCATTATCACAGATATGTCACTATTATAAATAATGCTAATTTACCATGTCACCATTATAAATAATGCTTATTTACCAGTAAACTCATCTACCAAAGTAGAGTCAGTGAATAGGAAGGTAGAAACAAGAATGGTAAGGACAGAATTATAGACATATCCTGAGAGAATGAAGACAGAGAGGACAGATTTCACGGGGTGATAGTTTGGCTGTAGTAAGAAGGAGAGCTTGAAGGAGAAATAACTAAAGTATTTTTTTTCCTTGTTGTCATAATGGAATACATTGGGATCTATTTATCTCAAGGCAAAAAAATCAAACAAGGGTGATAAAGTAACTTCCCAGAAGGGACAGGAGAGGCCAGGATAAAATAAAATCAGGTGGATGACAGATTTCAGTAGGTTGAGGGGCACATTTTCTTTCAGTTCAGGGAAAGTAGGAAATATGAGACCCAAGCATAGATAAATTTGTTAAACAGAAGATGTTAAGAAATTGAGGAAATTGACATCTAATTGCTTTTATTTTATATTATAAAGTAAAAAACAAGATTATCTCTGGATATTGGGAGAAAGAAAGGCAGTAAAGGAGACTTCAGGAGCACAGTGAAGACTTTTAATAGCCACCAAAGAGTATAAAAATCAAGGTGCTAATTAGTGACCTACAATAGAACTGCCAAAAAGTGTCAAACCAGCAACTGGTATTGGAAACCATGACTTTCTAATGAATCTAGCAGTTTTTGTTCATGATTTTTCTCTAGAAGCACTCAGATATATGGGTATAGAAACAGAGAATATGATTAATTTATTATTGGAATTTTGCTGCAAGGGTCCAGGAAAAGGTAAAGCTACTCAAGGATCAAAAAACAGAGCAGTTGAACATAGAGGAAAAAGTGCATACAAGCACTGAAAGGAAGAGAAATGAGGAAAAGACAGATTTGATGAACAGATAAAATAATAATAGAACAATAACGATGATATGAATAGTACAGTTAATGTGAATAGCTAAGAATTATTTAGTGATCACTGTGTGTCAGGAACTATTCTTACTGTTCTCATTGAATCCTTATAACAAACATAAAAAACTGATGTCATATTAACTCATTTTACAAATGAAATAACTGAAGCTCGAAGGATTAAGTAAATAGCCCCAAACCATTCAAATAACAAGTGGTTAAAATAAGCTAAAGAGACAATGTCAAAATGTCTTTGAAAATATGATAAACTGGGGATCAATGAGTAAGAGCATGAAAAGATACGATGCCAATTATCAAGTTTAATATTAGAGTTGAAGATTTCAAAAGTAGAGCTTTTAAATTAGCAATAAGATGCACATATAGCCAAGGGCTTGTGTTAGTAAAATGGAAAGTGATAATACATTGGAGGCTTTATACTATTTTGAGTCCTAAACTTGCAAAGCAATTTACAGTAACTGCTAGGAAGATTGGTTTTTAAAATCTCTTTCTCTATTTCTCAGTTCAAACCAGAAATCTGAGGTTTTTCCCCTCCATGTGTTTCATTTTCCATTGGCTCTCTTTGTTAACAGATTTTACGAGAACATAATCTTCATTTGTACTCATTGTCGGGGATGTTTGTGGAGCATTCTTATTCAGGTATAATACAGATAATGAAGTTAACAGTGGGAATATCAAGAAATTATGATAGGTGGTAGACAGCTCATTTATAGGAGCATTAACTTTCTTGAAATGTATGTGTAGAATAAAATGAGGCATATATTAACGTCTTAAAGATGCAGGGCATGGTCAGGAGGTAGATAACAGTAACCAAATAATGTAGAAATTAGTACATAAGATAGCAAAAAGGATAGAAGCAGCAGTGAGGTAGCAGTGAAAACACCTTATTCACATGCATGCTTTTACTCCATGGTGCCAGCACACAGAACAGCCCCAAGGAAGCAATGCACACAAAAAGCCAGACTTTAGTCAAAGCAGGGAAGTGGTGAAATTGTTCTTCCAAAAATGAAAACGTGAGATAATGTTTAATGATTGGATATGGTATCTTCATAGTATCCAGTGAAAGTCAGGATGGCATTTAAAAATGTAAAATAGAGCTCACTAAAAATGCACAATTGGAGAATCTCATCCATATATAGACATGGTGATCTGTATATGATTTTTCTACAAAAGAGTTTCTTGCCTAATAGAAGTGAGGAAGAATTAGGGAGAAAAAAAAGACTGTTTTGGAGATGGCCAAGTATGACAGGAATGAAATATAAATGTAACCAGTCCAATCTCTTTTTATTTTTTTTAATTTTAGTAGTAGAATGTTCTTTTGTATTGAAGTCATTATTGAAGGCTCTGAGTATTGGGTCATGTCTGATTATTCCAACCACCCTCATCCCTATAGGAAGGCTGGAAATGAAGTCAGACCACTAGTTCCTGAGAGAAACTAACTGCCACCCATGTGCAACAGATTTCAATGATGCCAAACATTGCTGTAAAAGGGAACAACCTGTGCAATAGAACAGTTTCCATGTATTCGTAAAAATACCATGTACTCTGTTATTAATCATGACAATAATAACCAAATCTCTACATTATAATTATGAGGATAAATTTAGTGATCTGTCCTTCAAATTGTCACTTACTGATTTGCATAAATATGAAATAGATGTCATCTGTTAAACAAAAATCAACAATAGCATTCTTCCTCTTATTTGATTAATTCTTGACTTACCTAGACAGGTTTGTTTTCAATAAATGTTTCATTAAACAAGATTTATTATCTCATTGTTATTTTCAAGAGTCACAGTTAAAAATTAGATTTAGTTATATGATAAATCTTAGACACCTCAATTTCAACTTGACAGTAAAGGGCTGAAGTAATTATACAGTCACCTCTGAATTTTAATGCTATTTAAAGGACTTCTGTTTGAGGAGGCCTTACAAATAGCTGTGAAAAGAAGGGAAGAAAAAAGCAAAGGAGAAGAAAGAAAGATATACCCATTTGAATACAGAGTTCCAAATAATAGCACGGAGAGATAAGAAAGCCTTCCTCAGTGATCAGTGCAAAGAAATAGAGGAAAACAATGGAATGGGAAAGACTAGAGATCTCTTCAAGAAAATTAGAGATACCAAGGGAATATTTCATGCAAAGATGGGCTCAATAAAGGACAGAAATTGTAGGGACCTAACAGAAGCAGAAGATATTAAGAAGTGGTGGCAAGAATACACAGAAGAACTATCCAAAAAGGACCTTCACGACCCAGATAATCACGATGGTGTGATCACTCGCCTAGAGCCAGACATCCTGGAATGTGAAGTCAAGTGGGCCTTAGGAAGCATCACTACAAACAAAGCTAGTGGAGGTGATGGAATTCCAGTTGAGCTATTTCAAATCCTAAAAGATGATGCTGTGAAAGTGTTGCACTCAATATGTCAGCAAATTTGGAAGACTCAGCAGTGGCCACAGGACTGGAAAAGGTCAGTTTTCATTCCAACCCCTAAGAAAGGCAAAGCCAAAGAATGTTCAAACTACTGCACAATTGCACTCATCTCACACGCTAGTAAAGTAATGCTCAAAATTCTCCAAGCCAGGCTTCAATAATACGTGAACCGTGAAGTTCCATTGTTCAAGCTGGTTTTAGAAAAAGCAGAGGAACCAGAGACAAAATAGCCAACATCTGCTGGATCATCAAAAAAGCAAGAGAGTTCCAGAAAAACATATATTTCTGCTTTACTGACTATGCCAAACCCTTTGACTGTGTGGATCACAATAAACTGTAGAAAATTCTGAAAGAGATGGAAATACCAGACCAGCTGACCTGCCTCTTGAGAAACCTGTATGCAGATCAGGAGGCAATGGTTAGAACTGGACATGGAACAACAGACTTCTTCCAAATAGGAAAAGGAGTACATCAAGGCTGTATATTGTCACCCTGCTTATTTAACTTATATGCAGAGTACACCATGAGAAACACTGGGCTGGATGAAGCACAAGCTGGAATCAAGGTTTCTAGGAGAAATATCAATAACCTCAGATATGCAGAGGACACCACCCTTATGGCAGAAAGTGAAGGAGAGCCTCTTGATGAAAGTGAAAGAGGAAAATGAAAAAGTTGGCTTAAAGCTCAACATTCAGAAAACAAAGATCATGGCATCCGGTCCCATCACTTCATGGCAAATAAATGGCGAAACAGTGGAAACAGTGGCAGACTTCATTTTGGGGGGTTCCAAAATCACTCCAGATGGTGACTGCAGCCATGAAATTAAAAGACATTTACTCCTTGGAAGAAAATTTATGACCAACCTAGACAGCATATTAAAAAGCAGAGACATTACTTTGCCAACAAAGATCCGTCTAGTCAAGGCTGTGGTTTTTCCAGTAGTCATGTATGGATGTGAGAGTTGGACTATAAAGAAAGCTGAGCGCTGAAGAATTGATGCTTATGAACTGTGGTGTTGGAGAAGACTCTTGAGAGTCCCTTGGATTGCAAGGAGATCCAACCAGTCCATCCTAAATGAAATCAGTCCTGAATATTCATTGGAAGGACTGATGTTGAAGCTGAAACTCCAATACTTTGGCCACCTGATGGGAAGAATTGACTCATTTAAAAACACCCTGATGCTGGGAAAGATTGAAGACTGGAGCAGAAGGTGACGAGAGAGGATGAGATGGTTGGATGGCATCACTGACTCAATGGACATGAGTTTGAGTGAGTAAACTCCAGGAGTTTGTGATAGACAAGGAGGCCTGGCATGCTGCAGTCCATGGGGTTGCAGAGTCGTACATGACTGAGCGACTGAACTGAACTGAGCTGAAAGGACTTCTTGATTATGTAGTCATTGGTTCCTGAGCTTCCTTCCTTAAGTGATACAGGCAATACTAATACCTATTTCATAGTAGTTGTGATAACAAAATGATAAATATAAAATGATTTACAGTCTCATTACTCAGGTGTGCTCACAGAAACATTAGAAGAATAATGCAACCCATGTGCCAGAACTCCTTGTGAACTCAACTGACTTTAGATTTTGTCTGATGGACGTGAATCCTCCAGGAAGATATTCTATGGTTGCAAGAATTTACTGGGGCTCAAAATATCTAATAATGCCAGTTAATCATAACAGAGAAAGGAAATTCTGGGAACAGTTTGAATATGATATATTCTGTCATGGTAGCTTTGTATCTCTGTTAAAAGTGCTAAGACTGTTTGACTATCATATTTGAAAAAGTGGAAAGGTTTTTATCCTTGTTACTAAAAAAATAGTGAAAATTGATCTTCTGTTCATTCTAACAATATATTACAATATAATAATGAAGGGTTAAATTTCAATAAAGGCAAAATTAGGCCTAGAGAAAACATTTTCCATGGTAGATAATAGGATCATCATTATCGGAGGTTATAAAGTCAAATAATATGGATTCAAAAGCACTGTTTAATTAAACAAACCATCTAATTGCAAACTAAGGCAATTTTATACAGGGTGAAATTTTAAAAACTGAATATTAATTGTACTATACAATACCAGTATATTAGAAATTCTAGATAAAACCATTTATGTTAAACAATGATGAGACAAATGGGAAAACATTCATGTAGATTATTATAATAAATTGAGTTCTCTTTACTTGATTCATGAGGATGTTGGAAATGCTTCCTCTGGAGAAAGAGCTAGTCACTGTTTTTTTTATTATTAGTATTCTTTCCCAGAGTTATGCCTTCATTAACATATTCAGCAGAATATAGGACAGAATGACAGTTCAAGCTATTACCAAATACAAAGAGCAATAGGGATTTGGAGAAGACATTTGCAGGGAAAGTAACATGTTACTGGGTAAATTCAGGTGACATAGATCCAGAATATATTTTCGGTAATCTGCCTTCACTGAGTCCTTCAACAACATAAACGATAGAAAGATGATAGATGACTTATAGAAATAAATACAGATAGAAATAAATACACACACACACACACATGTGAGCTTCCGAGGTGGCACTAGTGGTAAAGAACCTACATGCCAATGCATGAAACATAAGAGATATGGCTTCGATCCCTGGGTCAGGAAGGTACCCTGGAGGGGAAATGGCAACTCACTCCAGTATTTGCCTGGAGAATCCCATGGACAGAAGAGAGTGGTGGTCTACAATCCAAAGGGTCACACAGAGTCAGACATTACTGAAACGAATTAGCACGCATGAACACACATATATGTGTATATACACATATATTTTATGGTATGACTATGTGTCTAATTATTGGTGATACAGTATGTCACATGTAAGACAGTATTGTTACTCATGAAGCTTCCTTTTCAGTGTGAAAGACACAAAGTATATCAATGTATAACATAACATCAAGGGATGATTTTAGAATCTGATCATTCCCAGTCTTTCATAGAGAGATAGAGATGTAAATATAACTTTCACTTGGAGAGGGAGTGACATTCTTCATATGTGACATTTAGGATTCAGAAGATTATAGAACAAATATCATATGATAGGCACCTTAGACTTCATGGTCAGTTATGCTTTATAATTAGACATTTGATTTGCAAAGGAAACTTCAACAAACTGAGTTGTTTCTCAAAAGAAAAAAGTCATTTGCTGAAATAATAATTGAATTAATAATAAAACCCACATATTCCTTGTGTATTTCCCCTATGAAAATGTGTCACTGGTTTCATAGACATTCCTGACCTGAAAATGAGATATACTTGGTTTAAAGGGTCAAAAAAAAGCGATTCTTGCAATGCAGTCTTAACAGCTCATAAACCCCTCTCCAAAAAGGGCCCAACTGAAAGCAGGCAGACTTTGAAATCATTTAGTGAAAATGTCCCAAACATGTTTGTATTCAAAATTCATAGAAAATCCACCAAAATCTGCTTAAATGTATGCCTCTATCTGAGCAGTAGTGGATATAAGAAATAATGACTTGTTCTTTACATGATTCTTTTTTTTTCTAATCAAGGCATTTACAGAGCCTGAGATTTGCCCTGCAGATATGCCTATCAGCATCTCTCTAAAGTCCCTCAGATTTGTATCTGCCATCAAATATCAATAGTCTGGGGCACTTAACTTTTAGGAGGGCAAAATAATCAGCTTAACTCTAGACTAAACTGCAGCATTAAATCAGATTAAATCTGCAGATTAAATCTCTCACTTCCAGCACACTTATGTCCATATGGCCCTCTATTGAGCCACTCGTGTCCAATACCTAAGACCATTCAAACCTGCTTTAATTTCTGAAATATTTCAAATAGAATCTTATTAGGCCCCATTATTTCACCCTTTCCAAACTCCTAGACCACTAAATTTAATGATACATCATCACTAGACTTTTAAAAATATTTTCTATACCTTCTTGCCCTAAAGGAAACCTAATTCTTCCCTGAGGACTCTGATTTCTGTGCAGGCATTCCTATGTATTTCTCAAGCCCCCAAAGGTCTGTAGTTTGTTGCTTTTTTCATATAATTCTCCTTCCTTCATCCCCAAATCCTCTAGTTTTGAATCTCATCTGATCAAACTGGATCATCAAATACACATGATTTTTGTTGTCATACAATATCCCTAAGATGTAAGTCCTGATTCCTCAATATTTTATACCCTTCCCTCCAACACTATATTCTACATGATTTCCACTGAAAATTTCTTATGTCAAAATACACCTACATGATCCTTCCAGTGACTTTGGCTTGTTAGGCCCTTGAGATTCTTTTTCCCGCTGATCTGGTCTCTCTTTGGTTTCCATAGAAATATTTAGTACATGCAATTATCAACAACTGCAAATACTCCATAATCTCATCTCCAAGTATCTGAACTCTGAATACCAATCCTTTGACATTAAGATGAGCTCCCATCCATGGATTCTATTACTTTTTCACTTCTACTGAATGGCCTTTCTTCCCTTCCTTCCAAGATTAAATTATATGGCATTATGTGCTGAATTATATGGCATTATGTGTCCCCCTGAAATCCATATACTGAAGGGCTAATTTCCAGTACCCCAGAATGTAACTGTATTAGAAGATAAGGCCATTTAAGAGATAAATAAGATTAAATGAGATCATTTGTGTGGGCCTTAGTCCAGTTTGACTGTTGTCTTTATGATGAAATTTGGATGTACATAGAAACCCCAAGGATGTATGTGCACAGAAAAAGACTATGAGGACACAGCAAAAATGTGGCCATCTGCAAGACATGAATAAAGGCCTCAGAAGAAACCAAATTTACCATCACTTTGATATTGAATTTATAGCCTCCAGAACTGTGAGAAAATAAATGTTTATTGTTTAAACCAGTGGTCTGTGATATTGTGTTATGGCTATGCTGTGCTAAGTCGCTCAGTCGTGTCTGACTCTTTGCGACTTCATGGACTTTAGCCCACTGGGCTCCTATGTCCATGGGGATTCTCCAGGCAAGAATACTGGAGTGAGTTGCCATGCTCTCCTCCAGGGGATCTTCTCAACCCAGGGATCGAACCCAGGTCTCTCACACTGAAGGCGGATTCTTTACCATCTGAGCCACCAGGGTACCCAAAAAAAACTGGAGTAGGTAGCCTATCCCTACTCCAGGGGAACTTCCCAACCCAGGAATCAAACCAGGGTCTCCTACATTGCAGGCAGATTCTTTACGAGCTGAAATACCAGGGAAGATGGCAGCCCCAACAAATAATAAAGATGTTGGTACAGAGAAGTGGGGTGCTGCAGTAACAAATCCCCCAAAATATGGAGATTGCTTTGGAACTGGGAAAGAGGTAGAGACAGGCAGAGGTTTGAGCTGCATGTTAGAAAAAGTCTAGATTACTTTGAAGAGACTGTTAGGAACATGGAAATTAGAGGTGATTCTAGTTAAGCCTCAGAGGGAAAAGGAGAACATGTTTTTCGAAACCAGAGGAAGGGCAATCCTTTTCATAATGTGGCAAAGAACTTGACTGAACTGTGAGAGAGGCCTCAAGAGAAATAAAAGTTGATTGTACCTTGTTCTTGGATTTCTGGCATAGAGACAGTGAAAAAATATATTTCTGTTGTTAAAGCCCCTCAGTCTGTTCTATTTGGTTGGTGACTGTAGCAAGCATGGTAGGTAATTAATTGGCACATGGTAATTCATTAAAATTTCTCCTTTTCATACACTTCCTTCTTCCTTTCCCTCTCAGTTTATCATATTTGCTTGCAAAACCACAACTCTGGTTAAATCCAAAGTCTTTCTATCCTACACATGTAACATGCATCTCAGTTAGTCTGGAGGAATAGAGAAACCTCATCCAAAACCACGTTGACTGGTCTTGCTTTAAAATTAAAACCACAGATGTCAACCAGGCCCTTAATTGCATTGCAATTATCCGATACTTGCCTTATGCATTGATTTTTCTATTCTTAGGAGATTATTTCATATATTCTTTGCTTATCTCAAAATTCTAACACTTAAATATTCTCACTCTGAGATTAAAACTTTTCCTCTGATTTTACTGAGAAATTTGAAACAATCAAAACATAATTTCCACAATCTCTCATCCTCTTATTTCCTCATTTACCAGCATCTACACCTGAATGTGCTGATTACCCAACTGTTACCAAAGATCTCTTTTATCAGAAGATAATTCCTCTATTTCCTTTTAATATTTTTATACTTCATTGTTTATTTTTTCATGCTTGAATAGTAATTTTTAGAGCAGTTTTAACTTACAGAAAAAAAATACTCAGAAGTTAGAGTTTGTATATATAACTGATGAAACAACATCAATGTACTATTATTAACTAAAGACCATGGTTTACATTAGAGTTTAGTCTTTGTGTTGTACAGTTTTATGGGTTTTGACAAATGCACAATGACCTATATGTAACATTGCAGTATCATCTATACTATCTTGTTTCTTTTCAGGTTTTGGCAATTATGAATAAAGCTGCTGTAAACATTCATGTGCAGATTTTTGTGTATACAGAAGTTTTCATCTCATTTGGGTAAAAATCTAGATGTGAGATTCCTGGATCTTACAGTAACCCTGTGTTTAGCTTTGACGAAACTGCCAAACTGTCTTTCAAAATGGATATACCATTTGGCATCCCCACCAGCAAGGAATGAATTGCTCAATATCCTTAGCAAAATTTGCTCTGTTAGTGTGTTGGATTTTAACCGTTCTAGTAGGTATGTAGTAATATCTCACAGTGATATCTTTTCATACGTTTTATTTGTCATCCATTTATCTTTGGTGATATGTCTCTTCACATCTTAATAACTTCACTTTTGATTTATATCTGATTTGTTCTGCCAACTCAACAACAGTATCAAAATATCTCCTACAATTGCTTTTTGTTCCTCCCTATGTAATTACCTCTGTCACTGAAAATAATTGCAATAATATATTTTCCAGCTTAAAAAACATCTTGTTCTACAAATCCTGATAGTTATCCTCATTTTTAGTTCACTTCCACAGTTCCTTTTTAAAATTTTCTTCATTGAGGTACAGTTGATTTACAATATTATGTTAGTTTCAAGACTACAGCAAAGTGATTCATATATATTTATACTCTTTTTTCAGATTATTTCCCATTATACCTTATTACAAGATACTGAATATAGTCCCCTGTGCTATACAATAAGTGTGTACTTCTGTGCCCAGTCACTCAGTCATGTCTGACTCTTTGTGACCCCGTGGATGGTAGCCTGCCAGACTCCTCTGTCCATAGGATTTTTCAGTGAAGAATACCAGAGTGAGTTGCCATTTCCTTCTCCAGGGGATCTTACCCACCTTGGGAATTGAACCTGGTATTCCTGTAGCTCCTGCATTGGCAGGCGAATTCTTTACCACTGAGCCCAATGGAAAAGTATCTGCCTCCCAACCAGGAGACACGGGTTCAATCCCTGAGTTGGGAAAATCCTCTGGAGAAGGAAATGGCAACCCACTCCATTATTCTTATCTGGGAAATCCCATGGACAGAGAAGCCTGGTGTGCTACAGTCCATGGGGATGCAAATAGTCAGAAACAACTTAGTGACTAAACAACAAAAACAAATCTTAACAAAAACAAATGTCCATAATACCCAAGGCAATCTACAGATTTAATGTGATCCCTAACAAAATTACTTTACTAGCATGTGAGATGAGTGCAATTGTGTGGTAGTTTGAGCATTCTTTGGCATTGCGTTTCTTTGGGATTGGAACGAAAACTGACTTTTTCCAGTCCTGTGGCCACTGCTGAGTTTTCCAAATTTGCTGGCATATCGAGTGCAGCACTTTCACAACAGCATCTTTGAGGACTTGAAATAGCTCAACTGGAATTCCATCACCTCCACTAGCTTTGTTCATAGTGATGCTTTCTAAGGCCCACCTGACTTCACATTCCAGGATGTCTGGCTCTAGGTGAGTGATCACACCATTGTGATTATCTGGGTTGTGAAGATCTTTTTTGTACAGTTCTTCTATGTATTCTTGCCACCTCTTCTTAATATCTTCTGCTTCTATTAGGTCCCTACCATTTCTGTCCTTTATCGAGCCTATCTTTGCATGAAATGTTCCTTTGGTATCTCTAATTTTCTTGGAGAGATCTCTAGTCTTTCCCTTTCTGTTGTTTTCCTCTATTTCTTTGCATTGATCGCTGAGGAAGGCTTTCTTTTCTCTCCTTGCCATTCTTTGGAACTCTGCATTCAGATGGGAATATCTATCCTTTTCTCCTTTGCTTTTCACTTCTCTTCTCTTCCTAGCTATCTGTAAGGCCTCCTCAGATAGCCATTTTGCTTTTTTGCATTTCTTTTCCATGGGGATTTTCTTGATCCCTGTCTCCTGTACAATGTCACGAACCTCTGTCCATAGATCATCAGGCACTCTGTCTATCAGATCTAGTCCCTTAAATCTATTTGTCACTTCCACTGCATACTCATAAGGGATTTGATCTAGGTCATACCTGAATGGACTAGTGGTTTTCCCTACTTTCTTCAATTTAAGTCTGAATTTGCACTCATCTCACATGCTAGTAAAGTAATGCTCAAAATTCTCCAAGCCAGGCTTCAGCAATACGTGAACCGTGAACTTCCAGATGTTCAAGCTGGTTTTAGAAAAGGCAGAGGAACCAGAGATCAAATTGCCAATATCCACTGGATCATCGAAAAAGCAAGAGAGTTCCAGAAAAACATCTATTTCTGCTTTATTGACTATGCCAAAGACTTTGACTGTGTGGATCACAATAAACTGTGGAAAATTCTGAAAGAGATGGGAATACCAGACCATCTGACCTGTCTCTTGAGAAACCTGTATGCAGGTCAGGAAGCAACAGTTAAAACTGGACATGGAACAACACACTGGTTCCAAATAGGAAAAGGAGTACGTCAAGGCTGTATATTGTCACCCTGCTTATTTAACTTATATGCAGAGTACATCATGAGAAACGCTGGGCTGGAAAAAACACAAGCTGGAATCAAGACTGCCGGGAGAAATATCAATAACCTCAGATATGTGGATGACACCACCCTTATGGCAGAAAGTGAAGAACTAAAGAGCCTCTTGATGAAGGTGAAAGAGGAGAGTGAAAAAGTTGGCTTAAAGCTCAACGTTCAGAAAACTAAGATCATGTCATCTGGTCCCATCACTTCATGGGAAATAGATGGGGAAACAGTGGAAACAGTGTCAGACTTTATTTTTTTGGGCTCCAAAATCACTGCTGATGGTGATTGCAGCCATGAAATTAAAAGACGCTTACTCCTTCGAAGGAAGGTTATGGCCAACCTAGATAGCATATTTAAAAGCAGAGACATTACTTTGCCAACAAAAGTCCGTCTAGTCAAGGCTATGGTTTTTCCAGTGATCATGTATGGATGTGAGAGTTGGACAGTGAAGAAAGCTGAGCACTGCAGAATTGATGCTTTTGAACTGTGGTGTTGGAGAAGAGTCTTGCGAGTCCCTTGGACTGCAAGGAGATCCAATCAATCCATCCTAAAGGAGATCAATCCTGGGTGTTCATTGGAAGGACTGATGTTGAAGCTGAAATTCCAATACTTTGGCCACCTCATGCGAAAGTTGACTCATTGGAAAAGACCCTAATGCTGGGTAGGACTGGGGGCAGGAGCAGAAGGGGACGACAGAAGATGAGATGGTTGGATGGCATCACTGACTCCATGGACATGGGTTTGGGTAGACTCCGGGAGTTGGTGATGGACAGAGAGGCCTGGTGTGCTGCAATTCATGGGGTCACAAAGAGTCAGACACAGATGAGCAACTGAACTGAACTGAACTGAACTATCAAAATACCCATGACATTTTTTTATATGGAACCACAAAAGACCCAGGATTGTCAAAGCAGTCCTGAGGAAAAAGAACAAAGCTAGAGGTACAACCTCCCAGATTTCAGACAATACTACAAAGCTACAGTATTCAAAATAGCAAAGTATTGGCACAAAAAAACAGGTATATAGATCAATGGTACAGAATAGAGAGCCCAGAAAGAATCCCACACACCTATCGTCAATTAATTTATGACAAAGGATGTAAGAATATACAATGGAGAAAAGAGAGTCTCTTAAGCAAGTGATATTGGGAAAGCTGGACACAGCCTTCTGTAAATCAATGAAATTAGAATACTCTCTCATACCATATACAAAAAAAAGAAAAACTCAAAATGTTTAAAGACTTTAAAGCATGTTAGCATAAAACTCTTAGAAGAGGACATAGAGAAAACATTCTCTGACATAAGCTGTAGCAATATTTTCTTAGATCAGTCTCTCAAGGCAAAGAAATAAAACCAAAGATAAAGAAATGGGACTTAATCAAACTCAAAAAGCTTTTGCACAGCAAAGGAAAGCATCAGCAAAACCAAAAGACAATATATGGAATGGGAGAAAATATTTGCAAGTGATGCAGCTGACAAGAGATTAGTCTCCAAACTTTACAAACAGTTCATACACCTCAATATCATAAAAACAAACAACCCAGTTAGAAGAGCCTGGTGGAGGATAGTTCATGGGCTCGCAAAAGAGTTGGACATGACCTAGCAAGTAAACAACAAAGTGTGAAAGTGTTAGTTGCTCAGTTGTGTCTGACTCTGCAATGCCATGGACTGTAACCCACTAGAGTGCTCTGTCCCTGGAATTCTACAGGCAAGAAATCCTGGAGTGAGTAACCACTCCCTTCTCCAGGGGATCTTCCCAACTGAACAACTAAACCGGGTTCTCCAGCATTGCATCTGAGCTACCAGGAAACAATGAAGGGAACCAAATATATCTATTTAAACCATATTTATTTACACCCATATTTCTCTCCCAGAAAGTGAAAGTGAAGTTGCTCAGTCATGTCCAACCCTTTGTGACCCCATGGACTGTAGCTACACCAGGCTCCTCCATCCATAGGATTTTCCAGGCAAGAATACTGGAGTGGGCTGCCATTTCCTTCTCCAGGGGATCCTCCTGACCCAGGGATTGAACCAGGGTCTCCCGCATTGTAGGCAGATGCTTTACCGTCTGAGCCACCAGGGAAGTCACTTCTCTCCCAGGGGCTTGAGAAATAACTGACACTGCTTTGTTTCTACGTTTTGGTTTGTTTATAATTACCATTCATGTTCTTCACTTTGCTTTGCCCTGAATTCCAGTTACTTCTTGGGACCCTGAGACTTTTCAAAGATACTTACCCTAGCAATCTGAATCACATTATTCAATTTCTCTACAATTTGAGTAAATCATTTTTCTAAAAGCAGCTTCACACAATGCCTCGCTTTGATTACCAGATAACTCATGAAATATTCAAGCCATACAAGACCTCCTGTGCCTCCCCCATATCAGTACTTGCAAAATATCCCTTTAGGGGCTTTTCATGGGCTATTTCCTCCAGCACCATCAATATTGTCTAATCAGATTCCTAGACTCCGTTGCTAACTGACCTTCCCTTCCTCGCAACCCCACTTCCTCCCCACCCCCAAAACAAAATCAATGGTTTGGAGCCATGTTTCAGATTGAAACAAAACTATTTGACATTTAAGTCTATTCCAACCAACCACAATTTATGTTTGTTTGCACCTGGAGATACCTTTTCATATGGTGTGGGTTGAAAGACGAGGGCATTGTTTATCAGGTGGACGTAACAGTTTTTTTCCTGGACTATAACTATATAGAATGATCCTTATACTCTTTCTGACTCTTAGATGGCATGAGATAAGTGAATATGACCTATAGTTAATTTCTGGCATGACTATGTTACCTGGAGTTGTAGAATCTTCTATACCCAAGAAGTTATTGTTCTTTTTATAACCCACTCAGGTTGCAGAGTTCACAAAAAGCATGAAACATAAAGGGAATTACTGATGAAGTATTTTCTATGTGTCCCAAGAGAAGTCATTCTCTATAGGGAAGAGTTTTCAATATTTGAACTATAGATTATCAATATAAACTATCTATATCATATACATAATAAACAGCATAAGAATACTGCTAGGTTGATTTTTGACTTTTGTATGTTACTTAAATTCCAGGAATACTAAATAAGCTGCTGCTGCTGCTAAGTCGCTTTAGTTGTGTCTGAATCTGTGCGACCCCATAGACGGCAGCTCACCAGGCTCCCCCATCCTTGGGATTCTCCAGGCAAGAACACTGGAGTGGGTTGCCATTTCCTTCTCCAATGCATGAAAGTGAAAAGTGAAAGTGAATTCGCTCAGTGGTGTCTGACTCTTCACCGACCCCATGGACTGCAGCCTACCAGGCTCCTCCGTCCATGGAATTTTCCAGGCAAGAGTACTGGAGTGGGGTGCCATTGCCTTCTCAGTCCAAATAAGCAGTTAGAGATAAATATCTGAAGTTCCCCAGATAGAATCAAACTAATTTTAACATACGTAAAATCCAAAAATATCAATTTAAAAACCACTTGGAACAAGGAAAAATGTTATAAAAACAACTGATATAAACACACATGGTTTAATAGCATGTCTAATATTTGGTATTACTAGTGATTGCAAAGCCCAGATGTATTCTTACAGTCATGTTTTTCTCAGAAAAGGAGGATTTGTCTTTTACTGAGATTTCCACAGTTTTCTTTAGAATTGTGTTCACTCAGTACAGGATATATTCATTAGCAGTATTAATACTAGTGAGAATACCATAGAGAATTTCTTCAATACTATGCACTCCTTAATGGTCATACATTTACTTACCAGATCTTCACATTTTCAGTTCAGTTCAGTCACTCAGTCATGTCCGACTATGTGTGACCCCAAGGATTGTAGCACGCCAGGCCTCCCTGTCCTTCACCAACTCCCAGAGTTTACCCAAACCCATGTCCATTGACTCAGTGATGCCGTCCAACCATCTCATCCTCTGTCGTCCCCTTCTCCTCCTGCCCTCAATCTTTCCCAGCATCAGGATCTTTTCAAATGACTCTTTGCATCAGGTAGCCAAAGTATTGGAATTTCAGCTTTTGCGCCAGTCCTTCCAATGAACATTCAGGACTGATCTCCTTTAGGATGGACTGGTTGGATCTCCTTGCAGTCCAAGGGACTCTCAAGAGTATTCTCCAACACCACAGTTCAAAAGCATCAATTCTTCAGCACTCAAATTTCTTTATACTCCAACTCTCACATCCATACATGACTACTGGAAAAACCATAGCCTTGACTAGATGGACCTTTGTTGGCAAAGTTATGTCTCTGCTTTTTAATATGCTGTCTAGGTTGGTCATAACTTTCCTTCCAAGGAGTAAGCGTCTTTTAATTTCATGGTTGCAGTCACCATCTGCAGTGATTTTGGAGCCCCCAAAAATAAAGTCAGCCACTGTTGCCACTGTTTCCACATCTATTTGACATGAAGTGATGGGACCGGATGCCATGATCTTAGTTTTCTGAATGTTGAGCTTTAAGCCAACTTTTTCACTCTCCTCTTTCACCATCATCAAGAGTCTCTTTAGTTCTTTGTTTTCTGCCATAAGGGTGGTGTCATCTGCATATTTGTGGTTATTGATATTTATCCCAGCAATCTTGATTCCAGCTTGTGGTTAATCCATCCCAGTGTTTCTCATGATACACTCTGCATAGAATTTAAATAAGCAGGGTGACAATATACAGACTTGACCTACTCCTTTTCCTATTTTGAACCAGTCTGTTGTTCCATGTCCAGTTCTAGCTGCTGCTTCCTGGCCTACATACAGGTTTCTCAAGAGGCAGGTCAGGTGGTGTGGTATTCCCATCTCTTTCAGAATTTTCCACAGTTTATTGTGATCCACACAGTCAAAGTCTATGGTATAGTCAACAATAGATGAATTAGCAGAAATTCATGTTCCAGAAATGTTTTTCTGGAACTTTCTTGATTTTTTGATGATCCAATTGATGTTGGTCTCTGGTTCCTCTGCCTTTTCTAAAACCAGCTTGAACATCTGGAAGTTTATGGTTCACGTATTGCTGAAGCCTGGCTTGGAGAATTTTGAGCATTACTTTACTAGCATGTGAGATGAGTGTAATTGTGTGGTAGTTTGAACATTCTTTGGCAATTCCTTTCTTTGGGGTTAGAATGAAAACTGATCTTTTCCAGTCCTGTGGCCACTGCTGAGTTTTCCAAATTTGCTGACATATTGAGTGCAGCACTTTCACAGCATCATCTTTTAGGATTTGAAATAGCTCGACTGGAATTCCATCACCTTCACTAGCTTTGTTCATAGTGATGCTTCCTAAGGCCCACTTGACTTCGCATTCCAGGATGTCTGGCTCTAGGTGAGTGATCACACCATTGTCATTATCTGAGTCTTGAAGATCTTTTTTGGACAGTTCTTCTATGTATTCTTGCCAGCTCTTCTTAATATTTTCTGCGTCTGTTAGGTCCATACCATGTCTGTCCTTTATTGAGCCCATCTTTGCATGAAATATTCCCTTGGTATCTCTAATTTTCTTGAAGAGATCTCTAGTCTTTCCCATTCTATTGTTTTCCTTTATTTCTTTGCATTGATCACTGAGGAAGGCTTTCTTATCTCTCCTTGTTATTCTTTGGAACTCTTCATTCAAATGGGTATATCTTTCCTTTTCCCCTTTGCTTTTCGCTTCTCTTCTTTTCACAGCTATTTGTAAGGGCTCCTCAGACAGCCATTTTGCTTTTTTGCATTTCTTTTTCTTGGGGATGCTCTTGATTCCTATCTCCTATACAATGTCACAAACCTCTGTCCATAGTTCATCAGGCACTCTATAATTTCTAGTCCCTTAAATCTATTTCTCACTTCCACTGTATAATTGTAAGGGATTTGATTTAGGTCATACCTGAATGGTCTAGTGGTTTTCCTTACTGTTTTCAATTTAAGTCTGAATTTGGCAATAAGGAGTCCATGATCTGAGTCACAGTCAGCTCCAGGTCTTGTTTTTGCTGACTGTTAGTGCTTGTCCATCTTTGGCTGCAAAGAATATAATCAATCTGATTTTGGTGTTGACCATCTGGTGATGTCCATGTGTAGATTTTACAATTTCCTTCAGATTTTATCATTTCCTATAGGATATAAATATGATTTTTACCAACAGAAATCAATACCTAATGAGATAATTTAATAGGCAAATTTTAAAATGTAAATATAGAATCAATGTTATATATTGAAGGCTTCTGAGAATACTCTAAGGGTACAAAAGTAACATAGAGACTGTCTTCTATTACATACATCAGCTGGAAAGGCACAATATATACATTAAAAAATACTGGAAAACTGCTACACCAGCATAAAATATACAACTTCTTATGTAAACTGATAGAACCATGGTCAGAGAAATTTAGAGCAAAGAACTTAAGTATTCTGTCCAGTTAAGACAGGTTTTATTCTACATATGTATTTTGATCAGCAGAGGAAAACCTCTCTTCATGGCAGAACCACTGATACATAAATTATTGATACTTAATCTTTGTTGGTTCATAAACTGACCCTCATATATGGTGGGCAAAGAAAGACAAAGGAAGAAGCAGACCACTCCTCACTGATAGATGGCAGGTTTAATAAGCAAGGGAACTTACTCACAAGACTTGTCTTGGGTAATTGCAAGATGAGTAGATCTCCACCCCCACGGGGTGGGGGGGGGCGGTGATGAGCCCCTGATTGCCTAGGTCCATTTCACATGTCAACCAGTGGTCATGTCCTCTTGATGACCTCCTCCAACTATCCCCTATAGGTCCATTCAGATAGTATTTAAGAATATTCACATATCATAATTCCTAAATAAAAAAAAAGGATAAGCAGATTTTTGTAAAACCACAAATCAGTGGTTATCTTTCTGATGATTTAAGGGTAGAAAAACAGATTTGGAATAGTTATTAATACACATATATAGAGTTTCAAATTTTAACACATAATTGAGCAAAATGAAAGAAAAATTATATGTAATATGATCTATGCTAAAATTCATCCAAAACTAGAAACAAATTCAAGAGGAAGAATCAAAATTTAGAAACTAAAGGTAAGAGTAGACTTGATCCAAACGCATCTTGTGCAAGAAACAGAGAATAACATAGATGAAGTATATGAGATAGGATTCACACCCAAACTCATTCATTATTATTCACATTTTTCTCCTCTAGAATTCAAATTCCAAATGAGCATTAAAAAGAGAGCTCTGTATCCTAACTCTAAGTGTATTCGTTTAAACAAAACAGAATTAGTTTTTAAGTTTAGTAAAGCAACCTATCTATCTTAACACAACAGGAATGCTGCCATTTTAATTGGAGAGGAGACAAGTGGATTTATTCTCAATCCTTTAAGCTTCTACTTTGGGAGACTAAAATGTGCTAAAAAAATTTCTGATCCAATTTTAGAAAATATTTCAAATCCATTAAGATTCTCCATGCTCCCCATCTCTGGAAACATGATTATTTTGAGAACATCTGTACTTTCACAAGACTGCCTGCTTTGTGTTGAGATATAAAAAGAGAAACAAATTGAACAAGCAGATTCATGTGGTTCATGTGTAGAGGCTAAACAAGGGAAAATTAATTTTAGAGTGCTAATTCCTTAGTTGAAAGATAGAAATTGTCAAGAAGTTAAAATTTTGTTGAGAACTTTATTTAGCAGTCTCAATGAGATTTCTCCTGGTTTTAAATAAATTCTAAAAGTTCTTAAACAACACATAATGTTGATTTTAGTTAAAAATATAAATATCATTATTGAAGTTTTTTCTATAATAGAGGATTTAAGAAAGAAGAGGGAAGGGCTTCCCTGGTGGTTCAGTGCAATGGACCTTGAAAGAATCCACCTTTCAATGCAAGGAACATCAGTTTGATCTCCAGTCCTGGAAGATCCCACATGCTGCAGAGAAACTAAATCTGTGCATCCCAACTACTGAGCCTGTGCTTTAGAGCCCAGGAGCCACAACTACTAAAGCCCTTGTGCCCTAGAGCCTGTGCTCTGCAACAAGAGAAGGCATTACAGTGAGAAGCCAGTGTGTACTGCAGCGGAGAGTAGGCCCTGCTTGCTGCAACCAAGTGAGTAGCCCCTTCTTGCTGAAACTAGAGAAAGTCTGCACATAGCCATGAAGACCCATCACTGCCAAATAAATAAGGACTTTCAAACTTGATAGGAAACAAAAGCTCAGTAAAAAAAACAAAACAAAACAAAACAAAGGAAATACCAAACCATATCCTCAAATAATTATTCTGATGTACTAAGCAAAAATTTATAGCCTTAAAACCTTTGTAAAGAACTATTATAAAACATCCACACAGTTTACTGAGAACATTTAAGCTGAAATTTAAATTATAATTTTTTAACATTGGAAATAATATTCTCAGATTTTTCTTTTTTAGTGCTTTGTATAAACTGACTTTGATTTTTAAAGGAGATATTTCATTTGTGCTAATTTTAGAAAACATATACTGATTTATGATTTTATTGATTTGGTTTAAATAGTACCCAAGGGTCAAGCAACAAACTAAATCAATCAAAATCTGAAAACTTTTAGGCATGTAAGGAAAGAGTTAAAATGCTTGACAAAAAGAAAAATGTTGCCACAATCTTTTGGCACTTTGCTTAATATGAGAAAGCCTAGGCTTCAACAGTATGTGAATTGAGAACTTTCAGATGCACAAGCTGGATTTACAAAAGGCAGAGGAAACATTGCTAATATCCACTGGATCACAGAAAAAGCAAAAGAATTCCAGAGAAACACCTATGTCTGCTTCATTGACTACACTAAAGCCTCTGACTGTGTGGATCACAGTAAACTGTGGAAAATTCTTAAAGTGATGAGAACACCAGACCACCTTACGTGCCTTCTGATAAAGAGGTCAAGAAGCAATAGTTAGAAAATGGACATGGAATAATGGACTGATTCCAAATCGGGAAAGGAGTATGTCAAGACTCTATAGTGTCACCCTGCTTATTTAACTTCTATGCAGAGTACATCATGCAAAATGCAGGTTGGATGAAGCCAAAGCTAAAATCAAGATAGCCAGGAGAAACGTCAATAACCTGAGATATGCAGATGACACTACCCTTATGGCAGAAAGCAAAGAAGAACTAAAGAGCCTCTTGATGAAAGTGAAAGAGGAGAGTGAAAAAGTTGGCTTAAAATTTAATATTCAGAAAACGAAGATCATGGCATCTGGTCCCATCACATCATGGCAAATAGATGTGGAAATAATGGAAACAGTGAGAGACTTTATTTTCTTGGGCTCCAAAATCACTGCAGATGGTGACTGCAGCCGTGAAATTAAAAGATGCTTGCTCCTTGGAAGGAAAGCTATGACCACGCTAGACAGTATATTAAAAGGCTGAAATATTACTTTGCCAACAAAGGTCCATCTAGTCAAAGCTATGGTTTTTCCAGTGGTCATGTATGGATGTGAGAGTTGGACTATAAAGAAAGCTGAGTGCCGAATAATTGATGCTTTAGAACTGTGGTGTTGGAGAAGACTCTTGAGAGTCCCTTGGACTGCAAGGAGATCAGACCTGTCCATCCTAAAGGAAATCAGTCCTAAATATTCACTGGAAGGAATGATGCTGAAGCTGAAACTCCAAACTTTGGCCACCTGATGCAAAGAACTGACGCATTTGAAAAGACCCTGATGCTGGGGAGAAAAGGCAGGAGGAGAAGGGAACAACAGAGGATGAGATGGTTGGATGGCATCACCGACTCAATGGACATGAGTTTGAGCAAGCTCCAGGAGTTGGTGTTGGACAGGAAAGCCTGGTATGCTGCAGTCGATGAGGTCACAAAGGGTCAGAAACTACTGATAGACTGAACTGAACTGATCTGATAACACTCCAAATTATTTTGATTTATAACCAGAGCCTTTCATTTTAACTGTAGTCACATACCTAGCTACTTCCTTAAGTTATTTTACATTTAAATAGTGCCAAAATATTGTGTTACAAAGTAACTCAACATGTCTAAAACCAAAATACCAATGATTGTGCTAACATTGCTTGAAGTAATAGAAATTAACAGCAACTCTATTTGTCTAGTTGCTCAGATCAAAATGTATTATCATCTTTGCCTCCTCCCTTTTTCTCACCTTCCACATAAAATCCATCTGAAAATCATTGATTATAACTTAAAAATAGATACAGAATGCAACTCTCGAACTCCATTGCTAACAACGTACTTCATTCTCCTGATTATTACAGAAAAATGTTTTTTAAAGCAATTTTTGAAAAAAAAATTAACAATCTTTTATAAGTCAGTCAGTACACGTTTTACTCTGCCACAGATTCATGTGTGAAATAAGAGCCCCATGTCATCAGACTGGTGGATGTCTGAACCACATCTGACTTCTTATCTCAGCCAGAGCACACACCTTCTAGGTAATTCCTCTTCAACGACTGCTTCCAAATGCAGATGACCATATAGTTGTTCATCCCCAAAGTAGACCAGGCAAACCATGAGAAGACTAAAGCCCCAGGGGATGGCAAACGACCACCAGGAAAAGCAGCTGTAGTCTCTGGCCACATTTTTGCTCAGCTTCACCATGGTGATGGCCCAGACAGCACAGAGAGGACCGGCCACAACACTTACTATGACATGAATCTGAAAGGAAGAGGTGTACACACACTGCATGAGGCCTTTGAGACAGGAGTTATAAAGTGTCGTCCCAAAAATTGTTGAGTTAATTTCTCTCCTTCCACTGTTGCACATGTGTGGTCAGAGTGAGGCTAACCAGGATCTGGGATCTGGGACCCTTAGCTGCAATGATTGCACTTGGAGGAACACTTCCTTGAGCAACAGAATATAAAGAAACTACAAGGAACTAAATACAGCTGAGTACATACCAAAAAAAGGACCAGAAACCCAACTGCAACTTTTGAGTGTTGGGAGCAAAAGCAGGGTACCGCATATGGTCCCTGCATACACCACCACTAAGGGGGTGTGTAGACCACCTAAGCCATTCCTCTTACATCTATGACTTCCCAGTCTCCTAACCTCAGCTTCCACTCCTACATACATATTAAAGTTCAAAAATCACATATATGCTTTAATCGCGTATTCAGTTCAGTTCAGTCACTCAGTCACGTCCAACTCCTTGCGACCCCATGAATTGCAGCATGCCAGGCCACCCTGTCAATCACCAACTCCCAGAGTTTACCAAACTCATGTCCACTGAGTTGGTGATTCTATCCAACCATCTCATCCTCTGTCATCCCCTTCTCCTCCTGCCCTCAATCTGTCCCAGCATCAGGATCTTTTCAAATGAGTCAGCCCTTTGCATCAGGTGGCCAAAGTATTAGAGTTTCAGCTTCAACATCAGTTCTTCCAATGAACACCCAGGACTGATCTCCTTTAGGATGGACTGGTTGGATCTCCTTGCAGTCCAAGGGACTCTCAAGAGTGTTCTCTAACACCACAGTTCAAAAGCATCAATGCTTTGGTGCTCAGCTTTCTTTATAGTCCAACCCTCACATCCATACATGATCACTGGAAAAACCATAGCCTTGCCTAGATGGACCTTTGTTGACAAAATAATGTCTCTGCTTTTTAATATGCTGTCTAGGTTGGTCATAACTTTCCTTCCAAGGAGTAAGCGTCTTTTAATTTCATGGCTGCAATCACCATCTGCAGTGATTTTGGAGCCTCCAAAAATAAAGTCAGCCACTGTTTCCACTGTTTTCCCATCTATTTCCCATGAAGTGATGGGACCGGATGCCATGATCTTAGTTTTCTGAATGTTGCGCTTTAAGCCAACTTTTTCACTCTCCTCTTTCACCTTCATCAAGAGTCTCTTTAGTTCTTCTTCACTTTCTGCCGTAAGAGTGGTGTCATCTGCATGTCTGAGGTTATTGATATTTCTCCTGGCAATCTTGATTCCAGCTTGTGTTTCTTCCAGCCCAGCGTTTCTCATGATGTACTCTGCATATAAGTTAAATTAGCAGGGTCACAATATACAGCCTTGACAGACTCCTTTTCCTATTTGGAACCAGTCTCTTGTTCCATGTCCGTTTTAACTGTTGCTTTCTGACCTGCATACAGATTTCTCAAGAGGCAGGTCAGCTGGTCTGGTATTCCCATCTCTTTCAGAATTTTCCACAGTTTATTGTGATACACACAGTCAAAGGGTTTGGCATAGTCAATAAAGCAGAAATAGATGTTTTTTTGGGACACTCTTGCTTTTTCGATGAGTCAGTGGATGTTGGCAATTTGATCTCTGCTTCCAAGTTCACAGTTTACGTATTGTTGAAGCCTGGTTTGGAGAATTTTGAGCATTACTTTACTAGCGTGTGAGATGAGTGCAATTGTGCAATAGTTTGAGCATTCTTGGCATTGCCTTTCTTAGAGATTTGAATGAAAACTGACCTTTTCTAGTCCTGTTGCCACTGCTGAGTTTTCCAAGTTTGCTGACATATTGAGTGCAGCACTAACTGCATATACAACTACATATTTTATATTATATTAGTTGCTCAGTCATGTCTGACTCTTTGCAACTCCATGGATTGTACCCTGCCAAGCTCCTCTATCCATAGGATTCTGTAGGCAAGAATACTGGATTAGGTTACCATTTCCTTCTCCAGGGGATCTTCTGTACCCAGGGATTGAACCTGGGTCTCCCACATTGCAGGCAGATTCTTTACCATATGAGGTGCTAGGGAAGCCCTTTTCCACTGGGATTCTGCAGGCAAGAATACTGGAGTGGGTTGCCATGCCCTCCTCCAGGGGATCTTCCCAACCCAGGGATTGAACCCACATCTCTTATGTCTCTTGCATTGGTAGGTGGGTTCTTTACCATTAATGTTATGTGGGAAGACCAAACTATGTATACATTGAGTGATAAAACAATTATGGAGGCAGAGAATCTACATTACATTTAATATCAAGAACCTGATGTATCATCTCAAATGAATTAATGATTTATCCTTAAGATGGTATTTTAAGAAACCATTTGATATATAATTTACATATATATCATAGTAGATGTGTAACTACCTTACATTTTTTAAAATAAATACAACAGCATACACAAACATGGATCAATATTAAGGAATTAGAAGTGTACATGTTTACAGAAACACATATTTGCACCAGAGTAAAGTAAACACATATATTATCAGGGTTTTTTTATCAAAAGTTTCATATTGCAAGTAGACATAGCTTAATGTTGGTAGTTCCAATTCTGAATGAGTAGTACTTTTGGCCCCAGCTACAGTGTTCATGTGAACATGGAAAAAGAGTAAATCAGTTTTTAATTTATATTTTGAAGACATGACATTGATTGATCTAATAGTATTAGTGTAACGTTTGATCTCTTGTATATATATTTTGAATTTGACTATTCAGCTTTGTGGCTTGACATTAGATTATTCAAGGTTATCAGAGATTTACCTGACAAATATTAGAGACTTGGGCTTGATATTTCAATAAGTAGATATTAACTATAAATGACTATTCTTTCTCTTTGAGGTTTAGTGAGTTGTTAAAAATTTCACAGAAAGTAAAAGGCAGAACTTAAAATTAAGGTTTCACATCTTGAGATGCTAAGATAGAATGCAAATTCATTTCTTTTCACTTTAAACTTGCTGTGGATGTTTTTCCACATTTGGTTTCTGAGTAATAAATATTAAGTGATTTCTTTGTACTTTAGCATTAGGTATTCTAACACTTCTACTTCCAAAAATGTTAAAGGTGGAATTTAACAAGCATTCTAAACATCCCAATTATGAAATATATCATGTTTTGATATGTGAGTTTTTCCCAGTAAATGTATTTATTTATCATTTAAGATGAGGAGATTTAAGTTTATGCTGCACTTCTTAAAAAGCATTTGAAAAGAGATAAAAGTGTGAGCTTATTTCAATAGAAAACATAATAGGTAATCATACTTTACATTCACTATATGCACACACTGTATTAATACTTTCATGATTATAGTATTTATACTAAGAACATTTGGGTGATAGATTCTATATTGTACAAGAAAACCACAGATTTAGTTTAAGAAATGCATACTAGATAAATAAATAAATAGTAAATCCACAATTCAGACCTCAGGTAATGTAAAGATTTTGTCTTAACCTCTAAATTATTATACTACATGTTCATGTTCACTTTAGTGATTTATCCCAATATTAAAATAGAAAAAGTAGTGTATTTTCAAATCCTTTAAAGAGATCTAGAAAATATCCAGCCTCATTAACTTTATTCACTATAGAGTTATTCTTCAGAATGCTAAAAGAAATGCTGCTTTTACCTTTCTTTTCTTAGCTATTTTAATTTTGGCATTCAGGTCCGTGTTAGGGCTTGGGATATAAATTGTATGCCTGTAAAATTTTCCATTTTGTTAATGTCTTTTATGTGGCAAATTCCTCTTGTTCCTTATTATGGTCTATGAGTATAATGACTGGGTAATGATATCCAATATTCTGAATCATTTTATGTATGTACACCATATGCATGCAAATTCGATTTGCCTAATACTCTGCTCTTTAATTTGCATTTTCATAGAACTAGTTGAGATTATGTGGTAAAATTATATTGACTGGTTTCAATATCTTAGATAGTTAAATCATCATTATATGTGAAATGTTTGAAGGCATTAATTATAAATGAATCATGAAAAATATTCTCAAGGCACACATCTTGAGTTATAATGTGATAATAGCTACATGTCCTAAAGATTTATTTTAGAGTTATGATACATACCCAATGCTTTGATTAAAAAATTAAACTCAGTGATTTCAAGGGAAAAGTATTCATTTTTAACTTGAAATACTAATGTGAATATGTTTATATAATTCTAAGCCAGTACAAATTAGATACAAATGGCATAGGTATGTAATGGCTTAAAAATCCAGAGATACCAAGCACATACAAAAGCAAGTACATTAGAGTTTTTAATTCAATAAAATGTATTATATTTTTTATAAAAATAATAAAGCCCCTAATCTGAATCATTAGAAACCATACATGCCCTAGCATGAGACTTTTGTTCTTTATCTTCTGGCTTAAAAATAAGAAAATTTTCAAATCAAGAGGCTGGGACCAGGTGGTAAAGCTTGAGCTAGAATTATATTACCACTCTGGTCCTAACTGAAGTCCAGTTAAATGTGTGCAGGTGTCTGATTTGCAGAATTATGATGAAAGAATAACTATGGAACAATATCCTGAGGCATAAAAGAGGATGGAGAGGGTGGAAGTGTATGTTCAGTTGGCCTGGTTTGATCAGTGTTTCTCAGTCCTACCTGTGTATTAACATTAGTCTTGAGTCTTTTAAAATATACAGAAAACACAGTTGAACATCAGTATTATTAAATCAAAATCTCCAGAAATATCAAGTGATTTATATTTTTAAAAGGCTTTACATATGATTTCCGGTTAAGGCCTACTTCTGCAAAAAATTAAGTAGGAAGTCGATGAAGACAGTTAAAATATACTTAGCTATGAATGAGATACATGTACCAAAGAAAACTTAAAAAGAGTATGCTTTCAAGAAGAGAAGACTTTGTTTTGTTTTCACATGCACAGTTAGTATTTTATTCTTTGGAGGATGGTTCTGAAACATCACACTAAATTAGGTTCATTTTTTTACTAGAAGGAAAGGTTAAGTAAGATGAGAACTGAATAATTTTATACTAATTTGGCAACTGGCCGATAACACTTGATTTCCAATAGAGAAGTTACAGAAGAGTTTCACTGAAGGATGCATAGAAGGATATAACTGGATTTCTGCAGGTGGAGAACCCAAAGTTAGCTGAGTAAACAGTGACAAGTCTGAGTCTGCATTTTGGGTAGTATTTGGATAAGCTGGGTGGAATACAACATCATACTAAAATATATTTTACCCAATTATTTTTACAGGTTTTCATGTGCCTTCTAGAAAATGTCTATTATATATGTAGTTGGCATTATATTTCTATTGAACACTGCTGCCCTAGAATTCATTTATGGCCTGACTAAATCTCTGATTTTCCTGAGCACAAGCATTTGGATGGATCAAGAAGATCCCAAAGAGAGACGGTATCACCGTTCCCCTACTAAAGTGTGACTAGTATAAAGCAACTTACTTAAGTTGCCAGTAAACACTCAAAATCACATTAGGGGAAGGTCTCTCTCTCTCTCTCTCTCTCTTTAGTGGCTAAGTCATGTCTGACTCTTGCGACCCTATGGACTGTAGCCTGTCAGGCTTCTCTGTCCATGGGATTCTCCAGGCAAGAATACTAGAATGGATTGCCATTTCCTTCTCCAGGGGATCTTCAAGTCCCAGGAATTGAACTCAGGTCTCCTGCATTGCAGGCAGATTCTTTACCGACTGAGCTATGAGGGAAGCCCTACCCCTCTTACCTTAGGGGAAGGTACGGTGTTAATACTAAAATTTTATTTACCAAAGCTTGCACTACATATCATAAGAGTGTGTATTTGAATCTCAGTATGAGAAGAAGAAAAGTAGTTGAGTGGGCTACATAATTTCACATTTCCCTTTGAATAATGTTGTTGTCCAGTTAGATATAAAGATAACACATAGACTTTAATAAAAATGGTAGAATGCCATTTCACTTACATTTAAATTCAAATATTATAAAACCTAGGCTTTGTATCTTCTGAAGGATACTTGTAAGTTGTTGGCCTCTCTTTGTCATCATAGTATCAAAATTGAATTGCAATGTACAAATTAAATTCCCACTTTGTGAATCTAAATTAGAATTGTATTTTCCTTTTCTACTAACAGTGGGTTAGTAGAAACCCATTATGAGTACTTGCCATTTGTATTGCTGATGCAGTCAGTAATATTTTCTTTTTTTAGGGAAGCTATATTAATTCTCTTGCAATGGTGTCTACAGTACTAGTTAATATTGAAAAAAAACTCAGTAAGACATAGAGTTCCTGTGCATTTGCCACTCGAAATCAAGGAAGAACTATTTTAAAATTGGAATGCATTATTTAAGAATGGTATCCTCAAATGGAAGTCTGCACCTATGTATTTTTTACTAATATTTGACAACTTGTAACAGCTAAAAATATAATTTATTTCCTTTTAGAAGAACAAGAGTTGGTCAAGATAAAAAATTTTTTAACTGCACTTTAAAAAGAGAATATAAAATAGCTTTGTTTGGAAGTAACTTAGGTACAATGATATTCGTATTTTCTCAACATGGAAATGAATTTTTCAACTTCTATAGGCACATTCTTTCTTGAGTCCTTAACATTAAGCCTGATGATTGAACTATTATAGTGTTATTATGCATTTCCCTTTACTAGAACTAATATTTTATAAAATAATAATTAGCTCAGTTGGTAAAGAATCTGCCTGCAATGCAGGAGATTTGGGTTTGATTCCTGGGTTGGGAAGATGCCCTGGAGAAGGAAATGGCAACCCACTCCAGTATTTTTGCCTGGAGAATCCCATGGACAGAGGAGCCTGGCAGGCTACTGTCCATGGGGTCACAAGAGTCAGACACAGCTTAGCGACTAAACCACCACCACCAATACAATTAAAATTTTATAAACAAGTTGAAGTTCAAGTTGAACTTCTAAATTCTTATGCCTCCAAAATCATAATCTTTAAATAGAACTATTTGCTTTCCTCTGCTTGTTCCAAAATATGTAAAATTAAGTAGAGAGGGCTTCCTTGGTGGCTTAGCTGTAAAGAAGACACAAGCAATGCAGGAGACAGAAGAGATAGGGCTCCAGTTCCTGGGTTGGGAAGATCCTCTGAAGGAGGAAATAGCAACCCACTCCAGTATTCTTGCCTGAGAAATTGCATGAATAAAGGGGCCTGCTGGGCTAGAGTTCATGGGGTTACAAAGAGGCAGGCGACATGACTTACTCACTAAACAATAACAGATCGATATCTGATCTGAATATTTCAGGTTAGTTGTAACTAGTCAATATAATTAGAGATAAAGTAACCAATATAATAGCCCAGGAAATACACAGCTGAGCCTGGGGTCCTTGATCACTTGATTGATATGTATGGACATTTTTTTCTTTATATTATAAATCTCAGTGTTTCAAATAGCACAACAGGATTTTAATAACTTTCTTTTGAATATTTTTCTTGCAATTATACAATATGCACATCTGATTTAAAGAACTGATTGAAACATAAAAGATGTATATAAAATAGAAATTATATAATCAATCGATAGTTTTCTTTCACTCTCCCCTCACTGAAAAACATTCGATTTAAGGTATACTGTTTCAGACATTGTTACATGCATAATTTTATTCAAAAAGAACTAAATAGCTTATATATTTAACTGCTACTTTTTACGAAGGCTTTTTGAACACTTTATTGTAAAATAAAACAATATAATATAATACAAAAAAAGAATGTAGAAAATAGTGAATTTAGGTGGCTCAGAGGTTAGGAATCCACCTGCAGTGCAAGGAGATGCAGGAGATGTGGGTTCAATCCCTAGGTCCGGAAGATCCCCTGGAGAAGGAAGTGGCTACCCACTTCAGTACTCTAGCCTGGAGAATCCAATGAACAGAGGAGTCCTGCAGGCTACAAAGAGTCAGCCTGCAAAAAATCAGATGTGAATGAGCAGCAAGCATGCAATACAGTAAATGATCTTTTAACCATCACCCAGGTCAAGAAATGGAACTTGAATAATAATCCCACAGATTCTTCCATTTTCCCATCTTAATCATGACTCTTCTCCCCTCAGAAGCGCCTATAATATTCACTTCCTTGCTTTCACTCTAATTTTATTATTCAAGGATATATGTCCACTTTTTAAAACTTTATGTTACATTTAAATCTCTCATTCACTCATATCATTCTTTCCTTTTACTAAAAGGTAAAGCACAGCTAGAGAACTTATTTTTTACATGTATTCCTTAGTTTTTGGGTTTTTTTTTTAAATTCTTGTCTCTCTAATTGACATATAGGAACACTAATACACTGTTAGTAGGAATGTAAATTGGTGCAGCCACCATGAAAAAACATACAATATTTCCTAATAAAACTAGAACTACAATATAATCCAGAAATTCAACTCCTGGGTATATACCTGAAGAAAATGGGAACACTAATTTGCAAAGATACATGCACCCCAATATTCATAGCAGCATTATTACAATAGCCAAGATATGGAAGTTACCAAAGCATCCATCAGTTCTTAAGTCTCTCTTAAGCTACAGGTCTGCTCTTTTTCCTTTCTTTCCATTCCAATAAATCTTTTGAAGAACCTGGAGGATTGCACCTATAGAATTTTGCATCTACATTTTCTGCAAACTGACAACTAGATCCGGATGCTTGATCAGCCTCCAAGGACATAGGAGCGATGTGTTCTTTCATCAGGAGGTACATAATTAATATAATTAATGTCTGTTTACACTTTTTTGAGCTTTAGCATTCACTGATGCTAAATACCTACATTAAATCGTAAAGGGTTCTAAAATGTTAATATTCAAATCCTCTCATTTTGTTTTCATTCAACAGCTAGAATAAATTTATAAGAAGATGTCTTCTCTAGTCTACTATTTGGTTACTCAGTTAATAGGAAAGTAAAGACAAATGCTTCACTCTTTTATTTAACCAGTTTTTACTGTATCATCCTGAGGTTGCCAATAACTAATTTTTCTGCAATATTATGAACTCATGGATTTAAGCACATTGCAATTCTTACCCTTATTGAAGCCTTCTTTGACATGACCCAAATAAGTCTCTGATATTACGTTATTTTATGTTGTTAGTTGCTCAGTTGTGTCCAACTCATTGCGACCCCGTGGATTGTAGCCTGCCAGGCTCCTTTTGTCCATGGAATTCTCCAGGTAAGAATGCTGGAGTGGGCTGCCATTTTCTTCTCCAGGCCATCTTCCCTACCCAGGGGTCAAACTCGGGTCTCCAGCATTTCAGGCAGATTCTTTACTGTCTGAAGTTTCTGATAGTCCTTTCTATTTGGAATGCCAGATTATTTCGGACCCAGTTTTGTGATTAGCCCATTTTTCAGGAAGCTCTGGCTTTTTCAGTAGGAAATATTATTTTGTCTACAATATTGGCACTAGGGATGCTTACTGGGAATTGTTTTTAGAATTCCTAAGTGCACAAAATTAAATACATTGAGAAATCATATTGGTAACTCCAATTTAAATTTTAAAACTGAAATATTTCAACAAAACCTCTTATTATGTTATCGCTGAATATTCTTTCTGCTACATAGCAAATCCTGATTCTTAAGAAGAGGAAAAATAATATTGAAATATTTCATAACTAGTTTATTTGTGATACAATAGCCCTAGACTCACAAAACTAATGCTATCCCAACCAAATATGATTACTAGAGATAGTTTGAAATTATTTTGCATGAATCATTCCCAATTTCTCCCCATTGTCAGACTGTATAATTATTATACGCCATATTCTTTACCTTTAAAGACTCATTCTGTCTTAGTTCTACAAATGTAATTATATATTTAATACTCACCTGCACTAATTATGTTGATGTCTGTAGTCATTTCTGTTACCCAACTCTTGTTTTCTAGTAAATTCTATAGGAACGGCTCCTGAGAAAAGTATTCTTTGAGATATTGTGTATCAAAAACAAATTGTACAGGTTTTATATACTTGAATGCCAATCTTTTTATAATGGAAAATGAGGCTTGCAAATATCTTCCTATTATTCCTATTTTAGATATATTCAATACATAATTATGCCCAAAGATAAAAGATTAGACTTTGTGCAACACACAGTACTATGTAAAAATGACCCTGGAAAATAAACCACTTTTCACTGACCAAGCAAATTCTCTCTGGAGTGGGAGTCCTTGCTCCTCACTATCCAAGAGATTATATACTAGTAATAGTTGTCATTCCACATGTCCAAAGTTCCTGAAGTGCCAGGCATCAGGCTTTCCCAAAAATCTTTATGAAAATTCTCACATTCCAATTCAGATGACCTGATACCAAGTAGATTATTTATTTTCCCACTGTTGCTAAGTGCTCAGTCATGCAACGGCATGGACTATAGCCCACCAGGCTCCTTTGTCCATGGGACTTTTCCAAGCAAGAATACTGGAATGGGTTGCCATGCCCTCCTCCAGGGGATCTTTGCCACCCAGGGATTGAACCTGGGTGTCTTGTGTCTGCTGCATTGGCAGGCAGGTTCTTTACCACTAGCGCCACCTGGGAAGCATTTTCCCACTAATAAGACTGCTCCTATGCTTGCCTTAGAAGAAAGAAACCTGGTGACAGTGTCCTTTTCCTGAGACGTACAGGTAAGGCATGACCAGCAAAACAATCTGAGCACAGCACTAGGTGAAAACGGGAGAATGAAGGTACTGTTTTATTTTCTACTGATCTTGACACTTACGTTTTCACACAAAACTTAGTGCTTTAATCATGCAATAATACACTTTGTAGATTTTACCTTCAGCTCCACTTAATAACAAGTCTCACCTTCAAATAAACCCATGCCTTTTATATCATAAGCATTCAAAATATAATAAAACTATCATTAAAGTACTTAGTCAATTTCTTGGAATATCAAGAGTTTAATATATTTTCATTTTTATTTTATTCTTGTGCAAGGTATAAAATTATCATTTGAATATAAAAACATACAATGTAATTTTTATAGATTTTATTTTTTAGATCAGTTTTAAGTTCACAGAAAAATTGACTGAAAGTGCAGGGAGTGTCCATAAACCTCCTGGTCGATATATTCACAGCCTCACCCACTATTAATATTTCACATCAGATTGGGGCATTTGTTAAAACTGATGAATGTACACTGACATATCATTATCACCCAAACTGCATAATTTACTTTAGGGTTCATGCTTGTTGTAAATTTTTTGTATGGACAAATGTATAATGACATATACCCACCATTAGTGTATCATACACAATAGTTTCACTGACCTATACTTTCTTTATGTTCTCCCTATTCATCTCTCCCTTCTCCTTAACCTTTTTAACATATATATAGTTTTATCTTTTTAAGAATGTCATAGTTGGAATTATACAATATGTAGCCTTTTCAGATTGCCCTTTTTTTTTTTTCTGGCACAGTAATATTATTTTAAGGTTCAGTTCAGTTCAGTCGCTCAGTCGTGTCCGACTCTTTGCAACCCCATGAATCGCAACACGCCAGGCCTCCCTGTGCATCACCAACTCCCGGAGTTTACCCAAACCCATGTCCATTGAGTCGGTGATGCCATCCAACCATCTCATCCTCTGTCATGCCCTTCTCCTCCTGCCCCCAATCCTACCCAGCATTAGGGTCTTTTCCAATGAGTCAACTCTTCGCATGAGGTGGCCAAGGTATTGGAGTTTCAGCTTCAACATCAGTCCTTCCAATGAACACCCAGGACTGCTCTCCTTTAGGATGGACTGGTTGGATCTCCTTGCAGTCCAAGGGACTCTCAAGAGTCTTCTCCAACACCACAGTTCAAAAGTATCAAAGGTACCTCTATGTTTTTTCAAGAGTAAGATTTTCTGTTGCTCATGACCCTCAAATGCTTTCGGCGTCAGTATTTGAATTCTGGTTGTTCTACCATTTATGTAGCGATATTTCATTTTTGTTTTAATTTGCATTTCCATGATGAGTTATGATGTAGAGTAAGGATAGTAGTAAAGGACCTACTTATGATGTAGATTCTTTTACATGCTTATGAAATCTGCATCTGCCTTGACATCTGAATATCTTCTTCCACGAAGTGTCTGTTAAGGTCTTTGATTAATTTTCTTTTTTTTTTTTTTAACTAATGAGTTCTTCATATATTTTAAATGAATTTTTTGTATATTTTAAATAAGATTATCAAAAAAGTGTTTTGAAAATATTTTCTCCCAGTTTGTGGCTTGTCTCTTTCTATGGAGCCTCCCCAATGGCGCAATGGGTAAAGAATCTGCCTGCAATGCAAGAGACACAGGAGACACAGGTTAGACTGGGAAGATCCTCTAGAAAAGGAAATGGCAACCCACCCCAGTATTCTTGCCTGGGAGATCCCATGGACAGAGAAGCCTTGTGGGTTACAGTCCATGGGGTCCTAAAGAGTTGGTTAAACAGCAACAGGAGTTCAATCTATGTTGTTCAGTCACTCAGTCATTCCGACTCTTTGAGATCCCATGGACTGCAGCACGCCAGGTTTTCCTGTCCTTCACCATCTCCCAGAGCTTGCTCAAACTTGTCCATTGAGTCGGTGATGCCATCCAACTGTCTCATCCTCTGTCATCCCCTTTTCCTCCTATCTTCAATCTTGCCCAGCATTTAATGAGTCGACTCTTCGCATCAGGTGGCCAAAGTTCATTCTATAATGACATTGCTTTTGCAGAGAAGAAAATTTCAGTTCAGTTCAGTCACTCAGTCACGTCCGACTCTTTGGGACCCCATGAATCGCAGCACGCCAGGCCTCCCCGTCCATCACCAACTCCCGGAGTTTACCCAAATTCATGTCCATCGAGTCGGTGATGCCATCCAGCCATCTCATCCTCCTCCTGCCTCCAATCCTTCCCAGCATCAGGGTCTTTTCAAATGAGTCAACTCTTCGCATGAGGTGGCCAAAGTATTGGAGTTTCAGCTTCAACATCAGACCTTCCAATGAACACCCAGGGCTGATCTCCTTTAGGATGGACTGGTTGGATCTCCTTGCAGTCCAAGGGACTCTCAAGAGTCTTCTCCAACACCACAATTCAAAAGCATCAATTCTTCGGCACTCACCCTTCTTCACAGTCCAACTCTCACATCCATACATAACTACTGGAAAAACCATAGCCTTGACTAGATGGACCTTTGTTGGCAAAGTAATGTCTCTGCTTTTTAATATTCTATCTAGGTTGGTCATAACTTTCCTTCCAAGGAGTAAGTGTCTTTTAATTTCATGGCTGCAATCACCATCTACAGTCATTTTGGAGCCCAAAGAAATAAAGTCTGACACTGTTTCCACTGTTTCCCCCATCTATTTCCCTTGAAGTGATGGGACCAGATGCCATGATCTTAGTTTTCTGAATATTGAGCTTTAAGCCAACTATTTCACTCTCCTCTCTCACTTTCATCAAGAGGCTTTTTAATTCTTCTTCACTTTCTGCCATAAGGGTGGTGTCATCTGCATATCTGAGGTTATTGATATTTCTCCTGGCAATCTTGATTCCAGCTTGTGCTTCTTCCAACCCAGCGTTTCTCATGATGTACTCTGCATATAAGTTAAATAAGCAGGGTGACAATATACAGCCTTGATGTACTCCTTTTCCTATTTGGAACCAATCTGTTATTCATGTCCAGTTCTAACTGTTGCTTCCAAATTTAAATTGAATGAAATCCAGCCTATCAGTTATTTCTTTCATGAGCTGTGTCTTTGGTATTGTATTTAAATTACACTTAGGTCTGCAATTCATCTTGAGTCAATTATTGTGAATAGTGTAAGGTCTGTGTCTAGATGCAACATTTTTGTGTATGATCTTCAATTATACTAGTGCCATTTGTTGAAAAGATGAACTTCTCTGTAGGTATTACCTTTGCTCCTTTATCAAATATCAATTGACTATATATATTTCTGAACTCTTTACTTTGTTCCATTGACTTGTGTTTGTGCTCAGTCATGCCCAACCCTTTGCGACCCCATGGACTACAGCCTTCCAGGCTCCTCTGTCCATGGAATTTTCCAGGCAAGACCACTTGAGTGAGTTGCCATTTCCTTCTCCAAGGGATCTTCCCAACCCAAGGATCGAAACTGCATCTCTTGTGTTTCCTGTATTGCCAGGCAGATTCTTTACCACTAGCACCACCTGCCAAGTTTCATTGATATATTTGTCTATTCTTTCACAATACCACACACACACTGCCTTGATTAATCTTGCTTTTCAATTAGCCTTGAAGACAAGTAGTGCCAGTTCTCCGACTTCTGTTTTCTGTAAGATTGTATTGATTATTCTGGGTCTTCTGCCTTTCCATATAAACTTTAGAAGAAACTGGTTGATACTCATAAAATACTTTGTTGGATTTTGACTGCAATTTCATTGAATCTATAGAACAAACTGGAAAGAACTGACATCTTGACAATACTGAGGCTTTCTATGCATGGACATAGACTATCTTTGCATTTATTTAGTTATCCTTTGATTTCTTTCATCAGAGTAGTAATATAGTCTTCTAATAGATCTTGTACATATTCTGTTTGATCTATGAATAAGTATTTCAGTTTGGGGAATGCTAATATAAAAAGTATTACTTTTTGTTTCAATTTGTTAGTCTTTCTAAACCTTATTCATATAGTTATCCAAGTTTTATATAATGTATATCTACTGTTAACACAATTATATACATCAATTTTAATGTTCAACCTGTCACCCAGAAGCTGATAATTTCTTAAAGTATATTTTAAATAGGTCATTCACATTAGTACCACCTTTTTGTAATCTCTGCCATTGTGATAACAGTTAATATAGATATTTTTGTATAGTATAGATATTAAAATAGTCTGTGTACATACATATTGCTTTTCTAGAGTGAAGACATTTTAGGTGACCAAAGTGGATTATTATCTCTCTTGGATATTCACAGGTTAGCCCTAGGAGTGGGTACATTTTACCAACAGCTACAGAGTCGGATGCAACTGAAGCGACTTAGCAGCAGCAGAATTGTCCTCAGGTCTCGTCTGCAACCCCACTCACATACAATCTCTAACTAATCTCTACATAATAATTTTTAAATTAATTCATAGCAACTTAGAACTTCCTGGAACTCAGATACTTAAATATATATGTGTATTCACTGAAGTGCATTAAGAGATTTCTTCCTCTTTGTTAAGCAGAGTAATGTCCTCAAAGGCTAATGACAAATATATTAATTACCTGCATTAACCTTCCATGCCTTCCCATTTAATTTAGAATAAAATCTAAGCCCCTAAAAATCTCTGCTGGCTAGATCAAGCTAGAAAAAGGCAGAGACACAAATTTATACTTTTCCTAGGTCCCCAAATATTTCTAAACAACTAGTATTGAGCATCTCTGAAAACCCTAAAAATGCAAAACCAAAGAAAGACTGAGTTTGGAAATGTATGTCAAACTTTGTCTAGAATGCTTTGAAAACCTTGGTATAATAGAATGAACAGTAGGATGTGAGACAATACATTTCAATACTAGTCCCAAATCCAACACTAATTTATTATCTGTATGACATTAAGCAAGTTTATTTTTCCAAGGCCAAATCTATCATCTGTAAAATGAAAGTTAGTCTCTGGAGTACTTTCTAGCATTGCAATAGCTAAAAATGTTATTATGGAAAATGATCTTTTAGAACTAAAGTATTCACTATAGAAACGTCTTAGGGTGTCTATAGGGTATGATGCTTTAGCAGCTGAAAAGAATTCACTAACAGCATTAGATGTAAGAACTATCTGTATACTGAAAAAGACATTAGAGAAAGAGTAACACAATTTTTAAAAATTTCAACAGTGCCTTATCTTTATGACCAAATGAAATGAGTTGCCTTACATGAAAAGATGCTCATTACTGTTAATTATTAGAGAAATACATATCAAAACAACAAGGCACCACCTCACCCAGTGAGAATGGACATCATTAAAATGTCTAAAAATAATAAATGCTAGAGAGGATGAGGAGGAAAGAGAACCTTCTTACACTGTTGATGAGAATGGAAATTGGTGCAGCCACTATAGAAAAAAGTATGAAGGCTCTTCAAGAAAACTAAAAATAGAAGTGCCATATGATCCAGCAACCCTATTCCTGGCATATACCCAAACAAAACTATAATTCTAAAAGATACATGTACCTCTATGTTCACAGCTGCAATATTTACAATAGCCAAGACAAGAAAGCAACCTAAATGTCCCCTGACAGATGAATGGATAAAGAAATGTGGTGTGTATATATATATATATGGGACTATTAGTCAGCCATTAAAAAGAATGAAATAATGCCATTTGTAGCAATATGGATGGACCTAGAGACTATCATATTAAGCAAAGTAAGTCAGAAAGAGATAAGATGAACACCATATGATATCACATATATGTGGGATCTACAATATGACACCAATGAACATATCAAACAAAAACACGCTCACAAATATAGAGAACAGACTTGTGGTTGCTAAGGGGAAAGAGAGTTGCAGAAGGGAAGTTTGGAATTAGCACAAGCAAACTATTATATATAGGAATGGACAAACAACAAGGCCCTACTGTATAGCACAGGGAGCTACATTTAATATCCTGTGATAAACCACAGTGGTAAAGAATATGAAAGAGAATAGACACACACACACACATATATAAAACTTAGTCTCTCTGCTGTACAGCAATAATTAAACACAACATTGTAAATCAATTATGCTTCAATTAAAATATAAAAAAATAAATAAGTCACCTAAATAAAATTGAGTTTCTTTAACCTGCATGAAAATTTCTATTACTTATATAGAAAAATAGAAATTTCTGATTTTTATACCTGTGGGATGAAATTTTCTCAAGTTTTGAAAAACGCATAAGTGAGTTAGTATGCCAATAATCCTAATATCTATCATACACTTTGGTGAAATTGAAAGATGCAGAAAAACTGGAAATATTATAGGAAATAAAAAACTATCCTATTACATTTATAATCTTGGATTGAAAAAATGAAGTTATCTCTATGATAATGTAACCTGATCTTTTTTTGCTTTATTTGCATTTATTGTTTTCCATTTTTCATTTTCAGGCATACAGCAAAGTGGTTCAGTTTTACATATATATGTGTGTGTGTGTATATATATAATATGTATACATATATTCTTTTTCAGATTCTTTTCCTTTATAGTTTATTACTGTAACCTGATTCTTTAACAGTATTTCTTATATTCATGTCCTAAAAATAAATAGTTCTGGTTAATTAAGTGATGTGTTTGAGTGAAGGATATCATTTTCTCATGAGCCATCAATAATTACAGTACTAAGATGCCATTACTGAGGGAGATCATAATACCAGGAGTAGTAATATTTTATATATTATTATTGTTATAGAAAAATTTCTATGTATGAAAGAAATTCTAATTCCAAAACTAAAAAAGATTATTATTCTAAATTGGGAAAATTAAATTTTTCTACCTGATAAAACAAAATCCATTTTTTTAAATAATTTAAAAAAACATTTAAAAGCATATATTAAGAATGACATATCTTATAAGATAATTTTTGAATAATGAAGGATAGAAATAGGTGTAAAAATAATAGGAGATAGTTCTTAATGGAATTGGGAAATATAATCATTCTTTCTATGTAAAAGCACTGATGAAAATATAAGAGAAAGAATCTGAAATTTGTATGCCACATGAAGCAGTACCCCAAGCATGAGTTCATATATCAAAAGCATGTTAATCATGCACTAGTCATATAAACCAAGTTATCTGCTCCCCCTTTGTGTTACCCCCCTGCAAATTGCCTTGTTTGAAATATGGGTTTGAACACAAAAGATAATTTGTAGTTATTTGTTCACTAATTTTTTTTCAATATTGTTCACTAATTTTTTTTCAATATGTTGATATTTTCCAAGGTCAACATTACCTTACCTGCTTCTGCTCAATGACCATGATTGTGAATCTATGCATATAGTGCCCAATAAGTAGCAGATGGTGATGATAGTTTTCACGTGTTCTCTTATAATCTAAATTTATTTTTTTTGTATTTCCATGGGGATGTAAAAGTAACTTCAATATCTCAAGTTGCTTGGAGACCACATTAAATTTCAACTATCTTTCCTATATTCTAAATTTTATCATGTAGCTTATTTGTAAAATAAGTTTTTCTTTTACACCATTTTATTAACTTGATTCAATTTTTCTGTCTCCTTCATTGTCTAGTTTAAACAAATAAATGATTCTTTCAAGCTCTTTATTTCATCAGTCATTAAATTTTACTTATTTATATATTAAGAATGTAGTGATAGGATTAATACACCAAATACTTTGCTTGAGGGGTTAGTGTGTATGTGTGTGTATGGGTGGGGCGTATATTCTGAAATAGATACATCTCCCTAGTCTATATAATTTGACATAATTATTGGTAGAAAATAAAGTGCAAGATCATTGCCTAATTGGTTCAGGAAGTCAAAGGAAAGAAAATTATTAGGATGCTGTTACAAAGGTTGTTTATTGCTAGTAAACAATTCTGGTTTGCTCTTCTTCGAAACAGCAAAAAGGAAGAAAGTGCAGGGTCTTAAATCAATTATTAGAGCAGGAACTTTCAGTTTAAGAACCACCTAGGAGAAATAAGAATAATTTAACATGAAGCCTGCAGAGTATGCAAATTTTGCATAAAGCAGTTATGAGAATTACATTATGCCAATTGTATAAAACTGTATTTTAGGGAAGTTCTATAAAGACAAACTTAAATACTTTCAGTCATTCAATATCTTTGCAGATTTCTGCCATGATTTGATGGACTGTTACTCTTAAATTTTCATGTGTAAATTCTCTGCTGAGTGCTTGATAGCTCTATAAGTTTTATGCATTGATAAGAACAGTAATACACTGGGGATGAACTGTGACTTTGTGGTAAGAAGACAGCGTTGCTTTATCCTATACTCTTCCTAGCTGACTTAAAACAATCATTATAAAAGAGATTTGACAATTGTTAACATTATGTTAACATATTCATAAAAATAATCAGTGAATTATTTATTCCATTTACCAAAAAAATGATTATTTAAATTCCCTTTGGTACTGGGACTTATCTTAACATTGTATAATTTGTACACTTGATAGATTTCAGAATACTAACTGTAGTATACTAGCACTTTTTTGAACATTGCAAAATTGCTTTTATAAACACTAATCTTGATTTTTTTTTTCATATATTAGTTTGAAAGTTTGGGATTTTAAGAAGTCATTTAGTTATTCCATTTCATATGCCATGTATTAATGTTTTAACTTCACTGCTGATTTGTGTGTGTGTTGGATGGGTGTATGTTTGTGTATCTTTTTGTAACCTTGGTTTCTATTGTTGAGTTCTAAGGAGATTTTCATTAGAACTAGCAGAATCTTTTTTTCTTTTTCTATTTTAATGTCACATCAACATAACCCTAGTCAATCAGGACAAAATACTCTCAGAAGAGAAAACTGGATATAATTGATAGAATAAATTCATTCAGTGAACACTAGTAAACAACTGAATATACTCTTGACTCTAAAGTCTGATAGGTTTCATATTTACAATGACAGCTTAAAGTAGCACATTAAAAAAAATTGTTCTTAGGGTATGTATGCTAAAAGGATATTGTGCATTTTGTATTTGAAAGAGTATTTCAATATAATTTTTATTTTATTATAAAAGAAAAATGTGTTTCTTACAGAGAAAGAAGAAAAAACCAAAAAGAAATAACAAACAAAAATGTATTTTACCCTCAATCATTGAATACCAAATGTACATTCAAATTTTGTATGTGAATTATACCATAGCATTCTACCTTTCGTTTTTAAAACATATTTGAGAACCCATTTGTGACAAAATATATGTTTTTATAACAGAACTAATGGTTTAATAACATTCTATTGTCTAATAACTTACATTTTAGTTTGCTCCTATTTTGATATAATTTCTAACTTACAGTATATTTTGTTTTCTACTATGGGATGCCCAATACAATTACTCCAATACCATTGATGAAAAGGCTAGCTTTCCTCCAGTGACTGACTTTTGCAACTTTATAAAAACATGGGTTGAGGATATTTGTGTGGTTCCATTTCTAGGCTCTTTATTTTGTTCCATTCATCTCTATGTCTATACCTTCATCAATACCACAGCACAATATCTAGTTTACTATAGCTATGGAATAATCTGAAATACTGGGATGACTAATTCCTTCCATTTTATTGTTCTTGTTTAGCTCTTCTACATCCTTTTACATAAATATAGACACACATATTCTAAATTGTATTAAAAAAACTTGCTAAGAATTTGATAGTGTATCAAACCTATAGATGAGTTTGGCGAGAATTTACAACTTTGTGTTGATTTTTCGAATCCATGAACACATCTTTCCATTTCTTTAGGTTTGTTATTTTTTTTGTAAATGCTGTCTAATTTTAAGCATACAGATTTGATATATGCTTTGATAAATGAATAACCAAGAATTTAATTCCCTTGGAGAAATTGTAAATGGTATGATGTTCTTAATTTTTTTTCATATTCACTGTCAGTATATCAGTTCAGTTCAGTAGCTCAGTCGTGTCTGACTCTTTGTGGCCCCATGAGATGCAGCACAGCAGGCCTCCCTGTCCATCACTAACTCCCGGAGTTTACCCAAACTCATGTCCATCGAGTCGGTGATGCCATCCAGCCATCTCATACTCCTCCTGCCTCCAATCCTTCCCAGCATCAGGGTCTTTTCCAATGAGTCAACTATTCTCATGAGGTGGCCAAAGTATTAGAATTTCAGATTCAACATCAGTCCTTCCAATGAACACCCAGGACTGATCTCCTTTAGGATGGACTGGTTGGATCTTCTTGCAGTCCAAGGGACTCTCAAGAGTCTTCTCCAACACCACAGTTCAAAAGCATCAATTCTTCGGAGCTCACCTTTCTTCACAGTCCAACTCTCACATCCATACATGACTACTGGAAAAACCATAGCTTTGACTAGATGGACCTTTGTTGGCAAAGTAATGTCTCTGCTTTTTAATATGCCATCTAGGTTGCTGTGAAAGTGCTGCACTCAATATGCCAGCAAATTTGAAAAACTCAGCAGTGGCCACAGGACTGGAAAAGGTCAGTATTCATTCCAATCCCTAAGAAAGACAATGCCAAAGAATGCTCAAACTACCACACAATTGCACTCATCTCACACGCTAGTAAAGTAATGCTCAAAATTCTCCAAGCCAGGCTTCAGCAATGCATGAACTATGAACTTCCAGATGTTCAAACTGGTTTTATAAAAGGCAGAGGAACCAGAGATCAAATTGCCAACATCTACCGGATCATCGAAAAAGCAAGAGAGTTCCAGAAAAACATCTACCTCTGCTTTATTGACTATGCCAAAGTCATTGACTGTGTGGATCACAATAAACTGTGGAAAATTCTGAAAGAGATGGGAATACCAGACCACCTCACCTGTCTGTTGAGAAACCTGTATGTAGGTCAGGAAGCAACACTTAGACCTGGACATGGAACAACAGACTGGTTGCAAATAGGAAAAGGAGTATGTCAAGGCTGTATATTGTCACCCTGCTTATTTAACTTATATGCAGAGTACATCATGAGAAATGCTGGGCTGGAAGAAGCAAAAGCTGGAATCAAGATTGCCAGGAGAAATATCAGTAACCTCAGATATGCAGATGACACCACCCTTATGGCAGATAGTGAAGAGGAACTAAAAAGCCTCGTGATGAAAGCGAAAGAGGAGAGTGAAAAAGTTGGCTTAAAGCTCAACATTCAGGAAACTAAGATCATGGCATCTGATCCCATCTCTTCATGGCAAATAGATGGGGAAATAGTGGAAACAGTGTCAGGCTTTATTTTTTGGGGCTCCAAAATCACTGCAGATGGTGATTACAGCCATTAAATTAAAAGACACTTACTGCTGCTGCTGCTGCTAAATCGCTTCAGTCGTGTCCAACTCTGTGCGACCCCGTAGACGGCAGCCCACCAGGCTCCGCCGTCCCTGGGATTCTCTAGTATATAGATTGTGAATAATTTTTAGTGATTTTTATTCTGAACTTATTTATTAGTTCTAGGAGTATTTTGTAGATACCTTGGGATTTCTTACAGTTAATCATACCATCTACAATAGGGGCCATTTTATTTCTTTCTTCGCAAACTATATCCCTTTAACTTATTGCTTCTTGTCAATTACAATGAGTAGAGCTTCCAGTATGATGTTGATTAAAATGGGTATGAATAGATATCCTGCCCTTATTCCCTATCCTAGAATCTGTTCAAGTTTCAGGGCTGAACATGGATCAAGTAAAATGTTGTGTCGTATACTAAACTTGTGTTAAGGATTTTGATAGTTACTCCAAATTAAACTTCAAATTTGTACTAAATTATATTATCACTGATAGGACATGAAATTATCCATTTGCATACAACTTTCTAAATAACTATTATAGGTTTATAAATCTGTACTGAGTTGTACAATTAAAAAATAGTATTCAATCAGTTTAATTTGCATATATTCAATTTTTAATAAGGTTGACTATTTTCCACATTATTAATGTTATATATGTATTCTTTTATAAATATATACTGATGCCCACTGGCATTTTTCTATGTAAGTGTTCATCTTTTTCTTATAGATTTATAAGAGCTCTCCATATATTTAAAAAAATTATCACAAATTAGATTCTTGTCTGTTTTTCACTTGTTTCAGATTTTCTATTCTGTGTTACCACTCTGTTTGTCAATTTCTATGCCCATAAGTACCTTCTTTAATTCCTAAAACTGTATAATATATTTGAATATTTGTAGTCTTTAATTTAAGTTGAAATAAATAATAACCAAAGGGCATGAACAGAATTGTGCTGTACTCTTAAATGCTTCTGAGACTCAAATATATGCAAATTTTAAAGCCTTTACCTTTTTTAATGCTTCACTTAAAGTTCAATCATTCCACTAAAAACAGCAGTTATATTTTTGCATAATAATTCCAAAAATATTTCAACTGCTTACTGAATGCATTGTAGAGATGTAACATATAATATGGTAATATTAGAAATTTTAAAGATGACATAATGCTACATGAAATTATCTTATCTCAGATCAGTGTTGGTCCTAGGATTTATCCAGGTTTGAGATTATACTTTGTTTGCAAGTGAAATTAGTTCTGAGGAGAATATAGAACACAGAAGCTGAGAATTGTCTCATTTCATCTGAATCATCATAAACAACAAGCAAAATACATGCTGAATGATAAACTCTATTACTATTGTTTACTGTCATTTACCCTGACAGTTTATCTTTGGCAGGAATTAAATCAGTCAGCTATAAGCAAGCTGTAGCCCAATACCTGGCCATAAGTCCTATGTCAAATATTATCTAGGTACAGATGAATGAAGCTGAAGAAATCAACTGTGAAGGTGTTCTCCATCAACAACAGCAGGGTGTTTATAAACCTCACAAAACATATGATATTTTATTCCACAAATAGTCTTGAATTGCAAAATAAAGAAATCAGTAACTCTTCTCTGACCATTGTAACTGCTAAATTGGAATTATCTGATACATGCATACTCAGTGTCTTGGAAATAAATCCCCTAATTCTCCTGTGTACTTATCATAATGTTTGTTTGTTCTCCTTGTTCACAGATGTTAATTATGTTAGCAAAGGTTACTGTTTAATCTTAGTGTTTTTAACTTTTTTCTTTTGACATTCTGTTTATGTAGAAAAACTGAGATGAATTTAAATTTCAGTTTTGGCACTTATTTTGGCAAGAGATTTATTTTTCTCTGAACTTCAAATATGTTATAAGAAAAATACAAATATGTAAAGTGGTTGTGAAGATGAAGTGAGGCAACACATGGCAAGTGCCTAGAATAGTGGTTGGCATGTGCTGGGTGCACCAAAAACTTGGCATTTGGTGGAGTTCTCCTTTTATATACATTATTTTGTTTTGAGGTGAGACAAAATGAAAAAAAAATCTTTTTTCAAAATAAAATAGTTATTGATCCATTTCAAACCCATTTCCTGCTGCCAAATGGAGCTTTTGTAACTCAGAATTCCTAAACAAGTCTCCAGAGCTCTTCAGTGCATATAGGAGGTTGCCCCCAGTTTTTATTCTCCTGGCCTTCAAGGATTTAAAGAAAATCAAAGTGGTGGAAAATACTAGGTCAAACATTGTTTATTTATATCTATTGATATTTTAAAATACTGACTAGTTATTAATGATCACATTTCATTAAGAGGAACACATCTACAAGAATGGAGTAGAACTACAAATTGCTAGATACCATGATCTGGAAAAGAGGTAGAGTTCCCATTTCTACTCTATCTGAATTTTCTTTAAAATACAATTTTGATTAAGAAACAAAGGATAGAATAAGGGGATTAAATAGAAATATTTGACCTGCCTTGCTGGCAACTGAAGACACGGTGTAAGTAGTAAAAATCATATGCTTTAGAAATTCTTGACCTGCCACCAGAATGAACACAGGGCCTTCAACATGCAAAGCAGTCCCACTTATTACTTCCAGCATCTTACTATCCGCTATTATAGGAAGCACCCAGCTGTGGACAAGGATTACTGGACTGTTGGTACAGCTATACCATTTAATTACTGTTTGCCCTCCACTTGTCTTTGTGGGAGCTGATAGCTAAACCAAGCAGTTGTTATCCATGGTCCATTAGAGCTCAAAATACCCTAATTGTTGGCTTAGCTCAGTCACAGGTTGTGAAGGGAAATAGGTAGGCTTTGGCTGACAAAGTATTTATTGATTGCTTTTATGGGATTTAAAACTTTCACTTGTATTTAGACAATTAAATGAGATAAAGAGATCGAATTAATAATTTTGAGCAAGACCACATACTTGCCTAGTGGATGAGGATGGAAGAAAGTCCAAAGACAGATTCCATCCTGACTCTTACAGTTTTGTTGAGGAGAATTATGACAATAAAAAAACTGAAAAACAATGGCTAAGTCCTTCAAAATAATGTGTATGATGTTATGAAACTTTAAAATGAAATATATCCCTCATTATAAAGTACAGACAAGATTTCCCCAAAGAAGAGATATTTGAGCTAGAATCTGAGGTATAAACAGAGGTTCACTAGGTAAGGAAGAAATATAGGGAGAAAGAGTTACAAGACAGAAAAGCATGTGAAATAGGCCCTGATACAGAAGACAGTTAACACCTTAACATGCATTGACAGGAAGCACAATGGGGCTAGAGTGGGGATGGGTTAAAAATGACAGGAGAGAGGCAGCCAGAGCTGATGGCCATTCATCAGTCATTCAGTCATTTGCTGGTTTGTTCAATGAATATACATTGAGCACTAACTAGTTTATTTTTCATATGTTGAAACTAAGATCAGTGAACATAGCTGAAAACTTCTTTGGGCATGACAATGTCAAGTAATATTAGCTATGTTTCAGAGAGTTAAAACAGGCTGAAATGATGGATATGGCAAGTTTTCTAGTGAAATTGAACATTCACGGGGGGAAAAAAAAAACTTTCCTGAAGGAGTGATTAGTGGAGGAAAAAAAAATGTAAGAAAGAGTTATTCATGGTGAGAACAAGGGGAAGAGCATTTCATGCAGAGAAACAGCTTGTGGATGACCTTAGGAAAGTAACAAGCTTCAGTTACAAAGAACAGAGCAAAGATCAATGTGGCCGAAACATAATGAGCAGGAGAGAGGGGCAGGAAGTGACACTGGAGAGAGAGGCAGGGACTGGATCACACAGGGACACATAGAGTGGGGTAAGGAACTCAGTTGTATTCTCAAAGTGATCTTAAGCCTTTGAAGAGTGTGTGCTGATGGTGGGAGTAGGGCTGGAAACAGGGAATAGAGCAACGAATCACTTATATTTTTTAAAACATCAGCCTGGCTCCTTGATAGAAAATGGATACTGTAGGGGCAAAATTAGAAGATTAGCTATAAGGATGCTAAATCAGTCTGGGGCGAGGTGGAAATAAAGACTGCTTAGATTACAGTTTAGATGAACACAGGGAGAATGATCTCAGGTTGATAGGTACTCAAGAGGGGATGCTGACATATCAGGATGAAATGAAGGAGGGAACAAGGATGATCCCAATTTTCTGTCTTGAAATGTGGCCTGGATGGTCCTCTTTAGGAGACGGTAGAAAGAGAAGAATTTGAAAAGAACATCTGAAACTCTGTTTTGGACAACTGAAGTTTGAAATACCTTAGACGTTCAAGCAAAGATGCCCAGTGAATAGCTTGATAAACAGTCTAAAGTAGATCAGGACCTCGTATATAACCTTGAGAGTTATCAGCATATTGTACAAGGTAAGAGTCCCAAGTGTGAAATGGAGATATTTAAGGTAAGAGGACAAAGAATCTGGCCACGGGTCTGGTCTAGGTCATAATTAGGCTTCACATTCTAGAAATAAGAGTTCTTCTCTTCAAACCTTTTATTATTACTGGTATCATTTGTGATCAAGCATGATATCCACACACAGCTTTCCTCAGAGCAATTTATTTCCATTAACAGGAATGAAGAGGGAGCCTAGATATCCACAATTCCTATGCCTCAACTGTCAGTATAAGTACCATTCTCAACATTGAATCTACTCAGAAAAACATCTCATTGTATCTCTTTTCCCCCCTATTATACATTCACCTTTAGAAACCAGAGACACCTAGATAAACTAATCTACATAAAACTCTGAGTACTTGCTATTTTATATCCTTATTACACCTCTCCTCAATTTCAGAAATTCTCCATCTATGCCCTATGGAATTCAAAGACTGTCAGCAGCAAAATATTCTATTTTCTCAGCCTCTTCTTTGAAAGTTTCTATTATTTTCTACTGCTAAAACAACAACAACAACAAAAACAAGTCACCTGGTTTCTTCCTGAGAACAATGCTTCCTTCACAGTCCTCCAGGTAGGTAGAAGGCATCATTGTGATTGCTGGCTGGGAGGTGGGCTAATGATCCTTTTGCCCCTCTTAGCTGTTTTTATAAAATTCTACGAACTGTCTTTTAAAAACACCCAGATTTGAATCTCACAACCATTGAGTATGTCACCTGCAACTCTTCATTTGTTACTATTGTTAGATACTTAGAATAGGAAACAGGAGTCCAAAATGGCTGTGGCTAAAATACAAGGAAGGGGAAAGCCCACAAAAATAGAACAAAGGAAGGTCAAAGGAAGGTCCAAGGACTGGAGTGAGGACCTCAGGTAGAACAAATAGCACTCCTGGCTAGCCCAATCTACATAGGACAGGCCCAGGGGGAGGAAAAAACGTATAAAAAGAGGAGCCAAAGGGCTCTCTCTCTCTCCGCCACGTGCTTGCGTGCTTCCCCACTCTCTTCTCTTCGCGTATGTGGGTTGGCATGCCCTCACGCCTCGAGGATGGATTCTCCTGCTATTCTCTAAATCAAATAGAGCTGTAACACGGAGCTGTAACACTGATTTGTCTAAGAGCTATAACACGGTCTGTTCGAGACCTGAGAGCTATAACACGGTCTGCCCAAGACCCGAGAGCTGTGATGCGCCGAGGGCTTTACTGTCTGTCACTCCAAATCTTTGTTGTGACGAGACAGAACCGAGGAACATATACTTGCCTGACACTATCATTTTCACATCCCAATTATTCAACCTGTGTGTTCCAAAGATGTCTGATCTTAGCTCACTATTGCTCTATCCACACTGCTGCTGCTGGTGCTAAGTCGCTTCAGTCGTGTCCAACTCTGTGTGACCCCTTAGATGGCAGCCCACCAGGCTCCTCTGTCCCTGGGATTCTCCTGGCAAGAACCGTGGAGTGCACTACTCCAGTCTTAATTCTTGGTGACTTCAGTGCACATGTTCTTGATCTAGATAACTCCCAGGCTCCTCATTTCCTTAATCTACCTTCCAATTATTTTGGCTTTAGTCACATACTCACATGATCGTATCCCTGAGCTTATTATTACCAAATCAAGGCAATCCCCTATCATAACGATGATATGCTTTTCACTTGTTGATCATCACTCTTTTTCAAAATAAATTTTGGGTATACAGAATTATAGTTAAATAGTTGTATACACTCAAGAGTGATCACCACCAGAGGTCAACTATAGTTAGCATCCATCACTATATAGTTGACTCCCTTTGCGTACTTTACCCACCTCCTAACCCTTTTCCCCTCTAGTAGCCATTCATCTGTTCCCTGTATCTATGAATATCTATGAGCTTGTTTTCACTGTATTATATTCACTTTTTTGTCTCAGCTACAATTATTTTTTTTATTTTCAGATTACATGTACGCATGAAATCATATTTGTCTTACTCTATCTGACATAGTATAATAGCTCAAGGTCTACTCATCTTGCCACAAATGATAGGATTTCATTCTTTTTTACGGTTTGGTAGTACTTCATTGTATATGTGTGTGTGTATGTGTGTACACACTACACCTTCTTTATTCATTCATGCATGAGTGGACACAGGTTATTTCCATATCTTGGCTATTGTAAATAATGCTTCAATTTAACATAGGGGTGCATTTATCTCTTTGAATTACTGTTATCATGTTTGTAGGTTAAATAGCCAGAAAGAAATAGCTGGGTCATACTATTCTAAATTATTAAGGAATCTTCATAATGTTTTCCACAGTGGACTGAATTATTTAGACAAAAACCTAATGTATTTCTATGATTTCTATTTTTTCTGACATTCCACATCCAATTCATCAGTAAATGTTCTGGCTCTATTTTTAAAATATGTCCAGAATCTGACCATTTCTCAATATCCCCCAATGTTATATCTCTGGTCTCAACTGCAGTTATTTTTTAACTAGATAAGACTAAAGAGCACCTAACTCAGGAGTACGTCAAGGCTGTATATTGTCACCCTGCTTATTTAACTTATATGCAGAGTACATCATGAGAAACTCTGGGCTGGAGGAAGCACAAGCTGGAATCAAGATTGCCGGGAGAAATATCAATAACCTCAGATATGCAGGTGACACCACCCTTATGGCAGAACGTGAAGAAGAACTAACTAAAGAGCCTCTTGATAAAAGTGAATGAGGAGAGTGAAAAAGTTGGCTTAAAGCTCAACATTCAGAAAACCAAGATCATGGCATCCGGTCCCATCACTTCATGGCAGATAGATGGGGAAACAGTGGAAACAGTGGCTGCCTTTATTTTGGGGGGCTCCAAAATCACTGCTGATGGTGACTGCAACCATGAAATTAAAAGACACTCACTCCTTGGAAGAAAAGTTATGACCAACCTAAATAGCATATTAAAAAACAGAGACATTACTTTGTCAACAAAGGTCCATCTAGTCAAGGCTATGGTTTTTCCAGTGGTCATGTATGGATGTGAGAGTTGGACCATGAAGAAAGCTAAGCACAGAATTGATGCTTTTGAACTGTGGTGTTAGAGAAGACTCTTGAGAGCCCCTTGGACGGCAAGGAGATCCAACCAGTCCATCCTAAAGGAGATCAGTCCTGGTTGTTCATTGGAAGAACTGATGTTGAAGCTGAAACTCCAATATTTTGGCCACCTGATGAGAAGAACTGACTCATTTAAAAAGACCCTGATGCTGGGAAAGATTGAGGGCAGGAGGAGAAGGGGACAACAGAGGATGAGATGGCTGGATGGCATCACCAACTCAATGGAAGTGGGTTTGGGGGTACTCCAGGAGTTGGTGATAGACAGGGAGGCCTGGCTTGTTGCGATTCATGGGTTCACAAAGAGTTGGACACGACTGAGCAACTGAACTGAAATGAACTGAACTGAACTCAGGAGTCTCCAATCTCCAGGACCCGTACCTTCTGTCATATCAGTTGCAGCATTAGATTAGAAATGAAAAGTGAAAGAAAGTGAAATTCGCTCAGTTGTGTCTGACTCTTTGCCACCCCATGGACTGTATGTAGTCCATGGAGTTCTCCAGGCCAGAATACTGGAGTGGGTAGGCTTTTCCTTCTCCAGGGGATCTTCCCAACCCAGAGATCAAACCCAGGTCTCCCGCATTGCAGGCGAATTCTTTACCAGCTGAGCCACAAGGGAAGACCAAGTATACTGGAGTAGATAGCCTATCCCTTCTCCAGGGAATCTTCCTGACTCAGGAATTCAACTGGGGTCTCCTGCATTGCTGGTGGATTCTTTACCAACTGAGCTATCAGGGAAGCCCAGATTAGAAATAAAGTGCAAAATAAATGTAATATTCTTGAATCACACTGAAACCATCCCCTGTCCACTGGTCTGCTGTCTTCCAGGAAGCCAGTCCCTGGTGCCAAAAGGTTGGGTATTGCTGACCTATCTGGTTTCTATGCTCCCATCCTGTCCATAATACTTCCACCAAGATACAGATTTGAGCAGAGGATGGTGTCAACTGATATAAAGTATTTCTCTGCATGCTTTTATAAAACTAGAGCATATTTCTTTGTTCACAGAATCCTCTGTTCAAATCCCTCTGCTGCTGCTGCTGGTAAGTCGCTTCAGTCATGTCCAACTCTGTGCGACCCCATAGATGGCAGCTCACCAGGCTCCACCGTCCCTGGGATTCTCCAGGCAAGAATACTGGAGTGGGTTGCCATTTCCTTCTCCAGTGCATGAAAGGGAACAGTGAAAGGGAAGTCACTCAATCGTGTCCGACTCTTAGCAACCCCATGGACTGTAGCTTACCAGGCTCCTCTGTCCATGGGATTTTCCAGGCAAGAGTACTGGAGTGGGGTGCCATTGCCTTCTCCAATGACATCTAATTTCAATCCTTGTAAAAAGAAATCTATTTACAATGGCCTACAAGGCCCTGTCACCTGATGGGAAGAGTTGACTCCTTGGAAAAGATTATTTCCCTTGCATTCCTATACACTAATAATGAAAAAACAGAAAGAGAAATTAAGGAAACAATACCATTCACCATTGCAACAAAAAGAATAAAATACTTAGGAATATATCTACCTAAAGAAACAAAACACTTATATATAAAAAACTATAAAACACTGATGAAAGAAATCAAAGAGGAAACAAACAGATGGAGAAATATACCGTGTTCATGGATTGGAAGAATTAATATAGTGAAAATGAGTATACTACCCAAAGGAATCTATAGATTCAATGCAATCCCTATCAAGCTACCAATGGTATTTTTCACAGAACTAGAACAAATAATTTCACAATTTGTTCAGTTCAGTTCAGTCGCTCAGTCATGTCCGACTCTTTGTGACCACATGAATTGCAGCATGCCAGGCCTCTCTGTCCATCGCCAACTCCCAGAGTCTACCCAAACCCATGTCCATCGAGTCGGTGATGCCATCCAACCATCTCATCCTCTGTGGTCCCCTTCTCTTCCTGCCCCCAATCCTACCCAGCATGAGGGTCTTTTCCAATGAGTCAACTCTTCGCATGAGGTGGCCCAAGTATTGGAGTTTCAGCTTCAACATCAGTCCTTCCAATGAACACCCAGGATTGATCTCTTTTGGGATGGATTGATTGGATCTCCTTGCATTCCAGGGACTCTCAAGAGTCTTCTCCAACACCACAATTCAAAAGCATCAATTCTGCGGCACTCAGCTTTCTTCACCGTCCAACTCTCACATCCATACATGACCACTGGAAAAACCATAGCCTTGACTAGATGGACTTTTGTTGGCAAAGTAATGTCTCTGCTTTTAAATATGCTTTCTAGGTTGGCCATAACCTTCCTTCCAAGGAGTAAGCGTCTTTTAATTTCATGGCTGCAATCACCATCAGCAGTGATTTTGGAGCCCCAAAAAATAAAGTCTGACACTGTTTCCACTGTTTCCCCATCTATTTCCCATGAAGTGATGGGACCAGATGCCATGATCTTCGTTTTCTGAACATTGAGCTTTAAGCCAACTTTTTCACTCTCCTCTATGGAAATACAAAAAACCTCGAATAGCCAAAGGAATCTTGAGAAAGAAGAATGGAACTGGAGGAATCAACCTGCCTGACCTCTACTACAAAGCCACAGTCATCAAGACAATATGGTGCTGGCACAAAGACAGAAATATAGATCAATGGAACAAAATAGAAAGCCCAGAGATAAATCCATATACCTATGGACACCTCGTCTTCGACAAAGTAGGCAAGAATATACAATGGAGAAAGACAATCTCTTTACCAAGTGGTGCTGGGAAAACTGGTCAACCACTTGTAAAAGAATGAAACTAGAACACTTTCTAACACTATACACAAAAATAAACTCAAAATGGATTAAAGATCTAAATGTAAGACCAGAAACTATAAAACTCCTAGAGGAAAACATAGGCAAAACACTCTCCGACATAAACCATAGCAGGATCCTCCATGACCCACCTCCCAGAATATTGGAAATAAAAGCAAAAATAAACAAATGGGACCTAATTAAAATTAAAAGCTTTTGCACAACAAAGGAAACTATAAACAACGTGAAAAGACAGCCTTCAGAATGGGAGAAAATAATAGCAAACGAAGCAACAGACAAACAATTAATCTCAAAAATATACAAGCAACTCCTGCAGCTGAATTCCAGAAAAATAAACGACCCAATCAAAAAATGGGCCAAAGATCTAAACGGGCATTTCTCCAAAGAAGACATACAGATGGCTAACAAACACATGGAAAGATGTTCAGCATCACTCATTATTAGAGAAATGCAAATCAAAACCCCAATGAGGTACCATTTCACGCCAGTCAGAATGGCTGCTATCCAAAAGTCTACAAGCAATAAATGCTGGAGAGGGTGTGGAGAAAAGGGAACCCTCTTACACTGTTGGTGGGATTGCAAACTAGTACAGCCACTGTGGAGAACAGTGTGGAGATTCCTTAAAAAACTGGGAATAGAACTGCCATATGACCCAGCAATCCCACTGCTGGGCATACACACCGAGAAAACCAGAATTGGAAGAGACACGTGTACCCCAATGTTCATCGCAGCACTGTTTACAATAGCCAGGACATGGAAGCAACCTAGATGTCCATCAGCAGATGAATGGATAAGGAAGCTGTGGTACATATACACAATGGAATATTACTCAGCCATTAAAAAGAATACATTTGAATCAGTTCTATTGAGATGGATGAAATTGGAGCCCATTATACAGAGTGAAGTAAGCCAGAAAGAAAAACACCAATACAGTATACTAATGCATATATATGGAATTTGATAGATGGTAATGATAACCCTATATGCGAGACAGAATAAGAGACACAGATGCATAGAACAGTCTTATGGACTCTGAGGGAGAAGGTGAGGGTGGGACGTTTTGGGACAATAGCATCGAAACATGTATATTATCATATGTGAAACAAAACACCATTCCAGGTTCGATGCATGAGACAAATGCTCAGGGCTGGGGCAATGGGATGACACAGAGGGATGGGATGAGGAGGGAGGTGGGAGGGGGGTTCAGGATGGGGAACACATGTAAATCCAGGGCTGACTCATGTCAATGTATGACAGAAACCACTACAATATTGTAAAGTAATCAGCCCCCAACTAAAATAAATAAATTTATTTAAAACAAACAAACAAAAAAAGAACTCTATTCAATATTCTGTAATAACCTATATAGGAAAAGAATCTGAAAAAGAATGGATATATGTATATGAACAACTTAACCACTTTGCTGTATACCTGAAACTAACACAATATTGTAAAACAACTGTAATATATAACAAAAGCCTAATTTAAAAACTGAAAAAAAAAAGCTATCTCAGAGGGAAAAAATAGAAAAGATTCTGATGCTGGAAAAGATTAAAGGCAGAAGGAGAAGAGGACGACAGAGGATGAGATGGTTGGATGGCATCACCAACTTGATGGACAAGAGTTTGAGCAAGCTCTGGGAGTTTATGATGGACAGGGAAGTTTGGTGTGCTACAGTTCATGGGGTCACAAATAGTCAGACATGACTGAGTGACTGAATTGAATTGAACTAGGCCCTGCATAATCTGTACCTTTGTATAGATCTGTATAACTTTGATACCTCTCCTGCTATATTCCCCTTACTAACTCCATACTAGTCACATGGGTTCTTCTAACCCATATGATGCTCAGCCTCAGGCCTGTGCTCTTACGGATCCCTCTGGTTAGAAAGTTCCTTGTCCCAATTTCCACATGACTAACTCTCTCACCTCCTCCAAGTGATCAAATGTCATTATACCGACCGACATTATCATGACAACCCTGAGTTAAATCAGAACCTCCTCACACATCCCTTTATCCCTTGTTCTCCTGAGTTTTTTCTTTTTTAATAAACTTTTATTTTGGTAGAATTACTGATTTGCAGAAAAATTGAGAAAATAGTATAAAGAATTCCTTAAAAATCCACACCAAATTTCGCCTATTATTAACATCTTATATTCTTATGGTATATTTGCTAAAATTAATGAACTGATATTGGTATTATTACTAAGAATTAAAGTCTATGATTTACTCATATTTTCTCAGTTTTTACCTAATGTCCTCTCTATATTTAGGATCAATTCAACCATATTACATTTACTTGTCATATTTCCATAGGCTCCCCTTGACTGTGACACATCCTCAGATGTCCCTTGATTTTGTTGATGTTGACAGTCTTGTGGGTAACTAGTCACATGTTTTGCAGAATGCTTCTCACTTTGGACTTGATTTTTTTTTTTTTTCTATTAGATTGAGCTTTTGTGTTTTTAAGGAAAGACCATAGAGGTAAATAAATGCTATTCCATCACATTGTATCAAAAGCATATACTATAAACCACTTACCAATACTGATGTTACCTTGTTCACAGGGCTGAGGTAGTGTTTTTGAGGTTTCTCCACTATGAAATTATTTTTTTCCCTTTTCCACTGTGGACTCCTTAGAAGGTGATCATTATGTGTAACCCATCTTTAAGTTGTGGGGAGTTATGTTTAATTTCATATAAACATAAAATTATGTTTAACTTTAGAGTGGAATATCTACCTACTTCTACACAAGAGATTTGTCCTTTTCCTTTAGTTATTTATTTATTTATTCCATCAATTATTTATATTGGGATGTAATATGGATATTTAATTTCTACTTTGTGCTATATCCCAATATTAGTTTATTTTTATCTCTTTGTTCAAGTTCTTTCAGCTTTAGCCATCAGGAAATCTTTGTTAGCTTCCTTTGTCCCTTCCTTTGACACACCACCATCATTATGCTTTTCTTTTTTCTTTTTGGAAGAAACCTGCCTCCCAACATCTGCCACAGAAGTACTTAAGTTTTCAATTGCAATACATATTTCAAGCAGTATTCATAATGCTAACTCATATTTCCAAAGGAAACAACTTTATGAACTGGCACACAAAATTTATATACAGTTTCTTTGCTCTTATCCTTACAAACTCCTCTAATATACAGTTATTTAGGTCAGAATCACTTTCTCCACATTGTATAAATTTTTAGTATAGTTAGATCATTTTATCACATTCTGCATTCCATCCTAGGATAGCTTGATCTTCAATATTATTTTTAACTTGCAAACATTAAAGTTAAATCTCAGTTTTCACAAATCCATATTGTCATGTCCACCATTACATCATTATATAAAATATTTTCACCACCCTACAAGATCCGTTGTGCTTAATCTATTTAATGCTCCTCTTCCCACAAATCCCGGATGACTACTGATCTTCTTTTGCTATTGCAATAATTTTGCCTTTCCTAGGTTTCATAAGTTCAGTTCAGTTCAGTTGCTCAGTCGCGTCCAACTCTTTGTGACCCCATGAACCGCAGCATGCCAGGCCTCCCTGTTCATCACCAACTCCTGGAGTTTACCCAAACTCGTGTCCTTCGAGTCGGTGATACCATCCAATCATCTCATCCTCTGCTGTCCCCTTCTCCTCCTGCCTTCAATCTTTCCAAACATCAGGATGTTTTCCAGCTCTTCGCATCAGGTGGCCAAAATATTGGAATTTCACCTTCAACATCAGTCCTTCCAATGAACACTCAGGACTGATTTCCTTTAGGATGGACTGGTTGGATCACTTTGCAGTCCAGGGGACTCTCAAAAATCTTCTCCAACACTACAGTTCAAAAGCATCAATTCTTTAGCACTCAGCTTTCTTTATAGTCCAACTCTCATATCCATACATGACTACTGGAAAAACCATAGCCTTAACAAGATGGACCTTTGTTGGCAAAGTAATGTCTCTGCTTTTTAATATGCTATCTAGGTTGGTCATAACTTTCCAAGGGATAAGCGTCTTTTAATTTCATGGCTGCAATCACCATCTGCACTGATTTTGGAGACCAAAAAATAAAGTCTGCCCCTGTTTCCACTGTTTCACTATCTATTTGCCATGAAGTGATGGGACCGGATGCCATGATCTTAGTTCTCTGAATGTTGAACTTTAAGCCAATTGTTTCACTCTCCTTTTTCACTTTCATCAAGAGACTCTTTAGTTCCTCTTTGCTTTCTGCCATAAGCGTGGTGTCATCTGCATATCTGAGGTTATTGATATTTCTCCCAGCAATCTTGATTCCAGCTTGTGCTTCCTCCAGCCCAGGTTTTCTCATGATGTACTCTGCATATAAGTTAAATAAGCAGGGTGACAATATACAGCCTTGACGTACTCCTTTTTCTCTTTGGAACCAGTCTGTTGTTCTATGTCCAGTTCTAACTGTTGCTTCCTGGCCTGCATACAGGTTTCTCAAGAGGCAGGTCAGGTGGTCTGCTATTCCCATCTCTTTCAGAATCTTCCACAGTTTATTGTGATCCACACAGATTTCATATAAGTATAGTATTTGTTGCCTTTTCAAATTGACATATTTTACTTAGCAATATGCATTTAAATTTCATCCATGTATTTGTGTGTCTTGATAGCCATTTATCTTTATAATTGAATAATATTCCAGTATATAGATGTACCAAAATTTATATATTCATTCATCTATTAAAGGATTTCCTGAAAGCTTCCAGTTTTTGTTGATGATAAATAAATGTGCTACAAACTTTCATGTACAAGTTTTGGTGAGGACATGCTTTTCAAATCATTTGAATAAATACCTAGGAGCACAATCTCTCCATTGTGTGGTAGGATGGTTTATTTAGCTCTGTTAAGAGCTACCATGCTGTCTTTCAAGTTGATTTACCATTTTGCATCCCCAGCAGCAATGAAGCAAAGTCCCTGTTGCTCCATGGCCTTACCAGGAATTAGTACTACTATATTTTTCCATTTTATCCACCATAATATATGTGTATTAGTGTCTTACTGTTTGGAGTTGAAATTTCTTAAAGACAAATGATGTGCAAATTTTTATACATTTATCCTCTTATTTTATTTTATGTAATACTTTTAATACATTATGTTATTTGTAAAGTTATTTATATTTTCTTGTGGAGCTTATGTCCTATAAGCCCCAGATACTTTTTAATCTGTTTTGTTCACTGAAATATTTTAAGAACCACTTATGTCACGAATTTCTCAATAAATGCTTATAGGATGAATAAGTCTTGAATCTGGAAATTCATTTAAGGGAGAGGAAGAAAATTTATGAATAACAGCCAATAAGGCAGAAGAAAAACAAGGAATCTCTATGCTAAAACGGAAGCAGGAGAGAAAATATCAACTGATTGGGCTGCAGAAAAGTTCAGTGAGACCAAACCAAAGACTGGCCTATTATATTTGAAAACAATGCCATCAGTGATTATAACAAAACGTTTCTCAGTGGGGATATGGGATGAAAGCATTGTTGAAGAACTAAATAAGTAGGAAATGAGAAGTCTGAGAAAACTAGAAGTTACACATTCAAGAATTTTGCTTCTATGGGGAACAGAGAAACAGAACAGTAATTGAGAACAATAATGGTTCAAGGGAGGATATTTATTACATATAGCAAACACTAAGCATGCTTTTAAACTAATTAGAATATCTAGTATAAAAAAATTGGTGATTAAGGAAAAAAAAATAGGAGCAAGTATATAAGGTAAAACACAAAATGAAAATGAAGGGGGGTATTGAAAGATTAAAATTTCCAGTTATAAAATGAATAGTCATAGGCAGGTAACATACAACATGTAATAATTCTGCATTGTGTTTTAGTTTGGCTGAACTGTGTGACATTTGGGATCCTATTATAGTTCCCCAACCAGGGCTCAAATCCATTCCCCCTGCAGTGAAAGCACAGTTTCTTAACCACTGGACAAGAATGGAAGTCCCAATTCTGTACTGCATTTTTTAAACTAGCTAAGAGAATGAACCTTGAAAATTCTTATCAGAAAGAATTGTAACTAAGCATGGTGACAGATGTTAACCGGATTTATTGCGACAATAATTTTAGATGTATACAATTATAAAAATATTGAACCATTAAATTGTATACCTGAAACAAATATAAAGTTTTGTCAATTGTACCTCCATAAAAAAAAAAGAGAGGTTTTGCTTTTATAAGTGTAAGGATATTTTGTCCATTATAAGAAGAGGAAAAGAAGAAAAGTAAAAGAGTGGGTACAGATAGCTACAGACAGAGTAGATTTGCTGGTGGGGCATTGATGGACTTGCTGTCTAGATTTATTATTTTACAGAAAGGACATTAATTTATAGTAGCGAATGACTATTACAGTAGCATAGAGATATATGGAAGACTGAAGAGGTGGGAAACAATAATGATAATCATTTCAAAGATGGGAAATTGAACATATGGGACAATGGTAATATTATGGAGTAATATTAAATTTCTATAATTTATGATTATGGATAAAGTATTAATATCACCATGTCTAGTCTTCTCTATAATTACAAAGAAATAAAGTTATAGTTTGGGCACAAAATTGGATTTAACCATGTCAAGACATTATTAGTCTTTTAAAATTGAGTCAGAGATGAGTAAATAAGTCAAAGCTACATTTTAAAGAAAATAGTATAATAATGTAACAAGAAATCTAATGTGTATAAGAGATAATGAGAATAGAAAAGGGATGATGTATAGTGAATAATAGGACTCAAAAAGGAGATGTCTTCATTTGGTTGTATACTTTCTGGACAGGAATTTACCTTAGAAAATCAACCAATAGAATATAAATTAATGATCAGAGATTTTAGAAGGAGAAAAAGTGTTTCAATCATGGTCATGGATGGTTAAGGAGTAGTAAAATAAAAGATCATTGCAGTAAGGTAAAAGAATTAAGAGATAAAACAGTTGCTGTTGAAACTTTCAATAATGATGACAGTATACAAATATAGCTGAAAAGAGTAAGTGTGTGAGTGCTCAGTCATGTCCATCTCTTTGTCACTCCCATGGACTATAGCCCCCCAGGCTCCTCATCCATTGGATTTTCCAGTCAAGAATATTGGAGTGGGTTGCCATTTCCTCCTCCAGGGGATCTTCCTTATCCAGGAATCGAACCTCTCATCTCCTGCATCTCCTGCATTGGCAGGCAGACTCTTTACCACTGAGCCACCTGTAATGCCCCAGAAAAGAGTAATGGGAAGTGCTAAAATGATCAAGTAATTAATGAAGGTGCATAACCAAAATTATGCAGTTAATAGCAACAGAGAGGATAAAGTCGAATTGTAGGTACTTGAAAGGAAACTGGTCATTTAAAGGAGGGGGGAAGGAAAGAGCTTGGAAATAATACTAGGAAACAAGAAGAATATATACCCACAGAAGAAACAATAGCTTCTATTCTAGCTGGCTACACTTTCCAGGGTCTCGGTCTCTTATGTGTAGAGGAGACCAAGAGTTTGACAGCTGTGCTTCCTTGAGGTACAGTGATGTGATAATTTCTGGATCAGGCACTGTGTCATCTGGAGCAATAGGCTTGGCACTGACCCTTCCATCTGATAGTGTGGTCATCTCAGGAGTTGGATCAGAAGAGAAATGATCTATTATATATTCTAGAAAAGTGAGTTTATTTTCATCAAAGAACAGCAGGAAACAGTTGAATAATTTGAAAATGAGAGGGGGGCATGAAAGATTTAATTTAAAGGAAAAGAAAAGAAAATCACCCTCATTGGTGTGTTGGTGATATATGGGACGGAAATGTATTAGAAAACTCCAGCTAAACTCAAAAGAAAGATGACGGCAAATTGGATCATTGTGGTCCTGTTGGAGAAAAGAAGTGAACTTCTACCAATCATAGATTTGGAGCAATTGAACCAAATTCTCCTAAATGTTGAAAATTCACAAGCCCTCCTTGAGGAAAGAAGGAAAAATGGATAAGTTGGATCCATTTTGTTTATACAGTAAACCTATCTATACAATCACATTCTATATATGTCTTTCAAGTTTAATTAAATGGTAATAGCCATAATAGGCACCATAATTTTTCTTCTATTCATACTCTTTTGGATTGCTCTATAGTATTACCTTTCTTTCTTTTCATTTAATCATAAAATTTGGCATAAACTGAGGTTTATAAATTTGTCTTAAATGTGATCATAATTTTTATGTCAATTATTTAATAATATTAGATACAAATAAGCCTGCAAACCACAATGGTTAATCTGCCTTTGCTTCAGATTAATTTATGTTTTTGCTTCTTTTGAAACTAACTATTATAGATAAAGTCACTTAATTGAGATTTTCAAAAGTGTATTTATCATGGCTACTAATCAACTTCTTTCACAATGCTTAATTAAATATAAATCCTGTACATTGTGCAAAAGGATTATAGATATAATCTGATACCTTGAAGATACTTCTCACATGTTATTAATGAGTTTTTGGAAAGCAACAGTCTCATTCAGTGCATTTATTTCCTTTTAAATGCATATATATTATGCACTATTTTAAGATACACATACACACACACAATATTTTTCTACATACCTTGTAAGTAACAAGTCATAAAACAAAGACCTCAGTTGAAGTCTACTGGAAGGTGAATATGCCCTTGGAATAGTTATAGTTCAAGTTCTCAGCAATTCCCACCTAAATTAATGTGCATCATTCAGATCCTATTATTATGGGAAGGTTATACAGTTAATTGCTGACCAAGGCGGGGGTGAGGGGCACCTCCCTTCATGTGGTCAAAACTCCATGTATCCATGGTTCCAAATCTGCAGATTCAATAACCATGTATTATTGTGTGTGGGTGAGCGTGTGTGTGTGTTTGGTGGCTCAGTTATGTCCAATCCTCTGTGGCCCCCTGGACTGCAGCTCACCAGGCTCCCCTGTCTGTGGAATTTTCCAGGCAAGAATACTGAAGTACGTTGCCATTTCCTTCTCCAGGGGATCTTCCCGACCCAGGAACTGAACCTGTGTCTCTTGTGTCTCTTGCATTGGCAGACAGGTTCTTTAACACTAGTGCCACCTGGGAAGCCCCTATAGTGGAGTAGTATTTATTGAAAAAAAAATTATGTATAAGTGGATTTGCATAGTTCAAACTTGTGCTGTTCAAGGGTCAACTATAATTTTTGTTAGGTATGAAATGGAGGGCTGTAAAGATGTTTGTGACTTTGTGATCAAAACTACAAGAAAACATCCCTTACCAGCATTTATTTTCCTCAGAATTAAGAATTTTTAGTGAATGAGTTTCTTTCCCAGAAGTGCAAGGGCAAATATGAGGACAATCTTGATGAGCAATGGCAAAAAGCCCCTCAGACAAAAGGACCAATTGAAATTGCCAAAGCAACAAAGAAAAGGGAAAAGAGGCCAGTGTTTCTCCACAGAGATGACTTAAATGAATTACTAAGGCATGACCTGTCTATATTACAGACACAGCATGCAGAAAATTTCCATAGGACATTCTTGTTACAAAATGCCATGTAGGCTCTGAAATTTTGCTGTAAAAGAAAGACAGAAAATATTTTGATATAAATTGATAAGTGAGAAAAAGCAAATTTTAAGAAAGAATATGTGGTAGAAAAAAAAATTTTAAAAGACAAGGTTATGTACTGTGTCAGTTATAATGTATTGTCTCTCAGCTCTGGAGCTCCTCATCACTGCCCTACTTGTCACAATGGAGCTGGTGTTATAAATATCTTTCCATTGTCAGTGGAGGTGCTAGAGGGACACTGAAAGATGAAAGGTGTTTCTCTTGCTGATTCCAGTGTGTTTTTTTCTATTTTCTCCTATGAGACTCAGTAGCCAGAAGGCCACAGGCCACTCACTAGTGCTCATCTTCCAGTAGTAACTTGGTCTTGGTCCATCATCTGGGGACCAGCTCCATTCCAGGGTAACCCAACAGACTTCTTCACCATCTAGTAGACTGCAGCACTGCCTTTTTCCAAGGAGTCTGAATCCCATCTCTTTGGAAAAGGAGGCTTACTTGTAAGTTTATGCCTTCCTTCTCTATCTAGGCTCCTTTTTAGAGTTCTCTTTTATTCCCTATTAGTAGTAACTCTCCTATAAATAATTAGTCTTTTTAAGAAGCCTGCCCTGTGTGGTCTCTCTGCTGGCTGGACTGTTATTTACACACACACACACACACACACACGCATGCATGCACATGTACACGCACTAGAAGATTGGAAAGTTATATTTAAAACAGCAGTGATTATTTCAGTATGCTTGGCTTTGAGGTATTCTTTATTTTTTTCTGTATATTTCCTATATTTTCTAAATTTCCTACAACAAACATGCATTCCTTTTGAAGTCTGAAAACTTAAAAATTCTAGAAAGCATTAGTAAACTCTCCCAAGCTTAAAAATTAAAATAAAGTAAATTTAAACTGTATTGAGAACCCAAAGTCTAAAATCCTTAGGTTGAGAGTTTTTTTTTTAATAATTCTAGTTTCATATTGTGCTTTCTAAAAGGCTTAAAATGATGTTAGGAGTAAACACAATGAAATGAACCAAAAACAAAAAAAAGTCAGACACTTATGATATTGCAATTGTTATTAAAAACTAATTGCTGTTGCACACAAGAAAACAAAAAGTGGAATTACTTTTACAAACTTGTCCTGGATAAAAATTGCTCTATTTAGTGCCCTTTAAATGGGAAGTGACAGAATATAAACCAGCCAGACAGTACAGCGGCTGCATTATCAGCATGCTGACATGGCCTCCTTTGCCTGTTGTCCCTGATTTAATATTCATCAGACACAAAATGATTTAGGACATTCATGGTAATAATGGAGGGGCTGAAAGCAGATGTGTAGATATTTTTAATGCCTTTTTCCTTCCCTAAGGTTTGTTCTTCAGTTAAGGCTGTGCTGTGGAGACAATCAGTGTGTTACAGAATGTAATGAAAACGAGTATCAAGAATAGATTACATTGACGGGAGAAAAAAAATCTTTATTCTCCCAAAAATGGATTGCTGTCCCGTAACAAAAAGGTAAAAGCAAGTATATGTGTCTGTGTGTATTACTAGCTTTTAATATACCTATCAGCATTTCTCTATCAGAATTTTAAAATTTGGCAACTACTAATGTGTCACTGAAATAAAAGAATAATGACTTAAGTTACCACAGGACTAAGCAGCTCATATTTCAGTTTTTATTAAGATGTTTGAAACGAGGATGCTTCAGAAAATTATAGAAATGTATTAATTCATAGTTCTATTTTATGGCACTCCAAATCAGAAATGTTCTATAAACTGGAGACTCTGATAAGATTCTTTTAAGCAGCCTTAAGTCAATATTCTAGGGTCTTCACATATAAAAGGAGGATGATAGTTTTTTCTGCTGAAACGTGAGGTTTGACAGAAAAACAAATTCTGTAAAGCATTTATCCATCAATTAAAAAATCAATAAATAAACTCTTTACCTAAAATTTCTTAAGGTTTATATGGATGGAAATTGAACACATATAAATATTTATTCAAATGTACTTTATAACAGCATATATTATTACACATCTTTATCAATCTTGGATAGCCTAACCCTTACTGAAACTCAGTATCACTAAACACACTAAATCTCACTCGCTCACCCATAGGTCTACAAATGAACTGGGACTGTGAAACAAAATAGGCTGGGTTGAGGGAAATGATAATGTATTACTCATTCATCCATACTGTTTCCCAAGGATTTTTCTTGTTCAGGTTTGCCTTTAGCAGCCCCTTCACATATGCTGTGCCGTGACCTGCCTGACAGCAAGCACACTAACTTTAAACACACACAAACTTCTATTTCTTTCAATTCATGAGCAGCCAGGTCAGACACAGCTCCAGCAGGACCTGAACTAGACCTGAAAAATGCAGGAGGACATAAAAAGTCCTGATGCTTCTTTCTGGTGGAATCTCAAATTAGTCTTTCACTTGTAGCCTGATATACTAATGCCTGAAGCCAGAGCAAGCCTAGTTCTTGATATCTTCATCTCTTGGGCAAATTTGCTTTTTAAATTCTTTATAGTGTTGCTTACCAGTGGCTGGGCCTGTCAACTCATCAGAGACAGTAAGATCAGGATAGAATTGTTCCTTCAGCTACAATTATTTAAGCTCCATTTAACTCCGTCAAACACCCTAAACCACCCATCTTCCAAGAAGAGGAAGGTGCCTGCAGCTATCTTAAATAGATTCTCTGTTTTACAACCTTCATTTTATTTTCTTATTTTCATATAATCATTATCAAAGACCTTTATCTGTATCCTGACACTTCCATCTTTTACCCTTCAACTTGCTATATTTCCCTTTTACTTTCTCAGATCAGTCGAAATTGACAAAGTTTGAATTATCTTTTACCTCTATAGTTTGGTACCTGCTTATATATGCTTATAACATCTGGTTCAGCTTTAGTTTTTTTACTTGAAAAACTTGAATGTCTCCATTATTACACCTCTTCTATCAATTATCTCTAAATCATGACTTCTGATTCAATTAGCTATCCTTTACAATTGACAATTTATGCCTCACTTACCCATGCTGATTGCCGGGAGAAATATTAATAACCTCAGATATGCAGATGATACTACTCTTATGGAAGAAAGTGAAGAAGAACTAAAGAGCCTCTTGATGAAAGTAAAAGAGGAGTGAAGAAGTTGGCTTAAAGCTCAACATACAGAAACCTAAGGTCATGGCATCTAGTCCCATCACTTCATGGCAAATAGATGGGGAAACAGTGGAAACAGTGACAGACTTTATTTTGGGGGGCTCTAAAATCACTGCAGATGGTGACTGTAGCCATGTAATTAAAAGACACTTTCTCCTTGGAAGAAAATTCATGACCAACCTAGACAGCATATTAAAAAACAGAGACATTACTTTGCCAACAAAGGTCCATCTAGTCAGAGCTACGGTTTTTCCAGTAGTCATGTATGGATATGAGAGTTGGACTATAAAGAAAACTGAGTGCCGAAGAATTGATGCTTTTGAATTGTGGTGTTGAAGAAGACTCTTGAGAGTTCATTGGACAGCAAGGAGATCCAACCACTCCATCCTAAAGGAAATCAATCTTGAGTATTCATTGGAAAGACTGATGCTGAAGCTGAAACTCCAATACTTTGGCCACCTGATTTGAAGAACTGATTCATTGGAAAAGACCCTGATGATGGGAAAGGTTGAAGGCCAGAGGAGAAGGGGATGACAGAGATGAGATGGTTGGATGGCATCACCAACTCAATGGACATGAGTTTGGGTAAACTCTGGGTGTTGGTGATGGACAGGGAGGCCAGGCATGCTGCAGTCCATGGGGTCACAAAGAGTCAGACATGACTGAGTGACTGAACTGAACTGAAATATCCATGCTGAATTATGAAAAATTTTTCCTTGGAAATTCCCTTGGAAAATTCCCTGCATGTTCTCTGATATTCTTTAATGGATGCTTAATCACATGTGTACAAAACACTGTCAAATTCTCAATATAATGCTAGGGCAGGGATTCTCAAACTTGGCTACAGTGGACTCAGTTGGGAATGAAATACAATTCCTATGCCTGATTTTAATTTAACTAATCTTGGGTGGAGTCCAAGTATAGATGATTTTTTAACCCTCCACTCACGAGCCCTCATCCTCCCTGAAAGATGATTCTCATGGGCTAGAGAAAGTCAGAGAAAGACAAACAGTGAAAGGTATGGTCCCTTCTCAGTGACCACATAATATAGAGAGACCCAACTAACAAAGACAAAACAATTTTAAAGCACAATTAAATGTAAATTTCTTTGAAGTTCATATTAAAATTTAGAGGGTGAAAAAAATTAAAATGGCAATTATGATCAGAAAGGAAAGGTCTGTGTAAGTAAAAGTAACTAATGAAGGCTGCTGGATACTGTGGATGAATTAGAATAGATTTAGAGAAGGGTGAAAGAGATATTAAAAATTAAGGGAATTGTAGTAATAAGTGAAAAAAGCACTGAGTCATATTTACCATAACAGGAAAATAGTAGACTCATTTGACTAGAGTATGTGGGTTGGAAAATTATGAGAAAAATGACTAAATAAGGTGGTAAAATCAGAGAAGTCTATCTTCCCTTTTGCCCCATTTTGACAATTCTTACTAAAACTAGCACCAGATAGTCAATGGATTTAAAAAGTGGTATGAAAATTGGTGTCTACTACTATCATTGAAAGATATTCATGAAATGATTAACTATGCAAACAAATTGCAACAAATTTCCATTAACATAGAGAACTAGGAACATCCACATCTATATATAGAAACATTAATTATTTGGTTGTTAGAATGTACAGAAGACCAGATCAGAAGAGACATGATATAAACTTTCATTTTTCACTCCATTGAAAGAATGCTTGCAAAATAAGGCTAGAGCACTTTAATGAAATCACATTCTGAGTCCTCATTTAGAAGTGTGAATACAGTCTTGGGGTATATAGGGAAAGAAGCAGCAGCCAGCAAGTGTTGTTGTGAAGACTTTTTCATTAAGAGAGTGACTACAATAAGCAGAAAGCCTGCAGGGCCAGGTTTTGTGTCAGAGTAGATAACAAATAAACATCTAAGTCACAGAAATTCACCCCACCCCACCCTCCCCCACCTTCCTGGCACATAGAGTCAGGCGTATAACCCTACAACCAAACTATGAAAACACCTATTACTTCAGGGAACTGTAATGAGGCAATCTGAGATGAAAGTGCAAGCTCCATTGCTTACAAAAACAGAGTGAATTTAGCAGTTTAGCTCTTTAAACTCAGCTTTCTTAGCTATAAATTAGAATCACTAGAAAAGTACCCACTTTATGGGCATGTTGGGTGGAACAAGTAAAATAATGCATGTAAAGCAATTAGCTCATGCATATCCTAGATGGTAGAGCTAGAGATATAAGAAACACAGATGTAGTAGAAGAACTTCCTGAGTTAGTCTCTACCAGATAGAGGAAGTCAGTGAAGCATGGCTTCCTCAGAGTGACAGACCTCAAGACTGGAAAGACACTGTGACAAGGAACCTGGACCTCTGAGCATCATCTGACAATCAGAACCTGCAATAAACAACTCCAGCTTGGGAAATATTCTCCCAGGATAGATGCCCAGGAAAAGGGCTAGCCTGTAGAATCTTAGTAACTGCCACTCCAGGAAACATTTATTTACCATAAACCAGAGACATTGTAGAACATCATAATAAAGGTATTGATTTTTCTTCTACTTTTAAAACTTGAGAAGTAGAAGAAAGTTCACTTTGAGCTCAAAAGACACATAACAGCTTTTACATTCAGTTAGAGAATATAATAGGTATGAGTTCAGATAGTCAGGCTACACAATCTATTAAGAAATGTTTCCCTAAAAGAGATATGATATCATACATAATAATTAACAGAAATAATAATAAATGGAAGAATTATTAAAATAGAAATGAATATAAAATTAAAAATAATATGATAGCAAATATATGTTTAGGTAAACAAATACATAATTAAAAATTGGGAGACAAGTATCAAATTGAGTGACAAGTTTTTGCCTTTTTGGAGAGAACTGGGCACAGAAGAGATATGCTAGTGAATTTTATTATGTTTAGCATTAGAAAATAAAGTATTATGGAACTTTAGTGTAAAGATTCTGAAAAAAATTAAAACACAATAATGCAGTATGGAAAAGAGCAAAATATTTGTTTGGGAGATGTATTCAAGGGAGAGAAGGGTGGAAAAAAGGAATGATTCCTATCCTCTAAGTTCTTGAAAATTTAATATAGATGATATAAGACTTTTCAAGTACTGAGGGTAGAGAAAAATCATTCATAGAAATGGAAAGATACCTGAAAAAATTGAGAAAACTAAAACAACAATATTTAATTTATATCAGAAGCAGATATAGCATTGCAATAAATAGAAACATTGACCTGCATAACAATCATGGTAAAGTTACAGAAAATTCAAAAGAAAATAAAAAATGGAAGAGTGAAAAAATGATATTAACTACTGGCAGGAAGACGTTAGAGTTTCTAGTAACTTCCAAGTTATTACTTTTACAGGAATGATGCCTCCAAGAGGCGGAAGAGAAGCAGATAACTTACTATATCTTTCTGTCAACTGGACCTCTGGAAAAATATACCAGTGCTATTTTTCTAGGAGGAAGAGACTTTATCTCTGAATTGCCTTTAACAAGATACAGCCCGAAGAATCCCGTGTAGTAAATGGTTTTCAGGATTATGAAGTACATGTTCCCTGGAGATCTGTACAATTCTGGGGTTAAAAATGGAGATGGTTCAAAGTGGAAATACTTTCACAGTGGGAGATGATAGTATAAGACTTACCTATGGGTCACGTCTACCATTCTGGAATAGAAGTACATATCCACTGCCAAAAGGCAGGCTCTGAGGAGCTACTCCTGATGTTCCAGAACTCTCTGCTTTGAGTCTTTTGATTTCTCTTATCCTTGACCATGGGCTTCCATGATGGCTCAGACAGTAAAAAAAAAATCTGCCTACAAGGCAGGAGACCTGGGTTTGATTCCTGGGTTGGAAAGATTCCCTGGAGAAGGGCCGGGAAACCCAATCCAGTATTCTTGGCTGGAGAATCCCATGGAAAGAGAAGGCCGGTGCAAAGAGTCGAACACGACTGAGCAACTAACACTTTCACTTTTCATTCTTGACAGTATTAAAGACTGAAATTGTGTGAAATCTCTGATCGACCTTAGTCTGATTTGGTAACATTACCTGTAGATTAGTTCAGTTATGAATGATCTAAAATAGAGAAAGGTAGTAGAACTTAAAGATGATAATGGAAAAAAACGTCAGGAAAAAAATACATATATATATATATATATATGTTTCAGGTCACTTTAAATACAGAAAAGCTGAAAAAGACAAAGAGAAAATCTTCATTGTATTCCAGCATATATGTTTATATCCGTTATTCCATTTTGGGTCTACACACACACACACACACACACACACACACACACACAAATTCTAGTAGTATAAAGAGTTGCTATAGATACAAATACAGAAATAGACATAGATATATAGTTATTAATACATAGATATGTAAATATAAACATAGTAAATCACATGTTGCAGATGAGAAAACTGAGTTCAAATGCTCAGGTTATGAGCATTAGAATCGCTTCATTTGAACTGAAAAAGTAATCTGCACTTCTAATTTAAATTTTTGGATTGGAAGTCACAGGTCTTTAAGATTTAGGCTATGGTTCAGCTCTATCCCATTCTACTATAAGTAATTTTATACTTCTCTTTGCATTTCTTTATTTATTGAGAAGAATTCAGTGATAACAACTACTATTTTTCACTTTCCCTTGGTTAATCTACAGAATTTGGGGTCTTACCTTAACTATTTATTAATCTGGACATGGGAAATAAAATAAATGAGTATATGTAAACTATTCTTGATTTTTAACTTTTGTAAGAATTGTGTAAATTTTAAATGATAATTATAATAGATATCAAGGTTATTGTTGTTTTGTTTTTAATTTTACAGGGTATTGCATGAGAATACCTGCCAGGACAAAGGAAACAGATACAGGTAAACATATTGTCCATTTCTGCTTTCTCTTACCCAATCAGAGAATGAGTACTGATAATTATGATTTTATGTCAGTTCAGTTCAGTTCAGTCGCTCATTCGTGTCCGACTGTTTGCGACCTCATGAATCGCAGCACGCCAGGCCTCCCTGCCCATCACCAACTCCCAGAGTTTACTCAAACTCATGTCCATCGAGTCAGTGATGCCATCCAGCTGTCTCATCCTCTGTCGTCCCCTTCTCCTCCTGCCCCCAATCCTTCCCAGCATCAGGGTCTTTTCCAATGAGTCAACTTTTCACATGAGGTGGTCAAAGTATTGGGTTTCAGCTTCAACATCAGTCCTTCCAATGAACAACCAGGGCTGATCTCCTTTAGGATGGACTAGTTGGACCTCCTTGCAGTCCAAGGGACTCTCAAGAGTCTTCTCCAACACCACAGTTCAAAAGCATCAATTCTTCGGGGCTCAGGCTTCTTCATAGTCTGACTCTCACATTCATACATGACTACTGGAAAAACCATAGCCTTGACTAGACTATTCAATATCACGGTAATCCAAGCCTATGCCCCAGTCAGTAATGCTGAAGAAGCTGAAGTTGAACGGTTCTATGAAGACCTACAATACCTTTCAGAACTAACACCTAAAAAAGATGTCCTTTTCATTATAGGGGACTGGAATGTAAAAGTAGGAAGTCAAGAAACACCTGGAGTAACAGGCAAATTTGGCCTTGGAGTACAAAATGAAGCAGGGCAAAGGCTAACAGAGTTTTGCCAAGAGAACACACTGGTCATAGCAAACACCCTCTTCCAACAACACAAGTGAAGACTCTACACATGGACATCACCAGATGGTCAACACTGAAATCAGATTGATTATATTCTTTGCAGCCAAAGGTGGAGAAGCTCTATACAGTCAGCAAAAACAAGATCGGGAACAGACTGTGGCTCAGATCATGAACTCCTTATTGCCAAATTCAGACTTAAATTGAAGAAAGTAGGGAAAACCACTAGACCTTTCAGGGATGACCTAAATAAAATCCCTTATGATTGTACAGTGAAAGTGAGAAATAGATTTAAGGGACTAGATCTGAAAGAGTGCCTGATGAACTATGGATGGAGGTTTGTGACATTGTACAAGAGACAGGGATCAAGACCATTCCCATGGAAAAGAAATGCAAAAAAGCAAAATGGCTGTCTGAGGAGGCCTTACAAATAGCTGTGAAAAGAAGAGAAGTGAAAAGCAAAGGAGAAAAGGAAAGATATTCCCATTTGAATGCAGAGTTCCAAAGAATAGCACGGAGAGATAAGAAAGCCTTTTTCAGTGATCAATGCAAAGAAATAGAGGAAAACAATAGAATGGGAAAGACTAGAGATCTCTTCAAGAAAATTAGAGATACCAAGGGAACATTTAATGCAAAGGTGGGCTCAACAGAGGACAGAAATGGTAGGGACCTAACAGAAGCAGAAGATATTAAGAGGTGGCAAGAATACACAGAAGAACTGTACAAAAAAGATCTTCATGACCCAGATAATCATGATGGTGTGATCACTCACCTAGAGCCAGACATCCTGGAATGTGAAGTCAAGTGGGCCTTAGAAAGCATCACTACAAACAAAGCTAGTGGAGGTGATAGAATTCCAGTTGAGCTATTTCAAATCCTGAAAGATGATGCTGTGAAAGTGCTGCACTCAATATGCCAGCAAATTTCAAAAACTCAGCAGTGGCCACAGGACTGGAAAACATCCATTTTCATTCCAATCACAAAGATAGGCAATGCCAAAGAATGATTTTATGTCAGATGTAGAAAAATTTAGGATAAGTATTGGAAAATTAAACCTTGTAATGGATTTGTAAATTTTTTATTTGTACTTTTAGTGGTATTAAACAGATTCTCAGACCATGAAGAATATAATTTATTAATAGAATTCTGCCCTCCCAATGTGTGTGTGTGTGCTTAGTTGCTCAGTCATGTCCAATGTAGATTTTATTAATTCAGGACCCCAGAAGTACTATGATCACTGAGAGAATGGGTCCTAATTGTCACAACAACTAACTCGTCAAATCCATAACAGTATTCAGTATAAGAACCATCAGATTTATTATTAGCTGCAATAGAAAAAAAAAAACGGAGATGAAATACACAGGAATTAAATAATTTTCCATAATACATAGAAATGAAGATGTGATTTCAACCACAAATGTATGATTCAAAATTTCTTTCTTTACATATCCTCCCTGTATTCCTCCCCACGATAAGTTCTCCATGCTTAGTGTGTTACATTTGAGATGTCTTGGGGTAGAAAAATAACCATTTTTCTATACCAATCAGGGAAGAATCTGCAACATCTCAATTGTTATCATTGCTTTCATAGGTATATGCAAGTTGTTGTGAGTAAATCAATCTGAGAGATTCTTCCTAGTCTAAAACTTGTATGAGTGAATCTTTATTAATATAGATACATTAAGTTATTCACTAGATTTCAAATCAACATGAGCCAGATAGTCTAGTCTGCTGACAAGTTCTTACTGGGAACTTTCTATTATCTGCTAGTTACTCAAATAAGTTTCTTAGATTCTCCAGTCTGAACACTAGCAAATCATCTTGACGTTGAAAAGAAATCCTACAGCCTTTATGTACTGGGCTGATACTTATTTTGTATGTTTACCACTCTCCTAAATTGTAGAGAATAGATTCTATTATGTACATTAAAATATAACAATAACATAGAGATGAACCGTACTTAATTCTGTAGCTATTCTATTTCATGTGGCATTGCCAAAAGTTCATAAACATGCTGATTTTCCTGCTTGGAGTATATTAGTCACTTCACGTGTGTGTGTGTGTGTGTGTGTGTGTGTAAGTGCGCGTGCATGCATGTGAAGTCACTTCAGTCATGTCTGACTCTCTGTGACCCCATGGACTGTAGCCCACCAGGCTCTGTTCATGGGATTCTCCAGGCAAGAGTACTGGATTGGGTTGCCATGCCCTCCTCCAGGGGATCTTCCCAACAGAGGGATCTTAATAATTTTCTGGTTTAGCCTAAACATCAATTCCCTATGACATTCATCATTGCAAATATCACATCTCATTAGGTATCAAAGCCTCTTATTACAATCTTGAAACACTCTGTGTGTTCATTAATAACATTTATCACAGTGTGTGTGTGTTAGTCACTCAGTCGTGTCTAACTCTGCGGCACCATGGACTGTAACCAGCCAGGCTCTTCTGTCCATGGGATTTTCCAGGCAAGAATACTGGAGTGAGTTGTCATTGCCTTCTCCACAGGATCTTCCCCACCCAGAGATCAAACCCAGGTCTGCTGCATTGCGGGCGGATTCCTTACCATCTGAGCCACCAGGGAAGCCCTTTTCTGTGTTTGTGTGTTCAGTTCCTATTTCCTTCAGTTGATGTGTGCATCCATTGCACCAGGAACTTTATCTTTCCTGCTCACAGTTATTTTCTCAGAGATGTCTCATAGCCTAAAGCAAAGTACCCATTCAATTATATTTGCAGAAAAATTTGCAGTATTTCTAAAGCACAATCATGAATCATATATAAGAGAAGCTAGTAGGTGGGAGGAAGAAACTAAGATAATAAACCTGATTGTCTCTTCAGGCTCAAGATTTTAATTCAACCTTACCACTTATATTTCATGCATGCTTCAATTTAATGACTCAAACAAGGCTGTAAAGGAAACATCACCATGGTTTTAGAGTTGAGCATGCAGAAGAAAATGCATTCTACAGTTGTATGCACGAAGCCCAGGTCTCACCAGAGTTATACCAGGACCCCCTTTGAACACAGAGGAAGCATCTATCTGTACCTCAAAAATACATTCTCTGTTGAGCATATGAATGATCATTCAGCAAACAGACTCATTTTCGAGGACTTCCTATGTTTCTGATCAGGGAAGCTTGCACGCACATGCATGCATGCACGTACACACACAGATTTCTAAGAGTTGTCCTTAACTTTGAATACTTATTTATAGGAAGTGAAATGCTATAGACCACAGGCAAAAGGCCATTTTTATTAGTTTATACCTCATTAAGTCAAATAACATTTTTCAGCCAAAGAATGAAGCATCTTCAGTCCTTCTGTAGCCATAATTATCTATCCACCTGTTATCTATCTGTTATCTATCTGTTTACTCCAAACTAAGGACTTCACTTGAGGCAAATTGTGACAAATGTTCCAATATAGAAGCAAAAATTTATGTATCTTATATGACAATTTATATTAATATGCTAAAAATGTAGCAAAGAAGCAACAAATACACTGTTTCTTCTTATTTTGTTTTCTCAGTTAAGAGGAGGTAGGTAATATAAAACTGGAATGATCTGTTAAGGTGATATTATGAAAAGTCACAAATAGTAATGTGGAAAGTTTCAATATTATGGAAATGTAATGGATGATAGAAGGTAAAGAAGCTTTACAAAGTAATTGACTGCTTGGTTTAAAGGATAATCAGGGTTTACTAGCAGAATTAAGAGTAGAAAGATAATTCTATATGTAATAGCATGATAAAAGCATGAGACATGTTGGAGATTGTCATTGTCTTGCCTAATAAGTATTATGGAAATAAAGGATTTTGGTTGTGGTTTTAAGTAATTTTTGGAATTGGGAAGTGAAGCCCAGAGAAGATATGTCACTTCCAAATATCACACAGCTAGTTATTGAAGAATGAGTAATACAACCTCATGAGTTATGGCCCCAGAGCTTGTTTTCTAATGAATATATGGATTCAGTTCTTAGGAAAGCTAAGTTCTAGAAGTAAAGTAAGGAATTCTATTTGAAATATGTTGATTTTGAGGTACCCATAGAGTACATCCGAGTGAAGCCGTTAACTTATTTGGGATTCTGTACCTGAAATGAAAAATCTAGTTTAAGGCCTAATGATATAGATTTTGAAGTCAGTCAAATGAGAAAGGTAGCTGAGATGTTCTAACGAATGCATACATTCTAAGATAAACCAACAATGCTAAAACAATGAGAAATACCTTTTAAGGAGATACCAGTGAAGGAGAGATAATAAAAAAAGTTCACAGAGCCAGAAAAACTGGAGAGTACATTGTTAGGAATGAAAGGAAAGTAAATGTTTAAAAAGTAGAATTTGTCAAGGTTTAATTGAAACCTTCATAAGCTTTTTACATACAGAGATATATAGTAGTTGCTTTACATTTTTAATAAAATTTTATCATGTTTTCTGATCATATGTTAATAGATGCTGCAAGTGAAATGCTGACCTTCATCTTTATAAGTAATAATAAGGGGCAGGTTTGTAACAATATTTAATAGCTCCTACCTCAATGTTTCATTTGTCCTTTATTTAATATTATTAAACTTTATGAACTCTTCAAAAAATTAAGTAATTAATCTTTATAACATCCCCTGCAGGTAGTTAGATAGCTTCATTATGATAAAAGAAAGAGAACATATATTGGTTAAATGAATATTGCAATATCAGCACCTTAGCATTTTTGATAATCTTTTCAACCCACAAGGATAATTGCATTTTTCTTTTCATAGTCTTCTTTAAATATTAGAATGATCCACATATTCTTACTTTTATTTATTCTCTTTTAAGTAATCTGAATGTTGTAACAGAAATCTACAGGTATAAAGACTTTTATTATCTATTTTAAAATAATTTAAATTGTTGTTAATAACAATTCTTCATTTAAAGTCTTTTGAATTCCTTATTACTTATATATTATCCTAAAATAAAGGGCAAAACATTATAAAATATGTATACTCAAAAAGATTTGTAAAAAGTATTTTTAAATGTACTCTAAAATAATCTATGAATGTCTCTGACTTTCATTTTATTTATTGTAACATCTACTTTATCAATTTTGGAATTTTAGGTCAATTAAAAGACGACAGAATGAGATGGTTGGATGGCATCATCGACTCGATGGACATGGGTTTGGATGGACTCCGGGAGTTGGTGATGGACAGGGAGGCCTGGTGTGCTGTGGTTTATGGGGTCGCAAAGAGTCGGACACAACTGAACGACTGACCTGAAATGAACTGATAGGAAAATCACCTACAGGATTGAGATTACTCATCTGCATTTTGATTCTACTATTTTCTAATACAAGTGAAGGTTTCCCAGGTGTCTTAAGTCATGTTCAACTCTTTATGATCCCATGTACTGTAGCCAGCCAGACTCCTTTGTCCATGGGATTTCTCAGGCAAGAATACTGGAGTGAGTCATCATTTCCTTCTCCAGGGGATCTTCCTGATCCTGGGATCGAACTGGTACATCCTGCTTGGTAGATGGGTTTTTTAGCACTGAGACACATGGGAAGTTCTAAGTAGACTATACACTTTTAAAAACACCTGCCCTTGGCTTCAATGGTATCTTTAACAAAATCTCACCTACAGTTTCCAAGACAAAGTAATTCCAGTGTTACATGCTATAATCTGCAATTTCTGCTTGATACACATTTCAATTATTGGAACAGCTGTCTATCTTGAGCAGTGCACTTTGGTGATTACCCTTTACTCTTGATGAAAGTGAAAGAGGAGAGTGAGAATGTTGGCTTAAAGCTCATCATTCAGAAAACTAAGATCATGGCATCCGGTCCCATCACTTCATGGCAAATAGATGGGAAAACAATGGAAACTGTGGCTGACTTTATTTTGGAGGGCTCCAAAATCACTGCAGATGGTGACTGCAGCCATGAAAAAAGATGCTTACTCCTTGGAAGGAAAGTTATGGCCAACCTAGACAGCATATTAAAAAGCAGTGACATTACTTTATCAACAAAGGTCCATCTAGTCAAGTCTGTGGTTTTTCCAGTAGTCATGTATGGATGTGAGAGTTGGACTATAAAGAAAGCTGAGTGCCAAAGAATTGATGCTTTTGAACTATGGTGTTGGAGAAGACTCTTGAGAGTCCCTTGGACTGCAAGGAGACCCAATCAATCCATCCTAAAGGAGATCAGTCCTGAGTGCTCATCGGAAGGACTGATGTTGAAGCTGAAACTCCAATACTTTGGCCACCTCATGAGAATAGCTGACTCATTGGAAAAGACCTTGATGCTGGGAAGAATTGGGGGCAGGAAGAGAAGGGGACAACACGGATGAGATGGCTGGATGGCATCACCGACTCGATGGACATGAGTTTGGGTAAACTCTGGGAGTTGGTGATGAACAGGGAGGCCTGGTGTGCTGCAGTCCATTGGGTCGCAAAGAGTCGGACATGACTGAGCAACTGAACTGAACTGAACCTTAAAATTGATTACCATTGACTCTAAGTATGTAGAAAAATTTAAATAGTGAAAACAAATCTTTATTTTCACTTAACATGATTAGACCTACTGACATCAAAAAATAGACACATGGCAATAGGATATTTCTATCTACTTCATGCTTCCAATAGTCATGTATGGAGTAAGAGTTGGACTATGAAGAAGGCTGAGTGTCAAGGAAGGGATGCTTTTGAACTGTGGTGTTGGAGAAGACTCCTGAGTGTCCCTTGGACAGCAAGGAGATCAAACCATTAAATCCTAAAGGAAATCAACCCAGAATATTCATTAGAATGACTGATGCTAAAGCTGAAGCTACAATCCTTTGGCCATTTGATGTGAAGAGCCAACTCATTGGAAAAGGCCCCAATTCTGGGAAAGTTTGGGGGCAGGAGGAGAAAGGGGCAACAGAGGATGAAATGGTTGGATGGTATGATTGGCTCAATGGACATGAGTTTGAGCAAGCTCCAAGAGATAGTGAAAGACAGGAAGGCCTTGTGTGCTGCAGTCCATGGGGTCATAAAGTCGGACACGCCTTAGCAATTGAACAGCAACAATCCTTAAACATGGAGCTACATCATTACTTCTTATTTATCAATATAATTTCTCCTCCATCTCTCATTTATTGTGTTAAATTGCTGATCCAAATAAGCCTTGATATTTGTATTCAGACAACCAAAAATTAACTGCAATGTAGATTATTTCATTTAAAAATGTGTTCAAACCTTAGTTGATGAAAGATGCTAATAAACATATTGATAATATATGGTTCATAACATTTCAGAGTCATTGAAAATGACATATTTTACCAAAAAAAATTTTTCAAGAATACTGCAACCTGCAAGATAGGAAACGACATTATCTTGTTTATACACCACCTTGATCAGACTGAAGTCTCATATAACTGCATTTTGGAATTAGAAGACACCCAAAATAAAATGCTTTGTCAATTTCTCTTTAAAACATGCTGGTCTTTTTTTTTTTTAATAAATCTTCATTTATATTATAATCATCTTTAACTTTTTAAAAAATGTTTATTGTATTTCAGCTTTCATCCTTTTGCTTTGGGGTTTCAAATATTAAAAATATAATTGCAATATTAAAATGGAATAATTTCATTCCTACTCTCTCCTGTACTTTGTAACTAACTGATAACAGAGAGTTTGCCATAACCAACTGTACTTCTGCTTTTATGCTAAAGATTTTTTGTTGTTGTTGTTATTTAGGCTATCTTCCTATGATCTTTTTTCCTGTAGTTGCTTCTTTTTATCGCATTATCTAAAATCTCATTTATTTCCTCCCACTGATATTATTAAACTCTCTTCCATTATGTATAGTGATAATAGATGACTGCTTGCTAAGAGACCTTGATCAGTTTCATTTGATAGCTCAAATGTGGAGCAGAACACAATAGGTGCCAAGTTGACCTCACATTCTCTTAGTGCCACAGGACTTGTAAAAGGAGCCACCTAAAACCAATTTAGCCTCTCTCAGCCCATGATCTACCTGAAGAGCCTAAACATTTGTGGCTTATGATTAAAGAATGTATGTTTCTTCTAAAATATGTAGACTTATTAACACTTCCCTATCAAATTAAAGACAATTGCTTTCTTCTTCAGGTCTAATTAAAGAGATGTCAAAGGTACCACTTACAGAACTTGTTATGTGTCCCTCAGAATCTGAAGCTACAATTGATTAAAGTCAAACTGAAGCCTGGGAAACAGGGACCATTTGCTTGAGACAGCTGACCAAAGAGAAACAGATGCCCGGAGAGCACACTGCTCTTCCCCTGATGACAAGGGCAAAAATCCATTCTGCAAGCCATCTCATAAAAGATTTCACCTCAGAACCCTACCTGGGGAGGGTATGAGGGCCCAAAAGAGGGACCTGCCATAGTGAAGTATACATAAGAGTAACTATACTGTGTTCTGTCTTGAAAGATGTGACTCTCAGAACCTAGCAAATGAAAAGGTAAAAATTTCTTGAGAAATATAAAATTCTGGACAATTACTGATGCTGAGAAATGATTTCTAAGAAGTCTGATAAACTCTGAGCACAAGCAAAGCCGTCATGCATCCAGTCCAAAGAACTTCACAGGATGGAAGGAGTGGCAGCTCTCCTTCTGTACGGTCTCCAAAAAGCTGGAGCAAGAGTACAAAAGTATGCTGGCAGCCATGCACAGACTGGTTGATAATGAAACCTCAGAACTGCATTGATACTCTCGAAGTAACTGACATGCACTGTGAGAGGAGCTATTTTCTCCTTGACAGAGGAGTTCACAATTTGGGTATCGAATAAATAAGAAAAGAAAATAATATTGTTTATAATTAATAAATAAATAAATAATAATAAAGTGAAACTCTGGGGGAAACTTTATATTTGGACTTTGCTTAATATCTAATCTCTTTCACGTCTGCTTCTCCTGAAGACATGATACTCTTGCTTTCCAATAAATTCCCCCATTTGTTTATGTTAGCTCAAAGTCAAAGGATTTGTACCTCAGACAAGAACTCTTTTCTCCATAGTGTTAAGCAATATATGGCAGATTGTATAGAAAAATTTTTACCATTAACTAATTGGTTCATAAAAATATTATTCTTATTCAAGTCAATTTAATATTGCTTCTCATAAATGTGTTTCTCTGCTTTGTTTTTAAGGAAAATGTTTATACTGAACAGAAATATACTTTCAATAAACTCTAAGAAAAATATCAAGTACCCTAAAATTTTTAGATTATTGACAGTTTAATTACTGTGTAACAAAACTAATTCAGGTAAACTATCATAAATCAGTAAATTAGATTAAGATTTTAATTCAGCAGTTCAAATGATGAGTGCTACAGTTCTTTCTCTTCCAACATATTTCCCAATATTCCTCTTTTCTGTCTGTTCCTGAGAGACAAATACACTTATCTTCTCCCCTTCCTCTCTGGAGGTTTTCATGGTCAGTTTCCTCCCGGATAAAGCACATCAGCTCCCTTGGGAAAGAGATCTTTGATCCCTAAGTACATCCTAGGCAGAATCTATGCCCTAAGCCACAGGCTGTGTCCTGTAACTTTCCTGCTTAGCCCTAGGGTCTGAAAAAGTTCTAGCCAGGTATGCAGGCTTAAAGAAGACAGTTTCTCTTTTTAAATAATGCTTACAATATATCTTTATCATTTTACACCAATCACTGTAAACTATACAATCATATTTTTTAATCAAGGTACAGAATATACTCCAGTGCAATATGATCTGATGCATGGGTCTCAAGAATGTTACCTTAAAGGGTATTTTCCGAAGATAACTATTTCAAGTTTCACTTAAACTGACTGAACATTTGTCACTGAGAAGCCAGTTGCTGAATCTTAACATGAGAAGTGAAGCGAAGCGAAGTGAAAGTCGCTCAGTTGTGTCTGACTCTTTGCAACCCCATGGACTATATAGTTCATGGAATTTTCTAGGCCAGAATACTGGAGTAGGTAGCCTTTCCCTTATCCAGTGGATTTTTCCAACCCAGGGCTTGAACCCAGGTCTCCAGCATCGCAGGTGGATTCTTTCCCAGCTGAGTCATAAGAAAAGTCCAAGAATACAGGAGTGGGTAGCCTATCTCTTTTCCAGTGGATCTTCCCAACCCAGGAATTGAACCGGGGTCTCTTGCATTGCAGGCAGATTCTTTACCAATTGAGCTATCAGGGAAGCCTAACATGAGATACATGTGTTTTCTGGAACAATTCTGTTGTATTTGTAAATGTTTTATTCAAAGATCACAATTTGGTGTTCATCATTGATATCTCAAGACTGTTCTGATTTCTGGTTCCCCAGTTCAGACTTCCTCAAAAATTTTCCAATGATTTTCTGCTTCACTTCAAAGGTCACAGAAAAATGAAACTTGTAGCTCACCAGTTTCTGAGAGTAAGATTCAGGCATTCAAATTACTTTTGGCAAGAAATTTAAGGGTTCCTTTCTGTGTCCTGAACACTCGCGGGCAAACTGGTATATAATTATAAATTCCCAATGGGAGAGGATTGGGTAATTCTATACTCAAACTATAGTCTAGAAGAAAATTGTAATAATAGCTGGAAGGACTTGTGGAAGTACACGGAGTCATCTTTATACTTAGTGTACCTGGGATGGATTCAGGATCTTCCCTCAGCCTTGCAAGCCCAGAACTCACCCAGAGCTAACTAATTTTGTATCTTTTTGAGAATTATTATTCTCTATAAATATTTAGATTATATAAAATAAAATTAATATATGCTACTCAAAGTTTACTTAAGTATCTTGTACTATATGGTGTCTTACTGCTTTCTGTATGAAACTGAGTTAATAATTAACCTCTAATGTGGCATCTAGTCACCATCATGCTCCTAGGATTCCATTTTATGTTTCCGGCACCATCTTCAGCTCACCATTTCAGCCAAGAGTCAGCTCAGTCTGTCAGCATAAATAAAAACTATAAAGATAACCAATTCTTCTACTATACCAAGAAGACTTCTAAAACAATTTACTAATGTAGTACTTTTAAACTCTGAGTGATGAAGATACAAGGATATTTGTTGTTGTGTTTGGCCTTAATTTCTAATCTAGAGCAAACAATAAAAGTGAATTATTATCAAATTAAGAGCACATGAAACATGATGTCAAATTTTTTTTTACCTAAAATTACTCCATTCAATTGTATATGATTTTTAACACACATACTTTCTATTTCTAGAAATATAAACTGCAGACTGACAGTTTTTAGATCAATACTGGTCCTGAGACCAACTATAAATAGTATTCTCACAAAGGAAGGTTAGAGGTAAATTCAGGGAGGTGAGAACAACTACTAAGCATAACATTTAAGAATTCTAATGTCACCTATTCACAGTAATTTTAAAAATTAAAATGTAATGTTTTGTTTTGCTAGACAGTTTTATCTCATTTTCTTGGATCTACCAAGACTTATTTTATTCAGGAAATGAAGATCATTTAATAGGAAAATTCATTCTTACATTAGAATTAAATAAATTGAAAATAGGCTCATTACATGAGATTTTATTCATTTGTGTACTGGGGTTCAGAAGACTAGGACACGACTGAGTGACTAAGCACAGCACGCATCTTCTCTATGCCTTTGCTTCACTCTGGTCCCTTTGCCTGGAGATCCTTTTCATCAAATGATAATTTTCCAGCAACTATAAAACCTGATAAACCTACAATATCCAGTTCAATTGCTAACGTCTTCATAAATCTATCCCAGATTCCAATAGCTGGAAAAATCTTTCTCTATTTCTAAATCTCCTTCCCAGTCTTATTCTGTGGTATACAACTTACAATGAGCCAAGTGTGTGATGAATTTTATTTCTAAAAAACCGTGCCATCCAAGGGAAGTTGGTAACTTATTCAGGTTTCTATTCATAAAGCCTTTGACAGTGTGGATCACAATAAAATGTGGAAAATTCTTAAAGAGATGGGAATACCAGACAACCTGACCGGCCTCCTAAGAAATCTGTATGCAGGTCAAGAAGCAACAGTTTGGACCAGATATGGAACAACAGACTGGTTCCAAATCAGAAAAGGAGTACATCAGGCTGTATATTGTCACCCTGCTTATTTAACTTATATGCAGAGTACATTGTGCAAAATGCTGGTCTGGATGAAGCACAAGCTGGAATCAAGTTTGCTGGGAGAAATATCAATAACCTCAGATACGCAGATGACACCACCCTTATGGCAGAAAGTGAAGAAGAATTAAAGAGCCTCTTGATGAAAGTGAAAGAGGAGAGTGAAAAAGCTGGCTTAAAACTCAACATTCAGAAAACTAAGATCATGGCATCTGGTCCTCACTTCATGACAAATAGATGGGGAAATAATGATAACAGTGAGAGACTTTATTTTGGGGGGCACAAAAATCACTGCAGATGGTGACTGCAGCCATGAAATTAAAAGATGCTCCTTGGAAGAAAAGCTATGACCAACCTAGACAGCATATTAAAAAGCAGAGACATTACTTTGCCAACAAAGGTCCATCTAGTCAAAGCTATGGTTTTTCCAGTAGTCATGTATGGATGTGGGAGTTGGACTATAAAGAAAGCTGAGTGCCGAAGAACAGATGCTTTTGAACTATGGTGTTAGAGAAGACTCTTGAGAGATCCAACCAGTCCATCCTAAAGGAAATCAGTCCTTGGTGTTCATTGGAAGGACTGATGTTGAAGCTGAAACTCCAATATTTTGACTACCTGATGCGAAGAACTGACTCATTTGAACAGACCCTGATGCTGGGAAAGATTGAGGATGGGAGGAGAAGAGGACAACAGAGGATGAGATGGTTGGATGGCATCACCAACTTGATGGACATGAGTTTGAGTAAGCTCCGGGAGTTGGTGATGGACAGGGAAGCCTGGAGTGCTGCATCCATGGGGTTGCCAAGAGTTGGACATGACTGAGCAACTGAACTGAACTGAACTGATTCATTGTAATATTTTTTTCCTTACAACCTCCTATTTTTTTATTCTCTATACTTCTCATATATTCTAATTTAATGTTTGAATTTTTAATCTGTGTCCTGAAATAAACTGTAAACATTGTGACATCAAGAACCTTTTCTACCTTTTTAGCATTCTACTACCTGCAAGTGCAATAACAATAATAAAAGCTATGTGTTAGACATTATTCTAGACCATTTAGTCCACCAATACAATGAAGAATCTATAATTTTATCTCCATTTACTCATGAGGAACTAAAACACCACTTTCATTAACTTACTCAAGGTATGGCAGTTACTTTTAAGAGGCTGGTAGTCAGAGGTATGTTTTCAGAGAATGTAAAATTAAACCTGTATCTATTCACCTCTCATGTCATGCATATAATAGATGATTAATACATATTTATGAATAATGAATCATTTATGGAAAATTACTGATTATCCTCTAGTTAAGATAATCTGTATTTCCAAAGGCACAAATGTTGTTTTTCAAATAACAAATCGCAAGTATGCTATTTTGTAAAAATTTAACATATTTTCAGAAAAACAAATCAATTATTACTAATATAGATTTAATATATTTAGGAAGTAACATATTTTTGGTTCACAAAGGACTAGAAGGTAAAAGAAAAGCAGCTTATCAATTTGTAGTAAAGTAGTACCAATATAATAATACTTTTAAAATGGATTTCTGTTGGCCATTTCATTGAATAGATCAGTTAAGTTGTCATTGTTATGTAAAGCTCAGCTAAGCAAAACTTTTAAAAAATAGTAACTGTAAGACAAAATTACAGTTTGAAACCCTTTGACATGTATAAAAATTAGTATAATAAAAAGGCAGTTAATAAGTTGTTTATGAACAGAATACCACTTACTGAAAGCTTTAAAGAGAATTTTTATAAAGACCCTAAGTATGCTTTGATTCAGTGCACCATTCAGTGTCTCTGAAATAGGAAATAGTTTTTTTAACCAATAAATGTGTGCCAACTGCTATCAATATGCTTAAGCAAAAAAAAAGAAAAACAATAACAACAACAACAACATTGCTTTTTTTCTGATAGCAACTAACCAGGAATAATAGATAGCCCAAATGTCATACAAAAAGGGTGCAGATAGAGTTTCTAGAAAGAATAATGGACTTAAATTCCAGAGAGGCTCACTGTCAATTCAGGTTCGGACTAGGGTCATTTATATATTTCCAGAGAGAAAGGCAGGTGAGTCGTGAACAATTGAAAAGGATGCGATATTATCAATAATATGAATTAATATGAGTGAGATTAATGCTGAAAAGATCATCAGTAGTTTCTGCCCCATTCAGAATGGTGAGGACTGGATTTTACTCAGGAAATCAAAAGGCAAACAGGACAAAAATAATGGCTATTTAGGAGAAAAAGGGAGGCAATAGGTCAAATTATCCAATATAAGTATAATCTTATATGAGACTAAACATGACAGGGGAAAATTTTGAAGATAATATATGTAGAATCATATAGCTCTTCTCCTAAGGTTATCAAGACAACACTCACTCACTGCCATTCACACACACATACACACACACAGTTAAATATTCTATTTTTTTCAGTTGTTCTTTAGAATATTTATTCAAAATTAGAAAACATAATAATCAGGAAAGCAAACAGTAGAACCTAATCTTGAAAATTAGGCAATTATTATTTCATTCTTACTGACTTATAATGAGACATCTTTTAATATAGCTCTTAAGGGATTTTATTTGCATGAAAGGACTGCACTGCACAATGAAATTTTTTGTCTCAACTTCATCTAACTCTTCCAGTCCTGGAAAAGTTCTGGAGTTTAGATGGCTTCTTCATGTGCCTTCAATTTATCTTAAGAATTAATTTAATAAATTTAAGCACACTTAAATATCTGCACAGAAAACAGTTGCTAAAGGTATTTTACAAGGAAGTTTGACCAAAAACCAGCAGTTCAATAACCTAGCAAAACAGTAGATGCTTTACTTTCAAGATTGTATCTCAGTCTTCTGATTAAAAAAAAAACAAAAACACGCAGACTACAATGAAATTGATTGCTTTTATTACTGTAGGATTAGAGAAAGTGCTCTTTTTTTCCTGCCCCCAGCACTGTCGTCTCCTTGAACTATATAGACGTGCTTGTGGAATAGAATTATAGTCCTCTAACTTGGAGACAGCTAGTCATAAATTATTAGATCATTATTAGAAAGTCAGTCTGGATCAACCCATGTCAAAGGAGATGGAGTAGCTGTCAAGATGCTGCACTAAGAAGAGCTATCAGGGACAACAAAGAATTTGTTTACTGTTAGACAGAAATTGACATGTTTACCCTGATAATTACTTGTTAGAATTAATTATAGCAGACATATCAAATAAACAGGGAATGAGCTTTTCAAGTACATTAAATATAGGTTAGCAATATTATAAATGTAATGAAATAAATTTGTTATTGGCCAATTAAAAGGTTTCCCAATGATTATTCTAACAAGGTAGGTTATAAAAATAGTCATAAGCTCATAAATGTAATTCAGTTGTTCAGTGGTGATAGAGTTGTTCAAAAATGCAAAGCTATTTAAAAAGAATTCCAAATGAAATAATTTAAAAATCTGAGAGAAAAATATGCATATATATGATACTAAGCAATACTGAAGAAACTGATTCTTGAAAGGATGAATAGAATTTATAAATGACACTGTCAGCTGACAAAGAATTCAAATGACAGTAATAATAGAATAGAATGAAAGCTAAATCTTCAATAAGACAAACAGGTTTGTATTAAATACTTCATTGCAAAAAATTTTGGTGATAGTTTTCCAAGTCAACTTGGATCCCTATAGTGCAAAAATTATACATACATATATAAAAGTAATAGCAAAAGACACTGAAAGATATCATAAACTAAAAAATAACATATCAAGGAAAGCTTAAACAGAAAAATCTGCATAATTTTGATCAGGATTGCTAAAACAATAAATTTGTGAAATAAGTGTCTGAAACTTTTAAAGATGAAATACCACAGCTATTGTGTTGATTAGGTTTATTTTATGATTATTATTACTCTTTTTAAATGTTCCGAGACTTTGATATTGAAGCAAATCCTTTAACTTTAGCCTGGTCAATATACCATCGGACATATTTTACTTCCTGGATCAAAGTAATATGGTTTTAACTTTTTAGAACTGACAATTTCTATTCCTCCAAAGAAAAATTTTAAAACAATGGAAAATAAATGGCAAGCTCAGTTATATTAATAAAAGATAAATTTCTGCAAAACTTCTATAATTTCATTAGTTTATTCATCAAAACATCTTTTTAAAAACATCTAAAAATCAGATGGTGAATTGCTAGGGGCTATAGTGATGAACAATACTGACAGGTTCTTAGGGCACTTTACTGAATGTAGAACTAAAATGGAAGTGAAGGTGGCCCAGATGATGAGATGTGCATGAGCCAGGACAGAAAATTACAGTGGAAAAATGATGAATAAATAAGATATTACTGCATAATGAAGTTGAGCCTGGTCATACAACCTTAAGGAAATGAAAATGTATTCCAAAGAAATTGACATCATGTAGTTCAAAAAATCATGGTAGTATTTTGAAAAAAATCATATAGTCTTTATTTTTATTAATTTTTATAGCAACAAACTAAGTAATATAGATAAAGCGTGAAAGATGTTACCAATGGTCTGTATTATTATAGGCAAATTGATGACAGCTAATCCTCTATGGTCTAGAAATTTATAAGCATTTCCAAATTATTCATTCCCACAATGATGGAGCTAATAATGAATAAATAAAAACAGACTTAGTGGACTTTGGAGTAAACTGCAAATAGTAAACGATACTGCTAATAAAAGTAAAAATATTAATATAAATAAAATAATAAAAGTAAATGTTACTAGCTGTATGCCATTAAGTACTATATTAAATCACTATAACCTAGAGTATTTCTTATCTAAATTAATTATTCTTTAAATAAGATATTTAGGAAGCTGGATTTACATCTGGATTTTCACAGGAGCAGTAGGTAAGGGAGGGAGTTTTAAAGAAATAACTTATTGATGTTCACCTTACAAATATATTCCATTTTTAAAACAGATATACTTGAGAATGTGCCAACATTTCATGTAGCTCTCAGACTAGTTCTCTTTTTCATCTTTTCACAAGCTGCCTTCTCTCACTACTACTAAAGAACGTAGTTACTAGAACACTTCTGAATCTTAGATGAATACATTGCCTCAAGGTGTGAAAACATCCAGATGCTTATCAGAGGAATATTCTGAAAAAATTAACTTTTTCATCCCTTTATTGTCAAAGAATGACTGACATCGAAGGGTGAAGTCATTTGAAACAAAAACAAACAGATCATCCCAAGAAACAGTGCAAGTAGAGGTGCCTCAGTCACTCTCATCTTAGAGTTCAGAAGATAGAGGTGGGGGTGTGAGTGGGATGCATATTAACATGCTAATTTGAACTGAAAACCAAAGTCAGTCTTTCATTTCTAAGCAGATGATTTGATTGACAGATTTGATAATAAAAACTGACCTTTTCTGGTCATTCCCCACAAACTGAATGAATTAAATTTACAGCTTCAAAGTCTCACAAAAGTTTATTAAAACAGGTGGTTTATTGCCCAAAAATACTGCATTTTTCAGGTGTATTGTAATTAACAACATTTCAGTCTTTCAACCTTTTCTGTTGACTTGGGGATAAAGTAAGGTCTTCTAAATAAAATACTTAGAAAGAAAATTAACATTCATTTTATTAGTACATAGATTGTGCGCACGGTGTATGTATATACAGATATTATTCATTTCAGTAAAGCCTGAAAAGAAACATTAGATTTTTGTCCTATGAAGAAAGTAATATAGTCCACCTTTATTAAACATTTTCCTTAGAAAGAATAAATAACCTTAAAAAGCTGAGAAGATAAGGGGGATAAGGTCAGGAAGGTGGTGAATTATAAACTTTATAAATATATAGTAATATAATATCCCTTATTTTGATTAAAATTATTCAGCATCTTTATCACATCATCTACAACAAAGAGTTGTATTATGCTTTAAAATATTCTTCTCACTCAAAGCCGGTGCACTGGGACAACCCTGAGGGATGGGATGGGTAGGGAGATGGGAGGGGTTTCAGGATGGGGAACAAATGGACACCCATGGCTGATTCATGTCAGTGTATGGCAAAAACCACAACAGTATTGTAAAGTAATTAGCCTCCAATTAAAATAAATTAATTAATTAAAAAAATATTCTCCTCAGAGTCTTTGGCTTATCATTTGTTTTGAACTTCATATTATCTGGGTCCAGCTTCCACATGCTTATTATACATTCCTTGGTTTGGCACAAAGGTTGTTATATCACAGTATTTTGAAACTCAGTGAACTTTACAGTTTTGAAAGATGTTTCATATATATGTAATAAACATGTATCACTGTTTTAAGAAAGAAAAAATCCTGCCACAAACTTAACAGCTGAAAACCACAGCCATTCTAATTTATCTCACAGATTTTGTAAGCCATAAATTTGGGGAGAGCTGAGCTGTGAGATTATTCTGTTCCTCATGTCAGGGGCTAAAATCTCTCCTGGGTACCTAGCTGCTGGATGGACTGGTCTGAACAAACCAAGAGGTATCGTATGTCTGGAGATGGATAGAAGGCTGTGCTTAGCTGATACGTTAACTAGCATGCTGCCTTAAGATAAAGGGGCTTTGTATATGACAGCCAATTGTCCCCAGAGTGAGAGTCCCAAGTAAATCAGGTGGAAGCTATTTGGCCTTTTATGACCTAACCCCAGAAGTAATACAGCATACACTACTTGTTGAAGCATTCATGAACTCTCCTAGCTTTGAGAAAAGATCTAGATGGGAAGAATGGTAGAATATCTTTTTAAAAACAGTATTTTTGGTGAAAATTATATGAAGTTCAATGATCTTTTTCAATTCAGATTCTTTCTCCTGTTCAAACTGAATACAAATAAAACTAATACTTATATTATGTAAAAGCTCAATTACTATGTCTTGTTAAAATTCTATAAAATTATTTCTTCCAAATATCAACCGTACTTTTATTGACATACAAACACAGAGAGATATCTATAATTATATTTATCCAAATCAGAAGATATACTTCTGTAGATAAGCTTAATCCATTGCAATAAAATAATATACATTAATATCCTCTTTGTCCATCTGTATGTGTCTATCGGGATCCTTATATATACCTATATTGTGTTAGGTGCCTCAGGGCATATACAAAGGTAGATCCCTTTATGAAATCATTTATAGATGACTTATGCAACCTATATTTAAACTCCTATCTAAAAAACACTGATCTGTAAATCTAGAGAAGGAATTATGTTATGGAGAAGAAATAATAGGTAAGCTCTATCTTATATTAGGATCACTGAATTCTTCCCACTTAAAAATGTGGGCTTTTGTTTGTTTGAGGCAATAGAACCTTTCACCCCCAAATTAGAACAGAATGTAAAACAGTATATATTAAAGGAGGAAAATAATTATTTTATAATAATTTACACTCATGCTAAATCATTTTTTGAAAAGATTTTCAGAGAATCTGAGGAAGAGATTTCTTACAAGGAGGAAAAGTGTGTAGAAAGGAGAGGTGAGGAGGCTCTCAGACGACTCTTTGAGAACTAACAATTTTGCCCAGAGCCAGCACTGAACAAGAAAACAAGTAATGAGCTGCTAATTTTATGTTTCAGGCAAAAGTTACAAAAGGAGCTTTTGAAGGAGGAAATCAATGAGAAATCAAATCATCAGGGAAAATTAGCTCTATCACATAAACACCTTCCAGCATTGCCTCAAAAATTACAAGACAGGTCAAGATGAACAAAATTGTTTGATTTGTGTAAAAAGGAAGGTTTCTAGAAAATGTACATCATCAAAAACTATGAATTAGAACAACAAAATAATTTTTTCATGTTTACCCTACTGTAGGATACACATGAATATTTTTTCATGTTTATCCTTTAATAGTCTGCGTCTTGCAAATAAGAAAAACCTACATTTTCTAGATTGTCAGATCTCCCAGGAAGTATTTTAATATTTTGATTAATAAACTAAAGAAAAAGTTCATGATTCATCATTTGTCCCTAGACAAAAAAGTAATCAATGCAATTTGTAGAGAAAGACATAGTCACTATACAATCATTTAATATTTTAAAAATTTACTTAATAATGCTATTAATTTTAAACTCTGGGCAAATTTTTACCTTATATATGTATATATTCATATAAAACATTACTGAAATGCAGAATCTCAACTGTATCCCAGCTCCTTATTTTATGGAACATTAAATTACATATAGATATAACTGCCACAATGTAGTGGAGATTTCAGAATTTAATCACAATTCTGCCCTATAATATACACAAGTTCAGGGAAGAATGTATGTCTACACTTTAGTGTCAAATATGTGTATATATCACATCATAACTATATATGCAAGATTGTATTTGTTTTATAATTTTGTAGAGAAATTATAAAACAGGCAGAGTCACTTGTCATTTGGTCACATAGTTTCTATCTCACTTTTTACAAAGAGATTAGAATTGATCATTAATCATGTGCATTTAGAAAGAATGTGACTTTAAAATGTTCATGTCCTCTGATCCATCACATTTCCTTATTGGATTTATTCTAAAACACAAACTCATTGAAAAGATTTTCATTCACACATTATATCTAATAGTATAAAGATTAACTCCAATAACCACCAAATGCTTAGTGTTGTGCCCATTGAAATACTGAAAGAATATTTTAAAGCAAAACTTCTAGAATATATTGTGTGTTTAGTCACAGTCATGTCTGATTCTTTGCGACCCCATGGACTGTAGCCCGCCAGATTCCTCTGTCCATGGGGAGTCTCCAGGCAAGAATACTGGAGCGGGTTGCCCTGCCCTTCTCCAGGGTATCTTTCCAACCAAGGGCTCAAATCCAGGTATCCCGCATTGCAGGCATATTCTTTAATGTCTGAGCCAATAGGGAAGCCCATAGAATAGAATACTAAACAAAAAATAATACAAATGAATATAAAAATATAGATGTAGATAATGGTACCCTTTTATATAAGTTTTCATCACAAACATATACTGAGCACTTTATATTGTTCTGGCTGTATGAAATGCCTTCAAGAAACAAACAAAAATCTCTGCCCTGGTGGAACACATAAATCATAAACAATACAAAAATATTATACATAAAACAATACATAAACATTACATAAATCATAAACAATACATAAATTTCTCATTGTCTTAGAAAGTCACAAGTGCAGTGAGGGAAAAAGAAAAAAAAAAAAATAGAGTAGAAAGGGACTCTGAAAAGGGTGCAGTTTTAATCACTGCAGTTTTAAAATTTATCACTGTTGTCCACAATGAGAAGGTGATATTAAAGCAAAAGCCTTTATCAAATGAGGGTGCTGAATGGCCTACTGGGAGAAGTGGGTGGAGGTATAGCTATAGAATAGGCTTGGTTGTCTGGCCTGTTTGAGGAGTAATCAATGAAGCCAATGAGAACAGTAAAGGGACAAGAATAATCAGTAGAAAAACATAAGTTAGCGGTATAGTAGGGGACCAGATCATACCAGTCTTCTATCCTATTCTGAGTAAGATGGAGAACTTTGTCAAAGATTGAAACTGAAGAGTGATCTGATCTCATCCTTTGAACAGGGCCAAACTAACCTAGGTGATTCCATTCATTGGTCTGCAGCCAGCTCCTCGCACAGCTAAGATGATGGAGGTGGTGGCATTGCTCAGCCTAAGTGAGTATCTGTATTCCTCATGGTATCTAATCCTCTAGGAGGCTCTCCTGTTTGTTCACATGTCATTCTATGGTCCCAAGAAGCAAAAGGAAGTCCCAAGGGCTCTTCAGGCCAGGTTCAGAACTCACATAACTTCATTTCTACTACACTATGGGTCAAATCATATTTTTGATAGTACAAAGCCAAATCCAGTCCAAGGGGTGACTCTACCTCTTGTTGAGATGGGGTACAAAATGTTGTGACAACAGTTGTAACCTAGCCTTCTGTCCTCTGATCACAACTACTTAACCTGCCCCACAAGAAAAATATATTCACCTTTATTTCAAGACCCTAAAAATCTCATTTGATTATAGCAAATAGGTTTCAAATCTAGGATCTTGTGATCTAAAATGGATCCAGTTTCAGTTTTCTCTCCTCTTTATCTAGAAACATATAAATTTAAAAAAATCTGGCTCTGTCACATCTAAAGATAATGTTACTACAAAGAACAATAACTGCTATAGGCATTACATTAATTTTTACTGAATTTAAACTGAGACTTCACTTGTAAATAATGTCTCAGTTGGATATACTGTGTGCGTGGATATTTATACATATATGTGTGGGTTTATGTGTGTGTGTGTGTGTGTGTGTGTGTGTATATATGAATAAATGAATTTGTAGGATAGATATTGAGTATGGAGCCTTGGGCATAGGGAGAAGCATTTGTAAAGCACTAGAGGTGAGAGTTTAATGTGCTAGAATCATGTAAAGGGAAAGTAGCAAGAAATGAAAGGAAGTGTGAGATTACTACTAGATCAAAAGCCTTGGGAAGCAGTTGCATAGAGGGTAATTTAAGATGTTGATCACAAAACTGACATGAGGAGAGTTGTGCCTAAGAAGATATTTATAGTAATTGCAAAAATACATGAAGATTTGCAAGTTAAGAGGCAAAAAGTAGTAAGAAGTCTTTTGTAATAAATAACCTAAACCAAGGTTTATATGATTAAGCTAAACTAAGAAAGTGGTAATAAGAATGAAGTGTAAGTGGATATAATTAAAGACATGTTTGGTGGAAGACTGATACAAACTGATGGATGAGGATGTAGATGAAGTTGAATATGCAGATTTTTATTTTTCAATTTTTTAACTTGAATAAAATTAGAAGTATTGGTCTCTGAGGCAGGAGTACATGAGAAGTATTACTTTAGTATAAGAGTAACAAATTTAATAGAGAGCTCTTAAGAAAATTGGAAATATTAAAGGAACATTCTATCCAAAGATGGGCACAATAAAGGATAGAAACAGTAAGATCTAATAGAAGCTGAAGAGATCAAAAAGAGATGGAAAGAACACACAGAAGAACTGTACAAAAAAGATCTTAATGACCAAGATGACTATTAAGGTGTGGTCACTCACCCAGAACCAGACATTCTGGAATGTGAAGTCAAGTGGGCCTTAGGAAGCACTGCTGTCAATAGTTAGTGGAGGTGATGGAATTCCAGGAGAGCTATTTAAAATCCTAAAAAATGATGCTATAAAAGTGCTGCATTCAATCTGTCAGCAAATTTGGAAAACTCAGCAGTGGCCACAGGACTGGAAAAGGTCAATCCTCATTCCAATTCCCAAGAAGGGCAGTACTAAAGAATGTTCACACCACTGGACAATTGCACTCATCTCCCATGCTAGTAAGGTTATGCTCAATATTTTGCATGCTAAGCTTCAGCAATACATGAACTGAGAACTTCCAGATGTCCAAGCTGGGTTTAGAAAAGGCAGAGGAACCAGAGATCAAATTGCCAACATTCCCTGGATCATAGAGAGAGCAAAGTAATTCCAGAAAAATATCTACCTCTGTTTCATTGACTACACTAAAGCCTTTGACTGTGTGTATCATAACAAACGGTGGAAAACCCTTAAAGTGATAGGAATACCAGACCATCTTACCTGTCTCCTGAGAAACCTGTATACCGGTCAAGAGTCAGAACCTTGTATGGAACAACTGACTGGTTCAGGATTGAGGAAGGAGTATGACAAGGTTGTTTATTGTCATCCTGTTTATTTAACTTATATGCAAAGCACATCATGAGAAATGCCAGGCTAGATGAGTTACAGGCTGGAATCATGACCACTGGGAGATTTATCAACAACCTTAAATATGCAGATGATACCACTCTAATGGCAGAAAGTAAAGAGGAACTAAAGAATCTCTTGATGAGGGTGAAGGAGAAGAGTGAAAAATCCAGCTAAAACTCAATATTAAGAAAAGCTAAGATCATAGCATCTGGACCCATCACTTCATGGCAAATAGAAATGGAAAACACGGAAGCAGTGACAGATTTCCTCTTCTTGGGCTCTAAAATCACTGCGGATGGTGACTGAAACCAAGAAATTAGAAGACAACTGTTTCTTGACAAGAAAGCTATGACAAACCTAGACAGTGTGTTAAAAAGCAGAGGCGTCATTTTGCCAACAAAGGTCCATATAGTCAAGGCTACAGTCTTTCCAGTAGTCACATACAGTTGAGAGAGCTAGACTATAAAGAATGCAGAGCACCAAAGAATTGATGCTTTCAAGCTGTGGTACTGGAGAAGGCTCTTGAGAGTCTCTTGGACCACAAGGAGATCAAAGCAGTCGATCTTAAAGGAAATCAGCCCTGAATACTCATAGGAAGGGCTGCTGCTGAAGTTTCAATACTTTGGCCACCTGATATGAACAGCCAATTCATTGGAAAAGACCTCGATGCTGGGAAAGACTGAATGAAGGAGAAGAGGGTGACAGAGAATGAGATGGTTGAATGGAATCACTGATGAAATGGATATGAACTTGGGCAAACTCCAGGAGATGATGAGGGACTGGATGGCCTGGCTTGCAACAGTCCATGGGGTTGTGAAGAATTGGGCACAACCTGGCAAGTGAATAACATGTCAGGTTAAAGTTGAACTTTAAGATGCTTTAAGATGCATCTGGGATGTAATCAAATCTCTAACAGGAGTTCTAAGACTATATCTCCGGTTTAGGAATGTCTTCTGGAATCAGAAATTAGGTGAACATAATGAAACTTATATATATCTCAAATACATAAGTTCAGGTGAACATATATATATATATATATATATATATATATATATATATATATATATAGAGAGAGAGAGAGAGAGAGAGAGAGAGAGAGGGAGAGAGAGAGAGAGAGAGAGGTTAACAAACTTTGAAGTCTGCTCATATTTAAAGGTATGGGAAAGGAGAAAGGAATAATGATGCTATAAAGAAGCAACTACAATTGTTGAAGTTAAATTGCAACTTATGAATCTTGTCATATATCACACAACTAGTAAATAGGGGTATGATTAAAATACAGACCCACCTGATTTCAAGGCTCATCCTCTTTACAAATCACAATGTGGACTTTTATAAGTAATATCCTTTACAGAACAAGAAACTGGAAGATAATTTGACTACTAATTGAATACCCTGGTGAGATTGTGCTTTTATCTTTACTTAAGACTATTTAAAATACTTGGGAAAATAGTGTAGGGCATCAGTCCTTGCCAAGATCCTATAAAATAATTCAACTGCTAAGAACTACTCATATATAAAATACTTTTGTTACCAACTGTCTGAAAATCTAAACAATTCTAAAATTTTTGTACTTAGTATTAGATATTAATAAAATAGTTTCTTAATAGGCCATTCGCTACACATACATACACACATATATTCACACATAAACACCCCCCCCACCACACACAGAATTTCTACTTCAAAGAGCCTGAGTGTAAATACCCACTATCTGAAAAGAAACTTGTCGTTGACAAAATGGCTGCAAATAATTGAAGCATGCATTGTGTAGTCTTTAATGAGCTTATTTTCAGGATCCTGGTACATATGTTCAGCTTTTAAATTTAAGTAAGCCCTTTAATTTTTTTAATGTGATTTTGCTAAACTTTTCTTTGTTCTTTACCAAAACCACTGATTTTCTCACTGCTTTTATTCTTGTTATTGTTGTTAAAACAATGCTTATTGTGAAATATTCAAGTAGTAGAATGTGTTGGATTAAAAATGGCTGTAAATTTGTTTCTGCTCTTCTCATCAAGAAATCAGGATTAAGCTAAGTATCAGAAATGTTTGTTTCAATACACTTCTCTTTCCTTTTCTATTTCATAAACATTTTTCTCATTTTTAAAACATCAACATACAAGGAAAAATAAAGTAGCTGTTAATCAAACACCTTAGGGTGGATTTCTACACGTAAGTCAAAGAAATGATCAAGATGGTAGAGTGGCCAATGATGTACATTTGGGAACTGTATTTTAATACCTTTGATGGGAGTTCTCTCATAACATTGGCGCTATATCTCACAGACTCTATTTCTCCCAATTCAGTCTACAAACTGAGGGTTTAGTATGGCCATCTGCAACCTGACTAGGGCAGTTAACTCTTACAAAGAGGTTTCCATACCTGACTAAATATTGAAACACTTGGGTAATTTAAAATACACTTGCCAGGGTTTTATCCCTAGAAATATGGATTAATTGCTCTGTGGCTGTATATATGCATTAATACTTTTTTTCCCCAAAAGTATTCAGGTGGTTTTAAGATGAAGTCATAATTGAGAACCAGCATCTTACCTGATCTATGGTAAGTTTTACATAGCATTACTTTTATGTTTAAAAAGAAGTATTTGCCAGTAGGTTATATTAAAAAAAACTTATTTTATGCTGCTCCTGTAAATTTAGTAACAAAATAATTTAGTTTCTGTAGACAAGGACTTAGAAAATATCTCTTGAGCAACTGTAAAATAACAAAATTATTTCAATCAAAGGGCACTTCATAAAAATTATCCATTAAATTGCCTTAATGCCTTTAATTTCATTTTTAAAACTAATCATGCACTCTCTGAAATAAAACTAAGGAATGTCACCTCAGTCTAAACATTGGCTGAGAGCAATAAAGAAAAATGCCACCTTCCATAATTCAGATTCACCAAATATCCTAGGTTTTGTTAACAGAAGGTTTGTTCCTGTGTTTACCATGATTTTTTTTTTTTTAACTTCAAACTAAAAAGAACAAAAGTCTTTTAGTATTTAAATCTCAGAAATTGGCTGGTAGAAATAAATTCCTCTGATTGGCCTATCTGAAAGTACTTTTAGGCAAAGTCTTCTGAAGTTAAATTTGCCACAATTTGCTGAACATATATGTGTAAGAAAGAAAGGCCATTTCCTTGCAAGTTTCCATTTCCCTTGTGGAATCCTTAAAGATTCACAAGGGACAGATATCAGACCAAGGGCAGGAGGATCTTCCAAACACAGTTTGACTGTAAAGAACATCTGATATATTTTCACAACGTATATTCACAGCATAAGATGGAAAGGAAAAACCCAAACGAACTTTTCAGCCAACACACAACACAACAAAAAGAGAAGCAAGACTTATCTAGGAAACTCTTAGATTGATTGGCATTTAGGTAGTGTTCTGCAGATTTTTCATGACACTTTGGCTATGTGACACTATCAGTACACTACAATTTAAGAGACTTGAGGTCAGGAATGATATTTTACTTTTTGTCTCATGGGGGTTTGGCCCTTGACAAATTTATGTAACCAGCAAGTGACTAGAATAACAGCACTTCTTGACATTCACTATATTAATAACAGAAGATATGAATTAATGCTTTAGAGTAGTGATATTTGTTGTTATTTTAAATGTATGTGGATCAGAAATATTATAAATAGAATCAGTTGACTTACTTCAATAGAGCATAATGACAAATGGCAACAATCATGCTGGAATTCAACATCAACAACAAATAATTACACATTGAATGAACCTGACAGAAGACCTTTAAAATGTTGTCAAACTCTGTTTGGATAAACTGAATGTTTACAACAAGCCTAATGATTTCATCAGTCTTAATTATAATTGTGGTTTAGTAAAAAGCTCACATTCACTAAAAGTAATGAAGAATGTGTCAAATGTTTGAAGAGAAACAATTAACCACTGCCCAAATGGTTATTGTTTTGCAAATAATCAGAAACTGGGGACAATGATGGTAATTACAAGAGAAGGTCTATTGTCTATAAAATACCACAGTGTTTCCCATACCCAGCAGCTTGGTGTGATGAATTCTTAAGACTTATACCCTACTTCTGCCTCTTTCTATGAAATTTTATGCAAGATTTTCCTGAAAATACATTTTTTTTTTTAAATTTCAAGATGACAAAAACAAAAAAGCAACTGTTGTTAAATTATCTATTTGTGTCATGTTGCTTAAAATACATGTAAGATGATTTGAGCAAAATCTGTTTAAAAGGAAGTTCAAGTTTTTACATAAAAGTTTCCAACGTTAAAATTAGTAAAAAAAAAAAGATTATCAAGCTTTAAGATTTGATATTATTTTGAATGTCCATGGACTATTTGACTGTATTCAAAATATGATGCAAGCATAATAATATTTACATAGATATATAAATGACTAAATATCATTGAGTCTATAATTCCTTGTATCTCAGAGTAATTTGCATTTCCTGTAAACCTTTCTATCTTTGGATGGGGTATTCATTAAACATTTTAAATACAGGCAGAATTCCATTATGTTAATCTTATATACTTTGTGAAGAAAAGATATTTTTTTTGGACATTTAGTTTGCTTCCAACATTTTAATAATGGCACTGAGACCAAAAACATTTTGTCTAATTTCTAATTTACTTTAAAATTTCTTCTTGAGAATTACTTTTCTGGGTGAATGTTTCTAAAGGGACATGCAGTTTTAAAGTATGTAGATTTTTTGATTAACTCTAGAAAGAAAAGCACAAACATTTTTAAGTATGTGCTGTGCTTAGTTGCTCAGTCGTGTCCAACACTTTGTGACCCCCTGGACTGTAGCCCTTCAGGCTCCTCTGTTCATGGGGACTCTCCAGGTAAGAATACTGGAGTGGGTTGCTCTACCCTCCTCCAGGGGATCTTCCCAGTTCAGGGACTGAACCCAGATCTCCCACATTGCAGACAGATTCTTTACCATCTGAGCCACCAGGGAAGTCCAATTTTAAGTATAAGAGGCATATAAATTGCATGAACCCCCAAAGCCACTATGTAGTGTTTACATTTTATTTTCCTTTGCAGCTTAATAGGATTATAATTCTACCTTAAAATTGTTTTAATTTACATCTATTTAATTGCTACTGAGACTATACGTATTTCTGTAAAATACCATGCTGCCTATTATTCTTGATGTAGTAAATGTTGTAAATTCTGAGGATTAATTACAAATATAGATTGTTATATGGATTTGCTACTATTTTTACACCTTGATGCTTATATTTTATGTATATTTACTGATTCTATCAGTTAATAAATTTGTAGAAGACTTTTATTTCAAGGTAGAAATATGAGCCTTAGCATCTAACTTATAATACCTCCCAAATCCTCACTGAAAACGAGCTAAGAAATGAGCTTTTTCACATATAACAGTGCTGGAAAACGGGGAAGGGTGCCATCAATTAGCAAAAATCTATGAGCAATTTTAATAACACATGGAGTATATAAGATTAAAAAGTTATGAACAGCTCTTTTCTCAATTCAAGCAAACAAGTAACCCCATGAAACTGAAAAAAGCACAACAGCTTTCTGAATTTTGTGTTTATTCTGCTTAGTGTTCACTTAGTACCCTGAAGCTGCAAATTTCTGTCTTTTACTAAATTGAGAGTTGGACCAGATAGAAGGCTGAGTGCCGAAAAATTAACGCTTTCAAAATTGTGGTGCCGGAGAAGACTCTTGAGAGGCCTGCTAGAAGATCAAATCAGTTAATCCTAAAGGAAATCAACCCTGAATATTCATTGGAAGGACCAATGCTGAAGCTCCAATATGTTGGCCACCTGATGCAAAAAGCAAGCTCATTGGAAAACATCTTGATGCTGGGAAAGACTAAGGTCAAGAGAAAAAGGGCGCGGCAGAGGATGAGATGGTTGGATAGCATCACTGAATCAATGGACATGAGTTTGAGCAAACTCCAGGACATAGTGAAAGACAGGGAAGTCCGGCATGCTACAGTCCATGGGGTTGCAAAGAGTCAAACACAACTTAGTGGCTGAACAATGTGCCTGTTAGTCACTCAGTCATGTTCAACTTTTTACGACCACATGGACTGTATCCAGCCAGGCTCCTCTGTCCATGGGGATTCTCCAGGCTAGAATACTGGAGTGGGCTGCCATGCCCTTCTCCAGGGGATCTTCCCAACCCAGAGATCCAACCCAGGCCTCCCACATTGCAGGAAGATTCTTTACCATCTGAGCCACCAGAGAAACCCAACTGAACAAATTAAGGAACTTTTTGGAAATTATCACTTCAAGTATTTTTTCTTGCCTAATTCTCTCTCTTCTCTTTCTTCTAACTCAATTATATATATATATTTGCACATTTTATATCAACTGACACCTTTGTGTGTGATCACTCACCTAGAGCCAGACATCCTGGAGCATGCAGTTAAGTGGGCCTTAGGAAGCATTACTATGAACAAAGCTAGTGGAGGTGACGGAATTGCAGCTGATCTACTTCACATCCTAAAAGATGATGCTGTGAAAGTGCTACACTCAATATGCCAGCAAATTTGGAAAACTCAGCAGTGGCCACAGGAATGGAAAGGTCAGTTTTTATTCCAGTCCCGAAGAAGGGCAATGCCAAAGAAAGTTAAATCTACCACACAATTGCACTCATTTCACACACTAGCAAGATAATACACAAAATCTTTCAAGCTAGCCTTCAACAATATGTGAACTGAGAATTTCCAGATGTTAAACCTGGATTTAGAAAAGGCAGAGGAAACAGAGATCAAATTGCCAACATCTGCTGGGTCATAGAAAAAGCAAGAGAATTTCAGAAAAACATCTACTTCTGCTTAATTGACTAAGTTAAAGACTTTGACTATGTGGATCACAACAAACTGTGGAAAATTCTTCAAGAGATGGGAATATCAGACCACCTTACCTACCTCCTGCAAAACCTGTAGCAGGTCAAGAAGCAACAGTTAGAACCAGACAGAATCATGGACTGGCTCCAATTGGGAAAGGAATACATAAAGGCTGTATATTGTCACCCTGCTTATTTAACTTATATACAGAGTGCATCATGCAAAATGCTGGGCTGAATGAAGTACAAACTGGAATCAAGATTGCCAGGAGAAATATCAACAAACTGAGATATGCAGATGACACCACCCTGATGGCAGAAAATGAAGAGGAATTAAAGAGCCTCCCGATGAAGGTGAAAGAGGATAGAGAAAAAGCTGGCTTAAAACTCAACATTCACAAAACTAAAATCATGGCATTCAGTCCCATCACTTCATAGCAAACAGATGAGAAAATAATGGAAACAGTGACAGACTTTATTTTCCTGGGTTCCAAAGTCATTTCAGACAGTGACCACAGCCATGAAATTAAAAGACTCTTGCTCCTTGGAAGAAAAGCTGTGACAAACCTCGACAGTGTATTAAAAAGCAAAGACATCACTTTGCCAACAAAGGTCCATATAGTCAAAGCTATGGTTTTTCCAGTAGTCATGTATGGATGTGAGAGTGGACCATAAAGAAGGGTGAGCACAGAAGAACTGATGCTTTTGAACTCTGGTGCTGGAGAATACTCTTGAGAATCCCTTGGGCTGCAAGAAGAGCAAATCAGTCAATCCTAAAGGAAATCAGTCCTGAATATTCATTGGAAGGACTGATTGCGAACTAAAGCACCAATACTTTGGTCACCTGATGCAAAGAGTTGACTCATTAGAAAAGACATTGATGCTGGGAAAGACTCAAGGCAGGAGGAGAAGAGGGGTGCAGAGGATGAGATGGTTGGATGTCAACACTGACTCAAAGGACATGAGATTAAGCAAGCTCCGGGAGATTGTGAAGGACAGGGAAGCCTGGCATGCTGAAGTTCATGGGGTCACAAAGAGTCAGACATGACTGAGCAACTGAACAACACCTTTGTGAGTCTGAGTACTTTCTGTGTGGTTTTAGGAGTAGGACAAGACAAAGGAGGACTGTTGCTGATAATCTATTATTATGTATCCCTTGATATCTAGGCTTTGTTTTCTTTCCTGATATCTTTACTTAATAATGTACATCAGAATCTACTCCACCCAGAAAGGCTATTCCCATACCAATGGGCTTTGTCTCTTTCCTCAAATTTAGGGCAGTTTCCCATAATGTGACAAACTTTATTGATCTTTTCAAACTGTCTTCAGATTCTCTAAAGACATAGTTTTTTGGGGTTTTTTTTTTGGTTTTTTTGGTTTTGAAATGTTTACTTTGATTTCCACTTGCCTTCCCATCCATTCACATTAGAGAGAGTTCTCATGATTCTGCTGATATAATTTATTTTCCTAGAGAATTTTGTGAAGCATGGGAAAAGGTCAGGACTGGTGTCAGATAGGCTTCCTATTTTCAAATTTATGAGATGAAATTAGAGTCATTTTTAAATTTAATTTTTTTTAATTGCTGTTAGGAATATTTTCCAACCATTTTTCTATATATTTTACTAGGGGAAGTCCCTGAGATCCAGGTTTGCTCTGTCAAATTTTCCATGACACCCAGACTATTGATATTATCATTATTTGATATTATTTTAACACTTTAGTATATTCTAATATTTCTAATACACTTATATAAATTTTATATAAGCTTATTTTTTTATATAAGCTTATTTTAATTTTATATAAGCTTATTTATTTTTGAACTATATAAATTTTATAGTTCAAAAATTGAACTTAAATAGATAATTTACATTTGTAAGCTTTTTGAAACAAAGTATTGATTGCTCAGGGGTGCCAACTCTCTGAAATCCCATGGACTATAGCCTTCCAAGCTCCTTTGCCCATGGGATTTCCCATTCAAGAATACTGGAGTGAGTAGCCATTTCCTTCTCCAGGGCATCTTCCCAACCCAGGGATTGAACCTGGGTCTCCTGCATTCCAGGCAGAATCTTCACCATCTGAACCACCAGGGAGGAGAAACTGCCAGTTGAACAATGGATTTTTTTGTTTTAAGAAAAACCTTTCAAAAATATGAATGGGCAATTATATATGGTAATAGGTTCATCAATCATTTATTATAAAACATATTAAAATGAGAAAGTTTTACATCCTATATTTCTAAATATTAAAAAAAAAAACAGTTTCTAATGGTACAAAGAAAACAAAGACACAGAACTTACCACATACAAGTTGATACCTTGCTCTTATGGAAATTGGATACATATATTAAATGTCTCAAAAATAGGTTTTAAAAATGTGTCCCAAATTTAATTAGAATCATTATTGATTGGCTATTATTGCTGCCTATTATTTAAAGTACGTTGTATACAAATAGTACAGATTCATATATGAGCAAGGATATTTAGAAAAATTTTGTGTGGTTCAGTGACATTTACAACAATGTACAACCAGGAAACTACCTAAATGTACAAGTATAAGTTAATGAGTAATTATGAAAGATGCATCAAAATGGAATAACATAGACATTCAAAATCATACTTGAGAAATACATTATGAATATAAAAATTATTATATTGATGTAGAAAAAGCAAGCTATATAAAGTTTTTTATTAGGAGCTAACATATATTCAAATAAATGGTAGACTTGTCATTAACCTAAACTTAACTATTTACAGATATTAGTACAGGAAAAACATAGAAGTAATTTTAGTTTGTGTTTGTGTATTTCTCTAATTTTCAATAACTGCATTAAGTATGTTTACTTTTATTAGTAGAAAAAACTAATTATTTAAAATTTTGTTCTATATTAAAGGGGAGAAAAAAATTAGAGTAACTACTGTGTTTGCAGTGTGAGAGTAGAAGCATAACCAGAAGAGAATATACAGCTAAAAGTGTTTAGAAGTTATGTACACTTTGCAGAAACATTATTATCTTGAAGAATTACAAAACAAGAGAAGACAAGAAAACAGAAAGTTTCAAATGGAAGCTAACAGTGAACAGTGGCAAAGTGTGCAGAAAAGTTAAGAAAACAGAGTACTGAAATACCTCCATTATTTTCTGAAATTGTCTTCTTTAAATGCCAAAATAAGTTTTAATAAAATGATGGCATCATTAGAAGCTTTAGTTCTGTCAGGGAATATATTTCTTGTTTCCTTTAAAGGGTTATTTATCTATAGCCGTGGAGCTTGGTACACATACAATGGGAGGCATATATTTTCCCATCCCACGAACTCAAAGTTTGGCTCATACAATTTATTTCAGGCACAGAAATGTGAATAGAAATGAAGGAAATGCTTTAAAATCCATTTCAGGTTTCCATCAGCTCTCTTGCTCTTTCCTTTTCCCAAGAAAATAGAATGTGCCAGTGTGACAATGCTCCATCAGACTGAATATTTAAAATAGAAATAATAATAACAATCTTAAGCATGGAGCAGGAGTCAGTTGCTAACTGTTCCCTTCAGAAGCTAGAAAGTGAAAAGTGAAAGTTGCTCAGTTGTGATGACTGTTTGCGAACCCATGGACTTCTCCATGGAATTTTCCAGGCCAGAATACAGAGTAGGTAGCCTATCCCTTCTCCAGGGGATCTTCCTGACCCAGGAATTGAGCAAGGGTCGCCTGAATTGGAGGCAAATTCTTTACCAACTGAGCTATGAGGGAAGCCAGAAAAGAAGAACAAATTAAATTTGAGGCAAATAAAGGCTGTATTAGTGATTAAAAAAAAAAAAAATCCATGCTCTAAAGCATGGAAAAAAAACAAAGAAAATGAGTAGAATCAAAATCTCTGAGTGGATTAGTACAAATTATAAATTTCTACCCAGTTAATCATGAAAAAAAAACCAAGAAATTATTAATTAACAATGTAAGAAATGAAAAGGTCAGTTTTCATTCCAATCCCAAAGAAGGGCAATGCCAAAGAATGCTCAAACTACCACACAATTGCACTCATTTCACATGCTAGCAAAGTAATGCTCAAAATTCTCCAAGTTAGGCTTCAATGGCACGTGAACTGAGAACTCCCAGATGTTCAAGCTGGGAAACAGATAAATGCCAACATCTGCTGGGTCATAGAAAAAGCAAGAGAATGTTAGAAAAATGTTTGCTTCTGCTTCTTGACTATGCTAAAGTCTTTGTGTGGATCACAACAAACAAATTCCTAAAGAGATGGGAATCCCAGACCACCTGACCTGCCTCCTGAAAAATCTGTTAGAACCAGACATGGAACAATGGACTGGTTCCAGTTGGGAGAGGAGTATGTCAAGGCTGTATATTGTCACCCTGCCTATTTAACCTCTATGCAGAATACACCATGTGAAATGCTGGGCTGGATGAAACACAAACTGGAATCAAGATTGCTGGAAGAAATACCAACAACCTCATACATGCAGATGACACCACCCTTATGGTAGAAGGGCTTCCCTGGTGGCTCAGAGGGTAAAGTGTCTGCCTGCAATGTGGGAGATCTGGGTTCAATCCCTGGGTCAGGAAGATCCCCTGGAGAAGGAAATGGCAACCCACTCCAGTATTCTTGCCTGGAAAATCCCATGGACAGAGAAGCCTGGTAGTCTTCAGTCCATGGGGTGCAAAGAGTCGGACATGACTAAGCAACTTCACTTTCACTTTCACTTATGGTAGAAAGTGAAGAGGAATTAAAGAGCCTCCCGATGAAGGTGAAAGAGGATAGTGAAAATGCTGGCTTAAAACTCAACATTCACAAAACTAAGATTGTGGCATTTGGTCCCATCACTTCATGGCAAATAAATGGGCTAACAATGGAAACGGTGACAGACTTTATTTTCTTGAGTTCCAAAATCATTGCAGATGGTGACTGCAGCCATGAAATTAAAAGACTCTTGCTCCTTGGAAGAAAAACTATGACAAACCTAGACAGCATATTCAAAAACAGAGACATTACTTTGCTGACAAGGTCCATATAGTCAAAGCTACAGTGTCTACTGTAGTCATGTACAGATGTGATAGTTGTACTATAAAGAAGGCTGAACACTGAAGAATTGATGCTTTTGAACGGTTGGAGAAGACTCTTGAGGGTCCCTTGGACTGCAAGGAGGGCAAATCAGTCAATCCTAAATCAGAATATCCACTGGAAGGACTGATGCTGTAGTTGAAGCTCCAATAATTTGGCCACTTGATGCAAAAAGCTGACTCATTAGAAAAGACCCTGATGCTGGGAAAGATTGAAGGTAGGAGGAGAAGGGGACAACAGATGATGAGATGGTTGGATGGCATCACTAACTCAATGGACATGAGTTTGAGCAAGCTCCGGGATTTGGTGAATGACAGGGAAGCCAGGCATGCTGCAGTCCATGTGGTTGCAAAGAGTCGGACATGAATGAGCAACTGAAGGACAACAACAAAGGAATGAAAGAGGGGCCTCACTTCAGAGCTTAAACTGATATTTTTTTTTTAAGTGGTCAGTGTTGTGATTTTCCTCATTCAAGGATTTTATTACATCTATCTTATTATTTGTTTAATGTGAGTCAAATTTGTAGGTAGGTCTCCACTTCTATTCTCAATATCACTTATTCATTTTCTTTTCTGTAGTTCTCTTTTTTTTTTAATTCTTGGTAAATCCAATGTCTTCCTTGTTTGCTATAATGCTATTTTCCACATTCTGCTCAGTGTCTACAATGAGTTTTTTATTTCAGATTCTGTGGGGGGGGTTTTTTGTCTTTTTTTTGTTAACCTCTATATTCCCATTTAATTTATCTTATATTTTCCATTTCCTTTCTCACCATATTTTAATTATCCTTTAATCAATGAGCACATTTTCCACAGTTGTTTTAAAATTATTTTACACTATTTTCATTATCCCTGTCTTTTTTCCCCCAATAGGATCTGATGTTTGTCTTGTATGTGAGTCACACTTTCTGGCTTGTCTGTTTACCACTTTTTATTTGATACTAAACATTGGGTATATTACATTATTGATCGTCTGAATTTTGTTGTCTTCATTTAAAGATTCTAGAGTATGTTTTGTCAGGCATTTAAGTGCCTTGCAGATTAATTTGATCCAGTCAAGGCTTATTTTTTCACTTTGCTGGAGCATGTATACACTTTAGTCTCGGGCTATGAATGTGTGAGAGTACTTTCAAGGTCCCTCCTGAATTAATCATGTGGTCTGCAATGTCCCTCCAGTCCACCAAGGTGAAACTCACAGATCTCTTAGCCCTGAGTGAGCCCTGGAAATTTTCAGCTATCTGTTTTACCATACTATATGTTTTTTGCCTGGCCTTATACAATTTTACCACATAATAGTTTCAGATTATTTTTTACCTAAGCATTCAAGTTAACCCCTTTGTAGACAGTCAGAGCTCTTTATCTGTGTACCTCCCGCCTCTCTGATACTCTTTCCCACAAATTTCAGTAGCCTTTGCCAACTGCATCCCCAATCTCCTTTAATTAGTGATACAGTGATATTCTCCTTTCATGATACCATCTCTGGCCCCCCAGGCTGCAAAGTGTCTTGAGGAAACTATAAGGATAATTCAGGGCATTCAATTCCTTTCTCTTTGGAAAGTCAGTCTTGTGCTGTTTAAAGTTTGATATCTGAAAATAATTTTGCCCAGTTTTCAAGTCATTAATTTTCATAATGTATGTCTAGTACCAACTATCACAGGAAGTAGAAGTTATCTCCATTGACTTTGTAATTCCTATATTTCTTTCTATTGCCAAAAATTCAATTTTTTAAGTCAATTGGATTTTTTGTTTCTTTTTCTCTATAGATTTTCAAAGTTTACTTTTATTTTTTCAAAGTATACTGATACATGTTAGTTTATAATTTGTGATAATATCAATATAAGACATTTTTGTGAATTTATAAGTTGTGGATTGTTCCTTGTGAATTGATAAAGCATGCTTTCTTCATATTTATGGTGCTCTATGTCCTTGCAGAATTAGTGATTGCTGACTATGTCCTACTCTGATTGGAAAATAATTTCTGGAAATTTCTGTGGCCTAGGATGTAGGTGCAATCCTCCAGATAGAATTTGTGTTTGCTAATAGGGATACAAGGAAACTCTTGGCCTAAGACCACTCTAAATTAACTTCAAGACTTGCTGTTTTATTGAGCAACAACTGATGTGAATTACATGCACAGATCTGTGGGAGGGCCATCTCAGCTCTGTAACTTCTCAAGGAATTTTTTAATTCCTATATAACTCAGCACCAAGGCTATTTTATTTGTACAATCTTGCACGTCGTAGGAAAAGTCAGATTTATTTCTGAATTACTTTTTAATCCCCAGTTGCATATGCTTTATGTTCTTCCTTCTATGTCCCTTAAAACACCATGAAACTATACTCTAGTTTCACAGATTTTGCAAGTATGTTCAGAGTAAAACTATTTCAATCCTCGTTTCCTCAGTAGTTCCTTACTTTAATTGATATGTTCATCAGGTAGTTTGCTTCCTTTGATACACATGTACAGCAACATACAGATAAAATGTTAGAAAATATAAACCCCATTCCCAGTAAATTTTAGAGTCAGTTAAAAAAAAAGAAGCTATTTAAAATGTGGATGAACTACAAGAAGAGGAAAAATCCAATTTCCACATCTGAAGAACTAATGAAGACATTCAAGAGAAGGTATCTGCAGGGACATGTTTCCAGATGAAACAATATCCATATGATATAAAAAGAAAAAATAGTTTAAAAATAGGAAATATTCAAATGATGAGCCTAGGAATAAAAAGATATTTCTAGAAGAGGGCATACATATGGAGCTGAAGCAAATGATTTAAAGCAGTTTTAATATTAATTTATTTTTAATTGATTGATGACTGGTTACAATATTGGTTTGATTTCTGTCATACATCAACATGAATTACCACTATGGAAGACAGAATGGAGATTCCTTAAAAATCTGGAGGGTAAACCACCAATCACCCAGCAACACCACTTCTTGGCATTTATCCTAAAGAAAACAAAACTGAAAAAGATACATACATGTACCCCAATGTTCATTAAAGCAAATATTTTATTAAAATTCTGATATATGGAAAATATTGACCCTGAAACAGAAATTATATATTATGCTTATAAAAAATAACTGAAAATCAAATCAACAGTGCAAAACTTGGAGATATTTTCAAATATTAAAAAAAGGACAATCATTTAACAAAAAATTAGAATATCAACAATAGACACAAAATCTAATTCATCCTAGTCTTCTCTAACATATCAAATCAAATATATACAAGTATAGTAAAGAGTTGTATAGGTTTAAGAAAAAATGTTAGAATTGGAAATTATATGCCATTTATAGAATTTGAATATATCTAAAGTATATACACACATATTTTGAAATTATATACATAGCAATTTAATAATAGAGTATGAACCATAGAAAAGGAGCCATCTTTAATTGACACAGAGTAGAAGTATATTTTATTTTTAAATATCCCATTGCTGCAACATCTATGGGTTTCTGTCAGTCACAGCTAAAGTCATTAACCTCTCTCTCTCCACTGTAAGACAAAATACCCAGGAAAAATAAATTAGTAAAAATAAAGATCTGAATAACTCAATAAGGAAACTATACCTAACTGATATAGAACACCCTCCAAAACAACATGATAACTTTGTTCCAAGTTTGCTTGTATATTTACCAATATAAATCCTATTCTGAATCATAAGAAGGCCTTAACCAATTTCAAAGAATTGGAATCAAGCAGATAACTAGGTAAACTGCAAATAAATAATTTAGAAAGTGTCTTTATTGAAATAAGACTCATAATTGAGAAAATAGTACTTACAAGGTGTTTATAGAAGAAACCAAAATCCAGTAATTCATCAAATTGCATTTCTATAGATGTTTAATACTGTATGTGAAAGATCACCCTCTGCATATAGAATAATGGAGTTCAAATACCATAATGCAAAATGTTTAGTTTGTTTGTTTTTGTCCTCTGTACACGTTCTTCACTCTGAACCTATGAACACTTTAACAGACCAAAAGAAATAACCATATAGGTCCATATTATGAAAATAGTCAACCTTCTTTCTTCTTTTGCACTCCATGAATATCTCAAATCTTGGTTACTATCCCATGCCAAAATACTGCTGTGTTAATGAAGTCATTCAAAAATATTATTTATGGTCAATTGGGCACATTAATTCGAACATATTCTTAAGGATGTCATTTCATCAGGCAAAGAAAAAAATATTCTAGATCAATCAAGAAGAGAATTGATCTTTCTCTGATGTGGAATTCCCTATTTTAAAGAAGGAAAAATTGTTGATGCCTGCCTTTTCCTAATTATAAGGTTAGGCAGGAAGGTAGATAATTTTTCCAAATCTATATAAAAGTCAATTATGAGTTTGCCATCGATTAGAATTTCTATGATATTGTGATTTCTTTAAATAAAGTTATCTCAGTTCAGCTCAGTTCAGTCGCTCAGTCGAGTCCAGCTCCTTGCGACCCAATGAGCTGCAGCACACCAGGCCTCCCTGTCCAACACCAACTCCCAGAGCCCACCCAAATGCATGTCTGTTGAGTGGGTGATGCCATCCAACCATCTCATCCTCTGTCGTCCCCTTCTCCTCCTGCCCTCAATCTTTCCCAGCATCAGGGTCTTTTCAAATGAGTCAGCTCTTTGCATCAGGTGGCCAAAGTATTGGAGTTTCAGCTTCAATATCAGACCTTCCAATGAACACCCAGGACTGATCTCCTTAGGATCAGTCCTAAGGGGCTCCTTGCAGTCCAAGGGGCTCTCAAGTGTTTTCTCCAACACCACAGTTTAAAAGCATCAGTTCTTTGGCACTCAGCTTTCTTCACCGTCCAACTCTCATATCCATACATGACTACTGGAAAAACCATAGCCTTGACTAGATGGATCTTTGTTGACCAAGTAATGTTTCTGCTTTTTGATATGCTCTCTAGGTTGGTCATAACTTTCCTTCCATGGAGTAAGCGTCTTTTAATTTCATGGCTGCAATCACCATCAGCAGTGATTTTGGAGCCCAAAAAAATAAAGTCTCTCACTGTTTCCAGTTTTTCCCCATCTATTTGCCATGAAGTGATGGGACTGGATGCCATGATCTTTTTTTCTGAATAATGAGCTTTAAGCCAACTTTTTCACTCTCCTCTTTCACTTTCATCAAGAGGCTCTTTAGTTCTTCTTCATTTTCTGCCATAAGGGTGGTGTCATCTGCATATCTGAGGTTATTGATATTTCTCTCGGCAATCTTGATTCCAGCTTGTGCTTCTTCCAGCCCAGCATTTCTCATGATGTACTCTGCATATAAGTTAAATAAGCAGGGTGACAATATACAGCCTTGACATACTCCTTTTCCTATTTGGAACCCTTCTGCTGTTCCATTGTCCAGTTTTAACTGTTGCTTCCTGACCTGCATACAGATTTATCAAGAGGCAGGTCAGGTGGTCTAGTATTGCCATCTTTTTCAGAATTTTCCACAGTTTATTATGATCCACACAGTCAAAAGCTTTGGCATAGTCAATAAAGCAGAAATAGATGTTCTTCTGGAACTCTCTTGCTTTTTCGATGATCCACCGGATGTTGGCAATTTGGTCTCTAGTTTCTCTGCCTTTTCTAAAACCAGCTTGAACATCTGGAGGTTCAAGGTTCATGTATTGCTGAAGCCTGGCTTGGAGAATTTTGAGCATTACTTTACTAGTATGTGAGATGAGTGCAATTGTGTGGTACTTTGAACATTCTTTGGCATTTCCTTTCTTTGAGATTGGAATGAAAACTGACCTTTTCCAGTCCTGTGGCCACTGCTGAGTTTTCCAAATTTGCTGACATATTGAGTGCAGCACTTTCACAGCATCCTCTTTTAGGATTTGAAATAGCTCAACTGGAATTCCATCACCTCCACTAGGCTTGTTTGTAGTGATGCTTTCTAAGGCCCACTTGACTTCACTACTGAGTGTCAACAACAACAACAAAAAAATCTCTATTTCTAATTTACATAAAGTAATCCAAAGATTTATTGATAGTTATAATTGCATTTTCAAGATCATAATATTTGGCAAAGACTGCCTAACATAAACTTATAAATAAAAGTCTTTACTCATTTGAAAATGTAATATCTAAACTTAACTCCCTTTAACATTAGTTCTTTCTTATAAAATCAGAAATCAGAACAACCTATCAAAACTCTGTGGTATACATTTCAAATGCGTGTTTGATTGAACTGGCTGTCACAGCAGGATTTTTTTAATAGACACTTTAGAATAATTTTCTCTCTTTGGTGAAGAATATTTTAGCAGTAATATAACAGAAACAGCAGTGGTGGCTTTCTAATCAATAAGCAAATAGATTTCCTTCCCCTAACCCTCATTCTCCCACATTTCATGCCAACATAGAATAGTAATGGGAAGTGTGCCTTTCTGATTTTCAGAGGATTTATACAACTTTTTGGCATCCATTTGGAAAATATAACAATTATTTTTAAAAGTGTATTAGGCTATTAAATAGAATGGCAAGAACAACAAAAGCCAAAACATCCTGACATTTCCAAGGTGGGAACATAAGTTGTCTTAATTCTCTCATTCTCAGCTTTATATTCAGTAAAAGTATTATAGTAATGAGTTATTACATTTAAATGAACTCTACAAGGTAAGTATATAGCATATTGCCTACTAAGCAGCAGGTAATAAATAAAAGTCCATTTCCTCAACCTTATTTTCTTCTGGATTGTAAATCAGAATATTAAGGTAGGAGGAATATTAGCATATTCTATATAGGGGGAAATCTAGTCTAATTCAGAATGTCTAGCATTTATCCACACTAAAAACCCATGTTTGTGTGAGTATATACATATATATATATATATATATATATATACACATATATATATATATATATTTTTTGAGTTCTTACTGTATGCAAAGCACTGTTCTAGGGTTTTGAGATACGGAACTATATATATATATATATATAAAGTTAGTGCCTTCATAGAGCTTACCATCTAATGAGGCAGAGGAATAATCAACAACAGACAGAATAAATAAGTTAACTGTATGGTATGATAGAACATCCCTTGGACTATAGGAAACAGGAAAAACAGAAAAAGAGAAGTAATTCATAAGAGTAATTAACATATTTGAAAGTGTTATTAGAGTCAACTCATTGCAAAAATGATGTTAGGGCTAGAATCTGAAAAAGTAAGGAGTTGACCGTGTAGGTATTTGAGGGAAGAGCTTTCTAAGCCGAAGGAAAAGATCGTGTAAAGGCCCTAAAGCAGAAGCATAACTGGAATATTTAAGAAACCAGTGTAGCTGAAACAGTGCGAGCAATATGAAACAAGGATGCCAAAGAGAAAGAAAAGTGGGATACCAGAGTGCATAAGGTCTTTGTAGGCCATTACAAGAAAGTTAATGCTTTTTCCTAGTGAAATGTAGAGCGAATGTAGGGTTATGTGCAGAGGAGTGTCATGATCTGCTTGCTAGACATTTAAAAAGAGTCACTTGAGCTGCTTTGGTCAAAACAGAAAGTAAGAAGACAGCAATCAGGGAAGCAGTTTAAGAGGCTATTGCAATAATCCAGGTAAAAGAAGATGGAGGCTCAGACTAAGTTGTGTCATGAACGTGGACCGAGTCCTGATGTCAAACCGCATGGGGAATTTAACAAGTAAAGGAACCATAGGCCCTGCTTCCAGAAGGTTTAAATCAAGCTTCTTAATTTCATCACCAAAATATACTCATCTGAATGATGTCCAATTGTCAGTTTTGTAGGCAAAACCTGTCAAGTTTCTACAGTTTCATATTGTTCAACCTCATGAATTTCATGAGTACAGGGCTTTTAGTCTGTTTTGTTCTTTGCTATGTCTCCTGGGCCTACAAGCAAGGCTTGGCTTTTAGTAGAAGCTTAAGAAAGATCTGTTTAATAGATAAACAAGTTTAATTTTTTAAATGGGCTTAATGCAACATCGAATTTTTTATGGTAATTATTCATGTATTTATTCTTTCTACATTTATTGAATATCTAGTACATGTCAGACTCCGAACTAGCTACTGGAGAGATGGAGAAATATATAATAGCCCCCACATTCAAGGAGCTTTCTGATGTGTGACAGACACAAATAAATAACAGGTATTGCTACAGGGTGTTTATCATACAAGTGTTTTGGAAATACAGAGGGAATTGGTTAACTCTGCCTAGGAAAGCTACATACATTTTGATAAATAGTGACATCTGAGTTGGTCTTGACAGATAAATATTATTTCAAGAGGCAAAGAAAAACAAATCGGTATAATTTAAAGATAGCTACAGCAGGAATTGCCATGGTCAGACTGATTTATGGAAATATTTCATGCCATTCATTATTTAACAACAAAGCAGGAAAGTTGCAGAGTAACCCATGTCACAATCTAGATCTTCTAAATAAACACAAAACTTCACTGTCTTTATGCAAAGACAATGTCCAAAGTGGGGGGGGGGGCAGAGGGATAGGAAGAGAGCAGGGATAGGCAGACACTTTAACCTCTGAGCCACCAGGGAAGCCCATTAATGATAACAGAATCCCTGAAATTTCTAGTTAGGTAAATATTTGCAGTTTGAACATTTCAGTGCAATCCTTGCAAAGAAATATTCCAAGCTGACCTATTTAGGGAACAATCTGAAATCAAAGATAAACTGGGTAAAATTTTTCTTTCAAGAAAGACTGTGTAGGCTACCAAAATAGAAGGGGGAGGAAAGAACAGAATAGGAAATAAAAGAGAGTAGTAAAAAAAAAAAAAGGCAGCGGTGGGGGTTGGGAGGGGGGCTACTTTGGACTTATCCTCATAAATCTAGAACACTTCAAGTTCAGTCTGATGTCATTTGTACTTTATCTCCTTGTATTTTCACTCTTTGTTAACTGAGAGCCCTTCTAGAAAATCATGTATTTGATTTTAAGTCTATTGACCTGACTGTCAAAGATTCCCGATAAAAAGCTTTGAGCTGTAAGACAAGCACACCTGTACAAACCATGCTTTTCACTTCATGTCATTCATTGGTAAAGTTGTTATTAAAATCAAACAAGTGCCATGTGTGGGTGGGAGACAGAAGGAAAATTCCTCAAGGCAAATAGCATAGTCAAAATGATACTCACCTCAGTACACAACCGTTCTTTAGAAATAGGTTATATTCAGGTATTTTGTATGTGCTGACTAAAGAGCACAAAGAAAACACTGTAGAAACCTAACAATGCAATGCAATCATTCCTCTATCTAACTTACCTGGAAGGGCGCGAACAACGCCAGGGCAAGTAGGTAGGTGGACAAGTAATCTCTCAAACAAAATGAACATGGGAAGAAAATAATGTCAGATAGATGATTACAAAGTTAGATTTCTGCTACTATGATGTTTATTTCTGTGTCTTCAGAGGCACTGTAGTCAGAGGAACTAGTGGAGAAAAAGATCAAGTGTCTAATGGACGCTGGCAAGGTACTTAGGTATCTTTCCTAAGGTGATAGAAAGAGAGACAAGAGAAAACAGGTTTAACATTTTCCTTCCAGTTTCAATCTTAGGCCTGAATCATATAAAACTTCACATCCTTTAGATGATTTCTTCAGTGACCAGCACAAAAAAGTTGACAAGTTTGCTAAGTAATAAAACTTCCTTTTCTAGGGGTAACACTATATCAAGCTCTTTCACAAATTATAATCATTTTTAAATGTGGATAATGTTTGTAATCACTTAGGCACATTTCAGTCACATAGGAGGAATTTCACCCATAACTATGATCCTTGGAGAGGTCAAGATTCTATACCTTCTCAGTGGTTAAGAAATATCAAATATGTCCAAAGTTTAAAAGCCCAAACAGGAAATAATTCATTTATTCTCTCAATAAATGCTTACCTACTAAACACTTCTTTTGAAGTGGATATGAGCAATATTGTTTATGGATTAAGATTGGTAGAAGATGGACATAATTAACAGTGTTTATATCACAGCATAATAAGTATTTAGAGAGAGAGGTGCTAGAATACAGTGGAGCATGTACCGAGTTCAAACAATGAGGAATAAAGAAATCAAGAACAATCTGTATGAAACTATGCCTAAGCAAATGTTTTTAAAAAAAATTTTTTAATTGAAGGATAATTGCTTTACAACATTGGGTTGGTTCCTGCTATACATTAATATGAACCAGCCACAGGTATAAATATTCCCCTTCCCTCTTGAACCTCCCTCCCATCTCATAGGGAACTGGGTTGATCTCCCTTTGTCATACATCAAATTCCCACTGGCTAGCTATTTTACATAAGGTAATGTATATGCTTCCATGATACTCTCACAGTTTGTCCCACCCTCTCCCTCCCTCTGTGTCCACAAGTCTGTTCTCTATGTTTGTGTCTCTGAGCAAAACCTTTAAGAGTAAATATGATGTGGTAATGAGGAGGAAGGGTAGGAAGATGCATTAGAGGTAAAGGAAATAGCACAAAGAGGGGATTCAAGGCAAGTCCCAAATTTATGAAAAATAATAAACATTTGAAAAAATAAGATAAACCTTAAGCAACATTAGTGAAGATCTCTAGTTAAGAAGCAGATTCTTTATTCTATTAGTTTTTGGAAAAGGTCATAAAAATTAAATAAATGAACTGGCATTCTAAAAATTGTGTACGTGTACGTGTGTTTGTGTGCTTTCAATGAAAAGCTCTCATATGGTAATATGAGCAATGGGGTGAGTCTAGAAGCAGAAAGGCCACTTTGGGATTTTAACAATTTAGGAAATAAGGCTTTTGAAAGAAAGCTCCACTTACTTAACCTATATTTTTTCCCATATCTATGTTTTTTGTCCCCTGTTAGGAAGATCTAAATCTAGTTTGGGAAATCATTTGGACTCAGATATTTAAAAGCTCCTAACTTCTACTTGAAAAAAAAATTTCATGTTAAATTTAAACCTTTGACATCTTTGCTTTATAGTCTTTACAACTTCTCTTAGGGAAGTCATTGTCTAGCCTGGTGGGAAAGCAAGTACAATAAATTCAACACATCATGTCCATAGGAGTTGGGGAAGCACAATTGCTGATAGTTCACTATATACTCCTGATCACACCTCTTCCTATATTTACTGATGTACCATTTCATACTTTAAATTCCTTTAAGGCTGAAATTTTATCCTGTCACTTTCATCTTCTTGGGGCCTGGGTCATTTGTAGCAGGTAGTCAGTAAGGTGTATAAGAATATGTGAGGAAGGATAAGATATTCAATACAAAGTCCTGAATTAAACAATTCATAATTTGAAATATAAGCATACATTATTTAAAAAGAAGTATTTCTAGGTAAACATTTAAACTATAGATCAATAAGTAGGTCGGTAGTTAGTAGGTGATAAATATAAAGATTAGATGATAGATAGAAAGGCTCTAAACACAATAAAACTTAAGATCTACCTAGAAAACGCAGAGAAACTTTATGATACGTATATAATACTATGAGAGAGAAAGTCCGCATGGTATGAAAACAAAGACAAACCCATTAAAAATAATAGATATGATTATATAAACTATATTTCTCCACATCAAAGATTTAAAACCAGTATAATAAAGGTCATGGATAAAGAAACAGCCTTAACAAATTTAAAAGGTTCTTACAAATCACAAGAAATGAATTTCCACTTTAATCTTAAGTATTTAGCCTATAAACTCACATATTCCCCTTAACAAAATTGAACTGACTAGGAAGAAGACAAAATTAAAAACAAAATCATGATAGAAAGAGGATATGGTTCAATAAACTGAATGTAAACAGCTCAGAATATACAAATACTTTTTTTAGTTTTTTGTTTTTTTCCAGATTTATGGAAGTATAATTTACCAGTACGATAGTTCTATTTTTAATTTTTTGAGGAACTTCCATGCTGTTTTCAAAAATGGCTATACTGATTTTAATAGTTTCCAATTGAAGGAAAAATGAAGCAGAGCTCAGAAACCCATACAGCTTTAACAAGATAACTTGTTAGACAGGTGTTACTAACAGAATTTGTTTTGGAAGAAACTTCAAGCTTAGAGAAAGCATGTACCTAGTAAAAAATAGGCCATATGGTTTACTCAAAGTTTTCAGTTTTAGGTCAAAAGGGCCTACTAATTGTGAGACAAAACCACTGAAAGAAGAAACAGAATCAGATGCATTATTGGGAAAAAATTTTAACTGAACAATGAAGACTTTAGAAGTTTCCAGAGAGAAAAAATGGGAGTCTTATAAAGCAAAGAGTCAGACTGTCAGCAGAACTTGCAGTGGCACATACTAGAGGATCTTGGAATAATTTTTAAAGCATTCTGAAGGAAGATCATTTTAAATAAAGAAATTATGCTTAGTCCAATTATCATTTAATTGACTGAAGACATTCAGGTATAGATTTAATTAAAACAATGTATCTTTGAGAATTATTACTTTGACTTTTTCAAAAGATTAATGAGATAAAGAAACTTCTAAAATCAAATGAAAGAACAATAAAGATGAAGAAAAATGTGATGGGTAAATAGAATTTTTAATAAATTACATCAATAAACTTAAAATTTTGACAAAATGCGTCATATCTAAAAGCATGTGCTTAGTTTCTCAGTCATGACCAACTCTGCAGCTCTGTGGACTGTAGCCCACCAGGCTGATCTGTCCATGGGGTTTTTCAGGCAAGAACACTGGAGTAGGTTGCCATTTTCCTCCTCCAGGGGATACTCCTGACCCAGGGATGGAATCCATCTCTCCCATATCTCCTGCACTTCACGCAGATTTTTTACCTGCTGAGTCATCAGGGAAGCCCAATCTGAGAACATTAAAAAATAAGCAAGTCTAACCCAAGCAGAGAGGAAAACTTTAATGAGCTAATATCTATAAGAGAACTTGAAAATGCAATTAAAGATCTGTCCAGCAAAAATCCTAGATTTTTTAATCTACTTATTTTAATTGGAAGCTAAGTATTTTACAATATTGTGGTGGTTTTTGCCAGACACTGGCATGAATCAGCCATGGGTGTACATGTGTCTTTACAGGAACTTATACCAGAGCTTCAAGAAGTGATACTGATTTTCTTAATTCTAAGAAGTGAAAAATTTAGGAAGTAGCATTCATTTCATTAAATTCTTTTGAAAGGTAGAAAAAAATAAAGAAACATACATTAAATGAACACATATTATAAGAGGCATATAGTTCAGGAAATATTAAAAAGTAAAAAAAAAAAAAAAGACAATTTTTTTACACCTATCCAAAGCTTAAACATAGAAATCTTCAATTTTTTGTATGAGCTCTCATTAACTGGCTATCAAAGATAGACAAAAATAGCACATATATTACCAAATAATTGTTTATGAATATATTTGCCAAAAACAATAAATGTTTACTGAATCAAAAGAATATGTTAAAGTAAATTCCATACTTTTGAAATTAAAAATTAATATTATAAATGAGAAAGAAAAAGTGGAAATAAAATGTTTAAATTCCTTGCAAAAGTAATAACTTTTCACATTTATGTTTTCTTTTATTAAGCATAACAATATATAAATATATATGGAAAGTGATGTAAACATCTATATGCTTATATTTTCAGGTCATACATTGCTTTTTATAGAATAATTATAGAGAGGGCTTAAGAATGTGCTGTCAAATAAAAGTTTTACAAACATCCCAGAAGGAGTATGCCTTTGATTAATTCCCCATCTTCTGAAAAATTACATATTCAGATTGCCCTGAAAACTGCAACAATATATCATGTTGAAATTAAAATTAAGAGAAAATGAAGATAGGATATTCTGTGACCAAGAATGGATGGACACAGGGACAAAAAGAAGAAAAGCCAGGGATGGAACTGGAAGTGACGAAGTGGAAGTGAGAAGAAGGTGAAACACAAATGTAAATATCCATGATATAGTTTATTCTGTTGAACAAAGCAAATCTTTCTGGGTCAATGAATGTCAACTCTGAATTATCACCAGTTACCCGAGGAGACTAGAAATAGTCCTTTGACAAAATTGCATATCTTGCTAGTGTCAACTAAAAATTGGTACATACCAAGAGCATTGCCAACAACCAAACAACAAAGGCATTTTCAATCTGCCTCTATGGAGATTGAGCTTCCTGGTGCTATAGCTTTTGGACTTCAACAACACCTGAGGGAGTTCAGGGTGGGGTGAGGCACTCTGTGTTCCAGGGAATCTGGTGGGTTCGGTTCAGTTCAGTCGCTAAGTCGTGTCTGACTCTTTGCGACCCCATGAATCGCAGCATGCCAGGCCTCCCTGTCCATCACCAACTCCCGGAGTTTACCCAAACCCATGTCCATCGAGTCGGTGATGCCGTCCAACCATCTCATCCTCTGTCGTCCCCTTCTCCTCCTGCCCCCAATCCTTCCCAGTATTAGGGTCTTTTTCAATGAGTCAACTCTCCGCGTGAGGTGGCCAAAGTATTGGAACTTCAGCTTCAACATCAGTCCCTCCAATGAACACCCAGGACTGATCTCCTTTAGGATGGACTGGTTAGATTGCCTTGCAGTCCAAGGGACTCTCAAGAATCTTCTCCAATACCACAGTTGAAAAGCATCAATTCTTCGGCCCTCAGCTTTCTTCACCGTCCAACTCTCACCATCCACTCTGTTAGGTCCATACCATTTCTGTCCTTTATTGGGCCGATCTGTGCATGAAATGTTCCCTTGTATCTCTAATTTTCTTGAAGAGATCTCTAGTCTTTCCCATTCTACTGTTTTCCTCTATTTCTTTGCGTTGATCATTGAGGAAGGCTTTCTTATCTCTCCTTGCTATTCTTTGGAACTCTGCATTCAAATGGGTATACCTTTCCTTTTCTCCTTTGCTTTTGGCTTCTCTTCTTTTCACAGCTATTTTTACAGCTTCCTCAGACAGCTATTTTGCCTTTTTGCATTTCTTTTTCTTGGGATGGTCTTGATTCCTGTGTCTTGTACAATGTCACAAACCTCTGTCCATAGTTCATCAGGCACTCTGTCTATCGGATCTAGTCCCTTAAATCTATTTCTCACTTCCACTGTATAATCACAGGGATTTGATTTAGGTCATACCTGAATTGTCTAGTGGTTTTCCCCACTTTCTTCAATTTAAGTCTGAATTTGGCAATAAGGAGTTCATGATCTGAGCCACAGTCAGCTCCTGGTCTTGTTTTTGGTGACTGTATAGAGCTTCTCCATCTTTGGCTGCAAAGAATATAATCAATCTGATTTTGGTGTTGACCATCTGGTGATGTCTATGTGTAGAGGCTTTTCTTGTGTTGTTGGAAGAGGGTGTGCTATGATCAGTGCCTTCTCTTGGCAAAACTCTATTAATTAGCTTTTGTCCTGCTTCATTCTGTACTCCAAGGCCAAATTTGCCTGTTACTCCATGTATTTCTTGACTCCCTACTTTTGCATCCCTGTCCCCTATAATGAAAAGGACATTTTTGGGGGTGTTAGTTCTAGAAGGTCTTGTAGGTCTTCATAGAACCATTCAACTTCAGCTTTTTCAGCGTTACTGGTTGGGGCATAGACTTAGATTACTGTGATATTGAATGGTTTGCCTTGGAAACAAACAGAGATCATTCTGTCGTTTTTGAGATTGCATCCAAGTACTGCATTTCAGACTCTTTTGTTGAATATGATGGCTACTCCATTTCTTCTAAGGGATTCCTGCCCACAGTAGTAGATATAAAGGTCATCTGAGTTAAATTCACCCATTCCAGTCCATCTTAGTTCGCTGATTCCTAGAATGTTGACCTTCACTCTTACTATCTCCTGTTTGACCACTTGCAATTTGCCTTGATTCATGGACCTAACATTCCAGGTCCCTATGCAATATTGCTCTTTACAGCATCGGGCCTTGTTTCTATCACCAGTTCCATCCACAACTGGATGTTGTTTTTGCTTTGGCTCCATCCCTTCATTCTTTCTGGAGTTACTTCTCCAATGATCTCCAGTAGCATATTGGACACCTACCGATCTGGGGAATTCATCTTTCAGTGTCCTGTCTTTTTGCCTTTTCATACTGTTCATGTGGTTCTCAAGGCAAGAATACTGAAGTGGTTTGCCATTCCCTTCTCTAGTGGACCACATTCTGTCAGACCTCTCCACCATGACCCATTCATCTTGGGTGGCCCAACATGGCATGGCTTAGTTTCATTGAGTTATACAGGCTGTGGTCCGTGTGATCAGGTAAAATATATTCAAATTAAGAATGTATTAAATAAATGGCTTATAAATAATAAATCTGCTACGAAGTGGACAGATCATGCTAAATCTAAAATGGAGTGAGAAAAATTACTGTTGTATGATGGAGGAAAGCATGGATCTCAGAAGAGTAATGCAAGTTGTCAGTGACAAGGAGGATGAAAAGAAATATTTTGATTTTCTGAAAGCCTAAATGTGTAGTTCAAGAAATACGAATATCAGTACCATTCAAAACTCAATGAAATCAGAAAAATAAGCAAAACTAAATAAATAGAGTAGCCTATTGGATATTCCATATACCCATACAAGAAATCTATTTCTATACTAGAACAAACCATCTTCATTGAAAACAATGAATCATACAATAAATTCTAGAATTCAGGAATATTGGGACATCTTATAAAGCCATATGAATAAGAAGTTCCAGTGTTTGTATTTTTACCAATGTGAAAGCTATGTATTTTATTTTATTTTATTTTTAAGATGGAAGATGAAGTGAGTTTTATCCTGCTTGCCCCCTCTAGGCAATCAGTTTTGAACGTTTTGCATTCATTTTTATCTTAAAGTCATATAAACCTTTTTTCGTACATCCAGTTTCTTCATGAATACACAGACACAGCAAAGACTCTCTTATAGAAATGTCTTTTTTAAGGATGATGATTCTAGTAAAAATCTTTGACATTCAATTTGCTACAAAATTGTACATGTAGCTAATTACATGACCAATGTTTTCTTCCATGTTTTCTTTACAATCTCATCAATATTTAAAACCAAGTAAAATTTCTAAATATGAAGTGAAAAATCTCCCCATCATTGCAGTGGTCTTCAAGAGGAACGCATAAAATTTTAATATATAGGTCTTTCCTGCTATCCTCATTTTTTGCTAAATAAGAGTCAATACTGAATCCTCCAAATGTAATGTTAGTTCTATCATCACTGAAAATACAGTGCACTTATAGAATTCTTTCTATATTTGCTTGAATCAAACAAAAATATTTAAAGCACAAGAGCTCCTTTTCAATGACATAGACCTTTTCAAAGTAAAATTTAATTTATAGAAATTGGATCTATTAATGTCATACTTGGCTCTATTTGTCCTTTTATTTATTTCTGCCAGCTCTTAAATAATTTTTAAAATGACTATTGCTAGAGCATGCGTTCTTGCTACAATGACATGCACTAACTCTCCGTTGACCTGAACAGAGTATAAATATTTACAAGTTTTGAGGACTATGTAGATTTCAAGACCAAACAGAATTTTTCACAGTATTAAAAAACAAAACAAATACTTTCCTCTAGTGCCTACTAAACACTTCAAAGGAGTCTGCAAAGTTTCCAAAGGGGTGTTGTCTTCTTAGTTTGAATTATTTTAGAAGTGAGATCTATGAACATAGCTTTACATGATAGACAAATAATGCACAATTTACAGTGAATATGTCTCCCTTACAGTCTCTATTATTTTGCCAGCTCAAAATCATCCAAGATATGTCCAAAATACTGTATCAGCAAACACACTCTCCTAGAAAATCAAGAAAGCAACAATGCAATGAGAAGACTATTGAACCAGGAATGGAAGACTTTGTTCTACTCTGCCCTAGGTTGGGAACATGACTCTTGGCTTCTCCCTCCTTTAATTACCTAGTATAGAAATCAAAAAGTAAAGGCTTGTGCCCTCATTTTTAGGGACTGTTACAAGAGTCACCTAAGAGAATATTTGGGGGGAAATTTATAAAGCGCAAGATGCTAAAGAAATTTAAAAATCTGAAAATCATTAATAGTGAAAAAAAAATAAGTGAATTTCTGCTTGCTGGTAATGTGGTAATGTGATCGATACTAGCAAGTTTTATCCTGCAGGTAAATCCTCAATACTCCCTAACTGTATTCTATCCCCTTCTTTTTAAATAAATTCAACAGCCTATGCTATTATACAAACTAAATTCATGTTAGTACAAAACTTTTTAGAAATTCCACACATAAAAATACACAGGCCTTTCAAATCTCACACAGTAATTAGGTTTGGACAGCAGGTCTGAGACCTATTACTCAATATTTATTGAGATAGACATGTGATTTAAAACTAAGATGAGAATAGAAAATACAATCATTATCCATCCATTTGGCATGTCTGTGAAAAGTTCCTGTGACCTATTTCATCATACCTTTTCATTACGGTGTTTACTATGTTAATTGAAACTTTATCTTGGAGGTATATAAAATATTCTTTAAGCACATAGCATAGACCAGAATAAATCCTCTAAGACTGAGCATTTTAGAACCACTTTGTGATATAGGACAGAATTATCCATGGGAACTCAGAGTAAATACTGAAGGAGATGGTGGCCACTGAAGGAGAACAGAAGCGATAATCACTCCTGCTTGTTTGATTTGACTATTTAGTTATTAATCAGGTCAGGATCTCTCCTGAGAAACAAAATCTTCACTTTTAGAAAAGATAACTAGGTCCTGGAGAAGGGGGGACAAGTCAGGCACCCATTTCATCTGTAGGTACTGTCACACTTGCTCTTGAAATCAGAACAGAAATTTAAAAGATAAAGCCTTTTATTTCACAAGTTAAGTTGCGGCTCAGATGCAAATATTTTTCTTTTCTAAAAAATAAATGGTAAATACATTTGACTGAGTTTATTACAATAAATGCAAAACTTTAAAAGTAAAACAGTAATAATATTTATAAATTATGGCATTGGAACAAGACTACAGAATTTTCAGGTGAATATTTAATGTGTACAAGTGATGCTGACAAATGTGTTTCTTCCTTAAAAGTTAGATTTCAGGGTAATGGATTTTTAAATAGGTGACTAATGTTTTTGACAAGGCTGAAATTTCTGGAAATGTTCTTGCATTCATTGGAAAAAAACGATTTAGCATGAATCTTTCAGTCATGATGTTCATAAGTCTTTAGAAAAAAATTATGGAGCAACTTTTCTAACTGTTATTTTTCAATGAGGTAAGTATTCTGAGGATAAACTTAACTAGTTGTGTCTTGTGTTGTACAGAATGAGTAAAATATAATTTGTTTATTTAACTCTTACTTTCAATGATTTTAATGGTATCCTTTTAGAAGAGCTACATAATAACCAAATATTAAAGAGCACAGATAATTATTTTGCCAGTTTGAAAATTAGCTAAACATTTCAGTCACCTGAAAGTGATTTGCCAACAGAATTTAGTGAAGCTTTACAAATTAGCATTTCATAACTCGGTAGTGAATAAATAGCAACTGTTAAATTTCTTTTAAAATAGCAGGTTACAGATTTAAGATTTATTTTATCTCACAGGAAAATAATAAACATATAAGCTATTAATTATTAAGACACATGCTTTGGGATCTTCATACAAGATCAAAAAAAGCAACCTAATCATAGCCTTTATATTATCAAATATAAAGACTGCACATATACACACATATACACAAACACAATGTTTCTGTTTAACAGCTACTTCTAAGAATAAAAAACAAAGTTCTGAACTTTGCTTCTAAGGCAATCCAAGAGCAATCCTATTTTTCCATATTTTTTCAAATAGGTAAAATTTAGCATTTTCTATCGAACTCTAGGAGTAGACATTAAGACTGATTTTACAGCAAAACTAAAAGCTGATTCTTTGATAAGATAAATAAAATTGACAAACCATTAGCCAGACTCATCAAGAAAAAAAGGGAGAAGAATCAAATCAACAAAATTAAAAAGGAAGATGAAGAAATCACAACAGACAACACAGAAATGCAAAGGACCATAAGAGACTACTATTAACAACTATATGCCAATGAAATGGACAACTTGGAAGAAATGGACAAATTCTTAGAAAAGTAAAACCTTCCAAAACTGAACCAGGAAGAAACAGAAAATCTTAACAGAACCATCACAAGCATGAAAATAGAAACTGTAATAAAAAATCTTCGAATAAACAAAAGCTCAGATGGCATCCCAGGTGAATGCTACCAAAATTTTACAGAAGCGCTAACATCTATCCTACTCAAACTCTTCCAGAAAACTGCAGAGGAAGGTAAACTCCTAAACTCATTCTATGAGGTCACCATCACCGAAATACCAAAACCAGACAAAGATGCCACAAAAAAGGAAAACTACAGGCCAATATCACTGATGAGCATAGATGCAAAAATTCTCAACAAAATTCTAGCAAACAGAATCCAACAACATATTAAAAAGATCATACATCATGACCAAGTGGGCTTTATCCCAGGAATGCAAGGATTCTTCAATATTCACAAGTCAATCAATGTGACACACCATATTAACATATTGGAGGATAAAAACCATATGGTTATCTCAATAGATGCAGAAACAGCCTTTGACAAAATTCAACATCCATTTATGATAAAAACTCTCCAGTAAACAGGAATACAAGGAACATACCTCAACATAACAAAAGCCATATATGATAAATTCACAGCAAACATTACCCTCAAAGGCGAAACATTGAAAGCATTTCCCCTAAAGTCAGGAACAAGACAAGGGTGCTCACTCTCACCACTACTATTCAACATAGTTTCGGAAGTTTTAGTCACAGCAATCAGAAAAGAAAAAGAAATAAAAGGAATCCAGATTGGAAAAGAAGAAATAAAACTCTTGCTGTTTGCAGATGACACAATCCTTTACATAGAAAACCCTAAAGACACCACCAGAAAATCACTAGAGCTAATCAATGAATATAGTAAAGTTGCAGCATACAAAATTAACACATAGAAATCCCTTGCATTCCTATACACTAACAATGAGAAAACAGAAACAGAAATTAAAGAAACAATTCCATTCACCATTGAAACAAAAAGAATAAAATACTTAGGAAAAAAATATACCTAAAGAAACAAAAGACTTATATATAGAAAACTATAAAACATTGATGAAAGAAATCAAAGAGGACACAAAGAGATGAAGAAATATACCATGTTCATGGATCAGAAGAATCAGTGTAGTGAAAATGAGTATACTACCCAAAGCAATCTATAGATTCAATGCAATCCTTATCAAGCTACCAACAGTATTTTTCACAGACTAGAACAAATAATTTCACAATTTGTATGGAAATACAAAAAACTTCGAATAGCCAAAGCAACCTTAAGAAAGAAGAATGGAACTGGAGGAATCAACCTGCCTGACTTCAGGCTATACTACAAAGCTACAGTCATCAAGACAGTATGGTATTGGCACAAAGACAGAAATATATATCAATGGAACAAGATAGAAAGCCCACAGATAAATCCATGTACCTATGGACACCTTATCTTCGACAAGGGAGGCAAAAATATGCAACGGAGAAAAGACCATCTCTTTAACAAGTGGTGCTGGGAAAACTGGTCAATCACCTGTAAAAGAATGAAAGTAGAACACTTTCTAACGCCATACACAAAAATAAATTCAAAATGGATTAAAGATCTCAATGTAAGACCAGAAACTATAAAAACTCCTAGAGGAAAACATAGGCAAAACACTCTCTGACATATCACAGCAAGATCCTCTATGACTCACCTCCCAGAGTAATGGAAATAAAAGCAAAAATAAACAAATGGGACCTAATTAAACTTAAAAACTTTTGCACAATGAAAGAAACTATAAGCAAGGTGAAAATATAGACTTCAGAGTGGGAGAAAATAATAGCAAATGAAACAGCTGACAAAGAATTAATCTCAAAAATATACAAACAGCTCATGCAGCTCAATATCAGACAAATAAATGACCCAATCAAAATAATGAGCCAAAGAGCTAAACAGACATTTCTCCAAAGAAGACATACAGATGGCTAACAGACTCATGAAAAAATGCTCAACATCACTCACTCATTATCAGAGAAATGCAAATCAAAACCACAATGAGGTACCATTTCACACCAGTCAGAATGGCTGCTATCCAAAAGTCTACAAACAATAAATGCTGGAGAGGGTGCAGAGAAAAGGGAACCCTCTTACACTATTGGTGGGAATGCAAACTAGTACAGTCCTTATGGAGAACACTGTGGAGATTCCTTTAAAAACTGAAAATTGAACTGCCATATGACCTAGCAATCCAACTGCTGGGCATACACACTGAAGGAACCAGAATTTAAAGAGACATGTGTACCGCAATGTTCATCACACCACTGTTTACAATAGCTAGGACATGGAAGCAACCTAGATGCCCATCAACAGACGAATGGATAAGAAAGTTGTGGTACATATACACAGTGGAATATTACTCAGCTATTAAAGAGAACACATTTGAATCAGTTCTAACGAGGTGGATGAAACTGGACCCTATTATACAGAGTGAAGTAAGTCAGAAAGAAAAACACCATACAGTATATTAACACATATATATGGAATTTAGAAAGATGGTAACGATGACCCTATATTGGAGACAGCAAAAGAGACACAGATATAACAAACAGACTTTCGGACTCTGTGGGAGAAGGCGAGGGTGGGATGATTTGAGAGAAAAGCATTGAAACATGTATATTACCATATGTGAAATAGTTCACCAGTCCAAGTTTGATGCATGAAACAGGGCATTCAAAGTCGGTGCACTGGGATAACCCAGAGGGATGGGATGGGGAGGCAGGTGGGAGTGGGGTTTGGGATGGGGGACACAGGTACACCCGTGGCTGATTCATGTCAAAGTATAGCAAAACCACCACTATATTGTAAAGTAATTAGCTTCCAATTAAAATAATTAATTAAAAAAAGATTTATCGATTTTAGTGATTTAATCTATTGATTAAAACACTACTTCAGTTTTTCCACAGAAATCGTACCATACAGCCAATATAAAATTAATATTTCTTACAAGGAATCATTTGAAAGAATCTCACTTCATGGGTTTCATTCTACACTGCTAAAGAAAATGAATTAATGGTGAGGTTCCTTTGCTGTAAGGCAAATACTGAGGGAGAGCCTATGTCATCAGACAGGCCAATTCTGGGTATAAAAAACAGTATTGCATTATTTCTAAAGAGATGAAATCCCATAATTTTTATTTGAGAACACTCAGAGTCATGCATTTAGCTTCTGTGTTTTCTGCTAACACAACTATATCATTAGAGGTGCCACTCCAAGTCTCTCATCAAATACCATGCCCAATTTTTCTTATTTTTATCACTAGATATTTAATTTAAGACGGCCTAAATGAATGTTCCTTTCAGTATTCATTTTCTTTTCCATAAGAATTACACTCTTTTTAAATCAAATACCATGCATTACTCTACTTCTCTACTTTTTGTTGTAGAAACCATCAATGGTTTCCCTGTCTTAAAAATACATGCTCAACATCACTCATTATTAGAGAAATGCAAATCAAAACCACAATGAGGTATCATTTCACACCAGTCAGAATGGCTGCTATCCAAAAGTCTACAAGCAATAAATGCTGGAGAGGGTGTGGAGAAAAGGGAACCCTCTTACACTGTTGGTGGGAATGCAAACTAGTACAGCCACTATGGAGAACAGTGTGGAGATTCCTTAAAAAACTGGGAATAGAACTGCCATATGACCCAGCAATCCCACTGCTGGGCATACACACCGAGGAAACCAGAAATGAAAGAGACGCGTGTACCCCAATGTTCATCGCAGCACTGTTTACAATAGCCAGGACATGGAAGCAACCTAGATGTCCATCAGCAGACGAATGGATAAGGAAGCTGTGGTACACATACACAATGGAATATTACTCAGCCATTAAAAAAAATACATTTGAATTGGTTCTATTGAGATGGATGAAACTGGAGCCCATAATACAGAGTGAAGTAAGCCAGAAAGAAAAACACCAATACAGTATACTAATGCATATATATGGAATTTGAAAAATGGTAATGATAACCCTATATGTGAGACAGAATAAGAGACACAGATGCATAGAACAATTTTATGGACTCTGAGGGAGAAGGTGAGGGTAGGACGTTCTGGGAGAATAGCATTGAAACATGTATATTATCATATGTGAAACAGAACACCATTCCATGTTCGATGCATGAGACAAAGGCTAAGGGCTGGGGCAATGGGATGACCCAGAGGGATGGGATGGGGAGGGAGGTGGGAGGGGGGTCCAGGAAGGGGAACACATGTAAAACCCATGGCTGATTCATGTCAATGTATGGCAAAAACTACTACAATACTGTAAAGTAATTAGCCCCCAACTAAAATAAATAAATTTATTTGAAAAAAAAAATACATGCTCTTATGGACTACACAACAATAAACACAGTAACTTATTCCTTCTTCCTCTTACCCTTCCTCTGTACCATTTTGTTTCCCCCTTTACTATAAGGCAACCACCCCTTCTCCAATTCCTCCTTACCCCTGTTACCATCACAGCATACTGGTACCTTCCAATTGCTCAACACAGATTTGTCTAAGCACTTTACAGATTTTCTTAGCTTTTGGTAAATATTCTCTGTCATTTTAGAGATCAAGCTACTAAGATCCAGATATTTACTTTGTCTTTCATTAATAAGCCCATTGTTCAAAACATTGTTTTCTTCTATAATTCATACTCAACAGCCCAAACTTACTTGACAGTGGCTGATTTTCAGGACTCTTCATCATTTTGTTATGAAGACATCAGTAGGAAGCAATAAATCTCTTGCTTATCAGATAAATCTCTCTTATCAGATTGCCATAAACAGAAACATAAAGAATTCTATTTTTCTTATACTATAGTATCATTCCCTGGTGGCTCAGATGGTAAAGCGTCTGCCTACAATGTGGGAAACCCAGGTTTGATCCCTGGGTCAGGAAGATCTCCTGGAGAAGGAAATGGCAACCCACTCCAGTATTCTTGCCTGGAAAATCCCATGGACAGAGGAGCCTCTTAGGCTGCAATCCATGGGGTCACAAAGAGTCGGACACAACTGAGCGACTTCACTTTCACTTTCAAGTATCACGAATTATGGAAAATATCCTCTTAACCAACATAAATTTTTCTTTCTCTGTTTTTATTCCTGATTTCAAATTTTATGTCTTCTCAGTCTCCAATACAAGGCATAGAGCCGTCAACTGTGTTAAACAATCCATACATCCACAAACACCATACAAAGCTGAAACATCAATGTAAATATCCTTGACAGTATTTCTTATTTTGTTGCATATGAATGGGTAGGTTTATGGCCTAGTATTCTATCCGTTGCAATCTTTATTTTGAAAAGCATAAACTTTTAGAGAATTCCTGGTTATTTGGTTAGAACATTGTCCACTAATGAATAGGAAATTAGGTATAATTTTAGGTTAAGAGAGAGTATAAACGAAAGACTTAGTAGGTCCTTGCCCTTCCACACTACAAGTAACAGCTTATTCTCTTAATGGAATATCTTAAGCATTCAATATGCCGGTAAATTTGGAAAACTCAGCAGTGGCCACAGGACTGGAAAGGGTCAGTTTTCATTTCAATCACAAAGAACGGCAGTGCCAAAGAATATTGAAACTACTACACAATTGCACTCTTTTCACATGTTAGCAAAGTAATGTTCAAAATCCTTCAAGTTAGGCTTCAATAATACGTGAACTGAGAACTTTCAAATATACAAGATGGATTTGGAAAAAACAGAGGAACCAGAGATCAAATTGACAACACCCACTGGATCATAGAAAAAGCAAGAGAATTCCAGAAAAACTTATACTTCTGTTTCATTGACTAAACAAAAGCCTCTGTGTGGATCATAACAAACTGTGGAAAATTCTTAAAGAGATGGGAATACTAGACCACCTTACCTGCCTCCTGAGAAACATGTATGCAGGGCAAGAAGCAAACTTAGAATCAGACAGAGAACAACAGACTGGTTCCAAATTGGGAAAGGAGTATGTCAAGGCTGTATATAGTCACCCTACTTACTTAACTTCTATGCAGAGTACATCATGTGAAATGCCAGGCTGAATGAAGCATAAGCTTGAACCAAGACTGCAGGGAGAAATATAAATAACTATAGATGTGCAGATGATACCACCCTTATGGCAGAAAGCAAAGAGGAACTAAAGAGCCTCTTGATGAAGGTGAAAGAGGATAATGAAAAAGCTGGCTTAAACTCAACATTCAAAAAACTGAGATCATGGCATCCAATCCCATCATGTCATGGTAAATAGAAATATGGAAACGGTGACATACTTTATTTTGTTGGGCTCCAAAAATCACTGTAGACTGTGACTACAGCCAGGAAATTAAAAGACGCTTCCTCCTTGGAAGAAAAGATATGACAAATCTAGACAGTATATTAAAAAGTAGAGACACCATTTTGCTAACAAAGATCAGTATAGTCAAAGCTATGGTTTTTCCAGTAGTCATTTATGGATGTGAGAGTTGGACCATAAAGAAAACAGAATGCTGAAGAACTGATGCTTTTGAACTGTGGTGCCAGAGAAGACTCTTGAGAGTCCCTTAGACAGCAAGGAGATCAAACCAGTTAATCCTAAGGGAAATGAGTCCTGAATATTCATTGGAAGGACTGATGCTGAAGCTGAAACTCCAATACTTTGGCCACCTGACACAAAGAACTGACTCATTGGAAAAGACTCTGATGCTGGGAAAGATTGAGGGCAGGAGGAGAAGGGGACGACAGAGGATGAGATGGTTGGATGGCGTCACTGACTTAATGGACATGAGTTTGAATAAACTCCAGGAGATAGTGAAAGACAGGGAAGCCTGGCAAGCTGCAGTCCATGGGTCACAAAGAGTTGGACACAACTGAGTGACTGAACAACAACAACAAAAAAACAAAATTCTAATTTAAAATTTATGAAAGTCTTTAAGATTCACTCACAAAACATATGAATGTGACACCTGGCTGAGGTTAAAGAGAAATGTAAGAGCAGCAAAATTCTATAAAAACACAAATTTGAAGCCAATTTACATAATACTTCATTTTCAAAAGATTTTCATTTATTTGCATTTTCTAGTATATCAACAAATATTCTAAATATCAATACTCTTTAGCCATACTAGCATACTTTTCAACATACCAAGATATTTTATCAAATACCAAATATTTTACCAAATTTTCTTCAAAGCCTATTCACATGCATCCTTATCATTTACCTTCATATGCTTCAATATAAGTAGCATTAGTCGCTCAGTTGTGTCCGACTCTTTGTGACTCCATGGACTGTAGCCATCAGGTTCCTCTGTCCATGGAATTCTCCAGGCAAGAATACTGGAGTGGGTTGCCATTTCTTTCTCCAGGGGATCTCCCTGACCCAGGGATTAAACCAATGTCTCCCACATTGCAGGCAGACTCTTTCTGACTGAACCACTGCAAATGCACCATCAAAGGTAATGTAAATTTAAAGAAATCATATAATTTTTCCAGGATCTCAAAAGGGTAGATCAAAGAGTAGAGACTGCATTCCTGACTTTATAAGAATTTATCCTAAACTGATAAATCAGTGATGGATAGTTTCACAAAATTATTAAAAATTTTTGAGCATTTCACAATTTCCTTTGCCATCCTCAGTCATATCAGTATAGTCATATCAATTCCTCCTTTATTTGGATTGCAATTTTAATATGCAAATTTCCACAAGAAATCTTTCACAAATATAGTTCTATAAGCAAAACCAAAATTGAGATCAAGTTTTTATTCTGTATATAAATGGCCATGTCAGTCTTCTGGATGTTGACAAAAAAAAAAAATACATCTGCTTCACGTCTATATAAAATCATCCTATGTAGTTCATAATTGTTTCTTCTCAGGTGTTTTATCAGTTACTTTTCCTCTAACATATTGTAACAGAACAAACTGGGACAAATATGAAAAACAAATAAAGAAAAATTACTTATTTCTCAGGACTGTATGTAGTGTATTTGTAATTAACAAATTCCACAATATTATTAATTCAGAATTGTTTTATGATTTCATCAATAAAATTAGCACCATTATGAAAATTAAATGTCTATGATTTTAACATAGTCACTTTATTTTCATCGAATAAATATTTAGTGGTATAATCGATATAAAAAAATGTTTGAGAATATCCCAACTGCTCCTTTTCCTAACTTATGATGGTTACAGAAGTGTTTCAAGATTAATTTTGTACATTTTTGACCAGGAAGCTCAAGTCATAAGATTATAGTGGCTCATTAGATTATGAAAATATGTAAAATGTGAGTATATAAGAGTAATGTGGCAAAAATTATCAAGAGTGTATACAGTATGGAGACCAATAAAGCATGTTTGTAGTTCCCGTAGGCCACCGCTTATGGCTTCTATGGAGCACAATCTGAAATCAAACATGCATGTCTACATACTTAGTTGGTTTATATGTCTCTTTCATTCAGTTCAGTCGCTCAGTCGTGTCCAACTTTTTGTGACCCCATGAATCGCAGCATGCCAGGCCTCCCTGTCCATCACCAAATCCCAGAGTTTACCCAAACTCATGCCCATTGAGTCGGTGATGCCATCCAGCCATCTCATCCTCTGTCATCCCCTTCTCCTCCTGCCCCCAATCCTTCGCAGCATCAGGGTCTTTTCCAGTGAGTCAACTCTTCGCATGAGGTGACCAAAGTATTGGAATTTCAGCTTCAGCATCAGTCCTTCCAATGTACACCCATGGCTGATCTCCTTTAGGATGGACTGGTTGGATCTCCTTGCAGTCCAAGGGACTCTCAAAAGTCTTCTCCAAGACCACAGTTCAAAAGCATCAATTCTTCAGCGCTCAGCTTTCTTCACAGTCCAACCCTCACATCCATACATGACTAATGGAAAAACCATACCCTTGACTAGACGGACCTTTGTTGGCAAAGTAACGTCTTTGCTTTTTAATATGCTATCTAGGTTGGTCATAACTTTCCTTCCAAGGAGTAAGCGTCTTTTAATTTCATGGCTGCAGTCACCATCTGCAGTGATTTTGGAGCCCAAAAAAATAAAGTCTGACACTGTTTCCACTGTTTCCCCATCTATTTCCCGTGAAGTGATGGGACCAGATGCCATGATCTTAATTTCCTGAATGTTGAGCTTTAAGCCAACTTTTTCATTCTCCTCTCTCACTTTCATCTTCTCTTTAGTGATATCTAAAGATGTCTTCCCTGGTGGGCTTCCCTGGTGGCTCAGTTGGTAAAGAGTCTGCCAGCAATGCAGGAGATCTGGGTTCAATCCCTGCATCAGGAAGATCCCCTGGAGAAGGAAATGGCAACCCACTCCAGTATTCTTGCCTGGAGAATTCCATGGAGAGAGTAGCCTAATGGCTACAGTCCATGGGATCACAAAGAGTCCTACACAACTGATTGACTAATACTTTAGTGACATCAGGGAAATAATCTTACTTTATTCTAGCAGGTTCAAATTCTTTAACCACTGTCCCCACCCTAACATACATACACCATAAGATCTTAGGCAGCCTTTTAAAACAAAAGGTGGCCTGAATCACGTTAGTTTTATTCCTTTAACTGATAAAAATTTACAGAACAGTAAATCTGGGGTTCATTAAGCCAGATGTTCACCAATGTTCAGGACCTAGATCAGGCACTTTGCCATACTCTTGGTTTCCTCATATGTTTAGAGATGGATGTCACTACTGCAAACAGTAGCTTTTCTAAGGTAAGGAGGAAGAAGAGGGGAGGATTGCTTTAAATCTCTTGTCAGTTCTCTAGCCGAATTCTCTGCCTTCTAGGTATGCTGAATTAGGTCAGATTTCTAATTCTAAACTACTCTGAAAAAAAAAAAGGTGGGGGAGGGATTTCCATGGTTGATTTAAAGGACAAAAAATTTCTGGAGTCTGCGATGAGGCCTACCTTTCCTTAGTACATCCACATCAGTTCTTTAAGAAAACCAGGTTCTTTATTTTATTTATTTTTTTCTTTATTTTGGTCACGCTGCACAGCATGTGAGATCTTAGTTCTTCCACCAAGGATGGAAGCTGCACCCACTGCACTGGAAGCCCTAAGTCTTAACCACTGGACCACGAGGGAAGTCTCAAAATTGAATTCTATTTGCAAGAAAATAGGAAATCTCTGCTAGATATACAAATAAGAGAACTAATCAGTCTATCCCTAAGAGGTCCATTTTATTTACAAGCTTTTCCTTCCAAAATTTTTCAGTATTTTTCCCCTATTTTTAATGTAAGTTTTGCATCACCTATTGAATAGTTCTAAAAAACTCTCATTTTCCCCATTTCTATTGAGAATATTTATATGTTTTAAATAAAACAATCTAATTTGGCTCACTCACTGAATCTGAAAGCACTGAGAAGTTCAGGAACAAATTTACTAATTACGTCAAACATATGGTCCAGATAGACAGGTCACAGCTAAACCAAGAGGGAAGTCTCCATAGGGATAAGGAGATCCAGTCCCAGTCATACTCACAGGAAGGAGGACACTGTGAAGCTCACTCTAGAATCTTTTTGAGGCTCATACTTACACCGAAACATCCAGAAATCTGAATCAAACAAAAATTCTCCAAGAAGGTCTCCAACACATCCAAAACAAAATCACTTAAAGTGCCAGTGGGTTGAGCAAGTCCTTGAAGACAAATGGAATCAACTTCAGACAGAAAGATACCATATTGCTGCCATTTTTTCCCCCAAATCACCAGCACACTAGATATGCTGGTACTACATCTATCCTTCTCAAATGGAGAGTCAGGCTTCACTGAGAAAAGAATTTTATTTCTATATTAAAATTTAAAAGGCATCACCTAACTTATATGATTTTATCAGTTTAGAAAAGGAAAAGGTGAGGCAAAAAGAGAGCCATCAGTTTTGCACAGTCATGTAGCTGGCTCAAGACTGGGGTCAGATCTCAAAATTCTTTCTAACAGGTAAAGTAGAATACATAGCATTTTATGTGATAATGAAATAAATGATGTTATGATCCCTTCCTTTTTTCTCATTAGGATAGGTGATGGTTTTATATGTAAATCTTATGAGTCACTTCCAAAAATTGCCAACAACACAATTTTTCTTCATTAAACTTTAGAAATTACAGTGATGTAAAAATTATATTGTCCTTGCATTGGCAGGTCCTGGATAAAAAGTAAGACTAGAGTTTCCATTAGAAAATTTTACATTATGAGCTATTGATCATTACTTAGGTTTAGGCCATATTTTGTTTTTCACTTCTAAAAAATATTGATTTACAATGTCAGTTTATATGTGTGCTGAGTTTAATAAAATAATTATTTGAATGTTTATTTCAACATCATCATTTTTTGGTAAAATATACTTTCCTACTTTCTATATTCTTAGTTTTTTTCCTTCTACCTGAAATGATGTTTAAAGAATTTTCAGATTGATCTGCATTATAAATCAAATGACATGCACTGACAAAAGTGGGTCAGACAGTAAAGAATCTGCTTGCAATGCAGCACTCAGATTCAATCCCTGGGTCAGGAAGATCCTCTGGAGAAGGGAATGGCAACCCACTCCAGTATTCTTGCCTGGGAAATCCCATGGGCAGAGGAGCCTGGTGGGCTACAGTCCATGGGGTTGCAAACACAACTAAGTGTTCGGACACAACTAAGTGACTAAAACACTTTGTTCATACACATATGGTAGTTCACAATCGTTGAAATTTACAAAACTAATATTCTTATTTAAGGTAAAGAGGAGCTAATTCATGGGGCTACATGTCGCTAAGAATAGTATGAACCATTGAGGGAAAACAGAAAAGAGGAAGAGCACCAATTCAAAGAAAGGTGATCCTAATGAAGAAGAACTACTGGATAGGAAATACAGTCACCTGTTTTATAAGAATATGCCCTTCAATGTAAAGAAAAATCTAGTACCAAATATCACTCTAAATTAAGAAATTTTTCAGGTGAGTTTAATGGAAGATTCTTTTTTTTTTTTCTTCATTAGAAAAACACTCCCATTCTACAAAGTAATCTACAAGTAAAAGAATTCACACACACACACACACAAAGAGAGAGAGAATTCAAATGAGAGTTTTGAATTTGGGGTAATGCCTTTAAGAAAGTAAGAATGCAATGTAGTTAATAAAAATAGAGATAGAGAATATTTGAAAAATTGTGATTCTTCCTCCTTCAAAAAAAAAGCTTTACCATTTTCTAAATATTATGACATTTTTACATATGCACAAATTGATACTGGTAGCCTAAGACATATATGTGTGCATGCCCTCTCAGTCACGTCAGGCAGCCTGCCATGTTCCTCAGTCCATGGGATTCTTCAGGCAAGAATACTGGAGTGGGTTGCTATGCCCTCCTCCAAGGGATCCTCCCAACTAAGAAAATGAACCTGCTTCTTATGTCTCCTGCATTTGCACGCAGATTATTTACCACTAGTGCCAAATGGGAGGCCCCAAGATATATATATGGTCTACTGTAAAAACAGACTTCTGTATACAGAAATACAGCTGCTGACAGTAAATGTGCGGACAAATAGCGAGGCTGTTCGTATTGAAATCACGCAAAGGTTAAATTTTTAAAAAAAGTATTTAGCACCACTTAGTGCCCCCATGAGACACCATGGATATCAGAAAAGAGAATTACTTATACCGAAGTTTTATTTCCTGTGCCTTGACCTCAAAAAGATATACACACATAGAAAGTCAAACAATTACAGATAACATATAATTAAACACAGAATAAAAGGCTTAATAATAATTGCCATAGGATGAGAGTGATCCACAGAATACTTACTAAGTCTGCATCACACTGAAAACAGTTTTGATATTGAACACAACTATGAAATTTATCATCTTATACTTCACTCTTAAAGCTCATAATTCACATTAACATGCTATATTTCTCAGTGTCAAAACTCATATTAACCAAGCTTGTTTAAATGTAAGAGAATTTTCAATTTGATTTGGTGATGGAACCTGACATCTGTAAACATTTTATGTAAATATTTTTTTATTCCCATCACATTTTAGGACATGTCCCTAAGAAGACGAGAAGAAAAACAGGGTTGTTTTAGATTAACTTTAGACAGGCATCACTATGGAGATAAAACTTCAGGATTCTTTCGTTTGGCAAAAGCAGAGACAAATTTAGGAGAACATTACAGGCAGAAAAGAAACCTAACATTTCAGTCCAGTTTCCAAGGAACTCAGAGCTCATCTCAATAATAAAATCACTCCTTAGAGTCCAGTGTTCTCCTTGGACACATCTAATAATTGGGGAATCACTGCTTTGTTCGGAAAAGAACACTGAGCTCATTGTCATACATCAGCAATCAAGAACTACAAAGAGCTAAGTCATTATTTTCCCCTTTGACAGAGCTTTCTTTGTGCTCCTTGCCTACAATACTTCCACAAGTTTTTGGTTTTATAACTAAACCTGCTCAGAATTTTTTAATAGTTTCCCACATCACATATTTTCCTGCATGCTCATGTTTCTTTGTTGCTATGTCCTTTGGCATTTGACCACCTGGTGAGTACCATGAAGTAAACTTCTCTGGAGAAATCCAAAATCTGATCTTCAGAAAAAATATTACTCTACTGGGTAAGAAAAACCCATATCTTAATTCTTTCTGACTTACATCCATTGATAGTAATGCATGAAATATTGGGCAATGCTTGTCAAGATGGAGAAAGTAACTGAAGATATCAGAATGGTCCCTAAAGTGGGGTGTGTGTGTGTCACTCAGTCGTGTCCAACTCTTTGCAACCCCATGGACTATAGCCTGCCAGGCTCCTCTGTCCATGGAATTCTCCAGGCAAGAATACTGGAATAAATTGCCATTCCCTTCTCCAGGGGATCTTCCAGACCTGGGTATCAAACCCAGGTCTTCCATATTGCAGGCAGATTCTTTACCATCTGAGCCACCAGGGAATCCCTAAGTTGGGGTAGAAAGAAAGAAACAGGAACAAATATGATCCAGAATTACCATCCTTAAAAGTGAACCATGAAAGAGTTATACAATATCACAGACTGTCAGCCAGACCAAATATAATTGATATAGAGACATACCTGCTGCTGCTAAGTCGCTTCAGTCGTGTCTGACTCTGTGCGACCCCATAGATGGCAGCCCACCAGGCTCCCCCGTCCCTGGGATTCTCCAGGCAAGAACACTGGAGTGGGTTGCCATTTCCTTCTCCAATGCATGAGAGTGAAAAGTGAAAGTGAAGTTGCTCAGTCGTGTCCGACTCTTAGTGACCCCATGGACTGCAGCCTACCAGGCTCCCCAGTCCATGGGAGTTTCCAGGCAAGAGTACTGGAGTGGGGTGCCATTGCCTTCTCTGAGAGACATACCTACTATTATTCTATTTCTTAATATAATTTAAAGACCATCTCATTAGGCAACCACCATAGGCATAGCAATATGAGTTATGGATTTCAATAACCCTATGGCTATCATTATCATGACACATATTTTAATTTATTTTTGTCCAAGAATGAATATTCAACTATTTATGAGGTAAATCATATGCCAGAATCCTTCCTCTCATGATTTTATGTAGTTATCAGTCAACAGATCAATTTAGAATTGATTAACTTGTCAACCTGAAGTGCATGAAAGAAATGTTTCTAAGTCATCATGTGAACTAAAGGTCTTGAGACAAAATGATCCAGTTAGTGTGACAAAAATATATTTACGACTATTTTGAGAGAGTGTACCAAATAGGATTATCTTGTTAACCGATAAATGGAGACTTTAATTTTCAGATTGACTACTTCTAGGATACTACTTTCCTGTTGAGATGCTGACATAAATGATGACAATAGTCATGATTGCTGGTATATGGGTGACTGCTAAGATAGGAGATAACTTTATGAGGTCTAAATCAAGTTCTAATTCAAGATATACTTCAAATTTCTTCTTCATATTATGTGTCTTTATTGGTTGGAAGTCAGTCAAAGGCTCAAATCATAATGGGTTTTTTTTTAAACTTACAGTCAAATTATCTAGAGTACAGTATATTGAAGATGAATTAGACAAAACTGGGCATAGACATCCTTAATCAAGACATAAGCACTAAATCTAAACTGCGAATATAATTTAGCTAAATCTAAACTGCGAATATAATTTAGCTAAGAATCAGGAGATTTGCTTTCTGATTTCTGATTTGGACTAGAGTTCCTAGATGCCAGGGACTTCCCCTGGGAAGTTTTATGTTTAATTTGGGGCTATTAATAAATATCTTGACCCTTTAACTCAGCAGCCCTTATAGTCTACTAATGCCCAATTTGGGCATCTCTTTCTGCCCTGTAATATCAAATGACACCCCAATAACAATGCAAGCATTGTGAGTAGGGCTTTGGGGCTCAGTTGATGCTTTGTGTTCCTGCAGTCCTGATATTCTGTCAAAGGCTATGTCCATTCTCCCTGCTCTGCAGCCAAGATGGCTTCCTTCAACCAATATTTTAACAGAATGCAAGCCTCCTCCTCACGGATGGGAAAAATCTGGTTGAAGTTATAATATAAATTTTGCTTCTGTAATCTTAGGATGAATTGATTTCTAAGGGGTCATGTTGACCCAATATCAGAAGCTGCTCCTGGAGTTTCAAAGTGCAGGTATATAAATGTCTACAATGGAAGTCAAAAACTATAGTTGCTTTAACATTAAAGTTAAATTAAAGTAACAGAACAAAAGGATTTTTAAGATGTAACATGGTCCTTTAAGATTCCCTTAAACAGTCTATTTTCCCTAAAATGCTTCACGAAAAAAATGGTTGGTCAGAGTCATTATCAGAAGGGCTAGCTGACTTGTTATTACCTGTGTGATGAAAAACAGCTTTAGCTGCATCTTATACACAACCTAGCCTAAAGTTTCTGTTTACTCAATATTTTTCATATTTCAGCTTCAAGGAGCAATTGGAACATTTGTGTCTGAGTTTTCTCAAATGTGGAAATGTATTAAAAAATTTTGCTTCTTCTAAAAATAATTTAATTTTTATTATTTTTTAAAAATTTTGTAAGGTTAAAATATATGCTTATCCTTGTAAACCTGAGGTTTTTTTTAAATAATCTGTCCTACCTAAGAATACCTCAAGTCCTTTCCCATTTTGGTTTTGTGACGGTAAGAGGAGTGTGAATCATCTTTTATTTATAGATTATATACTTGATGAAAACCTCAGGAAAAAGATAAACTCAACCTGTTCACTGTTGCTCATAGAAACAGTTTTCTGGTGTCTGTACTTCAACATTATTAAGATAAACTATAGATATTTGCGACTACTTTTATAAGTTACTGTAAATAACCACTTCTTTGCTCTTCACACTTTCAGAAAGAGCTCCTTTGAAACTTGCTGACGTCTAAGTGATGTATTTTTTTATTTTATTTTTATTTATTTATTATTATTTTTTTTTACTTTACAATATTGTATTAGTTTTTGCCATACATTGACATGAATCAGCCATGGGTTTACATGTGTTCCCCTTCCTGGACCCCCCTCCCTCCTCCCTCCGCATCCCATCCCTCTGGGTCATCCCATTGCCCCGGCCCTGAGCATTTGTCTCATGCATCGAACATGGAATGGTGTTCTGTTTCACATATGATAATATACATGTTTCAATGCTATTCTCCCAGAACGTCCCACCCTCACCTTCTCCCTCAGAGTCCATAAGACTGTTCTATGCATCTGCGTCTCTTATTCTGTCTCGCATATAGGGTTATCATTACCATTTTTCAAATTCCATATATATGCATTAGTATACTGTATTGGTGTTTTTCTTTCTGGCTTACTTCACTCTGTATTATGGGCTCCAGTTTCATCCATCTCAATAGAACCGATTCAAATGTTGTTGTTTTTTTTAATGGCTGAGTAATATTCCATTGTGTATATGTATCACAGCTTCCTTATCCATTCGTCTGCTGATGGACATCTAGGTTGCTTCCATGTCCTGGCTATCGTAAACAGTGCTGTGATGAACATTGGGGTACAAGTGTCTCTTTCAATTCTGGTTTCCTTGATGTGTATGCACAGCCTTTGACAAAATTCAACATCCATTTATGATAAAAACCCTCCAGAAAGCAGGAATAGAAGGAACATACCTCAACATAATAAAAGCTATATATGACAAACCCACAGCAAACATTATCCTCAATGGTGAAAAATTGAAAGCATTTCCCCTAAAGTCAGGAACAAGGCAAGGATGCCCACTTTCACCACTACTATTCAACATAGTTTTGGAAGTTTTGGCCACAGCAATCAGAGCTGAAAAAGAAATAAAAGGAATACAGATAGGAAAAGAAGAAGTAAAACTCTCACTGTTTGCAGATGACATGATCCTCTACATAGAAAACCCTAAAGATTCTACCAGAAAATTACTAGAGCTAATCAATGAATATAGTAAAGTTGCAGGATATAAAATTAACACACAGAGATCCTTTGCATTCCTATACTCCAATAATGAGAAAACAGAAAGAGAAATTAAGGAAACAATACCAATCACCATTGCAACAAAAAGAATAAAATACTTAGGAATATATCTACCTAAAGAAACAAAAGACTTATATATAGAAAACTATAAAACACTGATGAAACAAATCAAAGAGGACACAAACAGATGGAGAAATATACCGTGTTCATGGATTGGAAGAATTAATATAGTGAAAATGAGTATACTACCCAAAGCAATCTATAGATTCAATGCAATCCCTATCAAGCTACCAATGGTATTTTTCACAGAACTAGAACAAATCATTTCACAATTTGTATGGAAACATAAGAAACCTCGAATAGCCAAAGCAATCTTGAGAAAGAAGAATGGGACTGGAGGAATCAACCTGCCTGACTTCAGGCTCTACTACAAAGCCACAGTCATTAAGTGATATATTGCTAATGCATGATACCTGGCATCTCCAGAAGTTGTATTTTCTAATAAATTCAAAGTTTCATCTCATTCTCCTCCATTAAACATTGTAATGCATGCATAAACATAAATAAATTCTATTCTCATTTCCAGCTGGAATATTAAAAAATGGTTCACTCCTCTTTTCTCCACCTCATTTACCTCACCTGCTCATGGGAGTCTTCTAAATTTTAATCACTTACAATTTATTTTCAGTTCAGTTCAGTTCAGTCATTCAGTCATGTCCAACTCTCTGTGACCCCATGAATCGCAGCACACCAGGCCTCCCTGTCCATCACCAACTCCCTGAGTCCACCCAAACCCATACCCATCGAGTCGGTGATGCCATCCAACCATCTCATCCTCTGTCGTCCCCTTCTCCTCCTGCCCTCAATCTTTCCCAGCGTCAGGGTCTTTTCCAATGAGTCATCTCTTCACATTGGATGGCCAAAGTATTGGAGTTTCAGCTTCAACGTCAGTCCCTGCAATGAACACCCAGGACTGATCTCCTTTAGGATGGACTGGTTGGATCTCCTTGCAGTCCAAGGGACTCTCAAGAGTCTTCTCCAACATCACAGTTCAAAAGCATCAATTCTTCGGTGCTCAGCTTTCTTTATAGTCCAACTCTCACACCCATACATGACCACTGGAAAAACCATAGCCTTGACTAGATGGACCTTTGTTGGCAAAGTAATGTCTCTGCTTTTAATATGCTGTCTAGGTTGGTCATAACTTTCCTTCCAAGCAATAAGCGTCTTTTATTTTCAGAACCCTACAAATGACCCAGTATCTTCTGGGTCCTTTGGAATAATTTTTGACAAGATTGGCCAGGAGACTGATAGAGTCCCCATGTAAGCACTGCAATTCTTGAGAATACCACATACCATTAACCACACACTCATTGCACTCTCTGGCAAGCTAGAGTGTGAGGTTTCCTGGGTTCAAGACTACAGCAGCTTAGGTTTGTTTGAGATACCAGTTCTATCAATATAGTATTGGGTTGGCTGTGTTTTAAACTAACTGTGGCAATCCCAGTCAAACTCACAGACTAGGGGGTGGCTCATGCTGACTTACTTCTTTTCTCCTGAATCTATTCTTACCATCTTTTCTGATAATATATTTCCTTAACTTCTCATATTTGACTGTGTCTACTAACAAATTATCCTTGGCATGTGGTTCACTGAATAAATAGAGTTCTGCAGTGAGGCATATATTTTATTATTAATAATAAGACATATATAAATATTTGTCGATAATGAACCTGGGGCTTCTATCTGGAAGGTTCTATGGAATAATATATACTTAGAGATGTAATGATGATGCACAGTCAGCAGAATATATCTCTTTTCCTTCAACATTCTTAATCTTCCATATATATATATGTACCTATATATATATACATATACCTTTTTTAATGAAGTATGTCTTAGAAAATAAAAGAGCAGCTGAAGTTTGGGGCAAAAAAAGCAGAGAAAAACTAGAAAAGATATTCTTACAGACTGCTATTTCAAATTAGAGAAAATTATGAGACAAACCCATTTCTATATCCTTTATATACCCTAGAGCACATTTGTGTGTATATCCTTTAAGCCTCAGCAAAGTTTCACTTTGTTTGGTTTATGGATGACCTTCAGAGAAAAGAGACTGGTAAAATGTTCTCTTCTATGTTTTATATTCATACCAGTAAATGTGTTATCAACAGAATTGCCTAACATCAATCATAAGTAAACTGTTTATATGCTTTTATTTTCTAAATAAATAAATTTGCATTTTACATTTCATGTTTATTTCATCACATATAATTTATTATCTCCACCACAAAATATACTACGACATCAATTTCAGGAATAATAATACATAACATTAACCTATTTATCCTAACCAATTTTTCTTCATGTTTAATTATTTATTTAGTTTGGAAAATTCTAACAGCTAAAGAAAAGATATTACTTTATAATAAACTCAAGCTATTTCCAAATAGCATGCATTATTCAGCTGCATTGTCCTCATGATGGACAAATAGATAATTAGAAAAAACTGAGATGGCTGACACAAGTGTCATAGTGAATATGTCCAACATTGGCATCTTCAGATATAAACATTTGTCAAGTGACTTGCTTGTCAGATAGTAGCTGTGGGATTTAGGCAATTCTTATTTTTAACTCTCCATTTCTTTATCTTTAAAGTTGATGTATTGCTATTCACCTCTATTAACAATGGGTAAGCCTTAGGAATCTGTATTTTTAATGAGCTTTGAGTATTTCCAATGCAGCTATCCTGAATTTTGTCTATAAACAGGTGCTAAAATTACTGTCTCAAACTGTTTTATCAGATTTTTATATAAAGTTAATTACTGATTATAAAATTAAATATTAAATAATATGTCACTGACTTTTTCATGGATAAAACCCCTATAAAAGCAAACGCCTAACAAGAGTAAATTATTTTAATCTGCCTTTGAGGCATACCTTAACTACTTAAAATTACTCTCTTGGGATTTTCTATTTTTTGTCTTCACACTTGTATCTTCCTTTCCTTGTGATTTTCAATAATGCCTACTTTTTTTGGTTTCTGGATAAATATCTAGTGTACATAATATTTGTATAAAATGTTCTCTAATACATTCTCGTATAAGGGAAATGAAGAATAAGATTAGAGGAATGCCTCTGATAGAGTTTTTAATCAGATGTATCAATATCATCAAACAGTGTCTTCTATAGCATTGAAAAGCAGTATCTAATACTTCTCTTTTCTGTAAGATGGCATTACAACAAACTCATCCTAAAATACCAACAAAATAAACATTTTAAGCAAGCTGACAAGGTACACATTAAAATGCATTTGTTCAAAATTATTGATGAGAGGGTTATGGAATTTAGAGACATCCCTCAAAGGGAAGAGAGACAAAAAAAAAGACAAGAGGAAGAAGACAAAGGAAGAGGAAGAGGAGGGGGAGAAAATGAAGTATTAAAACACAAAGGGGTTATTAACTTTGGAAGAAACTGACAATCCAGAAACGTGAGTGTTACAGACTTTCAGTAATTTGTTCAGTAGAGAACTGATTCAGAGACTAACACATAAAGCTGTGGCCTCTGAAGTATGACCCAGACTAAGAGAGAGAGACAGGAGTGTTTCCATTTCTACAATGTGGACAATAAGGTCGCTCATCTGTCTCTTCTTTGCTGGGGTGAGGGTAAAAGTGGCATTCTGCTTCAAGAGTTTTAATACTTAACAAGATTGTATACTGTGACTCAAAAATACATATGCAATTAAAAAATAATAAATTACATACTTTTGCAAAGCACTTGGAAGAAGAAGCCATAGGGAAATATCAAAAGATGAATGACAAAATAGGAAAACTATTTTAAGCTAATATTAAATGTGGAGGGCAAGTTTCCATAGTAAATGATGAATTTTTTTTAAAAAAAGGGAAAAAAGACTAAAAATTGTGAAATAAAAATAGGCAAATATGCCAGCAAATAAGAAAAACTCAGCAGTGGCCACAGGACTGGAAAAGGTCAGTTTTCATTCCAATCCCAAAGAAAGGCAATGCCAAAGAACGCTCAAACTACCGCACAATTGCACTCATCTCACATGCTAGTAAAGTAATGCTTAAAATTCTCCAAGTCAGGCTTCAGCAATACGTGAACCATGAACTTCCAGATGTTAAAGTCGGTTTTAGAAAAGGCAGAGGAACAAGAGATCAAATTGCCAACATCCGATGGATCATCAGAAAAGCAAGAGAGTATCAGAAAAACATCTATTTTTGCTTTATTGATTATGCCAAAGCCTTTGACAGTGTGGATCACAATAAACTGTGGAAAATTCTGAAAGAGATGGGAATACCAGACCACCTGACCTGCCTCTTGAGAAACCTGTATGCAGGTCAGGAAGCAACAGTTAGAACTGGACATGAAACAACAGACTGGTTCCAAATAGGAAAAGGAGTACATCAAGACTGTATATTGTCACCCTGCTTATTTAATTATATGCAGAGTACATCATGAGAAACACTGGGCTGGAGGAAGCACAAGCTGGAATCAAGACTGCTGGGAGAAATATCAGTAACCTCAGATATGCAGATAACACCACCCTTATGGCAGAAAGCTAAGAACTAAAGAGCCTCTTGATGAAAGTGAAAGAGGAGAGTGAAAAAGTTGGCTTAAAGCTCAACATTCAGAAAACTAAGATCATGGCATCCGGTCCCATCACTTCATGGCAGATAGATGGGGAAACATTGGAAACAGTGGCTGACTTTATTTTTCTGGGCTCTAAAATCACTGCAGATGGTAATTGCAGCCATAAAATTAAGATGCTTACTCCTTGGAAGGAAAGTTATGACCAACCTAGACAGCATATTAAAAAGCAAAGACATACTTTGCCAACAACAGTCCGTCTAGTCAAGGCTATGGTTTTTCCAGTGGTCATGTATGGATATGAGAGTTGGACTATAAAGAAAGCTGAGCACCGAAGAATTGATGCTTTTGAACTGTGGTGTTGGAGAAGATTCTTGAGAGTCCCTTGGACTGCAAGGAGATCCAACCAGTCCATCTTAAAGGAGATCAGTCCTGGGTGTTCATTGGAAGGACTGATGTTGAAGCTGAATCTCCAATACTTTGACCACCTTGTGAGAAGAGTTGACTCATTGGAAAAGACCCTAATGCTGGGAAGGATTGGGGGCAGGAGGAGAAGGGGACGACAGAGGACGAGATGATTGGATGGCATCACCGACTCAATGGGCATGGGTTTGGGTGGACTCAGGGAGCTGGTGATGGACAGGGAGGCCTGGTGTGCTGCGGTTCATGGGGTCTCAAAGAGTCAGACATGACTGAGCGACTGAACTGAATTGAACTGAATATATAATTCTCAATATTATAGTATAAAGTGGTTCTTAAATGTATGGAAACATGTTTAATCTCCCTGAAAATATGTGCAAATGAAAATTACACACATGTTTAAATATTATATGTCACCTAAAAACTTGGAAAAAAATTAAAAATTGTCAAAACACTCCTGTTGATCAACTATGTAAAAATAGGAACTCATATAATGAGGATGGAAATAACAATGGTGCCCATTTGTGGAGAAGAATCTGTTAATGTATTAGAAAACTGCATATTCATTTACACTTTGACATAGCAACCCCACTTTTCTGAAGTTTACCCTTAAGGTACATTTCAAATGAATAAAACTTCATATGTAAAAGTTTATTGTGACATTAGTTACAATAACAAAATATTAAAAATCATCTGAATACACATTCAGAGTAGACTGGTTGGGATCTATTTATGTTATTTAAAACAGCAAAGTACTACAAAAGTGTAAAAAAGGAATGAGAAGGATATTTGAAACAGGTGGGAAGTGATTCCTAGATATATTTTTAGTCAAACATAGCACTCACAAAAAAAACATATTTAAGGAAAGGAATAGAAATTGCATATATATGTGGGTACATCTATCTACATATGAATATGTTTATCATACAACAAATGAATAGTAAATCAACAAAGATGGGAAAGAAACTTAAATATAATACAAATAGACACAAATAAACCTAACATTATTATAAGCCCACATAGAAAGTAAAAATATAATTTTCAGTATGTTCTATGTCTTAATAGTTAAACATGCACTTCATTATTATTATTTCATATACCTATCATTGAAAATATCCATACTAATATGGATATGCAAAATGTTTCATGATCCAAAAAAGAAATTGTTTGCCACAGAGAACCTAGTAAATATTCAGGGGATGTTTTAAGAACCTGGGCTCTGTAATCACACAGCATCCATTCAAATTCTTTTATGCAAATTCCTTAAACCCTTTGCCTCAATTTCACATCTTTGAAATGAGCTTAGAAAAGTATCTAGTAATGCCACTGTGAGGATTAAATGGCTAGTAGACATAAACCACTTAGAATAGTACATAATAAGAGATCAAGAGATATTAGACTGTAATAATAGCATAGAAACCATATCTCTAGTACTCAGAGTCTAGGGCCATCAATTTGTATCTAAACATTAATGATAGTAATGTTTGTATCACTAAAAACATAGTAACTATATTTTAGTAATTACATTCTACAATGATAAATAACAGTGATTTTCAACTGGGGGTGCACATAAGCATCACTGTTGATCTCTTCAAAATTATAAACAAAATACAGAGACTTCACATCATTGAAACCCAACTAAACAGATCATTTAGACATCAGGTCAAAGTCTATATAAGTTCAAAAATGTCTTAGGTGATACAAATAAGAACTCCTTGCTAAGAAACCTTGTGATGGGAATTTGAGAAAGTATTGTAGCTGGAAGGAAATAATTCTATCATCTCAGAGAATTGAGCCTCAATTCTATAAAATTGTTCTTGAAATTAGAATAATAATTTATCACAATCAAGATTGATGTGACGATCAATAGGGATAATAGAGAATATCTAGTTCGTTGTTAATACTGAATGAATGATGACTATTATCATTTTCTCTACTTGTAGATGTTGAACAAATACATAAAAAGAAAAAATGGTGTATTTAAAAGAGACCATAGTAATGTAATATAGCATCATATTTTAATAAGATCTACAATTTTGGGAAATTTTTAACTGTACTTTTAAGATCATTAGACTTAATTCTATGAAATACAAAAATACCACCTATTTTCACAAAGGTAATTGAAGGTCTTAGTACAATTTCAAATCATGGATTTATGCTGCTGACTTGCACACATAAATGAGTGCCCTTGTGAGTTGAAAGATATTCAAGCATGTTTATCATAGTCAGAGTCTTCAACTGCATACTGATCAACACCCCTCACTCATTAACATACAGGACTCCTTGCTGGAGCTTTCATTTGCATGCTCTTCTAAGAGCTCCTTTTTCCTCACTATTCAACCAACCAATGACCTTTGTAATCAACAAGAAAATTAGAAGCAGGTGGGAGCTTATTTTTAATGATGTTGAGACCAAATTGTTTAACTTAAAACCTGAACTTTTTCTCTTCCAGTCCTTTTTAATGCCTGACAAGTACTAATTACATGAAGTTAGATGGAGACTCTGACTTTCTCATGGTCTCTGATCAAGCTCTGTAACTAACTCTGTAACTAACTCTTTGCTTTTATATCTAATTAATATGATGAAAACATCTCTCCCTATTAGTCTTTTACTTTTTCCTGGAGCCTCGAGTGCAAACATGATAATGTAAGGATTTAGCTAATGTTCTGGCAATTTTTACAAAATTACCTAAGTTATCATAAATGAAACTGATTGAGTACATTTCCTGAAAGATTGTAATTATTTCTTTCAATGAGTGCATATCAGTAGATTGGAAATAAAGTTTCAACATCATAAATGGCAAATACTGGCCCTGTTTTCTGTCTCCTTCACTTTAGAATATTCTTAATCATATTTACTTGAAATAATTTCACTTCCCTAAGGTTTCTCAGAAGAATCATCAGCTTTTGTTTTAGCTTTATATTTCAAGTTTATAATGAATTAAAAATGAAGATCGCCAATTGATTATCTATACTGAGTGACTGAACTGAAGTGAAACAAATTGTGTGCCTTGTGAATCTATAGTAAATTTAATCACAGGTCACTTTCTCTACACAGGTCTACTCTGTGATCTTCCACTACCCAAGAAAGACATCCTCAAAGAAACCAAAATCATCTCAACTTGTACCATCCAAATCTTTTGAAATAAATAGAAACTGACTTTAAAGTAGTTGAATTCTGCATTTTCCACAACCCCCTGTTACTTTTAAGCAATTTAATAATCATTATAATTCATATCTCAGTTTGTCTAGCTATCTCTCCATTAAGATTACCATTTGAATGAAACATATACATAATAATAATGATTTTTATTATCATTTGTTGTTACCCCATGGGCTTCCTGAGTGCCTCAGTGGTAAAGAATTTGCCTGCTACTATAGGAGATGCAGGAGACACAGGTTCAATCACTGGTCAGGAAATCACCTGGAGGAGGAAATGACAACCCACTCCAGTAATCTCTCTTGGAAAATCCCATGGACAGGGGAGCCTGGTGGGCTACAGTCCATGGGGTCACAAAGAGTCAGACATGACTTAGTGACTGAGCGCACACACACACACGTTACCCCATAGCAAACGAAATATTTATTTAACCTAAACTATAAAACAGAATATATCTTTGAAAAAAATTCCTTTAAAATATTTCACCCTTCATTTTAAACAGTATACAAAGACATCTATTTTCTATGACCATCTTAACTATTAATATTTTGTCAAAAAGATTAATTCATTTCAGCTATTCACACATTATTCAGTATTATTTTGATTATTTATATCCACATATATATATGGCTTTTATTGAGGGCTGTCTTAAAAACTTCTTGTTGAGTAGAAGCATGTTTAATAATAATGTACTTTTAAAAACAAAAATCAAATCTATCTAGTTTATCTTTATGTTATATTTATATATTAGATAATTAACAAATAATGTGAGGTAGCTTAAAATGAAAGATATTGAAAAACAGTTTTTAATTACAATAGGAAACCAAGATTATAAGGAAAAGTTAAGAAAATCTGGCTACCAAAAGGGCTAGCCTATGTTTTTCACAGAGTTCCAAAAAGAACTGTGAGCCTTATGATATCCAGAGAAAGAATGAAAAGAGTAAAATAAATGGCATAAATGTCCTATTGAAAAAACTAAATGAATGAGAAAACAGAAATTAAAATCTGTTTTAGGATAATCAACATCTATCCACCAAAACATTAAACTCACGATTCAGCTTAACGTTTGAATGCATGTCTTAAGTTCAGGTTCTCTGTCAGTAAAGCTCCTATGAATGTCATACACTGCTGATGTCATATAGTATCATATACTGCTACTTTGGAAATGTCAGGGGAGACCGAATATAAACCAAATGCAATAAACCTAAATAAAGTAGAAGGAAAAATTGAACACAGTTTCTATGGCTTTTCTATGTTTTTATGGTTTCAGGGATGCTTGAAGATTTGATATTTAATTTTCTTTGCAATATTAACTCAGATAATGCATTGTGTGGTGGATACAATATCAAATCCAAGGTAACTGAGAATTCAACCAAAGACTGTATATTAAAACAACCACTTGTGATTTATTGTTGAAAATGTCTTTGGAGAAATGTTGCCAGTACTATTGAGGTACTGCATTAGTAGTGAAAGCAAACTAGTCATCTATCCCTGAAGGTGTATACCAGACACAAAAGGCTTTACAAGCTGATGCCTTCCCTGACCCGTTCCCCTCAGCCTCTTTTCCTGTGACTATATGTGCTTTGAAAGTGGATACAGAGAGCTTCACCTGAGAATCATGAGAAATCTGTTAGACTGATGTTGTGCATGCTATATTTTCCTCTGTCCTTGATCCTTTCTTAAATCTTAGTGCTGGAGAAGTCTATAGTGTTATGAGCTTGATTATCCATCCAAAGCCAAAGACCACTGACCCTAGTAGAGCCGACTGAGTGTAACAATAACTAAACAGCAATTTAGATGGCACATGTGATCCAGAGAAAAATAAAGCAAGAAAGAATTCTTGCTTTAAACTGGCAGAGTAGTGAGTGGGAATTGATTTTAAGTATGGATGATCACAGAAGACCTCATCTAGGAGGTATTTCCACAAAGATCTGAAGCACAAGGTGTAGCAAGCCATTTAGATTTTTGGAGGAAGCATATTCCAGAAAGAGGAGGAGGAAGCATAAATCCTAGAGGGAGGAATATGTTACATGGCAAGACAACTTCTAGTTCTGCCCATGAGGAGATGTAAAGTAGCCATTCCCTCCTAACAACAAGTGGAAAGCTGAAAAAGCTGAAAAATCAGTAATAATTTTTTGGGGATCCAAAAAGAAAAGGGAAGACACAGAGCAAACCAATGCCCCCAAGATGGGAAAGAAAGACAGGCAGAATACAGGCAGTCTTGATTTACTGAAGCAGAGACTAATTGGAGAGCAGAAACCATCTCAGGGTCAGTGGCAGGGTAGGGAAGCCTAACATGTAATTGTTGTGGAACTGCTGGAGGCTCAGTGTGGACAAGTCTGAGAGCTAAAAATTCCCAAGTGACCCAGTCATGGGGGACCCCAACAATATTGTGAGATTTACCTCTAGGAACAAGACCAAGTTCCCATAGTAAATACTGGAGAAAAATCCCCTTATGCTTCAGCAGGACGAAGAGAAAGGAAACCATTTTGTAATACATCAGGTCATTCTGTCCTTAAAGAGGCTTCAATCAGAGAAAAACAGTTAACCAGAGTCTAAAATGCTGGGAGGTATCAGAGTTTAACCGACCTGGGAAAAGGGGAATGTCCAACTCCAACCCATTCGAGTCATCCTCTCCCAAAGAAGAGAGGAGAAAAATAAACCTGAGAAGCACTTGTGAGGTTCACAGTCCAGAGACACATAGTCACATAAAGTCTGAGACCCACACATAGGACTGTACTATTTACTCTCTCCCTACACCTTAAGTCCACATTATTATAGGTCTGTTTATAGCAGTTCCTTTTGCCCAGTACATCATATCCAGCTATCTAGAAAAATAATAAAGGTATATAAAAATGGAAAGGTAGTTAAAAACTTATGTCCGCACAAAAATTGCATGTGGATGTTTATAGCAGCTTTTTTATAACTGTCAAAATTTGGAAACAACCAAGATATCCTTCAATAGGTGAGTAGAAAAATAAAATGAGGGTATATCTAGACAACTGGATATTTATTACTCAGTGCTAAGAGTAAATGAGCTACAAGCTATGAAAAGACTTGGAGGAATGTTAAATGCTTATTAATAAGTGAAAGAAGCCAATCTGAAATGTTACCTACTATATGATTCAACTACATCATATTTTGGAAAAGGCAAAACTGTGGCGATTGTAGAAAATTCAGTGGTCGTAGGGGTTGTGTGTATGTGTGTGTGTGGCAGCAGGGGTTGGGGGGGAGGTGGAAGGGGTGAAGAATAGGATGAACAGGACGAAGCACAGAGGATTTTTAGGCAGACAATACTCTCATGATGGATACATGTCATTATACTTTATTCAAACCCTTAATATGTTAAAATAAGACTGAACCCTAAGATAAACTGTGGACTTTGGGTAATAACTGTGTCAATGTAAGTGCATCAACTATAACAAAGACACCACTGTGCTGGTAGATGTTGATAATGGCTGTGCAAGTGTTGGGGCAGGGAGTATACTGAATTCTCTGTACCTCCCCCATAGTTTTGTTGTGAACCTAAAACTGGCCTAAGAAAAGATATGAAAGAAAAAGAAAGAAGGAAAAGAAGAAAGGAAAGAGGGGTGCAGGGAGGGATAGAGGGAGAAAGAAAGGGAGAGGAAGGGAGGAAGGAAGGCAGGCAGTTGGAGAGACCGAAAAAAGGAGGGAGGGAGGGAGTGAAGGAAGGGGAAAACAAAACAACCAAAGTGGTCAGTGTGGAATAAGTCAGGGAAACAAGTGAGTGTGGAATGAATCAGGTAAGGAGATCAAGTCAGAGCAATCACTTTTACTGCACATTGGAGGTTAAATGTTAAAATGTTAAAGGTAACATTATATCAGCCTAAGTTTATATTTGGCATTTTATTCAATACCAAACTCTCTGTATCTGAGGTTCAGTGCTAAGGATAATTTTAATTAGGTTATATTTAATACATTAAAGCTAATTTACAAATAAATCACATTTGTAGTTTTATTTTTTACATTACCTTAACAAAAATAAAAATTAAAATGTATGCATATTGAACACTATAGAAATTCTGAGTGTACAAAAAGAAAAAAAAAAGCTAATGCATTTTGTATAAGGAGGAAGACTACCATATTATAAGCATATAAACTTTTAGAAAAAAATGGGTATGCATTTGCAGTCACAGTAAATGCTTAATAGAAGTTTGAACCACTTTCTAACTCCTCCATACTGCTTGTTTAGGGGTACTCTTAAAAAGAGAACAATGCAGCTAACAGCTGGTGGAACATTAAACTATATTCCTGTTAAACAACATGAAGCCAGAAAGCAACTTTTCAAATTTTGTTTTCTAAGCCATAATTGCACACCTCATGCTGACAAACTAAGAAGCAAACAAGTCTATTCACATTCAAATAATAAGTGTTGAGACTCTAAATGTCAAGCACTTCCTTATGAAATATTCCTTAGTCTGCAATTGCACATGTCAACTCACATATGTTTAGGTAAAATAAAATAGGTAAGCATGATAGGAGACAAATGCCCAAATGTTTATATTTGCATTGTGAGATCTTCCACAGCTATGATAACTGGTCAAGATATATAGATAGGTTTGTTTTCTTTTAAAATGGTCTTTATTTACACAATTTATACTATGGAAGAAGGCCTCACAACTTACAAAGATAGAAAATGAATAGGGGACACAATATGATGCAAGGAAGAAATATCTGAAAAGCACATATCTTATAAAGGACATATCCAGACTTTACAAAGAACAGTTACAATTCAATAACATCAACAATAAAGTAGCCCAATAAAAATAGGCAACAAACATTTACAAAAGAAAATATACCAATGGCTGACAAGTACATGAAAAGATACTCAACATCATTTGTCATCAAGGAAATGCAAATTAAAACCAAAATGGGTTAACATTTCATGCTTCCTAGAAGGGTTACAATAAATAAGACAGACAATACCAAATGTTGGCTAGTATGTGGAGTAACGGGACTACTCATAAGTTATTGGGAGGAACATAAATTGGTGCAGTGGCACTGGAAACCAGTTTAGCAGTGCTCAAAAATTCAGCATAAAACAGCTAGACAATTCTAGAAATTTTACTAAGTGTCCAAGATAAATGAAAACATATGCTCACACACAGATTTGCACACAAATTAGGTTATACTAGATTCATAGCAATTAATTTTTCCTCATAGCCAAAAACTGGAAATAACCTAAAGGCCCATGAATTATCCATGAATTTATATGAAGTATAAATTGGTATGAGGTGTATTATTGGGATAGGTGTTAAAAGGTTCTAAAACTGATTGATGGTAATGGTTGTGCTATTTGGTAAAGTTATTAAAAGTCACTGAATTTTACACTTAAAATGGATTAATCTCATGCATGTAAAACATACCTCAATAAAGTTATTAAAAATATTAAGCTTTTATTTTTCCGTTCATGTATCTAACTAAGCTTTTGAATTCAGATGTGATATAAGTATCCTGGGGACACATTTAAAGATTTTTGAATAAAAATATATACAGAGATGTTTGTCCTAACAGTAAATAAGTCTGATTTGATGAACTGATTCAACAACAGAGACCAGCATTTCAAATAGATTATGCAGTTCTTTTTCACAAATTGGATAGGCAAATCTGCAGTTCTGGTGACATTTTGATGAAAACATACAATGTAAATGTATGTTTCCAACCCTTTCTCTGTAACATAAGGTGCCTGTAAATGAAAAAAGTAATTGGTAAAGTTAATAATATTTTGTTAAGCCTTGGTCAGAAGTTCTTGGATCTACTTTTTTTTTTTTTAATTTTTTTATTGTTTAAACTTTTATTAAAGTAAATACACCCATGCACATTTCATAAGTGTATAGCTCAATGAGTTTTCACAAACTGGATTCAACTGTGAATCCAGATCAACAAACGGGCCCTTACCAGCATCCCAGAAGCCCTTCCTACCCCATTCCAGCTACTGCCTGCACCCTTCTCCCCAGAGTAACCACCATCCTAACTTCTGTCTGCACAGACAGTGTTGCTCAAAGGGCACGTAAATCACCTGCAGATCTTTTTTGTTTTGTTTTTTTTTTAATTTCAATTTATTTATTTTAATTGGAGGCTAATTACTTTTCAATATATCCTATGCATTTTTAATAAAACTTTTATTATTTGTTTCTAAATCTGTGTTCAGCAAAATGAACAAAAAACTGTTCAAATTACCAGATGTTAAAAAATCAAAAAATTTCTATGTGATTATGTAATTTGGGTGATGTAACTCAAAAGGAGTTCAAAGAATTTAGTGATATTATTATAACATTTATGCGAACAAAGTTATTATATCCTTAAACTATTGATATATAAAATAGATATAAGAAAGATGCTAAAATTCGTTGCCTGGATATATGAACCCATGGATACATATACTGATTGGGGAAAAAAAAAAAAAAACTTATTCTTGATAGGAAAAGAGCCAAGATAGGCATTCTAGACAGAGGCTCACGGAAAGCCGAGGGAGGAGAGGGTGGTATAAACAGTAGGAATGAAGAGTTGAACAGAAAAGCTCCTCGGAGTGAATTATTATTTCAGAGGACATCAGGTTAACTGTTAGACCCACGTGTCAACACAAGGAAAAGTCAAAGATGCTCCAACATAAGACTAAAGGCAGGAATAGAAGTGGGAGTCTTCTGTGTGTAAGAGTTTAAAATACAGTCACAGATGAGTGTTCCAACTCTGTTATCCTGAGAAAAACAGAAGACAATGACTGAATGCAGATGAATATATCCACAAAGGAGTGATCATAAAAAGAGAAGCCAAAGAATAAAATAACAGACTGGTATTTGAACAATGAAAAACATAAACATGGATGTATGCGTGTGTGTGCTAAGTTGCTTTAGTCATGTCCGAATCTTTGTGACCCTGTGAACCTGCCAGGCTCTTTTGTCTGTGGGATTCTCCAGGCAAGAATACTAAATGAAACTGCATAATATCTATGTTCAGAGCACATGGTACCTTAATTTATCATAGGGTTTCAGAATCTGTATTTTTGGTTTATTGAAAACACCATAATTATTTTGGCATATATAATTTCAGTAGTGCTAAATAATCATGTAAGAAGTTAAGCATAAATAATAATACTTCTCAGGTCTGACTTTAGGCAAGTGTCTTAATTACTACAAATGAAATTCCATAGTGTCATTATGAGCATTAAGTGAAATAAAAATGCGAAGCTTTTACTACTATATATGGCATATAATATACCCTCCATAAAACTTGGCTATTTGGTGATAATTAGTTTTGATATTATTCAATTATTTGGGGTCTGGAGGCAAATGACACTGATTTGCATGCAATTGAAAATTGTATATAAGCATTTGCACCAATATTTTAAAACCTAAACCTGATTTTAAAAGGAACCAAAATCACAGAGTGGGCAAGAGGCATTTTGAGGTTTGAATGAAAAATTTACACCCAGTCTCTAAAAGCCTCACAAAGCTACCCTTTTATGGATGCTGTATCATGGTGGGCCTGATGTTCATTTTAAGTAAATCAAACTTCACTTGCCTGGTTAGCCTATTGGAAGAAAAAAATAGAAAGGAAATAATATCTACTTATGAGATTCTTTTTGAGGATGAAAATTTAGAGATAATGCATAGAAAGCACCTTAAACAGTGGAAGCAGCCTAGAACAAAACTCAAACAGTCGTTGCTCTTATTACAGTTCTGGAGTAAATGCTATCACTAAATATATCCACTCATTGACTTTCAAGTCTTCCTTCTTTCAAGTGCTTGCCATCTCCATATGTTCGAGCCCTTAAATACTCACTTCCTAACACACTAGTATTATATTTTTTTAAAAAAAGTCATCTTAATGTTTCCTGCTTATATTTCAAATGCTCTTTTAGAGGCTTGTGCCATTGATGTTACCAAAGTGCTAAATTGGAGTACTTCTTTTATTTTTTTTTTATTTTAAATTAGTTTATCTATCTATTTTTTAACTTTACAATATTGTATTTGTTTTGCCATACATTGATATGAATCCACCATGGGTGTACATGTGTTCCCCTTCCAGAATCCCCCTCCCACGTCCCTCCCCATCCCATCCTTTCAAGTCATCCTGGTGCACAAGCTCTGAGCACCCTGTATCATGCATTGAACCTGGACTGGTGATTCGCTTCACATGTGATAATTTACATGCTTCAATGCCATTCTCCCTTATCATCCCACCCTCGCCCTCTCCCACAGAGTGCATAATACTATTCTATTTATCTGTGTCTCTTTTGATGTCTCGCATACAGGGTTATCTTTACCGATTGACTAAATACCATATATATGTGTTAGTATACTGTACTGGTGTTTTTCTTCCTGGCTTACTTCACTCTGTATAATAGGCTCCAGTTTCATCCACCTCATTAGAACTGATTCGAATGTATTCTTTTTAATGGCTGAGTAATATTCCATTGTGTATATGTACCACAGCTTCCTTATCCATTCATCTGCTGATGGGCATCTAGGCTGCTTCCATGTCCTGGCTATTATAAACAGTGCTGTGATGAACATTGGGGTACACGTGTCTCTTTCAATTCTGGTTTCCTCAGTGTGTATGCCCAGCAGTGGGATTGCTGGGTCATATCTGACATAAACCACAGCAGGATCCTCTATGACCCACCTCCCAGAATATTGGAAACAAAAGCAAATATAAGCTGATGGGACCTAATTAAAATTAAAAGCTTTTGCACAACAAAGGAAACTATAAGCAAGGTGAAAAGACAGCCTTCAGAATGGGAGAAAATAATAGCAAACGAAGCAATGGACAAACATTTAATCTCAAAAATATACAAGCAACTCCTGCAGCTCAATTCCAGAAAAATAAATGACCCAATCAAAAAGTGGGCCAAAGAACTAAACAGACATTTCTCCAAAGAAGACATACAGATGGCTAACAAACACATGAAAAGATGCTCAACATCACTCATTATCAGAAAAATGCAAATCAAAACCACAATGAGGTACCATTTCACACCCGTCAGAATGGCTGCTATCCAAAAGACTTCAAGCAATAAATGCTGGAGAGGGTGTGGAGAAAAGGGAACCCTCTTACACTGTTGGTGGGAATGCAAACTAGTACAGCCACTATGGAGAACAGTGTGGAGATTCCTCAAAAAACTGGAGTACTTCTTTTAAAAAGACTGACCCATGGGTGACTACTTAAACGCTGCTAAAAGATAAGATACAAGCAAGTTTGTAATACAAAATACAGTATTATTCATGTAAAAATAAAAGATCTTATGTGATACTGATATGTGATAGGATTTTTACCTGTATATTTTATTCTGTGTTGAGATACTGAACAAGGAATAATAGTCCTTGATCCATTACTGTTAGAGCACCCTGCATCTGTCCTACACTTCCTGATCCTCCCAGCACTGCTACAGGATGGTGAAATGCAAGAAAACAACAAGATATCTTTCCTTGGGTGTCCAGACCAGTGAACGGAATCCTCAGCCAATTTTCATGAGTTGCATTATGTAAATTGATCATTCACTTCTGCATGCGTGTGTCTCTTTCAGACCCATACACACACACACACACACACACACACTAACCATCATGAATTAAATAGGAAATGTGACACACTTTTAAAGTAGCCTGTGTAGAGTGTATATTTATACTTCATAACTTACCTTATAACTAACAATCTAGAAGTATATTAGCCATTCTACATCATTCTAAAGTAGGTGCCAACAAGGAAAGAACTATAACTGCAGGTCAATCTGTATTTTTTTAAAATCACAGGGAAGACATCATAGTATCATAAAATGCTGTCAGCTTTAAAGAGAAACATATGTGCATCAAAATCCTGGATTGGCAACCTATTATTTTTTTGAATCCAATAAAAGTAAATTGATTTAGTTCCTGAGTTTCTGTGACGCTCAAGGACAATAGTATGAAAAGTTTTTTGGCTTGAATGGGTAGGGTTATAGGTAAAGTTTTAATACTATTTTTTCTGTATCTAATATAGTTTTTATAATGCAAGTGTACTAAATTTTAGAGGGCTAACAAATAAAGTATTTCAATATTAAGATGTATGTAAAATGCACAAAGACTATGAGAAAGTATCCATAAGGAAATTAATTAATCCCACCACACTGATAATTTTTCAAATAGATCCACACAATTTTTATCTATTGTCATAGACACTTATAGTGGTGTATACATAATCAAATGATCTACCAAACAAGGTTTACCTAGAAAGAGCAACATTTTACCTTGAAAAAAAAATTAGTCAAATATATGCTTAGTACAGTTTTAGGGAAAATAATTCAATATATAGCTAAACAGAACAGATGTTTAGGCAGCATAATAACTAATACAAACAAATATTTATTGAAAGTTTACTCTATATGACACATCCTAAAAATTAATGCAATGAATGCTTAAGGCAAGCTTATCGGAAGACATAATCATCATTCTCATGTGCAGATGGGAAAAACACTAGTAAACCATCAAATCAACAAACAAACCTGAAAGCACATCAAGTTTAAGTTGCTTAAGGGGACTAGGCTAACAGAGGGAGACAGAATCATATAGTCATGCTAAAGCAGTGGGAGAGTTGGAACAAAGACCAGACAGAAGTAGGACCACGCTTAACTACTGAGTGGCCAACCAGAGACAATCCCCAACTCTACAACCTCAGATAAATAGTCTTGGAGATATATATATATATATATATATATATATATATATATATTTTAGGAAATACTCCCTAGTAAACGTCATCATTATAAGGGTGGCTGAAATTACCAGTTATTAAACCTGAGTCAAATTTGCTATTTTATTTTTTTATGGTGACTGGGCTTCCTTGGTGGCTCAAAAGGTAAAAGATCTGCCTGCCATGCAGAAGACCTGGGTTCAATCTCTGGGTGGAGAATATCCTCTGGAGGAGGTAATGGCTATCCACTGCAGTATTCTTGCCTGAAGGATACCATGGATGGAGGAGTCTGGAGGGCTACAGTCTGTGGGGTCACAGAGTCAGACACAGTTGAGCTACTAACACTTTCACTTTCAACATGAAAATACACTGAAAGTTGTTTCAGTCTATTTTCAGGTAAAGATGGTGATAGCTAAACTGCCTGACTTGCCCCACCATCACACCCCTATTTTCTGACTGACAATCTAATAGAAATATAGAAACAAATGAACGAGTTCAAAATGCCTTGAACTAGCAATGTTCATATGCAGATACCTGTGTGTATGAATGGATTATGAGGCAGAATCATGAATCCAGACACGATGAAAACTGTCAGTGATTTATCCCCTTCCTGACTAGACACCTTCACTCAGGGTGATATTAGATTGACTGCAGAGGAGCTCCTTTGCGGGGTGATCAGAGCTGTTTCAATATCCTCTTTCTAATTAATTATCTTTTCATCTATGACAACTCCAGGGTTTTCTCTCAGTAGCGCTACAGATAAAGAAGCTGCAACAGACAGAAAAATGCACTCTGCACACCAAAAGGTGAGCTGAATAATTAGGAAAGGCTAGAGAATTCAAGGACATAAGAGGCTGTGAACTTTCAGGGGCTTTGCATACCTTCTGTCCACAGAGCCAGCACAGCCTGAATCGACTTTTCCAGAGATCCATTCACCTCAGAATAATCAGAGAACCAAACAGCAAGAACAAAAACACTGTCCTCAGCTTTGTGGATTCACTCTGTGCACATCGGTGGGCGTCAGCATATGATCTGAGGAAAGGACTCAAAAGGAAGCAGGAGAGAGGGGCAGGAGGAGAGCACAGCAGCGCTGCTACTGGGAAAGCGCCAGACCTGGACTGACCTCCTCTCATTAAAAGATGAGTTGAAGAGAGCAAAATAGCATGGGGCCCATGGAAAAATTCTCGAAAACAAAAGTGGGAGGTAATGTGCTCAAAACACAGAAGCCTGCATTTTGCTGAAAATTTTAGCAGTGAAAACAAATACTTTAGAAAGCATATATTTTTTTCAATAAACATAAAAACAGAGCATAGAATTTCAACTGTTTTTGGCTAACGGCCCATAACCTTCATTGAAAATTTTCAGTTAAATAACAGTGAACAACATTAAAAACTATAGCTGGTAAGAAGCATGGCCGGGTGTCAGCACAGGAAGACCCTGAGTCTGCCTCCTCCCATGGGCACACCAAAATTATAATAACTTTACACACAAACTATCTGTGGGAAGGACCTGAAGACTAGCAGCAAAAGTCTTCCACAACTAAAGATACAAAGAAGGAACCACAACAAGATAGGTGGGGATACAATTACAGTCAAGACCCACACTTCTGGGTTGATGACCCACAAACAGGAGTATAATTACAACCACAGAGGTTCTCTCAAAGCCGTAAGAATTCTGAGCCCCACATCAGTCTCCCTGGCTTGGCGAGGGGTTGTTTCCATACCAAGAAGATGAGCCGCTGAAAACCTCTGGCTTTGAAGGCCAGCAGGGCTTGTTTCTGGGAGACCTGGAGGGCTGTAGAAAACTGATTCTACTCTTAAAGGGCTCATGCGAAATCTTACATGCTCCAGTCCCAGCCCAGAGGAAGGAATTTGAAAGAAGCACAGGTCAGACCAGCTTGCTGATTCTGAAGCACCTTCTGGAGGGAAAGGATGAAACTGGGAGACCCCCCTGAGGACATAGAACTGGTAGTAGCCACTTTGGGAAATGTGTTCTATCCGGAGGACACTGGGGCTGGCAAGCACAATTCTGGAAAGCTCTAGCCTATCAGCTCCAGGGTTGCAGCCTATGAGACGGTCTCTGCCTACACCTACCCATCTATGGCTCACTTTCTCAGTTAACCTATCTAACTTGCTCAGGAACCACAGAGGATTTTGAACAGCCTCCCATTTCACTTAGTAGATAGACAGGGCAGCTGCACAGGCAGCCTCTGGCCTTCACACATTTAAACAGTCTGGTCTGCCATTTGTGTTTCAGGGATCTTATCTCAGAGGTCCAGATTTTCCTCATGAGAGAATGAGATCTATCCTCCTCAGACTTCAAATCGGAGTGAGTTACCCACTCTGAGAAGCCATGCTGATCTTTGGTCTGTGAGAAGTAGGGCAGCAAGGGCACCGTGTCTCAGCAACTTTGTTTACTCTCCCAGTTCCTCAGTAACACAGCATCATGCAGTTCATAGGGGTGTGAAGAGGTGTGGAGGGGTTGAGAAATTTGACTGCCAAAAATAACTGGTTCTCTGGCTACAAGGAAATGGTTTGGGCCTTGTGCCTAAAGTCTAGGCTCTTCATTTAATAAGTAAAAAAAAAAACAAAAAAATTGTGCTGTTTTCTCAAACACTGACCTGTTAGGTTTTCCCTAAAATTAATGGTGGTGCAAGAATGGGTGGTTGATAGGGGTGGGGGAAGAAGCAAACTACTTAGTGTCTCCAATTATGACTCTGTTCTATGTGCTTGATACACAATACAACTAAAAGCAAATTGAAAGAATAAAAATTCACCTGCAGCAATAGTAATGATTAATATCAGGTTTATTTAGAATATAGTGTTGAATAAGCATACTGAACTGATCCTAAAGACCTGGCTATCAGATTATTTGGGGCTTTGGTTTAAAACACAATTAAGTAAGATACTATAGCTCAGTTCACATCTCTAAAAGTTTCTTAAAGAAAAAACCTACAAAGAAAAAGAAGCCTCTGGTTTGGATTCATTAGCCTGGAGGAATTGGAACAATGGGAATCATTGACGGTGACAGGAACAGGGAGTTGGCGAGGATCACCAGGAGAGGGTCAACTGCTAGTGTGGGGGTTGGTTAAGTGCTCACTTGGTTAAATGCTGCCTGGAGACCAGTCTGTGCAGAGCCTCCAAACCCAGATTTAATCTCAGGGCCTGTAACTAGGTTAACTGGCCTTAAGCATGTCCATTTTGAAAGAAATATACACTCCAAAATGATCCTGTCTCAAGGCCAGGGATAAGAAATAAGGAAATGGGGACAGAGAATTGTGTCACTTTAAAAGAAAACATATTTTTGTCTCCTTTCCCCATTAAAGACTACTCTTTTCCTTCTTTAAGACCCTGATGTTAAATCTCCATCTCCATTTGCCCTGCCAATGAATGAGGGAGTGTGAGCACCAGCCCGGACACATATCTATCAAGACTCAAGTCAAAGTGATCAGGAAAAAACATGCTAAAATAAAACTACCAATAACAGTGGTACTACCTCAAAGAGAAATCTACTACTAACATCATTTATGGAGTAGATCAGCATTTTAAAGGCTATGCACTTATTTTACCATATAAACAAATAAAAAAGAAATGAAAACAAAGGACAGTACAGAATAACACATACTAAATTTCTAATTGCTTTCCTGACACTCGTTTGTTTATAATGTGCTGAGTACATTGACAGGATAATAACTGAAGAGCATGACAAATGTCTGAAATGTATACAACGACTGCGGATCCACTGTCAGAATAAAATAATCACTTCATGAGTCAGCCAGTGTTTTCATCTCTAACTGACACAGTAGATTTGCAATTATGGACTCCTCTTCTGAGTTAACCTTTTATTTTTATTAAAACAGAAATACCCATTTTTTTTTTTTTTTGCATTAAGTAGGTATCATTTTCTAAATCAGTCGTTCATTGTGAGTGTTCATTCTGATAAACCCAAAGTTCTTGGACATATTTTCCACTCAGAGGACATGTCTTCCCTGTAACACAAGGTAGATGCTGCCTGTCATGCATCCTGGAAATGTTGTTCAGCCTGGAACAGCTGAAGAGAGATGGAGCTGGGTTGTATGGTGCTGCACCTGACCTGCCCTCATACCACTCAATCTCGGAACTGATTTTTTTTTTTTTTTATGCTGTAACTTGGAGTCACCGAAAATTCTCTCTCAACTGCCATTCAGACTGAAGAACAGCTGTGCCAGCCTCTTGTGATTCTCTAAGGATGTGAGCATGTTCAGAGAGAGTTGGAAGGGAGCTCTTCTCCCTTCCAAATCTCCACAGAGATTGCTGGCATCCAGTACCAAAAAGGCAGACTGTTTTGCCTTCTTAAGTTATAGGAGGATATTAAGGTCTTCTCCTTTCCTCTTATTATGTTAGAAAGGAAGAGCTATTATGGAAACATTAAAAATATACTAAACAAGCTTGGAAGCCAATAGAGCAGATGGGACACATATTTTTAACAAGTAACTCCAATGTACTTAAATGAAATCCAGAACTTTAATACATAATATCATTAAGTTGAATGGAAAATAAGCACAAAAAAAGGAAAAATGAAAGAAGAAAATAAAGTAAATGAATAATTCCAAGTAAAAATAATAACTGAAGAAGAGTACAAAAAAGTCATTATCCCTTTCTGAAACAAAATCTTACGTGGCATGGAACCTGTACATGGGGAAGCGAAAGATGATCAAAGACAGCATTTCTTAACTGTAAGTGAGAAAAATAATTTATAAGGGGACTCAGAGTCAAAAGGGAGTGAGACACTTTAAAAATTTGAAGCACACTCTTACATACGTAAAGGGAGCATTAATCTCATTATTGGTCCATATTCTCCTCCCACTACAAAAGTCCATATATTTATTTCTGATTCCTGATAGCAGGTGGTCTAGTAAGCCATCTTAGAGAATATGGCAGTTTTTATCCTTTATTCATTCAAATTTAGCTTTGTAAAACTGTCTATATATGAATATACATATAAGTATATATAAACACATATACACATTTTTTCTTTTTTTAATTTAGAAAGGAGTGGGCTTTTTAGCTAGAATGAGTATATTGAGCAAAGGCAATAAGGCAAGATGACATGGTAAATGAACGTAATTTCTTACTGAGCTTTCCAAGGAGGGGACAACAGAGAATGCTAAGAAATTCAATTCAGTCTCTCAGTCATGTCCAACTCTTTGAGACCCCATGAATCGCAGCACACCAGGCCTCCCTGTCCATCGCCAACTCCCGGAGTTTACCCAAACTCCTATCCATCAAGTCGGTGATGCCATCCAGCCATCTCATCCTCTGTCGTCCCCTTCTCCTCCTGCCCCCAATCCCTCCCAGCATCAGGGTCTTTTCCAATGAGTCAACTCTTCGCATGAGGTGGCCAAAGTATTGGAGTTTCAGCTTCAACATCAGTCCTTCCAATGAACACCCAGGACTGATCTCCTTTAGGATGGACTGGTTGGATCTTCTTGCAGTCCAAGGGACTCTCAAGAGTCTTCTCCAACACCACAGTTCAAAAGCTAAGAAATTAGGTAATAGTTAAATTAAGGATTTTATAAGCTGCGGTAAGGATTTTATATGAGCTTCCCAGTTGGTGCAGTGGTAAAAAATCTGCCTGACAATTCATGAGTCACAAGAGATGTAGGTTCCATCCCTGGGTTGGGAAGATCCCTGGAGCAGGAAATGGCAACTCACTCCAGTATTCTTGCCTGGAAAATACCAAGGAAAGAAGGTCCTGGTGGGCTACATTCCATGGGATCACAGAGTTGGACAGGACTGAGCACACAAGGATTTTGCATTTTAGCTTATAGGAAAATAAATTTGTAAAGACTTAAACAGTAAAATTCTTGTAGTCTCAGTCTTTTAAAACCATATTTTCTTATAAAAAATAAATATACCACAACTCCCTTAATGTCACTATTTATTTTAATAAATTGAGCATTATGACTCAGAAAAGAAATCAATGCTAAATTAACTTCCCAAAAGAATACAGCATTTTCCACCACACAAACACACACACATAAATATGATATACTTTCCAGGAAGTGAAACATCTCCACCAAGGAACTTACAATTGACTGAGGAATGGATAGTAAAGCCAAGGATAGTGCAGAGACAGATAAGGAGAAAACTGCATGAAGTTTTTGGTTGCAAAAAGCAGAAACTGATTCTGACTAAAATTTGAACACATATTCCTAACTGATATATTTCTAGCAATAACAAAATCAAACAGCATCCATGTCACCTATTATATCAACACAAAGACATCAAAAATTGTTACTTAATTGCAATCAGTATCTCAAATGAACTACAAAATATCTGCAATTTTAGTTCAAAACTATCACTTTTTACACTAAATATAACCATAGTTAACCATATAACTATAGTTATAACCATATAACATTTATCAAGTGCTTCTCACATGCCAGGCATTGTTTTCAGCACTTAACAGGAACTCACTTATCTAATATTCAGAATACTCTTATGAGATGACTATAATAATTTTTTCCATTTTACAAATAAAAACACTGAGCCAGAAAGTAGTGAAGAAATGGGTCCAAAGTAATACAGCTAATTAGTGGTAAAGCTAGAATTTCAATGGCCAGTTAGGCTCAATGACCATTTTTTTTAACCACTTTAATACTTCTATATTCATAACTTTACTAATGCTGCTGGTGCTTAGTCACTTCAGTCATGTCCAACTCTGTGCGACCCCATAGACGGCAGCCCACCAGGCTCCACCGTCCTAGGGATTCTCCAGGCAAGAACACTGGAGTGGGTTGCCGTTTCCTTCTCCAATGCATGAAAGTAGAAAGTGAAAGTGAAGTCGCTCAGTCGTGTGACTCTTAGTGACCCCACCAACTGCAGCCTACTGGGCTCCTCTGTCTATGGGATTTTCCAGGCAAGAGTACTGGAGTGGGGTGCCATTGCCTTCTCCGAAGCAACATCTACTTTTTCTTTATTGACTACGCCAAAATCTTTGACTGTGTGGATCACAACAAACTGTGGAAAATTCTTCAAGAGATGGGAATACCAGACCACCTTACCTGCCTCCTAAGAAATCTGTATGCAGGTCAAGAAGCAACAGTTAGAACTGGACATGGAAAAACAGACTGGTTCCAAATTGCGAAAGGAGTACGTCAAGGCTGTATATTGTCACCCTAATTATTTCACTTATATGCAGAGTACATCATGCAAAATGCTGGGCTGGATGAAGCACAAGCTGGAATCAAGATTGCCAGGGGAAATATGAACAACTTCAGATATGCAGATCAGTTCAGTCGCTCAGTCATGTCTGACTCTTTGAGATCCCATGAACCACAGCATGCCGGTCCTCCCTGTCCATCACCAACTCCTGGAGTCTACTCAAATTTATGTCCATTGAGTCGGTGATGCCATCCAACCATCTCATCCTCTGTCATCCCCTTCTCCTCCTGCCCTCAATCTTTCCCAGCATCAGGGTCTTTTCCAGTGAGTCAGCTCTTCATATCAGGTGGCCGAAGTATTGGAGTTTCAGCTTCAACACCGGTCCTTCCAATGAACACCCAGGGCTGACCTCCTTTAGAATAGACTAGTTGGATCTTCTTGCAGTCCAAGGGACTCTCAAGAGTCTTCTCCAACACCACAGTTCAAAAGCATCAATTCTTCAGGGCTCAGCTTTCTTTATAGTCCAACTCTCACATCTATATATGACCACTGGAAAAACCATAGCCTTGACTAGATAGACCGTTGTTGGCAAAGCAATGTCTCTGCTTTTTAATATGCTGTCTAGGTTGGCCATAACTTTCCTTCCAAGGAGTAAGTGTCTTTTAATTTCGTGGCTACAATCACCATCAGCAGTGATTTTGGAGCCCAGAAAAATAAAGTCAGCCACTGTTTCCACTGTTTCCACTGTTTCCCCATCTCTTTGCCATGCAGTGATGGGACCAGATGCCATGATCTTAGTTTTCTGAATGTTGAGCTTTAAGCCAACTGTTTCACTCTCCTCTTTCACCTTCATCAAGAGGCTCTTTAATTCTTCTTCACTTTCTGCCATAAGGATGGTGTCATCTGCCTATCTGAGGTTAATGATATTATTCTCGGCAATCTTGATGACACCACCCTTATGGCAGAAAGTGAAGAGGACTTAAATAGCCTCTTGATGAAGGTGAAAGAGGAGAGTGAAATAGTTGGCTTAAAGCTCAACATTCAGAAAACTAAGATCATGGCATCCGGTCCCATCACTTCATGGCAAATAGATGGGGAAACAATGGAAACAGTGAGAGACTTTATTTTGGGGAGCTCTAAAATCACTGCAGTTGGTGACTGCAGCCATGAAATTAAAAGATGCTTGTTCTTTGGAAGAAAAGCTATGACCAACATAGACCAGCATATTAAAAAGCAGAGACATTACTTTACCGACAAAGGTCCATCTAGTCAAAGCTATGGTTTTTCCAGTAGTCAAGTATGGATGTGAGAGTTGGACCACAAAGAAAGCTGAGTGCCAAAGAATTGATGGTTTTGAACTATGGTGTTGGAGAAGACTCTCGAGAGTCCCTTGAACTGCGAGGAGATCCATCCAGTCAATCCTAAAGGATATCAGTCCTGAACATTCATTGGAAGGACTGATGCTGAAGCTGAAACTCCAATACTTTGGCCACCTGATGTGAAGAATTGACTAATTGGAAAAGATACTGATGCTGGCAAAGATTAAAGGAGGGAGGAGAAGGGGATGACAGAGGATTAAATCATTGGATGGCATCACTGATGCGATGGACATGAGTTTGAGTAGGCTCCAGGAGTTGGTGATGGACAGGGAGGCCTGGCGTGCTACAGTCCTTGGGGTCGCAAAGAGTTGGACATGACTGAGCAACTCAACTGAACTGAGCGACTAACACGTTCACACTTTTACCCATAATAAAACTCCAGAGTCCATTATATATAAACTTTCATATGTGAAAATACTATTTTTCCTACACAGTCAATACAATTTGGTTAAATATAGAATCCTAGATTCCTAACAAGAAATTTTACATAGCTTTCTATTACCTTTTTCAAGATAGTATTGTCAAAAAATATTTGAGGTTATAGTGATTCTTGTCCTTTCATGGAGGATCTGATAGTTCTACAAAGGGGTGTTTTGGGTTTTTTTCTTTTATTTTCAGTGTTTTGAAATTTCATTATGTATGTACATACATGTGTGTTATTCTCATGTTCTTCTTCTTTTCAATTAGACAGATCATATAAATCCTGTACCCATTTTCTAGGTCTCTTCCCTCTGTACTTTGAAACATACTTTCTGCATTCTGGAAATACTCGTTTGTCAATTGTTAAGTCCCACGAATTCATTTCTTCTTATTTCTGTTTTATTTTTAGCTCATATTTTGAGCTCTTGCATTTACTTGTTTGCTTACTCTTGTTGTCCAAGTATTTCATCTACATTATCTGTGTTGCTTTATTTTTTGTGGGTACCATACAGTCTCATGTGGATTATAGTACATACAGATAATAGTTATTCTAAATCTTACTGTTTATTTTTACTCTGTTGACTATTAACATAGTTGCCTCTGTTTTAAGTTTGGTGTTCAGTTTTCCATGCTTCTTTAGTACTTTTGTACTTCTGCACATATTTATTCATTCTGTGTTGTGTGTTTACCTTTGTACCTATTATTATTGGTTGATGATTACTAGTCCTGTTATGTCTAAGGGTAGCATTCCTCCAGGATATTTCCAGTTACCAAGGGTTCTGAGCTCTCTGTGCCCAAGCTTTCAAACTTACTACTCACTTCTGGAGGAAGAAAATACAGCTGCCTCTCCCTAATCCATGATGCGGGTGTGGGGAGAGTGCAAAATGTGGAGGTTTCCATCCCTCTGGCTGATGTGCTGAGGTCCATCCTTCCCACCACCCTCTTGGTGGTCCTGGGAGGAGGTGGGTGTTCCTTTGCTGAAGACTGTACAGTAAGAATCAGCAACAGCACTCTTCCATGTTTTGGTCTATGGCTTTGTTCTTTTATCCAATTTCTACTGGCTTTCTAGTTTTCAGGAATGTCTTAGATCTTAGATAGTATAAGATATCCTAATACTGAAACAAAGTTATCCTATTTTTCTATTCTCTTAGAACTAATTAAGAAACATTTTTATTAAACTGTAAATTAATGTTATCCCCCAAATGTCTGTGTAACAGTTTGCTATTGGCATCATTTTGTGTAAAAGAAATGATGCAGAAAATATGTTTTGATAGTTTTCATGAATTCAACTCTATACTTAGAGAATGTAAACCTATAATTATACCTGATGTTTTCCCTACTTCTTGTAATAAAGTGTAAGAAGCTCTGAGGGGATGATAGGAGCTGTTCTATCTTCAACATTGTCAATGTTACTCAAATATGAATAATGTCTTACAAATTGATAACTCTTCAAAAGCCATGTACCATTTCATTGTCTTCTTCCTTACCTCATCAATAAAACTATGAAAGTCATAGTAGCATCAAAATTTCCTACATAAGATTAAAGGAAATTATTCATTAAAGATTACACTCATGTGGAAAGTCGGCTGAAAAAGTTATTTAAACTCATCGGCAAATTTGTTGCAAGAATTATCCCAAGCATTTATCTTTGGACCCTTTACTCTGGTCAAGAATAGTCCTGACAGAGTAATTCATCATGAAAGAAAACCCACATAAGATGAATTATCAAACTTGAAAAATGTAATTGCCATTAAAATAAATATTATGCAATTATTACAATAGAAAACAGTAAATCATATACAAACATACGCATTTTAAAGCTACAATGCAAAAGAAAAATGGAAAAACAAATGAATGAAAACATTTTAAATAAAAAGAATGGTGATACCGCACTACTAAGCAAGGAGAACTTTCGAGAAGAATAACAGGCTTCAAATTTACAGACCCAAGGCTGCTGGCTGAGTACTCAAAGTCCAAAATGATCCTCATAAATGTGAAGAAATGCTCCAATTACCATAATTATCAAAAGAAGTATCTTGAGTCTATCTATACTGGGGTAATTGATGTCTGGCAGACAGGCATACTATATCATCTCCGCCAATTATTCCTTTCTCTGTGTCTTGAATACTGCTCTGCGCATGTTGGCATGCCATCTTCAGCATGAGTGACATGGCCTGCTGTCTCCCTCCACTCTGTAAATTTACTTATCATGTGGCACTAGAAACCAAATACACACACACACACACACACACACACACATGAAAGTGTCAGTCGCTCAGTCATGTCAGACTTTTTGTGACCCCATGGACTATAGCCCACCAGGCTCCTCTATTCATTGAATTCTCCAGGCAAGAATACTGGAGCCATTTCCTTCTCCAGGGGATCTTCCTGACCCAGGGATCGAACCTAAGTCTCCCACACTGCAGGCAGATTCTTTTCCACTGAGCCACATTGCTTTATGTTATGCGTTTTCACCAAATTTTAAGCCCTTCTAGTCATTGCTTTTCTTCATACTCACCTACCAAACGTAAATGAAATGCTTAAACTTTTTCTTATAGAAATTACTGAGGAAAGAACATCAGTCAACCCCACTGATCCCATAGATATTTAGAATATATTAGCTAACCAAGGTCAGAATTTTCTCAGAAATTTCACTCTATATATTTCATATTGCATGAAATAATTTTTATTGATCAATAAATCAATTCTTAAGAATCAAAAGTTATTAAATAAAAAGCTATAAATGTGGCATTTGGTATTTCTTACATAAAATTGGAGAATAATGTTAAAAATTGTATGATTCTTAATTTGACTCAAATCTAATGATTAAAGGAAAAGACAGAAATTCTAACCTTACTTGATTTGGGCTTCTTCTTTTTAATTCTGAAAAATTCTGTTACTAGCCGATTCTCATTTAACATCACTGTACATATTAGTGACATGAAGAGATATCAGTTTTCCAAACTGGGTATAAATGGTTGAATTATCCTGGTATTCATGTTATCACATTTATTATTTCAGGTGCAACATCAAAGCAGAAAATCAGATTATTTCCCACATCATTTCAAATCACAAAAAATAATCATGCATATTTTTGAGAGTTTCATGATTACATTTTATAATGAAACATGAAGAATATATAATTTCTCTTAGGTTTAAACTCTTTTCACTCATCTGATTAACAAAATTGACTGGATATAGCCCATTCGATGCTCCATTTTCTTCTGTAAAAGTTCAGACACAAAATCACAAGGTAGGTCATTTAAAGACTAGAGCAGAATTAAATGTGACATACAAAACATTACATCATTTTCCTTTTGTCATTTTAAAGAGAACACGCTGGTTTGAGCTAAATGTAGATTTCAGATGAACTGTAATCATATCATTTCACCCTCACCTGGGGAAGTAAAAAATTAAACTTTATGCATTAGGCAGTAACATTAAGATTATAGAATGATCTCTTTTCCTTAATTCACAGGCAATATAATAGTTACATCACTTCAGAAGAGATTAGAATTTGAAGACAAGATCCACAGAGAATTTTAATTTCCCTAGCTGTTCTGATATTTTTACCAGATGAGTATCAATTCCTTATACAATATAGAAGAGTTCTATTAATTAGACATATTTAGGCTTGAAAGCAAGGGAAATTTTGAATATATTGCCTGATAACCTAACTGAGCTTTTTCTATTTAAGATAAAAATTGATTTTTAGCTATGAATTACTAAAGAAATACTTTCTGTGTGTATTAAATTCATTTCAGGCACTATTTCAGACAAATGGTGAATTCAGTAAAAGAAAAACACCAAATCTCCAATTTCAAAGATCTCTGTTCTAGTAGGGTTATATGAAAGTGCTAGGCAATTATAATTGAAAATAGGAAATGTGACAATCAGAATATTTATTTGGATATAGAGACTCTCACAATGAAGGGATACAGTACCTAGTCCAGCAATAGAAACTAAAGAAAAGTCCCATAAAAAAAGTCATGTTGTTGTTTAGTCACTAAGTCGAGTCAGTAAGTTGACTCTTTGCTACCCCATGGACTGCAGCAGGCCAGACTCCTCTGTCCTTAACTATCTCCGAGAGTTTGCTCAAATTCATGTCCATTGAATCATCAGTGCTGACTATCTCATGCTCTATTACTCTCTTCTCCTTTTGCCTTTAATCTTTCCCAATCTCAGAGTCTTTTCCAAATAGTCAGTTCTTCACATCAGGTGGTCAAGGTATTGGAGCTTCAGCATCAGTCCTTCCAGTGAGTATTCAGGCTTGATATCCTTTAGGATTGACTGGTTTAATCTCCTTGCAGCCCAAGGGACTCTCAAGAGTCTTTTCCAACACCACAGTTCAAAAGCGTCAACTCTTTGGCTCTTAGCCTTTCTTATGGACCAACTCTCACATCCATACATGACTACCGGAAAATCCATGGCTTTGACTCTATGAACCTTTGTCAGCAAAGTGATTTCTCTGCTTTTAAATACTCTGTCTAGGTTTGTCATATCTTTCCTTCCAAGGAGCAAGCATCTTTTAATTTCAAGGTTGCAGTCACCATCCGCAGTGATTTTGGAGCCAAAGAAAATAAAATCTGTCACTGTTTCCACTTTTTCCCCTTCTATTTGCCATGAAGTGATGAGGCTGGATGCCATGGTCTTAGTTTTTTGAATGTTGAGTTTCAAGCTAGCTTTTCACTCTCTTTGACCCCCATCAAAAGAAAGTCATATCCAAGTGGAAATCAAAATGCTATAATTTCTGCTAATGCTTTTTACTTTATCTTGAGAACTAATGATATTCATTGACTATATTTAAGCAAGGCAATGTTAAAAATAAGATTTGTATTTCCTAAAAGTTTCTAAGCCAAAATAGAGGCAACAGACCAGAGGCAGGGAAGTTATCAAGGTATCTGTATAATGATTGTAAAGCCACAACCCAGAGACTCTCTCCTGTAGCACTGATACGGTCGACATATCAGAGTTGGAACTGAGATCCAGGGAGTGGTCAGACTGCTTACCAGGTGGATTCATAAGAGCTAAGACCCAACCTAGTTAGTAACAGAGTAGCATTCTGACTTACAGTTTGTCTTTATTCTTTGTGCTAGGATATCCAAAGTAAGCACACAGTAAGCACAGTAAGAAATTCTGAGAGATGAAAGTATGCTTAAATCCTTTTGATTTACTACTATATTAATGCAATCAAACTCTCATCATGATCTTGAAATTTTAACAAGATTCACTTGCTATGGTTCAGGCTTGGAGGTATTCCTGTGATGGTCTCACCTTTATATATCATTCTCTGGCTCAGTTTACAGATGATCATTTCTTTCTTGTCCTGCTTATTTTAATCAGCCTTAAAGTGAAAGTCTCAATAAAATTTCATAAGTATGCATTGTTTTTTGTTTTTTTAAAAAAGCTTAAACGATCACATTTCTGCCTGTTTGTGGAAGAACTAAATCTCTGTGAGTGGCCTAGATATTAATTTTTAATCTTCTCTTATACACTCATAATTTTAATGTTGTGAACTCTGCTTTGGGTTAAATAACTCCTTTAATTTGATATCTATATTAACCAGATTTTTAACGATAACAAAAATCCAATATGGATTACCATAAGAAAAAGGGAAATGTATCAATTCAGAAAATCAAACCATAGCATGATACTACCATGCCACAGGAACAACAGGGATCAAGAATTGAAATGTCAATAGAACCTAATTTCTACATATTTCATCCAGTCTCTGAATGGCTGCTTGAATTGTTCAGGTTAATGTCTTCTTTAGGACTGGAATGTTGGCTGCTATAATCCTATATTTCACATTCTCTAACCTTACTCTTCAAGCCTGGCCAATCTCTTAGAATTCAGACTCCTAAAGAAGGGCTGAGATTGGGTCATACCTGGACCAGACAGACTCAGTCACTTTTGCTGAGTTGTTTGATGGGAAGTCACCATAAAATCACAGGGTTAGCCAGAAATAAGCCCATGCATACATGGGCAATTAACTTACAACAAGGGAGTAAAGAATATACAATGGAGAGCCAAGAATATGAAACAGTCTCTTCAATAAATAGTGTTGGGAAAACTGGACAGAAATAAGGCAAAAGAATAAAACTAGACGTCTATCTTATACCATGTTTTTGTTTAGTCACTAAGTCATGTCCAACTCTTTTGTGACTCCATGGACTATAGCCCACAGGTCCCTCTGTCCATGGGATTTCCCAGGCAAGAATACTGGAGTAGGATGCCATTTCCTTCTCCAGGACATCTTCTGACCCAGGGCTCGAATCCATATCTCCTGCATTGGCAGGCAGATTCTTTACCAGTGAGCCACCAGGGAAACCCACCTTATACCATATACAAACCCTAAGTCAAAAGTGTAATCTACTTTTAATTTAGTTTCAAGATTTGAATGTAAGACCTGAAACCATAAAAATACTAAGAAAAAAACAAACAAACAAACACGTGCAACAAACTCCTTTCTAGGTCTTAGTGATGATTTTTCTCATTTGACACTGAAAAGCAAAGGCAACAGAAGAAAAAGCAAACAAATGGGACTATATCAGCTCAAAAGCTCTGCACACTGAAAGACACCATCAACAAAAGGAAATCGAGTGAATGGGATAAAATATTTGTAATTTAGAAATCTGATAGGGGTTAATATACAAAAATTTATTTAATAAACTCACATAACTCAATAGCAAAAACTCAATTTGATTTAAAATAGGCAAAGAATCTGAAAGACATTTTTCCAGAGACATGCATATAGCCAGCAGACACTTGAAAAGGTATTCAACATTTCTAATCGTTAGGGAAATGCAAACAAAACAATGAGATATCACTTTGCACCTGTGAGAAGAACTATTTTGAAAATGACCAAAATAACAAGTGCTAGCAAGGATGTAGAGAAAAGGAAATCATTGTGCATTGTCTGGAATGCAAATTGGTATAGTCACTATGGAAAAACCATGAATCCATCTCAAAAAAATAATACTAGAACTACCATATGACCCAGCAATTCTACTTCTGCATGCTTATACAAAGAAAACAAAAACACTAACTTGAAAAGATACACACACCTTCATGTTTATGGTAGCATTATTTACAATAGATAAGATTTGGAAACAACCTAAACATCTTTCGACAGGATAAGAAAATGTGATATATATACATATATATACATATATATTTACAATGGAATATCATTCAGCCACAAAAAGAAGGAAACCTTGCCATTTGCAATAATGATGAACCTTGAGAACATTATGCTAAGTGAAATAAGCCTGATATAACCTATATATGACTCACGTACCTGCATAAACTACAAAAAAAAAAAAACACTAAGCTCGTAAATAGAGAGATCAGATTGGCAGTTGCCAGAGGCTGGAAGTGCAGAGGTGGTGATGGTAAATAAGTCGTGAGGATGTGATGTCCATGGCAACTATAATTAATAATATTGCATTAAAAAATCACTCAGAGTAGATCTTAAAAGTTTTCATCACAATTAGAATAAAGAAAATATTTATAAGGCAGTTTGGATATATGAATATGAAATTATGACTCTTGGTGGAGTGTTTTACTTTAAATGGTGCATCTGAGTAAACAATACTCAATTTTAGTCATCAAATTTCAAACTACACATTAGAAAAGTTAGCATTCACTTCCTATAATTACCCTTGTCTAGACAGATTACTCAGAATCTGAAATCTCTCTGAAGCTAGATATTTTAGGTTACTCAACTGACAGCCAAAATTCACTTCACATTTTCTATTAATCCAAGATCATTATAACATACCATTAAGTTCTTTATTCCCAAGTTTAACTTTCAAGATAAAACTAAAATTCAGAAGCAGCAATACCAAACCGCAAATCTGAATGCTGTACACAAGAGTAGCTGTCAGCCTTTCTCTTATACAATCTGGGGATATTCAGTGTGGCAGGTGTCTGTTAACAAAACATTAAATATTGTAACTTTACATATACTATAATCTATTAATTTCCTGGAACCCTATCTGCTTATTTAGATCCTACAGTAAACAGGTAGAAGTAACTCTGGGTACAGACCATAGGCAGTTGAATGGCAGTGTTCATTTATACACTTTTCCTACACCATAGAAATTACCTAGGGGCAAGGCTGGAGAGGTCAATTAACCAGGTGAGTTAGCAGAATTATATTTATTTTTCTTTTCAATGGAGAGATTCACCTACGTTACATCAAGTAATGGAAGTCTGGTGTAAGGTTCAAACAAAGAAGTCTGACAACTAGATTACCTCCTGCAACAACCGCAGTCTGATGAACTTTATTCTAGGACTCTGTCTTTATAGATCTTAGCTAATTTGAAATGTGTGCTTTTCTCTTTTTCTGCTTTCTCATTTACAACACTACCACCTTGCTTATCTAGTTCAGCATTATGAGAGAGCAATTCTGGTAGTTCAGTGAATGCTCATCAATCTACCGTAGGTAGTGCCTTGAAAGGCCATCTTGTAAGGTCCGTCCAAGAGATAGGTTACCTGGGGGCATATGCCAACCCCTGAATCCTAAGCTAGGAATCAGAAATGTGTGAAAATCCCTTAAAGAGGTCTCTGAGTGGGAATTGTAAGAAAAAGAGCACGGGACTGTAGCAAGTATCCTGTCCAGGACACACTGCAGAGATACCCGATTATGAAAGATGTTAATACGGTGAAAATAGAAAGGAGTTGACAGCCAGAACAGCCAATAAATAAGTATGTCATACTGAAGGAGCTGTAGCAGGGTAGAGTGGATAGGAATTTTACAAAATCAAAGGTCTATTGAAGGGAAGGAAAATAAAGATGGATCAAGTACCACAGGCAGAAACGACTAATTGGTATGACTCTCCCAGCACTGGGCTCCATCTGCTTACTTTTTTAATCTATATATTATGGGCTTGTTAATGTATTCAGTACAGAAAGTTCCAAAACACCTGATTCTAAATTTGTTTAGCCACTCAACTATGGAATGTAAATGAGACTGTGATTCCAGAAATCGCTACTTTCAAGGCTCTTGGACCTCAGTTATTATTTCCATGTACAGAAGGCAGTTGGCTCCAACAAAAGTTTTAGTCTAGGATGTACTAAACTCCCAACTTTTAACTGTGTTTACTCTAGGAGTAAGGATAGGTGCCAGGGGAATTTTATGGGTAGGGACGAAAATGATCTATTTTTACTATTTATATATTCATTCACTGGGCTTCCCAGGTGGAGCTAGTGATAGAGGACCTGCCTGCCAATGCAGGAGACATAAGAGACATGGGTTCAATCCCTGGATTAGGAAGATCCCCTGGAGAAGGGCATGGCAACTCACTCCAGTATTCTTTCCTGGAGAATTCCAAGGACAGAGGAGCCTGGAGAGCTACAGTTCATAGGGTCACAAAGAGTTGGACATGACTGAAGTGACTTAGCATGCACGCATGCACATTCATTCAAAGTGGGAATACTTACAATTTTTGAGTGTTTTGTCAAGTAAAATTTGTTTTAAAAAATAAGAGTTTAAGTAGCAGCCATTCTGGATGTGGGTATAATTTCTAAGTGTATATTTATATGAAAGGCATTTTACATGTAGGAATTATATCACCTTGATTATAAATATTATGGCCGAGTATGGAAGGCTCATCCTTTATCATGCTGCAATCCAAGCCTTGCTATGAATAAAAGCTTGGAGATAGGTAATATACTTGAAGTATATTAATAATGAAAGATGAAACAGGAGGGAAAAAAACAAGAAGTTCATTTGAAGACAAAAATGCCCTACAAAGACCTTTGTAATGAATTATTAGTAAATAGTTAATACTAATAAAATGAGGTACTTATATTTCCACACTTTAAATGTTTAATCCTCTTATAATCAAGAAAAAATATGGCTTCAAATTATACTTCTTAGAATTTGAGGAAATACATATGTGGTTAATTTTATGCTATTTCAGTGATCCAATTACAAATCAGGCAAATATAGATATGCATATTGTAAACTGACTTTGAACTGAGGTTCTGTAGATGGTTACCTACAACCACAGTAAAATTATACATTGTTTTACTTGAATAATTGTTTTGGATATGATCAGTCTTCTTCTCTATTGCCATTTAGTCAAAATGTGCTATTTAATGTTGGATCACACCAAAACATAACACTGAGGAGCCAATTAGATTCTATTAAGTCAAAAAAGTTTATAACCAAAATTATTTTTTCTTTACAGGTGAAACAAAATTTTAAAAATTAGAAGATCGCCTCTGTGTTCTTAAGAAAAACGCCTTCATTGTTCTTTCCAAATAGCAATTTATTTATGGAATAGATTCTTGTTATAAACATTTATAGTAATTAATAAAAGATTCTTTAGTTTATAAATACTACATAAAGAATTTGGAAGAATTAACTGCTATATTTAATTAAATAAGTATTTATGAAGAGCTCTTCTTACATATTATTTATTACCTCTTATATATAAACTTATATACATGATATACATGATACTTAAAAACTGGATATTTGCCAAATCATATAAAAGAGCATAGGAAATTTAAGAGACAAAAGGGTGAATCACCACTTCAGTCCAGTGGTTCAAAGATTTAAAATAGTGATAATAAGCTTCCTCTCTTTGAACAGTAATGAAGAGGTGGTGGGGGGAGGAAATTTGACTCTGCCTTCCTGCCACAAAAGACACACATGAAAAAATAGTAACAAATAAAACCCCAAAACAGTAGCTTCTGATTAGGACACATGCGAATTCTGACCAAGAACAACCCAGACTAAATAGTAAACCTTCTCAACTGCCTTCTAAAACAATTAACTCAAACACAATTCAGATTACTTAACAGGCATAATGCATTTCTAGGTAGTAGAACATTGTGAGAAATAAGAGCAAACCTGTCAGAATTTGATCTTTAGAGACACATTGATGGAATCAAAATTCATTATTAATCAGATGTCAAATTCCAGACTGAGATTTTGTTGAGTAAAATACATTTAAAAGTATCAGAAGCAAGGCATGAAAGAATGTATGTGTGTGTATGTGCTCAATTATGTCCAACTCTTTGGGGCCCCATGAACCGTAGCTTGCCAGGCTCCTCTGTCCATGGAATTTTCCAGGCCAGAATACTGGAATGGGTTGTCATTTTCTACTTCATAGTAAAATGTATAGACAACGCAACAGATGAGTTAGTACCTTGAATGGGTTCTACTTGGCTAAGCAATCATTTTCTAAAAGTAGTCTTGAGCTGTCACGGTGCCTTTGGCTATTGCATAGTGCAATGGTAAAGAATCTGCCTGGCAATGCAGGAGACACAGGAGACACGGGTTCAATTCCTGGGTCTGGAAGATCTCCTGGAGTAGGAAATGGCAACCCACTCTGGTGTTCTTGCCTGGAAAATTCCATGGACAGAAGCAGCCTAGTGGGCTACAGTCCATAGGGTTGCAAAGAGTCAGACACGACTGAGCACATGCACACACACACATACAAATATAGCCCTATGTTATAAAAACTCTTGTTCCCACAGTCTTCATCAAATATTTGTTTCACAATCATGCCCTAACTGATCACAGCACCTCCACAGTCACAGAAGAGAAAGTCCTGTAGCTCATTAATTTCAGAATTATAAAATGAGATAAACATCACTTATTTTTCAGTCCTGTATCTAGCCATTACTCTTCCTGTAAAAATAACAGATCCCTAGAAACTCTTGCCTTTCAGCTGCACCATACTGCCTCTTCACCCTTAATGAAAATTTACAGACTAGATCAACAGTCTTTCTCTTTATACTAGTACCTGCATTAATACTGGATGACTCTGATGCCCATGGGAATTACCAATCTCACTGTGTTCTTCTTTTTAATATTTATTTGGCTGTACTGGGACTTAGTTGTGGCAAGTGGGATCTAGTTCCCTGATCAGGGATTGAACCCAGGCCCCCTGAATTGGGAGAATGGAGTCTTAGCCATTGAACCACCAGGGAAGTCCTGCATTGTGTTCCTTCTTGCATCCTTGATTTCCTTACCTCTAATGAACTTAATCTACAATTCAACTACCTACTTTTTCTTGTCCTAAAAATGTGAATCTGACCATCTTCCTTCACAGTTTCAGCATCTGGCCTTGTTTCCCCCTCCACGGAATAAACAGAAGTTCACACATGTGTCGCCTTTTCAATTTAAGAAATGTTTTATCCTGAATCATTCTACCTGTGTATCTACAGTTTCTCCAGCTCCACCATCCCATGCCCTTATTAAAATTTAATCAAGCCTGCTCCACAGAAGTGGGGTGGGATTCCTATACCTTAATATACCTCCTTCTACTCATTTTCGTTTTTCAAAATTGAAGCAAAAAATTTAAAACATCTCAGAACAGAGATCTGTATTGCAGTCTTCACTTCCTCATCCCTCTTATATCCCCTTGTATTCCTCATCTGGCTTCCAACCATACCACCTGCTGAACGTGAAATGGCTTCCGAGGAAGGCTGGAAATGCATTAGAAGCCTCCATTTCTTACTTTACCTCTTAGCAGCTGTTAGCAGTTTCTACCACCTGCTCCTTCTTCAGTCTATTCTCTTTAATTCTAGAACAACACATTTCTCCATTTCAGTGTTTTATTTTTCAGCTCCTGGGTATTTATTAGGCCCTTCTTTCTTTGTTCACTTTTTGTTCTCTCCACATCTTTGTTCTATGTCTGCTTCTCACCTTAAGTTTTGTGTTTTTTTTCTTTCCTGGAATGATCTTATCCAAAACCATAGCTTCAATTACTTAAACACTGCTGACTCCCAAAAATAAATTCTGAGACCTGATCTTTTTACAAAGCTCATGATCTGTAAATCCAACTTTGCTCAATATAGCCCCACTGGACAATTCTCAAATACATCAAACAGAGTAAGTCCAAAACCGACCAACTTCTTTCCCATTTGTATTCCATTTTCTATAATGCTTTACACTAAACTGCTCAATCTTGAAACTTAGTTATAAGCTTTGGGTTTTTGTTCTCATTCTGAGCCCACATCTAATCAACCACTATTGGTTCTATCCCCTAAATATCATTGTACTGATTTCCTTATGTGCTAAAAATCCTGATTTAGGCCCACCATTACTTCTTCCCTAGAGTAAGGACAGACTACTGTGTCCATATCTGATGCTCCCTCCAATCTATATCCTGAGCCACAACCCAAATACTATTTCAAACATGAAAATCTGATTCTATCACTCCCTTTTCTTAAAATGCCTAACTGTTTCCCATTACCCTCTGGATCATGCCCAAACTCCATACTACTATTCATGGCTCTTCTTTAAATTGCATTAAACTACTTATCATTTATAAATTATTTCTTACTCCTCAGGAAAGATAAACTTTGGGCTTCCCTGGTGGCTCAGCAGTAAAGAATCTGCCTGCAATGCAAGAGCCTCAAGAGACGAGTGTTTTATCCCTGGGTCAGAAAGATCCCCTGGAGAAGGGAATGGCAGTCCACTCCAGTACTCTTGCCTAGAGAATCCCATGGACAGAAGAGCCTGGCAGGCTATAGTCCATGGGGTCACAAAGAGTCAGATATGGGTGAAGCGACTTAGCATGCACGTATGCATGCACACTCACTTCCCTCATATTATATAGCACAATTTCCCACTCCCATCCCACCCTACCCTCTCCTGCGTCCATGAAAAGTTCCTAAAATAGAGTATCTGCTCTATAACTTGTTTCTTACCTCCTTACTAGCTTGGATTAGACACTATTTCCATCAGAATACATCCCTGAGCATTTTCATGGACACCTAATCCAAATTAGTGTATTAACACATTAGCCCTATATATATTCCAGGGATACAGGCTTCCCTAGTGGCTCAGTGGTAAAGAATCTACCTGCCAATGTGGGAATCGCAGGAGACGTTGGCTGAATCCCTTAGTAGAAAAGATCCCCTGGAGAAGGAAATGGCAACCTTCTCCAGTATTCTTGCCTGGGAAATCTCATGGACAAGGGAGCCTGGCAGGCTACAGTCCATGGTGTCACAAAGAGTCAGACAATTCCAGAGATGCACGCTATAATTCATTCATTATAGTATATATTCCCGATGCTTGCTTTTCTGAGTCACCTGATATAATTGAAAATCTCTAAAAGGCAGAGTCTATATCTGACTGCCATTTTCATTTTGTATGCCAGTAATTAGCATATATTATACATTATTATAAATAAATGAGTGATGAATTAAATATCTCCAAAGATAGATCTTAATTATTTGGTAAGGCATAATCCAGCAGACTATCTCTTTGGACAAGGTGCTCTGAAGAGGTCACTTCATGGCCTGCAGCCCTGTTGATATGTGGCTGATTTTGCTTCAGCCGTTTATTTACAGTCTAACCATTTGTGTCCAAAGTAATTGGATCATGTGGCAGAAGCAGACAAATTATGCACAAAGAAACACTAGAAGGAAGAAATAAGCCTAGGTTTTACTCACATTCAAGAATCTTAAAAGATGGCGATGCAAATGACAGGTACCTTGGTCTGTCAAATGCATTATTATTCAAGCCTCTACTTAGAAGTCTATTCTATTAAGAAGCTCTCCTTGATTTCCATTCCCCTAAATGAAAGAAAATAATTCTCAAAGACCATTTCTGTATTTTTTACAACTCTAGGTCATGAGCAGTTTAAGAGAACAGATTTTAACTTAGACGCTTAGTGCCTGATAACGGTTTCTGGATAACAGTAAATACTCAGTGAACCCATGCTGAATTCTGAATGAAGAACTCGGAATTAATGAAGAAACAAATTTCTAAATCAAATCACATGAGCATTTTTAAAAGTTTCAAAAATTTCTATTGTTTTTTTTAAAAAATACACAACCACCTAGAGGGTAAGTAGGTGACCATTTTATTGGCTCATTAACAAACTTAGGTTTCTAAAAAGTTGAGTTTTCAGTTTATTTATGTCACTATAATTGATAGAATGCAATTAGCTATTTGATTTTAAGTACAGTGCTCTGCATAGAGTAAGTGTGTAACATGCTTATTGAGTTAATCAAATAGTTGAACTTCATTGAATTTGATGTAGATAGATTGTCTCCACATGAAATTACTGAATAAGATGACTAAATTACAAAATGCTGGTGTTTTCTTATCTTATGAATAAAACTAGGCTATAAATAATTAACAAAATTCATAACATCTCTTGTGCTGGAATCCAAACTATACAAGCTTTTTATTTTAACATATCTATAAACTAAAGGAATTTCCCTTTCCTGCAAAAACTATTCTTAATGAACTGGTTCAAAGTAGATCAAGCCTCTCATTTTTCAAAATTATAATCAAAATGAGAAACAATAATGTTCCTTCAAATCAACTTGAGATAATAATTGTCTTTGGAATATCTGATTATTCTGTAGCAAACTGATAGTGCTGTCATCTGCAACAGCACCAATAATACTAAAATAGTACTAAAAATGAAAAGGACTCCTAAATTAAAATATGTCTGGTGACAGATGGTCAGATCTTTTTATAAATGCAGGGGACCCATAATGTATAAAAACTGAACTCTATGGAAAATTTCTTTTTCACCCAGAAGCAGAGGGGTCCACGAGGAACAGATGTCAGTTTCTCCTGGTTAAAGTGAAAGATATTTCTAGACGTTTTTTGAAGTGCACTTTTATGCAAAAATGTTCTATGAGCATAACAATTGGTATGCTTAAGGTATTCTACAATATCAATACTTGCATAGAACTGGATCTGCCCTTTCAATATTCTTAAGTCTGATTCATTTTCTATAACATAAATACTAAGAAATAAAGATGACAAGTGGTATGATGCTCATTTTCTTCTACCTTCTCCGTATAGTTATTACCCAGTGTTCAAAACCTGAAGAGTTCTTAAAAATGTCATAAAGATATTGCCTAACTGCTATCCAAAAGTCTACAAGCAATAAATGCTTGAGAGGGTGTGGAGAAAAGGGAACCCTCTTACACTGTTGGTGGGAATGCAAACTAGTACAGCCACTATGGAGAACAGTGTGGAGATTCCTTAAAAAACTGGGAATAGAACTGCCATATGACCCAGCAATCCCACTGCTGGGCATACACACCGAGGAAACCAGAATTGAAAGAGACGCGTGTACCCCAATGTTCATCGCAGCACTGTTTACAATAGCCAGGACATGGAAGCAACCTAGATGTCCATCAGCAGACAAATGGATAAGGAAGCTGTGGTACACATACACAATGGAATATTAGCCATTAAAAAAAATACATTTGAATTGGTTCTGTTGAGATGGATGAAACTGGAGCCCACAATACAGAGTGAAGTAAGCCAGAAAGAAAAACACCAATACAGTATACTAATGCATATATATGAAATTTGAAAGATGGTAATGATAACCCTATATGTGAGACAGAATAAGAGACACAGATGCATAGAACAGTCTTATGGACTCTGAGGGAGAAGGTGAGAGTGGGACGTTCTGGGAGAATAGCATTGAAACATGTATATTATCATATGTGAAACAGAACACCATTCCATGTTTGATGCATGAGACAAATGCTCAGGGCCGGGGCAATGGGATGACCCAGAGGGATGGGATGGGGAGGGAGGTGGGTGGGGGGTCCAGGAAGGGGAACACATGTAAACCCATGGCTGATTCATGTCAATGTATGGCAAAAACTATTACAATATTGTAAAGTAATTAGCCCCCAACTAAAATAAATAAATTCATTAAAAAAAAAAAAAAGATATTGCCTAAAAGGCTAATTCCTCCATTTAAAATATTGCTGCTTCTTAATAAACAGCATATTAGTTTATTCCCACCTTCATTCATCAGAATTATTCATTTTTCTCTCCTGTAATCCAATTTATCCTAGTTTCACTGAGAGATATTTCAGGAATTCTGTTTACCAAGAGGGATTTGAAATGGTCTTTACTGCTCTGAAACTAAGTCTGGAAGTGCCCAGCTCTCCTGAGATACAGCCCATAGACAAGTTCCCAAATACTCCTGTGAGACAGCCAATCTGTTTATCTGGTTCATTTCCACTCTGACTTTCTGTGCTGTAGGTTTCTCCATGCTGCCCAGGGCACTGACACTCAGTATGTATCTCAGAGGAGGGCTGGATATTCCTTCCAGCTTTACTTCTTGGTAGCTAAAACCTGTCCATATTATCACAATTTAAATAGAATTTTGAAAATAGCTGACTGGCATTTGACACAGCCACCATTTTCATGTTGTGCTTTCAAAACTGGACCTTGCCCTGTGCTGTGATTAGTAGCTCAGTAGCTCAGTTGTGTCTGACTCTTTGTGACCTCATGGACTGTAGCCCTCCAGACTCCTCTGTCCATGGGCATTCTCCAGGCAAGAATATTGGAGTGGGTTGTCATGGTGGACCTTGCCCTATTTCCTTTCTATTGAACACTTTCATTCTCAAAACCCACCCCAGAAACACACTGGTTTTCTAGGCTTCTATTTGGATGTGATTTGTTTGTTAACCACCCCTCACTAGGATAGTCATTTTTGTCTTGGTTTCTCCTACAGTTCTGCTATGTCCTCCAATTCCTCCTCATCCTAGCAAAAGGCCCCCTTGCTCCCCTGCATGCTTCATGGTAGTAAATTCAATCTACATTAAGAGTTAACATTGACTAGAAAAGAGTACAAGTTCCATTTCAGAATAGTTTAAATATGTGATAATTTTAGAATTGTACTATTTTCTTGAGTATCTTGTGTGAACTTGATTATTTTTAAGGCATTGATAAATCCACAAATTAGCTGGTTTTGAAGAAAAATTTTTGCTTTACTGACCTGAATACTTGAGTGTATCTATTTTTTCCCCCTTTGGGCACAATTATACATTTCAATTTTGTCACATTCTGCCTTCTCACTCCATGTATAGGCAGAGTCCATGGAATGGTCATTCAGTTAATGCCTGACATTTAGAAACTCTTTTACAAATATTTTGTGTATTATGTAGCCTCTCTCTTTGAATCCAAGATCCCATTTAAGATATATTTTTAAAAATGGAGAAAATAATTAGCATAATTTACTCCTATAAGCGTATTTGTCCTTGTAAGGAAGTATCAGTATAATGATACTTAGAAAAATAAACCATCTTCCAACGCACTCCTATTGATTTTCCTGTTTGGCAGTTACACATAGCAACAGAATGACATTGTTTTCATAATTCATGCTCTCAGGCTGGACCTTCTTAGCGTTCTTCAAACAAACAGCATAATGTCAAGGTAAAACAAAAGCTTTGCCTTAATTCTCACAAGCGCAAGTAATAACAACTACATTAGAATTTATTCATCTATCTTGAGAATGTAAGTTTCTTTTGACATCAACTTAACTACCATTCCAACTTCAAAAGTGCAAAAACAGCAATAAGAAAATACTGTTTTATGAATGTTCTTGTGCTTAAGCCTTCTACTAATATCAATGAACTTAAACTACTTTTTTTTCAGTAAACAAGTTCCTTACACACTAAAGGAAAGCAACCCTGAAGATTCATTGGAAGGACTGCTGCTGAAGCTGAAACTTCAATACCTTGCCAACCTGATGCAAAGAGCCAACTCATTGGAAAAGACCCTGATGCTGAGAAAGATTGAAGGCAAAAGGAGAAGGGAGTGGCAGAGGATGAGACGATTAGATAGCATCACTGATTCAGTGAACAATAATTTGAGCAAACTCTGGGAGACAGTGAAGAGCAGGGAAGCCTGGTGTGCTGCAGTCTATGGAGTCCCAAAGAACGGGACATGACTTAGCAACTGAGCAACAACAGCACACTTCTCATTGCAATGCATTCTTTACAGGAGCACGAAGGCAGTAACAGAAAAGGCAAAGTCCACTCATTTTAAATACTAAAAGGATTTCAGCAGTTTATTTGTGGGTGTTTTATTACGTTTGACTTCTATGTAGTCATTGGCATCACTGTTAAAATTATATGGAGATTACCTCATTTCCTAATTGCATAAAAATATATGTGGGGAAAATGGTTCTCTATATACATTCAGTAAAAGGTCAGAATTTGAAAAAAAATAAAATGTGTAATTATGCTCCAGAAAAAAACACACAAATATAATGTAATATCAAGGTGAGCGAAATAAGGACTTTAAAAAAAAAAAATTCACTTTGCATGTTTATCAATGCCTTAAAAATAAGCCAAGATCACATAAGATATCTCATAATGAAACCCAGAACATATTTGGTATAGAGGGAATATTCCTCAACAAAATACAGGCCATAATCAAAAACCAGCACATAATAAAAAAAACTCGGGCTTCCCAGCAGCACTAGTGTTAAGGAACCCACCAGCCAATGCAGGAGACAGAAGAGACTCAGGTTTGACCCCTGGGTCGGAAAGATCCCCTGGAAGAGGGCATGGCAATCCACGCCAGTATTCTTGCCTGGAAAATCCCATGGACAGAGGAGCCTCTCAGGCTACAGTCTATAGCATCACAAAGAGTTCACAATGAAGCGATTTCACACACACACATACACATACCATATACACACATATGAGAGACCCACAGCAACATCATACTCAGTGGTGACATCTTGAAAGCTTTTCCTCTAAGATCAGGAACAAGACAAATATACCCATTCTCACCACTCCTACTCAACATAGTACTGAAAGTCCTAGTTAGAGCAATTAGGCAAGACAAAGAACCAAAAGTAATCCATATCGGAAAGGAAGAAGAAAAACTCTCATTATTTGTGGATGATATGGTCTCACACATAGAAAATCCTAGACTCCGCCAAAAATGTTGGAATTAATCAACAAATTCATTCAAGCTACAGGTAATAAAATCAACACCCAGAAATCAATAGATATCTATTGGTTCTGCTTCTCTGGAGGGATGCAGAGAGTGGTTACACATACATAAAGATACTTTTTATACGGTATTGGCTCATGTGATTATAGAGACAGAGAAGTCCCAGGAACTGTTGTTTGAAAGCTAGAGACACAGGAAAGTTGGCAGTGTCATTGTAAAGGCTAAGAGCCCTTAGAGCCAATGATGTGGATTTTACTCTGAGGCTGATGATCTGAGAACCAGGAGCACAAAGGGCAGAAGATCAATGATTCAGCTCAACAGTTCGGCAGAGAGTGAATTCAACCTCCCTCTACCTTTATGTCCCTCAATGAATGAATTCAGGCCTTCAATGAATTAGATAAAGCTGACTCACATTGGAGAGGGCAGAATGCTTAACTCAGCCCATCAATTCAAATGCTAATCTCTTCTGGAAATGACCTCCCAGACCCAACAAAAATAATGTTTACCTAGATATCTGGGCATCCTGCGACCCAGTCAAGTTGATTCATAGGATCAACCATCACAGATAGAACAAATAAAGAGCACCACAGCCCAGGTGATTGTCCTGAGAGAATTAACAGGGTACAGCCCTGGGGGGAGGAGCTGAGGAGAGCCCAGCAGACTCTGAGAGTCTGAGGAAACCAAGGTGATCAGAGTTCATAGAACAGAGTACAGAAATGTGAGACCTGCACAAGAAGATATTCCCGAAAGTCTACAGAGTGTCCTGTGAAGTATTTATCAGAGTAGTGATTCTGTACTCTTGCCTGGACAATCCCATGGATTGAGGGGCCTGATAGGCTGCGGTCCATGGGGTAGATAAGAGTCAGACACGACTGAGGGACTTCACTTTCACTTTTCACTTTCATGCATTGGAGAAGGAAATGGCAACCCACTCCAGTGTTCTTGCCTGGAGAATCCCAGGGACAGGGGAGCCTGGTGGGCTGCTGTCTATGGGGTAGCACAGAGTCAGACACGACTGAAGCGACTTAGCAGCAGCAGCAGCAACAGTGATCCTGAGGTATGTGAGAGGAATCAATCAGAGAGGACAGAAAGAACCATCATGAATGATGATAGAGAATGGTCCGACATGCACACTGAGGTGAGAAGACTGTATGTTTCCACCAGCAAGACTCATGTCACGGGGTATTGCATATTGTACTCAGAAAAGTCTTGCCTAAATAGAGAGAAATAATTAGCATGAGACTGAGAACTGCTCCAGCTCCTAAAAAATTATAAAAGCATAACCCAGAAGGATCAAACTGTTTCCTTGGACTTCTGAATCTTTCTCTAGCCTCACTTTTGAGGCAGCTTGGATGACCTTATCTTGCTCAACCTTATTGTTCAGCCAGAGTCAGGATCTTGACATGAACTCTCCTGCTTTACTCCACTACTTGTCAGATCAATTGCTGGTCCAACTTCTGATCTAAGGTTGAATCTGATATCAAGAACAGAAAACTGAATAAAAGTCAATATGGTATCTGTATCTAGTGGGGGTGGTCAATAAAAATTAATGGCTTTAAATTTAATGTTTGTTAGCTAAACATTCCTAGTGGTTTCTGCATCATTGAGTAACACAAACATATTTATTTTTGTGGCTAGAAATCTCTTGGTTTTATCTGTAAGAACACAGATCTCCACTAATGTACTGGAATGGCACTGTATTTCTTTTAGCCAGGCTAGACTGGATGAGATGTATACATGATCACAGGGATGGCAGTAACTTTAAACAAACACAAGTGGAAATCCAAAATGAAATGGGAACCACAAACTAAGAGGTCTCTGCAGACAAACAATTCACTCCCAGCAGGATTCATATTGGTTATATGACATTGCTCTACATCAAGCAGAGTTCCTGAAAATACTGTACTCTCCAGCTCTTCATCACACATGTTAAAAGCTCAAGCAGAGGAAGGGATGGAATGGAGGCTGAAATCTGTGCCTAAAACATAACCTTGTAAAGTCTCTGGTTCTTAAAGCAGGGGTTAGATTTCTGCAAAGTTAACAATTGTTTGCTTCCCTGGTGGCTCAGATGGTAAAGAATCTGCCTGCAATGCAGGAGACCTGGGTTCAATCCCCGGGTTGGGAAGATCCCCTGCAGAAGGGCATGGCAACCCATTTCAGTATTCTTGCCTGGAGAATTCCATGGACAGAGGAGCCTGGTGGGCTGCAGTCTGTGGGGTCACAAAGAGTTGGACACAACTGAGCAACTAAGCATAGCATAACCATTCTTTGCATTGTTTTCTTATCAGGAAAGGGGGACAGATAGATATCTCTTCTGTTTTCTGAGAATTCAGAAGTATTAACTATATACCACTTCTCAGCTTTTAATACTTCTGCTGTTATTCTGTGCCTATTTCAAAGACATCTATGTGATTTTTATGATTTTAAGTGCTGACATTAGAAAGATGGATGCCTTCAAGCAGTCTAAGCATATGAGAAAGTCCAACCCTGGAAGCTTATTTATTTTCAATTAAAAAAAGGTTAAGGGGTCAGTTTTTGATATTTTTGTTTGTATATCTTTAAAACACTGGATGAAACTATATCTACAGTAGAAATTACCTCAGGCAATAGTCATCCCATGTGCATTTTTTTCTTTAAACTCAGCAGGACTCGCTTATACAATGCATAGCTTTTGAAAGGAATCAATTACAACACAGGTCAAAACAAGTCTCTCAAAAGCAAGGATGACAGAATTTTTCATTGAGACATAAAAAATTAATCATGCAGCATGAATGCTAAATATGGAAAATGTCCTACATATTTGAAGTACCTCCTTCCTGCAGATGACAGTGATTTGGCTCTTGGAGTTATTGCTTACACAAGACACATAATATCTACTCAGCCAATCCTCAGTTGTTATCTAGAAAATTCTCCACTATCACCTCATGACAAATCTGTGGAATAGCTGGGATATATTTTACATACACTTGGGCAGAAAATATTTCTTATTAATAGTTATCAAACTTGGCTGTACTTTAAAGTCATCAACCTTCTACCAGACCCTGGTGTTAGCACCATGGTACTTACTTGGTGATTGTCCAAGTAAGGTTGCTGGGTCATACTCTGGGCCCAGTCTCAGGGTTTTGCTTAAGTAGGTGTTATGGACTGAATGTGACCCCCTTCAAATTTATATCGAGGGGCTGAAGCCCCAGCCCACACTATGATGGTATTTGGAGCTGGGGTTTTGGGAAGTAATTGGGGTTCAATGAAGTGCTGAGGATGGGGCTTTGTGTGATGAGGAATTAGTTTCCTTATGAAAAGAAACACTAGACAACTGCACCATTCCCCCAGTATAAAGAAGTTATGTAAGCACACGAGATGACAGCCACCTACAAGCCAAGAGGAGAGACCTCAAATCATACCTGCCTTGCTGGCATATTGACCTTGAACTTTCCAGCCTTCAGGACTATAAGAAATACATTTCTGTTTCTTAAACCACCCAGTCTTTGTTATGGCAGTCCAAGCAGACTAACAACATAGGCTTGAAAATCTGCCTTTTCTGAAAGTTCCCAAATGATGCTGATGTCACTGATGGTGCTGGTCCAGCAAGCCTTGTAACCATTGTCCAGAGAGCACTGCCTCGAAATTTAACATAAATAGAAGGCATCTGGGGATCTTGCTGAAAGTCTAAATTTTGATCCAGTAGTTTGAGGGTGGGACCCAAGATTTTACATTGTTTAGAAGCTCTCAGGTAATGTTAACAAACTCTATTATGAGTTACAACATTAAAGAAATTCTAAACGCTCAGGTGTTATCTTTGAGTTTCTAGAACAGTGCCTGGAATAACTGTGCCAATACCTCCTCCAGTGTTTTCCAGAATTACCTATTTCAAGACCCAGTTGAAGTTTTACTTCTGGTATAAAGGCTTCCATGTGTAACAAAGTCAGAAACAAATCTATCTTTGAAGTTGGAAAAGCTACTGATTGGCTGTGCCTGTCATTAATTGCTGTTTTATTGTTCTTGCTACCTCTTCTTGAACATTTGCTAGATTCAGAAATCATACAAAACACTTTGCAAGCATTGTTTAATCCTCAGGATGACACTAGGATAAAATATCACTAGCCCCAATGTAAAGAGAGAAAAAGAGAGGCTCAGAGAGTCCTAGTCTTTAGGACAACATTATGTGGCCTAATGTCCATTAGGACAAATTTAGGATAACATTATGTGTCCTAAAGACATAATTAGAATGTGATGGGCATAGGGACTGCTGATTAGGTCCTAGATAGGCCTGGAATCAGGACCATACCTTGAATCACAATCTTTCATTTGAAATGAAATACAAACAATTTCATGTTAAAAATATGACCCTGATATGCTGAATGCTGAGGTTATAATTGAGAGACAGAAAGAGCTGCCACAAAGTTTACAATATAGTAGAGGAGATAGATACTGATCATATAATTGCATTAATTAATTAAAAATTGCAAAATGAGACAAGTGCTCTGAAAGAAACAAAGACCATTTTTGGAGAAAATATAAAAATAAATCTGGGGTGGGGAGTAGGAAAGTAGGCTCTGGGTCAGAGAAAGTTTCCAGGAGTGTGAGATGCCTGAGCTAATCTTTAGGAATGACGTGTTTTGCGATGATGATGTGGTTCCTTCCAGGTTGATGAAATCACAAATATCCTATCACAAGAAAAAAATCTGTTATTTTTCAGAAACTGAAACAAAACCATTGTGGCTGTACTGCAAAAAGGTGGGGAAAGGGGTGAAAATTATGCTAAGTGTGGTGTTATTTTTATTATCATAATTATTATTTGACTACATGTAAATGACTTTATTCTTCAAAACCTTTACCTTTTTAACTTTATGCTGGGGTTGCCAAATGGAGTAAAGAATACATAGTTAAATTATACTTTCAGATAAATAATTTTTAGTGCAAATATGCATTACTGGGACATAATTACTGTTTTAAAAATATTGTTTATCTGAATTTAAAATTTAACTGGGTATCATATTTTTTTGCACTTTTATTAAGATATAATGGAAATACAACACTGTAAAAGTTTTAAGGTGTAGAGTATAATGATTTGATTTTCATCATAAAATGATTAGCATCATAAGTTGAGTGATACCCATCATTTCATATAGATACAAAATAAAGACAAAAACTTTCCTTGTGATGAGAACTCAGAATTTACTTTCTTAACAACTCCCATTTATAGCATACAGCAGGGTTAATTATATTAATCATGTTGTACATTACATCCCTAGTAAGTACTTGTAACTGGAAGTTTATACCTTTTGACCTGTATTAGTCCTACACTTTTATTTGTATTAGTTCTGGCAAGCCTACATGGGAATCTTTCCCAAATTTCCTCTCAGCTGGTACTCAGCAATAGCTTGAGATACTTACTGCCTCAACATATCTTAGAAATGCCTCCAACACACACACCAAGGCACGAAACGCATTCAAGAGTTATGGAGCATACACTATACATCATGCATGTTAAGTGAACTGGATATCACTTAAGTGAATAAGAGGCAAATCTCCTGCTCTGTGCATACATCACTGTGATACACACCAAACATACAAAACCTGCCATGTATCCACAGCTGAACATGTACTTCATTTAATCTCAATAGAATTACTATTACTACTTACATATACTAAGGAGAATTCTTACGATTTTTACTACTTAACATATACTAAAGAGAATTCTTATGATTAATAAGAATTAGGTCTTATTCACTTCATTATTATTGTGGTTCAAAGCTGAGGAAATTGAGGCTTAGGAAGGTTAAAAAGTTGCCTGTTTTGACACAGCAATTAAGTGTCTGAGTCAAGGGTCAAGACATCTGTGTGACTGGAGAGCTAGCAAATGCTTATATATCCAACTGTACTTTCTCTAAAAATGCAAACCCAGCACATTCCCCCAAATATGGTTTAGATATTAACTTCGTTATTTTCATTGTCATTTTGTTTACTTTTTTTGCTTTGCTACTTTATTTTTATTGGAATGCAATTGCTTTACAATGTTGTGCTGGTTTCTGCTGCACAATGAAGTGAAATCAGCTATATGTATACATACATCCCTTACCACCCCCCACCCCACCCCTGGTTCTCCCTCCCATCTCCCACTCCATCCAACCCCTCTAGTTACCACACAGAACCAACATGAGGTCCCTGTGCTATATAGCAACTTCCCAGTAGCTATCTATTTTACACATGGTGACATGAAAAGAACCAAGAGAAAACAGAACTTCCTTATAACATAATTACAGAATTATTATTTACTGCCTATTTGCTATTCTAATGGTGCAGGATATCTTGTAATGAACTCTGCTTCAATATTAGGTTTTCCTTTCTCCCCACACCGATAACTCATAAGGAGACAGAGGATACAGTCATGGTTTTTAGATCATGTCTTTCTCTGGTCTCAGATGGAAGCATTATAGTTTTTCCTTGGCCACAAGTAGACATTGTTGTACATTTTTAAACTCTCTATAAAAGGAATATATCTTCAAGGTGTTGTTTATAAAATGATTTTTTGAAAAATTTATAGCCTTAAAATCCAATTTAAAACCCCAAACCACAACACCTCATAACAGAAATAATAAGAGCAGAGTTTTCATATTCTTCACAATTTTATCATTAATTTGTTGCAATACTTTTGAATTTTTGAATTGTGGCAGTTCTAAAAACAAAAACCTGTGAAAGTTTTGAGATTATTTATTGTTATGTATGCATGTACTAAGTCCCATTAGTCGTGTCCAACTCTTTGCAATCAGTCATGTCTAGCTGTTTGCAACACTATGGACTGTATCCTCTGTCCATGAAATTCTGAAGGCAAAATACTGGAGTGGGTTGCCGTGACCTCCTCCAGAGGATCTTCCCAACCCAGGGATTGAACCCACGTCTCTACAATCTCCTGTATTGGCAGGCGGGTTCTTTACCTCTAGCACCACCTGGAAGGCCTTATATATTGTTGGGTGACAGCCTATAACACAGCTAGATAAACTGTAGTTTTACCAGTGCTTTGGATTTAAATGTAGCACTAGGGTTCCCTGACTCCAACATTTAACTTGATTTATGGTTTGTGATGTAAAAATACTAGGGCTCAGATGGCTTTAAGTGACTTTGAAAATTAAGTAAAGAAGAAAATGTAACGACTAATCTGAGCTTGCTGTGAATTATTAATTATACATTGCAAGTGAAGGAAGTAAGCAAGCAATAATTTAATCTGTGACATGAAATAAATCCCAAACTGCACTCTTTGCTACAGGCATTTTCTAAATAAACACTTGATTTTTAAGTCACAAAGGAACTGAATTTGAAACCATTACTTACTGTATTCTGAGCTGTTTATTAAAACATTTTCCCCCCAGATATCCATTTAAAAAGAAAATCCAGTTTTGAAAGGTGAGTTAGGGCAGAAAAACAGCTCTAACCTATAGAGGAAGAGAGCATCTTTTAAAAGCATGCCAGGAGAAACTTCTTAATGATCCATGACAGTGTAAAATGATAACTGCAACTGCTGAGTCAGTGTAGAAGAAAATCTAAATGTAGGAGCAATTGTAGCCTTTATTAATGACCCACTAGGAACATGGGCAAACTGCCAGGGCCAGGCATGCAGCAATGCTTCTCTGATAACTGAGCATTCCAAATCTCCTCGATATAAATTTCTCACAACTCCCTAAACCAGAAATAATATCCTCAGCATTCTGAATTAGGCAAGACACACAGGCATGTTATCCATATTATATTAATCTTCAAAATGTATTGCCCAAGGAGGAGACATGAAAGAGAACAGATTATCTCTACGGAAGACTTAACACTTGAAAAGAAAAAAGGTTTTAAAAAATTTCATCAGAGGCAAACACAACACATCCTGAATCTGCAAGTTTGAGGGAATTTGCTTTTCCCAGCCAAAGGGTACACAAAAACACTGTGATAACATTTTGCCATACCAATTACCAGCCCTTCTTTCTTCTTGGGATCTCAAAGCACCCCTCGGGATTTACATGGTAAGGAGATTTTTCTTTTTTTTCAAAGGTGAGGAGAATTGAGTTACTCTAATTTGTCCACTGGACATAGGAGAAGGCTTTAGTCTACCAAGTTTTTCAGAAAAAAATATCAGCAACTTTGAACCTTTATTCAGAAGTTGAGTTCTCAGTCTAAGTCAACTTTGGTGAAGTTGAGTATTTTCAGGAAGTATTTGGAATAATTTGGAATATGGAAGTATTTCTAATCAAAGATGGGTGTTTATGAAACTAGTAACAAATGTAAATTACTTGTATATAAAGGGATGTGACAGAAAAAAACTCAAAGAAGGAAAAAAAAGACTGTTCCTAAAAGGATTCTAAAAGTGAGGTTCCTAACCTGCTGGCATCACCTGCTAACTTGCTATAAATGCTAATTTGCAGGCCCCACCCCCAGTCTCTTAAACCTAGTGAATCAGAAAAACTGGGATGGAGGCCATGTAGAGATAGTTTATTACCTCCTTAGGTGATTCTAATGCTGCTAAGTTTAGAAACACTTTGTGACTAAATTTTGATGTCAACTGAGGGGGAAAATCCCGTTTTCACATACACAAATATTCAGGCAAAGATTCTCCTGAAATAGTGTTTTTTTTCCCCCCGAAGGACAAGGGATTTTTTTAAGGGCAGACATGATTCTAGAAACATTTTGTTCAGAGTATTCCCATCAAAAAGTATAAACTGGGTCATCAGAGTTCATCCTAGTGATCCTTATTCAGAGTCTAGAAAGATAAAATTATGATTCCACATTCTATTGATACTCCCAAATTTTTATGATCCTGCCCTCATTTGTAATAATCAGCACAATCATTGACATAATCATTTGACATTAATCAAATCATTTGATACTAATCATTTGACATAATCTGGGCAGCATCATATTATCTGCTCATCAGAAAGAGTAAGATTGTTAGCACTATGGTAGACATCAGGGTCAGGTGCGCTCTGACAGGATTTATTTCTCATGCCTAAACCTGGATTCACCGTGTCTTGCTACACATATCAAAGTCCACTTCATCGTGGCTAACCTGAACTCTGCATCAAATCATGGCCGTGAACTATATTCTGCTTCTGCATACCTCAAAATTCTTGACTCTACTTGCTAGTGCCTGAATGCTTTAGACCAAGACCAGAAGCATGAGGAGTTGGAAGGAATGGACCTTAAAGACTCATTCCTCAGCTACCCAACAAGGAAACTACCTCCCACGTGGAGATTTCCAATTATCCCAGAAGGTCCATTTTGTTTTAAATTTCTACACCACTGGTTACAGATTCATAGGATAAAACAAATATTAAAGTCTATAGTTATTAGATATATAATACATAGTCTTTGTTTTATATGATGTTTTAACACACATGACACAATTTACACTATTTGACCTATTTCACATACTAGAATAGCACTAAGTTTAAGACAAGACTGTACTTAAAAAAAAAAAAGTATGGTACTGATATTACTAAATGCCTAAAAAAGACCCTGAGTCCAGTCACTTATTCATTTATTTTAACATTTCTTCTTTGATCTCTTCTGAGAGTTCAGCCTAACACCACAAGCAACAAATCAGAAGATTAGCAAAGTAAGATTATTTGGATTTGCTTTTAGGTCCCAGTAAACAGAAACAGTTATAAGGCCAGAAACATAAATGTTTATGGAAAACTAATAGAAATTTTCCCAGCTTCCCAGGTGGCTCAGAGGTAAAAGAATCCACTTGCCAATATAGGAAGAGTAGGAGACACAGATTCAAACCCTGGGTCAGGAACATGCTCTGGAGAAAGAAATGGCAACTCACTCCAGTATTCTCCACAGACAGAGAAGCCTGGCTGGCTACAGCCCACGGGGTTGCAAAGAGTCAGAGACAACTGAGCACACACTGCACAATGGAGATTTTACCTGAAACAGAAGAAATGACCAAAAGAAAGAGAGACTCACAGCCAATTGACAGATATTCACAACACTCATTTTTCTGTTAGAACAGCCAGGCATCCCCATTGTTATTTTTTGTTTTGTTTAAAACAAGTACTTTGTTTCTGCTTTGGAGCAAGTGAAATAGCAGCCAATAAAATGGAACTTTTCTTCAATATGGAGTGAAATAATTGTGAAGAAAAGTGTTGGTAAAAGTAATGTTAGATTGTAGAGTAGATAAACTCAAGTCTAGTGGCAACACAATCACTCAAGTTTTATGTGAGTCATACTGTGGGCTAGAAGTCCACTTCACGACTAGGCTGCAAAGGAGATCAGGAAATTCAGTCTAAGTTTCCAGACAGAAAAAAATGGAACTAATGATCAGGTAGCACTCTCTTTGTAGATATCCAGTCATTTGGGTTTGTTTAAAAAGACTGAGCAATGTCATCATAATGGAATCCTCAGAACCTGAATATTTAACATTAATGCAAACATTCATTTTTTAAGTAATATTTTTGCTGCTTAATCCAATATTGAGTAGAATACACAGCTTGACATTATTAAAAATTATTATTAGGAATATTAAAGGCTATTAAAGTTCATATGATGCTGTTTTTTAATTATCAAACAGTAACAAAATAAACTTCATACCACTAGAAAAAAACTCTCATAAAGCCACTTCTCCTGGACAATATCAAAACATGATGAAGAATTATCAGAATGCATATTTTTCTCTGATTCTATAATTAAGTACTGGCTTAATGACTTAGCACAAAACACACTGGTCTTTTATGAGAGATTAAATTATTGTCCTTTTTTAGTATTAGACTTTGATTTATAGTGTGATTATTTTATTTTAACAAGTATACAAAAATGAACATATTTAATGTATATATTAATAATGTGATGAGTTTGAGTATATGTATACAACCATAAACCCATCATCACAAAGTAATAAACATACCCTTCTTCTCTTTAAGCATTATTTGAATACACTACTGATGAAAGGAATTATATTCAATAATGTATATCCTAGGTGGAAAAAAATGCTGGTAATCAAAGTTCGTAGATCATCACTGATACTTATGATTACTTAAAGCTCTGTCACACTCATATTTATACACACATATACATATAAATGCATACATATATTAGGTTAAACATTGATTATAGCCTCAAAAATCTGGGTTCAAAATGGAAAAATTTTGACTAAACAAGGAAAAGCACACTTTTACTGGGATACGCTGACTGCATCATTCACTGTTTAAGCACCTGTTTCTAAGTCCCTGCTCAGTGATCTCAGAGAATATTTCAGTTTCAACCATAAGATGGTCAATTACATAAAAAAATGAGTCAAAATCAGATTACTTTCATTCTTTTATGCATATTTTAATCACAAAATCTGTGATTACAAAATCACTTTATTGCACATTGCAATGTGTTCACTGACAGAGAGAAATATGTATCCACAGATTTATGAGCCTGAAAGATGCTGTTGCCCTATTTTTGGAACACCAAGGACTGCTTCAGGCTTTTTAAAAGATAAATTTCAGGGGAGCATGGCATATTTGGCAGAAACAGTTAAAACTTTGAATACAATGAATCCAGAAATTCAAGAGCAACATCATCTATATTATATTGTACTCCAAGAACTTAGGGCTAAAATACAGTTAAGAGTAGAGTGAACTGGTACTAAAAATATCTCCTCAATTTTTGACATAGTGGTGCTCTCAAAGAAAAGATTCATGGAAATGATTTCAAAAAATATCTAAAATTACATCTAGGTTGTTCAACAGGATGAATTCATGTGATAGATTCCTGATGTGATAACTAAGTCACACTTAGAAATCTAGAAAGTTTCTTCCTAGTATCCCATCTTCACCTCAAGATTGCCAAACACATACACACACACAAACAGAACTCAAGGTTAATCTTGTTACCAAATAACCAAGGAAACATCTTTGGTGAAAACTGAGTGGAGGGACAGAAAAAATATTTATTTGTTTTCCCAAATCAGGCACTATTCCTGTTTAATAGGCTTGTGGAGTTTTGGGGGTTTTTTTGTTTGTTTTTTCCTTCCTGACTCCCTCTATGAAAGCAAGCACACAAGTCTGGTGTTCAAAGGGCTCTGTCTTTCCACCACACAGAAAAACTCTTCTACAGGTAGTCAATAATCACACTGATGTCAGAAAATCAGCACATGGGGAGACAGTCTCAAATCCAAATGACTTACTTTCTAAAATTGCCAAGACTTGGATTTGTTTTTAGTTTAATTCATTTCAAAATCTCAAACAGTATTAAAGAAGGGCATGAGGTAATTATGTTTATTAAATAGGTCACCACTGTATTGATGGTGTTAGCATTTTCAACAGGACCAACAATTTCTAACATTTAAGGCATGATTTCTGCAGTAGGAATGTTTGAATGTTTCATCAACCTTCATATTAGCTCTTTGATAGGATTCCACTGTTTTCCAGTGATCTATATTCAACAAGGAAATCCTAGTTATTAACCTTATGTTTGTTCTGGCAATTGGGAAGGGATACCCTGAATATAGATATAAAAATGTAGTCAGAGTGAAGTCAGAAAGAGAAAAACAAATGTTGTATATAAACACATATATGTGGAATCTAGAAAAATGGTACAGATGAACTTATTTGCAAAGCAGAAACAGAGACACAAATGTAGAGAAAAAAATGCATGGACACCAAAGGGAAAAGGGGTGGGTGGGATGAATTGGGAGATTGGGATGAACATATACACACTACTATGTATAAAATAGATAACTAAAGAAAACCTACTGCATAGCACAGGGAGTGCTATGGGAAAGCTCTGTGGTGATCTAAATTGGAAGGGAATCCAAAAAAGAAGGGATGCAGATATACGTAAAACTGATTCACTTTACTGTACAGCAGCATCTAACACAACATTGTAAAGCAACTATACTTCAATCAAATTAAAAAAATATATAGTCAGTGTAAGGGGAGAACCAACATTATAAATCAACGTGTTGGCATTCTGCATTGGAGAAAGCCTGGGCCTTGAAATCATTCAGATTTACATTCTGTCTCTGCCAGGTTACCTCATAAGCTACCTTGGGAAGGTTGATAAACACTCATATTCATTTCCTCACTGAAGAACAACAAAACCTAATTTTAATTGTTGCAGTGAAAATTGCAAAAGATAGCATTAGTACTTGGTTTGGTGAATTTGACATATAAAAGACGCAAAGTAAATGGTAATTACCAAATCAATCTCTAAGTCAATCTCTAAAAATACGTGTTAGTTTGAGCAAGTCCTTAACATAAGGAGTACCTCTGGAATTACTGCCCATTGATTTTTCTGAACCCTCAAAACTAAGGACAAAACTTTGTTACATATTGCTGGGTTTTAAAGAGCAACACTCTGTTCGTTAATTGACAGCAATCTCCTGTGTGAACTCAGGACCTGGCTAGCCTACTCAACATTGAAAAGTAGCATTTGCTCTTAGTTCCTTTCAATATCAGCTATTTTCCTGCTGCAACAGAATAATGCTCACATTGCAAGATATTCACGTCCTACTCCCTGGAATCTGAGAATGTGTTACCTAACTTGGCAAAGGGACTTCTCAGATGGGATTACATTAAGTATCTTAAGATGAGGGAAGTGGGTGGTGGCTTATTTGAGTGGGCCCACTGTAATCACAGGGTTCTGAGCAGGACCCTATGTGTCTCCTGGGTACAGGAAGTCTTTGAGTTCAGCCTCCATGACCTTCCCTGATCCAAAGGACAGATTTGAACAATTGATAATCCAGGAAGGAAAGGGATTCAGAGTTTAGGGAGGAACAGCCCAGAAACAATAGTGCAGCCTTGGGGCAGGATCTTGGTTCTACCTCAAGGGATACATTTAGCAATATCTTTAACATCTCTTATAGAGTTAAAGGGGCTTCCCTGGTGGCTCAGAGGCTAAAGCGTCTGCCTGCAATGAGGGAGACCTTGGTTCAATCCCTGGGTGGGGAAGATCCCCTGCAGAAGGAAATGGCAACCCACTCCAGTATTCTTGCCTGGAGAATCCCATGGATGGAGGAGCCTGGTGGGCTACAGTCCATGGGGTGGCAAAGAGTCGGACACGACTGAGCGACTTCACTTTCACTTTCACTTTCATAGAGTTAAAGAGATGGTAATACCAGACCACTTAACCTGCCTTCTGCTAAACCTGTATGCAAGTCAAGAACCAACAGTTAGAACTGGACAGCGAACAACAGATTGGTTCAAAATTGGAAAAGCAATAAGTCAAAGCTGTATATTGTCACCTGCTTATTTAATTTCTCTGCAGAGTCAAAAAGTCAAAATCAAAGTGAAAGTCATTAAGTCATGTCCAACTCTGCAACCCCATGGAATATGCAGTCTATGGAATTCTCTAGGCCAGAATACTAGTGTGACTAGTCTTTCCCTTCTCCAGGGGATCTTCCCAACTCAGGGATCAAACCCAGGTCTCCTACATTACAGGCAGATTCTTTACCAGTTGAGCACAAGGGAACCCCAAGAATACTGGAGTGGGTAGCCTATCCCTTCTCCAGAGGATCTTCCCAACCCAGGAATCGAACCAGGGTCTCCGGCATTGCAGGCAGATTCTTTACCAACTTATCTATCAGGGAGGCCTGCAGAGTACATAATGGCAAATGTCAGGCTGAATGACTCACAAGTTGGAATCAAGATTGCTGGGAGAAATATCAACAACCTCAAATATGCAGATGATATGACCCAAATGTCAAAAAGCAAAGAGAAACTAAAGAGCCTCTTGATGAGGGTGAAAGAAGAGATTGAAAAAGCTGGCTTAATCTCAACATTCAGAAAACTAAGATCATGGCTTCTGGCGCCATCACTGCATGGCAAATAGATGGGGAAACAATGGAAACAGTGACAGACTTTATTTTCTTGGGCTCCATAATCACTGTGGATGGTGACTGCAGCCATGAAATTAAAAGACACTTGCTCCTGGAAGAAAAGCTATGACCAACATAGAGAGCATATTATAAAACAGAGACATCACTTTGCCGAAAGATCTGAATTTTCAAAGCTATGATTTTTCCAGTAGTCATGTATGGATGTGAGAGTTGGACCATAAAGAAGGCTGAGCACCAAAGAACTGATGCTTTCGAACTGTGGTACTGGAGAAGACGTTTGAGAGTCCCTTAGACTACAAGGAAATTAAACCAGTCAATCCTAAATGAAATCAACCCTGAATATTCATTGCAAGGACTGATGATAAAGTTGAAGTTCCAATACTTTAGCCACCTGATGTGAAGAACTGACTCATTGGAAAAGTCTCTGATCCTGGGAAAGATTGAAGGCAGGAGGAGAAGAGGGTGACAGAGGATGAGATAGTTAGATGGCATCCCTGACTTAATAGACCTGAGTTTGAGCAAACTCTGGGAGATAGTGAAGGACTGGAAGACTGGTGTGTTGTAGTCCATGGGGCTGCAAAGAGTTGGACAAGACTTACTAACTGAATGACAACAGGAACAGAATTAAAACTCAACAAATGGAAGATGTCAGCATTCTCCATACAGAGAAGACCACTTGAGGCCAGGCTAAAGAAATCAGAGAAGCATTTCAAGAAGATCCCCTGACATGAAATTAAAGGAATACAGACTCGGCATACACCCTAATATTATCAACAACTGCACCGCTGAAACTCCTCACCAAATTCCCCTGGGTTTGGACACTTAGTTTGCAAGGGCAGGAGCTTGCTGCATCCCCCTTTGCCTGACAAAGCAATACAGCTATTCTTTCCTCCTTCAACCCAAACTCTCTGCAATTCAATTCAGCACCAGTACAGTGAAGCTGAACTTTTAGCATTAGTTCCAACAAGAGAAAGAGGGAGGCATAAGAGTTGGAATCAGAAGAAGATGCGAGGGCAGAGGCAGAGGTTAGATTGATAAGCTTTGAAGGCAGTGAAGAGGAAAAGTTAAAATTTTACATAACCTCCTGCTCCTTTTGCCTCTGTAACTCAGCTTGCTCCTTGCAAAGTCTGGATTACATAGGTCACATAGTCTCACAAAGTGGGGACTTAATAGTAGGAACTGGAGCTTGTCTCACTCACCCTTGTCCTGCTCTTTGCAACTGCCCGGCCCCTGCAAACCTGGCTAATCATGCCTGTCTGTGTAAAGGTCAGGCATCCCCCTCCCCATCTTGACTGCTGTTCCCACATGTGTGAAACCCCTTAGTTTAAATCAGCCTGTTAACAGCTAGTGTTGCCCACTATAGTCTGTCTATAAAAACTCTGTAATCCCTTTGTTCTGGGCTCAGAGCTTGGAGTGTAAACTCCTCTGGGCCTGCCAACATAATAAACCTGAGTTCTCCAACTCTCAAGTGTGGTGCTTGGTTTCTTGAGTACTGGTTTCTGCAACAGCAGAAGAAAGAGTTATGAACAAAGTAATGTCTGTTACCTCTGGAAGCAGATCAAGCCAAGGAAAAAGATTTTTCCCTGGAGCCTCCAGAAGAAAGCTGTGTTGGCTTGCACCTTAATTTTAGCCCCTTAGGACTCAGTTTGAACTTCTGACCTCCGGAACTAAAAGAAATGTATGTTGTTTCAAGCCTCTATGTTTGTGATAATTTATTATAGGAGCTTTAGGAAATCAGTGACCTCTTATTTAATGATTCAGCAGGCCTTAGCCTATCATGCCTAGCCTATTGTGCCTTACCTCCTGGGTGTGGCCAAGTCCTGTCAATTTCCAGCTCCATGCTCCAGATGGCTGCTGATCAGACTTTTCCTTGACCTTAGCTATGCTTACAACTAAGAGACCAGTTTTTCTATTTAATTCTTGAGGTACAGTCATACGGTGTCCACCTCTAGGTGACCTCTGAACAGTGACTTGTACTGTAAGTCTTACCCCCATTCAAAATTTGTTTGACTAGCTAAAATTTGCCTAGCAAGCTAAATTTTGACTTCAATTTTGTATCAGACCTTATTCTATTTATATGTGCATCTTTGAAAGAAACTGACCAAGATCTTTGTTGTTAATTTTTAACTAAAGAAATGTATGTCTTCAACATATAAAATATAAATAATGTACTATATTGACTTTATTCTGTAGGTGACAAAAATCAGGAAATCCCTATAGGCTTTAAGTTGTGCAGCAGAGGATTAGCTCAGCAGGTCCGGGCTGCTCAAAACCTGCTCATGTTGAAGGTTTTCAGGGCTAGACCTCGAACTAGCCCTGGGAGATAACCTCTAAGCCCTTTAAACAATCTGCCTGATAAGAATGACTTTATATACCTTGTGGATACCTGGATCACACCAGATAGTTTATACTAACAATGTGGTTTATGATAAATATCTGTTTTTGTTTAGGGAGGCCATCAATTTGAACTCTGGAGAGGGAGCATTGGAGACTTAGTAGATAAGATCAGTCATGCAACTATTGCAGGTCTCTGTGAATGACTACTGGTAAAAAAAACAAGGATATCAAGGCTTACATGAGCTTTTCCACTTGACAGTACTTTGCCTGTGTTGTCACATAATATTATTGGTAGAGTTAAGCACTGTCTACAAGGGCTTCCCAGGTGGCGCTAGTGGTAAAGAATCCACCTGCCAAAGCAGGAGATGTTAAGAAAGGCGGGTTCAGTCCCTCGGTCGGAAAGATCCCCTGGAAAAGGGTACAGCAACCCACTCCAGTATTCTTGTCTGGAGAATCCCATAGTCAGAGGAGACTGGCAGGCTACAGTTTTTAGGGTCACACATGGCAACCCACTCCAGTACTCTGCAAAGCGTCGGACACGACTGAGCAACTTCACTTTCACTTTTCACTTTCATGCACTGGAGAAGAAAATGGCAACCCACTCCAGTGTTCTTGCCTGGAGAATCCCAGGGATGGAGGAGCCTGGTGGGCTGCCGTCTATAAGGTCGCGAAGAGTTGGACACGACTGAAGCGACTTAGCATGCACATGTATTTCCCAAGTGGTGTTAGTGGTAAAGAACCCACCTGCCAATGCAGGAATCATAAGAGATGGAGGTTCGATCCCTGGGTCGGGATGATCCGCTAGAGAAGGAAATGGCAACCCACTCCAATATTCTTATCTGGAGAATCCCATGGACAGAGGAGCCTGGTGGGCTACAGTCTATGGGGTCACAAGAGTCAGACATGACTGAAGCGACTTAGTATGTGAGTTTCCATTGGGAGAGGACAACCAGAAGCTTGCACCTGATCTCTCTTGGACTCTGCCCTTTGTACCCTTTTCCATATTGTATTTAAACTATTACCTTTTGCTGCAAGAAACTATAATCGTGAGTATAGAAGCTTTTTGAATTCTGTGAGTCCTTCTAGCAAACTTTCAAACCTGAGGGTGGTCTTGGGGCCATCCAACTTAAGATCACCGACTTTCCTAAAGATTATATGATCAGATAGATGAATAAAATCAGCTATTCATAAACTCACTAAATTAGTTTTAGAATTTCACAATCAAATAATTTTATCTCCAATTCTAACTTACCATTTCCTAATCCTGACTTACATTTTCACAAGCACAAATACACATTTATGTACAGCTGCATGTGTGAATATACACATACATACCACATTATAATACCTTAAAAAAGAAGACTATCATCCTACATTTGCTATGTCTCTTCCCCGATGAACAATAAATGTGAGCCACACACAGCTTAGAACATTTCGTAGACAAGCACATTTATTTCTTCCTTTGGTGGATTGGTGAAATCCAACAGGACCCTGTAGGGCTCCCAGGCATGGAAGGCTTTCAAACAGTTGCTAATCAGGGAAGGGAAGGGATGTAGAGACAAGGGAAGAGCACCCAAGAGATTACAATGCAGCCTTTGGGTTGGGTCCTGATTCTGCTTCCAGGGATACACAGTATCTTCAAGCTCTTTATAGAACTAATGAAAGAAAGGAAGATAGCACTAAGTCCTGTCTGACTCTGGTGATCCCAAGAACCAGAGCCTGCTAGGCTCCTCTGTCCATGGGATTCTCCAGGCAAGAATACTGGAGTGGGTTGTCATTTCCTTCTCCAAGGGATCTTCCCAACCCAGGAACTGAACCCAGTTCTCCTGCATTGCAGGCATATGCTTTATCGACTGAGCTACATAGCAAGCCCAAGGGTGTGTTGCCTCCCTGTCGGGGAATCGAACCCTGGTCTCCAGCGTGGCAGGCAGGGATACTCACCACTATACTAAAGAGGATGGCAGAACTAAAGCTCCCAACAAATGGAAGATGTTGTTCTTCAACAGAAGATCAGAGTTTGATAACCTTGAGAAGCTCTTGAGGAGACCACCTGAGACCAGATTAAAGGAACCAGAGAAACTCAGTCAGGAGACCATATGAGACCAAATTCAAGAGGTGCAGGCCCTGCACTCTCCCTGATCCTTATCAGCAACCCGCCATTGAACTTTGCTATAAAACTCCTCACCAAATCCTCCTGGGTTGGGACACAGTTTTTGAGGCAGGAGACTGCTGTGTCACCCTTTTGCCTGGCAAAGCAATAAAGTTCCTCTTTTCTACTTCACTCAAAACTCTGTCTCCAAGATTCAATTTGGCACTGGTGCACAAAGGCCAAGGTTTCAGCATCATTGGACCTGTCTGTGTTATTTCCTTTCAGGTACTGTCCTTTGAATATAAAATGAGCTAACATGTAAACGTGACTATCTGAGGGATACTCATTAAAGTTCCTCCCTCCCTCCCTTCCTCTCTCACCCTTCCTTCTTTCTTCCCTTCTTCTTTTCCTTCCTTCCACCAGTCAGGGGAAATATCTTCCTATACTGCACATAGATCCAATATTAAACTAAATCTGCTGTGGTTTCAAGTCCAAGGATCTTTCTGCTTCACAAACCTCTTGCTGTTACAATCCCAGAAAACCATGTCTAATATAAAAATCTTTCTGAATTTTCAATCTATCAGAATCATCATGTCATGGTGATAGGATTTTGGAGAATTTAAGAGGTAAAGCTAAATTCAACTTCTCTTTACTGAAACCAAGGAGAACGTTCTGGGACTTTCCTGGGCACAAAAGCCTGTTCAGGTCCCCCATTTCTTATTTGCAGGATAAAGGCTTCAGTCTCCTAGATGTCTCTGAGTTCCAAAAGGACATATTCAAACAGATCCTAATCAGGGAAACAGGGAATGCCTAAACAAAGGAGGAACAATCAAGAAACCTCCAGTGCGGCAGTTAAAGCAGGATCCTGGTCTCTGCTCAAGGAATATACATAACAATATCTTTGAGCTCTTCTGCAGAAACAAGGCCCTCAGGGTGAGTGGAGATGGTAGCTTCTGGCTGAGCACAAGATTCTTAGAGCACCACCCTGTTACTACAACACAAACCAATAGCCTCACCATCAACCAATACACATTTAACTTTGTTTGGCCTCACTGTACATCAGGCATAGGAACTTGTGTTAGGTAACATTACCCTTGTCACCAATCACATCAGCATATTTGCATAGCATTACTTTATACAGTGGTTTTAGATCATCCTGTAATTTAAATGGATGATTCATATAATCTTCAAATTGGACAGATTATTTACCTTGCAATAAAATAAAAGTCTTTGTTTTTCTCATAATGTAACACATACATGAAGTCTTTTTTTTAAGATCTTTCCTACAAAAATGTATTTGAAAAAAACACTTTCTAAAAAAATGAGCACAATAAACTGTGTCCTTTGGAAATGTGTTTGTTTATATTTTTTTTCTCAATTTCATAAAAATTTATTTATTTTTGGCTGTGCTGGGTCTTCACTGCTGCATATGGGTTTCTTTCTCATTGGGGTGGCTTCTCTTGCTGCAGAGCATGGGCTCTAGGGTATGAGCTCAGTAGTTGTGGCACACGAGGTTAGTTGCTATGCAGCATGTAGAATCTTTCACGACTAGGGATGGAATCTGTGTCCCCTGCACTGGCAGGAGGATTCTTTACCACTGGACCTCCAGGCAAGTCCAGTTTATATTTTTAAAATGCCATAAATCCAGGGCTTTCCACTGGTTGGTTTAATACAGACTTCCAAATGTGGTTTTAACTCCAAAATGTGTCCTTGGTTTGGTGATCCCTAAAAAAATCCTTGTGTATAGTCACATGAATACAACAACTATTTCTGTGGTATTTCTAAGTGAATTTACAATGTAATAGTGATAAAATTTTTCTTCAAAATACATTTTACAAAAAAAAAATGGGACATGAAGTATGGTTGTAATACTGAAAACAAATGATCAAAATTATTTACATAAATGTATTATTTAATATTAACTGAGTTTTTTTCAAGTCAATGAAACTGATCATAATGCTGCTGCTGCTGCTGCTGCTAAGTCACTTCAGTCGTGTCTGACTCTGTGCGACTCCATAGACAGCAGCCCACCAGGCTCCCCCGTCCCTGGGATTCTCCAGGCAAGAACACTGGAGTGGGTTGCCATTTCCTTCTCTGACTGATCATAATAGTACACTCAAAATGCTAAACAATTAGTTTGTGACCTTATAAAAAACAGATTTGTGAAAGTCATGTTTGTCTTACTTTTAAGTGCAGTAGTTGTCCTTTGAGCTTCCCCATTAAAGAATTGGTCTGCAAAGCAGGAGAGTAGCAAGAGATGTGAGTTTAATCTCTGGGTTGGGAAAATCCCCTGAAGAATGAAATGACAACCTCCTCCAGTATTCTTGCTAGAAATCCCCTCTGTCAAAGGAGCCTAGAGGGTTCATGGGTCACAAAAGAGTCAGAAACAACTGAAAGACTAAACAACAACAGCAAGTTGTCCTTTAGTTGGAAGTGTCATAAGTTTTAAAGCAAATGATATGATCCCATGGAATGTTTTAGATGAAATCCTTTAGGACAACAAAATATCTCAGGACATCAAGTACTCTAGCAACCAAGAGTGTTTTGATTGTATTTACGAATATTAACACTCAACTCTTTCTACTACATTGCTAATTTTCAAAAGCCATACCAGAAAAGAGGGGCAATATTCCCTTAGAATATGCATGTTTAAATAGATAGATATTGTCTTAGATGTTAAAAGTGCCTTTACACATTTTTAATTGAAAGTAATATTTAGTGATCTTTCACAAAATAAAAATTGACTTCCTTTAATAATCTTAAATAGTCATTACAATAATTACTCAGAAGTTACAGACAGGAAATTTTAATAAACATCTCGGTGGAGACTTTGATATCTACATAACAAGAGGTTTGTGAAGCAGAAAGAGCCTTGGACTTTAAGTCACAACCCTTCTGGTTTTCAGTTTTAAACTGGCTCCTCCGTTCGTTTACCAGAATGACCTTGATCAAATTAGTTACTCATTTTGATCCCATCTGATCTAATATGTGAGGAGACTATGTTTTTAGTGACTTTTTAACCTGATGTCCATAAAGACAATAGAAAGGAAAATAACTACTAGGAGAGCAAAGGGTAAAAACAAAGCCACCTTGCTGAGACGAGTCCTACTTCTATGGGTTTGCTCCCTTTCCATCCTCAAACAGGAAAAATTCTTCCAGTCAAAAATAATTTCTTCTTTTTTTTTATGGTGTCAACTCCTTTTTTAATTTTATTTATTTATTTTAATTGGAGGCTATCTTGTAGTGGTTTTTGCCATACATTGACATGAATCAGCCATGGCTGTACATGTGTCCCCCATCCTGAACCCTTCTCCCACCTCTCTCCCCATCCCACCCCTCTGGGTCATCCCAGTGCACCAGCCCTGAGCACCCTGTCTCATGCATTGAACCTGGACTGGCGATCTGTTTCACATATGATAATATACATGTTTCAATGCTATTCTCTCAGATCATCCCACCCTCGCCTTCTCCCACAGAGTCCAAAAGACTGTTCTATACATCTGTGTCTCTTTTGCTGTCTTGCATATAGGGTTATCGTTACCATCTTTCTAAATTCCATATATATGCGTTAGTATACTGTATTGATGGTGATAGTAATAATACTTGGCATGTAGAATTAGAAGTGAGGTGGAAAATAAGATGACAATTTAGTATTTTACATTTCAGGGTGATGTAAGACTCAAGATGAATTTCTTTAGTCCTAGTTTAAGGCGGCCCTCACCTGTGTTATATTTTGAGAAAGAGGGCTTCCCAGGTGGCGCTAGTGGTAAACAACCCACCTACCAATTCAGGAGATTTAAGAAACATGAGTTTGATCCCTGGGTCAGGAAAATATCCTGGAGGAAGAAATGGCAGCCCACTCCAATGTTCATGCCTGGAGAATCCCATGGAGAGAAGAACCTGGTGGACTACAGCCCATAAGGTCATCAAGAGTCGGACATGACTGAAGGGACTTAGCCTGCACGCAGCATATGCATATTAAAACAAAACATGCTACATGAGATATATACTGGAAGTCTTTGCATTTTTCTAGTTGAGAAATGAGACTGAGTCTTTGAGAGCAGAAATCCTAAGAAATATTTTACCATAAAATATTAGATCTCAAAGATTGGATTTGGACTATGATCAAGGTCTTAACTGTATCCCACTGAAAGAGTATTACTATAACTATTTCTATTAACATTGCAATTACTGTCATTTTAAATTTCCTACATTCTTTATAGCATGTGTACTTGTGAAATAACTGTTTAATCTTTTCACTCGTGACTTTAAAAAATATTTGAAAACAGAAGGCAATTGAAAAAATAAAAGTACACTGGTAATACAACAAATTAAAGTGTTCCTACTATCACAGAACTTCAAAAAAAGTCTAAAATCTCATTAAACACAGACGCAAGAGCAACATATTCTAAGGAAATTATTAAATTTAGTTTGTTTATTAAATACAATGTATTTTCTTTTTAAACACATTTTAGAGCTCACTGTATTGTTTGCGACTTTTAAAAGTTAATTGAATGCCAAAGTTTTGAGCGTGAAGAATAAATTTCATTTGACCTTTTAAGGAAAATTGTTCTTGTATATTTTTTGGAAGATGAAATCTGTCTTCATACCAATCACATGAGAATGAGCCAGGTGGCAGATTACTTAAATATCTTGCCTTTCACCTCTGGAGACTGGGGTTTAAATGTGGCTTAAAAGAAATACCAGGAGTTATTTGTGTATATTTCGAAGCCCATAGAGTTGGACCTTAAGTAGCAATTACTTGAAGCTGTGGAGATTCTCTTATAAAACATCAGAAATGTCACAGGACAAGATAGCAGGGCTTCAGTAAAGGTATAAAGGCCACCCAGACAATCCATATGGGATAAAGCTTATAAAAATAATGAACTTTCCTGGTCAATGAAAACTACCAAATGAGCTTATTGGTCTTTAAAACAAAACAAATCAAAAAAAGCAACAAAGAAAGAAAAATAGTCTCAAATAGAACAGATTAAGCAGTGAAAACATCCCTAAAGACATGCAAATTACCAGATAAATGAAAATAAATAAATAAACTGGAAAGATAGCTTACCAGCTCCCTCTAGTGTGCTGTCTTTCCTGGTTTTCATCAAGTATGATTTTTTAAATTTTTTTCTACACTATAATAAGTAGGGTTTTGAATATAATTTCTAGAACACCTGAAACTCAAAAGAAATGATTAAAAGGTATAAGTCCTTAAAAATAAAATATTAACATTATCAGGAAGAAAATGAAAAGAACAGCCAACGTAACAATACTATAACATGGTATTAATGTCACTAAACTGACATCAGTGGCAAAGAAAGACTGATAGACAGAAAACTGGTATCATTTCTCCTTCCCTGTGCTTGAGCAAAGCAGCCTTCTTCCTGAAAAATGTTTTGCTTCACAGTCACTGTGTTTTGCATCCTAATTGTACCATGTGCCAACAAAACAGATTGTTTGTTAATTGATATCATAAAGCAAGACAGCCCAGTGAAGGATGATAATTCTGACTCTAGCAGGCAGCAGCTGATGTAGAGCTTGATAGAAATCCTGTCATTTTCAACACAAACTGCCTAGAATTGACTTTTCACTGTAAATAGAGAGAGATGTGACAGAAGGAAGCTTCATACACCCACCTCTATTTTTTTTTTTAATGAAATGACAATTCCATTACAATATTTTTTGTAACCAGCTCTAGTTTAGCTGGTAGCACCTGAAATAAAATAGGCATGGAGGTATCATTCAAACTCTGCACATAGCATTCAGAGACGAGGTTAAAAGGTTTTTTTGCTCATAGCCAAATGCAGGCTCAGGAATAATATTATGTTTGTTAATGGATTCTTAGAAGTGAATAAAATAGTGCAAGAACTATCTCTCAATTAAAATTTGCAAAATGTCAATAAATTAGGATAGTAAAAAGTATATGTTACTTTGAGTATAGTCATCTCTTGTTATCTGAAGACCTTTGGTTCCAGAACCGCTGTGGATAACAAAACCCACAGAAACTCAAGTCCCTAATATAAAACAACACAGTCCAGTTGGCCCTCCCCATCTGTGAGTTCTCCATCCACAAATACGGAGGGCTGACAATATTTATAAAGCATATCTAAAAATAAAAATGATTTTCACATTTCTTTGCATCCCTCACAGCAAAATGCTGTTTTTCTAAATGGGACTTAGCCTGTCAGTGTAGAAAAGCAGTACTTAAATGAAGCATTTGTGTGTGTGTGTGTGTGTGTCTGTGTGTGTGTCAAGGGGTGTGTGTACTGATACTATAAGGCATAAATAGATGCCTAGGGTGAAATCAAATCAAACGTGATTCCACACAACTGTGTTGAATCTAGTTTCCTAAAGAACAATGGCCATATGATGCAAATAATTCAAGAAAATGATAAAATAAAAGCATTCTGAGAAAGAAGGATTGGTGATGAAGGAATCTGGAGGTTTCCAGTTTTCTCTCTCAAGGAGGAAGATGGAGAAAGAGATAACATACCACATGTCATATGATACAGCAGCACATTTTGTGTATTCAAAATCAAAAAAGTGATTATTTGTGGTGTAAAAAATATATTTACACTTTTTAGTTATTTGCACTTTGTTAAATAATTTCACCTCATCAAAACCTTGGCTCTTTTCTATTTTGCAGGGTAAAGTCTGATGAATAAAAATAGATGGGTTAGACTCAGTAAATTTTCAAGGTAGAAGAGAAACTCAGAGATCATCTAGTTTACTCACCCTCAGTTAGCAAATAAGGAAACTGAGGCACAAAGAGGTAAAACTGCTGCGTTTAAAATCACACAGGAAGTGAGTAGCAGAGCCAGAAGTAAAGCCTCTAGTATTCTAGCTGTACTTTTTCAACTAACTAATTTTGATGCAATGCAAACCCACGGACTGTAGCCTCCCAGGCTCCTCTGTCCATGGGATTTCCCTGGGCAAGAATACTGGAGTGGGTGGCCGTTCCCTTCTCCAGGGTATCTTCCCAACCCAGGGATCAAACCTGGATCTCCTGCATTACAGGCAGATTCTTTAACGTCTGATCCGCCAGGGAAGCCCTTATAAGGACTTAAAAGAACTTAACTTTCTAATTTTTAGTTTAAGTTTTAACAACTTAATTCTTAAATGTGCAAAAGAACAGAGCCAAGGGAACAAACTGCAGAAAGGATGGAAATCCCATCACAATTGATGGCAAATTGTTTTGCAGTCCAAAGTTAATCCTGAGGTAGTACTTGATAGACTTTTAATTAAGCAACAAATATCTATACATATGTGTCTGTCAATTTACTCTGCACATTGGTTTGAAAAGATTAGTTGACATAATCTAGGAGTTTGGTTATTAATCTCATATTGCCATTTATTTTTCTTATTGCCAAAAATTCCCTTCTCTCTACCTTAAAATTGTAGAGGAAATTTTAAAAAATAGCTATTTGTTTATGATCACTATTCAACATAGTTTAACATTATTCATTCAAATAATTTTTTCATGTATTATTTCTATGCTTTATTCAAACATTTTTTCTAGTTTTCAGATGATCCCAATTGAACCCTGGCTATATCCTGAGGCTCAGTTCTTGAACTTCTTTGGCTGGAAGCTGACACGTACATTGGACATATGTGATACCATCAAAACTGAATCCTTTGTGAGCACCAACAATGAACTCAGAAAGTAATAAGATTGAGACATAACAGGGAAAATGACTAACTGAAACTGATGTTTGAATCTCCTACTCCTTCCTCCAGGCCTTTACTGGGTCTGCCCAACATAAGAAGAAAGCATGGAAAAAGTACACAGATTGAAAATAAAAAAAGGAGGGAAGGATTTGGGCTCAAAGTGTTCAACACCCTATTTTAATTAATTTCAAAGCTATAATCCATGTGACTTGGTCCTCCCTCTCTGGTGAGCACTAGTGCCACTGAGCCATATGCCACTGTTTGGAGCCGAGTCTCCCTTCATTATCCTTTAATTGACTTGACCTATGGGAAGAATGGCTTGCAACCAAGCTAATTACATAGATGCACTCCAGGCTCTATAAAACCCACTATAGACAGGTTTTCTGGGAGAATAAAAAGAAAGGAACAATTTATCCACAATTTCATACTTCTTCATACATTTCATATGTACCAAAGCATGTAAGGAAACAGCATGACAACAGGTGACAATTTATTTGCTTATGATTTGAACTTCCTTCTTGCCATTATATTAATACATAATGAAGATTTGAAATCATATAAGTGTATGGAAAGCACGATTTAAACAGATAAAGCCAAATCACAGTTAGAAAATTAATTTTTGGTTACCAAAGTTAATTCAAGAAATTTTGACAGGAAAAAAAATTGGATGCTAGATTCTTTTAAAATATTAGCTAAGTAAAAATAGGGGGAAAGTCAAGTTACCAAAGAAAACTCACTTTATACCTCTATAAATGTAGTCTATTAAAAGCAGTAACACAAAAATAGTTGTATATCATAAAACAAAAAGAAAAATTGTTCAAATCAATAAACATAAAACTATGAAAACTGTTCTTAAGGCCTATTATCTGGGTATATTATGTTTTTGGTTGATTGAGACATCTTTTTATTGATATATCTTCACATACAATTTATGGAGTAATGGCTAAATTTTATATTATTTAGGGGACAAACTGAATGGTAGCTCTTAAATTTTTTGAACTGGGAAAATGCTTAAATAGACCCATCTAAGAACAGAATTTAAGCATACATGATACTCCCAATTTTAGCAGAATAAAATATTTACTGAAATATCAAGAAGCATTATCATATGTTTCATAAAAGAATATTTTAGTTACATTCCATGAACTCATCTATGTGTTCCAAGATCCCTGTTTAAGCATGTTAAGTGGTAGCAACTAAATGATAACTTTCAGCTAATCAGTTTGAGAGAGACAAAACTGATTTTGAGGGAGAAAGACAAAAACAACTCTAATAGTGCAGCATTACTTACAAATAATTAACATTTCTTTTCGGTCGTATATATAACTAGTCTTTGATACTGCCTCAGGGTTTTGGCTAAATATGTGTTATATTATCTCAAAATGTCTCTCTTCTTCACTCAATGGATCCACCTTTTGAAAGAACAAGGAAATTACGTTGTGATATAAGTTTGAAGAAACTAGCAACAGCAACAACAGGTAAAGTACATGACATTTCAAATTGTCACTTTTTTTTTTTTGAGGAACCCTCAACCTTGTGGCATTACATCCAAAGAGTACAAGTATTTGGATATATTTTCCATGAGGTACATGAACAATATTGAATGAACAATTAAGCCCTTATAATACCACTATCATACTAAAGCATTTGATGCTCAAAATAAAAATTTGCTATGTAACTATAAGAAGCTAAATTTTTATGAAAATAAAATAGCCTTGCTCCAAATGAAAGACTAATAAACACTCAGTGAAAAGATAATCAAGATTTTTGGGTGACCCTAGTAATAGTACTTTAAAAAGCATGGTATTTTCATTGCAGATATTCCCATGCTTTGTACTTTATGAAAATATAGCCTCCCAAACAAAAAGGTCTCTGGATGCCTTCTAGATTAATAGAGATAGGACAACACACAGATGATCATATATCCTACTGATGAAAAGAGAAAAATTCATTGGTTCATGAGGCAGACATATATTTTTTATATATATATATATTATATTTGTTTCTGATTCTTTGAAATTTTAATTATTTGATCATTTCCCCCTTTTATACCATATCTATATTACAGATGAGAAAACTAAATCTGAGAGAGCTATAGCAACTTGCATAAAGTCATAGACATAGTAACCAGCAAAGCTACAGCTTACATCAAATCTTACAATTTTAACTCTTATATTCTAAGATAACTCTAAGTTATATATTCCAGCAATATTCCTTCTGTTGTAGATGAGAGGGCTTCCAAATGACTGAGGGTCAAAGCTGAGTGGTTTATAGACACAGAAATTTCCAATACCTATTCAAAAGTAATACAAGTAAGTATGCTTTTAAAAATCCACTAATCTCTAACTTCATACATCCTTCAAACTTACATTACATCTCTGCTTAAAACGACTGGGAGATTCCTTTCCTTAGCAATAAATTAATTGAGTTAGCCACTTTTTCCCTACAGATTTGAGTAATAGCCTCATGTTTAATCGACTTCCCTGGTAGCTCAGGTGGTAAAGAGTCTGCCTGCAATGACGGAGACCCAGGTTCGATCCCTGAGCTGGGAAGGTCCCCTAGAGAAGAAAATGGCAACCCACTCCAATATTCCTGTCTGGAAAATCCCATGGACATTCCACTGAGTTGCAACGAGTCTGACACAACTGAGTGACAAATACTTTCACTTTTCTCTTATTTAAATACACAAGCTACCCCAGACAAAGTGAGGATTCTACCAATCCCTAGAGAATGTCTTTTTGCCATTCATAATGATTTTTAATACTCTCCTTTCTGAACACTCTAGAAACAGGAAAACATCCATCTGCCCAAGAAGTGAAGATAACTGGTAAAAATCCCAAAACTCCTCTTACTTCTTACAAAGTTCTTACTTAATTCTTACAAAGGAATAAAAAGCCAACTTTCTCAAGCCATTTTCTCAGGCCTAACATACCCTGTTAGAAATCTGGATCTAGAAGTAGTCAATAGTTTGGCGTAAATCATTATCTTTAAAAACTTTCCTTAAAACTCAAAAAGAAAAACAAAAAAGAAACAAAAGAAAAAGGAAAAAAGGGAAACCATAGTATTATTAGAATAAAAATCAACTTGATATTTATAAAATTTTGAGTAAAGCAAGATACATGAATAAATAGGAAGATATCACTCAAAAATTGTCAAATTTAACCTCATAAATATACTTCTATACTTAAAATGTAAATAATATTAAAAGAAAATGACAGAAAAAACACATGACAAAAGGTTCAAGTCATAATTATTTTAAAAATTAAAAACCAGCAAAAATGGTTGACCTACTATAAAGACAGTCAAAGAATGAAATTAGAATATGCAAAAATCATAAAAAGTAAAATCTGATAAATTAACTCAAGCTTGATTGTTCTCAAAGAAATACAAATCTAACCAATAAATGCATCTTATATACACAATATTACTGTGTATACGCTTACTCCTTGGAAGAAAAGTTATGACCAAACTAGACAGCATATTAAAAAGCAGAGACATTACTTTGCCAACAAAGGACCATCTAGTCAAGGCTATGGTTTTTCCAGTAGTTATGTATGGATGTGAGAGTTGGACTATAAAGAAAGCTGAGCACTGAAGAATTGATGCTTTTGAACTGTGGTATTGGAGAAGACTCTTGAGAGTCCCTTGGACTGCAAGGAGATCCAACCAGTCCACCCTAAAGGAAATCAGTCCTGAATGTTCATTGGAAGGACTGATGTTGAAGCTGAAACTCCAATACTTTGGCCACCTGATGGGAAAAGCTGACTCATTGGAAAAGACCCTGATGCTGGGAAAGATTGAAGGCGAGAGAAGGGGATGACAGAGGATGAGATGGTTGTATGGCATCACCGACTCAATGGACATGAGTTTGAGTAAACTCTGGGAGTTGGTGATGGACACGGAGGCCTGGCATGCTACAGTCCATGGGGTTGCAAAGAGTCGGACGCAACTGAGCAACTGAACTGAATTGATATACACAGTAACAGATTCTATTTCTTTGGAGGATCAGGTTGTTTTCTGTGTTTCTAAAAATTATATAAAGCTAGTAAGTGCAGAAGAAAATGGACACATACAGTTGGAATAATGAAAAAAATTATAAACTTTACTAAATGTTATCTAAATGACAATAGACATTCTAGAATATTTTCTAAGAAATTTTAGCAAAACACTAAAATTTAATTGCATAATGTTAATGTGTTGTTGGTACAGAAGTAAAAATAATGCTGTAAATACAATGTATTTAAAAAAAAACATTATGACAATCTATGCAATGGAATACTGCTGAACTAGTAAATGTAATTACCTAAAAATAATTTAATTCCTGTCAATTGTGAATTTGATTTGAAATAACAACTATAGACTTAAGTAATAAAATTCAAAATCAACTCAAGCTTCTATGATTAATGATAATAGTAGTAGAGCAACATATGAGTAGCGAAATAGTAGAGTAGCAAATGCTAGCCTTTTCATATGCTGAGGTTTCAATGATAAAACACATGCAAAAGACAAAATATCAAACAATAAGAATTGTTTCTAAAAATGTTTAAAGTACTAGCTGCATAAAACTGGTGAGAAAAACAATCTGAACCCTTCACGGGACTCTTGATCATGAAGGAAGATAATTCAAGAAAATGATTAGGAGCTGCAGCAAGTTTGTAATATACCAAGGACTGCCTTGTGCTGTGTAAACTGTTGTTACTGTAGAGCTGTTTTACTTTAAAATAACTTTGCATATATTTACTTGCATTGTTTTGATTTTCTCCTAATATCCTCTCTTCTATAAAAATCTGATCTTGTCAACTTCTCTCAACTCTCCACTTTTATGCTTCTAACTTAAAAAATCAGAGAGGAAAAACCAAAACAAAACAAGCAAAACACAAGTGTTATGTAATACAATTCAAATGGATGAAATTCTGCCTGTGTTGCCTCCTACTAGAAAGAGCTCAGCTGGCATGTGGGGTCCAGTGCTTGTCCCCACTGTGTTTTTCACTCTCTGCCATTCTTTCAGCTCTCCAAGAATTCCATGTGTGGTAGCTGATTCACCCATGAATATCTCTGCTGAGATGTTACACTACTTGAGATTATTTTAATTTTAATTATAACCATTAATTGTGGGCTTCCCTGGTGGCTCAGACAGTAAAGTGTCTGCCCTCAATGCCGGAGATCCGGGTTCGATCCCTAGGTCAGGAAGATCCCTGGAGAAGGAAATGGCAACCCACTCCAGTACTCTTGCCTGGAAAATTCCATGGACTGAGGAGCCTGGCAGGCTACAGTCCATGGGGTCACAAAGAGTCAGACACAACTGAGCGACTTCACTTTCACTTTCATAATCATTAATTACATGCACTGAGGATTTGTCTGTTTCACTGTAAAAACGTTATGGTTCGTATGTTAGAATTATTTTAATTGAAACATTTTTAGTACATTTCAATAGATCACAGTGATCTACCCAAGGTCTGTTCTGGGAGACAGCTTTGATTCTTATTTAATATTTTAACCTTACTATATTTTTAGCTGAGTGAGCCCAGCTTCTAGCCTAGACATTTTAATATGGTCTAATCCTACATTCCCTGTCACTTTGAATAAAAAAATAAAAATAAGATATCAGATTAAAATGTTTTTGATTTCATCAAAATATCATCTTTAAAAAAAAAACTATTTTTAGAGCAGTTTTGGATTTACAGTAAAATTGAATGGCAAGTACAGAGACTTTCCACATACCACTGCCCCAACACACACATTGCCTCTCCCATTGTCAACATCCCCCACCAAAGTGGCAGAGATTACAGTTGATGAATCTATATTGATACACCATTATCAAATTAAGTCCATAGTTTATACTAGGATTCACTCTTGGTGTTTTATATTTTATGGATCTTGGCAAATATTTAATGTTGTATATCCACAATTACAGTACCACACATATATCTATGCAACAAATACGATGTAGTACAGATAAACAGCGGAGTATTACTCAGTCATAAAAATGAAATCTTGCCATTTGTGATAACACAGGTGGATGTAGAGGATATTATGCTATGTGAAACAAGTTAGTCAGTTCAGTTCAGTCGCTCAGTCGTGTCCGACTCTTTCCGACCCCATGAATTGCAGCACGCCAGGCCTCTCTGTCCATCACCAACTCCCAGAGTCTACCCAAACCCATGTCCATCAAGTCAGTGATGCCATCCAACCATCTCATCCTCTGTCGTCCCCTTCTCCTCCCGCCCCCAATCCTACCCAGCATTAGTCAGAGAAAGACAAATACACATGATCTTCTATGTGTAAGCTAAGAAGCAAAACAAACAAAGCAAAATGAAAATAGACTCAATAGTTACAGAGAACAAACAGGTGGCTGCCAGAAAGGAGGCTGGGGGATGAAATATGTGAAGGGAGGGGAATAAGAGGTAAAATCCTCTATTATATAATAAGTCATAGGGGATGTACTATACACCATAAGGAATATGGCCAATAACATTATAATAATTTTTATGAGGACAGATGGTTACTAGAATTATTGTGGTGATCATTTTATAATGTATGCAAATATCCAATCATTATGGAATATACCTGAAACTAATATAATACTGTTTAAAAAGTAAAAACAAAAAATATCTACACAGAAGTAGTAAAAGTTAGGTCTTAATTTATAACATTAAACCAGAGATCATGTGTAGAATCTCAAATCCCATAAGTGTGATATTTACCAGGAATTTTTGGATAAAGTTTCAATCCATTTATCTGCCTCCTCTGTTTTTTAATTTTGCTTTAAACAATGTCATCAGATAGGAGTAAATAAATTTGCTGGTGAGAAATACTTTTCTGAAGAAACAAATTGTCCTCTTCAAATTTTTCCTTGACCTTATCTTCCTATTCTATTTGTATTTTCCCATAACCCTGATATATTTGTACATTCTTTCAATTTTATTTTATGTATAATGCTAAGGCACCTCAAATATTTGTGGAAAATAGGAAATGCATATATTTAATTAAATAAAAATGGTAATTTTTATGTGTATGCTTTCTAACATCTTATACACTAATAAGTAATAACAATCTCTCTAGCAAACATGATTTCAGCACAGCTCTGACACCTGACCACTTAGCAACCTAACATCGGAGATTTAGTTTCAGCATTTATAATTTGTTGATATTAATCTCATTGTGGAAATTTTGTACCATAACTAATACCAAGTGCTTTCTCACTTTATGTTACACATTAGGTATTAAACATAATTTTATCCCACAAATACCATCCTTAATCCCTTTAATCTTCTTTCTCTAAGAACCACTATACTGAGTGCAGGAACATCTCTAAAATCAAGTCCTTGAAGTTTTGAGCCTCCCTCATCACTCATGTCATACTTCCTGGCTGTTTCTCTATACTCTGTAAACAATATCTAACCATTTACACAGTTCCTTCTTCCATCTTGCTAGTTATACTACTAAATAAGTCAGAAATCAATTGGAAATAGCCAAAGTTTTAGCATGGTTGTTTTTTTTTTAAGAATTTCTCAAGCATAAAATTAGCTTGGTGCTAAAATCCGTTAAAGCAGACTATGGTATTGCCTCTTGACATTTCATTACCCTACACACTTCACATATTTGACAAGATAATACTTTGAACTTTGCATACAGTTGGACAGAAAAAATGTTGAATTGATCTGGACACAATCCCTATTTATTCACTTCATATGTTGAAGACTCAATCATGGTGGCATAAAGCTTAACAATCAATAATTTTTAAGGTGCCTATTGCAAATGGCTTTCTATTATTTGGATATAGTTTACAGTCTTACTAATAATAATATTTATTAAAACCATACATGTATTTATACCTCACCTTAAGAATTAAAACATAACAACTACCTTTGAGATTCCCTGTATGTCCCTTTCCAATCAGACTGACACGCCTCTCTGAAGTGTTAACCATTCAATATGCTAAATTCTCTAGGATTTAATTTCTTAATAATTGTAGGCAACATGCATATTCCTTAAACAACACACCATTTAGTTTTGTTTTACCATTATATAAATGGACTCATTTTGTCTGTTCTTTGGTGATTTATTTTTTTACCCCTAAATATTATGTTTGAATTTGATTTATATTTTTATACTCAAATTTGAGGATGTATATATCCCAATTTGTGAATGTATATATATATATACATATATATTCATATATGTTTTTTCCTGTTTGCTAGTTTTTCTTTTACTTATTGTTGTATAAATATAGTATGTATAGTGTGTATATATATATATATATATATACAAATATATATATATTTTTTTATATACGTAATTTTTTTTAGATAAAAATGTATCTTAATCAGTTTGAGCTGCTATAACAGAATACCAGAGAGTGTGTGGTTTAAAATAACAAACATTTATTTCCCCTGGTTCTGGAGGCAAGAAATTCTACAGTTGAAGTGTAGCAGATCTAGTGCCTGGGGAGGTCATTTTCCCTGGTTTGCAGACAATCTTCTCCTTAAATTACAAGGCTGAGAGAGATAATCTATTTCCTCTTACTAAGAGACAAATACCATTGGCAAGGGATCCTTTTTCATTACCTCCCAGTCTCCACCTCCTAATACTATCACATTAGGGGGTAGGACTTCAACTTGTAAGTTTTGAGAAGACAAACATTTAGTCCATTATAAAATTTATTGTCAGTAATAGACAGTAAATATCTCCTGTCAGTAATATGTATAAGGCAAATATTTTCTCTCTGCTTGTGCTTTGATTTGGTTCTTACTTTATGCTATTCTTGTGTTGTGTGTTTAGTTGTTCAGTTATGTCCAACTCTTTTGTGACCCCACAGACTGTATCCCTCCAGGCTCCTCTGTCCATGGGATTTTTCAGCCAAGGATACTGGAGTGGGTTGCCTTTTTCTACCCTAGAGGATCTTCCCCACCTGAGGATTGAACCTGTGTCTCCTGTGTCACAAGTGGGTTCTTTACCCTCTGAGCTATCAGGGAAGGAAATGGCAACTCACTCCAGTCTTCTTGCCTGGAAAATTCCATGGATGGTGGAGTCTGGTGGGTTACAGGTCATGGGGTGGCAGAGTCAGACACAACTGGGCACACATACACTCAAGCTATTCTTAGAAAAAATAGAAACTTTTAATTTTAATGTAATAGATTTTCAGCTTTTTCCTTTAGCTTATTATGTTTGCATTTTGTTGACAAAATCCACACCTACTCAGAAGTTAAAGATATTCTCACATTTTCTTCAAAATCCTTAAACGTATTGCCTTACACAATTCTGTCTTTTACTCATTTGAATTTGTGTACAGTATGCAGTAGGGATCAATTTTTTCCCCACAGAGGTAACTTATTTTCCTTGCATCATTTCCCTCACTGTTTTAAATTTGTATATCTTAAATTATTCTGTTATCTGACTAAGTCACTACTTAACTTAAAAAGTACCCCCCCTTTTTGTTTTTTGCTTTTCATTTCTTTAATTGCAAGTTTATTTGGCTTTCTTTGAACTTTTCTTCTCACACAAAATTTTTGAAGTTATTTTCAACATATTAAAACAAACTATTTGGCATACTATTAGAATTAGAATAAATATCAATTTGCAGAAAGTAGAAATTTTAATGATAATGAGTTGAATAACATTTTGATGTCACTCTTATTCACCAAGATAATTTCATTATATATTTAATTCTGTGTAGTCTGGCATTCTCAGTACCCTGAAGGTACTGTTTAGCAATCTTTTTGTTTTATTATTGTCATTAAGAAGCCATTGTTAGTTTAGTTTCCTTCCCTATGTAGGTAACCTCTCTCTTATCCCCAGCAGTTTTCACAAATTGATCTTTGGTGTTTTGCAGTTTCTATTAGTATTTAGATGTTGACATTTGTTTATTTACCCTGCTTTGGAATTTTTATGATTCACTTTTCCTACTTTGGGGTTTTCATTCCTTTTAATTCTGAAAAATTCTAGGTATTACCTCTATTGCTTATTCCCATTCTAATTTTTGTTTTGGACTTCAATTAGATGAAGACATAAATATTATAGCCTATGACTGAACATGTCTTCTAAATTATTTTTCATGGTTTTATCTCATCTTTCTGTGCCAATTTCTGATATGTCTCTTTCATTTTTTTTATTGCCTTAATTTTTTCATTGCATCTAGTTTTTGGTTTAATGTGATTGTGTACTTTACATATTTTTCTAGAAATGCTATAATTTTTCAGTTCCATTTGTTCATCTTGAAAGTCTTACCTCTTAGCCATAATTTGATACTTTTTTTTCATTTAAACCTGTTTAGCATAGTTATTCAATATTCTGTAATTAGAATTTCAAAAGCAGCCGTCTACGAGTATCTCATTCTGTAGTTTGTGTTTCTGTTGACTATAAAAGCCATGTCTCCTTGTGTGTCTTGTGTTTGTTGTTGTTGTTGTTGTTTTTTAAGAATAACTTTTCCTGAAAGTTTATTGTGGGATTATCTTGAAGACAGTGTTGAATGTGTTTTTCTCTCCAGAGAAGATTTGCATATGCTTCTAACAGGCATCTGAGGATCAATTGAAAATAAATTTTCTGGTTGTGGGTTTCAGGACCAATTAGTGTTATTTCTAGTCCCTAACCCAGGAAGGAGGGTTATGAATTCTCAGGAGATGTTTGTTTTTTGTTTGTTTGTTTTCCTAAAGCCACTCAGAGGCAAAAATTTCTTGATGTTAATATTTCACATCAAAACAAAAAGGTTTGTTTTATTTCAGCCCCAAAGGGCATCATTGTTTGAGGGCTCTGAGTTAATTCTGAATCTCTCACTTACTTTACCGCTATATATATCTTAATACGTGTCACTCACATATGGTCCTTAAAACTGAAGTTACAGGGCAAGAGTTAACTGGCAGAGATCCCAAGGTAACATCCATCTTCAGTATTTGCTGATTTTTCCATATTTAAGCTTTCTGTTGATAGCTTCTGAGGATTTCCTTACTATCTTGCTATTGTAAGATTAATTTTAAATATTTTTATTTTAGATGGCTTTGTACCAGGAGGGCTCGGGGAATATCACAATGTCTTTTTTGTTCTAAGTAATCATTTAACTGGCAAACTGAAAGTCCTTAGTACAAGACACGTGAAGTTGTATTAGAGTAATACATCTCTTAAGACTGCATTCATACCATAGGAGGTACACAGAGTATCTTTTCACATGCCACATTTCTAAGACACAGTCCCAATTTAGGCACCAAGGCTTATGCACAGATATTGAATCTTAGGTATCATTTGATTCCACTCTGTTTATCTGGTTTCCCCAAAACACATTACTGAATATTATATCTGGTAGGAAGGAGGTAGGAAGGCCCAATTGTCTCAGCAATGAGGTAGTTGGACTGTCTAACCTTGTTAATCCAAGCATTTGAGAAAATCAAATTAAATAGGCATGACAGACCCATGAGAGAAAAACATATTTGTTTGAGTTAAATTGGTAAAGAAGGAAGCAGACCAAATAATTTGACTCTAAAGCTCATGTCCTTATCCCTGTACTATAATTCTCCAAAATTGCTGCTTTAGGAATGAAACTTGATTCCTAATTGGTGCATTCATAGGAATGTGAACACCTACTCACTAACAGCAGCTGCTCATATTTAACTGATAAAACCATATTAGTTAGTAAAACTGACTCTTAAAATAACTAATACATAATAATTTTTGAGATTACCATCTGCTAATAAGCACAAGCTTATCTCTAATATATACTTTAAAATATATATGATAATCCAAATGTATTTTAAATCTACACCTAAATATATTTCCTTGTTTTCCTCATGAGAAAGGCATATCTCATTTTTCAGAAATCCTTCATATGACAAAACTACTCTTAAGCCATCACCTAGAAGAAGAGCCTGTGAGTTCTAGTGGGTTTGGACACTGATCCAGAACTACTTAAAATTTTTATTCATCCTTTACTTATACTGCAAGTTATATATGTATTTTTCAGTTGAACATTTACTTTAAGGAACACTGCAAAACCCAGCGCATTCCAAGGGCATGATGAGCATAACTGACTATACTGCAAATACAAAAATGAAAGAAATATATTTTGTTTACGTCATCCTAACAGCAGTCTTCAAAGTGCTGACCTTGTGACAATAAAATTAAACTTAGAAGAAGCTGGATTCTGGAATAACATAAATATCATTTTTCAAAAGTTTTTCAATCCCAAAATGAAACGGATTTTCTTATAAAATAAACTTCTCTTCCCTAGAAGTATCCACAAAGACACTGGATGTGTGTCCGAGATGTTGTACCAGGTGACCCACGGACTAAGTCTGGTTGTCGTTCATAGAATTCCGCTGTCCGCTTCTCTCCTGGTCACAGCTCCTCTCACTGATGTTTACAGGTTTAGATGCATAGTTGTCATTTACAGAATTTCTACCCTAAAAAAATGTATTTGTTCCAACAAGCATTTTGGGCAAAAATATAGCTTTTAACCATTCAGACATGGCCTGTGGGACTCAGTGGATCAAGCAGGAGATGACAGATGCAATTGGTTTGTAGAAATTTTCAAGTCTTAAGGGAAAGATCTCCTAGGAAAAGTGGCGCATCTACTGCTGCCTTTAAAGTGACAGAGCAATAGATCTTGGACTGCCTCGGGTGCTGCCTGAAGAATCAATAAACTCTCTTTAAAGACCCACTGATGTCTCATGAAAGGCATCCAAAAACACTCTATTTAGAATATCCATCTTTTTTCCTTGTGAACAATGTAACTCCCCTACGGCTGACAAATTGAGAAAAGCTTGATTTGTCTGTTTTAAAGGATATCTGTTTTAACAGAGGGCATTGAGAGGTAATTTGGAAATTCTCTTTTTGGGAGTCCTCAACTATGTTTAAGTAGAAAGGATGTCCATTAGGGAAACATTTATTTAATAAAAACAATTCAATAATTCTCAGTAATACCTTCTGAAAAGTTGATATATGAAAAGCCTTAATCATTATTTGTATTGCTGTTATTTAATTCAAAAATCTAAAATTTATAACTATTGCTTCTTTATAATGAGACACTAGAGCATATCACTATTCTGTACCATATACTAGTTGATTGTCATTCAGTCTTTGAATTTATAAACTGAAATTTCCAATTTATTGTCTATTGCTAAGTCCTTCCCATTAGAAAATAGGAATACTAATACCTTCCTCACAGTTACTCTTAATATTAAATTATTATAATGCTATCACACAAAAATTCATGATACATTGATATCAACATAATTTATTTACTTGTTGAAGTACATTATTTATAACTTTGAGTATTTATGAGTGTTTAGTACATGTTCTTTAATATGACCCAAAAATATCAAGTCAAAATGGCTAAATATAATTTCCTATAAGCTATGTGACTCTAAAAGTTTCATAATCTCTATTATTGCCATCATTTAGAAATTTATTCACAAAACTTATTTGAACTGTCTCCAGAGAATTTGAAATTGCTTACCCATGATGAGGTTTTGATATTAGTAGTGAAGAATCAGTAATTTTATGTTTAAAACAGAAGTTTATGCATAATAAAAAACTAAAGCAATACAGAAAAAATAGATAAGTAATTAAACAAGAAGAGAGATAAAAACATGAACAATTCAGATACTGGAGAGGAAAACCAGGCTGACAAGATCTAAAATTCACACGTTAATGCTTAGAAAGCATTTACCACGTAGAGGTTTTATTACATTTAGCATTAGAGTGTAAAATGGAATTTTAAAAGAATATAGGACATGTGCTGCTGCTGCTGCTAAGTCGCTTCAGTCGTGTCCGACTCCGTGTGACCCCATAGATGGCAGCCCACCAGGCTCCCCCGTCCCTGGGATTCTCCAGGCAAGAACACTGGAGTGGGTTGCCATTTCCATCTCCAATGCATGAAAGTGAAAATTGAAAGTGAAGTCACTCAGTCGTGTCCAACTCTTCACAACCCCATGGACTGCAGCCTACCAGGCTCCTCCGTCCATGGGATTTTCCAGGCAAAAGAGCACTGGAGTGGGGTGCCATTGCCTTCTCCAGAATAGATTACTAAAATGGCAATATTAGGAATATTCTGAAAAGGGTAAAACTTTAGGATAAGAAACCAGACAGGAAACTTTTAAATGCTTCAAGCAAAAGGTAATGCCAGGTTTGTGTGACGAAAAGGAGCAGGTACATTACAGAAGTGCTGGCTGAGAAGAAGTGGAGGTGAGGCCAAAGTGATTTTTAAAGGCAAAGAAATGTGAGAGTAAGAAATGGTATATCTTTAACATGGACATTATGATAACTTTGGTGTACACCATAATACTGTGTGTCAAGTCCCCAAACCTTCAGTTAATGGCCTGCATAAAAGCAGGGAGTGGCCTGCATAAAAGCAAATAACAAGAAAGAGAGGTTAAGGGTGCCATTCCTTGTATCATCAAATTTCGTTCAAGATATAAATTTTACTTCTGCTTCAACTAAGGACATATACTTCTACAATGATTTTTAAAGATAAAATATTGATATGTACACCCATGGTGGATTCATGTTAATGTATGGCAAAATTAAAAAAAAATATTGATATGAGGTTGAAGTATAAAATACTGTAAGTGGTATAATTTATCATTAATCAAGCATCAAAGAGAAATTACTTACATCTGGAAGATAAGACAGTGAAGTTAGGGCATACCATGCTTATGCAATAGAGTGACCTACTGCATAGAATACTGAAAGAGAACAGAATTTTTTTGTAGTTGGTCAATGTTCTGAATCTTAGTCACTCCTTTAAACTATTGTTAACCTATCCTTCCAAATATCACGTTAATATATCCTTCTATGTGTGACCAAAGATATGCCCTGAATAAAGTTGGAGAAACTATAGTAGCTGAAAGTACAAATAAGAATTTAAAGGAAACAGGGCACTAAGCAACAACAATTACAAAAAAGATGGTAAATGGTCATAAATTATGTGACAGATTACTTGGAAAGTTGGTCTGATTGACAATCTAGAATGTCATGCTTAGTTATTGTGGTGGTGATTAGAGCTATTTGCTATTATCGCCAGTTTTTTAACTTCTGGCACAAAGAAATATTGTGCTTCCTGGTCCCCTTGAGACTGGATGAGATTATAGGTGTAGTCATGATAAATGACTTTAGGAAAAACAAGGATATGTACCATTACAGGTGGGCACTCTGAGTGTTAGCTTCCCTGGTGGCTCAGTTGGTAAAGAATCCACCTGCAACATAGGAGACCAAGGTTCGATTCCTGGGTTGGGAAGATCCCCTGGAGCAGGAAATGGCAACCCACTCCAGTATTCTTGCCTGGAAAATCCCACAGACAAAGGAGCCTGCTGGGAGTCCATTGAGTCCCAAACAGTTGGACACGACTGAACAACTAAACCAAATGGCCAATACAATTAACAATGGTAGATGTTCTGAGGGTCTGTGATTACCTGCCCAGCTGACCAGAAACAGACATGTAATATGAGCAAGAAACAAATTTTGCTGAATGAAGCCACTAAGATTTAGAGGTCGTAACTATGACTAGCATCCACCTGAAATGCAGGAGACGCAGTTTCAGTCCCTGGGTCGGGATGATCCCCTGGAGGAGGAAATGGCAACCCACTCCAATATTCTTGCCTGGAAAACCCAATGGACAGAGGAGCCTGGAGGGCTATAGTCCAAAGGGTCACAAAGAGTCGGACATGACTAAGCACGTAGGCAGGCCCTGTGACATAACCTAGTCTTTCCTGACACTCTAATTAATACATAGCTTTCTGACAAAACGTTGCTGCTGAAAGTGCTGCTGCTGCTGCTGCTGCTGCTGCTAAGTCGCTTCAGTCGTGTTCGACTCTGTGCGACCCCATAGACGGCAGCCCACCAGACTCTCCCGTCCCTGGGATTCTCCAGGCAAGAACACTGGAGTGGGCTGCCATTTCCTTCTCCAGTGCATGAAAGTGAAAAGTGAAAGTGAAGTCGCTCAGTCGTGTCCAACTCTAGCAACCCCATGGACTGCAGCCTACCAGGCTCCTCCAACCATGGGATTTTCCAGGCAAGAGTACTGGAGTGGGATGCCATTGCATGCCAAATCTCAATAAAAGACCTGAGGCTGGTGCAAAAAGTGTGATGACACTGAAACTTTAACTTCTTTTGACCAGTTTGAGGATCTCCAGGTTAAAAATGAAGTGAGATGGTGGAGGCTTCCCTGGTGGCTCAATGGTAAACAATCTATCTGCCATTTTAGAAGATGCGGGTTCAATCCCTGATCCCAGAGGATCCCACATGCCACAGGGCAACTAGTTCATGCACCGCAACTATTGAGCCTGTGCTCTAGAGCCCAGGACCCACAACTACTGAAGCTATGGGCCCTTAGAGCCCATGCTCTACAACAAGAGAAGCCACTGCAATGAGAAACCAGAGCGCTGCTTCTCGAGAGTAGTCTATGCAGCAGTAAAGATGCAGCATAGCCAAAAATAAATAAATAAAATTATTTAAAAAATGGCATCGTGGATGTGGAGGACAAAGTCTTCAGGTTCATATTAGAAAATCTTATACACTGTCTTTATGGATAAACTAAATAACACAACTCCATAGAGTGCGTTAGCTGAGATTTTAAAAACCTAAACAGTATATTGTAAAAAATATTTGAGGATTAATCACTTTTTAATAAGTCACCAATTACTTTAAAAACAAAAGGAAGTATCCTATCAATACTTTAAAAAAATTTTTAGGTGAAATTTTCATTAAAAAATTAACCATTATATGATATACCATTAAATGGCCATTAGTATATTCACAATTTTGTGCCAGCTCACCTCTGTCAAATTTCAGAAAATTTCCATGACCCCAAGAGAAAACTCCATACACACTAAGCAGTCACCCTCCAGCCCTTCCTTTCTCAAGCATCTGGCCACCATTAATCTGCTTTCAGTTTCTATGGATTTACCTATTCTGGATTTTTCAAATAAACATAATCATAGATAATTTACCTTTTGAGTCTGACTGCTTTCATTGAGCATTGTGTTTTCAAGGTTCATTTACTCTGCAGCATATTTCACTGCTTTATTCCTTTTAATGGCTGAGTAACATTCCCTTTTATGGATATACCACACTTTGTTTATTCATGAATTGATGGACATTTGAGCTTTCATCTTTGGGATTTCTGTTACTTTTATCTTACAAATAATTCTCATGACATATTTTCCCAGTGACTATGTAGTTCATGTGCTGTGCTTAGTCGCTCAGTCATGTCTGACCTTTTGCAACCTACCCCATGAACTGCAGCCTGCCAGGCTCCTCTGTCCATGGGGATTCTCCAGGCAAGAATACTGGAGTGGGTTGCCATGCCCTCCTCCAGGGGATCTTCCGAACCCAAGGACTGAATCCAGATCTCCTGCATTGCAGGCAGATTCTTTACCAACTGAGCCACTAGGGAAGCCCAATGTAATTTAAAGCATATACAATTTTGAAATATGGGAAATTAAGAGAAAGTCAGTAATATTAAGTCACATACTAAAACTAAAATCTGACTGAGTTATATAGTTAGATCATCAGACTTATTCTAGAAGGAAAAAAACAAAAAACAGACAAAAACTGTATTTATTGTACTACCACAGAAATTATTATGCTTGTTTAAGCCACATAATTTACACACACAGAGCTTCTGAAGAGGAAGGCAATCATAGAAGATGCTATTAGGAATTGAGGAGGATGCTATGCCTGAGGAATGAGAGAATAATCTTCGCTCACTTGAAAGGGCTACCAGAGCCACATGTCCATCAATAATGACCAGGTTTCACTTCGAACTGGAGGAAAGCCCTGAGCAATGCTGTCTCCTGAAGCTCTCTGCTGCCCTGTGTTGAGTACATCCATCATCTCTTGGTGACTCTCAATCTAGAAGCTACTGATGCCCCCGTCTGGAAGTTATTACAGGGATTGTACCAGGCAGAGTCACTACCATATGGCTTTTTTAGTAATAACAGGCATTATTAATGACAGAACCCAAAATGGAAGAGCAAGGAAGGACTGTGTGTGCCTGCAGGTGTGAAAATCATAGACATTGTCAGAAATACCTCCAGTAGAAATAAATTAATGAACTAAGAGAAGGCAATGAGATTCTTAAGTATGCAGCATACGCCAAAGGGAATAAGCCAAAGTAGCATAAATTTGTACTGTTAATACAAACTTATTTGTAACTAGAGACTCTGGCTTCTCTGGTGGCTCAGATGGTAAAGAATCCATCTGCAATGCAGGAGACCTGGGTTTGACTCCTGGGTTGGCAAGATCCCCTGGAGGAGGGCATGGCAACCCACTCCAGTATTCTTGCCTGGAGAATCCCCATGGACAGAGGAGCCTAGTGGGCTACCGTCCATGGGACCACAAAGAGTCAGACATGACTGAGCAACTAACCACAGAGACTCTGGCCATAGGGGGACAGAAAGTCTAAAATTATACTACAATTATGTGAAGGTGTATAACATTGTAATGAATGAAAAACATTTAAAATTGTCACTGAATTCGCAGTATCATCTTTTGTATCTGTAGGCAGATACTAACATAAGTCTATTGAGGATTATCAAATTTCTGTCATATTAACAAAGCGTCCTTCACACTTTAAAAGGCTGAACACCAGCCACATGAGGCAAATTTCTCCAGATGTCCTTGGTATTTGTAGGTAAGGCTAAGTTTCTCTCTTGCTACAGCCAACAATTTAACTTTCCAATGAGATTCCAGAGCTTTGTTAGGTGTGTTACCAGATTTACCTAACTTTTAAGATGTATGTTTCCCTCCATATAAATTCAACCCCCGCATTCTATATAAATTGCCCAAGACTGACTCCTTCTCCATGGAAAATAATTTCACATATACATTTTGAAAACAGGTATGTCTTAATTGATCAGTTGTGTCCGACTCTTTGCAACCCTATGGACTGTAGCCCACCAGTCTCCTCTGTCCATGGAATTCTTCAGGCAAGCGTACTAGAGTGGCTTGTCATTCCCTTCTCCAGGGGATCTTCCTGACCCAGAGATCAAACCCGTTTCCAGCATTGCAGGCAGATTCTTTACCATCTGAGCCACCAGGGATGCACTGGTAGCACTATTTTTCCCCAGAAGACAACCTTCAAAAATCCTCAGATATCCTTCCACTTTACTCAAAAGTGGAGAATCCTCCTAAAAGATAACTCTGCTTTTCTAGAAGCTGGAGAGGAAGTCAAATTTAAGCCAAATTTATCATTCAACACTAGAGAGGAATATTAAATTCCGATATAAATTTGACGAAAAATCTTGGTTGCAGGTTCATATTCAAGGTGCAGATAAGTCCCTGACTGCTTCTAAAGGATGCATGCCCCGAAGAGCTACCTTTAGTTCTAAACTGACATTTGAGGGAGAAAGTGGACAGAGTTCTGAAACTTCCTGCCAGCTAAGGAGATACAGAATGCTATCCGCTAAACTCAGTTATGGAAGAGAAAACTGTTGGGCATTTCTCAGTTCAAAAATACACATTTCCACAAAACACATTTCCAACTACTACCTTCATCCATTATTGACTAATAAAAGATAGTCACTACTAAAGCTTAAATAGGTCTGAGGTAAGAATACATACCACGCATTCAGAGCATTATTTATACAAGAGAAATTCTTCAGGAGAAACCCATAAAACTCAAAGGTATTAAGAGGATTTATTGCCTCTGGCTTGAAATGAAAGGGAGCCTATCAGCTACACATTGTGCCCAGATGCTTTATAAAGAGCATCTGTTGCTTAGATATCACCACTCAATCAATTCAAAATTCATGGTCAGATTCTGTTTGTAGCTGATTCTTATCTAGGTTCTCCTCACTGAGAAAGAGAAGATAGCTGTTAGTGTATAATGCAGAACAGCTCTAGAAAACTTCCCCCTGCATCACCCTGACAGTTTCCTAACAGTCATACAAGGTTGGGAAGAATGACATGTCACAATTTTGTCACGAACTGCAGCTCTGCCAAAATAATGTAAAGTAATGGTGTTGGGGCATCAGTGAACTTGAAAACTATGGGCTTTTTTAAAAACTGCCCTCTTTTCTAACACTTTTCAGTTATCTGTTTATGCAGAAAATACATTTATCACCCCATATTTCCAGAAATTTTTAAATAAGGGGGAGGGGAAAGTGCCAAGAGGACCTCCTGGTTTCATGAGATACTTCACATTATTTGAGGTGAGGCATATCTGTATTATAGAGGCTTGTCATTCTCTATGCTCTTAATTTTATGTTTCAATGAGAGGAAATTAAAATTCAGCAAGGTAAACTCTAGAGATTGAAAGAGGCAAAATTCCCTATTTGGGGAGTCCTTGCTCATTTTAATTCTAGATGTCAGCCAGAATTACACAGCATCTCAGGGATAAAGAACATGGGCTCCACACATGCCCTGTGGCCTGTGAGGAAACATGCCTGTATCTACAAATTCCAAGGAGGCTAATGGTTTTCTCAGTCACGTTCAGCTGCCAATTTGCATTCTAATGGATTATTTTTTTCTACTTGAAATCTTTATAGCTGTTTCTCTTTGTCTCCACTTAGACACTAAAAGACAGAGTGCATTGTGAAGATATTTCACTGGCAAGTGCGGGGTTTGGAACAAGGTCAGGTAGACCCTAGGAGATGGGTTTCCAGGGAGGAGAAGTGCAGTAAACTTTTCAAAGACAAAGACTGCCAGCTGTCTTTGTCCCATATTAGGAAAGTCTCAGAATCTTCTGAAGGCTGCTTATGGGCTTGTGAAAATCCAAATTGTAGTCACATAAAGCAAGAGTCCCCAAACTCTGGGATCTAACACCTTATGATCTGAAAGGGGGCAGACATAATAACAGAAATAAACTGCACAATAAATGTAATGTGCTTGAATCATCTCCAAACCATCCCCCCTCTCCTGTCTGTGGAAAAATTGTCTTCCATGAAATGGGTCCCTAGTGCTATAAATGTTGGGGACCGCTGAGTAAAGCATGGGGCTGGCTGAAGGTCATTGCTTGTACAGGTTCAGAACAGAACTATGGCTTCCAGGTGCCTCTGCATTGTATGTGATGAGCCTCAGTCAGGATTAAATCACCCAGTTATATCTGCACTGGGAACAGCAAGTTAGGGGCCAAGGGAGAGCAACCGGTATCCCCAGACAAACCAATCACACAGCAATAACAAAAAGAACACAATCTTACTTATACTTTGTTGAGAGCTCTTACACAGAAGAAATTAAAATGTGAAACTGTTCTTAACTCTATCCTGTTCACAAAAGGGTAAAAGTAACTTCCAAAGGGTTGAGTACCATCTCCTTTTAAATAACTGAGTCAAATGCTCTTCTTAGATATCTTGGGACTTCTTATTTGACCCATCAGTGAACTTCTGAGAAGAGGTAAAACATAAGACATAATGCTATTTTACCTGTAACCTCAGAGGAGGAACACTGTCTAAAAAAGCTGAAAATATGTTGCAGAAGCTAAATAAATCTCAAAACTCATGTTCATTCAATCAAGGGCTCTCTAACACAGCAAATATTTTAAAGTATGACTCTCATCAAATTTTAATAATTCAATCTCCAAAAGATGTTTTATATTCTTTTTGATCAAATATGTGAAAATCTAAATGTATAGGTTTCTACAGAGAGGTAAGTCACTCCTTTTTTATAAAATTATTTTACAAAGATTTAGCACAAACACACATACACACACATGCATACACATACTAATGGGTTTTGCTAGTGCATTTATTAATTTCCACTTATTGTACTCTCTAGTATCATAGCACTGCATGAACCTCAAAACTCTCTAGGGTCATGTCCTTTGAATGATTATAAAGAAAGGCCTTCTTTGGTCTATGATATAATTATTATTTTACACATGCCATTAAAATACAAAAAGAATAGTTTTACACAATCAAGCTGTAATTTAGCACAGACACAGTGCACAAGTCTTTCTTTTGTATTCTATGTCTTCTTAATTCACTTACAGGGTGACATAGCTATAGATGTTCATTACTGGGTGGAATGCTCTGAAAGCCTGTCTTACTTTGAAAGTAAACAATGTAAAGAATGTAACACACTCAATTTCACTGGAATCCTTTGGCAACAATTTCTTTAACAAGGTGTGTTATAATACCAGTATGCTGCACCTTGATAATAATGCCAATTTTTTAAATCCTCTTCTTTTATTTTCTCAGCTATTTGTAAAGCAGAGAAGTGAGAGGCAAAGAAGAAAAGGAAAGATATACCCAACTGAATGCAGAGTTCCAGAGACTAGCAAGGAAAAATAAGAAAGACTTCTTAAGTGAACAATAAAAAGAAATAGAGGAAAACAACAGAATGGGAAAAACTAGAGATCTCTTCAAGAAAACTAGAGATACCAAGGGAACATTTCCTTGGTATGGAAATGTTAGATGGGCTCAATAAAGGACAGAAACAGCAAGGACCTCACAGAAACAGAAGGGATTAAGAAGTGGCAAGAATACACAAAAGAACTATACAAAAAACGTCTTAATGACCCAAATAAACACAATGGTGTGGTCACTCACCTAGAGCCAGACATATTGGAGTGTGAAGTCAAGCAGGCTTTAGGAGGTATTACTATGAACAAAGGTAGTGGAGGTGATGGAATTTCAGCTGAGCTATTTAAAATCCTAAAAGATGATGCTGTGAAAGTGCTGCACCCAATATGGCAAAAATGAGGAAAACTCAGCAATGGCCACAGGACTAGAAAAGGTCGGTTTTTATTCAAACCCCAGAAGAAAGGCAATTCCAAAGAATGTTCAAACTACGGTACAATTGTGGTCATTTCACATGCTAGTAAAGTAATGCTCAAAATCCTTTAATCTAGGCTTCATTAATACATGAATTGAGAACTTCCAGATGTAAAAACTGGATCTAGAAAAGGCAGAGGAACCAGAGATCAAGTTGCCAACATCTGTTAGATCAAAGAAAAAGCAAGGGAATTCCCAAAAATCTACTGCTTCACTGACTATGTTAAAGCCTTCGACTGTATGGATCACAACTGTGGAAAATTCCAGACCCTATACCTGCCTCCTGAGAAACCTGTATGTAGGTCAAAAACCAACAGAACTGGATGTGGAACAATGGACTGGTTCAAAATTGAGAAAGGAGTATGTCAAGGCTGTATACTGTCACCCTGCTTATTTAACTTATATGCAAAGTACATCATGTGAAATATCAGGCTGGCTGAAGCACAAGCTGGAATCAAGATTGCCAGGAGAAATATCAACAACCTCAGATATACAGATGATACTACTCTAATGGCAGAAAGCGAAGAGGAACTAAAGATCCTCTTGATGAGGGTGAAAGAAGAGAGTGAGGAAGCTGGCTTATAGCTCAACATTCAAAAAACGAAGATCACGGCATCCAGTCGCACTGTTTCATGGCAAATAGAAGGGGTAAAAGTGGAAAAAGTGACAGATTTTATTTTCTTGGGCTCCAAAATCACTGCGGACAGTGACTGTAGCCATGAAATTAAAAGACTGCTTGTTCCTTGGAAGAAAAGCTATGACAAACCAAGAAAGTGTATTAGGAAGCAGAGATATCACTTTGCTGACTATGGTTCGTATAGTCAAAGCTATGGTTTTTCCAGTATTATGTACAGATATGAGAGTTGGTCCATAGAGAAGGCTGAGCACCAAAGAATTGATGCTTTTGAACTGTGGTGTTGGAGATGACTCTTGAGAGTCCCTTGGGCAGCAAGGAGATCAAACCAGTCTATCCTAAAGGAAATTAGTCCTGAAAATTCACTGGAAGTACTGGTGCTGAAGCTAAGCTCCAATACTTTGGCCACCTGATGTGAAGAGAAGACTCCTTGGAAAAGAACCTGATACTGGGAAAGATTGAGGGCAGGAGGAGAAAGGGGTGACAGAGGATGAGATGGTTGGATGACATCACCAACTCAATGTATATGAGTTTGAGTAAACTCCAGGAGATAGTGAAGGACAGGGAAGCCTGATATGCTGCAGTCCATGGGGTCACAAAAAGTTGGACACAACTTAGTGACTGAACAACAACAATCTTTACATCCTCACTGTATTATTTAAGCTTGCAAATTTACATAAAAGAATAATGTCCTAGAAATGTAGATAAAAGTCATGTATTGCCAAGATTTAAGCCAAAAATTTATTTTATATCTATTATGAATCTCTATTTTTTGCCAAAGCTTAATGTCAAATTCCTTTCTATATTCTAATGTATCTGGTTTGTTTACTGTTGTGTGAATTTTTAGTTTGCACGTTTCCTTTTCTAAAACAATTCTATAAAAGTTTAGTAAGTTTTAATGGTATTTGATGACATAACCAAAACACTTTTCATTATAAACGTATTCTGAAACATTGGAAAATTTCATTCTCTGCCCCCTATGTGAAATCCATCATATAGTATGAGTTGCTAAGCTAAACAAGCATAGTTTGCTGAGCAAATTCAGGATGGTACTATGGAAGACAGAAACAGGGTTTTGTTTGTTTGTTTGTTTGTTTGTTTTTGTTTGTTTGTTTGTTTTCAGAAACAGTTTTGATTCAGCTACACTACTCTTTTACTCAACAATATTTTCATATTATTCACCAGACTCCCTAGAGATAAAATGTACTCTCTCCTTGGAAAAAACCACTGTCTAGCAGGTGTGCATTTCCATGTGTTTTATTATATTCTGAGATTGAATAAAAAGAGTAATAATATTTACATGCGCTTCAGAAAACTCTAAGACAACACTTCTGTAAGTGGACTGTCCTAGTAGTAATCTAGAGGATATATTTCATTGCATTTATAACAGAGTTATAGAAATTAAAGCTAAAAATGTTTTGTCTATTTCTATGAAAAATATTTTAAATAAATATATTTTATATATCCATATATATTTTCATAAGCTATTCAGTGAGCACCAAGTATTTATTGCATTAGTTGAAGAAGTGATCAGAATGAGATGCTAGCTGTTCACTTTTAATAACTTCATGGAGTTAATCTCAGTGTAATATATTTCCATTGAAATGAGTGGGTCTATTAATTTCATTGAGCCTTTTATGAGGTTTGGGAAATAGTCTAAGCTACTTGGACTGCAAATGGATAGTAGTTAGTGACTAGAGGTTTACCAGTAAAGAAGGTTATCAAAATTTTATTTTTTTTTCCTTTTAATCTCCTAATTTGCTACATTGCAGCAAAAATTTCATGTTTTGATTTAACTTTACATAGTATTCATTGTCTCTCTTTATTAGCATTTTCTCCTAACTTTGTAATAGAGTTAATTTTATTAGGACAATCAGAAAGTTAGCATAAATTTACAACATAATCTAATAACAAATATGTAAAATGCACTTTCCTTTTGAAAGAAATATTATTAGAAACGTTATACCACTTTATATCACTAAAACTGTGATAAATATAAAAATCTTTCTTAAAATACTTAAAGATGTATACCTCGAGGTTATTATTATTTTATTATACATACAAGAAAATGTCAATTGCAACTTTATTAACTAGAATAATGGTAGGGAGAAGGCCATGGATAGGCTAAAATCTAAATTAACTGATCACAATGTTGTACAAAGTGATTTTAATATAAGTTTATTAAACTAGAACTCAGCTCTTAGGACAAAAAATAATAAGGATATGTATCAGTCAACAGATTTTTCCATGTAATTGTGGGTTTCTGATACTATTATTAAAACGATTGTCCACTATGGCAATACATAATGATTCTTGGGTAAAAGCACTCAAGGATGGTGAAATTCTGCCTTCACAAAGTCACCACATTCCCCACTGTGTGTGTTCTCAGTTGCTCAGTCATGTCCAACTCTTTGCAACCCCATGGGCTGTAGATTTCTAGGTTCCTCTGTCCATGGGATTTTACAGGCAAGAATACTGGAGTGGGTTGCCATTTCCTCCTCCAGAGGATCTTCCTGACCCAGGGATCAACACCTCTTGTGTCTCCTGCAGTGGGAGGCAGATTCATTACCACTGTGCCACAAAGCCCCACCACATTCCCCATGAGATCTCTAAAAAAACTGATGATAATCTTATTATTGGCTGAGTTAGAACCCTGTTCTGGAAAGCAATGTGAACACAAAGCTTAACATGGAACTTCATAAAACATGCAGCCAGCTGCTGCCCCGGCCCTATCTATAAATAGTTTCCTCAACCTCCCCAAATGAGAAAGCATGTGTAAGCAAGAAAATGGAGAATGCAAACATGAGGCCCAGCTTGAACAGATACAAGTAGGAAAGAAACTAGAGAGAGAGGAAGCAAGATGGTCATGGCCCTGCCCTAGTACCATTCTAGCCTCTTGACTGGAGAAACTTGGCCAAGGGAATCTACCATGCCTGGCTCTACCTCAGAGTCTATATAGACTAATTCATGTCACAGAATCAGGCTCAACCAGATGACTTTTCTCTCTCTTAGAAGAGATCCAAAGAGAAAAGAAGGAACTAAAAGGAACTAAAAGTTTTGTGTTTTTTTGCTGTTGTTTACTATGTTGTTTTTGTTTGGTGGCTAAGTCATATCTGACTCTTTATGATCCCATGGACTATAGCCTTCCAGGATCCTCTGTCCATCGGATTTCCCAAGCAAGAATACTGGAGTGTGTTGCTATTTCCTTCTCCATGGGATCTTTCTGACTCAGGGATTGAACGTGCATCTCCTGCCTTGCAGATGGATTTTTTTTTTTTTTAAACCACAGAGCCACCTGGGCAGCTCTTTTTCTCATTTACTTGAATACAAAAACAAAAACCATACATGGAACACAAATGTAATTCTTTAAATCTGTTGCTCAATGATGACCAATATGTCTCAATCTGCAAATCCCTTCATGTTTTGTTGGTCTGCTGTTCTATGTATCCACACTCAAATCAGACACAGCCCCCTGGTGTAGAAGTTCCTGCAAGTCACCTATAAACACTTGCTTATCTCTGGAATTTAGTTCAACACACTTTCCTAAAGCACAGGACTTTGAGTCACAGAAAAGTATAATTTGTATTTCATCTACTTCCTTTTGTTATTGTTACCATAGAAACAAAAGTCTGTCACATTCTTTCTACATTTTAGCTTGAAGTGAAATTCTTCCCATTTCTTTTTGAAATTACTAATACCAAAATAGGGGCAAAAGAGAACTTAGTGGCAAATATTAGGAAAGGGTGAAATTGTAATCTACCAAACCTTAGAGTCCCTTCTAAGATATTAAATGAGTGATATGTCATTTTGATGTTTCAGATGTTTTTGTAGCTCTTCAACTATAAGAAATCATTTCCTTGAAAAACAAGCAGAATAAAATCTTGGCATATATACAAGATTTCTGTCATGTGAAGAATAAATGGCTGAAAATAAGACTGTAAGAGAATAGAGCTATGAGTGGATATGGTAGAAACACATATAAATAAACTTTAACAATGCCTCCTTTCTAAGGCACCCTGAGTGATTGTCTATGGCAGCTCTTCTTGCTGTTGAGAATACTTTGTAGAATGTCTAACAAGCCTCAGAAAATTATGGACTACTATGACAATTATGGAAAATAAAATCTGACATGGATGCACAGTTTTCTTCTATTTGATTTTATCACAATATTGATTAACTAGTATGATATTAGGCCATACAAATGAAAAATGCCAGAATAAAGACCCAAAATAACCAGTCTGCATTAGTTTATATTCAAATGCATACAACAAAAAAGTTAAAACAAACAAGCAAAAAACTCCCCCCTCAAATAGTGGCTTAAACAAGTTAAAAGTTGAATGCAAGAACTTGTTTAATTGCTCTATAGTATCATGAAGGAACAGACTTCTATCTTTCTGCTCTATGGCCCCATTGAAAGACCTCATGATTCAAGATGACTACTCTAGCTTTAGCCATCACATAGAATTGCACACCAGAAGACAAAGGAAAGGTACACAGGTACAAAAAAGGTGATGTTCCTTTCAAGTGAGCTCCTTTTGAGCAACATTCTCTCTCATACATGCACTGGGAAGAATTTACTTACATAGTCATTCTCTAATGAAGAGTGAGGACTAGAAACTTTTTAATTCTCTCAATACAAAAGAAATTAGAATAACTACTAAAATAGATTACTAACAATGTCTTTATCAGACTCTTCTCTTAAGAGCCCTGGGGAAAGATTGAACAGTAATAAATGAGAGTAAAATATATACACTATAAATATCTATGCACTTTTCCACACATAGCACTGCAGAGAACATTAATCTACTTTGAACCACATGAATCATTCTTAGGCTAATAAGGGCTGCATCAGCCAGAATCCCTCCAGGAGGCAGAAAACACACAGTGATTTCAAAGGAAAGTTTAACACAAAGAATCATTAACTATAATAGCAGATAGGAGTAACAAAGTATCGGTTATTAAAAGTAAAGAGAACTATAAAGAACATAGAAGTAGCAAGTAGAGGGAGCAGCCTGAGATGCAGCACCAGCAGGAGACAGCACTGCAGTCCTCCTAGCGCTGAAATTCAGATCTTGTCACAGCATAAACAGCTGTAGCTCTCTGGGAATGATATTTGGCCAGTAAAACTTGCTGGGAATTGTCCTCTGAAATTTCAGGAAAAGCTATCCCCAGGGAGATGCCACAGCTCAGAATGCACTATAAAACCGCCCAAGGAGGGTCTCACTGTAGCACTGAACTTGGAAGCCACCAGAGGGCGTACCTGGAAGAGTTTCCTCCATTAGGTGCCACGTGTTGCCAGCCATCAGCAGTTCAAGGCAGGAACTAGACTAGATCCTCACTGTAGGAACCAGAAGCTGGAGAAGCAAGAGATTTAGGAACCTGTGGAGAGGAGAACTCTGAGCTCAGAAAGAAAGCACCTTTCTTAACTAGAGCATCTGCCAGTGACAAAAATGGAAGCTGTTCCGGCTGACATAGAGAAATAGAGGGATGCACTGCCTTTCCACAGAGGAGGAAATAAGATGAATTTGAAGCTGAAAGGTAACAAACTGATAACTGATACAAATCCTAAGTAATTTCAGAGAAAGGAGGAGGGACCCCACAAGAGATTGAGCCAGACTGGCCTGTGAGTGTCCAGGAATCTCCGGGGGAGGTGTGGGTTGACAGTGGCCTGCCCTGGGGTCAGGGGCAAGAAATACAACAGTCCTAGGAGTCCCAGGGCTTGTTGGCATAAGCTCTCTTGAAGGAGGCCATTACTGCCATTAATCCTATCATAGTTTGGTCTTAAGCCAAACTACAGGGAGGGAACACAATCTACCCATGAACAGAAAATTGGATTAAAGATTTACCAGAGCATGGCCATGCTCATCAGAGCAAGACTCAGATTCCCCCACAGCCAGTCCCTCCAATCAGAAAGCTTCCACAAACCTCTTATACTTGTGGATCAGAGGGCAGACAGAATGAAAACCACATCACAGAAAACTAACCAAACTGATCACATGGATAACAGCCTTGTCTAACTCAACGAAACTCTGAGCCATGCTGTGTAAGGTCACCCAAGACGGATGGGTGATGGTGGAAAGTTCTGACAAAATGTGGTCCACGGGAGAAGGGAATGGCCAGCCACTTCAGTATTCTTACATTGAGAACTGCATGAACAGTATGAAAAGGCAAAAAGATATGACAGTAAAAGCTGAACTTCTCAGGTTGGTAGGTGCCCAATATGCTACTGGAGAAGAGTGGAGAAATAACTCCAGGAAGAATGAAGAGACTGAGCCAAAGCGAAAACAATGCTCAGCTGTGGATGTGACTGGTGATGGAAGTGAAGTCCAATGCTATAAAGAACAATATTGCATAGGAACCTGGAATGTTAAGTCCATGAATCAAGGTAAATTGGAAGTGGTCAAACAGGAGATGGCAAGACTAAATATCAACATTTTAGGAATCAGGGAACTAAAATGGACTGGAATGGGTGAATTTAATTCACATGACCATCACATCTATTACAGTGAATCCCTTAGTAGAAATGGAGTAGTAGAATAGTCGACAAAAAAGCCCAAAATGCAGTACTTGGGTGTATCTCCAAAAGAACAGAATGACCTCTGTTTCCAAGGCAAACCATTAGATATCATAGTAATCCACGTCAATGCCACAACCACTAATGCCAAAGAGGCAAAGAAGCTGAAGTTGAACAGTTCTATGAAGATCTACCAGACCTTCTAGAACAAGCCTCAAAAAAAGATGTCCTTTTCATCATAGGGGACTGGAATGCAAAAATAGGATATCTGTAGGTTTGTAACATTTTATAGGAGGAGGTGATCAAAAACATCCCCAAGAAGAAGAAATGCAACAAACCAAAATGGTTGTCTGAAGAGGCGTTACAAATAGCTGAGAAAAGAAGAGAAGCAAAAGGAAAAGGAGAAGAGGAAAGATATAAGCATCTGAATGCAGAGTTCCAAAGAACAGCAAGGAGAGATAAGAAAGCCTTCCTCAGTGATCAACGCAAAGAAATAGAGCAAAACAATAGAATGGGAAAGACTGGAGATCTCTTCAGGAAAAGTAGAGATACCAGGGAACATTTCATGCAAAGATGGGCACAATTGATGATAGAAACGGTATGGACATAACAGAAGCAGAAGAAGTGGCAAGAATACACAGAATAACATACAACAAAGGTCTTCATGACTACAATAACCACCATGGTGTGATCACTCCCCTAGAGCCAGACGTCCTGGAATGCGAAGTCAAGTGGGACTTCGGAAGCATCACTATGAAAAAAGCTAGTGGAGGTGATGGAATTCCATTTGAGCTATTTCAAATCCTAAAAGATGATGCTGTGAAAGAGCTGCACTCAACCTGCTAGCAAATTTGGAAAACTCAGCAATGGCCACAGGACTGAAAATCAGTCTTCATTTGAATCCCAAAGAAAGGCAATGCCAAGGAATGATCAAACTACACACAACTGCACCCATCTCACACACTAGCAAAGTAATGTTTAAAATTCTCCAAGCTAGGCTTCAACGTTACCTGAAACGAAAACTTCCAGATATACAAGCTTGATTTAGAAAAGGCAGAGGAACCAGAGATCAAATTGCCAACATCCATTGGATCATAGAAAAAGTAAGAGAATTCCAGAAAAAAAACATCTACTTCTGCTTCATTGACTATGCCAAAGCCTGTGAATTTGTGGATCACAACAAACTGTGGAAATTTCTTCAAGGGATGGAAATACCAGACCATCTTACCTGCCTCCTGAGAAATGAGTATGCAGGTCAAGAAGCAACAGTTAGAACCAGACATGGAACAAAGGACCGGTTCCAAATTAGAAAAGGAGTACATCAAGGCTGTATATTGCCGCCCTATTTATTTAACTGATATGCAGAATACATCATGTGAAATGCCAGGCGGGATGAAGCACAAGCTGGAATCAAGATTGCTGGGAGAAATATCAATAATGGCAGATACGCAGATGACACCACTCTAATGGCAGAAAGCAAAGAGGAACTAAATAGCCTCTTGATGAAAGTAAAAAAGGAGAGTGAAATAGCTGGCTTAAAACTCAACATTCTAAAAACAAAGATCATGGCATCCGGTCCCATCACTTTGTGGCAAATAGATGGGGAAACAATGGAAACAATGACACATTTTGTTTTCTTGGGCTACAAAATCACTGAAGATTGTGACTGTAGCTATGAAATTAAAAGATGCTTGCTCCTTGGAAGAAAAGTTATGACCAACCTAGACAGCATATTAAAAAGCAGAGACATTACTTTGCCAATAAAGGTCTAGACAGTCAAAGCTATGGTTTTCCAGTAGTCATGAATGGATGCGAGAGTTGGACCACAAAGAAAGCTGAGCGCCGAAGAATTGATGCTTTTGAACTGTGGTGTTGGAGAAGAATCTTGAGTCCCTTGGACTGCAAGATGATCAAACCAGTCAATCCTAAAGGAAATCAGTCCTGAATATTCATTGAAAGAACTGATGCTAACCTAAGCTCCAACACTTTGGCCACCTGATGCCAAGAACTGACTCATTGGAAAAGACCCTGATGCTGAGAAAGATTGAAGGCAGGAGGAGAAGGAGACAACGGAGGATGAGATGGTTGGATGGCATCACCAACTCGATGGACATGAGTTTGAGCAAGCTCCGGGAGTTGGTGATGGACAGGGAAGCCTGGTATGCTGCAGTCCATGAGGTCACAAAGAGTCAGACACGACTGAGTAACTGAACTGAACTGACAAGGCCTAAGAAATCTCAGAGAAAGAAAACAGTGAGTCTTCTGTCCTTTTCACCCATACTTGAATTTTAGCACATAGCAATATAAACTGAAAAGACTGACCCAACATAAACCTGCTTTAGAAAAGAGCCAGAGAGACAGCCATACAAGAAAACATTTTCCTCTAATGTTTACTCATAAACTTGCAAATAGTAGTTATTCCATGGAAAATGCAAAAATAACAAAGAGCCAACACATACACACGTGAACTCTTCATGTACAAACACACCTTCATCTACAAACTTAGTTCCATTAACACCATAGAATCGGACCAATAATGTTACCACACCTTATTTGAGATGGTGTGATAAAACAGAAGAAATTACTTCCCAATAAAACCGACTTCTTCCAAAAATACCTCAGCTGCAATTCCCTTCTTCCTTTCCTAGTTTGGTTTATCAGTGAATTAAAAAATAAATAAGACTGACACTAAATTTTACATTTCTGTCTTATCAGAATTCAAAATATTTAGATAGGGTCCTAATCAATTTCTACTCCCTAAAATGTAAAATTATAAACTTTCATCTGTAAGAAAAATCAAAATGAAATATTTTCTCAGGTAGAAAATATTTCTTTGTTCAAAACTAAAAGGAAAAATCTTCAGAATCAGGTCAAATAACTTTCTATAATATAGAATCAGGGAAATAAAGAAAAAAAAAACACATTAGAAGATAAAATTTACTTTTTCCTCATTAGGGAATATTAACTAATGGTGGAGGAAATTTCATGCTCAATATGAAAATATAATTTTATTTCTTTTCTTAATAACTATAGTTAACATTTTAGAGACTTGTAATATTTTCTATCTGTATGTTCATAAATATATAGATTTTCAAAGAAATTCATACTGTGTGTCTAGCTTCATACCCTTTAACCTACTAATCTATTACAGTCTCTAATATAATTATGGTTTAAGAGTACTTATAATTCATTTTCTTTACCACACAAATAGAACATTGCACTAAGGTCAGCAATGTTAATATCAATCTTGATAGAATCTTGACCTTTTAGCTAAGAACAAATGTAATGCCACAGAAAATAAGAAAGCATTTATTTTTTTAAAAAGTATCACAAGGCCAAAGTGTTTTCTGGATTGACTGATAAATATTTCAATTCATAATAAAAAATATTGATGTACTAAAATAACATCTACTTATATGAATGTTTCGGAGAAGGCAATGGCACTCCACTCCAGTCCTCTTGCCTGGAAAATCTCATGGACGGAGGAGCCTGGTAGGCTACAGTCCATGGGGTCGCTAAGAGTCAGACACGACTGAGCGACTTCACTTTCACTTTTCCCTTTCATGCACTGGAGAAGGAAATGGCAACCCACTCCAGTATTCTTGCCTGGAGAATCCCAGGGACAGCGGAGCCTGGTGGGCTGTCGCCTATGGGGTCGCACAGAGTCGGACACGACTGAAGTGACTTAGCAGCAGCATATAAATGTTTTCCAAAGAGTGACAGCCAGCCCTTGGGCTCCTCTGAGACAAGCAGTCACAGGCATCTGGGGGCAGCCTTCCATCCAGTCCAAGGAGCTCAGTTTTCCCAGAAGACAGAGGCGTCTCTACAGTTCATGGTTCCACTCCCACTGTCACTGAAGCAGTGGAGGCAGACATTTGCCAGCATGGATCCAGACTATACAGGCCTAGGTTCTGGTCTACCTCCCACCCATTAGTGCCATGCAGTGGTCTCTCTCAATGTCTCTAAGACTCTGCTTTCTCCACTGTAAAAAGATGTGTAATAATCCCAATACCTACCAACCAGAAAAACTGAGAAAAATAATCAATACAAAGCAGTTAGTACAGAGTTGGAATATAATAAACTTTGAACGCATGACATAATCTGAGTGTGCGCCCAAGGCTCTAGGCAGTATTCCAGTGACCTCATTAACTTTTCAAACACTAACAAATATTGAATTTCTTTATGTTCAAATAGTGACTATGTGTTGATCTGGAAGAAAACCCTTTAAACTATTAATATCATAAAAAATAAATGACAGTCTTTCTAAAAGGTCTTAACGTGGTATTTCACAAATCAAATGGCAAAAATAACAGGATAAAGCAACAGAAAGATAAACTTCACTCTACAGGTATTATCCAATATATTGCCAAATTCTGAACAACAGATTCGAGAGATTTCTTTAGATACTTACATTTTATATGCTCCTTTTTTTCTTTCAGGTATATATGAGTTTTGTAACAAAAATCAACTTACATCCTTTGATGAAATTTTTAAATATATTTTATTCTTTTCAACTGAGACCTCTCAATGATTCTTAACACAGTCACCATGTTTAACTAGAATTGACAATGATCCTGAACCATGTCTTGTTTTTCAACTATGCAACCCTGAATCCAATTTTTTTAAATAAATATCTTCTACCAAATAAAAATACTTTAGTATGTATTTTATGTACAAGTGATTTATTGTTGATATTTTATTGTTATAAATTTGTATCACTGTTTTGTTTCCATTGAATTTATTTTTACTGTTAATATTCTATGAGAGATAGTGATGCCAGGTAATTATATAGTTATGATAGTGTAAGAAAATTCCCTTTTTAAATATATGTATTTTTATTTGCACAGTGAGTTGTTTTAAAGAAAAACAGTCATCAGTTGTATAATAATATAATCACAATTGGCAATCTACTCCAATATTCATGCCTGAGAAATCCTATGGACAGAGGAGCCTGGCAGGCTATAGGCTGTGGGGTCGTAAAGTGTCAGACATGACTTAGCAACTAAACAATAACAACAATCACAATAGTATAAAATTAAGCAATAGTATGAGTACTACTATGATTCTATTATTAATATATCAATATCAGTGTAATAATAAATAAATATATTGATGGAGCAAACTGCTAAATTTGAAAGAATGAGAATATATGATGCAAAAAAACAATAAATGTGATTTTAAAATGTAAAAATCTTTGAATAACTGCCAAGTCAATTCTAGCAAAACAGTAACTAGTAATATATTATTTATTAGATGTGCATGTTAGTCACTCAGTCGTGTCTGATTCTATGGGACCCCAGGGACTGTAGCCCACCAGGCTTCTCTGTCCATGGGATTTTCCAGGCAAGAATACTGGAGAGGGTTACCATGCCCACCTCCAGGGGATCTTTCTGACTCAGGAATCGAACCCAGGTCTAATGCATTGTATGCAGACTCTTTACCATCTGAGCTACAAGGGAAGCCTCCTTTACTATATATTTTATTTCATAAATGAAAAGGTTTAATGTTAGAAAAACAAATAATTATTTGTCTGCCTCAGCAACTGGTCAAAAAGCTAAAAATATTATTTAGCGATGCAGAAAAGTGACTCAAAAATAAATTCTAACTGTCACGTATTTAAAAGAAAACTTATTTTATTGAAAATAGCAAAGTATCTGTATTGTATAGTTAACATGTATCTTAATACTAAAAAGCTATTGCATCTAAGTCAAACACATGTCTGGAGCATGTCTAATCACTAATATTAAGTGGGAGATCCAACCATTAAAACAAATGACAAATATATGAGTTTTCCAGGGTAAAATCAGTAAGACTGAGCACACAGGGAAACCACTCTTTCTCAACAACCCAATTTTCTAGAGATGTCAGGAAAAAATATTTAAATGCATAATACTGCAGAAGAACAGGGGATTTGGAATTGTGAAGGTAGTAGAAACCTGAAGTGCTTAGACAAGAAATACTGATTTATAAAAGTACACAGAAAAATGTCAATAAACCAGATAAATATTTAATCTCATAAGTAATTAAAAACATCCAAAATAAAACATCAACAATGTGCCCTCTCAATAACTAAATTTCAGAGCTTATATCAAGAAGCTGTTCTGTGAGGTGAGTGCAATGATGTATACCCTCACACGGGGCAAATTTGAGTACAAATTGTCACAAGTGAGATGGAAACTAAATTACCAATATGTGTTCAAAGTCTTCACATTTTGTAATGGGAATATAATAAATAAGTTTTGGGTCATCAAGTTAGTGAAATCAATATTAAAAACTTTCAAAGTGTATAACTATTGAATGAGAAATTCTGTATTCCCTATATGATTATATTAACTATGATTATAATAAGAATGCAATAAATTAAGAGCAGAAGAGTTAGCTTCAAGGATTTCATCACAAAATTGCTTATTATAGTATAATGTTCGGAAAGAAACTACATGTCCAGAACGAGGAGATTGCTGAATTAAATCATGCTTTATTACTTCTATGATTGGTACTACCACTAACACCAACAATGATACATTGTATTGAAATGATACATATATTGTACTATGGTAAATAACAGTATTTACTAAGCATTCATTTAAATCAGGCAATATTCTAAGTCCCTCTTATGCATTATGTCATCTTATCCTTAAGAAACTCTATGAAGTTTTATTAGGATTGATTTTATTCCTATATATACACAGAAAGAGGCTTCCCAGGTGGTATTTGTGGTAAGGAACCTGCCTGCCAGTACAGGAGATGTAACAGACAAGGGTTTGATCCCTGGGTGGGGAAGTTCCCCTGGAGGAGAGCATGGCAACCGGTATTCTTGCCGGAAAATCTCATGGACAGAGGAGCCCGGTGGGCTATCCTCCACAGGCTTGCAAAGGGTCAGACATGACTGAAGCAACTAAGTACACATACATACACGTAAAAGGAAACAACAGTTCTGAACTCATCAGTATTTTTAACCAGTACATGGAACACTCCCCTAGTACCTGCCATCTGCCTTACTGGGCTTCTTCCACATTAGGTCTCCCGGAGCCATGGCTGTTTTCTCTTCACAGATTCTTTTTAAATTTTTAATTTATATGGGAATATAGTTGATTAACAATCTTGTGATAGCTTCAGGTGTATAGCAAAGTGATTCACTTATATATACTTCTTCATGTGTCTAAGTACATTACCTACCCAATGAACGTGTGAAGAAGAAAAGAAGAATCAAGGACAAAAAGAGAAAATGAGAGAGAGAGAAAGAGGGGACAGAGAGTACAAGTGAAAGAGGGAGAGTGGAAGAAAAGAAAGGACAAAGAAAGAAAAAAGGGAAGGAGAGAGAGGGGTAGGGAAGTTACCTCAGAGTGACAGCAGAAGTGAGAGAAAAAGAGGGAGATTAAAACACAGATCTGCAGATTATGGAAATTATGCTTTAATAATCACAAAAAGAAACAAATAGTTTCTTGCCATTTTAATTAGAAGCAGAGGCATAACAACTTTTAATCTACCAATAAATAGAATAATAATTTTTAGCAGCTCAACTGTAACTTTATAATACAACTTATGCAAACTCAGTAAAGGAATAATTTGATATTACAGGAATAAGTTAATTTGAGGAAACAAATGGTTATATAGGTGCTTCAGTTGATGGTGTAATCTTTTGAGAATCATGGAATTTTATATTTGTGTGTATGTAGATACTATTTAATAGAGGGGTACTAAAATATAGAAATACATGCTTACAATTAAACAAGACGATGAATTGGGACATTAATCTATTCCAATCTACTATTATTTCCAACACATTCCTCTACTTCAATGATTATTCTCTAAGTTATAAGTTTTAATGACTCTTTAGAAATAGGCATCTCTCATAGATAATTATTGTTCACCATTTGCCTAAAATCCAATTGTTCACCATTGCCTAAAATCCTTCCCTTGAGTAATTAAAAATGACAATAACAATTATTTATTTTATGACTCGTTTAGAATATTCCAAACATTCTTTGAATAGAAACAATGTTTGTTTACAAACATAAAATTTGAAATAAAATAATCATTTTCAGCATGGTCTCTAGGAAATACATTTCTATTTTACTAAAGTTTCCAAGGATATAAACTGCTACCCATCATATTTTAGCGGATACATAATGTTATTCTCCATCACATGTGATTGGCACAGTTATGTACTATAATAAAATCTGTCACTGTGGAAATTTTATTTGACAGTTTTCTTTAAAAAATTCTTTTTCTGGAAACCAATTAAAACTTGATTTCGCCCCCTCCACCACTACTACACTCCTCTATTTTATCTCTTTACAGCATTTTAGTTAACTGAGCACTCCCTGTTAATTTTTTTTTTTTTTTCCTAGCAGTAGTAATTTGACAACACAAAGCAATTAAAAACCTAGGAACAATTCTTTCTATAAACCACTCCCTGCCTTCTATTAGCCAATGCTTGTGCTAATGTGACAGATACGTCACTATGGGACTGACATTTCATGTCCACTGCATCAGGGTTTCACTTAGTTGTTGGATAATTTTTAAGGATTAAATGTGAGGGGAAATTCTCTATTACTGGAAATGACATAAAGTTAAGTGTCATAATATTTGACAATAAATATGAAAAATCTTATATTGTCAACAGGTCTATGTTTAGAAATTTAAAAAACTAAGTTAAAAATAAAAACAGAAAGAGATGATTGGAAAAGAAAAGCAAAGAAATCACTAATTATCTTGGCAAACTACATATTAAGAGTGCTATCAAGAGTAGATATCAGTAGAATCAATGTGACTCAGATGGTTCTCTTTACAGTAATTAATTTTTGTTGCTTAAATGTATACCTTTTCAAAATATGTTGAAACATAAATTTAAGGTTTTTGGTGAGACACCTTAAATTATCTCAGTATTCAGATAACACTACTGTCTTGTGACATATAAATTAAGAATATCTATTGATTAAGACGTCTGTAAAATACCTAACAGTGCTTAAATGCAGTATTTTGGTTTTGTTTCTCTTGAACTATTTTCCCTCTAAATGTGGTTTCTCAGCTATAAAATAATAGGGTTCAGCTATTTGGCCTTAGCCTATGACATAATGTCTCTTATACAGACTCAATTATCTGATTTTAAGATCACTAAAAAATTAACACTAGAAAGTAAACAATCTTTTTCTAGAAATTTGTATTTTAAGATTTTACTGCCTAACTAAACTTAAAATGATTTTATATAATGCACCGTTTAGGAAATATGTTTTATTCATCAAATAAAAATTCTCTGAGTAACAATTATGCACAATGCACAGGCCTCAAAACAATACCAACAAAGACCAGAGTTCAGACTCCACATGAAACTTTCCCGGTCTTTTTCTTTCAGTTTCTATCAAATATTTCCTCTTGCTTCCATTTGCATGACCATGCTGAAGTAGACCCACATTACGAAAAACATTAATTGCTCAGGTAGAATTTTGATCAAACTATATTGCTTACATAATTCCCCTGGTAAAATGAAATTTCTTTTAGAATAATTACTTAAGGAAAACATGAAATTTAAAGAAATGAGATTATTCAGCTCTCTAGAAAAATTGCATTTAATTTTTTTTCCAATAATTAGTTTTATAATACAGTAAAAACTCTTTTGTAAAAGACACATGAGATTCTCAAACTGATTGAATTTGTGTAAAACTGCATAGTGAAGGAAAACCAGTATTTTTTTAAATCTGTCTTAAAGTAGACTGTTTAAATGAGGTTGCTTATGTGTGATGTTTAAAAGGTTAAAAAAGAAGCCAAACTGAAATGATTAGAAACAACAAAACTTAGTATTTATAGTTTAAGTTACAGCCAAAAAGCCACCCAATCTTCTTTTATAGTAAACAGGTCATTGTTATGCCAGAAAGAACAAAATAAACTCCTTCTCGTTTCAGGTAACTGTTTCATATGAATTCCTTTTGTACAGAATTAGTTTGAAATTTCATTTATATACATCATGATTTAACACACTGTTAAATATCTATTGAAAGGTTGCCATATTCCTGTCACTATTACAGAGACAGGGGTATGGCAGTGATTGAAAAAAATTCACCGTTATCATGAAGCTTTCATTCTGAATAGTGAAGGACACAATAAGCAAAAAACACAGGTAATAGATCAGTTAGTAATAAGCACACACACAAAAAGTAAAGCAGGTAAAGAGAGACAGAATGGAGATACTCTATTGAAAGGGTGACAGTCATTCCCTCAGAGGGAATTTCAACAAAAACTTCACTGAAATGAGACATTAGTCTGTTAAAATATTTAGAGAGAAACTGTAGACAGGCAAAAAGCCAAGGCAAAGGCTCATAATGTGAAGCCTCTTTATGCTGAAAGTTCCCACTCTAGGAATTGAATTGGTAAAATGGTTTAGTTTGGTGGAAAATTATTTAATTAAATATCTGCAGAAGTAGTTATAAAGCAAATCCTGACTTTCTTTACCTGCTAAAATGTTTCATCTGAAAAGATAATTGACAGTAGTAAGTAAAGTCACCCAGTTGTGTCAGACTCTTTGCGACCCCATGGACTGTAGCCCACCAGGATTCTTCATCCATGGGATTTTCCAGGCAAGAGTACTGGAGTAGGTTGCCATTTCCTTCTCCAGGGTATCTTCCTGACCCGGGGATCGAACTCAGGTCTCCCGGACGCTTTACCAACTGAGCTACCAGGGAAGTCAATTGACAATAGTCATTCATAAATAATTTTAATGATAAGTGATAACATACATTTCTAACACAATCATGTTTGCCCTGGAATATAAGGTCTGTGAGAGCAAAGATTTTGTTATCTGTGTTGTTGACAAAACTTGTAATGTTTTAAATGCTGTTACATTGGAAATGATCAAGAAATACATAATGTAAATTAAGAAATCATTGTGTATTATTTTCACAAAATATTTATTTTCATATAAATGCTGTGTCAATATAGTTTTCCTAATTTCTTTTGATAGCATTCATTACCATAATAGACTATTCAACTGCCTAGTCAATTTATTGGTAAGTATAGATATATTCTCTGTATGAAAAGATGCGTTCCACTGAATCAACTGATATAATGTTAACATCTGAGATTTTTCATCCTAATGAAAGTTTGAGGAAAAAAATTCAATAATTATTGATTAAATGTGACTCTTTTTGCATTTCCAATAAACTGCCAAATTGAAAAAAAAATTGTCCTAATTTTCTCATTGTACATGTCACAAGTACACCCAAATTGCCATACAATTTTAAGGAAAAGATCAGGTATAAAAAGCCAAAGAAGCTGAAATAATGAAGTCATGTCATCAGTAAGATTAATTTGCAATGAGGCATTTATGAGTTGTGTTTAATTCTGACATACATGTTCTTCCACATATTTTGTAGATGAGCCATATTACCCCTCTTCATCTCAACTTTAACTACTTGACTATAAATGCATATTTCTCAGCAGAATCAGAGCTGTTTATTTCCTCAGGAGGATTTTTAATGGTAACAGTAATTTAACATACAGCTTTTGGTTCCTAGATCACAGACATGCCCATAGCACAGGTGTGGACCATCAAGTAATAGTATATTAGTAATGATAATTTAGTGATTCCTGATTTATTTTCCCTTTTAAAATGGAACTCTTATTAAATACAATTAGCTGTAAACTGTCATTCCCCATTGCTTCTGGAAGAATCATAGTCAATATTGTTTCTGGAGAATGGCCCTAATCATTGGCAGTAAGGCTTTAAACAACCCATGACTGTTGTAGGCAGACTGAAAAATTCATAGCATCTGAGAAGCCATCACTTAGAGGAATTGCCACATAAAGATAGGTTGGTATTCCAAAGAGGTAGTGCAAAGTCTTTTTTCCCCTTATGCACTGTACCAGGTCAAATAAAAGTAGAAACAGCTGGAAACAGCAATTATAGTGATAGGAACCATTTTAAGGATATATATTTTATATATTGTTTTAAATACTTTACATATATAACTTTGCTTAATCCTCAAAACAACTCTACATTAGGATATTATTATCCCTGTTTTACAGATGCCAAAAGTAAAGCACAGAGAGATGAGGTAGCTTGCTCAGGCAGTCCAGAAAAAGAGATAGGAAATTTAAAAAAAAGTAAAGATAAAGCACCTAACTCATACACCCATTGTAACAGAAAGGATCAGAGTAGGCAATGGCACCCCACTCCAGTACTCTTGCCTGGAAAATCCCATGGACGGAGGAGCCTGGTAGACTGCAGTCCATGGGGTCGCCAAGAGTCAGACATGACTGAGCAACTTCACTTTCACTTTTCACTTTCATGCATTGGAGAAGGAATTGGCAACCCACTCCAGTGTTCTTGCCTGGAGAATCCCAGGGACGGCGGAGCCTGGTGGGCTGTCGTCTATGGGGTCGCACAGAGTCAGACACGACTAAAGCGACTTAGCAGCAGCAGCAGCAACAGAAAGGACACTGAGATAAAGATTGTCAGAGGACTATAGAGTATAATGTAACAGGTCCAAAGGACTTTAAAATTTTTTAAAATTAAGAACATACAACTTTACTGAGACTTCCTTGTTGAGAAAATGCTTTAAGAGTTTAGTTTTATTGAAAGTAAGTTAAATAAATAAAAATCACTGACCATTTACTGAGCAGTAGGTTGCAAGCACTGTCTAAAATAATGAGTTTATAAATATTATAAAGACGTTATAAAGATTACGATATTTACATCATAAACATTCACATTGTTGAGTTTAAAATCCCGTGGTAAAGAAGCATATAAGGAAACGATTATAACTCAACATGACAATTGCTCTGATGGATGAATACAAAAAACATGAGAGGAGCAGAAAAAAGAATAATCCAATATACCTTTCCCATGAAGGAAAAACATTTAGAGCTATTGGCTTCAGCATAAACTTTGCATGTGAGCAATGGTGGAAAGTATTACAGGCAGAAAGGACATTGTGGGGACGGGCAACAGGGCATGAAAAAGGCATATTCAAAGAGTTTTAGATATATTCTAGTATCATTCAGGACTTACCCTAAACTAGGGAAGTTATGGAAGATGTTGCTGGACAGATAAAGTGCAAAGCAATTTAAGTTACAGAGAGGCATTAATAAATTCTGTACCTGACAGTCTGGAGTCAGAAAATAATGAGCCCATATTATTTAACATGAAAAAACTGCAAAGTCTATTCACTTTTATTCAATCTGGCTGATTCAATGACGGAAAAAAAAACAGAAAGTGCAAAATTTTAATTAAAATCTGTTGATGAACAAACTTTAAGAGGAAAAAAAAATAATGATGCAGGTGTGGTGTGGAGAAACGCCTCTGAAATATATAAGCGTTTACATCCTGAATTCCTACAACATCTATTATTTTTCTGTTTTTGGCACAAAAGATCAAATTGTACATACATTGAATCCCACTTGACTGTCCTCTATATCTACTTTTTGTCTCAACTTCTTTAAATAACACCTGTATTAATTTCTTTCAATTCTATCATTTATTTTCATCACTGACTTTATGGAATCTATTCCCCTTTGTGCCCCTTGTAATTTAGTCTTCATTCCTCAAATGATTTTGTCTTTGTCTTCTATTTATTTCCTGAGCTCGGCATGTTTCTGTTTACCATCTTACAATTTGGCCATATTGTTTAAGAATTTTTGTATATGTGTTTTCTGGTTTTACTTCATAGGAATAATTGCACCTTTCAAAATTTTACATTCATTTTATCATGTCTCTACTTTGTGGCAATATCTTTTTAATGAATTCTGCTAGTTTCCAAACCCTCTTCTAAATTCTCATAACAATTTTGGTGTTTTTTTTAGCTCTTTATGGATGGTTTCTTCTAATTTCTGCTTTGTTTTTGTGTGAATATGTATATGTATGGTTGGGCTGTATGTTTCTGTCTTCTCCTTATTGAATATATGTTCTTTGAGGGTATGTATTAATTTATTTCTCTAACACTTACGTCACATGTGGGCTATTAAATATATACTTCTAAATTGTTAAAAAAAAAAAGTCAATGTGTTTTTGACTCTCTACTACATATTCAGCTGCACACAAGTCATTGAGGATACAAAAACATAAAAATTACAGGGTAAGTTTTGAGTAACAGATAGTATATTTGAAAAAATAAGAATAAACACACAAAATTGTTATGACTATTAGTAAAGTTAGAATAATAAGGATAGACAATGCATGGGATTTATGGAACCATATTTGTAAATAATTCTATTTTTTAAACACAATACTAAATGTTATAATATATATCCTAGAAAACTATTTTACATGGTGGAATCTGAAAAAACTACTTGCTTCTGTAGCTTCTAACTTCCCTTATATATTTTTTTTTCTCTTCATTAATATGGCATAAAGTAAACACTTTACAAAAAGACATCACATATAAATGTCACTACTATATAAGAGGTTAAGACAGTATAACAGACTGAATAACCACACTTACATATTATGATAATGAGTTCAGTTCATCTTATAACATTTGCTGTATTACTGGACATTTCTGAAGCACTGCTTTGAGAGACTAGCAGGGAAATTAATGTCATTAAGCAATTCACCTGAATGTTTGATAGCGAAATGTCATAAGAGAGTCAAGCTTCAGTGTATCTCAAAGCTATCATTCTGAAGAGGAAGCTATGGTGTCAGGTGAGTGGTTAATTGAATGTCCACTTTCTTCAACAGATCTTTTATGATGGAAAGGAAAGAATACCACTGAGTGAAATTTGGACAGCTTCAAAAGTACAATAAAGAAAAATGAACAATTTTAAAGTTTCAAACTTCTATGGAATTAAAGCTAAAACAAAAGATGAGGTCTTCTTATCATGGACTAATGTATGATTATTCAATTAGAGATCCAAGAGAGCTATGATTAAAGGATTCATCTCTGAAATGCATACTCTCCTTTAGATGAAAGTGAACTAAACTACAGGTAGACATCATGGTCTCAAAACTTGTTTCACATCAGTCTGGTGTCACCTTGTATCACCATGAAATGTTCAAGAGGTTGCTCTTAAGTGAGTTCATGGCATTTTATACTATATATACTGTTTTTTTTCAGTATATACTGAAATACACAAATTTCATTCTCAAGTAGAAGTATTACCACCTGGCTTAGAAACTTTGATTGATAAAATTTTATGAAATGTGTTGAATCTCATTTGATGGGTCTGCTGATGACAGTTAACAGCATCACTTGTCCTGAAAATAATCTAGATATAACACTATGTTTTGAACAAAAAATCATGGTTTAAAGGTCTCTATTTTCTGTCCATCTCTCCCTTCTCTCTATCCCTTCCTTCCTCAGAAAGTGAAAGTCTATTTTAATTGTGCATGTGTGTGTGTGTGTGTGTGTGAGAGAGAGAGAGAAAGAGAGTGCACATACTCAGTTGCTCAGTCATGTCTGACTTTTTGCTACTCCATGGATGTAGCCTAACAGGCTCCTCTGTCCATGGAATTTTCCAGGTAAGAATGTTGGAGCAGGTTTCCATTTCCTACTCCAGGGATCATCCCTACCCAGGGATCAAATCTGCATCACTTGTGTCTCCTACTAGCTTATGATTATTCAAGTAGCAGATCTATAGCAAAACGGAAAGGACATAGATGTTCTGGTTTCAGTTTCCCTGTCTACTGCCTAGATAACCCTCAACTTTGCAAGGAACACTAGATTCCTACCTGTACAATGCAGGGAAAAGATTGTCTTTCTTAACCAGATACTATAAAACCTTGCTGTTATTAGAACAAACAAACAAAAAACAACATGCTATTTTCAATCAAATAATTAAAACTTAAAAATTAACTAAAAATTAGGGATAAGACAAAACCAATAAAGAAATATTAGAAGACAAACAATACATTCGAAATATTTACAACCCAAGTTACAAACAGAATTATTAAAAGACAGAATGTGCTTTTTACAAATTGATAAGAAAATGGTGACCCACACAAGAGCAAAACAATGAGCAAAATATACAACTCAACAATTCACAGCAAAGAAGATCCCAATGACCAACAAGCATTTAAAATCATGCTTAAATTCAATAATGGGAAATACAAATTATTAAATTAAAAATGATTGATAACTTTTTAACCAGATTGGAAACATTTAAAAAGAACTGACTTTTGAGTTTATATAGGGAAAGGTACTTTTATATAGTGTTGGCAAAACTGTAATTTATTACATTTTAAAACAAAATCTGCTAGTATCTATGGAAAAAAAAAAATAACACATTTCTGTAGACCAGTAAACCCATTGTGAGAAACTATCACATATATAAAACTATATATACTGACCTCTGCTCTGACATGATAGAGAAACAGAGACTGGATTTAATTTCTTTTTTTCACCACTACACACATATACACACACACATACACACAAATCTATCAAAATTAAAAAACCCATATTATACAACCTTCTTCAAAGCATCAGATATGACACAATAAAGGACAATGATCCCTGAGAGAAAAGAAAACAAGATAAACCCAATTATTAATTATTTTCACAGCTTATTGCCTTGAGAAAATGCCCAAGACAGTGCAAGGAGCTGGAATCCAGTCACACTCCCTGATGAAAAAGATGGAGCTGAGTATCCATGGAGGTGAAGGAAGGGCAAAGCACAGAAGGAAGCTAGACAGAAAACTCCAGATATCTGCAGATATTTTAACTAAATAGTATATTTTTGATCACACAAGTATTAAGGAAACTACTCATAACCACGGAAAGCACAGAAGGAAGCTACACAGAAAACCCCAGATATCTGCAAATATTTTAACTAGATCAATAGATTTTTGATCATCAGAAGTATTAAGGAAACTACTCAAGACCAGGAAAAGAAGCATCCAAAAGAATTGCAGGGGACAGTACTTGAAACTTACATAGGAAATGAAATAGTACCTGTTTGATTCAGTAAGATTGGACAATTTCATAATTCATGGAGCATGGGGTGCAGTACTCAGAAAAGTTTTGCTTAGAACACTTTAAAAAGCAAAATGGAGGGACTTGCCTGGCAATCCACTGGTTAAGACGCCATGCTTTCAATGCAGGGAGTGTGGGTTCCATCCCAGAGGACTAAGATCCCACCTGCTGCACAACACAGTCAAAAAGTTCTTTTTTCTAAAAGAAAAAGCAAAATGGAAAAAATAAAAACCATGTTTAAGTTACACAACTGTGTTCCAAAACAAAGCACATAGCAAGGTGACATCATATTATTTGGCATTCAATAAAAATTATCAGACATGTAAAGAAGCATGAAAATATGACCCATAATAAGAAAAATACATCAATCAAAATTGACCAAGAACTGATACAGATGTTGGAATTAGCACAAAAGGACACTAAAGCAGTCACAGCTGTAGTCCATATATTGTAAATGCTAAGAGACATTGAAAATATAGAAAAGACTAAATGAAACTTTTAAAGATAAAAATTACATTGTTTGAGAAGAAAATATACTTAGAGGGATTAATGGTGCATTAGACACTAAAAAGAAAAGTGGATAGCAATAGCAATAGAAACTATGTAAAATAAAACATATGGCCTGGTGGCTCAAATGGTATAGAATCTGCCTGCAGTGTAGGAGACCTGGGTTGGGAATATCTCCTGCAGGAGGGAATGGCTGCCCACTTCAGTATTCTTGCCTGGGAAACCCTGTGGACAGAGGAGTCTGGCAGGCTATATAGTTCATGAGGGTGCAAAGAGTCAGACACTACGAAGCAACTAATATATCACTCTCAGACATTAAAAAGAAAAGTGGATATCAATACCAATAGAAACTATATAAAATAAAACAGAGAAAAAAGAATTTAGTGTAAGTGGGAGACCTAATGTGTTAGGACCCATGTAAAGAGTTTGTAATATATATCAATTTAGGATATGGAAAATATATCAATTTACAGAAATAGCTTAAATGAGGCATTCTCTATTATCACATAACAAAACTATCTATGACCTACTTCCCATCACCTTCCTTATCACGCACAGGAAGCAGCTTTTACTCTGTGTTTGAAATTATGCTATCCTTTTACATCACAGGTCAGAATGAGAAACTATCACAAGCATTAATTATGAGAATGTTGTTTGGGTCTTTAATTAAACTTTTTAGAGCAGATTTTGGTTCACAGTAAAACTGAGTAAAAAGTATTGAGTTTCCACATCCTCCCTGTCTCTCCAACCATACATACAACCCCACTATCAACCTACCATCAGAGTGGTCAGTTGTTACAATGGATGAACCCCCTTTGACACATCTGGGATTTTTATTAAAAGAATGTTTTCTCTAAAAGCATGCACAGGATACGTTAGTTTCAGAACAAACAGTAAATTTGCTTCTCTGAAGCAGTGGATTAGTTTGACATTTTTGTATCATAAACCATTGGTTTTTGTGTTTTTGTTTTAACTAATAAATTGGCTGGTCAATCTGTCCAATCTCAAAAGTCTCTCAGCGTGTGTTTTATAAACTAATCTTAATCCTCCTACATTTTATTACTCCCCACCTTTAATTTCTCTTACCTATGAGATATTCATTTAGATATCCTTTAAATCCTTGCAATTCTGGCATTTTTGTCATATTAATCTCTTGGAACAAGGGATAAAAAAATAATATTTAAATTTAGTTTCTTTTCAATTATTTTCATTTGAGGGACAGAAAAAAGTATCAAATGATATAATTTATTTGGTATTAAATTTCAGAACAATCTCTCTACTAGCAGGAGATACAAAATTTGAAATGCTCATTACAAGACATTTCATTTGCATGGATGAAAATAATTAGGAAGCAACACTGACACATGTGGGGGATGATACATAAACATATTACATAAATTATGCCCAGTGTGTTTACTTAGCAGAGCTTTATGTAACAAGTACATGTGGGCACAATGATTGTATGTTAACCTGTATAATTAAGAAAGTGATTTGCTTAACAAGTAATTTGTAATAAAATGCCTAGCCAGTAATCATAAGCACAAGCCATATGTTTTTAAATAGGACCCAAACATTTGCATAGTGTTTATGTACAATAAATTAAAGCAAAATGAAAAATCTGCTGACAAGAAATAAGTAGCAATAAGGGAGAGCAATGTATTAAATCCTTCATTCTGGATCATTTAGGTAATGTTCCATTCATTTTAGATTCATGAGTAGAAGCCTTTACAGATTGGGCATGCATACCATAAATCTGGAGTTATCCATTATTAGGTGGCGTTTTGCTATTTGCAGTTGTACATGTTTACTTTGTGCATAATTAACTGCATAATAGCTGTCTGTGTTTTGCACTGAATTTACACTCAGACTCTCATCAAAACAAATGACTCCAGAAAATAGGATGCTTCCATTAAGTTCCCTGCAATCAGCATTTCCTAATACAAGTTTACAGAAATGGTTTTGATTGTGACTCTTAGTATCCTAACGCTTTCAGCAGCTAATGTGTATGTTGGAGTTTAACTTGTTAAACTCCTAGATACATAAAGAGTATGGATGAGTGGAGAGAGGAGGAAGCAGAGCACCCCTAAGAAGAGCCAAGAAAGAAATTTCCATGAAAATAACAAGCACAGTGTCTAGTCGGACAGGTAACTGATCACTGAGCTGCATAAAACAATGGACCGACACACATCCCAGGAGTTGTTTTGCATATACGGCCGTGATGGCCAAATCAACCACCTGAGGGCAGAGTCTCTGAAAACGGGCTGTCAGAAGAACCAACAAGACACATTCCAATCTCTCACTTTGTTTACAGCCAGATAAACTCAGAAGAATAAATTACCAAATTAAATTAATCAACAAGAAACTGGTGGAATTAAATACCAAAGAATAAGAGAAGTAAAAGGGATAAAATAAAAGATAACAGAGACTGAATTTCACTGATTATGACTGCTGGTTGACACAGAAGTTGATAAACTTTTTAAAATCATGATATATGAGGCTGTATATACTCTATTGAAAGCAGTCCACTGTGTTCTTAATCAAAAGTTAAATGAAACATTTACAGGAAAAAAAATTATCTGTATCTTTAGAAATGGTCATTTCTGGGGAAAGAAAAGAGGGAGATATAAAAAGGTATAACCAGTTCTCCAAGTTGTATTCATAAGGTTATTATTATTATTTTGATGACAAAGCATGAATTGTTTGAATTGGAGCTTGAAACAAAGATCTGTTAAGTAGTAATTTTCCTTGTTTTAGAATCCAAAATGTCATTTAATGATGTAAGCATAAATAATGTGCCATATGTATAACACATGACTCTCAGAAATAGTCATCATCAAAATTATAATTCCACATTATCTGCTTCTACTTTAAATATTTACTTATCTTTATAAAAAAGCATTTTATGAATTTAACAATATTTTCTTATTTTACTATTAGCCTAAGTCTATAAAGATGCTATTCTCTGCATGTTATTTCTTAAAATTTATAAGCTTCACCTAATGCTTCCAAGTAATTACTTTTCAAAACACTCTAAAGCAATATTTTGGTTGCAAAACTAAATATTTCAAAGAGTCAGCTCAGAAAATAAAAATTAAGAATGATTTCACTGGGATTCTGGCAAGAAGATGGTGTAATTCAAGCAGAATTTCTAGGACCACACCCTACCACTACTTCATTTGGAACACAGTGATTTTATATAAATAAATACATGTATGGTGATATTATAAATATATAATGTATAAATAAATAAATGTATAATATATATCACGTGTCTTGATAGAAAAATGGTAAGTGATAAATAATCCTGTGGACCAGAACCAGATCAGAAATCTGCATGCATATCAATACACAGAGACATAAACTATGCTCACAGAAAAGACACTTTGGTATCACAAAGACGCCAAAACTATCCATATTTTCAATGTCACTCTGATAAGAGAAAATTCTCAACATGGCTTTTCATGGAAACTGGCAAGTGGTACTCAATTAACATAGAACACATAAACAAAAATACACAAGACTAAAAAAAAAGTGAAAGATATTATAAAGGTCATAGTAATCACTCATGCGGTGTCCACCACAACACACTACCTTTTGTCGTGCTGGGCTCTGCTAGCCCTGCTGGCCTTTGCAACCAAGCTGGCGTGACTTGTGCTGGGTCCAGCCTGGTGAGCAGCCAGTGGTTCTCCCCAGCTGAGGCGGCCCCATCTCAGCCCTGGCTCTCACGCGACATTCACAAGTCTGTGCCTCACTCCGAGGGAGTTTTCACCAAGGCGTCTGCTGTGGCTGACTTGGCCGACGTGGGAAGCCCACTAGCTCAGCGTTCAATTACCTCAGTCTTCTCCATAGGGAATGAGGGAACTTCCAAGTCTCTCAATGTGAAATGAGGTCCTAGCATCTTCAGCAAAACTTAACTGAAAACAACCAACACCTAAGCAAACTGGCGTTCGGTAGGAATGAAAGAACTTCTAAGGCTCTCAACGCCAAAGGACATTCTAGAAGCTTCAGGAAAACTAAACAGCCAACACCTGAGCTTGGTCTTTGGTTGGAAGGGTTAGGGGAAGTGTTGGCTGAAGGAGGAGGGGCTCAGCTGAAGAGTGTTAAGAACAGTGTTAACTACTAATGCAGTGCATACTTGCGGCAAGCCTGCAAGGTTACTTCAAGAGGGCATATCCCAGATGAGAGCAGGGGATGAAAGCAGCCTTTGAGTCAAAGTATCAACTTTATTCATGAGTTTAAAGTCTCAGCTTCAGTGCTCTTCTTAAATTATCTACTACCTCACCTTCTCTGAGATGTGTTTCACTCTAGGCCTGTTTACTCCTATCTTACCTACCCCACTTCTCACCAAAAATTCCCTGGGAAGAAACCAAGTTTCATTTCTCATCTCTGTGCAAGTTAGTCTTTAAGAATAAGAGTAAGCTCGGTGGCAAAGATGTGATGGAACATGGGATGCAGAAGAGCAGAAGATCGGGAAACTGGAAGCTCAATTAGGAAATATATAAAACGTACTGCACTTATTGACATTAATTTCCAAATGCCCTCCTCCAATGAACGTAACTACTCTAAAAACATTGCATTTTTACAATACTTTAGATACGATTGTTCATATATATTAAGAAAAGGGATTAACATGTCTAGTTCAGCTTGCAATTAGTGAACTGTTGATGTGAATTAAATACATTTAGAAAGGCAAACAGAAAACTGAGAAAACATTTAATATGTATGATGGGAAAAACTGAAACCTTAACTATGTAAAATGCTAAATCAGTGTTTAGTCTAAATCTCTGCAAAACAAGTTTCCAAGGATTGAAATTTGTATCTTAAAAAGTTTGTTTTTAATGTGGACACTGATTTCTCAAAAGCAGAAGTGGACAACACTAATGACATTTAAGAGTATAGTACTATTGATAAAAGGAAAATACTGTTACTACTGAACCAGTCATGCTGGTACAAGAGGGGAACTTAAGTTCTTGATTCTCTTCATATAGGAAGAGGGTGATGTAGCAAAGTTTCTGGCTTGCCTCAAGTATGAATTTAAAACCAGCAATGCTCAGTTTTTGCAGTTAGTTCTTTGGCATAGTGAGGGCAGCTTAATATGGTATAATGTAAAAAAGGAACTGACAAGTTGAAAAGTAACAGACCTAAAAAGTACCAAGGCATAGAATTAAAAGATCAAATAAAATATGATGATGCTTTGAAGAAGGCATGCCATGACAGAAATGCAATGCATCCAATTTCCCAGAAATTTTAGCTGATGCTTATATAAACAGACCATAATAATCAACAGTGACTACATTCTTACCAGGGGATAAACAATTTCCTAAATAGTTTATATTCATTTTTCCATTTAATTTTTATGGCATCTCTATAACCAAGATACTATTTACCCAATTTGCAGATGAGGAAACTGATTATTTAATAGTTATTTGCCCAAGGGCATAAGAACATTAATTGGTGGATCTTAGATTTAAACTCAGCTTTGAATGACAGATCAAGCTACAGATCAAGCCTTTAGACATAATCTTGTACATTCAAATATTTTGATCATCTCAAGAGCAATATAATTATTCTTTTCCATCTTGGAAATTCATTTTTGAAGATCACTAGTCATTTAGGCATTGTGATGTTCACTGCAGCACTGTTTACAGGAGCCAGTACACAAAGCAACCTAAATGTATATCCACAAGAGAATGGATAAAGATGATGTGGTACACATATACAATGGAATGTTACTCAGCCATAAAATAGGAATGATATTTCAGATATTTCATGTGCCATTTGCAGACACATGAATGAACCTACAGATTGTCATAGAGAGTGAAGTTAAGTCAGAAAAACAAAAGCAAATATCATCTAATATCATTTATATGTGGAATCCAGAAAAATGGTACAGACGAACTTATTAGCAAAGCAGAAATAGAGTCACAGATGTAAAGAATAATCATGGTTGCCAAGGTGGGAAGGAGGAAGGTATAACAAATTGGGAGATTGGGATTGACACATATACACTATAATATACAAATTGATAACTAATGAGAACCTACACGGATAGCACAGGCTTCCCTGGTGGCTCAGTGGTAAAGAATCCGCCAACCAAGGAAACATGGGTTCAATCCCTAGGTTGGGAAGATCCTCTCTTCTCCTTCTCCTCCAAGGAGAAGAAAATGGCAACCCACTTTTTTAAAATTTATTTATTTTTACTTGGAGGATAATTGCTTTACAGTATTGTATTGGTTTCTGCCATATATCAACATAAATCAGCCATTAGGTATATGCATGTCCCCGCTCTTTTAAACCTCCCTCCCATCTCCCACCCCATCCCACCCCTCTAGGTTAACACAGAGCACTAGATTTGAGTTCCCTGAATCACAAAGCAAATTTCCACTGGCTATATAATTTTATATATGGTAATGCATACGTTTCAATCCATTCCAGTACTCTTGCCTGGGAAATCCCATCGACAGAGGAGCCTGGTGGACTATAGTCCATGGGGTCCCTAAAGAATCAGACACAACTTAGCAACTAAGCACCAACAACTGTATAGCACAGGGAACTCAGTGATATGTAGTAATCTAAATGGGAAGGAAATCTAAAAAAGAGGGGCTATATGTATAGCTGATTCACTTTGTTGTAGAGCAGAAACCAACACAACACTGTAAATCAACTACACTCCAATAACAATTTTTTTAAAAAGCTACCTATCAAAATATGTGTGTGTGTTTGTATCTCAAGTTCTCCATTGTACAAGAAATGATACTACAATCAGCAAGGAAACAAAAAAATATATTTTATTGCTTCAGATCAAAGAGTTAACAAGTAACATATAGAGAATTTTTTTAAAAAAAGACAAGAATTAAGAATAAATTTCTTGAAAAATATAATATGCTTATTTTATAAACACACTAAACTCCCAAAATTATTGTATAAAATTAGAGAACTCTGTGTCCTAATTCTACAAGTTACCTCAACCACCTCCAGTAAATGTTATGATCTTTGAGCATACAGAGGTTTCAATCACCTCTGTCCTCAAAGCAGTTAATAAATATTTATTGATATAAGTTTCACATAAATGCTTCTCATTTATAAGATTCAAAGAAACAACAACAAAAACGACTATTACTGCTTAGCCAATTATTATAGCTACCAAAATAATTTTCCCTTTGCTTAGTTTGTAGCTATGGAACCTATTTCACCAATTTTTATATCAGCTTCAAATACCTAATGACAGATGATTAAATTTCACATATTCTATTTAAACAGATCAAATATTATATTTGTATTCTATCCATTAATTCCAAAGCTTCACCCCTTTTGCCTTTATTTTAATATTAAGATAGCTTTATTTCATTTTACTGTTCTTAAAACGGCTCCTTGATTTATTTTTTGATTTGTGTTTCTAAAAGTTGCTCAGTAGCCTAATTATATATTCATTTTGACATTCTGGTCCCAGAAGAAACAACATTAACTTCATACTTATCCATCTGGTTATCAGTTACAGCTTGTGAATTGCTGCTTATAATTTTCCAGGGACATGTGGGCGCCCTTCCAGTTAGGCTATTAAAATCCCTTACACTCTAACAACATGCTAATTAATATCCTATCACATTTGTGGATGCACAGCAAAAACACTGCCATGTAGAGGAAATTTCCTGCTGAAATTTCAATTTTGAAATGTATATATTTTAGTTTAAAAGTTAAGCCAGCAACTCTTTACACACCTAAATCTTTCTAAGGAAGCAAAACCTTTTATCTCCAATTTTTAAAAAATGTTTAATTCATGCATCATCTTAAAATTTAATATCCATCATTCTAAAAAATCTGCACAGTAAAGAAGTATATTTTCACTCACATTCAGAGAAGGGTGTTTCCTAGCAACCACATACAATCAGAATCAATCCTTAGCTGAATTATGACTCAAAGTGCTGTTAGAAATAATCATTTGCATGAGAAAGAGACTAATGTCTGTTCTGATTAGGAACAACACTTCTTTCCTAAATTGGTCAGTCACAGTCCAAAATCAGGCAGCTGTTTAGAGATGTCTTTGTTTTCATCACATTTTGCCTGAGGAAGGCAAACATCACATCCCCATAGACACAGCACATAGGTACTCTTACTTAGTCACTCAGTCACGTCCCACTCTTTGCAACCTCATGGACTGTAGCTGACAGGTTCCTCTGTCCATGGAATTCTCCAGGCAAGAATACTGGGGTGGGTTGTTATTTCCTTCTCCAGCGGATCTTCCTGACCCAAGGATCCAACCCGCATCTCCTATGTCTTTTGTACTGGCAGGTGGATTCTTTACCATTGAGCACACGAGCCACTAAAACTTCAGAATTTAATCCAAATGAATATAACCAAGGATCTCACCTCTCTACTGTAGTAAAACCTGTTACTTTATTTTGTTTCACCTTCTTAACTTTTATTTTCTTTCAACTTGTATTTACTATTATTTATTATAAGGGTTAAACATTAGGTAATAATATTAGAACAATTACCACTTTGCTTAATTTGGATCCTTTTATAAATTATTGCACATCATTTTTTATTAAGTGGCTATTGTTATCCTTACACACAGATGTCACAATTTTTTTTTTCAAATTAATTCAACGTTAGTTGACATTTTTGGCTTTCCCAGTGGCTCCGCAGTAAAGAATCTGCCTGCAATGCAGGAGACATGGGTTTGATTCCTGGGTCAGGAAGATCCCTGAGAGGAAGGAATGGCACCCCACTCCAGCATTCTTGACTGGAGAATCCCATGGACAGAGGAGCCTGGCAGGCTATAGTCCATGGTGTCGCAAAGAGTTGGACACAACTGAAGCAACTGAGTGTGAACACAGGACACTGTCACATAGGAACAATTTTATCTCAAAGTGCTTTGATTATTCAATTCTCTTTTAGAAAATAATGTTGTGTCTTTTCAGAATAACAGTAAATACAAAACTTCAATGAAATAACTTCGTTTATTTAATTTTTCTTCCTACTGTGGAAATTAGCTACTGTTGAATTTTTTTTTTCTTTTCATCATCCTTACAGATCCACAGATCCACATCACTAAAGAGAAAACAGACCAGCTGTCAAATGGGTCATATAATGGACATTGGTGACTGTCTAAAAACCCAAAAATTATCAGAAGCAAATAAACTATCATGATGGCTAGTACTGAAACTTCAAAGATCACAGGCTAAAAGAAACAGCCTATTGACCTCTGCATCCCATATTTAGAAACTATATCTGTCCCTGGAGCTCAGTGACAGCCTTTATTGCAAAGACTTTCTCTATAATAAATTTATCCCAGAAGGATACAAGCAAGATAAGTAAGCAGACATTAAATACCAAAACAATTAGATTGTTCTGAAAGTATTTTTTTGAATTTATGAGATAATAAGTTACCTAATACACAAGTGTAGGATTGGTGGTACCAAAAAGTAATGAACAAACTTGTCAGTACTAGGCTATTTATTACAGTAAAGACACAGATCCTCTTCTCTGAGAATAAACAAATAATAGGACACACCAAAAAATGTGTACATTAAATGTATTTAAATTTAAGAGGATTTATTTAAAGGATTATTTTTAATCAAAATTATTTTAGGGAACTGACAAAAATTTGTTAATCTTGAAATATTTCACATGCGTGTCTTTTTTCTTTTCTCAATATGTCATATAATTAATCTTTAATAAAGTTCTGAGACTCTAGAAATGTGATTATCTATTTCACACAGTTTTAGGGAAAGATTGCTAAAAACAAAACCTCCTCCCAACCTAAAAATCCTCTCCACAAATGTAGAAGAGAAAGGAAACAATTTCATTCTTCCCTAAGGGTTAAACCAGAATGTGATATGCACGTTCACAATCAATCTGCTAAGAAATTTGCAAAGACAGAAAAAAAACTTATCTTTTTATATAGCCAAGCAAATACTCCCCATTACATCAATATTTTCAAGATAAACAACTAGTTCTCAAGAAAGAGAACAAGAAGCACCATGTGTCACACATAGGTCACTGTAAATTCACTTGGTATTTGGCGTGACCATCTCTTTTAGCAAACTGGTTTTCTCTGGAGGAAAATCTTTGATTACTCAAATCTTTGTGATAGGAGGTAGTCTTGTAAGGTGAGCAAGGCACCCACTGCAGTTGACTCCTGACCACCCAAAGAAACTGGGAAATGGGCTCCATCCTTTGTGGTGATAACATTTCAGAGAGATGGCTCATAGGTCCTCGAGAAAGACATTCCTGTATCTTAAAGCTTTCCAGAGGTTTGCTGAGCTTTTAAAAAGATTTACACATATTTCAAAGCAACACAGAAAGAATTTATAATTACAAATATTCTAAAGTAAATATCAGAAGACAGGGCAAGTCAGAAATTTTCACTTGTTTTTTTACAGAGAGAATTAAGCCTCCTATTTTTGATTTGTATTTGCCCTTACAATGCATGTTTCGACCCTAAAAGTAGCAAATCATTAAGAATTTAGCAAATCTCAATTTACTTTAACATCTCCAGCTATACATATTTCTGATTTTCTATCACTAATAAATTTACTGGCATTCGTTTTCTATTAATTTTAGTCCTTAACTACTAGTTGATTTCTTTTTTTCTTTTTAAATGTGAATTAATCTATTTTAATTGGAGGCTAATTACTTTACAATATTGTGGTGGTTTTGCCATACATGGACATGAATCCGCCATGGGTGTACATGTGTTCCCCATCCTGAACCCCCCTCCCACCTCCCTCCCCATCCCATCCCTCTGGGTATCCCATTGCACCAACCCCGAGTACCCTGTCTCATGCATCGAACCTGGACTGGCGATTCGTTTCACATATGATAATATACATGTTTCAATGCCATTCTCCCAAATCATCCCACTCTCGCCCTCTCCCACAGAGTCCAAAAGTCTGTTCTATATATCTGTGTCTCTTTTGCTGTCTTGCATATAGGGTTATCGTTACCATCTTTCTAAATTCCATATGTATGTGTTAGTATACTATATTTCTGACTTACTTTGCTCTGTATAATAGGCTCCAGTTTCATCCACCTCATTAGAACTGATTCAAATGTATTCTTTTTAATGGTTGATGGTTTAATGGTTAATATTCCATTGTGTATATGTACCACAGCTTCCTTATTCATTTGGCTGCTGATGGACATCTAGGTTGCTTCCATGTCCTGGCTATTATAAACAGTGCTGCGATGAACATTGGGGTACACGTGTCTCTTTCAATTTTTGTTTCCTCGGTGTGTATGCCCAGTAATGGGATTGCTGGGTCATATGGCAGTTCTGTTTCCAGTTTTTTAAGGAATCTCCACACTGTTCTCTATAGTGGCTGTACTAGTTTGCATTCCCATCAACAGTGTAATAGGGTTCCCTTTTCTCCACACCCTCTCCAGCATTTATTGTTTGTAGACTTTTTGATAGCCGCCATTCTGACTGGCATGAAATGGTATCTCATTGTGGTTTTGATTTGCATTTCTCTGATAATAAGCGATGTTGAGCATCTTTTCATGTGTTTGTTAGCCATCTGTATGTCTTCTTTGGAGAAGTGTCTGTTTAGTTCTTTGGCCCATTTTTTGATTGGGTCGTTTATTTTTCTGGTATTGAGCTGCAGGTGTTGCTTGTATATTTTTGAGATTAACTCTTTTTCCGTTGCTTCGTTTGCTATTATTTTCTCCCATTCTGAAGGCTGTCTTTTCACCTTGCTTATAGTTTCCTTTGTTGTGCAAAAGCTTTTAATTTTAATTAGGTCCCATTTGTTTATTTTTGCTTTTATTTCCAATATTCTGGGAGGTGGGTCATAGAGGATCCTGCTGTGATTTATGTCGGAGAGTGTTTTCCCATGTTTTTCTCTAGGAGTTTTATAGTTTCTGGTCTAACGTTTAGATCTTTAATCCATTTTGAGTTTATTTTTGTGTATGGTGTTAGAAAGTGTTCTAGTTTCATTTTTTACAAGTGGTTGACCAGTTTTCCCAGCACCACTTGTTAAAGAGATTGCCTTTTCTCCATTGTATATTCTTGCCTCCTTTGTTGAAGATAAGGTGTCCATAGGTGCATGGATTTATCTCTGGGCTTTCTATTTTGTTCCATTGATCTATATTTCTATCTTTGTGCCAGTAGCATACTGTCTTGATGACTGTGGCTTTGTAGTAGAGCCTGAAGTCAGGCAGGTTGATTCCTCCAGTTCCATTCTTCTTTCTCAAGATTGCTCTGGCTATTTGAGGTTTTTTATATTTCCATACAAATTGTGAAATTATTTGTTCTAGTTCTGTGAAAAATACCTTTGGTAGCTTGATAGGGATTGCATTGACTCTATAGATTGCTTTATTTAGTATAGCCATTTTCACTATATTGATTCTTCCAATCCACAAACATGGTATATTTCTCCATCTATTTGTGTCCTCTGATTTCTTTCACCAGTGTTTTATCGTTTTCTATATATAGGTCTTTTGTTTCTTTAGGTATATATATTCCTAAGTATTTTATTTTTTTCATTGCAATGGTGAATGGAATTGTTTCCTTAATTTCTCTGTTTTCTCATTGTTAGTGTGTAGGAATGCAAGGGATTTCTGTGTGTTAATTTTATATCCTGCAACTTTACTATATTCATTGATTAGCTCTAGTAATTTTCTGGTGGAGTCTTTAGGGTTTTCTATGTAGAGGATCATGTCATCTGCAATCAGTGAGAGTTTTACTTCTTCTTTTCCAATCTTGATTCCTTTTATTTCTTTTTCTGCTCTGATTGCTGTGGCCAAAACTTCCAAAACTATGTTGAATAGTAGTGGTGAGAGTGGTTCTTTGAGAAGATAAATAAAATTGACAAACCATTAGCCAGACTCATCAAGAAACAAAGGGAGAAGATTCAAATCAACAAAATTAGAAATGAAAATGGAGAGATCACAGCAGACAACACGAAATACGAAGGATCATAAGAGACTACTATCAGCAACTATATGCCAATAAAATGGACAACTTGGAAGAAATGGACAAATTCTTAGAAAAGTACAACTTTTTCTTTTTCTTTTTAAGTTCTTTTGATCAATTTGTGGGGGAGAAAGTGGTCTCCCCATCCTATTCCTCCACCATCTTAGGACCGCTCCCCTCCCCCAGTTGATTTCTTAAAGTATGCTCTGAGTAAACCAAGAGAACAAGAAATAGAGGTAAGAAGTTTACAAAAAAACAAAAACAAAAAAAAGGTAAGAATTCCACTCTCTGTTTAAGGGATGTAAAATAAATCTTGCTAGATACATAGTTAAATGTCAAGAAGCTAATATCTAATATGTCTATTAATAAGATGGCTTTTGATTTTTTCCTAATTTTTTTTCAATAAAGGAGCTTTGATTTCTTGTTATATAAATAATACAAGCACATTATAAAATTGCAAATAGTATGTATACATATTAGGAAGAAAGTATGATTTATGTGATATCTCATATTTGCACTGAGTTAATTAGCATTATTTTTTGTTGCCCATATTTTATAAATTGCAATTGATTGTGTGCTCTAAATGTTTCCTTTTAGGAGATAATGTGAAGTTGATGAACACATAGCATATATATATGTGAAATTAATATTTCAGAAATGACTCAGTATGCAAATTCTATAGATTATAATTTAATCTTTAGAACTCTAAACCAAATCTTCACTGGACACAATAAATTGAGGTGCCTATTTCATCTTGGGTTATACAAAATAGTTTGTTGTTGACAAGCAATAAAAAGGTGTGGGGGAGAAAAATTTTTTCTCTACCCTTCTAGGTTTTTTGCTGAGACCTCCCCCCACCACCCCAGTAATTAAAGACAGATTAATTAAAAGGAGAAAAACAGAAGTTTAATAACATTTATACCCTGGGAAACTGAGCAACTCTGAAACATCCCATGCCATCAGCTTAAATGCCATCCCTAGCTGAAAGACCAAGGAAACACAGGGTGAGAGAGAGTCAGGACTTGACTGAGCATACACACAGGTTTTTCAGGAAGAGCACAGTAAAGCAGGATATGATTGTTATGTAGGTTTAAGTCCAGGCCTTCTCCATCCAAAAGAGTATCCACAGATTTAGTTCATCTCTTTTTGGTACACAGAGGGAGACACCCTTAGAAATGGAGATTTCTCTTATAAATGCAAATTGCTCTTACAAAAGAGTAATTTCTACTTGATTTTCAGAGCTTCTCTTCTGTACTTTTTTTTTTTTTTAAGTAATCGACACCTGCAAGCATGCTAGGTTACTTCAGTCCTTTGTGTCTGACTCTTTGCGACTCTATAGACTGTAACCTACCAGGCTTCTCTGTCTAGTGACTTAAACCCAATAATAGCATAAATAACTCTTAAGCCAAAGAAGCATATTTTGGGGTGACAAAGTTTGCTCCCCTCCAAGGCTAATTTATGAAAAAGTATTAACTGGAAGAACAGTTAGGGCATAAGGGTGACAGCTAGAAAAGTTATGACCAACCTAGACAGCGTATTAAATAGCAGAGACATTACTTTGCCAACAAAGATCCATCTAGTCAAAGCTATGGTTTCTCCAGTAGTCATGTATGGATGTGAGAGTTGGACTATAAAGAAATTTGAGTACCGAAGAACTGATGTTTCTGAACAGTGGTATTGGAGAAGACTCTTGAGAGTACCTTGAACAGCAAGCAGATCCAACCAGCCCATCCTAAAGGAAATCAGTCCTGAATATTCATTGGAAGTACTGAGGCTGAAGCTGAACTTCAATACTTCGGCCACCTGATGTGAAGAGCTGACTCATTTGAAAAGATCTTGAAGCTGGGAAAGATTGAAGGCAGTAGGAGAAGGAGATGACAGAGGATAAGATGGTTGGATGGCATCACCGACTCAATGAACATGAGTTTGAGTAAATTCAGGGTGTTGGTGATGGACAGGGAAGCCTGGCATGCTGCAGTCTATGTGATCGCAAAAAGTTGGACATGACTGAGTGTCTTGCAAAACCTATATGCAGGTCAGGAAGCAACAGTTAAAACTGGACATGGAACAACAGATTGGTTCCAAATAGGAAAAGGAGTACGTCAAGGCTGAATATTGTCACCCTGCTTATTTAGCTTATATGCAGAGTACATCATGAGAAATGCTGGGCTGGAGGAAGCACAAGCTGGAATCAGGATTGCCGGGAGAAATATCATTAACCTCAGATATGCAGATGACACCACCCTTATGGCAGGAAGTGAAGGAGAACTAAAAAGCCTCTTGATAAAAGTGAGAGATGAGAGTGAAAAAGTTGGCTTAAAGCTCAACATTCAGAAAACTAAGATCATGACATCCGGTCCCATCACTTCATGGCAAATAGATGAGGAAACAGTGGAAACAGTGGCTGACTTTATTTTTCTGGGCTCCAAAATCACTGCAAATGGTGATTGCAGCCATGAAATTAAAAGGCGCTTACTCCTTGGAAGGAAAGTTATGACCAACCTAGATAGCATATTAAAAGGCGGCGACATTACTTTGCCAACAAAGGTCTGTCTAGTCAAGGCTATGGTTTTTCCAGTGGTCATGTATGGATGTGAGAGTTGGACTGTAAAGAAAGCTGAGCGCAAAAGAATTGATGTTTTTAAACTGTGATGTTGGAGAAGACTGTTTGAGAGTCCCTTGGACTGCAAGGAGATCCAATCAGTCCATCCTAAAGGAGGTCATTCCTGAGTGTTCATTGGAAGGACTGATGCTGAAGCTGAAACTCCAATACTTTGGCCACCTGCTGCGAAGAGCTGACTCATTTGAAAAGACCCTGATGCTGGGAAAGATTGAGGGCAGGAGGAGAAGGGGACGACAGAGGATGAGATGGTTGGACGGTATCTCCGACTCAATGGACATGGGTTTGGGTGGACTCCGGGAGCCGGTAATGGACAGGGAGTCCTGGCATACTGCGGTTCATGGGGTCGCAAAGAGTCGGACATGACTGAGCGACTGAACTGAACCGAAGGGTGACAGGGTAGAGATGCTAACTTGACAGAAAACTGAAAGGATCAGGTTGGGAGTAAGCAGAAACAATGGAGGCTCTAGCAAGTGAAAAAAAAAGGGGGGGGAGGTAAGACTCACAGAAAAAGTATCACTGCCTGAAAGTCTTGTCAAGGGGCAGCAGGGAGGGAATAATTTCCAAACATTCATGCTCAGACTTGCATCAATTGCCAGAGATTCAGATTCCTGAGAGAGCACTTCTGATTAATCTTCCATGATAGAAGACTGCCTGTGGAATTGCCAACCTAGAGTCTACATATAGTCAGGAAGAATTATTTTCCCACTAGGAAATGAGGTATAATCAGGAAGGATTAAGGATTCTGTGCAACTAAAAAATGTCAAATTACCTTCACAGTGCTTAATAAACATCTGTTCCCTGTATCTCTTTTTGTAAACTCTTAAGAAATCATTTATTTAATAATTTTAATAACATTGAATTTTAACATAAATGACATTCAAGAAAATTTTATAAAATAAATAACCCCTAGGTACTGCTGACCTGAAACTAATAGACTACCAGATATTTCTCCAGCAAAAACAGGCTTACTCAGGATCATCAAAGAACTGCAATTTGGGGTCTGCCACCATGGTGAGTTACTTGCAAGTCCTGGTACAGCAACAGAAGGTCAGTACTTGGATTGGAAGGAACAGGAAGGTGGGAGGGCTACCATCAACAAGGTGTCTGGTTTGTCATGGGCTGAGTCCTTGCCAGAGAAGAGTCTTCGTCCTACCTAGTTTTGCAATTATCTCAGAGTGTAGGAGTGCCCCCTTCTGGTCTCCTATCCTATTTGAAGTTTTTGTTTATTTTTAAAGGTACAACATATACCTACAATTTCATGAAACTCAAAGTCTAAAGATGTAAAGACTGATTTTATCTTATAAAAGGGGCTAGCTCAAAGTTTCTCCATTCTCAGCTACCCTATTTCTACTTTCTTGGTTAGTTATACTCCACGTGATTCTGTTACCAGCTGCTTACTATTCATTAACCCTCTTATCAGTTTTGAGCCTTTTCCTTTCTATATTTCATTTGGAGGTTGTTTTTTTTGTTTGTTTGTTTGTTTGTTTTTTCCCAGTAAGGGCCATATATCACTGATTGTTCTTGAGCTTTCCGTTTGTGTCTCCTAATGTTCAAGACAAAAAAAGACCTGAATAAAAATAGTAATAACAACAAAAACTGGTTTGGAAAATAACTGAAGAATATCTTTGACAAGTTTCCAAAACAAACAAGAATCCTACTTAAAAAAAAAAAAGTTCTACTGTAAATTAAAAAAACTTCTATTGTACAATTTCAATATGCCTGGGTTATGACTCATTTTCTCTCTAAAGCCTTTACTCTCATTGCTTTTCTGAAAGATAGAGCCTGCCATAGAAAAGTCCCCTGCCCATCAAAATGTTTATTCCAAATAAGTTCCTCTCTCCAAAAAAAAAGAGAAATGTACTTTCCCTTTGTTCCACAAAATGCCTATATTTTTTCCAAAGCATTTCTTTCCTTGAGCTTTCAGGCACGTATTATACCAGTGCTTAGCAAACACTTATATACAAAAATCTTGTCGCTATTCTTTGGATTTTCATCTACTTTAGATTCTCCAAAATTGTGCCATCAGCAACAGCCTGGGGATTCACAACTTAGTGACTTCACACGCTTTCTCTTGCAAATTCTCTCAGAATTTCTTGGTGGAATCTTTCACTCGATGATGGAATTGCAAAATGTTGTCAAATGTTTATTTCTCTCTTCTGATTCAGGCAGAGACGGATATTGCCCACATTACGGCTGGCCTCATAAGCAGCTAGCAAAAATCTTAGCTCATGTGGACGTACCTTTTTAGGAAAAGTAAACAATTTATAGGGAAGAAATGATATGGTAGATGTTTAATATTAGTGCTACTATCAGTGGAGAACAGGGATTTGGAAATGAGTCCTAGACAGTATTATTACATCTGTTAAACCTCCTAAGGTTTAAACCCGCACAGATACACAAACACACACACACACATTGTCAACTCTATTACGAATAGACCGAGGAGTCAAACATATGGAGATCAAAATAACACTTGTATTATTTATAAATTTGAGTTGGAGAACAGTATTTTACACTAGCCCCCAAATAGACTTAACATGCTCTCTATAAAGCTAGACATTAGGACATCATATCCAAGAGTGTTCAAAAGAAAGACAGATGAAACATATTTGCAAAGCTACTCAGTGCTTCATACACATGAGCCCTGATGTTCTGACCTTCTTACTGAGCACTGCCTGTGGTTCAGCAGCCTGAGATTGCTGCAGAACTCAGGCCCCAACCGAAACCTACTAAATCATGAGCCTGCAAGTTAGCAAGATTTCTGGGGAATATGAATACACATTAAAGCTTGAGAACTGCTGCTCTAGACCGTGAGCACAGGGCTTCTAGTGTTTCTCATATTTCTCTAGTGTTCTCCTTTCAAGGTTCTGCATCCATAGGATGGATCTTGGGAGTCTACATTTTTAAAACTCACCCCATATAATTTTATTATCTTGGAGGTTTGGGAAAATATAAATCAGTGTTTCTGAAATGGTAATGGAATGTCTACCACCTCAAGGTTTGGTTAAAAAATAGGTTCTGATTCTGTGGGTTTAGGCTGAGGCTCAAGATTCTGGTTTTTGAGAAGATCCCAGGTGATGCTGCTGCTCCTGGTGGTCCACAAACCACAAGTTACATGGGAAAGCTCTAGAATTTCCTCCCTAACAGAAGGAGCCCAGCAAACCATTTTTACTCACAAAAATTGCCTGTGGGAAGGCAGAGCTCAAGTGAGCCGGGAGGAGGTGGAGCCACACAAACTGAGCAAAATAGCACCTATTATATAAGTGCCTCAGCCTCCCTTGTAGACATGTAGATTAGGAGGACTTGGGAGATGGCAGAAGGTGACTTCCTGGCACTGTTACCACTGGAGGGGTAGAAGAGTCATTTCACTTTGGAAATATGAAGCCTAGGACAACAAGCTTCTCTCATTCCATGGGCCAACACACCATGGACCAGTCCCCCTGATCTCTCAGGGGAGGAGGCTGTCAGGGAGAAGGAAATTCCCCCTTACCCTTTTCTAAGTTCCTATGGCTAGACTAAGAAAACTGACCTAAGGCAAATTAACAGGGGAAAAAAAAAAAAAAAAACACACAAATTTTAATTCATGCACATGGAAATCCCACAGAAATTATACCTGAAGAACTGGCCAAAGATGCAACTTTTATACGCTTTAAATAAAGAAACAATAAATTTGTGAGGAACTGACATGACAAAAGAAGCTTATGTTTTGGGTGCCTAGTAAGTGAAGGAAACAGAGTTTGGCCATGGGGTAGGCAATTAAGGAAGTAGCAAGGTTTGTTTAGATAGACTTCTAGCTCTAACTTCCCTGTCTTTAGGGATAAGGGTGTCCTTCTACCATTATATGCATAAGAAATTTATTTCCTGCTTGCAGGGAAATGGAGAGTTAGCATGTCCCTCTTGCACTGGCTGTTTCTTAAGCAACTTTAATTCAAAATAGTTAACATGGCATTGAGCCACATCTGGAGGCGGCCTATCCAGGGCACCAACAAGGCCACTAATGAGCCCTGTAGCCCTGCTGCTATCCTGCAACTGCCACTCCACTCCCAGCGCCTGCTCTTCTATGGTTCGAGTATTGCTGTTGAGCACTTGGTTTTACCTAAACACGGCACTGGAATGGACCAGAAAAGTACATGGGTTAAATCAACTCAACTGTGCCTGAGGGTAAGAGCCTACTCCCCACTCTATTTCATATCTTACATTATACTCAGTGAATTTTCAAACACAGCTTCGGCTAAGGTAATTTATCAAGTCCATATGTTATCATCGGGTCACCGTGTGTGCTTGTTCAATTGTGTCCAACTCTCTGTGACTCCAGAGAAGGATGCTGGGCTTCCCTGTCCATGGAATTTTCCAGGCAAGAATACTGGAGCGGGTTGCCATTTCCTCCTCCAGGGGATCTTCCTGACCCAGGGATTGAACCAGCATCTCCGCGTCTCCTGCATTGGCAAGCAGATTATTTACACTGAGACACCTGCGAAACCCATATATTATCATAAAGATACACGGAGGGACTTGCATGGTGGTACAGTGTTTAAGAATCAGCCTTGCAATTCAGGGGACTCTGGTTTGATCCCTGGTGGGGAACTAAGATCCCACATGCCTTGGAGCACTAAGCATATACGCTGCAACTACTGAGCCTGGGGACCCCAGCTAGAGAGTCTGTGTGCCACAAGTAAGACCTACTGCAGTCAAATAACGAAATAAATATTTTTTTAAAGATACAATGATAAGGATTTTTGAGAAGTAAAACAACAAAAGTGAAATTCCCAGATCTCAATGCCACTACATTTTAATTTTCAGGAAGAAACTGAAATTTGAACATTATCTTGCCTTGCCCTCATAAACTAGAGATCAAGGTTATATCAAGATCAGAATTATAAAGTTAATGTTCAAACCAAAATCACATCCCCCTAAATCCTTGAGCTCCACTCGACACTCACTAAATCAGAATGTCTGGGGACAAAGCTAGAAAATTAGCATTTTGAACAATTCCTGGGTGACACTGATACTCTTGGTCTAGGAATCACATTCAAAGAAACATTGCATTAGAGGAGGCCAACATGGTTTTTACTGCTCAAAAAACCTAAGAACATTTTTTTTTTTTTAATGGAAACTGGGCCTTTATAGACGCAAGTGTTTTCTAGTATTAAGAGCCTTTCTTTTGTTGGTGATTTGATTTCTTTCTCAGCCGTACCGCTTAGGTCAAAATCAGCAGCAAAACCTTGTTTCTGGCACACAGGCCTGTGCCAATTGACAAATAAATCTGTCACCAGTGAACAATGGATGGCTTCCACCTCTGAAACTGGAAAAACCTGACATAAATCTAATAAGTTAAGCTTGTTAGTTTGTTTTCCGAAGTGGATGTTTGGGCCCATTTCAAAAGGTTTTCTAGCTCATGTACCTTGTTTGGGGGTTTATTAAGGCTAACAAATCAAACCCTCTCTTCAGATATGATTTAAGATCAAAGGGGAAAATAGATTTAATATTGACAAAGTTGAAATAGAAAATGCAACTGGGACCTATAGGAGAATAGGACTTCTAACATACAAGTCTTCCCAAATCTACTGAAAGGAGAATCTGCTTTGTATCTGTTGAGCTCAAAGAGCAAGGCAAAATACCACATTCCTACCTTGTCTCCTAGATGTCCCTGGACCACTGCCCTAGGCTCACGCTTACAGGATGGGAGCAGGAGAAGAAAGCCACTGGCCAGTGCATACCTAAGACCCAGGAGAGAACTGTCCTTCCTCACAGGATCATCGATCAATTTAGCAAGAAGAACGAGAAAGAAAACTGAGCAGAAGACTGAGAGAAGTGGTCAGGTTATCTTCCCAATAGTCCCTTTCCTATACAGCACAATGAATACTTCTTTATGAAAATGGGAGAAAAAAGTAGAAGAATCCTAACACTTTTTATGTGCAAAGAGTAAGTTGGAAGAATGTGGGCATATAAACAAGAGCAACATTTAGTGCCATTGGTTGAAGTCAATTTTTGTGACATATTTTGCTTATTGTTTTAACACTAAAGAAAGACATAAGATTTACTTATCTGCATTTTAAAAAAATAATCATTCATAGCATAATGATAAACAATATTTTATCTGTATCTCCCAAACACTCAGTTTGTAGTAGGAGTCTCCCTCTCTCTTAGCAGTCCCACATGGTAAGGTGGATGCAGCCATCCTTGAACCAAATGTGACTCATCCACTCTTCACTTCTGGATATAACTGGCTTATAACTGGGTTGTCATCTTGTTCAAGCTGGTTCAAGCTTGATCCCTGAATTAATTTTGAAATTAAAACTTAACAGTGCCAGCCTTAATCTGGTTTCTTCTTGAATGAGAGGTGCTAGTTGCATATCACAACCAAGAAAACTGATCTGCAGTATAAAAGAGAACAAACTAGAAATACAAAGATGAGCAGAGGTGACAGAAGCAGAAGACATTCCATATCCTTCCTAATTTTTTTGAGACCAGGGCAGATCCTTACTCTCGTGTTTCATGAGACACCTCTAAGTTCTGTTTTAAACAAGCAGGGTACAATTACTTGAAATAATAAGATGCCCAACTAATGTACCTACTTTCTCATATTTCCTCCTTCACTCCATCCTAAGGTTCCCTAGCCATGTACACATGGTCCACTTGATATCCAGGTGTGATTATGACTCTCTCAGTCAATGTCCTTTACTTTCTCCTGGTCTGTGACTTGTTCTCTTTTCAAAGCAAGGCAAAGGCTATGATAATGTATTTATTTATTAAAGGATTTATTTTTCCCATCATTATCCTTCTTAACATAAGGAATAATGCAGATTGGACAAAAGCATGCAATATTTTATTCTGTTTAACTCAGACAGCTCCTAATGATCACATACCACATGACACATAGACTTTGTGCTAGAAAACAAAGAGACAAAGAGGAACTACCTAAAATTCATGCTCTCAAGGAAATTGTAAGCATGAGTGGAATAGAGTGAGCAAGCTAACATGCTTTCCACAGTAAAAGTTCATCAATTTCTAACAAGGTGCTATCATAAGGAGAAGAGGGAATGCTAAGTCTTATTTTGAGAATTTGAGGAAGTCAAATTTCCAGAAGAAGTTAAATCTAAACTGGGGCTTGAAGGAGAGGTAACTGCATAAACACAGGTAAACATTACAAAAAGTACATACTCATTAAAGAAATGCTGGCTGCACTTAAGGCTGAAGAGTCGCACTTAAGCCAACTTGTCAAGGTCCCAGCTAAGGGAAGGGTTCAGAATCCCTGAGACAAGGAGGAGAAACAAAGGCTTTTAAAGAAAAATAACCTATGTTTTAGAAAAACAGCTCTCAGAAGAATGTGCAGGGTGATTATGTAGGTGTGATATTCAAAGCAGAGAATTGATTTAAAAGGCTACTGCAGTTGTCTTAGTGAGAGTGTATACATTTCACCAAAGTTTAGAGGGATGAACATAGAGGAGATGGAATCCAGAGATATTTTGGAAGTAGAATGTGAGATTTAACTATAAGACTCACCAACCAGAGAGAGATTGGTCTTTAGAATGTGAGGACTCAAAAATACACTGTGGTCTAATCAAAACAAGCAAGAACATATTCCTCCCCATGAAGGCAAAACATTACTAAGTCTTCCATTCTTAGCAAAAAACAAACAAACAAACAAAAAAATGGTGGTGGACTGACATAAATGTAGACAGAGATAAAGAGACAGAGAATGATATACCTACAAATGTGGATATAAGTACAGACATAGAAAATGATAAGATAAGCCTGATACTGCATAACTGTTCTTATAAAGCACCAACTATTTCTGTAAAAGGCTTAGGAACCAACATTTTTCACCAACTACAGAAACCTCTATCTAAACCTCAGCAATTCACTCCTACAACCAGAATTATATGTACCTGCTTAGAAACCTAGCTATAAAATAAGGTGGTAAGTCAAGTAAGAAAAAATATATGCATACATATATGACAAATATCTTGTCAGCAATGTAACAGAAGTACAAGCTTGAATGCTTGGCTGTTGGATATAACCCTACCTAAATAAAAAGAAGGAAGCTTTGACTTCTCTTGTGAGCAGTTTAATAGGCATACATTGGTTCTAGCTATCTGTGATCACCAAAATGCTATTTCTGAAATTTCCATGAAAATAAGTTATATCTTTGCTCAATACAAAGTGAAAAATATAGACAAATACATGGAAAATATGTTGTAAAATAAATACAATGTTCATCAGAGCAAATTTACAGACCACTGTTAATCTGTGGAATTTCTGCTGATTTCCCCTTCATTAAAATTAATGGAGCAAACTCTTCTGCATGAGAAACAAATACAAAACAAGCCCTGTTTTCTGACCTTGAATGTGCCAAACAAGTTTGGTAAGTCTCTTAGGAATGTAAGAACAGACCACATATTTTTCTGCTGCTCAAGATTATTTGTGTCAGGTGATCACCTCAAAGTAACATAAAAAGGAAAGATTGCATTTTCTCCTTTCCATCTCATACAGAGATGCTGCTGTTTCTGTTTAGTCACTCAGTGATGTCCAACTCTTTGCAACCTCACGAACTGTAGCCTGCCAGCCTCCTCTGTCCATGGCAAGAATACTGGAGTGGGTTCCCATTTCCTTCTCCAGGGGATCTTTCTGACCCAGGGACTGAACCCATGTTTCCTGCTTGGCAGGCAGATTCTTTACTGCTGAGCCATCAGCAAAGCCCTATACAGAGACAGAAAGGCAAAAAACTCTTATATATCCAATACTAAATAACATGTTTCTTCTTGAGGGTATTTCTAAAAGATAAAAAACTAATTTGTAACTAGTAAGGGTATAACATATAAGTATTACGAAAGGTTACATCGTATTTTGTTATTCAAAAGAACTGAAGATAGAATACTGTGTACTTTAGTTGTTAAAAATGTCTATTGGCATCAGCTATAATTCAGGAATAATGATCCTTTCTAAGGGTTGCTGTGAATATTAGCATGCAAAAGTCCTACTGAAACCATAAAACACTTTGTAGTATAATTCAGAGACTACCTGTCTCATAGAAAAGTAAATGCATGATGCATAGACCACCCAGGACTGTTAGGCCCAGTGATAATTGCATATTCAAACTTCAAGTTTGGAAAATACTTGATGTGAAATATGAGAATATAGAAAAATATTTTCTCATGTGTATAATACTAAAGAACATTTAGGCATTATGAAGAGGGGAATACATAAAGGACAAAGATAATTATGATTCTGGGTTCATGTATAATTTTTAAAAATAATGAATGTAGGAAAGTTAAGAGTTTTATAAATGGAAATGTTCACCTAATACTGAGCTAACACCAAAACTAAGCAATAATGAGACACTATAGTTTGCTAATTAAGTGCAAAATCACTGAAGCTGGTCAATCTCGGTCCAGATTTTCGGTCCCATAGCTTCATGAAGCCCATGATGTTGGACCAATAACATAATTTTGTTGATATATTTAACCCTATTTATTGAATGCCAGTTGTGTGCTAGCCATTGTGCTGGGGTAGAAGACACAGTGAGATATCAAAGAGGTTCCTGCTGCTGAGGTAGAGAGTCAACTGAATAATCAGTTTCACTAAAGCTCAATAAATAACAGTATAAAATAAACAGTGGGTGCTATACAAGGACACCTAACCATTGCTGACAGAATGAAAGTCAGGAAATGTTTCATAGAGCTGAACATATGTGGTGTAGAAGTTAGCTTACTGGAGAAGAGACAGAAAGAACTGATACTAGCTGATGAAACAGCTTTTACAAAAGCCAGGAGGTAAGAGAAGGAGGACATGATAGAGGACTGGAGCGGCAGGAAAGCATCACTTTGGGAGTGCCATCATTATCATTGTAGTATAAATGCTCCCTTTGTCTCTCCCTTCAATCTACAACTAGTAAAACAAAGCTTCCTCTGTCCAAAACAGGAGGCTGCCAGAGACCTCCACGTAGCTATACATCTGAAGGTAGGTGGGTTGCACCGCACAGAGAAGCAAGAACCTGGTGAACAGCAGAGATGGTGCCCACAGTTCCTGACCTGCCACCTACAGCCCCAGAGAACCCATGAGCAGCAGTAGAGACAACATCCATGACTGACACACCTCTGTGGCAGCAGCGCTCACAAACCTGACAACCACGGGTATGACAGAGGCATCCATTTCCCTGGTGTACTCAGAGGCAATGCCAGTGACAGCGTGGCACCAGCAGCAGCAAGGCAGGAGGATCAGTGATGAGGACACCAGCAACACCTCTGGCAGAGATGGTGGAAGGCAGACAGTGCCAATTCTCAAATACAGTCAGTGGCAGCACAGATTAAAAAAACAAACACATAATGTGCTATAAGTGTCACCTACTGAAAAAAATAAGTCCTCTAATTACCAACCTGTTGAACTGTTACAATGAAAATAAACCAGTTTTACCAACAACAAGGTCCTACTGTTAAAAAAAGAAAAAGAAAGAAAGAATTAAAAGTAAAAAAAAAAGTGTTCACTACTTCAAATGTGCTGACAGAGGAATAGCTCACTCATTAACCACCATGAGAAATCACGGTAGTATGGTATTACATGACACAAAAATACCAATTGTCCAGAAACCAAACTTAAAGTCATGGGAGGCTGTGCTCTAACAGAGAATTTGAAATAGCTGTCCTGAAGAAACTCAACAAACTACGAAAAAACTTAGAAAGACAGTTCAATAAGCTCAGGAATAAAATTAATGAACAGAAAGAATACATTACCAAAAAAATTGAAACTCTAAAAAAGATTCAAATAGAAATTCTGAAGCTAAAGAGTTCAATAAATGAAATGAGGAATGAATTTGAAAGCCTTGGATATGAGCAAACCATATGGAAGATGGAATTAGCCATCTCAAGTATAGACATCTAGAAAGGATGCAGGTAGAAGAGGAGAGAGAAATAAATTTATTTTTAAATTAAGATACTCTGCAAGAACTCTCTGACTCCATTAGAAAAGGCAGTATAAGGATAATGAAGAAGGAGAAGAAAGGAAGAAGGGAGCAGAGAGAAGACTTAAAGAAATAATTGCTGAGAAATTTCTGGGATGTAAAGCCAGAAGCTGTATAGGCAAATGAATATAATATGCTTTCAGTGGGAAAAAAAAAAACAAAACACTATTTTATCTATGAGACATTTATATATACCCCACGGGTTTCCCTGGTAGCTCTGCTGGTCAAGAATCCACCTGCAATGCAGGAGACCCTGGTTCAATCCCTGGGTCAGGAAGATTGCCTGGAGAAGGGATAGGCTACTCAATTCAGTATTCATGGGCTTCCCTGGTGACTCAGATGGTAAAGAATCCACCTGCAATGCAGGAGACTTGGGTTTGATTCCTGGGTTGGGAACATCCCCTGCAGGAGGCACGACAACCCACTCCAGTATTCTTGCCTAGAGAATCCCCATGGTCAGAGGAGCCTGGCAGGCTATATCCATGGAATTGCAAAGAATCAGACACAACTGAGTAACTGAGCACAGCATGGCATGGTAACCACAAAGTAAAAATCTAAAGCAGAGACACAAAACATAAAAAAAGAGAGAAAACTGACAAAAACATCACAGAAAGTCAACAAACTAAAATGGCAGACAGAAACACAAAGAAAAGAAATAATGAAGCTATAGATCAACCAGGAAAAAGAAAATAGGTTAAATGGCAGTAGTAAGTCCTCGCCTATCAATGACCACCCTAAATGTAAATGGATGGAATTCATCAGTCAAAAAATGTGAGTGGATTAAAAAGCAAAACTCATCTACATGCTACCCACAGGAGATTCAACCAGCTCTAAAGACAAAGACTCAGAATGAATAGATGGAAAAAAGTATTAATACAAATTTCCAGTTATAAGATAAATAAGCTCTAGGGATGTAAAATGTACATGATAAATATAACTAATACTGTATGTTATAGGGCTTCCCTGGTGGCTCAGAGGTAAAGCCTCTGCCTGCAGTGTGGGAGACCTAGGTTTGATCATTGGGTCAGGAAGATCCCCTGTAGAAGGAAATGGCAACCCACTCCAGTACTCTTGCCTGGAAAATTCCATGGGCTACAATCCATGGGGTCACAAAGAGTCGCACACGACTGAGTGATTTCACTTTCACTTTTCACTGTATGTTATATATGAAAACTATTAATAGTAATCCTAAGAATTCTGATCACCAGGAAAAAAAAATTTTCTATTTCTTTAAATTTGTATCTACAGGAGATGATGGATGTTCACTAAACTCATTATGGTAATCATTTCATGATGTATGTGTCAGTGGAAACAATCAATAAACAATTTGTAATATAAATAGAAAAGAGTTTTATTGAAGACAAACTGAGTACTACAACCCTGGAGAAACAGACTGAAGAAGCACTTGAATTTTGTTCTGCTGAATTACAAAATGAGTGGGGATTTATAAAGGCAAAAACTGAAAAATTATGTAATTTGTCAAGAATTATAACTGGACCTGGCAAGAAGTAAGGGTGCTTATTAAGCAAAGATTGGTTAGGGTTAAAATGATTGCATAGTTACAAGAGGAGACTTTAAGTTGCAGCTAGCAGTTCCTAGCACACATTGTTTTGAGAATAGCTAGTGGTGTCCTTGAGTCTGATACAGTTCAGAAAATTCAAGTTCTCAGCAACATAGTATGTGTCTGAAATCACATTCACAGTGGTTACCCAGCTCCATTTTGGATGGCTGAACCACAGTTATTCCATTTTGATTTTTAAATGTTTTTTTTTTTTCTTTAACAGGTAAAGCAGATGTAAAAATGCATGTTTAATAAATCACAAGCAGACTATTCTGGTTAGCATCAAATTCAAGTTAAATCATGTATAAGCCAGAGTGACTTTCCCATAACTCAATATGTGAAAACTGCTTCCATTATATATATCAAATTATGTTGTACATGTTTAACTTATACAGTGCTGTTTCATATTTTAATATATATAATATAATGATTATATCTTAATAAAATGAGAAAAAAAGAAATTATTTGATCTTCCCATAGAAATCTTTTCTCCCCCTTCCATCTCCTCTGTTAGGTATATAACCCCTATCTCTTATTACTAAACTGACTTCAATTGTGGACTGCCATATGCATATGAATAAATTGTTTCTTCTCCTGTTTAAAAGTGAAGGAATGAGGATAATACTCCAAGAAAATAGCAGTCAGAAAAAAAATTGAGTAGCCACACTCATATCAGACAAAATAGACTTCAAGCCAAAAAAAGGTGACAAGAGTTGAAGACAGACATTATATAATGAAAAAGTAGATAATCCATCAAAAGGCATAACATTTATTAAAATGCTAGCACATAACAAAGGAACACCAAAATATATAAAGCAATTATTAATGAGCCGACAGGATGGAGAAATTATAGCAATACATTAACAGTAGGAGACTTTACCAACTCACTATATCAGTGAATATACCAAGCAGATAGAAAGTCAACAAGGAAACATCAGCTGTAAATAAAACATTAGACTAGATAGATTTAATAGGTATGCACTGAACATTCCACCTCAAAGCAGTAGAATACAGAGTTTTCTCATGTGTTCATGGAACATTCTCAAGGATAGACCATATATTGGGACCAAAAGCAAGACTTGATACATTTAAGAAGACTGAAATCATAACAAGCACCTTTTCTGACCACAATAGTATGAAACTAGAAATAAATCAAAAGAAGAAGCTGGAAAAAGCACAAATATGTGGAGACTAATCATGCTACTGAACAATTATTAAGTCAATGAAAAAAAAATCAAAGGAGTAATAAACAAATATCTGAAGGCAAGTGAAAAATAAAATATGACAAAAATCTATGAGATACAACAAAACAATATTAAGAAAGAAGTTCATAGCAATATAGACCTAGCTCAAGAAACAAGAAAAGTCTCGAATACACAATATAATCTTACACATGAGGAAATAAGAAAAAAAAAAAACAAGGCCAAAATCAGTAAAAGTAAGGAAATAATAATGATGAGAGTGGACATTAGTAAAATAGAAACTAAAAGGACAATAGAAAAGAGTGATGAAACTAAGATTTAAAAAAAAATAGATAAACAAAATTGACAGACTCAGCTAGACTCAGAAAAAAAGAGTGCAGGCTCAAATAAATTAAAACGAAAGAAAGAAAAGAAGACAAGTTACCATGGACATCACAGAAATATAAAGGATTATGAGAGACTATTATGATCAGTTATACACCAACAAATTGGACAAACCAACAAATTGGAAGAAATGGATACATTCTTAGAATACAATCTTTCAAAACTGAATCATGAAGAAATAGAAAATCCAAATAGATCCATCACTAGTAAAAAGATTGAAACAGTAATCAAAAACTTCTCAGAAAACAAAAATCTAGGACCAGATACTACATTGCTATACTGGTGAATTCCACCAAAATTTCAAAGAAGATTTAATATCTATCCTTCTCAAACTCCTTCAAAAGTTGAAAAGGAGGAAATGCTTCATTTCATGAGGCCAACATTTCCCTGATAACAGCCTTGTTGAAATAATAGGCTATACAGGATCTGAATGAAACACATGAAGACAGAAAGCAAACACTGGGATAAAAAGAAAGATTTAAGGATGGATGATTTGATGGGGTAAAAGACTGACCCAGACTTGCCCGTGATGTCCAGGAGGTTCTGGTGGAAGCGTGGGTCAGTGATGGCCTGTTGCGGGGTTGGGGGCACTGAGAGTAGCAGTGTGTGCGTGGGACCTTTTGAAGGAGGTCGCCATTATCTTCATTACCTCCACCATAGTTTGGCCTCAGGTCAAATAACAGGGAGGGAACACAGTCCCGCCCTTCAGTAGAAAATTGGATTAAAGATTTACTGAGCATGGCCCCGCCCATCAGAACAAGAACCGGTTTCCCCCTCAGTCAGTCTCTCCCATCAGGAAGCTTCCATAAGCCTCTTATCCTTCTCCATCAGAGGGCAGACAGACTGAAAACCATAATCACAGAAAACTAACCAAACTGATCACATGGACCACAGCCTTGTCTAACTCAATGAAATCCATGCCATGTAGGGCCACCCAAGACAGTCATGGTGGAGAGTTCTGACAAAATGTGGTCCACTGGAGAAGGGAATGTCAAACCACTTAAGTATTCTTGCCTTGAGAGCCTCATGAACAGTATGAAAAGGCAAAAAGATAGGAAACTGAAAGATGAACTCCCCAGGTCGGTAGGTACCCAATATGCTACTGGAGATCAGTGGAGAAATAACTCCAGAAAGATTGAAGAGACAGAGCCAAAGCAAAAACAACTCCCAGTTCTGGATGGGACTGGTGATAGTAGCAAGGTCCGACGCTGTAAAGAGCAATATTGCATAGGAACCTGGAATGTTAGGTCCATGAATCAAGGCAAATTGGAAGTGGTCAAACAGGAGATGGCAAGAGTAAATGTCAACATTTTAGGAATCAGCAAACTAAATTGGACTGGAATGGATGAATTTAACTCAGGTGAACATTATATCTACTACTGTGGGCAAGAATCACTTACAAGAAATGGAATAGCTGTCATAGTCAACAAAAAAGTCCAAAATGCAGTACTTGGATGCAATCTTAAAAATGACAGAATGATCTCTGTTCATTTCCAAAGAAAACCATTCAATATCACAGTAATCCAAGTCTATGCCCTGACCAGGGATGCTGAAGAAGCTGAAGTGGAATGGCTCTATGAAGACCTACAAGACTTTCTAGAAAAAGACTCCAAAAAAGATGTCCTTTTCACTATAGGGGACTGGAATGCAAAAGTAGGAAGTCAAGAAATACATGGAGTAACAGGCAAATTTGGTCTTGGAGTACAGAATGAAGCAGGGCAAAGGGTAATAGAGTTTTGCCAAAGAACGCACTGGTCATAGCAAACACCCTCTTCCAACAACAAAGGAGAAGACTCTACATATGGACATCACCAGATGGTCAATACCAAAATCAGATTGATTATATTCTTTGCAGCCAAAGATGGAGAAGCTCTATACAGTCAGCAAAAACAAGACTGGGAGCTGACTGTGGCTCAGATCATGACCTTCTTACTACCAAATTCTGACTTAAATTGAAAACAGTAGGGAAAACCACTAGACCATTCACGTATGACCTAAATCAAATCTCTTAGGACTTATACAGTGGAAGTAAGAAATAGATTCAAGAGATAAATCTGATAGACAGAGTGCCTGAAGAACTATGGACAGAGGTTTGTGACATTGTACAGGAGGCAGGGATCAAGACTATCCCCAGGAAAAAGAAATGCAAAAAGTCAAAATGGTTGCCTGAGGAGGCCTTACAAACAGCTATGGAAGGAAGAGAAGTGAAAGGCAAAAAGGAAACATATACCCATTTGAATGCAGAGTTCCAAAGAATAGCAAGGAGAGAGAAGAAAGTCTTCCTCAGTGATCAATGCAAAGAAATAGAGGAAAAAATAGAATGGGAAATTCTAGAGATCTCTTCAAGAAGATTAGAGATACCAAATGAACCTTTCGTGACAAGATGGGCACAATAAAGGACAGAATGGCTTCGACCTAACAAAAGCAGAAGATATTAAGAAGAGATGGCAAGAATACACAGAGAACTATACAAAAAGGATCTTTATGGTGATAATCACAATGGTGTGATCACTCACCTAGAGCCAGACATCCTGGAATGTGAGTCAAGCAGGCCTTAGGAAGCATCACCATGAACCAAGCTAGTGGAGGTGATAGAATTCCAGTTGAGCTATTTCAAATCCTAAAAGATGATGCTGTGAAAGTGCTGCACTCAATATGCCAGCAAATTTGGAAAACTCAGCAGTGGCCACAGGACTGGAAAAGGTCAGTTTTCATTCCAATCCCAAAGAAAGGCAATGACAAAAATGCTCAGAGTACCACACAATTTCACTCATCTCACACACTACCAAAGTAATGCTCAAAATTATCCAAGCCAGGCTTCAACAGTATGTGAACCATGAACTTCCAGATGTTCAAGTTGGACTTAGAAAAGGCAGAGGAACCAGAGATAAAATTGCCAACATCTGTAGGATCATTGAAAAAGCAAGAGAGTTCCAGAAGAACATCTACTTTTGCTTTATTGACTATGCCAAAGCCTTTGACTGTGTGGATCACAATAAACTGTGGAAAATTCTTCAAGATTTGGGAATACCAGACCACCTGACCTGCCTCCTGAGAAATCTGTAATGCAGGTCAGTAAGCAACAGTTAGAACTGGACATGGACTGGTTCCATATCAGGAAAGGAGTACGTCAAGGCCGTATATTGTTACCCTGCTTATTTAACTTATATGCAGTGTACATAATGAGAAATACTGGTCTGGCTGAAGCACAAGCTGGAATCAAGATTCCCGGGAGATATATCAATAACCTCAGATATGCAGATGACACCACCCTTATGGCAGAAAGTGAAGAAGAACTAAAGAGCCTCTTGATGAATGTGAAAGAGGGGCATAAAAAAGTTGGCTTAAAACTCAACATTCAGAAAACTAAGATCATGGCATCTGGTCCCATCACCTCATGGCAAATAGATGAGGAAACAGTGGAAATACTGACAGACATTTTTTTGAGGGGGGCTCCAAAATCACTGCAGATGGTGACTTCAGGCATAAAATTAAAAGATGCTTGCTCCTTGAAAGAAAAGTTATGACCATCTTAGATAGCGCATTAAAAAGCAGAGACATTACTTTGCCAACAAAAGTCCAGATAGTCACATGGTTTTTCCAGTAGTCATGTATGGATGTGAGAGTTGGACCACAAAGAAAGCTGAGCACCAAAGAATTGATGCTTTTGAACTGTGGTGTTGGAGAAGACTCTTGAGTCCCTTGGCTGGCAAGAAGATCAAATCAGTCAATCCTAAAAGAAATCAGTCCTGAGTATTCATTGGAAGGACTGATGCTGACCTAAGCTCCAATACTTTGGCTACCTGATGCGAAGAACTGACTCGTTGGAAAAGACCCTGATGCTGGGAAAGATTGAAGGCAGTAGAAGAAGGTAACGACAGGGGTTGAGCTGGATGGAGGGCTTCACTGACTCAATGGACATGAGTTTGCGTAAACTCTAGCTGGTGATGGCCAGGGAGGCCTGGCATGTTGCAGTTCATAGGGTCCAAAGAGTCGGACATAACTGAGTGACTGAACTGAACTCCTGCATTTAGGCAGGTTTTTCACGACCATCTGAGCTACCAGGGAAGTGCATATATGTATATGTTTGCCCAATCAATTCTGCTGTACAGTAGAAACTAATACAATATTGTAAATCAAGTATACTCCAATAAAAATTAATTTTTCAAGAAAGGTGAGTGTACAGAGTAAAACTGAGAGAAACAATGGATGTAGCAGAAGTTGTCTTCACAGAGTAGTTCCATGAAAACTACATTTTGGTGAAGTTATTTCCAGTAGTTAGAGACTCTGGGTTATAGTCCACAAGAGCAAATAGTTGAAGAAGAACTGATGTAATCATAACAAAATTACTTGTAGTTATTTAATCATCTTCATATCATTTCTCATGCAGACTATTTTCCCCATATAGGTGTTCTGGTTTTGTTTTTGTTTGTTGGTTAGTTTTTAGTTATCATGGTAAGTTCTCAAATTCAGATCTGTAAATAAAAGGAAGAAAGTGCTTAGCCACTTACCCTAACCAAAATAAGCTTTTCCTGTGGTCTATCCAACTTATAGGAGTTCTGTGCAGCAATTTGAGGTCAGAACCCTAATTAAGAAAAAGTATTATCGTTCTTGTGTTATGTCTTTTTTTGAGAATTTTGGGAGGAGGAGACAGATATTCCTGCAGAAAGCATAATCAGGATATGCCTTGGATCTCCTTCCTCATTTCATCATTTTATTTTAAAAGCTTCCCATTTCTAGAATACTAAACAGAGCACAAAAACCAAACATTTGCCAGTTAAGTGTTTTTCAGACAATGAAAGCAGTCAGTGGACCCAGAGAGTGAAGGCATTAGAAATAAGGAAAGATTCTCTTGAATTAGAATTTGAGATCATGCTAACATCTTAGTGGTTCTATATTTTATGCATGTAATATAATATAGCTTTGGTTTGATTTCTCATTGACTCAACCAAATATACCTTATATTGCTATATAGAAGAGGGTTATTTAAAATCCAAAACAAAAATTAGTGTAATATTTTTTCCTTTTCAAGAGAAAAATAAATTGTAAATGCAAATGACTTGACAAATTAGGAGGTTGGGATTAATATATACACAATACTGTATATAAAATAGATAATCAAAAAAGACCTCCTATATAGTACAGGGAACTCTGCTCAGTACTCTGTAATAACCTACGTGGGAAAAAGTATCTGAAAAAGTATAAAAAAAACTGTTATAACTCAGTTATATACATATATATATATATAAACCTGGGGTTATATATATATAAATATGTATATATAACTGCACTTTGTAATGCAACTGAAACTACCACATTATAAATCAACTAAGCTTCAATATAAAATAAGATTTTAAATATACATATATATAATAAAATAGTATAAAGATCATAAAAATCAATATTATCCAATTTACAAAGATTAAATATAATAATTAGAGAAAGCCCTGAGTTAATTAGGGGAAGTTACAAATTAAAGAAAATCTGGAACTTCTGCTAGAAAAGAGCAAAGAGCAAAAGTGACAGTAATATATAAATTCTAGCTAAAATGACTACCCTATAGCTTTGCTCCCCGATGTGTAGTTACATTTTGATGTGGAATATCTCGAAGAGTATACAGGTCAGGAAGTTATCTTATTTCTTCAGTGGAACAACTGAAGAAATATAGGGGAACACAACTATGTGTTGGACTTAAAAGGTCATATTTTTGTTACATATATTTCTCTCTTATAAAGAAATCTTCATCTAATCAGTAAATATTTTAGGTGATATGCACTGTGATAGGTTCTGTTCAAGAAACTGGCCATGGCATTTGAAAACTTAGTATTGGCACAACTCTAATTGCACATCTGTAATTCCAGATGAAATAACCAGTGTATTTGATTATTTGTTTCAGAGAAAAACCAACACTAGTCATGGTACCTAAATTGATCTTAGCCAAGTTGGAGGTGAGGGCTTCCTAGGTGACTCAGTGATGAAATATCCAAGCAGGAGATGCGGGTTTGATTCCAGGGTTGGGAAGATCCCCTGGAGAAAGAAATGGAAACCCACTCCAGTATTCTTGCCTGGGAAATCCCATGGACAGAGGGCCTGGTGGGCTACAGTCCATGGTGTTGCAAAGAGTCAGACACGACTTAGCAATTAAACAACAAGAAATAAGCAGGCTAAGCAAAGCAGACCTACAAAATTTAAAACAAGGCAAAATCCCAAGAGCTGCACCCAGCAGGAATCTGGCCATACAGCAGTGGTTATTGGCATTTAACTAAAAACTGTACCAATCACGATGAATCAAAGTCAGTGGAAAAATGCCAACTTAACTCTCTCCTAAATTTAAAAGGTAATGGCTGTTTATCCTAGAATTAGAGAGGTATCATTAATCATAACATCTTCCATTGCTTTTCTCCCTGAGGATCTTGACACTGAGAAGTCTGGTCACACAAGGGAAACCAGTGCAGTACTTTTGTGTTCTCAGCCCCCCTAGTGGGGCATTGGAAAAACACTTTACTTAAGTAAGCTGCTCACGCAAGGCAGCATCCAGGCCATGAAGATTAGATTGTTGTTAAGTCCCTGTTGCCTGACTAGCTCCATAAGGCCTTACATAAACTCCAGCTGGTGAAGGACAAAGCTGCCAGATTCCTTCTGAAAAGGGCAAAATTGATCAAAATATCTCTCTCCCTATCTGAAATCCCTATGTTAACTATTGGTTAAAAAACAGTGCCCTGATTTTTAAATTACTCTTTTAATTCAGGGGGTAATATCTGGCTCAACTCCAACGTGCTTTTACACTTTGTTAGCAATTTATGTTTCCTGGCCAGCTTCTGAAACAAATCTGCTTCATGTCCCAAGACCATTTCAGGATTGCATGAAACAAAGGCATTTCTATAATCTTTACCAGGTAGAATTCTGCTTTGATTACAATGCATTAGCTTTGGAATATGTTAACTTGGATAAAACTTTGTAGAAAATATTCTTCAAAATAATATAAAGTAAAATAACTTTATATCTTGTTACCCAAAGATAATTAGACATTTCCTTTACAGTTTGGGACTTAAGAGCTGAAATTGAGGACTCAAGATGTATAGGAAATATTCTTTTAAAAAGGCATTAGCTAGCAGGCATGCATATAGACACAAGCACATGTACACCCACTAATTATTCATATTGCTAAGCTTTAAATGGAACATAGATTATATGTAGGGACTTTTATGATAGAATATGAACCTTTGTTAAGTGGCCAATTCAATCTTACTTTATTGAATAAAAGCAAAAAAAAAAGCATAAATCTTTTGTGTACACAAAAAAATACAACCAAGTATGTGATGTTTATTAATCAAATCTGGAGATTCGAGTTTAACACTCAGAAATAGGAAAGGTTAATGAAAACCTTCCTTTATCTGCTCTGAGAGTTCTAGTAAAGTTCAAAGTATATGCCAGATCTAGAGACCTGCTGAGACTCTTAATCGGCATGATTTCAGTTCAATATTCCCTCCAGGAGGCCATCACTCCAGAAGAAATTTAAATAGACTTTCCCTAATATTCAGTCATTCCTTTAAAGTTCAATGTTAGTAGATCCAACTGTATTTTTTTGCCTTGAATTTATGAAACAAGATGAATAAGTAGTGACTTTCTTGGCATTAACTTATGGCCAAAGGTAAGGATCTACCACCTGTTGAACACCTATTTTGTGTCTGAGATTCTGCTAAGTACTCTGTATACATTATCTTATTTATGCTTTACAGCAATCTTACAAGGTACATATTATTCTGCTACTCTATTTTCCTGCTTTACTAACTCAAATATAATACACTGTATGTGGAAAAATCTGCTTAATTATTTTCATAATACATAAAAATTAATCTTGTATTTTTAATATAATTAGCTAAGATTCCAGTTCTGAATACAGCAGGCAGATTTTGGAAACAAGTCAAAACTTAGAGGAGGCAATCAGCAAAGTGCTTTAAGTTTTTGCTTTGCTCTGAGGACAGCAACAGTTGCAGGGTTGGGCAGGGTGGCTAAAATCTCATTAGAAAACTCAGCCATCTCTCTGGGCAAACAAACCTGGGGAAGAAGACTGAAGCACTTAGGGCTGCCAGAGAATGGAGTAGGAGTTGGGGGGATCTCAGAAAGGAACAAGCCAATGAAAGGAAAACATTATATTCTAGGTATAAAACTTGATTCATGTCTTTGGCTGACCCTTCAACTACACATTCAAAGGTCAGAGTGCAGAGAGTCTGAAGTGAAAATTTAATTACCACTCATCCTAGGCTGAGAAAAAATTTACAATTTGTGTCTAACCAAGTTGATTGAATGCTAAGCCAAAAATATCAGTACTCCTCAATAATGTAACAGAATCCAAGGTTTCTACAGCAAAATATTCCCAATGTACAAGATATAGTTCAAAATTACTCAACCTATGAAGAACTACAAAAATTGACCCATTATCAGGAGAAAGCAAATTAAAAGGAACTAATCCCAAAATGATAATAGATATTAAAGTTTTCAGAGAAAAACTTTAGGTTGGCTATTACAATCAGGCTAATTAGGCAAAGGAAACTATACTAATAATGAATGAAAGAGTAAATTTCAGCAGAGAAATAGAAAATATTAAAAAGAACCAAGTGTAAATTTAGAACTGAAAAATCCATTCCTTCTCATCAATAAACAGACAAAACCCAAAACATTGAATGGGTGTAACGGCAGAAAAATGGAATGACATTGACAGAAAAAATACAAATGAACTTGATAATAGATCAGTGGAATTCACCCACTTGAATGAGACAGGAAAAAATTGTAAAGAAAATCGTCAGAGGCTTAGATAACTGTGGAATAAAATCAAAAGACCTAACATCTGTGTAATTGGAACTCTCATAAGAAGAAGAGAAAGAGAAAATGAAAAAGAAAAATATTTGAAGATCTAAAAAAGGATTATTATCCACAATACACAATTCTTATTAATAAAAAAATAAAAAACAATTAAACAATGGGCCAAAGACCTGAACAGATACCTCATCAAAGATGATATATAGATGGCAAATAAGCATATGAAAAGACACCCCACTTAATGTCATCAGGGAAATGCATATTCAATGAGATACCACTACACACCTATCAGAACAGCCAACATCTATAACACTGGTAACACCAAATGCTGACAAGCGTGTGGAACAGCATAAAGTCTCATTCATTTTTGGTAGAAATTCAAAATAGTGAGATACTTTGGAAGATAGTTTGCAATTTCTTACAGATCTAAACACGCTCTTTTATATGAACCAGAATTATGCTCCTTGGTACTTATCCCAAAAAGCTGAAATGTCCATACAAAAATCTGAACACAATGTTCATATCAGCTTTCATAATTGTCAAAACTTGGAAACAACTAACATGTCCTTCGGTAGGTGAGTGGATAAACTGTGGTATATCAAGACAATGGAATATTATTATTTAGTGCCTAAAAGAAATGAGTTGTGAAGTCATGGAAAGACATGGAGGAATCTTATATGCATATTACAAAGTGAAAGAAGCCAATTGGAAAAGGCTACATATAATATGATTCCAATTATATGACATTCTGGAAAACACAAATTATGGGGAGAATTTTAAATATCAATGGTGGTTAGCAGTTAGGATGGTGGAGAGGAGCAATGATGATAGGCAGAGCACAGAGAATATTTAGGGTGGTGAAAATACATTGCATTGTACTATAATGGATCGCTTCCCTGGTGGCTCAGATGGTAAAGTGTCTGCCTGCAATTCGGGAGACCTGGGTTCAATCACTGGGTTGGGAAGATCCCCTGGAGAAGGAAATGGCAACCCAATCAGTACTCTTGTGTGGAAAATCCCATCGACAGAGGAACCTGGTAGGCTACAGCCAATGGGGTCGCAAAAACCTCAGAGTCAGACACGACTGAGCAACTTCACATAATGGATCACAGTAGATACATGTCATTATTCATTTGTTCACATCCATAGACTACAAGACCAAGAGAGAACTTTGTCACCACTGCAATATGCTACAGTAAATGCTAAAGAAAATTAAAAAAAAAAGTGTTTAGTCTGAAAATGATAAAGTCAGAACTAATGAAGGGCATTAGAAAACTTTTATATCTGAGTAAGCAAACTGATAATTTTCTTTTTTATTTACTTAAAGGAAAAGTGTTCAAGTTAAAAAATATTGAGCTATCTGATGGGATTTATAATATACAATTATGTAGTACATATGCTTTTTACAGCATCAGCAATTATGAAGGAAAGTGCTAAATGAATCTTAACAGAACAAGATTTCTTCATTTTTTTTGAAGCAAATATTAATTTAAAAGGTAAATTATTAATCATAGGGGTAAGGCAATTACTTTGAAATTAAAATATCAACTGAATATAGTACAAAAATAAAGTTGAATTTTAAAAATTACTCAGTAGTCCAGAAGAAGGAAAATGGAAAAGCAAAAAACAGAAAGGAGATATTAAATACCCCTTTTACCAGTTGATAATGAATAACAACAACACAGTAAATATTAGCAAGGATACAACAATCTAAACAACATCAAGAAACATTTTGACTTAGTTTATATCCATGGAAGACTATACCAGGTAAGTGAAGAATACAAAAAGAATTTTTTCATAAACATAAGGCATAGTTACCAAAGTAGACAATATGTTGACTATAAAACAGGTCTTAATTTTAATTAATTAAAATGTTTTTAATCACAAGATAATTAAATGAAAAATTAATACTGACATAACTAAGCAAATCAGTATGCAAATATTTAAAAGTCTCAATTATCAATATGTCAACAAAAATATGATTTCTAGTGAAATCATAAAATATTTAGAACTAAAAGTGAAAGCGTTAGTTGCTCAGTCATGTCTGACTCTTTGTGATTCCATGGACTGTAGCCTGCCAGGTTCCTCTGTCCATGGGATTTTCCAGGAAAGAATACTGGAGTGAGTTGCCATTCCCTTCTCTGGGGACCTTCCAGACCCAGGGATTGAACCCAGGTCTTTTTACGTCTCCTGCATTGGCAGGCAGGTTCTTTACCATCTGAGCCATAAAATATAGTACAAATACAACAGTTTAAACATTTTGAGGTAAAACAGTGCTTGAAGATAAAATTATATCTATAGGCATTAAACTTAATGACCTTATATTTCATCTCAACAATAAAATAGAAAAGGAATAAAAAAAATAGTGATAATAATAGAAAGAAGTTGAAGATACGGAGGAAAGGAAATAAGAAATAAAACTGCTGAAATCGATGAAATACAAAACAAAGAGTACAGAGAGATGGTACCTTGAGATTATCTACAAATCAATTAACCCCTAGACTAATCAAGATAAAAATTGAGAGCATGAAGAACCATATTGAATTAGAGACAATAAAATAATAATAAGAGAATATTATGAGCAATTTTCTGCCGAGAAATTTTGCAACCTAAATGAAGAGGAAGAAGTATTGAAACATATAATTTGCTAAGATTAACCTAAGATGAAACAAAAATATAGATAACATTATCTCTATTAAAACACTAAATCCTTCATACAAACACGTCAACCAGAAAAATCCAGATCCACACGGGCTCACTAGGGAATAGTACTAAAATTTAAAGAAACAGCATTAAATCTATAAAATTTCTTCTGAAAATAGAGAAGGTGGAGATACCAATGCATTTATGAAGCCAGTATTACATTTAGTTCAAACACAAGCGTCACAAGAAAAAACAACTTTAAACTAATATAGCCATAAGAATTTTACTCTATTTACCAATACTACCCACAAAAATCTTAACATAATCTAGCAAATCAAATCCAACAACATATAAAAATGGTAATAAATCATGACGAGTGGGATTTTTCTAGGATGAAAGATTGTTTCAATGTCAGACAACCACTCAGTATAATTGATCTTATGTATTAATTTTCTATTGCTCCATAAGCAATTACAACAAATTCAGCACCTTTAAACAACATCCATTATTAGTTCACAGTTCTGTATGTCAGCAGTCTAAGAATGGCCTAGCTGGGTTTTCTTTCCTTTTTCTCTTAGTTTTCAACTTGGAGGTTTCTAATTTGGACAACCAAGTGGACAGCACAGCACAATTCCTATCATGTGATGCTCAGATATTACAGCACGTGGTGCCTGTAATACAGGAGACCAGGGTTTGATTCCTGGGTCGGGAAGACTCCCTGGAGAAGGAAATGGCAACCCACTCCAGTACTCTTGTCTGGAAAATCCCAGGATGGAGTAGCCTGGTAGGCTATAGACCCCGGGGTTGCAAAGAGTCAGACACAACTGAGTGACTTCACTTTCTTTCAATTAAGCCTTCAGTCAATATTCATTGGATAAATGCATAAACAGTGTTACCATAACTAAATTAAAGACTGCAAAAGTTTATTAATATATTATATGTAACAATGACTTCAAGGAGATTTTAACAAATACTGGTGAGGTTGGAAGAGTTTCCAGTTCCCTTTCCCCCCACCTTTTTGGATTATTTCATCTAGAAAAAAATTTAAACACACATTAAAAATAGAGACACTGGTATAATGAACACTCATGTACTTATTAATTGGATAACTGAATTTAGCAAATGTTAGCTGTGTTGCCACATTAACCTCATCACTGTATATATGTATAATTATTACATTTCTTTCAGAAATATTCTAAATATCTAAATATTCTAAACATCATGAGACAATTCACCTATCAATACTTCAAAGTGCACCTCTAGAAGATAGGGGCATTTCTTGTCTTAAGTTACAATCCTAAAAAACATTATCAAATTTAACATATCAAAAATACTTCCTTATGAATAATTTCTTCAATTTTATCTAATATATTTTTATGTATGGCTTGTTCAAATGAGGAACTATCTTATTATGGTTTTGAGTTACATTTCCTTCATGATGATGAGCATCTTTTCTTGTATTTGTTGACCACTTGACTATCTTCACTGGATAAAAATCTATTCAAATAATTTGCCCATTTTTAAATTGGGTTGTATTTTTACTATTTAGTTGTAAAAATTTGGTATATATTCTGGGTACAAATCCTTTATCAGAGATATGATTTGCAAATCTTTCCCCCTCATCCTATGGATTGTCTTTTCACAATATATATTTTGCCATCTTCATTTTATATGGCTTTAAGACACAAAAAATATATGTTTTGGCTAATGCACTGTAAAGATGCTGACTGGTACTATTTTTTGCAATCCCAACTTAACCAGGCATCTCCTGCTAGGGAATAATTTTCTTCAAACATACTCTCAAGTTTTCACATTTATTTCATTAAAGGAAAACGTGAATAACAGTTTAGTTTTCCTTAATTTTGGAGAAGGCAATGGCACCCCACTCCAGTACTCTTGCCTGGAAAATCCCATGGACGGAGGAGCCTGGTAGGCTACAGTCCATGGGGTCGCTAAGAGTCGGACACGACTGAGCGACTTCACTTTCACTTTTCCCTTTCATGCACTGGAGAAAGAAATGGCAACCCACTCCAGTATTCTTGCCTGGAGAATCCTAGGGACGGCGGAGCCTGGTGAGCTGCCATCTACGGGGTCGCACAGAGTCGGACACGACTGAAACGACTTAGCATAGCATAGCATAGCATTTCCTTAATTTATGAAGGTAGCAAGTTTTGACATCTCACCTGAAAACATGCTATCCTTAGTAATCAACCAACCAGAGTTGTAGTCGTCTCTGCCTTAAAGGTTAGATAAAACTGCTGTGAACTCATGAATGATTTATCTCTAATTTCCTATTACTCTCTTCTTTGGAAATTCTTCTGTTCAAATATTCTTTCTTTTTATTTATCTAAGGAATTTTCTATTTCCAATATAATTGACACATAACATTATGGTTGACCCTTGAACCACACAGATTTAGACTGTGCAGGCCCAGTACAATGCAATTTTTTTCTTACAATAAACATAGAGTTGGCCCTTGGTATCCACGGATGTAGAAAACACAGATACTTAAGGCTGACTATGGGATTTGGGCATCCATGGATTTTTGGTATCTGCCACAGTTTCTGTAAATAATCCCCGATAGATACCAGAGGACAAACGTAGTTTCAGATGTACAACATAGTAATTCAATATGTATATACTTCAAAATGATCACCACGGTAATTCCAGTTATCTAATGCTGTATGTGTGTGTGTGATTCGCTCAGTTGTGTCTGATTCTTTGCTATACCATGGACTATAGCCTGCCAGGCTCCTCTGTCTATGGGATTCTCCAGGCAAGAATACTGGAGTGGGGTGCCATTCCCTTCTCCAAGGGAACTTCCCAACCCAGGGATCAAACCCACATCTCCTGCATTGGCAAACAGATTCTTTACCATCTGAGCCACCAGGAAAGCTTTTATCTAATACTGATCACCATATATAATTACATTTTTTTTCCTTGTGATGAGAACGTTTAAGATCTAGCTACTCACCTAACAATGTTCAAAAATAAAATACTGAGCAGAGGATCTGAACATTTTTCCAAGGAAAACATACAGAGGGCAAACAGGTAGATGAAAAGCTGCTCAACGTCACTAATGAAATGAAATGAAAATCAAAACCACAAAGAGATATCACCTCACTCCACTTAGAATGGCTGTTATCAACAAGAAAAGAGATAACAAGTGCTGACCAGACTGTGGGAAAAAACGAGAACCGTGGTGCACTGTAGCTGGGGATGTAAATTGGTGCAGCCACTATGGAAATTAATATGGAGCCTGGCAAGAAATTATAAAAATAAGTACCTACCATAAGATGCAGCAATTCCATTTCTGGGTGCTTATCCAAAGGAAATAAAATCACCACCCCAAAGAGATACCAGCATCCCCATGGTCACTGCAGTATTACTTTACAGGAACCGAGACATGGAATTAATATGTGTCTGTCAACGGATGAACAGCGTTCACAAAAGGAGGAGCACGTTACTGGATGGAGGGGTTTGACCAAAGAAGCCAGTTCCCCCACTGCAGGTTTGGCACCTGGTTTGACTCAGAGAGATGCCCTGAGGCTGTTCTTCAGGCCAAAAGGCTTGAGAAGAGGCTGCAATGGTCTCCTGGGATGAATTCTAAGACACCTTACAACTGCCCCTAGGATAAACTGGCATGTTCTGGACCTTGGCAGAGGTAGGACTAGAGATCCAGGATTCGAAATCAGAAGCCCAACTTGCTGCTCTGGGGCCTCCCTTTCTGGAAAGGCTATATCTAATTGCAGCAATTTGTGGCTGTGCACGAGCAGTTTACTTCCCAGGGCTGGTCTCCCACGGTTCCAGCTGTACATCTTTAGGCAGGAGCTTAATACAAGCCCCCCCCGCTTACTGTGACTGAGTCTGGAATGAGGTACTCCTGGCACCATGGGACTCGGATGTTCCTCATCCCAGGATTCCCCAGCTGGCTCCAATAAAATTTTTTAAATCCCCCAGTTTGAACTTCCTGATGGATGCAGTAGTGCCACATCTGCTATGATCGGAACCACTTGATTCTCAGCGTATCCTAGCCCATTGCCTTCCTGCCCCTCCAATGGGACCAGCACTCACTCCCCTGACACACCCAATGCCTGGGAGCAATAATTAAGTAAATAAATGAATAAGTAAATATTTAAATTCAAAAGGATATTAATTGAGACCTCTTATAGAATGAAACCTAGAAGTCAATTGGTCACACATATGCACAGCTGGAGACTTGTGAAAACAGGTCCAGCTGAAAGATATCTTGGGTCCCCAGTTAGATCCAGTTATTCTGCATCTGTGGATTTAAAATGATCATCATCCAGAGGATGAGGTGGCTGGATGGCATCACTGATGCAATGGATGTGGATGGCCTTGGACAACGGACATGACCTTGGGCAAACTTTGGGAAATGGTGAGGGACAGGGAGGCCTAGCATGCTGCAGTCCATGGGATCACAAAGTGTCAAACACAACTGGATGACTGAACAACAACAACAACATTCACAGTGGAGTATATGTATCGACCTTGCTAAGAAAATCCACAGCTGACTTGCCTGATGCTTCCAGTCATGCATTCAACTCTGGGTCTTGAGATCCTGAAAGATCAATCCTTCAGGTCTTGGGCAAGCCTTAACCAAATACAGTGCCTGGTTTGGGGCCACAGCGAGGCCATTTGCTGGCATGAAGCTATTGCCTACTGAAGTTCCCTGCTTCACCCACTTCTGGATTGCTGATGAGTTGATGGAGTTCTACTCAGAGCCTCAAAATCTGAAATCAAGGTGTTGGCTGGACTGAGTTCTCATTTGGAGGTTCTGGGGAAGAATCTGCTTCCAAGCTCACTAAGGTTGTCCACAGCATTCAGTTCTTTTTAGTTATAGGGCTGAGGTCCTCTTTCCTTGCTGGCTTGCAGCCAGAAGCTGCTCTCAGTCCCCATGTTCCTTACTGCATGCCCCCCACCTTCCCTTACACCAGCACTCAGAATTTCTCTCTTGTCAAACCTCATTCATACTTAGATTTGCTCTGACTTCCTCTGTCTCTGACTTTGAGATCCAGATTTAAGGGGCTCATTTGATCAGGTCTGGCCCACCCAAATAATCTCCCTCTTTTAAGGTCAGCTGATTAGGAGCCTCAGTTACATCTGCAGAAGCCCTTCAATGACAACACCTACAGTAGTGTTTAGTTGAATATTTGGTGGAAGGAGTGTACACACTAAGGGCCAGGAAATGTGGGGGCCATTTTAGAATTCTATCTAACAAATTTTAATAATAGAATAAAGTTATTCTATTTCAGTAGATGCAGAAAAGCATTCCAGCACCAATTCACAATTAAAATACGTTAAAATAAGAATTCAATTTCAATTCAAAATCTACTGACTATTAAATCATCTCAGAACATGAGAGAATAAGAGAAAATATCCTATATGTGATATAGTGCATCTATTAAAAAAAACCAATAGCTAATGCTCTAATTACTGATGAAAAACCAACCATATTCCTTTCTTTGTCTTTGATTTTTGAAAGGAATATATAATGTCACCATTTCTATTAATGTTACACTAGAGGTTCTAATCGGAGAAGGCAATGACACCCCACTCCAGTACTCTCGCCTGGAAAATCCCGTGGACGAAGGAGCCTGGTGGGCTGCCGTCTATGGGGTCGCACAGAGTCGGACACGACTGAAGAGACTTAGCAGCAGCAGCAGCAGAGGTTCTAATGATTGCAGGAAAGGAGAAGAGAAGAAAAAAAGAAGTAAAACACATGTGAACCCATGGCTGATTCATGTCAATGTATGGCAAAAACTATTACAATATTGTAAAGTAATTGGCCCCCAACTAAAATAAATAAATTTATTAAAAAAAAAAAAAAAAGAAAAAGGAACTTACCAGTTTTTAGAAGTATAACTTAGCAAGGTCACAAATGACAAATGCAATACATACAAAACTTATTCTTATAAATAGTAGCAAATAATTGGTAAATGTAGTTTTAAGAGAGCCAATTTATAACAGCATGAAAGAAACATAAAATATCAGTTCAGTTCAGTTCAGTCGCTCAGTCATGTCCAACTCTTTGCGACCCCATGGACCGAAGCACTCCAGGCCTCCCTGACCATCACCAACTCCCGGAGTTTACCCAAACTCATGAGTTTACCCAACTCATGAGTTGGTGATGCCATCCCACCATCTAATCCTCTGTCATCCCCTTCTCCTTCTAACTGCACATATTAGATCTCTAGAAAATCAGGAAAAACAATATTCTTATCCTCGGGATCTCAGGAGTATAAGAGTATCACATCTCTGAAAATATATTTTGTTTCATCTGGAACAGCATTTATTAGTTCATTTTTCCAGATACCAATCAATGCTGATATCTTGTTGGAGACTATTTTCCTAGTGTCTTAGAGGAAGCCATGCACCTGTTGTAGTTTTTTTACATTTTTGCCTTCATTTACTCTTTTTAAGCATTTTCAGTATAGTACAAACATGAAAAAATGTATAAATCAGTAAGAATGAGTAAACTAGTAATAAGAAAATTCAGAGGGACAGGGGACAAATTTAGATCTAGACAGACCATGACTCATTCCCAACTTTTCTATGCACAAATTGAACTCTGCTGACACTAATCTCTGGGCACCAGGAGAGGGCACTAGGCCATGACAAAACTTAACTTCATGAAACTTTATAGACCAGAATTATGCAGCCTGAATTACTATGCTTAAGCAGATGAAAGATAATGCTTGAGTCCACTGATAGCAGACATTTACCCTCCAACACAGCCATCCATGAATTCTACGAGGTAAGAATGGTAATAGGCTGATAGAACTTAACCCTGACTTCTGAACATCTTATACAGTGGTGTGTTGTGATGAACTATCAACAGCTAATCCTTGTAGAAATAGTTGTTTTCTCTGATATTGCCTTAAGTATTTTTCATGACATGACAAGGAGAGCCATGGGGGAAAATCAGTCTAAAAGCTACAAAAAATTAATGTCTTTCTTGATGATGTCAGTCCTGCCAAGGCATGTGTGTGTGTGTGTGTGTGTGTGTGTGTGTGTATGTGTGTGTGTGTGTGTGTGTTCATTCAGTATCCTGACAGCTGGGAATCTATTTCCTCCCTAGCATGTATATTAAAGTTGACATGACCTTCAAGGTAGGAATTTTTCTAATATACTTGTGGCCTTTGAATTGCTCTCAAGATTAAAAAATTAGAGAAAGACCTGACCCTAAACTTGCACTTCAAGTTGTTTTCGGTATTTTTTGTTATTGTTTGTTTGCTTTTCACTTACAGAATCGATGTTCTTTATGATTAAACAAATAGTTTGTATTTTGGAAATAATTAAAATCATGGCAAAATCACCATTCACCACACAGAAAAAATTCCAGGGATGCCACATTTTGAATATTGAAACATAACAGAATGCCTTTAAAGATTGGGCTAATGTACATAAAGATACAAATTAATACTGCACATGGCAAGATTATCCTAAATTGAGGATAGGAAGAATAAGTTAATTAAACTTTATTAAGCCTCTACTGAGTTCCAGGAATTGTGATAAAATTTCCCATTATATTTTAATAAGGTGTTTTATCTGCAATTGCAACACGTTTATAAATGTGGTAAATGTAGGTTATTAACAAATCTAAACGTTTTGTTCAATGTAGTGGATTTCTTGTACACCCAGTTATGCCCCAACATCTTTAGGGGAAAGACTCTGATATGTATTGTGAAAAGTAAGTAATTATCAAAAGAAAAAATATAGGACAACCTTCTGGGTAGAAGGGGGTTTTGAGACTTTGGGAGAAGGAGAGAAGACTTAAATCTCTTTTTTTAATTTGGTAAATAATGCATCTTTTTCAACAAATATTTACTGACCAGTTACTCTGCACTCAGCTCCATTTTAGGGCTGCAGGTATAGCAGTGAATAAGACAATGTATAGGATTTCAGTTGGTCCTAATCTCTGAAGAAGAACATGGAAGGATCTGGAGTAGAAAACCTAACTGAAGCTAAAAAACAAGTGCTCGTTTAGCTAAAATACAACCTGTCACATATATCAGGAATCTGCCATTAATACTGCAATAATTTCATTGACCAACAAGAATAAGAGAAGAGATGGGATTAACTTGTGCAGAAAGAAAAATTCCTAGACACAAATTCTCATATGGACTGAGTTCTATGCCTTTGAATAAGTCACTTCATTTTGCTAAACTTCTTTTTCATGTGTAATGTGGGAAAAATAATATTAACTCATTTACCTCCCTAATAAGAGCACCTTGAGACTTAGTATATAGTTCTGGATTCAGTGGAATAAAATAAAAATAATGATCAGAAAGGTTATGAGACCCAGAAGTCAGAGTTACTCACAAAACAGCTGTATTTAGCCAAGTTTTATAATTGCATATTCCCAAAACATAAACATATAAGATCCTATGCCTTCATATAACAATAAATGGAAACCTGTGATATAAAATGTTGCTTCAAGAGGAACTGCTGTTATTTATTTCCGTGTAGAAATTATTTTAAATATATTTCAAAGAAAATGTGTGGTTTTAAAAATCTATGTCATTTCCATGTAAGCAGGGAAAGTATAATTGTGAATAATTATACAGTGAATTAAATCATCAAGATTTTTAAAAATATGACTCTTCTCAAGAGGACTGTGGAATTGTTGAGAGACTTAAATAAGGATATATTATGCTATTCAACCTGCTTAATATCATTCCATAGAGACCTTCTTTCTGCTTTGTGATAAGCAAAGAGACCTTCTCTTTGTCTTTAAACACAAGCATCAAAATATTAGCTATATTATATTGCCTTGAAACTATTCTCTAGAATTACTTCATTTAACAAATGTCTTAAATTGAGGGCCACAGCTTCTAGCTGAATGTTGGCTAGAGACTTGTCCACAGCTTTTTGCCACATGAGTCTGCTAACATATCAGTTTACTTGTTCAAAACCAGCAAAGGAGAAAGCATTTAGGACAAGTTAATTTTACTAGCAATTCAGAGTCCTCCATAATGTTATATAATGTACAAAGGGAAAAATTAGGTTTGCCTTATCTCTGATGGAATGACAGGTGGGTAGAAAAATGCAGTTCCATTTTGAACATAATAAACAAATCCCCAAACTAATTTTGCACATTAATATGCACATATGTACATATGGTAATCAAATTAGATGTTGCCAATACATAATTATTAGATTTAAGCTAAAATCTTAGTTTATCCACTGCATGTAAGCTAATGGAGAGGGCAATGGCAACCCACTCCAGCATTCTTGCCTGGAAAATCCCATGGATGGAGGAGCCTGGTAGGCTGCTGTCCATGGGGTCGTGAAGAGTCGGACAGGACTGAGCGAATTCACTTTCTTTTTTCACTTTCATGCATTGGAGAAGGAAATGGCAACCCACTCCAGTGTTCTTGCCTGGAGAATCCCAGGGACGGCAGAGCCTGGTTGGCTGCCGTCTATGGGGTCACACAGTCGGACACAACTGACGCGACTTAGCAGCAGCAGCAGCATGTAAGCTAAACCACTATGTGTAAATTATTTATTATGTAATTAAAAGAGGTTTGCATATAAAATTCATGTTAATTTTTATGAATCTTATTTTAATAGCTAAGTATAAAATGCTTATTTGTAATGTTTCATAATATTAGTACAAGTTATACAAATTGGAATATAAATAAAAAAGTGCATATGTACAATTTATTATATGATAGAGAACATGTGAATGACAGTCCCAAAGTCAAATGTTTGAATACCTTGGCCTCCTTACATTTTTACTTAAAATAGAAATATGGAGGCTTTTGTTTGCATTTAAAAAAAAAACTTAGTTATGTGTCTGTGTTTGTTGTGTGACAGAATATGTATTCTGCATAGCATAAGTCAAATTTCTCCCTTATCTACTAATATAGATATATTGTTCATACTCATATATTTTTATAGTTATAAACTGGAGAAACACATTAGCCATAATTATTATGTTCTTATAACTAGCAATCCTTCCCCCTCTCTTTTCTCCTACCAGTAAATTTCTTACCTGTCAAGAGAAAATTTTGAAATTTTTTAGCCTACCAAATTGTTTAAATATGACTATAGATCTTTTCTGACTTATGCTGGAGTTATATCCTGAGAAACTCATTGCAAGTTGAAAATATCAGAAGCCAAAAATGTATCTAATATGCCTAACCCACCGAACACCATAGCTTAGCCTAGCCCATCTTAAATGTACATTTACATTAGCCTACAAGTCAGGCAAAATCATCTAACACAAAGTCTGTTTTATGATAAAGTATCAAATATCTGGCTACTGCACTACAAGTGAGAACCAGAATGGTGGTAAGGGGACGGAAGTGTTGTAAATGTACCTGTTGCTTACCCCTGTGTCCCACAGCTGGCTGGGAGCTGTGGCTCACTGCCACCACCCAGCACGGGGAGGAAGTATCCTGCCTCACATCGTCAGCCCAGGCAAAGATCAAAATTCAAAACTCAAAGTACGGTTTCTACCTACAGCATATAGCTTTTGAAACATCATAAAGTCAAAAAATCTTAAGTCGAACCATCCTAAATTGGGGACCATCTGTAGTAGGATGAACTACTATTACTTTTAATGGTAGAGTTTATATTATGCATTTACCATGATAATTTGCAAGTACACTGGACAGCCTGTTCAAGTAATTATTAGGAAAAAAAGTAACAGTGCCCCTTGGGATTTAACGCAAGACAAAGTAAAAGAATTTTTTCTGGATTGACGAAGGTACAACTCTTACCTCCTTCTTTCTATCTGACTGTAACTTTTGTTAGAAAATAGAACAAAGGGAAGTTAAAACTTGATGAATGGAAAACAAAATATAGAGGTCATTATATATTTTATAAAAATAAGTGTAAGTTTCAAGCAATGAATAATCATGCATCATGACAACTGATTCAAGACAAGGGAAACATGTTAACTGAAAAAGGTATATACACTTATCAAGTACTAACTATACTTTAAAGAGTATGTTTCCATGGATTGTGATGTAAACATATCATTCACAAGACTAAGTTTTTCTTAAGACTCACTTATTTTTAAATACTTTTTTTTTTTTTTTTTTACTATTTTTCCTTCTGAATAAGAAGCCTTACTCTAGATTTCATCAAAATGTTATGCTTTAGGTGATACATCTTACATTCCGTTTACTCCTGAAATAAATATAGTGTTCTCAGAGGCAGTTTCTCCAGCTAAAGAAAAAAAGAATAAAATCTTACAAAATTTTCAAAGTCTAAATTTTATGAAGAAGGGTAATAAAACCATATGCAAGCTTATAGAGGATAACATTTTATAAAAATTAGAAATTAAATATATTCAAGCATTATAGTTTGAAAACCACTTTAATTTCTATTATACTTAGAATGGATAAATTAAAGTCCATGGGTTAAAAAAAAATGGCCCACTTTATGTTTTTGGAAATGCAGTATTTTTGTAAGATAGCTATGCTCTTCATTTCTGTATTATCTGTTGTTGCTCTTATCCTGTAACTGCAGAGTTGAGTAGTTGTGACAGAGACCATTTGACATGCAAAGCCTAACATTATTGGATAGGCTACAACAAAACAGTGTGCTGATTCCTTTTTTAGACACTCATCACATGACTTTTATGTTGCTGAATTCAAATGGATTGCAAGTAAAATACAACAAATTCTGGTATAACATCCAAAGAATTTTTGATTTATATTTTGCTGATATTCTGCAATTTTCTCTAGTTTTTCTAATATTTTCAAAGAATTTCAAAATACTGATTCTACTAATCTCAAAATCACTCAAGTCTTGGGTGTGTGTTTGTGTATATGGTGGTGGTGGTGTTTTCACTAAGTTGTGTCCAACTCTTGTGACCCCCTGGACTGTAACCCACCAGGCTTCTCTGTCCAAGGGATTTCCCAGACAAGAATACTGGAGTGGGTTGCCATTTCCTTCTCTAGGGGATTGTCCCAACCTAGGGATTGAACCCAAATTAAATTTTTATTGAATATATTTAATTTCTCATTGAATCTGCATTGCAGGCAGATTCTTTACTGACTGAGCCACCAGGGAATCCCATTTCATATATATATATATATATATATATATATATATATATATATATATATGCATAAATGTGTATATACATGTCTGAATAGTTCACCTCCATCTCTGTGAAATATGCTTTTAATATTAAGCAAAAGGGCAGTTAATTTCTTCAACATTTAATTAGGCAGATACCTAAGTTAGCTCCTTCCAATGGCAGGTATTGCTTTGAAAAACTCCCTCTTCTTCTGTAATACAGTTATTCTTTATTGATATTCGAATCAGAATCTAAAGCTCGTCGTTCTAGTTTGGCATTCCCCTAAAGACAAGTGTCCTCAATGTGTCTTTATAGGGATTTTGCTTCCAGGATTAAATTTGAGTCCCGAACGGAGCATGTGTGATGTAAAAACAATGCTATGTTTAACATTACAATTTTAAATATGAAATAATCATCTATTAATATATATTTAATGAATGTATTTATAAACAATATTAATGTATAAATTTAAAAGTAATGCAAGTTATAAATTAGAAGGATTATTTTGTTGTTTTTAAAGTCCACTTTTGGGGCCGCCTAAGTTTCTTAGGCCACCAGTAAACTTTGAAAATTTTCTTTCTAATCTGTGGAAAGCAAAGAGATGAAAAGGAAACTCCATAACAGCCATGAGAATGCACTTCTCTGATGATACAATCAGAGCAAATCTATAGACTCTTTCCCTTAATAATTTAAGACCATTTTTAAATAGGTGTGAAAATATACCTGGAAGAACACAGCCTAGGCAGACAAGGATTTAGTATTCAAAACAACATAAAAAGTACTACCTGAGAATATTGTTGCAAGTGTTCATTAGCTTTAAGGATGTCCGTAAATAAATCTAGAATGGTAGCACATCAGAATCATCTTCATGACTTTCAGAGCTAACAGTCATATACTCATGTCATTCAGTCATCAATTCTCGTGTTTCTACCATCAATGGCGCAGTCTCTGAGGAAGAAGTAATAAGTAGCAATCCTTCTGTTCAAAGGCTTTGCCTCCTAATTAAGAGATAAATCTAAATGAGCATTTGCACAAAACCCCAAAGCATTAGCAAGAAATTTTTTAAATAGCCTTTTAGAGAAATATGCCATGGCAATGGTTTTAAAATATTTTCCTACTATAACCTAAATATGTTTTATTTTATACCCAGGCATACATACACAGACACAAAATCACTCAAATGTCAAGAAACAACATCTATTTTTATTTAGCTCTAGTAATACACTCGATTCTGTTCAAGTTGATGTCACTTTTGGTACAATTGTCAAAACCCTTAAGCTGATAACATGAGCTGTCAATGGGTCATAATCTGCTGTTCGAAGAACAGTGCATTGAGATTTTATTAAGGGCGTAAATATTTTCAGATAAAGAATTGGCCAATGGGGTATACAAGAAACATAACTGAGTTCAAAGCTGCAAGATCTTGATGAGCTTGCAGTTCTGCAATGTACTGACTTTATGAGCTATTCTAAGTCAATCAACTTTGGAACCTTAGTTTCTCATCTATAAAAACAAAATAAAATTTTGTCTATCCCACAGAATATAGCATTTATGGGAATAAACAATGATAGCAGATATGGAAGCATTTTGTAAACTGTAATGTAACAAAATTTACAGTTTATTTTGAATGTTTAAATAACTAGGAATAAACCAGACCACAATATTCAGTTTTTAGAGACTTGTAACTTGTGAGAATTTTAACTTCTCAATTTTTATCATTAAAGAAGATATTCTGAAGCAACTAGAGGAAAGCAGTGGTTTCTTCAGTGAATATATGTGAGACTGTAGAAGTGTGGAACAGAAGCAGGGGCCATGTTGTCATCAGAGGGGCAGTAAAATTTCCCATCTCTAGTAGTGTTAGGGCTGCCATAACAAAGTTCTACAGACTGAGAAGCCTGCACAGCAGATTTTTTTTATTTTTATTTTTTACAGTTCTGGAGCCTAGAAGTCTGAGATCAAGGTATTAGGCATGGTTGGTTTCTTCCATGCTCTTTCTCACTGACTTGTAAATGGCTGTCTTCACCCTGTGTCTTCACATGGTTTTTTCCTGTGTGTGTGTGTTTCCTAATCTCCCTTCTTATAAGGACATGAGTAATACTGGATTAGGACCCATCTTAATGACCTTATTTTAACTTTATTACCTCTAAAGACCATAATTCCAAATATAGTAAAATTCTGAGTTACTGGTGGTTAAGACTTCAAAATATGAACTTAGGAGAACACAACTTAGCTTGTAACACTGTCTACTTTCTGTTTTGTTATTATTACTTATACTTTGTCATTTAATATCAAGGAAAACATGCTATTCATTTATGCATAATGCTTTGTGTACAACTGAATATCTCATTCATTTTTTCAAGGATTCAAAATTTAATTATTTCTGTATTAGAAAAATGGTCATATCTCATTTATAATTTATTAAATTATACTATTTAATAAAATCAATTGTTTAACAAAAGTCATTCTTTAATGCTTCCTCTTAAGAAAAGAAAACATTTTAAAAAAGGCACAGCAACTTGATTAGTTCCCAATCTTAAAATGCAGGCAGTAGTTGTTTCTTTGGAGATAGAGATTTTTAAAAGGAAATTAACATATTCAAAAAGTCAAATGAGGATCTGAGATAAAATATTAATATATTCACATATTTAGAAGTAAATGAAAGATTTTGATTGCTACTAAATTTTGTTTCAAGTTACTTAATTCCCCAGCTAAGTCAGTAAAAACATTTGTTTTCTTTTTTGAAGCATCGTAAGACTAATAAAAATTCATTTTAATTAGCAAGAATACATTGCTGCATTTTCAGCTACAGACACAAATGCATTCCCACAGTTTGAGACCGTATAAAATTTTTATATCCTTATTTATAATTTGCATATTTATATTAATACAAAACTCCTTTCCTGAGTGCTGCTGGCTCCTCTGCCCCCTCTTGGTGGCCATTGGGATTCACCTGAGCTACACATCAGCTTGTGAGGCCGTCCATAAGGATGGCCGGGCTGACGTGATTGCAAATGATGCAGGCAGCAGAGTTACTCCAGCTGTTGTTGCTTACTCAAAAAATGAAGAGGTTGTTGGATTGGTAGCAAAACAAAGTAGAATAAGGAACATTTCAAACTCAGTAATGAAAGTCAAGCAGATCCTTGGCAGAAGATACACAGTGGTTCCAGGTCTAAGCCTTGGAAGCATCCTGCTTTTTGTAAAGAAGCCAGTCCCCTTGTTACCAAGCCAGTAAGGCCCTTTGTAGCCCTTGGTCCAGTCCCCATCCTAAGCGAACTCCCAAATTTGGGCTTTTCTCAGCCCTGGCATCCTGCCTCTTTGCAACCTACTTATAGGTAGCACCGCTTAAATTACTGCCACAATTATCCTTACACTGTTCCTGTAACTTGCATTCCCCTGTGGCCTTCCAGCCAGAAATGTGGTCCTCAGCCCTGGCTTCTCAGCAATCAGCCTAGAGAGGGAAGAAGTGGCTGGCTCTTGGAGATAGACTAGAGCACCCAGAAATTCCTCACACCTCCAGGTCGGCACTCTCCTGCCTGGGAGCCTCCTCCAGCTAGCCTTTCTTCCCAGTCCACCATGGCCACTTCCAATAGACGTGCGGGCATCCGGTGGTCTGGACAGGAGATACAGAGGCATCTCTCCATACTAGGCAAGGCAGAGTACATTCAGTGCCTGTAGACCGTGCATCAAAACGCAGATGTCTATCAGGTTGTGTCCAAGCAGATGTAGCAGGAAGACTTCTGCTGCACTGTGCTTCAGTGCAGCTCTAAGTTCAAAGTCAGTTCAGTTTAGTTCAGTCACTCAGTCTTGTCTGACTCTTTGCGACCTCACGGACTGCAGCACGCCAGGCTTCCCTGTCCATCATCAACTCCTGGAGCTTACTCAAACTCATGTCCATTGAGTCGGTGATGCCATCTAACCATCTCATCCTCTGTTGTCCCCTTCTCCTCCAATCTTCCCAGCATCAGGGTCTTTTCAAATGAGTCACTTCTTCACATCAGGTGGCCAAAGTATTGGAGTTTCAGCTTCAACATCAGTCCTTCCAATCAATATTCAGGACTGATTTCCTTTACGATGTACTGGTTGGATCTCCTTGCAGTCCAAGGGACTCTCAAGAGTCTTCTCCAACACCACAGTTCAAAAGCATCAATTCTTTGGCGCTCAGCTTTCTTTATAGTCCAACTCTCACATCCATACATGACTAATGGGAAAACTATAGCTTTGACTAGACAGACCTTTGTTCACAAAGTAATGTCTCTGCTTTTTAATATGCTGTCTAGGTTGGTCGAAGCTTTTCTTCCAAGGAATAGGTGTCTTTTAATTTCATGGCTGCAGTCACCATCTGCAGTGATTTTGGAGCCCAAACAAATAAAGTCTGTCACTGTTTCCATTGTTTCCCCATCTATTTGCCATGAAGTGATGGGACCAGATGCTGTGATCTTAGTTTTCTGAATGTTGAGTTTTAAACGAACTTTTTCAGGCTACTCTTTCACTTTCATCAAGAGGCTTTTTAGTTCTTCTTCGTCGCTTTCTGCCATAAGGGTGAAGTCATCTGCATATCTGACGTTATTGATATTTCTCCCAGCAATCTTGATTCCAGCTTGTGCTTCATCCAGTCCAGCATTTCTCATGATGTACTCTGCATATAAGTTAAATAAGCAGGGTGACAATATACCACCTTGACGTACTCCTTTCCCTATTTGGAACCAGTCTGTTGTTCCATGTCCAGTTCTAATTGCTGCTTGACCTGCATTACAGATTTCTCAGGAGGCAGGTCAGGTGGTCTGGTATTCCCATCTCTTGAAGAATTTTCCACAGTTTGTTGTGATCCACAGAGTCAAAGGCTTTGGCATAGTCAATAAAGTGGAAGTAGATGTTTTTCTGGAATTCTCTTGCTTTTTCAATGATCCAGTGGATGTTGGAAATCTGATCTCTGGTTCCTCTGCCAGATGAACCACCTTGAACATCTGGAAGTTCACAGTTCACATACTGTTGTAGCTTGGAATGGAGAATTTTGAGCTTTACTTTGCTAGCGTGAGATAAGTGCAATTGTGCAGTAGTTTGCACATTCTTTGTCATTACCATTCTTTGGGATTGGAATGAAAACTGACCTTTTCCAGTCCTGTGGCCACTGCTGAGTTTTGCACATTTGCTGGCATATTGAGTGCAGCACTTTCACAGTATCTACTATTAGGATTTGAAATAGCTCAACTGGAATTCCATCATCTCCACTAGCGTTGTTCATAGCGATGCTTAATAAGGCCCACTTGACTTTGTATTCCAGGATGTCTGGCTCTAGTCCAGTGACCACATCATCATGGTTATCTTGGTCATGATGATCTTTTTTGTATAGTTCTTCTGTGTATTCTTGCCACCTCTTCTTATTATCTTCTGCTTCTATTAGGTCCATACCATTTCTCTCCTTTATTGGGCCCATTTTTCCATGAAATCTTCTCTTGGTATCTCCAATTTTCTTGAAGAGATCTCTAGTCTTTCCCATTTTATTGTTTTCCTCTATTTCTTTGCATTGATCACTGAGGAAGGATTTCTTATCTCTCCTTGCTATTCAAAGTCCTGAAGGCCTTATATTTAAAGACCTATGTGGCCCACACCACAAATATGGGCGACTTGCCACACTGTCCCTTTTATGATACGTTGAATCAGCTTCTCTGAAATCAGATAGTGACTGATGCAGACAAGTTAATGGAGGATGCTGCTTGGGCCAAGAACAGTGACCTGAATTTAGCATCCCCTGACATGACTGGGGAGGAGGGGACCAGCACTCTGGGAGCAAAAAGGACTCAGGCAGCAGAGCATCAGCCTATTTTGAAAACAATGAATGAATCAGATGAGGATTGTCAGCTGAGGGTCAGTGACCAGATGCCAGAAACCAGTGACCTCAAGGACTCCTGGGATGAATCCTTGGGTGCAGGGTGCTCTCAAGGGACCCCCAGCTACAGCAGCTCCCACCACCTTTTCAGTGGTGCAGCTGCCCCCCGTCAGAGCAGCTCCATGACCAGACTGGCTGTGTCTGGTGAGACAAGCTCCTGCTCCAGCTCCAGCTGAAACACTCATGGCGTGGCCTCCACACAGCAGCCTCCAGCCTCCTCCTCCAGCCTCCTCCTCCTTTTGTTTCTGGTGGGGATAGGCCTTTGACCAGTGAGTCCCCTCCCAAGTGGCCCCAGCAAAGACGGCGGTCAGTGGCCAGGACTATTGCAGCTGAGCTGGAAGAAAACAGGAGGTTGGCAGCAGAACTTTCAAAGTAGGAGCAAGAAAAACTGAACCAGCTGATTGCCATTGGCAAGGAGGCCAGCCCTCAGCAGGACATTGCCAACAAGCTCCGCAGGGATGCAGTGGTCATGGTCAGACGCTTGGCCACAGCAGTGGAAGAGGCAACCGGGGCTTTCTAGCTGGGACTTGAAAAGTTGCTTCAGAGGTTAATTTCAAACATCAAAAGTTAGGAGCTGATCATGCAAGGGTGTATTTCCTACACTGGCAGAGCATGGGTCCAACCAATGCCTCCTGATACCCTGGCTCCTTTTCTGTGTCCTCAGACAAAAAAGAGTAGATGGATGGTTAGGATGGTTAATGTGTGAAGTGGTAGAAACATGTGTGCTAGTGGCTGCTCCCAGGCATCTCCACTAGTTGAAAGACCTTTTAGAAATGCAAGGGGTGGCCCAGTAGAAGAAGGATGCAGCCAAGTCCACAGAGCTAGCTAGCCCTGGCTTCATCAGTGATGGGAGACACTCTAGTTTACCTCTCTACACTAGCTTCCTCAGCTGCTAAACCTGCTTACCTCACAGGCTGTTGTGAGGATCAGATGGCTGAAATAGATGTGAAAGGGTTTAAAAGCACTATATGCATGTAAGTTATTAAAGCATATGACCTTGGCCAAGAGAAGGCTGGTGTGAGGCACAGTAGTTGACAAGATACAGAATTAGGGTTGTACACTGTGACCTCATTGCTTAAATCTCTACTAGTTGAACTTGACTGCTTCCTGGAATTTACAATCTTCATTTCTTAAAATCTCTCTGTAGTCCATTAGGCTAATGTAGACAACATGTATTGGTCCCTTTTCATATGTGCTGTGTCTGTGACATACCCACTAGCAAGCACTTAATAGTCAAACTATCTTTCCCTCCATTTTACTTGTCCTTAGTCACTTATCTCTATGGATATAATTCAGAACTGATAGGAAGCCACAATCATGTGTTTTGGTTCATGTTGATAATCTTTGATATAACGAGAAATTGGCTGTCTTATAAAACACTACCTATATGTAAATTCTTTGCATTCCATGTTTCGTTTTTTTTATATTCATAATTATATAACTTTAGGTTTGGTTTGTCATTTGGACATCATGGAAACAATTTGGATTATATCAGCTTCCCAAATATTTTTAACTAAACAAACAAATAAACAAACAGAATCCTTTCCTCTTAGTGAATATCACCACATCCATGTAACAAGATTGATCAGATGGGATTTCCACCAACCATTCTAGAAATAGTGAAAAATCATATTCTTTTACATTAAAAAGCAGTAAGTGCTAGGGACAAGATGCTGCAGATATTGGGGATTTTTAAAAGATTTTCAACCCAGTGATAGGCTCGATTTTCTTAGAGAAAGGGAAGACCACTGAGATTAAATTAAACTAGGATCATTTAAAAAACACTGCCATCTTCTAACTAACCAGGTAGGTCTTTGTATAGAGATGTCCAGAGCACCTTTGCCCAGAAATCCACGGAAATAGGTGGAGGATGAGCCATCATGCAAAAATCTGGATCCTACTCTTGTCAGGCCGATTAGTTCAGAAGCCTATCTCCAACTCTCTATTAGGGATGAAAGAAAATCTCTAATATTAAGCTATATATGTTAGAAAAAAATTGTCATTTTGGCTAATGTATAATAATGAGAATTTCACTATGCCCAGATTGAAATCATTTAACAAATATTTATATATTTACTCATTCAACTTTTTTGGATGCCCTATATCTTGCATGTAGTATATTTGGGGTGGAAATGCAACATGCATGGGGCAGACTTGACTCTGTTCCCATGCAGTCTTTTATTCCACTAGGGAGAGGCACACAGTAAATGATAAAAAGAAAGCACCAGAAATGCAAATTCTAGTGTTTCTCCTATAAATAGTGGATGATCTGCTAGTTTCCTAGTTTACATAGAATGGTCAGAGAAGTCTTTTATGAATAGGGTGACTCATCATTTTGACCAGTAATTTATCATTCCAGCCACATCACATTTCAAAGTGACAGGTTTCACATCAGTAATTACACCAGGACCACAGATATAAATCAGGTTTTTTTGTAGGTAGATCAGAATGTCACCCTAACTTTGAGCCTCATTTCATTTAAGTGTAGATCAGAAGGAAGAAAAGAAGTCAAGAATGCGGAAAAACAGGGACAAGAATATCCAAAGTGGTGGAGCAGCACCAGAAGTAGGGAGGCCGTTTTCTTTGTGTTGTGTTAGTTGTTCAGTCATATCCAACCCTTTGCGGCCCCAAGGACTGTAGCTTGCCAGGCTCCACTGGCAATGGAATTCCCCAGTCAAGAATACTAGAATGGGCTCCCATTTCCTTCTCCAGGGGATCTTCCTGACCCAAGGATCGAACCCAGGTCTCCTGCACTGGCAGGCAGATTCTTTACTGTCTGAGCCACCAGGGAAGCCTGGAACTTTCCCTGGTCAGTGCGTAATGACTTACAGCAAAGTTGGCAAATGATGACCCTCAGGCTAACTCTCATTTATGCTTTTTAGATAGTTTTATTAGAACACAGCCACACATGTTTGTTTACTACTTTCTATGGTTCTTTGACATTGCGAAGCAGAGAAACACTGGTAGAAAAGACTAGCAGTCCTGAATCTGTCTGCAGACATTAGATGTTGTTGCCATCATCCTCTACTACACCCCACAAAGAAACCACAATAGTCTGAGCTTAGTGATCTGAGCTCACTTAGGAGGTACCTGAGCAGACCATAGTCCCTGAACAGTGATTCAGACAGCTCAGAATCACTGCCAAGGGGCCAGCCTTTCACCTTCTCTGAAGCCCATTCCCCCTTCCCATCCCCAGAAACATTTTCTACTCCTCCAGATGACTGCCAGCTCCCAGGGGTGCCTTGCAGCCAAATCATCTTACCACTGAATTGAGTCATTTTTCCCAGATGCTAGATCTCTTCAGAATTTGGAGTATTTTCTGAGTCCTGCATCTGCTGGTCAACAGAAGAACTCCTGTACTCTGCCCATGTCCTCAATACTACCTGGACAAATTTTACTTCTTATTTTCAATAAATGTCAGATACCATTAAAAAAGACTACTTGACTAGTTGCAACAGAGACTGTATGACTTGCAAAACTTAAAATCATTAGCTATTTGGCCATTTACAGAAAAGTTTGCTAATTACTGATCTAGGGAAAGATTAGCATGAAATGCAGTTAGAGAGGTAGGTACCCTGTTCTTAAGACAGAAATATCTTAGAGTGCTCAAAGCAATCATTATTTCAGTGTTCCTATTTGAATATCCATAATTATAGAACAATAGAAGCAGAGGGTACCACCAGAGACAAATCTGCCATCGTTATATAAATGGGTTATGCAGGTTGATAGGACATTTTCCACATCATTCACCATTTGTTTTTTCCATTAGTACCTTCCTTGGCTGAAATAGAAGCTTTTTCAAATAGACCCATACTTATTTCAGCTAAACAATAAGGTACATCTTGATAGCTTACAATGTCCTCAGCTATAGAATATGTAAAATAAAAACAATACATGAATAATTTCTACCCATTTATAATCTATTGGCAGGGTGGAAAAAATAATGATACATGAAAAGAAAGAGAAGAGGAATATAAAGACCCCATATAATTATGCACTAATATAAACTACATCTTATGAAGAACGAAGCATAATTTATAAATCATGACTCTGAGCTACCAAAGTCATGGGACCTTGCTAATGTACACAGGAAATGACATAATGCAATACAATCAAAAGCTCTGCTCTTACATTTAAGAGTTCTTTTTCCTTAATTTTTCTTCCTTGACTCAAAAAAGGGGAGGAGGGGGTAATGTAACACAAAAGAAGAAAATACAGTAAATATTAGAGACAGATGATTTTACCTAAAGGTTATTTCTTTTGAAAAGTCAAGTGGGGAAAAGGTCAGATACTCAATTTTGAATGTAAATTTTGAAAAGTTTTAGCTGCAAACATTAAACACTTTCTGCAATTACTAACTAGAGAACTTATCACTGAAGGAGACCACAGTTGTGATAGATCAGTATGAAGCAATGATCACATAGAGCCCACAATTGAGAATGAATAGAGCAGGCCAGGGGTGAGTATCTTTGAGCCCTACTGAGCAAAAGTCCAGATAATCACAATGGTGTGATCACCAACCTAGAGCCAGTCATTCTGGAATGTGAAGTCAAGTGTGCCTTAGGAAGCATCACTGTGAACAAAGCTAGTGGAGGTGATGGAATTCCAGTTGAGCTATTTCAAACCCAAAAGATGATGCTGTGAAAATGATGCACTCAATATGCCAGCAAATGTGGAAAACTCAGCAGTGGCCACAGGACTGGAAAAGATCAGTTTTCATTCCAATCCCAAAGAAAGACAATGCCAAAGAATGCTCAAACTACTGCACAATTGCACTTGTATCACACACTAGTAAAGTAACGCTAAAAATTCTCCAAGCCAGGCTTCAATAGTACGGAAACCATGAACTTCCAGATGTTCAAGGTGGATTTAGAAAAGGCAGAGGAACCAGAGATCAAATTGCCAACTTCCAATGAATCATAAAAACAGCAAAAGAGTTCCAGAAAAATATCTGCTGCTGCTGCTGCTGCTATGTCGCTTCAGTTGTGTCCGACTCTGTGCGACCCCATAGACGGCAGCCCATCAGGCTCCCCCATCCCTGGGATTCTCCAGGCAAGAATACTGGAGTGGGTTGCCATTTCCTTCTTCAATTCATGAAAGTGAAAAGTGAAAGTGAAGTTGCTCAGTCGTGTCCGACTCCTAGCGAGCCCATGGACTGCAGCCTACCAGGCTCCTCTGTCCATGGGATCTTCCAGACAAGAGTACTGGAGTGGGCTGGAAAAATATATACTTCTGCTTTCTTGACTATGCCAAAGCCTTTGACTGTGTGGATCATCACAAACGCTGGAAAATTCCTCAAGAGATGGGAATACCAGACCACCTGACCTGCCTCCTGAGAAATCTGTATGCAGGTCAAGAAGCAAGAGTTTGAACTGGACATAGAAAAGACTGGTTCCAAATAGGAAAAGGAGTACATCAAGGCAATATATTGTCACCCTGCTTATTTAACTTATATGCAGAGTACATCATGAGAAATGCTGGACTGAATGAAGCACAAGCTGGAATCAAGATTGCCAGGAGAAATATCAATAACGTCAGATATGCAGATGACTTCACGCTTATGGCAGAAAGTGAAGAAGAACTAAAAAGCCTCTTGATGAAAGTGAAAGAGAAGAGTGAAAAAGTTGGCTTTAAACTCAACATTCAGGACATTAATATCATGGCATCTGGTTCCATCACTTCATGGCAAATGGAGGGGGAAACAGTGACAGACTTTGTTTTCTTGGGCTCCAAAATCACTGCAGATGGTTATTGCAGCCATGAAATTAAAAGGCACTTGCTCCTGGGAATAAAAGTTATGACCAACCTAGACAGCATATTAAAAAGCAGAGACATTACTTTGCCAACAAAGGTCTATCTAGTCAAAGCTATGGTTTTTCCAGTAGTCATGTATGGATGTGAGAATTGGACTATAAAGAAAGCTGAGTGCCAAAGAATTGATGCTTTTGAACTGTGGTGTTGGAGAAGACTCTTGAGAGTCCCTTGGACTGCAAGGTGATCCAACCAGTCCATGGTAAAGGAAATCAGTCCGGAATGTACATTGGAAGGACTGATGCCGAAGTTGAAACTCTAATACTTTGGCCACCTGGAAAAGACCCTGATGCTGGGAAAGATTAAAGGCAAGAGGAGAAGGGGACAACAGAGGATGAGATGGTTGGATGGCATCACCAACTCAATGGACATGAGTTTGAGTAAACTCCAGGAGTTGGCAATGGACAAGGAGGCCTGGCCTGCTGCAGTCCATGGGGTCGCAAAGAGTCAAATACAATTGAGCAACTGAACTGAACTGAACTGAAAGCAGAAGCTCTGATGGAGTGAGCTTTAACCCTACCACAAGCGTTAGATACACAGATGATACCTAGATTTAAGTCTTTTCTTGTTTTTTTTTTTTTTGGACAGGAAGAATCACCCTGCAACTTCCTAAAGATTACATGTTCTTCTGCTATTTTTTTGCTTAGCAATTTTCTCAGCCTCCTATATTGCATAGGATCTGAGGTGAATCTATAGGAATAGGGCAATTTTGGATATTCCTGGAGAGATTTAGACTGTGAAATAGGGTCCATACATGCTGAACTGGTAAAATAAATTCATCAGTGTTCTTAAATATATTTCAGTCTCATTAAACTTAAAGAAGCTGCAAAGAGAGAAAATGTACCCTCCATTACAAGGAGTCCTCAAGAAAAACTATCAGATTATTTAGTTGTAGTTTTGCTGGAGTCATTGCAATGTTCTAGACTCCATCACATCTTTTCTATGTCTCATAATACTGACCTTTACTTCAGAAACAACAAGCTTTTTTTCAAGGTGTACAATTTGTCTAAATTTTATACCTGAATTTGATATATTTTTGTGTTATATTAATTTTACTAAAAAAAAAAAAAAAGTAAAATTAATATAACACAAAAATATATCAAATGGGCTTCCCTGGTGGCTCAGAGGCTAAAGCGTCTGCCTGCAATGCGGGAGACCTGGGTTCGATCCCTGGGTGGAGAAGATCTCCTGGAGAAAGAAATGGCAACCCACTCCAGTATTCTTGCCTGGAGAATCCCATGGATGGAGGAGCCTGGTGGGCTACAGTCCACCAGGTTGCAAAGAGTTGGACACAACTGAGCGACTTCACTTTCACTTTCACTTTTCAATTTTACTAAGAAAAATGATGAATAACAATGTAAATGCATAGTATATTTTATTGGAAGATTTCACACTCACAGACTCTAAAAAATATAAAAATAAGTGAAATTTCTGTTAAAAGGAGAAATAAGGACTTGATTTTAAATGTTAAGTTGTGTAATTATAGCTCAATTTTTTTTCTTATATTGGTTTATTTGAATATTCAACCAATTATTATATATGAAGAGTTAACTAAGTATTAAGACTTCTGGGGAAAATGGGGCTTTATTCTGCTCTTAAAAAGCTTATAATATTTTGAGAGAAATAAACAATTAAGAATACACAACTAATAGATAAAAATAATTTTCAAGTGAGTTGGAGTTACATCTGTGAAAATTTTGCAAACAAGCTGTAGGTATTACCTTAAGGTATAGTATCATTTAAATAGTTATTATAAAACCCACTGAGACTTTAGTTTGGGATGATTACACTGGCTAGATTGTTTATATGTAAAAATAGAAAAATTTTATAGAACTTTCAAGAAAACCTGCCAATTCTACTCTATTGGGAGTTGAGTACAAGAGATCCTATGTGAGCAAAGCCCATTTAGAAAACTGTTTCTTTACCAGGTCTGACTTTAATTCCCAGGAAGCTGTGAGGTAGTTTGTTAAGGCATACATTTTGTAAATAGAATTTTCAAAGAATGTTCATGATTGGGCCTCCTGATGTTTTTTATTGGTTCAAAAGGGGCAATCACAGCTGCAGAAAGCAGCTTGTAATTATCAAATTGGCTTTTTTCTACAAGGTAAGATAATACACATGCAGTTTCTGGTATTTTTCACAAGAACAGCAAGCCAATCATTTGCATTTTCATATTAGGTGTGGAAATTCTTCTCTGGATCTAATTGACCTTATCCAAGTTAAAAAGAAGGAAAGCTGAAGAATTAAGACAAAAAATCCATATTCAAAATGTAACCCCTGAACCGGAACCAGATCAAGGACATCAAAATTAAACTGCCAGTGGGTAGTAAAGGATTTGCAAATATCCTTTCATCAAAAGTATCAAAGGAACTGGAATGCTGCCAAATCCTTGCCATTCCTTTCTCCAAGGGATCTTTCCAACCCAGGGATTGAACCAGGGTCTCCTGCATTACAGACAGATTCTTTATCATGCGCCACCAGGGAAGCTCACTAAGGAAGATACACTTGACTAAATCCAAACAAGAAGTAGGAGATCTTATAGGATCTTACAATAAAATTATATTTAAATAACACAAAAACATCATGGTTAACATTATGACAATGCATATGAAATGACTAGAATAAATAAGAACTGATTTCAAAATGCATCTCAGTATTTGAATGCCATTATATTGACAGATTTTTTAAAAATTAGCATATGGAAAAGCAATATGAATGATCTCACACTTGGTGTTGTCACAAAGTAATAACACAGAGTATTGGGGCTCAAACTGAATCTTAATCATAATACACAAACTACTACTCTGTAAATAAACATGAAAGCTGATCATAATTTATTAAATGAGAGCATGGCCAAGTAGGTGTTTATGTTTTAATTACAAGTAATAGAGTTTGTCAAATGGGTGGTTCTCACAGCTTGTGAAGATCGGTTCCCTATAGAGAAGAGATGGCCCCAACAGTTTGATAAGAAGACTATTTCTGCTGGACACACATCATTAACTTGATTTTATCTCTTCTGTAAGATATTTATTAAGGACAACTAAGTATATTTATTAAACTTCAAGTAAACTGCATTTTAGTAATTTGGAAAGTGGAAAAAGAAGAGCTGGTATTTATCTTGTAAGATGTTAATATCTTAAACTAGGGTCCATATTTAAACATCACTTCTAGCCTAAAACCCAATAATGATTATGCTTTGCCATCACGTATGGTATAGTATGTCTTTGTTGGTTACAAATTTAATATTTACTATTTCAAGGATATTCTACTGGTAGTGATTATTCATGACACAGATTAATCTAGTATTTTTCAAGTGTAAATCTGAATCCTGTGTGTTAGAAAACCGACTGTTTAAGGAAGTCACTTAAATAGGACATCCACTCATTCCTCACACATTTGTATCTTGAACTGTACACACACTAATTCTATCGTAGTGATAAAAAGAACTTTCTTAGTTTAAATTGGCATTGGGTTAACTTTTGTTTGATATCTATATGAAATACATGACTCTCATCCCAAATATGATTAAAACAAAACCATTTGCCTATATTAAATGTCTGTTTTCATGAATTTAGGAATCAGATAGAATATCTGAAAGCTATCCAGACATAATTCATGAGTCTACTGTATATTCTAGATAGAATAGAATAGATATTTAACATTTGTTAATACTCATGAGCTTTGGAAATAGTTAAATTTTTGCATGTCACTGGAGCATATAATTTCCAACATTACAAAAACACTCCACCCCACCCTTGTAAGTGCAGTAAATTACATATGTGACAAACAGTGGAGAACTGGTTGAGATGCATATATTGAGAGATTCAGCTAGGTTCACACACTAGCTAAAAGTGGGCTAGGTTTACTACACAAGTAAGACAATTTTAACACTAAGGTTCCAATTGAAAATGACTGAATATGTGTTGCAATGAACTGCATACAGTTGGTACTATAAACCCTAAGGCTATGAATGTCAAGAAACCATTTTAGCAAAAGAAAATACTGAACATATGCTATTTAAACCCAAGGACAGGTTCTTATTCAACTTTGGATGTATAAATCCACAAGAGACCATCACTTCCACCCTAACAACAAAAGTAAAAAAAAAAAAAGAAAGAAAACTACAAAATCATAACATTTTAAGCCCATCTGAGAACTGAGGTGAAGAGTGAAGAAAATTCTAAAGAATAAAAAAGCCTTTTAAGGACAGAAGGGACACATGAACTTTTTACCTTTACAGAGCACAAGACTAAGAAGTGACCAGTATAAGAATAAAATAGGAGAAAGTAAAAGAAAACAACTGAATAAATAAAGTGTTCTTAAAGATCAAGAGATGATGATCAGGGAGAAAGTTTAGAATACCTGGGACAAGATGACTCTGTAATCACCCTATTCTTCACAATGAGCCTCCATCTTGTCTTCATGAGAGTTTGGGGGCAGAGCAGGAGACCCAAAAAAATTTTCCCTTTGCACAGGCATGAATTCATACTCACTTCTTGAACTTTTTCTTATGTGAATCAAAAGCTGTAAGTCAGTGGATAAGGGACAGGAAACCTGGCTTCTTCCAACAAAGGCAAATGGTAGAAGCAAAATCTTTCTGACCCTAGGAAAAGATTTGGAAACCTTCCCTTGTACCTTAAGCCTAACTCAAAGAACAAGCTCCAAGAATCTACTGGAACAAAGCAAGAAAATCCTCTGCCACTAATCCCAGGTCAAGGCACACTTCTTCTCATGGAGATACAGAAGCACATTTGTTTGCCCACTTTAAAAGATCTGCTTCTGTTTCTGGGAAGGTAGGAGAATCTCTCCAAGTTGAGAATCTCACAGATAGAAGACAGAGTGTGACTCTCATGGAAGAGAACAGGAACTTTTGAGAAAGACTAATTATTATAACTCAGGTTATATAACAGCTGAATCATAAAAATCTTAGAGATAACCCTTGTTTGTACCACATGCCTCATACCTAGTAACAAGTAATACCATTGCAGAAGAGGAATAGCATGGAAAAGATTCCTTCCACAGCAGAGTCGTGCAGTCTGTTGAAAGGTTAGCATGGAATCAGAATGCATAAAAATCTTCCTGACACCCTACGCTCCACACTCAACAATATATAGCAGCATCCCACTATTGGGGAATTTGAAGCCTGTGAAGCAATGAAGGCATAGTAGTCAAACTCAGATCAATTACTCTCTAGTTTGACTCAACTCTCCAAGATAGTAGCCCAATAAAAGAAGAGGCATACACTTTTCTAGCCATAAGTATTACTTGCCTCAGTCTTTTGTTCTTTTACTGAAAAGTCTACTGTTCTTTTACATATAATTCCAGAATTCAGTAAAAAAAAAAAAAAATTCACACACACATATACAAATAGAGTAGAGGAATAAAATGAATATTTGCCAAGTGATAAAGCGGACAACAGAACCAGACACCAAGATGACTTAGATACTGGAACTATCAAAGATGTAACTGCCATTAACATATTAAAGGACATAGTGCAAAGGACAACATGAACGAATAGTCACCACAGAATTTCAGCAGCAAGACTGAAACTATAGAAGGCAGTAAAATTGAGATGAATAGTTCTTTATCAGTACATAGGACACACAAGAAGACAGAATTGGTGAATTTAAAAACAGGTCAACAGAAATTTTCTAAAGTGAAACAAATAGAGGAAATAATGAGTGGAAACAAAAATAGAAGTGTGTACCCAGGGGCTGTAGGGTAATATCAAAGGATCTAAACCCCAGGCAGATACTGCTAGTTTCCTTTCTCTTCTGAAATGATCATGGAAAATAACGAGACTATGGGTGCTTGGTAGAGACTGAATTATCAGCCTGTGCTAAGTCTAACAGTATCATACAGCCAAAGAGAGTCAGTGGGATTTGAGAAAACGCACCTGTGATTTTCAGGTCATGCTTTTAAGAGGGAGAGTTCTCTTTTCTTTACCCTATTTACTGGCTGAATGGAGGCATTACACTAAGGATCATAAAGCAAACGATTTATAAAAACCTGGGTCCTTGGCACCAGTGACTTCTTGAATCTCAGCCCTGGACTAATTATATTCAGTCTATCACCTAACAGATTAAAAAAAAAAAACCATATTTTTTCAAGACACTGTATTTGTAATGTTATTACAATAACCAAGCATATGTATTTTTATAACATAAGAACCCAGCTAGTAAAAGTTTAGAATGAAATTTAAATTAGTTTATGGTTTCTGAATATAAAGCTAACAAGATTAGTTTTACCTCTCACTTATCAGAAAATACCAAAGGAAAGGCAGGTATTATTATTTGTGAGAAAATCTTTTCAAATTTAGATAAATACAGACTAATTAATAGCAAAAGCTTGATTTCTAAACACCAGAGAAAGATCAGAAACTAATTACATAGCAGAAATAAATATTGGTTCATCAGAATGCATAATTAAGTTAGGGGAAATGTCACTTTTCAGAATTTTATGTCTGAAACCAAAATTTGAATACTATAAAAAAATGTCATGATTAGATACAGGAAAATGGTGCATCTATAAAGCACAAGACACAAACAGCTGGAGAAAAGACTAACATATCCAAATATGCCGTTTGGCAGCAAACAAATTTCATTCAAAAGGTGGTCCTCTGAAGTAATGAATAATTCTGAAATAACTTCAGTCTGTGCAAATAAACACTGTCTAAAATTATATAAAACCGCTGTGAAACACAAGAGCTACTAAATGCTCCAAATATCACCCCTTGTAATATCCATAAGTTTACTTTCAAGATAAACTATTATAACAAACTGCCAATAAAACTAGTAATCTAATTTATAATTTAATCCTATTTTCTTCATTCAGCTGTCCACTCAAAAACATCATTATTGACTTTTATGATATGCAAAGCTCTATATTGTTCAAGTCATAACATATTGCTTTTCAAAATGTTCTTACAGAGCTGAATCGGGATGATTCAAATATGAATTAGGAATATATTAAAGTAGCTATACAAAAGAAATTTAAAAATAAAAGCTTTTTCTCTTTTTAAGAAATCAGTAGCATTTCTTCTCTAATTAGATTCCATGAGCAAAGGTATTATCACTGGGTGAAACTGCATTTTCAAAGACTCTTAAGAATCAAAAAGAATGTTGGAATGGAAAGATCAAACCATGAAAATCTGGAATGTGGTAATAATCTTGTAAGAGAAACAAGTATGTTGTAAACAAAAAAGCACTTTTTGGGTATTGGGAAACTTGAGTTCTATTTCTTAGTTTTCCACTAATTCTTTATGAACTTAGTAAAAATTACTGTGCCTTGGATTTCTCATTCATGAGAGAAAGATAAATTCTAATGATTTCTAAATTTTTTTCCACTTCTTTAATAACATAAAAATAAGCTATCTGTACATATGCATCACACACATGGTTACATTCCTGCTCTAAACCATTTACTCTGAGGGTCCTCTCTACCCTATGTTTTCACCAATAAATTAGGACTATCGGTCAACTGCTCTTGGAGTTTTTAAGCCAATGGAGGTATTGAAAACGGGCTCCTCTGAAACACAAATAATAAGGATCCAACAGGCAGCTGGCCAAGGTCAAGAGAAACATAAAAACACTTTGCAGAGTAAACCTAGGGGAACTGCAGTCTGCACAATTGCCACGCTCTAATACACTGGCCTAACCAAACTCAGATCCCACGAGTTGTTCCTCACACAGATGCTCTAGTAACTTTAAAGAGCTAGGGTTATAGACAGTCACAATCACAACATGTCCATTGATTGAATTATGAACATCTTAACTTTTTCTTGCTGCATTCTCAGAATGCCACCCCAGGGACACTCAAGTTAGTAAGCAGGAGGCAAACAATATGAAGTGGGATTAATGGCCCATGTTGTTCTTTTAGACAAAAAGGATTTTGTTTCAAGATTCTTAAATCTTTTATATATAAAGTCACCGTTCTTAAGAGGAAGGGAGTTAGCATATTTTATTACTCTACTTTCAAACACAGAGCAACACAGGTACAGAGGGATTTGGAAACCTGTCAAAAACAGACCAGGATCAGAGTTAGGAATAAAAATAATCTAAATTCTATTATAGAGATGTTTTATGATTCCAAAATAAAGTTGCACAAAGAAATATCAATCTGACTGTAACATCCTAGTATGAAGATGTTTACTTCTGAGAAACTTAAAACCTGGAAAAGGCTGAAAAATTTCCTTATGACACTCACATTCCTTGGAAATTACAGAAACAACATTGATGACTTGAATACTTCAAAAAAGGTATGTATCTCTTTATTTCACATGTGAATTTACATCACATTTCATTCCATAAAGGATTTGAGGTATAATACATAACTAGAATCATATCATAAAAAGGGATGGGAGGAGAGGAAAGTAATAAAAATTACTTCTCCCACAGTGTTCCAGTCCACAGACACAGGCTCACTTAGATAAGGAGATTTAACAGGAAGATAATCAACTGTCTCACCTCTTCATAATTTACCACTACACCAACAGGGCTCCAAAAGAATAATAGTGGATCACTGTCAAAACGTGTACAAAATACAACTCTCTCTGAGGAAGAAAACTTACAAAGCCTCAGTGAGGATGGGAAACAAAAATAAGAACATCAGAGGCACAGGAAACCTGGGGTACCTAGATCTATAGAAAACATTAAACAAAACCCAACTTCTAGCCAGATTAATATAAATTCTCAAAGAAAGACAAATATCATATGATATCACTCATATATGGACTTTAATTTTTTTTAAATGACACAAATTTATTTACAAAACAGAAACAAACTTACAAATATCAAAAACAAACTCACAGTTACCAAAAGGGAAATGTGGGGGAGAGGGATAAATCAGGCATTTGGGGTTAACATACACACACTAAGATATGAGTCAGATAACAACAAGAACTCACTGTAGAGCACAGGGAATGCTTCACAGTATTCTTGATAACCTGTATGGGGAAATAATCTGAAAAACAATATATTATGTATATGTATAACTGAATCACTTTACTGTACACTGAAGCTAATAACATTGAAAATCAACTATATCCCAATAAAATTTTTAAAAACTATTGATCCTGATGACCTGAAAAAAAAATTCTCACAGAAGAGTCCCATTTATCTCTAGTGTAGCCTATCTTGTTCACATTTCAACAAAAAAAGTATAGGACACATTAAAGGCAAGAAATATTATCTGGGGAGACAAAGCAATCATCAGGACCGGATTTAGACAGATAGAATTAACAAACGGAATTTAAAATCACTAATATATTAAGGAATCTAATGAAAAACTTGGACAATCTGCAAAGACAAGTGGCTACATAAGCAGAGAGATAAGAAAGAATTAAAATGAAATTCTGAAAATAAAAACACTGTAACAGAAAGAATGTCTATGATTGTCTCATTAGTAAACACAAAGAAGCCGAGAAAAGATCAATGAACTTGAAGATGAGTTAATAGAAACATGCCAAACTGAAAGTGGAAGAAAAAAATGGAAAAAAGACCCAGAACCTATTAGAAATGTCAAAGGTGTAACATATGGTTAAGTGGACTGACTATCAGTAGAAGAAAAAGACAACAGAGAAGAGGAAATTTTAAGAAAAAACTAAAACAATTATTTAAATAAATATATTTAATATACTAAGGGAGGGGATAAGATGGAGTTTCATAAAATACTCAACTAAAACTAAAGGAAACAGTAAAATAAGCACTGTTAACAAACAGAAAGCAGTTACAAACATGGTAGTTGTTAATCCAAGTATATAAAAAAATCCCTTTAAATGTGAATGGTCTAGATATAAAATTAAAAGACAGAGACTGTCAGAGTCAATAAAACAAACAAGAAAAAAGTTCACTATATGTTAGCTAAAGGAAACTCACTTTAAACATAAAGGCTTAGATATGTTTAAAATAAAGGAGTCAAGAAAGTTATACCGTATAAGACAAATCAAAATAAATATGGAGTTCCCATATTAATTTTAGACAAAAAGGCTTCAAAACAAAGAAAATTATCAGAAATAAATTCAGGTACTACATAATGGTGATTGGGTCGATTCTCTAAGAAGCCATAACAATCCTAAACGTGTATGAACCTAAAAGCAGAGTGTCAAAATATGTAAGGCAAATACTGATACAACAGAGAGGAGAAATAGACATATATACTATTATAATTGAAGAATTCAAAACATCTCTATCAGTACAGTGTATAATTCATCAAAAGAGTACCAGCCGACTTGATTTAACTGATATTTATAGACTAGTCCATCCAAAAGCAGCAGAGTACATGTTCCTCTCAAACTTTTATTGAACTTTTACCATGATACTACACATCCTGATCCACAAACAATACTTTAACAAATTTAAAATAGTATAAATCATACAAAGTCTGTTCTGAGACTATACGAAATTAAACTATATGAAATTAAACTAGAAACCAATTAAACTAAAGGAGGAACTAATGGAACAATAGTTTCAAAAATTAGAAACAAAACATTATACTTCTAAATAACATACTGACCAAAAGAAAAACTCAAGAAATTTAAATATATTTTGAAATAAAGAGAAATGAAAATATAAATCTTCAGAGTTTTGTGGAATGCTTCTCTTTTAAGCAGTGCTTTACGATATATTTATTTCATTAAATGCATGTATTAGAAAAGAAGAAAGATCTAAAAGAACAGCAATTTAGTCCTCAAAGAAACAGATTAAAAGCCGTAATAAAAATCAGGGCAGAAATCAAAGAAATTATAAACAAGAAAACACTAGAAAAATATCAACAAAACTAAAACTTTAAAAAAAATCAGTAAAATTGACAAATCTTTAGTCAGGCTAACAAAGAAAAAAAGAGACAATACACATTTCAAGTGTCAGAAATGAGAGAGAGGTCCATGGACATTAGATGGACAAGAATAAACTACTATAAATTACTCTTTTCCTACAAATTTAATCATTTCATAAAATGGACCAGTTTCTTGAAAGACAGAAAGTATTGAAATCCGATTAAGGAAAAATAGGTAACCTGAATAGTCCCAAATCTATTAAAGAATTTGAATCCACAATTAATAACCATTTCAAAAAAGAAACCCTTAGGCCTAAATGGCTTAAGCAGTGAATTTTACACATTTTAATGAAAGCAATTTAAAAGACAAAAATAAGTGAAATATCAAGTCGCAAAAAAGACATGGGTGAATCCTAATTGCATATCATTAAGTGAAAGAAGCTGATCTGAAAAGGATATATATTGTATCATTCCAATTATATGACATTATAGAAAAGGCAAAAGTATAGAAATAGTAAAAAAAAGATCAGTGGTTGCTAGGAGAGAGAAGTGGAGGAAGTTTTAAATATGTGAATCACAGATGACATTTTTAGAGTGGTGAAGCTATTTGATATAATGCTATAATTAAGGACACATGACACAAAAATTTCAAAAGCCTCTGGACTCTATAGCACAGAGTAAATCTTAATGTACATTACAAACAAACAAAGAAAATTAACAGGTCAGATGGGATGTAGAATATGACCAGTCTTACTGTATTACAATCATATGACAGAACTCACTGAACCTCATCAACGAATTTGGGTGGTGGAGGGAAGCTACTGATTTACATAAATGGAAGTGAGAGGAGTCTGTAAAACTAATGGCAAAACAAAGCATACATAAAACTGTACTCTAGTTGATGAAGTTGCTTCTCACTAGGGAAAACTATGATAACATTATACATGTATATTGGATTTTAAGATTTAGGTAAATGTTGGTTGGTGGAGGTTGGTTTCTCTAGAATGGGAGTTTACAGATCAGCAAGGAGAGGAGGCTGGAATGGTCCATTGATATTGCAATAGAGATGAACACATCAATATGAACTCATGTTTAGTTTATAGGAATGGTTATACATGTAAATATAAGTAGATAGATGTACAAATATGGGTTAGTATTTACACATAATTTTTTTCCTGTCAGTTGACAGGGCCTGGAAGCAATCAGACTCAGTAACAATGAGCATACCTAGCATCCAGATCTTGATTTCAAATACTTCTTCAATAAAAGGAACCAGGGCTCCTTGGAAAAATAGATGATGCTAGGAGTGAGTATATCATATTTCCCCAGAGCAAGAAATATACAAAACGAGCCCAGAGAATCATATAGTACAAGAAGATGAGGAAGTGTTCAAAACACACAGACACACAGACACACACACACACACTAATAATGAGGAAAGGGTAGATAATTAAGAGAAATAGAAGCCAGTTGAAAGGGCTACCAATGGCCAAAACTAGAGCAATTTGAGCAAAATTAAGTAGTATCAGATGATAAAGCATAAGTAACCATTGGGTAGGAAAGAAATCTCCTATTTAGGAGAATTTCAAATAAATTATCTAATTACTCCCTACTAAATGAGGGAAATACAAATCCCCATCCCTTTGATATGATCTACATGTGGTTGACTTCCTTCCAGTGTGTAGCATTTCACTTTACAGCAGAAAAATGTGTCACTTTACAGCAGAAAAATCTGAAAAAACTCAACATTAACAAACACAAATCATGTTGATAGTGTATATCCTTCATATGATATGGTGAAAATAGCACTTTACATCTGTGCTCTCCCTCTCCAAAACCTGTAACACCAATCTAATCATGAGAAAAACAACAGAGAAATTCCAGTAGAGGAGGATCCTACAATATAACTGACCAATAGATCCCCAAGCTGGTTATGAAAGATAAAGAAAGTCGAAGACATTGTCACAGGGTTAAGAGAAGTCTAAAGAAACATGAAAATAAAATGCAATGTGATATCCTGGGTGGATTCTTAGAAAAAAATTGAAAGTATGTTAAAAAAAAAAACAAACATTAAGAAAATGTGGATAAGGTATGTTCATCAATTAATAATAGTTCAGTTCAGTCACTCAGTTGTATTCAACTCTTTGCAACCCCATGGACTGCAGCATGCCAGGCTTCCCTGTCTATCACCAACTCCTGGAGCATATTCAAACTCATGTCCATTGCTTTGGTGATGCCATCCAACCATCTCATCCTCTGTTGTCCCCTTCTCCTCCCACCTTCAATCTTTCCCAGAATCAGGGTCTTTTCCAACGAGTCAGTTCTTCACATCAGGTGGCCAAAATATTGGAGTTTTAGCTTCAGCATCAGTCCTTTCAATGAATATTCAGAACTGATTTCCTTTAGGATTGACTGGTTGGATCTCCTTGCAGTAATAATAATAATGTGTTAACTGGGTTTCCTTGGTGGCTCAGATGTTAAAGAATCCACCTGCACTGAGAGAGACTTGGTTTTGATCCCTGGGTTGGGAAGATCCCCTGGAGGAGGGCATGGCAACCCACTTCAGTATTCTTGCCTGGAGAATCCCCTTGGACAGAGGGGCCTGGCAGGCTAGCAGGCTACAGTATACAGGGTCACAAAGCGTTGGACATGACTGAGTGACTAAGCACAGCACAATGTGTTAATATGTACTGTACTAAGTTATGGTAGGAAACTTAACTTTCTTAACAAGAGGAAAATAGGAGTGAGGGTATCTGAGAACTCTGTGCTATCTTTGCAATAACGTTTTAAACCTAAAATGTCCTAATATAAAATGCTTGTATTAACAAAAAATAGCAGTGACCAAATTAGATCAACTTTAATTAAAGCTTGCCTGATTCTCAGGTAGAATATTAGACTGCTGGGTCTATTTGAGGCAAAGTGTCCTTTAGACAAATCAGATCAAGTGCGTTATGAAGCCATGCAAATGATATCTAACTTCTCATTCTATTTCTGTGTCATTTCTTTCAGTGTGTTTAGAATAGGGTGAGCAAGGGAGAGAGCAGTAGCAGTTGAAGATCAAGGGAAATATAACTCGGTGCAAGATTGTGTATAGCCTTATGGAGTTGTATTAATTTTTGATTCATTATAAAATGTGGTTATTGTGAAATACAAAGCCATTAGAAGAGGCATAATTTAAGAATTCAAATTTGATTTAAATTAAAAAAAAGGATACTACAGATTTTTTACTAAGAATACACAAAAGAGGCCAAGGACAGATGTAAAAAGACCATTTATAAAACTAAAGAAATTTTAATGACTTGACCGCTAAAACTGGATAAAGTTATTCAGATTCATGCTATATTTTCAAGATAGAGCCAACAGGATTAGCAACTAGAAAGACTGAGTCGTCATTAGCTAACTTGAAGCAGAGTGCAAGTTCATACAATGGAATACAATACAGCCATAAAAAAGAAGAAAGAACTGATGCAACATGGATGAACCTTCAAAACATTCTACTAAGTTGAAGAAGTCAGAAATAGAAGACCACACACTATGTAATCACATTTATGTGAAATGTGTAGAACAGGTGAACCCATGGAGACAAGTAGATCAGTGGCAGCCAGGAGCAAGTGAGGAATGATTGCTAAAGAGTATACATATTTGAGGGGTGATAAAATATTCTGAAAGATAGTAATGATAGAGTTGATGATGTTAACAGTTTAGTTTTGGATATAAGCTTGATATGTGAATTATAAATAAGGGAGTTGAGAATATAAATTGAGATGCCATGAAGGTAATCAAATATATGGTTCTTAAATTTGGGTTTGCCTTGAACTGGAGATATAAATTTAGCAGTGATCCATGTACACATGATACTTAAAATAGTGACCTTAGTTGAAATAATCAATGGAGAAAATGAAATTAGAAAAGAGAAGTGATCCAATGACTGAGCGCTTGAGCATGTTAAAAGGTCAGGAAAAGGAAGCAGAACTACCCAAAGAGAATGTGAAAAAGCACTTTGTGAACTGCCCTAGAAACCAAGGTGGAATGGGATGATCACCCATATCAAATAGTGCAGATGTTTCACATAAGATGAGATCTAAGAATTCATAAGTAGATATTGGGACTTTGGTGAACTTGATTAGAACAGTTTCAGCGAAGATGTACAAAATTATTTGAGTTCAGTTCAGTTCAGTCGCTCAGTCGTGTCTGACTCTTTGCAACCCCATGAATTGCAGCACTCCAGGCATCTCTGTCCGTCGCCAACTCCCGGAGTCTACCCAAACCCATGTCCATCGAATCGGTGATACCATCCAGCCATCTCATCCTCTGTCATCCCCTTCTCCTCCTGCCCCCAATCCTACCCAGCATTAGGGTCTTTTCCAATGAGTCAACTCTTCCCATCAGGTGGCCAAAGTATTGGAGTTTCAGCTTCAACATCAGTCCTTCCAATGAACACCCAGGACTGACCTCCTTTAGGATGGATTGATTGGATCTCCTTGCAGTCCAAGGGACTCTCAAGAGTCTTCTCCAACACCACAGTTCAAAAGCATCAATTCTGTGGTGCTCAGCTTTCTTCACAGTCCAACTCTCACATCCATACATGACCACTGGAAAAACCATAGCCTTGACTAGACGGACTTTTGTTGGCAAAGTAATGTCTCTGCTTTTAAATATGCTATCTAGGTTGGCCATAACCTTTCTTCCAAGGAGTAAGCGTCTTTTTATTTCATGGCTGCAATCACCATCAGCAGTGATTTTGGAGCCCCCCAAAATAAAGTCTGACACTGTTTCGACTGTTTCCCCATCTATTTCCCATGAAGTGATGGGACCAGATGCCATGATCTTAGTTTTCTGAACGCTGAGCTTTAAGCCAACTTTTTCACTCTCCTCTTTCACTTTCATCAAGAGGCTCTTTAGTTCTCCTTCACTTTCTGCCATAAGGGTGGTGTCATCTGCATATAAGCCTTGTTTTTTGTTTTGTAGCTTTTTTTTTTCTTGCAGCCATCTTCAGTTGCAGGGGTGCATGCATAAGGTATGAGAAGATTTTATATCTATTAAAGCTGGTGATTTAGTGAAAAGAAGAACATGAAGTAAGGTTGTTGAGGCTGTTGGCAAGAATGAAATTATAATCATTGTAAGTCATGACTTTTATGCTGACTAAATGAGAAAAAGAGGAGGACCTACTTTGGGGCTATTAGAGGCAATGAACTGGAAAGACAGAACATGCTGGGCCCTGAGTGGCACACTTGACAATGAGATTTCAGAGAGGTTTTTGTTACTGTTAATGGAAACATCTAGAATGTGGCATGAAAGTGAGTTGCTGAGCACGGGGGATAGCAGCATCACAGAAGCAGAAAAAAATCAAGAAACAAGTGGATAGGGTGTTAGAAGAACCATCTATACTGATTTTGATATTTTCAAGAATGATGACCTAGATAGCGTTAGCAAGAATCCCACTCAGTCATGAACTGACATCTTTAAGAAATGAAAAAAGTAACTAAAAATATGGATCGAGACAGGTAAGAGTCAATAGATGATTTGTAATGTGGCAAAACAGTAGAAAATTTTGGTAAAAAAAGCTTCATGCAAATGACTTTTAGAGAGCAATGAGGGAGAATCCTTGGATGTTACAGAGACACAGTGGGAGCAATCCTTTCCACTTCTAAGCCAAGAGGTACAAGAGAGGCATAATAAAACACCCACCAGAGTGACACAGGAAAGCAATGTCCTCAGAGAAGAGCCAAGTTTGAAGAGATAAGAGCAAAAAAGTGAAGGGAATTTCACAGAAGAGAGAGATATAGAGAATAACTTGTTAGAGTGTTTCAAAGCAAAGTGAGTGTTTCAAAAAATTACAGAGAGCTCTGCAGGGATTAGATTCTGTTGGACAAGAGATAATATGGTGGCCTACACAAGTAAGAGGGCTTCCCTAGTGACTCAGTGGTAAAGAATCTGTTCATCATCGCAGGAGACACAGGTTAGGTTCCACATGCGGGTTGGGAATATCCCCTGGAGAAGGAACTGGCACCCACTCCATTATTTCTGTCTGGAAAATCCCATGGACAGAGGAGTCTGTCCATGGGGACAGAGGGCTACAGTCCTTGGGGATGCAAAAGAGTAGGACACAATTTAGTGACTAAAGAACAACTCAGGTAAGAATAATAGGCATGGTAAGACTTGTCCTGGAAATTCTAAGGCAGAGAGTGAAACGGAGCATGACTCAGAGAGTGGGCCTCCTGGGCATACATGCTTTTCTGTGTGTCCCGTCTCTTGATTACAGGAAATAGGCCTCATTCAGCCTCCTTGAATTTAACAGGCAGGTTCAAACAGTTGATAATTATGGAAGAGGGGATGGGAGACAAGGGAAGAACAGTTAAGAAACAATAGCGCAGCCTTGGGGTAGGGTCCTGGTTCCCCTTAAAGAGACCTGCATAACAATATCTTTGAGTTGTTTCATGAATACTGAAACCTAAACCAGGTGGGAGAAGTTAACTGCATGATGTCCACAAGCACTTAGACGCCAGATTGGTTGGAACTGATGATGCTGACTCCCAATTACCTCTCCACCAACCAATCAGAAGAATGTCCACGAGTTGATCATGCCCTCTTTGAACCATTGCTATAAAGCTTCTCACAGCACCCTGCAGGGCAAGACACACAGTTTTGAGGGCCTTAGCCCACTGCATCTCCCTTTGCCTGGCAAAACAATACAGCTGTTTTTTTTTTCCTACTTCACTCAGAACTCTTGTCTCTGAGATTTCATTTGGTGTTGGGGTACAGAGGCAGGATTTGGCCTCAAGAATAGGCCTGAGTCACAAGGATACATGCATTGGAAGTCAGTGTCTCACCTATGTTTTGGAAATCCTGTTTTATTTTCAAATTGATTTTCTAATCATCCATATTGTATAAAGAATATCACCGGGGGCTGCACTATACAGAATTTAGCTGAAATTGTTTCAGGATTAAAAATCTGAAAAATTAAACTTATTTGTGAGGATCCAGGCATCTGTGATTTCATTCAGCAAAGTCCTATCACAGCCCATAACATTCTAGAAACTGCATGAAAAAATAAATTGTTTTTTTAATACTATCATCTCTCTGTTAAAAAGGTTGAGATCAAAAAGAGGAAAAATATTTATTTTCAGATCAGGTACCTGCTGCTTCCAATTTAGATTTTGGGTAAACTATTGGTAGCAAAAACAGTGGAGTGAAATGCATAGTGTCCCAACCTTCCTAATTAATAGCAGTCAGTTCAGAGCAACCCTATTCAGGGTCTTCTTTTCCTCATTGAGCTGACCAGGGGAGACCTTAAAGGCAAAATGTGTGAACCCTGTTAAAGCAAACCTGAAACAACAGATAAGCACTAAGGTCTTTGAAGAAACTGTGAACACCCTCTGGGGAGAAAATTAGACTTGTGAACTTAAAAAATGGCACACAAACATTTTAACACAGAACCGAAGACAGAGGTCAACAGGGATATTTCCAGCTGAAGATTGCCTGTTGAGGAAGAAATTAGTTTTGAACATCAAAAATAAATGAACAAAGAGAGCAGAAAACAACACTAGATGAGAATTTTTTCCCCAAGAAAAAATCCTCTCAACATTCCCCACACAAAAACACGTTAATCAAGCTTTATTACTGAAAGGGAAAATCTTTTCCAAATAGGAAAATCTAATTCTAGGAAACCAGTTGCAAAAAAAAGTTATCTTTATAAGCACCTCTTTTTCTTGCTAATTCAGTAAAGTAACTGATTTTGACTGACCTCTGTCTCTTAAAATGACTAGCTTTATTTTTATATTTATTTGCAATTTATCTTACACTATTAATTTATCATTCTTTCATTCTGTTTTCAGCTTTAAATGTAAATGTAAAAGTCTTCAGACTAAGCACAATTTGCTCCTGCCACCTTTATTTCCTGGGGTAGGCTTCCTACCCTTGTTCCCTTCCCCTGGGAGGATGAGGGACAGAACAAATGACAGAAACGGGAAGTTGTCTTAAAGTCTGGAGTTTGCCATCAGCAAATTGCATACTGCTGGACCAAAGTGGGTTGTATTGCTACCAGCAACAAGCTCTGTCAGCTAGATCAGCAGCCCACAGTCTTTTTGCCACCAGGGACAGTTTATGTGAAGACAATTTCTCCATGCTTTTGTGCATGCTCAGTTGCACAACTGTGTCCAGCCCTTTGCGACCCTATGGACTGCAGCCCATCAGTTCCTGTGTCCATGGGATTTCCCAGGCAAGAATACTGGAGTGGGTTGCCATTTCCTTCTCCAAGTGATCTTCCCAACCCAGGAATGGAACCTACTTCTCCTGAGTCTCCTGCACTAGCGCACAGATTCTTTACTACTATGCCACCTGGGAAACCCCTAACAAAAATCTTCTTAAAAAGATTAAGCAGACAAAAATAAGCTAAAGTTATTTAATGATAATTTTTACCTGGAGCATTTACTAGAAATTAAGATGCTAGGACTTTTCTCTCTCCCTTGAAAATCATCTTAAAATGAAATATGGATTTAAAACATAAATATAATATAATCCTGTGCCACCCACCTGGAAAACCCTGAATTTCCTCCTAGAGAAGGCCAAAAGATAATTTTCAATTTTGATCCTCTTCCTTGCTCATTTTTATTTCGATGACCAATGCTCTAAGCTTATATTTGATTTCGTTTGTTGCCTTCTATATCGTATTTCAAAAGTTTCTTTTTATGACCTCCTGAAATACTGCAGGGCAAATTCAAACATGTCCCAAGCAGGCACTAAAATTTTAATGCATTTTTATGGAACCGGTCTCAGCCCCTTCAACACAACATTTATTTGTCCAGAAGGATGTTAGCAGAACATCCTCCTATTTATAACTCAGTAAGCAAATTGTTCCCATACTCCAAGTATGTAGAATTTTTTATCAATGTCATATATATACCGTGAAATTCATGTTATGTATCTGCATAAGTTCATCATATTAGCTAACCTAACAACACAATCATGTCCAAGTGGACCCTTTTAATCAATGTGAGTCTTTTCTGAAGTTCAAAACAGTGTTGTTATTGTCACTTACATTAATATCTGTCTTGACACAGTTCAAATAAAAATTTATGCCTTCAGTGTTATTTACCATTCTAGTCCCGCTATTTAGAACAGCACACAGCACAAAACAAACAATACATATTGAATCAATATTTTGTAACTTTTTTTCCCTCTTTTTTAAAGGCTAATTACAAAGAAGCTCTGACATTACTTCATTTTTCAGATATAGAGGCAAATGCAATAATTAATTTTTAATATGTACAAAGGAAATGGGTGAGTAATGGTTAAAAACTCCACAGCCCAAATTTTCCAGATCAATCTCATGAAGTAATACTTACATGAGTAAAGCAAATAATTAACTTGTTTAACCACTTTATATAGGTAGACAATTTAAGGTTTAGGGACATGTGTATTGATTCCTGGGTTGCTTAAGAGAGGAAGTAATTGTTCTTGTCATTTCTTAATTACAAAAATAATCACTCATACAATTGGGTGTTTCATCCTAGTTTGTTACTTTTCAATGTAATTTCCATTTTTTTCAGATACCTGATGTTTAAAATTCTAAGTTTAAATACTTGAAATTGTTCCCTAGAGTTAAATAGAGGACTGAAACTGCTGCAAATGTTCTAATTTGGAGAATTCCATTCTATTTCGTCAAACTCTCATTTGGTTTCATTGTTTGGAATAGGTCAGCAACTACTGCCCATGGCCAAATCTGGCTTCAGCTGTTGTTGTTGTTTTGTTTTGTTTTTTTCTTTTTTTTATGCCCCACAAACTAAGACTGTTTTTTACATTTTAAAAGGATTGAAAAAAGTTAAAGGAAGTGACAAGTGAAAATCATGGGAAATTCAGATCCGTGTGTCCATAAATAAAGCTTGATGGGAACACAGATGTCTTCACACTACAGTTATAAGAGGAGAGTAGCTGCTACAGAGACCACATGGCCTATAAAGCCCAAACTGTTTACTATTTAGCCCTTTCCAGAAAAGATTTACCCACTCCTGGTGCAGAGCATTTGTCTCTACTTTCTCTCTGACACAACATTATATATTACTGACACAACTTTTTAGTACTTTTTTTTCCAAACTGATGTATTCTGGGGTGTGTTCAGTAAGATGAGAAGATCATTTGTACTGCTGTAATTACAGTGACTCCCCTATGTCTGCATCTCAGCCTTTAAAATAGAAAACTGAACACTTTTCTTGATAAACATTACTTTTTTGTGTGTGGCCAATTTCTATACCACCAAATATGGAGCCTGTTCCTAGCCTAATGATCTTCCCAATAGTAGTCTGTCAAGTGCTTGAAGACATTATGTCATAATTGATTTAAATACTTTTGACAAGTTGAATGATATGTAATTTAGAGCCCGTCATTGAAATATCATCAACAAAGGCAATTACTATTCGCATAAACCATATATATAACTAAAGAATTTTCAGTGGATTGGCTAGGTGAACTGCATTGTTCCAAACTGTAAAAAAGGGCATACGTCCAATTCAGCAAACATCATGGTTGAAAAGATGAAAATTCTAGATCGATATTTATTTGCCTGACTGAGTATCATGTGATGCTTTTTACTCTCTACCTCAAATGTCAGTAAAATATAAAACTCATGCAATAATTGAGCCAATCTTACACAACCTCATTCTACCTTTAAAGTTTTCATACACTATTTTTTAAAATATTTTAACTTTTTCCAAAAATACTTCTGTCAGTTTTCTATTTCAAGAAGAAACTAAGGCAGTTTGATCTTTGTGTTAGAAGACAGAATATATGAAAAGAAAGTAAATCAGAAAGAGACTGAAAAACATTAAGACTTAGAGAGAAGCAGAAAGAAAAAGTTTCCAGTTGTCTTTTGCTATTGCTAGTGGTATTATTTTGCCTTTACCTTCTTTTTCAGATTCCTTAGGGGCATGAAGGATACTTCCTGGGTAGAAATTAATCAACTCAGAGAGAGAATTAACTAGACCATGTGTCTTCCTTCAGCTATAGGGCTTCTTACCTTTGGCAAACACTTGAAATTGAAGTTGAGAGACCTCACCCTTCTCCCAGAATCTTTAAAGCTCTGTATTTTGTAGAGACTTCTAATATAGTTAATGGTTTTATTTAAAGTAAAGATGGAATTCATAAGATATTTTAAGGATCAAATGTATTTCTATTAAGAGTTTCATATGGTTGATTCTAATACAATCATATGGCAGGCTGGTCAGAATTTCTCTAAGGGTGTATGAAAATAAGAGCTTCAGATATAATGGTCACTTCATCTAATTTACTATATGTTTTATATATTTTAAAGGAAATTAAGGAAAACCTTAATATTTCTCAATAGTGACTCTATCCACATCACGTTTAAAAATAAGATAAGCCCAACAATAATATAATGGCTAGGTAAATGATGGAATAGCTTTATAGTAGAAGTCTATGTAGCCCATAAAATCACTGAAAGAAAATTTAATGACCACAAGGAAGTGCTGGGAGGGTATTAGGAGATGTTTCTTTTTTCTGTTCCTCAATAACCTGAACTCCACATTTCTCCTCTAATTATCCCTGCCCTAACTCCATCTTGCTCTGCCTTGTGGGATGCTATTTCATGTTGCTTGTATTTGCCCAGAGGGGAGAAAAGAATGGAAGCTAGTAATAGCAAGGTCATCAACTCCAATAAAGAGTTAGACATGATTAGGTGACTGAACAACAACAACTCCATCTGGTTCACACAGACCATGCAGTGGGGCAACTTCATCATTGAAGAGCTGAAGAGGGAAGGAGAGACTACGATGGGAACAGTGCCTGATGATGGCTGGACTGATAATCCTAGATGGGGGAAAAGTATATCTGAGATGGGAAAAAGACCTCCATAGCCGAAGGATAAGCTTCAGATGGAATAAATAACGAAAATAAATCCTTAGAACTTGGTACCAGAGCAGAAATCACTTGTATGATTATATGAGCAGAACACTAGAATGTTCTTTGACCAGGTGAATGTAGCTTGTTATATTGTATTATCTTACTTTAGAATATTATCTAGAAATATTTTACATTATTCAGTATTTTTCTTTCTGTGCCTTTATGTGCTAGGTCATAGAAAGGTGTTGGTAACTTTATAGATTTTGTTTGCCCTTCAATTTGAGGGGTTTTTAAATATTTTCATCTTTGTATTTTTAAAAAATAGACAGGAAACATTGATCAGTAGTAAAGGATAATAATAATAATAGTGGTAGTAATAAAAAATAGTGATAAAACATAATTTATAATCAGTTAAGGAGAGAAGGTTATTTGACATAATGATAGTCTTTGCAATTAACTAATTATGGTTTTCCATTTAGGGTAGAAGATTTTTGAAACTTGAAAAAAATCCTAATATTCTTTTATAGTGTTCCTTACCTGAACGACAATAAAAGATATAAGAAAATTTCCCTCATATAAAACCATAATTTTATTCTTTCTGATAATATCTTGGAATAGCCTTGAAATCAAATACATGCCACAGAATAGTATGGGTACAATATAACATTAGAAGAGGGAAAAAACTAGAGTTTAGGGGAAAAAAAAATTATATATATATATATATATCTTTTTAAAACACAAATGTGAAAAAATTCTCAAAATGCTTGTAAAGTGTTTTTAAAGTCCAACTTCATTTATAACATTTTTAATGGAAACAAAGGCCAGTTTTCTCCAAGTCTTGGATTTTTCTGAGGCACTGGTTGAAACATTCAGTGGTGGCCCAGTACCCAGCGTATGGATTTAGTTAGCCCTTTCTATGTCTGAGCTACAGCTCCTCTGAGTCTTTTCTCCTGGAAGATGGAAAAAGGACCTTAAAAATTTCAAAAGAAATTGAGCTGTGTCAACAGATAATTACTGATGGAATTAAACAGGCAAGAAAGAGTTTATTCAAGACAATTGCCGTAATGAAGAGAGATTGAACTCAATTCCCTGGGACAAAAAGCAGAAGAGTTTTTAAGCACTGGGTGAGCTAACGGAAATTTACTGAAGGACATTAGAGGCAAGGTTGGCTAATACCATTGGGCTACCCATGTTTATTAGTTGATGTAGTTGGAGTTTGACCCCTACTCTTCCAAAAAGAGTGGGAGACAGCCACACTATGTTTATTGATGATTACAGTTCAGAGAGATAGCTTCCAGGCCCTTGGGAAAACATTTCTCAGTTTTAGAAGACAGACATGTCAAAGGAGCCGAGAAAGGATTTATAAACTGCAATAAATTTTCTAAAGTCAAGTCTCCCCAACCAGGAATCGAACCTAGGTCTCCTGCATTAAGGCAGGTTCTTTACTACCATCTGAGTCACCAGGGAAGTCTTTCAAATGTCTGTCATAAGGAGAAATCTGTCTAAAATTAGTCAAGCTGGGGAGAATGTTCAGGTGTTCTTGGTTAGCCACTTTATGTGATCTACCGTCAATCTGGCTTAAATTCAACATTCAGAAAACTAAGATCACAGATTCCAGTTCACATAGCAAATAGATGGGGAAATAGTTGACATGATGAAAGACTTTATTTCCTTGGGCTCCAAGATCACTGCAGACAGTGACTGTGGCCATGAAATTAAAAGACACTTGCTCCTTGGAAGAAAATCTATGACAAACCTAGACAGCATAGTAAAAAAGTATAGAGACATTACTTTGCCAACAAAGGTCCATATAGTCAAAGCTATGGTCTTTCCAATAGTTATATATGGATGTGAGAGTTGGACAATAAAAAGGGCTGAGCACCAAAGAATTGATGCTTTTGAACTATGGGGCTGGAGAAGACTCTTGAGAGTCCCTTGGACTGCAAGGAGATCCAACCAGTCTATCCTAAAGGAAATCAACCCTAATTATTCATTGGAAGGACTGATGCTGAAGCTGAAGCTCCATACATTGGTGATCTGATGCAAAGAGATGACGCATTGGAAAAAACCCTGATGCTGGGAAAGATAGAAGGCAGAAGGACAAGGGGACAACAGAGTATGAGATGGCCGGATGGCATAATCGATTCAATGGACATGAGTTTGAGCAAGCTCTGGGAGATGGTGAAGGACAGGGAAGCCTGGCATACTGCAGTCCATGGGGTCACAAAGAGTCAGTCATGACTGAGCAACTGAACAACAACAATCAATCAATCAATTAAACAATCAATGCTTAGTATGTCAATTCATCAAGGTGGAGAAATTATCTGGTGGAAGACAGGTACCCTAGCCTAGAGGTGACATATGCTGGCACAGTACACTGAAGCTTAATGCATTCTGAAGGATTCTCCACACTTGCCAAGAAAAAAATCAGGGATCAAATTGAACCTCAGTCTATATACAATGCCAATAATGGATGATCACACTATTTAGTGTTCAGAGGCAGCAAATCAAAACTGTATGATGTCTCTAGTCTCACACCCACCATCAATACACGTTTGTTTTTCTAACTCACTGGATCAAAGCAGGGGAACTAGAAGCCAAGTTATTATTTCTTTTATTCTTTTTCTGATTAAACCTAAAGAATCTTTAAAACAATTTACTTATTTGAATTTTGACTTTCAATGCTTTTAATGACTTTGAAAAACAGAAACAAAATATTCTTTCTGCACTCAATATAAACTATTATTGAGAACTTTGTCCATATGTTCAAAGGTCCCACTTAATGAATGCATGAGTCTGTTGTACCAGGAAAATTGTTCTCTGAGGAATTAGTTGGCTTTCTACCTTTTGAGAAGGAGAGTTTTTTATACAGAAACAACTTGTTGAAATAAATAGTCAATCCTGTAGTTTTGGGAGCCAGATTCATGAGTCAGAATCCCAGTGTCAACACTTACAGCTTTGTATCCTATAGCAAGTTATTTCACCATTCTGTTTCCTATTTAAAATAAGGTTATTAATAGAACTCACCCAGCAGTATTATTGGGACAATACATTACTACATGTGAATCTTGGTATATGGTACACTGGTATATGGTAGGCTGTGAAAATGATAGCCTCATTTTGTTTCTTTCTCTCTCTTCCTTCTTTCATCCCTCCCTTTCCTTCTTTCCTTTTTTTCTTTCATTTTTTCTTTTTATTTTTTCTTCTTCCTTTTTAATTTGGCTATATGCAAATCCTGTGTAAGTTATAATTAACACAGCAGCTATGCCGTCTCTTACATAAACAACTTAGAACAGAAAACACTGAGTGTTGCTGTCAACATTATTTCTTTCATTCCTAGAACTCACGTTTCCTTTTCGGACTTTAGTTTTATTGCTCCTGTTTGATGTGTCCTTTATGGTGGGTTCTTTAAGCATTTTATGAGTTCAAAGTAAAATAAATACAAAATAAACTATAAAGTAGGAAATAATGTTCCATGGGTTAGAAGTCACAAATATCGATACGAGGTACTATAAGAGGACATAAAAATCAGAGTTCTTGCTTTTGTGAAGTTCATACATTAAGAAAATACCATGACAAAAATTAACTTAGTAACATGCCCCATACACATGCTTAGTTCTAGTATATTTTAAGGAAATAAATTTCTGTAATAAAATGATTTGCAAAAAAGTTTACTGTGAATCTTTGATGGTGGAATATGTGTCCACATGCTCAATTTTCTACAAATTATTTTGAATAAAATAAATGGTTGAGAGTAATAAAGTATGAAAATTATGAAAGAATAATGTTAAGTATTCTGAAAAAAAAAAGAAGATGTAGACTTTAATTATAGTCTTCCCAATAAATAATTTCTCATGAATTTTCAGGCAAGACAATTTTCCTCTTGGTACCTTACTTTTGTGATAACACCTGTTCTACTTACCCATAGGGGTCTTGTGAAGATGAAGTGAGGCAATGAGTTTGAAAACTTTGCTAAAACACCCTACAAACATATGCAGTATACTAATATAACTAGTAGTATAATTAAAAGATTAAATTTTCAAAATGTTAAAATTAGTTACAGTTTCTTAAACTTCTACAACTTTAAAGCAAACAGATGGATAAGAATAGCTCTTGAATGCCAAATTTAGTGTGGTATGTTTTCTCGCAGGTATGACTGAAAGTTGTATCTAAAAAGCAACTGCAGAAATAAAATATCAAGTGCTCAAATAGTAAATAGATATCAAAGAGCTGTTATATTGTCAAACTGAAAAGGAAAGGAAGGAAGGAAAAGAAAGATAGAGAAATAAAGAAAAAGAAAAAAAGAAAGAAAATTCATTAAGTTAATTTATGGGTTATTCCAACTACAAGCAGTTCAAAGACAGCATTTACTACAGGGTTACAAAATCTTTGGGTCTACTGGTTGAAATTATCAATGCAATTAACCTTAACCATTTCTTCTACATATTGATCCTTAATCACTTCCATAAATGTGTTTCTTCCTTATTGCTGTAATGGCCTTTCCATTTTTAGCTGATGAGAAAGTTTATAAATGCTTTGGCTTCTACTCTCAGATAGGAAGCTCTCTTACCTAATTGGTTGTTTTTAAGTAGCTCTTAATTAGAACTGTTTCTGGCATGTAATTTCCATTCTACCAGTTTCCCTTTACTCAATTGCTCCCTATTTATGTCGTATAGACTTTATTAACTTATAATCACTTTTATGAGACTGAGGGGTTATGATCTTTTCAGGATAATTTTAGAACTGGCAGCATTGGATCTTCTGGGTGATGAACTACTAGTATGATGAACATCACTGAAATTTTGAATAATATTAAATTATAAAAATTACTACTACAACAAAAAAATACCAGTAAATTGTAAAATATATGTGGTACAATTCCAAAGTCAAGAGGAACATGGAAAGGCTTTCTGCTCACCGTACATATTTATGCATCAGAAAGAAACCTGGCCATAAAACAAGCAGTCTGTCATTTTACAAAAATTATAAAATCAGAGTTTTTATAAATATTATAACTAATGAGGAAATTATATTGGCAGATGAAGCCAAGACAATAGTGAACATTTCTAAAACATGAAGGGGGCTGAGAACCATGTTAGAGAAAACTGCTAGAGCTTTATATGTTCTAACATAGGATTAGTAAAGGTTCTAACCCATGCAGTGAACGAGAATTCTGAGAAAAGCCTGATGGCATAGGTGGAACTTTTCATTTTATGGATAAATAGATGTTAATAAAGGTTATGAAGTTTTTTCATCAGCCACAGCCATGTTGCCTCCTGTCACTGTGCCAGGAGTTCATTATGAGACAGAAGTTAACACATATAAGTAAAAGTTATACAAGCAATGTACTACAAATCTGGTCAAGAGGTTTCTGTTTTATAACAAGAAATAAGCCAAAATTAGAATTTCTTTCTGACAAATCAGGTTCATGATGCATGCATGCTGGGCAATGAGGGTGCAAACAATGTGGGCAGTAAGACTTAAAAGATAACTGGTTGTTACACTTTCCTTCACAGTAATCCTGCCCTGAGACTCCTTCCTTATGCAGAAAATATAAACGAAGGAGACAACTTTTTCATAAAAGTTAAGCAAGATTTTGCTCACACATATCCTCAATTAGAAAAACTTCAAAAAAAGATTGGGAAAGGGGGGCAATGAGCGGTTAGTTAAAAAAAAAAAAAAAAGAATTCAGGTTGACTTTGCAAACTGTAAATAAGTGGGAAATGAAAATGGAGGAAGTTTTGAAATAGCTTTTTCACCTACTGAGTAGAAGGGAAGATCCCCTGGAGGAGGAGAATGCAACCCACTCCAGTATTCTTGCCTAGAAAATCCCATGGACAGAAGAGTCTGCAGGGCTACAGTAGATGGAGTTGCAGAGAGTTGAACAAGACTGAGCATGCACGCACGCACGCGCACACACACACACACACACACACAGAGTAGAAACTGGGCACTTACTGCATGCTGAGCCCTTCAAAAGATGTGCTATTCTGCCATCTTTATGCAAGCATTGAGTACACTGTACAGCACATATTTAAAAGTAGGCTACTCTCAGAGTAACCTCCAAATTTGGTGAAAATCCACTTGAATGTATTTGTTTGATTCAATGATAGGCAAATAGACACAAATATCATTTTATTCATATTCATAATTTTAAAAAAACAGCTAAAGTTAAGTTCTAAAAAATAATAACTAAATAAATACTTATTGCTTCTTTATCATTTTAACTTTCAGTAAGTCAGAAACTTAATTGTGACTTTACAAGTGAGGTATATTATCTCTCTTAGGTCACATGGGGCCCATTTTTTTTGCATTCCAATCTAATGGACTTTTAGTAGCCTCCCTAAGCATCTAACTAAAGACAAAGTGAATTAGGCAATAGGGAAAACCTGGCTCATTAGGATCCAATGTGCTGTACTCAGAATTAAATTAAAGAGTCTCACCTCATCAAACTCAGGAATCCACCATAACACAGACACTGATGAACCAAGGCCACTGTTTCACAACAGAGGATGGCTCTATCCTTCAGATTCTGAATGTATAAAACAGAACCTCTTATTACTATGTTTGTGGTCAATTAAGAATGTCATTAGGGTTTTCCAAGGTTACATTCCAGCATTTCATATGGTGTCCTGGGATTGGGCTGGTCAATACCATGGCAACTTATTTCTTATCATGTTTCATCCAAATGCTTCTCTAAGTGTATCTCTGTGCTCAGACTATAAAACAACACAAGCAAATCAGGGATTAAGGAAACAGTAGAAGTGAATTAGGGTATAGATAGAGGTGTTAAATTAGAGTTTGCCTGGTACTCCATTTATTTATGAAATAAACTGATATTATTAAAGTTTTAGAAGATTCTTTTTTTACTTTTTTATTTTGTAGCCATTTGCACAAAAGTGATAATTAAGGCCACCGTATATAATCAACATACTTAAGAGGGAAAATGACTAGCTTAAGTTTTCCAATGGTTCATTAAAACAGAAAGCTCTAAAGCCACAGGAGAAGAGAACTCAAAGTTGAACTGTTTTTATAAGAAATAAAATGACACAGAGGAAACCAAAGACTCTCTTCATGAAGGACTTTTTGAATGAGGGATTAAGTTTAGGTTTTTAGATTCCACAAGCAAAACTAGAAAGATTTGCAAACAATTTCAACATCATTTCCCAAATATTTAGCCATTAGATTTTTTAGCAGACTATCTATTCAAATGGGCTAATGTTCTATAGAAAATACTTTCAGAAACATTGAAAGATACTGTGGCTTGTTCATATAAGCACCAAACTAGTCATTTATTTCAACCTCTGTTTATGAACGTTACAATACTTCTTGTTTTTAAATTACTATTTTCACTTTTTGCTGCACTACATCGACCCTTTGTTGGTGTCTCAGGTTTAACGAGAGGCACATGAAAAAAAACCCCATGTTGTATGGATGAACCTAGAGACTGTCGTACTAAGTGAAGCAAGTCAAACAGAGAAAGACACAAGCCATATACCATTGGCATCTGGTCCCGTCACGTCATGGCATATAGATGGGGAAACAATGGAAACAGTGAGAGACTTTTTTTTCGGGGGGGGCTCCAAAATCACTGCAGATGGTGACTGTAGCCATGAAATTAAAAGACGCTTGCTCTTTGGAAGAAAAGCTATGACCAACCTAGACAGCATATTAAAAAGCAGAGACATTAATTTGCCAACAAAGTTTCATCTAGTCAAAGCAATGGCATTCCAGTAGTCACGTATGGATGTGAGAGTTGGACTATAAAGAAAGCTGAGAGCCGAACAATGGATGCTTTTGAACTGTGGTGTTGGAGAAGACTCTTGAGAGTCCCTTGGACTTCAAGGAGATCCGACCAGTCAATCCTAAAGGAATCAGTCCTGAATATTCTTTGTAAGGACTGATGCTGAAGTTGAAACTCCAATACTTTGGCCACCTGATGCAAATAACTGACTCACTGGAAAAGACCCTGATGCTGGGAAAGATTGAAGGCAGTAGGAGAAGGGGACGACAGAAGATGAGATGGCTAGATGGCATCACCGACTCAGTGGACATGAGTTTGAGCAAGCTCCAGGAGCTGTTGATGGACAGGGAAGCCTGGCATGCTGCAGTCCACGGGCTTGCAAAGAGTTGAACACGACTGAGTGACTGAACTGACTGATATGATATCACTTCTACATGGAATCTAAAATATGATACAAATAAACTTATTTACAAAACAGGCTCATAGACAGACAAAACAGACTTGTGGTTGCCAAAGGGGAGGGAAGATAGGAGAAGGATGGATCGGGAGTTTGTAGTTGGCAGATGCAAACCAATGTATATAGGATGGATAAACAACAAAGTCTGACTCTATAGCACAAGGAACAATGTTCAGTGTTCTGTAATACACCATAATGGAAAAGAATGTGAAAAAGTATGTACATATATGTATAACTGAATTACTTTGCTGTACGGAAGAAATTAACATGACATTTTAAATCAACTGTACTTCAATTAAAAACACTTAAAAAGCCCATGTTGTTTGCAGTGGTACCTTCAGAACACATCCAGGTTTGTCAACATACTTGCCCCTATATGCAAAGTCTATAAACAGCATGTTTTGATCTGTTTATTGTTGGTTTTTTAATTAATTTCAGGGTCTGCTTCTTCTTTTCCTACATTTCACTTTAGGACTTGCTGTATATCATCTATAATAAGCATGTAAACCAAGTACAAAACTGGTTAGAACACAATTACCTGAGGAACTCTTCTATCACTAAAATAAATGCATAAGCTGTGAAGTCTATGTAGGGTAATTATGATAGAAATTTCCAATTCACAATTTAAGACTGGTGAAAGCCCTGAGTCAGATATATTGTCTGTGACCCTGATCTATTCTTTTTGTTTTGCCCTATGTGTTTCATGATATGTTTTCCTTTGCTAGAAAAATCATTATTTACATTTGTGTCCTTATCACTATTTGAAAAAATACCAATTCTTGGCTCATGAGTTTGAAGTGTATTTTAAATACATTTGGTTAATCAATTGCATGCAAGAGAAGAAACTTTACAGTCCTCTATATGCTAGAAGCCACTGGTTATCTAGTATCAAGAAATTGAGTTGCTGTATTTTGCTGGCCTATGGCTTTATTTTTCCTTTCTATTCGTATCCTATATTTTCTCTGGTCAGTTGCCTCAGTGTTCTGATCACACTGTGCCAGTGGAAGGTATCTTTTACGTTTTCAGAGAGAATAAAATATACTTTGAAATTTCATTAATGCTATAAATACTAGGTAGAGAAATGGGTACTATTAATATATTACACAGTGCCCACAACAGCACAGATATTTTACTCCTTAACTATTTCATAACGAGTGTTTAGTAGGACTGCAAATGGACTTTGGGTGGCATTTGTAGTCAATGATGGTCTTTTAAAAGTATCTCCTGGTATTCAGGTTTATTTCAGTAGGGCATCTTTTAAAATATCTGAATTTATACTAGGGAGACACTGCTTTGCAAGTAATGTAGCTTTACAACTTAGAAGAAAAGGAAAGAAAATGATGGAGCATTAAAATGATTGTACATAGAAATAGCTCCAGAAAGAATGAAGAGGCTGATCCAAAGCGAAAACAATGCCTAGTTGTGGATGTGACTGGTGATGGAAGTAAAGTCTGATGCTGTAAAGAACAATATTGCATATGAACCTGGAATGTTAGGTTCATGAATCAAGGTAAATTGGAAGTGGTCAAATAGGAGATGGCCAGAATGAACTTCGACATTTTAGCAATCAGTGAACTAAAAGGAACTGGAATGGGCAGATTTAATTCAGATGGCCATGATATCTACCACTGTGGGCAAGAATCCCTTAGAAGAGGTAGAGTAACCATCATAGTCCACAAAAGAATCTGAAAGGCAGTTCTTGGGTGCAATCTCAAAAATGATCGAATCATCTCTGTTCGTTTCCAAGGCAAACCGTTCAATATCACAGTAATCCAAGTCTATGCCCCAACAACTAATGCCAAAGAACAATTCTATGAAGACCTAAAAGTCCTTCTAGAACTAATACCCAAAAAAGATGTCCTTTTCATTATAGGGGACTGGAATGCAAAAGTAGGAAGTCAAGAAATACCTGGAGTAACAGGCAAATTTGGCCTTGGAGTACAAAATGAAGCATGGCAAAGGCTAACAGAGTTTTGCCAAGAGAACGCACTGGTCATAGCAAACACCCTCTTCCAACAGCACAAGAGAAGACTTTACACATGGACATCACCAGATGGTCAATAACAAAATCAGATTGAATATATTCTTTTCAACCGAAGATGGAGAAGATCTGTACAGTCAGTGAAAACAAGACTGGGAGCTGACTGTGGCTCAGATCATGAACTCCTTATTGCAAAATTCAGACTTAAAGAAAGTAGGGAAAACCACTAGACCATTCAAGTATGACCTAAATCAAATCCCTGATGTTGGGAAGGAAGGAGGAGAAGGGGACAACAGAGGATGAGATGGTTGGACACTGACTTGATGGACATGACCGATAGCTGGATTCAATGGTGATGGACAGGGAAGCCTGGTGTGCTGCAGTCCATGGGGTTGCAAAGAGTCAGACACAACTGAGCAACTGAACTGAACTGAAATAAAGAAATCCGTTCCAGACAGAGAAAAGACAGTGTCATTGAGGATGTCATCAGAACTGTGTGTTTAAGTATAAATAGGAGTTTCCTGAAAATATAAAGGTAAAGACACAATCCAGGGAGCAAGATCAGCATCTATAATGGGGCAGAAGTGTCAGAAAGTAGGGTCTATTCTGGCAATTCCTAGCAGCTTGCAATGGCTTGACTTTATCACCTATGATTGGAGGTGAGGGTTAAAAAGAGAGAGAAATCAAATGATAAAAGACCATGAGACTCAAGGGCCATAGGATGGAAAGAACAGTCATTTGACTTTTATGTTATGGGGTTTCCCTGGTGACTCAATGGTAAGGAATCTGCCTGCATTGCAGGAGACCCAGGTTTGATCCCTGGGTTGGAAAGATCCCCTGGAGAAGGGAATGACAAGCCACTCCAGTATATTTGCCTGGAGAATCCTATGGAGAGAAGAGCCTAATGGGCTACAGTCCATGAGGTCACAAAGAGTCAGACATGACTGAGCAACTGACACATTCACTTCAGTTTCACTTCTTTCTTATGAGAGATGGAAGTACACTGATGGCTTTACACAGTGTCAGCTTGGGAAAGAAAAAGGTAAGGAGAGTAAGTAGATTGAAAGATGGAAAAACCATAACAAATGGGATAGTGAAACACACTTACAGTGAGAAAGACTCTCACTTTGCCACTGAAAGTTTGAGTTGTCTATCAAAATTCCAGACATAAAAATCAGCTAAACTTTGATTAGTCAATATCCAGTATCTCCTCTTTTTGTGTTACAATGATTGTCAGATCATCCTGATATTCTGCACTGACCATTGTTTTCCATAATTGGAAAGTTTATATAAGGTTCAGAGACTCTAAGTGTAAATCCTGGTGCATACCTACTTGACTGTGATTTTGTTAAAATCTGTTATCAGGAAGTAGCATACTTTGACAAAAGAGAATCTCTTTGAAGTTTTAACAAATGACAAACAGGTTCACAAGCTATTGGTGTCCAGACACCAGTATTCTGTTAGTCTAGGTAAGTAGTCCCTAAGATCTATGCTGTTACAGGACCTCCACCACAAAAACAAAGTAGTTTTCAATACTGTCCTCTTCAGAGTAAATAGACAAGATACTTTATTTCATTTGCTGAGGTTTGACCCATACTTTGTCTCTTTTCTATAGAAAGAAAAATATACCTTTTATTGACTTTACTAACTTCACACTATTCCATGAGGTGAATCTTTATGTTCAAAAAGAGAGATGTAAAATTTAACTGCATTTTCACTTCATTTTTGCCTGCAACTGAAAATTTGCCATTTACTCAGATTTTTGGAGAAGGCAATGGCAACCCACTCCAGTACTCTTGCCTGGAAAATCCCATGGACGGAGGAGCCTGGTAGGCTGAAGTCCATGGGGTCGCTAAGAGTCGGACACGACTGACGCGACTTAGCAGCAGCAGCACTCAGACTTTGCTATTGCATAAATGAAACCTTAGTGTATGATTTTGGAGCTATATTTTAAAAATATTCATTTCAACTGGGATATATTGCTGAATACAACAGAAAAATTCATAGGTCATTGTGTGCAACACAATAAGAAAACATTTGATTTACTGCATAACTCTCTTTGGATTATTTTACACAATAAAAAACATAGTATAGTATTTGTTTATCTCTCTTGATTATATCATACAATAATAGGTGGGAAATTCTCAAAGAGATGAGAATGCCAGACCACATTCCCTGCCTCCTGGGAAACCTGTATGCAGATCAAGAAGCAACAGAACTGGACATGGAACAACTGAGTGGTTCAAAATTGGAAAAGGAGTATAACAAGGCTGTCTATCATCACCCTGCTTATTTAACTTACATGTAGCGTACATCATGTGAAATGCCAGGCAAGATGAATCACAAGCTGGAATCAAGATTGTCAGGAGAAATATCAACAGCCTCAAATATGCAGATGATACCCCTCTAATGGCAGAAAATGAAGAGGAACTAAAGAGTTTCTTGGTGAGGGTGAAAGAGGGGAGTGAAAAAGCTGGCTGGGCACTCAGCATTAGAAACAACTAATATCATGGCATCTGGTCCCATCACTTCATTTTCCCCTTCAAATAGAAGGGGAAAAAGTGGAGGCAGTGACAGATTTTATTTTCTTCAGCTCCAAAATCACTGCAGATAGTGACTGCAGTCTAGAAATTAAAAGACTCTTACTCCTTGAAAGGAAAGCTATGACAAACCTAGATAACATATTAAAAAGCAGAGACATCATTTTGCCAACAAATGTCCATATAGTCAAAGCTATGGTTTTTCCATAGCTTTGGATGTGAGATGGATGGATGGATAGGTATAGGTATAGCTATAAGTATGGATGGCATAGGTATGGATGTGAGAGTTGGACCATAAAGAAGACTGAGCACTGAAGAAGTGATGCTTTTGAACTGTGGTGTTGGAGAAGACTCTTGAGAGTACCTTGGACTCTAAGGAGATCAAACCAGTCAACCCTAAAGGAAATCAACTCTGAATATTCATTGGAAGGACTGACAGAGAAGCTCCAGTACTTTGGCCACCTGATGCATAGAGCCAACTCATTGGAAAAAACCAGATGCTGGGAAATATTGAAGGCAAAAGAAGCAGGGGGCAGCAGAGGATAAGATGGTTAGATAACATCACCGACTCAATGGACGTGAATTTGAGAAAACTACAGGAGTTAGTGAACAACAGGGGAGCCTAGCATACTACAATCCATGGGGTTGCAAAGAGTCAGACACGACTTAGTGACTCAACAACAGCAAGTCTGTATGTAATTAATACTTTTACCAGGCAGGCCAACACCTCTGTCTCAAACTTTCAGTAAAATTTGTTTGTGCTGACATGTCCCCTCTTACTAATCCCTGCCTGATCCAGTCATCTCAATGAGACTGTGCAAGCCATGTAAACTCTGCCCCCATTCCAAGTGGTATATTGTTAGTTATGATGATGTAATAGTTTATAGACTTCATGAATTAAAAATTCCAAGCACGTCATTTTATCCAAATAAAATGTGCTCTGTATATAAATGTTATACATGCCACATCTGAGAAACTGGTCAACATAATTACTTTCTGCTGTGAAACATGCCTTAGACACAGAATGGAATTGAAATTCCTTGACCACAACATCCATTTACCTAGAAAAATATAATTAATCAGGAGATAGAGCAGCTGCTTACTCCACTAGTAAGTTGTTGCTTACTCTCTACTTGTAGAGACATTAATAGTAAAGAATCCACCTGCCAAGGCAGAAGGTACAAGAGATGTGGGTTCAATCCCTGGGTCAGAAAGATCCCTTGGAATAGGAAATGGCAACCCACTTCATTATTCTTGCCTGGAAAATCACATGGACAGAGGAACTTGGTGGTCTACAGTCCATGGGGTCTCAAAGAGTTGGACATGACTTAGTGACTAGATAACATTTTGAAACTAGTTCCAGAATCCCCAGGAGTCTGTGCAGAGGGGAATAAAGGGCTTCCCATGGTGAAGTAGAAGGAGAAGTACATACACATAAAGTGGTTTTGAAGCCCACTAACCCTACTTCGTCTAGTCAAGGCTATGGTTTTTCCATTGGTCGTGTATGGATGTGAGAGTTGGACGGTGAAGAAAGCTGAGCACCGCAGAATTGATGCTTTTGAACTGTGGTGTTGGAGAAGACTCTTGAGAGTCCCTTGGACTGCAAGGAGATCCAACCAGTCCATCCTAAAGGAGATCATCCCTGGGTGTTCATTGGAAGGACTGATGTTGAAGCTGAAACTCCAGTACTTTGGCCACCTCATGCGAAGAGTTGACTCATTGGAAAAGACCCTAATGCTGGGAAGGATTGGGGGCAGGAGGAGAAAGGGACGACAGAGGATGAGATGATTGGATGGCATCACCGACTCGATAGACATGGGTTTGGGTAAACTCTGGGAGTTGGTGATGGACAGGGAGGCCTGGCGTGCTGCGATTCATGGGGTCACAAAGAGTCAGACATGACTGAGCGACTGAACTGAACTGAACCCTACTTCAACCAAAGCAGCACTCACCAGTGTCTTTTTATATATGCGACTTTATTTCACTAGAGTGTCCCTCTGCTAGAGTTTAATGTTTGGAAACAGATTGCCTGGTGATACATTATTGCATATTAGACAGTTTTTTAAGCCTACCCTTCATTCATTAAATTTTCTCCAGAGTGCCTAACAATGAGGTTTAGCTTTGGTAAAAGCATGGATTAACCTGAACTGTTACCTATAAAAGAATACCTCCTCCACAGCATAATTGTGAGAACTTAAATAGGAGGATATATGCTGTATCCAGCACAAGGGGACTTAGAGTAGGCAATCAATAAATGTAATTATTTCCTTCTTTTTCTAGTACACCAATCAGCATCTGCTTGGTTCTTAATAGGTATTTGTTAAAAAGAACTACATCTCAGCATTTTACCATTTAATACTAACCTGTTTTGATTTTAGATAGCTTTTTTTGAAGGTTTGCAACCAATTCATTTTGACCAATATTTCTTAACAAGATAGTTGGTTTTCAATGTGCTTCTTGGAAGTGCTCCTTGCAGTAGTAGGAGTAGGGCAGGAGGGAAAGTTATCCAGAAAATTTGAAGTTTATCCATTCAAAATTTGATTAAATTAACACAAGTGAACATGTAACCGATGAGATTCATCATCTATAAAAAAAAATTCACCTTAAATGGTATTAGTAGCTAGGATGTTTTGAACACTTTTTCTGGGCCAGGTATTTTGCTAAGTTTTTTATAAACAATCCTATGAAGTAGATATAAGTATTAGTCTTATTTTATATTAATAGATGAAAAAAGTGAGGCTTAGGGAAGTGAAGTAATTTGCCCAAAGTGGAACAACAACTGAATTCAAATCCCGGTAATCTGATTTTAATCTGCACAGTTAACTAATTAATCTACAATACCAAAATCTGTGAATGGAAATTTGCTTTTTTTAAAAAAATAATACTTTAAATATTACTAAATATTAAGTTCATATAGTAGTAGATTACACGTTTCCTCTTCTCTAGTAGGAAGACACTGGACGCATATATACAAATGATAAAATTCCTATGATGGACATGAGTATATTGACATTTTTAAATAGCACTCACCCTGGTGGCTCATACGGTAAAGTGTCTGCCTACAATGCGGGAGACCCGGATTCAATCCCTGGGTTGGGAAAGTCTCCTAGAGAAGGCAATGGCAACCCACTCCAGAATTCTTGCCTGGAAAATCCCATGGATGGAGGAGCCTGGTAAGCTACAGTCCACGGGGTCGCAAAGAGTCAGACATGACTGAGTGACTTCACTTTCTTTTCACTTTCATCAGGTGCATTATATTACATATTGCATCAATTGGCAGACTCATCAGTTACAATATATTGCATTACACTATAAGATCTTCTTAAGAAAAGCAGATGATATATAAGAAAACTAGAAAAGGAGACACCTAAGAGTCAAACTTTCAGATGGTCATAATCCTTTTTTTAGGGGAAGGGATGATATAAACAATCAGGAGTCCAGGGTAGCCATCTCTGAAATGGAGATGGATGGCATAGGCTATTCGAGCTCAGTGATACTATCCATCAAGAGTACACAGAATAGCCTTGCTGTGATTTCATGCTGTTCCTCTTAAGTTACATTTTCTAACTGTAAATGATTAGATCAGCACAGTAATTCATGTATTATGTAGACTGTTAAGAGTTTGCAGTTTGGTTGAACAAATCCAACATAACTTAATCAATTGCCAGTGAATTAAACAGCAAATAAACAAGCTTTTTATTTTGTAAAGACAGGAAACAGACTCTGAAATATGGTAAACCCACAGAGTGTCCACCATGCTGAGGCCTCTTCTGGGTAACTAGTAGCTTTTGGAGATGCTTATTTTATCCTAGTATGGTGTTTCTCTTCTTTATTACCCTCCCTTCTGTAAATTGTTATGGTCATTTTTCTCTTGGGTAGCAGCAAGAGAAGAAGTAATTCCAGCTGTTCTTACTAATTCCTAGCAATTATAACTTTTCATCAGCACTTTCATTAAGTACTTTACAAACACAGGTTTTATACACATGCACACATACACCCCTGCTTGACTCTCACTTTCTTAATAACAATGCAACATTAGGCAACCTTGGATTATAGTCCAGACTTCTAACCAAATTCATTTTTATGATAAATTGATTAGAAAACTTACATTAGAGCAAATATCCTTGCTTTTATAACGGACGAAAACCCAACTTCACAAAATCCATGCTGTAACCTTAGCTCTTTGGCTAATATCCTCAAGGCATTCATCAAGGTCAGCCCTACTCACTCAGAACTATTCCTGCCTTGCTACTGGGCTATTTTTTTTTTTAAACCTTGGCAAGAACCGACTAATAGTATTAGACAGACTCCCTGATTTGCCATCAGATAACATTATCCAATATAACGTCAGCAAAATAAATGCCATTGTTGCAACACTGGTTGAACTTAACATTTACTCTGAGTGTATAATTCAGCATTCTCTCTTATACGGTTGCTCTATAAAAATTTTTGAAATGTTAAGTTTTTGCCCAAATCTATCTATACTGATCTTCATTTTGTTGTATATTTATCCTCTTTAGAACACTGTACTCAACTTTGTAGAGAATGCTCTTGAAGCTTGTCCAATTTCCCTTAATGGCTTATTCAGGTAATAAAACTTCTCAGGGAACACAGGGATGGTTTTTGCCTTGCCCCTTGGGAAGCAACTTGATAACAAAGAAAACAGAGAGGAAGAAAGTTGAGTAATCTCCTCCAGATAATTCACTTATTATTGATGTTTTCTCAGAAATAATATGTTAAAAAAAATCTTTCTGCATTTCCTTCATAGACTACATATGTGTACTTCTTCAAAAAAGTGTGTGGGGTGATGTGATTGCTCAAATGAATTAATGTTCTTATTAACACACAGTTTCTTAAGGAGAAAATATTATTTTCAATTAGATTAAAATTTGTTCTTTAAGTATTAATAAATATTCATCAAAGTGTATGAAGTATAATTAACCCTTCTCACTCTAGTATTAGCATTCATATCTACTTGGATGAGAATTGGTGTTACTCTACACACAAAAACAAACTCAAAAATGGATTGATGACCTAAATTTAAGACCAGATACTATAAAACTCTTAGAGGAAATCACAGGCAGAACACTCTGACATAAATTACAGCAAGATCTTTTTTGATCCATTTCCTACAGTAATAAAAATAAAAACAAAAATATACAAATGAGACCTAATTAAACTTGAAAGCTTTTGCACAGCAAAGGAAACCATAAACAAAATGAAAAGACAACCCACAGAATGGGAGAAAATATTTGCAAACAAAGCAAATGACAAGGGATCCATCTCGAAACTATACAAACAGCTCTTGAAGCACAATATCAAAAAAATAAAAATAAAAACAACCCCCTCAGAAAATGGGCAGAAGTTCAAAATAGACATTTCTCCAAAGAAGACATACAGATGGTCAAGAGGCACATGAAAAGGTTCTCAACACCACTAATTATTTGTTGTTGTTCAGTTGCCCAGTCATGTCTGACTTTTTGCAACCCCATGGACTGTGGCACATCAGCCCTCCCTGTTCCTCACCACCTCCCAAAGTTTGCCCAAGTTCATGTCCTTGTTCCCCTTGTCATGGCAAAGCGGCTTGAATAACCCAATGAAACTATGAGCCATGCCATGTAGGGCCACCCAAGATAGAAAGGTTAGAGCAGAGAGTTCTGACAAAATGTGATCCACTGGAGGAGGGAATGGCAAACCACCCCAGCATACTTACCCTGAGAACCTCATGGACTGTATAAAAGCACTAATTATTAGAGAAATGCAAATCAACACTACAATGGAGTATCACCTCATACCATATGGGTCAGAATTACCGTCATCAAAAAATATACAAACAATAAATGCTGGAGAGGGTATGGAGAAAAGGGAACCCTCCTACACTTAGCAGGAATATAAATTGGTACAGCCACTATGGAGAACAGCATGGAGGTTCCTTAGAACTCTAAAAATAGAGTTATCATATGATCCAACAATCATACTCCTGGACATATATCCAGAGAAAACCATAATCTTAAAAGATACATGTACCCCAATATTCATTGTAGCACTATTGACAATAACCAGAACCTGGAAGCAAACTAAATGTCTACTGATGGAAGAATGAATAAAGAAGATGTGGTGTTTATACACACACACACACACACACACACACACACACACATATTATAATGGAGTATTACTCAGCCATAAAAAGAACAAAATGATGCCGTTTGCCGTGACATGGATAGACCTGGAGATTGTCATCTTGAGTGAACTAAGTCAGACAAAGGCAAATATATGATATCGCTTACACGTGGAATCCAAAAATGGCACAAATGAGCTATTTACAAAACAGAGAGTCACAGATGCAGACAACAAGCCTATGGTTACCAAGGGGGTAAGAGGAGGGGGATAAATTATGAAATTGGGATTGACATATATACACTACTATATATGAAACAGATAACTAATAAGGACTTACTGCATAGCCCAGGGAACTCTACTCAATAGAATCTAAAAAAGTGGTTATATATATATATATATATATATATATATATATATATATAATACATATATTTAATATATATAGCATGATTTATATCACTGTGCTATATAGCATAAATTTGCACAACATTGCAAATCAATTATACTCTAATAAAAACTAATTTTAAAAAATTGCTGTTATTTCTTCCTCTCAGAAATAATAGTGATTCCCCTGAAGTTAAAGAGCAATTTAATTCAGTCATGGACAGAATTGTGTATTATATGACACCTAGCTTCTGGTATCAAAATTTGAAATATGAAAAGAAACCTGGCATGAGAAAACAAGCCTTCCAAAAAAATTAAAACCACCATAACTACAAGGATGTTGTTATACTTATTTTCTTAGATGACAAAAAAAATTGCCTTAAGGAAAAACTCATTTTAACACTTCTGAAAATAGAACTGTTGTTCTTGATTCAAAGCTAATTTTGAACTGTAACAGAGTAATCAATAAAGTGAATTAAAAAATAATATGGATAACATAGTCTCTGTGGTTATAACCAATTTTGTTGTTTGATAGAGGTTCCCAAATGAAAGTTTGGTAACCAGTGCACTTGAAGCACCTTATGCATTTGTTAAAAACACAAATTCCTGAGCTCCATCTGTTAAAACAGACCCACAGTACTTTCTAAAAATCTTCAAGGGTAACTATAGCCCTCACCTAATTTTGAGCACCATTGAGTAAATTTCAACATTTCTTCCCTCCATTTGCTCATCTGCACTTGAGAAGAATCATGAATAATTTTTTCACAGGCAAGAGAAATGAATCAGTCGAGATTAAAATTAATGTTAATGATCACAATTGCAATGCTGAACAAAAGCCCAGCTCCTTACATCTGTGTTGGTATGGTCATTGCAGGTGGGCAGATGTGAAAGGCTTGGTAATCATGGAATTAGCTTTACTATGGGGCTGGGAAGATTTCACTTAAAAAGCATATATGTCTCCTGGCTACTACTAGTGAAAATGAGAGCTGAAAGAAAGGAGACAGCAGGAAACATGTGGAAGATTTTGAGAGGAAAGAGACAAGGAGGAAAACACCTTAGTCTTTCCAATAGGGAGATGCTAATGCAGTATTCTTTTTCTCTGAAAGAAGATATTAAAACATGGAATCACAACTATTAGGGAGCAAGAGCATGTGAATTTACATAATAAATCCAAAATGCAGTTGTGAACTCAAGATTGTAAGAGAAATGATGACAAGAAAACATTCTTACCAGAGGTAGTATGGGAGTCCAAAGCATTTAACTGAAACAGTCAAAAACAAGAGATACCATATTTCATAATATGAGCCGGAGAGTGGAATACAACTAACCCCAAGCTATCTAAACACTATACACCATGTCTAAGAAGTGTCAGTTCTTGTCTTGGATTAGCTTGATAGTTTGTTGTCACACTCGGAGCCCTCCTGCACATTAAGTTTCCTCTGATGTCAGCAACAAATAGAGTCATCTAGTTAATATGATCCAATATTATGAGACTCAGAAAAACTTTCCAGGAAGGGACACTAAAACATTATTGCTCATTTAGAAATGTCCTTAAGGCTAGACGCCAAAAGAAATAATGTCCTTTTCCTACACCACACCAAAAAGTACAGACAGTGTAGTTTTAGGGAGAGTCATGGGTAAGAATGGGGGAAAAAAAAAATGTCTTCTCTCTGCTCTAAATAATTTCTAGCACAGAGAAGGAAAATCCTAGCCCATCAATTTGTAGCTTGTGAAAGCTTCCATTAAGTGATGAATTCTTTGAAAAGCTCCAGATTTTGCTTGCTTTATAAATCAGCAGTGGTGTCCTTGTGTCTGTACTTTTTCTTCCATTGCTAGCTAATATGCTGCCATTTGATACTCACACTGGAGATGCATTCCTGGTAACCATCCACTTTTTCCTGAGAAATCATTAGAGCTGCGATGTAAAAACCTACCTTGATTACAAACAGGCACATTTTTCCCTGCTGCTAATATAAAATAAATGTCATACATTCTTCTAGTTTTTCTTGCCCAAAGAGTTGATATTAAGGAGCCATTAGGAAAACTCAAATCATGGATCATTATTCATTCAACAGTCAAAAAATATATCTATGTGTTAGATGCTATTATCACATCCTGAATGCTAGTTATAATGATCCCATTAAATCAGATATGATGAATAGTTCATGAAGTTTGACTTTATGTTATTTCTGAAACTTCTGTTTATATATATATATATATTTTTTTTTTTTTTTTTTTTCTGAAAATAATGGTCCAAGGCCTGATCTGCCTGGGAGTTTTGCTGCTTTTTTCCACAAGGTTTCTTTGATTCTAGCTCCAGGGAGTTATAGTTTTCTATTAAGACACAGAAGACAGAAAAGGTCACCTCACAAACACTGTTAAGAGGCCATTGTTTCTTTGCCTCCTTAAATCAGAGGTTGATAATGAACAAGGAATCTTTTTGAGAGAAAAAAGAGCTGACCTAAAAGCCTTTCAGGGTCCCTCCCATACCTCATTCATTATGTTCATATTGCTTGTTCCATTCTTCTTGTAATCACCGTATCTCCAATACTTTGTGGAGGATGTAACCACTGTGTAATATCAAAAGGAGTCAATTAAGATGATTTTTTTTTTAAAGCTATTTCATTAAGCAGGAGCTTTTTGTTTAGTACTGTCAGCCCAAGAACAAATGCAGATTCAATGATGGTTCATCTGGGTAGGATGCTAGTGAAACCTGGAAATATTTAGTTAAAGCACAGACTTTCCACAGTGCCAGCTTATCAAATATTGCTGCAAAGGATAACACACCCAGGAAGCCCTAATAAACAGAAACTATGCTTCTGGACAAAAAGAGAAGAAATGTATTTGCCATAATATTAGCATGCATACTGTGGGACTCCTAAGAAAAGTGAATGAAGCCAGAGGCTATAGTGGTTAGAAAAAAACTGAAACCCTAATCAAGAGAAAATGAAGACACCAGTGTGAATTTGCAAAGAACTGTGCATATAAGAAATATATAAACAATCTTCTGGCAGGTAACGAATTAGAAGAGGATGGAAAGACTCCAGGAGAAGAGAGGGGAAACAGGAAATACTGAAAGGAAAGATAAAATAGTTCTAAAACAAAGAATGTTGCTCACCCACCAGTTCTTCAAGAGCTAAGTCAGCCCCAGTAGTCATTGACATACTGACTGAAAAACACAATGAGGCACTCTGTGCCTTGGAAAAACAGGCCCCTTAGTTAGTTACATGTATATTTCAGGAAGGATTTTATGAAGGCAGAATCTTGCATCTTCCCATACATGGAAAAGCACTAAAATCATTAACTTGATACATCTGTTCTTTGTGACTAGCACTGATCTTTTACCAAGATGTATACATGGTTACACATACTTTCTTGCCAAAAATTATATATATACTGGCTTCTCCCACACATCTTTAGAACAGTTTTCTCAGAGGTTCTAAGAGGTGGTTTCTTGGACTAGAGTCCTCAGTAAGGCCCCTGACTAAAATTTAAGCTCACAACTTTTATGTTGTGTGTTTTCCTTTAAATCGGCATAAGCAATGATGAATATTTGAGAGAGGGTTTAATCATAACCAAATTTCAAATTTCAAAACTGTCCCTTCTATATTTGATGTCTGGCACACACACAGTGAAACATCACCTGTATAATCCTTGATATAAATTAGGGACCAAAATTGTTACTATATAAAGGTAGTATGTATTAACACAAAAGTAATAAATTGTCAGGATACATTTAACAGGAGGCTTCCTGTGTGCTGTTTTCAGTCTTGCATGAATTCTATGTTCCTTAACAGCACCTGAATACAGGTGCCAGAGAGCTAGCAAGCCAGCTTTCGGGGATAATAGAAATTCATGTATCTCATTCGTATGGAAATTCCATACGGTGAACAGCAGCCATTTGCAAGTCTCCTCCTTTCTGATATGTAAAGTTACTTTTACAACCCCCTCTCTAGAGAAAAATTCTAGCCTCTGGCTTTCTAGATGACTTGTTAGATCTTTGATCCCTATCTCTGCTAAAAAGGGCTATCTGCTAAGAGAGTATATATATGCTCACAATATGTTGAATAAAGGCCTTTGTTCCACCAGAGCACTGGTCACTGTGTCTTTCCTCATTTTCTCTCTCCCTCTCTCTCCCTCGCTCTCGCTCTCACTCTCCCTCTCACTCTCCCTCTCGCTCTCTCCCTCTCTTCATTTCAGGCTGCTTCCATGGAGCACAGGTGTCCATCATGTCTACTTATTTGCCTGGGCTTTCACGACCTCTGCGAGGGCGCCCTGAGCCTGCGTAGACGGTGCTAGCTCTTTGTTCTAGAGTTATATTGGCATACTGTGTAAACCAGGGAATATCAGCCTCTTTTCTTCCTTCTTATCAGTCAACTCTGTACCCCCAAGTTCCGGTCCATTAAAGGACTACAACAATAAATGAATCACTACCATAAAATGTATTCATGAATGAAATGAGAGAAGTTAATTGAGTCAAGCTGTCCTACTCCATGAAGAAAATCAGAATGAGAAAATCATAGACTCTGAGCTAAAAAGGAAATACTGAGTCACCTTGTTCAGCTCTCTAGGCTTAAACTGTAGGTGTCACAATCAACTGCTGACACTTGTGAGTGATAGACTTCCTGTAATAGTTTCACCCCAAATTGTAATTAGAAAGTTGACTTTTGTTAAACTCTCTCAGATATGCAATCCCTACCCAACCCTTGAAGGGGAAGTATAATTAAAAATAAAATCTTTTCATAGCTCAGAAATCGTCTCCACAAAGGTAGTTGAGAGAGAAAACACTTTTATTATTGAAAAAGCATTAAACCATAATATGATGCACATCACAGGCGATTTGCTAAGAGATTGCAAAAACGGAAAGAAATCTCTACCTTCTAAGTAGCCATGTAGACATAGCTTGAAGGGGAGCAGAGTATGCCCCCAAAATATATCTCTTAGGCAGAAAGAGTTTAGGCTGATTATTTTTAAGAAACAGCAAAGAAAGAGCTCTGAAAACCAAGTAGAAGTTTATAATAGACATTTACATTTGTAAGGGAGATCTTCATTTGTAAGGGTGTCTCCCTCTGTACCAGGAAGAAAAGGATGTATAAACCTCTAGAAAGTCTTATCAATAGAGAAGGCATGGACTTAAATCTGCATTAAAACCATACCCTTGTCAACCACAAATTGGCACTTGTCATGGGTGCTTGCCATCTACCTCTACAAGGGTTAAATCCTGTGTTGCTGCAGTTGCTGACCTCCAACACCCTCTCCAGGAGCTCAGGGTGGAGAGTAGAAATGAGGCATGCTGTGCTCTGGGACAGAGAGGTCTTCAGACATTTAGATATTCTCAGGATCTGATTTTATGAGCCCAATTCTTGTGTCTCCTCATATTTAAAAAAGCACTAAGATCCTTCATGGTGACAACTGTTTCTCATGACTAACAGAAGCTTCACAAGACCAGTAGAAACTTTCTAGAAACATAAATGTGCTTAACTGCATGTATTCCCTGTTTACCAAAATGAAATATATACTGTCCTTCCCTCCTGCTGCTGCAGCTGCTGCTAAGTCGCTTCAGTCGTGTCCGCCTCTGTGCGACCCCACAGACGGCAGCCCACCAGGCTCCGCCATCCCTGGGATTCTCCAGGCAAGAACACTGGAGTGGGTTGCCATTTCCTTCTCCAGTGCATGAAAGGGAAAAGTGAAAGTGAAGTCGCTCAGTCATATCCGACTCTTAGCTACCCCATGGACTGTGGCCTACCAGGTTCCTCCGTCCATGGGATTTTCCAGGCAAGAGTACTGGAGTGGGGTGCCGTTGCCTTCTCCACCTTCCCTCCTACCTCTTTGGAATAGTTTCTCAGACCTATTTGAGGTGCTTTCTCCTGAGCTACAGTCTTCATATTGACCTGAATAAAACTTAACTCACACATTTCATGTCATACATTTTTTAAGTCAGCACCCTTAATCAACTACATTTTGATAAAATCAAAATAAACATACCCTTGATTATTGCATTCTCCCTAGTAACATTTCAGAAGTAGCTTCTCCTTTCTCCCAACATCATCTTTTCTCTTTAGCTTGAGATGGTATTTAAGGTGGTGTCTTGGGCCATTTTGAGAAGTGTCTCAATGTTTCTGGGTATCTCCCATACATACTGGAGCTAGACATGTTAATAAACTGTTTTATTTTTCCCATGTTAATTTGTCTTTGATTAGAGGAGGGGTGTCAGGCAATAATCTAGAAGAGTAGGGGGAGATTTATTTTCCCTCCCCTATAAACTCTTTGCACACAAGTTTTCAAGAGAGACAACTAGCCTCAAGTAAGAGGACTTCACAACACCATTTGTCATGTACGGTTTTTTCTAACTTTGCCTGGCAGTTGGAGTGACTATCTGTGTTAGTTGACCAGCATTCTCCAGGGAGAAAACTAACTTCTTACATCTTTATAACAAGAGATAATTTTGCAAGGTAAGCAAAGTGCCCCTCTTCTACAGAAAGTGGGAGATGTGGGGGCTATCTCTAATGTTAAAATTTTGAGAATGTGGTTCCTACCTCCCAGAGAGACATTCCCAATGAAAAGACATTTCAAACTTTCTGACAAAAGGCCTACCGAGTCTTCAAAACGACTTATATACATTTTGAAGACAGGAGAAAGTACAAATTTTCTAAAGAAAATAATTTGAGAAGAAAGAGGGGAGAGAAATCTTTCCTTATTTTCAACATGGAGAATTAAGCCTCCTCTTTTTAATTTGTATTTGTCCTCACATCCTCTAGACACCTTACTCTTCCTGTACTATTATTCTGAATTAGCTCAGCTCTTCACCTGCTGAACTTCCTTCTAAAGTCCATGGATGGTGTTCAGAGGATCCATGAACATCCTGAAATTGTTTTTGAATGTCTTTTTTAATGGGTGAAGGATTCAGAGCACTTAGTATTTTCATATTTTGTGTGCTGGCAAGAAATTTCTCTACATGTTTAGTCATCTGCTAGAATTCTTTGTCCACTTCCTAACACATTTCTGATATCACTTTCCTAAGCCTTTTACAAGAGAAGATCCTCCTTTTCCTATACTCTGTGTATACAATCCAACATTCTCCTGGATCCTTGTTGCCAACTCTAGCCCATTCTTTTGCAAATTTCCTGTAATCATACATCTTTTGGTCTGTGAAATCCAGTTGTCTATGCTACCCTTTTCAACCATTCTGTTCACAATCCACTGAGAATCATTCATCCGTGCTATAATAGTAGGTAACAAAAAATAATACAATGATGAGCTGGATTTAATAATTCCTTAACCTATTCTTAACAAGGGCTTCCCTTGTGGCTCAGCTGGTAAAGAATCCACCTGCAATGTGGGAGACCTGGGTTCGATCCCAGGGTTGGGAAGATCCTCTAGAGAAGGAAAAGGCCTACCTACTCCAGTATTCTGGCCTAGAGAATTCCATGGACTGTATAGTCCATGGGGTCTCAAAGAGTCAGACATGACTGAGCGACTTTCACTTTCACTTAACTTATTCTGCACCAGAGGCTTTCAATTCTATATATTTCTATAATGGTTCAGATGGACATAATCTGGATCTTGCTTCTGCCTTTACATAATTTAACATTTATATTTAAGTCTCTAATTATATTCTTTTATCTGACAACCTTGTCATCCCTCTGTTCTCTTGAGTTCACCATTCAGAATGCTCTCCCAACCACTGATCGGGCTTTGTACTTTTAGTTTTGTGCTCTACTGCTGCTGCTACTTCTTCACCCAAACGAGTGAAAGTTTCTCAGTTGTGTCTGACTCTTTACGACCCCATGGACTATATACTCCATGGAATTCTCCAGGCCAGAATACTGGAGTGGGTAGCCGTTCCCTTCTCCAGGGGATCGTCCCAACCCAGGGATTGAATCCAGGTCTCCTGCATTGCAGGCGGATTCTTTACCAGCTGAGCCACCAGGGAAGCCCAAATAAGCTCAAATTTGACCTATCGCCCCCTTACAACAAGCAATCAAACAAAACTTTGCTTTATTCTTATGTCTATTCTTTTGTTCAAAATAACTTTTCTGAGTTCCCATTTTATGCAAGATAAATGTCAATTTGTTTTTTAAAAAAAGATCTTTTGCATCTTAGCTCTGATTACCTTTTCCAACTTCATTTCCACTCACTTCTCTTACACTTCATTTATATCATAATCGTTGTCTGAATATACCAATCACTTTAATTCTCCCATACCATTCTGTATTATATCTTTTTGTGAACAGAACATCTCTTCCTCTTTTAAACCTCTTTCACATGATATTTTTTTGCTGTTTTTTAAAATTTCTCTACTATGGGCCTGGCCAGGTCGATGGACTTCATGTATAGGTAGATTATCACATTTTCCATCTATTTTCTTTTCCTCTGTTTTCTTCCCATTCCAAACCAATCTTCTAAGTCCCTACCTGGAATAACTTAGACATTGCTTAAAAGTTATTTTCTTCATTTCATAAATAATATAATCCTCTACCATCAAATGTCAATCTATTTTTCCAGCAATATCCATTTAACTCATATAAAATTGTCAAATTATTTTATTCTTTGTTCCAGAAACATAACTCTCCACTCCTACTTTGTTCATAATTCCTTATTCTATATGCTTCATATTTCTAAATTCAAAAGATAATTCAAAGGTCAATTCATCTCACATCCTCCTTGACTTTCAAGTCATCAAGATGACTCCAAGTCATCTTCCCTGACTACCATAGCTTAATGTGACTTATCCTTTCTGTGATTTACAATTCAGTAAGCCTTACCTCTCGTAGTTTTCTCTTGTGCTCTTCTGTATATGTAATCACTATTTAGTGATGAAGAAAGCTCACATTTTATGAAAAGCATAATTCAACATGGGCTCCTCTTGTGGCTCATTGGTAAAAGAATCTGCTTGCCAATGCAAGAGACGTGGGTTTGATCCTTGGGTCCAGAATATTCCCTGGAGAAGGAAATGGCAACCCACTCCAGTATCCATTACAGGTGTGAAAGTTGGTCATTATTTGTCTACGTATTCTATTGTTATATAGTTAACAAAGAGAAGTAAAAATGTGTGTGGCTCACTTAGAGAGATCACTTTGGAAAACGTCACCATCTGGTAAGCTTCTGAGCTGGCAGACTGTAAGCAATGAGATTCTGGAAGAAGCTGCAGAGAAATGACAGTTTTAACTAGCTCTCTGGAAACAATATGTTACTCTGCAAAATAAAACCAAGTTTGACCTGAGTATACTGATTTTAATTTATAGGTAACATAACACAAATTTACTTAAGAGATATTCATTGTGTCAACAGGGCCTCCTGGTCCTTATTCATTGTTTTAGAAAGTCATGGAACCTATAAGGATCAAGTCATTAGCCACTGCAGTCACTGACCTACAGCATACCCTAAAAGGAATTGAGGGTGAAGAACAGGATACGACACTCTGAGCTTTGAGAAAACAGACTCTTAGTTAAATATATTTCAAGAAAAAAAAATTATAAACTCAGATGTCTGCATCTTCCCATACATAGAAAAGCACTAAAGTCATTAGCTGAGATATCTGTTTCTCATGACTAGCAATAACCTTCTATCTAGATGTATGCTTGACTGCATGTATTTTTTGGTCAAAATTCTCTCTCTCTACACACACACCCACACACAAACACACAGACACACACACAGGATATATAGGCTACTGCTAAGTCGCTTCAGTCGTGTTCGACTCTGTGTGACCCCATAGACGGCAGCCCATTAGGCTCCCCCGTCCCTGGGATTCTCCAGGCAAGAATACTGGAGTGGGTTGCCATTTCCTTCTTCAATGCATGAAAGTGAAAAGTGAAAGTGAAGTCGTTCAGTCGTGTCCGACTCCTAGCGAGCCCATGGACTGCAGCCTACCAGGCTCCTCCGCCCATGGGATTTTCCAGGCGAGAGTACTGGAGTGGGTTTCCATTGCCATTGCCTTCTCCATTAGGATATATATATATATATATATATGTATATATGTGACAGTTTGGAACAGATCCTGAAAGCTACTGATAGGCTGCCTCCTGGGCTGTTGTCCTCAGTATGGTCCCCAAATAAACTGAAACTCACAGATCTCATATTGAGTATTTTCCTTTCTGTTGACAATATAGACATAGACACAAAGATAGACAACAATTTTTCAGTTAATGAACATTAATCTACATAAACACATTCTCTTAAATATGTCATTATAATGATCCTCCCGAGAGCCCAGTTGTCAGAGATTTCACTGGTCAGAGTGTAGATTATAAATCATGTAAGTAGAAAGATACTTTGCAAATGACATTATCCAATCCATTAATTTTATAGATGGTGAAACAGATGCTCAGAAGTATTAAAAAACTTCTGAGTCTGTTTCTATATATTCTGTTCAGTTAAGCATTTCTATTTATTCTGTGCCTAAACCTTTTTAGAGTAGGATCTGTTAATTAGGTAATAAGGGCTTATTCCCCAAATTAGAGTGACTTTCTCTAGTCTGGCAGATAAATAGAAAATTGTTTCCTCTTTGATTTTTAGCTATCACTAAGCAAACACTTTCCCCACTGATTTTCTTCCTGCTTTTCTCATAGCCAATCAGAAAACTTCAAGGTTAATTAAGTAAATAGGACAAATCACAAAGTCCTTCCTTTCCTTCAGTCAACAGTAGGTGAGTTCAGAAGTACTATAGCTTTTTTTTTTCTTGAAATGATTCCTGATCTACACATTCACTTTTTAACTGACAATAAACATGTGATTCCTTAGAAATGTCCATAATTGGCTCCATCTAGTCAAGGCCATGGTTTTTCCAGTAGTCATGTATAGATGTGAGAGTTGGACAGTGAAGAAAGCTGAGCGCCGAAGAACTGAGGCTTTTGAACTGTGGTGTTGGAGAAGACTCTTGAGAGTCCCTTGGACTGCAAGGAGATTCAACCAGTCCATCCTAAAGGAGATCAGTCCTGGGTGTTCATTGGAAGGACTGATGCTGAAGCTGAAACTCCAATACTTTGGCCACCTCATGCGAAGAGTTGACTCACTGGAAAAGACCCTAATGCTGGGAAGGATTGGGGGCAGGAGGAGAAGGGGACAACAGAGGATAAGATGGTTGGATGGCATCACCGACTCGATGGACATGGGTTTGGGTAAACTCCAGGAGTTGGTGATGGACAGGGAGGCCTGGCATGCTGCAATTCATGGGGTCGCAAAGAGTCAGACATGACTGAGCGACTGAACTGAACTATATAAGGAAAAATAAGGATATGAAACTGGGCTGGGAATTTGTGATACAGAGAGACAAAATTGACACCCCCAAATCTCTATGCCATGCATATTATTTCAAGCTGAAAGCAATTAAGGCCCAAAAGATTCAGGAAGATTCTTAGACCTCCTCACTAACTGACCTAAAAATATTGTACAGAGAGCCTGTTCCCAGAACAGAGATATCACCAGAGATTTCTGCAAAGAATAAGGGTCAGTGTGGTAGGGGAAGTTCTACACAAGTCCTAAAGATCACCATCCACTCTGTGCCCCATTGTCTCTGCAGGTCCAGCAAACACATGTTCATCAAACATGTGCTTTTCCATTTGCATGTCAATTGCCTTCCTCCCAATTGAATTCCAAATCCACTATCTCCAACATCCTCTTCTGTTCTCAGATGAAAATGGTAGTTAAGGTGAGGGTTTCAGCAATTTTGGTCAAACAGGTAGTGGTCAAACAGGAGATGGCAAGAGTGAAGGTCAACATTTTAGGAATCAGTGAACTAAAATGGACTGGAATGGGTGAATTTAACTCAGAGGATCACTATATCTACTACTGTGGGCAAGAATCCCTTAGAAGAAATGGAGTAGCCATCATGGTCAACAAGAGTCTGAAATGCAGTACTTGGATGCAATCTCAAAAATGACAGAATGATATCCATTCATTTCCAAGGTAAACCATTCAATATCACAGTATTCAAAGTCTATGCCCCAACCAGTAATGCTGAAGAAGCTGAAGTTAAATGGTTCTATGAAGACCTACAAGATCTTCTAGAACTAATACCCCAAAAAGATATCATTTTCATTATATGGGACTGGAATGTAAAAGTACGAAGTCAAGAAATACCTGGAGTAACAGGCAAATTTGGTCTTGGAGTACAGAATGAAACAGGGCAAAGGCTAAGAGCATTGCTAAGAGAACTCACTGGTCATAGCCAACACCCGCTTATAACAACACAAGAGAAGACTCTACACGTGGACATCAAAATAGGGTCAATACCAAAATCAGATTGATTATATTCTTTGCATCCAAAGATGGAGAAGCTCTATACAGTCAGCAAAAACAAGACCAGGAGCTGACTGTGACCCAGATCATGAAATCCTTATTGCAAAATTCAGATTTAAATTGAAGACAGTAGGGAAAGCCACTAGACCATTCAAGTATGACCTAAATCAAATCCTTTACATAGTAGAAGTGACAAATAGATTCAAGGGATTGGATCTGATACACAGAGTGCCTGAAGAACTATGGAAAGAGGTTCATAACATAGGAGGCAGGAATCAAGACCATTTCCAAGAAAAAGAAATGCAAAAAGGTAAAATGGTTGTTTGAGGAGGCCTTACAAATAGCTGGGAAAAGAAGAGAAGAGAAAGGCAAAGGAGAAAAGGAAAGATATACCCATTTGAATAAAAAGTTCCAAAAAATAGCAAGGAGAGATAAGAAAGCCTTCCTCAGTGACCAATGCAAAGAAATAGAGGAAAACAATAGAATGGGAAAGACTAGAGATCTCCTCAAGAAAATTAGAGATACCAAGGGAACACATCATGCAAAGATGGGCATAATAAAGGATAGAAATATTATGGACCTAACAGAAGCAGAAGATATTAAGAAGAGGTGGCAAGAAAACACAGAAGAACTGTACAAAAAAAATCTTCATGACCCAGATAGTCACAATGGTGTAATCACTCACCTAGAGCCAGACATCCTGGAATGCAAAGTCAAGTGGGCCTTAGGAAGCCCACTACGAACAAAGCTAGTGGAGGTGGTGGAATTCCAGTTGAGCTATTTCAAATCCTAAAAGATGATGCTGTGAAAGTGCTGCACTCAATATGGTAGCAAATTTGGAAAACTCAGCAGTGGCCACAGGACAGGGAAAGGTCTATTTTCATTCCAATCCCAAAGAAAGACAATGCCAAAGAATGCTCAAACTACCACACGATTGCACTTATCTCACACACTAGCAAAGTAATGCTCAAAATTCTCTAAGTCAGGCATCAATAGTATGTGCACTGTGAACTTCCAGATGTTCAAGCTGGTTTTAGAAAAGGCAGAGGAACCAGAGATCAAAATGTCAACATCTGTTGGGTCATCAAAGAAGCAAGAGAGTTCCAGAAAAACATCTACTTCTGCTAAGGCTTTATGCCAAAGCCTTTGATTGTGTGATCTGTGGAAAATTCTTCAAGAGACAGGAATATCAGACTACCCGACCTGCTTCTCAAGAAATCTGTATGCAGGTCAAGAAGCAACAGTTAGAACTGGACATAGAACAACAAGCTGGCTCCAAATAGGGAAAGCAGTACATCAAGGCTGTGTATTGTCACCCTGCTTATTTAACTTATATGCAGAGTACATCATGAGAAACGCTGGGCTGGATGAAGGACAAGCTGGAATCAAGATTGCTGGGAGAAATATCATTAACCTCAGATATGCAGATGACACCACCCTTACGGCAGAAAGCAAAGAAGAACTAAAGAGCCTCTTGATGAAATTGAAAGGGGAGCATGAAAAAGTTTGCTTAAAACTCAACATTCAGAAAACTAAGAACATGGCATCTTATCACTTCATGGCAAATAGATGGGGAAACAGTGGAAACAGTGAAAGACTATTTTCTTGGGCTCCAAAATCACTGTAGATGATAACGGCAGCCATGAAATTAAAAGACACTTGCTCCTTGGAAGAAAAGTTCTGACCACCATATCATATTAAAAAGCAGAGACATTACTTTGCCAGGAAAGGTCTGTCTAGTCAAAGCTATGGTTTTCCCAGTTGTCATGTATGGATGTGAGAGTTGGACTATAAAGAAAGCTGAGCACCGAAGAATTGATGTTTTTAAACTGTGGTGTTGGAGAAGACTCTTGAGAGTCCCTTGGACTGCAAGGAGATCCAACCAGTCTATCCTAAAGGAAATCAGTCCTGAATATTCATTGGATGGAATGATGCTGAATCTGAAACTCCAGTACTTTGGCCATCTGATGGGAAGAAGTGACTGTTTGGAAAAGACCCTGATGCTGAGAAAGATCGAAGGCAGTAGGAGAAGGGTATGACAGAGGATGAGATTGTTGGATGGCATCACAGACTCAATGGACATGAGTTTGAGTAAGCTCCAGGAGTTGGTGATGATCATGGAATCCTGGTGTGCTGCAGTCCATGGGGTCACAGAGAGTCAGACATGACTAAGCAACTGAACTGAACTGAATTCAGCCATTTTGGTGAGTTACTCAATTTTTCTGGGTGTCCCACATGTATTGTTGTTGCTGTTTAGTTAATATGTTGACTCTTTGCAACCTTATGGACTGTAGTACACCAGCCTTCTCTGTCCATTGGATTCCCCAGGCAAGAATACTTGAGTGGGTTGCCATTTTCTTCTCCAGGTCCCCCATGTATACTTGTTATTAAACTTTCCTGTGATGTTTTAGCTGTCTCTTGTCAATTTAATTCTTCAACCAGCCAGAAGAACCTATAGGGGGAGAAGAAAATTTCCTCCTCCTAACAGTGGGGAATTAGAAGTCAAACCTAGGGTTGGTCCATGACACTGTCTTCTAGCCAGTATCAGTCCTCAGCATGCAGGTTTCTCAGACATTTAGGAAAGGAAGAGTCTTTCAAGATGAGGTACAGGATTTGAGAAGTTCCTTAAATGAATAGAACAGATAAGGACAAGAAGAGAGAGAGGGTCAGAACTTTAGTGGACCAAAGCTTGCAAGACGAGGTGGGGTGCTCTATGACCCACAGAAACCTGGCTTCATATATTCAAGGGTATAAGATAAATCATGTTATGAGAACCTGGTGGGAAGGTAGGGTTTGGTAAAGTCATTGACCAGAAACTGTGCAATAGATGACAATATTAAATATTGCTGTTGCTGTTTACTTGCTAAGTTTGGTTCTTTTATGACTCAATGGACTGTAGCTCACCAGGCTTCTCTGTCCACAGGATTTTCCAGGCTAGAATACTGGAGTGGTTGCCATTTCCTTCTCCAGGGTGTCTTCCTGACCCAGGGATTGAACCTGTGCCTCCTGCATTGCAGGTGGATTCTTTACCACTGAGCCATCATGTCACTCAATAAATATTTGTGATTAATTGAATTCTAAATAGTCTTATTAGAATATTTGACTTATTTGAGATCTGGGTATCAAAAAGACATGACTCTGAGTCCCAGAGGCATCATTCACCATCTCTTTGGCATTGGAGATATCAGCTAATTTTTCTAGCACTCCTTTCTCCTCTGCAGATGACATTTACTAAGACGTACTCCATTTGATTGTTTTGAGGATTTAATAATATAAAATATGTCATTGTTAACTTACTCTCTGACATGGAATTTCTGAACACTACTCTGAGGTTAAGAGGTTAAATGAAGAAAACAGAGAGGTATATTTCATCATAACAAATAACAGCCTCTGAAAACCTTTACTAAACTTGTATTAGATTGTAATGCTATATAGTGCATAGTACTGAGAAAACCTTGGTTGCGTTTTACTATGTGGGTGGTAATTTTCTTTAAAACCTTTTCTGAGTTCAAAAACAAAAAGGCTTTTCTGACCAGACACTCTCATCAAGGGAAAAGATTGAATGTCTCATCAGGCAGTACACCCCTGACTGTTTTAAGTACAAGTCCTCCTGGAGAAATCTTAGTTTTGCTCACTGAACCACAAAATTAAAGTACCATGGAAGAAATCCAGAATAGCTACAATGCCAAAATATGTATCACACAATATTGGAAGGCTTCAAAATTACTGTATTTACGAAAGGGTTTAACAGATGCAATGAACGAAAGTTTTATGGTCTAAGAATGGAAACACAATTTTAGTTAACTAACACTTTTTTTTTTTTACTGTTCTAAACCTTTTAATAGGTGCAGAGGGAATTTGCACTTACTGAAGCAGATCAGTCAAATGATAATTTGTCTTTGAATAGACTCCTTTTATTCCATTAATTTCTGCCATTATGGTGGGGGATAAGATGTAAGCCAATGACTAACTGAAAATTAAAGTCCAAAAAGGAGGAAAAGAAACAAAAGAATAGCTTATGTCACATTATACAATATGTATGGCAAAATGGATTTTATATAGCCATTTATTGCAATCATTCAATGTCAATTATATGCACTTACTTGTGCTTTATATGTCTTACAGTTGCTAGGAATCATTCCCTTTAAAAGCTACATTTTTAAAAATAAAGAACAGAAGAAGTGATCTAGAGCAGATACAACAGAAAAAAACAAATAGATTGAAAGAATAAGAAAGGTTACTTTAAGACCTTGAATAGACTATTTATTTCCTAAAATTATAACATTTCCTCTCATGTATTTTCTAGATTTGGTACTAAAGAACGAAGTTGATGCCCTTTGAAAGTCAAGAAAACAATAAGAAAATACTCAGAATACTAATTTGGATATATGACATTTTAAAATTAAAAAAATATTTTTGAAAGTAAATTAGTAATGAGTGAGTCAGGGAGATTATTAGCAAAGTTTTTAAAACGTCGTTATGAGACATTTCATATATATAAAAAGCATAGACAAATATAAGTTCACACATATGCACAACCCATTTTATAAAAATACCCAGTACAGGTGAAACTGTATATATCAATACCTTGCCAAAACATTTTTCATCTCTCTGTGAGCACAAGTAATCACAACCATTAATTTGGTACATATCATTCTCATGAATTTCTTTATAATTTATACACATATATGCACACAAAAATAGTCCTCATTGTATTTTGCCTCATTCTGTCTTTTCTAACTTCAAAATGTAGATGCTTGGCTCATTAACTTTAAGTCTTTATTCTTCCCTTGTAAATATTTTTAATGCAATAAATTCTTCTCTAGTCACTATTTTAGATACCTCCAAAGTTTCGTTATCTAATTCTTCATTGGTCACTCAGTCCCAAATATGTTCCCTTTCCCATTCTGATTTATTTGATCGTTATGCTATTTAGAAGACATTTGTTTTAAGTTATCTTTTAAAATTGATCCTTAACTTTATTAACACTAACACTATGCCTATATTAAGGACTTCCCTGATAACTCAAGCGATAAAGAATCCTCCTACAATGCAGGAGACACAGGAAACGTGGTTTCAGTCCCTGGGTAGGGATGATCCCCTAAAGGAGGAAATGGCAACCTACTCCAGAATTCTTGCCTAGAAAATCTTGTGGACAGAGTACCCTGGCAGGCTACAACCCATGGGTTAGCAAAGAGCTGGACATGACTGAGCACACAGGCAGATGTCAGGCTTCTCCGTCCATGGGATTTTCTAGGCAAGAATACTGGAGTGGGTTGCCATTTCCTTCTCCAGGGCATCTTCCTGACCCAGAGATCAAACCCACATCTCCTGTGTCTCCTGCACCGTAGGTGAATTCTTTACCCACTGAGCTATCAGGGAAACCTATGTTAAGCCAAGTCTTTGACACTTTGTTAAGAATTTATTTATGGCCTATTACTTGGTCAATTTTTGTAAATGTCCCATGAATGGGTGTAAAGAATGTGGCCACTGACATCATAAAATTGTAATAGGTGTGTAGGGTATTTCATTGTGGATTTAATTCACATTTCCTCAATAACTAATGATGTTGAATAGTTTTATCATATATTTGGTGGTGGTTTAGACACTAAGTTGTGTCTGACTCTTATGACCCCATGGACTGTAGCTTGCCAGGCTCTTCTGTCCATGGGGTTCTCCAGACAAGAATACTGGAGTGGGTTGCCATTTCCTTCTCCAAGGGATCTTCCCAACACAGGGATTGAATCCAGGTCTCCTGCATTGCAGGCAGATTCTTTACCAACTGAGCTACTAGGGAAGCCCATTATGTATTTATTTGCCATCTATATATCTTCTTTTGAAATATCTATTATCTTACCTACCTTAATTGGGCTTTTTTGTTCTTTATATATTCTATAAGATTTTTATCGTATATGTGATTTGTAAATGTGGCCTGCTTTTCACTCTTTAACAATGTCCTCAAGACATCAGAACCTCCCACCGTTCTAACTGCAGAGGTTCTAAATTTTGCTAAAAACTAATTTAGACATTTTCATTTATATATCATGTATTTTCACTTCTGCATCATGTTTCTAAGAAACAGGCCTTGCCTAATTCAAGGACACAAACATTTTCCCCTGTATTTTCTTTAGAAATTTTATACTTTTAGGTGATTAATTTTGGTCTATGATCTGTTTTGAGAAGACTGTCATCTAAGGTCCAAGGTATTGATTGAAATTCATTGTTTTCATATGCATAGCTTATTGTCCCAGCATTTATATTGAAAATACTATACTTTCTCCACTGAATTGTATTTTGAGGTCTTTTATTCTAAATGGGTGACTATGAATGATAATTTACAAGGTACTACATATTACAAAACATGCAAAATAATAAATATTACTTATGAGATCATGAATTGCTTTAAAATGAGGAACAAAAAAAAAAAAGATTAGAAGTTCTCCAAAGGATTAATATTGTTACAGTTCAGAATCTCCTACCTGTTAATTCTTACTAGACAAATACTCTTTGAAATGTAGTAAATGACTTTTTGAAGTCAGGGATCTCATTAGACAATCCTATCCTAATCCCACAGACTCTGTGATTCTTGGAAGATCAGGCGATGAACCCCGCCCGCCCTTTCCAACTGCAGTCAGCATCTGTCAGTAGAATATTAGGACACTCTATTTAGTTACATCCAACTTGCAAAAACACTTATATCTTCAAGATTAAATTTATTAATATTCATATTCAAGAAAAATCTGATTGTTTATTTGCATTTTGGCATTTATAGATTGCAAATCAAGTGTGATGGGTTGGTAAGAAATATAGATCAAATACCAAGAGATAAAGATTGTTTTGATACTAATTAGTGTTGCCAGATTGAAAGCTTACCCACATGTGATTCCTGTTAGGCCCGAGGCTCATTAATCACCTATATGTAGTGAGATTCTCCTGAGAGATGCTGCCATGTGTTAAACAAATATTATGTAAAATTTTTTAAGTATTAATTTTTCTCTAAAACTGAGCTCAATTCAGCCTTCAGAGACAGGTGTGATCAGAATTCCCAGGTTTAAGTAGAAGCAGCTCTACTATATTCTGGACAAGCTATGAAGAAATTTCCCTCCATGTTTCTCTGGGATTTGCTGCTATGTTTGTTGTCTGGAAGGAGAATAAGATATAATCTGATATCTATAGCCTTTTCATGAGGCAGTCATTTACAGTAATTATGGTCTAGCTATCCACTTCTAAAATACAGATGAACCTGAGAAATAGATAAAATTAAGCTCCTCCATATTCTTAAACTGGAATTTATAACCTCTGGCCCCCAGGAGACTCCTCCCCCACCAGAAGCCATCAGATCACTAAAAAATGCCAAATACTGTGTTTAGGAGAGAGTATTTATATTGCCAGCAAGTTCCTAAGTGTGGAAAAGTTAAGCACCACCAACTTGGGAGGGCTGGTTCTATCAAATGATTTTCTGCGTGAGTGTCTTAGTCATTTAGTGCTATCTCGAGCATATTTCATGTTTTTTCTAAATTTTTTATTAGGCTTATAATCAAATGTAAATGGCATAGTTTTGCCATCTCTCAATTTACCTAACACTTTCATTACCATTTACTGTTGTTGTTGTTCAGTCACGCAGTCACGTCTGACTCTGCAACTGCATGGACTGCAGAACGTCAGGCTTCCCTTTCCTTCACCATGTCCATTGAGCTGGTGATACTATCCAACTATCTCGTGCTCTGTCATCCCCTTCTCCTCCTGCCTTCAATCTTTCTCAGCATCAGGGTCTTTGCTAACGAGTCAGCTCTTTGCATCAGTGTATTGGATGCTAAGTACTGGAGCTTCAGCATCAGTGGGCTTCCCTGGTGGCTCAACTGGTCAAGAATCCTCCTGCAATGCAGGAGATCTGAGTTTGATCCCTGGGTTGGGAAGATCCTGTGGAGAAGGAAACACCTACTCACTCCAGTATTCTGGCCTGGCCTGGAGAATCCCATGAACTGTATCGTCCATGGGGTCACAAAGAGTTGGACACAACTGAATGACTTTCACTTTCACTTTCATTAGTCCTTCCAATGAATATTCAGGGTTGATTTCCTTAGGATTGACTAGTTGGGTCTCCTTGCAGGCCAAGGGACTCTCAAGAGTCTTCTCCAACACCACAGTTCAGAAGCATCAACTCTTTGATGCTCAGCCTTCTTTATGGTCCAACTCTCATAATCATACATGACTACTGAAAAAACCATAGCGTTGACTATGTGGACCTTTGTTGGCAAAATAATGTCTCTCTTTTTAATATGCTATCTAGGTTTGTCATAGCTTTTCTTCCAAAGAGCAAGCGTCTTTTAATTTCATGGCTGCAGTCACCATTGGCAGTGATTTTGGATCCCAAGAACATACCATTCAGTATCTTTTGTTATTTCCCTATTGCAAATAATTTTTATCATATATAGTCCATGTCTGTATTTTAGTACAATTCCCCAAAGTTGATTAACTATAATTGAACATTTTCTGCAGCTCAATGATGATTAAATCACTTTTAAACAAAATCTTTATTGTGATAAAAGGAGAAATGTCTTACACAGTGTACACATCTGACCCTCCTTCCAGAATCCATTTTAGTCAAACAGCTTTGCTGATGACCTATGTAGACATCATTCCGGCTGTTTCCCAAGGCTTGAGGCACTGCCAAGTGAGGAACTTACTTGACTTTAGACGGCCAGCTTGGCCTATTCAGCTCTACTTTAGGAAAAGCAGACATTAAAGTCCACAATCAATGGAAGGGAGAGCTCCTGGGAAAGGATGGCAGCAGCAGCCTACAGAGAGGACAGGATATTCCCTTTATTACCACTGCTTCTGCAGGACAAAAGAAGTTTCAGACTAGGACTTGGTGATACTCTAATAGAAGTCAGGATCAAATTCTGAGTTGTGTACCTGAAGCAAGGCTTCCAACGACCCTACAGATATAAAGTCATATGAGGTATGGGTCAAGATAATGTGACCAATCAGAATCCAACACATAGAGAAATGGTAACACATAGCAAGTGTTAAGAGCTCTGCAATATACCTGAGCTGTACATCTGAGCAAAATGTGATTTCCATGTGCTAGAGGTATATCATTTAGTAGAAAATAAAGGAGATGAAAGGAAAAAAAAGGAAAAAACATAGGAGGACTGCTATGACCTCAAGTGCTCTAGATGAAGTTAACATAAATTTACAAAAAGTCCAAATGTTAATAAATTTTAAGTAGTATAAAGTTGTTCAATATCATTACAATAGAGTTTGATTTTATTGGTTGCTGGGTAGCAGAAAAGATCTGACTTTCTCCCTAGTAGGAATCTTGATTACACGGCACCACTAGAAATCGCTTCAGGATATGGATTTTGAAAAAGAAACACACACACACACTTTGTAGCCATACAAACACATAGTGTATCAATTGTGTATAGTGACTTCTCTCTCTTTTTCACTTTATTTTGGTGGTACCTAGGAAAAGAAGAAGGCAATGGCACCCCACTCCAGTACTCTTGCCTGGAAAATCCCATGGACGGAGGAGCCTGGTAGGCTACAGTCCATGGGGTCGCTAAGAGTCGGACACGACTGAGCGACTTCACTTTCACTTTTCCCTTTCACGCACTGGAGAAGGAAATGGCAACCCACTCCAGTATTCTTGCCTGGAGAATCCCAAGGACAGCGGAGCCTGGTAGGCTGCCGTCTATGGGGTCGCACAGAGTTGGACACGACTGAAGCGACTTAGCAGCAGCAGCAGGAAAAGAAAGCAGATCCTTCTTGGGAGAAATCTTGGGATCCCTGTTAGACTAAACATGCTAAGATGTCTATTCTTACTAGATACCGTACTTCATTAAAGTAGAATCATTGTATACTATCTCACCTACTGTAGTAACTGATTACTGTCCAGTAAAGAGTTTATGAATGAATGAGTGCAGACATGCCTTGACTTCTTCTCCAGAATAATAGTGTTGCAGAGAACTGCCAAATGTTTACCTGAATTGTGTAAAAGAGTATTTTCCATATGTGTGCCTGCACGTGTGTACAGCATGGGTATATTTTATTGTGTTGACAGAACTTAGACCTAAACTATTCGTGAGAATTGTATTCACCTAAAATTTTCAGGCAAGATTTCACAAGCATGAACCATCATAACTTCTCCTGCTCTATTAAAATCCCCATATAAATAAAATGATATTTCTTTAAATGGTAATTATTTCTGCTTATTTGGAATTTAAACGATGGTGTTATTCTTGAGGATTTAAATCGTATCACAAATACAATGGCAAATACATGAAAATAAATGAACCAGAATGTTACTCTTTAGTATAAAGATGTTCCAGTCTTAGGCTAAAAGAGCTGCATAGAGATTTGAGGAGCTTCCTGGCAATTATTGGACATGAACTTGAGCAGACACTGGTTGTTAGTGAGGGACAGGGAGGCCTGACATGCTGCAGTCCATGGTGTCCCAAAGAATCAGACACAACTTAGCAACTGAACAACAACAACTAGTACTTATTACTGTGCTACAATTTGCTATGCTCAAGATTCAAACTACAAAATATCCTTGGCTGTTAATTGAAATAAGTTATTCTGTTACTACAGTTAATTCTCTCCCTTGGAGAATGTCATGTTTTGTTTATCAATGTAGCAAACTTAATTTTCACAAAAATAAGCAAGCATTTGGAAGTTACATTTTATCATCCTTTAAATATATTGTTAAGCAAAATGTGTTTAAATTTATGAATCACGGTTATTAAATAAAAAGTACTCTTAAATTTCTTGTTAAATATTAGCCTGCTGCCACTGCTGCTAAGTTGCTTCAGTCATGTCTGACTCTGTGAGACCCCATAGACGGCAGCCCACCGGGCTCCACCGTCCCTGGGATTCTCCAGGCAAGAATACTGGAGTGGGTTGCCATTCCTTCTCCTGTGCATGAAAGGGAAAAGTGAAAGTGAAGTCGCTCAGTCGTGTCCGACTCTTAGCGACCCCATGGATTGTAGCCTACCAGGCTCCTCCGTCCATGGGATTTTCCTGGCAAGAGTACTGGAGTGGGGTGCCATTGCCTTCTCCGAAATATTAGCCTAGAAAAAAATTTATTTTAATGGAAATTATGACAGATACTTAACCAAAGAAGTGATATTATACCTCTAACTTAATGCTTAGCAAAAGCACATATAAATTATAGTGAACTTTTAAAAATAATGTGGAGGTGAAATCACTCTTAGAGAGTTGACTATCAGCTTCTCTTCTCAATGTTTTAATATTCAAGTACCTATTTGCCCTAGGAAATATGAGGTTTAGACCTCTTGTGCATTTAAAATAATTCTGAGATGTGCCAGATTTCACTGGATCAATTTCTTTAGTAATTTGATTTTCAAAAATGTGGAAAGGAAGTAGACTGCTGCCTATTTGTATGGTTGAGTGTGTATTTTAACAAACTTCTTCACTGTGTTACACTCCATGAATATGCAGTACAAAGATATGATGTTGTTGTAAACAATGCAGAGATTCACTACCTCTTTAATAAAAAGGGTCATTTGCTTTCTGAAATTAGCCATTACCTGATTCCCTCTCGCAGTTACTTTTCTGGAGCATCTCTCTCTCTCTCTCCACCTCACCGCCTTACCACCTGCAATGGCCAGTGAGTCGCCTACATTTCCTGCTCCTAATTTGGGAGAAAGAGTGGGAGATTTCGTGCTGTATTATCCTCAGAACCTCTGAATGGTGGCCTGCCTGTAACTACTGGGACTCCAATCCCTCTTTCTCCGTAGAACTGGTCAACTCCTATAGATGAGTATTTGTGAACCTCCTTGCTTCATTTTCTACATTTCCTTCCTAGTTTTCAGACATCTGGTGTTCCTGCACTGAAAAAAAAAAAAAAAAAAAAAACTTCTAAAATGTGACATGCAACTGTTAAAATACAAATTTTTTTTTCTCTCCCAAATGCAATGTAGAGCTCTAAGAGACCAAATAATTTTTCAGTAAATGCTTCACTCTAGTGTATATTAACAGTTGGATATCACGTCCATATTCTGCCAACTTCTAGATGCTGAGGGAGGACAAGGAAGGAGATGCTCAGAGTTTAGGAGAGCTCTCATCAGTGGGCTCAGTCCTCCTGCTGAGCTGGCCACTGGGTCTTATGCTACTGGGGACAGCTGGTGGCAAGTCCCTGCAATCAGAAGCCATCACTGACAGGCACACTCTACAGTCATTTTAATCAGTCTTTGGCAAAACTCAAAGTAAATGTACTAACTGGATATATTTTCCTGGGAATTGCCACTGTGGTTTTAGTTATCCTGCTTGAATTGAGGCGATGTGATATAATGTAGAATCATTGATGATAGAATCAAATATTCTACTGGTCCTGAGGTTTATTCTATAAAGTTACTCTAAGTCTTGATCTAGAGAACAGCATTATTAACAGTTTACAATAGGCAGAAGGTGTATACAGTATGTCTGATATTATTTAAGTGGACCCTAGACTATTTCTCGACGAAGGCAATGGCACCCCACTCCAGTACTCTTGCCTGGAAAATCCCATGGACAGAGGAGCCTGGTAGGCTGCAGTCCATGGGGTCGCGAAGAGTCGGACAGGACTGAGCGACTTCACTTTCTCTTTTCACTTTCATGCATTGGAGAAGGAAATGGCAACCCACTCCAGGGTTCTTGCCTGGAGAATCCCAGGGACGGGGGAGCCTGGTGGGCTGCCTTCTATGGGGTCACACAGAGTCGGACACGACTGAAGCGACTTAGCAGCAGCAGCGGACTATTTCTATAACGGTGAAGAGCTGAAAGATATAATATTTTATGTGCAAGCAAAATGTGCAAGATTCAATCTATTGAATATTTTAAAGTTTGTTTGGTTTTTTAGTTACGTGTGTATGTAATTTAAAATGTCAGATGAGCCTATAAGATTTTGTTAAATACCAACAGTCCTCTGTTTTTATTCTCCCCACCCTACATCATGCATTAAACATTTTCTTAGCTATTTAGATAGAGATTTGCCCCATAAGTCTTAAGTAATATGCTTATATTGTTACACTATAATTTCTTTCCATTTTCTATATTTCCTATTGACTTTCTATTATAGAAGATGAGAATATAATTCTTCCACACCTCTGCTCTCACTCGCTTCTCCTCCATCCATCATTAAATGAGATTATGTTGTCATTGTAGTTAAAGCAGTATTCAATATTTACATTATGATTACTATTTAAACATTACTCACAGATGAGGCATGAAGTTTTCTAGAAGTATATTTCCTGTCCTATATGTTGTTTTGTTCCCCTGGAGTTCAAAATGCCTCCATTTCTCCATTTTCTAATTTTTTCACCTAACTATCACTAATTTCCTTCCATAAATGCAAATTTTCTCTCAATTCATTTTTTAAATTTATTTTTTGAAGGATAATTGCTTTATAGAATTTTGCTGTTTTCTGTCAAACCTCAACATGAGTCAGCCATAGGTATACATATATCCTCTCCTTTTGGTACCCCCCTCCCTTCTCCCACCCCATCCCATCCCTCTAGGTTGATCCAGAGCCCCTGTTTGAGTTTCCTGAGCCCTACAGCAAATTCCCACTGGCTATCTATTTTACATATGGTAGTATAAGTTACCATGTTACTCTTTCCATACATCTCACCCTCTCCTCCCCTCTCCCCATGTCCATAAGTCTATTCTCTATGTCTGTTTCTCCACTGTTGCCCTGTAAATAAATTCTTCAGTACCATTTTTCTAAATTCCATATGTATGCCTTAGAATATGATATTTATCTTTCTCTTTCTGACTTACTTCACTCTGTATAATAGGTTCTAGGTTCATCCACCTCATTAGAACTGACTCAAATGTATTCCTTTTTATGGCTGAATAATATTCCACTGTGTATATGTATGACAACTTCTTTATCCATTCATCTGTTGATGGACATCTAGGTTGCTTCCATGTTCTAGCTATCGTAAATAGTGCTGCAATGAACAATGGGATATGTGTGTCTCTTTCAATTTTGGTTTCCTCAGGTTATATGCCCAGGAGTGGGATTGCTGGGTCATATGGTGGTTCCATTCCCAGTTTTTTAAGGAATCTCCATACCATCCTCCACAGTGGCTGTATCAATCCACATTCCCACCAACAAACAGTGCAAGAGTGTTCCCTTTTCTTCAAATCCTCTCCAACATTTATTGTTTGTAGACTTTTTGATGATGGTCATTCTGACAGGTGTGAGGTGGTATCTCATTGTAGTTTTAATTTCAATTTCTCTAATAATGAGTAATGTTGAGCATCTTTTCATGTGTTTGTTAGCCATCTGTATGTTATCTTTGGAGAAATGTCTGTTTATGTCTTTTCCCAATTTTTGATTGGGTTGTTTGTTTTTCTGGTTTTGAATTGTATGAGCTACTTATATATTTTGGAAATTAATCCTTTGTCAGTTGTTTCATTTGCTATTATTTTCTCCCATTCTGAGAGTTGTCTTTTCCCCTTGCTTATAGTTTCCTTTGCTGTGCAAAAGCTTTTAAGTTTAATCAAGTCCCACTTGTTTACTTTTGTCTTTATTTCCGTTACTCTTGGAGGTGTGTCACAGAGGATCTCACTTTGATTTATGTCATTGAATGTTCTGCCTATCTTTTCCTCTAAGAGTTTTATAGTTTGTGGTCTTATGTTTAGGTCTTTAATCCATTTTGAGTTTATGTTTGTGTATGGTGTTACTAAGTGTTCTAATTTCATTCTTTCACATGTAGCTGTCCAGTTTTCATAGCACCATTTATTGAAGAGGCTACTTTGCCCCACTGTATATTCTTGCCTTCTTTGTCAAAAATAAGGTACCCATAGGTGCATGGGTTATTTCTGGGCTTTCCATCTTGTTCCACTGGTCTATATTCCTGTTTTTGTGCCAGTACCATACTGTCTTGATGACTGTGGCTTTGTAGTTAGGAAGTTCCTAACTTTGAAGTTAGGAAGGTTGATTCCTCCAACTACATTTTTCTTTCTCAAGACTGCTTTAGCCATTTGGGGTCTTTTATGTTTCCACAGGAACCATGAAATTTTTTTTCTCATTCTGTGAAAAATACCATTGGTTATTTGATAGGGATCGCATTGAATCTGTTGATTGCATTTGGTAGTATAGTCATTTTCACAGTATTGATTCTTTCTACCAAGGAACAGGGAATATCTCTCCATCTGTTTCTGTCATCTTTGATTTCTTTCATTACTGTCTTATAATTTTCTGTGTAAAGTTCTAATGCTTTCAGTTTTTCACCTTTGAGAATAATGTTTGCTGTAGGCTTGTCATATATGGCCTTTACTATGTTGAGGTAGTTACTTCTATGCCCATATTGTGAAGAGTTTTAATCATGAATGAGTACTGAACTTTGTCAAAGGCTTTTTCTGCATCTATTGAGATTATCATATGGTTTTTATCTTTCAATTTGTTAATATGGTATATCACATTGACAAGCTGGAATCAAGATTGCCAGGAGAAATATCAATAACCTCAGATATGCAGATGACACCACCCTTATGGCAGAAAGTGAAGAAGAACTAAAAAGCCTCTTGATGAAAGTGAAAGAGGCAAGTGAAAAAGTTGGCTTAAAGCTCAACGTTCAGAAAACTAAGATCATGGCATCCAGTCCCATCACTTCATGGCAGATAGATGGGGAAATAGTGGAAACAGTGGCTGACTTTACTTTTTTTGGCACCAAAATCACTGCAGATAGTGACTGCAGCCATGAAGTTAAAAGACTCCTTGGAAGGAAAGTTATGACCAACCTAGATAGCATATTAAAAAGCAGAGACATTACTTTGCCAACAAAGGACCATTTAGTCAAGGCTATGGTTTTTCCAGTAGTCATGTATGGATGTGAGAGTTGGACTATAAAGAAAGCTGAGCACTGAAGAATTGATGCTTTTGAACTGTGGTGTTGGAGAAGACTCTTGAGAGTCCCTTGGACTGCAAAGAGATCCAACCAGTCCATCCTAAAGGAGATCAGTCCTGGGTGTTCATTGAAAGGACTGATGTTGAAGCTGAAACTCCAATACTTTGGCCACCTGATGCGAAGAGATGACTCATTTGAAAAGACCCCGATGCTGGGAAAGGTTGAGGTCAGGAGGAGAAGGGGACGACAGAGGATGAGTTGGTTGGATGGCATCACCGACGCAGTGGACATGAGTTTGGGTAAACTCTGGGAGTTGGTGATGGACAGGGAGGCCTGATGTGCTGCAGTTCATGGGGTCGCAAAGAGTCAGACACGACTGAGCAACTGAACTGAACTGAACTGAATTTGTGTATATTGAAGAATCCTTGTCCCTGTATAAACCCAACTTGATCACGGTATATGAGCTTTTTGATGTGTTTCTGAATTCTGTTTGCTAAAATTTTGTTGAGGATTTTTGCATTTATGTTCATCAGTGATATTGGCCTGAATTTTTCTTTTTTTTGTTGTCTTTGTCTGGTTTTGGTATTAGCGTGATGGTGGCCTCATTGAATGAGTTTGGAAGTGTTCCTTCCTCTGCAATTTTTTGAAAGAGTTTTAGAAGGATAGGCATTAGCTCTTCTCTAAATGTTTGATAGACTTCTCCTGTGAAGCCATCTGGTCCTGGGCTTTTCTTTTTTGGGATATTTTTGATCTCAGCTTCAATTTCGGTGCTTATAATTGAGTTGTTCATAATTTCTATTTCTTCCTGGTTCAGTCTTGGAAGATTGAAATTTTCTAAGAATCTGTCCATTTCTTCTGGGTTATCTATTTTATTGCCATACGTTGTTCATAATAGTCTCTTATAATCCTTTGTATTTCTGCATTGTTTCTTGTAACCTCTCCTTTTTCATTTCTAATTTTGTTGACTTGATTCTTCTCTTGTTTTTTCTTGATGAGTCTGGCTAAAGGTTTGTCAATTCTGTTGATCTTCTCAAAGAACCAGCTTTTAGTTTTATTGATCTTTACTGTTGTTTCTTTTATTGCCTTTTCATTTATTTCTACTCAGATCTTTATGATTTCTTTCCTTCTACTAATTTTTGGGTTTTTTTTTCCTTCTTTTTCCAGTTGTTTTAGGTGTAAAGTTAGGTTTTCTATTTGATGTTTTTCTTGTTTCTTGAGGTAGGATTGTTTTGCTGTAAACTTCTCTCTTAGGATCACTTTGCTTCATCCCCTAGGTTTTGAGTTGCTGTGTTTTCATTGTCATTTGCTTCTAGAATTTTTTTTTTTATTTTCCTTTTGATGTCTTCAGTAACCTGTTGGTTATTTATAAATGTATTGTTTAATCTCCATGTGTTTGTGTTTTTTACAGGTGTTTTCTTGTAATTGATATCTAGTCTCATAGTGTTGTTGTTGGAGAAAATGCTTGATGCAATTTCAATTTTCTTAAGTTTACTGAGGTTTGACTTGTGACCCAAGATGTGGTCTATCCTGGAGAATGTTCCATATGCACTTGAGAAGAAGGTGTATCCTTCTGCATTTGGATGGAATGTCCTGAAGATATCAATGAGATCCATCTCATCTAATGCATCATTTAAGACCTGCGTTTCCTTATTAATTTTCTGTTTAGATGATCTGTCCATTGGTGTGAGTGGAGTGTTAAAGTCTCCCACTATTACTGTATTACTGTCAATTTCTCCTTTTATGTCTATTAGTGTTTGTCTTATGTATTGAGGTTCTTCTATGTTGGGTGCATAGATATTTACAATTCCTATGTCTTCTCCTTGGATTGATCCTTTGATCATTATGTATTGTCCTTCCTTATCTTTTGTAATATTCTTTATTTTAAGGTCTATTTTGTCTGATATGAGGATTGCTACTCCAGCTTTCTTTTGCTTCCCATTTGCATGGAATATATTTTTCCATCCTTTCATTTTCAGTCTATATGTGTCTTGAGATCTGAAGTGGGTTTCTTGTAGACTGCATATATATGGGTCTTGTTTTTGTATCCATTCAGCCAGTCTGTGTCATTTGGTTGGAGCATTTAATCCATTTACATTTAAAGTAATTATTGATATATTTGTTCCTATTGCCATTTTCTTAATTGCTGGGGTTGATTTTGTAGATCTTTCTTCTTCTCTTGTATTTCTTGACTATATAAGTCCCTTTAACATTTGTTGTAAAGCTGGTTTGGTGGTACTGAATTCTCTCAAATTTTGCTTGTCTGAAAAGCTTTTTATTTATCCATCAAATTTTAATGAGATCCTTGCCAGGTACAGTAATCTTGGTTGTAGATTTTTCCCTTTCAGTACTTTAAATGTATCCTGCCATTCCTTTCAGGCCTGCAGAGTTTCTGTTGAAAGATCAGCTGTTAAGTATATGGGGTTTCCCTTGTATGTTACTTGTTGCTTCTCCCTTGATGATTTTAATATCTTTCTTTCTGTTTAGTCTTTGTTAGCTTCATTAATATTTGTCTTGGCATGTTTCTTCTTGGATTTATCCTGTATGGGACTCTTTGCACCTCTTGGACTTGACTGACTATTTCCTTTTCCATGTTGGAGAAATTTTCAACTATTATCTCTTCAAAAATTTCCTCATACTCTTTCTTTTTCTCTTCTTCTTCTAGGACCCTAACAATTCAAATGTTGGTGCATTTGATATTGTCCCAGAGGTCTCTGAGACTGGCCTCAGTTCTTTTCATTCTTTTTACTTTATTCTGCTCTTCAGAAGTTATTTCTACCCTTTTATCTTCCAGATCGCTGATTCATTCTTCTGTTTCAGATATTCTGCTAACTGATTCCTTCTAGAGTATTTTTAATTGCAGTAATGGCATCGTTTGTCTCTGTATGTTTGTTCTTTAACTCTTCTAGGTCTTTGTTAATCGATTCTTGCATTTTCTCCATTTTGTTTTTAAGGTTTTTGATTATCTTTACATTATTCAGAATTCTTTTTCAGGTAATTTGCCTATTTCCTCTTCATTTATTTGGACTTCTATGTTTCTAGTTTGTTCCTTCATTTGTGTAGTATTTCTCTGCCTTTTAATTATTTTTTTTTAAACTTATTGTGTTTGAGGTCTCCTTTTCCCAGGCTTCAAGGAAAGTTGAATTCTTTCCTTGAGAAGGTTGAATTCTTTCTTCCTTTTGGTTTCTGCCCTCCTAAGATTGGTCCAGTGGTTTGTGTAAGTTTCGTATAGGGTAAGATTTGTGCTGAGTTTTTGTTTGTTTGTTTGTTTTTCCTCTGATGAGCAAGACTGAGTGTGTTGGTAATCCTGTCTGCTGATGATTTGGTTTGTTTTCATTTTGTCATTTAGATGAGGCATCCTGCACAGGGTGCTACTAGTGGTTGGGTAATGCCAGATTTTGTATTCAAGTAGTTTCCTTTGTGTGAGTTCTCACTATTTGATAATCCCTAGGGTTAGTTCTCTGGTGGTCTAGGGTCTTGGAGTCAGTGCTTCCACTCCAAAGGCTCAGGGCTTGATCTCTGGTCAGGAACAAAGATTCCACAAGTGGCCTGTTATGGCATTAAGTGAGATTAAAACAAATATCCAAAAATGAGAAACCAAAGATGAACTCCAGACAAATGGCAGTTACAAAATTAGCCATTTAATAATTAAAATAAAAGAATATACAAAATATACATATACATCCACGAACAAAGTCAAAACAGTCCAACAAAAATAAAGTACAGTAGACTGACCCAGTGAACAAAGGAAACTGAAAATTATATTTACCAGTTAAGAACAAAACTAACTGAAGCACAAACTGGGAAACAAAACTAAAGCAAGGTGCTAAGTGGGGAATAAAGCAATGAAAACAAAACTAAGATATATGTTGAGAGGAAGGGAAAGAAAGTAAAGAAAGAATAGATATGCAAAGTTAAATAGAGGTAGATGAAGAAGATTTATATATGTTAAAGATTAACTACAAGTGGAAAAGAACAGTAGGAAAGGAAAACAAAGGAATAAATGTATAAAAAATATAATAGGTTTAAAAAATTAACAATTAAAATTGTAAGAAAGAAAAGAAAAAAAAAAAAAACAGAAGGAGAAAGACAAAAGGAAAACTTTACAGAACCGCAAAAGCCCAACATAGAGGCAGAGGTTTATAACAACAAAAAATGTGACTGAGAAAAAAAAAAAGCAAAAAACAGAAAGCTCAAAAGCTTAATTGGATTTCTTAGTGTCAATGAAATCAACAACTACAAAAGAACGGGGAAAACAAGGGTGGGGGGGGAATCCAAAATAATCTATAGAACAAGTCAAAAAATAAGAATAATAAATGTTTTTCTTGAATCACTGCTGTCAGAGTCCTTTCCCTCACTGAGAGTCACAGTCCACCTCACCTCCCCAGGATGCCCTCCAACCCTGTGCTGATCTCTGGACCTACTGTGGGGGCAGCTCAGATTCTAATCTGGTCCTACTCCTATATTTTCTTGCCTCCAATGTCCACAGCTCTCAAAACTAGTGTGTTTTCTTTTGTGGGAGCTCTCGGTGACCTTTTATATATTCCATAGACACAGGGTCTGCCTAGTTGATCATGTGGATTTAATCTGTAGCTTGTACAGCTGGTGGGAAGGTTTTGGGTCTTCCTCCTTAGCCATACAGCCCCTGGGTTTAAATTGTGGTTTTATTTCCACCTCTACATGTATGTCGTCCACTGGGGTTTGCTCCTGAGGCTGCCCTGGAGGACTTGGGTTTGCCCCTGTGAGGGCCAGGTGTGGAGGTGGTGCAGCTGCTTGGGTCACAGGGGTTCTGGCAGCACCAAGTACTCAGGGGTTTGGTGGCTAGGGCAGCAGAAAATATAGTGCTCTAGAAGGGTATGGCAACCATTATTGACCAATATGCCCCAGTATTCTTGCCTGGAGAACCCTCCTCCCTGACAGAGAATCCTGGCAGGCCAGTCTACAGGGTCACAGAGAGTTGGACATGACTGAAGCAACCCTAAGTGCATAGATGTGATGTAAGACTTCTTTTGCCTGTGGCAGCTCTGCCCCAGTGAGAGTTAAGCATGAAGTTGGAGCAGCTGCTTGGCGTGCGGGGACCCTGGTGGCACCAAGTGTGCAGGGACACAGTCTGCCTCTGCCACAGGAGTTGTGGCCCTATCAGAGTCTTTTTTTAAGCCTCTTGTAGCTGGCACTCAGAAGGCCTCTTTGACCAGTCTTTCTCTGTAGCTTGGCCTGTTCAGGCACTTAGAGGGCTCCCTTGCCTGGGGTCCTTCTCTATTGTTCAGCTCATCAGGTACATAGAGGGGTACCACTGACTGGGGTCCTACTCTGCAGTTCAGTGCATCAGGCACTTGATGGGCCAGCTTCTCTATTGTTCAGCTGCCCATTCTGGCGTGTGGGGAGAGAGAGGCTATGGTGATGGCTCCACCCACCACCATGCGTGACTTAGCAGTATCACCTTGCTTCCATGGCTGCCTGGCTTTCCTCCACAGGCATTTCCCACTATGATCTCCTCCCTCACATCCCCTCAACCCATCTCTCTGCAGTCAACAGCAGCCCTCACTCCAGGACTGCTCCACAATCCCCAAACTCCAGCTCCCAGCTCCTGTGGACCAGTGTTCCTGTCCAGTTATGTATGGTTGCAGCAAGGACTGGCTGATTCTCTTTCCATTTAGGCTGCCACAGATCAGCTCTTTCACTGTCAACCTTAAATGTTTCTTCTCTGACTCGGACAGTTGCCCTGATGTGGGGATTGGATCCCTGCTTCAGTTCCGCCACCTTCCGAGGGCAGAGCCAGTCCTACTAACACTCCTGTTTTTCCCCCACTTCCTTCATCCTACTGAGTTTTGTGTGGTTCTATATACTTTTCCACTGGTCAGGTACTCCTGTCCTCTCTCAGCTGGTGTTCTGCATGCACTTCTGTATCTGAAGGTATATTCCTGATGTATCCATGGAGAGAGATGTACTCCACATCCACCTACTCCTCTGACATCTTGTTCTCCTTCAATTCATTTTTAAAAGATGTAGTCTCTCAATTCTTTCAAGCTGGAAATTTATTTGCTGCTCTTGTAGAAGACTTATGAAACAAAAAAATAAATACGTAAAAAGAATTATTCTATGAGTACTAAAGTACTCACTGCTCAGTTTAAGAGAAGTTAACTTAAAATATAAAAGTCCTCATGTACTTTGTCCTGATACATCTCTAGTGACTCATGTAATCTGTGTTCCAAATTTGATGTTTATGGCTCATTCATAGTTCTATACCTTTCCCATGTATATATAGACATCAAAGCAAATGTATTATAGTTCTTGATACTATAAAATATTTTAAAAATCTATCATACTTTTGTTAAAATAAAATATAAAATAGAGACAAAACTTGAAAATTCCATGAGCAGAAAAAATTATTTAACCCCTGTAAGCAGAACCAACTCTAGTTTATCTCATGAAGAAAAAAAAAGGTTACTTTTTGCAAATGCCTCTGATAATTATAAAATAAATTTAAGACATCTTCTGAAGATAGTATAAGATAATCACTTTTAACTAAGTCCCTGCTATCCAGAAACTCCACTGAATTAACCAATCATTGTAAAGCTGAAACAACCTCCTCATTTTCACTTTAGAAGCCATTCTATAATGTCATACCTCTGAGCGTCACATCAGTTTTGGGTCTGAAAACTCCCAGTTTGTTAACTTTCCATTCACATACAATATATTCCAACTAAATGCTGTTTTCCTGATCTAGTTTTAATTGTATCTATTTCTGGAATTCTAGCATTGTACCTATTTTTCATTCTTCCTCTTTTTTTTCACTTGACATTATCATGTTCATGAGTTCATTTATGTTGACACATGTGATTTTGGTTCACTGATTTGCACTGCTCTGTGGTGTATCATTATGTTGAACATGCATGAACAGTGGAAGTAAACACAAAGTCACCTCATTTCTGTCTTTCCATGTCACTTTAAATCTTCTGTGTGATTTTACTACTTCCCAAGAGAGAATGTGAAAAATTCTGATAGATGCTATGACTTAATGGAAACTGTAAGTTACAGTTTCATTTCACTGTGTAAAATGTCTAGTCATGTGTAATTATCAAAGTCAAAATTTAATTAAAAGTTTTGACTTCCCCTCCCTCTCAGCTTGTCTCTGTGTAAGAAAGAAGCTTGCAGTTAGGCAAAAAGGAAGATCTGGCATCTTCTTAACCTTTAACTCCTCCCCTCTCAATTCCCTGGAGTTGGAGACACTACCTTTCACACATAAGGGAAAGTCTAGGAGACTTGCAAAGTTTCTTATCCCAACAGTTTTGAACAACTAAGCCAAAGCCAACAACGGTAACTTCTAGAGTTTTTAATATGATTACAATAACCCTGGTTTGTTTCTGCCACAATTATGTCATTTAATGTTCAGTTCAGTTCAGTTCAGTCGCTCAGTCGTGTCCAACTCTTTGCGACCCCGCGAACTGCAGCACGCCAGGCCTTCCTGTCTTACAAGTTTATTAAAACAATATACTGTCATTGTTATTAGAGTGAATACTTGGTGTCTTCTGTGATAATCATGTGTTTTTTTTCCTTTTCTCTTTTCTATTTTAGTCTATTGCTATAGTGAAGAACAAAGGTTTTCAAATGATAAAATACTTTTTCAGATCTGTGATAAATCCAATTTGTATGTCTATAGATATAGATTTTACAAGTACATATTCTGTATTTTTACATGATTTTCCTCCTTCTAAAGCTCTAAATAGTTGTATACTAAATAATCTCTTTCTATCTCATTGTGTTTCATAATTTCCACCTCTCATTTACTCTGTGGTTTAAATTCTATGTTTATGTCTACCAGTTTACTAATTCTCTATCTATCCATGTTTAATTACTGTTTATCTGGCATAAACTACAGCCATCTAGCATGACTGCAGCCATGAAATTAGAAGACACTTGCTTCTTGGAAGGAAAGCTATGACAAACCTAGACAGTGTATTAAAAAACAAAGACATCACTTTACCTACAAAGGTCCACATAGTCAAACTATGGTTTTTCAAGTAGTCATGTATGGATGTGAGAGTTGGACCATAAAAAAGACTGAGTGCTGAAGAACTGATTCTTTGGAACTGTGGTGGTAGAGAAGACTTTTGAGAGTCTCTTGGACAGCAAGGAGACAAAACCAGTCAGTCAGTCCTAACGAAAATCAATCATGATTACTCATGGGAAGGACTGATGCCGAAGCTGAAGCCCCAATTCTTTGGCCACCTAATGCAAAGAGCTAACTCACTGGAAATGACCCTGATGCTGGGAAAGACTGAAGGAAAAAGGAAAAGAAGATGGCAGAAGAGGAGGATGAGATGGTCGGATAGCATCACTAATTCAATGGACATGAACTTGGGCAAACTCCAGGGGATAGTGAGGGACAAGGAGCCCTGGTATGCTGCAGTCCATGGAGTTGCAAAGAGTCGGATATGACTTAGTGACTAAACAACATCTAGCATATTGCATTTCTGGTAAATTCTCAAAATTCTATTGGTTCTTTTAAAAATATACCCTTTCAATTTTTACAGCTTCTTGATTTTTAGTTATTGATATATTTCTTCATTTCTTTAAATATACTAAACATGATTTTATATTCTATATTCCCTGACTAAAATTTCAGGATCTGCAGATATTGCTGAGGTATTATTTAAATGACTCTTACTCTTGTCATCTTTTTCTTTATGTAACAAGTGATCTTTGATAATGAGTTTATATTCTTTAGAATTTTACTGTAATGAATTATTTAAGGCCTGGATTTAAAGTTTACCTTTCCAGAGATGTGATCCCTGAACCTTGAACCAATCCCAGTTTTTCACTGTTAACAACAAATTGAGATTTGAGTAGTAGATCTTATTTTTCAAATTTATTATTTCAAGGATAAAATTTATCATTTTCAAGTTATGTTTCTAGACTGAAGTTTATATCATTATCACTGTTACTTTTTTGGTATCTTCATTTCTCATCTGGTTGTTATTCCTGAAAAATCAAAGTTTCAAAACCTCAAAATAGTAAGAAATGACTTTGCTATAAAGGAAAGATATTCAATCATCTGATCCCACATTTCAAGCTGTGTAAAAAAGATAAAAAAGATACCAACTTACACTTGGTATATTTTCTCATAGCTTTCATGTATTGATATTGAAAGTAGTTTTACCTAACAGCTCTATAATTTTGAAAATCACCTGTTTCTTTGGCATCTTACAGAAATTTTTTTCTAAATTTCCTGCACCTATTGGTTTTGTGAAAGTTTCAACTCAAATGTTAGGAGAACTAAGCTGTATTTTTGAGTCTCAAATAAGGAACTGAATAATCAATATATTATGTCCTATTAAAATCCTAATTAAAAATCAAATTCTAAAAGTGATGACAGTAATGGGTAATATTGTTGAAAAATAGAGCTTGGACAGATATTAAAACACTTTGAAAAATAATATCTATTATTTTTTTCTATTTCCATATAGCTACAATTGCAGTTTTGTGCTGCTTCATGAATCAAGTATAAAACTTGTTTTTTTTTCTTTTAAAACCTCTAATGATTTCTTTTAAAACCTCTAACCTCTTATAAAAATAATAACAATAATAATGATGGTGACAACTCACTCTGTGGATTTTAATTTGAAACTCATTGAGTATAAGATTCAGAGAAATAACCTACAAATTCTAAAGAAAGAAGAAGTCCTGGAGTTTAAATGTCACATATGGTAATGTATGAGATAACTACTTGTGGTTTAGTTGGCACTCGTTCCCCTAATACATCTTAGGGGAACGTGTCACTAGTAGAGATACTTCATGACTAAGCATGTCCAGCTATGAAGTCAGACTATGTGAGCGCGATGCCTACCAGCTGAGTGACCCTCAGCAAGACCCTAAATCCTGCCAAGCTTCATTACCCACACCAGATAAATGAGGATAATAATAGTACCTATGTCAGAGAAGCACTGTAAAGATATTAGGAGGAAATATTTTGAAATCTTCAGCATAGAGCCTAACACAGAATAGTGTTCATATGGACCTTCGTCTCTTCAGACTCTAATACAGTCAGGAATTTTAGGGCTTAGTCTGGGAAAATAAGCCCAAATATTGAAATGGAAGCTAGTGCTTTAGTCAACATCACATTTATTTAGCCAACAGTCTTCAGCTAACTGCTCTTCCTGGTTTATCATTGAAACAGCTTCACAGAGAACAAGCAAAGAAAACTGGCTGCAGGCCAACAGGGTGGGGAAAGCTCACCATGTGCCAGACCACTTGCTCTGCCACATTCTTCCTTGCACAATATTTCGAGCGCCTGAGGGAGTTAGTAATTGAACTCATTGGTTTTGTGTCACATAGATCTGGTTTGTCAAAGATCAGATTTGATCATTTAGTATTTAGTGATCAAGAACAAGCATATATTGGTAGGCACATGGCCTGGAACAAAGTAAAAACTCAGTAAACACTAGATATAGTTTGTTACTTTGAATTTATTAAGAACTGATGCAGTTTTCTCTAAATGCACACAAGAAATTTTATGTGAAAAACAACCCAGTTGTAAATTTTGTTCAGTCATCCAGTATAACCCACCAGTGTTATGTTATGTCTTGCTCATGTTAGAAGTACTTGAACTGTCAGCACATTGCGTTTGTTACAAAGGATGTAACATTTTTATTAAAGGGTGTTCCCATGTAATACATTTCATTCTTATAATTTCCCTACTTGGTAGGACAAAATGCACTGCCATTGTACCACAAATGAGAACACTAATCTACCAACTGGCTGAGAGATTCAACTAAAATCACAAAACCCAAAAATCACCAAGGTGTCTGGCCCTGACTCTGCTTCTAATGAGCTTGTCTTTGTACATACAAAACTCCCTGCTCTACCTAAAAGCCCCACAGTATCATTCTTAGAAACAAGGGCAATATTATGTGAAATGTCAAAGTACATTCAAACCCACACAGTGGTTTGAATATAAGATGATATTATGTGATATGAAAATCATGGCCAAATCTAGCTCAAGCTTCTCTGTAAATGAAGAAAGATGATTTTTCTATACAACTCAGAAAGAAAAGTGCCAGAAAATTTTTTTGTTACAGAATTTTTTTTTTAATTTCCTAAGGAAAAGAAAGTTTTATTTCCTACTGCGAGAGAAAAGAATTCTTAGAGGAGAATGTGGCAAGAGTCACAAACTTTAAATCAGGATATTTGGGTTTAAATTCTCCATTTAGTACCAAGGAACTGAAACTTTTCTTAATGTTTTGCAGCTGAAGACCTCAATATATTCTTTGTAAAGTTATACCAGAAAGTCTGAAGGTCTTTTTCAGCTCTGACACTTTCTGTTGCTACAGTTCTTCTACATGGAGGGCCTCTGTGAAATTGTTAAATACAAGTAACGCCTCAGCTGAATTGTGGCTCCTATAAATGCATTTCTCTTAATAATGGAATTCTTCAGTTAATTGGGTGTTAGCTCAATTTATCTTTTCCTATCTGTTCTCTCACAACTTTTGTTTTGCTAACTCTCTCTCACAGATTCTTCTTGCACAGTTGTCTCTCTATCCCTAGTCCTCCCTCATCTTTTTAAGTTCCATACTATCCTCTTGCATTTCTAGCTATAAAGTATAAGGATTATTCTTGTTTTGCAATCTAAACAATCACAACAACTTCAGCGCTCCACATTTTTAGAGCAAAGAGATAGCCAGTATCACAGTTTTATTGGAGAGTCTGAATAATGGGTCCAAAGACATTCACATCCTAGCATGGACAAGTTATGTTACCCTACATGGCAAGAGGGATTTTCCCAATGTGATTAAATTAATGATCTTGAGGTAGGGAGATTATCCTGATTATCCAGGTGGACTCAACATAATCCTAAGAGTCCTTCTGAGGAATACAAAGGATCAGGAGAGTCAGAGTCAGAAAGAGAGATGTGACTATAGAAGCAGAAATTGGAAAAGTTTGAAGACACTACATGGCTAGCTCTGAAGCTGGTGCAAGGGGTCACAAGCCAAGAAATGTGGGCAGCTTCTAGAAGCCTGATAAAACAAGGACATGGATTCATGCTAGGGCCTCCAAGAAGAATTCACACCTGCTGAGCTCAGTTATACCAATTTAAAACTTCTGACAGCAAACTCCTGGATTTTAAAAGTTGCCACGTGTGGGCTGATTTGTTACAGTGACACCAGGAAACAAGTAGAGAGCTGTCTGCTCTTCTCAACAGTGTAACTCCTGTGTAACTTGGACTCTGGCATAACTGCTGGTTCCTGAAAGATTTTACTTAAGAAGCTGTGTGTATTTCAAAATTGTCCAGAAATGCTCCAATTCCTAAGTTAATCAGGTAAAGAAAAAAAATTGAGAATACTTTACATTGTAACGCAATTTGCATTCCATGTATATTCTCCTTAACCTACTGATGTCATAATTGATGTTCTCAGGTAATCACAATGAGCTAGTTTACAAGAGATTTCTAGATAATGCTTAAAGTTGTTTGCAAACTTGAGCTTATGTGGTTATATTGTAAAAACAAATTAGAAATCACTCAAACCTATCAATTCATATCTACTTTCCTGAAATGTACTCTGTATGACTCTGATTACAGTATACATCATCTTAAATTTCATTATCTAATATACATCTAAGTTTCTCTGAGTTACTGATTACTGATAGGGTCTTTTCTAACGAGTCAGCTCTTTGAATAAGGTGGCTGAAATATTGGAGCTTCAGGTTCAGCATCAGTCTTTCTAATGAATATTCAGGATTGATTTCCTTTTGGACTGACTGGCTTTACCTCCTTACAGTCATAGGGATGAGGGTTCCTATGCAATTGATACCATTCTAATAGCAGAAAGTGAAGACAAACTAAATAGCATCTTATGAGGGTGAAAGAGGAGAGTGAAAAAGCTGGCTTAAAACAACATTAAAAAAACTAAGATCATGGCATTTGGTCCCATCACTTCATGGCAAATAGATTGGGGAAAAAAGTGGAAACAGTGACAGATTTTATTTTCTTGGGCTCCAAAATCATCAAGACGCTTGCTCCTTGGAAGAAAAACTATGAAAAACCTAGACAGCATATTAAAAAGCAGAGACATTACTTTGCTAACAAAGGTCCATCTAGTCAAAGCTATGGTTTTTCCAGTAATCATGTATGGATGTGAGAGTTGGACCATAAAGAAGGCCAAGCACTGAAGAATTGATGGTTTCGAATTGTAGTGCTGGAGAATTTTGAGAGTCCCTTGGACAGCAAAGAGGTCAAACCAGTCAATCTAAAAGAAATAAACACTGAATATTCATTGAAAGGATTGATGCTGAAGCTCCAATACTTTGGCCCCCTGATGCGAAGTGTCAACTCATTGGAAAAGACCCTGATGCTGGGAAAGATTGAGGGCAGGAGAAGAAGGGCAACAAAGGGAAAGATGATGGGGTGGCATCATGGACTCAATGACATGAGTTGGGCAAACTCTGGGAGACAGTGAAGTATAGGGAAGCTTGGCATGCTGCAGTCCATCGGGTCACAAAGAGTTGGACATTACTTAGTGACTGAACCACAACAACATGCACACCTAAATATTTCAGAAGCATGGGATTAGTTCACATGGACTTAAGAGATGAGGTGGGAGAAGTAAATGGGGTCAAATCAAAAAAGCTCTGGTCAGTGCTGAGGAATTTGGACTTTATCCTATAGGACACAGTAAGCCAAGTGAGTACTTTAAACAGAAAAATAGCATAATTAGTATAGTGTTATAAACACCCTATATGGATGGATGATAGATTTGAGGGATATGGTTATGAGGCAAGAATAATCCAAATTTAGAAGCTGGTGTAACACTTTGGTTGCAAATGATGAGAGTCAATGGTAACAACTACGGAGGGGGAACCATTTGTTAATTGGCATAAAGTGAAGGGATGATGATTGTCCTTCCCCATCACCATTATCACAATACCAACTTTTATAATCTAGTAGTCATTAGAACCACCAAACAGGAGAATAAAGAATGATAAATTTCATTTTAAATGTCTCTCTGAAAAGCAAAGAATAAGAGGAAAGGTCAAATAGGTGGTTGACAAAGCTTGGTTTGAAATGTATTGGGGGCATTAACAGTACACAAATGACTAAGAGCATCTGACTTTTAGAGAATTGAATTTCCAATTTCAGTAAAGACTGGGAAACATTGCTTAGTCTCCATGAATCCCAGTTTTCTCCTTTATAAAATGTGGATTATAATCCCAAATCTCATAAAGTTTCATATAGTTCTTATAAAGCACTTAGCATTATACCTATCCACAGAAAAGATTTAATAAAAAGTAGTCAACTGAGATAAAGTCACAACAATAACTGCTACAATAGTATTACACAGGATGATTAAGAGGATGAAAAGAACAAAGCCACAAGGTCACATTCACACTTATGGTGGGAAAACAGGAAATCAATGAGAATATCAGAATGCAAGTGGGAGACAGAGAAAGAAGTAAGAGAATCAGTAGACTATCAAGTAATGGAAATTTTAAGGAATATTGTTTGCATTTAGCTTCTCTGCCCAACATGGAGAACAGGACAGAGGCATCACTTTACCAACAAAGTTTCATAGAGTAAGCTATGGTTTTTCCAGTAGTCATGTACAGATGTGAGAGTTGGACCATAAAAAAGGCTGAGCACCATAGAACTGATGCTTTCAAATTGTGGTGTTGGAGAAGATTCTTGAAAGTCCCTTAGACAGCAAGGAGTTCAAACCAGTCAATCCTAAAGGAAATCAACTCTGATTATTCACTGGAAGGACTGATGCTAAAGCTCCAATACTTTGACCACCTGATGTGAAGAGCTAACATATTGGAAAAGACTCTGATGCTAGGAAAGATTGAAAGCAGGAAGAGAAGAGGAAAACAGAGGATAAAATGATGGGATGGCATCATTGATTCAATGGATATGAGTTTGATGAAACTCCATGAGATGGTGAAAGACTGGGAAGCCTGGTATGCTACAGTCCAAGGGGTCACTAAGACTCAGGCAAGACTTGACCAGTGAAAAATAGGATCAATGACATAAACAGACTAGCTGGATTTCTTTTCTCAAGTCTTTGAATCTTGGCACTAAGATTCTATGATTCAAAATCAGGAAAAACTAATATCCACCCTTATTCAATCTGTAAGTGGTGACCTCACAAATCCATTTGGTAGCCTCAATATTTGTCCATTTCTGAGTTTACTTCCCAAGTCTCCCAACTTTTTGTGTGATATCTTTCCCTGAGGTTGATATGTGTTGCTTGCAAGTGAAAAATTCTAAAAAGAAAAGAGCAGTTACTTTCATTTAGGCTAAAGTAAAATGCAAAATGGTTGTCTGAAGAGGACTTAAAAATAGCTGAGAAAGGAAAAGAAGAGAAAGGCAAAGGTAAAAAGGAAAGATATAAGCATCTGAATGCAGAGTTCCAAAGAATAGCAAGGAGAGATAAGAAAGCCTTCCTCAGTGGTCAATGCAAAGAAATAGAGGAAAACAACAGAATGGGAAAGACTAGAGATCTCTTCAAGAAAATTAGAGATACCAAGGGTACATGTCATCCAAAGATGGGCACAATAAAGGACAGAAATGGTATGAACCTAACAGAAGCAAAAGATATTAAGAAGAGGTTGCAAGAATACACATAGGAACTATTTAAAAAAGATCTTGATGACCTAGATAACCACAATGTGGTGGGTGTGTGATCACTCACATAGATCCAGACATCCTGGAATGTGAAGTCAGGTGGACCTTAGGAAGCATCACTACAAACAAAGCTAGTGGAGGTGATGGAATTCTAGTTGAGCTATTTCAAATCCTGAAAGATGATGCTGTGATAGTGCTGCACTCAATATGCCAGAAAATTTGGAAAACTCAGCAGTGGCCACAGGACTGGAAAAGGTCAGTTTTGATTCCAATCCCAAAGAAAGGCAATGCCAAAGGATGTTCAAAATACCAGACAATTGCACTCATCTCACATGCTTAGCAGAGTAATGTTCAAAATTCTCCAAGCTAGGTTTCAACAGTACATGAACTGTGAAATTCCAGATGTTCAAGCTGGATTTAGAAAAGGCAGAGGAACCAGAGATAAAGTTGCCAACACCTGTTGGATCATCGAAAAAGCAAGAGAGTTCCAGAGAAACACCTACTTCTGCTTTATTGACTACACCAAAGCCTTTGACTGTGTGGATCACAACAAGCTGTGGAAAATTCTTCAAGAGATGGGAATATCAGACTACTCGACCTGCCTCCTGAAAATCTGTATGCAGGTCAAGAAGCAAAAGTTAGAACTGGACATGGAACAACAGACTGGCTCCAAATTGGGAAAGGGGTACGTCAAGGCGTGTATTGTCACCCTGCTACTTAACTTATATGCAGAGTACATCAGAGAAGTGCTGGGCTGGATGAAGCACAAGTTGGAATCAAGATTTCCAGGAGAAATATCAATAACCTCAGATATGCAGATGACACCACCCTTATGGCAGAAAGTGAAGAACTAAAGAGCCTCTTGATGAAAGTGAAAGAGGAGAGTGAAAAAGTTGGTGTAGAGCACAACATTCAGAAAACTAAGATTATGGCATCTGGTCCCATCGCTTCATGGCAAATAAATGGGGAAACAGTGGAAACAGTAACAGACTTTATTTTCTTGGGCTGCAAAATCATTGCAGATGGTTTCAGCAGCCATGAAATTAAAAGATGCTTGCTCCTTGGAAGAAAAGCTATGACCAAACTAGACAGCATATTAAAAAGTACAGACATTATTTTGCCAACTAAAGGCCCATTAGTTAAAGTTATGATTTTTCCAGTAATCATGTATAGATGTGAGACTTGGACCATAAATAAAGCTGAGCGTCAAAGAATTGATGCTTTTGAATTGTGGTATTGGAGAAGACTCTTGAGAGTCCCTTGCACTGCAAGGAGATCAAACCAGTCCATCCAAAAGGAAATCAATCCTGAATATTCATTGGAAGGACTGATGCTGAAGCTGAAACTCCAATACTCTGGCCACCTGATGCAAAGAACTGATTCATTGCAAAAGACCCTGATGCTGGGAAAGATTGCAGGTGGGATGAGAAGGAGATGACCGAGGATGAGATGGTTTGATGGCATCATTGAGTCTATGGACATGAGTTTGAGTAATCTCCAGGAGTTGGTGATACACAGTGAAGCCTGGCGTGCTACTGTCCATGGGGCCACAAAGAGTTGGACATGACTGAGTTACTTAAGTGAACTGAATTGAAGGCCTCCTTGGTAGCTCAGGTGGTAAAGAATCTGCCTGCAATGAGGGAGACCTGAGTTTGCTCCCTTGGTCAGGAAGCTCCCCTGGAGAAGTAAATGGCTACCAACTCCAGTATTCTGGCCTGGAGAATTCCATGGACAGAGAAGCCTGGCAAGTTATAGTCCTGCTGCTGCTGCTAAATTGCTTCAGTTGTGTCCGACTCTGTGCAACCCCATAGATGGCAGCCCACCAGGCTCCGCCGTCCCTGGGATTCTCCAGGCAAGAACACTGGAGTGGGTTGCCATTTCCTTTTCCAGTGCATGAAAGGGAAAAGTGAAAGTGAAGTCGCTCAGTCATGTCCGACTCTTAGCGACCCCATGGACTGCAGCCCACCAGGCTCCACTGTCAATGGGATTTTCCAGGCAAGAGTACTAGAGTAGGGTGCCACTGCCTTCTCCAAGCTATAGTCCATTGGGTCGCAAAGATTCAACAAAGCGAAGGCTAAAATAAGAACGAGTATATCTCCATTGGATTTGACAATCAGAAACTGCAACCTGATTGTAGTGCATCATAAATAGTGTGAGAAGTAAAGTAAGAGAGAGAGTGAGTTTGGGATTTTCTTTGGGGGAAAAACGTATGAGAAGGTTAAAAAAAAAATCAGGTGGTGCTGTCAGATACAAAATGAGTATCTTCACTTTGTTTGTATTGTTTGGGTATTTTATTCTTAGATGTGAGACACAAGCATGTTTATAGTCAAAGAGAAGCCAACAGAGGAGATTATTTTAGGATATAGGAGAGAGAGGGATGATAAAGGGAAAAAGACAGGAAAAAGGCAAATGATAAAAGTAATGAAATATCTATTTGGATGGGATAACTATTGGACAGGCCAAAACACCATAACTCAGAGACTGGATATATTTAAAGACAGTATAAGTAAGGAAGCTAAGAAAAAGCATCGGTTGGCCTCAGTTTTCTCCTTAAAATAGGCACCAAGATCATAGACTAAGAATGAACATGTATGGGAAAAAGGTAGTTTCAAACTTTTGTAGAGAAATTTTGGAATTACTTTAAGGAACATAAGAGATAAACATGAAAAAGTACAAATAAAAGAATTGACAGAATGGTCTGAAACTGACAGTAAAATTGAGACTGCAAACATAGGTAATTTTTCAGCTTCCCAGATAAATGAGACAGAAATACAGATATCTGATCTAAAAGTTGGGATTTGTGACTAGATTTTTGTGGTCAAATGAAGGTACAAAAAAGAATCTATGAATTGAGGCTGGTGCAGCTTCATGATCAAAGAGAAGAAAAGAAGGAAAAGGAGGTTAACGGGGAATAATTGGGGAGGGTGGCTGCTGCTAGTTGTCTGTGATACATTAAGGGAGAGCAACATTAATTAACATAAAGTTAGTTTTATGTTGAATAGCATGTAGAGTGGAATGAGAACCTGAGAGATTTGGAAGCAAAGGTGGCTACAGAAGAGGGCACTCTGACTGGGAGTTAACATTGGAGAGGTTCCTGATGAGGACTAAGAATCTCCCTGAGACACTGAGAAGAGCAGAGACAGACAATAATGGATTTATGAAAGAGCTGAGAATATGAAGACTAAATTGTTGATGGATTGCAATCTCTTAAGATTATAGGAGGAGGCTGACACAATGGGAAGGGACAACAAATTCTATCAATGATAGAGTGTGAATAAATAATTGAGAGGCTGGTCAACAGAAGGGGCAAACATTAATGCAGGGCAATTAACGATGAGGGCAATCAGAGGAGAAAATATATTTTGCATAAGGATGGATTAATAAAGGGGTAGAAAACAGTAAAGAAAGTTAAGAAGCTATAGACTCACCCTCTCTGAACCTACTGAGAATAAGGAGATAAAATCAAACATATAAAGAAAAAAAGACATTTCTATATTTGATTAGATGAAAATTAGATGCAAATTAAATAGTTTACATCATGACAGAACCCAATATAGCTGTTAGTCATCTGTGATATTTTGGATTTTTTTTTTTTTTTTGGTGTGTGTGATTATTTAAGATATAAAAATGATCAGTCTTAGCAAAGTTCCTCATTCTTCACATGATTTCTCTCACAGGCAAGAGTCTGGCAGGAATCTTATCACAATATTGATGCCTTTTGCTTGTCTTAATAACAATGATCTCAGGGTCTTGACCCTTAGCATTCCTTTCTGGTAGCTACATTTTTGTTGGTGAATAACAGCTGGTTTTAAGATTTGTTTATGCCTAAATCTTTTACTTTCAAAATACAACCACTATACAAAATAAACTCAAAATTACACAGTATTTGGAGCTACAGTTTAAAACAAATAAATAATTGCTTAATGACTATGACTCACGTGTGATGATTAAAATACATAATCTAATGAAAATAACAGTAGAAAATTTGAGGTGTTTTAAATGTGGTAAACAATTTTGGTAAAAATGTAAAGTATTACTTTCAAAAATTATTTTTAATTCCTATATACAGTATTGGTTCAAAATTGGGAGAGAATTAGTTAAAACAGAAGCAATTTTATACAATAAACCCACCCAATTGTTCCAAGAAGATATGTATTTATTTAAAAAAAAAATAGAAAAAGAAACTCTCTGTTATTTGAAATTCAAGAAAATTATACATATTGCCAAAATAAATGTTTAGCTTCCTCAGAGTACCAATATAAAACAGTCCATATTACAATGTTGTTTAAAAATAATGTTATTCTTAATAAACAACTATTTCAAAAAACATATTACAAAGCATATTTTAATCTGAGCAGCATTTACTGCATGGTAAATTCAACCAGACCCCAAAGGATTCAGTTTATTCAGTGAAATGCACCATTTTCTCTAAAGTTCTCTAAATTTCTGGCAAAATTTCAGAAATATTACTGCTCAGGAAATAAAATATCACTTTACATGAAACAGACTTCCTTGGTGGGTCAGACGATAAAGCGTCTGCCTACAACGCGGGAGACCCGGCTTCAATCCGGGGAAGATCTCCTGGAGAAGGAAATGGCAACCCACTCCAGTATTCTTGCCTGGAAAATCTCATGGATGGAGAAGCCTGGTAGGCTACAGTCAGTGGGGTCGCAAAGAGTTAGACACGACTGAGCGACTTCACTTTCTTTCTTTTTCTTACATGAAACAAAATAGAGCAAAGCAAACTGTTTCTTACAGACATCTTCAAAACATCTGGACTCTCTTCTTTGAGTCATATTTTTATGGCTCTGTTTACATGTAGCCCTATTGTTTAGTCACACCAATGTTTTAATCATACAAACTTTATAATGTTCTCTTTAACTAGTCTCTCAGCATCATTTCTGGTCCCCTTCTGGTCCCCTTGCTAACCCACAAGGTAGCAAGAGTGATGTTTCCAAACTGCAATTCTAATCATGTTCTTCTCATGCTTAAATCCTTTCTATGGCTATAACCATAGCTCTGAGGCTTTATTCCTGCCTTTTTTGCTGATTTTACCTCCAGTCATCTGCCTATCTCTTCATTATGATATTTCCTCCATCACAGGGACTTTACATAAGATATCCCTTCTTCATGAACTACCCTCTCTCCTCTCCCTCACTTACTACCTGCTTTACATATTTAACAGTTTCTAGTCATCTTTTAGGACTCAGCTCTCCGTTGATACAGAGAGAAGTTTCTATCAAACTTACAGAAGTTTGCTCTGACATCTCATGCTCTATCAAACTTACTTTACTAATGCTGTGCTTTGTTTGTGCTTAGAACAGCTTCTTTAAAGACTGGCTCCCCATAAGACTGAGAGCTCCCTGAGACCAGGGACCATGTTAATACTGCCCATCAGTGTATTGTCTGTATCTATCTCAGCACTTGGCATAAAATGGTCCTTCAATATGATTGGATGAACAAATGAAGAAAACAGTGAAATGAAATGACAGTGTATAAAGCTTTCATGTATCATTCCCTACTCTAAATTAATAGAATTTTAATATGGGAACTTAGGATATTTCTTCATTTTAAGCAATTTGAAGTTAACAGCAAATAAAGGTGTTACGTTAGGAAAAATTGTAGAGGATATTGTAATGGGCAGAAGATTACTGAGATTACTCCTTTCAATGGAGTGCTTTTTTTTTTTATCCTAGTAAACCCTTCAGAGTTATCTGATTATAAAGAGGTCTGTGATTCTGATTGCTTTGATTAGGCTGTATAACAGCCATGTAGATTGTAGAAAAGGATTAGTAATATATTAATAAGTGTCTCTTGTCCATAAAAGTGCAAATAAGTTCTGTACCACTAGAGACAAATTAGTTTCTCTATTAACCTTTTTTTCAAATTCCTTTCAGAGACTGCCCATATATATTTTACCCCTCAGCTTCTCCTTCAAACCAGATGTGAAATCTTATTGTTTCTATAATTAATTAGTGAGTAAATACCTTTGACATGTGTATATATTTGTACGCTAGCAATTATTTTATCATTTTGAAAATTATCTTTTAATAGCTGTCTTATGATATTTAAAATGCAAATACAATTACAAAATTATACTGGTAAAATACAAGTACAGAAAAATACAATTTTTGGTTCCTTTAAATATTAAAAATAGAACTACCATATAGTTTAGCAAATTCACTTCTGAGTGTCTTTCCAAAGAAAACAAAAACACTAACTAGGAAAGATATATGCAAACTTATGTTCATTGCAGCATTATTCACTATAGCCAAGATAGGGAAGCAACCTAAGTGTCCATTGATAGATGAATGGATAAAGATAAAGAGGTACACACACACACACACACACACACATTGGAATATTATCAAGTCATAAAAAATAATTAAATCTTGCCATTTGCGAAAACATTGATGAACCTGGAGAGTATTATGTCAGGTGAAATAAGTCAAACAGAGAAAGACAAATATCATCTAATTTCACTTATATGTGGAATCTAAAAAACAAACAAAAAAATGAACAAACATAATAAAAGAGAAACAGTGTCATAGATAAAGAGAACAAACAGGTGGCTGCCTGGAAATGGGAGATGAGTAAAATAGAGACTAAAAGGTACAAACTTTCAGTCACAAAATAAATGAGTCTTAGGAATGAAATGTACAGTATGGGGAATACAGTCAATAATAACGTAATATCTTTGTATGGTGACAGATGGTAAATAGATTTAATATGGTGATCATTTTGTAATGTATAGAAATATCTAATCATTATGTTCTGAACCAGGAACTGGTGGTGGTATGTCAATTATACTTCAAAAAATAAACAAACTCATAGAAAAAGAAATCAGATTTGTCACCAGAAGTGGAGATGAAGACTGTTGAATGGTGTAAACTTTCAGTTATGAAATAAATAAGTACTAGAGGTATTGTGTATAATATGATCAAGTTAATTAACATTGCTGTGTATTATGTATCAAAATTGTTGAGAGTACATTCTAAGAGTTCTTATCACAAGGGAAGTATTTTTTCTTTTACTTTGTATCTATATGAGATGATAAATGTTCACTAAGCTTACTATGGTAATCATTTCATGATGTGTGTAAGTCAGATCAAGCTGTACACCCTAAACTTATACAATGCTACATGTCAATTATACAGCACTAAAACTGGAATGAAAAATATAAATACATAAATAAAATATACCTTTGTATCTAATAGCAAAACTTACCCTGATAGGTATATTGGTCAGTAATACACTCAGCAAGATATGTATTAGAAATATTATTTTCATCTGTATTTTATCTTTTAAAAATATCTTTGTATGTATGTGTTTTATAATATACATATTAATAGAAAAACAGAAATACATGTACCAAAACCAATCATCTCATTGATATACATTCACTGAAATATGCTAGCAACTGCATATTGATTAATTCCTTTATTGGAAGTAAATTTAACATACCAGTGAGAAGACCACTTCAATATATCTAAAATACATGTACATATCCCATATATAGTATATGTGTGTATAGATACCACTATACATACATGTATACACATAATACTATAAATGTACACCCACACATGTGTGCAGATGTACACACATGTGTACATGCTATCATGTATTCATGTATATACAAACGGGAGTATATGCATGCCACTGTAAATACATGTAAATATATACCACATATACACATACTATATTGTCTTTTACTATATATACTTATACATAATATTATTTATATGATATCATATATGTACTAAATAGAATATATACACATGGAGAGAAAGAAATAATTGCTTTTATTCTAACAAAAATTGAAAAACAGTAGGTATTTCTTGGGCTTTATTTTCTTGGGCTCCAAAATCACTGCAGATGGTGACTGCAGCCACAAAATGAAAAGAAGCTTGCTCCTTGGAAGAAAAGTTATGAGCAACCTAGACAGCATATTAAAAAGCAGAGACACTACTTTGCCAACAAAGGTTCATCTAGTCAAAGCTATGGTTTTTCAGTAGTCATGTATGGATGTGAGAGTTGGACTATAAAGGAAGCTGAGCGCTAAAGAACTGATGCTTTTGAACTGTGGTGTTGGAGAAGACTCTTGGACTGCAAGATCCAACCAGTCATCCTAAAGGAAATCAGTCCTGATATTCATTGGAAGGACTGATGCTGAAACTCCAAGCTTCACCTGATGCGAAGAGCTGACTCATTTGAAAAGACCCTCATGCTGGCAAAAATTGAGGGCAGGAAGAGAAGGGTACAATGGAGGATTAGATGGTTGGAAGGCATCAGCAACTCAACAGACATGATTGACTTTGAGCAAGCTCTGGGAGTTGGTGATGGAGAGGGAAGCCTAGTGTGCTGCAGTCCATGGGCTCGCAAAGAGTCAGACCTGACTGAGCAACTGAACTGAACTGAGGTATTTCTCTGTTCTTTTTTTCACAAGATCACGTATTGATTAACTTGCTGGTACTTTATGTGATGTACATATATTGAGGACTGAAGCAGCTGGAAAATCACAAATGTTATCAGGCTCTTTTCTAGTTGTTAGTGAAATTGACTGCAAAGTGTTTTAACCAAAGTACTTCCTCTTATAGACAATAAGAGAGAAAAAAATATTTAAATAATCATTGCTTAATACTTAATTTCTTTAATATATAGTTTTCTAGGAAAACTAAATTCTGGCATACCTTCTTTTTTAAAAATAATAATACAAATTCTAATACAAAAGAGGTTTTGATAACTAATTTCCTTTTTTTAACTGTGAAAATAATTCTTTCATAAATATATTACAAAAGTAATTATAGGAAATAAAATAATTAAGTGGCTTTTGAAGGACATTATAATAAACTAAGGTCCCATTTTACCTGTATATTAAATTACACTGGGCTACTACAAATGACCAATGTGAAGGTACGGTTGTATTTGCATGTTTTACATGTACAACGGCTTTCACATTCATGGTGGCTTTTAACTTTGATTATTTTATTTGATGTATAGTCACAGGCAAGTTTCTTTTTAAAAAGCAGCTGTAAACATTCAGTGAGATGTGCTTTTTATCAAAAAGTATATTGAAAATCAAAATTTCCAGAGACATGACAAATGTGCTTTGTTTGTATATGCTGACATGGAAACAACTTCAGGACATATTTTCAAGTGAAAAACATAAAATACAAATAAATACATATACGAGCTACAGTTCTTCACTTGTGCAAAGAAAACAGAACACATTAAAATAAAATTGGTGAACATGTACATGGGCAATTTCAGTATAATCAACTAATATGTTTAACTCTGAAGTGTGAGGTGAGGTATGTCATTACAATGCCTTTACTTTTGTCCTACTGGAATTTTTTTTTTACTCCTTTTATGTTATTTTTAACAAAGAAAAACTTTTCTCATCTTGAGAGTATATATTTCAGTATTGCTTTGTATATACCCAGAGGTTGCTCCAGTGATCAGTAGGGTAGGAGAAGATAATAAAAAAGATATGATATGAACTGGACCACAATGTTTTTGCTGTTATTCAGTCACTAAATTGTGTCCGAATCTTTGAGACACCATGGACCATAGCATGCCAGGTCTCCCTGTCTCCCACTATCTCCCCGAGTTTCCTCAAATTCATTTTCATTGAATCAGTGATGCCATCCAACCATCTCATCCTCTGTCACCCTCCTCTCCTCTGCCTGCAATCTTCCTAGCATCAGGGTCTTTTCCAATGAGTCAGCTGTTCACATTAGGTGGTCAAAGTACTGGAACTTTAGAACTTCCTATGAATAATCTGCGTTGATTCCCTTTAAGATGGACTAGTTTGATCTCCTTGCCTTCCAAGGGACTCAGGACGATAATCCAAAAACATCGATTCTTTGGCACTCAGCTTTCTTTATGGTCCAACTCTCACATTCGTACATGGCTACTGGAAAGACCATAGCTTTGACTATAGTGGATCATTTGCCAAATATTTTTGTTCTGTAAATGGGCTGTAAAAAACTATTCCTTAAAAGAAAATAGGAGGGTAGAAGACATCCTCATGGAAGTAGAAGAGTTTTAAGGATCAATTAAAGTCATTTTTAATCAGAAACATCCATAAACAGAGCACAAGCCATTTGGAAAAACTAAGAAGATGGTGCCCACCTTAAGAGCAGTGTGCCTCTTTAGCAGGCAAAATAATGGCCTCTCAAAAGTGTCCATGGGGCTTTCCTGGTGGCTCAGCAGTACAGAATCTGATCAGAATCTGTCTGCCAATGAAGGAGACATGAGTTCAATCCCTGGGTTAAGAAGATCTCCTGGAGAAGGAAATGGCAACCCACTCCAGTATTCTTGCCTGGGAATTTTCATGGACAGAGGAGTCTGGTGGGCTATATACATGGGGTTGCAAAGAGTCATACACAACTTAGTGAATAAAGAACAACAATAAAAAACAAAATTGTCCCTGTTCTGATCCCCAGAATCTGTGAATATTTTACATTATATGGGCGGTGAACTTTGCAGAAGTGATTACATTTTTGAATCTTCAACAGAGAAAGTATTTTGGATTATTCAGGTGAAATCAGTCTAATCATGTTATCCTTTAACAGCAGAGAATTTTCTCTAGCTGGAGGCAAAGGAGATATGGGAGAAGCAGAAATGGAAGAGATTCAAAATCGTGAGAAGGCCTTGATCTGTTCTCGCTGAGTCAAGGCTGGAAGAGGCAACATGACAAGGAACCTAGGTGGCCTTAAGAAGCTGACTCACGGCTGACAGCCAGCAAAGAAATATCAACTTTGGCCCTGCAACCTCAAGGAACTGAATTTTCCCAACAAGGTGAATGAATTTGGAAGCAGTTCCATCTTCACTATTCGCAGGAAGAAATACAACCCTATGAACACCTTGACTTGACTTTAACCTGTAAAGCTCAGTTGAGTCTTCTGCTTAGTAAGGTTGTACCAGGATTTCTGACTTACAGATCTATGAGGCAATACTTTCACACACTTTTAAGCTGCTAAGTTTGTAGTAATTTGTTACAGCAGCAATACAAAGTTAATACAGTCTCTACTGTAGCAGAAACCAGAATTCAGTCTAGAACAATTAAAGACAAGCTTACTTGTCTCTGATGAGGAAAAAACTTAATCACAGATTGATTAATGAACTAAATGGAAAAACTAGCAAAAAGCACCCGAGGATGAGAATTGAATGAAAGGAAATTATATACATATGCCAAAAGAGTAGACAAAATGTAAAAGCCATAATTGAAACACTGGAAAATTTGACTATAGTAAGATTTCCAGAAAAACATCTATTTCTGCTTTATTGACTATGCCAAAGCCTTTGACTGTGTAGATCTCAATAAACTGCGGAAAATTCTGAAAGAGATGGGGATACCAGACCACCTGAACTGCCTCTTGAGAAACCTGTATGCAGGTCAGGAAGCAACAGTTAGAACAGGACATGGAAAAACAGACTGGTTCCAAATAGGAAAAGGAGTACATCAAGGCTGTATATTGTCACCCTGCTTATTTAACTTATATGCAGAGTACATCATGAGAAACGCTGGGCTGGAAGGAGCACAAGCTGGAATCAAGATTGCCGGGAGAAATATCAATAACCTCAGATATGCAGATGACACCACCCTTTTGGCAGAAAGTGAAGAAGAGCTAAAGAGCCTCTTGATGAAAGTGAGAGAGGAGAGTGAAAAAGTTGGCTTAAACCTCAACATTCAGAAAACTAAGATCATGGCATCTGGTCCCATCACTTCGTGGGAAATAGATGGGGAAACAGTGGAAACAGTGTCAGACTTTATTTTTGGGGGCTCCAAAAACACTGCAGTGGTGACTGCAGCCATGAAATTAAAAGACGCTTACTCCTGCAAGGAAAGTTATGACCAACCTAGATAGCATATTAAAAGCAGAGACACTACTTTTCCAACAAAGTTATGTTTAGTCAAGGCTATGGTTTTTCCAGTAGTCATGTATGGATGTGAGAGTTGGACTGTAAAGAAAGCTGACCATCAAAGAATTGATGCTTTTGAACTGCGGTGTTGGAGAAGACTCTTGAGAGTCCCTTGGACTGCAAGAAGATCCAACCAGTCCATCCTAAAGGAGATCAGTCCTGGGTGTTCATTGGAAGAACTGATGTTGAAGCTGAAACTCCAATACTTTGGCCACCTCATGCAAAGAGTTGACTCATTGGAAAAGACCCTGATGCTGGGAAGGATTGGGGGCAGGAAGAGAAGGGGACGACAGGGGATGAAATGGCTGGATGGCATCACTGACTTGATGGACTTGAGTTTGAATAAACTCTGGGAGTTGGTGATGGACTGGGAGGCCTGGCGTGCTGTGATTCATGGGGTCGCGAAGAGCCCAACACAACTGAGCGACTGAACTGAACTGAACTGAAAACCTTTTGCACATCAAAATGGCCATAAAGAAAGTTAAAAGACAAGCAATAAACTGGGCTTATCTTTTACCTGTGGAACATTTAAAAACAATCTTTCCAATTAAAAGGAAAAAAAACCTACTTTTATAAACATAGAACAAAAGCAATACAGAATGAAACAAATCCCATTGAACTATGCATATTAGAACAATGTAATACACTTTTTCATCCATGAGATAGGTAAGTATCATTGGAATTTGAAAAGCACATATTCTATTCACTGCTGAGAGAAGTTGGAAATGAATTCAACCTTTTAAAGTGCAATATGGCAGTGTAACTTAATTTTATACATCACATTTTGATAGGGAAATTCCACCCTAGAAATATAGAAAAGATGCTAATTTCTTTAATGATAATAACAGATTAATATTGAAAACCATATGTTGATCTTACAAAGAAATGAGTATATGAATATTAATATATCTAAATGAAGAAATTCAATGTCTCAATATAATGATTTGAAAAAAGAATACATGAAATCATTATATAAGGACATTGAAACATCTCCCAGATATTTAAGTGCAAAATAGTTTTGGAATGACACAGATGGTATATGATTTCACTAATTTAAAAAGCCCAGAAAAAAAAAGCATACATTTATACATGTCCATGTTTACATGTGTATGCATGTATACAAAGAAATACAAAGAAATACACTAACTAATGATAGTTGTGTTTGAGAAAGAACTCAGACAAACACAGCAGGCATGTGGCACTCAAGGATAATCAAATAATTGGTGTTGTCTGAGTTAAAAAAAAAATGACACTGAATTTGTTTACAACTTACAGATTTAAAAGCTTTTAAAATAGAAATAAAAAAGAAACTAAGAAAAATTACACTGAACTGAGTTCAGTTCAGTTTAGTCGCGCAGTTGTGTCCAACTCTGTGATCCCAAGGACTGCAGCACGCCAGGCCTCCCACTCCATAACCAACTCCCGAGGTTACTCAAACTCATGTCCATTGAGTCGGTGATGCCATCCAACCATCTCATCCTCTGCTCCTACTGCCGTCAATCTTTCCCACTGTCAGGGTCTTTTCAAATGAGTCAGCTTTTCGCATCAGGTGGCCAAAGTATTGGAGTTTCAGCTTCAACATCAGTCCTTTCAATGAACACCTATGACTGATCTCTTTTAGGATGGACTGGTTGGAACTCCTTGCACTCCAAGGGACTCTCAAGAGTCTTCTCCAACACCACAGTTCAAAAGCATCATTGCTTTGGTGCTCAGCTTTCTTATAGTCCAACTCTCACATCCATACATGATTACTGAAAATACCATAGCCTTGACTAGATGAACATTTGTTGGCAAAATAATGGCTCTGCTTTTTAATATGCCATCTAGGTTGGTCATAACTTTCCTTCCAAGGAGTAAGTGTCTTTTAATTTCAGGGCTGCAGTCACCATCTGCAGTGATTTTGGAGCCCCCCAAAATAAAGTTTGCAACTGTTTCCACTGCTTCCCCATCTATCTGCCATGAAGTGATGGGACCAGATGCCATGATCTTAGTTTTCTGAATGTTGAGCTTTAAGCCAACTTTTTCACTCTCCTCTTTCACTTTCATCAAGAGGCTCTTTAGCTCTTCTTCACTTTCTGCCATAAGGGTGGTGTCATCTGCATATTTGAGGTTATTGTTATTTCTCCTGGCAATCTTGATTCCAGCTTGTGCTTCATTCAGCCCAGCGTTTCTCATGATGTACACGGCATATAAGTTAAATAAGCAGGGTGACAATATACAGCCTTGACATACTCCTTTTCTTTGGAACCAGTCTGTTGTTCCATTTCCAGTTCTAACTGTTGCTTCTTGACCTGCATACACATTTTTCAAGAGGCAAGTCAGATGGTCCGGTATTCCCATCTCTTGAAGAATTTTCCAGTTTCTTCTATCCACACAGTCAAAGGCTTTGGCATAGTCAATAAAGCAGAAATAGATGTTTTTCTGGAACTCTCTTGCTTTTTCGATGATCCAGCGGATGTTGCCAATTTGATCTCTGGTTCCTCTGCCTTTTCTAAAACCAGCTTGAACATCTGGAACTTCACAGTTCACGTATTGTTGAAGCCTGGCTTGGAAAAATTTAAGCATTTCTTTGCTAAGCATGTGAGATGAGTGCAATCATGTGGTAGTTTGAGCATTCTTTGGCATGGCCTTTCTTTGGGATTGGAATGAAAACTGACCTTTTCCAGTCTTGGTGCCACTGCTGAGTTTTCCACATTTGCTTACATATTGAGTGTAGCACTTTCACGGCATCACCTTTCAAGATTTGAAATAGCTCAACTGGAATTCCATCACGTCCACTAGCTTTGTTCATAATGATGCTTCCTAAGGCCCACTTGACTTCACATTCTAGGATGTCTGGCTCTAGGTGAGTGATCACACCATCGTGATTATCTGGGCCAAGAAGATCTTTTTTGTACAGTTCTTCTGTGTATTCTTTCCACCTCTTCTTAATATCTTCTGCTTCTGTTAGGTCCATACCATTTTTGTCCTTTATTGTGCCTATTTTTGGATGACATTTTCCCTTGGTATCTCGAATTTTCTTTCCCATCCTATTGTTTTCCTCTATTTCTTTGCACTGATCACTGAGGAAGGCTTTCTTATCTCTCCTTGCTATTCTTTGGAACTCTGCATTCAAATGGGTATATCTTTCCTTTTCTCCTTTGCTTTTGCCTTCTCTTTTCACAGCTTTTTTAAGGCCACCTCAGACAGCCATTTTGCTTTTTTGCATTTCCTTTTCTTGGGAATAGTCTTACTCCCTGTCTCCTGTACAATGTCATGAACCTCCATCCATAGTTCATCAGACACTCTATCAGATCTAGTCCCTTAAATCTATTTCTCACTTCCACTGTATAATCGTCAGGGATTTGATTTAGGTCATACCTGAATGGTGTAGTGTTTTTCCCTACTTTTTTCAATTTAAGTCTGAATTTGGCAATAAGGAATTCATGATCTGAGTCACAATCAGCTCCCAGTCTTGTTTTTGCTGACTATATAGAGCTTCTCCATGTTTGGCTACAAAGAATATAATCAATCTGATTTTGGTATTGACCGTCTGGTGATGTCCATGTGTAGAGTCTTCTCTTCTGTTGTTGGAAGAGGGTGTTTGCTATGACCAGTGCATTTTCTTGGCAGAACTCTATTAGCCTTTGCCATGCTTCATTCTGTATTCCAAGGCCAAATTGGCCTATTATTCCTGGTGTTTCTTGACTTCCTACTTTTGCATTCCAGTCCCCTATAATGAAAAGGACATATTTTGGGGGTGTTAATTCTAGAAAGTCTTGTAGGTCTTCAAAGAACCATTCAAATTCAGCTTCTTCAACATTACTGGTCTGGGCATAGACTTGAATTACTGTTATATTGAATGGTTTGCCTTGGAAATGAACAGAGATCATTCTGTCGTTTTTGAGATTGCATCCAAGTACTGCATTTCGGACTCTTTTGTTGACTATGATGGCTACTCCATTTCTTCTAAGGGATTCTTGCCCATAGTAGTAGATATAATGGTCATCTGAGTTAAATTCACCCATTCCAGTTCATCTTAGTTCACTGATTCCTAAAATGTCGATGTTCACTCTTGCCATCTCATGTTTGACCACTTCCAATGTACCTTGATTCATAGACCTAACATTCCAGGTTCCTATGCAATATTGCTCTTTACAGCATCGGACCTTGCTTCTATCACCAGTCACATCCACAACTCGGTGTTGTTTTTGCTTTGTGTCCATCATCTTCAGTAGCATATTGGGCACCTATTGACCTGGGGAGTTCATCTGTCAGTGTCTTATCTTTTTGCCTTTTCATACTGTTCATGGGGTTCTCAAGGCAGGAATACTGAAGTAGTTTGCCATTCCATAATGGATAAATAACTTAAGACTAAAAAAGATTCAGTGGTCATGCAGATTAGATTATTCTGCATTGCTTTTCACTCTGCAGGTATTGCCCATACCCAGCTTCTAAGTTATGCAATTAAATGTATTTTTGGAAATTGTATTCGTGTCTATCACAGAAAGTCTATTTTTTGTAATGGTACAGAAGAATAATGCCTTGGAAGTTCTAAGAATCAAGATAATCACCTTAGATCTTTTATATTAGCTTTTTTTTTTTTTTGTACTGACAACACATGAAGGATAAGAGAACAAAAATCTTTATATGAATTTACTTAGTAAAATTCAAGATTTTCTCAATTACAAAGCTTTTGAAATGATCAACATTTAATGTCAACTTGCTTGGAAACACTCCAAGCCAATACAATAAGATACTTTATTTCCACGGTTAAATCCTGACAATTGGACAGCATGGAAAAAATATGTATTATGCCAAATAGGGCTATAAAATAAAAATATTGAAAGTCTGTGATGATTTGGATCCTATTTAAATACTGTGGAATATCTTCAAATTAATGTTTCTTTATGTATATATAGATAGCTCTCAGCTGGTGTGTTTTCCATCTAATTGAAACACATAAGAATGAGTCAACACAACAACCTTATTTGTAGTTAAATTTTAGATTTAGGTTAAATCCACTTGAATCATAAAAGCTCTTCTCAGCAATAATGCAAATATTCACATATTATGAAATGCTAATTTTTAGAAACTAGCAAAAAATAATGCACACAGAAAAATATTTAGACTGTTATGATAAAAAAAAACATTCATTCAAAATGACATTTACTTTGAGAAAATTAGGTCTGCAATTTCTCATCTTAAAATATCATTTGTATCATCTAATATAATTCAAAATCCTTCTCCAGCCTCTAACAGTAGAAATAAATTCACCTCATTTCTGCTTAGACATTTTTTTTTTATTATTTATATATTTTCTAACGTAGCTTTACAGACTAACTTAAACACAATGTGGATATTTGCAATAAGTAGAAAATAAAAAAGAAAGAATATATCATTTAGTTAGAACCAATACTTTGGGAGCTTTCTAAATAGCTGAAGTTAAAGTGTAAAGCTTTTTGTAGTTGTACAGGGACCTTGATTCCCCTGCCAGGCACTGGGAGGGGTCATTGTGAAGGTTTAGCCTCTGGTTTTAATATCAATTGTAAAGGGATCATCAGGGAATACAAACTATCCTGAGAAGATTTTCAATAAGATTGTGCAGCCATAACATTTTTTAAGGGTTTCCAGCATTTTTCAGACAGAATCTCTGAGGGAAAAAAAAAAAAAATGCTGATCACGAACGTTTAAGCAGAAAAAGTCTGAAATGCACAATTTTCTGTTCATTTTTTTTTAACTCAAACTAAATAAGCAGCTGTAAATCAGTTCAATTTACTTGCCCTTCCTTTATTTTAAAATAATGTTCTTTTTTAAACTGGTAAATTATACTCAACTATAACAGCATTTGTATGCTTAGCTGATGCAGGTATGTTTTTCCTGACCAGGTACATATTGAGTCCAAGTACTGCTATCTAGGCTTGGTTTGGTGGCTTCACAGTGGCAGTCACCCAGGTTCCTCCTAGTTTATGACTCTTTCCCAGACTGCAGCCTATCACACTGACCCCCAACATGGCTCCAAATTGCTCCACCATATCCTCACCCTCAGGCTTTCCTGGTGGCTTAGATGGTAAAAAATCCTGCATTGTGGGAGACCTGGGTTCGATCCCTGGGTTGGGAAGATCCCATGGAGGAGGGCATGGCAACCCACTCCAGTATTCTTGCCTGGAGAATTCTTATGGACAGAGGACCCTGACAGGTTACAGTTTATGGGGTTGTAAAGAGTCAAACACGACTGAGTGACTAAGCACAGAACATCCTCATTCATAATCATCAAGGAAACAACCCAGGAGTCATCAGCATCAATTCTTTTTATACCCCAGTAGGCACAGTTTAGTTAGATGGTTGCACATCAATACATTGTCAACTGGGAATTAGAGTCTTTATTCCAGTTGTCTTATACCCAGCAAGTATTAAGCATATGGTGGGAAAAATATCAGGTCTTGACCATATCATCCTAGTCAAGTTTTTAACAAATCAAAATATCTCGAGATTATCTTAATGACCTTTTTTTCAAATAATATTTCAGCTTTGGTTCTGCTTCTAAAAAATTGTTTTTCCAGGCATTGATTCAGGCTCCCATTCTTTTTTTTTAATTAATTAATTTATTTTAATTGAAGGCTAATTACTTTACAATATTGTGGTGGTTTTTGAGTCTGTCCTCTGCTCTACTGTCTGCTAGTCTATCAGTGGTCTCTTTTCCTGAATCAAGATAGATTTATTTTACATTTTTTCTTTTAAAAAGAACCCAAAGTGTAATATAAATATACAGGATTTCATAATTATATAAAAATGATTGAATAAATAAATGAGATATACAAATCTTCCATGCAGAAGGATTCCAAATAATTTATGCACGTCCTTTGTCCTCAGTGAGGAGCAGCATATCTCCACGCTCTTTTTTGAATATGGGCTGTGTGCACTGTGATATCCTTTCAAAGAGTCGAGTATAAAAATGAGAGAAAAAAGAATAACTTTACAGCGGAGAAACTTGGCAAATGCTATTTTGGTCAGGTGACTAACAGTTATAAGTCATATTGATAGCATGTATCCTTGAGATGATGTGATGAGAAATGACACTTTACCACTATTGTCTTTCTCCCAAATACCGCTAACGGCAGACTAATCATGAGAAAAACATCAAACAAATCCCAGTTGAGGGACATTCTATAAAATAACTCACCAGCACTCTTAATAACTTTCAATATCATCAAAAATAAGGAAAATCTTCAAAACTTACATCTAAGAAAAGCCTGAGGAGACATTACAACCAACTTGGTCTGTTCAGGCAGCTATAACAAAATACCACAGATTGGGTGGCTTATGAGCAATAGAAATGTATTTCTTATAATTCTGGAAGCTAGCAGTCTGAGATCAGTGTGCCAGTGCGGCTGGGTGAGGGCTCTATTGTATGTCTCAGATTTCTTGTATTCTCACAGGAGGAAGCAGCCAGAGGTCTCTCTAGGATCTCTTTTATGAGGTCTCAGCTCTCAGGAACTAAGTGCCTCCCAAAGGCTATATGTCCTTCATGCTAGGTATTAGGATTTCAACAGATGAATCTTATGGGGGGCCACATAAACATTCAGACCACAGCAACACCAAAATGTAATATGGTGTTCTAGATGGGATCCTGGGACAGAAACAGGAACTCTGCTTCTCTAGTCATATTTATAGAAATTTTTAAATGTAATCACTTATGTGGTGATAATTTCTGGAAGGTTAAACAAGAAATTCTTAAAAGACATTTGCCTCTGGAAAACAATTTAGAGTTTTATGATAGAAAAATAGTATCATAGTCCCAATTTATTCCATAATTTTAAGTTCTTACGTGTACGTGTTTTTCTTTTAAATTTAAAATGCTTGTTTTAAGACTAAAAGCTCACATAAGTATAGTTTCTTTACTCTCTGAGTCTTTAAAGCAGCTTCTGTACTGCATGCTTAGTTGCTCAGATGAATCTGATTCTTTGTAACCCCATGGACTGTGGCCCACCAGGCTCCTCTGTCCATGGAATTCTCCAGGCAAGAATATTGGAGTGGGTTGCCATTGCCCTCTCTAGAGGGATCTTCCTGACCCAGGGATTGAACCCTCATCTCCTGTGGCTCCAGCATTGGCAGGCAGATTCTTTACCATGGAGCCACCTGGGAAGTCCCAGGCATTTTGACGGGAAAGTCACCTTGTGGTGACTATCTCTAATAATGGATACTGATGTTTGGTTTCCATGTGGGCTTTTTAAAATTTAAGCTTAAATTTTTCTTCAAGTCTCATTCTCATCCATTTCCTCCAAATTGAAATACAGATTTTCATAAAGATCCCAAGCTTAGATTTTAAAGAATATTTAGATGTAATTTTTACTCTTATGTAAGCCGTTTTTCTTCCCATTCAAATACCTTAAATAATTTCTTTTAGCTTTAAAAAATGAAAATGATTCTCTGGTTTCAGAAAAGCAAAGTATATTCATACAAGGACCAATTATCTTAGGACAAGTGTGTGAAAGTGAGGGTATATTCTCAAAGTACTTTATCAACTATAAAAAGGATCAGTATCACTTCCTACAATGCCTTAATATTACTAGCTTTAAAAACAAGTTTGCCATTAGTATAACTGCTGTGACGTAGTCTTTCGTGAAATAATTTAAGTAGGCAGTAAGGTTTGATTTCAAATGCTATTACACACCACATAGTATAGGGAAAAGTGTTTTAACAGGGATTCTTCAGTGTCCACAATTTATTTTCTTCTCTAAATTTCCATCACCTAATCAAATACTATAAATTGTCCAACACATAGTAAAAGCTTCAAACAGGGAATCTTTTGAAAGATGAAAGAATGAGATATTATCAGAATATTTCCTGAAATAACAATAATCTTGATTTTGTGACACAGCAGGAATACTATTATAGTAACTAATTTAATTCTAGAACAAAAAGTATGTAGCTGGGATATCTCTTGCACAGGAGTAGAACGTTTATGGAACCTCTGATTTATTGTATGATTCAGACAAGAAAAGCCTTACTCTCCTCACTTGCAAAGTAAAAGTTCTAAGCAGTAACTCAATGGGGAGCACTCTGAATTTGAATCGGAGAACATGATAGTGAGCCTTTGTACTGCTGTTTCTCAATTTCGTGTAGTAACTATTTTATTTACCACCAACCCACAGAGCAATGGGACAGTAACAGCTTCCCTTAACCCTGCCTATTACACGCTGAACACACTATACTAACTCCTTCAGGAAGACTTAGATTTTGTGAGTCAACATTCTCTAAAATCTCACATGTGTAGGCCTACGCAGGGATCCCTTGTCTTTATGTTCCCTCTGTCCTTTGAAATTAGAGCTTTGCCATCTTTCCTGTGTAGTTAGGTCTTTCTGAGATACAGACATATGATGTCCTTAAACATGTTATAATATGTTTCCTCAAATTTCCCTGCCCTAGTCAGTTGCTGAAACAGATATTCAAGGTTTGAGCCATGCTAATCCAGTCTAGCACATGTGAAGCTCAAAATTAGCAGGAGCCAGAATCTAGAATTGCTTATCTGCCCCCAGCCATGAGTGTATCTAATAAGGCCTTGGACACACCTGCCCAGTGAATGGTATCTCTTATCTACTCCCCTTATTCTACTTGTATTTATTTAGTGTAATTGCACTCTTCTCCATTTCCTTTGCCACAGCCTAATAAGGTTGGGACCGTGAAAATCATCTCAAACATTTTTAACCTCACCTCTGAAGGAGTTAAATATTATAAATATATCTCTAAACACAGCTTAGGATTTCACTTCAACCCAGATGTATATGTCATTCTTCTTAAAGAAACCAAACTCTGTATAAGAATAAAACAATTCCTCAGAGTAATCTGCTGACAAAACACTATCATTCTTTAGCCAATGTCCTAAATAAGCATAGGTACACAAGGCCTCCGTGGATACTGTGATTTGGCTTTCTGGCCACCATCCTTGGGGACCACAACTAAACTTACAAGTCCAAATTAAGCTACCCAGTACTACCATTATCTATTTGTGAAGATCCAAGATGCTTTACACTTATATCTATGTAAATTATGATACTTATATCTAACATTGATACTCTCTATTATGTTTAACTGAATTCCTGCTATCTTCTAGAACTATTTAATATTGGCCTTATACATTGAAAAGTCTATTTTTCCATGTACAAATCTTAGTCTTTATGACATAGCGAGATAAAATAGTGGGGGAAAAAACCTATTTCAAATACATTCAGTGTTCTAAATAAGTTTCTTCACTTTAGGTATCCTTCCTTTTAGCTAAAATTCCTACAATTTAAAAATTCCTACCGTTATGCATACAGTCCAGATAATGCAGCTTGTATGTGCTTATAAAGAATACATATTTAGGAAAAAACAAACAAAACTATTTCTGAACTTTCACATTTTCTAGGTAATTCAATACCTCTAAAGAAAAAATAAAAGTGAATTTCAGCAATTATTAATACATATTTCATTAAAGTGATACAACTTCATAATATTTTATGATCTATGCATTAACTGTTACTTTTTTAAACCAAATTTTCCATGTTACGGCAATTCATTTATTTTTTAACAATGGATGTATCATATAGTTTTCACTATTAATTTTTTTCACCTTATATTTTCTTTTATTATACTTACTAATAGTTTGTCATGTTAGAATCATATAGTATATTTAATGGCTAAAATCTTTGTCTCACTAATTCTGTTGTTTTCAAAATTAATCTTTTCAGTTTTATTCCAGCTATCTTCTCTAAATGTAATGTAGATAATTCTTAATCAAAATAAAGAATATCTTCATAAGCTAATATCTTCATAATGCTAAAATATATTTAAATATATGTAAAAATATAAATCTGGGGAGTGATGTCAGCATCATGGCAGCACAATTCATTTCCTTTTTCTCTCTATTCATTTACAACTAATCAGACATCCATAAACAACAACAAAAAGTGCCTCTGCACAGCATATATCAATACACCTGGGAGATCCACTGATTTGTGCATCCAGAAGTGTATGGATTGAACCACAAATGAGGTGATAGAGAAAGGGAAATGACAGCAGTAGAGACGGTAATGGCAGAAAGGGCAGTGGCTAGCCCAACAGTAACCCAGCATGATCTTTCTGGCAGACGAGGTAGAACATAAAGTTGGGGAGTGGGGGGTTCCTGGTTACTCACACAGCAGCCAGAGGGACCAGTTGTTCTCTCTGAATAGAGATCATGGTGACTGGAGTGAACTAGAAGGGAAAATGAAGAATGCAGACAAAGAGGAAAGAAGGAAAACATTTCTTGCTTTCTCCCTCAGGAGGCAAGAGGAATGCCCATGGGCCTCCAAGAGCTTGAAGAACACCGAACACTTAGAGAATGGTTAACACCTACCACTCTCATATTCCAAAAAACTGAAGAGGAAAGAATGGTTTTGAACTCATTCTATAAGGCCAGGGTCATAAGTATTATGGTCCCTGATACCAAAACCAGACAAATATATCACAAGAAAAGAAAATTACAGGCCAGCATCACTGATGAACATAGATCAAAAATCTTCAATAAAATAGTACCAAGCCAAATCCAACAATACATTGAAAGGATCATACACCATGATCAAGTAGGATTAGTCCCGGGAAGCAAGTATTTTTCAATATGTGCAAATCAATCAATGTAATACACCATGTTAACCAACTGAAGAATAAAAACCATATGATAATTACAATAGATACAGGAAAAGCTTTTGACAAAATTCAACATCCATTTTTGATGAAATCTTTCAATAAACTTGGCAAAGAGGGAAATTAACTCAACAAAATAAAGGCCATATGTGACAAACCCACAGCCAACATAATATACAAAGGAGAGAAATTGAAAGTCTTTCTGTTAAGGTCAGGAATAACGCAAGGATGCTCACACTCACCACTTCTATTCAGTATAGTACTTGAGGTCTTAGCTAATGCAGTTAGGCAAGATGAAAAAATGGTCTGCAAATCAAAAAAGAAGAAATGAAATTACTGTTATTTACTGATGATATGATCCTATGTATGGAAAATCCCAAAGAATCCATCAAAAACATGTTGGAGTAAATCAACAATTTCAGTAATGTGGCAGGATACAAAATCAACATTAAAAAAAATCAATTGTATTCCTTTACATTAAAGATGAAGCATCTGAAAAAGAAATAGAGAAAGCCATCCCAATTCTGTTTTACTGTAGCATCAAAAACAATAAAATACTTAAGAATAAGTTTACCCAAGGAAGTGGAAATTCCGTAAAATGAAAACAACAAAATTCTGTAAAATAAATCAAAGAAGACACAGACAAATTGAAAGACATCTCTGTTTGTGGATTTAGTCAGGCAGTTCAGTCGCTCAGCCATGTCCAACTTTCTGTGACCCCATGGACTGCATCACGCCAGGCTTCCCTGTCCATCACCAACTCCCAGAGCTTACACAAACTCATGTCCATCGAGTCAGTAATGCCATCCAACCATATCATCTTCCGTCATACCCTTCTCCTCCCGCCCTCAATCTTTCCCAGCATCAAGGTCTTTTCAAATGAGTCAGTTCTTCACATCAGGTGGCCAAAGTATTGGAGTTTCAGCTTCAACATCAGTCCTTCCAATGAATATTCAGGACTGTATTTCCTTTAGGATTGACTGGTTGGATCTCCTTGCAGTCCAAGGGACACTTAAGAGTCTTCTCCAACACCACAGTTCAAAAGCATCAATTCTTTGGGGCTCAGCTCTCTTTATAGTCCAACTCTCACATCCATACATGACTACTGGAAAAACCATAGCTTTGACTAGACAGACCTTTGTTGGCAAAGTAACTTCTCTGCTTTTTAATATGCTGTCTAGGTTGATCATAGCTTTTTTTCCCAAGGAGCAAGCCTCTTTTAATTTCATGGCTGCAGTCACCATCTGCAGTAATTTTGGAGCCCCCAAAAATAAAGTCTCTCACTGTTTCCATTATTTCCCCATATTTGCCATGAAGTGATGGGACTGGATGCCATGATCTTCTTTTTTTGAATTGAGTTTTAAGCCAACTTTTTCACTCTCCTCTTTCACTTTCATCAAGAGGCTCCAAATTTGTGGATTAGAAAACTTAATGTTGTTGAAATTGCTGTGCTACCCAAAACCATCTACAGGTTCAATACTACCCCTATAAAAACAGCAAGTGAGCCCAGAATTAAACCTCAGCGCATATGGTTAACTAGTATTCATCAAGGGAGCCAAGAATATCCAATGGCAAAAGGATAGTCATTTTAACAAATCGTGCTGGGGGGCAAGATAGATACATACAGAATAAAAAAAAAATGGGCCCCTTTTTCACACCATTCACAAAAATTAACTTGAACTGTATCAAAGAGTTAAACATAAGACCTGATTCCATAAAACTCATAGAAAAACACAGGGAAGAAGCTCGACAATATTGGTCTTGGCAATAATTTGGAGGCATTATTCCAAAAGTGCACGTAATAAAAAAAATTCCACAAAAGCAACTCCATCAAATTCAAAAGCTTCTGCACTGCAAAAAAAAGGAAAAAAAAAGCAATTAACGATATGAAAAGACCATCTACAGAATGAAAGAATGGGGACTTTCCTGGCAGTCCAATGGTTAAGACTCTGTGCTTGCAAGGCTGGGGCTGTGGGTTCAATATCTGGTCATGGACTAAGATCCTACACGCCACACTTCACAACCAAAAGCGGAGTGGGGAGGATTTTTGCAAACCTTATATTGAATAAGGGGCTAATATCCAAAATACACAAAGAACTCAGTCAACTCAACAACAACAACAAAAAGCAACAAACAATTCTATTTAAAATGGCAGATGAACTGAAAAGACATTCTTCCAGAGATGACTCAAAATGGCCAACAGACCCATGAAAAGATGCTCAACATCACTAATCATCAGGGAAAAGCAAGGGGAAACCATGATGATATATCAGCTCACATCTGTCAGAATAGCTAGCATAAGGAAGACAAGAGACAACACGGCTGCTGAGGCTGTGGTAAAGGAGAACCCTGATATGTTCTTAGTAGGAATGTAAATTGGTACTACCACCTTGAAAGAAATGTTGAAGTTTCTCAAAAGTTAAAAAATAGATCTACTATATGATCCAGCATTTCCACTTCTGGGTATATACCACTCAAACATGAAAAAAAGATTTTGGTGATATATATGCACTCCTTTGTTCATTGGAGCATAATTCACAATAACCAAGCTATGGGACAAAGCCCAAATGCCCATCAATGGGTGAATGGATAAAAAAGATGAGGTATATGTATACAATGGAATATTGTTCAACTATGAGAAAAGAGGATATCCACCCATTTTTAACAGCAATGATTGACCTTGAGTGCATTATGCTAAGCAATATAAACCAGAAAGAAAAAGACCAGTACTGTATAGTATCACTAACATGCAGAATTTTTAGAAGTTAAACATGTAAAACCCAGAAGTAAAATGGTCATCTCCAGGGTAAAGTGAAAGTGAAGTCGCTCATTTGTGTCCGACTCTTTGCGACCCTGTGGACTGTAGCCCACCAGGCTCCTCCGTCTTATGGGATTCTCCAGGCAAGAATACTGGAGTGGGTTGCCATTTCCTTCTCCAGGGGATCTTCCCCACCCAGGGATCAAACCCAGGTCTTCCACATTGCAGGCAGACGCTTTAGCCTCTGAGCCACCAGGGAAGCCCCCCAGGGTAAAGGGCAGGGGAATTAAGAGTGATGGTGTTTAACAATATACATCAGTAAGAGCAGTAAATAAGCCATAGAGACCTAATGCACAGTAAAATGAATATAGACAACATTGTGCTATAATATGTAATTTATAAATATTGCTGTATCAGCCATTATATTACAATATATAAATGTATACAAGAAACTGTCTGTATACACTAAATTTATACAGTATTACACTTCAAATTTATTCAATGAAAAATAACTAGAAAACTAAAATCTATATTGCTCCATGAAACAAATCTATATGACTCCATGAAAAAAATATCATTAGATATTCAATGTCTATTTTAATACAAATTAGGAATAAAACTTTCTATAAGAAGAGTAAAATCCAATCTTCCAAACTTAGAATGAAGGAACATTACTCTGAACCAAGAAAATTTAACGACAGAACCTACATCTTACTTAGGTCTAGCTTATTGGTTTATATTTTTAAATTCCTTCATAACAACTTTTTTCTGTGATCTATCACAATCTTAGAACCTTTGAGCCTGATGTCTTAGCAAAGGTTTAAACCTTGTCAATCATTCAACAGTCAGATTGGCACTGCTCGAAAAAGATTTAATAGAAAAGAAGTTATAAATCAAGAGAAATACTGAAGGAAGATGCCCTTTAGGAATTACCTTATAGAAAGATCAATTATCCTGGCCAATAAAGGGGAATTTGGGCTTTATTTTTTGTTAGTTTGTATTTTTAAATAACTGAAACTTTATTTATCCTGTTTTTTTTCCAGCATTACTGAAATATACTAGTATCCTACCAGACTATTCAAAATGGAATAATATTTCTACAAATAGATCTCAGTGACAAGAATTTCAAAACTTTTGAAATAGTATTTCTAGAGCAAATACTGCCTTGTACTTGCAGCCTTCTGAAATTAGATAACACATAGGTCAGTCCTCACCACTCATCCAACTGATTAGAAAACTGAGAAGTTTGCACTTTATGCCTCTATTCCACCCCCCCTTTTTTTAAATGTGTATTGACAAATAGTTTTCTCACACTCAGAGCAAAGGGACTAGTCACAACCTAATAAAAATTCAGTAGTTAATTGTAGTGACTGGATTATTTTGGACTGAAATTCATGCTGCAATAAAATTCCCCAAATCCACAAACTTTGTCACAGTAGTCTGAGATATAGTGCTGTATAGATATCTACATGAATTTGCTTATTTTTCAGCAAGGCAAGCAGCATAAAAATTCCTACAGTAATAAACCGTGGTTCATCATATTCGCTCATGGAGTATATGACTGGATGTTACAACATTTAAGCAAAAAAACTTATTGAGTGCCAGGTTCTGTGCTGGGCACTGGGTGTAAAATGAATGTAACATAGTCTGTTTTGCATATTATTTCACCTTCAGCAACATTTGGCACAGTTGATCATTTCTCATAATCTTCTTGTCTTGTGTTTTTGACACTATGTACTCTGGTTTACTCCTACCCCATTGGCCTACTTTTGATCAGTCATTGTTTCTAGTCCCTCTTGCTGAATGGAATTCCTGAATGATGGAATTTGCTAGAGCTAAACTTAGGGCATCTTTTCTCTCTCTCCTGGATAATCCCATTTATTTCTTTGGCCTTGAATAATATCAATGTACTGATGATCCATTTATATCCCTTTAAGTTTCTGTTTTTGTTTTCTGAAAGAGAATCAGAATCAAAGTATTGCTAGTCAAAACTACCCTTGAAAAATCTTTGGGAAGTCACCTCCTTAGAGAACAACATATCACCTTTTATTCTCCCAAAACTGACAGAGATTGCTGTTCTTTGATAGCCACATAAAATATTTGGATAGTACTTAGGATCTGTTATTACAAAGACAACATGAATCTTTACACAAGTAAGATCTCAAAGTCTGGCAAGATGCCTGCCCTGAGAGAGGTACATAGGGACTGAGATTGTTCTCAAATCAGCAGAATCACATCTACAAGCCCATGCTCATCCTGGAGTATATTCCCAGTGAGATGAAGGAGAGACATTCTTCAAACAATTTAAATTGGGGTTTTGTGTGTGTGTGTTAATCTCCAGCCTAAACCTTCTTTGTAATTCCCAGAGGCTTCTATAGCTCTGCCTGAATGTTTCACAGCCATTTGAATTATAACACATCCAAATCAGAACTCTGATTTTTCCACTAGAACCCAACTTCTCCTGCAGCCTTTTACATCTCAGTGAGTGCGACCTATTTTTATCTAGCCAGGAACTTAATCACAATGCTTTATTCTGCTCTTTGATTTCTCACTTATTAAAACCATTTACAAGTGCCTTGATTTCTATCTTTAAAATGTACCTAGAATTGATTCACAGTTTCCCCTCCACACTCCTATTATCCCAACCCAGGCACACAGTTTCTCACCTCACTGGGACACTTGTTCTTTGTGCTTCTATCAATACTTTAATTGCCACCAGCATTCTTACCCTTATGGCAGAAAGCAAAGAAGAACTAAAGAGCCTCTTGATGAAAGTGAAAGAGGAGAGTGAAAAAGTTGGCTTAAAACTCAACATTCAGAAAACTAAGATCATGGCATCTGGTCCCATCATTTCATGGCAAATAGTTGGGGAAACAATGGAAACAGTGACAGACTTTATTTCTGGGGGGCTCCAAAATCACTGCAGATGGTGACTGCAGCCATGAAATTAAAAGACGCTTACTCCTTGGAAGGAAGGCTATGATCAACCTAGACAGCATATTAAAAAGCAGAGACATTACTTTGTCAACAAAGGTCCATCTAGTCAAAGCTATGATTTTTCCAGTAGTCATTTATGGATGTGAGAGTTGGACTATAAAGAAGGCTGAGCCCCAAAGAATTGGTGTTTTTGAAATGTAGTGTTGGAGAAAACTCTTGAGAGTCCCTTGGACTGCAAGGAGATCCAACCAGTCAATCCTAAAGGAAGTACAGTCCTGAATATTCATTGGAAGGACTGATGCTGAAGCTGAAACTCCGATACTTTGGCCACCTGATGCAAAGAACTGACTCACTAGAAAAGACTCTGGCACTGGGAAAGATTGAAAGTGGGAGAGGAAGGGGACGACAGAGGATGAGATGGTTGGATGGCATCACTGACTCGATGGACATGAGTCTGTGTAAGCTCTGGGAGTTGATGATGGACAGGGAGGCCTGGCATGCTGCAGTCCATGGGGTCGCAGAGAGTCGGACATGACTGAGCAACCAAACTGAACTAAACTGACCATTCTCAATCCCCTATCCCCACTTGACACAGAGATACATGCATTTATTGTCCACATATCTCAGAGAAAGACATAATACATAAATTTCTAATACATAAATTGGATTATGTCTCACAACCTCTTGCTTAAAATCCTTTAGTAATTCCCCTTTTATTTCAAATAAAATCCATATTCTACCTGGAGGAACTCTTACCATCCCCACCACATTTCTTGTCACCCTCCCACTCCTGATTTTCCCTGTTCCATTTATATCATTAATACTCCAAGTTCTTTACAATTTTGCAGCTGTTTCCTCTATCTGGGTAAATCTTTTCTCCAGAATTTCATGAATTCAGTTGTTTCTCATCCATCAGAATTAGACTTCATAGCTATCCCCAAAAGAGACTTCACTTATTATCCTAAAGATCTCTCACAGAGCATGCTTTTCTTTGTGGCACAAATATCAGTTTGATAAAAGTTTTATCAAAGTAAAACTGACAATAAATGATAGATATTTAAATGGTAAATTCTGATATATATGTGTGTGTGTGTATTCACACACACACGTATATATGTATATATTATATATACACCCATAAAGTATCAGCAAATCTAAGATAGTGAATATATCTATTGTCTCTAAAATCTTTAAGTCCCTCTGTAATCTCTTCTGCTACACCTCTCTCTACCCATTCTCTCCTGAGTTCCTCCAACCTCTATTCCCAGATAACTATTTTCTGTCACTATGTTTTGCATTTTCTAGAATTTTATGTAAATGGATCTAATTCAAGCACTTTAATCTGGAATTCCAAATATTGTGTAAAACGTGCTGCTGTGTCCAGGTAGAAAAGCTTAGAAAATATTTTTCTATAACCTTAAGCAATTAAAAAGGGACAAATGCAAAAGTCACAAATGTAATTATAATTATAGTGAAAAAATAGTTTGTAATACAGATATTAATACCTGTGTATAGCTTTAGGAGAGGTAAAGACCTCATCTTACTGGTGATACTGAGAAAGGTTTTATGAAAGAGATAGCATTCTGAAATTTGCCTTGAACAGAGGATTGAATTTTTGATAGGTGGAATTGGAAAGACCTAGATAAGGAGCTATTCCAAGCTGGTTAGGAACTTCATCAGCCAAAAGAGTAAGACCTGTGGGATGAAAGAGGGAAAATGTGACATTTATGTGGAGAGTACTGGATGACCTATTTTGAATAGAAGTTTCTGAGAGAGTCAGAAAGACTATGGAGATGTGTTAGGACTGGTGTTTGGAGGGCCTGTTAGGTGAAGGAAATGAAATGGTTCTATTGCAGTGGCACAAACTGATTGGGGACCAGTGACTAAGATTTGCTCTCAATTTTCCTAGGAAGTCAACATGCTCCTAAATATATTCTCTTCAGCTCTTGTTCTGGAACCTCAGAGGACAGGATGACTGAAACTTTGGGATGATCAATGACAAAGCTCATTACTTAGATCTTTTTATTTGATCTCTCCAGGGAAATGCAGCCCAGGGGGCTATTATTATTCCCCTAATCCTCATATTGACATTGTGCTTCTTGGTGATACTAGCTCACTTTAAAAACTAACAAATGAAGGAACAATCTTTAGAAATAAAAGAATTCTAGGTTGGTATACTTAAATACTTCAAACTCATATGTGTGTGTATATATATATATATATATTATATATATATATAAATATATATATTTAAATGTTTAAAACATAGACATATGTAATGCAAAACATATGTATACATGAAATATGTATATGTTTTAAATATTTAAATATATATATAACTTTTAACATATGTATACATGAAATATGTATATGTTTTAAATATTTAAATATATATATAACTTTTGAGGAACACTTTCCTTTGAGGAAAAAAAAAATCAATGATTTAACAATAGAGTAAGTTAAAATACCTATACTTTAAAAACAAAACTATAGGGAAACAACTAGGGAAGATATTTACAAAATACAAATGAATTACATGCATTTTCCCTTTTTCAGGATAAACCATAAATTCTCACCAAAAAATTTTAAATGAAAAATAACAACTTAAATTACTGGGTGAGACTCCACTTGTTATCTCCCTCAGTGAGCAAAGTGCTTATTCCTGTGAGCCCTGGAAAACATCTGTTAGGACATTTGAAGGAAAGATGGGGTGACTTTTACTAATCTTGCTATCTTAAACTAAATATGAAAGACACATTAATTTCCTGAAATCCACAAAATAAGTGCCTCTTCCTAGACTATCATTTTGATAAAAATTGGGAAGATATATTTTAACATTAAAAACATTATTCTCTATTCTGGCATATGACACAAAATTCTCATAAATTGGAAAATATAAAAGCTGTGACCTTAAAGTTGCTTGGCTGATTCCTAATTGACCCTTGGGATTTATATCATCCTTTGCTTTGGGAATATTTAGTTGTAAAATTTTAAGAACCACTACACCAAAGTATTTGTCTTTACTGACACACTCAGAGACTGTTCCCTTTCAAAAATGTCCATCTTCTCCCTTCAATAAGTGTGATGGCTTGATATAGCATATTGCTAAAAATATAAAAGTGAAATATTGCATACTTCCTAAGTACAATGTTTGCAAAAAGATCATAAGACAGTCTTAGCATCCTGGAAACTAAATGGGATGACAAATTTATTTCCACTTCTCTCCCTTTGCAATCTGAATGATGGGAGAAAACCCCATCTTTAAAAACTAAATCTACAACCTCAAATATTTTTTATAAGATGTAGATCTCTAGAAATACTTTCCCCTGTTATTATGTGGCACATCACTTTGTACTCTACTAACTGATAAAGGGATAGTTTACTGTTGTCCCAAAAGAGTCAATGAATTTCTTGGCAAACTAGCTTAATTCTCCTTTCCTGGTCAAATTTATCTTTGGGTAATTATATTTTGACCGTCCTAAATCTGAGCCACTATGCTCCCAGTCAGATTTGACGTCCCTCCTGGGTGATTGAATCTTTCCGGTGCCATGTTGTTCATTGTAGAGCAGATGCTACATTTCACCCTGGAGTATAATATAGTGGAAGGTGCAGTGATTTCTACATATCTACTTAACAACCTTTGTTCCATCATTTGAAATAAATGATACCACTCAAACAAAGGATGTTTACGCCAATAAAATAAATGGTATATCAAAAAAAAAAAGAGTCAATGATAGCAATGTGAAGTTTCATTAATTCTTTTTTGAAACCATTACCTTTAGTCATTTATTCAATTATTGAAGAGATAATTATTGAACACTCACTATGTGTGACACATTGGCATTAAATTAAAAATAAAATTGTGCATAGCTTCCAATATTTCTTGCCTAATAAGGAAAAGCAATATATTCAACTTAACTGTAAAGCAAAATAAGATATTAAGTAAGTAAATTCCTATTCTATAAGGGAATGTAAACTTTGAAGAGAAAAAAGGACAATTCACTATCACACAGAGCAGTACTTCCTAACATCATTTGACAGATGTGTGAATTTCCTGATATTTTTCCATGTTAGAGCTTCCCAAGTGGTGCTAGTGGTAAAGAATTCACCTGCCAATGCAGGAGAGGTAAGAGATGCAAGCTTTATCTCTGGGTCAGGAACATCCCCTGGAGAAGGGCAAGGCAACCCACTCTAGTATTCTTGCCTGAAGAATCCCATGGACAGAGAAGGCTGGTGGGCTATGGTCCACAGGGTCACAAAAAGTCGGACACGACTGAAGTGACTTAGCACTCACACATGCAGGATAGTGAGTGAAGTCACTCAGTTGTGTCCGACTCTTTGTGACCCCATGGACTGTAGCCCACCAGGCTCCTCTGTCCTTGGGATTCTCCAGGCAAGAATACTGGAGTGGGTTGCTATATCCTGCTCCAGGAGATCTTCTCTACCCAGGGATTGAACCTGGGTCTCCCGCATTGTAGGCAGACGCTTTACCGTCTGAGCCACCAGGGAAGTCCATGCAGTATAAAGAAGGGGTTTTAAATAAATATTTAAAAATTTGCATGCCAAAAACATTTACAATATGGAAAAAAATATTTTTAGAGGTTGAACTGCATGCGTCTCAAATTTATATTCTAAAGTCCTAACCTCTAGTACCTCAGAAATTGTGTCTTTGAGTTAAGATGAGGCCACAATGGGATAGAGTGGGGCCTCAAAATATTTACTGGTTTTTTGTTTTTGTTTTTTTAAAAAAACTGGAAATTTGGACACACGCAAGCATACAAGAAACATGACTTGTAAATATGAAGGCAGAGGTTATGGTGATGCACCTACAAAATAAGGAATATCAAAAACTGGCAGCACACCATAGGAGGCTGTGACAGAGGCACGGAACAGAGTCTCATTTACAGGCCTCAGAAGAAAGCAGCTCTGAGCAAACCTTGATCTCAGACTTCCAGCCTCCAGAACTGTGAGAACATAAGTTTCTGTGATGCTGCCCAACTTGTGTTCCTTTGTTAAGGAAGCCCTAGGAAACTTGTACAGTTCCTAAAACATTTATAAGAATACAAAGTTTGATGTGTTGTATTTCATCAGTGATGTAATGGAACATTATTTTAGTTATACAACAAAAAATTATCCACTGATACATGTGAACATAGGATATTTTATATATTTTTACCATGCTTGGTATTAGATATTAAAATATATATGAAATATATATTAAAATTTAGATTGCAAAAGTCTACATTTTTGATGATGCTCAAAATTCTTCAATTTTATGCTCAAGGAAGAAATGGATCATGAATGCCCTTATCTTATCTTCACTAACTGCCATTATATGCTCTGTCTATAATAAACGCAGAGCCTCTCAATCTGTTGCATTTTGAAGAGAAAAGTACTTAAAATATATTTTATATATTTATTTTTTAAAGTATAGACATTGAATATAATTTTCTGAAAACTACAAAACATCTTTGAGAGAAATTAGAATGATATATCATATTCATGGTTTGGAAGGCTCAATATTATATTATAAATATATCCATCCTCACCAAGTTGATGAATAGATTCAACGAGACCCAATAAGACTCCAATAAGTTTTACTGTGAAAACTGAAAGGCCAATTCAAAAATTTATGTGGAAATGCTAAGGGCATAAAATAGCAAAGGCAATGAAGCACTACACAATGTAGTCATATTATCAGATATTAACAGTTATTATAAAAATATAGTAGTTATGATTTTGTGCTATTGACACAAGAATCGATAGATTGATGGAACAAAGTGAAAATTATCTCAGATCAATATAGGATCCTTTCAATATCTTGATATATAGGTCTTTTTTTTTGGAAAGTTTTTTTTTGGATTATAGTATTAAATATTAATTGGGTTCCATTACTCTATATTTTTCAGAGACTCAGGTTATTAGATAGTTTTGGCCTGTCTTCCATTTCAATTATTTTCCCTCTTATTTTCTTTAACTCATTCCCATTTCCTCGGTTATTTTTGTATTTCACTTCAAGGCTCCTTACTAAATTATTATTTTAATCCATATTCCCTTTGAGCATTGTGTAATTGAGTCTTTATTTCTGAAAAGGGTTTTATCTTTTTATTTCTGAATTCAATCAACTCTTATTTTTTTCTCTGTCCACTTCTGTTTTTATGTTTATTTCTGATGAAATATTTTTCCATGCGTTTGTTTGTTTTACTTATCCTCAATGGTTGGTTTGAAGATATATGAATCAGTTTGGAGTCATTGGTAGAGGTTTCTTTTTTTCATATTTAATTTTATAGGAAATGAAAATCTTTGTTATTCTGTTTTTTGCTTGATAGAAGCTTAGTATAGATAAATGTTGCTTGTGCCTGTGCATTTCATAAATAGGATTAAAATTTGGACATGAAAGAAAGGATTCTAATTTGGGACCCCTTCTTTGAATGCAATTAGATGCAGTTTCTTTATAGATAGCTTTAGGGGAGTTACTAGGAAATAGCTTGGTTTCTTTTCTTTTTCAAGATCTTAATTTTTTTCTCTCGTGTTCTTTTCCCTTTATCATTCAGTCTCCAAATGCTACTTGTCTTCCTTTTTACCATTTTCTCTCCACAAAATCTTGCTTTACTTACACTGCTCCTCCAAGTCCTCTATTTTATGTCCTTTCTAATAGTCAATACTTTGATCTACAAATTCTTTCTTACCACGTTCATACTTGTGGCGGATTTCTCCTTGACAGGGGTAATTTTAACTTCCCTCTCTTGTGTTTCCTATTCTAAGGCTTCACCATGAATTCAAGAAAGTTTTGGCTAGAAATTATTTATTTTCTTAACTTGGGATAATATTCTTTGTCTTCTACTCATGATGGAGGCATAGGAATGTACGAATTTATTTTTTCTTATTGATTTCTAGGATTTAGAGGAAGATTAGTGAAAGATTCAGATTTAGGTAGCCACTATTCACTTTTGCCTTGACTATCCATGTTGATTTTTTACAATTGAGCAATATTCCTAATTGGCAAATGCATCACTTATGAGTTATGTTTGGTTGTAGAAATTAAGAATAATAGTAGTTTTAAGAAGACTTTGTTTTTTGCCCTTAGAGAAGTCTGAAGAGAAGCAGTCAACTCTGACTATTGTACAATGTCAGTTACCGCCCTCCTCAGCATCCTTCACTTTTTCTGTGTATCTATCATTAGCATATGGCTTCTTTACTCAGTGAAAGTGTGAAAGTGTTAGCCATTCAGTCATGTCCAACTCTCTGCAACCCCATGGTCTGTAGCCCACCAGGCTCCTTGTCCATGGAATTCTCCAGGTAAGAATACTGGAATGGGTTGTCATTCCCTTCTCCAGGGGATCTTCCTGACCCAGGGATCAAACCCAGGTCTTCTGCATTGCAGGCAGATTCCTTACTATCTAAGCCACAAGGCTATCTCAATGTTGAAAGATGCTGAAGGCTCATCTCTTATTTTTGTGTTCCAAAGGAGGAAGAGAAAGAAAGGGAAAATGAGGCCATCCTCCTAGATGACTCAGCTCCCTTCAAATGAATCCTCTCAAAAGTCTTCCCAGTTACTACTGTTTATGTCTCATTTTTCACCCCTACCCGTAGGAGAGATGAGAAAATGTAATGTTTACCTAGCCACCCTTCTAATCCCAATAAAGCCACTGTTCCCTTAATAAGAAAAAGGGAAAATGGGTACCTGATAAGTGCTTAAAGTTGCTGCTACAGGAAATAAAACTCTGTTTGGATAATATGGGTGGCTGGGTTTTTCTCCATGCCTAATATATTTCTATTTCTAGGCATCCATTACGTTAAATAACTATGTATTTGAAATGAATAATAGGATATATTTAGTTCAGCTAACTGGTTTTAAATCCATATATGTATTAACTATAATTTATAATATTATGTGTTAGCTCAACTTTATAATCTAAAGGTATTAATTCAGCCAAAGATGGCAAGTTAAAAAAAACTTAGAGATTTGAACAACTGATTTAGCCAGAGAAGTCAAATCATTGTAAATTTTTCTGTTATGCATGCATTTGAATAATCTTTGATATTAAATAACTATATTTTAAATCTAATTGCTCCAATAATAGTTTTGACATATATCTTTCTACTTGAATCATTCAGTATTTTACCACTGACTAAAAATTTCTGGTTAGCAGTATAACTGTCATTCAGCTGCTGGTTTCAGAGTTAGAAATTTATTTACTTGATTAAAACTGAACTTTTGCTACTTTGAAGAGCTTAAGGCAGTGAATGGATAATTCATACCTTAAAATATTTAGTATTACAAAGGCAAAAAGAAGTGAGGCAATAAATAGAATGTAGAAATAGGAGTTGAGGGCAGATAGTGACAACCTCAAGTCCAGGTTACACTCTAGGCAGTGTTCTTTCTCTGAGTAATGAGTTAGGGAAAGACAAAAGGTTTCCTCATTTTTTTCCCCTTAATGGCTGCATTAGTAATTTACCAGGGGTAAAATTACCTCTTCCTAGAGTTTATTTTTCATATTCCCAAATTATTTCATATATCTTTTAAGATTTCTCTCTTCCTAGCTCACAAAAATACCTATCTGTGCATTTATACAAAAGGATCATATAATTTTAGATGGCCCTCACATTTCCTGAAGCTTATTCCAAAGTCCCAAAGTTGAGAACCAGTGACTTAATTTGAGTGTGTCAACCAGATAGAAGGGGGTGGGAGAATATTATTCAGGCAGATAAGTAATAGTTTAAAGTTTCCATAGCTTCAAGTTGCAGTATTTGGTCACTGCCGATAACTCTACATTTATTTCAAAGTAACAGGTCTTGTAGGAAAGTTGTGAGGATAAAGGAATGGATAAAAGACTACTGACAGATGATGAAACCATGCTGGATTTTGAACTTTATATACTTATTTTAGCAGTGACTAGAACTATTGATGAATATCCAAAGTGTTCTATTAAAATGCACTTTTTATTGTCCTACCATCAGTTATTTTACCATCCTTTCTGTGTCTTACTTTTGCCTGTGATGGAAGTTCTTCTGTCTGGGATCTCTTTTTCTAACTACTGATTTTCCAAGAGTTAACTCTTTCACAACACTTCCTGGACATTCACTCAATCTGTGTTTCTTACTGGATATCCATGACACAGACAGACACTAGAGGCAAGTGCTAAACAACACAAGTCCAATCCTAAGCCTCCTGTAGGCTACTATTTCTTAAGGAGAGGAAGTCATAAAGTGACTAATTTAATAACTTATAATTTAGAGTCATAATGAATACTACAAAGAGAAAGGACAAGTTTGCATTAGTCCACTCAAGTAGTCATAACAAAACACCATAGACTAGGTGGCTTAAAAAACAGAGAAAATTTTTTCTTACATTTCTGGAAGCTAGAAGTCCCAGATCAAGGTTCAACATGGTGGTTTCTGGTAAGAGCTCTCTTTCTGGCTTTCAGATGGCCATCTTCTCACCAAGGCCTCAGCTGGCCTTTTCCCAGTATATTCTCAAAGAAAGAGACAGGGGTAGTCCAGGAGGGAGAGAAAGAGGACAGGAGAGCTCTCTCTTTGGTGTCTCTTCTTATAGGGACTAATCCCTTGGGATCAGGGTCCTACTTTCATGACCTTGGTAAGTCTTGAATTATGGTTCCATCTCCAAGTATAGCCATACTGTGGCATAGGGCTTCACCATAGGAATTTTGGGGAGACATATCAAGGCTATGGTTTTTCCAGTAGTCTTGTAGGGATGTAAGAGTTGGACGGTAAAGAAAGCTGAACGCCGAAGAATTGATGCTTTTGAACTGTGGTATTGGAGAAGACTCTTGAGAGTCCCTTGCACTGCAAGAAGATCCAACCAGTACATCCTAAAGGAGATCAGTCCTGGGTGTTCATTGGAAGGACTGATGTTGAAGCTGAAACTCCAATACTTTGGCCACCTCATGCGAAGAGTTGACTCATTGGAAAAGACCCTGATGCTGGGAAGGATTGGGGGCAGGAAGAGAAGGGGACGACAGAGGATGATATGGCTGGATGGCATCACCGACTCAATGGACATGGGTTTGGGTAGACTCTGGGAGTTGGTGATGGACAGGGAGGCCTGGGGTGCTGCGGTTCATGGGGTCGCAAAGAGTCAGACATGACTGAGTGACTGAACTGAAAAAACTGAAAACAGTCAATCCATAACAAGATCTAATCAGAGCATTTAACAAGGCACTTGATTTAACCTGGTGTGACAAGAAGGTAACAATTGAGCTCTGAAAATTAATGTATTAAAAAGTAAGAGGGGAGAGATCATATAGCCAAAGATATTAGTATGTAAGAAAGGCCCTGGAGTGGGAAGTAGCATGTCATATGGGGGGAACTGAAGCAAAGACAGTGTTGTACAGATGAGTGTGATGAGGCATGGTAGGAGACAAAGCTGAAAAGGAGGCATGGGCCAGAACTTATATGGCCTGTAGGCCAAGTTTGTCTTCCCTGGTGGTTCAGATGTTCAAGAAATCACCTGCAATATGGGAGACCTGGGTCTGATCCCTGGGAAGAGGGCATGGCAACCCACTCCAGTATTCTTGCCTGGAAAATCCTCATGGACAGAGGAGCCTGGCAGACTACAGTCCATGGGGTCACAAAGAGTCGGACATGACTTAGCAACTAAACACAGCATAGGTCAAGTGTGTAAGTGGGCAGACATTAAAGAAATTTTTAAACATAAGGATGACATGATGAGATAAGCTTTTTACAAGTGAAATTGCACTGACTTCAGTACAAAGAACCAGTTAAAGAGGATCAAGAATGTTAGTTATAAGAGTATGGCATTATTTCAGGTGAGACACCATGTGGCTCAGGATAAAGAAGTGACTCTGGAAACAGAGAGAGGTGGATTGAATTGGATATATTTTAGGTACAGAATTGAGATAACCTGGTGATGATTAGCTAAGGAAGGAGATAGAGAGGAAAGAGCCAAAGATGATTCAGGTTTCTGGTGGAATTTGAACCCACTCATGATCATCGAGAAAAATCTTCTTGGTGGGGGATGGAGGGATAGACAGAGATAGAGAGAGAATCTATATTCTATTTAAGACCTGTGAAACCTTAGGTAGCTATGATACATCCAGTTGGATAAATGTATCACAGATCATTTTAAAAAGCTCTGGGATAGAGATTTTAAATTTGAGAATTATCAGCCATAAATGATAAATGAAGCCATTAGTTCTAGCTGAGATCTCTAAGGGAAAGAGTATAGAAAGGAAGAACAAAAGCTTAAGACAGAACCTTGAAAAAACCAAGATTTAAAGTTCAATGAAAGCTGCCAAGGACACTTAGAAGCTGTCAGAGAGAGAAAGAGAGAGATGAGAAGAGCCAAGGGACGTGTGTTTCAAAAAAGTAGTAAGTGACAGGGACAACTGCTAAGAATCAAATAAGATGAGATCCAAAATTTGACAAATATATTTAGCTGAACAGAGTGAACATGAGCCATTTCAGTGAAAGACAAGTGGTCAGAGCCAAATTGGAGTGAGTGGAATTCTTCAAGATTCTAGGTGGGACACAACAGATCATGGACAGAACAGCAACACCAAGGACCTCCTGCCATGTAATGGGACCCCTACCTGGAAACTTATGGCTGTAAGATAAATAAAATAAATAAATAAAAAGAAAGAATGAATCTGAAGCTTAGAACACCAAATTTAATTAGAAATAAAAAACACTCATTTCCATTTTTCCCTGGTGGTATACAGATTTATGGGCTTCCCTTGATAGCTCAGTTGGTAAGGAATCCGGCTGCAATGCAGGAGACCCCGGTTCAATTCTGGGACAGGAAGACCCCCTGGAGAAGGGATAGGCTACCCACTCCAGTATTCTTGGGCTTCCCTTGTGGCTCAGCTGGTAAAGAATACGCCTGCAATGCGGGAGACCTGCGTTCGATCCCTGGGTTGGGAAGATCCCCTGGAGAAGGGAAAGGCTACCCACTCCAGTATTCTGGCCTGGAGAATTCCATAGACTGTATAGTCCATGGGGTTGCCAAGAGTCAGACATGACTGAGTGACTTGAAAAAAAAATACAGATTTATGGGAAATTTCAAGGTTTATGCATTGTTTGCTTGCCTATGTAAAAAAAAAAAAGTGACGTTGCTCAGTCATGTCTGACTCTGTGCGATCCCATGGACTATAGCCTACCAAGTTCCTCCATCCATGGGATTTTCCAGGGAATACTGGAGCGGATTGCCATTTCCTTCTCCAGGAGATCTTCCCAACCCAGGGATTGAACCCAGGTCTCCCGCATTGTAGGTAGATGCTTTACCATCTGAGCCACCAGGGAAGTCTATATTTTCATAAGAAATTAAAATGCTGTGTATTCTTCAAGGCACAAAAGCACAACTCCAGATGACTTTTCTTCTCCCAAGAATTAAACTCAATTTGGCCAGAGAAAAAGAAAACTGATATTGATAATAAATAGGTAAAACACTTAAATATTTTTTAAAACCACTGAATATTGTAGTACTAAAAGGAGCAACAAGAAATAAATATAAATTGGTTTATAATAAATATATATTATTTTAAGGATCCTCACAAATTATTTTTAGAATAAGATTTTAGTGGTAATAGAAAATGTGATTATCTGAGTCTTCTTAGCTCAAATGTGCTGAGATCTATAATAGACAGATGAAAGAGATTTTCTGGGAAATAACTGTACGAGAGATTTTTATAAAAGCATCCAGGAAATAATATGTCCACCACTAGGAGAGGAGGTAATATAGATCAAATTCATTGCAAAGGATTTTAGTAAGGTGGCATGTTCTAATAGAATCCTGGAAGACTAGTTTAAGAACAGTCCACCATGATGTATGAGAGCAGTTTTGAACACCGAGGGTGATCCACACACTTCATTATTCAATGTTCTCCAAACTGATATTAGCCTGTGAAACAATATTTTGGGGTTGGACACAAGCAATTGTTCAATTTTCACAAAGAGTAAAACAAAAGGAAATAAATAGGCACACAAAAAAACCGTATGGCCAGAATTCTCTGTTAAATGAATCATTGTACATGTCCCAATGTACAATGTCTGTGGGTAACTCAAGTCCTAGTCATGAGAAAGAGACATTAATAATAAGAATCATGGTGGGATCCATTTCTTTAAAGAATTTAAGGAAAAAGGAAAACATAGTCTATGAGAAGAGTGAAATACAGTCTTATGAATAGACAAGAAGTTATTGAATACTTACGTGATTTTGACTCACGCTGAGTTTCACTATATTGAGGCATGAGAGAAAATAGGATGAAGAAAAATCATTTTGTGGAAGCAGACAGAGAAATAGTTATGCTCTAGTTGAAAATTTTCTGAATAATATCTCATGTACCCAGACTCTGCACAATACTAAATGTTTACACATTTGGTGCCAATGGACAACTTTCACAATGTCTATAAACAACTCTTATTCAAGATCCAAACATCTCCCTGCTGTGGGATAACTAGTAAGCAAATACAAGCTGTCAAACAGCACCTTTAAGCCAGATTCCACTCACGGAGCAGTATGTGTCTATGTGCAGATGGATCCATGTACACAGCACCCCATTTTCTAATAGTCCAACTTCAATTTAAAAAGGAGGATTTGGAAAATAACATCTGGTATAAATAAAATACAACTTTTCTCAAGCTACTTTGTCTTTCTTCTCTCTCTTAAATGTCATGAAGTAAACTCCAGTACCAATTAGCTATTGATGGAAAAGGAAACCTGAAGTATGTATGCTAATTATATTTGTCCCTTGGGTAGCCAGAGGTCAGGGAAGGTGCACAGTTTCAGTAGGGAAGACAATGACAAATAAAGACTGTGAAACTCATTCCACGGACATTTAAATACACAACTTTTAGAAAATTATGCATGCAACACAAAACAGAGACGTAAAGAAAATACAGAATAGTGTCATCCACAATGCTGACATAGAATGGCAGCAGGGAGAAAAACAAATTAAATACTTTCTTCAAAGGTGTTTTGTATTTGGTCATTATATATCATTTGACTATATTACATTTTTGAAAGAAAAACAAATAAAAAGCTTTGGCATATTTCAGCCATGGGACCTGGTGTGACTCTTAACACTGTATGTAGAATTCTACACTAATTATTAATAAAAAACATGTCTTACCAGATCTTAAAAATACCTTAGAAATTTATCCACAAATGATATAAGTTCATCACTATGTTGACTATCACTAAAGCAGTGTCTGCCAAACCTGAGGATGCCTTTGGTCATAACTGTTCTTAGATTATTACTTTTTATTTTTTAATTGAAGTGGGAATATCAAGATAACACTCCCAGTCAATAGATGTCACTAGCCACTAATCTGTGCACTGCCCAACAGTATCCAGCCTGTTTAGTCCCACCCTTTCAAGTGGAGAATGGCCCTTAGCAAGAAACATCTTGAGCCTCAAAATTCGCCTTGCTTACACATATGTTGGGTAAATAACATAGAAGTCACCCACAGCTCCCCACTAGGGTATTTGTGAGCTAGACCAGAAAACACCAATGAAAGCATGACTGGGACATTTTTTTATTCCTCACGCTAGGCAGAAATGATACAGTGGTGAGGCAGAACAAAACTCTCTCTTCCTTTATTTAGGATAAAAAAGACCAATCTCTCACTAATCTATTTATATTTATCTATATATCAAACTATATAGAAAGCAAAGAAACTGAATTATTTTAATCACAGATTACAGGGCATATCTCATTTTCCCTCAGAATGGCCATGCAGCATATACTTCAGCAAAAAAGCCAGGGGGCCTGCAGATGGCAGAGAAACTTTGGTTGGTGCTGCATTTTCGTGATTTGTTAGTATTCTCTTTTTCTATAAGGAAGAAAAGCAATTAAATATTTTGTCCTAAATTCTCAGCACTTATTTGGGGGATAATCCTGAACAACATCCCTGGCCTCAGGGGTGCTCTAAACTGTGACTGTCAACTTTCAAGGCACTTAGAAGGAATAATAGACAAGACTAACACAAGAAATACATTAATAAAATAGAACACCTTAGAAAAGCTTTAACATATTGTGTTATACTCTAGATATGCCATGGGAGAAGGGATTTAATAAAGAGGTAATCACTAGCATCTGCCTCCATTCTTTCCTATCTTCCTCCTGCTGAGATGAAAGCCATCTTTTCTCCCTACTACAGAGAGGATAATTCTATTTTCCAAAGCCTTTGATTGTGTGGATCACAATAAACTGTGGAAAATTCTCAAAGAGATGGGAATACCAGACCATCTGACCTGTCTCTTGAGAAACCTCTGTGCAGGTTAGGAAGCAACAGTTAGAACTGGACATGGAACAATAGACTAGTCCCAAATAGGAAAAGGAGTACATCAAGGCTGTATATTGTCACCCTGCTTATTTAACTTACATGCAAAGTACATCATGAGAAACACTGGGCTGGAAGAAACACAAGCTGGAATCAAGATTGCCGGGAGAAATATCAATAACCTCTGATATGCAGATGACACCACCCTTATGGCAGAACGTGAAGAAGAACTAAAGAGCCTCTTGATGAAAGTGAAAGTGGAGAGTGAAAAAGTTGGCTTAAAGCTCAACATTCAGAAAACTACGATTATGGCATCTGGTCCCATCACCTCATGGGAAATAGGCGGGGAAACAGTGGAAACAGTGTCAGACTTTATTTTTTTGGGCTCCAAAATCACTCCTGATGGTGATTGCAGCCATGAAATTAAAAGACGCTTACTCCTTGGAAGGAAGGTTATGACCAACCTAGATAGCATATTTAAAAGCAGAGACATTACTCTGCCAACAAAGGTCTATCTAGTCAAGGCTATGGTTTTTCCAGTGGTCATGTATGGATGTGAGAGTTGGATGGTGAAGAAAGCTGAGCACCAAAGAATTGATGCTTTTGAACTGTGGTATTGGAGAAGACTCTTGAGAGTCCCTTGGACTGCAAGAAGATCCAACCAGTCCATCCTAAAGGAGATCAGTCCTGGGTGTTCATTGGAAGGACTGATGTTGAAGCTGAAACTCCAATACTTTGGCCACCTCATGCGAAGAGTTAACTCATTGGAAAAGCCCCTGATGCTGGGAAGGATTGGGGGCAGGAGGAGAAGGGGACGACAGGGGATGAGATGGCTGGATGGCATCACCGACTTGATGGACATGGGTTTGTGTAGACTCCGAGAGTTGGTGATGGACAGGGAGGCCTGGCGTGCTGCGATTCATGGCATCGCAAAGAGTCGGACATGACTGAGCGACTGAACTGAACTGAACTGATCGATATTAAAAATGGCTCAAGTCTCTCCCATTTAAAAATTCCTCTTCAATTTGAACACTTGACCTGGGTTTGATCCCTGGGTTAGGAAGATCCCCTGCAGAAGTGAACAGCTACCCACTCCAGTATTCTGGCCTGGAGAATTCCATGGACTGTATAGTCCGTGGGTTTGCAAAGAGTCAGACAAAACTGAGTGACTTTCACTCAATCCCTCCTTATTAAATGCCTTTTTAAAAAAGCTCAAATCTGACTTTCCACTTTCTTATAAATTGTTCACTTCTCAAGCCACAGATGTGAAACTATTGGCTGAAAAGTGAATTTTACGTGACTAGTTAAAGCATAAAGTATAGGCATCTCATCTCTCTGATGGAACAGCCCTTAAGGTCTGCTCTATTGCTCTCCTCCCTGAGTGGGCTACTCAGTGGCTTTTGTGACCACTGTTAGACTGATGACTTCAAGATTTGGGCCATCAGTATGTTTTTCTCTGGCTTTATATACACATTTGAAGAGCAAACTGTTCTCTATTTATCTATATCTATATATATTCAATTTCTCATTTCATTGAATCTCCTGCATTGGCAGGCAGATTCTTTACAGCTAGCACCACCTGGGAAGTCCTACATAAAACTGAATATATTAAAACCTAAAAATCATCTTGTCATTCTCCCTTACTACCCTGTACTCTATCAATCAACAAACCAGATTCACTTCCTTTCTATTTCTCTCCAACTTGTAGATATTATTATAGGTTATTATTTAAATATACCAAAGCTGCCTAGAACATTACAACAATCTCCTTTAACAGTATTTTTAGATCCATTTTTATTGCCTCCAATTTTCCACATATTAGGTACAGTAATATTTTTGAAAAATTAAAAAAAAAAAAGATAATCTACTTATGTGTTTGCCCTTTGTAAATATTTCAAGGATGCCTCATTACTCATGGCATGAAGTATGAGTTTAACAGGGTCCAACATGGTCATTTGTGCAATGACCCCTGATTAATTCTCTAACTTCATTTATTTATACTTTCCTCTCCCATGCAACAGCTTGCTCAGATTCATCTTCCTTCAATCCTCTAAAGGCACCAGACTTTAGCACAGACTATTTAATCCCTCCTGGTTGGTAGACTCTTTCCATCCTCACCTGTCAATGCTTTATAATTCTCTGCAGATACTCTCTCATTTTAGAAATATTCTGTGGCTTCTACCACTGAGAACTTCTCCCATAAGATCCCCTCTCATGCTCTATTAGACCCCTGATCACCTTTATCTTAACTTCCATTAGCTGAATCTCCCATTAAGCTTAATGGGATCAAAAATGATATCTACCTTAAAACCTTTAGTGCCCACATGATCAAACACAATGTCTAACATGCAGCAGGTACTTAATAAATGTGATCAGAGAAAGTCTAAACAAAAAGCTCTTGACTCTAATTTCATTGAAGTTGGGAATTTCAGGAAATAATGTGTATGAACATGTTGTCTTTATGACCTTTAAAAGTCTGGTCGAATTTAGCAATCAACTATATTTATTATATGACAACACAAAAATACGATGAAACCTTAGCAACTCAGGCCACATGGGAAAAGATGTGGCGAGATGTTAAATGAATGTAGTTGTATTAGTTTTAAGAAAAATATTCAAACTAGGCTAACAAACTCCTATGGAGGTGCTAAAGAACTCAGTCTAAAAAATAGAAATGCTTTCAAGCTAGCATGTAAATTGTAAGCATGTGGGTGTTTCTGAAAATGTTTCAAAATCATACATTCACTTAAGTATTTTAAGCATTCCTCCTGCAATTTAGCTCAAGCTGCAATTTAGAACAATTTAAGGGAAAGATTTGCTAAGTAAAAATAATTTTCAATCAGCCCCTTTTTCCAAATTATTATAAACCTTAAATTTATAATGTTAGCTGTCTTAACCAATGAGATTTCAATGCCTTTGAAACTGGAAAATGAAAGTCCTCAGTCTTGGGTCTTGTGTATGACACTGAAAAGTAAACACACTATTTAAAAAGTTTTGTTTAAAAAGTATTATCCCACAGCTACAGAGAAAAAGAAAATGTCCTTAACACAGGCCAACAATAGCTTTTTAAAAGCTGCCTGAGACACATAACTTGTGAATCATCCCCTGTATCCAGCGGCCTGAGTCAAGATAGAGCTCTAGTCATGGTCCACAGCTGGACCAGCTCAGAGAACATCCACGAGCCTTTGGTTGAGGATGTCATCGAATGCCAATTCCCAAAGCAGAGCATGTGTGCAGAGAAAAGACAGGGAGCAGGCAGGCTGGCCCCCTGAAGGGAACATTTTTGAGCTGCATAAATCAAATTTTAGTCATTTTATTTTGACAATGAAGTGCCTTCATTATATTTGGGGGGATTTCTTAGGTTTGCAAGGTCAAGTTATATCACCTAACGCATCAAGAGGTTTCTTTAGAGCAGTTTAATACAATTTCATTATTTTAATTTTCACATGTACATTTCTAAGACAAATTTCTGTGGACATAGATGCAAGCAAATATTCTTCATCAAAATATGAAGTATTAGAATATGATATATTTGGTTATATTTATTCTTATATTTACCACAAGCATTTAACAGAGAAAAATGATCCTGACTCCAATTTTAGGTTTAAGAATTCAGGAAATTGTATCATTTTCATCCCTACATATTTTATAGAATTATGCCTAAAAAACACCAAACTGATGAGGAAACATTTTGTGTTTAAAGATCTTCAGAAAAGAGAGATCCACAAACCTCTTTCAATCAGGCAGTCCTGAAAAAAATACCTAAAAACTTTTGCCTGAGGAAACTATTTTCTATAATAACATGAATTCCTCAGATAGCAGCAAAAACCCATTTCCTGCTGTTAGCTCTCAATAGGAAGGAGATGAATAATTTTTCTTCATATCTTTGAACAATGTTTAAATTATTTCCCAATCTTCTCTGTTTCACACTAAATAATTCCTCACTCCCTGAGCACTTCTTCATGGGTGATACTTGAAATGATCATTGTTGATCTCTATTGCACTCACTTCAGAGCCTCTTTATGAGTTATTGAAATCTAGACTCCAAAATTTAATAAGAGTAAAACTCAGATTTCACATTTCTCATAGCCTTATTTGTAGATTTCAATCTTTTAGTTTAAAAAAAGGAAAGAAAGAAGGTGAGAAAATTTCAAAACTACATCCTGGAGCTTGTTTTCTAAGGCTGCCCGTGTTGGCTGTTGTCTTCATCTGCACCTGTCAACCTCCCCCACCCCACCCCCTTCATTTCCTCCATTTCTGAAAAGTGTAATGTTTAGACACTGGAATCTCTAAGTTCTATTAATACCACCATGGAATAAGGCCCCAGGAAACAATTTAAATAAAATGAGAGCACCAAAACTCTTTGTTAAGTTAGAACAGGATTCAGTCATAAAGAACAATGCTGATTTCTCCAGTGGACAAGGAGAACAGTTTTAATTGGATTAGTAATGTGACCCTTGGGTCTCATAGAGATTTATAATTCTTGGTTAGATAAAAGTTTACCTAACTCAAAGGATTTGCTAAAGAGATGTGATTTTTTTTTTACATTCCCTGGAATAAAATAGGTAGTTAGAGCAGTATGTCTTAGTCACATTGCAGGCTATGGGACTTGTGTTCCACTGTTTGGTGAGGAGCCCCTTCACACCTGCAGAGGATGAGCTATGCATTCTCAGTATGAATTTATTAATAGTTGTACTCAAATAATCACCCAAGAGCCTCGTTCCTTGTTAGATTTAATAACAATGTTATGTCAGTTAGTACAGTGCATTTCTTCTAACACTGAAAACCCTTTATCCTTCTTAGTGGCAGACACTGTAGTGTGTGAATAAATATATCTCATGGAGACCTCTGGAGAGAGATGCACTAGATTAGAATCTTGTGTCCTCCACATGCTATCTCTCTTGATCTTTGGACAAGTTAAGCTTATATGCCTCATTTTCTCATATGTAAAATTGAGATGTATTACTTTTTCAAATGGTTGCTGACAAAGATTAGATGAGTTAATAATCATTTGGCTAGCTCCTAGGACATAGTAAGTACTCACCACATTATAAATATTATTATCATTGTTTAAATTGGTGACATTTTTCCTTTATGCCAAACTTGACCTTACTTTTACTTTACCCTTGCCATGATAATCACTTTATGTATTCTTAAAAGCTGAGTTACATGTAAAAAGTACTGAAGGCACTTAAAACCAGGTAGTTAGAGAGAGTATGACTATCAAATCCAAAAACATTTGAAAACACAATTTCCTCTAAAAATATTAAACAGATAAAATCTTCATTTGAAAAAGTAACTCCCTGCAATGCAGGTGGCCTGGGTTCAATCCCTGGGTTGGGAAAATCCCCTAGAGGAGGGCATGGTAACCCACTCCAGTATTCTTACCCGGAGAATGCCCATGGACAGAGGAGCCTGACGGGCTGCAGTCCATGAGGTCGCAAAGAGTTGGACATGACTGAGTGACTAAGCACAGCACAGTACAGGAATGAAACAGAACAAAAACAAATGTGCATCTGCTACCTGTGTTCCCTTCTCAATTCCTAGAGAAAATACCAAGTTGACCCTTTTATATATATATAAATTTGAAATCTAGAGTTAGGAGCTCACACAGTTGCATGTACACAGGAATGAACATAGGAAATGAACACAGGAAACACAGAAGTAACACAGATCCAGTTTACTCTATTATTCATCACCTAGACAGACTTGAATTTAATGCAACAGTCTTTCACATGCAAATACTCCTGAGGGTAAAGCTTATCATTTTTTCCCGTGTTATTTTGACTGACTTTATTCATATAACTTCTTCACTTGGCATTTAGCTGAATATGTATGAAAGGTAATTTTAATGAGGGAGAAAAGGAGTTAATATGATTTTATTGAGCTCATCCTGTGAAGGATGCATTAACTAGACAATGCAAAGGGTAATAGAATGAGTACATCTCTGCCATCAAGGAATATGTACTTTTAATAAAGAAGACAGAAAAATTGAGTATGTGTAAAAACATACAGTGATGACACACAATGGAAGATCAATAAAAGCTTTACTGCCTGGATGGAGGTGAAACACAAAGAGAAAAGATTTATGGTCCATGCTGGTTTCATATCAAAAAATGTTAACTGGTCACTCACCGATACACTTATTTGCTGAGCACAGCACTTTAAATTCTTCAAATATGTTGCAGTATTTTTTTAAATTGTGAATTCTCACATAAAATTCCTATGTCTAGATTCTCTTTAAAATTTGGAGGATCAAGAGAGACTGGCCTTTGAAATCTAGAGCAGCTGCTGCTGGAGAATGCTCAGAGCCAGGGCATGTGCTCTGCACAGCATGCAAGCCCAGGCCTGCCACTCATCACACACATTGAGGATACCTGTCTAAATCCTGTCAGTCCTTAAAGTGAAGAAGTTTTTGTTGCATACGGTATTACTTCAGAACATTTAGTATCCCTCTTTGCCCTCTACCTAATTTTTAAACTGGGGGCAACCTGTATTAAATATGTTTTAAAGGAAAGCAAGAATATTGTATATGAAACTATTATAGAATAAATAAATACACAGGAGAAAACTAAAAAACAAACTTGGAACATTTCAAGGAGAAATATTATTTAAGGTGAACTTAGAAGAAATTGGTACATTTACTGACTGGGAAAGTGATGAGTGTGAAGCATTCCACGCGTAAGTAAAGGAATAAAGCAACAATACTTGGGTTAATTCTAAGGAACACGTGCTCATCAAGTATATGTGGAATCTACTTGAAGGTACAGCAGCAATCTTGGATTCCATGCAGAGCTCTTCTCTCAGCTCCAGTGCAATGTAATTATCAAACATTGCTCTTGTCAGAGGAGTTGCTGGGGCAAGAAAATGGGACTCCCTATGATGAAACAAAGACACAGAGTCTATTGGAATCTGGGTAAAGAGTAAAATGAAGCTGAAGATTTTCATTTTCTGGTCTTAGGAGAATCTGGAAAACAGTACCCAAGAGTCCATGGGTAAAAATTTTAAAGATGAAGATGTAGCAGAAAAGTATTCTTTAGAGACGCTCAAGAGGAAGGACCAAACATGCTTTTCAGATCTAACAGAGAGCACTTAGACATCTCTGGAGACCCACAGACAGCCACGTGGCATGTGGTGGTTGGCCCTGTGACTATGGGTTAAGCACTCTCTTCACTTAAAGCTGGAGCCTGCCTATCATTGCAGCTAAGCCCAGGGTGAAGAGTAACTTCTTTGAGGCTTCTACACAGTCAGCCCTCAGAATGGGAGTCTGCTCACCCTCTCCACTCTCAAGATTATCATTACTTAAGAGAACTAGACCTATTTTAAGCCACAAAGGAAGTCATGAGTGGGCAGAAAAAAATAACATGTTGGTAAACCCATCAAGCTAGAGATGAAAAAGGACACCAGATCAAGCTGCAACTAGTGAAAAAAAATTACTGAAAGGTAATTTAGATAAAATACTAATTTATGAAAATTTCATTATAGTACATACAAACAACAGTCAAAAGAAACAAGACTGTTTCGAGAAAGTGAAAATGATTATCAAATGTAAAACTCTAAAGGAGATGACAATTACCCTTAACTCTTTTTGCTTAGCATAATGCCCTCTAGGTCCATCCACTTGTAGCAATCAGCAATATTTAATTCCTTTTAATGGTTGAGTAATATTCCATTGTGTGTGAGGGGGTTGCTTGTGTGAGTGTATTTGTATAGATATGTGTGTACCTTGTATCTTTTTTACCTATTCATCTACTGATGGACACTATGGTTGCTTCCACATCTTAGCTATTGCAACAGCTGTAATAGGGGGGTGCAAATATCCTTTCCAATTAGTGTTATTGTTTCCTTTGTAAAAATACCCAAAGGTGAATTGCTGGATCATATGATAGTTCTATTTTTAATTTTTGAGGAAATTCCATAATGTTTTCCATAGTGACTGCCTCAGTTTATGTTTCTACCAGAAGTGCCCAAGGTTTCCCTTTTCTCCACATCCTTGCCAACAGTTGTTATTTATGTCTTTTTGATAATAGCCATCTGACAGGTGTGAAGTGATACCTCATTGTGGTTCTGATTTGCATTTCCAAGATGACTAGTGATGTTGAACATCTTTTCATGTGCCTGTTGCCCATTTGTATGTCCTCTTTGGCAAAGGGTCTATTCAAGTCTCCTGTCCACTTTTTTTTTAATTGCAGGCTGATTACTTTACAATATTGTGGTGGTTTTTGCCATACATTCACATGAGTCAGTCATGGGTGTACATGTGTTCCCCATCCTGACCCTCCCACCCACTCCCCTCCCCATCCCATCCCTCAGGGTCATCCCAGTGCACCAGCCCTGAGCACCTTGTCTCATGCATCAAACCCGGGCTGGCTATCTATTTCACATATGACAATATACATGTTTCAATGCTATTCTCTCAAATCATCCCACACTTGCCTTCTCCCACAGAGTCCAAAAGTCTGTTCTATACATCTGTGTCTCTTTTGCTGTCTTGCATATAGGGTCATCATTACTGTCTTTCTAAATTCCATATATATGCATTAATATACGGCATTGGTGTTTTTCTTTCTGACTTACTTCGCTCTGTATAATAGGCTCCAGTTTCATCCACCTCATCAGAAGTGATTCAAATGCATTCTTTTTAATAGCTAAGTAATATTCCATTGTGTATATGTACCACAGCTTTCTTATCCTTTCATCTGCCGATGGACATCTAGGTTGCTTCCATGTCTTGGCTATTTTAAACAGTGCTGTGATGAACATCGAGGTACACGTGTCCCTTTCAATTCTGATTTCCTCAGTGTGCATGCCCAGCAGTGGGATTGCTGAGTCGTATGGCAGTCCTATTTCCAGTTTTTTAAGGAATCTCCACACTGTTCTCCATAGTGGCTGTAATAGTTTGCATTCCCACCAACAGTGTAAGAGGGTTCCCTTTTCTCTACATCCTCTCCATCATTTATTGTTTGTAGACTTTTTGATAGCAGCCATTCTGCCCTGTCCACTTTTTAATTGGATTTTTTTTTTCCATTGAGTTGAATGCATACTAAGTCACTCAGTCTGTCCAATTCTTTGTGACCCTATGGACTGTAGCCCACCAGGCTCCTCTCCATGGGATTCTCCAGGGAAGAATACTGGAATGGATTGCCATGCCTTTCTCCAGGGGATCTTCCTGACCCAGGAGTTGAGCCTGCATCTCTTATGCCTCCTGCATTGATAGGTGGATTCCTTATCATTAGCGCCATCTGGGAAGCTGGCTGAGTTGTGTGAGTTCTTTACATATTTTAGATATTAACCCTATATTGTATATGTGGTTTGTAAATTTTTTTTTCCCCATTCAGCATGCAACCTTTTCTTTTGTTAATGGTTTCTTTTATTGTGTAGAAGTTTTTTGGTTTGATGTATTTCCATTTGTTTATTTTTGCCTTTCTCTTGCACAAGAAGATAGATTCAAAAAATTATTGCTAAGAGCAAAGTCAAAGAATATACTTTAAATGACTTCTCCTAGAAGTTTTATGGTTTTAGGCTTTACATTTAAGTATTTAATCCATTTTGAGTTTCTTTGTTTATGGTGTGAGAAATTGGTCCCTTTTGATTTTTTGCCTATAGCTCAGAGGTTTTCAAGTATATTAAAGAGTCTGTCTTCTCCCAATTGTATATTCTTACCCCTTTTTTGTAGACTAATTGATCAAATAAGTGCTGGTTTATTTCTGCACTCTTTATTCCATTCCATTAATCTATGTGTCTATTTTTATGCCAAAACAATACTGTTTTCATTATTGTAGCTTTGTAATATAATTTGAAATCAAGGAGCAGGATATCTCCAGCTTTGTTCTTTCTCAAGATTGTTTTGGCTATCAGGGTCTTTTAGGGTTTCACACAAACTTTAGGATCATTTGTTCTAGATCTGTGGCAAATGTCATTGGTATTATCTATTTATTTAAAATCTATTTTAAAATATAAATGAAATAATTTCACAATAGGTTCAACAATATGATAAGATTGTCAATTCTCGCTAGTTAATCTTTAAGTGAAAATCAATCCATATCAAAACTGCAGCATGTTTTAAGGAAATTAATATGCTGATTTTAAAAGTCACATGCAAAGGACTTAAAATATTCAATGCAACTTAGCAAAAGAAGAGTTGGAGGCATAACTGACTTCAAATTATAAAAATGTAATAATCAGGACAGCATGGTTTTGGCAATAAGATAGACAGATAAATAATAGAACAAAATGGAGAGTCCAGTAACAGTCCAATACTACCAATACATATATGGTCAGCTGACTTTCAACAAAGATACAAAAATAATTCAGTGGAAAACAAGATGTGTACATGTTGTCTTTTCAAAAAGTGATGCTAGAAAAATTGGATACCCAAATACCCAAAAAATGCACTGGGATTCATAGATCCCATACTATAAGAAAAATAATTCAAATGATTCACAGAATTAAATATAATACCTAAAAATATAAAACTTCTACCAAAATAACATAGGAGAAAGTATTTGTGGAATTCAGTGGAAATATTTCTTAAACACAATACAATACCAAAAGAATGATCCAGAAAATAAAAACTGGATATATTTTGGGCCTCATCAAAACTAAGAACCATTCTTTGGAGGAAAATGCTTAAAAATTTAGAAGTCAGAAAATTTGAGAAAATATTTACATCCCACATGTCTGGTAAAGGATTTGTATCCAGGATGTATAAAAAGTTCTCAAATAAGATAACACACAAGCCAATAAAATATGGACCAAAAAAATCTGAATGGAGTCACTGAAGAAAATATATGGATGGCAAGTAAGCACTTAAAAGAGGTTCAGCATCATTGGTCAGTAGAGAAATGCAAAATAAAGCTAAAACCACAATTAGCGCATACCCATCAGAATAGCTAGACTAAGTAGCTGACTTTAAAAGCATCTGTGTAGAGGAGTAGAACTAGAACTCTCATAAACTGGAAATGTAAAATGGTACAAACATTTTGGAAAAACTTTTGAAAATTTTCTTTAAAAATTAAGTACATACTCACGACATGACCCAGTCATTTTACCACTAGATATTTTAATTTTTGTAATTATATACTTTAAAGATATTCTGCTTTTGGTATGCCAATTATACTGTAATAAAATGTTTAAAGGTATATATAATAAAAGTATGATATAAATACTTGGTATAAAATATTTGTAAGTATGTGTGTATGCTAAGTCTCTTCAGTTATGCCCAACTCTGTGTGACCCTATAGACTGTAGCCCACCATGCTCCTTTATCCATGGGATTCTCCAGGCAAGAATTCTGGAGTGGGTTGCCATTCCCTTCTCCAGAGGATCTTTCCGAATGATCCAGGGATCTAACCTTCATCTCTTACATCTCCTGAATTGGCAGGTGGGTTCTTTACCACTATCACCACCTGGAAAGCCCATGTGCACAAGTTTATACACATATAAAAAAGTCAAGAAAGGTGAAGGGTTAATGGTGTTTGTCTTAGGCAGCTAGGACTTCAGATAATTCTTACTATCTTCCTCAGACTTTTAATGAGTAGTTCTTAATTTGTACAGAAAGTATATACTTTTTATGTAATCTCAAAAACAAATTCAGTTTCATTGTGAAGAAGAATTTTTAATGATGAAATTTTTAAGAACATTTTTTAAAACTACACATTGTTATGTATCTGTTATGAGGCAGGCATTGATATAATTGAATCTCACCTTGGTGGCTCAGCTGGTAAATAATCCACCTGCAGTGTGAGAGACCTGGGTTCGATCTCTGGGTTGGGAAGATCCCCTGGAGAAGGGAACAGCTTCCCAATCTAATATTCTGGTGTGGAGAATTCCATGGACTGTATAGTCTATGCAGTCGCAAAGAGTCAGACACAACTGAATGACTTTCATTTTCACTTTTACAGTCATTAGATAAAGTAAGAGTTATCGACCCAATTTTTCTGGTGAAAAACTATGCATGTTGCTTAACATAACAAAATTAGTATGTTTTGGATCTAGAATTTCAACATACATCTGAGTGATTTTGAAGACTTGTGCTCTTTTCATTATTCATTATTTCATTCCTTTTAGGAAAGTTGCTATGACATAACAACAATACCATTTTATTATCAAAACTAACAAACAATGTATGCCAGATATTTTTCTAAATGTTTAAATGTGTTAACTCATGTAATCTTTACAACACCCCTGTAATAAGTGCTAAAATTTCCACACTGTAGATGTGAGGAAACCAAGACAGACAGAAAGGTTATTTTTTTTTTCCACAAGAGCAAAACTGAATGGCAGAAACAGCTATTTTGTTACATGTCAAAGAAGCTGGAAGATTTAGAGCAGGAACAATCATGATTCAAGCAGCACACTAAGAATATTAAACTTATGCTGATACTAGATGGTACAGAGGGAAGAAAATCAGGAGGCGAGGTATTGTCAACAAGAAAACTCAGGGTCTTGTCTCTTGTGCTCACAACTTGCAAGGGATAATATTTTCCTTCCTATTGCTTGAGGCAAATTCTGTGAAGCACTGTTAACATTATTTACTGAGTGGTACTCTCCAAAAGATCAAAGACTCAGGGATACCCTGTGTGCAGGAAGCAGTATGGCAAGGTCTACTGTCTTCCGAGAGGAAGTTTTGAGGCCTGACACTTGCTAGCCTCAAGGAAATGCCTGACAGAGACTCAGCCAGGCCTCTTGGGTGAGCCTAAAATGATCCAGTGCTTTGCTTTCTTGAGGAAATGAGGGATTGAAAAGGAAAGAAAAGCTTTAAGGGCATTTAAACAAGGGAGCAGCAGGCATTCTGGACAGAGGAAACACTAACAAAGGCATTGGCCCCATCTGTTTATGAAGGGACTGGATTTCCTTCAGACTGTTAGGTAGTTAGAATAGGAAAAAGAAGTCCAGAATGGTGGTAGCTAAAAGACAAGGAAGGGAAAAGCCCGCAAAAATAGAAGAAAGGAAGGTCAAACAGCACTCCTGGCTAGCCCAATTTACATAGGGCAGGCCCAGGGGGAGGAAAAAATATATGGAAAGAGGAGCCAAAGGCCCAGGACTCTCCTCTCTCCGCGTCTTTTGGGTCGGCATGCTCTCACACCTCAGGGATGTATTTTCCTTTTATTTTCTAAATAAAACTGAGCTGTAACATGGAGCTGTAACACTGATCTGTCTGAGAGCTATAACACGGTCTGTCTGAGAGCTGGAACATGTTCTGTCCGAGGGCTTTAACATCTGTCGCTTCAAATATTTGTGGTGATGAGACAGAACCAAGGAAATTACACACTTCCCTAACAAGACCACATGGTGATCTGTACAGAAAACACTTACTGACCAGTTCCTATGTGCCAAGTATTTTCCTGTGCAGAGAGAATACAGAAGCTAGTGGACAGAATATAGTCTACCCCATCAAAGAGTTTATGCACTATTGGTGCTTTCGGTAGATAGATAGATAAAGGCAATTTCAAAAAATGATAAATTCAATTTTAAAAGTATAATAAAATAGAGAGACACTGAGGTGGCTCCTTCAAAGTGTGTGGCCAGTGGATATTGCAAGAAGCAATGCCATGGGGAAGCTGGACTGTGATGGAGCCAAGAGCTTGATACAAACCAGGCTTTCTCCCCCTCAGGATAGTTGGGTAACAATGTTGGTCTGAAATGGGCCAAACAATTTTGTCAGAATTCAGCTGCAGATCCTATGGTGTGTGAGTTCAAGCCCCAGATGTGACCATGTGATGATACTAAGGGTATCAATGTTAGAAATCAGAGGTCAGGGACATTGGTTTGATACCTTTATGGATCCTTTATGATCTTGATCTCTTGGTCAGTCTTATCCAATCCTCCAGCTTTAAATACAATGTATATGGTGAAAATTACATATTTTATCTCCAACTTGACCTCTCAAATCAGATTACTAATTGTCTATCATGCCTACTACTTCTAAAATCGAAATGCTGATATTCCACTGTCCCACCTAAACCAGTTCTTTATTTCTTGGCTCTAAGTAAATGGAAACTCCATTATTTTTGTCCCTCAAGCAATAAACAAGCAACAGCAGCAGCAACAACACAACTACAACAAAACCCAGGCCTCATCTTGACCTCTCTTTCTCTCTCTTACAACTTGTATCCAATCAACCAATCAACATTTTTTCACTCAACTAGCAAAATATAAACCCGGATCTGATAGCTGCACGTTCTCACTCACTCCACTGAAATCATCTTGGCTGTATCTTGCGTCTTGTATCTTAAAGCTGTCTGGTCTTCAAGCATCAGTTCCTGCCCCAACTACTGTCTTTTCCTAACACAGCCACTAGAAAGTCCCCATTGGTATAGGGATTTCCTGGGCTGTCCTTCCCTAGATATGCACATGGCTGTTCCCTCATTTCCTTTGGTTCTCTACTCAGTAATCAGCTCCCCAGTAAGGCCTTCCTCAGCCACTTATTTAAAATCTCAGTCTCCCCCAATAGTTTATAGCATGTTATTTATGATGATTTAGTATGGTTTATGTTTTACTTTTAACCCATCTACTCCAACAAAATGAAAGCTCCATGAGAACAAAAGTGTTTCTATCTTTGGCTCACTGTTGTTCAAAAGTTCTTAAAATGGCATCAAGTATACAATAGTTGCTTAATAAATATTTGCTAAATGAATAAAAATTGACTGAATATGTGGTTATAACTAAGAAAAATATAATAGAAAACATAGTCCGGTAATTGTGATTATTCAGTTTCTATTTGATACCTATTATTCCCTGGGGACACAATCTTTAATTAAAAAAAATATAACTGCTTCATCCTGTATTACTAGCATTCTGTCCACTTGGACTCAGGGGCTGGTCTCTACACAGGTCTCATATCCACCAGGCATCTTATTATGTGTTTCCATTAATGGAAAGAATATAGCTAGGATTTTACTTTACACAAAGGTGAGAAAATTCAAAGTGATAGTTGCCATACCAACTACAACTTGCCCCTGAGCTCATATGAATTTTTGCTATTACTTATATCTGCTCTTAACTTTTATGCCTTAAAACACATTAAGGCAATTTGTCTGCCTTACTACTGCTGTGGGATTTGTCTACAATTTATGCTTCAGGGCTCACCACAGGACTGTGACATAACAGAACACTCAAAACTCCTCTCTTTCTTTGGCATTGAGCAATAGGATGCATTTGCTTTACTACTGAAGTCAACTCATAAAGGAGACCATGCACTTTTTAAACATGCCATTCCACATTGGGGAAGGGACAAAAACTAGAATACGTGTACACTCTGCATCAGCCTCAGTTCTCTCTAAACCTAGGCATCAATAAAGTGCCTTCTCCTGACATATGCAATGCCCAATTTTATCAGTCTCACAGACTCCAGGCACAAAGCCTCCTCCTTAATCTTTCAATTCATATGAAAATTAGAGCCATACAAATTTGTCTGTCTCAGTGAGATTACTTCTTGTCTAGAGCTGTCTCTGAGAAGGAATAAGGGAATTAAAGTAGCTGGGATGTCACTTTTGAGGACCTTCACAGAATGAATATTTAATGGCAACAATATTTCATAACATTAATTCGTTCTGCCACCACTATAGAAACTAATAAGTTCCTAAATGCAGCATCTGAGACTTTGTGTGCTGCTGTTATATCAAATGTGTGTATGTTGTATCTGTAAGATCATATCCTAATTAGATCAAAGTAAAAGATAAGCTAGGTCAACTTCGCCAAGGTCTGTGGCAGCCAGACAAGTAAATGGATGCCAAGAAAGAAACTGGCATTAGCAAACTACAAACACTGGGCTCAGCAAACTGTGTCAGCAGATCCACCTGGATGAGTAATAACATATAAACAGTTGTTTTGTTGATTTTATACTAATATCAAATCTAATTGTTTGAAAAAATATGTTTTTGTGCATGTGTGCATATATGCATGCTAAGTTGCTTAAGTAGTGTCTGACTCTTTACAACCCTCTGGACACATGACTCCAAAACAAGAGAATATGAAATGGTATACATGACAAGCTTCCTTCCCATTCTAGTTAAATTTCTGCCCGGTTCTGCCTCCAGCCTCCAACCAAAGGCCTGGAATAGGGAATCATTCTTACTCTGCCATACACCCTTTCAGAGTGATATTACACCTGTATAGGTAAATAAAGAAAGTGCATCTTGCTTCTTTTTTGAAATCAGAAGAAAACAAGATAAAGACTGCCAATAGATTTGTGTGTACGTGTGTGTGTGTGTGTGTGTGTGTGTGTGTGTGTGTTTAGTTGTTTTCGACTCTTTGTGACCCCGTGGACTGTAGCCTATCAGGCTCCTCTGTCTATGGAATTTCCCAGGAAAGAGGACTGGATTTTGGGGTGGGGAAGCATTTCCTACTCCAGGGCATCTTTTCCACCCAGGGATTGAATCTGCATCTCTTCTGTCTCCTGCATTGGCAGACAGGTTCTTTACCCATCCTGCCACCTAGGAAGACCTGGAAATAGATTTGAAGCACAGCTAAAATTTGCTTACAATTTCCTTAGGATAATTGATTACACCTCACAAATCTCCTTCCCTATTCTCTTTCTGAATGGATTATGACATATCACCTTTTTCTTAAAGTGTGGCAATTAGGGATTGTCAACCACATTTTTAGTCTGAAGTGTAAAAACTATTTAACATTATATTAAATTAATAGAAAATACATTTACTGATATCTCCTTTTCTAACCACAGAAAAATTAAGAATTATAGTGAAAATTCTATTAAATGTTGTGGTGTAGATTAGCTTAAATATATAAATAGCTTTCCTATATTCAATGATTTTTACACTGTGGTTTAGCTGGTTAGTAAGAAATATAGCTATCTCTAATTTATAAATTAAAATGAGCATATCACTATATAATAATGTAAAATGAAGTTAATTCTATAGGAATTATGTTCACTTTACATAAATAATGATATACATAGCAACCTCATAGTTAATTCTAAGTTATAATGTCTTACATATTTTATTTTTAATATAGAATTCAAATTCCAGGACAATAATAATAATATGCTTTCTTTAGTGTGTCTATTTTAAGGGGCATGTGCACTTTGAGATATTCCTCTCTCAGTGATAATTTTTAAATAAATATCAACTCTGTAAAGCAGACTGTTTCAGTTGTAAAATGATTAAATTTGAAGGGAGGAAAAGTTATTTTATATGTAGTTCTTTCACTTTCTAACAGAGTGTGACTTTCAGCAAGTTAGTTGATCTTCTGTTATTCTGAAAGGGTTTTGCCTGCTACAAAACTTTAATTTCTGTATGGGAATTAGATATGAAAGAAAAATGATAAAGGAAAAAAGGAAATTATAGCAAAGTGACTAAAACTAAAGAGAAAAATAATGAAATGAGACAGGTCAGAAAAAGTACAGAAAATGTAATTTATGAGGATAAATATTTACACTGAATCTTTTAGACTTAATGTTTATCTGTTTCTCTGTCCCTCCTATAAAAATAAGCCACAAGAGAATTCTCCGAGTTTCCTTTGTACAAGATTGAGGAAGTGGTTGGTTGTGCTAAACGGACAAGATGAGGGGAAGAAATTTATATGGAAAAACCCTACCCTCAGTGTGAAGGTATTTGAAAGTGGGGCCTTCGGAGGTAATTAGGGTTTTAGATGAAGTCATGAGGTGGGACCCTCATGCAGAGATTATGCTCTTCTATGAAGAGACACCAGAGACCTTGCTCACACTCTGCTTTCTCGCTCTCTCTTTCTTCATGCTTGCACAAAGTAAAGATCACACGAGCACACAGTGAGAAGGTGGCCTTTTGCAACCCAAGGGGAGAGCTTCCACCAGAAACTGACCATGGTGACATCTTGATCTTCAATTTCCCATTTCCAGAACTGTGAGAAAATAAACTTACATTGTTACCTATGATATTTTGTTATGGTAGCCTAAGATGACAAATACACTTGAACTTCTCTGGTACTCTGTATTTTTAAATATATTCAATATCACAGTAAGGCTTCCCTGGTGGCTCAGATGGTAAAGCATCTGCCTGCAATATGGGAGACCTGGGTTCGATCCCTGGGTCAGGAATATCCTCTGGAAAAGGAAATGGCACCCCACTCCAGTACTCTTGCCTGAAAAATCCCATGGATGGAGGAACCTGGTCGGCTACAGTCCATGGGGTCGCAAAAAGTCAGACATGACTGAGCGACTTCACTTTCACTTTCCTAATATCACATTAAAATCTCATAAAAATCCTGTGAGAAAAGGTATTTTACCCCTCTCTGGGTGTAGAGAAAATAAAGTGCACTATATCCAGCCACCTAGAAACTGACTTAATATTAAGGGAATTTGATACCATATAGGGCTTCCTCATTAGCTCAGTTGGTAAAGAATCTGCCTGCAGTGCAGGAGACCCCAGTTCGATTCCTGGGTCAGAAATATCCACTGGAGAAGGATCTTATAAATGTTTAATGTATAAATATGCATAATATGTGTAAATGTATTGTACATTTGTTTAAATGTATATTTACATTTGTACAAATGTATATGTACATATGGAAATGTATATGTACCTATGTATAAAAGTAATATGTATAAATTATATATATAAATACCATATAAATGTTTAAAATGGAGTTCATGTAAACACTATTTAGAAGAAATTACCTTAGTATTCTGGGTTACACTTTCCTTGTATCCACATAATCTTAGTGTCAATCAAAATAAGCCAAAATTCCATTTATCTTTAACAGAAGCATAATCTCCCTCACCTTCCTGACTGTGGACATCTGTTGTCATTAGTGATAAGAAATACTCCTACATTCTCTTATCTGTTATGTTAACAGTTTGACAGGTCAAGTTCTAGTCTTTGTAAAGCATCTGAGATGCTGATCACATAATGAATTCTTAGGTTTATTATATACAGGACCAACTTACAAAATATAGGAGAATGGAGCAAAGTCCAGAAGTTTCTCCAAGTTTCTAGTAAAAGCAAAAGAACGACACAGTGAAATATATAATCCATTCAAACTCTGAGCCATTGCTAACAAAGGGATAAGTACGAGTTTGCAACCTTAAAGATGTCACTTTCCAATCCTGTAAATTATTTTATGTTTCAGTTTCATAGCCTACAGAACTATCATGTATAGTGTTATGGCTTTTCATGAATAGAACAAATTGGTATATTAAATTGACTTTTTAATAAGGCTTTTAAAAAGAATAATTATAATTTTGTCTAAAGAAAAAACAAAGTTCAACATAAAAATTGTCAAAGGTCACAAAAGGACGGGACATTAATTAACATCTCCCATAATTTCAACCTAGAGATAAATAATATTAACATTTTAGGTGCAATATTCCTATTTTCTATACAATACACTTACAAGTTTATCTACGTATACACTTATACAAGCAAGTTTTATATATACCATCATCCCAGTTACCTCCATCCTTCCTGCAGCTTGTATAAGAAGACAGAAAGAGAAAGGGAAAGAGAGGGAAAATGAGAGTCATCAAGAGTGCAGCATTCCAATGGAAGCTGTCTGGGATGAGGACGAGATGGGGACATTACAATTTAGCTAGCCAGTTAGACTTCTGTTCAGTTTGAGCATTTGTCCTTCTGCCATAGGAATTTTTTAGAGAGAAAAAAGAAATTGCTGAGAGGCCTATGAAGTAGCTTGCATGCCCACCATTTGGTCTAACAAGAATATATAAACTTCTCCTGAGCAAGCAGTACTGTGGAAGATTACTGGGTTGAGCAATCTTGCTAGAATGCCATCTGAGGCAACTACCTCTTGGCTGAGGGAAATCCAGTAACAAGGAGTTATGTAAATATAACTGGGAGCAGGTTGTAGAACAGGGGGCCAAGCCAGATGTCCTGAAAAAGAGGGAGTGAAGAGAGAGTTGGGAAAGATTGAAGGCAGGAGGAGAAGGGGATGACAGAGGATGAGATGGTTGGATGGCATCACTGACTAAATGGACATGAGGTTGAGCAAGCTCCAGGAGTTGGTGATGGACAGGGAAGCCTGGAGTGCGGCAGTACACGGGGTTGCAAAGAGTAGGACACGACTGAGCAACTGAACTGAACTGAAGAGAGAGTGGGTTGACTCAGGACTTCTCCCAAAACTCACAGGTGTGTCCTTCAAGAAAGCCAGCAGGTGATCACAAGTGTTACTGGTAATCCAAAGCCCCTGTTAACTAGTAAAGCAACAACAACTGATTAGAAGAAATTCAGATCATAACCAGCTAACAGACATGTTTCTTGTTCCTTTATCTTGCTTACATGTCTCCAACCCTAGAACCAGAAATGATCAAGAAGGGGATGTCCCAAGGCTAACACAAGCAATTTCTTCCTCTCCAGGGATACAATAGGAACAAAAATGATAAGGGAGATGTATGTTTTTCCCCATTCTGGTCTGAGGACAGGCTCTGCAAAATTTGATTTAATTACTGAGATTTAATGTATGGTCTAGTATAAAATCTAACTTGGTAACCTCTCATGTGGTCTTCAAAGTATGAGTGAATGTTTTTAAGCTGTGTCTGACTCTTTGTGACCCCAAGGACTATGCAGTCCACAGAATTCTCCAGGCCAGAATATTGGAGTGGGTAGCCTTTCACGTCTTCAGGGGATCTACCTAACCCAGGGATCGAACCCAGGTCTCCCACATTGTAGATGGATTCTTTACCAGCTGAGCCACAAGGGAAGCCCCACTGCAAGTAGAAAGGATCTAATAACAGGGGCTCTCAACCATCAGTTCAGTTCATTTCAGTCACTCAGTCATATCCAACTCTTTGCAACCCCATGGACTGCAGCACGCCAGGCCTCCCTGTCCATCACCAAATCCCAGAGTTTACCCAAGCTCATGTCAATTAGTCAGTGATGCATCCAACCATCTCTTCCTCTGCCATCCCCTTCTCCACCTGCCTTCAAACTTTCTCAGCATCAGGATCTTTTCAAATGAATCAGGTTTGCATCAGGTGGCAAAAGTATTGGAGCTTCAGCTTCAACATCAGTCCTTTCAATGAACACCCAGGACTGATCTCCTTTAGGATGGACTGGTTGTATCTCCTTGAAGTCCAAGGGACTCTCAACAATCTTCTCCAAAACCACAGTTCAAGAGCATCAATTCTTCAACGCTCAGCTTTTTTAATGGTCCAACTCTTACATCCATACATGATTACTGGAAAAACCATAGCTTTGACTAGACAGACCTTTGTTGGCAAAGTAATGTCTCTGCTTTTTAATATGCGGTCTAGGTTGTTCATAACTTTCCTTCCAAGGAGTAAGCGTCTTTTAATTTCATGGCTGCTGTCACCATCTGCAGTGATTCTGAGCCCAAAAAATAAAGTCTCCCACTATTTCCACTGTTTGCCCATCTATTTGCCATAAAGTGATGGGATTGGATGCCATGATCTTAGTTTTCTGAATGTTGAACTTTAAGCTAACTTTTTCACTCTCCACTTTCACTTTCATCAAGAGGCTCTTTAGTTCTTCTTCACTTTCTGCCATAAGGGTAGTGTCATCTGAGTATCTGAGGTTATTGATATTTCTCCCAGCAATCTTGATTCCAGCTTGTGCTTCCTCCAGCTCAGCGTTTCTCACAATGTACTCTGCATATAAGTTAAGTATGCAGGATGACAATATGCAGCCTTGACATACTCATATTCCTATTTGGAACCAGTCTGTGGTTCCATGTCCAATTCTAACTGTTGCTTCCTGGCCTGCATACAGATTTATCAAAAGGCAGGTCAGGTGGTCTGGTATTCCCATCTCTTTCAGAATTTTCCACAGTTCATTGTGATCCACACAGTCAAAGGCTTTGGCATAGTCAAAGCAGAGCAGAAATAGATGTTTTTCTGAAGCTCTCTTGCTTTGCCGATAATTCAGCAGATGTTGGCAATTTGATATCTGGTTCCTCTGCCTTTTCTAAAACCAGCTGGAACATCTGGAAGTTCATGGTTCATGTATTGTTGAAGCCTTCCTTAGAGAATTTTGAGCATTATTTTACTATCGTATAAGATGAGTGCAATTGTGTGGTAGTTTGAGCATTCTTTGGCATTGCCTTTCTTTGGGATTGGAATGAAAACTGACTTTTTCCAGTCCTGTGGCCACTGCTGAGTTTTCCAAATTTGCTGCCATATTGAGTGCAGCACTTTCACAGCATCATCTTTTAGGATTTGAAATAGCTCAACTGGAATTCCATCACCTCCACTAGCTTTGTTAGTAGTGATGCCTCCTAAGGCCCACTTGACTTTGTGTTCCAGGACGTCTGATCACACCATCATTATTATCTGGGTCATGAAGATGTTTTTGTACAGTTGTTCTGTGTATTCTTGCCACCTCTTCTTAATATATTCTGCTTCTGTTAGGTCCATACCATTTCTGTCCTTTATTGAGTCCATCTTTGCATGACATGTTCCCTTGGTAGCTCTAATTTTCTTGAAGAGATCTCTAGTCTTTCCCATTCTATTGTTTTCCTCTATTTCTTTGCACTGATCACTGAGGAAGGCTTTCTTATCTCTCAGTGCTATTCTTTGGAACTCTGCATTTAAATGGCTATATCTTTCCTTTCCTCCTTTGCTTCACATCTCTTTGTAAGGCCTCCTCAGACAGCCATTTTGCTTTTTTGCATTTCTTTTCCATGGGGATGGTCTTGCTCCCTGTCTCCTGTACAATGTCACAAACCTCCATCCATAGTTCTTCAGGCACTCTGTCTATCAGATCTAGTCCCTTAAATCTATTTCTCACTTTCTTTGTATAATCATAAGGGATGTGATTTAGGTCATACCTGAATGGTCTACTGGTTTTCCCTACTGTCTTCAGTTTAAGTCTGAATTTGGCAATAAGGAGTTCATGATCTGAGCCACAGTCAGCTCCCAGTCTTGTTTTTGCTGACTGTATAGAGCTTCTCTATCTTTGACTGCAAAGAATATAATCAATCTGATTTTGGTGTTGACCATCTGGTGATGTCCATGTTGGAGTCTTCTCCTGTTGTTGGAAGAGGGTGTTTGCTACGACCATGTGTTCTCTTGGCAAAACTCTATTAGCTTTTGCCCTGCCTCATTCTGTACTCCATGGACAAATTTTCCTGTTACTCCAGGTGTTTCTTGACTTCCTACTTTTGCATTCCAGTCTCCCATAATGAAAAGGACACATTTTTTTTAGTTCTAGAAGGTCTTGTAGGTCTTCAAAGAACCATTCAACTTCAGCTTCTTCAGCATTACTGGTCAGGGCATAGACTGTGATATTGAATGGTTTGCCTTGGAAACAAACAGAGATCATTCTGTCGTTTTTGAGATTGCATTCAAGTACTGCATTTCGGACTCTTTTGTTGACTATGATGGCTATTCCATTTCTTCTAAGGGATTCTTGCCCACAGTAGCAGATATAATGGTTATCTGAGTTAAATTCACCCATTCCAGTCCATTTTAGTTTGCTGATTTCTAAAATGTCGATGTTTACTCTTGCCATCTCCTGTTTGACCTCTTCCAATTTGCCTTGATTCATAGACCTGACATTCAGATTCCTATGCAATATTGCTCTTTACAGCATTGGACCTTGTTTCCATCACCAGTCACATCCGCAACTGGGTGCTGTTTTTGCTTTGTATCCATCTCTTCATTCTTTCTGGAGTTATTTCTCCACTGATCTCCAGTAGCATATTGGGTACCTACCAACCTGAGCAGTTCATCTTTCTGTGTCCTATCTTTTTGCCTTTTTGTACTGTTCATGGGGTTCTCAAAGCAAGAATATTGAAGTGGTTTGCCATTCCCTTCTCCAGTGGACCATGTTTTGTCAGAACTCTCCACCATGATCTGTCTGTCCTGGGTGGCCCTACACAGCATGGCTCATAGTTTCATTGAGTTAGACAAGGCTGTGGTCCATGTGATTAGATTGGTTGGTTTTCTGTGACTGTGGTTTTCAGTCTGTCTGCCCTCTGATAGAGAAGGATAAGAGGCTTATGGAAGCTTCCTGATGGGAGAGACTGACTGAGGAGAAACTGGGTCTATCAGCCTTGGCTGCACAGAATTCCTAAGGACCTTTGAAATTTCCCCAAGCTCATGCTGCACTCACACTAGTCAAATCACCTCTGAGAGTGGGAATGAGCAGCAGGGTTTTTAAAGCTCCTGGGTAACTCCAGTGAAACCCAGTGACCTAGTAGTCATCATCAGTAGGGATGGAAGGGACGTAAAGGGATGTGTGTCAGAAAAGTATAAGCTCTATTATTTAATTTTATATCTGGAAAGTGAAAGTGAAATACATATAAATGTATATATTATTTCACATACATATGTGCTGTGCTAAGCCGCTTCAGCCGTTTCTGACTCGTTGCAACCTTATGGCCTGTAGCCCACCAGGGTCCTCTGTCCATGGCATTCTCTAGGCAAGAATACTGGAGTGGGTTGCCATGCCCTCCTCCAGGGGATCTTCCAGACCCAGGAATTGAACCCACATCTCTTATATCTCCTCCACTGGCAGGTGGGTTCTCTACCACTAGTACAACTTGGGAAGTTCTCACATATAGAGTTTTTATAAAAAGATGTGGAAAGTAAGTACTGATGAAAATCTTCCTGACCCACAGGTACTAGCATGAGTTCCTTCTACAAAACTCCAGTCTGACAGGGATAGAACACTCACCTCCTAACCTACTCCCTTTTAGGCAGCCCCAGTTGTTTGAAATTTCTTCCCATATTGAGATGAAATCTAACTTCATGTAACTTCCCTCTATGGGTCCTTTGGAGCTACAGAGAATAAATTTAGTCTCTTTTCAACATTATTCTTCTTCAGATAATGGAAGGGAGCTATCAGTTGGGTAAGAGGTTTAAAAATATCCTATCAATAAATGAGTTAGCTAAAGTTCTTTTCTGCAGTTATTGTGTATAATGTCCTAAAAATGTCAATTAAGTCATCTGATGAGGTTTTCATTTTTTCCATATCTTTAAATTTGCTAATTACAATGTGGATTTGATGATTTTTCTCTTTAATGATTTCAGATTTTGCATCATGCATTTTGAATCATTACTAATAGGAGCATACATGTTTGAGATTGCTATATCTTGCTGATTGAGATTTTTATTATAAAATTCCTCTTGATCCTTGATAATATTCTTTGTCTTAAAATTTCTTTTGCTTGATATATCATTTCATCATTTTATTTTCTACCTACTTGTATCTTTATATTTAAAGTACACCATCTGTATATAGTTGGGTCTTGATTTGTTCCTTACTTATTAACTGTTTGATTTTAAATTAATTTGATTATTCATGTGGCTAGATTTAATTGTACAATTCTTAAGTTTATTTTCTATTTGTCCTGTCATTATTTTACCCACATTTTAAAGGATACTTTGCTAGGTATATAATTCTGCATTTTAACCCACTTACTACCTCAGCAATTTAAAGATATTTTTCAGTGTCTTCTGAATTCAGTTGTTTCTTATAATGGATTCAATGTCCTTTTTGTGGTATTTGCCTTGCGTGTAATATGCTTTTTATTCTAGGTGCTCATAACATTTTTCTCTTAATCTTGGTTTTTTACCTTTCACTAGTGTTCTTGCCTGGAGAATCCCAGAGGCAGCAGAGCCTGGTGGGCTGCCATCTATGGGGTCTCACAGAGTCGGACACAACTGAAGCTACTTAGCAGTAGCAGCAGCATAATGTGCTTAGGTGTGACTTTCTTTGTAGTTATCCTACTTGAGATACCAGAACTTAAAGAAAATGTAAGTTGAATTTTTACTTCAAATTTGAAAATGTTTTAGCAATTATGTCTTCAAATTTTTTGTACCCACTGTCATCCTCCTATTCTTCTGAAATGCCTCTAATTCTGAGAGTCCAACTACAAATAGTTAGGTGGTTGATATTGTTCCACAAGTTACTGATCCTATGTGCATTTATTTTCAGGGTTTTTTTTCTCTCTGATTCTCAGACTGGACAATTTCTATTGAGTTGTTTTCCAGCTTACTATTTCTTCTGCAGTCTCCAATCTGCAAAACCCATTGAAAGAATTTACTATCTCAGATATTGTACTTTTCTATTACAGAATTTTTATCTGATTCTTTTTTATAGTTTGCATTTCTCTACTAATATTGCCCATCATCTGACTCCTAATGTTTCTATTCTTCCTTGAGTCATTGAACACACTTTTAATAGTCATTGTAAAGCGCTTGTATTTTAATGCCAAAATTACCTGGCAGGCTACAGTCCACAGTGTCGCAAAGAGTTGGACACGACTGAAGCAACTTAGCATGCAATTATGTCCTCTTGGAATCTGTTAATGTTAACTTTTTTCATTTTTCACCATTAATCCTACTTTTTCTGCTTTTGTGTATATCTAATTATTATTGATTATGTGTTAAACATTGTGATTAATATACGGTTCATTGTCAGGATTGTGTTTTGTTTTATCAGGCAATTATATTGCTGGTAGATCCTGCAGGATTCCTTTCTTATTATTTGTATGTGCTAATTTATGTTTGCTTTTCGCTTAGACAAAGGGTGCAGCCTTACTTTATAACATTATTCTGCAAAGTATCTCCTTCCTGACTAGACCTGCAGCCTCTCCCAGTTTTGAATGACTGTGCTATCTGTATTCAGCTCTCAACTTAACAGCAGATGCTCTTTTTTAGGCCTAATGGAATCTTACTTTAAGTCCAGACTTTAGCCAGGGACTTATAGAAATTCCTCACATATTTCGTGGACTTTCTATCTGCACTTCTCCTTTTCTCCAGAGACGTGTTCCAAATATACCAACTGGTTCAGAAACCCTGAAATCTCATCTCTGTTTTCTCAATCCATGAAGAACACTGACTTCTGCTAAGCCTCCACCTCCATGTGTGATGATCAGTAACTTCCTTCAGGTGGAAAATGATTGTTTCTTCTTATGTGCTTCTGTTCTTTTTCAAGATCCACAGTCCTGCATTGCCTGCTGTCCAATAGCTAAAAAACTTTCATCCATTTTGATCTGCCGTATGGCTGCAACAAGTCTGATACTAGGCCCTCCATCATGGTCAGAACACAGGCCCAGTCACTGAAATTTAAAATTTAATACACGGCCTTAAACATCAGATGAATATAACTGGAGAGAACTAGTTAACTGTCAGATATATGTAAAAAGTAAAACTAAAATTTAAATATTCTAAGCATAAAACACAAGGAGATAAAAAAATATGAAAAAAACTTTGACAAACATGGGACATAGAATTAGAATATTGGAGCTATCTAAATAGATTTCCCAAGGAAGTGAATACATGGATAATTCTGAATTTTTTTTTTTTTTTAGAATTCATGAAAGACATCATCAAATTCAGCAGTCTCCCTGAACCCCTCCTAGAGACTAGGGTGCAAGATCCACACATATATTCAAGGCAATGAAACTTTAAAATGACATAAATGAGGAAATTTTTTAAATATACTTCTAATAACCTAAGTTAAAACTAACAGCAGTCCTTAGAAAATAGTTAAATGATAAGGAAAAGATGACCTATACAACCATATGCAACTTTGTGTGGGTGCTAAGTCTTTTTAGTCATGTCCGACTCTTTGTGACCCTATGGAGTGTATCTCACCAGGCTCCTCTGTCCAGGGGATTCCCCAGGCAGGAATACTGGAGTGGGTTGCCATGCCCTTCTCCAGGGGATCTTCCCAAACCAGGAATCAAACCCACATCTCTTACATCTCCTGCATTTGAGGCAGATTCTTTACCACTTGCTCCACCTGCCAAGACATATGCAAATTTCATTACATGTAACTTTAATGAAGTAGTAAATAGAATGATTTAGACCATAAATTATTTTTAAAAGGAAGGAGACAATAATTAATAATTTAGGCACCCATGTCAGATTCAATCAGTGTCCTATATATATGTTTCCTCAGTATTCATCATCCCCAGGCAGAGTTTCTTACTATATGTAGTTATCACTCTCTTTCCTCCCCAAAGACTTTTATGGGCTACTTGGAGCATGTGTGGAACAGGCTGGACACAATGGACAGTTGATATTCTCAGGAGTAGCCTTCAGTCAGTGATTTTACCTACATATCCTCCTTTGTACATATAATCCCCCAGCTATTTGTGAGGCACATTTCTGATGTATGTTTAAAAATAAATTTGAAATGTTAGACAAATGGAAAAATTTCAAGAACAATTCAAAACAGCAAAACTCAATAAATTGATACAGCCAGTATGGAAAACAGTGACTGTAGACCACCAGGCTCCTCTGTGCATGATATTTCCCAGGCAGTAATACTGGAGTGGATAGCCATTCCCTTCTCCGAGGGATCTTCCCAACCTGTGGTTTGAATCTGGGTCTCCTGCATTGCATGTGAATTCTTTACCATCTGAGCCAATAGGGGAGCCCAAAACAGTATGGATGTTCCTTGAAAACCTAAAAACAGAACTACCATATGACCCAGCAATCCCACTACTGGGCACATGCCCTGAGAAAAGCATAATTCAAAAAGATACTTACACCTCAATGTTCCTTACAGCACTATTTACAATAACAAGGACATGGACTGATGCTTTTAATCTGTGGTGTTGGAGAAGACCCTTGAGAGTCCCTTAGACTGCAAGGAGACCAAACCAGTCCATCCTAAATGAAATCAGTCCTGAATATTCATTGGAAAGACTGATGCTGAAGCTGAAACTCCAATACTTTGGACACCTGATGCAAAGAACTGACTCATTTGCAAAGACCCTGATGCTGGGACAGATTAAAAGCAGAAGGAGAAGGGGACAACAGAGAATGAGATGGTTGGATGGCATCACTGACTTGATGGACATGAGCTTCAGCAAGCTCCAGGAGTTGGTGATGGACAGGGTCTTGATGTGCAGCAGTCCATGGGGTTGCAAAGCATCAGACATGACTGAGCAACTGAATTGAACTGAGGGCATGGAAACAAACTCAATGAACATCAACAGATGAATGGATAAAGAAGATGTGGTACATATATACAATGGAATATTACTCAGCCATAAAAGCAAGCAAAACTGGATTGTTTGCAGAGATGTGGATAAACCTAGAGTCTGTCATACAGAGTGAAGTAGGTCAGAAAGAGAAATACAAATACCATATATTAACAGATACATGTGGAATCTATAAAAATGGTACAGATGAACCAATCTGCAGTGTAGGAATAGAGATGCAGACATAGAAAACAGACATGTGGACATCTGGGAGAGCACATGGGATGAAGTGGGTCATTGAGATATATAAACTAAATAGATAGCTTGTAGAAATCTGCTATATAGCACAAGGAACTCAACTCAGTGCTCTGTGGTGACCTACATAGGTGGGATGAAGGTGGGTGGGATGGAGATCCAAGAGGGAAGGGATATATGTGTACATACAGCTAATTTACTTTGTTGTATACAGAAACTGGGCTTCCAAAGTGGCACTAGTGGTAAAGAACCTGCCTGCCAATGCAGGAGATGTAAGAGATGTGGGTTTGATCCCTGAATTAGGAAGATCCCCTGGAGGAGGGCATGGCAACCCACTCTATTATCCTTACCTGAAAAATCCCATGGACAGAGGAGTCTGGCAGGCTACAGTCCATAGGGTCACACAGAGTTGGACACAACTGAAGCATTTTAGCATGCACACACATAGCAGAAACTAACACAGCACTGTAAGGTAACTATACCCAATAAAATTTTAATAAGAAATGAAATATCTGACTAGATACAGGCTCATAAACTTAAAAATAGTTAAAATGTAATTCCCTCTTCCATCCACACATAAAAATATAGATATTCTTATAGGTTTTATATTTAAGAACTAGTAATTCCATTCTTATAAAAATTCTTTAAAGTTGTTGTGCTCATGCTCCATCATGTTCGATTCTTTGGGATGCTTTGGACTATAGCCCACCAGGCTCTTCTGTCCATGAGATTTTTCAGGCAAGAATACTGGTGTGAGTTGCCATTTCCTCCTCCAGGGAATCTTCCCAACACAGGAATCAAGACCCAGTCTCCTGTGTCTTCTGCATTGCAAGAGAATTCTTTACCCTCTGAGCCATCAGCCAAGCCCCATATATACCCCTTAAAAAGATGCAATTAAGAGAATAAGATTCTGAATCATTCCATAAGCCTAGTATAACCAATGAAGAACACTGGGAGTAAAAAGAATTTCAAATTATAAAATCATAGTTTTTAAAATTCTAAACAAAATATTCATAAGCAACTAGGCCTTCCTTAAAAATGCAAGTTTAGTTTAATATTAGCAAACGTAAGCCTATGCACTGCAAAGATTAGCTCTCAATCACTTCTATTAGAGAAAGCCTGTGCACAGCAACAATGACCCATCATAGCCAAAAAATAAAATAAATAAATCTTGAAAAAACAAAATGTATTTATTCAATACATAACATTCATGAATAAGAAAGACTAATATTAATGGGAACAGAAAAGATATTTAAAAATTCAGCATCTATTTGTACTAATTAAGAGAAACGTTAGTATAAGAGAACTTCTATAACCTGATAAACATAATGCTGGGCAAGTAAAGCATCTTGCTGAATAAAATATTGTGTCAAGTTTAAATACATGGAAGATAATGCTTTACAGTTAGTATTTAGCAAAAAATAGCTACTCATGTCAAAAATAAACCCCTAGTTCATGTTCATTTTTTATTGTGAAAATGGAAGTTATTGGAAACAGAATTTTTTAAAAAAGCACTTGTGTTTGCAAGGTGCTAGATACATTGATGCTTATTTTATTATTTGTAAAATTTATAACCATTAATATGACTGAAACATTACACAGTAAAAGGCCAATTTTATTTTTGTTTCTTTGACTTTGTGGGTGATTATGTTTTTAGACTGATTTTACTCCTTTAGTAATAAGAGCCTTTTAAATATAACACCATCAATTTTTGTTTCAATTTTTTTCAATTTTTTTCACAGTTGATTGCTTGCCTATTAATTTTGTATACAGTTTTTGATGTTGTAATTTTGGCATGGAGAAGTTTATTTTTTAAACCTTATAAAATATTTATTATCTCCCTTAAGAATTTATTTATTATTATAGTAGGTAAATGTTATCTGCCTAGATGGCAAGACCCTATTTATCTATCTGCTGCATCCATCCTCCAGCTACAGTAAGTTTTAATGGTTCATGTCTCACAACTGCCCTTCTTCCCAAGAGAATTGCTCTCAACTGATTGGGAGCTGTTTCACCTGGGCGGTCACAATCCTCTGGGGTGGGGGTGGTAGGACAGTCAATGATGGACTCAGAGAGGAATACAAAAGCTTGTCCCTTGTCCTCAAGGTGAAATAAAGTTCCCCATTGTATTCAGCTGGAGCTGGATGGACTTCAGCTGAAAATACATTTCTTATTTCTTCTTATCTCGCATCCTCTGTCTTCCCTCATTCATTCATGGTAGCACATTCTCAACAAATTACATGCAAATAGCAGTTAAAAGCTCTACCTCTAGGGAATCTAAATAAAATAACCATTATGGCTTCCACATCTCATGTTATGAATTTATCCACATTTTCTTTTAGGTTTTTTTTTTTTTACTTTGTATTGTATAATACATTATTGTGTCTGTTACTGATAGTCTCTTGTGTTCTTTCTTCCAAAATATCTTGATTATTGATCAAATTATTAACATAACTGCAAATTATTAGTATAACTATCCATTGCCACACCAACATATGAATAATTTCACCTGAAACATACTTAAAAAACAGAAGGGCAAAATAATAAGATTGTTCTAACACCTAAAGCACAAACAACAAAATAAAAAAGACACAAGCGGGACAACATCAAACTAAAAACTTCTGCACAGGTAAATAAATGTTCAACAAAATAAAAAGTCAATTTATGGAAGAGAGAATATTTGCAAACCACACATATATGATAAGGGGTTAATTTCCAAAATATATAAGGAATTTATACAACTCAATAGCCAAAAATATCCAAGCAATCCAATTACAAAATAGGCAAAGTGAATAGACATTTTCCCAAAGAAGATACTCAAATGACCAACAGACACAAAACAAGAAAGGTGCTTGCATCAGTAATTATCAGGGAAAGGCAAATGAGAAGCACAATGAGATATCACCTCAGACCTTTTAGAAATGTTGTCAAAAAGACAAGAGAAAACAAGTGCTGATGAGCATGAGGAGGAAAGGGAACCCTTGTACACTGTTGGTGGGAATATAAAGCGGTTCAGCCACTACTGGTTCAAAACTACAAAAAACTTTTTAAAAAAATTAAAAATACAAAGAACTACCACATGATCTAGCAATTCTGCATATATATCCAAATGAAATGAAATCTGTATCCTAAAGAGATACCTGCACCTCCTCTGTTCATTGCAGCATTATTCACAATAGCCAAAAACAGAAGTAAAAAATAGCAGATGAATGAATAAAGAAGATTTAATATATATCTATACCAATGTTGATATAGATATATCACTTAGCTTAAAAAAAAGAAGGAAATCTTGCTATTTGCAACAACATGAATGGAACTTGAAGGCATTAAGTGAAATTTGTCAGAGAAAGACAAATACTGTATGATCTTACTTACATATAGAATCTAAAAAAAAATCATAGAAACAGGAAACAGATTGGTTGCTGCCAGAGGCAGGGGTTAAGTGATAGGGGAATTGGTGAAGGAGTCAAAAAAGTACAAACGCTCATTTATATGTTCTGGGGATTTAATATACAGCATAGTATCTATAATTCACAATGCTGCACTAATATTTGAAAGTTGCTAAGAGAGTAAATCTCAAAAATTCTCATCACAAGAAATAAATGCAATTATGTGAGTTGATGGATGTTAACTAAAAGCATTGTGGTGATCATTTCTCAATAAATAAATATATCAAATCATTTTGTTGTACACCTCAAATTTATATGGCATTATATGTCAGTAATATGCCAATAAAGTAAAAAAAAAAATTAAAGCACAAAACAGGTATTGAGATTGAGATTTTTATCAAGTCTTTAAAATGTAGATGCCCCCAAAAAACAACTAAGCTAGCTTAGAGGAAACAGAAATGTATTGACCAATAAAATCCGAGAAATAACTAAACATCCAAATACAAAAAAAAAAGGAAAATATGCAGATAGGTCTTATATGACACTTAAACTATGTACGTTAAAGATGGTAAGGCAGAGTTTATTTAGGACCATCACAATAGGTATGGGGACCATTGCAATGGTATTTATCAGTGGAAGAGATATACTAAGTTCATGTCTGAATATAGCACAGCCAAGTGGGAAAGTCTTCAAGACCTCATAGATTCTCAAGACCTGTGAGGATTCTGACAGGAAAACTCGGGGTCTCAGACATCACCTGGGGAACTGTGCAGGATGAGGAACCTGATCAGACTTTGAGGGTGGTTTGATATCAAAGGTGTGGACTGGGGTCAGGGTGAAAGTGAAAGTGAAACCTGCTCAGTTGTGTCTGACTTTTTGTAACTCCATGGACTGCACAATCCACAGAATTCTCCAGGTCAGAATAATGGAGTGGATAACTGTTCCCTTTTCCAGGGGATCTTCCCAACTCAAGGATTGAACCCAGGTCTCCTGCATTGCAGGTGGATTCTTTACCAGCTGAGCCACCAGGGAAATCCGGGGTTGGGGTAAGATTCTAGTTACACTGACTTTGCAGGGTTCTTGCTAAAACTAGATTTATAAGTGCTCAAATGAGCCTAGGAGGTGTTTCAGGAGCCTGATGAAAGTTTGGTTAAGCAAGAAATCTCTTTCACACTAATTAGCATATCATTAACCAAGGGGCTTACCTCCCTATCTCTTCCCTCAGCATCTCTTTATTGTCTGATTTGTTTCTCTGCAGCCTGGTTTTCTCACATGACATCAACATCCTACATTTTATTTTCCAGCCACCAGGGAAACACTGATACTCTTCATCGGATTCTGTATAGATATATTAAAAAAAAAAACTTATAAAGACATTTGTTCAGCTTAAGATGGATCAGGTTTCTGCCTCTGAACCAATCAAATAAGTCCAGAAATGCCCGTTTCTATGGTTTTACAGGTGCAAGAACAGTTGAGGAGGTGAAGGGGTAGGATGTGTCTTGACTAGAGAGTGACATAGTATTCAATGTTCTCTGTTGTGAGTTCTTCCTCATATGAGTAATTTCCCTATAGCTTTCATCTCTATCTTGTGTGCAACTGACCAGAGTATCTTCTGAAATCCCTAATTAATTTACTTGTGGTTTGAACCAGATGATTTTTCTGTAGGAGCTATCCGGAAGCAATAACACGGCACAGGAAACCAAAACTGATCACCCAGTGCTTAACAGACGAAGAATGTACCAATTCTAAACACTGATCAGTGCTTACATCTTTCTCTTTTATAATAGTCTCACTAAAATATGATTAAAAAACACACACATATCTTTGACTTTTTTGAAGTTTAGTCAGTTGTCTGATGTTAAAAAAAGCACACTCAGAATGCAATTATTTTGACACATTCTTCATATGGTCTGTTTATATTTGAGTCCCAGGCAAAGGTACTATGTATTTAGACTTCCAGAAAGTTCTTTAATTCCTGAAATCCTAGGATTAAAAAGTTACATGATACAAAGTAAAAACTTGTTGAAATGTCTTCATTAAGGTTAAATTAAACAGAAGAAAGTGTTGATTAGATGTAAAGAAAACCTAAATGAGCTGAGTCTATGAGACTGTGAAATAGACTCCCTAAGGGCAGCCTCTCAAAGGAGTCTTCCAAAACTACCCACGCAAAAATTCTTTTAGGCAAAGACTGCAGATTTTTTTCATTACCTAACAATGTTGGAAAAGCAGAACATGTGAACCAGAAAGGAATCTTTCAAAACTACATGGTATTATGATCCTAAGTTTCTATTCTCATCTAAGTAAATTTTATAGTCTTTGACATAAAAATGTCTTTGTAAACTCGGCTGAGAATCAAAAATGCAGTAGTTGGATGCAATCTAAAAAACGACAGAATGATCTCTATTCATTTCCAAGGCAAACCATTCAATATCACAGTAATCCAAGTCTATGCCCTGACCAGTAATGCTGAAGAATCTGAAGTTGAATGGTTCTATGAAGACCTACAAGACCTTCTAGAACTAACACCAAAAAAAAGATGTCCTTTTCATTATAGGGGACTGGAATGCAAAAGTAGGAAGTCAAGAAACACTTGGCAAATCAGAAAAACAAGCAAATTTGGCCATGGAGTACAGAATGAAGCACTGCAAAAGCTAATAGAGTTTTTCCAAGAGTACGCACTGCTCATAGCAAACACCTTCTTCCAACAATAGAAGACTCTACACATGGACATCACCAGATGGTCAACACTGAAATCAGATTGATTATATTCTTTGCAGTGAAAGATGGAGAAGCTATATACAGTTAGCAAAAACAAGACTGAGAGCTGACTGTGGCTCAGATCATGAACTCCTTATTGCCAAATTCAGACTTAAATTGAAGAAAGTAGGGAAAACCACTAGACCATTCAGGTATAACCTAAATCAAATCCCTTACGATTATACAGTGAAAGTGAGAAATAGATTCAAGGGATTAGATCTGATTAGAGTGCCTGAAGAATTATGGATGGAAGTTTATGACACTGTACAGGAGACAGGGTGCAAGACCATCCCCAAGAAAAAGAAAAGCAAAGAAGCAAAACGGCTGTCTGAGGAGGCCTTACAAAAAGCTGTGAAAAGAAGAGAAGCAAAAAGCAAAGGAGAAAAGGAAAGATACACCCATTTGAATGCAGAGTTCCAAAGAATAGCAAGAAAGAGAGACAAGAAAGCCTTCCTCAGTAATCAGTGCAAAGAAATGGAGGAAAACAATAGAATGGGAAAGACTAGAGATCTCTTCAAGAAAATTAGAGATACCAAAGGGACATGTCGTGCAAAGATGGACTCAATAAAGGACAGAAATGGCACGGACTTAACAGAAGCAGAAGATATTAAGAAGAGGTGGCAAGAAAACACAGAAGGACTGTACAAAAGAGATCATGACACAGAAAATCATGATGGTGATCACTCATCTAGAGCCAGGTGTCCTGGAATGCGAAGTCAAGTGGGCCTTAGGAAGCATCACTATGAACAAAGCTAGTGGAGGTGATGGAATTCCAGTTGAGCTATTTCAAATCCTAAAAGATGATGCTGTGAAAGTGCTGCACTCAATATGGCAGCAAATTTGGAAAATTCAGCAGTGGCCACAGGACTGGAAAAGGTCAGTTTTCATTCCAATCCGAAAGAAAAGCAATGCCAAAGAAAGCTCAAACTACTGCACAATTGCATTCATCTCACATGCTAGCATAGCAAAGTGATGCTAAAAATTCTCCAAACCAAGCTTCAACAGTACATGAACCATGAACTTCCAGATGTTCAAGTTGGTTTTAGAAAAGGCAGAGGAACTAGAGATCATAACATCCTTGCCAAAACATCCTTTGGATCTTTGAAAAAGCAAGAGAGTTCCAGAAAAACATCTACTTCGGCGTTATTGAGTAAGCCAAAGCCTTTGACTGTGTGGATCACAACAAACTGTGGCAAATTCTTAAAGAGATGGGAATACTGGACCACCTGACCTGCCTCTTGAGAAATCTGTATGCAGGTCAGGAAGCAACAGTTAGAACTGGACATGGAATAACACGCTGGTTCCATATCGACAAAGGAGTATGTCAAGGCTGTATATTGTCACCCACCTTATTGAAACTTATAAGCAGAGTACATCATGAGAAATGCTGGGCTGGAAGAAGCACAAGCTGGAATCAGGATAGCTGGGAGAAATATCAATAACCTCAGATATGCAGATGACACCACCCTTATGGCAGAACGTGAAGAAGAACTGAAGAGCCTCTTGATGAAAGTGAAAGAGGAGAGTGAAAAAGTTGGCTTAAAACTCAACATTCAGAAAACTAAGATCATGGCATCCATTCCCATCATTTCATGGCAAATAGATAGGGAAACAATGGAAACAGTGACAGACTATTTTGGGGGGGCTCCAAAATCACTGCAAATGGTGACTGCAGCCATGAAATTAAAAGACGCTTACTGCTTGAAAGGAAAGTTATGACCAACCTAGAAAGCATATTAAAAAGCAGAAACATTATTTTGCCAACAAAGGTCCGTCTAGTCAAGGCTATGGCTTTTCCAGTGGTCATGTATGGATGTGAGAGTTGGACAGTGAAGAAAGCTGAGTGCCGCAGAATTGATGCTTTTGAACTGTGGTGTTGGAGAAGACTCTTGAGAGTCCCTTGGACTGCAAGGAGATCCAATCAATCCATCCTAAAGGAGATCAATGCTGGGTGTTCATTGGAAGGATTGATGTTGAAGCTGAAACTCCAATACTTTGGCCACCTCATGCGAAGACTTGACTCATTGTAAAAGACCCTAATGCTGGGAAGGATTGGGGGCGGGAGGAGAAGGGGACAACAGAGGATGAGATGGTTGGATGGCATCACCGACTCGATGGACTTGGGTTTGGGTGGACTCTGGGGGTTGGTGATGGACAGGGAAGCCTGGCGTGCTGCGATTCATGGGGTCGCAAAGAGTCGGACACGACTGAGCGCCTGAACTGGAGTGAAACTTGGCCGTGCTGCCAGTTCTCTACTAGCTCTCGCCATGCTTAGTGAACATGTTAAGAATCAAGACTTGGCTGGAAAATGCTCCCTAAGCCAATGTCCAGTGGCTTAAAATTAGGCCACATTCAAAATTCTAGATAAATTGCATTACCTCTTAACAACTGTTTAAAAAGTCAATCTATTCCCTGCCGCTCTCTAACAATAAATACCTATGGACTGTCTGCTCTTTTAGCCACAGTTTGTAGAATTTTTATCCTTCGATTTTCTTTTGCCCATGGTATCTCACAATTTTCTGAACACTCTAAATAGTTTATAGACTCTGGTCACAGATGTCTACTTATATGTTTTCTGGCTTAATCTATTTATACTTAAGGCTCCTATGTTTCTCTGAAGTGAAGTGAAAGTCACTCAGTCAGGTCCGACTGCGACCTCAGGGACTGTAGCCTGCCAGTCTCCTCTGTCCATGAAATTCTCCAGCTAAGGATACTGGAGTGGGGAGACTTTCCCTTCTCCAGGGGATGTTCCCAACCTAGGGATAGAACCCTGGTCTCCTGCATTGTAGGCAGATTCTTTACCATCTGAGCCACCAGGGAAACGCCCTGTGTTTTTCTCCCATTGGGTAATTGAATACACTTTATTCACTGTCTCTCCTGGATCACAAAACTTTTGACTCTTGCTAATTTCTTGACTCATTTACTAGATTTACTGTAACATCCCACTTACCTTGATTTCTGGGTTCACATACATGTTTGTGGGTTCTCCCCTGCCCACCCCCATGACCTCTGTCTTGTTCTCACTCTTTGTTTCAGAGTTATTTTAATCACATCTTCATGTAGATTATATAATGGGCCAACTGGAAAAAAATGTATAAACTGACTAACGGAAGAATTAACAACTATTTACTGAAAACTTACATATCTCTGCGTTTTGCCACCTAAGAGGTACATATTTCAGATCATACAACATGAAAAAACTGTTAAAGGCCCTTGGGCTAAGAATGCTGCAATGATAGAGTTGTTTTGTTGGTGTGAAGGAAATAAGTTGTTAACAGGAAGCTAGTGACCACAGAAAACAAGCAACAACTTCCCCTGGTAGTTTCTGATAAAATTTCTTAAAAGAAGTACCAATAGAGGATCAAATTACATCATCTGTAAATATATTAGGCTGTGGTCACAGGAAGTTTGTTTTAACAGACAATATATTTAAACTGGGCTAAAGGGGAGATCCAAATAGGGAGTAGAAAATGAGACTATTTCCAAATTTATGCTTGGGAGTATAATTTTGCCCTCCTAGACATAAAAAGAAAACTAGAGAGACTCTTTGGGAGAAACTATTTACATAATGTTTAATTCTAGGAAACACATTCTCACACCATATTATGGCTAACCTCTAGGACACAAGGAACAGCTAAAACAAACTGTGAATACAGTTCCAGTTAGCCAACAACATAATTACCTTTGTCTCTGGTATAAAATAATGCCAAAACTCAGGTCCTAAATATGATGAACTATTTCTCCAGTCCAGTAAACTTCTATACCACTATATAAATGCTTTTTAAACATTAATTATGAGAGTAATATTTTCATTAAATTTATAAAGTAATTGAATTTTATAGATTTCAAGTATTTCTACTTTTAAAATTTTAAATAAGATCTTTCTTATTGTAAAAGCTATATATATTCACTGTAGAAAATTTTGAAAAACATAATTAAAAATATTAATTTTATTTCTTAAATGTAACTATCACTGTATCATCAAATCAATTTGATGATATAAAAGTACTATTATACTACCCAATTAACTTATATATGAATATTTATCCCTCTAGTTATTTATATACAAATTAATTTGGTGATCTAGTCATCTAAATTTCCTGTTTACATTATATATGAAATAATATTTTCCAATATAATTAATGTTCTCTAAAATACAAGTATGATGATTATAAAATATCTATTCTATAGATATGTAATAATTTGTTTTACTTTTCCCCAAACATAGAACACTTAGGATATTTCCAGTTTTGTAGTATAAATACTATGATGATTACCATTTGGAAATTAAATATTCATATACATTTGATTTTTTCTCAGGATAATTTTAGAAGTTTAGTTTAATCAAAAGATACAAATATTTCAGCAATTTTGCTTAATTGTCAAGCTTCCTTCCAAAAGAAATTGTACTGATACAGTCTCCTAGGAGCTGTGGTTAGGGTTGCCTTTTTCCCATTTCTTCACACACTTAATGACAAGTTATCATTTTAAACACCTTATTTTGTAAAAAGAATATTGCATTGTTTAAATCTGTATTGTTTTGATTATTAGAGTTCTCTGGAATTGGCCAGCAAAATTAAAACACAGAATAATAAATAATGCTACTGATTTCAACCTGTTATTTAACACTGTGTCTCATAATGTTATATCATACCATTTTCACCTGCCATTGTATACCTACTAAAACCACATCTTAGTTATAATGCATCTATGGTCATACTCTGGATATGCAATTATAATAATGAAATAATATTTTCCAAAGCATCTTAATTTAAGATGCTTAAATTTAACTGAAATTACATATTTATGGTACATAGAAATACAAAAAAGTTTATATTTCTGGAAACATAGTTTTCCTAAGCATGGAAGATTTATTTTGAATGGACATACTATACCTAAAACTATAAATGTATATACTAGAAATAGTACAGTGTACATTAAAACATATAATACTATATATATAACTATAGAGTAGGTCTTGATATAACATAGTTAGTTCATAAAACACATTATGTCTGCCTGCTTACATTAATCATTACAAAAGAAAAGTGTGAAAGTGAGTCACTCAGTTGTGTCCAACTCTTTGTGACCCCATGGACTGTAGCCCACAAGGCTCCTCTGTCCATGGAATTCTCTAGGCAAGAATGCTGGAGTGGTTTGCCTTTTCCTTCTCCAGGGGATGGTCCCCAACCCAGGACTGAACCCGAGAGTTCAGTCTTCATTTCATGCAGACTCAACCAACTGAGCCACCAGGAGAGCCCAATTACAAAAGAATTTCACTGCTTTTGTCAGTGACTTGATTTATTACTAATAGTACACTCTGATACAACCAAGACCATGGATATTACACATAATTTCATAGAAAGCATCTAAATAGGCTGTACAATGACACTGGAAAGAAAAACAAAAGCATGATTTTGCCCAACCATTGTACTGCACTGTGCAGAGCAATTTCCCTCTGTATTGCACACCTGCTTTCTGGTCCATTAAGTCCTGCTGTCCTTACAAGGAACTGAGGTTGTAATGTCTTTGCCAAATGCATATTTTTAAGAGACCATGCATAACAATTACACATGAATCTACATGTTGCTAACCTCATTTTTATAGTGTTTAGTCTGACTAGAACAGGAAATGGTCATCTTAGAAGATAAATCCCTTAATTGCTTAAAGCTCCACAGTAGTCATTTCCTGATAAGTGTTGCAAGAATTCCCTGTATCTGTGAATTACTATTCTGTTCACTTATACATTCCTAGAAATAGGATCTGATATCATTTTTCATAAAGAAGTGGTATTTGGGAATAATAATGTGCATGTCAGATTTGATTTTATTTTCATGCACATCAAAATTTCACTGCTTTAAACCCCTGCAGTCACCTATCATTACAGTAATTCCAGTTGGCTATTTCTCCCCTTTCACCGATGTGCACAGACCACTTTTCTATGATATTTTCATGGTTTGCAGAACATATCAAGAGTTAGCTAAGAAATCATTTCAACAGTAAACTTCCATTGGGAATGTCAATGAGCTGATGGCATCTTGGACATGCTATCTGCATTTCTGAGCTTTATTTTATTTGCAAGATGAAAAATGTTTTTAAGTGAAAGAAGCATGTGATCTACCTAATGGAACAATAGATTTTTTTTTTTTTTTGGAACAATAGACTTTCATCAGGATATATATGTGTAAAAGACAAAGCAGCTGCTATGAGGAGATTATAAAATGGGGTTCTAGGGCTCTTTGACATATAATTTGAAACCCGGATTTGCACATTTCTTTTACCTTAAAATATTCAATGCAAAGTTTTAGAAAAAGTATCACTATCATAATTCCTTTACTATGAATATATATGTAATTTTCTTTTCACTATCTTGATTTACTGTCAGCTAAAATTAAAGGTTTAAGTTGTCTTGGTGGGTTAATAGAGGTCAGAATGGTCAACTAATTTCCCCCTATGCAAATATGATAATCATTTAAATTTGCAATTATTAAATGACAATATTTCTTAAAATAGCATACACAAAGCTATTTTCTCTCAATGTTGAGAAAATACTGAACAGGGATAAAATATACACTATAAGTCTATTCTTCAAATTCCTAGGAAAGAATGATATTAAAAGAAATTGAATAAATGATGATTCTAACTTCTGATTTAACTTGAAAGAAGACAACTTTTTAAATATTAGTATTTCAAATTTTTGTTTAATGATATTCATTTTAAAGAAATAACCAGAGATATCTCAGTAGATGCCACAATGACTAGATACTAATCTAAACATCATTTGTTTTAGTTTTGCTATACATTTTATTCTGTTCATTCCTTTCTTGTGTTTTCTAACAATACGTTCCTTCCATATTTTATGAACTTAAGATTGTTATTACTAACAGGCAAGGAGAAAAGAAAGCAAGCTCTTCCCAAGGACACAGTCAAGGTACCAAAGGGAAAAATCAACGAGAGAAAGCAACACAATCTGTTCTGTTCCTGCAAAAATATAAAAACATGTTCTCTCTCTGTAAAGGAGACATTAAAACATAGCCCCTAGAAAATCTAAATAGCAAATCCAGCTTCAATATTTAGTTACATTACTTTGTTTATTCTTTGTGAGTTCAGTCTAGTATTGAATTAATTAAATCTACCAAGTCCTTCACATCTCTGTTACAATCAACACATGTAAAATATAATTGGCGAGAAGTTTTCAGTGAATAGAAAAGGAATTACCTGCACTGCTTAACAAAAGTGAAATGAGTAACATTGATGACTAATATCTAAAGCCTGTATCACATAATCATAGTGAGATTTTAAATCACATAATTACTTGGTTAGCACACTGACTCACAGAATTTCCAAACTGTATCAAAATGCTTTGTGATTTAACTTTGGGGAAATATCTCAGGTATATATTGGGGTATGCGTCTATGTACAGAATCAGGTTTTCTGAAAATTGCTTGATGATACATTTCTGCATGTGTGCTAAGTCACTGCAGACGTGTCTGACTCTTTGCAACACTATGGACTCGCTCCAGGCTTCTCTGTCCATCAGATTCTCCAGGCAAGAATACTGGAGTGGGTAGTGCCTTCCTCCAGGGCATCATCCTGACCTAAGGACCAAACCTGTGTCTCTTATGTCTCCTGCACTGACAAGTGAGTTCTTTACGACTAGAACCACCTAAGAAGTCCAATACATGTCTAAATGACATCAAACTACTTGAAAATTGAAGACTCTTAATCATTTAATTTATTGATCCAGTTGACATTAAATACTAATTTCTTGCTTTAATTGAATCTATCAAATATACAGTTTTTTCAAACCAATCATTTCCAACCATAATTTTGTAATGGTCATTAAGTGAAAGTGTTAGTTGCTCAGTCGTGCCCGACTCTTTGTGACTCCATGGACTGCAGCCACCAGGCTCCTCTGTCCCTGGGATTCTCCAGGCAAGGATACTGGAGTGGGTAGCCATTTGCTTCTCCAAGGGATCTTCCCAACCCAGCAATCGAACCCAGGTCTTCTGCACTGCAGGCAGATTCTTTTCTGACTGAGCTACCAATGGTCATAAATACCCATCTAAAATGATCAGAGAATTGTTCCACTGTATAGTATTCAAAATATAACATATGCTACTTTTGCAGGGAATAGAAGGCTAAAATGATCCAAACATTTGCTGGGAGGTAGAAGGGAAGTTGCTAATAGGCACAAATGACTACCAAAAAAAAAAAAAAGACTGAATATTTATCTTATTTAATCTTCTTGACAGTCCTTTGAAATACTATTGTTAAACTGTGCATTTTCTTAGATGCAGTGCTTAAGATTCAGAGAAGTTAAATAATTTACACACTATTCCACACCTCTGATTTGGAGTCAGATAATTTTGACTTGCATATCTGCACCGCTGGTGAGCATATGGGCAACATCATGTGGTGAAGAAATGAAAATGGATCTTAGTCTGAGTTACAAAGAAACCTTTGATAACTGCAGTAACAATTCTGATATCCATGTAGTTTCTACTTTATGTCAATTGTAGTAGTAGTGGTGGTGGTAGTATTAGTGGCTCAGTGGTGTCTGACTCTTTGCAACCCTATGGTCTGTAGCTCGCCAGGCTTCTCTGTCCATGGAATTCTCCAGACAAGAATACTCGAGTCGGTGGCCATTCCCTTCTCCAGGGGATTTTTCTGACCCAGAGATCAAGCCTGGGTCTTCTGCATTGCAAGCAGAATTTTTTACCATCTGAACCACCAGGGAAGCCCTATGTCAACTATATTAACTGAAAAAACTAAGCAAGTATCTGCTCATCACTTAACCAATAGGCATTCACATTCTCCTTTCCCTCAGAGGAAGACGCAAGTTCTCTGGTCCAGGAAGCAGTGTAAGGATGAAGGAAATGAGTCAGCAGGCCTGGACACCAGTCCTGGCCCCAAGCTTGCTACTTGTTTTAAGCTGGCTTACTTTTGAAATCCCTTAGTGACAATTCCCTCATTTAAAAGTGAGAGTAATAATCAGAGAGAATGCATGTGGGAATTAGAAGAAATAGATGGATCATGTTTCTGGTTAAGAATAAATTCAGTTTTGCATCTCTAAACAAAGGTGCAAAATTTAAACTCACATGGAAGAGATACCTATATAGTTTCATCTAGTTTTACATAGTAATTTATAATATGATTATAAAAGAACAAAACAGCACTGAGCAAAACAATGAAAGTATCTTCCAGTGTGATATCTATGGTTTATGGTTGTACAATTTATCAATAAAAGGATCACTATTAATTTAGGAGATATTATTAAAAGCACAATAGAAACCTCCAGGAAATGTTGGATTTTTGTTTTGATTCACAGGGGAGCCCAGATTCCTTATCATTCACAATATGGGCAACCTGTTTAGAGTTAAAATTGTCTTACGATGAATGTGGTGAGTATGATTTGCCAAGATAATTCTACATGAATCTGCAATAGTAGGACCATGGGAAAACTAGTTTCTGATCATCAGGAGCCCATGATGCACATGGTCAACTACAATGTTAACCAATTTTGCTTTAAGTACTGTAATAACAATGTATTTTTTATTGTTACATTAATTTCATGGATTTAATAGTAAAAATTTCTCAGAAGTGAGTGCATTTCCACCTTTTATAATTAAAATTTGAAATAATTGTATTCAAATGTAATATCAAAATAAACGAATCAAAGATTATAATATGGAAAAGGCTAAACTATGGACACAATAAAAAGATCATTGGTTGTCAAGGGCTGAAAGAAGGAGGGTGAACAGGTGAAGCATAGAAGACTTTTTAAGGCAGTAAAACTATTCTGTATGGTGCTGTGATAGTACAACACCAAGAATGAACCCTAATGTACACTGTAGACTTCAGGTGATAATGATGTATCAGTGTAGGTTTGCTTATTATCGTAAATGCTACCACCCTGGTGTATGATGTTGAAGGTAGGGGAAGCTATACATGTGTAGGGGCAGTGGGTTTACGGGAACACTATGCTTTGCTCAATTTAACATTGAACCTAAAACTGCTCTTCTAAAAAAAGTTATTTAAAAGAAAAAAATTAAGATAATCAGAGAAATGTTATAATCTAACTTAATGTAGGAATCCCAGCTCTGTGTATTAGGTGTATTTGCATTAAATAATTTGCATTTATATTTCATGTGTATAAAATTTTAAAATATAAATGGTCAATGAAAATCCAAACATACTCATTCATTAGTCATCTTGGAAATAAAAGTTAATTTACAATGAAATGTATCTAGAGATTAAAATAAAAGATACTGCTAAGTCACCTCAGTCGTGTCCGACTCTGTGCGACCCCATAGATGGCAGCCCAGCAGGCTCTGCCGTCCCTGGGATTCTCCAGGCAAGAACACTGGAGTGGGTTGCCATTTCCTTCTCCAATGCATGAGAGTGAAAAGTGAAAGTGAAGTCACTTAGTCGTGTCCGACTCTTCGCGACCCCATGGACTGCACCCCACCAGGCTCCTCCATCCATGGGATTTTCCAGGCAAGAGTACTGGAGTGGGGTGCCATTGCCTTCTCCGAAATAAAAGATAAATAGTGTAATAAACTTGGGATGGATGTGAATAAACTGTTTATGAGAGCATTAACTACTCTGGAAAATCATTTGGCAGAAGCTACTAAGGTTATACATATAGATGTCCCTTGGCCCCCAAAAAACATAATTGGATTGTGGCCACAGTAGCATTATTTTAGTAGTCAAAATACTGAAACAACCCAAATGTTCACCAAGTGTTCACTTACACAGTAGAAACTATACAGCAACACAGTAAACAAATTTCAGTGACATACAAGAGTATGAATGAGTATCACATATATAACTTTAAGAAAAATAGTCCAGACTTTATTATCCCATATCTATTATGCACAAAGACTACATATATATATATTGTCTAAAGTTTGGCTAGATATTTCTCTTGGTAGGGGCAGTGAGTGCAAGGAGAATGAGGGGAGCCTTGGGAGGTAGGCAATGTTCTGTTTCTTGATCTACATGCTGCTTTATGAGGTGTAAAATATGTGAAAATTTCTCAAGTTGAATATTAATGACACCCTTTTCCCCACATTAGTTGCACAAGATAAAAGAGCAGGAGCACAGAAGTTGAGGTGAAGCCCATTTCAAACTAAAAATTGTGACATTTTTGCAACAATTCTTGCATTCCCACAGCTTAGAGTATTAAATATTGTGAAATAACGGTTGTTATATAACACATTACCTTTGAGTGAATGCCAAAGCTGTCAATTTATCTAAAAATTATAAGAAGCTAATGATGGTCATTATGGAGACTTTCTTTTGCAGAGATACCAAAACATGTAAGCACAAGATGTTTCTCTGAATATTCTTGTTCTCCACCAAATATTTTCACACACATACAAATACACTTAAAGTGTTTCAAGAATTGTTAAGAGGAGTTAAAAGGGGGAAAGATAGCTCTTGAGAAAATTTGACTCCTCAGAAAAAGGACTATACATCAATAGACATGAGTGCCATATGATTAAGTGGTGTCTCTGTGCTAAGATTAACAGTTTTAACTAGTCTTTTTGGAGCTATGTCAATTTTCTATGGTCATTGGTTAATGATTCAATGTTATTAATTTTATACTTAATATAAATGCCTCTAAAACTATTGGTAGGTATCTTTGGTTGTCCAGAAAAGAGAGGAAGATTTATGAAAACATAGTATATTAGGAAAAATCAGTCAGAGAATGGGTAAGTGGAATCAGGAAGAAATGGAGCCAGATAAGTCTAAGATTCCACAAGCAAAATCCCACGGTGCATAGCTCTGGGTATATTGTACGGAACCCCTCAGAGTAGCCTGGATCAAAGCCAGAGACTTGAAGTATTTAAGCTCTCAGGTCTAAAATCTTTGGCTAAAGCCTAGCTTCAAAGGAATATAACATTTTAAGCCTTTTGGGCTCCCTGTGTGCATACACAAAGTCATGGCAGCCTGAGGCAGATTGCTGACCAAGATTCACAGGTTCTGGGTCAGGTGTGCTTAGTAAAGTTATCTGGAGGATTCAGGCAGAGCACCAATGGCATCTTTTGCAGTAGATTCACTTTCATTTAACATAAAAGACAAAATAGAATGTTCTCTTATTAAAATGTTCCTTTGCAAAGCTTTTTTTTCCATGATTACAGATTGTAAATTGAGTTTGGATTTAGAAAAATCAAAATAAAATCAAGAAAGTAAAGGTTTAAAATTTTTGAAAGATTTGAGTCAGAAGTAAAGATTAGAATAAGTTCTTATAGTCTTAAAAGAAGTAAAAAAATTACCTGTAGGTTAGAAAAGAAAGAAAAAAAGCTAAAGAATGGTACAGCTAATCAAAAGAGAAAGTAAAAATACACTGAGAAAAATGAAAATAGAAGTACAATACATCAAAACTTATGGGATGCAGTGAAATCACTTCATAGTGATAAATATCTACATGAAGAAACAAGACAAACCTCAAATAATCTAACTTTATAACTCTGGAGCTAGAAAAAGTAAAACAAATGAAGCTCAAAGTTAGCAGAAGGAAGGAAATAAAGATCAGAGTGGAAATAAATGACATAGAAATGAAAAATACAATAAAAAGATCAATGAAGTTAAGACAAGTTTTCTGAAAGAATAAGCAAAATTGACAAACCTTTAGACTCACAAAGTAAAAAAGAGAGAGGACTCAAATAAAATCAGAAATGAAAGAGGAGACATTACAACAGAAACACAAAGGGTAATAAGAGACTGCTACAAACAATTATACACCAACAAACTGGACAACCTAGGAGACAAGGACAAATGCCTAGAAACATAAAATTTCCCAAGACTAAATCAGAAAGAAAAACCTGAACCGACTGATTACCAGTAACAAAATTAAATCAGTAATCAAAAAAAGTTGGTCCCCAAACAAAAGCTGAGGACCAACTGGCTTCCCTGATGAATACTACCAAATATTCAAAAAATAATACCAATTCCTCTCAAGCTCTTCTGGAAACAGAAAAAGAGGGAACATTTCCATATTCATTTTATGAAACTAGTGCCAGGTAAGTAAGAACATCACAAGAAAATAAAACCACATACCAATATCCTTCATGAATGTAGATGCAAAAATCCTCAGCAAAATATTAACAAACCAAATTAAACAACACATTAAAAGGATCATACAACATAATCAAGTAAGACTTATCCCGCAAATGAAAGGCTATTTCAACATCTGCAAATCAATACTATATATCACCTTAAAGTTCAGTTCAGTTCAGTCGCTCAGCGTGTCTGATTCTTAGCAACCCCATGAATCGCAGCATGAAAACTATATAATCAACTCAGTAGATGCAGAGAAAGCATTTGACAAAAATTTGTCTTCCATTTGTGATTAAAAACTCATCAAAAAATTGTGTATAGAGGGAACATACTTCAACACAATAAACACTGTATATGACAAACCTGCAGCTAATATCATACTCAATGATGAAAAGCTGAAAGAATTTCCTCTAAGACCAGAAGTAAGACAGCAATATCTACTCAACCACCTTCATTCAACGTAGTATTGGAAGTCCTAGCCAGAGCAATTAGGCAACAAAAATAAATAAAAAAGCATCCAAAACAAAAAGGAAGAAGTGAAACTGTCACTATTTGCAGGTGTGTGTGTGTGTGCTCAGTCATGTCTGAATCTTGGTGACCCTGCAGACTGTAGGCCTCCAGGCTCCTCCTCCCAAGGATCAAATGCAAGTCTCCTATGCCTCACGCATTTTGGGTCTCTTGCATTTGCAAGGGGATTCTTACCACAGCACCACCTGGAAAGCCCTATTTGCAGATGACAGCATATTATAGATAGAAAACCCTAAAGACTCCATCAAAAGAACTGTTATCGTCCTAGGTGGCACAGTGATAATGAATCCGCCTGCCAAGGCAGGGGGCACAAGTAATATGGATTCAACCCCTGGGTCAGGAAGATCCCCTTGAGTACGAAATGGCAACGTGCTTCAGTATTCTTGCCTGGAAAATCACCTCATCAGAGGAGCCTGACTGGCTACAGTCCATGGGGTCGCACAGAGTAGGACCTGACTAACTGACTGAGCACACAGAGAGGCATTTACAGATGTTGGCTCATTCAGTCCAGTCCGGTCCACTATACATGAATTCAGTTCAGCTCAGTTGCTAAGCGTGTCTGACTCTTAGCGACCCCATGAATCGCAGCATGCCAGGCCTCCCTAACCATCACCAACTTCCAGAGTCCACCCAAATCCATGTCCATCGTGTCGGTGATGCCATCCAGCAATCTCATCCTCTGTCATCCCCTTCTCCTCCTGCCCCCAATCGTTTCCAGCATCAGGGTCTTTTCCAATGAGTCAACTCTTCGCATGAAGTGGCCAAAGTATTGGAGTTTCAGCTTCAACATCAGTCCTTCCAATGAACACCCAGGACTGATCTCCTTTAGGATGGACTGGTTGGATCTTCTTGAAGTCCAAGGAACTCTCAAGAGTCTTCTCCAACACCACAGTTCAAAAGCATCAATTCTTGGGCGCTCAGCTTTCTTCACCGTCCAACTCTCACACCCATACATGACCACTGGAAAAACCATAGCCTTGACTAGACAGATCTTTGTTGGCAAAAAATGCCTCTGCTTTTAAATATGCTATCTAGGTTGGTGATAACTTTCCTTCCAAGGAGTAAGCGTCTTTTAATTTCATGGCTGCAGTCACCATCTGCAGTGATTTTGGAGCCCAAAAAAATAAAGTCTCACACTGTTTCCCCATCTATTTCCCATAAGGTGATGGGACCAGATGCTATGATCTTAGTTTTCTGAATGTTGAGCTTTAAGCCAACTTTTTCACTCTCCTCTTTCACTTTCATCAAGGGGCTCTTCAGTTCTTCTTCACTTTCTGCCATAAGGGTGGTGTCATCTGCATATCTGAGGTTATTGATATGTCTCCCAGCAATCTTGATTCCAGCTTGTATTTCTTCCAGCCCAGCGTTTCTCATGATGTAGACCACATATAAGTTAAATAAGTAGGGTGACAATATACAGCCTTGATGTACTCCTTTTCCTATTTGGAACCAGTCTGTTGTTCCATGTCCAGTTCTAACTGTTGCTTCCTGACCTGCACACAGGTTTCTCAAGAGACAGGTCAGATGGTCTGGTATTCCCATCTCTTTGAGAATTTTCCACAGTTTATTGTGATCCACACAGTCAAAGGCTTTGGCATAGTCAATAAAGCAGAAATAGATGTTTTTCTGGAACTCTCTTGCTTTTTCGATGATCCAGCAGATGTTGGCAATTTGATCTCTGGTTCCTCTGCCTTTTCTAAAACCAGCTTGAACATCTGGAAGTTCACGGTTCACATATTGCTGAAGCCTGGCTTGGAGAATTTTGAGCATTACTTTACTAGCATGTGAGATGAGTGCAATTGTGTGGTAATTCAAGCATTCTTTGGCATTGCCTTTCTTTGGGACTGGAAGGAAAACTGACCTTTTGCAGTCCTGTGGCCACTGCTGAGTTTTCCAAATTTGCTGGCATATTGAGTGCAACACTTTCACAGCATCATCTTTCAGGATTTGAAAGAGCTCAACTGGAATACCATCACCTCCACTAACATTGTTCGTATTGATGATTTCTAAGGCCCACTTGACTTCACATTCCAGGATGTGAATTCATACATGAATTGCAGGATACTAAATCAATGTACAAAATTCAGTTTCATCTATATATACTAACAGTAAACTATTTGGAAGAAAAATTAAAGAAACAATCCCATTTTCAAATACATAAAAAAGAATAAATTTAACCAAGGAAGTGAGAGTCCTACAATGAAAACCACAAGACACTGATGAAAGAAATTAAATATGGCAAAAATAAATAGAAAGATATTCTATACATATGGATTGTAAGAATTAATATTGTTAAAATGTTCATACTACTCAAAGCAATCTACAGATTCAGTGCAATCCCTGTCAAAATACCAATAGCATTTTTAAGAGACATAGAACAAATAATACTAAAATTTGTATGGAACCACATACAAGACTGTTTAACCAAAGCAATTTTGAGAAAGAAGAAAGCCAGAGACCTCATGCTTCTTGATTTTAAACTATATTATAGAGCTAGGGTAATTAAAGGAGTGTGTTGGCATAAAAAGACACATAGATAAATGAAACAGAAAAGGCCCAGAAATAAACCCACATGGTGTTGCAAAAATTGTACAGATATATGCATAAGAATGAAACTAGACCACTATTTTGTAATGTACACAAAAATTATTGCAAAATAGATTGAAGCCTTGAAGACCTGAAACCATAAAATTCCTAGCAGAAAATAAAGGCAGTAAGCATTTTTACACTGGTCTTAGGGATGGTTTTTTGCATCTAACTCCAAAAGCAAAGGCAACAAAAGCAAAAATAAACAAGTGGGACTATATGAACTAAAAAGCTTCTGCATAGCAAAGGACACTATCAACAAAATGAAAAGACAAATCCACAAAATGAGAGAAAATATTTGCTAGTAATAGGCCTCATAAGAGGTTAATATCCAAAATATATTTAAAAATTCATACAACTCCAAAAACAAATAATAAAAAATAGATTGGAATAGATGTTTTCCAAAGAAAACATATAAATGGCTAACAGACACATGCAAAGGTGCTCAACATCACTAATCAGGGAAATGCAAACCAAAACCACAATGAGATATCAATTCACACCTGTCAGAATGGCTATTATCAAAAAGATATCAAAAAACAAGTGCTGGAGAGGTTGTGGAAAAAGGGAACATTTGCACACTATTGGTAGTAATAAATTAGTGCAGTCACTATGGAAAATAGTATGGAGGTTTCACAAAAAAACTAAAAATAGAACAACTATATACTCCAGAAATTCCAACTCTGGGTATTCATTTGAAGAAAATGAAAACACAAATTTGCAAAGATATAGCCATTCCCATGTTCACTGCAGCATTTCACTGCAATACCCAAGACATGCAAACAACTTAAGTATTCTTTAGAGAGGAATGGGCAAATAATATGTGGTTTATACATACAATGAAGTATTATTCGGCCATAAAAAGAAGGGAATCCTGCCGTTTGCAACAACACAGATAGACATGAAGGGCATATGGTAAGTGAAAAATGCCAAACAGAAAGATGAAAGGCATATGATCTCACTTTTCTGAAGAATTTTAAAAGCAAAACCCTTGAGCTTATTATAAATAGAACAGATTGGTAGTTGCCTGAAGTAGAGGTTAGAGTGTGAGCTGAATGGGTGAAAGGGGTCAAAAATAACAAACTTCTATCTATAATAAATGCCTCATGAGGATATATATACAACATGGTAACTACAGTTAATACTGCTCTATGTCATATTAGAAAACTAAGAAAGTGAATCTTAAAACTTCTCATTACAAGGAAAAATGTAAGTATGTATGGTGATGAATGTTAACTGAACAAAATGTAATCATTTTGGAACACATAAGAATATCAAATCATGTGGTCATATGAAAATAACATGTCAATTATACCTCCACAGAAATTTTTTTGAAGGGTGGTACAATCACTTACCTTGAACCTCTCAGAAAAAAAAGGAGCTTTGCACAAGGGAATAAGAGCAATAACTTTAAAGTAGTTGTGAAGATCCAGGAGAACACCAATGTCATCTTCCAGACCTTTGATCAGTCTCCATCTGTGTGATCTACAGGATAAGGAGAGGATAAGGAGAGCATCTGAGAAGTATAATCCTTCAGTGAAGGGGTGTGTGTGTGTATCTTCAATAAGTGTGTGTATATATATATATATATATATATATATATATATATATAATGCTTCACTTCCCTTCAGAGAGTATGTGAACATGATACTATGCAAAGAGAATTCCTGAGGAACCATGAAGACGTTACTGAGGGAGGAGGGCTAGATAAAATTGAGCCTTGAGGAGAAGACAGAGTCAATGAACAAGAATCTGAGAGAGGCTGGGTGACAAAAGGCTTACATTCGGGATGAAGAGCATGACGGGAATTCATTGTCCCCGGGGTTTTAACTAAATCTTTATGTAGTAGAATCATTTGTATGTAAGAGTAGTGGTAACCAGGCCATAAGAGGTAGGTTGGGGTTGAGGAATGAAGAGGAGGCATGGAAAAAAGGAATCATATCATAATATCACTCTCTTGTTCAGACCATAGCACAGAAAATCAAGGTTGACAGGGCACTTGATTATTATAATAGTTTCCATAAATTAAAATAGCTTTAACATGTTTTTGAGTTTACATAACTAATCTCACTTACAATGATATGTTTTGTCAAATGTGGAGAGGTTACAATATTTTGTATGGCCTGAGAATAGGGGAATTGCAGGGCTCTGAATTCTGAAACTGAGAAGGACCTAAGAGCAGCAGGGTAAGAGGTCACACATGGCCATACATTATGGCTTGGATAAAAAGTGGCTGTGATGGTGACTGCAGCCATGAAATTAAAAGACACTTGCTCTTTGGAAGAAAACCTCTGAAAAACCTAGACAGTGTATTAAAAAGCAGAGACATTGTTTTGCTGACAAAGGTCCATATAGTCAAAGCTATGGTTTTTCCAGTAGTCAAGTATGGATGTGAGAGTTGGACCATAAAGAAGGCTGAGCGCCAAAGAACTGATGCTTTCGATCTGTGGTGTTGAAGAAGACTCTTGAGAGTCCCTTGGCTGCAAGGAGATCAAACCAGTCAATCCTAAAGGAAATTAACTCTGAATATTCACTGGAAGGACTGATGCTGAAGCTTCAATACTTTGACCACCTGATGCGAAGAGCCAACTCATTAGAAAAGACCCTGATGCTGGGAAAGATTGAGGGCAGGAGGAGAAAGGGAGGACAGAGGATAAGATGGTTGGATGGCATCACCGACTCAATAGACATGAGTTCAAGCAAGCTCTGGGAGTTGGTGATGGACAGGGAAGCCTGGCGTGCTGCAGTCATGGGTCACAAAGAGTTGCACGTAACTGAGCAACTGAACAGCAACAAATGACATGAAATAGAATTTTGGTGAAAGCTGGTTAATGTTAATGGTGAAGGCTGGAATTTGAAAATTGTTTGGAAAAGACATCCCTTTCTTTTTGATGGGGGCCTGAAGTGCTCTTACCTGTAAGGCAGAATAGTTAAGGTATGTTTTATCAGTTTAAAAATAAATGAACAAAATTAAACTAAAAACAATAATAACAGCACAAAATTGGGTAGTGAAATCAGTCAAAATGAGTCAAAAAAGATCTTAGAATGCATAGCCTGAAGTTTACCCTAGTTTATTTACTAAGTAGCAATTACAAAAGGCATGTTCGGCTTATTTATAACAATTGATTTTTATTAAAGTATATTTTTTCTCAAATTTGAGTGTTTTTTATCATTCAGTAATATAAAAAAAAAAGTTTACTAAGGCTAACCATGTGCCAGGACCAAATTTGGTAATAGACCCACAAAGATAAAATGCTTACAGTCCCTTCATTCCCATCCCATACAGTGCAACCAGACTACCTCCAGTGACATATGGAAAAATCACTTAATTGGATAAATGGGTGAAAAAGGATCCAAGGATAATTAAAGTATTAAAAAGGCCAAAATGTTTAATTTTGACATTAGTATTTTCAACTAGATGTATATATTATATATAGACTTAAAAAATTCATAATACAAAAGCTAAAAAGTTGTCATATTCCATTCCAGTAAAATTGCTAATAATTTTATACTAAACTCACATCAAAGATATTTCCTCTTCATGTCAATGCTAACATAAATCTTCTCTTTATCTCTAGACAGTGCTCACACTTTACTGTGTAACCATGTTTTATTCCCCTATTTTTTATTTCTATGGCTTCCTCACAGTCATGAATCAATAAAAATCACTGCATAAAAAGTCCCAATTTCCTGACAGATGTGATTTTTATACTGGATAGAGAAGAGATAAACAGTATATTCCAGGGGAATAATTGCCAAAGTCAATTTAAAGGGGATGGGAGCATTGGTCTCCGCTCTATCTGTTATTATCACATTCACAATATGGTAGCTAACAAAATGTACACTGATGTCAAACAAGCAAATCATTCCCAGGGCTCCATTCGTTTTTATTTGCAACTGCTGTCATTGCATCCTAAATGAAATTGGCCCTGCTTATATAAGAGAATTACAGTAATTTTCAAAGATGAATTCTCACTTTGTGAAAATCGTCATAAAATGAAGATTATTTTAGGAGTGAAGGGACAAGTGTATGTATGAGTGCACATTTACCCCAGTCATGTCTGACTCCTTGCAACTCTATGGATTGTAGCCCATAGGCTTCTCTGTCCTTGGATTCTCCAAGCAAGAGTACTGGAGTGGGATGCTGTGCCATCCTCTAGGGCATTTTCCCAACCTAGGGATGGAACCTATGTCTCATGTCTCCTTCATTGCCAGGTGGTTTCTTCACCACCAGTGCCACCTGGGAAGCCCTATGGGACGCATATCTCACTCTATATTTGCAGATTTTTTTAACTAAGTTTGAAAAACCCAAAGTATATACTAATAACAACATCAAATTTTAGAGAGAACTCAAAGAACAGAAAATCCCTGCTTAAACCCACAAGACTTTGTTTAGTAAATGTGCTTCGTAGCTACTGTTACTATACCTCATTTTACATTTTTAGCTCTTTAAAAGACAGTTGATGATTAAAGTAATTAATGAACTTATGTATAATAAATGAGCATTTCAGTATTAAATTTTAAAATGTCACACCTCTACATTTTGAGACTATTTCCCAAAGGTTACACTGGGAAAAAAATGATAATATTTTCCATTCATAGTACCACCAGTACTTGTGAGATGAACTTATTTACCAGAAGACTGAATTTTCTGATTGAGAAATTTGTATTGATAAGTAACTGTTAGGAACATTCATTTTTCTTAAATCTGGTGTCAGCTATAATCTGCAAAAGCAAATTACACTTAAATTATGATGTTCAACAAAGTGAATTAAACAAATAAAAGGCAGCTCCGAAGGAATAAAGCACAATTTTCTATTTTATTGAATATCTGTTCAAAATCTATTAACTGATTTATGACTAGAGCTGTCTCTGACTGATATCAAAACTAGCTTTCAATCTAGTCATTTTTAAAAAGTCAAACCAGTATAACTACTGGAAAAAAAATAGGCTCCCTTTTCTTTATTAAAAACTGCCTTTTTTGAGGCAGATAGGATTCATGGTGTGATATTCCCAGTTTCATGATGGCAAGAAAACTTTAATTCAGTTTTTCATTTTTGAGGTGTTTCTACTGGTGATCCATGCCTTATAGAGATTCATACCACATGGCTATTTGATATTCATATTCACACATTTGTGAAATTATTATTACATAGGAGACTGAATGGATTCAGAGTTCTTATTTCAAACTCAACATGCTGCAGGATCTCTCAGAGCATGCATACATTTTAGTTTCCAAGCTGGATTTCTACATAGAGAAACTGAAGTATGATTAAAAAATAGACTTTATCACTATATAACATAGCCATTATGAGCTCAAGTATAATTAGATCATAAGCATGGATTTTTTTCAAAATTCTCACATTTTCACATTGGCTTTGAACAACAGTATATTCAAAACTGAATTGGTTGCTTCATATATACCTTTATATAAATATTTCTAAATGTTTTAACTGGATCCCTACTAAAGAATTAATAGAATTGGAACTAGATTGATGTAGAAACAGCATTTTATTAAGATCACTCTTCCTTTTATAACAGAACTCTGTCAAGACATGCTGCTCTTGTGTGTACAAATACTTCACGTTCTATAAAGACTACAAAGCAACTGCTAGGTCAGAATTGTGAGTATATTCAGCCACAGCTGTCAAGGTTTTCTGCAAAGTACAACTGGCAGCCACCTATACAACTTGCTCCATGAATGTGGGTATAGCTACTGTTTCAATAACAAGCTCTGTGATGTGAGTGAATGCAGTACACATATCAGTTTCCATTATTGATGAAGTGGCACTTGATCCTCAATTTAAAAAAATGACATCAAAATATAATTTACAAATATACAAAAAAGCATTCACATATATATATAATAAAGAAAAGTACACACAGACATCGGGATGAGAACATGGCAGTTATTCTGTATCTTATTTTATTTTCGGAATATTCCTATGAGATATCCTATATTGTTACAATAATAATTATTTATTGATGTAGCTATTTTATGGTAGCTAACTTTCAAAGAGTTAAAATAATTTTGAGATATATTTCACATTGAAATATAGAATCCTTTCTACAAAACTGATTTTCCAATTAAAGAGATCTTCCTGAATTTTACAAATTTTTTGTGACATTATAAAGCAGAAACTAATTATTTAATGGTTTCAAAAGGTTTCTTTTGGTAGATTTAGATACTGGGTGATGAGGAAGAGACAAGGAAATGTGAGTTAGGTAAAAGAGATACCTTTCTGATTATTCAACTTGACTAAAACATACACAGTCGTCTAGGATACTTGGAGTGTCTGGCACATGATTTGCATGCCCTGAATGGGGATAGAAAAATAAGCAATACAGTTGGGTTAATCAGCATCATTTCAAGTGTTTTCTAGGTTCTAATGAGGCTGCATGAAATTGTCCATGCGAGATGTTTGTCATCTGATCACATATCCATCAACATGGTAACAGTTTGAGAGGAATGCAGTATTAGCGCTTGAATATAAACTTCAGTTGGTCACTGGTAAAATGAAAAGCTGAGGCTTTTAGGAGGCACAGATACAAAGCTAGAAGAATATCTATAGGATAAAATTACCAAGCCTAGATTTAAGAAAGGAATAAAGAATCTGGCAGAAAGCTGACCCTAAGGATCACAGAGATAGCATTCTTTAAGTAACTAGGATCAAGTAGATTTTAAGAGTTGAAGACACAAGGTTACAGAAAGTGATGTTGATGCCAGGGATATACGGTACTGAAAAAATCCTTGATTTCAACCAGGGAATTGCCATACACTTCCTGTTTAGGGCAAGATAAAATATTTCAAGTATGATAAGAGTTACCAGACGAGACAAAGTATATAAAACAAGAGGATCAACAGACAATGACTGAACTCTCATGTAGAGAGACATGTTCATTTTTTTTTTTTTTACACAACTAATCTATGTATATTTACATAAAACAAGAAATAATATTTGGCACATTTATATATGGCAACCCACTCCAGTATTCTTGCCTGGAGAATCCCATGGACCAGGGAGCCTAGAGGGCTACGGTCTATGTGGTCACAGAGTCAGACATGACTGAAGCAACTTAGCACAGGTGCTCACACCCTAATATTGGGCTCTCTGGTGGCTCAGATGGTAAAGAATCCACCTGCAGTGCAGGAGACCCAGGTTTGATCCCTGGGTTACGAAGATCCCCTGGAGAAGGAAATGACAACCTACTTCAGTATTCTTGCCTGGGAAATCCCATGGACAGCAGAGACTGACAAGCTTCAGTCCATAGGGTCACAAAGAGTGGGACACAACTGAACAACATGATCAGATTAACAAAATATGCTTACTGAGAAATTGGTATATGCACTTAGTAGGAATATAATATACTGTGGATATTGGTGATTATCTGGAAAATGTAATAAACCTATGATCATAAAAAGTACTATTACCAATTATTTAAATTAAAAAAATCATTGTATGATTATAATTTTCCTTCAAAGTAAATCAGTTGCAAATTTGCAAATGAATGAACTATTACTTTTTAAAAAATTTTCTATAGTGAGGAAATAAAATACCAATATTAATATACTTTAAAATAATATTTTCATCATAAATTATTTCAAATACATGATGATTTATACAATTCTATGTCACTTTATGATATGAGTATGCAAGAGATGTAAGAGGCACGGGTTTGATCCCTGGGTCACGAAGATCTCCTAGAGGAAGGCATGGCAGTCCCCTCCAAATTCTTGCCTAGAGAACCCCATGGACAGAAGAGCTTGCCAGGCTGCAGTCCACTGGGTAGCAGAGAGTCAGACATGACTGAAGTGACTGAGCACACACGCATCATGTATATAACATACATGATTATGTTAAAAATATAATATATCCTCACCCCAAATCAGAGCTTATATTTTAAGTTGTGGAGAAAAGAGTAAAATATATGAAACAGTTGGAGAGCCATCAACAGCTGAACCGTAAGAAACTAATAGGTCATTCTGAGGAGGAAATTTCTAACTGCTGCAATAGGTCATGAAGAGTATCAAGGCTAGCAAGACTTACCTGGTTATGAAGAGAAGTAAAACTGTAAAGAGCAGAAAGCAAGGGAGAGAGATTCCAGGAGATGAAGAAAGCATGAGCATAGACAGAAAGGCAGAAATGAGCGGGCACAATGCCAGGAGAGAAATGAGTTTAACCTAAGTTAAATTTTAATGTGAGAGAAGGGTAGCCAGAAATTCTCAATCTGTTCACACTAGGGAAAGCAAAACAGAGATGAACTTCATACGGTAGGAAACTCAGGTATTGTCAGAATTTAAACATAAATGTGAGAAGTTATTTTAATAATTTTAAAACATCAGTCAGTTCAGTTCAGTTTAGCACTCAGTCATGTCTGACTCTTTGCAATCCCATGGACTGCAACAGGCCAGGCCTCCCTGTCCATCACCAACTCTCGGAGCTTACTAAAAGTCATGTCTAAAGAGTGATGCCATCCAAACATCTTATCCTCTGTTGTCCCACCTTCATTCTTTCCCAGCATCAGTGTCTTTTCAAATGAATAAGTTCTTCACATCAGGTGGAAAAGTATTGGAGTTTCAGCTTCAGCATCAGTTCTTCCAATGAAAATTCAGGACTGATTTCCTTTAGGATGGACTGGTTGGATGTCCTGGCAGTCCGAGGGACTCTCAAGAGTCTTCTCCAACACCACAGTTCAAAAGCATCAATTCTTCACCACTAAGCTTTCTTTATAGTCCAACTCTCACATGCATACATGACTATTGAAAAAACCATAGCTTTGACTAGATGGACCTTTGTTGGCAATAATGTCCCTGCTTTTTAATATGCTATCTAGGATGGTCATAACTTTTCTTCCAAGGAGAAAGCATCCTTTAATTTCATGGCTGCAGTCACCATCTGCAGTGACTTTGGAGCCCAAAAAAATAAAGTCTGTCATGGTTTCCAATGTTTCTCCATCTGTTTGCCATAAAGTGATGGGACCAGATGCCATGATCTTAGTTTTCTGAATGTTCAGCTTTAACCCAACTTTTTCACTCTCCTCTTTCATCAAGAGGCTCTTCAGTTCCTCTTCACTTTCTACCATAAGGGTGGTGTCATCTGCATATCTGAGGTTATTGATAATTCTCCCAGCAATCTTGATTCCATCGTGTGCTTCATCCAGCCCAGCATTTCTCATGATGTAGTCTACATATAAGTTAAATAAGCAGGGTGACAATATACAACCTTGATGTACTCCTTTTCCTATTTAGAACCAGTCTGTTGTTCCATGTCCAGTTCTAACTGTTGCTTCTTGACGTGCATAAAGTTTTCTCAGGAGGCAAGTAAGGTGGTCAGGTATTCCCATCTCTTTAAGAATTTTCCCGTTTGTTGTGATCCACACAGTCAAAGGCTTTGGCATAGTCAATAAAGCAGAAGTAGATGTTTTTCTGGAACTCCCTTGCTTTTTCAATGATCCACTGGACGTTGGCAATTTGATCTCTGGTTCCTCTGCCTTTTTTAAATCCACCTTGAACATCTGGAAGTTCATGGTTCACAAACTGTTTAAGCCTGGCTTGGAGAATTTTGAGCATTACTTTGCTAGAGTGTGAGATGAATGTAATTGTGCAGTTGTTTGAGCATTTTTTTTGCATTGCCTTTCTTTGAAATTAGAATGAAATCAGACATTTTCCTGTCCTGTGGCCACTGCTGAGTTTTCCAAATTTGCTGGCATATTGAGTGCAGCACTTTAACAGCATCAATAGTGTACACAATTCGTCAACCAACAGATGACTGAGAAATAGGGACAACAGATATGCCATCTTTGAAATACTCTAGAAACATGAAGCATTGAATGAGAATAAATAAATAAGATTGAAGAAATAATAAATATTTTTACACATTTAACCTAGTACATAAGGGAGAATGAAGAACTTAACATAGAAAGTTGCAGTCAACTTAAATAATGGCATTACCAAGTGTTTTAGTTCCTTACTGCTGCTGTAATAATTATCACAAACTTTATGCTTTAAAACACAAATTTGTTTTTCCTTTTGTAAGCATTCTTATATTAGGCCCATTCAAATAATCTAGGATACTGTTTCTATAGCAAGATCTTTAAGTTAATCACAATTTGAAAATCACTTTTGCCATTTAAGGTAACATAATAACAGTTCCCAAAGATTAGGATATAGGCATCTTTGGATGGCCATTATTCTGGTTACTACACCAAGAAATGAATGAGAATACAGTTAATATGATTGAGGTCTTACTATGTGCCAGATACATAGTTTCACATACCCAAGCTCCTTTCTCTCCAAAACATATAAGAATGGAAAACAGAAATATTCCCTATAATCCTATAGCTCATAAGATGCAGAACAGAGTTTGAACTCAGTTCTATTTTACTTCAGATACCATTTTGTTAATGGAAAAGTTTGGGATTATGTCTTTGGGTTATTTGAAAAGAGTGGACTTTGAATTGTTTTAAACATACCCCTTTTGAATTAAGACAGCTGGAAATAAAAGACAAACAAGTGAAATATTAGGAATGCAAATTAAAAATTAGAAATAATCAACTGAGAAATAACAATTTAAATTATTAGAACAGATATTAAAGATTATTTTAAAAAAATCAGTGATCTTGAGTTAGAGGGAGGAGAAGGATGATCAAAGAGGTAGAAAGAAAACCCAGAGAGTAAAGTATTGTGGAAAGCATAAAAGAGAGCATGTTAATGATACAAAGATCAGGAATATGAATGCTACTAAGAGGGAGAAGAGAAGTGAAGGAAGCCCTTGGCTCTTAGGTGACAATAATCTTTTGGATCATTAGAGTCTTTTGATTCAAATTATTTAGGTAATAAGTTACTTGAAGAAAAAAGATGCCAATATTTTAAGTTTATGTTGCTACCCTATGACTATTTTATTATTGAGGTATTGTAGAAAAAATGTTTCGGCATTGCTTGTGTTCATTCTTGAAAAACTAGAACATAATGTTTTGTTTATACAATGGAAAAGCAAATAATAAAAAATAATTCAAAATAATCTTAAAAAACAATTGCCAACTTATGCTCTACATTCTCTGAGAGCCTTCAGATGTGTGACTGGACTTTCCCCTCCTGCCTGTTCCCTGTACAGGGCTACCCCGTCCTTTTCATTTCTAAGCTGCACAAACTCTCTCACACGTAGTTCAGCTCTCCAAGGCAAAACTATCTTCATATTTCTGTCTTCAGAAAGAATTTTATCTTCTACAACACTGTTCTTCTGCTATCACCACAATGTATTTGTATTTTTTCTAGCAAGAGAGATGCTCATAGATCAAACTGATTCTTTTCTCTTTGTGATGGAATTGTTAATATTTAGGCCCTAAATTTCATCAATGAAATGCTAAGAATCTTTCCAAGGTTTAGAGTCACAAATAACTTTATCCAGTGATGAAACCTGAAATGTTCTCAAATTAAAAAATTTTTTAATCATTTAAAATTTTAAATACAAAGTTAGTATATGTAAGTAAGTATATGTAAGTGTCTTTGAGCATAAGTATGAAGAAAGTAATATTTTTAAAAGTTTTTCATGTTTCCATACATATATCCACATATACCTTTAAACTATAAATTATATATATATATATATACATCTTACAACTATATCTCAGTATATAATTATATGTAACATACATAATACCATATGTACACTAATGCATATATATATATATATATATATATATATATTTCTCAGTCAGTAACTATTAGTGCAAGACTTGGAAGACAGCTCTCAAAACATATCAATAAAATATTCAATGATTTAAGTAAATTTTAATACAGCTAATTTTATGTTGATATATTCTGCTATCATAGAACACACACACACACACACAGAAAGTTTGCAAGTATTTGCCATAACAGAAAATGAGATTTGCCTTACTTATATAAAAACAAAACAAAAATCACCTAAGCATTTAAATTTACAGAGCTGAATTACTTAAATACATAAAAGTATAAAAAAGGAAACCAACAAAAATTATATATAATCCATGATTGATAATTTCATTCAGAAATCCCTAACAATTCCAAACTTAATTTATCCATCCCTATCCACCTTTTCCTCTTTGGTAACCATACATTTATTTTCTATTTCTGTGAGTATGATTATATTTTGTAAATAAGTTCATTTGTATCATATTTTTAGATTCCACATATGAGTGATATCATACGATATTTGTCTTTCTCTTTCTGACTTATCTCACTTTGATAATTTCTAGGTTCATTCATGTTGCTGCAAATGGCATTACTGAACATATGCACAATACTATTTATAAAATAAATAAGCAACAAAGACCTACTGTATGTGACAAGGAACTCTAGTCATTATTCTGTAGTAACTTATATAGGAAAAATATCTGAAAAAAGAATGGATAAATGTATATGTACAATTGAATTACTTTGCTGTACACTTGAAATTAACACAACATTGTAAATCAACTATGAGCATAAAATAAAAATTAAATTAAAAAATGACTTATAAAACATACTATGTATAGAAGATATATGTGTTCAGGTATATATACAGTGAATATAGTTATGCAAAACACTAGTCTTTATACTTTGTCTCCCCTTCTCCCACCCCATTAAGAGATCTCTCTATGTCATCACATATAAGATTGTTTTCTGAGCTGCTCTTTGTAGTATCCAATGACTGATATCTGCATAGGTGCCAGTCAATTAGCATGGATGCAGATGTAGGGCATAGTGTGGTCCAGCTATGCCAGCCCCTAATTCTCTAGCTGATAGATCTTGGGGTCACTCAAGGGTCTCACAAGAAGCAACTCTGGAGACCAGAGTGGAGGACTAGGACTATAGGAGCTTGAGTTGTTAGATGTTTAAGTATTGTAAAAGTATTTTAACATTTCAATAATCAGTATAGCTGCCAAGGTTAGAGAGGCTGAATTTCAACTCAATGTTTGCCTAGAAGTTTGTACACTGGTTGAGCAAATTATTAGTATTAAGTCTGGAAATTTTTGATTTAAAAAAGAACCAAAGTAGGAACTTAGAGCTACAGAGAAGGCAGACAAGAAGAAAAAAAGACCAGGAGACTGTAGTGATTCCCTTGGCAGAAGACCTGACTTTCTTTTTTCAACAAAAGAAGCACTAGAACAATGAAGACAAAAACAAAACACCTGAGTAGTTGATTGTATCAACAAATATCACTCATAAAAATCACAACCAGATGGTGGAAAAGAGGTAAAAATGTAAAGTATGCTAATCTGTGCACATTATTTACACGGAGAAGTGACCACATGTCCTGCTTTGCTTAGTATGGACACAGTTTACACATGCCTCAGATCACAGGACTCTTGCCTGGAAAATCCCATGGACAGAGAAGCCTGGTAGGCTGCAGTCCATGAGGTCGCGAAGAGTCAGACACGACTGAGCGACTTCACTTTCACTTTTCACTTTCATGCATTGGAGAAGGCAATGGCAACCCACTCCAGTGTTCTTGCCTGGAGAATCCCAAGGACGAGAGAGCCTGGTGGGCTGCCGTCTATGGGGTCACACAGAGTTGGACACGACTGAAGCGACTTAGCAGCAGCAGCAGATCACAGGGTGTGTGTGTGTGTGTGTGTGTGTGTGTGTGTGTGTGTGTGAATGAGAGAGTCAGAGTGCTCAAGAGACATAAGTGGCAGACACAGAGAGATATGCAGATATCATGAGGCTTTACTCCTAAAAATACTTCAGTTGGTTCTCTTAAAAACAAAAAGGTTAACCAATATAATCATAACACAATTACTGCATCAGGAAATTTTACATGGATACAAGTTTTCTAACATACAGTCTACATTCAGATATCCACAATATCCTTTATGGCATTTTATTTTCTTTAGCGATCTTCTGTTTTTTTTATCCAGGACACAGTAAAGGATGTTGAGTAACATTTTTTCACCACTGTCTTCTTTCCCAGCAAGTTTGGCCTTAGAGTACAAAATGAAGCAGTGCAGAGGCTAACAGAGTTTTGCCAAGAGAATGCATTGGTCATAGAAAACACTCTCTTCCAACAACACAAAAGATAACTCTACACATGGACTTTACCAAATGGTCAATACCAATTTCAGATTGATTATATTCTTTGCAGCCAAAGATGGAAGAAGCTCTGTACAGTCAGCGAAAACAAGACCGGGAGCAGACTGTGGCTCTCAGATCATGAATCCCTTATTGCAAAATTCAGACTTAAATTGAAAAGTAGGGAAAACCACTAGACCATTCAGGTATGACCTAAATCCAATCCCTTATGATTATACAGTGGAAGTGACAAATAGATTCAAGGGATTAGATCTGATAGATAGAGTGCCGGAAGAAATATGGACAGAGGTTCGCAACATTGTACAGGAGGGGGCAATCAAAACCATCCCCCAAAAGAAGAAATGTAAAAAGGCAAAATGGTTGTCTGATGAGGCCTTACAAACAGCTGAGAAAAGAAGAGAAGCAAAAGGCAAAGGAGAAAAGGAAAGATACATCCATCTGAAATCAGAGTACCAAAGAGTAGCAAGGAAACAAAAGAAAGCCTTCCTCAGTGATCAATACAAAGAAAGAAAGAAAAATAACAGAATGGGAAAGACTAGAGATCTCTTCAAGAAAATTAGAGATACCAAGGGAACATTTCTTGCAAAGATGGGCACAATAAAGGACAGAAATGGTATAGACCTAACAGAGGCAGAAGATATTAAGAAGAAGTGCCAAGAATACACACAAGAACTATACAAAAAAAAAGATCTCATGACTCAGATAATCACAATGGTGTGATCACTCACCTAGAGCCAGACATCCTGGAATGCAAAGTCAAGTGGGCCTTAGGAAGCATCACTACGAACAAAGCTAGTGGAGCTGATGGAATTCCAGCTGAGCTATTTCAAATCCTAAAAGATGATGTTGTGAAAGTGCTGCACTCAATATGCCAGCAAATTTGGAAAACTCAGCAGTGGCCTCAGGACTGGAAAAGGTCAGTTTTCACTCCAATTTCAAAGAAAGGCAATGCCAACGAATGCTCAAACTACTGCACAATTTCACTCACCTCACACACTAGCAAAGTGATGTTCAAAATTCTCCAAGCTAGGCTTCAACAGTACATGAACCGAACTTCCAGATTTTCAAACTGGATTTAGGAAAGGCAGAGGAACCAGAGATCAAATTACCAATATCTTTTGGATCAAAGAAAATGCAAGAGAATTCCAGAAAAACATCTGCTTCATTGACTACACTAAAGCCTTTGACTGTGTGGATCATGACACACTGTGAAAAATTGTTAAAGTGATGGGAATACCAGACCATCTGACCTGCCTCTTGAGAAATCTGTATGCAGGCCAGGAAGCAACAGTTAGAACTGGACATGGAACAACAGACTGGCTTCAAATTGGAAAAGGAGTACATCAAGACTGTCTATTCTTATCCTGCTTATTTAACTTATATGAAGAGTACATCATGACAAATGCTGTACTGGATGAAGAACAAGCTGGAATAAAGCTTACAGGGAGAAAAATCAATAACCTCAGGTATGCAGATGACACCACCCTTATGGCAGAAAGTGAAGAGGAACTGAAGAGCCTCTTGATGAAAGTGAAAGAGGAGAATGAAAAAGTTGGCTTAAAACTCAATGTTCAAAAAACTAAGATCATGGTATCTGGTCCCATCATTTCATGGCAAATGGATGGGAAAACAATGGAAAAACTGGCAGACTTTATTTTCTTGGGCTCCAAAATCACTGCAGATGGTGACTGCAGCCATGAAATTAAAAGATGCTTGCTCCTTGGAAGAAAAGCTATGACAAACATAGACAGCATTTTAAAAAGCAGTGACACTGCTTTGCCGACAAAGGTCCATATAGTCAAAGCTATGGTTTTTCCATTAGTCATGTATGCATGTGACAGTTCAGTTCAGTCACTCAGTCGTGTCCGACTCTCTGCGACCTCATGAACTGCAGCACGCCAGGCCTCTCTGTCCATCACCAACTCCCGGAGACTACCCAAACCCATGTTCATCGAGTCGGTGATGCCATCCAACCATCTCATCCTCTGTCGTCCCCTTCTCCTCCCGCCCCCAATCCTACCCAGCATTAGGGTCTTTTCCAATGAGTCAACCCTTCGCATGAGGTAGCCAAAGTATTGGAGCTTCAGCTTCAACATCAGACCTTCCAATGAACATCCAGGATTGATCTCTTTTAGGATGGATTGATTGGATCTCCTTGCAGTCCAAGGGACTCTCAAGAGTCTTCTCCAACACCACAGTTCAAAAGCATCAATTCTGCGGCACTCAGCTTTCTTTACCGTCCAACTCTCACATCCACACATGACCACTGGAAAAACCATAGCCTTGACTAGATGGACTTTTGTTGGCAAAGTAATGTCTCTGCTTTTAAATATGCTATCTAGGTTGGCCATAACCTTCCTTCCAAGGAGTAAGCGTCTTTTAATTTCATGGCTGCAGTCACCATCAGCAGTGATTTTGGAGCCCAAAAAAGTAAAGTCTGACACTGTTTCCACTGTTTCCCCATCTATTTCCCATGGAGTGATGGGACCAGATGCCATGATCTTGGTTTTCTGAACGTTGAGCTTTAAGCCAACTTTTTCACTCTCCTCCTTCACCTTCATCAAGAGGCTCTTTAGTTCTTCTTCACTCTCCGCCATAAGGGTGGTGTCATCTGCATATCTGAGGTTATTGATATTTCTCCCGGCAATCTTGATTCCAGCTTGTGTTTCTTCCAGCCCAGCGTTTCTCATGATATACTCTGCATATAAGTTAAATAAGCAGGGTGACAATATACAGCCTTGACGTACTCCTTTTCCTATTTGGAACCAGTCTGTTGTTCCATGTCCAGTTCTAACTGTTGCTTCCTGACCTGCATACAGGTTTCTCAAGAGACAGGTCAGAAGGTCTGGTATTCCCATCTCTTTCAGAATTTTCCACAGTTTATTGTGATCCACCCAGTCAAAGGCTTTGGCATAGTCGATAAAGCAGAAATAGATGTTTTTCTGGAACTCTCTTGCATGTGACAGTTGGACCATAAAAAAAGCTGAGTACCGAAGAATGGGTGCTTTTGAACTGTGGTATCGGAGAATACTCTTGAGAGTCCATTGGCCAGCAAAGAGATCAAACCGGTTAATCATAAAGGAAATCAATCCTGAATATTTATAAGAAGGACTGATGCTGAAGCTGAAACTCCAATATTTTAGCCACCTGATAGGAAGAACTGACTCATTGGAAAAGACCCTGATGTTGGGAAAGATTGAAGGTAGAAGGATAAGGGAACAACAGAGGATAATATGATTGGATAGCATCACCATCTAGGTGGACATGAGTTTGAGCAAGCTCCAGGTGTTGGTGATGGATGGGGAAGCCTGGCGTGCATGCTACAGTCCAAGGGGTCTCAAAGAGTCAAACATGACTGAGTGACTTAACTGAACTGATTACTGATATTTTGAAGAGCCATTGCTATAATTATATAGAATCACTTTAATTCTTAAAGCCTTTTTTTTTCTTTTTCCTTTTACTTCTTCATGTGGTCTCACTATGGTTACATCAACTTTTTTTCGGTCATATTTTTCCCCATTCTTTCACTATTTAAATTTCTGTAAACTCCTATTTCAAATGTTTCTTTGTGTCAGAAATTAAAGTTGTTTCTAATTATTTTTCCCTTTCCTTAAAACAACAATACAGTATACTAATGCATATATATGGAATTTGAAAGATGGTAACGATAACCCTATATGCGAGACAGAATAAGAGACACAGATGCATGGAACAATTTTTATGGACTCTGAGGGAGAAGGTGAGGGTGGGACGTTCTGGGAGAATGGCATTGAGACATGTGTATTGTCGTATGTGAAACAGAGCACCATTCCATGTTCGATGCATGTGACAAGGGCTCAGGGTCGGGGCAATGGGATGATCCAGAAGGATGGGATGGGGAGGGAGGTGGGTGGGGGGTCCGGGAAGGGGAACACATGTAAACCCATGGCTGATTCATGTCAATGTATGGCAAAAACTATTACAATATTGTAAAGTAATTAGACCCCAACTAAAATAAATAAATTTATTAAAAAAAAAAATAAATAAATAAAACCCTTGGCCTTTAGTTCAACATACGGTTGCCAAGTATAGAAAAGTAAATACTACCCCTGGCAGTTAAATGTGACTAAATTATGGCCAATGAGTCTAGTGAGAATGGTATGTAAGCGGAAATGGCAGGTGAAATTTCCAGGAGGAATTCTTAAAGAGAAAATTTATTACTTTCTTCAAATCTTCCTCTTTGCTGACTGGAATGTAGAGGTAATAACTGGAGCTTGAGTAACCCTCTTTGACCATGCTGTGGAAAAATAAGATGAACAAGATGGAAGAACCTAGTTCCATGATCATGGTGGAATCAATATCCCTTCCTGACTGACTGGATTTATTATATTTAAAATCTTTTATAAAGAGAAAATAACCCTCTATTTTATTTAATTTGCTTTTATTTAGTTGTTGCTAGTACTTATAACTAAACCATGAGGAATACCATATTATAAACAATCTAGTGCTAGGTAATTTTCCATCCAACAATATTTATAGTTATTAAGCAAGTTTGGTTAATTTTTTTTAAATAAATTTTTACATTTATAAAAGAATTGTTTCTGAGTAGTAATCCCTTGTATTATTACACACAAAGTTTTAATCTATTTTTTGATGGATATTTAGGCTGCATCCAGGTTTTGGCTAATGTATAAACAATTTTATCAGTCTCTTTGGGTCACATGTTTTCATTTCTCTTGGGTAAAAACCCAGGAGTAGAATTTTTACTGTATGTTTTTATAAAAAAACTGCCTAAGCACTCTTCAAAAAGCCTTTAATATTTTATATTCCTATCAATAATCTATGGTTGACTCAATTGCTATAATCGTCTCCATCATTTGATGTCAGTTATTTTAATTTTAACCAAATTATTGAAAGTAAAGTCACATTTCTTTGTGGTTTATTTTCATTTTCTTTATGACTAATTATTAGCACATTATCTTGTGCTAACTGGTGATAAAGAGAGAGGGAGAGAGATTTGTGAAGGGTCTTGTAAAATATTTTGCCTATTTTCAATGTTTAAATTAAGCAATTTATCTTTTTTTTTTTTAATCTGTAAGTACTCTTTATACATTCTGGATGCAACTTTTTCATCTGATGTGTGCATTACAAATATTTTTCTCCCAGTCTGTGTATTTGAATGCCTTAAAGAGGATTTTGAATAAACAAAAATTCTTATTTTATTTTAAATTCAAGTCATTAATTTCTTTTATAATGGTTGGTGATTTTTTAATGTTACATATAAGGAATTTTTCTCTAAAATTAAGGCTGAAGAAATAGTCACCATTTTTCTCCTAGAAATTGTATTCTTAGTATTTACATTTAGGTCTTATGTCTTCTCCAATTAAGGCTGTCTCTAGTGGAGTTATTATCATCATGCATTCATTTCACATGCTAGCAATATAATGCTCAAAATTCTCCAAGCTAGGCTTCAACAGTATGTGAACCAAGAACTTCCAAATGTTCAAGGCAGATTTAGAAAAGGCAGAAGAAACAGGGATCAAATTGCCAACCTCCATTGGATCATAGAAAAAGCAAGAGAATTACAGAAAAACATTTACTTCTCCTTCATTGACTACGCTAATGCCTTTGACTCTGTGGATCACAACAAACAGGAAAATTCTTAAAGATGGGAATACCAGACCACCTTACTTGCCTCCTGAGAAATCTGTATGCAGGTCAAGAAGCAACAGTTAGAAGCAGACATGGAACAACAGACTGGTTCCAAATTGGAGAAGGAGTACGTCAAGACTGTCTATTGTTATTCTGCTTATTTAATTTATATGTAGACTACATCCTGAGAAATTCCAGGCTGAATGAAGCACAAGCCAGAATTAAGATTGCTGGGAGAAATATCAATAACCTTATATATGTAGATGACACCACCCTTATGGCAGAAAGTGAAGAAAGAGAGGAACAAATGGAAGGAAGGTACTTATTTTAAAATAACACAGGAAACTTATTCTAGCCTGAGGAAATATTTGATTCCGTATATTGAATGGCTTAATGTGGCCTTGTATAAATTAATTTTATAAGCTTGCAAGGCAGAATATTCTTTCATTCTATGAAATAGGAAAATCTAAGGGTCCAGTCAGAATGACCAGAGTCCCTGTCATGGCTTCCCCTACGCTCAAAGGAAATCCAATTAGCATCAAATTCTCCAGCAGTGCTTCAAGCTATAAGCTAGAGTTAGGTGAGAAAGTCTGCCATTCCTAGGTGTTCACTTTATTCTTCCTCTCACATTAATACATATATCAGGATATAGCCAGTAGCGGAAATTAAAATAATAACTTCACTTGTCTTACCATTGTTTTATGTTTTTTTCAAAACACTGGTAGGAAATCAGAGTGTTATTTAATAGGCACCCTTGAAAATCAAATAAATTTTAAATATGATTTTTATACTTTAATAAATCTCTTAGAATTGTTTTACAGGAAAGTTAGATAGTACAGAGAGTTCTTTTTAAACTTACACCTATTTTCTTCTGTTATTTTTTTTTCTTTTTTTCCCCAGATTTATTGAGATAAAATTGACATACAACGTGGTGCAACTTTAAGGTATACAATTTGAAGATTTCAGATATATATATTGCAAATGGTTATCACATTAAGGTAAGTTAGCATATATTCATCACCTCACATAATTACCTCTTTCCGTGGTGAGAAATTTCATGATTTCCTCTCTTAGCAAATTTCAAGTAACGAAAACATTGTTGACTACAGTCAAAATGCTATAAATTATGTGCCCAGAACTTCATCTTATAATTAGAATTTTACACTCATTAACCACCTTTGCCCATTTACCCCATCCCACTCTACCCTACACCACAGCAAACCACAAGTCTGCTCTGTTTCTATGAGTTTGTGCTTCTCTTTGGACTCTACATATAAATAAGATTATTATGTGTCTGTTTCTGACTTAATTTACTTAGCACAATGCCCTCAAGATCCAACCAGGTTGTCTCATACATTATCCTGAAATATGCATTTATCTATACATGTTTCTGCGGTTCCCTGGTGGCTCATATGGTAAAGAATCTGCCCGCAATTTGGGAGACCTGGCTTCAATCCCTGATTCTGGAAGATCCCCTAGAGAAGGGAGTGGATATCCACTCCAGTAAGTATTGTCTGGAGAATCCCATGAACAGAGGGGCCTGGCAGGCTACAGTCCATGGGGTCACAAAGAGTCAGACATGAGTGAATGGTTTTCACTTTTACTTTCACACTTGTTTCTATAATGTATCGATCTGGGTCTAGAAAAGATGAACATTATGCCATACTGATGTTTCCAACTCTAATTCATAACCCTATGGATCATTCTGGCCTCCTGCCTGCTGATCTGCATTCTACCATTCCAACAGTGAGAAAAACCACTCTGTACCCCTTCATGGCTAAATTCTAGAAAACCTGTATAGTAGTTTCATAATTGTTCATATATACCCTCAATTTTATCCACTGGGTTTTGTTCTTATTGATAAAACACAGATTGTACTCATTTCTTACGTCAATTCATTTTTCTTACATCCTCTTCAGTGAAGCCAAATGATGGTTTGACTTACAATTTATCAACTTTATCATGGTGGGAAAGTGATATGCACTCAATAAAAACTGTACTTCAGATTTTGAATATTGATTTTTTTTCCAGGACTAGCCATATTTTGTAGAAGACTCTCCCATGAGGCTGGGCAGCAATAGCAGCCACAGCTACTGTGCAGCCACAACATGATCATGAGGGTAAACAACCAATACACTTACAACCATGCTGTACACAAACAACCATTCTGGTTTTCACTTTCAGGACAGTATTCAATAAATTACATGATATTCAACTCATTATAAAATAGGCTTTGTGTTTGATGATTTTTCCCAAGTATAGGCTAATGTAAGTCTTCTGAGCTCGTTTTAGGTAGACTAGTCTAAGCTATGATGTTCTGTAGGTTAGGTCTGCTAAATGTGTGTTAGATATAAAGCTTTGGGTGGGTTTATTGGGATGTAACCCATCATAAATCAAGGAAGATGTGTAAATTACTCTGTCACAAATGAATGCAAATTCTTCTGCATTCCCCAATTCGGGGTGCCACAATATCCGAGGTGGCTCCTTTCCCCCACACATTAAGCTTCATTCTTTGTTTTATAAAATTCTAGAGTTTAGACAATTGCAAAGGGCCACATAGCCACCACTACAGTAACATATAGAATAATTTCACTTTTTTAAAATATTCTTTTCCCATCACTGAATCCCTAGAAATCACTGATCTATTATCCCCTTTATCATTTTGTCTTTCTGAAAAGGATGAAATATTCTATAGATGTCAATTAGATCAAGTTGACTGTTACTGCTGTTCAGGTCTAAAATCAGGACTGATTTCCTGTCTGCTTGATTTATCAATGACTGACAGAGAGGTGTTGAAATCTTCATCTTTAACTGTGGATTTATCTATTTCCCTTTTCAGCTAACAGATTTTGCTTCAAGTATCGATGCTCTGGTGTTAAGTTCATACACATTTAGGATTGTTATGGGTTCTTAGGGAATCGACCCATTATGCCCCCTTTACCTCTAATAATATTTCTAGGATGTAAGACCTAAATTTAAGACCCAATATTACATGTACTTCTAATGTAATTGGGAGGGCCTCTAATGGCCTAAAGACAAGTTTCCCTCCCCATTCTGCTCCTTCAGATGAGAATCTCCTGACCAAACAACCATTATCTTGGGGACCAGGCACAGTTTACCCTGAACATTAGGTTTCAGTTCTCTGCTAGTAGATGGAATTACACAGAGAAGCTAAACACAGCCTCCCACAGGAACCAGGAAACACCCTTTTCTCTTAATGTTGCAAAGCCCGCCTCCCGCAGGCCCTGCCCCCTCTGTTCTCCAATGCAGTTCCCATGCGGTCCTGCCTGCTGTGCGGGTCCTCCTCCCCTGGGGTGTGGGTAACGTGACTAAGAAACCACTGTGACCATAACTTGTTTTCCAAGTTTGTGAGTCTATTTGGTATAAACTAGGACTTCGGGATTAACATATACACACTACTGTATATAAAGTAGATAATCAACAAGGACCCACTGTAAGCACAGGGATCTTGACTCAATACTCTGTAATTATCTAAATGGGAAAGAATCCGAAAAAGAATGGATATATGTACATTTATAACTGAATCACTTTGCTGTATATCAAAAACTAACACAATATTATAAAGCAATTATATTCCAAGATAAAATAAAAAATAAACTTAAGACAAAAATAATAATAAAACACTGTGGCTTCATCTGTTCAGTGCGGGGTGCTATGTGTTCACCCATCTCTATAACTCCAGAGTAAGAATGCCTTCCTCATCAATGGGGTGAATAAAAGGTGACTAAAACACTGCCTTGTTCTGGAGCTTGCTTTATCTAAAATTAATAGCGCTACTCTAACTTTCTTTGGATTAGTGTTAGCATGATACACCCTTTGCCATCTCTTTTAATGTATCTGGTCTTTAAAGTAAATTCCTTTTAAATAATATATAGTTGGATCTGAAACATTTTATCTATTCTGACAATTTCCATCTTTTAATTGCTGTATTTAGATTATTTGTATTTTATATGATTGTAGATACAGTTGGATTAAATATCTACCATATTTACAATTGCTTCCTATTCATTGCATTTCTTCTGTTTTTCTTTTTCTTTTTTTCTGCCTTTTGATTTTCATTGAGGATTGCATACCATTTTTATCCCAACTCTTAGAGTATATTATACTTTTTAAAAAGTCATTTTAGTGGTTTCCCTAGCATTTATAATATACATTTTTAGCTAACTTAATCACTTTCAAATAATACTATACCACTGTGATTTCCAATTCTTCCTTCCCATTCCTTATGCCACTGCTGCCTTTCATTTCACTTGTCTATATTCTGTAATCACCAAATTCTGTATTACTACTATTGCTTTAAAAATACTTTAAATAAGTATGGATAACAGTGCTAACTTCAGACAATATGAATGCAAGACTCAAAGCAATGAATGCAAATAGGGTAATTTTATTCCTATAAGAAGTATATTGTAAACTTAAAATTTAACACAAAATTGTATGTGCAACATAGTGTAAAATATGAATATGTTATAGTCATATAATAAGAATGTCAGGAAGGAATTAAAGTTATTGTAGTTGACATTAACATATTTTTCAGTCTTAAATGATGAAGGAAATAAAATTAAGCCATAGAATTCCTATTATTATGAAAAAATCATTACATGACCTACAAAGAGAGTACAGATTTCTTTTAAGCACTTATAAAACATTTATAAAATAAATCATATATTAGGCTAAATATTTGTAGTATTTAGTGCCTTACCTAAATGCTCTCTAGCTTGAAATTACTAATAAAATTTAAACAAAATGCCTGAAGACTGAGGTGTTTTAATTTACATAACTACTGGGTGAAAGGTATAATCAAAGCATAACATATTTAGAATATGATGAAAACTGCCACACAACTAATCAACAGATTACATGAAGAGCCAAAGCAGTGTTGAGATCCAAAGTCATTTTAGTTAACTTACACTATTTCACTATTTAATAGAATATTTTACTCAGATGTATTTTTTAAAAATCTAAGAAGTACAAGTGTTAATTCATTCAGCTAACCAGTATACATTGCCACATAGTAGGTGCCAGGCATATTGTAGACACTGGGGATTCAGTGATGCTCAATGGAGATTGTCCCTACCCTCATGAAGCTCATATATACTAAAATTCAAAGTAGAAATTATTCAATAGTAAATAAGAAACAGAATTGAGAAATAAATGTAAAAGATAATTGCAAAATACTAAACTGTTACACTATTGCAAGATATAATATTTTTATTTTTTTAATTAGTTTATTTATCTATTTTTTAACTTTACAATATTGTATTTGTTTTGCCATACATTGACATGAATCCACCATGGGTAGTTTTAAAGCTATTCAGTGTATGGCAAAACAAATCCAATATTGTAAAGTTAAAAAATAGAAAATAAACTAATTAAAAATTCTAAAACAAAAAAAAATTAAAATAAAATTTAATTGTAACAATGTAGCATAAACCAAATTAAAAAATAAAATACTATATATAACATATTTGGGAAAATTTGTGCAATTTTTGGTTTTCTCAGAAAATATAAATAGAAAAACTTGGCTCATGAAGTCTATAAGTTTTTCTTTTTCATTATATGTTACATAAAAAAATAGACAAGAGAAGATGCTATTAGAATAAATCTGATATCCCAAGTCATAGTCTTGATCACACTGCATAAGACTTAAGGAAACTCTAACATCATATTAAAAACTGTCTACTTTTAAATAATATATTCAGCAGTAAAACAACATTCATGTTAAAGTTGGGAACAGGAACAGAAACCCTGCAGCCAGCTTCTAGAGGCCACCTTCAGTCCTGAGCAAAAAGCACCGTTCAGCATCAAAGCTAGCAAGAGAGCACAGAATCTTGTTTGTGCTTTCCACCTCTTCGATTTCCTGTTCTGCCAAAGAAAACTCTGTTCTTAAAGGGGGGCATGTGATTAGAATAGGATCATCTTCCCATCTGAAGGTCAACTGTGCCATATACAAAACGAAGCCCTGGGGATGACACCTCATGTCTTCACAAGTTCCAAAAATTGAGGCAGGGAGGCTTGGTGGGCCACTGTTAGCATTCTGCTTGCTATAGTCACATTATTTTTAATAGCAAATAATTAGAAAATGAGTTGGTTAATAACAGCATAATGCTTAAATAAATTATAATCTATCTCTATTTTAGAATATGAGGCAGCCAACAAAATTGATGCCTTCAAATAATAATTATTACCTGGAAAATATTTAAAATATAATGTTAAATTGAAAGGAAGAAAAAACAGTTCCAAAAACATATGAAGCTAGTCTGCTGTAACCAGAGATACACCTGTGCCTTGTTTTGACTTCTAAGGTGTTTTTAGAATCTAATAAGAATTATAAATTTCTCACAAAGAGAAAATATATGCATACATGAAGTGTTGATTATAATGTAGCTTGTCCATAGAGCCCCTGGAGATCCAAGATTAAGAACCCCTAAAAACACTAAACCGCTTTAGTACTTCTAAAGATAATACCAAAGGCAATATGGTCTCCTCCTATCTTCTATTCAATAATCAACTACTATACCCAGCACCTATTCTGTTTCTGCAGGCAGTCTTTCACTGTGTTCTTATGACTCAGTGTTTCTGAGAATCCCTGGGAAGGGCTTATATATTCCACAAATCTAGACTCATCATCCCATTCCACCTTTTGTTCTAGAACACTGCTCCTGGCTTCTTGATGCCTGGTAACCAATTCTTTGCACTGTTGAGGCCATCTTCAAATCTAATGAGCCAAAAATGTGAACACAGTCTCCTCGAGTTCCCACAAAGTTCAGGTAACATAGGCCAGAAAGTTTAAGCAAATTTTGTGAAAGGCTAGATGTTATCAGTATGCTACTGCTGTTGTTCAGTCACTCAGTTGTGTCTGAGTCTTTGCAACCCCACGGACTCCAGGCTTCCCTGTCCTTCACCGTTTCCTGGAGCTTGCTCAAACTCCTGTCCATTGAATCAGTGATGCCATACAACCATCTTGTCCTCTGTTGTCCCCCTTCTCCTCCTGACTTCAATCTTTCCCAGCATCAGGGCCTTCTCTAATGAGTTGGCTCTCTGCATCAATCAGGTGGCCAAAGTACTGGAGCTTCAGCTTCAGCATCAGTCCTTCCAAAGAACATTCAGGGTTGATTTCATTTAGGACTGACTGATTTGATCTCCTTACAGTCCAAGGGACTCTCAAGAGTCTTATCCAACACTGCAGTTCACAGGCATCAATTCTTTGGCCCTCAGGCTTCCCCGATGGCTTAGCAGGCAAAGAATCTGCCTGCAATGCAGGAGACACAGAATACACAGGTTTGATCCCTGGTTGGGAAGATCCCCTGGAGAAGGAAATGGCAACCCACTCCAGTATTCTTGCCTGGAAAATCCCATGGACAGAGGAGCCTAGCAGGCTACAGTCCATGGGGTCACAAAGGGTCAGACATGCCTGAGCGACCAACACACACACAGCCTTCTTTATGGTCCAACTCTCACATCCACACCTGACTAATGAAAAAAATCATAGCTTTGACTGTACAGACTTTTGTTAGCAAATAATGTCTTTGCTTTTTCATATGATGTCTAAATTTGTCATAGCTTTCCTTCCAAGGAGCAAGCGTCTTTTAATTTCATGGTGGCAGTCACCATCTACAGTGATTTGGAGCCCCCAAAAATGAGCAGAAAACAAAAGCCCAAGACTAGATGTCAGATACCCTTTCCACAAGTCACTGGCCATGGCACCTGTTCAGGGCATCCCCAACATGGCATCTCATGGGTCGTCTTGCTGTTGAGACTCGCCTGCAAATATATCCACAGAACCCTCTCATTTCTCTGAAAAAAGTCTAGTCATGCCCTCCTTCTTCTAGGATTTGGCATGCTACTGGGCCCTCCTGAAGGGAGCTCCCTTCTCTTTCAATTCAAGACTCATTTCCTTCTATTGTGTTTCAAGTCAATACTTAATTAAAAAAAAAAAAAACATAACTAGGGTGAAAGAAAATTGCAATAAGCAGTAAATCCTCTGCATTCTTGGTTATTTACTAGGTTGTATGTCCCATTCAGGGGACAGTGCTCATCTAGCTGTTGTCAGTCTATATACAGCCTGGTTGAGTCCTTCTGGGTAGCCTCTAATCCTGGCAAGGTAAGAGAAAGATAAGGTTGCTCTGCCTTCCTGGACAGGTCAGGCTTATAATATGGACACATCCCTCATAAAAACAGTATTTCTCAGAGACAGTCCAATATTAACCACTTTTAGAAAAACATTTACAGGCAAAGTTTCCTAAAAATATTCATAAAAAAAAAAAAGGATGAAACAATGTAATTGATGATGCAGTCTCAAATCTCCCATTTGGATTTTGTAACTCAAGACATCCTCTGGGAATGTGGAGGCTTATCAAAGGAAAATCTGCCTACAATGATACTAAGAGGCTCCCCATAAAGTTTTCTTCAGAGCAAAGGCAGGGCCTAAGCCAACATGAGCTTCCACTCATAGATAATCCAACAGTTTTGGAAAATGGCAGTTTGCTAATGACATTATTCAAGAAATTAAAACACCATCTCTGGGAATAGGAAAGGCATTCTGACAACATCTAGCAGCAGCTTATCTTTGATCCACACACACCTTCACCCATTGTTTTTTAAATATACTAAAAGACAAGACACAAGTAATAGATATGGTATTTTATAATTTTAGTTTCTCTGTGTTTCTCTTATTTTATACCCTTTATATAATATGTATTTATTAGTATACTGTTAAAAATTCTTAAAGAGATGGGAATACCAGATCACCTGACCTGTCTCTTGAGAAACCTGTATTCAGGGCAGGAAGCAACAGTTAGAACTGGACATGGAACAACAGACTGGTTCCAAATAGGAAAATGAGTATGTCAAGGCTGTATATTGTCACCCTGCTTATTTAACTTATATGCAGAGTACATCATGAGAAATGCTGGGCTGGATGAAGCACAACTACCTATAATAAGAAATAAAAGTGCCCCAACAGTTCACACATAGCTAGTAATCATTTATTAACTATATTTTGACATGCTGAATATATCTGCTCTGTGCTTTAACTAATGTGACATCAGGAAGATGCAAATTTTTATCCACTTCAGAAACTTGTTTTGAAGAAGGAATTATTTAAATATAGGCTGTAAATAAACTGTTAAAATAACAAGAATATGAATAGGTTCAGCCAGCTGAGCAACAGAAAATGCAATCAGGAATGAGTGACTTACTGTTTACATGCCTACTCTTGATGATGGGCATTCAACAGAGTTAAATTTAACATGTCAGGCAGTTTCTTAGTGTGCTAGAGATAAGAGGCACTTTATTTTAAATTAGCTAACTACCTCACAGGGGAAACCACTGTAGAATCCATCTAAAACAGTGTCCTTGTTTAAAATTGTGATGTCATTTTGACACAGGAGACAAGAGAGAATATTCAATGTGGTTGAGGAGACTTTATATTTTAGGGAAAATGTAAGGATACAATTGTAGTTTCTTTGGTAGTTTATCATTTTTTTAAAATTTACATTCCCAAGGGACCAATTATTAAAGTCTGTTGTTGAAGTGTTCACCTTGTGTAAAGAACAAAGCAGGTAGAATGCTATCTTAGCAAGCTCCATCTTCAGCATGCAAATTGTAGCAAGTAAACTGAGGATGAACTGGTTGAATGGAGTGTGGCGGGGAATAATTGACTGAGGGAACATTTAACACCAACTTTTAAGAATAAAGAAATTTGAAAAAAATTAGGCCTTGAATTTAAGGGATCTGTTTCGCTCCAATGAACCTATGTATTTCCATAACTTTATCATATTATAGCAACAATTTATCATAACAGAACTGTTCATGCAAAAATAATATGACCTGATTAAACTGGCCATATTACACACAGGGAACCATTCTTCTGGTTTGGGCTCAGTCCCTGACTTAAATGAAGTCTAGATCATTTCAACAATTTTTGTGAGGTCATATCCCAAACGGAGCTGTGAATTGGCAGGTAGTCTCAGAACTATGCATAATAATATATTATTTCATCCTAATATATATATTTTATATGTATTTATACATGTATATGTGTGTGTGTGTGTGTTTAATACATATGTGTATGTATTTGACTGTGCCATGCAGGTTATGGGATCTTAGTTCCCCAACCAGGGATTGAACCTGGGCCTTCTGCAGTGGGAGCCTGGAGTCCTAATTACTGGACTGTCAGGGATTCCCCATCCTAATATATTTAGACCCTAAATATATATCAGGCCAAGGACTGTATTTGAGGACTCTCTATATAAAATTAATAGTTTCTAAACACACAGCCTATCAACTTTACAACAATAAAGAGCCCCTAGACAAGTTTGAGTTTGGCGCACTCTTCCTGGATCAGGAATATCCCCTGGAGAAGGATAGACTACTCACTCCAGTATTCACGGGCTTCCCTGGTAGCCTAAGATGGTACAGAATCCACCTGCAATGCAGGAGACCTGTCCAATCCCTCGGTTGGGAAGATCCCCTGGAGGAGGGCATGGCAACCCTCTCCAGTATTCTTGCCTGGAGAATCCCTATGGACAGAGGAGCCTGGCGGACAACGGTCCACGGGGTCGCAAAGAGTCAGACATAGCTGAGCAACTAAGCATAATACAATACAAAACAATAAGATGTAGTGCTCATCATCAAGGGCAGAACTGAATTGTGGCATCGTATAATATCAGAATCAAAAACAGAAAAGAAACTGTTTCTAAAATACAGCAGTTAGAAATTAGGCGTATTCTAACTGGGTCACATTGTCGGGCCCTGGGGGAAAAAGGTATTGAATATGAAGTGAACTGAATTGACCTTTACATTCTAACATTTAGGACAACTTTAAGTGTTAATGTAAATCTTAGTTCACTGTACAGCTTTCATGACAGAAGAAGTCAATTCCTCCATAATCCTCTTATAAATCCACTGGCTCATATTGTAGGTGAATTATCAAATAACTGACTGAATGAATGAGAGCACGTATGAAAGACTCTTGTGTCATCTGCTAATTTACACTTTGTTGTAGCCAAATATCCCTAGTTTACTCAGCTTCCTTCCCTGTGCCTATTCCAATCCATGTAAATTATCTTATTCTTTTTTCAAAACTCTAGTGTTCTGACTCTTTCCAGAAAGGAAGTCATATCAAATATTTACATTCTAATATGGAAGTAAGAAAACCCCCATGGTTTTCAGTAATAGTACTAAACTGTGAAAGTGAAGGAGTTTTCCCAGCTGAAAGGATTTTTCAGCATAAACAGTAAGTGAAGGATGAAGGTACAATAGCAGCTGAGGAGAATTCCAGGTGAGAATCAACAGGATGTTTCTCCCTCCTACTTACTTGCTGCCACAGAAGGACATCACTTTTTAAACAACCAGTACTACTTGTATGCTAAACTTTAGGTTACCATCAATATACAGACACTTACTATTTGACTCCCTTAGATAATATCCAGTCTCAAAGCAGTTAATTGTCAGGATGTCCCCTCCTCTCTGTTCATATTGATCTCTGAGAGAACTCTTTAATTCTAGATGCTGACCCACAAAATCAATAACCCCACCAAAGGGTCAGTGCTGTAACCAAAACCACACTTCCAGTTTCTACTCTCAGAGGTAGAATGCCACCTTTGAAATGCATAACAGTTCGAATTGAATCCTTCAGTCCGACTTTGTCTCAATTTCCCCCAACCAAATCTTTGTCATCTCTCTCTATCTCTTCATAATGTTACCACTATGCCTGAGAATGAAGACTTCTCTATCCACCACCTTTAATGTTTATTTAGAGGTGTAGCCTCAACCAGATATATCTCCCTCTAGCCTTCCAATATCAGGTTTTCCATAATGCAGGTAACTGTCACTGGAAGGTGTCACATTAGTGAGCTAACACAGCAATAGCAATTAAAACTTTTCCCACTTAGTATCACTTAAAATGGAATAATACTCTGAAGAAATGAACTAAAAGAAAGTTTTGTGGACTAGCGGAAAAGGAGTCAATGGAGGGCACTAGGAATCATCAGTGAGAAGATTCAGAAATATCCTAACATCATGTTTCAAATATTTTTTAAAAATAATTTTAAAGAGTATCATTTGAGTAATATATATAATACATACAATATATATATATTAAATATATTATATATAAATAAATGAGTAGACTTTGACATAGATTTATAAATATAAATGGTAAAAATCCAAAGATTGCTTTAATGAGGGGGTTTCAGTCTGAGTACAAATGGTATTTAACAGTGCATTTGGAGGGTAGTAAACTTGGATCTGAAATCTCAGAAAATTTACTAAAGGGAAATAAATCATATTTTTCACTGTGTTCACATTTTTGTAACCAAAAGTGTATAAAAGACCTTAAATATTGTCATTCAATTTAATTTAAACTCTATTTCATTTTTCACACAGTTCTATTTTTTATGGTCTCATTGCCAGTCAACTTGTATACTTGGAAGGTACCAGAAAGATCAAGAAATAATTTAAGGTTACTGAAGCCACAAACAGTCAGCCAGTAAATTGCATCAGCAAAACACATCTGATGACAGCTTGCCTATTCTTTTTTAAGATGAAAGATACTTAATGCTCTTTAAATGTTTAGGATTGAAATTCCTTTGAGAGAAAACAGTTAAATAAGGAAAAGGCTATAATTAATAGGTCCTAAGTCCTTAGAACAGGTAGAAGGACCAGCCTTAGATAAAGAGGTGGCAGAGTCAGGCAAGATGTAAAAATTACACAGGGGCAGGTGTTCATATCTGGCTGTGTTCTGTGTACAGGATATGAGGTCCCTGAAGAGTCTGTGTGATTTCTCAGATCTGACCACAGGAAATTACAAAGATTTTACTTGGCATTCCTTATAGAGGAAGGCTGTCCTACCCATACCAAATTTGGTATATATCAAATGCACTGTGGTCTCTGAAGGGAGCTGCTGCCGTGGACTCAAGCACCCCTGGCCAGTCAAGAGTTTCACATCTTTATTTCCTAGCTAGTCCATGTGCCTTCATTCCTAGGTCTATTTTATTTGAGACCTTTGGGAGAGGTCTTGAAGATACTTTGTCCGACTCTGAGTACCCAGTACTTTTCTCCTCCCAGCTCTCCCACCTGGAAGTTCCCCTAGACAAAAAACTTCCAGAGCCTTTTGTTCTGTGCTCTGTCAACAACGAGATGCCGTCACACTGTGCTGATCCAACTGACCCTGAATGGATGCATGGATGCTGTGTGCTGTTCCGTATGGGGAAGTGTAACAGAGGCAGTTGGCATTTTCTCCAGTTTCAGACTCCTACTTAGACTATAGCAGTAAGTGATAGAGCACTCAACTCCTTAAGCTTTTTGTTTGTTGCTTTAATGGCTCTTCTTAGCCTCAAAACTCAGCTGGGGTCACAGGACTGGGAAACGTCAGTTTTCATTCCAATCCCAAATAGAGGCAATGTCAAAGAATGTTCAAACTACTGTATAATTTCACTCAGTTCACATGATAGCAAGGTAATGCTCAAAATACTTCAAGCTAGGCTTCACCAGTACATGAACTGAGAAATTCCAAATGTACAAGCTGAAATTAGAAAAGGCAGAGAAACCAGAAGGCAAATTACCAACATCTGTGGGATCATAGAAAAAGCAAGGGAATTAAAAAAAAAAATCTACTTCTCCTTCATTGACTACACTAAAGCCTTTGACTCTGTGGATCACAACAAACTGTGGGAAATTCTTACAGAGATGGGAATACCAGACCACCTCACCTGTCCTGAGAAATCTGCATGCAGGTCAAGAAGCAATAGTTAGAACCAGACAAGGAACAATGAATTGGTTCAAAATTGGGAAAGGAGTACATCAAGGCTATGTAGTGTCACTCTGTTTATTTAACTTGTGAAATGCCAGACTGGAGAAATCACAAACTAGAATTAAGTTTTCCAGGAGAAATATCAACAACCAGAGATAAGCAGATAATACCACTCTAATGGCAGAAAGCAAAGAGGAAATAAAGAGTCTCTTGATGAGGGTGAAAGAGGAGAATGAAAAATCTGGCTTAAAACTCAACATCCAAAAAACTAAGATCATGGCATCTGCTCCCATCACTTCATGGCAAATAGACTGGGAAAAACTGGAAACAGATTTTATTTTCTTGGGCTCCAAAACCACTGCAGACGATGACTGCAGCCTCAAAATTAAAAGACACTTGCTCCTTAGAAGAAAAGCCATGACAAACCTAGACAGAATATTCAAAAGGAGAGACATCATTTTGCCAACAAAGGTCCATATAGTCAAATCTGTGGTTTTTCCAGTAATCATGTACAGATGTGAGAGATGGACTATAAAAAAGGCTAAGCACCGAAGAATTGATGCTTTTGAATTGTGGTGGTGGAGAAGACTCTTGAGAGTCCCTTGGACAACAAGGAGATCAAACCAGGCAATTCTGAATGAAATCAACCCTGAATATTCATTGGAAGGGCTGATGCTGAAGCAGAAGCTCTAATACTTTGGCCACCTGATGTAAACAGCTGACTCATTGGAAAATACTCTGATGCTGGGAAAGACTGAGGGCAAGAGGAGAAGAGGGCAGGAGAGGATATGGTTGGATGGCATCACTTATGGTCTCAGTTTGAGCAAACTCAGTTGAGCAAACTCCTTCCTCGTGAAGGACGAGGAAGCCTGGCATGCTGCAATGTATGGGGGTCACAAAAAGTTAAACACAACTTTGCAGCTGAACAACAAAAACACAGCCTCAATAGTTCAGCTGCTGCTGCTGCTGCTAAGTCGCTTCAGTCGTGTCTGACTCTGTGTGACCCCATAGACGGCAGCCCACCAGGCTCCCCCATCCCTGGGATTCTCCAGGCAAGAATACTGGAGTGGGTTGCCATTTCCTTCTCCAGTGCATGAAAGGGAAAAGTGAAAGTGAAGTCACTCAGTCGTGTCCGACTCTTAGTGACCCCATGGACTATAGCCTACCAGGCTCCTCCATCCATGGGATTTTCCAGGCAAGAGTACTGGAGTGGGGTGCCATTGCCTTCTCCCAATAGTTCAGCTCTCTCCTCCAATTGGCTGAGCTCCTGACAGTCCCTTCTTAGAGGGACAAAAAGACTCCTGAATTCAGAGTTTGGTTTCTTCTTCTTAGCTGTGTGATCTTAAGCAATTTGCTCAATCTATATAAACCTCAGTTTTATCTACTGTAAAAAAATAGAAATGGCAATATATTTTTAAAGAGATACTGTGAGGATGACCAAAAATAAGGCATATAGAATACTCAGCACTGGAGAATTTTAAACACCAAGACAACTGATTTGTACACTGCTAAGCAAATGCAGCTCATTTTATGTCTAGTTTGAATAGGTAATATATGAACACAGTGAAACAAATTTTACAGAGGAAAAATACGCATATAACCTAAGGTAATCCTTGTCTCCTCATTCTACTCCCTACTAATAATACATACATGATATAATCTTGTAAACTTCAGTGTTATTAATACATAGATAGAACTCTTAATTTCCCTAAAATGTAGATTTAGAAGTTTTTATCTAAACATGTGTTCTTTTTTAGTTCCTGATTTTTTATTCACCAATTTTGTAATTAAATGTAAATGTTCACTATAATTCTAGAATCTAAATATACTTTTCTATGTATTATACCTTGTTATAATATAAGTTATATTAAGCTTCTTGTGAAACAAATACCAGCCTTTCCTTTGATATCTGTTAATCTCTTTTATTTAATCTGAGCAATCTTTTATGTCCTTAGATAGGAAAGGCTTTTCTATTTAAACAGAAAGAATAGTAAAGTTTATCAATTAATATGTTGTAAGAAAAGGCTTTAAATTCGTAAGGTCACAGGGATTCTTCATTAGTCATTATTAGTAGGAATTATCTATTTGGTGTCTTAAGCACTTCTTGCTTTTGAGTATCCAGTAATATTCTTTGTAATCAAAAGAGAAAGCAGTCATAATAAAAATTAAAGAAGTACACTATTTTTAAATTAGTCCATCCTCCATTCCTAAGCAGAATTGCTAGAAGAAACAGTAAATACATTTAACATTCCTGCCTCTGTCTTGAGAAATCATGAAGGAACTCATAAGCATGAAGTCAGTCTGCCCCAAGTCCAGCCTCCCCTGCTGGAGCCAGGTGGAAGTTCTAGAGTCTGCGTGCTCCTGGCAAGACACCAGGTTGCTCTCCTCATTTACTTATCTCATTATACCCCTTCCACCTTTCTGTGTCACTCTTCACAAGAAACTCAAGTTGCCCTCTTCACATCTTATCCCATATTGTTCTGCATATCTCCTCCTCAACCTGCCATCACTTCCCAACTCCCAAAATCCTTCCACTTGTCTTTTGAAATTCAGAGCTAATTGTTAGCAAATCCCTTAAATCCTCATGTCACAGCAGCTCTAATGTTTCTTTCGTCTCCTTCAGTTCAGTTCAGTTGCTCAGTCGTGTATGACTCTTTGCAACCCCATGGACTGCAGCACGCCAGGCCTCCCTGTCCTTATTCTAACTGAAATTTCACTGTCCCCTGAGAACACTGCTTCTCCTGAGCACTGATACTGGAATATCAGTATCTCTTCCATAGCCCTCCTAACAGCAACAATAACAACAGATAAGAGGAGATGGAAATTAAATGCAACACAAGATTCCAGATTTTATTTTGGGCCATCAAAAATATATGCATCAGATAAAAGTACTCTATCAATATTAATTTTGTTTCACTTTGACAATTATATTATCAAATAATTATATCACACTCATATTATACCTAATTATACTCCGGTGATATACAATATCATCCTTGTTGTTAGACAGTACATTGGAAGTGTTTTGGAGCAAAGGGACATAGCTTAGTTTAAAATGTTTCAAGTTAGGTGTATGATCAAGAAAAAAAGAAAAAGAGAGAGAATAATAAAAATAATGAGGCAAAATTTGAAAAAAACCTGAATCTGGACAACTGGCACACAGGTGGTACTCTTTGAAGATGTTTTAACAATTTGAAACTTCATCCAAAGAAGAAGTTACAATCAGTCAATCAATCAATTATGTCTGACTCCAAAGTTTTAAGCCTCATTTCCTGGAACATGAGGTATACTACCAAGAATGCCAGAGGAAAATAAGAAAGAGTGAAAGGGAGGATAGGATCGAATTGTGAACAAGTAATTTTGAGGTATGACACTTTCTGAATATAATTCCAAGGCAGCAGCCTCAACTTTATATCTGGAAAAAGGACAGTAGCAGAAAGTCAGATGCACTATCATTATTAAGAAAGAGCTAACAAATACATCCCTGCTCTCCATAAAAAGTGTTAGTTGTTACATGCAATTTGTTTTTAAAGGCCAGTAAACTAATCAGAGTTCCCACTGAATAAGAGAATTCAATTAAATGATATATATTCACAGTTAAAAAAACTACAGAAATGGATTTTAAACTAAAAACTTTGATTTAATTTAGGCTGATCACTGTCCTTTGCTTCTCTGTCTTATGATGACTCACAAATCTGGAAGACTGGACTGATGGTTTAGTTGTTACATTAATGATGTACAGGTAATAAAAGGGACATTTCAAAATTATTTTTGTTATTCCTAAAAGCTCCAGAGAATATGTGGTCTTTAAATTATAGTTTAGAAGTAGCTCAAGACTGCAGACAGTGATGCATTTTAATAGACAAGCTTAATTGACTCCTTTTCTTGAATGACTGATGTGTGGTCTCTCTGGTAATGCTGAATGCCACCTGTTCTGTAATCATTTTAATCATTGAACTGCCACATGGCACCAGTTACGGATGCTAGCAGTCTGCAACATGACAGATATTTTAAGGGCCATTTGTTTTTCTATTTATATTATACTGATGAATTAAATTTGAGGAGATATTGATGGTCCACTGGGGGCTCATTTGGGGTAAGGATGCATCCTCCTGTCTCTAAAACAGTGTATCCCTAACCCCAAGAACCACTGAGTTCCTTCATCCAATCAAGGAAAATGCATTTGTTTTCTAGAATTGCACAGATAAATGTCAAATTGGCCTGAAACTTTTTTTCTTTTTCTCTCCTAAAAAATATGTCTTATTATAAAACTGAAATGTTACTCACACAAACAACAATTTTAAGAAGCAGTTGCCATAAAGAATGCTGCATACTGGAGGGGATCTTTTCAGAAACTTCAGTCTCCAATGCAAATGCATTTCTTAGATCACACCACACAGCTGTGTGGTAAGTGTAGTGCTCTTGGCTATAGTTATGATACATTCTTTGAAGAAAATGCCCTCATAAGAACATCATTCAAGAGGTACAGAAAACAGACTATGAATTCTGCTCCATTAGTTTTGTGCTTCCTGCTTTCACATGCTGTGGTTTCATGCTTGTCTGAGAACTTTCAAAATCATATTTATTTCCAAAGAATTCATTTTATTCTATATCTAAAATAATACAGAGCACATAAAACAAGTACCTGTGGGAAAAGGAAATTCTACTCTTATCATTTAAGCACAATGATGAAATGTACTCCCATTTTAAAGCAAAAATATTTATGGAAAACTATCTTGCTATTATCCTCCTTTGAAGTGGTTGTTTTAGCACTAGTTTTGACCCTAAAGTACAATTCAGTTTATCTACTTTTCTAACAATTTGCTGCTAAATGTAGAGGTTAAGTAACAAGAGAAAAACTTATTCAGATCATGTTCCCATTGCTTCAGAGTATATTTTACAATGGTGTTTTTAGTTTTATGGATCTACCCAGGCTGCAAATAAATTAATTCTTTTAATCATCTTATACAACATTTACCAAAGCAAAACTGTTACATAAAGCATATTTTCTGCTTTGTGAATATAAAACTATAGTAACTGTATGGTGCATTTACTACACAAAAAGTGTGTTTGGTTAATTAAAAATAACCTATTTATTATTTGTTTCAATGGTACTCTACATCTTTAACAGTCCTGGTTGTAAAATTTTATTTCCAGCTTATTATACTAGAGTCTATATGGTATTTTAGAATGGGAAATGACTGACAACCATTCAGACTATGGTGACAACATTACAGGAAGTTAAACTCTGTTTAAATAAGCAAACTGAAGTGTAGATGAGAGAAAATATAAGAAAACAGTAGGAAACCTGCTCCTGATGACAACAGTTGGATGAATTAAATTTAAAAGCTAACAGATGAGTATATGTCAGAGGTCACCTAAGAACAGCAGGCCACTCCATAGGGAGCCTCACAGCAGGGACACAACTGGAAGGAGAGAAGAGACCTTGGTGTGCAGGTGGGAGGTGAAGGGGAACTCAGAACTCCAGCTTCCTGGCTAAGTGCTCTAGGTAGAAGTTCACTGGCATTTTGTTTTTTTTTTACAAGTTTACTCACATGAGTCTTTAGTTAAATTCACAATGTAAATTAGTATCTCTTAGATTGTAAAAGCAGAAGATTTCAATTTCTCAGGGTGTCCCAGAAGAGGAGGGAGAGGAAGGGAAGGCAGAGAGGGCAAAGGGGGGAAGCTGAGAGAGGGGGAAGGGGAGGAAGAAGGATGGAGAAGGGGAGAGGGGAAGAAGAGAAAAGCTGTGCCTGTGTTAGAAAATAAGTGAACAGTGTTGGGGGGTGTTTTGTTTTTACAAATATAAGCAATAAAAAAATAAAAAGAGCAGATACTTTACCATCAAGAATAACTGAAATTGAATTTATACTTATTTTAATAAACTGCCAACCAATTGTTTAGATACTGTGCAAAAAGGAACATCTTTTAAGACCAAAGGTTGTTTCTTATTCCTAACTGAAAATAATTTATTTATTATGAGGCAATTAAGTCATAGTATACAGTCAGTTTCTGTAACTAAGTTACATGAAAAGCAGTTTTACAGTAGAACAATCCTCATTTATCTTTAGTAAGACTTACTGAAGGTATATTAAGTACAAAACATTGGCATAGAAAGAGATTGATGTAAGATATAGTACTTGCCTTAAGGGGGCTTAAAAGCTGGTTAAAATCAGCCACTGGAGTATTTATAAAGGTACATGGTATCTATGATGTACCCTTGCATACTGTAAGGTGTTAGAGGTAACAGGAACAGAGTTAGAAAATATTGCAAAGAAACACAAGAGATGGATTTGGTGACTATGAGGAAAAAAGACAAAGAGCCGTGGAAGCAAAATGTAATAACTATGATTGTAAAAAATAGCTACAATTCATGTATTATAAACAAGAACATTAACTCAAGTGAGCAGGGATTTTTGTGTATACTTTTGACTGCTCTACCTTCAGTTCCTAAAACTGTGCCTGACATATAGTAGGTGCTCAATAAATGTCTGTTGAATCATTGAATAATATGCCATATGGCTTATGTACATTATGTTTAATCCTGAAGCACTCCTGCAAAGTTATTATTTTTATTCCCATGTTAGAATTAAAAACTAAGGCTCAGAAGGTCTGAAGACCAAGATATTCTCATATCCACAAGCTATCATTAACACACAGGTTTTTGTAACTCTAAAGTTGGTCTTTGTTCTGCAGTATAAGGCAATTTACCAGAAAAGATATTGATACATTGAAAAGCAGCACTCTAGCTTTATTTTGTTTGTAACCAGTCATATGATCTTTGGTAAACTACTTAGTTTCTCTCTGGAACTACTCCATTTGGGGGCAAAGGGCTATACTTAAAAACAGAGAAATGTGTAGTAATAAGATCTCTTGGCCACATAGTATAGATTGCAAAGATTAGATTGGTCCATATAAAAATGCTTTAAAAACTTGATGTGATATATAAGTAAAAAATATTGATGTAAGCAATAAACACAGTCCAAACAGTTTAAATGGTGTTACTAAAATAAATCATAATGTAGGAAAAAAGGTATATATGGAAAGGAAGTTTGTTTTGTTTTCTTTTCTTTAAGATAACTTTTCTGTAGATACTGTGTTGAAATATCCATGGAACACCTAGGAAATGGGAATAGTGTTCTATACAATTAAAGATACAGGAATAAAGCTCATAATTGAGGATGTGTGTGATCACTCACCTAGAGCAAGACATCCTGGAATGCGAGTCAAGTGGGCCTTAGGAAGCATTACTACGAACAAAGCTAGTGGAGGTGATGCAATTCCAGTTGAGCTATTTCAAATCCTAAAAGATGATGCTGTGAAAGTGCTGCACTCAATATGGCAGCAAATTTGGAAAACTCAGCAGTGGCCACAGGACTCGAAAAGACCAGTTTTCATTCCAATCCCAAAGAAAGGCAATGCCAAAGAATGTTCAAACTGCTGCACAATTGCACTCATCTCACACACTAGCAAAGTAATGCTCAAAATTCTCCAAGCCAGGCCTCAATAGTACGTGCACTATGAAATTCCAGATGTTCAAGCTGGATTTAGAAAAGACAGCGGATCCAGAGATCAAATTGCCAACATCCATTGGATCATCAAAGAAGCAAGAGAGTTCCAGAAAAACATCTACTTCTGCTTTATTGACTATGCCAAAGCCTTTGACTGTGTGGATCACAACAAACTGTGGAAAATTGTTGAAGAGATGGGAATACCAGACCACCTCACCTGCCTCCTGAGAAATCTGTATGCAGGTCAAGAAGCAAGTTAGATCTGGACATGGAAAAACAGACTGGTTCCAAATTGGGAAAGCAGTGTATCAAGGCTGTATATTATCACCCTGCTTATTTAACTGATATGAAGAGCACATCATGCAAAATGCCAGACTGAATGAAGCACAAGCTGGAATCAAAATTCCTGGGAGAATTATCAATAACCTCATATATGCAGAAGACACCATCCTTATGGCAGAAAGCAAAGAACTAAAGATCTTCTTGATAAAAGTGAAAGAGGAAGTGAAAAAGTTGGCTTAAAACTCAACATTCAAAAAACTAATATCATGGCATCAGTCCCAACACTTCATGCAAATAGATGCGGAAACAATGAAAATAGTGACAGACTTTATTTTCTAGGGCTCCAAAATCACTGCAGATAGTGACTGCCGCCATGAAGTTAAAAGATGTTTGCTCCTTGGAAGAAAAGCTATGACCAACCTAGACAGCATATTAAAAGGCAGAGACATTATTTTGCCAACAAAGATCCATCTAGTCAAAGCTATGGTTTTTCCAGTTGTCATGTATGGAAATGAGAGCTGGACTATAAAGAAAGCTGCGTGTTGAAGAATTGATGCTTTTGAACTGTGGTGTTGGAGAAGCCTCTTGAGAGTCCCTTTGACTACAATGATAAAACCAGTCAATCCTAAAGGAAATCAGCCCTGAATATTCATTGGAAGGACTGATGCTGAAACTCCAAAACTTCGGCTCTCTAATGCAAAGAACTGACTCATTAGAAAAGACTCTGATGTTGGGAAAGATTGAAGATGGAAGGAGAACGGGACAACAGAGGATGAGATGGTTGGCTGACATCACTGACTCAATGGACATGAGTTTGAACAAGCTCCAGGAGTTTGGTGATGGACAGGGAAACCAGACATGCTGCAGTTCACGGGGTCGCAAACAGCCGGACATGACTTTGCGACTGAACTGAACAGAATTTGAAGTCATCTATAGAGTGGTAGTAGTTAAATTCATAAGAAGGATCAGGGTTTTAAAAGAAAATGCAGGGGCTTCCTTGGTGGCTCAGTGGTAAAGAATCTGCCTATCAATCAGAAGACAGAGTTTTGATCCCTGGCCTGGGAAGATCCCACATGCTTCAGGGCAACCAAGCCTGAGTGCCACAACAATTGAGCCTGTGCACTAGAGCTCAGGAGCCACAGCTAGCGAGCCCCTATCCTACAAAAGCCCATGCACTCTAGAGCCTGTGCTCTGCAACAAGAGAAGCCACCGCAATGAGAAGCTTGCATACCACAACTAGAGAGTAGCCCCTACTCACTCCAACTAGAGAAAGCCTGCACAGCAACAAAGACCCAGAACAACCAAAAATAAATAACCAAAAATAAATTTAAAAATTATTTTAAAAAAGCAAGAAGAAGGGAAAGGGCTTGAGAATGTATATGATAAGTAAAGAAAGGACTAGGAAGAGAAATATAGGCGTGGAAAGAGGAGCAGGGCTGTGCTAATTCACAAAGGTCAAAAAGGTAGGACTCGTACTATGGGGTATGCTGTCTGGTAGTGTCTAATGTATAGGGGATACATGATGCAAAGCTACTGCATTTGGCACATAATTTTATAGTTTTAGTATCTGATTGAACAGGTGCCAGTTTAAAAAAAAGAATAAGATAGGTTTAATCTTGGGAAAAATCAAAGTATGTTTTAAAACAGAAGCAAAGGTTTAATGGAGAAGAGATGGAAAAATGTAAAAATTCAGTGAGGCTGCAAAGCCAAGAAAGATTGACATACAGGAGGAATAGTTCTAGAATCCTCTGTCAAAGTGAAAAGAAAGTAAGTACAGTTGACTCTTGAACAACTCAGGAGTTTAGGGTGCCGATGCCACACACAGTTGAAAATCCCTGTACTTCTACCTCTGCCTCAGAAACAAAGCAATTGATAAATTTCTCACCCAAGGGAAGGAAGGTGAAACAGTTTAGACAGAATCAGGACTCAAACTCTAACGCTTCTGATTCTACATATTGTGATCTCTAATCAAACACAAACTTTTCCCCACATTTAGTCAATTTAGAAACATAGAAAACAAACTTATGGCTACCAAAATGTAAAGGGGGGGGTGGGAAAGATAAATTAGGAGTTTGCTATTAACATACACACTACTATATATAAAATAGATAACCAACAAGGACTACTGTATAGCACAAGGAACTATACTCAATATTTTGTAATAACAAATAATGGAAAAGAATCTGAAAAAGAATATATGTAACGAATCACTGTGCTGTACACATGAAACTAACACAACATTGTAAATCAACTATGTGTGTGTATGTATGCTCAGTCATGTCTGACTCTTTGCGACCCCACGGACTGTAGCCTGCTAGGCTCCTTTGTCCATGGAATTTTCTAAGCAAGAGTATTGGAACGGGTTGCCATTTCCTATTCCAGGGAATCTGCTTGACCCTGGGATCAAACCTAAGTCTCTTGCATCTCCTGCATTGGCAGGTGGGTTCTTTATTACTGTGCCACCTACGAAGCTCAAAATCAACTATAGTTCAATTTAAAAAAAGAACAAAAATCTGTAAAATTAAAATACAAGTACTATACTGTTTAGTTGCTAAAGTCATGCCCGATTCTTTTGTGACCCTATGGACTGTAGCCTGCCAGGTTCCTTCCTCTGTCCTTGGGATTTTCCAGGCAAGAATACAGGGGTGGGCTGCCATTTCCTTCTCCAGGGGATCTTCCTGACCCAGGGATCAGACCTGCATCTCCTGCATTGCAGGTGGATTCTTTATCATTGAGTCACCAGGAAAGCTCACAAGTACTATATTTATTGGAAAAAGAGAAAAAAAAAAAAAACTTTATATAAATGGACTCATGCAGTTCAAATCCATGTTTTCTAAGGGTCACTTGCAATTTATAAAGAAAGAAAGATACAGAAATATTTTGCTGTGAATAGGAGCGTGTTCATTGGCTCTAGCTTCTGTGTTAATGCCTAGAGGTACAGCAACAAAGGGAGCCAGCACAGCCCCTACCCTTTCCAAATCTGTCCCCCATGGTGGACTGCAGCACTGAACAGGAGGAGGATTGATGCAAGTTGTTTGAATAGTAGGATAGATATCTGAACTGATGCAAGCAACGTGATGACTAGTTAACAAGGAATAAAGAATAGCCAAATGATAGTTCTTGAACAAATGACAAAGCTCAGAATATATTTGTATTAGACAAAATCTGTGGGGTTACATATTTTCTCCAGTTAATTTTTGATACCCTAGACACAGGGAAAGTCAAAAATAGCAAAAGCTAATGAGCAGCATTTCTATGTGTTGATTTTTTTCCCTTTTACAGTGCATGTATTTTTCAATGATAAGTAGAACAAGACTTTTTTTCAAGTCTTTGACAAAGGACAGCTACTGAAACTACTGCTTCCTATGAAGTAAATAACTAGCTTAAAAAGTTAATCAATGGGCCAAAACATTTGTACTAGTTATAGGCTTCAAAGTCAAGAAATTGTGGTCTTAGAAGAGTTTGAAAAAGATGAAACTAACATCTGAGGAATGGGGAAGAAATATTAAAGGTAAAATCTTGCATTGTCTAAGCTGGCACAGAAAGTCAAATTCTACCATTTAAGGAAAATAGCATCAATACTGAGAAATCTCAAAGCATGAAGGTAAGCTATCAGAAAACTTAAATATCATATCTAGCTTTATTGTTAGGAAAAGGCTGGGTTAAATACAGTTTTCACTGATCAGTTGATTCTTTTCAAGTAAATAAGCATGAAGCAAAATACCTAGAATCCTAGTGGATCATAGGTTAGAATAAAATTGAGCTTTTAATAACAAAACATGAAGTCCAAGAGAAGCATGCAGCTGAAAGAGAATTAAATTTAAGTGTTATAACCACTTGATAACCTGAACAGTGATTAGCAAGAGCTAAAACTTCATAAGGCCAGATTGATAAATGCTTAGATTCTATGTTGATGTTTTCTTAATGGGCTGATGTTCATGTTTTCTTAAAAGTTAAGTCTATATCAGTAAAGATTAACTTGTTAGGATTTTCAGACAGCCAGTGAATAACACTTCTGCTTTTTCCACTCAAGACGTGAACCAATTGAGAAAAAGGAGTCAGGCAAAGATGCTCATCAAAAATGTCAGCCAAGCCTGTGATGGTTAGTTATCCCTGTCTGAACATCTCGACTGAGGGAAAACAATCTGTTCTGAGGCTTAAGGGGCTGGCCCTGGGCTCTTAAAGGGAATTATAAGGGATCAGACGGAACGCGCTCCAAAGGGAGTTGTGCTTACGTACCCTGCCGAGACCCCAGTCCTGGTGCCCCATCCCGCTGTCACTTGAAAACCAGTAGTGGGTTGCCCTGTCACCCTTTGGCTTTGAGGGCACAGGCTATAAGAGGTGGCAGAAATGGGCAAGTGGCCCGGATTTGGCTTATGGTCTTATTGTGGAATGAAAGAGTGCTTGTCACATATTTCAAGAAAATGAATGCACTCTTTGAGACAGCCGGCAATGGAAGATGTATGCCGGCTGTGGCAGTGAGCACACTTCATGACTATCTGATCTCTCTCTCGCTTTTGTACCGTATCCTGACATTCAGGGAAAAAGGGGTACCATGGCACTAGCATGGTTTCCAGGTGCCTTGTTCACACAGGGCACTCTCCTGGGGTTAGCCCAGCTCTTGTCTGAATGGCATGGCTGGCTTGTGAGCAAGAGAGTAGCAGAGTGGCACTTGGCTTTGTTCCCATTGGAATGCCACGCTTGAAGTGGGCACAGATTGCCTTTCTTTTCTGCTGAAGTTGGGAGATGTGTGCAGCTCTTCATACGTAAGGTCACATATTTGTTCAGTCACCAAGGAAGCTGTATTTGGGGTGGGATTTAAAGAACTAGAAAACTGATCCAAGCAGCCTACAGCCTAAAGCAAAACATAGTGAAAGGATGTGTTAGCAAGTGGGAAGGTCTACCTGCTGGGTTACAGTCTGCTTCTGAGCGGACTTGACTGTTCTGCAGGACCCAAGTGAACCTGGAGGGGTTTTTTGTGTTTTGTTTTTTAAGCTCCGCCGCATGTAGCTCCGCCGCATGTGAACCCTGGCCCTTGGCAGTGCGAGCGCCGTGTCCTAACCATTGGACTACCAGGGGATTCCTCAAACCTGTATGTTTGACTTCAGAGGGTGTCTGAATATAAATGCCCCCAGCACTTGGTGGGTGCTCTTTACTGGACCAGACTCTGTTCCCTCAGATCACCGTCTCCTGGAAAGAGGCATTTGGGACCCACTAGCCTGCACTGAATCAATCTGGTTGTGCCTTGCTTAGAACGAGTTCCTTCAGGGTTGCCCTTTTTTCTTCTAAATTAAGGTATAACTAAGACCATTTGCAAAATACCACACACAGAGTTTAGGTGATCTTGGTGCAGTGGGGGGACTGCAGTGATTGTAAAATGAAACTCACATGTACACACTCTGTTGAAGACTAAGCGGAAACAGGTGTTCAGCCTAAAAAAACATTTCTCAGTGGATTTCTACAGTGTGTCTTGGGTTTAACTTTAAAGCAGATTAAAACATTTAAAGTTGACTTAGTAGCATTTGTGGATTCCAGATTGAGACCCATTGTAAGAGCAATGATTTCTTCTGTGAATCAGCACATTCTTTTATAAATGAAAGTTTAAAGTTTCTCACTAAAAAAAAAAAAAAAAAAATGTCAGCCATGTCACTGGGCAAGGCTTAGCTTAGGGAAAATATAGTCTTCCTAATAAGGAAGTCCTGAATGAGGTTTATTTACAAAACTGGTCACAGCAAACTTGAAAATAGCAGGAGTCTCTTGAAAGGTCAGGGATGTGGATATCATATACGCCACATGGCCAAGAGAAGTCAGAACTATCTTCCCTGCAAGCAGCCAGATACCAAAGGATAGGAGAAATAAGGTGAGCCATGTATGCACATCCATCTCCCTCTCCCCACACAGCAAGGGAACCAGGGTAAGCAAAGGTCAAGAGTGATCAATAATGGAGACCCCTTGAGGGGTAAATGGGTACAGAGGTTCTCCTGTAAAAATACAGAGCTCTATTTTAGAGGAAAAAAAATACTTTACTTTATAAGCTGAGTATTGTCTTTGGAAAGCTGCATATTCAGCCTCAGAAAGACTGACCTCAGAAAGCGAAATATAAAAGTGACAGAAAAGTCCCAGGCATAAATGGTCTGGATAATTGCCACTTCTCACTGCCTTGTTTTGACACTGGGAGGCAATGAAATGGGTCATACCTGGTTAGACTCTCTTACATTACAGGAAAACAAACAAACAAACAAACAAACACTCATGGCTGGGTTCTGCAAGGATGATTTTATCACATTCATAACATGAAGATGAACTCTGGAGAAATGTATTTTATAATCCAATGTTTAATTCTTTATGTAATATCATCCTCTCTCTGTAAACACAGCCAAGCCTAATCCCCAGAAATGCAGTTTTTAAAAAAGATAACTAAGAATGTCATATCAAATGAATGCCAGTACTCACAGCATGTAAATCCAAGTTCAAAATTCTTATCTTTCAACAAGTCTGGGAAAATTCTGATGGGTTGCTAGACTATTTTTTAATCTCCTTCAGAATCTTTTCCAACTTGAGTTCCAAGTATTAAAAAGACACCCAATTAAGTTCCAAAAAAGTCTTAAGACTTTGAAAAATCATCATTGTAATGGACATATTTTCATCCCTGTCAGTGATGAACAGTTTGATTATGGCAGGTTTTTGATCTTTGTTATGGTGTTTCCAGGGCGTTAAATCTTCCCTCGTTTCCTCCTGTTTTCCTCTTTTCCTCACTTTGTTTTCTCAAAATAATAACCATGTCACTGGCATTTTCTTTGAGAATAAGGTGCTGCTTCATTCTGTTTTTATTAAGAACATTAGTATTGTAAATGTTCCTACAATGTACAAAGAACTGTGAACTGTGTATGGAGAAAAAATCCTACAATCTGACAACTTCCCTCAGCGTGTTTATACCATAAGTGGTATAAAAACAACAGTAAAAGTGTAAAATGTGAGGTCTTAATACATAATGTTAAAATTCATTCACATGCATGCAGAACAAGTCTCTAAAACTACACTGTGTACTTCAAAATATTTGAAACTTCTGATAGCCAGCTATTTTAACTAGTCTCAACTTAACATTTCTCAGAGCTTCAGACTTTTCTAAGTGACTTGAAATCTTGTGAGGTAACAAACTAAAATTAAAAACTTATTTTTATACTGTATTGGTGCTTTTCTTTCTGGCTTACTTCACTCTGTATAATAGGAATTTAGAAAGATGGTAACGATAACCCTGTATGTGAGACAGCGAAAGAGACACAGATGTATAGAATAGTCTTTTGGACTCTGTGGGAGAGGGCGAGGGTGGGATGATTTGGGAGAACAGCATTGAAGCATGTAAATTATCATATGTGAAACGAATCACCAGTCCAGGTTCGATGCATGATACAGGGTGCTCGGGGCTGGTGCACCAGGATGACCCAGAGGGATGGGATGGGGAGGGAAGAGGGAGGAGGGTTCAGGATGGGGAAGACATGTACACGTGTGGCGGATTCATGTCAATGTATGGCAAAACCACTACAATACTGTAAAGTAATTAGCCTCCAACTAAAATAAATAAATTTATATTGAAAAAAACCTTATTTTTAATTATCATTCCCTTGAGACATGCATAACTAAATAATTAAGTAAGCTTCCTTAAATACATTTTACCAATACTGCTTTTCTATTAGAATCTTCCTCTTTATGACTTAAATTATGAATTGAAGATGAACTCATTTTAAAAGTTAAAGGCTTTCCAGTGTTTCCATTATGAATGTATTCTTTCTTTGATTTCACAATATGAAACTGACTATTTGAAAATAAGCACTTTCAACATACACTGAATAGATTATTTCTGATAATGGTAATAGGTATACAATACAAGAGTAACATTCAGAACTCACACTAGATACTTTTCACAAAATAATTAAGTAGGAAAATCCATGATGTTCTCTTCTTATAAGGAAATTACTTTCTTGTCTAAAAATTGAGATGGCTGATATGAGGAGCATTATTATTCAAACAATAAGTTTAATAGACTAGCAAAGGTTGACAATTTTTTGGAGTGCAATATGCATGATAAAAATAAAAGAAATTACAGAACTATATTATATATATAATTAAACTGAATATAGTCATTTAGTATCACAGAATGAGAGGAGAGAAAACAGGAAAGTAAAAAGAGACACATATTAATCTTGACAAATATTTTTCACTATAAACTTGTTGAGAAAATAAAGGATTCCATTAAATTAGAAATGTCTTAAAGTAATCATATCACTTGTGTAGAAAGACAAAGCTCTATGTACCAGTTGTCAGGCTCAGAGAGGTAGAAAACATCCGTGCCTTTGATCACTCAACTAGGGTGAGGACAGTGATGATGGAAATTTGAAAACATAGGAACCCAAAGAGACAACAGAGGAGAATGAATTATCAAATTTTAGCTTTTTGAAGCCAGTTAGCTGAAATTTTCTAAAAGCTTCAGTAAACATTTTTACCTACAATCTGATCTCATTCTATAAAAACAAGAGAAAAACTCATGTTACCAAAAAATGTATTCTATATACATAATTCATTTAGAAAAGCATATATTAGAGGATTAAATGTATAAATATTAAGGTTGATGCATTTAATGTTTTAGTAACTTGAACTGGTTTCTAAAGTAGTCTACTTGGAAGGTTGCATAGTAACATAGATCTTTTAGATCTTTAAAAAGTGAAAGATTGCAATTTAAATGATATTTTTTGTTTTAATGGAAGTTTCTACCTACTTTTACAGTAATATAACTAGAAGCTCTGGAGAGAGGTTAATGATATAAATAGTAAGCTTCTACAAAGAGTTTTGCTAAAACTCAGTCAGTTTTTTGGGACTTCCCTGATAGCTCAGTTGGTAAAGTATCTGCCTGCAATGCAGGAGACTCCGGTTCAATTCCTGGGTCGGGAAGATCCACTGGAGAAGAGAGAGGCTACCCACTCCAATATTCCTGGGCTTCCCTGGTGGCTCAGCTGGTAAAGAATCTGCCTGTAATGCAGGAGACCTGTGGTTGATCCCTGGGTTGGGAAGATCCCCTCAGGAAGGGAAAGGCTACCTACGCCAGTATTCTGGCCTAGAGAATTCCATGGACTGTATAGTCCCTATGGTAAAGAGTCAGACACGATTGAGCAACTTTCAGTCAGTCTTTTAAAATTTTGATTAGCCAATTACAGAGAAAGACATACCATTGAAAATTAAATTGATCAGATTATCAACACTAATTGCTGATGATTATGAAAATTTAATGAAAGTAAAGCAAAAAGTTTCAAATATCTTAAGGCATATTTTTTGGAGAAGAATTTCACATTATCATTCTAAGCCAAATTTTACTTTTATATTTTAGTGGACAAAAGTTTACAGTGCCCTCAAGGAAAAGTACTAACTTACCAGTAAATTACTTCTGCAAAAGTAAGTAACTGTAACTTCTTCTGTAAGTTACATTTGCAAAAGGTATTAAATCGTATTTCTTAGCCACTTACTGCTTCTATATTTCATGATTTTTAAAGAAAATTAAGTAAATCTTTTGGTGCTATTGTTTATGGCCTATCTTGAAATAGAGAGAGCCATAATTTCTCACTGGTTTGACCTGAGCAATTCAATCTATATTATTATTTGAACATTTCCTCTGAAGTTGGTTCTTTAGAGACACAATTATTTCCATTATCTCCTTCCAGTTGATCAAAACATGACCCAAACTTTCTCAGTCAGGGTGACCTACCTTCAGGCCCACCCCCTGCAGTCATATTGAGAATGACATATCTGTAACTTTATCACATCCAGTCTGTGGATAAGCATCCCAAAGGATGTCACTTACTACTGTCAGGCAAGTGTATACTCCTCAGTTCTGTCTTGTCACAGCAAAGATTTGGAGTGACGGCCCTCAGCGTGTCACAGCTCTCAGGTCTCGGACAGACCGTGTTACAGCTCTTAGACAAATCAGTGTTACAGCTCCGTGTTTTAGCTCTATTTTATTTAGAAAATAGCAGGAAAATCCATCCTCGAGTTGTGAGGGCATGTCGACCCAAAGACACGAAGTAAAGAGCTCCCCAGCACGTGGGAAAGAAAGAGACCCCCAGCCCTTTGGCTCCTCTTTTTATATATATATATTTTTTCTCTCTCTCTGGGCCGGCCTTATGTAAATTGGGCTAGCCAGGAGGGTTGTTCGTTCTACCTGAGGTATTCACTCAGGTCCTCGGACCTTCCTTTGTTCTATTTTCGCAGGCTTTTCCCTTCCTTATCTTTTAGCCACCGCCATTCTGGACTCCTGTTTCCTATTCTAACTACCTAACACTACTATCCAAAATTGAAAGCTTATTTTTAATTTGTTATCCAGCACCAACCGTTATTCATCTAGAAAGCTCTAATCATTACTGCTTTCTAAAATTTTTCCTCTCATTTAATTACTAGGATTTTCATCATAGTTTCCAGATGGATTCATTTGCATTTTCAAGAAATAAATATCACTCTATAATTTATTGCCTATGTTTGTAATATAAAGGTATTTGTATGGCATCAACTCATATTTGCATTTGTAGATTTTTAAATTTGTTTAAAATACACTGACAACAAATTTTTATTATTGGTTTAATCTCTCATATAAATATTCAAACTGTATAACTTAAAAGTTTAGAAGAATTTGCATTCTTCATGTTTTGCAATCTCAGCTTAAGTTTGATAGACCTTGGAGGTTTCAAAATGCCATGTCAAATTTTTAACTGGAAACACTAGTATGTTTCTCAGATATTGGGGGAGGAACAAAGAAAGGTCTAATTGTATAGATTGGCACCAAATATTTCAAAATAATACATAATACTAGCTTTGTCCCCAGGAAAAGATCAGAAAGTTCCCTTATATTACTTTATTCCTCTACTTCTTTTTCCTCTTTGTAGGGTTCTATAGTTTCTGCACCAAGAGATCAGCCTAGTGCTATGCTATTTAGATCATTATCATAGACTGTTATGGTCTACCTACAAATATAACTTTAGTTGATTTATTCATCAGTTATTAAACACCAACTGAATGTTATGTTGTTGTTGTTGTTTAGTGTCTAAGTTGCATCCCACTCTTTGCAACACCATAGACTGTAGACCACCAGGCTCTTCTGTCCCTGGGATTTCCAAGGAAAGAATACTGGAGTAAGTTGCCATTTCCTTCTTCATGAGATCTTCCCAATCCAGGTATCAAAACCATGGTCTCCTGCTTGGCAGGCAGATTCTGTACCACTGAGTCACCTGTGAAGCAAATGCTGTATACAGTATCCTTAATGAATGAATAAGAACATTTTTGCTAAGAACATGTCAGATTCCCACTGGTTGTCTCCTACCACCCTAGACACACTAACAGAGTTAGCAATACCCTTTCCCTTCCTATATTAAAAAAATGTGCTCACAAAGAAAAAAATGACACGATTACCGGCCTTCACTGGCTCATTTTCCAGAGAAAGTCTGATATTTAAACCAGCGAATTCTAATATAAAAGAGATATCTGCAAAATACATAGAGGAACTTAGTTCTACCTGATATCAGATATGAACTTCAAACAGCTGATCTACAATGAATTTTTGGAAACACAGTAACTCATGAGATAGGTACTTTGCCTACAAATATCTCATAATATCATACATGAACATTATTTTTGCAACCTAACTTGAAGGCTATAGGAATGCCCAAATCATTAAGTGAAGATTAATAAAAATGTCACTAAGTCTGTTTATGATCCTTCTTAGAGAACTGCTATATAAATATGAAAAGCAATACTCTAATTGTTCACCTTTTGTTTATAAAATATTAAAACAGTACATTAGGAGAAATGGTTTTATTCATAAGGTAAAGAGTTAAAAATCAGTATGTTGTTGCTGAGGTTGACTAGTTTTTACTCCTCTGGTTCTCAGTCATCCATTCGGCACCATTCTTAAGGTTGTTTCTTATCTGATATGCATTCCCAGCCCTGACTAAGGATGTGAACTGTCATTATTTTTAAGCACTTTAGTGCAGTCAAAGATTTTAGTTTCCCTGAGGCATCAGGCTGTATCAACAGTTCAATAAACCTGCCAAATGTTTTACTTATTCTGAAGGAAAAACAAGTTTAGAAAATATTAAGCCCTTAATATTTTGTGGACTTATATGAAGTGACTCTCCAGTAGGAATAAATGTCAAAAATAGAATCTTTCCTCACAATGTCAAGCTCAGTCAAATACAGTATTTTAGGCCACTTGAATGCAGGAATGTTTATCATTATTAGTTAGATTATATTTTATCATGAGTGACCTTATTCTAATCTGTTGGTAAAACACAACAGTACTGAAATTAGTCTCAAACATGAATATCAAACAAATGAAGTAATACATGGCAGATACATCTCTATACCCCAACTGAGACACAATCACTATAAAGTCTTCTACTGATTTATTTAGAACTACCACTTTATTCATTTTGCTACAAAAAAAGTTATGTAAACCAAGATTACTCAAGGCTACTGAATGTAAACTACGTGTGAGGAGCAGGCCTCTGAAGATACACCAAAATATAAATTTAGCAAAAGGTGCTTTCTCAAGAATTCTCTCCATTACTTACTTCAACATGCTAAGGTGACTTAAATTAAGATCTGAGTTAAATTCCAAAGTTAGAGTGGGTGTCATTTCTCTAACCTACTTAGGGAAAACATTAACTTATACTGAAAGATTGTCCCTAATACCCACTAAAAACTCTACAATACACTTAAGGTTACTTAGAAACAAGCGCAAACAAAGTCAGAAGGAGAAAATTATTAGTGCTCAAGGATAATCGATCTCATTTATAGTCTATTTACACATTAAAGCTACAGTTTGAAACAGAGACTTCATGTCTTATATATTCATGCATTTATGAAAATTGTAAAGGAAAATAGCTTATGATTTATTTATGCTCCCCTCTCTAGAAGAGCAAATAAAATTCATTTCATATTACCATACTGCATTTTAATAAACTGTATTGATTATATTTCTTATTCCTTTCAAAGAGATAAAAAGGCAGTGAAGAACTACAGGGAAAAATAAGGAAGAAAAAGGCAGATCAGTGAAGGAAAGGTGGGCACTGCTTCTGTCCTAGAGGGGCCTGGTCAGAACACCTGAGCAGGTATCCAGAAGAGGCAGGTGAGAGGCTCAGAAGCTCAGTGGAACTTGTGACTGACTCTGAGCAAATTTCCACAGACTCAAAGGGCTAGATAGACAAAATTTCTAAATTCAAGCTACAGATTTCAAAATGTGCCATGAACACCAAGAAGCAAAAATAAAATGACTCATTCCTAGGTACACCACGGCAAAATAACTGAAAAGCAAAAACCAAACGATATCTTTAAAGCCAGACAAGAAAGACTCATTAACTCCAAAGGAAAGTCAGTCAATCAGACTTACAGCTGACTTCTGAGGAGATACAGTAGAAGCTAGAGCATGATGGATATGAATAAGTGGTAACTTCAAAGCACTAAAAGGAAGTAAATACAACTTTCATTTTATACCAAAATAAGGCTTTCAAAAAGGAAAAGGAAAAAAAAGATATTTCAAACAAAGAAATTCCTATAGATTTTTTTTTAATCAGTAGTCTACCCCACAGATGATACTTCAGAAAAAAAGAAACATAGTATTGGTTGAAATTGTTTTTAGTTGCTAAATTGTGTCCAACTCTGACAACCCCATGGACTGTAGCCCCTCAGGCTTCTCTGTCCATGAGATTGCCCAGGCAAAATACTGGAATACATTACCATTTCCTTCTCCAAAGGATTTTCCCAACCCAGGAAATACAGCTGTGCAAATGGAGTGAAGAATGAAGGAAAAGGTAAAAAGAATATGTGGTTAAATCTCAATGTTATTTATTGAATGAAATAATAATGATCATATGCTGTGGTATTTTAACATGTATAGATAATTACAATATTTGACACAACACATGAGTTGAACAGGCAGTAAATGATGTTAAAGAATTTTAGAACTTTTGCACTTTCAAAGTAAAAGCACTCTTTATATTAGACTTTGACTAGTCAAGGAGGTATTTTGTAGTGGGGCAACGACAATAATAGTCAAAATGCAGCATAAAAATACCAAGCTACACAGGGAAGAAGAGGGAAATAGAATAACAAAAGACTATTTACAAGACACGTACCTAAAAATAGAATCTTTTATTTTCAATTTTTAAAAAGTTTGGACAAATGATAGAGAAAGATTTGTTAAAAGGCTTATAATGGACACTAACAATAATGGAAAGAATTTCTAAAATGCAGTTCATTAAAATTAAGAACTTCTATTCATTAAAAGACACCATTAAGAGAGAATAGGCAAAATGCAGAATAGGAAAAGCTATTTGTAAAACCTATCATTCATGAAAGGTTTGTATCTGGAATATTTAAATATTTTATCTACAAGTAAAAAAGATTAGCAAACAAATAATTGGCAAGATAATTCAACAAACACAACACAAAATACAATATCCATATGACCACTAGAAATGAAAATATGCTCATACTGTATTGTCTGTTATCAATTAAGCATCATCCCTATCCACATTTCATTTCTTTGCATCACAAATGAGAGACCAACAACTACATTTTCTAGAATCTCCTTTTCCCATGCATCTAGTTTAGCATTTGAGAATAAAAGGCACTTGAATTAGAGTTGAAATATGGCTGAGAAAGCAAAGCCAGAGGACCAGAAGAGTGAGATGAGATGCTGTGTACAACGCCTGCCTGGGTAGTTCTTACAAACACTTCTAGGCATATACCCAACCAGATTCCATGCATATGTGAACCAAAAACATGAATGTTTATATAGCACTGTACCTAATATCAGAATAAAGATGACCCATATGTCCATATATATATGGAAATGTATATATGTATCTGGTGCACAGTCATGTTCAACTCTTTGCTACTCCATGAACTGTAGCCCTGCAGGCTCCTCTGTCCATGGGGTTTTTCAGGCAAGAAAACTGGAGTGGGTTGCCAATTCTTCTCCAGGGGATCTTGCTGACCCAGGGATCAAACCCGAGTCTCCTGTGTCTACCGCATTGCAGGCTGATTCTTTACCTGCTGAGCCACTGACGAAGTACCCAAATGCCCATCCACGTAGAGTGCAACAGTAAAAATGAATTGCAACAGTAAAAATGGATGAATTATAGATGCATGCACCAACAAGTGGTGAATCCCAAGATAAATGTATTTAAAACCAAGACCACTTCTTTTAACTTCTTCTTTTACTTCTGTCTGATTTAAGTATTTTTTCTGGTATAAAGATGTAATGAAACAGCAACCAAGAGGATCAAAGAAGAAACTCAAGGTTCTTTTTTATTCCTTTGTATTTTTATACTCCACAGTTCAGTTCAGTTCAGTCGCTCAGTCGTGTCCGACTCTCTGCGATCCCATGAACTGCAGCACGCCAGGCCTCTCTGTCCATCACCAACTCCCGGAGACTACCCAAACCCATGTTCATCGAGTCGGTGATGCCATCCAACCATCTCATCCTCTGTCGTCCCCTTCTCCTCCCGCCCCCAATCCTACCCAGCATTAGGGTCTTTTCCAATGAGTCAACCCTTCGCATGAGGTGGCCAAAGTATTGGAGTTTCAGCTTCAACATCAAACCTTCCAATGAACACCCAGGATTGATCTCTTTTAGGATGGATTGATTGGATTTCCTTGCAGTCCAAGAAACTCTCAAGAGTCTTCTCCAACACCACACTTCAAAAGCATCAATTCTGCGGCGCTCAGCTTTCTTCACCGTCCAACTGTCACATCCACACATGACCACTGGAAAAACCATAGCCTTGACTAGACGGACTTTTGTTGGCAAAGTAATGTCTCTGCTTTTAAACATGTTATCTAGGTTGGCCATAACCTTCCTTCCAAGGAGTAAGCGTCTTTTAATTTCATGGCTGCAGTCACCATCAGCAGTGATTCTGGAGCCCAAAAAAGTAAAGTCTGACACTGTTTCCACTGTTTCCCCATCTATTTCCCATGGAGTGATGGGACCAGATGCCATGATCTTAGTTTTCTGAACGTTGAGCTTTAAGCCAACTTTTTCACTCTCCTCCTTCAACTTCATCAAGAGGCTCTTTAGTTCTTCTTCACTTTCTGCCATATATGCCATATACTCCACATCCAGTCTCCAAATACTACCCAGTCTAATAAAAATAGGTAAAATATATTAAATATGCTTACATGCCCATCTCTATATTAAGAACTGTGTGATAAAATCTCACTTGATCCTGACAATGTTTCTATAAAGTTGAGAGTTATTATTTCCTTTTTCTGATGTAGAAACTGAGGCACAGCAAGTTTAAGTAACTTGTCAAATGCCATGGCTAGGAACTCCTGAAGCCAGAATTTAAACTGAACTGTCTGATCTGAGAGACTATGCTGTTAACTACCCCTGCTAGCTCTGGAATACTCCTCAAAATCTACATTCCCACTCATCACCCAATGCAATCTGCCTCCAAAAGCCCTTTACCCCTTGTCTCCCTCCCACTGTCTTCCTGTGTTTCCTGAGACCTTTCTGAATATTTTCACTAATTGTCATCTGTCCTACTGTTCTCTTCTAAACCTTTAATGGGGGCAGAATTATTAGGAATTAATAAAAAGTGTGGTACTTTGTTCAAAAATTATTTTGATTTGAACTATATCATTCCATCCATTCAGGTTAATTGTATTGGATAGAATAGGTGCTTGAGAAAAAAAACCAGCTTTAGTAAATATATTTACCAGTATATTTGGCTTTTTAAAAATTGCTGATTTCTTCCTTGAAGCCTAAAGCACATCAACTGTGTGTCCTACTAGATTAAAAAAAAGTGACGATTATAATTATACTTTCTTCTTTATATTTTTAACTCATTTGCTTCTGAGAAGACTGGAGAGGGTTGTCACATTAAAACCAGTTAGGCAGTGGGACAGAGACCAGGAGAAAAGACCTTACTCCGCCTCTGCTGCAGCTGATGCTGAGCATACTCTCAGCAGTGTAGCAGTCTAGAAAAATAAAGTGTTGCATCAGTATTCTTTTGGTCCAGGAAGCATAAATGCACCAGGACTTAATGTCAGAGACTCCATATTCCAAGGTGGAATTCCTTAGCTTACAGGTATGAATGTGCAGTGAAAACACTGCAGTAAAAAGCCAGTAGTGGCCTAACTTACTGTTCTCTTAGGCCAGTTGACTCTGCATTGCCTGCAGAAGTAGACCAGAGAATAAACCCTATTTGTCAATATTGCTGAAAAGGCTCTTTACCTTCTGGCCTCTCACCTGCCTCTGGGCACTTCTCTTACCCCACTTGCTGTACTGCCCCTCCTCTTCAGCCTGGAAGACAACAGTAACACCCTAATTGGTCTCCCTATTACCCATCTACAGTCAGTTCTCCTTGAGATAGGCAGGTTTATCCTTTAAAAGCATAAACCTGATGCAAAAACAGAAGCATCAGATATTCTTATGATTTTTCTCTCTTACTTCTCTCCAGAGAGGCTTCCCTTAGTTTGCACAGCTAATAAAACATCCCTCATTATTCCCCATGCCCTTGCCCCACACTATTTTACCATGTAGCACTTATCTCATCCAACACTATATTATCTAACTGGTGATGTTTTTATAGCCTTCCTTCCTATTTAGAATCTTAGAAGGAACTCTGTTTCTATTTAGTATTTCTATTTAGTAATTCCAAGCCTCTAGGATGGTGCCTGCCACAGAGAAGGTGCACAATAAAGTGAATGAATGAACAATAAATATATGATGACACAAACGACCCACTTAAAAATGATGCTATTGTCCTTTAGATAAAGATATTCTAGGTATTTATGAAGAAGCTTCACCTACTGTGTAAAGTCTGTACACAGCCTTTCTTACAAGAAAGAAGTGAATTGTACTTGTAGATCTTACTTACAGATCCACAAGTATAGACAGAAATATCACTTAATAATAATAAATTTTATTATTATCATCATACCATTCCACTACAGGGCTACACTAAATCACTTGCTATTACCTAAGATACTTCAAGATGTTCTGTTCTTACACCATTCTTTAGAATACATTCTCTTCCTACAAACTTCTATACTCTTTTTCACGTCATGAAATTCTACTCATTCATTAAGATTCACCTCAAATATTATCTCCTTTGTGAAGGCCCCACCATAAAAAGTTTATCTTCAATTAGTGATAAATATGATTTTAATAGCTGGATACAAAAAAAAACCTGTTACTTTATTTTTTAGTGTTATTTAATTTGCTTCAAGTTCACCCTTGGCCAGGCTAGTATCACATTATCACAATCTTCTCAGGGTTGCAAACGAAAGACTTGGAATCTTCTAAATCAAGGGAATTTGTTGAAATGTCCTGTAGTCTTCAGACCATGCTTATCTCTGCCAACATGCCCATTGTCTAAGCTGGATTTTTTCTCGAAGAGGGGCAGCCCTGGGGCTTCCGAGTCAAGCCCAGGCCCAGAATTATAATTCTGGTACACTTAGTGTTTGATGTCCCCCACTTGCGTAGAAATCACCCCTCTAAGATCTGGCACGTAAGTAGCCCTAGGTATCTACTCTGGATAGATCTCCAACCCCAGGAACCCATCACTTCTGCCATTCTGACCCCTTCTCTTAGTCTCAGAGTTTCTTCAGATATTCTACTTTCACTCAAGTCTGATCCTAAAATCTAATACTTTCCTCTATGCTTTCTTCTCTCTAGGACATTCTAATATATTTTCATTAATTACATAAATCAAAGCCAATAGAAAGAAAAAAAACACAAAAGGTCCAGGATACCATCCTGAGATTTGAGAGAAACAATAAAAAGCAGTATGAACAAAATAAAAATGAACATATCAAGTAACTATCCTTCCAACCCAGCACTAAATAAAAGTGAATTGAAAAATAAATTCAGCTACTTATAGATCCACAGGCACAGACAGAAATATTACTTAATAATAATAAATTTTATTATTAGCATACCATTTTACTTCAGTGCAAATATAAGGTAAGTGGGAAGTGCTCATTCCATGGGTAAAGAGTGTAATATAGTTATTGAAAGCTGTATTTCTCTATGACTTTGGTATACATCCACAATCATCATCCTTGATGAGGGAATTAGTAAGACAATCTACAGGAGAAACAAAGAAGCCTATTGGGAGTGGGGGGAGTACCTGAGAACTCACTTACTCAGGAGACCCAGAGTTCAGAAAATGTAGTTGCACGATGTGGTCCTGACTTATTTCTACTGCCAGGAAAATCTCCTGGGAAATAACTATGAGGGAAGAAGGAGTCTGGGCTAATGACCAAGGCTCAACACAACAGACAAGCAATTCAGGGCAAAACGCCAAAGTCAAGAACACACAGAGATGACCCAGTCAGCTGAGAAACAGAAGCTGAACTTGAGAATAAGAGTGCTGTCATCTTGAGTCCCCAGGATGTTCACATCACTGAAGCCTGGGTCAAGGACTCTCTCAATGAGACATCACCAGAACATGGACAAGTATTCATCAAACTCTGAAGGAATAATGATTAGCAATGAAACTGTGCTTTAGCAACCAAAGAAAGGTAATGACATTTCAGAGTTCAGACATATCCCCTTAGCCTACGTGAACTTCAGGATACTTGAAAATCAGAAAGAATAAAGGCATGTAGAGAACTGCACAATCAGTTGGAAAAAAAAATTATTGGTGTGTGATCATATTTCTTTCCCCAAATGGTGAAGCAGATGATGCTACTTAGACATGTTCAAATATCTCCAAGTAGACTGAATTCCTTATAGCTCTGGATTGCATTTTTTGTTTGTAATTCCAGTATGAAAAAAAGTTCAATAACTATTGAGAGATGGAATACTTACATCACCTTATTTTATTTGGTCACACTACCATTTGATGTTGAAAGTGTGTCAGTCGCTCAGTTGTGTCCAACTCTTTACAACCCCATGGAATATAGATGGCTGGGTTCTTCTGTCCATGGAATTCTCCAGGCAGGAATACTGTAGTGGGTTGCCATTCCCTTCTCCAGGGGATCTGCCCGACACAAGGATCAAACCCAGGTCTCCTTCCTTGCAGGCAGATTCTTTAGTGTCAGAGCCACCAGGGAAGCCAACGTTGAGACTTTTTAAACCCTATTAATTCTAGTAAACAGACCCTAGATACACTATGGATTTATCTTTCTCCCACCTTTTTAAATTTGACCTTTTTATTTCTAAAATCCTGGTTTGACTGAACAAAAATATAGTAGTATATCCATTTTAGCTTATTCCCCCCATCTGTCAGTATATCATCTTTAAAACTTAGATCATTAGGGTTTTATTAAGATATTAATATGTACAACTAATGGGGTTTTCTGCTGACTCTTTAGAAAAAGGTAGAATCTGTGCTTTGCCAAAATTGTGTTGGTAACTAAAGAAGAAAAAGTTGTTTTATCACAGCAAAGGGTTTTCTGTGTTATTCCCCAGGTCAGCTTTCCTCTGTCTTGAGTTAGGGCAGATTCTGAGGATCCATGTCCCCACAGACATTGCTCATCCACACCTCTTGGATGCATTCATTTGTGTTCTGCTTTGACTGGGGTATCATTTATGAGCAGCCTTCTCAGAGTAAAGTATCAGTTTTTTCATTGCCTATGACCCACTGATCTTTGCGGAGAGTGACACAATAGTCAAAACCAGTAAGCAAGCTCTTAAGGGGAAATACATCACCCCCATGAAACACACAGAAATACACAGGCACCATGTGGGATCTCCATAAATCAAAAAGGAAATTCTTTACAAGTTCTTTTTACCTGTCAATATCTATCATCCAAAGAACCAGAAAAGCCTTAGGCAAGCAACAATTATTCAACACTTTCGACTCAGCAGGCTGGCAGATTCACTGACACCCACCACTGGAAGTGATTCCACTCAAATATTTTGAATGTCTTCTTTCCAAGCTACCTGACATAAGTGTTTGTCCCACACCATCTCTCTGCTCAGATAGACACAGAGAAAAAATGGTCAAAATTTGTACACTACTCTTTGGTAAAACTAAATCTGTTTAAGCACATTTCAAAGAAAGGACTCCCAGTGATTTAGCCTGAGTTTCAGGAAAATCAAAAAAGTGACCCTGGGTCCACCAAATGAGGAAAAGTGTTAGTTGCTCAGTAGTGTCTGACTCTTTGTGATCCCTGGACTGTAGCCTGCCAGGCTCATCTGTCCATGGAATTCTCTAGGCAGGAATACTGGGGTGGTTTGTCATTCCCTTCTCCATGGGACCTTCCCGACCCAGGGATCAATCCTGGGTTGCCCACACTGCAGGCAGATTCTTTATGATCTGAGCCACCAGGGAAGCATTAATCCACTTGCTAAATCCTGAAGTAAAATTTAACAGCATTTTTCCTTCAAGATTTGCAGTTTCTCAATTTCAGTGAATCTGTTGGCCATAATCAAACCCATGTCCACCCAATAATTCAGAAGATATCTGAGCTTACTACATCATCCATAATGTTATGTCTTTCAAGGGAATAGATTATAATTTGATTAATGTCACCTAATTTAGAAATGAATGCACTTGCTTCATCATCTTTTTTACAGGTATAGCTCACATTTTCTCACCTTGACTTTATGTGACTTTCCCCTATGTGCAATGCCATTTCACTTAAAGATGACTTCAGAACAAGACAGCCCATTTTGCTACAACACCAATCCCAAATGCAGCCTTTGAGGAGAGGGAATAATTATCTCTTTCTCATGTATACCACTTTCATACCAAGGCTTTTTCACATCCATTAAAAACTATTCTTGATGCTTTCACCTACAAATACCACTTTCTCCTCTTCATCACCATTATTTACTTCACTGATTATTATCCTGCTTTTACCAAGGACTTGAAGACTGAATCATAGTCATCTTCCCCATACCATAATTTTAGTAATAACCTATGTGCATAATTTCTTCAGTGCTTTCACAGTTCCTTGATTTCCTAAATTCTGATGAGATTTTTTTATACTTCATTTAAATCATCTTTTCAGAGCCTTCAAACCAAGGGCATTTTTCCTTATCCAAACCACTCTTCTGTTAAATTTTAAACTGAAATATTTCCTCTCCAACCATAAATGAGCAAAGGTTAAGACAAAAAGGGAAAAGAACACTTATATTTCTGGGTGGTATATAGAAATAGGTAGACAGAGGACATGATATCTAAAATTAGCTTTAAAGAAAAAGTAAGTGAAGTCTGCTCTGGCAGATGTTGAAGGAGGTCAAATGAGATGACAGTAAGTGAGGAAGAAGAAATTTTATTCAATGCGGATTCATGAATAAACAGGAGGAAATTAGAAAGAAATTGGTCATAGATTAACTATATGATGATTTCTGGGAATGATAAGAAGTGAAAATCAAAGGAGACAGAGTAGGTATCTAATAATATGTCATACTAAGGATTAAACTTATTTGTGAGCAATGCAGAGCCATTGAATAGCATTAAGCAGAAACTTGAAATGACCAGATACTGTGGGTGTTATATAGATTGAATCATGATATTCATGTCTTTCTGCAGTTCTGGAAAATAATGAGTCTTGATAACTTAGATTATATTATTTTCCTTGGTCTACTTATTCTCTATTTCCTGGATTCCTACCAGACACATTTTAGAAATTGTTTTACTCTGTGTCTCTTAATTTTGATTTTATATTTTTCACCTCCACATTCTCAAAGAAAGGCAATGCCAAAGAATGCTCAAACTACCACACAACTGCACTCACCTAACACGCTAGTAAAGTAATGCTCAAAATTCTCCAAGCCAGGCTTCAGCAATACGTGAACTGTGAACTTCCAGATGTTCAAGCTGGTTTTAGAAAAGGCAGAGGAACCAGAGATCAAATTGCCAACAACTGCTGTATCATCGAAAAAGCAAGAGAGTTCCATAAAAACATCTATTTATGCTTTATTGACTATGCTAAAGCCTTTGACTGTGTGGATCACAATAAACTGTGGAAAATTCTGAAAGAGATGGGAATACCAGACCACCTGACCTGCTTCTTGAGAAACCTGTATGCAGGTCAGGAAGCAACAGTTAGAGCTGGACATGGAACAACAGACTGGTTTCAAAAGGAAAAGGAGTATGTCAAGTCTGTATATCGTCACCCTGCTTATTTAACTTACATGCAGAGTACATCATGAGAAATGCTGGGCTGAAAGAAGCATAAGCTGGAATCAAGATTGCTGGGAGAAATATCAATAACCTCAGATATGCAGATGACACCACCCTTATGGAAGAAAGTGAAGTAGAACTGAAGAGCCTCTTGATGAGAGTGAAAGAGGAGAGTGAAAAAGTTGGCTTAAAGCTCAACATTTAGAAAACTAAGATCATGGCATCCAGTCCCATCACATCATGGCAAATAGATGGGGAAACCGTGGCTGACTTGATTGGGGCTCCAAAATAACTGCAGACATTGATTGCAGTCATGAAATTAAAAGATACTTACTCCTTGGAAGGAAAGTTATGACCAACCTAGATAGCATATTAAAAAGCAGAGACATTACTTTGCCAACAAAGGTCCATCTAGTCAAGGCTATGGTTTTTCCAGTAGTCATGTATGGATGTGAGAGGTGAACTATAAAGAAAGCTGAGCACCGAAGAATTGATGCTTTTGAACTGTGGTGTTGGAGAAGACTCTTGAGAGTCCCTTGGACTGCAAGGAGATCCAACCAGTCCATCCTAAAGGAGATCAGACCTGGGTGTTCATTGGAAGGACTGATGTTGAAGCTGAAACTCCAATGCTTTGGCCACCTGATGCAAAGAGCTGATTTATTTGAAAAGACCCTAATGCTGAGAAAGATTGAAGGCAGGAGGAGAAGGGGACAACAGAGGATGAGATGGCTGGATGGCATCACCAACTCAATGGACATGAGTTTGGGTAAACTCGGGGAGTTGGTGGTTGACAGGGAGGCCTGGCATGCTGTGGTTCATGGGCTCGCAAAGAGTTGGACACGACTGAGTGACTGAACTGAGTCCTAACTGAGTCCTAACCTCTACATTTCTCTGGGCTGAGTGATTTCCTCAAATATACCTTCAAATTCATTGTTTTTCTCTTTGACTGTATTTAAACTGTTGTGTGATCATTTTTCACTATTATTGTTATGTGAATTCTACTACTTTTACTTCCTTAACAATCTAAACAGATTCATTTTGATTTTTCTGCTTTCTTCAGTTTCTAGGGTGTATAATCAGTTCAGTTCAGTTCAGCCGCTCAGCAGTGCTCGACTCTTTGTGACCCCATGGCCTGCAGCATTCCAGGCTTCCCTGTCCTTCACCAAATCCCAGAACCTGCTCAAACTCATGTCCATTGAGTCAGGGATGCCATCCAACCATCTCATCCTCTGTCGTCCCCTTCTCCTCCTGCCCTCAATCTTTCCCAGCATCAGGGTCTTTTCCAATGAGTCAGTTCTTTGCATCAGATGGCCAAAACATTGGAGTTTCAGCCTCAGCACCAGTCCTTCCAATGAATATTTAGGACTGATTTCCTTTAGGATTGACTGGTTTGATCTCCACAGTTCAAAAGCATCAGCTCTCTTTATAGTCCTACTCTCACATCCATATGTGACTACAGGAAAAACCATAGTTTGACTAGACGGACTTTGTTGGCTAAGTAATGTCTCTGCTTTTTAATATGCTATCTAGGTTGGTCATAGCTTTTCTTCCAAGGAGCGCTTTTTAATTTCATGGCTGCAGTCACTATCTGCAGTGATTTTGGAGCCCAAAAATATAAAGTCTCTCACTGTTTCCATTGTTTCCCCATCTACTTGCCATGAAGTGATGGGACTTGATGCCATGATCTTAGTTTTAGTACAATCAGTAGACCCTTCATATGGGGAGCTGTGGAACACACAGATACAGAGGGCCAACTCTTATATACCATTTTATATAAAGTACGTTGAGCACACACTGATTCGGATGTGCATGAAGGTCCCAAGACCAATCCCTTGAGGATATAATTTTCTTTTTTTGTTTGTTTGTTTTGCTAATTCTTTCTCATGACATTAAACTTCTTTATGTTCTTTGGAATTTTTTGTCTTTGATCTCATTTTCAAAATATCTTTTGTGTGCTAAGCATGTGTATAGTCCTTCATGATATAAGTAGTTTAGACTTCACTGTGGGGTGATTTGCCTTGTGCCTCTCACTAGAGTCTTTTGGAATTGCATTTTTACTCTTTTTCTGTCTTTGAGTATCTTCATCCTAAGAGTTATAAAAGAACTTAAGGCTCATACCTACAAATGATGCTGATTATAGAAATAAATTTTAGTGAATCTCTTACAACCCATGTTAAAGATAGACAACCTTCAATAATGTGTTGACCTTAATAAACCATACTTTTTTTGGTCTTAGAGATCAGTCTTAATTCTATCTCCTGTGTAACCTCTTTCTTCATCTTCTAGTTTTCTATCATAAGTTGCATCAGTATAATTACCCAATTTTGATCATACTTAGAATTATAGATTAAAAAGTTTAGGACCAATGTACACACATAATATTTGTTGTATGCATTAAATTAAGGGTTATAGATGCATTTCTAACTGTAATTCTCCTTAAAATATCATCATTGTTGTTTTAAAAAATTCATCTTCAGATTTGATTTTGAAAAATCACCAGATAGTCTTAACCCTTTCTACATGATTCATGACAATTATTTATTGATTCTTGAATATTCTATAATGAAGCATAAAAATAACTCAATTATATATATTTATGTTCATAAAGTAACTTTTATTAGGATATCTTTCAAGCCAGTGGCTCAAAGATTAAAAAGAAACTCAGTAACTTGTTTAGGATTCTATCATATTAAAATTTCAAAAGACATTCTCAGTTGTGCCATATTGCCCAATGTGTTCCCCAAATAATACAGCTTAGAGTTGTACTGGTTTCCATTTGAGATTTTACGATAGACCTGATAGATGTAATGATAGTCATGTTGATATATTTCTTTTGATATATTTCACTAGAACTCAAGAAACCCTCAATATAAATATTCTACAACTATTCTGCATATGTTAAGTTCTATCCATCTCAAAGAAAGTCTTTAGATATCTAGGTATCAATCAATAAAGAACACAATAGCCCTATAGTATGTCTCTCTAGGGCTGTTATGACAGATATATTTTAAAATATTCAAAGAAAACCATAGCTCAGACTCTCATTGGAATTTTATACAATAATATTTTAGCATTCAAAACTGTCCAATAAATCTTTCTCTAAAGCTTAGTCTTCATGTGAATACTCATACCTAGGCATCACTTTAGAAATGTATTCTTGCTCCCCTCATAAATCTCACACCTAGTCTATGTAATACTGTACATGAGAGGCAAGCAGATTAAAGACACAATTGAACAATTGATCACTGTTCCTTGATGTTATGCAAATTTCTAACATTAACAAAAGAAATTTTATAGTGATCATAAATCTCTCAAAAAGGGAAATCTATTTAAAAAGTAGAATACAAACTAATAAATGTTGAAGAAAGGATACAATTAGAAAATCACTATTTGTGACACCCAGTGAAATAATCTAACTAAGCAAGAGTCATCAATGGATGCTAAAAGCATCCATTAGATAAAAGCTGTACAGTATAGTCACAGGGTGCAAAAGTATCACACTACCAATAACCTGCTAATTACGAAGAGAAGAACTTACCTAGAAAGGGAAGTGACCTGGTGATCACTATCTTCCAGTGGTTAAATGTAGCATCACTAATAGTTAGGGATCACATGACACCAGGTCTTTTCTGATGTGATACAAAAGAAAAACATGCTCTGCCTTGGAAGCATTTCTACATAAAACATTTAAACTGAATTGAATTAAGCCATAGACTTGATTTTCAATATATAATATTGATTATATAATATATAATTTGATTTAGGTCATGCCTGAATGGACTAGTGGTTTTCCCTACTTTCTTCAATTTAAGTATGAATTTGGCAATAAGGAGGTCATGATCTGAGCCACAGTCAGCTCCCAGTCTTGTTTTTGCTGACTGTATAGAGCTTCTCCATCTTTGGCTGCAAACAATACAATCAATCTGATTTCAGGGTTGACCATCTGGTGATGTCCATGTGTAGAGTCTTCTTTTGTGTTGTTGGAAGAGGGTGTTTGCTATGACCAGTGTGTTCTCTTGGCAAAACTCTATTACCCTTTGCCCTGCTTCACTCTGTATTCCAAGTCCTAATTTGCCTGCTACTCCAGGTGTTTCTTGATTTCCTATTTTTGCATTCTAGTCCCCTATAATGAAAAGGACATCTCTTTTAGGTGTTAATTCTAAAAAGTCTTGTAGTTCTTCATAGAATCGTTCAACTTCAGCTTCTTCAGCATTACTGGTCAGGTCATAGACTTGGAATACTGTGATATTGAATGTCCAGTACTTTTCTACTACCAAAACTCTGCAGTGAGAATTGTAAATGGATCACTTGCTCTTTATGTCAGTAGATCCATTTCTTGGGGGGAAGAAAAGAAAAAACTAAGAGAAGCATTGCCAGGTCAAAGGTGATATATATGATTTTATTCTAAATGCTATTGACAGTTGTATTTCTTATAAACCAGCTCAGTTTTGCTTGCATTTTACATTGAATGAAAATGTATGCTTCCCTTAGAATTTCCCAATACTGTAGTTTATTATAAAGATTAATCCTTTGCTAATCTGGAAAGTAGGAAATGGTATTGCAGCTTCAACTGATATTACTCATATAAATGAGGCTACACATTTTAAAAATAAAAACCATTTATAAATTTTTTGCTTACTGTCTTATGCATGGTTCTTTTTATCCATTATATTTCAAGAATCTTTCTCACCTATCTGCAGTTCTTTAAACATGAGAAAATTAACATCTTTTTGTGTTGTGAGTTGCAAATATTTCATCTCAAGTTGCTGTTTACTTATTGCCTTGTTTATGGTAAACTTCAATGGAGAAATATTTTGTGGTTATATAAATTTTTGTGACTTGGATTTGTGTCAAACGGGTTTTCCTAAAACCCATAGTCCTTAAAAAATGTATATAAAACATATTCTAGACTTTCTGAATGAAATATAAAATATAAAAGCAAAAATGAAATGTACAAAAGTATGTTTAAAAAGGAAAACTATAATTTTTCAAATTCTATTTCAAATAAAATGAATTGGCAAGTTCACATCACATCTGTTTCACCCATTTCCGATCTACCATTAATAACATTAACATCCCAAATGACACTTTCTAAGGACATTGTATTTCAACAGGTTTGGCACTAGTGCATAAATAAATCTTAATTTCAGGTTCTAGTTGACATTTCAACTGGCTATTATAAATTACTTGAATCTTTTACAAGTGAATTTAATTTAAAAGCCTCTAAAAGAAGCTGATGGACAGGATACACCAGTGGCCAACATCTATATGCACTAAATTTTAGACATGCATATCTGAAATCTCTCAATATTTATTTGACTGTTGCCTTGCAAGAATCATATTTAAGAAAAAGAATACTTAGTTCATATACCATCTATTTATTCAATGTATAACTTATCTTCCGCTGCTGCTAAGTCACCTCAGTCGTGTCCGACTCTGTGCGACCCCATAGATGGCAGCCCACCAGGCTCCGCCGTCCCTGGGATTCTCCAGGCAAGAACACTGGAGTGGGTTGCCATTTCCTTCTCCAGTGCATGAAAGTGAAAAGTGAAAGTGAAGTCGCTCAGTCGTGTCCGACTCTTCGCGACCCCATGGACTGCAGCCTACCAGGTTCCTCCGTCCATGGGATTTTCCAGGCAAGAGTACTGGAGTGGGGTGCCATTGCTGAGAATCCAAATTAGAAGACAAACAAAAATATAATTTTGCTCTAATAAATTATTTCCTCTCCTTCCCTAATCCATTTCCTTTCTTTCTTCCATTTTCTCCTCCCCTTATCTCCCCCTCCTTTCCTTCTTTCTATTACCCATATATCCACCCATTTCTCTACCTCGCCATCCTACACCCTTTCTTTCCTTCCTTATATTTAATCAGTTATAATTAATGATGATCAGAGCTAATCTACATGTTGAGTTTATGTTGAGATCTGTGCCAAGTGGCTACACACATTCCAAGTGAAATGTGTTACTGATGAGGAAATTGAAGCTTGAAACTGTAAAATAATTTGACCAATATCACAAAAGTGAAAGGTTAGGGGCTGAAATCCAGCTGTTTCTAACTCCAGCCCAGCCTCAACCGATGCTTCCTGGCATATATAAGCATAAATATTTAGACTGTATTTCACCTTTCTATTTGTTTTGTTCACATACTTATATAATGCCCCTTTCATTAACTATATACAAGCAGAAACAAAATAACCTATAAAGTCATAAAAGGGAATATTATCAACATCACCCCAAAATACAATTCCTCATGGGAAATGAGCCCTTAACTTATATTACATTTTTCACACAACAGTCATAAGTTAGTGAAATAATTTGGTCACAGGCAAATAATTTGCTGTCCCCCACACCATTAAAATATAACATCCTGGCTGCCTTAGGATTAGATCCTCATTAGAGGTTTTCAAAGTTGGGCTGGCTGGCAATAATTTCCAGGCATGACCACTTGAGCTTATAAAACCAACTCCATTATGTTTAAATTTTTCCTTAAGGACTTACAGTTTAACACAGAGAACTATGTTCACTATTTCATAATAACTGATAAGGGAAAATAATCTGAAATTATATATATATATGTATGTATATATATATATATGTGCAAAGAATCAGACACAACTGAGTGACTAAAATTCATAGAATTATGTGTGTGTATATATATACATGTATACATATGTATATGTGTGTATATACATATACATATATCTGAATCACTTTGCTATACACCTGAAACTAACACAACACTGTAAATCAACTCTACTTCAATTGACTACACTAAAGCCTTTGATTTATGTATCACAGAAAAATGAGGAAAATTCTTACAGAGATGGGAATATCAGACCACCTTAACTGCCTCCTGAGAAACCTGTAGGCAGGGCAAGAAGCAACAGTTAGAACCAGACATGAAACAACAGACTGGTTCAAAATTGGGAAAGGAGTACATCAAGGCTGTATATTGTCACCCTGCTTATATCACTTATATGCACAGAACATCATGTTAAATGACAGGCTGGATGATTCACAAACTGGAATTAAGATTGCTGGGAGAAATACTAACAGCCTCAGATATGCAGATGAAGCCACCCTGATGGCAGAGAGTGTACAGGAACTAAGGAGCCTCTTGATGAGGTTCAAAGAGGAGAGTGAAAAAGCTGGGTTTAAAACTCGATATTCAAAAATCAGATCATGGCATCTGGTCCCATCACTTTGTTCCAAATAGATGGGGGAAAAGTGGAAACAGTGACATTTATTTTCTTGGGTTCCAAAATTACTGTGGATGGTGACTGCAGCCAAGAAATTAAAAGACACTTGCTCCTTGGAAGAAAAGCTATGACAAACCCAGACAGTATATTCAAAAGGAGGGACATCACTTTGCCAACAAAGGTTAGTATAATTGAAGCTATGATTTTTCCAGTAGTCATATATGGATGTGAGAGCTGGACCGTAAAGAAGGATGAAGACCAGAAAATTGATGCTTTTAAATTGTGGCACTGGAAAGACACTTGAGAGTCCCTTAGACAGCAAGGAGATCAAACCAGTCAATCCTAAAGGAAATCAACCCGGAATATTCATTGGAAGAACTGATGCTGAAGCTGAAGTTCCAATACTTTGGCCACCTGATGCAAAGAGCCAACTCACTGGAAAAGATACTGATGCTGTGAAAGATTGAGGGCAAGAGGAGAAGGGGGCAGCAGAGGATGATATGGTTAGATAGTATCACTGACTCAATGTACATGAATTTGAGCAAACTCCCAGAGACAATGAAGGACAGTGAACCCCTCATGTGCTGGGGTTACAAAGAGTCAGACACCACTGAGTGACTGAACAACAACAAATACTTCAATTAGAAAAATAAAGTTAAAATATTTTTTCTCTTATGTTCCCTTCTTCACTTAGGAAAAATCCCTCCTTCCTGATCCTATCTCTTCTAACCTCCAACCCTTATTACACTAAATTGATTTTTCTTTTGTCTCTAACCCTGATAAATTAACTAATTCCTTAGCCTGGTGGCTTAGGTGGTAAAGAATGTGCTTACCTACAGGAGACCTGCGTTCAAACCCTGGTCAGGAAGATCCCCTGGAGAAGGAAATATCTACCTACTCCACTATTCTTGCCTGGAGAATTCCATGGACAGAGGAGCCCACAGTCTATGGGGTCACAAAGTGTCAAACATGGCTGAGCAACTAACACTAGCTTTAACTAAAGGGTTTCCACAACAGTCCTTGCCTCTTTCTCATCAATCTCCTAATGTCAATCATTTTGCATAACATTTTTGTGAAAATGTGACGCTTCACTGTCTTATAGAGTGTGAATCCCAAGTTTCTTAAAACAAAGTGTGCCCAGTAGTAACTCTCACACTCAGAGCTTATAGAGAAAGGAGATAACATAAAATGATACCCATTATCTGATGGTGGTTTAGTCACTAAGCTGTGTCTGACTCTTGCGACCCCATGGACTGTAGCCCACAAGGCTCCTCTGACTATGGGATTTCCCATGCAAGAATACTGGAATGGGTTGCCATTTCCTTCTCCAGGGGATCTTCCTGACCCAGGAACTGAATCCAGATCTTCTGCATTGCAGGCAGATGTTTTTTACCAACTGAGCTATGATTATCTATTAGACATTTTATATATATCACTACACTCTCCCTTATGATTAAGACCTAAAACTGAAGCTGACATTTTAAGTAATGTATCTATTAATATTATTGTACAGTTAAAACATGGCTGAACCAGGTTCTGAACCTGTACATTGCTTCAAGTTATTTTATTTTTATTCCACACGCAGATACACAGCTCCTTTTGTGAAATTCCAAGTATTGAAATTTTTGTATGATTCACAATGATACAAGCCTTTTGGTCACTTATTTGTACTAATTCTTAGACTCTGAAAAACTCAAAAATGCTTTCTTTTTACATTTCTTTTTTTCTTTCCTGGATTCTCTGGTGGCTCAGACCATAAAGAGTCTGCCTGCAGGAGACCTGGATTCGATCCCTGGGTTGGGAATATTCCCCTGGAGAAGGAAATGGCGACCCACTCCAGTATTCTTGCCTGGAAAATACCGGGGATGAAGGAGCCTGGCAGGCTATAGTCTATGGGGTCGCAAAGAGTCTGATACGACTGAGTAACTTCACTTTCTTTCTTTTTTCTTTTTCTTGCTTACCTTTGAAAATAACGTAGGATTTTAAAAGTTGATATATTTATTAAAGTTTATCTTTCTAATTCATACAGTTTTCTTACATATTTCAGATTTATTAGAGGAATTTTTAGCTTCTTACATTTGTAAAAACATGTACATGCATACTAGACTTCCCATGTCCTAACTCTGCTAATCAAATATCAGTATGTACCCTCACTTAAGTTTCACTCTGAGGTTTATTAATGAAGTGTCTCACTCATTTCCAGTTTTCCTATGTTATTAAACAACTTCACATTCTGTAATTGACCCAAATAGCTTCAACAGCAATGAGCAATGTTGAAATGTCATACTACAGCAAATTTTGAATATGAAATTATTCCTATTCAAAAATTTGAATATAAATAAAATAATCATTGAAATTCTAGTGATCATAATTACTGTGATACTGTTAATTCTAAAAACAAATATACATTCATTTTAAAATTTTATGATCCTTTTAAAATTGATCATAAGATTAGGATTTTGGTGTTCCTAAAATTAAAAATCCTTAATATACAGGTAGATGGACTCATTATCCATATCTTCAAATTTCTTTAAGGTCATCATATAGATCCTGGTTACTACAATTCAGATGTTTAATGCTAATAACCATAGCATGGACCACAACTTAAGTTGTTAGAAATCAGTATGACTAGTGACTTAACCTGAATGGAAATCTTTTTGTTTGTTTGTTTGAGAAGTTGTTCCAACCTCCTCCATAATACTTGGCAAGTGTCTATGCCATTACAATAAACTTGACCATGGATAACATGATTTTTCTTTAAATGACTGCAGCCTTCATTATGTTTTTCCCCTTTTAATCCAAAGTACTATCATTGTATGAATATTTTCTTTTTAGCTTGGTCTTATTCTCTAATAGCTACAGTAATGTGAAACAACAAATTGAATCTTCTAACAAGTACCCTTGATTCATCTTTACACTTTTCATAATTTCTATTTTGACTCACTCATCTATAAAATGAATCTTGGACCAAATGATTTCCAAAATCCTTCCGGCTTGAACATTCTATGTGCCTCAACTTGATGGAAAAGCAGTGTACTGCCCAAGCATAGAAAACAATTTTCAGGCTCAGATACATATTTAAAAAATTGCAAGTCCAATAGTTGCTGCCATAGAATTTTGTCACATTTTTTTACATTATACTACCTGAGTAAAGGCACTTCCATATCAAAATGCTACAAATTATAATGCAAATGCCCATTTTACATGTATACAAGTAGGTACAGAAAAGTAAGTTATCAATGTTTTGTGCTATGCTATAGGCCAGTCAAGAGTTAAAGTTAAGGAAGTGTAAAAAGAGTTGAAGTTTGCCTCGTATTCATCACACATCTGCCTTTCAATCTTCCTTGACAGCTTCCTTTCCTTCCCCTTACCTCAAATCTTCCACTGAAGTAATGTGTCATTTATCACAAGGGAAAATTCCTATGGATGTTTCACTGAATTTCAGGATTTACAGCTCACTCTTTTGTTTACTATATTCTTTAATGTATTCTTTGGCAGATGGTAAAAGCAAAGTAATTAAGGAATATAGCTTTATTACTGGTTATGGATTTGATATTTATCACCAGAAGGTAATTTATAATTTTTGATTCTAAATACCACTATCTAAAGCAAATCTTTTACTTGCACAGTCACAAGATTTTAAGGTGTACTGAATGAAAACAAAAACACAGACTCGTAAAATTTCGACATTTGTTCTTAAATACTCCTATTTCTAAGTTCTTAACTGAAAAATTCAGCACGAGACTTCTTTGTTTCAAGGCACTTTCAAGACAATTTTAAAAGAAGGAAAGCAGATGAATGATGGAGCTTCTACATGGCAAGGCTGCATGAGGGAAAGATCTAGGAAAGAAGTAAAAGAGTGAGATACAAATTTAGCTAGGAAAGCTCTCATGAGAATGACAAAGAGTCATGGTATTTTAAGACCAATGATTCAGATGGGATAAAAAGAGAGGCAGGAAAACATAATTCACAGAAATATCAGCTAGTATGTGAATTTTTCAAGAAGGGACCAGGTAAATTAAACTCAAGGTAATGAGGACTTGGCTGACTTTCTTGATAGGAAGGCTCTTGGTGGGCTCTTATAAGGTAAAGGCAAGATACTAGTATGGTTAATGGGAATAACCCAGAAAATGTCCATGATTACTACAGTGATATCAAAACTGTAGGGGATATTTAATGGAATCTTACATTATGTGGGTGCAAGTCTTTTCTCTGCAATTTGTCATGTTGTTTTTTAAAATGAATTTTTTATAGTAGTTTTAGATTCATAGAAAAATTGAGAGGAAGGTACAAAGATTTTCCACATATACCCTGCTTACATGTACATATGCATAACTTCCTTCATTATTAACATCCTTCATCATAGTACAATTATGTTGACTGAAAGAAAAGTGAGTTTAGCTTTATGCAGGAAATCTACTGAAGACTACAGCCTGGGAAATAGTTTCTCACAAGCTCTGAGGGGACTGCTCTGAATAGGTAGGGAAAGAACCAGTAGGTCTATAAATTTTGATGCTGGGAAATACATGAAGTCTAGCATACACCTTGGTAGAACATTCCTGCTAATCACAAAAACAGATATCTCAAGTTAATGATTTTATTGCTTTTCTAGGTATGGGAAGATATAAGAATATGGGGTCATTGAAATTCTTTCTTAGATATGCATCTAACTATCTAGGGGCTGTATATCCAAAACACAGAATGCTTCATCCTATTTTTTACCATCCTGAATTCCCCCCAGGTCATACTGCTGGTAGGCAACTACAATGGGTTGTTACTTTACCTTTTGTATAACTGGGTGATGAGCAAGACTCAGTCCTTTTTGTTTACAGCTTCAATTGATGGACCAACATTAACACATCATTATTACCCAGAAGTCATAGTTTATATTAGGTTTACTCTTGTTGTTGTGACCTCTGTAGGTGTGGACAAATGTATAATGACATGTATCCACCATTATAATTCCATACAGAGTAGTTTTACCGCCCTATCAATCTCCTATGCTCCACTTTCCTCCCTCCCTAATCCATGGAAACAACTGACCATTTTACTGTCTCTATAGTTCTGCCTTTTGCAGAATGCCATATAGTTGGAATTGTCTATGCAGATTTTTCAGCTTGACGTCTTTCACTTGATATTATGGTATTTAAGTTTCTTCCATGAATTTTCATGAAGGGTCAAAAACACAAGGATACACTCAGAGGATCACAATAAGAACACAATGAGAAACATTAGGAAACTGAAGCTGCCTGAGGGAATAGTGGATTTATCTCTCCCTTCAGGGTGAGTACTACTGAGCAGAATGGCAGGTACAGTGATTCACATTCTTATTTTCCCTGAAAAGATTAACTTGCTTATCTTTAAATATCTTGTTTTATTTTTGCTAAAACCCTTAGTTTAAATTTTTTGTCAGTTTAATGCAAAATAATATTAGTACACTCTATGATTATGGTTGGTTATTGTCTGAATAGAACTGTATGAAATGGCATCGTGAACAAAAAAATAGGAGGGATTTGTGCAGGAAGATTCTTCCTTTTGCATACTCTGCAGAAAAGAACATGCTGAGGTGAAGTCACCTTGAAAGATATCACCATTTTCTCCCTCCACTGGGCAAGGCAGGCATCTATTTGTCCAGTACCACATGGTAAAAGTTACAGTGGGTGTAGGAGATGGGTTTCTATGGGTGCTCATGCATACTGGTAATCTACAGCACCAGGATTTTTCATTCACCATGGTACATGAGATAATTTCTTTTTCCTTCAAGCTTGATGATAAATCACAGGTGGTAAAGGGCCTCAGGATCACAAAGACATTGGGGAATGACTGGATGTGTGACAGCCGGAGCGGGCAGTCGCACTAGTAGATTTTTGTTATGGGGATGATGAGGTTGGTGTTGTCAGATATGCAAAAGAAGCTGGGAAGTCATACTTTTAAAATTTCTCTAACTTTCAACAATCAATTTTTGCTGAAAAGCTAGGCGGACCGACATTACTCCAACCAAACAGAGCACATTTTTGGCCAGAGACTGCCTAACTCAATGGGGGATGGTGTAAGGTTGTGAGGCTAATCTAAATGAAATAATTGAAGAGGAAACACCAACTCTGAAGACACATTTGATCAAAGGTAGGTTTTCCTGAAGAAACACTACCATGGACAGGATCCCTCTGGAAAAAGCCATGCCCATAATCCCCTGCGGCTTCCTTGGTAGCTCAATTGCTAAAAAATCTGCCTGCAATGCAGGAGACCCCAGTTCAATTCCTGGGTCAGGAAAATCCTCTGGAGAAGGGCAAGGTTACCCACTCCAGTATTCTTGGGCTTCCCTGATGGCTCAGATGGTAAAGAATCCACCTGCAAAGTGGGAGACCTGGGTTTGATCCCCGGGTTGGGAAGATCCACTGCAGGAAGGCATAGCAACCCACCCCAGTACTCTTGCCTGGATAATCCCATGGACAGAGGAGCCTGGCGAGCTACGATCCATGGGGTTGCAAAGAGTCAGACACAACCGAGCAACTAAGCACAACAAAGAATCCCCTGCACACTGAGGTGTACACATGCAAACTAATAGCCTCCCTTTCCCTATCCAAGCCAAATATACAGAGTGACTACCACATGCTGAACAATGGCACCTTCTGTTACCCCATCACTCTGTCCTACTAAGCAAGAGAATGAGGGAAAACTAGCTTAGGAGGTAATGATACAGAGAAGAAATCTAACAATTGCCTGGAAGGATGAAATCTTCTGACATGGTGAAACTAAGCACAAAGCAAGTTGAAGAAACTTAGTAGTTTTAAAAACAAGACATGAATATTTATTTAAAAAATTAGAAAAATAACTTAAAATATGTTTTTGGTCATGGTTAATTTAGTTTTGAGTAGATTGTAAATTCTCTTTTTTATACTTGCTTCAGGAGATAGTGAAGGACAGAGAAGACTGGCATGCTGCAGTCCATTGGGTCACAAAGAGTCAGACGTGAACGAGTGACTGAACAACTTGCTCTATAGAGCTTCATGTTTTTAACTAATACCTCGCACAATACATTGCACATGGCAGATGTGCCAAGTTGCTGAATTGATTTGTCACTGCAAATACAGAAGAAATATGTACTAAAAAACCTTTTATCTATCTCAGTGCAAATTTTCCTATATGAAGACTTACAATTCCCACAGAGATCTTGAAACATAATCAAAAATCTAAAGGGAAAAATATATGAATGGAAAATAGCAATAAAAAAAAGATTTAGTCTAGATTTTTTTTTTTATTTTTAAGTAAAGTTTTGAGTTCAAAATTAGTTTAAAATTACAGGAGAGTCAGTCCTACTTTGCCTCAAGACGGTGGGGGAGAACAGTGGGAAAGAGACAAGGATGAGCAAGGTCTAATTTTTAAGTACGTACATGTTTTCTCATGTATATAGAAGAGTTCCCAAAACATTACAGAGATTTATCTATATCCTTCATCCCCTAGTATTAGCAGTTTGCATAAACATTGTACAGTTATGGAAACCAAGAAATTACTAGAGCTACAATTCTGTTAACTCTAGAATATACTTGAATTTTGCCTTTTTTTTGTAATGTTCTTTTCCTGTTCCAGAAACAGGCCGGTGTCTCACACCTCATTTACCTGTCACACAACCTCATATCTGCAAACTTTAACATTTCCTCAATCTTCCCTTGTCACTGACACTTTGAGTTGTACTGCAAAGGTATTTTGCACAATTTCCTTTGAGTTATAATTATCTTATTTTTATGGTTAAATTGACTTTATGCATAATGCCAGGGAGTGGCTCATAGTTTTTAACAATTGCCATTATTATATCATTTGCAAGTCTATAGACAGGTACCTTCAACTGTCTATTCTTTTTATAAATATTAAGAATATTGGGATCAGGTTGGAGGTCACATGCATACTGATGGCCAATTCATGTTGATGTATAGCAAAAACGATCACAATATTTAAAGTAATTATCTTCCAATTAAAATAAGTAAATTAATTTAAAATAAAGAATACCACTACATAAATTTCTTGGAAAAATATATCTGCAAGACAAATTCCTAAAAGTTGGATTTCTGAATCAAGAAGAATTCCTGGATATTTTGATAGACATTTGCTCCCAAGTTGGCACTAATTTACATTATCATCAGCAATGCTCTCCCTACTAATTTTTCAGTAATCTATGTTTTCCCTATAATTTGAAATCATGGCTGTTTTTATTTTACTTTTTATTAGGGTAATTTGTGTACAGTTTTTGTCTTCCCTAATATATAGTCAACCTGTTGGGGACAGAATTGTGCCTTTCAGTGTTTTGGAAATAATGTATTACACATCAGAAAAATTCAGCAAATATTTATTAAATGATTGAATAAATAATGTCAGCATTAGACTTTAATTCCAGGTTACTTGCCTCTAGGCATCAGGTCACAACTGGTGAACTACTGTTTCTAAACAACGGTCCAAATATGCAATAAGGAGATGTGTACCAGGTCGTCACCATTAAGTAATCATCATTATCAAGTAACTTTGGCATCATGGTCTCTGGACTATAGAAATTAAACATAGCTTGTCTTACAGAATTGCTATATTCTAATAGTTTAAAAAAATTAAGATAAGAGGCCCAAAATGGAGTCACTTTGCTAATGCCATATCATGAAACCAAGACTTAATTACAGTTGCAGCTTCTCCTAGGAGTGAAGATTTAGTCAATCTGGAATTACCTTGTCAATCTTAGTGAGGAAATCTTCCCAGTAAACCTCTGACATCCCCTAAAGGAAGGTGACTTTACCACAGTCCACTTTCTCCTCATCACTTCCTCATCCTACCCTCTCCTGCCTAGAAAAGTCTTTCATTTTGTACAGATCCTCAGAGCTCGCTTCTATCTGTTAGATATGATGCTGTCCAATTCATGAGTCACTGAATAAAGCCAATAAGATCTTTAAAATTTACTTAGCTGAATTTTAGTTTTTAACATTATATAGTCAAGAAGTTTATTTGGAGGAGGGAGTGGTTAGTCCCAGCAGCAAGAAACACATTGTATGTATTTAGCTTCTCAATGCAGTGTTATACAGAAAGAAGATCTAATAAACTTCAGTGAAAGTTCACATTAATAGAAAAGAAAAACATGTAACTGATGACACTTCTAAATGATTTCACTCTTACCAGTAGTTAAGCGGATTGTTCAAGCAGGTGAGTTACTGTCTCTTAGAATTCTATCTTGAGTGACCTACTCTTAGTGAAGAACTATTTGAGTAAGATTTAATGTTCAGAACCACCTGCTATAGCAGAATTCTCTTTCATCACAGTCTGTTCACGGCAAAGCTACCACACTGTAAAGGTTGTTCGAAAGGGTAGCAGTTTTCTCTTGGGTGTGTTCTTGGCCCCTTACATCAACTCAATAGTCCCTGAGAGGTGTTGGGCCAAACTTTTTCCTTCAGGCATGGATCAGAACTGTTATGGATGCCTAAGACCTTAAAAATCTCAGAGAAAAGGACTGAAAGAAACTTAATCAAAGGTTATATATTAATTACAGAACTACATATCAGAGTTTTAATTTTTCCAGAAAGATTAAGTTTCAGTCCACGACCATAATGATAATGTAAGAGTATCTATAAAATAGTTATGACCAGAACTGTCAGCTCAACAAAGAAAGGTATAGATTATTAATAATTTTTCCACGTATTCTGGAAGCTTGTCTTAGATTCTTCAAAATTATAACTTTAAATGCCTTCAAATGAGTGTCTACTTTGCAATTAATGTTATCTTTTGTTATAGAAAAAAAAAGAAAACTTGCTCCAATTATTCTTTCTCCTAATTATCTTTAAAAAAGACAACAGGGAATGGCTCTTAGCAGTAGTTTTGACTTGATAAGGAACTTTTATAATATTTTGGTTTAGCTCTCAAAGGCTTTAATTTACTTCAATTAAAACAATTTTTGCAAGTCTATCACTTCTATATTATTTTATCCCCTTTTAACAGAGGTTATCTGAGAAACTATTAATAGTTAGAGAAATTAAGCTGTTGTGATTAATACATATTTCCCCTTGAATACAGATACCTGAAAAGGAAAGAAGCCTCAGGTATTTAATTTTGATAATGCCAGATTTCTGGCACTTCATAGTCACAGCCACAGAGATGTCCCTTCATGGTAAAGCCCAAAGTCTCACATTATTTACCTCAAAAGTTATTTTAGCCTGAATGGTTCAGATTGAGGCTTCCACAGTTTAACTCCACATTGCCTCTCTAGCCACTGACACTCTAATTCAGGCAATGTCTCCTCTACTCCGTGCCTGAAATTCATTCAGTGATGGAAACTTACACATGAGAAGTATTTTCTTCCTCTCTAAACAAGATCATGAGCCTGGAATAAACGAACAGTTTAGTCATTTAGGTTTTAAATATTTGAAAGCTTATAACCACCTCTTGAAGCAGTAAAGCTATTTAAACCTCTAAATATAGTAATGAGCAATAAACACACACAGTTTGATACTTAATAACCCATATATACTCGCAATTAAAGTGATTGCATCATAATGAGTTTTGCCTCATAGCAGGGGAAGCTTGTCTAAATACGTGTCACTGGTATTTCAGGTTAAAGTCAATTTCGCATGAGAGTGCCACTGGAGATTGGAAACTCTATGGGTACACTTTGCTGTGGAAAATATTGGCATCATTAAATAATCTTCACTCAATTTGAACTGTAGAGAGTAGGTCAAGAGGCTGCATTGCTTTTGTCCATTTTTTGCCTGTTTGAAGGCTGCCCAGTCAACGTGCCTGAAGCTCAGAAGCTGGAGGGTTCAAGCTAATTTTGAAGAATCGAACAAAGGCTGCAGACTCTCAATCTACAAAAGTGTAGAATACAGATTTCAGCAGACAATTCTCTACCTTGATTTTATACAATTTTACACTCACAGAAATAAGCTCTTTCTCAAGCTAAGTTCCAATAGAGGGGCAAGTATTCATTCTGTCTGAAGCATACCTGATAAACAGCTTCACAGAGAAAGAGGTCACCCTTTGACCAAACCTAGACAGCATATTAAAAAGCAGAGATGTTACTTTGCCGACAAAGTTTTGTATAGTCAAAGTTATGGCTTTTCCAGCAGTCATGTATGGATGGGAGAACTGGACAATAAAAACATCTGTGCATCAAAGAATTGATGACTTTGAAGTGTGGTGTTGGAGAAGACTCTTGAGGGTCCCTTCAACTTCAAGGAGATCCAACCAGTCCATCCTAAGGGAAATCAACCCTGAATATTCATTGGAAAGGCTGATGCTGAAGATGAAGCTCCAATACTTTGGCCACCTGATGTGAAGAGCTGACTCATTGGAAAAGACCCTGATGCTGGGAAAGATTGAAGGCGGAAGCAGAAGGGGATGACAGAGGGTGAAATGGTTGGATGGCATCAGTTCAGTTCAGCTCAGTCACTCAGTCGTGTCTGACTCTTTGAGACCCCATGAACCGCAGCTTGCCAGGCCTCCCTGTCCATCACAAACTCCTGGAGTCTCCCCAAACCCATGGTCTACTTTCAATAGAAAGTAGACCAATTTCACGTGCTCCCACTTGCTGCCTCACCTAGAGCCTGATACAGAAACACACTATCATATCCCTGGTTGTATGATACAGAGACACATTATCATGTTCCTCGTCATGTGTGCTGGCCAGCGGTCTTCCCTACTCAACTCCTAGCAGAACAACACAAGAGGTCCTAGTGCTGCCCATGTAACAGGGAGCTTGAGGGGACTGAATGGGAAAACTCTGAGATATTTCAGTGATGGAAGATACTTGAAGATTTTACAAAAAAAAAGGATCAAAACCTCTATGTATCTCCCCACAGAGAAACTATTGTCATCTCCAGACCTTCTAGAAAATTCTTGAGAAAGAAACACTTAGGAATTCTTACAGAGCATCCTTTTTTGTAATACATTCTACAAACACCTCTAAAAGACACAAAGAGAAATAACACATGGTTTTGCTTTCAACATCATAACCTAAAACACAATTTCACAAATATCCATAGAGACATGGACAGAGGAGAATATTAAGCCAGTTTTTCACTACAGTCAATAGACTATTTCAACTTTGCCCAAAAAAGACTTTTAATCTTCTGATCCTGAAACTTCCCAGCAGGAATATTAAAATATGATTTCAAATTAAAGTTAAACAGTATTATAAATAAGTTACCCTATACTTGTTTTATATACATGTACATGTACTTGTATATAAAACAAGTTTGAGGCGGTATACTTCTCAAGTATATGTCCTTATTAGAGAGCTCAGTCTTTATAAAAGCCATCAGTGTTCTCCCGTACTGCACTGACTCTTCAAGCTAACTTCTGGGCACTGATTCACTGACACTGAACAGCTGCTCTCCAGGCACCTGTCATGGAGGATAACCCTGGCCCACTGCAGCAAAACTAAGCCGAACTTGTTCAAGAGAAACAAAAATAAATGTCTGGGAGAATTTGTAATAGTTTTAACTCATTTAAGTTACAGAACCCTCCTTTTCATTCCCTAAAAGAAACAGAGATATCACACAGAAGCCAAGATCAGGGATGAAATCAGGCCTCAGAGATAGATTCATATCTGTATCTTACATGTGTTTTCATCTGAATACCTGATCTATGGCTCCCTCTATCTACTGGTCAACTTTTGCTACTTGAGTTCACAAGTCTGGCTGAAGATGTCTGCGTGCTAAGTCGCTTCAGTCATGTCCAACTCTTTGCGACGCTACGGACTGTAGCCCTCCAGGCTCCTTTGTCCATGGGATTTCCCAGGCAAGAGTACTAGAGTGGGTTGTCATGCCCTCCTCCAGGGGATCTTGCTGACAATCTTGACTATACATGAGTTTATTTTAAAGTTTTAGCCTCAAGAAAAGAAACTATCACTATCACCTCCTTCTCCATCTACTGTGCTCCCTCCACCTATTCCAATTACAATTAACAAGGGAAAGAACTATGATTACTCAAGTGGTAGCCTTGACTTATGCTGAACTAATAAATCATGGGCAAAGAATAGGGTCTAGAGTAAATACCAGCTTGGTCCATCTTGGAGCAGATTCCTATGCTTGATTCAGCTGAAAGGTTGAGTTCAGTTCAGTTCAGTGGCTCAGTCATGTCTGACTCTTTGCGACCCCATGAATCGCAGCACACCAGGCCTCCTTGTCCTTCACCAACTCCCGGAGCTTACCCAAACCCATGTCCATCAAGTCGGTGATGCCATCCAACCATCTCATCTGAAATGTTAGAACTATGCTTTATAAAATTGCTGCTCAGTTCAGTTCAGTCACTCAGTCATGTCTGACTCTTTCTGACCCCAAGGACTGCAGCACGCCAGGCTTTCCTCTCCATCACCAACCCGCAGAGCTTACTCAAACTAATGTCCATGGAGTCGATGATATCATCCAACCATCTCATCCTCTGTCAGCCCCTTCTCCTCCTGCCTTCAATCTATCCCAGCATCAGCGTCTTTTCAAATGAGTCAGTTCTTTGCATCAGGTGGCCAAAGTAATGGAGTTTCAACTTCAGCATCAGTTCTTCCAATGAATATTCGGAGTTGATTTCCTTTAGGATTGACTGGTTTGATCTCCTTGCAGTTGAAGCGACTCTCAAGAGTCTTCTCCAACACCACAGTTCAAAAGCATCAATTCTTTGGTGCTCAGCTTTCTTTATAGTGCAACTCTCATATTCATACATGACTACTGGAAAAACCACAACTTTGAGTAGACAGACGTTTGTTGGGAAAGCAATGTCTCTGCTTTTTAATATGTTGTCTAGGTTGGTGACAGCTTTTCTTCCAAAGAGCAAGTGTCTTTTAATTTCATGGCTGCAGTTACCATCTGCAGTGATTTTGGAGCCCAAAATAATAAAGTCTGTCACTGTTTCCATTGTTTCCCCATCTATTTGCCATGAAGCGATGGGACCAGATGCCATAATCTTAGTTTTCTGAATGTTGAACTTTAAGCCAACTTTTTTCACTCTCCTCTTTCACTTTCATCAAGAGGCTCTTTAGTTCTTCTTCAATTTTTGCCATAAAGGTGGTGCTATCTGCATATCAGAGATTAACGATATTTCTCCTGGCAATCTTGATTCCAGCTTGTGCTTCTTCCAGCCCGGCATTTTGCATGATGTACTCTGCATATAAGTTAAATATGCAGGGTGACAATATACAGCCTTGACGTACTCCTTTTCCTATTTGGAACTAGTCTGTTGTTCCATGTCCAGTTCTAACTGTTGCTTCCTGACCTCAATTTCTCAGGAGGCAGGTCGGGTTGCCTGGTATTCCCATCTCTTTAAGAATTTATAGCACACATAATTACTGCTATAAGCACAATCCCTTTAAAGCACACATTATTGATGTGATCAGCTTACTATTATGTAAATTACAGGGAAAAGAAAGGATGTGGGTGGGTGGGAAATGGGAAGGCAACACATTGGGGCCCACAGTAGACATTTAGGGATTCCATTTCTATAGAAACTCTAAAATGTAATGTTTATTACTTGATAACATCAGCAGTAACTGCCCTGAGGCCTTTAGCAGATGAGGAGAGTCTATACAAAGACACCCTCAAGGCATTCACTATGAGGATGTTGTTTAGGATCTTATTTATTATTTCATGCAGATATACAAGAAACTCATTCCAGATCTCAGTTTGAGACAAATATATTTTTGTTTTACGGATCCCAGGGTACGTGTAACAAAACATGTTCTCTTCACATTTGCTTCTGGATATTCAGAAGTACTAAGCATATTTTTAGATGTCTTCTGTATTTTATCCCCCATCTTGATTCATCTTTTTTTAAAAAAAGAAACATTATTTTTGCCTGTGATTCCTCATTTATTTTAAATCTTTTTCCTTGTGATTTTAGGTACTTTTAAGCTACCCCTTCTATCTTACTGAATTGATTCTGGAATTTAAAAAATCTCGAGTTTAGAAAAAAATATTTTCATATTCAGGTCTATATCTCAGAAAAAATAATTTTTAAATGGAAAAATAATTTTTAATTGGCAAAACTGAATGTTTTTTTGATACTATAAAAAGGAGGAAAATTTCCCAGGGCTTGCTCAGCAAGTTTCAAGTTATTTTTCTGTTTTGGCAGTCCTAGTTAGAAATCCTTCTCTTCCTTCTATTTACTCATGCTCTGTTGTAATTACTGCTTCTTGGTCCCATAAGCCTTCAAGTTTCCTTCCAAAAGTAAAGATAGCATGTTAAAAAAGTCTCACATGGTTAGAAAGTTCAAAACATATACCCAAAAGATACAAAATGAAGAGTAATGCTGTGTTTCAAGCAGCTTTTCATGTGTCAAGAAAAGAATAACTGCCTGTGTTTCACTCCACAGGGAGACAGGCATATACGTGACCCTCCTCTGAAGTACTGACTCTATACAAACTCAGAATCTCTTTTACTCCACCCCTGTATCAACTTGCTATTGAAACACAAGTCATTCAGGTAAGTTTTCAGCATAGCCTGGATAGCCAGATTAGAAAGTCATCTATCTCTAAGTGCTGCCTTTATCGGAAGCACTGCAGTTAACTTGTGCTTCTCAGCTCTTAAAAGAGCTCTTTTTGTCTTTAGCCCAGGCAAGGTGCTAGAGGCCCAGCCCTTTGGCATCTCTAATTCAGTCATGGCCTCACAGCTAGGCATTCTGGCATGTCATGGTCAAGTGCCTTGTAACTAGAAAACATCCTACCACAACTGGATAAAACATTTGCTTTCTAGCCAATGTCCACATATGTTTGACCTGTTATAACCCATCAAAAATGCTAAAATAGTGATGTATTCACAGTTAAACAAATAGATAAGCATGTTCTTTTGAACTCTTTTTCAACTATACTTGTGTCTCTTGATTTCTTCCCCCTTAAACTTTATTTCCCAGAAACATACTAATTCCTGCAACTCCACTCTGTGGAGGGTGATGTTATCTATAGGCGGGGTGACTCTAAGGAAGGAGGCTGGAGTTGGCATGCCCACCACCAGGAGTCTTTTAGCTCAGGGGACTTTTCAAAGCTCTTCCATCCCAGAAGTTCCAGCATCCTTTGGGTTCAGTAGGCTTGGCTTGGCTGCAGGAGGACCTCCTCCCACCCCCAGAGCTGGAGATTCTCCCGGTCCTTCAGTAAACGGCTCATTGCCAGGTACATCTTCCTAGCACCCTCAGATCCAAGACACTCTAGCCCTGGGATCCAAGTCTGCTCAGGTTCCAGAAATGTGACCCCAGCCTAGGTCACCATGTCTGAAGGGACACGAGTCAGCATTTCCTTTTCCTTTTTTTCTTTTGTATCATTTGAATTGAGGCATATAAGTGATTTACAATGTTGTGGATATTTTTCCCCAATAGACAGAAGTTTTATGCACTTATTGGAGAAGGAAATGGCAACCCACTCCAGTATTCTTGCCTGGAGAATTCCATGGACAGAGGAGCCTGGCAGGCTGCAGTCCATGGGGTCGCAAAGAGTCAGACACAACTGAGAGACTTCCACTTCAACTACACTTAAATCCTCTCTTTTCAGAAATCTTCAGTGATGATACTTCAGATTGCTAGCAGGGGGTTACCAAGAGTTATCATTTACTGAAGTAAAAATGACTGACCTTTGACAGCAACTCACTGCTGGCCTTTAAAATACCAATCACCTATTTTTACTCCATTCTCTCTCTAAACATGTTAAGCACCAAGCATTGGATTTGTAAAGGTTAACAAGACACATTTTTCTGATCCTTGAGCAGCTTGGAGCCCAGTACAGGAGACATAAATGTAAAAAATTAAGTTATGACTTAATGTGTATGAGGGAAAAACCTGAAGCAATGACAAAACGCTCTTAGAGAATATTAATAGGACAAAGGAACCAACTTGGGATAACATTTTAAAGATATACTGTCCTTTGAGCTGAATTTTAAGATGGGTGGTTAGAGGTTTGGAAAAGAAAGGATGTCACAGCAGGTGCCTAAGATGCAATCTGGGTAAAGAACCACAGCAGGGCTTCTCAACTTCAGCACTACTGGCACTTATGGCTGGAAAATTCTTTGTTGTGGAAGGTTTCCCTGTGCATTTTGGCATGTACCTGGCCTTACTCACTACACATCAGTAGCAACTCCCACAAACCAAGTTGTGACAAATAAAAAATGCCTCCAAACATCACTAAATATTCCTTGGGATTGAAAGCAAAGTTGACCCTGGTTGAGAACAACTGACCTACAGGAATTAAAGCACCAAATATGGGCAGGGGCTGGTTAATGGTGACTGAGAGGGAGATTGGTGCTAGACTGAAGGGTCTTATGTTGTTGCTGTTTAGTCGCTAAGCCATGTCTGACTCTTTTGTAGCCCCATGGACTGTAGCCTGCCAGGTTTCTCTGTCCATGGGATTTCTCCCCCAAGAATACTAGAAGGGGTTGCCATTTCCTTTTCTAGGGGATCTTCCCAATCCAGGGATCAGTCTCACATCTTCTGCATTGGCAGGCAGATTCTTTACCACTGAGCCACCAAGGAAGCCCAAAAGGTCTTAGCTATTGTGCTAAAATTATATTGAATGATTTGGGACATTTAAACAGAGTCCTACATTTCATTCATATTAATTTGTATTGCCTCTCCAAATAAACCCTGAATACTTAGACTTTATAAGCAGTTTAATACTGCATATATCAGAGATATTAATCAGTTCCTAAGTGTACCCTGAGAAAGGCTACTTCTTGTTTCCAGTACATATTTGACTGTTCAATTTCTCTTCCACATGCTGTTTGATCGTATTTTTAGGAATTTCTTAGGTGTCACCATTGACATCACTCCATTCTGTTGCCTCGAAGCAAGAATGGCAGTCAATAGCATTTTTAAAATAAATCACTGAAAGGTTACATGTCCAGGTGTATTACATAATTAAGTGAAGGAAGGGGAGAAATTAAGGAAAAGAAGGAAAAGAAAGATGCTAATGGCAGAAGGAGGAAATATTTCAACACAGTATTAAACACACAGCTCTTGTGTAGTGAGAAAATTGGCTCTAAACAAATATAAGCAATGACATTCTTTTTGGAAAAGAAATAAAAGATCTTTTCCAAAGGAGACTATTAAAGTTATTAATATGCTCTATGCCATAAAAGGTCTGATATACTGCTGAAAAGTCAGTCTCACTGTTGTATAGTTAAACCTTGTATTTAATCCTCAAAAATGACTAACAACAAAAAGGCAATGCTAAATTGAGAACTGCTAACTATGATTTTATGGCAAAGGGCAACTTGTGCATAAGTTTGAAAGACCTAAAATCCTGCATTTGGGATCAGATCACACTAAATATTATGTGCTTTTGAGGCCATCGTTCAAGCCAGAGCTTTGAGAGTCTGACACCATGAAGTAGCTGCCTGATAAGGATCAAGGCATAGAAAGTACAGTGCAAACTAGTTTCCTGAATTTTAAAGGCAGGATCGCCATGCACATCAGGGTGTAAAGGGAAGACACTGGTGCCACAGAGACACAGCTCAAGTGAGACTTTCTTTTTGTAACTAAGGTTTGGAACAATTTGATGCTGAATGCCTCTGTTCACCTCAGGAGATTTTGCAAGAGAAAAGAGAGAAACAAGAAGAGACATCTCTGGAGATTATTTTTCAAAAAGTTATCTGGTGGCCTTCAGTAACCCAGCATGTTGTCCTGAAAAAAGACTTTTTGACTCCGTTGACTCTAGTGAAAAGATGCTCTCACTTCCCATTTTCTCAGAGAGGTAGATAAGGAAATTTTCAAGTTGAGAACTGTATATAGTACCATGTGTTATATATATATATACATATATATATAGTTATATGTAGTTTCACAAATAACTATATGTTATATATAGTTTCACAGAGGTTTTGTGCAATTACTGTGCTTCTTGATTAATCTCTTTTCCCAACTTTTTTATTGTGGTAAAATATATTTATCATCTTAACCGTTATTAAATGGTTCAGTGATATTAAATACAGCCACAGTTATGTGAAACTATCACCACCATTCATCTCTAGAACTCTTTGTCTTGTAAAACTGAAACTCTATACCCATTAAACAATAACTCTCTATACCCTTCTCTCCCCAAATCCTAAGAACCACAATTCTAATTTCAGTCTCTATGTAGTTGACTAATCGAAGCAACTCTTAACAAGTGAAATTATACAGTTTTTGTCTTTTTGTGACTAGATTTTTTTCACTTAGCATCATGTCTCCAAAGTTTACCCATACTGCAGTAAATCTCAGAATTTCCTTCCTTTTAAAGAACTGAGTAATATTCCATTGTACAAATATACCACACTTTCCCCAGCATCATTTGTTGAAAATACTGTCCTCTCCCCCTTGAATGGCCTGTATATCTCTGTCACAAATCATTTGACCATATATGTCAGGATTTATTTCTGGCAGTGCTATGCTATTCAATTTTCTATTTCTATCTTTATGCCAGTACATACTGTTTCAGTTACTGCAGTTTTGTAGTAAGTTTTGAAATTAGAAAGCGTGAGTCCTCTGGCTTTGTTCATTTTCAAGATTATTTTGGCTATTTGAGGCCTCTTGAGATTCCATATGAATTTTATGATGGGTTTTTCTATTTCTGCAAAAAAAAAAAAAATCATTGGGATTTTGATAGGGATTGCACTGAAATTGTAAACCTGCTTGTATACCTACTTTCAGTCACTACTAATGAAGAAAGTACTGACAGCTTAAAAATATTCTTTCATTCCATCAACATGAGATGCACTCCCATTTATTTACATCTTTAATTTCTTTCAACAATGCTTGGTAGTTTTCATTTCATTTCATTGGTAATGCTAATGCCAAAAAATTTTACCCTGTTTTAATGCTGCTGCTGTTGCTGCTGCTGCTGCTAAGTCGCTTTAGCCGTGTCCAACTCTGTGCGACCCCATAGACGGCAGCCCACCAGGCTCCTCCATCCCTGGGATTCTCCAGGCAAGAACACTGGAGTGGGTTGCCATTTCCTTCTCCAGTGCATGAAAGTGAAAAGTGAAAGTGAAGTCCCTCAGTCGTGTCCGACTCTTCAGGACCGCATGGACCGTAGCCTACCAGGCTTCTCGGTCCATGGGATTCTTCAGGCAAGACTACTGGAGTGGGTTGCCATTTCCCGTTCCAGTTTTAATGCTAGTTTATACAAATAGAATTTTTTTAATTTCTGTTTTCACATTGTTCTGTTGATCTATATAAGGGCAACTGATTTGCATGTTGATTTTATATACTATATCTTCTGTGAGTCTAAAGACAAACAAGTAATTTTTTAAAAGCATTAATATCTTATTGTATAGAAAACAAACAGGACAGTTATAAACCATTGTTACTAGGAGTTTTATAATACCAGCTTTTATAAAATACTAGCTTTTATAAAATTATAAAATACTAACTTTTATAATTTTATACTAGTTTTATAATTGCTCATGTATTTACTTTTATTTAGATCTTTATTTCTTCATGTGGCTTTCAGTTGCTATCTAGTGTCCTTTCATTTCACCCTGGAAGGAGGAACTTCTTCAGGGCAGTCTAGTCGCAATGAAATCTATCAGTTTTTGTTTCTCTGGAAATACCTTATTTTCTCCGTCTCTTTTAGAAAATGGTTTGTCAGATATGGCTTGCTTGTGCTTTATTTTTTTCTTTAACCACTATGAATATATCAGTCAATTTCTTCTGGCCCCCAAAATCTCTGATGAGAAATTTGCTCATAATTTTACAGAGGATCCCTTGTATGTGACAAGTCACTTCTCTCCTGTTGCTTTCAAGATCCTCTCATTATTTTGTCTCTCCTAGGAGAAGGCAATGGCATCCCACTCCAGTACTCTTGCCTGGGAAACCCCATGGACGGAGGAGCCTGGTAGGCTGCAGCCCATGAGGTCGTGAAGAGTCGGACACGACTGAGCGACTTCACTTTCACTTTTCACTTTCATGCACTGGAGGAGGAAATGGCAACCCACTCCAGTATTCTTGCCTGGAGAATCCCAGGGACGGAGGAGCCTGGTGGGCTGCCGTCTATGGGGTCGCACAGAGTCAGACACGACTGACGCGACTTAGCAGCAGCAGCAGCAAATCTGATTATAATGTGTCTTGTATGAGTCTCTGGGTTCATCTTACTTGGAGTTCACTGACCTTCTTGGATGCTTACATTCATATCTTTCAGCAAATTTGGGAAGTCTTCAGTTCTTGTTCCAATATTTCCTCTGTCCCTCCCTCTGTCTCTTCTTCTAGGAATCCCACAATGTATATTATTGTTCCATTTGATGGTGTTCCAAAGGTCGCTTGCTCAGTTGCTAAATCGTTTTTTGACTCTACGACCCGTGGACTGTAGCATATCAGACTCCTCTGTCCTCCACTACCTCCAGGAGTTTTCTCAAATTCATGTTGCACTGAGTCAGTGAAACTAACCATCTCATCCTCTGTCACTCTCTTCTCCTCCTGCCTTCAATCTTTCCCAGCATCAGGGTATTTTCCAGTGAGTCAGCTCTTGCCATCAGGTAGTCAAAGTATTGGAGCTTCAGCTTCAGCATCAGTTCTTCCAGTGAATATTCAGGGTAGATTTCCTTTAGGATTCACTGGTTGGATCTCCTTGCTGTCCAAGGGACTCTCAAGAGTCTTCTCCAGCACCACAATTTGAAAGCATCAATTCTTCAACACTCAGCCTTCTTTATGGTCCAGCTCTCACATCCGTACATGACTACTGGAAAAACCAAAACTTTGACTACATGGACCTTTGTCAGTAAAGTAACATATCTATGCTTTTTAATATGCTGTCTAGGTTTCTTATAACTTTCCTTCCAAGGAGCAAAAATCTTTTAATTTCATAGCTGAAGTTACCATCCACAGTGATTTTGGAGTCCAAGAAAACAAAGTCTGTCACTACTTCCACTTTTTCCTCATCTGTTTGCCATGAAGTGATGGGACCAGATGCCATGATCTTAGCTTTTTGAAATTTGAGTTTCAAGCCAGTTTTTTCACTCTTCTCTTTCACCATCATCAAGAGAGTCTTTAGTTCCTCTTCACTTTCTACCATTAGAGTGGTATCATCTGCATATGAGGTTATTGATATTTCTCCCGGCAATCTTGATTCCAGCTTATATACATTAGGCTTTCTTCGATACTATTCTTTCTGCTCCTCAGATTCAATCATTTTTATTTTCCTATTTTCAAGTTTGCAGATTTTTTTTTTCCTTTTGTCTACTCAAATCTGACTTTGAATTTCTCTAGTGATCATTTTACTTCATCTCAGTTATTGTAACTTTAGCTCCAGAATTTTATTCTTTTTTTTTTTAGGTTTTCTATCTCTCTACTGATATTTCCATTGTATTCACATACAGTTCTCTTCACTTTTTTCATATCTTCCTTTAGTTATTTGAGTATCTTTAAAACAATTGTTTTTAAAACTTCATAGATCTGCCATTAGGTCTTTTCAGCAATAGTTTGTTGATTTTGTTTCCTTTGAATAGATTTGACTTTTTGTTTCTGTGTATGCCTTCTGATATATATTTTTACTGAAAACTAGACATGTGAACCTAACAATATGGTGAAGACCAGATTCACCCTATTCCCTAGGATTTGCTGTTTTTGTCATAGTTTCTTTGTTTGGGGTTTTTTGATTGTTATAGAAGATTGTGTCTGTATCAAAGATAAGCCTAAAGTATAAATTTAAGATTTTCTTAGGTCTTTTTTTGAGCTGGCGACTTTCCCTTGGTATGTGCTGTCACGTAATTTTACTCATAGTTGCTTTGGTATGGTTGCATTTGAATGTCTGATTTTTTAATGTTTGCCTCCCAAATGGGGAAGAAGAGGAAAATAGTGGAGAAAAGAGTCTCAGGCCTTGAAATCCCCCTGGAAGTCACTTCAGCCAGATAGGGAGGGGCTTGCAACATTGTGAGGAGCTACAAAAACAACGGCTGATTGCCTCTTTGTCTGCATGTCTGTGGTCAAAGCACCAACTGGTGACACACACAGATTCCTGATATTTAAAGGACAACATCCATTTTTTCCCAACTTGACTCCCTCAAAGTCCTGGAACATACATGCACAGCTGCCTACCATGGGGCTAGGGTGGGATAATGGGCTGCACGAAGAGCTGAAATTCACCAAAATTAACAGCAATTTACTGTCCAACACTATACCTGAAAGTTGTAAACCTTAAGTAGACCCTAGTATCCCACAGAGGTTACATAAGACAGATTCTGACAGTGCCACTGTGATCTAGAAGAGGACAGATTCCTGATACTTCCTTCTCTACCATCTTACAATCACCCTTCAGTTCAGTTCAGTCACTCAGTCGTGTCCGACTCTTTGTGAGCCCATGAACCGCAGCACGCCAGGCCTCCCTGTCCATCACCAACTCCCAGAGTCTACCCAAACCCATGTCCATTGAGTCGATGATGCCATCCAACCATCTCATCCTCTGTCATCCCCTTCTCCTACTGACCTCAATCTTTGTCAGCATCAGGGTCTTTTCAAATGAGTCAACTCTTCGCATGAGGTGGCCAAAGTATTGGACTTTCAGCTAAAACATCAGTCCTCCGAATGAACACCCAGGACTGATCTCCTTTAGGATGGACTGGTTGGATCTCCTTGCAGTCCAAGGGACTCTCAAGAGTCTTCTCCAACACCACAGTTCAAAAGCATCAATTCTTTGGCACTCAGCTTTCTTTATAGTCCAATTCTCTCATCCATACATGACCACTGGAAAAACCATAGCCTTGACTAGATGGACCTTTGTTGGTAAAGTAATGTCTCTGCTTTTTAATATGCTGTCTAGGTTGGTCATAACTTTCCTTCCAAGCAGTAAGTGTCTTTTAATTTCATGGCTGCAGTCACCATCTGCAGTGATTTTGGAGCCCAAAATAATAAAGTCAGCCACTGTTTCCACTGTTTGCCCATCTATCTGCCATGAAGTGATGGGACCAGATGCCATGATCTTAGTTTTCTGAATGTTGAGCTTTAAGCCAACTTTTTCACTCTCCTCTTTCACTTTCATCCAGAGACTCTTTAGTTCTTCACTTTCTGCCAGAAGGGTGGTGTCATCTGCATATCTGAGGTTATTGATATTTCTCCTGGCAACCTTGATTCCAAGTCTGTTGTTCCATGTGCCGTTCTAACTGTTGCTTCCTGACCTGCATACAGGTTTCTCAAGAGGCAGGGCAGGTGGTCTGGTATTCCCATCTTTTTTAGAATTTTCCACAGTTTATTGTGATCCACACAGTCAAAGGCCTTGGCATATTCAATTAAGCAGAAATAGATGTTTTTCTGGTACTCTCTTGCTTTTTTGATGATCCAGCAGATGTTGGCAATTTGATCTCTGGTTCCTCTGCCTATTCTAAAACCAGCTTAAACATCTGGAAGTTCATGGTTCACATATTGATGAAGCCTGGCTTGGAGAATTTTGAGCATTACTTTACTAGCGTGTGAGATGAGTGCAGTTGTGTGGTAGTTTGAGCATTCTCTGGCATTGTGTTTTTTAGGGATTGGAATGAAAACTGACCTTTTCCAGTCCTGTGGCCACTGCTGAGTTTTCCAAATTTGCTCTCATACTGAGTGCAGCACTTTCACAGCATCATCTTTTAGGATTTGAAATAGCTCAACTGGAACTCCATCACCTCTACTAGCTTTGTTCATCGTGATGCTTCCTAAGGCCCACTTGACTTCGCATTCCAGGATGTCTGGCTCTAGGTGAGTGATCACACCATCGTGATTGTCTGAGTCGTGAAGAACTTTTTTGTACAATTCTTCTGTGTATTCTTGTCACCTCTTCTTAATATCTTCTGCTTCTGTTAGGTCCCCACCATTTCTGTCCTTTATTGAGCCCATCTTTGCATGAAATGTTCCCTTGGTATCTCTAATTTTCTTGAAAAGATCACTAGTCTTTCCCATTCTATTGTTTTCCTCTATTTCTTTTCATTGATCACTGAGGAAGGCTTTCTTATCTCTCCTTGCTATTCTTTGGAAGTCTGCATTCAAATAGCTATTCCTTTCCTTTTCTCTTCCCATCTTTTCACAGCTATTTGTAAGGCCTCCTCAGACAGCCATTTTGCTCTTTTGTATTTTTTTTTCTTGGCAATGGTCTTGATTTCTGTCTCCTGTACAATGTCACAAACCTCCATCCATAGTTCATCAGGTATTCTGTCTATCAGATCTAGTCCTTTAAATCTATTTCTCACTTCTACTGTATAGTCATAAGGGATTTGATTTAGGTCATACCTGAATGGTCTAGTGGTTTTCGCCACTTTTTCAAATTTCAGTCTGAATTTGGCAATAAGGAGTCACGATCTGATCCACAGTCAATCTGATCGCATGCCAATCTGATCACATGGACCACAGCCTTGTCTATCTCAATGAAACTAAGCCACGCCGTGTGGGTCCACCCAAGACGGACGAGTCATGGTGGAGAGGTCTGACAGAATGCGGTCCACTGGAGAAGGGAATGGCAAACCACTTCAGTATTCTTGCCTTGAGAACCCCATGAACAGTATGAAAAGGCAAAAAGATAGGACACTGAAAGATGAACTCCCCAGGTCAGTTGCTGCTGCTGCTGCTGCTGCTGCTGCTAAGTCGCTTCAGTCGTGTCCGACTCTGTGAGACCCCATAGACGGCAGCCCACCAGGCTCCGCCGTCCCTGGGATTCTCCAGGCAAGAATACTGGAGTGGGCTGCCATTTCCTTCTCCATCCCGGGTCAGTAGGTGCCCAATATGCTACTGGAGATCAGTGGAGAAATAACTACAGAAAGAATGAAGGGATGGAGCCAAAGCAAAAACAACACCCAGTTGGGAATGAGATTGGTGATAGAAGCAAGATTAAATGCTGTAAAGAGCAATATTGCATAGGACTCTGGAATGTTAGGTCCATGAATCAGGGCAAATTGGAAGTGGTCAAACAGGAGATGACAAGAGTGAACATTGACATTCTAGGAATCAGTGAACTAAGATGGACTGGAATGGGTGAATTTAACTCAGATGACCATTATATCTACTACTGTGGGCAGGAATCCCTTAGAAGAAATGGAGTAGCCATCATAGTCAACAAAAGAGTCCGAAATGCAGTACTTGGATGCAATTTCCAAAACGACAGAATGATCTCTGTTCATTTTCAAGGCAAACCATTCAATATCATGGTAATTCAAGTCTATGTCCTGAACAGTAATGCTGAAGAAGCTGAAGTTTAACACTCTATGAAGACTTACAAGACCTTCTAGAACTAACACACCAAAAAGATGTCCTTTTCATTATAGGGGACTGGAATGCAAAAGTAGGAAGTCAAGAAACACCTGGAATAATAGGCAAATTTGGCCTTGGAGTACAGAATGAAGGAGGACAAAGGCTAACAGAGTTTTGCGAACAGAACGCACTGATCATAGCAAACACCTTCTTCTAAGAACACAAGAGAAGACTCTACACATGGACATCACCAGATGGTCAACACTGAAATCAGACTGATTATATTCTTTGCAGCCAAAGATGGAGAAGCTCTATACAGTCAGGAAAAACAAGACTAGGAGCTGACTGTGGATCAGAATCACCCTTGATTTTATACATATTAAATATTTTATACATATTAAAGTATTTTATTATTATTTCATGTAAGTGTAAATCATATTATACTTGGTTAAATATAATGTCCATGAACTTGCAACAAAGTTTGTCAGTTCACATCTTTGCTGGAAGCATGACTCCAGAGGGCTTTCTTTTTTTTTTTAAGTATTATTTGTTGTTGAGTCACTCAGTTGTGTCTGACTCTTCGTGACCCCATGGACTGTAGCACACCAGGCTTTCCTGTCCTTCACTATCTCACAGAGTTTGCTCAGTCTCAAGTCCATTGACCTGATGATGCCATCTAACAGTCATATCCTCTGTTACCCTCTTTTGTCTTTCCAAGCATCAGGGTCTTTTCCAAAGAGTCAGTTCTTCACATCAGGTAGTCAAAGAACTGGAGCTTCAGTTTAATCATCAGTCCTTCAAATGAATATTCAGGGTAGATTACCTTTAGGATTGACTGGTTGGATCTCCCTGCTGTTCAAGGGACACCCAAGAGTTTTCTCCAGCACAACAGTTTGAAGCCATCAGTTCTTCAGCAATCTTTTATATGGTTCAGCTCTCACATGCATATATAACTACTGGAAAAACCATAGCTTTGATTATATAGACCTTTGTTGGCAAAGTGATGTCTCTGCTTTTTAATATACTGTCTAGGTTTGTCATAGCTTTTCCCCAAGGAGCTATTGTCTTTTAATTTCATGCCTGCAGTCACTATCCACAGTGATTTTGGAGCCCAAGAAAATAAAAATCTGTCATTGTACCCATTGTTTCACCATCTATTGGTCATAAAGTGATGGGATTCGATGTCGTGATCTTAGTATTTTGAATTTTGAGTTTTAAGCCAGCTTTTTCACTCTCTTCTTTCACCTCCATCAAGAGGCTCTTTAGTTTCTCTTCCCTTTTTTGCCATTAGGGTGGTGTCATCTGCATATCTGAGGTTATTGATATTTCTCCCAGCAATCTTGATTCCAGCTTGTGCTTCATCCAGCCCAGCATTTCACATGATGTACTCTGCATATAAGTTAAATAAGTAGGGTGACAATTTTCAACCTTGATGTACTCCTTTCCCAATTTTAAATCGGTCCATTTTTCCATGTCCAGTTCTAACTGTTGTTTCTTGACCTGCATACAGGTTTCTCAGGAGATAGGTAAGGTGTTCTGATATTCCCATCTCTTTAAGAATTTCCCTCTGTTGTGATCCACATATTCAAAGGCTTTAGTTTAGCCAATGAAGCAGACATAGATGCTTTTTTCTGGAATTCACTTGCTTTTTCTATGATCCAGCACATGTTGGCAATTTGATCTCTGGTTCCTTTGTCTTTTCTAAATCCAAACTGTACATCTGGAAGTTCTTGATTCACATACAAGTGATGCCCAGCTTGAAGGAGTTTGATCATTCCTTGCTAGCCTATGAAATGAGCACAACTGTGGGGTATTTTGAACATTCTTTAACATTGCCCTTCTTTGGGATTGGAATGAAAACTGATCTTTTCAAGTCCTGTGGCTACTGTTGAGTTTTCCAAATTTAGCACTTTAACAGCTCTTTAACAGCATCATCTTTCAGGATTTGAAATAGTTCAGCTGAAATTCTATCACCTTCACTAGCTTTGTTAGTAGTAATGATTCCTAAGTCCCACTTGACTTCACACTCCAGGATGTTTGGCTCTAAGTTACATCAGTGTGGCTATCTGGGTCATTAAGATCCTTTTTGTACAGTTCTTCTGTGTATTCTTGCCACCTCTTTTTAATATCTTCTGTCTCTGTTAGATCCATATCTTTTCTGTCCTTTATTGTGCCCATCTTTGCATGAAATATTCCCTTGGTATCTCTAATTTTCTTGAAGAGATCTCTAGTGTTTCCAGTTCTATTGCTTTCCTTATTTTATTTTGGCATTGTTCACTTAAGAAGGCTTTTTAAATATTATATCAACAGGCAAATCATTCATGTGAACATGAAATAACTTAGTCAGAAAAATACTTATGATAATAACAAGATACTCCACCAGCTGTTACTTCATTTTAGCAGTTTTAAAATAATAAAATTTATATTTTTAGAACCTAAAAGAAGCAATGCTTGATCTATGAATACTCTATAACGATTAGATAGGAATTTATATGTATATATTTATTGCACACTTGCACATCAAATTGATGCACATAGTATAATATGTGGTCCTTTTGTGAAGTCTAGAACTCAGAGGATTGCATTTTTTTTTCATTTTGGCCTATTCTGAGTAACTGCAGTGCTTTCGTACAGAAATAACAGGGCAAAGCTATTATTCTGTTGGCTTTTGGCTGTATTTGTGCACTAAATCTTTATTCTAAAAAATTAAATGGAAACTTTAATTTTTAAAGTGAGAATTTTCATTTATACTACACTAAAATCTTAATGAGAAAATTTTTTTAAAAAAGCAATGGATCCATCAGTCCAGATTTGACTTCCTGCTTTTTATCAAAGATCCTTAGCCCCTTAGAAATTAAAGTCTGAAAGAGTTTAAAATCAAATGTGTATAACAGGTTGAATGTAAGTTGTTATCAAATTATTTATTTTACCTTATGTTTCTGGATTTTCAAAGTAAAACTTGACCATCACAGAAAATTTGATAACAAAAAACTATAAAAGTTACAGAAAATTCTTAATTCCACCGCTCTTAACATTTTGACACAGAAAAGAGTCACCTTTGATCATAGTACTAACATTTAAATGTAGTTTCTTTGCCCTTATTCTATTGCATTTTTTTTTTCATTGTGGAGATGTTGCTTTATTTTACTCTGCTTTAAGTAACATTATAACTTAAATGTTATAATTTGATACTGTAACATTATAACTTCAAGATCTTTTAAACTCCTCTGGAAAGTCCCCATTAATGGCTAAGTAGCACTCCTTAAATGAGTACGCGATACTGTACTCATTATACTGTTTGATACTGTAACATTATAACTTCAAGATCTTTTAAACTCCTCTAGAAAGTCCCCATTAATGGCTAAGTAGCACTCCTTAAATGAGTACGCGAGGTTTAAAATAAATAAAAAAGAATCTAACTTTTTAAAATTTTAACAGTAATAAAATAGCAAGCATCTGTTAAATTATTGACTTGGATCTAAATGTACTAATATGAAAAAATTCTGTAAGATTCTCAAATGAATAATATGTAAGATGATCCATTTGTGATTAAAGAATACATACATGTGCATATTTAATGTGCATGTCAATATAAAGACAAAGGAAAGGAAGGATCCACTGCAAATGCTAAGAGGATTTACCCCATGAATAGAAGAGAAAATTTACTAGGAAAATGTATTATTATACTCAACTGAAAAAAATTTTAAGTGTTTTAAAACAAAAGTATGTGCTCATGGTAAAAACTTAGGAAATATAAAAGGTTATGAAAATAACTCATTCCCAGCACTCAAAGAATCACTGCTATTTTTTAAATTTATTTTTTAATTGAAGGATAATTGCTTTACAGAATTATGTTGGTCTCTGTCCAACATCAACATGAATCAGCCATAGGTATACATATGCCTCCTCCCTCTTGAACCTTCCTCCCACCTCCCTCCCCATCCTACCCCTCTAGGTTATAACAGAGCCCAGGTTTGAGTCTCTTGAGTCATACAGCAACTCCCATTGGCTATCTATTTAACATATTCAGTTCAGTTCAGTTCAGTCGCTCAGTCGTGTGTGACTCTTTGCGACCCCATGAATCGCAGCACGCCAGGCCTCCCTGTCCATCACCAACTCCTGGAGTTTACCCAAACCCATGTCCATCGAGTCGGTGATGCCATCCAACCATCTCATCCTCTGTCGTCCCCTTCTCCTCCCGCCCCCAGTCCTTCCCAGCATTAGGGTCTTTTCCAATGAGTCAACTCTTCGCATGAGGTGGCCGAAGTATTGGCGTTTCAGCTTCAACATCAGTCCTTCCAATGAACACCCAGGATTGATCTCCTTTAGGATAGACTGGTTGGATCTCCTTTAGGATGGACTGGTTGGATCTTCTTGCAGTCCAAGGGACTCTCAAGAGTCTTCTCCAACACCACAGTTCAAAAACATCAATTCTTCAGCACTCAGCTTTCTTCACCATCCAATTCTGACATCCATACATGACCACTGGAAAAACCATAGCCTTGACTAGACAGACCTTTGTTGGCAAAGTAATGTCTCTGCTTTTAAATATGCTATCTAGGTTGGTCATAACCTTCCTTCCAGTGAGCAAGCATCTTTTAATTTCATGGCTGCAATCACCATCTGCAATGTTTTGGAGCCCCCCAAAATAAAGTCTGACACTGTTTCCACTGTTTGCCCATTATTTCCCATGAAGTGATGGGACCAGATGCCATGATCTTAGTTTTCTGAACGTTGAGCTTTAAGCCAACTTTTTCACTCTCCTCTTTCACGTTCATCAAGAGGCTCTTTAGTTCTTCTTTGCTTTCTGCCATAAGGGTGATGTCATCTGCATATCTGAGGTTATTGATATTTCTTCTGGTAATCTTGATTCCAGCTTGTGTTTCTTCCAGCCGAGCATTTTTCATGATGTACTCTGCATATAAGTTAAATAAGCAGAGTGACAATATACAGCCTTGATGTACTCCTTTTCCTATTTGGAACCAGTCTGTTGTTCCATGTGCCATTCTAACTGTTGCTTCCTGACCTGCATACAGGTTTCTCAAGAGACAGGTCAGATGGTCTGGTATTTCCATCTCTTTCAGAGTTTTCCACAGTTTATTGTGATCCACACAGTCAAAGGCTTTGGCATAGTCAATAAAGCAGAAATAGATGTTTTTCTGGTAAAGTAAATTTTCATGTTACTCTCTCCATACATCCCACTCTCTCCTTCCTCCTCCCACCCCATTGTCCATAAGTATGCTTAGGTTGCTCAGTCAGTAAATCATGTCAGACTCTGCAACCCCATGGACCATAGCCCACCAGGCTCCTATGTCCATAGGATTTTCCAGGCAAGAATACTGGAGTGGGTGCTATTTCCTCCTCCAGGGGATCTTTCCAACTCAGAGATTGAACCCGCATCTCCTGCATCTCCTGTATTGGTAGCTGGATTCTCTACCATTGAGCCACCTGGGAAACCCAACTATTTTTATATGTAAACTTCTAAATATAAGCTTTTATATACATATTGCATGTCATTTCTTATAAAAATTATATCACATATCCTACATTTATCACTTCTTGCTATGTATATTTCCGTATTAATCAATTTTATAGCTGAATGAAATCTACTTTAATTTTCCCTCTTTATGGTTACTTTATTTTTTTGCCTTCTAAACAACGATATAGCACCATATATTTGTACCAACAACTTTGCATTTATGTACAATCATTACCTTTTATGAAAGTAATCTGTCTACCAGAATTTCTCTTAAAATGTTTTACATTACTTAGCTCTCATAAGGATAACTTCTTTTTACCTGCTTTTTTTCTCTGGGGATCCAGCTTAATTTGATTTCAGTCAGTAAAGTATATTTAGTTTTTTTGTCTTCTGGCATATATATTCCAAATAAAAATTCTTATTCAAAGTGCCTGGAATAGAGCTAATTTCCAAGGACTTCTTTTTTAAGGCATCATGTTTCATACTCTGCATAGGCTATTTGAGTTTCTCTTTCTAACTATCATAAAATAATCTTAATAATAGGAAAATAATTTATTTCAGAATTCAAATTCATATAATGTTAGCTAACTGAAGGCCTGAAAATATTTTAGCATGATAAACACATAGATTAAAAGATAGCGCTTCTAACTAAAGGATGAGAAATACAGGTAGAGATTTAAAATATAAAAATATGTCCTTTATCATATATTGTGAGCTTTGCCCTTTTGAGCAAATACAACAAGGATTAGAAAAACTTTAAAGATCTTTCTAACATTCTAACATTTTATGACCAATATGCTTGTCTTTCAGTGTTTTTAAAACACACACCTTGGGATATGCTTGTCTATTTATGTTAGAAATGGTCAGGTCTTGATATATTATCTGTTTGCAGGCATAATGTTTCATTTATCAGGAATGACAGGAAATAAACTTTGTGAACTAAATCATTAAAGCAACATTTTCAGGTCAGTACTTTTAATCCCTGTGGTAAAGTATGGAAACTTAGTTTGGGGGGTTACAGAGTTATTTGCCCTTTAATATCTGACCCCACATTAATATAATAAAACATATTAACTAAATCATATATAAGCTACATTTATTTAGAAGAACTCATCTGATTTTCCAACATTTGTTTTATCTAGTTCCTCTGTTGATTTCTGTCACTTTTCCCTGGTGATTTATTGCTGGTAAATCTGTTTTTTAAGTTTATGTAAAATAATCTGGGTAATGACACTAAGGTCCTCTGATATTTGTTTGCTGCTCAGATATTATTTTCATTTATCTTTTGCTTTATTCTATAATTTAAAGTTTGATGTTACTGGGAAAAAGGAGATTTTAAAGTGTTCTTGAAGTTCCTCTGAAAAAAATGTCTCCCCACGTTTTCAATTATGAATCTTTTTATGATGGTATTCTAAAAGTAAAGTTGTATTATTGACACAATTATAAGGAACTCCACCATATACTATGACAGATGTACAAGAGAAAGGAGACAATTACGAGATCCCTTGTCATCTTGGGGCTTCCCTGGTAGCTCAGCTGGTAAAGAATCTGCCTGCAAAGCAGGAGGTCCAAGTTTGATCCCTGGGTCAGGAAGATCCGCTGGAGAAGGAAATGGCAACCCACTCCAGTATTCTTTCCTAGACAATTCCATGGACAGAGGAGCCTAGTGGGCTACAGTCCACAGGGTCGCAAAGAGCCAGACCTGACTGAGCGGCTAACACACTGGTGACTCATCTAGTAAAGAATCCGCCTGCAATGTGGGAGACCTGGGTTCGATCCCTGGATTGGAAAGATCCCCTGGAGAAGGGAAAGGCTACCCACTCCAGTATTCAGGCATGAAGAATTCCATGGACTGTATAGTCCATGGGGTCGCAAAGGATCAGACACGACTGAGAGACTTTCACTTCACTTCACTTTGTCATCTTATCAACTCAAGAACAGACTCCAGCAAATTCCACCCTCCATCTCCCATTACAATGATCATTTTCTTTCTACTGAATCATTTCCTTGCACATATAAGCATTCTGTCATTCTACCATCTAAAAAAAATTGTAATCCAACTTTCCCCATCACCGCTATCCCATTTCTTAGTCTCTCTTCAAGCAAAATGCATCAAAATTTCCTGTACTCAGTGTTTCCCATGTTTTGTCTTTTTCTTCCCTCATTTGGTCTGGATTTTGGCCTTTACCTCACCACTAAAACTATTACTTGTAAAGTTGTCCATTGATTTTCACGTTGCAAATTCCTACGGTCACTCTCAATCTTCATTCTACTCTGCATAGCATCAGCATTTGACACATTTAACCTCTCCTTCTCTCCATATACACTTTCTGAACTTGGATTCAAAAACATTTCACTCATTGTTCCTTGCCAGTTGCTTTGCTTGTACTTTTACCACAAATCTCCTAGTTTTGGAATGCTGCAGGACTAAGATTATCATCCACACTTATACCACTATAAGTGGAAGAGTATACCATTTATTAGCTATGCCACTTATTCTCCTGGCCTTAGATACTATTTCTATGAGGATAACTCCTCAATTTACATATATAGTCCAGATATGTCTCCTAATTCTATTTTTTTTTTTCCCTAATTCTAGAATTGCATACTCAATTGTCTACTCAGTGAATCCTTTTAAAGTTTAATTAACATGTCAAACCTCATCTATTCAAAACTAAACTTTTGCTTGTCCTTAAAACCTGCTTCCTCCAGCACTCCCTACCTGAGTTGACTGCGATGCCAACCATCAGATTTCAAAGGCCAGAAACCTAAGAGTCATCATTGGCTCCTACACTCCACAGCCAATCTGTCATGGAACTATCTTTGTTTTTGTTGTTCTTCTTTCAAAAGACACAGAAAGAAAGTATGTAATAGGAAAAAAGTTAAAGATTAAAACTAATTTTTTAAAAATGATAAAGCTGTAAAGTCTTAGATTGGTTTAAAAAAGAAAGTGAGAGAAAACCCAAATTACCAACATCAGGAATGAATTGCTACATATTCTGTAGATGTTTAAATAAGAAAGACATTAGGCATGATTCTATGCCAAAATATTAGAAAATTTTTTTAAAAGGATAGATTATTTAGAAAAACACATCTTACTAAAACAAGAAAAAACAAAAGAAAAAAAAAAACAACCTATCGAGAACCTTTCCACAAAGAAATCTTCAAACACAGTTAGCTCTGCCCATGAATGCTTCTAAACAGTTGTTAGAAAATCTATTTTACACATATCCTTACAATAAAAAGGAAAGAAATAATATCTACCAATTCTTTGTTTTCTTTCTGAGGCTAGCATTTTGAAGCCCAAATCTTTACAGATATCTCAATAAAAAGGAAGTAAGTTAATCTCTCTCATAATCATTTCAAAAAACTTTTATAAACTAAATCTAGTGATATCACCACTTTATTTGAATTTTGTACTGATGTTCTAGCTACTGCTATTAGTGAAGAAAAAGCCCTAGCTATAAGGATTGGAAAGGAAGAGAGGAATATATCATTCTTCACAGAAGACACAATCATGTCATCTTCAATCTTTCCCAACATCAAGGTATCATCTGAGGAGTCAGTTCTTGGTATCAGGTGGCCAAAGTATTGGAGTTTCGGCTTCACCATCAGTCCTTCCAAGGAATATTCAGGACTGATTTCCTATAGGATTGACTGGTTGGATCTCCTTGCAGTCCAAGGGACTCTCAAGAGTCTTCTCCAACACCACAGTTCAAAAGCATCAATTCTTCAGCACTCAGCTTTCTTTATAGTCCGACACTCACATCCATACATGACTACTGGAAAAACCATAGCTTTGACTAGATGGACCTTTGTCGGCAAAGTAATGTCTCTGCTTTTTAGTATGCTATCTAGGTTGGTCATTGCTTTTCTTCCAATGAGCAAGCATCTTTTAATTTCATGGCTGCAATCATCATCTGCAGTGATTTTGGAGCCCAAAATAATAAAGTCTGTCACTGTTTCCACTGTTTCCCCATCTATTTGCTGTGAAGTGATGGGAACAGATGTCATGACCTTAGTTTTCTGAATGTTAAGTTTTAAGTCAGCTTTTTCACTCTCCTCTTTCACTTTCATCAAGAGGCTCTTCAGCTCTTCTTCACTTTATGCCATAAAGGCAGTGTAATCTGCATATCTGAGGTTATTGATATTTCTCCCAGCAATCTTGATTCCAGCTTATGCTTCCTCCAGCCCAGCGTTTCTCATGATGTGTTCTTCATATAAGTTAAATAAGCAGGGTGACAATATACAGCCTTGACATGCTACTTTCCCTACTTGGAATTAGTCTGTTGTTCCATGTCCAGTTCTAACTGTTGCTTCTTGACCTGCATACAGATTTCTCAGGAGGTGGTCTGGTATTCCCATCTTTTGAAGAATTTTCCACAGTTTATTGTGATCCACACAGTCAAAGGCTTTGGCATAGTCGATAAAGCAGAAATAGATGTTTTTCTGGAACTCTCTTGATTTTTTGATGATCCAACGGATGTTGGCAATTTTATCATTGATTCCTCTGTGTTTTCTAAATCCAACTTGAACACGTGGAAATTCACGGTTCACATACTGTTGAATCCTGGCTTGGAGAACTTTGAGCAGTACTTTGCTAGCATGTGAGTTCAGTGCAGTTGTGCTGTAGTTTGAGCATTCTTTGGCATTGCCTTTCTTTGGGATTGGAATGAAAACTGACCTTTTCTAGTCCTGTGACCACTGCTGAGTTTTCCAAATTTGCTCTCATACTGAGTGCAGCACTTTCACAGCATCATCTTTTAGGATTTGAAATAGCTCAACCGGAATTCTATCACCTCAACTAGCTTTGTTCATAGTGATGTTTCCTAAGGCCCACTTGACTTCCCATCCCAGAATGTCTGGCTCTAGGTGAGTGATCATACCATCGTGATTATTTGGGTCATGAAAATCTTTTTTGTATAATTCTTTTGTGAATTCTTGCTACCTCTTCTTAATATCTTCTGCTTCAGTTAGGTCCATACCATTTCTGTCTTTATTGTGTCCATCTTTGCATGAAATGCTCCTTTCGTATCTCTAATTTTCCTGAAGATATCTCTAGTCTTTCCCATTCTATTGTACAGAACAAAATCTATTGTTCAGAATTCTCCAGGTCAGAGTACTGGTATGAGTAGCCTTTCCCTTCTGGGGAATCTTCCCAAACAAGGGATCGAACCCAGGTCTCCAGCATTGCAGGATTCTTTACCAGCTGAGCCTCAAGGGAAGCCCCATCATCCAGGCTACTCTGTTTCAAATTCATTACCCAAATCTGCAAGGTCCCTTTTGCTAAGAGAGGTAACATATTCATAGGCGCCATGGATCTGAATGTGGATATTTCTGAAGACCATTAATCTGCCTACCACATATATAAATACAATATAAAATAACTTTCATAAATCAATATGGGGAAAGATAAGCCTGTAGGAAAAAATGGACAAGAAGATCTGAATGGTACTTTACAAAGGAAGATATCTAAGTGACTATTAAGCTTATGAAACATCTTCAAATTTCTAGCCAACAAGGAAATGACAATCACAGTGTAATTCCCCTCCCCATGCTCCAGAACGCTCTATAATGTGAAGTAAAGACAGTTCTAGTATTGTTGAGGATATGGAACAATTAGAATTCAATTCTTCCTAATAGATGTGGAAATTGGTATAATCACTTTGGCAAACTCCTTGGCAGTATCCACTAAATTTGAACAAAAGCACATTCTGTGACCCAGTAATTTCAGCACTAAGTGTGTATGAAATTTAAAAATGCCTATATGCACTCATCAAAAGAAGTAGAAAAATGTTCATAAGAAGCATTATTCATAATAGTCAGAAGTGGGAACAAATCAAATGTTTATCAGGTGGGGAATGGATAATAAACTATAGCATCATAGAATAGTAGCCAGTAATAAGAATGTAGGAACTGCAAATACAATTCACAAATGTAATACTAAACGAAGTATACCAGGTATAGAGTACAAAACCTATGATTTTTTTTTTTTTTTTTTTTTTTTTTACCACAAAGTTAATCTGGTTTTAGAAGTCAGGGCAGAGATTTCCTTGGTAGGAAGCAGTGACTGGGAGATGGCAGATGGGAAGGATTATGGGTATTAATAATATGTTTCCTGATCTGAATGTTGATTAAATTGGTAAACCTATTTTGTGAAAATTCAGGAATTTGTGCTCTTACGATTTGTGCATTTTCTGTACTTACTATACATCAAAAACCTTACCACTTCTTTGCCTAAACTTCTTCAATAGCTCCACATATTTTAATAGTAAAACCCTAAAGCCCTATAATGGATTAGTGCCCTATATACCTTGGCTCTCTATTACCTTTTAAAAAAAAAAACTTAACTGAGGTATAACTGATTTACAATATTATATTAGTTTCAAGTGTATAGTATAGTCATTCAATATTTTTATAGAATACCCTCCATTTAAAGTTATTGTAAATATTGGCAATCCTGTGCTATACAATATATCCTTGCAATTTATTTTATACATAGTAGTTTGTGCCTCTTAACCCCCTTCCCCATTTTGCCCCTACTCCTCTCTCCCCACTGGTAACCACTAGGTTGATCTCTATATTTTTGAGTCTGTTTCTGTTTTGCAATATCCATTCATTTTGTTTTTTTAGATTCCACATTAATGATAACATATGCTATTTGTCTTTCTGAGTTATTTCACTAAGCATAGTACCACATTTTTATAAATGACAGAATTTCCTTTTTTATAGTTGACTAATATTTTACTGTGTAAATATACTAATCCTCTTTATCCATTCATCTGTTAATGGACACTCAACAGCATTATTTATAATATTTAAAATATGGAGGCAGCCTATGAACATTTGGTCGTTTCAAATTCATGTTTTAATTTTATTCAGCTGTATACCCAGAAGTGGAATTGTTGGATCATATAGTAGCTCTATTTTTAGTTTTATGAGGAGCCTCCATATTGCTTTCCACTTTCCTCCATATTGTGGCTGTACTAATTCATATTCCAACCCAAAATATACAAGGATTCCTTCATGTGGGTACATGCTAAGCAGAGGGTACCTACAATCCCCCCAAATCCTGGATGTCAAGTCTCTAATGAGCTTTCCCATACGTAACATTCTATATGTGCTGTCACAGTCCAATGCTGGAGGAATTAAGCAGGTCTGGTGTGACACACGGAGAGAGGAGTCTTCAAGACTTGTGCCTAGTTTCCTCCGGTTTGTCCCATGACATTTTCCCTTTGCTAATTTTTTCCCTTTTTACCCTTTTTTGTAATAAATCTAAGCCATGTACATGACTATATGCTGAGTCCTCTGCATCTTTCCAGTATATCACCAAACCTAAAGAGGTTCTTAGAGACCCTCAACACACTCATCATACACAAATAAGATAGTAGAAAATTTATAGCACAATCTTCTCACTTTACACAGTAGCTCAGAAAACAAATGGAAAGGAATGCCAATACTGTGACTTGTTCATTAAGAAGATGGTATAGTAACTAGGGCAGAACCTGTCTATTGCAGATATAAAGAATGTATTCATGTTGTGAAGGTCCCAGTCCCAATATCTCTAAAATATTAAAAAAAAAAAAAAGGAATGATTTTATGCAACCAAACAGATAATATCTGAGCTGCTTCTGATCATCTGTAGCAAGTGCCCTCAGAGACCAGGAATATGCCATGCATAGTGAAGTGGGTCTGCAAGGATCTGAGGCAATGTGGAGTACCACTGTCCACACCACAGAAGACAGCAGCTGTCCAGGAGTGGCTGATTGTAACCATGAAGAATTTGAAAGCTGATACTGCTACAATTTTGAATTCAAGTCAGAAAATCATATTTTAAGTAAAGGCTTCCAAAATTTAGTATGACAACAAACTAAATATTTTTAAATGGCCAAAGTGTACCCTATGTAGTCTACCAGTTCAGAATCCTATCTGGCATATATGAATTTATAAATCTATGTTGGTTTCTACCAAACATCAACATGAATCAGCCATAGGTCTACCCATGTCCAACCCACTTGAAGAAGCCAACACAATATTATAAAGCAATTATCCTTCAATTAAAAATAAATTCAAAAAATAATAAATCTATGTATTTAATTTATATCTTAAGCTTTGAACAAAAAAATAAATACAAACCAAATTGCAATATAACAGTACTACAAAGACCTGGAATCATTAGACAAAATAATCTTAGCTCTTGCTTGGTGGTAATTTGATTTCAGAGAACAGAATTAAAGAAGTTCATGAACAATAGCAAATGACATCAAAGATGATATCATTAGAGTCATTTGAATAAATTAACAGAGCCAAAGTGTTTATTATTTCATCCTTTAGAATGGAAACCTTTATTTTTCACAGATACCAAAATAATAATATCTTTTTTTTTTTAAGTCCAATACACAAACATCAAAGTGACCACACCCTCCACAGGAGAGCTGATCTGTTCTCATTAATCCAACTCACCTCATCCCCAGGATGAACAGTTTCAAAATTACCACTTGGCCCAAGATCTGGTCTCACCAGGACTGTGAAAATGAACAAAACCAGTTTGAATCCTCAGGCATTTACACAATAGATTTAAGACAATCACTTCGACCTCTTGTCTTACTATTTGCCTTTTCTCCGAGTTATTGATTTGCTCTCCAGATCAATCCAAGAGAAATATGCCTTTGTAGAAATGTTTATTATCTTTTCAGTGGGTTCCTAATGGAAGTTTGAATTCTCTAAACTGGACTGCTGGTCCAAGCATGATTCAATCTTATCCATATTGAATGTGATGTGACTTTAAATGGACCATTTATCTGCTTGCCCAGAAATATCTGAGTAGGAGGTAGAAAAGCAACATATTCCGAAGTAAAAATGTTCATGTTATTATCCCAAATACAAATGTTGATGATAACTATTCTGGGCAGCTTATTTTGCTCTTCCTATTTTCAAGGTTGTAGCTCAATGACAGATCTCTCCTTACTAAAAATAAACCATTTGTCTTTCATAAAATTAACTAAATATGTCCCAGATATGTGTGAGACTGTATTGCTCAAAGAATAAAATCTCTAAGAGTTGATTTATTCAGTTCTAGAGAAAACTAAAGATTCTCAAATGATTTATGTGTATGTCTGTATGTATATATACATATATATTCAAAATATTCTTCTTAATATATATTCTAATTCAAGAATAGGAGACATTTGTTTCATTACAAATAACAGTGCAAAATATAATTTTAAAACTCTCTTCTTTCATTGAATTAAGTTTCTTTAAAAATATACACCTTGAATAATCTTGATAGGGCTAAGGATAAAGTTTTAGAAAATAAAAAAATCACAGATGCATTGTAGTTATTCTTAGAGAAAAAATAATTCAGCATCTTTTTTCAGTAGGAAATTAGTTAATTTGCTGCTAAGAATGAAGCATTTGGGTTAGGTCAAGTTGACTGGGGCTTAGGAGGACACAGTTTTTGTTCAGGATATTCAAGGCACTGTCATTCATCTCAGAAATAATTGGAATAGATAACAACTGAAGTTAATGGGCACCAGGAAAAATTCTGTTCAGGGATGCATCTTCTATCACTTACTGCCACCACTGTTTCTGCCAGAAATTCTACAAGTTGGTAAATCATGGCTTTACTGTGCACTTCCCTCATTCTGTGTCCCTATTTTGAAACACAAATATCTCAGAAAGGTAACAAATTAAGTGCCTCACACCATTATATGAGGCTTCCCATGTGGTTCAGCAGTAAAGAATCTTCCTGCAGAGCAGAATACCTGGGTTCGATCCCTAGGTCAGAAAGATCCCCTGGAGAAGGGCATGGCAACCCACTCCAGTATTCTTGCCTGGAGAATCCCACGGACAGAGGAACCTGGCAGGCAACAGTCCATGGGGTCACAAAGAGTTGGACACGACTGAAGTGGTTTTGCACACATGCACACCTTTATATAAATAGTGTGATCAGATTGCTTTTCTCTTCAAAAGAGGCCCTAAAAGCATTCTCTGATCTTTAGCCACTCCTAGGAAGGTGATGGGGGCACAGGGAGGGGTTTGGAAAAACAACTGAAAACAAACTTTACCTATTTCTTATATTCACCATCCTCACAACAGTGAAAACTCTGCCCTAAATTTAAATTATTATTTATCAAATTTTCATTTGGATTACATTAATGATAATGAAATTTTACTAATATTGTATTTTTACTAACATAAATATAGAACCATTAAATTTTAAATATGATATTTGTTTTGTACTATAAATAACTTCTATTTTTTGACTAAAGTAGGTTTTAGGTTTAGTAGTGAAGGTTTTTGTATAGGTCTCAGATGGAATAAGAATTATGATGTTGCTGATCTCAACACTTGTCTGGACTTAAACAGTACTGGTGAATCAAAGATGAAACTCAAGCTGTCCACTGCTTAGTGACTAGTGATCACGTGGTACTGGATCTTCTCATTATCTACGTCAATTCCCTGCTTTTATGGTTTAATATTAGAACCTAAGTAGGGTTATAGAAGGAAACCAACAGAGTTCACTCTAAAAATTCCAACACCTGACACTAACATGACATTGTAAATCAACTATGCTTCAATTTAAAAAGAAAATAGTAAATAATAGCAAATGCTTTAAAAGATTTTTCCAACTTTAGAATAGTTACTGAGCTATTTGTACCTATTCATAAATTATAACTTTGCCTGTGTAGAATATAGTCTTTCAATCCAAGCCACACTTATCCAAGTTACTTGCCTGGAACACTAGTCATGTACATGCTCTCAGCCTACCCTGGAACTAATGGGGAGTACCATGTTGGGCTATGTCTCAGAAAGATGCTTGGCAGGTCCAGACACTAAACCTGCACTGCCAAGTGCTTCAGAGACACGCAGAAAGAGTGGAGCCCCTCATCACCCACATGAAAATATCAGACTATATGGCTCGCCTCTCAGTCTTTTAGCACAAACAGAGTATTCAAGCTACTGATGACTTGCCCTGTATTCTAGTCTACTGATTAGGGCCTATTTTCCCTCTTCATTCCTACTACCTTGCTACACAGAGGCTACACTTTTTTTTTTATGCTCTGCCTCATTTTCCTCAGGATGCCTCAATGGGCTTGATGCTTCCATTATTACTTTCTGTACCCCTTACTTTACCCAACACCCCTCCTCCTAGATATAACAGACACCTTTGGGTGTTTATTTCAGTTTGATTTGAATTTGCCATGCTCCCATCCAAACCTGATACATAATTTTTACTTCATTAATTCCAGTTCCCATCACTGACCTCTTTCCTGTGCTAATCCGCTTACCCCTCAACTCAGCACTTTTTCTCCCAGCATGTTACCCAGCTGCACATGTTTCAAACCCTTCTGTAAGTTTATGTCACACATGCACTCAATCCCCCTTCTACTTAAAAATTCCTGACTTCCACTGCTAATCCCTGCCTGCTCCTGCTTCTGCCACTCCATGAGCTGCAGGTATGTCAAAGGGCTTTTCATAGCAGCCTTTATGGTCTATCCTTTTTTTTTTAAAAACCACTGTACTGCCCTTCCTTTCACCCTTCATTGAACTCTACGAGGCCCAGTGAAAAGTTTAGTAAAGTTTGTGCTTGGAAGGTATTATGTTCTGCTAGAACTAGCCATCATTTTTCTGACAAACTGGTTTTTAGGGCTTATCAAGGCAACTAAATTTCAGATTCATGCCTCCCCACCCCCTCACCATATTTCATGATCAATGTGGTTCTGTTTGATTGTTCCTCACCCATCTCTGGCCCTCCTTCACTTTGGTCATCTCCATTTACACCTGTACTGGTAATTTACCCAATTTGATATTTCACCTTCTGCAAATATCTTCATGTCTGTGAGAAGTTTGGAGCAAGCAGCACAGGAGAAAGGGGTGGGGAATGGATCAGCTGCCAATGAAACAGACCATATAGAAAGGCAGATAAAAAGAGAGAAGCTAATGGCAAATCACCAACTTGTTATTCATGAGTATATCTGAGCGTATCACTTAAATCATGTAAATAGTGTCCTATTGCATAAATGAGAGTTCTCATGTAAATTTTCTATAGACCTATAGCCTCAAATTTCTGAGCAAAACACTTCAGGGTCACTTAGACATACTGCTAATGCTTAAAAATAAAAGAACCATCAAACAAAATAACTCTGAAAGAAAATACTGTATGCTTTGGGGAACTGTATGCACATATGTGAGCTTCCCTGGTGGCTCAACAGTAAAGAATCCACCTGCTAATACAGGAGTTGTGGGTTTGATCCCTGGGTTGGGAAGATTCCCTGGAGAAAGAAATGGCAACCCACTCCAGTATTCTTGCCTGGGGAACCCCATGGACAGAGGAGCTTACAAAAGAGTCAGACGAGACTTAGTGACTAAGCAACATTTATGCAACATGCACACAGGAAGAGGAAGTTTAGATCAATAATATCACCACAAACAAAGAGCAATACCTCTTAGGTCAAGGGAAGGAAGGTTTACTGCTTTAGTAGAATGTTCTTTCCAACGTATATGACAAAACAAAATATTTTTCACTAACAAATCATCAGGAAAATGTTGACTAGCTTATTATTCCTTCTTATTTCAAAATTTCCATTCCATCATGTAAAAACCACTAACAAATCTGGTGTAGGAGAGTAGTCTAACTGCATTAATCATTCCCAAGAATAGGATAAAAAGCCTCAGTAACTACTTCAAAGACAGAGTTTGATCCACAGGTGAAGTTCAGTTTAGAGATGTGACTTCAGTTTGAAGATTGTATAAGGAAAAAAAAAAAAAGCTTACTCTTCCAGTTTACCACTTTACCAAGAATGAAATGATGTTCACAGTGCCACACAAAGAATCAAGTTTCAATCACTTCAGTTCTTAACAGAAACTTCTGCAAATATAAGCTTTTTCTATACTCTTCTAAACAGATACTTGCAGGTATAATGCAAAGCTATTTTCCTGATCTAGTTGGACAACTGTGAAAAATTATTCACTGTAATGAAATCATTTCTCTTTACAAAATGTGCTTTCAGTGCCTCCTTCCCTGTTACTTAATGAAGTAGTTTGGTTAATAATAGGCAAAACACTTGGCTTACAGTCTTAAAATCATTCTTCTGACAAGAATTTATTCATCTGGAACTGTGTTTATTTTTATGTATGCATACATTATCCCAAAACGGATATGTAAAATGTAGTAATTACTGTTCTTGATAAACATGAATTAGAGAGCATTCATCCACTTGTCTTTTTGATTCATGAATACTTATCAGGTAGTATCTTCCAGAAAGATGCTCCAGAAAAGACTTAACTATTGTCATTACTACTGAGGTACTTAAGCCTTTCTGACCAGAATAAGTAATAGAACTCAAGGTGACCAAAATGCAAAAAATGTCCTGAACTCATAGTTACCGTCACATCATTATTCTCTGCCAGTGTATATCAGAAATTAGTTGTATTTGATAAAAGATATGTAGTCACAAGGCTGGTACACTTGCCTGCAGGGGAATAAATGTAGCTCTGATAATATAAGCTCTCATGGGGAGGATAATACTTTTCTCAGTCTTTATTAACCTTTTCACAAAATGTGTGATCATGTCATTCTGTACAACTAATACCTTCTACACATGGACATCACCAGATGGTCAACACCGAAATCAGATTGATTATATCCTTTGCAGCCAAAGAGGGAGAAGCTAGCAAAAACAAGACCGGGAGCTGACTGTGGCTCAGATCATGAACTCCTTATTGCCAAATTCAGACTTCAATTGAAGAAAGTGGGGAAAACCACTGGACCATTCAGGTATGACTTAAATCAAATCCCTTATGACTATACAGTAGAACTGAGAAATAGATTTAAGGGACAAGATCTGATAGACAGAGTACCTGATGAACTATGGACAGAGGTTCGTGACATTGTACAGGAGACAGGGAGCAAGACCATCCCCAAGAAAAAGAAATGCAAAACAGCAAAACGGCTGTATGAGGAGGCCTTACAAATACCTGTGAAAAGAAGAGAGGTGAAAGGCAAAGGAGAAAAGGAAAGATAAACCCATTTGAATGCAGAGTTCCAAAGAATAGTAAGGAGAGATAAGAAAGCCTTCCTCAGTGATCAATGCAAAAAATTGAGGACAGCAATGGAATGGGAGAGACTAGAGATCTCTTCAAGAAAATTAGAGATATCAAGGGAACATTTCATGCAAAGATGGACACAATAAAGGACAGAAATGGTAGGGACCTAACAGAAGCAGAAGATATTAAGAAGAGGTGGCAAGAATACAGAGAAGAACTGTACAATAAAGATCTTCACCACCCAGATAAACATGATGGTGTGATCACTCACACTCACCTAGAGCAAGACATCCTGGAATGTGAAGTCTAGTCGGCCTTAGGAAGCATCACTATGAAAAAGCTAGTGGAGGTGATGGAATTCCAGTTGAGCTATTTCAAATCCTAAAAGATGATGCTGTGAAAGTGCTGCACTCAGTATGAGAGCAAATTTGGAAAAATCAGCAGTGGCCACAGGACTGGAAAAAGTCAATTTTCATCTCAATCCCTAAAAAGCGCAATACCAGAGAATGCTCATACTACCATACAATTGCACTCATCTCACATGCTAGCAAAGTAATGCTCAAAATTCTCCAAGCCAGGCTTCAACAGTATGAGAACAGTGAACTTCCAGAGGTTCAAGCTGGATTTAGAAAAGGCAGAGGAACCAGAGATCAAATTGCCAACATCCGTTGGATCATCAACAAAGCAAGAAAGTTCCATAAAACCATCTATTTCTGCTTCATCAACTATGCCAAAGCCTTGACTGCGTGGATCACAATAAACTGTGGAAAATTCTGAAAGAAATGGAAATACCAGACCACCTGACCTGCCTCTTGAGAAACGTGTATGCAGGTCAGGAAGCAACAGTTAGAACTGGACATGAAATAATAGACTGGTTCCAAATAGGAAAAGGAGTAAGTCAAGGCTGTATATTGTCACCCTGCTTATTTAACTTATATGCAGAGTACATCATGAGAAACGCTGGGCTGGAGGAAGCACAAGCTGGAATGAAGACTGCTGGGAGAAATATCAATAACCTCAGATATGCAGATGACACCACCCTTATGGCAGAAAGTAAAGAAGAACTGAAGAGCTTCTTGATGAAAGTGCAAGAGGAGAGTGAAAAAGTTGTCTTAAAGCTCAACATTCGGAAAACTAAGATCATGGCATCTGGCCCCATCACTTAACGGCAAATAAAAGCAGAGACATTACTCAGCCAACAACGGTCCGTCTAGTCAAGGCTATGGTTTTTCCAGTAGTCATGTATGGATGTGAGAGTTGGACTGTGAAGAAAGCTGAGCACCAAAGAATTGATGCTTTTGAACTGTGGTGTTGGAGAAGGCTCTTGTGAGTCCCTTGGACTACAAAGAGATCCAACCAGTCCATCCTAAGAGAGGTCAGTCCTGGATGTTCATTGGAGGGACTGATGTTGAAGCTGAAACTCTAATACTTTGGCCACCGGATGCAGAGAGCTGACTCATTTGAAAAGACCCTGATGATGGGAAAGATTGAGGGCAGGAGGAGAAGGGGACGACAGAGGATGAGATGGTTGGATGGTATCACCAACCCAATGGACATGGATTTGGGTGGACTCTGGGAGTTGGTGATGGACAGGGAGGCCTGGCATGCTGCAATTCATGGGGTCACAAAGAGTCGGACAAGACTGAGCAACTGAACTGAACTGAATTGAATACCCTCTACACCACCATGTCAAACATTGTTTCCACAGATCACATCTTTTTATAGTAAACAAAATAACTCTAATCCTGAATTAACTCAGAGAGAAGGTATCATCTGAAAGCAAAGGAGAAAATAATATTTAGGTATTGAGTTAAAAGGATTCTTTATCACTCTCTGTGACACCTTTAAAATTTTGGCCCAAAGAAGATTTTTGTATTGTTGTTATTAGAGCTGAATTCTAGAATGCAAACTTGTTTTCAAAGAGGGAACAGTTCCATCCCTACAAGACTTTGATCATAATTCAGAGCAAATCCTGATAGTAACATTTAAGGTTAGCCACGAATACCTACTTTCAAAACAGGAAAGGAAATAGGCAGCTCAGCTCATGTTTACAAAAAAATAAATTTCAACAATTTCCCATGATTATTAGCTTGAATACACAAGTAAACCATTCCCATGTCAAAAATAAAAACATATACTTTAAAATTAATAAAAGCTTATTTGTAGTTATTTATAATTGATACATACTGGCTGTTATATTTTCAATATTCCAGAGGTCTCATGTTCTAACCTGACATCACAAAGGTTATTGCCTCTCTATAATCAATACAGCAGATTGAATTAAAGTGTATGACCTCTACTATGAAAAATGATTCCACAAGCAAATGGAAATGAAGAGACAATAGAAAGACACCAGAACCAAAGTAGCAAATTATCTTGTCAGGGAATTATCTTACAATCTCAGCAACCAGATGCATTAGCATCACTCTGCACATGTCTGCTACTCCACAAATATCTTGGGTAGCTTTAGCATCCACTCAAAATGTGGTCACCCCAGTACTCTTGCCTGGAAAATCCCATGGACGGAGGAGCCTGGTAGGCTGCAGTCTATGGGGTCGCTAAGAGTCGGACACAACTGAGCAATTTCACTTTCACTTTTCCCTTTCATGCACTGGAGAAGGAAATGGCAACCCACTCCAGTATTCTTGCCTGGAGAATCCCAGGGACAGCGGAGTTTGGTGGGCTGCCAACTATGGGGTAGCACAGAGTCGGACACAACTGAAGTGACTTAGCAGCAGCAACAGCAGGAGCTTGTTAGGAGCACAACCTCAGACACATTCCGGCCCTACTGAAGCAGAATCTGCATTTAACAAGAGCTCTAGGTGATTTGGATGCATGATAAAACTTGAGAATCACTATTTCAGAAATTTTGAAACCCTAATTTTTCTTAATTCAGGGCAATGATGCATCACAGTGATTAACTCATACAAGCCATCTTTTCAAGGAGACAGGGAATAGAGAAATCCTAGAGAGGCACAAAGAATTTTCTTCAAGGTACAGGGTAAAGAATCATGTCTGTATCAGTTCAGTTCAATTCAGTCACTCAGTCATGTCTGATTCTTTGCGACCCCATGAACCGCAACACGCCAGACCTCCCTGTCCATCACCAACTCCCAGAGTCCACCCAAATCCATGTCCATTAAGTTCCTCTTCACTTTCTGCCATAAGGGTGGTGCCATCTGCATATCTGAGGTTATTGATATTTCTCCCAGCAATCTTGATTCCAGCTTGTACTTCTTCCAGCCCAGCATTTCTCATGATGTACTCTGCATATAAGTTAAATAAGCAGGGTGACAATATATTTCCTTGACATACTCCTTTTCCTTTTGGAACCAGTCTGTTGTTCCATGTCCAGTTCGAACTGTTGCTTCCTGGCCTGCACATAGGTTTCTCAAGAGGCAGGTCAGGTGGTCTGGTATTCCCATCTCTTTCAGAACTTTCCACAGTTTATTGTGATCCACACAATCAAAGGCTTTGGCATAGTCAATAAAGCAGAAATAGATGTTTTTTTGGAACTCTCTTGCTTTGTTGATGATCCAACGGATGTTGGCAATTTGATCTCTGGTTCCTCTGCCTTTTCTAAAACCAACTTGAACATCTGGAATTTCACGGTTCATGTATTGCTGAAGCCTGGCTTGGAGAATTTTGAGCATTAATTTACTAGCATGTGAGATGAGTGCAATTGTGCGGTGGTTCAAGCATCTGTGGCATTTCGTTTTTTAGGGACTGAGATGAAAACTAAATTTTTCCAGTCCTGTGGCCACTGCTGAGTTTTCCATATTTGCTGACATATTGAGTGCTGCACTTTCACAGCATCATCTTTCAGGATTTGAAATAGCTCAGCTGAAATTCCATCACCTCCACTAGCTTTTTTCGTAGTGATGCTTCCTAAGGCTCACTTGACTTCACATTCCAGGATGACTGGCTCTAGGGGAGTAATCACACCATCGTTATTATCTGGGTCGTGAAGATCTTTTTTGTACAATTCTTCTGTGTATTCTTGCCACCTCTTCTTAATATCTTCTGCTTCTGTTAGGTCCATACCATTTCTGTCCTTTATCGAGCCCATCTTTGCATGAAATGTTCCCTTGATATCTCTAATTTTCTTGAAGAGATCTCTAATCATTCCCATTCTGTTGTTTTCCTCTATTTCTTTGCATTGATCACTGAGGAAGGCTTTTTTGTCTCTCCTTGGTATTCTTTGGAACTCTGCATTCAAATGGGTTGAGAAAACATCCAATATCCATACAAAGAATGAGGAAGTAGACAGACGGGGACACTTGGAATATTCTTCTGCCCCAAAATACCAGCAACTATTTTCACCACTGGGTCTTCCCAGGTGGCTCAGTGGTTAAAAAAAAAAAAAAAAAAAAATCTGCCTGCCTAGCAGGAGATGTGGGTTCAATCTATGGGACGGGGATACCCCCTCAAGAAGGAAATGATAACCCACTGTAGTATTATTGCCTGGGAAATCCCATGACAAAGGATTCTAGTGGGCTACAGTCCATGGGGTCACAAAGAGTCAGACACAGCTGAGTGACTAAACAGCAATAATCTTGTCACTTCTAGAAATTGTATTTTTATCATTGAATTGTATCCTCAAGTATCCTCAAGAAAGGGAAACCAGGATCAGTAATTTTAGTCAGACATTATATTGGAGAAAAATTCTATCTGCAAATCTGAATAGCAGTTGAGGAGAGCCCTAACTGTTCTTTACCTATTCCAGGTACTTTCATTTGTTGTTCTGAATTTGCATTTTTCTAATTTTGGCAAAGGATATAGTTAAGTAAAAGGACTTGAAATGCATGTCAGCTATTCATTCATTCATTTATTCAAACACTTCTGGGACTATCTGGGACAGTCCCCAGATTGTGTATAGGTGCTAAGTGCTAGAAATACAATGAAAAAGACATAGCGTCTGCTCCCTCAAAGCACAGCCAGCCTAGACGGCATACAAAACAGTAATTACACTGAGATGTTTTTAGTGCACAGAAGAAAATAGAAGTTGCTCAAATATAATAATAGAACCTTCTTGAAAGCATTCAGAGAAAGAAACTCGTGGTCTGTGACTTTGACTTCACCACTGTATGTATGTCATTAAATTCCATTAGCCTCTGTATGTCATAATTACTTAAATGTAGCTTACAACTGCCTCAAGACATGTTTTTAAAAGCATCCCGTTATTGAGGGGGCTAAAAAGCAGCCACACATATTACTATCAATTACCACTGGGAACACCTAGAGCAGAATGTTTTGTAAACAGACCGAAACATATAACTCCAAATAAATGCCATCCTTGCAAAACATGTCACCTTCAGTGGTTTACAGTTATTTGATCTGTGAGTTCTGAAGTACTGACTGATTTTTAAATTTATAACAACAAATTTAACAGCAATTGGCTATTATTTACAAATAAAATATCATAAATGTAACTATTTTTATGGCAAAGTCAACATTTGATAATGACAACTCTATAGCAAAAGATAATTAAATTATTTGCAATGACTCAGGGGAAAAAACTGAAAGAAATAATGTATGTATAACCTTTAAAAAGCTGGTTTTATTAGGTTGGTGAAAAGTAATTGCAGTTTTACACTGCTGAATTTTGCTGTTTGATATTGGGATCAGTTCAGTTCAGTCACTCAGTTGTGTCTGACTCTTTGTGACCCTACGGACCGCAGCAGGCCAGGCTTCCCTATCCATCACCAGCTTCCAGAGCTTGCTCAAACTCATGTCCATTGAGTCAGTGATGCCATCCAACCATCTCATCCTCTGTCGCCCCCTTCGCCTCCTGCTTTCAGTCTTATACATTCTTAAATACATGTGGTTATGTTGTACAGCATTCTAATGTGCATTTCTCACTTTATTATTTTTTGCTAATGACTTACTACTTGCTGTTTATTTTATATTTATTTTACACTATCAAAATGATGTTAGACAAAAAGCAAATTTGAGCAATTTTCTTATTTGAGTTCAAATTGAGTTGTATTTCAGAGGAGACAATTTGCAACATCAACAACACATTTTGCCCAGGAACTGCTAATGAATGTACAGTGCAGCAGTGGTTCAAGCAGTGATGCAAAGGCAACAAGAGCCTTGAAGATGAGGAGCACAGTGGTCAGCTATCAGAAGTTGACAACAACCAACTGAGAGTAATCATCAAAGCTGATCCTCTTACAACTACATGAGAAGTTGGTGATGAACTCAACATCAAGCATTCTATGGTCGTTTGACATTTACAGCAAATTGCAAAGGTGAAAAAGCTCGATAAATGGGTGCCTCATGGGCTGACCACAAATCAAAAAAAAAATCATTTCTTTGAAGTGTTGTCTTCTCTTATTTTACACAACGATGAATCATTTCTCAATCAGACTGTGGGACGTGTGACACAAAGAGGACTGTATACCACAACCATCAACGAACAACTCAGTTGGACCAAGAAGAAGCTCCAAAGCACTTCCCAAAGCCAAGTGAAAGTGAAAGTCGCTCAGTTGTGTCCAACTCTTTGTGACGCCATGGACTATATGGTCCATGGAATTCTCAAGACCAGAATATTGGAGTGGGTAGCCTTTCCCTTCTCCAGGGGATCTTCCCAAGCCAGGCATTGAATCTAGGTCTTCTGCGTCGCAAGCAGATTCTTTACCAGCTGAGCCACAAGGGAAGCCAAATTTGCACCTAAAAATGTCATGGTCACTATTTGGTGGTCCGCTGCCTGTCTGATCCACTATAGCTTTCTGAATCTGGCAAAACCATTACATCTGGGAAGTAGGCTCAGCAAATCAGTGAGATGCACCAAAAACTGCAATGCCTGCAGCTGGCAGGCATATCTTCATTTCTTCTCCATAACAATGCCTGACTGCATGTTGCACAACCAATGCTTTCAAAGTTGAATGAACTGGGCTATGAAGTTTTGCCTCATCCTCCATATTCACCTGACCTCTTGCCAATTAACTACCACTTCTTCAAGCATCTCGACAACTTTTTACAGGGAAAATGCTTCCACAACCAGCAGGAGGCATAAAATGCTTTCCAAGAGTTTGTCGAATCCCGAAGCACAGATTTTTACTCTACAGAAATAAACAAACTTATTTCTCATTGGCAAAAATGTGTTGATTGTAATGGTTCCTATTTTTATTAATAAAGATGTGTTTGAGCCTACTTATAATGATTTAAAATCCATGGTCCAAAACCACAATTACATTTGCACCAACTTTATACATTAAATGTGGAAGGAATGAACCTTATGATCACTAGGCTAAAACAGTTCTCAGCTCCCAATCTCTTCTGAGGTCAAAAATAATTTTATATCAATTGACAAAATGGATCAAAACCTTCCCAAGTTAAAACATACTCCAGCAGAATCACATGTGGGCTTTATATAACAGGTTATATTTAGGTAGATAAATAAGCAGAGACTAGAGTATGCTCCTTGGTCTTTCTAAAATAATTGTGAAACTGAAAATTCCTTTGTAATGATATTCCTTTTAAAGTACCCCTGAAGGTATCTCTAGCTTTAGGATGTTCAGATTTGGCCATTCTATTGGGTTTCAAATGATGGTAGACTGCTATTTCAGAAAATTTTGGAGCAACATGTATGCATGTGTGCATATAGGTATTGGAGACTTTTCTCTTAGATTGCATTTTTAGAAATGGTATTGAGGTATGTCACATTGCCTAAAATATTTTGGAAGATTCTTTTCTGAGTTACCTCTTAATCACTTTAAATGAAGCAAATCCTTTCTCCCTCTCTGGGTAAATCTGATTTTTAAAACAGCTAAGAGTCATTCAGATCCAAATCTGATGAATTACATAAATCATGAGACTGTTTTTCTAAACACAGACCATGGGGAAAAAAAGCATGATTATAAAGATACTGATTTTCTTACAACGCTTATGAATCAATTACATAAACTACTCTTAATTTCAAAAAATATAGTAATATTGGAATAAACATAGGATACAAAGCTCACTAATAATTTTGTTCTAAAAAAAAAAAAACTGATGAGTTATTTATGCATACCTAGACACAGTTTATCTGGGCTTCCCTGGTGGCTCAGATAGTAAAAAATTCATCTGCAATGCAGAAGACCTGAGTTGGATCCCTAGGTCTGGAAGATAACCTGGAGAAGGGAATGGCTACCCACTCCAGATTTCTTGCCTTTAGAATCCCATGAATAAAGGAGCCTGGAGGGCTACAGTTCATGGGGTCGCAAAGAGTCGGACATGACTGAGCGACTAAGCCCACACACAAACATGGTTTATCTCTACATTATTTTATGTAAATATGGTGATAGCAATGTAGGAGATGACTTATATGATGATATATTTCTCTAGATCGAGTGTTTTAATTGTGGGCATTACGACTTCAATTTTTATTTCCAGTTCCTAGGAAAGTTCCTCACACAGAACCGGCACTCAGTGTGGAATAAGTAAGTAAATAAGAGTAATTGGGTACTTTGGGAGAATTCATATAATACTGTGAACTATATCACGCATGAATATAACCACACTTCTACACTAGTCTAACTTAAAGAAATTCTAGATCAGCCTCAAAACACCTGAGGAGGCAATGAATAATAAGAACTTCTTATCTACAAATCATCCAAGCAAAATATTTTTAAAAAGATGAAAATTTTAGAACAACACATTCAAATATTTATCAGCTTCCTCATACAGATAAACTATGACATCAAACTAAGAATTCATACTCTGGCTAGAGTCCTCAATCTTTATATAATTTTGAGAACAAATACACTTCACTCTCACCATTCACTCCCACCAAACACCCACAAGCCCATTCTGGGTTCTTGACAATGTTGTTTTTCATGGAGCATACTTGAATCTTCAAGGATTGCAGCTAATAAGTTTTCAAAAATTAACTATTAATTTAAATTTGTCTATAACTTTGTAGGATTATAGTGGAAATGTCATTCATATACAGAAATATGTACTAAATAATATGTATATAATTCATATGCTTAGAGCAGATGTGTGTGTATGATATAAACGAGGCTTTCCTTGTGGCTCAGATGAATCCACCTGCAATGCAGGAGAACCAGTTTCAATCTCCAGGTCGGGAAGAGCCCCTGGAGGAGGACATGGCAATTCACTCCAATATTCTTGCCTGGAGAATCCCATGGGCAGAGAAGCCTGGTGCCTACAGTACATAGGGTCACATAGAGTTGGACACGACTGAGCGACTAACACACACACGGCATAAACAAGCAAATTATGTGAAGACAGTTAAGGAAATAAAGATAAATGGAAATAAAATGTCCCCAAAACAAACTGAAATTTAAATTCCTAAGAATGAATCACCCAGAAAACTCAGTAGATTTTGATCCTACTACATTGAGAAAAAAACGCATCATAGATCTTATAAAAATTTTAAGTATGCAAAAACTTAGGGCATATATATATATATATATATATATATATATATATATATATATATATATATATATAAAACTAATGTCAATAAAAGTCTCATCCCAAAGGAAAAAAATCAAATTTGATTCATTTCACCCTGACTACTTCTAGCAAACAAAGGCATAAAATCAATCTATTTTATATGTAGTGTAATAGACTTTACAAGAAATAATGATTCAAGAAATATGAATACCATTTGATCATTTATTTTTGAAATGCTCTAACAGCAGCAATAAAAGAAAATCTGCTCCAGGAGTTTCTGTTCACCCAAAGCAAAAGGCCTAGCAGAAATAATAAATATAAATATCAAAGGAAATTGAGCAATGGTAATAATTCATGATTCCAAAGTCCAAAGACTTCTTTTAAAATATTACAAGACTCTTCAGAATCCTGAAGCAAGAGAATAGACTCATGGAGACATTGAGACTTGATGCTCCTTCAAAGGAAGTGTCACATAGGGCAGTGGAAAGGATCTAAGAAATCAGTTACACCAAGATAAGTAAGACTTTCACCTTCTAGACATATCTTTCTTCCAAGACTGCAAATTCCACAGGGAGGTATAAGATCAACAGAAATCAGGAGAAAGGAATTGCCCTAATCTTTCCTCAGAGGCTTCTATGAGAAGTAGCTCAGACTTACAAGAACTCAACCTGAAAAAATTGGTTGAAGACCTGACTTCAAATCATTTAAACAGCCATCTATCTGTAGTAAGCCAAAAAGTGAAAAGGATAGAGAACTATCTTGTGTGTATGTCATCTCCAGTTTATTGTGGTAGGGTTTGAGTGTTTAAAATATATATATACACCACACAGGCTCAGCACCAAACTGTAATTTAGAAACAATTCCAATTACAATGGAGACAATCCTAAAGATATTAGGAAAATGCTCACAATTGTCACTTGAAGTCCGGGCAAACCATTGCAGACACTTGCTGTCTTGCCTCAAACACAATCAGATGTTCAGTGGCATTAAAAATTAATAATTTGGGGAAGTCTACTAAGGGTAAAAGCACAGCATGAGATTCTATCCTTTTAAGTAATCTTCATAATATACTATGGGCTGCTAGCATAATATGTTCCTAATGAGAACCCAAGGAACCCATTCACTAGCAATACTTTCAAGGTTAAAGAAAAAACACTTTTTATCTTTTTGTCTTAAAAAATTTGAGACCCAAAGAAGGAGTATGGGATTAATAGATAAAAACCACTGTACATAAAAAGAGATAAGCAACAAGGATTTAAAGTATAGCACAGGAAATCATATTCAATACCCTGTAATAACTCATATTTTCCACTCATAGTGGAAAATAATCTGAAATATATATTATCTATATATATATTATGCCTACAACTTAATCAATGTGCTAGACACCTGAAACTAACAAAATACTATAATTATACTTCAATAAAATATATTTTTACACATACATAGAATTCAGACTTAAGTTGAAGAAAGTATGGAAAACCACTAGGCCATTCGAGTATGACCTAAATCAAATTCCTTACAATTATACAGTGGAAGTGAAAAATAGAGTCAAGAGACTAGATCTGATAGAAAGAGTGCCTGAAGAACTACAGATGAAGGTTCGTGACATTGTACAGGAGGCAGTGATCAAGACCATCCCCAAGAAAAAGAAAGGCAAAATGGTTGCCTGGGGAGGCCTTACAAATAACTGTGAAAAGAAGAGAAGAGAAAGGCAAAAGAGAGAAGGAAAGATATACCCATTTGAATGCAGAGTTCCAAAGAATACCAAGGAGAGATAAGAAAGACTTCCTCAGTGATCAATGCAAAGAAATAGAGGAAAACAATAGAATGGGAAAGACTAGAGATCTCTCCAAGAAAATTAGAGATACCAAAGGAACATTTCATGCAAAGATGGACACAATAAAGGACAGAAATGATATGGACCTAACAGAAACAGAAGATATTACAAAGAGGTGGCAACAATACATAGAAGAACTATACAAAAAAGGTCTTCATGACCCAGACAATCACGATGGTGTGATCACTCACCTAGGACCAGACATCCTGGAATGTGAAGTCAAGTGGGCCTTAGGAAGCATCACTATGAACAAAGCTAGTGGAGGTGATGGAATTCCAGTTGAGCTATTTCAAATCCTGAAAGATGATGCTGTGAAAGTGCTGCACTCAATACGCCAGCAAATTTGGAAAACTCAGCAGTGGCCACAGGACTAGAAAATGTCAGTTTTCATTCCAATCACTAAAAAACACAATGCCAGAGAATGCTCAAACTGCCACACAATTGCACTCATCTCACATGCTAGCAAAGTAATGCTCAAAATTCTCTAAGCCAGGCTTCAGCAATACGTGAACTGTGAACTTCCAGATGTTCAAGCTGGATTTAGAAAAGGCAGAGGAACCAGAGATCAAATTGCCAACACCTATTGGATCATCAAAAAAGCGAGAGAGTTCCAGAAAAGCATCTACTTCTGCTTTATTGACTATGCCAAAGCCTTTGACTGTGTGGTTCACAATAAACTGTGGAAAATTTTTCAAGGGAAGAGAATACCAGACCACCTTACCTGCCTCCTAAGAAATATGATGCAAGTCAAGAAGCAACAGTTAGAACTGGACATGGAACAACAGACTGGTTCCAAATCAGGAAAGGAGTATGTCAAGTCTGTATATTGTCATCCTGCTTATTTAACTTATATGAAGAGTACATCGTGAGGAATGATGGACTGGATGAAGCACAAGCTGGAGCCAAGATTGACGGGGGAAATATCAATAACCTCAGATATGCAGATGGCACCACCCTTATGGCAGAAAGTGAAGAAGAACTAAAGAGCCTTTTGATGAAAGTGCAAGAGGAGAGTGAAAAAGTTGGCTTAAAACTCAAAATTCACAAAACTAAGATCATGGCATCTGGTCCCATCACTTAATGACAAATATATGGGAAACAATGAAAACAGTGGCTGACTTTATTTTTGGGGGGTTTCAAAATCACTGCAGATGGTGACTGCAGCCATGAAATTAAAAGATGCTTGCTGCTTCAAAGAAAAGCTATGACAAACCTAGACAGCATATTAAAAAGCAGAGACGTTACTCTTCCAATAAAGGTCTGTCTAGTCAAAGGTATGGTTTTTCCAGTAGTCATGTATGGATGTGAGATTTGGACCATAAAGAAAGCTGAGTGTCAAAGAATTGATGCTTTTGAACTCTGGTGTTGGAGAAGACTCTTGAGAGTGCATTGGACTGCAAGGAGTTCAAACCAGTTAATACTAAAGGAAATCGGTCCTGAATATTCATTGGAAGGACTGATGCTGAAGATGAAACTCCAATACTTTGGCCACCTGATGTGAAGACTGACTCATTTGAAAAATCCCTGATCCTGGGAAAGATGGAAGGCAGGAGGAGAAGAGGACAACAGAGGATGAGATGATTGGATGGGCATCACCAACTCAATGGACATGAGTTTGAATAAACTCCAGGAGTTGGTGATGGACAGGAGGCCTGGCATGCTGCAATCCATGGGGTCTCAAAGAGTCTGACATGACTCAGCAACTGAACTGAACTGAGAATTCTACTGTGTTCTAAAATCTGGCTCAAGTTACCTTCATCTCTTAGCAGTATTATTGAAATAGACTAGTGGTCTTCAAAAGAAGAAGTGGGCAACAGAGAATGACATGGTTGGATGGCATCACTGACTCAATTGACATGGACTTGAGCAAACTCCTGGTGATACTGGAGGACAGAGGAGCCTGGGGTGCTGCAGTCTTTGGGGTTGCAAATAGCTGGACACAACTTGGGCATTGAACAAAAACAGTAAAGTAGTCTTCAAACACGTTTGCTTACATACCCCTCTAAACATTTCTAAGTCAACAACTGAAAATTTCATTATGCATTTAAATTGCTGTAAAGGATGACTTTTTTTTATTTTACATATACCTCATGGAATCTAAAAGTCATATCAATTTAACTCCATCTGCCAATTATGGAGCAATATGTGGCTACTGAGTACTTGAGATACAGCTAGTCCAGAGTAAGAAGTGCTGTAAGGTAAAATGCACATCACTGATTTCCAAAAAATCAATATGAAAACTGAGTATAAATTCTCTCAATAATTTTTCTATTGATTACATAATGTTGAAATAATGTTTTGATATATTGGACTAAAAAAAGAAATTTAAATGAACACACCTATTTTAAAATTTTGTTACATTTAAAAATACATGGTTCACATTTGTAATTCTGTTAGAATTACATTTTTGCTTGTGGTGCTGGTTTAGAATGTTCTATTGATCACCTAACAATTTTCTGTAATAAAAATATAACTTGAATTTCTTTTCATTTCCTGGGCCTATAACATCATCAATTCTTTTTTTTTTTTCTCAATTCTTTTAAAAGATATTTTTAATTATGTTATCTTTCCAGTTATCAGCGGAATACAGTTTATGGAGGCAATAAGCTTTAAAATAGTTCATAATTAAGTAAACATAAAATTTTACTGGAATTGTACATCTTAATGAGATAGATGGGGCTTTTTTCCCCAAATTAGTTGGTATATACATACATGAAAATTTATTGTATAACAACATTTAACAGCAATTCACTTGATATTTTTCACTTTCATACTGAGACACTCTAGTCATACAAATGGGTAGGGATAGAAATTTAGGGTTTTTTTCAGTGTTGCTAAACTATTTGAACTTCATCCAGTTCCATTACAAAAATCCGTAGTGGTCTAGCAATAAAATTTTAATAATCGACTGATAATTTAAATATTTAATTTTGATGAACACAAGAAACTCAAACTCCAACCTGTTTTTTGTTTGTTTGTTTTGTCTAATCATTGGAGTCATTAGGTTTCTAATTCATGGTGAGTATACTGCAAGAAAAAGAATTATCAATTATTTTACAGTATACTGCAAAAAAAAAAGAATTACCAAAAAGCTACTCTGTGCATCTATTACTCTTTCAGTTAAAGGCTTTTTATTCTACCAGATACAATTAAAAACGGTAAAGACAAAATCAAAATTATATTCCTAATGATTTTGGAGAATTAATTTTAGATAAAATATTTCTTATCACAGGTTTTAAATATATGTGTGTCAAAGCCGTAGAGCTACAGATGTAGTTAATTCATTTTAAAGAAAATATGGAGTTAGGAAATCAATTCTCATTATCAAACTAGTTTGCCCACAATTAAATTTTTTTCTGTCAGAAAAGTCTGATTTGATTTTTCAATTTAAATAATTGTTTTAATAAAGATCCATGTGGAAACAATCTTCTGAATCTAAATTCAGATAATTTGGGCTTCTATGATAATCTAAATTTCTATGATATAGAGATAAAGAGATGAATGGATAAAGCAGAAGACAGAAATCTGTGCCATGATAAAATCAGGTATTTTTCTCAATCTCATTTTGTTTTTGCTCTCAAAGTGATCTCCCACAGGGGTGGTGGTTTTTCTGGCAATAGAAGAGGCATGGAAAAGGTGAAGATGTCAAGTCCAAGTATTTGAGATTGTCCCTTCATTTTTCACTCTAGAAGTTTTTACACCCTGGGGAAATATACCATGGTAAAATCTGGAATGAATGAGAAAAAAAGTCTTTCTTTTGAAAGTGAAAGGAGATGTCAGATGGGAGATGGGAAGGATGAGCAAGCACAATGCCTTGACCTCAGATTCATTACCAGGGAGCTAAGTTTCAGGCAGTGAGCTGATCTGGAAATTCACTCCTTTAAAGACTATGTCCCTATAAAATTTTCAGGCAGCCTTGCTGCTGCTGCTGCTAAGTTGCTTCAGTCATGTCCGACTCTGTGTGACCCCATAGACGGCAGCCCACCAGTCTCCGCCGTCCCTGGGATTCTCCAGGCAAGAACACTGGAGTGGGTTGCCATTTCCTTCTCCAATGCATGAAAGTGAAAAGTGAAAGTGAAGTCACTCAGTCGTGTCCGACTCTTAGCGACCCCATGTATTGCAGCCTACCAGGCTCCTCCGTCCATGGGATTTTCCAGGCAAGAGTACTGGAGTGGGGTGCCATTGCCTTCTCTGTCAGGAAGCCTTGGAGGTTGTATATCTAGTTTGAACACTGCTCCATTATCCAATTCACTGTAGCCCTGCTTCCATCTCTGGCTCCTACAGCCTGAGGAGCACAGTGCCCAGAATGATTCTTTCAGTTCCAAAATAGAAAATCACTCCCCTGCTCAAAACCTTCCAGCAGTTTTCCAATCTCACACTCAGCAAAAGCCAACTATCTTGACAGCAGCCTACAGTGCTCTTAACACTTTCCCTTAAACCCCATCACTCCTTTGGCACAATGTCCTACTAAATTCCCTTGGCTCAGTTTTGCCATTCCACACTGGGGTCTTTGATGGCCCTCAAATTCTCAAAAGGCTATCATTTCCTCCTCTAAAATGCTCTTCTCCTTGACCCCCATGATTTACAACATCATTTTCACTAGATTGTTACTCAGATACCTTCCCAGTGAGGTTTTCCCTGGCCACCCTGTTACTTATCGCTCCTATTCCCCTTTTCCCACTTTATTTTTTTCCTCCAAAGTACCTATTACCATTTGACTCTATATTTTCCTGTTTATGATTTGTTTTTTAATCCTCTATAGAATGTAAGCTCATAAAAATAGGATTTTTTTAATTCTATATTCCATTAAAATAGGGGACTTTCTAGGTGGTTCAGCAGTAAAGAATCTGCCTGTAATGCAAGAGACCCAGATTCAGTTACTGGGTCAGGAAGATTCCTTGGAGAAAGAAATGGCAACCCACTCCAGTATTCTTGCCTGGAAAATCTCATGGACAGAGGAGCATGGCAGGCTACAGCCCAGGAGTTTACAAAGAATCAGACACAACTTAGCAATTAAACAGCAGCAGCAGCATCCGACAAATATTTCTCAAGTGAAAAAACATGTGACCCCTTTAATAAATGAGGCAAATTTCTATGTACACTGGAGAACAGTCTTATTTGTTTAAGCTTGGTTTTTTTGTATATTGTGAAATTTGAGGAGTCATTAAGGCTTGAAAGAAAGTTCTAATATATAGCATCAGGTGGATCTCTGGAATGGACATCAACATGTATGCTGAATTCACCTGATTCTGTATATGTGATCCACATGTATGTATATTCCTTGGAAAGCAACATACTATTTGTATATATTCATCCACTATTTAGCCCAATAACATGCACATTATTTTCAAATGGTTTCCTCCTTTTTTAATAAAATTGGTATATTCTTTGACTCCAAAAAAGGTCCCTTAGATTTATAAGCTATGATTAATGAAAATATTAACTTTACCAATGGCAACATATTAATTGATCCTGTTTTCATATATTTTAATCAAATGTCTGGAAAAAAGCTATATGGGTGCTGCCCCTAAAATTAAATAACTTCTCTACATCAAAATGTCCAAAAAGAATGTAGCTAGAGTGTTAATCAATAGTAAATATATACGGTTGACAGCACACTGGAATTGGGTACCCTGAACTGTAGCCAGTCGTGGATGTTATCAATTTTGTCCCTAAAAGCATTTAAGGCAAGCTTGCCAGCTGTCACTATCAGACGATAACTTTCCCTCTTGTCTTTTCAGTCATTTAAAAATCCCATTGGATTTCATTTTATTAACAGGTTAATAGATCTATTACATTCACTGGAGTACTATTGACTATGCTTGAAAAATTATCCACTTTGCCTTATGTCACTTGTGTAGTACTTCTTTTCCAGATATCAAAGTATCAGAACAAGAAATGCTATCAGTCTTGAAGATTGTTTGATATAATTTGATGGACATTGAACATACTTCACAAAAACCACGAGCCATATATATATATATATATATATATATATATAGCAATATATATATTATATATATAGAATCATAAATATATATTCATTCAACAATATTTATAAAGAATTTACTATATGCTAGTTGCTGTGAAGAGATACATACACAACACACACTTGATGATCAAAGATCTAAGCTAAAAGAACACTAATACCACAGAAAATGTATGAATTATGTAAGGTGACCCAAATGGAACTCACGGAGGAAATTTAAAGAAGTCAAACCAAAAACAAGAGAATATTAATGATCTCAAGGATACTTTTCCAATACGCAAATAGTGATATAGTCTTAGTTTAAAAATCATTCCAATCAACACCTTTAGAAAAAAATCATAAAATACTTAAATTATTCCTGTGTTCATGCTCTAGAGATAGTATCCAGAGGTCCACAGGGAACCACCTCAACAAAGGTAAGGCAAATAATGGCCCTTAACATTCTTTTTTCCACAGAGAATGTTCCACCTAACAGAAGATTTATAGGTTTCAAAGAAATGTTATGTCCTGATGCTGGGAAAGATTGAGGGCAGGAGAACAGGCCATCAGAAGATGAGATGGCTAGATGGCATCATCAATGCAAAGGACATGAACTTGGGCAAACTTCAGGAGATAGCGAGGGACAGGGAAGCCTGGCATGCTGCAGTCCATGGGGTCCCAAACAGTCAGACATGACTGAGTGATTGAACAACAACAACAAGCCTGATAAGCGATTTATTAAAATAAATATTATTTAAGTATATTTTAAAAGTACCCAAAAAAGACCAGTATTCTCTTTCAAGAAAAATAGTGATAGTAGCCTCCTTTATCTTAGAAACTAAAAAGTCTTTTCACAAATATTCCCATAAGGGGACAATTCGCTCTTAATAAAGAATTTTCAGTGGATATACAAATGAACTATGATTTAGAATTAAAGTTCTAATAAGGTCCTTATGAAATAGTAGAATAATAATATGATTTATTTTCTGGCCATCACCTGGACTTAAACTATGAAAGACATTCAATAAAAATTGCTGAGTTTTTTCTTCTTCACAAAAGGTAGCATAAAGAATAAATACACTTTCTAAATACTGCCAGCTTTTAAAACTCAGATTTCAAAAATATAGTTAATGCCCCTAAAGAGTATCCTTTGTAGTCTGAAAATTCTGAGCACTTTTTCAAATAAAGATTTTATGATTTTTATTTTGAAGAAGCCTCTGAAGTTTTAACTTTCTTTGAAGCAATGTTTCATAGCATGCCACATTACATATCAATTTGTACTTAGATATTTCAGAGCATTAGCTCTCCACAGTACAATTTAGTAGTGTTTCACAGTAGAAATGAAATATAGTATGTGCATATTTTATATAAAGAGAATATTCTCTGAAATAATTTGAGATATTTATCAACTGTTTTTTATAGTAAAAGTATGCATTTTGGAAGATATCACAAGTATTTTCCTCTGATTATAATATTCAAAGAAGAATAATCAATTTACACTTAATATAGACATAATACATAGATAAGGCATATAAAATAGTAAGAAAAATTATATTTTAAATGTGGTTGAATTAACCTGAGTTTTGTAAGGTTTGAAACTAAATATTAAATCATGTACAATTACACTAATTTTGCAGGATAAATGCTATTACTTTTAGATAGTAGATCTTTAATTATAACTTTGAGTGAAATATATAATAAAATTCATATTATGTAAGCATCAATTTGCAGAATGTATATTCAGCAAAAGTAGGGAAAACTGAAGATAATATAAAACACCACAGCTTTATTCACAAAGTAAGTAATTTTTAGGCAAGTAATAAATGTTGGGTTTTAAAATGTCCCATTTTTGCCATTGCAAAGATAGCTGGCCCTGGATTATGATTATGTGTTCATAATGTCAAGTATGCTGATGGGACTAAGCATGTTAATTACCATTTTACCTGCAGGATAGCAAACATTCAATTATTTGCAAACTTCTCAATGATTAGTTGAATTGTATACAGCTTATCTGCAGTGTTCAGTGGCTCTAGAATAGAGAGATAGCTGTAATTAAAAACAGCCAACTTTTCTTGGCAGTCACCTCAATGAGATAAACAGGAAAGTCTCTTAATCAGTGCTTTCTTCTCATCTATCTCTCCCAGTAACTCTTCAACAAGCAACTATGATCAGTGTTAGTCAATTCCCCAAATATGACTGATCTGCAAGACATGACAACAAATAGTAGACTGCACTTTGAATAATTCTACTTGCCACTCTACCCTCTTTGCACCATCTGGGAAGTAGATACACAAAAGCAAACTTGTTTGGTGGATGTCTCAAGCCAAACATATTTACTTAGGGCTGAAAGGAAACTTGGACAGCTTACCACACTACAGCCACCTTTTGAACATGACTGAATAAATGTATTTTCTGAAGCTAAAAATATACCCAGAATGTAAAAGTTTTATCAAACAATCCAAGTATCAGATAAAATAATCTATTGAAAACAAAATTCAGAGAATCAGAAAAGGAAAGCAGACTCAAGGATCTGTTTTCCTTCTCTAGAAGACTGCTTTACATGAAACCTCTCACCTACTGCGGAGAACAAACAGCAGCATAGTGGGGACAGAATCAGCCACCAAAGGACAGCTGGTTTCTTAGCCAAGTATATTCGCTAACCTTGATGACTAGAGGAATAAATGGATATGACTTTGCTGGAACATTTTAGGAAGGAAGTATATTCTACAACATAAAAAGTTATTTTGTTAAAGCTCTTCAAATGCTCTGTAGAAAAAAAAAAATGCTCTATAGAATTTCTATTTATTCCCTGTGGTCATTCTTTGCTTTACAGAGCTCGTTGTCCTATGGGAAAACTCTTTTCATGGATAATATCCTAACACATAGTCCTTTTAAAGCTACAGCGTCAAAACACTTTTCTTCAACATTAAATAATACCTTTCTGCTGAATTCTAGCATCCTAAAGGCACAGATGGAGCAATACGGCATAACTGAGCAGAGGTACTGTTGGTCACAGCATGCGAAACAACCTTAAATCAGAGCTCCTTTAACAGAGTTTGATGGCCAGATACCTTATATGTATTTATAATCTTAATTCAAATTAAGTTGATTGATTCCAAGGTACCTTTTTTTTTTTCTTTTTATTCTAAGAGTTAAAAAAGCACTTTCATAACTTGGAGTAGTACTGCTACTGAAGGGAAGTTGCTCATTTTCTATTTTCAACTGTAATTCTGTCAATTAATTCTGTAATTTTGCAGACATGGGTTTATCCAGATAATGGGTTTATCCTCTATTGGAAAGAAAGTGTGTTTATTTCATTCTTTCACTAGGTATCCTCACACATAGAATATTTGAGATTTTCACACACATAACTTTACTGACAGAGAAATACAGATTGCAATGTCTTTACTCTGCATTCTCAACTGGTGACCCTGGTTAGTTTCACTTCACCTAAACACCCACAACTTCCACTTCACCTCAGTTTCTCTGTATCTTCAGTGCAGAGTACAAGTCTCTGATGAAACATCCTTTTATCAATGAAGCCTTCCCTGCACACCCTGTATAACAAAACCCATAGCCTTCCCCAGACACCTCTTCTGCTCTCTTACATGGACTTTTGCTGTCTTCAAAGCATTTAGATCTGCCTGACCTACTATATATTCATCAACATATTAGTGCCTTGTTCTAAAAAATGATTTGCTGTTCCCTTCCATATATCCAAATCTTAAAGAGATTACTTGATTCATAGTACATATTCATTAAATAATTTGCTGAGAGGATGAATCAACAGTTTAAATTCCATTTTGAAAATGAGTTCCATTCATTAGTTTATTTAAATGTGTCCTTAAATATTTAAATATCATTCGTTAATACGTATTTTCACTTTTTCTGTTCAGTATTTAAACACAAAAGATATTTTGTACATAACACACATACAAAGAGATGAGTTCTTTTAAATGTCTTTTAAAACTTCCAAATCATCATCAGTTGTTTAAAAGCAATTGAAAATCTCAAATTGAAAAATTAAGGGTTTACCCCCTCAACTGTTCCAGTGAGAGTGAAATTTACTCCTAAATTTAGTGTAAAAGGAAGAATAGCAGAGACTTGATTTACTTTTTAAAATTTTATCTAAAAACTCTGGGTTTGAAAGACCCTTACTAAGGAAAGACACTTATTCCAGGTGAAACAAGGTTAAAGTCATCAAGGATACTGAATGAGAAATTTGCCCACAATACCCAGTGTTATGGGCCAGAGATGCATAACCATGAAGGTACTTTGAAGCCCTGTGTGCAGTGTGTATCTTCTTCAGTGTCACATGAGCATGAGCCCTTCAGAGTCTCTGAGAATAAGATCTGCCTGCCAATGCAGGGGTTCGATCCTGGTCCAGGAAAGTTCAACGTCATGGAGCAACTAGGCCTGTGAGCCATAACTGCTGAGCCCACATGCTAGAAGCTGCCAGCCACAACTACTGAGCTTGCATGCCCAGAGTCCATGCTCTGGGAGAAGCCACAACACTGAGAAGCCCACACACCACAAGGAAGAGCAGCCCCTACTCTCAGCAACTAGAGAAAGCCAGTGCAATACAACAAAGACTCAGCACAGCCAAAAAATTAAAAAAAAAAAAAAAGAAAATCACAGATTGTACCTTAAACTGCTTTCACCAAGTCAGTTTGTGGTTTTAATTACATAATTAAAGATAAGAAATATGTGCTTTGTGCATGCACACCAAGTTGCTTCAACAGCAACTCAGAGACAGTGCCATTCAGATGGGGATGATATTGCCATTTAAAACCTCTAATTCCATTTAAACTCTAAAGAATAGCAGCTTTTTCTGGCTTATTACCTAATTTTGATAGTTGTATTTTTGTGACCTACTCCCCTTGGTTTCTTCACAACCTGAGTGTATTCAACCCATCTGTTAACCAACTGAATTTGATCATTAGCCAGAGCTTTAAGGTCATTATAAAGGCAGGATTCATTTTCCTTGTAGATATCTCCAGATACCACTCCTTTCATTTTTAATCTTATTTTAAATAACTGAGGCATTCTTATGTAAGAGGTTCATAGATAAATTCAAGTACTTAAAACTCGAGCTGAATCCACAGCTCCTAATTCTCTTCTTTCTACCCTCACCATTCATCCCAAATTTCCCAGCTCTTCTCAGGGCTATGACGTAAATTTCTCACTACTGCAACTATACAAAGCCAGTAAGGGAAGATTGCTTGCTTTATTAGTCTAAAAGAAAGCAAAGTTGCTCAGTCATATCTGACTCTTTGCAATCCCATTGACTGTAGCCTGCCAGACTCCTCCATCTATGGGATTTTCCAGGCAAGAATACTGGAGTGGGTTGCCATTTCCTTCTCCAGGGGATCTTCGTGACTCAGGAATCAAACCCAGGTCTCCCGCATTGCAGGCAGACTCTTTACCATGTGAGCCACCAGGAAAGCTTATTAGTATAAGGAGGAGAAATATCCTTTTTTCTCTCGGTTCCATGAAGGAAATTACAGTTTTACTAGGAAGAATTAACATTTACTTAGTGCCTATTATGTGTTATTCATTTTATATGTGATATTCCATTAATATTCACAGTGAAGTGAGTTATACTTTACAGATAAGAAACTGAATTAGAGAAGGAAATTTCTCAAACACACCCTGGCAGAGCCCCAGCACAAACTTGAGTATGTGTAACTCTTCCTTCAAATATAGGGTGAGGCTGTACATGCAAAATACTAGAAATGTCCCAAAAATTAGGTTTACAGAGCACAGAGGGGCTTCCCAGGTGGCGCTAGTGGTAAAGAACCCACCTGCCAATGCGGGAGACTTAAGAGACATGAGTTCAGTCCCTGGGTTGGAAAGATTACCTGAAGGAGGAAATGGCAGCCCACTCCAGTAATTGTGCCTGGAGAATCTCATGGACAGAGGAGCCTGGGCAGGCTACAGTCCACAGGGTCACACAGAGTTGGACATGACTGAAGTGACTCAGTGTGCACGCACAAAGACATATTTCTTATCTTTAATTACTTAATTAAAACCACAAACTGACTTGGTGAAAGCAGTTTAAGGTATAATCTGTGATTTCCTTTTTTTTAAATTTTTTTGGCTGCGCTGAGTCTTTGTTGTATTGCACTGGCTTTCTCTAGCTGCTGAGAGTAGGGGCTACTCTTCCTTGTGGTGTGTGGGCTTCTCAGTGTTGTGGCTTCTCCCAGAGCATGGACTCTGGGCGTGCAGGCTCACTAGTCGCAAATGGCAGTTTCTAGTGTGTGGGCTCAGCAGCTATGGCTCACAGTCCTAGTTGCTCCATGTCATGTGGAATCTTCCCAGACCAAGTTCCCAGACCAGGATTGAACCCCTGCATTGGCAGGCAGATTCTTATTCTCAGACTCTTATTCACTGTGCCCCCAGGGAAGTCCCTGCGCTGCTTTCTTTTTATGGGTAATTCTTACTCCATGGATCCTGTCAAATGGGAGACTGGTCAAAACCACTCAAGTTTTTCATCCAAGAAAAATTCTGGCCCACAGCCAAATCTGAAAAGGTCTCAATATTTCAGCGCTTTCACTGAATGCAGACTTCAAGACTTCCCTTCTGCATCTGCTGCCCTGAGGACTGGCCTAGGGAGTCAGACTCACTCACAGGTCACATGGCCTTGACAACAAGGTCAATAAGGCCCATCTTTCCCAAAAGACTCATAGCCATTTATCAGCTATAACTGAAAAAAATCATCATCAACAAGGTTTGGATATTTATGTTAAAGAACTATAGTCACAGAACTAGGAGCTGTCATCTGAGAAAGTCCCTCTACTGGGGATAGAGGAAAGTCAGGAAGTTAATGACTAAGAAAACTGACCTCAGGTCAATCATCTAAAACTCAAGGAAAGCAGGCAGATTCAGGGCAGTCTGACAGCAGGTGGCATGGAGCAATCACCATAATGAATAGAGGAGATGTATTAAGGTTTTAAGAAAGATCAATATGAACAAGGAAGAAACAGCAGGCTCAGGAGTGGGGGCAGGTAGAGGGATGACAGCAGGGTACCCTGATAAGGTCTCCAGCCCACTGTAATGAAACCAGAATCCCAGGTACACAAACTGCAGTCAAAAGATAGAGACTTGGTCACAAAAACCAAGGCAGGGTGGAGCCCTTCTACTACAATCATGGTAGAAGATGTGTAAATCAACAGCAAGGTTAATTTCTTGCTGAGTTATAGCTCTTTAAATTCTTCCTGACAAAGACAAGAACCAACTTCAGCACCTGGGGAATTCTAAATAGGCAGATTAAGGCAAAGCAAAGCCCTAACCTCCTAGACTATTTCAAAAACTGTGTATTCCTTTAACTAGGCATCAACAAATTTTGTCCATGAAGTATCAAATAGTAAACATTTTAGAGTTTGAGGACCAGACAATTCATTCCTTGTGGCACAACTACTCATCTCTGCCACTGTACTGCAAATCAGCCACAGATAATGTACAAAGAAATGACCATCACTGTGATTCAGTAAAAATTTCTTTTGGATGTTGAAATTTGAATTTCATATAATTTTCATGGGTCATGGAATATTATTCTTTTATGAGTTTATTTTTTTCCCTTGAATCACTTAAAAAGATAAAATCCATCCTAGTTTACAAGCCATGTCAAAATAGGTTACAGTTCATATTTGACCTGCAGCCCATAGGTCACCAACCTCTACCTTAGATGACATAATGTCTGATAGCTTCCTATGCAAAGGGACTCTCTAGTTCTCCCATCATTTGTGAAATAGGGAGCAGTGACAATTCCTCAGCTAAACGAATCACCACACCCTTGACACCTAAAGTGCTCCCAAATGTACATATTTCTCTCATTATTAATGGGAGGTGCAGTATAAGTAATGTCCACACTACTTTTGCATGGTTCTTTGAACTTCATTCAAAATGCTGTACAGTAATGTACAGTATCAAGAATGGCAATATCGACATTTGGCAAACACATAGGTACACAGTCAATTCCAGGTTACCAATACTTTCAAAACTCTCAAGTTTTTTATGATTTATTAAGTTATCCCTTCCTTCTTCTTCTTCCTTAGAATGATCTTTGATAATGCTAGCACAATATAAATCTCCACTATCTCAAGCACAGTCATATTTTCCAGGAAGTAAAGAATACTTTTCCCTTTACACATGCTCATTTGTTGGTCCTTTCATAAAACAAGTCCAGTGTTTGAAGAAAACCACCTTAGTCTGAAATCAGATGATGAGTTGATCAAACCCAGTGATCAAACCATTGGGGTGGAGGTGGGGGGACACAGCTTAGCAACTGAAACTTTGAAATTGTCCCTGTGTTTTTCTATAAATGAAAAATTTTAAGTTTTCTTTTAATGTTTTTTTTTTTTTCATTTTAAAACCTTGCTTCCTGAGTATCAAAGTAACACTTTCTTATTTGTGTGTATAGTAATTTCAAGCCTCTCCCCTCCATTCTCATACCCTTTTGGATTCTTCCAAAATAATCCCTTTAAAAAGATTTGGGATTCTGCTTCATGTAGTTATTCTTTGCTGCTGTCATATCTCTCACTGAAATAAAGTATGAAAAGGTTATAGCACTCATTTCATCAAACCCTACCTAGAAATATACTTTTTCCAACCCAAGAAAATTAAAATCTAAATTTGGAAAGTGAAGGGTAGGAGAAAAAATAAAAGTAACTCTCTGCAAAAGAGATGTAAAATACAGGAAGTAGGTTTGAAATAAGAAATGCCCCAAGATAAAAGAATTTTCTTGTTTGAAAATTTTGTATGGTTCATGCTTAATTATTTATACTAATGAAGGACAAGATATACAAAAGTGAATAAACCAAAACCATTTATTATTCTATTGAAGGTCCAATAGGAGTTTTTTTCAAAGTCTGAGGTTTTCATCTTCTTTAAAATAATTTAACCATCTTATAACAACAAAACGCAGGCCTATACATTCAATCTATTTGTAAAGGATTGGCAAAAAATAATCTTCCCTAAAACACTGTAAAGATACCACTTGACTGCATTACAAGCACAACAGTAGCTAAAACAAAACTAGAAATTAAATGAACATTATGCACAGATTATACACAATGAATGACAATAGCTACTATTTGTTGGTACTAAACATATGTCATGCACTACACTATGTGATTTAAAGACAATCTTCATTTAGTCCACTCAAAACCCTATCAAGGAAGTAATATTTTGATTTCTATTTTACAGATGGTAACATGCTTAAATTGCAATGGTCCTTAAGCATGTTGAAGTCCTACTCTATACTTTTATACAAAGGGAGAAATTGGATTTCAGAAGGCTGTCACGCACCATGGGTCATCATCAACAAAGCTGTGGTTAGCAGAGCCTAGGCCTTTAGAGTCCACTTTCTTCCTGGCACAATCCTGTCTCCCAAAGATTTGCAAAATAGACTTTGTACAGATCAACAGTTGGGATCTGCATTGTGGTCATTTGTTTAGACATCAGAGCCCAGTAAACTAAATATTCTTGCTTCATTCATAAAATATTTATTGTGCATATAACTGTGCTAAACATAGCTCTAAGAACCATGGAATGAGCAATGAACAAAATCTTGGCCTCCTTTTCATATGTTTTCTTGGTTTGTATTTTCCAGGTAGAACTTTTTATATACAAACTTCATGGAAGATATCTTATAATAAAATATGTAGGAAATTTTTTTTTCTAAAACTCAAATATAAGTTTTTCACAAAATGTGCAGAAGACTTTCAAATTATATCTACAAAAGCAACTGCAAAACATCCAAGTCACATGTCGACATTTTGACAATGAATGTCAACCCAGGGGATATGTGTCCAAAAAAGTGAGGTGTTCCCACATATAAGGCAACTGATTGTTAAAAATTAGATTATCTGACTGGAGCACAGAAAATGATTTTTTTCATGTGTTTTACATTCTTATATGTTAATTTTTTTTTTTTTACTTTTATATAAATGTTTTAGTTACACATTGGGAAACTGGTTATGGGTCTTGGGTTGACATATAGTGATCACTTGAAATAGTGGGAAATAGGTTTCCAGTTAACATTTTCACATGTGTTTTTCTGGAATGGATTATGAACATTAAAAGGGAGATGTCTAGCAGACAGAAATCTCTACTGCAGTGGAGTTTACATTTTAAAGGGAAGAAAAAGACAGTTAACATGATAAATGAGTATACTACATGGTATGTTAGATTGTGATAAGTATTACAAAAGAATAATTAAACCAGGGGTGGGATGGGGGTATGCGTATGTGTGGCAGGGATGAATGTGATTTTGGTTAGGGGTTTTTAAGAAAGACCTCACTCAGAAAGTGACAACTGAATAAAAAACCTGAGTAGGGTGAAAAAGCCCACGACAGATGTTGGTGAAGAACATTCCAGACAGAAACAAGCATAAAAAAATATTCCTGGTGAATTTCAAGAATATCAAATTGGAACCTGGCTAGAAGAAATAACAAGGGACAGAGTGAAAGATAGTGACTTCAGAGAAGCAGTGGTAAGGGGTGAGGGGAGGGAGAAAGACATACAGAAATAATGATGGTGATAACAATGGAAAGCAACAGTTCTTTTTCTGGTATTGAACCCCTGCCAGTCCACCAAGGTATTTTCATTTTCTTTTTACTTTACCTAAGATAGCAGCCTTGCACATAAATCTTCACCCATTTGCTTTCTTTGGAGCTGTGTGATAATAAAAACAGTTAATTATGGGAAAGGTCTGTTTCATGGTCACAGTTACTACAGAAACAAATCAAATTCCATGGTACACAGTTCCACTTGTGTGCCTTTTTATTCCTTATTTCCTAAATTTACATCTAGTACAAAATGGCACATGGAAGATGCCTTCCTTTGCTGAAGACCAACTTAGCACAATACACTGAAGCGTGTTGACAAGAAGCATTCTGGAAACTACCCCCCCTGGAATTGTTTCAAAATGGACTCTCTCTCCAACCACCGGAGTCCCACCCGAAAGACAGAAGGCAGGTGAACTTTGACGAGCCCTCTTAACACAGCGATTCCATTATCCATCTCTGAGGGTCATTTGTAGGGGTAAATTATTTAATGATTATAAAGAGATTTTATTTTCTTCACAGGGAAATAACGTGCTACATAAATCATATATGGATTTCTGTCAAGTTGAAATGTTGCTCAAAACTATATACCTCCTAACCAGGTACTTTTTTTCTTTAAATACCAGAGGGCTGCTGTCATGAAATTTAATTTGATCATGAAATGCTTAACAAAGACCAAGACATGAGGGAAGCAGAGGTCAGACCCAGACACATGGGCTGGGAAAAAGAATGATGATACAGATTCTGGTGACAGCTCTGTGCTGACACAGAAGCAGATGAGGAGAAAGACACAAACTTTGAAGGTGAAAAGGAGGCTAAATCAAAGAGGGTAGGCTGAAAAAATGAAAAGCTTTTAAAATAGCATTTCTCAGGCAAGTGGTAGGTTGAATCATCTTTTGTGATGATATCAGGATGTTTCTTTCTACATAAGAGCACCTTGGGGTTAAAGAAAGATCACCATTCAAAGAGTTTAAACAAGGAGGGGCAGGAAAAGCAGAAAGCCAATTGAAAACTCAACTCCGAACAGAATTAAACACCACTGACTGTCTGATGACTTAGTAAAACAATAAAACAGCAGTGATAATAGTGCCATTGGGAAGATAAATTTCATTGTACCTTCTTATCATTATACATATTTTATTCTTGAAGAGTCAAGATTCTTTAAACACTACAAGTTAAATACAGCAAGTTATATAACCTCATCTTTTTTTTTCAAGAGGAAAAATGGAAAACTTCAATATATGAAAAGGATGTAGTTTTAATGTATAAAGAAAAAATTTTAAACAGAAACATGTTTTTCAAGTGTGAATGGTGCAAGATGGGAAACAAAATTTTGGGGTGGGGAGGGGAGGAGAGTCAGTTCCAATTTGAAACTATGCCAAGATTACTAATCACCACCCATTGCTTGGCTGATTCTAGAGTCTGAGCAGTTTTCAATGGGTTCTGATGCTAAGGAAGTCGTGGCTTAGTCTGGAATGCATCTTGTAGTTACAGTCACTTTTTCTCTGGTGACTGGGAGTAAAAAGAAGAAAATTTCATTTATCAGGTTGCTCTCTATCAGGAGCTGTCCTTAAAAATAACTCAAGGATATTATTCATGTGTTTCAGAACTTTGTAGAGCTAGCAACTGTTTAAGTTAGAACATCCAGAGAGTTCTTAATCATGAGGCCACATAATGCAGAAACAGACAAAAAATTATACTTTCCATAGGGGAAATTCTTCTCTTATTGACAAAAAGATTTGAATAAGAAACTGTACTTTGTAAAAATAAAGCAATGCCCCAGAGTGGAACAGACAGCCAAAGGGCATCACTTCACTGCTCTGGTGAAGGGGTCTAAGAAATGGAGAAAGAATGAAAGGCAGAAATTTAGATCTAGAAGATGCTTACTCAGGCCAGGTGGCACTTGTGCCTTTTTCTCCAGCAAATAATACCGTAATGTTTGCTCCAAGAAATAGACAGTTTTGTTACAATGGAAAATACAGTAATTCTGACTACATCCAGTCCAGTGTCCCCTTCCTAAGCTGTGACAGCTTTAGCCATTGAGCCCTAAGGCTGCTCACATATGTCTTAGCGCTGGGACTAGCCTTCAGCTCAAGAGACTTGCATAGCGGGGAATTCTTTGGGCTCAGTCTTATAAAAGAGGTGACATTCTATTAAAATATATGAATACAAGAAGAAAACATATTAATATAGGCCAAAGTATGATGTAGATGTTCATAGAATCAAGAACTCTTACTTCTGAAAACTATTTCAGAGGTGGTGGTAGTGGTTTACTTGCCAAATCATGTCCAACTCTTGCAATCCCATGGACTGTAGCCTACCAGGCTCCTCTGTCCATGAGATTTCCCAGGCAAGGATAGTGGAGTGGCTTGCCATTTCCTTCTCCAGGGGACCTTCCTGACCCACGGATCAAACCCAGGTCTCCTGCATTGAAGGTGGATTCTTTATTGACCGAGCCACCAGGGAAGAGGTAATGATTTCAGAAGTAATAACTTCAGAGATAATGAAATTTAATCCTTTTATTTTCCTCTAAATTCATAAAAAGAGAAACTGAAGCACTGAAAAATTCAAGCACACTGCAGAATAAATAAAGAAATATTTGCCTACATTTTGGTTAGTTCATGTTACGGTTAGAATATACAATGAAGATCTCTTCCTTTGAATATGTTTTCCGTCACATACCACACCTATGCCCTTCCCCCCAAATCCAAAGTGTCATGAACATGATTGCATTCTCAGGTGTACCATTAATTGAAACTATAATTTAGGCAAGGATAATTTTCCCCCTATTTCAGGAGTATGTGTTCAACACCTCTTAAAATTAAGAAGTGCATCCTCTAGTTTAAAGCACCATCTTTCTGTTATTACAGCTAACTGGCAGCCAATACTAAACCATGAGTAATGAGTGCATATCAGTGTTGCTTAAAAATAGTTAATTAGCAACAGATTATTTTCTCTTATAAATCCAAAAATTGCCATATGATAGATCAGAATCCATTCTTTGAAGCTTCTGAGGAAAAGTAAGCTACTGTTCTTTACCGTTTTCTGAAATAGATGCAGGAAAATTGGGCCTATGTGATGTGTACTTAGTCCACCAGGAGGCAATTGCAGTTACTCCTTACATGGCCCAGCAGAGGAGCAGCCTCTGGATAACTGATGGGGCAGGCCCACAACTGGTTTCACAACTAAAACTCTTCTATGCCAATTAGTATAGAAAATTTACCTCTGGGTATACCTCTGGGGTTTTCCTCTCATCTCAAAGGAAAGTAGGCTGACTAAGAAACAAAGGAATTTTTATATCAATGACTTATTGATACTATCATCACAATCTTAGCAATCTATAAGCCATTAAAATTAAATTGTTGGAAATTACACACACGTATGTGCTCCTTAGGGGTTTCCCAGGTAGCTCGGTGGGTAAAGAATCCATGTGCAATGCAGGAGATGCAGGAAACACAGGTTTGATCCCTGGGTTGGAAAGGTCTCCAGGAGGAGGGCATGGCAACCCACTCCAGTATTCTTACTTAGAGAATCCCATGGAAAGAGGAGTCTGGTAGGCTACAGTCCATGGGGTCACAAAGAGTGGGACATGACTGAAGAAACTGAGCGTGTACACATACTTGTGCTTCACCACACTGAACTTTAAGGTAAACAACAGAGAGTCTAATATTTGTATTAAGCTTCAATTAACTCTGAAGCCACATATAATTTTTAAAATAGGGACTACTTATTTTAAATAAATAACATCCTTTACTTTTCTCCTTGATAAAAACATTATTGTCTCCCTTTTCATTGTATATTTTTGTCTCTATTATCCTTAGGTTTGATGGCTTTTCCCTCTAGCTTAGAGCATTAATTTTGTGTGTGTGTTATATTTTCATGAAGTATTATGGAAAATCAGTTTTTCCAATGTTTAATCTAAATTAACCATGACATTCATATTGATTTTTCTCTTTAAATTCATAAGACAGCAGACAAAACCATTGCTATATATAACTACATATATATTATTAAAACTTGAAGTAAACTAAGTCACTTTAAAGAAACTTTTTGCACTCATATTTGAATGTATCTAATGTGCTGGCTCATTTTCCTCTAATTAGAAACACTGGGAAAATCCTTAGGGGGGAATTACTATGGACTACAAGAAGTGATTTTGCTTTCGTTATCCAGGCCTTGTCCTCTCAATTAATTATAACCATGCTGGGGAAAGAATGACTCCTGAAGCGATTAACATACTCTTTGGACAAGAAGAGTCAAGAAATATGCAAAATTATGAGGACTGGGTGACCTAACACAGAGAGGAAATACTTATTAGTCATTGTTCTGAAAGCAAAATGTAATAAGTTAAGAGGAAATAACTGATTTATAGATAGTTACAGAATAAATCACTATACCAATGAAAAAGGTTTTATACATTTTATCAGAAAAATAATTTTTAATAAGAGAAGAATGTTGAGGAAGGGACAATAAGGGTTTACAGATTGTGTCTATACCCAAAGGAAGACATAATTCCTGCCTCTTAGATCACTTGCAATGCAAGTAAGGTCAAAAGTTCTAGCATTCTAGGTCCTAATCCTGACTCCATCACTCACTAGCTGTGTATCTTTGAGAAAATCATTTAATCATCGTTCCTCAGTTTCCTCATCTGTAAGATGAGAACAATATTAATTCTTGCCTTTAAGAGTTGTGAGAATTAAATGAAATAACCTATGTAAAGCATTTGTAACAATGTCTGGCCTACAGTCACTGCTATAGAAAAGTATTCACTACATTGACTGATTACAATTTCTGCAAAGTTTTTCCATAATTCAACTCATGTCTTGCTCCTTCCTCCCCCTCACCTACTGTTTCATTCACCTAGGTCTCCTCTCTGCCCCTAGATGTACTTTACTCTTCTGTCTCTAAGCGTATGTGTTTCTTAGGCCTGCCATGATAAAGGGCCACAAATTGGGTAGCTTAACAGAACAGAAGTTTATTGTCTCAGAGTTCTAGAGACCAGAAGCCTGAAGTGAAGGGATAAGCAGGGTTAGTCCCTTTTGAGGACATGTGGGAGAATCTGCTCCATGCCTCTCTCCCAGCTTCTGGCAGTTCCTATAATCCTTGGCTTGTTGGTACAGCACTGCAATCTCTGCCCTGGATATCAAATCATCACAGGGTATTCTGTGTCTAAATTTTCTTCTTCTTACAGGGACACTAGTCATTGGATTAGGACCTACCCTAATCCAGTATTAACATTATTTTAGCTTGATTATATTTGCAAAGATGCTTTTTCCAAATAAGTTCACATTCACAGGTATCAGTGGTTAGGACTCAAACATACCAAGATGTGGGAAGACACAATTCAACACTCAACACAAGGTGTTTTCTCAAAGATTCCCATTCTTGAAATTCTCTCCTTCTCATCTGCACTTTGTATTTCTGTTCTTCCCATCCATCCTTCATAGCTAACTTAATTTTAAAAGCATCCCCAACTACTATTACAATCTCTTCATGTGGCCATGCAGTTGAGAACTTAATGTTTCTTATCTCTGAGTTCTCCCTGCCCAGCTGGACTCTGAAATATTCAACAGCAAGTGAATCTTAGGACACCCCCCATTCCCCATGGTACCAGCACTCCCCTGGGCAGAGAGAGGACCTTATATAAATATTATTGACGGATTTACTACTTTGTTAGCTTAATAAATGTACTGACTTGTGGTGTTTTCCTCTATTTATGAAACAATTTGGGAGATGAAGCAACAACATACTCAAGCTATATCTTTCTTATGTTTATTAGACCAAAGAAATTAACTTGAAAACGCTTTTCTAAGCCATGTTAAAAGAAAGCATATCGTCTTTGGTCCTTGTTCAAAAGCAGCTAAAATCTAGCTGGGTAGAATAGAAAGAACAATAAGAGGGAAAGTTTTATGTGTTTTGGTGTTATGTAACAATAGACTAAATTTATGCATTCTGACACTGAAATGACTAGAAAATAAGGCAACATATGATAAGGAGCTAATGATGTTGGACAAACTACAAGAGCAAAATGTTAATAGAAAAGAAGTTAACATTTTAAACATAAAACTGCTTTTAGATATCTTGTGCATTTGAGTGGAGGTTAATTTCCATTTCTCTCAGTAAACTCACAAAACAATGTCTGATGTCATTTGATTACTTGACAATTAGAATAATGCCTTACAATTTAAAGTGTTTGAAGTCTGGGTCTAATCCATTCACAGAGCAAGCAACAGAAAAAGAAAGCTGTTTACTAACCTAAATGTATTATAATATCACACACCTTGTGAAGTCCTTGTGGGAAAGTAGTTCCTCTTCTCTCTGGCTATAGCAGAACTTGTAATCTCAGGACCAAAAGAAATCTCCCAACTGTTACCTCGTAGGGGTGCTCTGCCTGAAGAATTTCAGCTCATGTAGTATAGCTGATGGAGAAGGCAATGGCATCCCACTCCAGTATTCTTGCCTGGAAAATCCCATGGACGGAGGAGCCTGGTAGGCTACAGTCCATGGGGTCGCTAAGAGTGGATATGACTGAGCGACTTCACTTTCACTTTTCCCTTTCATGCACTGGAGAAGGAAATGGCAACCCACTCCAGTATTCTTGCCTGGAGAATCCCAGGGACGGTGGAGCCTGGTGGGCTGCCGTCTATGGGGTCGCACAGAGTCGGACACGACTGAAGCGACTTAGCAGCAGCAGCAGCAGCAGTATAGCTGAAAGCTGTCTGTCCTCTGTTTACACTCATTGGTCCTCGTTCTGTTGGATCACACAAGACCAAATTTAATCCCTCTCCCACATGACAGCTCTTCAAAGAGGTGAAAGCAGTGATCAGCCTCACTGCGTTTTTCCTCTCTTCTTAAGCTGTATGGTTTGTTATCAAGACTCTTTCCCTTCTGATCATGCTCGCCTGCATGTGCCCCTCTTTGCCTATCACCCTGTTGAAGTGTGACGCCCAGAACTGAATAAACTCTCAGGTGGCCACTGGCAGCCACAGCATATTTATAGCAATAAAGCCCCACAAACATCTTTGTCTCTTATCTATCCGGCTCCAGTATGAGCCCAGTTCTTTACTGAAATTATTTTAATAGCCTCCTTACTGAAACACTTACCACTATAATCCTCATGCTTTTCAATGTCCTTCATAATAAAATTGTGATATAGGATAGCAGCACCTCCAGTAAAGATTTCTGAAGGACCTCTGTCTTATGTGTAAGCATTAATAAAATTCCATTACTTAGGAAGACATGCAAGTCACAATAGAATCAATTTGGCATCATTTTTGGCTCATCTTCATCCCCACTTGTTATGGAGTGAACTGTGCTTCCCCAATTCATATGCTGAAGTCCTAACCTCTGAATGTGACCTTATTTGAAAATAAAGTTGTTGCACTTGTAACTAGTTAAGATGAGGTCACTAGAGTGGGCTCAAATCCAATGTGCTTGGTGTTCTTACAAAGAAGAGAAATATAGACACAAAGATGCATACAGGGAGAATGCCGTGTGCAGATGAAGGTAATTACCTAAAAGCCAAAGGAGACACCTGTAACAGATTCCTCCCTCACAGTTCTCAGAAGGAACCAACTCTGACGACACCTTGATTTTGGACATGTAGCCTCAAGATTCGTGAAACAATACATTTCTTTGGTTTAAGCCATCTAGTTTATGTTACTTCATTATGGCAGCTCTGGCAAACTAATGCACCACTTCTTATCCACTCCACAAAAAGTCTCAAGCTCCAATGAATGGAAGACGTGAAGAAACATTCACTTCTTAGCTTTTGATATTTAAGATGCAATCATCCAAGTTAGTTTAAAACAGCACACATTCCTTTAGCTCATGATTCTGTAGATTGGCAAATTGAGCTGGATCCATTTACACATCAAAGGTCAGTTAGTAGTCATCTGGGGCTGGCTGGTCTCTAATGATTTTAGCTGGGACATTTGAAAATGATGGGATGTCTCTCCATATGGTCTCATCCTCCAGCAGGCTGGCCTCAAGAGTTCCAAGAAATAAAAGAGTAGGTCCCAGTATGAGGGAACATCTCAGGACTCTTTCTGCATCCCATTTGCTACCATCCCATTAGTCAAAACAAATCGTGAGACCAAGCCAAATTCACAGGGTGGGGAAATAGACCACCTCTTTATGGGAGGAATGCTAGGCCTCACTGTAAGCCTGTGGATAGAGGGAAGGAAAGAACATGCAACTATTTTTGCAATTACGTCATTCATTCACTCATTACTAGTTCTTATTGTGACCCCCCCATAGTGGGCATGAGGTACCACGAGGATAGTAGTTAAAGCCGCACACACTTTTAAAAAAGAGAAAAAACAAAGCAGACACACTTTTTGTCTTGATAACCCATATTATCTCAGATAATATTTAACATGAGAAATTTGTTAAATATTTAAGGTGAAGGTGTAAATTGAGTGTATCCTATAGCAAGTAAATAGAATCAATATGCAGAAAGTAAAAGGCAGAGCCTAGAGGAGAGTTATATCTTATGGTTGAGTGGTTCTCAAACAGGAGTAATTTTGTCCCTCAAAAGACATTTGGCAACATCTGGAGATATTTGTCACAACCCACTACCAGCAACTAGTAGGTAGAAGTCATGGATACTGCTAAACATCCTATAATGCACAGGACAGCTAAATAGCAAAGAAATTCTCAACTGCCAAATATCAACATTTCTGTGGTTTAAAAATCCTGTTTTAGCCTGAAGATTCCAGCCAATGCCAGCAAGCTGGGAATTGCAGCTTCTCCTCTCATTATTGCCACCCCCTTTCAGCAGTCCCCTTTATTTTAAAGTATTAGAAGAAATAAAATAATTTCTTCAGCCCCTCTGGGCAGGCAGCCCCTCTCTGTCCTGATGTCCCTCTAAGGCACTAGGGACACAAACATAAAAATGACTCTGTGCTGCTTTCCAGGAGCCCAGAACCAGGAGGAACAGGCATCTGAACCTCTGGTTTATATCATGGCTGCTCAGTGATGTGTGTGCCTCTCATTAGGGTACATGCTTCTGCAAGAGAAACATCTTCTTATTCATCTCTGGATCCTCCAGGTCTATAAATATTGTTAAAACATGTGAGGGGCAAGTCATGAGAAGGGCTTCACTGAAGTCACCAGGCCATCAAATCAGTAAGATATGTTTATGTTTGAACCCTCGGGGAAGCACGCAGGAGCACAGAGATGGGTTGCCAGCACCTACACTCATACATCTCTGATCTGGAACCACCATATATTCCTAATAAAAAGGCAAAATTGACATTTTTTCACATAGAATTAAAACTCAAGGGGGTATCTCTATGAATTACCAAATCTGTTTCTCCAGAAAAGCCCGGTCTTTGATGTGACTGCCCAGTGCCATTAAAGGAAATCATTATTTTTAGGTCACTAAATATGTATATCAAATACTAGATTTATGACTTTCATTGTTTGAAGTCTTTTCTCTATTTTTCAATGGTTAATGTGCTGAAATATTTTTTAACTACTTGTTTGAATAAACAATTTTCTAACAACTTACTTCGATATAGTTTAATAGTCATCAAAAAGCTGTCATTTAAAAATATTTCCTCTCGTGTACAGATATCTGGCCTACCCACTTAGCATCTGAAATAAGTAGTAATTATCTAGGCTGTTTTGGTATAACATTGGGTGACAACTTAAAACCTCAGACTCTATTCCCAAACCTGGTTACTGAGCAGAATTTACTCTCTGGGAACGCAGGAGTTTAATTTAGTCCAGGATCCTCTCACCTCCCAAAATTCATAATTAAATGCTTGGCACGGCTTAGCCACATATTAAGTCAAATTAGAAAAACCAAAAATGGTTCTGGGTATTGGATATGGGAAAAGCAAGAAAATGTTGTGATTTAGATTCTGAGACTGTGACATCCTAAAATTAAAAACTGTTTTAAAATGTGTCCATGAGGTGAGGAGAACACCAAAGCTTTACTGAAGAGACTTTCGTGAAGAATTTGTGTAGGTTCCCCAATGAGGCCATGTTTGGCATCACCTCCATTATCTCTTTGGGATGGAATCACATTGGAATAACACTGAGACACCACAGGCAAGCATTAATCTACTAAGTTCCATAAATGAGATGTGCCCGTTTATGCCAAAGACTGGCTGTTTACCAAACCTTTTTCCTCTTCCTCTGGGACCCACAGAATATCTGCGTTTCTCAGCCTCCCGGTTGGGGAAAGATAAACCATGTCCCAGCCAAAAACATATTGCCTATGATGAAACAGCCCGTGTGCCATGATTCATGGTCTTTCCCTTCTGCTGTTTTGATGCAGGTATGCAGTCACCTCAGAAGCCCATGGTAAAGAAAGTGAAAGTGAAAATCACTTAGTTCTGTCAGACTCTTTGTGATCCCATGGACTGTAGCCCACCAGGCTCCCTCTGTCCATGGAATTCTCCAGGCAAGAATACTGGAGTGGGTTGCCATTTCCTTCTCCAGGAGATCTCAACCCAGGGATCGAACCCAGGTCTCCCGCATTGCAGGCGGACCCTTTACTGACTGAGCCACCAGGGAAGCCACTGGTCAGGAGGGCAGAGCCAAATGACACAGACACAGCCTGGATTTCCAAATTACTGCTTGGAGCAGAGCTTCCAGATGACATCAACACTCATTTTAGACGTCTTATGGAAGTTTTACAGGAATAAATTACTGTCCCAACTTACTGAGATTAAGAGGTTTACCTGATGTAGCAGCTACGACTATCTTCACTAATACATCATCTCTCACGTAATCTCTTACGAAAGAACCTAAGAGAAAAGGGCAATTTACAAAGGGGAGCAAAACACAGCAGGGAATTTATGTATTCCTTTTTTTCAACAAACACAAAGTTGTCTGTGTATTATTATTTTAGGAACTAGAGATGAAGTAATGAACAAAATAGACAACATACACATCTACACAGAGCTTCCCTTCTAATGGAGGGAGACAGTGAGATACAGAAGTAAAATATCTACTATCTCAGAGTATGTGTGCAATGAAAAATATCAGAAAAGAGACAGAATAAGCCTGATGGGATAGAGCAGTGGATAGGAATGTGACTAACTCTGATGAAGCCACGCCTAGTCTAGAGTCCACGTGACATGTAGGGCACTGCCTTACACATGGGAAAAAGCATAGTGAAGATGACCTTCATGGTGGAGGGCAGGCAGGGGTGGTTGTGAGACCAGGCATGCCACGGGTGGACGGCAAGGTTAGCAATGTGGCCAGACCAACTGGAGCTTCCGGGATCTATCTTTCCATTGGTCTCCCCTGAGAATACAGTACTCTACAAGGATGTTTATATCTTTAATAACAAGTGATGGGGGGGGGGGGAATACATGCTTATACGGAGCACATATTTGCAAGCAGGAGAAGTGAAAAGAAACTGAGAGAATTAAGTCTCCCTGAAATGTTTACCCACTACTTTTGCCCATCCACGTGAAAGAGAGCTAAAAACTATATAGAACAACTGGAGGGTAAAATTTTTCAAAGGAAAATATAATTAGAATTCAGAACTACATTAAAAATAATAATACAGTTACAGTGACACATTTGTCACAGTTTCTACTGATTATATGAGAAGAATTAAAGTCAGAAGCAAAAGGAGGAAATGATATTTAATATTTGTGTACACCTTGCTTTAGGAAAACCAGATACATAAAAACCCAATCCAACAGATAACTTAGGGATTGATTTTAATGTCAAAACTAAAAGGACTTATTGCTCTAGAAGAGTTACTTTATGATTGCTTTAAATACAGAATTAATTTTCAGTGGGTATCTATCCCAAATATATCAAAACTTCCCAAGTCAAGAACCTTTCTTAAAAAAATGGAATCCTTCTTAGTAAGAGATATTTAACATGTTCCAGAACCATCCACATACATTTGTCTCACATAAGGACATTATACATAGAAATATATTTTCTCAATTTTGCAGGTCGTGGATACTGTAAATATTCACAGAATATGGTGAGGGCTTTCCAGGTGGCACAGTGGTAAAGAATCCACTTGTCAATTCAGAAGATGCAGAAGTGGGTCAGTCCCTGGGTTGGGAAGATTTCCTGGAGGAAGAAATGGCAACCCACTCCAGCACTCTTGCCTGGAGAGTCCCATGGACAGAGGAGCCTGGCCGGCTAGGGTCTCAAAGAGTCAGACACAACTGAGCCGCAGAGCATGCACGCACACAAGCATGTGGTGAAGTGAATCTACACAAAACATTTTCATAAATATGTACGACTTAAATTATGCATAACATTTCTCAACCATAAGAACAGTTACTGGAAACTACACTCTTGAGAATAGCTATTATCATCCAATGTTCCAACCAATAGGAACAAAGTCAAGTTAACTGAAGAATTGAGTGATGCCATGATTATAAATCAACGTGACACATTACAGAATAGAAATTTGTACCAGCTGTGAAGCCTACAGCTATGAATTGTAGTCAAAGATGAGGTAGGTATAGAAATAAACTAAAAATTAAACTGTCTGTAGTTAATGATTAAAATAAAAAACTAAAGCAATATCCATTGAAAATTACACAAAGAGAAACACACAACTTCTGGAGTTTTGCTTGGGGTCTGCCATAATGCAAAAAGGACGGAGGGGAGAGGAGAGACCAGGAAGACCCTGGCTCATGGCTGAACCCTTACAACTAGAGAATCTATATTAAGCCTATCATTGAAATTAGAACTCTGAATAAGCTTGAAAAATGGGTTTTTTGCTAAATTTGTTTTATGAATGCTTTTTAAAATTGTATAAAATAGTTATAATTTTATAATAAGTATGATTTGACTTTATTCATGTTCAGTTCAGTTCAGTCACTCAGTCATGTCCGACTCTTTGCGACCCCATGAACTGCAGCACACCAGGCCTCCCGGTCTATCTCCAACTCCCAGAGTTTACTCAAACTCATGCCATTGATTCAGTGATACCATCAAACCATCTCATCCTCTGTCAGCCCCTTCTCCTGCTGCCGTCAATCTTTCCCAACATCAGGGTCTTTTCAAATGAGTCAGCTTTTCTCATCAGGTGGCCAAAATATTGGAGTTTCATCATCAACATCAGTCTTTCCAATAAACACCCAGGACTGATCTCCTTTAGGATGGACTGGTTGGATCTCCTTGCAGTCCAAGGGATTCTCAAAAGTCTTCTCCAACACCACAGTTCAAAAGCATCAATTCTTCAGTGCTCAGCTTTCCTTACAGTCCAACTCTCACATCCATACATGACTACTGGAAAAACCATAGACTTGACTAGATGGACTTTTGTTGACAAAGTAATGTCTCTGCTTTCTAATATGCTGTCTAGGTTGGTCATAAGTTTCCTTTCAAGGAGTAAGCATCTTTTAATTTCATGGCTGCAATCACCATCTGCAGTGATTTTAGAGCCCCAAAAAATAAAGTCTCTCACTGTTTCCACTGTTTCCCCATCTATTTGCCATGAAGTGATGGGAGGGACCAGATGCCATGATCTTAGTTTTCTGAATGTTGAGCTTTAAGCCAACTTTTTCACTCTCCTCTTGCACTTTCATCTAGAGGCTCTTTAGTTCTTCTTCACTTTCTGCCATAAGGGTGGTGTCATCTGCATATCTGAGGTTATTGCTATTTCTCCCGGCAATCTTGATTCCAGCTTGTGCTTCATCCAGCTTGGCATTTCGCATGATGTACTCTGCATATAAGTTAAATAAGCAGGGTGACAATATACAGCCTTGACGTACTCCTTTACAGGATGGAAAAATAATCCCAGAAAAATAAAATGATTGTCCCAGGATTTCCCAGCTAATTAATGCTAACCCAAGTCTCCAGATTGCTAAATCTGCTCCACTTGCAATTGATGGTGGTGCTCTCAGTAATAAATATTTTAGAATCCATAGCATATATTATGAAAAGATTACAAAGAATTACTATCACAGGAAAAAAATGAAAAATCATAGGATACTTCTTGGCATTTACAAAAAGAAATGAAAACTTATGTCCACATATAAACTTGTGCACAGAGGTTAATGGCAACTTTATTCGCAGTTTTCAAAATGTGGAAGTAACCCAAAATATCCTTCAGTAGGTGAATGAATAAATAAACTATGGTACATCTATACAATGAAATATTACTCAGCATTTAAAAAATGAGCTATTAAATATGAAGGAAACTTAAATGCATATTACTCAGTGAAATAAACCAATCTGATAACACCAGATACTGAATGATTCTAACTAAGTGATCTGTAAAAGGCAAAATATGGAAACAGTAAAAAAATTCAGTGGTTGCCAGAGTTGTTGGAGTGTATGAGGGAGAAATGGACAGGGAGAGCAGAGAGGATTTACAGGACAGTGAAACTACTCTGCATGATACATTAATGATGCATATATGACATTATACATTTGTCCAAACCCACAGAATGTGCAAAACCAAGAGTGAATCATAATGTAAGCTAAGGATTTTAGTGATTATGATGTGTAAATACAGATTCATCAGTTGCAACAGATGTTTTACTCTGGTGGAAGATATTGATAGTGGAGAAGGCTACAAATTTGTGGAGGCAGGGAATATGTGGAAATCTCTATGCCTTTCCCCTTGATTTTTCTGTGAACTTAAAACTGCTCTAAAAAATAAAATCTTGGTTTAAAGATTTCTCTCTCTAGATAACTGCATATATATATACATATATATGCATGTGTGTGTGTGTGTGTGTATAAACACATATACATATCTATAGAGAGAGCTACATGTATAATTGTATTGTCTTTTTACTATATTCCAGACACAATTCCAAACATTGTACAATTATTATCTCATTTAACATTGGAAATAGGCACTATTAGTAGCCTGTTTCTATATATTGGAAAATAAAACTCAGAAATATTAACGTGCTTTCCCAAGGTCACACAGAGGAGCTGACATATCTTAAATATAATGATTAACACCCCAGGCTCATAACCATCCCAAAATGATACATCATGTAAAGATAACAACAGGGGCAAACAAAATTGAAGTTTAGAAAGAACACCAATACAACTGTAATAAGACTGAAGCAAAAGTTCAGAAAGATCAAATACTGAAAATATCAAGGTTTTCAAGGACAGGTTTGTGTTTGATATTTGTTCATTTATTTCACAAATATTTATTCAATATTTACCATATGTCAGTACCATTCTAGTCAATGAGGAGTCAGAGGTAAGGGTCATATCTCTGCTTCCCATAGAGCTTATATTTTAATGAGAAGAGATGTGCAATAGACAAAAAATGTATACATGCAAAAGAAAAACATCTGAGTTAGTAATTTAGATAATTCAATTCTGGTGATATGACAGTGAGTGACTAAGTAGCCAACTTAAACAGGAGATACAGATTAATGAGAACCTGGAGGGAGCTCTCTGAACTGATGACATTTGATCTGGTATCTGAAGGACAAGAAGTATTAGCTACAAGAAGATCAGTGGGAAATGTATCCCAGTCAGAGCAAACCAGTCAGTCCAGAGCCAGGAGAAGACTGCAGCTGCAGTCATCATGATCAACTCCAGAGAATGGCTTGAGATGATGCTAAACAGAGGAGAGCGAAATCCTGAGCTGGAAATTCCCAAGTGCAGTGAGAAGACACTGGTTTTACACAGGAGAAGAACATGACCTAGCCTAAACGTGAAAAGCATCACACAGCAGGGCGCTTATGTGCAGAAGTGTTTCTAGGTGGTAGGATGGACGCAGGAAGAACAAACAGGAAGTGATTATAGCATGAAGGCCAGTTCAAGGATGACAGTGGTTTCCACAAAAGTGTTGGAGATGGAGGCAGAGAAGAGCAAATCTGGGAGAGATGTTTGAGAGGTAGACACAGCTGAGTTTGCTGACGTGGGGAGTGATGAAGAATTTCAGGTAAGCCCTTGACATTGCACAGAGTTCAGATAGAATGAGAGATGAGAAAACATTCTTGGGGGAAGAAATTCATATCTGAAGCATTCCCAAATTATACAGAAAAAGAAATAATCACGGGAAAGACATATGTGGCTGTATTTCAAAGACAACATAATAACAGTCTTTAAAAAGCCATTATATGACTGCCATATTTGTTGTTCAAATGGCGTCTGGAGCCTGATCAGGGAATTCAGATGAAAATGTTACAGGCAACATGAGAGATTCTTGATAAAAGTTAGAGATGCAGAAGTTAGATAAAGGCAGATTCACCTCAGTCAGACCATATTTAAGCCTGGTACACTCATTTTTATGAGGGTCTTTGAGTAAGACCTGAGAGTTTTCTTTCAGGAAATCCATCAGACACTATCCCCTTAAATGAGTATTGGCCCTTTCAAAATAACCTCTCTGGAAGAGCATGAACTTATTCTGCTACTGCTAAGTCACCTCAGTCGTGTCCAACTCTGTGAGACCCCATAGACGGCAGCCCAGCAGGCTCCGCCGTCCCTGGGATTCTCCAGGCAAGAACACTGGAGTGGGTTGCCTTTTCCTTCTCCAATGCATGAAAGTGAAAAGTGAAAGTGAAGTCGCTCAGTCATGTCCAACTCTTAGCGACCCCGTGGACTGCAGCCTACCAGCCTCCTCTGTCCACGGGATTTTCCAGGCAAGAGTACTGGCGTGGGGTGCCATAATACTTAAATTACTCAATAAATTTTTAGAACCCCATGATGAGGTTTACTTTCAGGGCCAGCCATTCATTCTCAGCTACAAGTCTATGCCCTTTGAGGGTGGGCTTATTCAGAGAGCAGAGCAGCTGATGGAGTTGAGCTCTGTCATTGTTGTTCTACGGTGTCTTCAGAAAAGACACAGCAGTGAGCCTAAGCTCCATGTATGTACGGTCGTCACATGCACAGAAGCACTTAGACACAACAGAATTTCTGTGTGATGTCTGAGGAACAGTTTAACCTTGTGAGTTGAATTTTTCATGAGCAAAGCCATGGATTGTCAAAGAAACAAACCCACCTTGTGTCCACAGGCAATATTTTGGTGTAGCCTTTTTTCACAGGTTGGGGCTGGTGGTGTGTTCTGCACCAATTTTGACACCAATTTTGAGCTTCTTTTACATGAAACTAGATATGACACATTTTAGCACTGACTTCTAGGTTTTAATACATTATGTTCCCACCTCTTGGCTGAGGGCAGGGGAATACAGGAGGGTCAAGCCTACTGCCTAATGTGTGGGCTGCTTTGTGCAAGTATATGAACTTTTCTGAACATGCCTCATTTCTGAGTGTTTTTTTAAGAATACTTACTTATCTTTTTCTAAAATATGTTCTTTAGCTACCCTTCTAACAGTAAGTTGTTTATTTGAATGCACCAAACATCTGACCTTTTCAGAGTCTGTGGATTGCAACATAAATGGATGAGTGATCCCAATATTTTCAGGCACCTTTTTCCCCTCTCAGAATGGAAAAACCGATTGACATTTTTGTTGTTTATAAACTCTTTTTGACATGTCTAATATCTCACTTGCATATTTGCTAAACCACACGTGGAAAAGAAGAATATCTGAATCATTTGCTCTCAAAAATTGCCACTAGTTTATATGTTGTCACAAAGCAACATGTAATTTTGTGCACTGCCTTTGCTGACACAAGAATGACTGGTCAGATGTGAAAGTATTGCTACTGTAGGTAGGATAGGAATTTTTATTACTGTTCCAACAGGACTGTCTCTGTATGGGTCTATTACCACAGTGACTCAAATTCTAGGGATAAGTAAACTTAGAGATACAAACAATGCACACTTGCTATAGATGCATGCAGGTTTTCACTACTGTGAAGAAAAATTTCCAAAAAATAAAATAGCTTGATATTTCAGATTACGTCATAGCAAAACAGTTATCCATGTGGATGATACAAATAATAATATTGATTTCAGCTCAGATCTATATCCTTCTAGGTTGGAAGTCAACCAATACAGCTTTAGCAAATCACATAAAGACTAAACTTTGCAGGGTTGTAAGTCTATTCCTAGAGAATAATAATCACTTACTCAGATCCATGCCCCTCCTCCTGAATCACTAATTCCCTACCCTACATAACAGAACTTTTTAAAGAGAAGTGACCATTTGCAGATTTTTTCTTTGTGGTGTGTTTTGTTCTACTGTTCCTTTCCATTACATCCCTATTGTTTAACATCTTTCTAAATCTCTGATTCTAGTTCACAATAATTTTATCATTCCTTTGTGCTGTTTTTTGATTACTATCTTTCAGCTATTCCTAACTTTCTTTTTCTATTGACTACCAGAAGATGCTGAGTAAAATGATTTAGTCCAGTTTACCTAGTTTTTTAAATGAGATTTTGTTCTTTCTCAATTGTCTCTCTTTTCTTCCACTCCTATTTCCTGGAGATACTCCTCTCAAAGTAGCTACCTGTGCACAAGATCTTATTTCAGCCTCTACTTTCAAAAGAACTCAAATTAAGGCAGTTGGTCCCTGGAATGTCCTGGGAGAACAGGCCGACAGGATGGAATTCTAGATCTAAATCATCCCGCAGACAAATAAGAAAATATACTAATTACTAGTGGTAATAACCAAGTGTGGGCTGTAGCATCTCAGTAATTAAGACTGATCACAGTGGAGGAAGAATCATTTGGTAGGACAGTGGTGCTATAACTGAATGGTATGGGGCAACTGTATATTCTTAAGGATTGTAGAGTAGGCTGGCTTTTATTTCCTTGGAAGTCTTAAAGAAAGCGACCTATAAGAATGCAAAGACTTAAAATACCCATTCTCTCTTTCTTCTATTCACATGAATGATACAGAAAAGTAAAAACAGATTAGAGTGAATGCAAAAACTAGGAGCTGATTTCAGACTTTTTGGCACTTACAATATGGCCATTTATCTACTGCATGGACTTCCTTGTGACTCATTGTGACTCACTGTGAGGCTGGAGAGGATGCACCAACCAAAGTAAAGGACAGAAAACAACCATTCCAAAGTGATCAAGGACCGTCTGGAAATGCAAGGAAGACTGTGTAGGAAGTGAGAGTATCTCAACAAATGGATGTGGAAATCCCCAGACTCCCATTTTTTCACATAAACATCTTTTGCAGGTGTTCGCTGCTTCACCAAGGTTCTGGTGAAATAGAAGTCAACCTTGCCTAAAACAGTGATATCCAGTTCTAGTTCAATCAGTCATGTCCAACTCTTTGCGACCCATGGACTGCAGCACATCAGGCTTCCCTGTCTATCACCAACTCCCAGAGCTTGCTCAAACTCATATACATTGAGTCAGTGATGCCATCCAACTATCTCTTCCTCTGTCTTCACCTTCTCCTTCTGTCTTCACTCTTTCAATGCACCAATTTTTCTTGTCATGCTCTACCCACTCTCTCCTTGCTACTTGTTGTCATCTCCCCCAAAAAAGTCCATGTAACCAAGTCCTGGTTTCAGGCTTTGATTTCAAAGAAAACAAAACCAAAATAGAGTGGACCAGTGCCAGGTTCTGGTATTGTGAAAGCCTAATTGATCAGACAACCCTGGGGATACCCAAGCCTAAGAAACTCTGCCCAGAGAACATCAGAGAAGGTCAGAGTTCTCTGCCAATACCTGATTTACTACATATGATGTTGACAGATAATGCCCAGCACAGAAAATGCTTTTGGATTTGTGTTGTATGTCTGCCATCCTTCCTCAGCTCTAATGCTTTCACATGATTCTAGGTTTCTGAATCTCAAGTTTAGCTACATAACCTAATTAGTGGTTGATAAACTACTGTGAGCGCAAAGTAAAAACAGTGCTCAATTGCTGAAAAGAAAAAAACAAAAAGATAGGGCTGATTGACTTAGAGATCTAAGCAAAGGGAACCACTATAGGGCTCCAAGTATTAGAACAGATACTAGACACAAATGTGGACAAGGGAGCAGTCTGGAAATTTTATTATTAGAATTAGACCTCAACTTAAGAAGCACGTTTACAGTAGTGTCATTTTGAGGCCTCATCCATGACAGTATCCATTCCAAATCCTGAAATGTGGTTGAACCCAGCCAAAAAATCACTGGGGAGGGGGTACAGAATCGATACGGTCCTGTCAGCACCTGAGCTAACTTCACAACTTCAAAGCTGTTGTGACATTCCTTAGAAGATTCTGCTCTCGGCTCTCGAAGTGAGAATGAACCAGAGTATAACAACCCCTCACTGTTTATAGAGAGGTTAAAAATTGTTCTATGAATTGTTTCAGAAATGTCTCCTTCTCTTCTCTCATTTGTAGGTTAGTGAATCACTCATTATCTAGAACTGAGTTCTCTTTATATGCTATCAAAAGATTTTTAAGACTAGAATTAATATCTATTTTATAGATATTTATGACAATATTTATACCCATTGTTTTATCAATGTACTCTTCCATGTCTTGATCCAAGTATTAGCCTAATTTTTTAAATGAGAAAAACTGTCTACTAAATCAAAATATCTACAAGCAATAAATGCTGGAAAGGGTGTGGAGGAAAGGGAACCCTCCTACATTATTGTTGGGAATGTAACTTGGTACAACAACTATGGAGAATATTATGGAGTTTCCTTAAAAAATTCAAAAAGAGCTACCATATGATGTTAGAATCCCACTCCTGAGCATATGTCCTGAGAGAACCATAATTTGAAAGGGAAAGTCATCACTTCTGACCTTCTACTTTCTCTTTAGCATACCCAAAGTTTCGTTCATAAACTTCATCTGAACATCAGTATGCTAAATATTATTTCTGCTTTTATAATTTTAATTACACCATGTTGAAACCTGGTTTTAAACACCTTTTCATATGCATTGATTTTTCATTTATATTCTTAAAAAAACTTACTAGTACTGCCTCACCCACATCTGGTTTCATTGCTCAGATTATAGCCCTACTACCCTTGTTCATTTAGTCACAGCTTAATATCCTATGTCATACTCTCACTCACATTCTAATCATATCTCAAAACAATGGCATCAATGCTATGAGCCCTTTCCTGGCAGATAAATTTGTGGGTTCAATCACCTTTGAAATGTGCCCATAAAAATAACTTCAAATATTAAAAAATGTATATTCACAAATGCACATAAATTATCCTTTGGTGATCCTGACACCTGTATACAATGATTTAATGTTACATCTATGGGAAACTCTTGCCTGGAAAATCCCATGGATGGAGGAGCCTGGTAGGCCACAGTCCATGGGGTCGCTAAGAGTCGGACACGACTGAATGACTTCGCTTTCAATTTTCCCTTTCATGCGCTGGAGAAGGAAATGGCAACCCACTCCAGTATTCTTGCCTGGAGAATCCCAGGGATGGCGGAGCCCGGTGGGCTGCCGTCTATGGGGTCACACAGAGTCGGACATGACTGAAGTGACTTAGCAGCAGCAGCAGCAGCACCTATGGGAAACTGTCTCAATTATTCAGACACTGACCTGGCTATAATAATGCTAATGTTAATGCTGTCCTTGTAAACAATTCCAATATAGACAAGTCACTTACAGAGATGGAGATATAGCTTCACAGTAGCCATGATCATCTTCAAACACATTTATAATGCTACTCTCTAATACTGTGTTGGAAACCAGATGAAGCAAGTTTTAGACTTGCTAATACACCTGGAACAGGCTATATTAGGAAATAATCATCTTTTGGAGCCAGGGAATAATAGATGAAGTTGAGAAAAAGATAGAAGCAAGGCTAAAGGAGGCTTATTCTAGAAAATGACAGATAAAGTCTAAAGTTAGGTATTAAAGCCAAATGTGAGTTAATAAGTGTCAAGAGTCATGGAAACAATCATTATTATAGGGCCCTACAGAGGAGCCCATGTCATTAATAAAATGCAAGATGCACAAACTCAGAAAGCTGGCAAATTGGTTTTTAAGAGGATGGCAAACATATTTGAAAATAAGACAATTCAGGGACTGGAAGTAGAGTTAATAGAGGAACTAGCAGAATAGCCATGTAAGAGAAAAACACAGATCCCCAGCCACTGAGGGTGACTGAAGCAGCTGAAAGAAAACACGTTCATACACAGTTAACTGGATTTTAAAACTAGGAGTAATATTCTCCAACTTTTTTATTTTAAAATCTTGCTGATTATACTTTAACTACCATTTGGCTTCTTAAAATTCCTGGGGCACACATTCCCTCTCCCCCAACATTCTGCAGACAATTTATCTTCAATGTTCAGTTTTTCAGCAGGAAGTCTGAGGCCAGATGGATATATTTCCCTTATTAGGCAACTTGCTCTTTTGACCACATATGACTATGGCTACTGTATTGGTCAGTACAAGTCTTCATAATCATCAGCTACTATCCTTCTTTATCACTTTCGGTTGATTTTTATTGCTATGCCATATTATAGTTTAGTTCATATGCATCTTTCCTTCATTCAACTAGTATCACTTTTTAAAAACAAATTTCTCACTTATATTTGTAACTTTAGAATAACTAACCAGTTCTGCATGTTTAATTTTAATCTCTTAAAGATGTTCTACAATTATGTTTGAACAGGAGTTTGTTACATTATCTTAGTTCTCTTGTTAGAGTCATCATTGTGGATTATATTCACTCCTTTGGCCTAAAATCCACATCCAAAATTCTCTCTAGCACTTGCTCTTCTTAATAGTATCCTCCACGAAAATCAATATGTTTTTAGCAGTGACTTTTCTTCATTGTTATAATTTTAATTTCTGTAATTTATTTTTCTTTTGTTTCCTAAAAGCTCCATATTCCATCTTCGTTTGTTCACCATGTCTTCCCTGAGCTCTTATTTCTTCATATTTTACATTGAAAACTGTTTCAAAATTATTCCTTAAAATTCATCACAATATGTTTGTTCAGAATTATCAACAATCATCATTTATAAATAGATAAATAAGTCACTCAATCATGTCCAGCTGTTTGTGACCTCATGGACTGTAGCCCTCCAGGCTCCTCTTGTCCATGGAATTCTTCAGGCAAGAATACTTGAGTGGGTAGCCATTCCCTCCTCTAGGGGATCTTCTCAACCCAGGAATCAAACTCGGGTGTCCTTACATTGCAGGCAGATTCTTTACCATCTGAGCCACCAGGGATGCTTGTCATCATTTAGTTTATAGCAACAATATTATTATGATGTTTTGCTATTTGTGTTTTCCCATTACTTTGCTCCTTTGTTTTATGGTGTCATTATTTGGACATAGTATCAATTTCCCTTGCTCTTTGGGTATTATTCATATTTTAAAGCAATTTTTTTCTGGACTGGATTGTTTCAGGTTTATTTACTTAGGAAGGAGCTTCTGGTGTCTCGAGACTCTTGCTGTAAAGAGATGATGGTTTTGTACCTGAGGCAGACCCCTTAGGACTCTGAGCTCTTCAGTGCAGGCCTCCTCTCTCTGGGTCTTCCCTCTAACTCATTTATACCCCAACTTTAAGCCACTCTTCTTCCAAGTTTAGGTCTAAGTCCCATCTATTTCTTGTTCTCAGGAGAAGGAGATTACATGGTCATTTCTGGTTTTCCTATACTACCTTTGGGTGATTCCCAAAATGAACAGAAACACTGTCCTCATACTCCTAATTTCAATCAGAAATGTCCTTTTTGCCTACTTTTGTTGGGAAAGTTAAAGGACCTTTCTCTACCAGTATCACAATTGTCTCTCACTTTAGTCTTGCTCCATTAACTATTTTCATGGCCTCTTGTGTTCTATTTTGTATCATCTTCATTCTCAAGAAACTTGAGATGTTCACTTTGCTTTGAATCAAAGCAAAATCTAAGTGTTACTGTGACTTCTGGAAAGAATTTTTCATCAAACAGGATTTTCCTACACCTGAGTTGAAAGACACTCTCATTTCTCTGAAATGTCAACCTTAGCAGGTTCTCTAAGAGGTTGGGAACAGCCTTCAGCTCCTTCTAAGGAGGAATTCATTTGCTGTTGCTCGGATACCCAAATGATTGTTCCCTTTTCCCTGTATTCTCTTAAACTGCACTTTGAGGAAACTTTTTTCCTATGTTCCATTTAATTTATATAAAGTGATATTCCAGCAGAAAGTGACAAGTATATCCTTCCAAGAAGAAATACGCTATTTGAAGTTTCCTGGCAATAACATCTTACAGGGACCCTCCATCTGGTGTCAATGGTTACTGTTGATCAATAATATGTGTTGTGTCTGTCGAGAGCAGCTGACATTTATTGTCTTCTATCCTTGTTTACTATATTAGCAGACAGCTGGGCTAAAAAATAAGTTCAACAAGAGGAGATTCTCTCTGACATACCTGCAACTCCTCCCTCCAGGAGATGTCATCTTTTCACCATTTTCAGGTCAAAATAAAGGCAAGCAGACACAAATAAAAGTATTTGGATTTCAAAACCTGCTATGCAAGGTTTTGAACAAGCTAATTAACAAACTTTGTGCCAATATCTTTTCCCGATATATTCTTATATGTCCAATGATCTAGTCAATCTGTATCATTTACTGAATTCCCATATTCAACAGCTTTTCTTTTCCACATAGTTTTTCATGCAGTTCCTTCTATCTAGCCTTCTATCTAGAATGTTTACTATCTTTCAATTCTTGCTTTCATTTTTTTGTTAATTTTCATCTAAACCATCTTTCATGGTTCCATTCAAATGACACAACATCCATGAAGCCTTCTGATTGATATAAAATAGGTATGACTCTTTTTCCTCTACTAAACTACAGTAACATATTTCTCCCTATAGTTCTTGCCATTGCATCTATTTATTTAGTTATCCACGAGCTTGTTTCAAACCAGTCCTTGATGGAAACATTCACAGCTTCCTATTTTTTAGACCCAGAGATCCTTGAAGATTACAAGTATACTACATGCTTAATAGGTTAAATTAAAAGCTACAAGAAGAATGTTATAATGACTATTAGTTTCATTCTTGTCTCTTAAGTAACATGCATTTCCAAGATGAAGGAAATTATTGGAAAGAAAAGGCTTATTATTTCTATGTGCTAGTCACTATTCTAAGTGTAGAATTGGGGCAGAAATATCTCCAGGTATATAGTCACATCAAATCACAAAGGGTCAGTGACAATCTTTTTAATTTTATTTTACCCTGTATCTTAGCCATAGCTGACTGGCCAGAGGTAACACAGAGCTAAGTTGGACTAATTGTACCATGTTATGGGAACAAGAGCTGGGACACAGATGTTCCCTGATTCTGAACACAAAGAATCAGAAAAGACCTGTCTGTAATGAAGAAACATATACTTAAACCTCACTGGGCATCCCACCATCCACCTGTCCCTGCTCATTTACGGTTCTGCCATTTTTTTCAGTGCTCCCTGCCCCTACTTTCTTCCCTTTAATTCTTCTCACCAGTGACCGGAGGATTATTGACTTATTATGCTCAACAGTTTATCATCTCTTATTTCCCTGACTCCTTCCAAATTTGCCCTTGATTTTTTCTGTTAGGCAGAAATATAAGTGTATAACATACCTTCTTTGGTTTGTCTGAACAACCAAAACGTTATTTTAAATAGATTTTTCTCACCTTTGAATAAAGTCCAGCCAGTAAAACGATACAGACTCATGACATTCAGCTAAAAGATTAATAGAATCACAGCTTCCCTGGTATTATCTGTGTACTTATTAGCTTCAGAGGGATGGCAGTGGATCTTAAAGACATTTCCAAAACCTTGAGAGTCAAAGCAATGTGCTTCCTTTGACCAAAGCTACCAGGGTCTTCCAGGAATGAAGGTGCACAGACTAAGGCCTTGGATCTTAAAACACTAAAGTAAACTTAGTTTTACGACAGCAGGTGAATTGATCAGAACTAATGTAGAAATAGGAAGAACTGTTTTCTTGTTTTATTATAGGCACTGTGCATGTGTGCGTGCTAAGTCTCTTCAGCAGGCTTAGCACACATGCAGGAGGGTTTTCTACCACTAGCACCACCTGGGAAGCCCATGGCTACTGTATGTTGTGGAAATATTTCTAGGTGTATTATCTTGAGTATATCCTCGATGGTATTTATATGTTATTCCAAACCCTGTACATAAATTCTCACTCACTTAAAATGACTGTTAATTAGATATTATTCTTCCCAGAAACATCTGAAAGAAGGAAACAAATATAATATGGGTACTGCTTTCTTCTAGCTGTGCTGTGGACTACATGTTTCAGGGCAGAGAAATGTCCCACAAAGAAACATTTCTAGCATAAAGATTTCAGTAGCAATTCTTAGTGAGTGATTACATGGATTGAAAACAAAATTAAAATTAGGTTAGCCAAGTAAGAAGGGATGTGTTATAAAGGACGTTCCAATTCAATGCTAACATTTTGCTATTTGGGAATTACTTTGTATGTTTAAGCAATTTAGGGTGGGGAGAGAAAATAGATTTCATCATTAACCCAGATTTATTTTGCAGAAGAAGTGTTATTTGATTGCAGGCCTCTGTGTTCCTGGCTTTTTGTGTTACTGATCTTCAATATAGCTAAATCTACATGTTATTATTGTTACTATTATTTAAACTGCAAACAGCAGTAATATTAAATCATTCCAATCTGAACAACTTAAGAGACTTAATAGTCCTCACAAGGGGGTGGTTTCATGCTGGGACAGTGTTAACAGATAAAAACTGTGCAATTTGCAGAAATTGGTATGATATCTTTATTATACCTTCTGAGCTCATTGGGCCAAATTTGACACTCTAAATTGCTATAATTTGGAGCTCTCTGGTTTTATTATTAAACAGAAGCCTAAATTTTTATATATTTGCAAAGATAAGTTTCCTAGTATTTTTAGTAATTAGTCATACTTACATATGGCACTGTAGTATTATTACATTCTTTGGAGACTAAGATACAGGTCGAATTTTCAGAACTAGACCAAGCAGAAGGCACAGACAGATAGGGTGATAATAGCTGAGAAATGGAGAGGTCAGAGTGTGCTCAGAGGAGTGGCAAAAATCACTTTACAGTAAGAACTTAAGACATGGGAGAAGCCAGACATAAAACTGGAAAGACACGTTGGGTTCAAGTTGTGGACTTGGATGACAGGCTAAAGAAATAATATTTTATTCTGTAATTGATGAAGAGATATTAAAAAGATTAAACCAGATAGTTATCAAACTCTGGAGATAATTTGAGAAATCAGGAAGATAGAGGGACTAAAGGTTGGAAAATCATTTAGGAAGTAATTACATACCAATAAATGTTACATAAATAGGATGCTCTACAAATAAAGACCTACAACCTTCATAGTGTTCTGAGGACCCTGGTCACCCATGATTTAGGACATGGCACAATGCTGCTAAAGCTCCACTCAAAATACTCACGGGAACTAAAATATGTTTATCAGGCAGCACTCTCTCCACTCGCATCTCCTTACAGATGGAATCTAAGTGTATGGAATTATTTAACAAAAACATAAACTTGAAGTCAGCTACTTGACAAAGATAGGTTCATTTTATTTATGTACTTTTTACAGCTGTCTTTACACACAAAAAATGATAAAGCAGAATAGTTATAATAGAGGCTATAAGGCTAAAAAGCCTAACATTTTCACAATATGGCCCTTTACAGAAATGGCCTGCTAACCCTGTGCTAGATTACTATCTGCTCCTGGTCAATGCCTTCTTTGTTAACTTCTGAACAATCACTCCAGAAATGCCTCACAGTTTCTTCTGCTTCTGTCCTGACCCTTTATGTTGTTGCTGCCTTTTTTCATTTCTCTATTTTCAGGGCAGTAGCTGAAAATAGACTGTTCCAGAGAAGATCTGCCATCGTGTCAGCCAGGATTGGCCAATAGATACTACATCTTCCATGATTACTTTGGTCACCTGGGAACATAAATCAAAATGTACAGATATGTCCGTCTAAGTGGAACAATGGCACATGCAGGACAATGTGAAGGAATTAGAAATTAGATTGTCTCTGCCCTATTTCCACACAGCTCTCTTCCACTGCCCACTTCACACTGCTCCATAAGAACCTTACTGCATAAAAAAATACAATGGTATAAAGTCTTTGATGAAATTCCTAGAGGTGAATAGCACTGGAAAATCATAATAATTAATCTTTTCAAATTTCTCATCTAATTGCAAAAGGAGAGCAGAAATGTAGTCAAATGACTTGCAGTATTATTATTGGTAGTTAATAAATATCTTGATGAAATCAACATTTTACTATGGAGCCCTAGAAGCTACAGCTGCTCTTCTTCCCAGCAGAATGAAGAAATAAGCAGAGTGTGCTTATCAAGGCTAAACTGACAGGCAGGCTGTTCTTTAGTGCCATAAAATAGGCAGGTTTTTTTGACAGCACACATTGATGAACTCTTCATCTATTTCATAATTTTGTGCTAAAAAGGTCACCTTTATTCATTTCTCTGCACAATCAAAAAAGAAAGATATATGCAATGAGAATTCAACAATGTCAGAAGCTAGAATGGAAAATATTTCTTCTAATGTCTACACACCATCAGTGTGGCACACTTCAGTTTGAAACTATAAACTGAATGAACAGAAATATACATAACATGGAGCAAACAGAATGACAGCTAAAATGTGGCAAAAATGCAACACCACATTTTCAAAATGCTCAGAATGCAGTGAAAATATGGAAAAGATTTGAATGACTATTTTAGTATGTCTTTGAAAGTTCTTAGTGTCTTTTTTGTGATACAACAAAAGCAAAAGTTAAGCCAGTGTATTTCACTGAACTCTTAAAGCAAACAGCCGACAGCTAGATTACCTTGATTTGCAGGGAACTGTCACCTCTCACTTTTTGTTGCATACTTCACTCTTTGTTCACAGTGCTATGCATCTGTGTGCGGGCTCAAGAGCAAATAGACTCCAGCTCCCACCAGGGTCTATAGCTAAAGATCCAAAAGAAAGGCTGCATAGCCAATGACAATGATATGAACATAAGATTATTAAAAAATAAAATGCTTTCACTCAAAGGAAATAGCTCAGAAGGTTGTTGATTATGTCAGCTGTTTAGAGAGAACAATTAATCTGTTGGTTTTCTCTGGCATGTAACAGCCTTAATTCAAAGGATGACAACAACTCCTACTCTGCTTCAGAATTTGTATAGCACATAACACTAATTTTTCCCCAAACACACTTTGATGAATCATCTTTTCACATCCAAAGGCATTCAAGTAGAAGGAAGGAACATGAGCACTGAAGGCAAGCCAACAGGTTGCAATTCTAGATGTTCCATACCCACTATTATTCCACATATGACCTTGGGGAAGTCATGTGGCCTTTCTCAGCCTGAGTTCTCTCATCTGAAATTACCACTAACTTACAGAATCAATTTAAAAATTTTAATAGCATATTTAAATCAAGCAGGTGACTAATATTAAACTATTCAACTATTGTCTGGCTTTCTGAACAACTCAGTGAGGTGGGAGGGCAGGTATTCTCATTCTTTTCTTTCTTTCCTTCTGGGTGTGTCATGTATTGGTTCAGCCAGCCACATATCAGAGCCAGAAAACCAACACAAGTCTTCCCCTGGCTTGCTCTAGATGCTCTCTATTTTGACATTATGACAGTCATTAGAATGGTTGCCAAATGGATTGTATGTTAAGGATTATCAATAGGCAAGTTTTTCCTGAGTTACTTACAGGGTCACAAAGTGGTACTTTGGTGGTACAAATCTTACGATCCATAGATAAGCTGGAAAGCTTTCAGCCAAATATGAACATCATCACTGAGAATACTAAAGGTGAAAGACGGCTACAGTTAGAGACCAGAAAGGCCAGAGTCAGATCACCAAGGTCCCAGGTGGCTAAAATAAATATAGGGGCAGTGTCAGTGGAACACACAAGTAGAAAGTGGTATTGCAGAAAAGGTAAGTGAAAGTAACATAGTGCATTTCAAGGAGAGGGCAGCAAGGGTTGATAAAGATGCAATAAGATGGGGAGGAAGGTGGAAGGGGGCTTCTGGAAAGGGAAAACATGTACACCCATGGTGGATTCATGTCAATGTATGGCAAAACAAATACAATATTGTAAAGTTAAAAAATAGAAAACAAACTAATTAAAAAAAAAGGAAAGATAAGGAAGATTACTTTAAAAGTATGAAAATAAAATTTCTCAAAATGCTCTGACAAACGTAAAACCTCCTCAGAAAGTTCATCCTTTCAGAACTAGAATATTGTCCATATTCATCAGAAAGGCAAAGTGCTTTTAAAAAAGCATTTGATTCTACCAGTCACTACTCTAGGCATTTCAACAGAGGACATTACCGAGTAATGAGTTAAGAAGTCAAACAGGGGATGGAGAGGCAACCCAAAGAAGAGCAATAGCAAAAAGACTATCATCCCCTCCAGCTGGAGACACAACAGGGGAGGTGGCAACACCAGATTGTACAGAGAAAATCACCTGGTAAGGACGGGAGCCATACTGCATTTCACATAGAAGCTGAGACCACAGAAGGGGCTGACGTGTAGCAGCTGGAGTCCAGAAGAGATCTAGCTGCTGCTAGATACACCATCTAAGGTACAGTGTGGGAGAAGAAATAACACCAGAATTCTCCCGCACCCCTTTCCCTGCCATTTCTGCCTGGTGTCTCTCATTGTCCAAAGTCAACCAGAAACCCAAAGACCCAGGAGACCAGGAAACACAGCCTGCCCAAGTCCTCCTACTGGGTCAATATCTGTTAAGGAGTTAAGTATTCCCTAATCTATGCCTCTAAAATAACATTCTGTTGAATTCCATTATCCCATTACACTAATTATTTGACTTGCTTTCCTTGGTAATGTGTGTGTATGTTCAGTCATTGGGTTGCATCCAATTCTTTGTGGCCCCATGGACTGTAGCATGCCAGTCTCCTGTGTCCATGGAATTTTCCAGGCAAGAATACTGGAGTGTGTTGCCGTTTCATGCTAGGGGATCTTCCCAACTTAGGGATCAAACCCACATCTCTTGTGTCTCCTTCATTGGCAGGCAGATTCTTTACCTCTGGTACCATCTGGGAAGCCCTTTCTTGGTGAATTCAACTTAAAAGAACTGGAAAAACTCATCTTTGTCTAACTTACCTTTGAACACAGTATTTAGCACAGTGCCTGTGATTTAGTATGTTTGATGAGTGAACTTAAAGAGGTAAACTACTGTGTGTATGTGTACGTGGGCTTAGTCATGTCGGACTCTTTTCAACATTTCGGACTATAGCCTGCCAGGCTCCTCTGCCCACGGGACTTTTCAGGCAAGAATACTAGAGTGGATTGCCATTTTCCTCCTCCAAGGGATCTTCCCAATCGAGGGACCGAACACATGCCTCCTGTGTCTCCTGCAATGCAGATGGATTCTTCATCTGCTGGGCCATCAGGGAAGCCCTACACTACTGTACCTTTTGTTAAAATTCCTATGAGTAAATCCAACAAGTTTGCTCATAGTATGTCTAAGGATATTTAAAGTGGAAATTATGAACAAGGTGATATCATTCAAAATTGAAAGATTCAGAAAAAATCTCAACATCCAAATAAAAATTCAAAGTACATTTTATAATAGAGACAGAAGGTGATAAGAAAAAACAAATTCATCTCTGGTCACACTAGACTTCTTACAGTTCCCCAGAAGTACCAAGCCATCTGAAACTTTGCTTCCACTCTGTCTTTTTTCTTAGCTATCTTTCCCTCTCATTTGTGCTTCTTCAAATATTTCAGCACTGAGATAGGAATGGAGGTGGGGAGTGAGAAAGGAAAATGATTAACTCTGTTGGAAGGACTATGAATAGCCTTTTAGCGCACAGGTCAGCCCTGAAGAGAATCACTTTCTCTTAGTTCCTATTCTCCTCTGGGCAGTGAGGTCACCAGCCATCCTTAAAAAAGCCAAAAAAGAGAAGAATAGAGAGTGCCTGACAAACATTCCAGATCATACAATCTTCTCCAAGACGTGCCTCCTACAACTTTCTTGAGGTGTGTGTGGAAAGGAGTAGGAGGGTGTATAAAAAGTTTTTACAACACTAGAAAATTAGTTCAACGGGGTAATAGAGGATTTTTCTTCTCTCTTCCAGGTTCCTGTGTGCCCAATTATAGTCTCTAGTCCATATTCATTCTATACATACTAGCTAGCTTTCTCTCTCAAAATTCTTATCACATGTGAAATATTTTATATTCATCTTCTCCTACAATAATGTCAACTCCCTAAGAACAAGGGCATGGTCAGTTTTGTTGACCTTGCAAAGATGTGCTCAGTAACTATTGTTAAATAAATACATTACAGAATACTGTAGTATGGCTTCTAGGATAAACTTTCCTTTTTGCAAAAATATCTATTCATTCTGATCTGTCAACTGCATGCTTATCTAGTCTCAATTTCTTACCTAGATCCAACAGCCTACATATTCTTACCCACTGCTCTTTTCTACAGTATTGCTTTGTCCATTCAGGGCCCTTATTGCTTTTTGTACAAAGTCGTTAATTTTTGTATGTGCAGATGGTTACATTTAAAGATAAGGTAGAAATAAGTTGAGTTCTATGAACACATCAATATGCTTTGAAATATTCTGACTGCCTGCTTTCCTGGCTGACCATGAGCAGCTTATATCTCTGGCTAAATCCTACCACACTCTTCATTGTTCAGAGTTCGCATTGTGCAAGTTTGTGCTTTCTGCTAAAGACACCATTTGCTGCCAGGTACTATCTCTCTGAACTTGGTAAAAGAGGATTATGTAGAGTTTCTCTATTAACCTTTTTTGCCCACCCACAAACATGGCAAAACTTGGAGCTATGACATTTCCTTATAACAGAACATCCCTCCAAATTCACTAACAAAGGCAGGTGTCTAGCTTGAATATTTCACACAATTTTACCAAATCTTTTATAGAATATCAAAGTATGCCATATAAAATTAGTTTTACTATTTTGATATAAGCAAACCTATATAGAACTTACACTGATTTAATAGCAAAATTTGTGACTCTATAAAACAGGTCTTCATTGTGTTCAAAATTGTCCACAAACATTTACAAAATGGGACATTTTTAAGCCATAAGTTTAATTTAACTCACTTCTGTAATACAAAAAAATGACTTTCAAAAAATTATGTATAAATATAAATGAAATTGAATCATTATATTACGTGAGGGATTGTCTCACACTACTGAATACTAAAACAGTTTATCAGAGGCAAACACTAAAAACAGAAAAGAATAAATTAAATGTGTTGAAAGAGTTAAATTTTTCAAGCAGTGTTAAATGAACATTCCATTGAGAACATACACCTCTAAAAGCTAATTCATTCTTGGCCCTTTAATTGCACCTCATTCACTCTGTGCATGAATAACCTCTGTTTGTTGTTCAGTCGCTAAGTCATGTCTGACTCTGCAACCCCATGGACAGCAGCACGCCAAGCTCCACTAATATCCTGTAGTTGGCTCAAATTCACATCCACTGAGTTGCTAATGCTATCTAACCATCTTATCTTCTGCCACCATCTTCTCCTTTTGCCTTCAATCTAAACAACTAAGCACTTTTCCCCTGTGTCCTGTCTTTGTGAAAAAAAGTCTTCCCCTAAAGTCCTCCTCACACAGTCTAGAAAACATATGTCATCCAGCTAAAGTACTGGCTGCTGAAACATACAAGTGACTTTTGCTATGAGTCCTGCCTTCTCTCACAACACTAGTCTTGAGGAAGAAATGTCTGTTCTTCTGGCAAAGGCCTGTGTAGGGATCATGCTGCCAAAGTGTCTGGGAGAAGACTGCAGTTGTGACCAGAGCAGAGGAAGCATTCATATGTGGTGTCACCCCTGGGCTTCTGTTAGGCATGGTCTTTGTCACCTCCAAGTTAACCAGTTTTATTTCAGTTTGGGAGATGGCAGACAGGAAGCAGGACCCCTGTATGTTTCATTTTTGTTGAGGCTGATGGCAGAAGCATCCGGCTGTCAGGGGCATCAGAGAAAGTTCGGTTCAGTCACTAAGTCATGTCCTACTCTTTGGGATCCCATGGACTACAGCACGCCAGGCTTCCCAACACATCACTAACTCCTGGAGCTTGCCCAGACTCATGTCTATGGAATTGGTGATGCCATCCAACCATCTCATCCTCTGTTGTCCCCTTCTCCTCCTGCCTTCAATCTTTCCCAGCATCAGGGTCTTTTCTAAGGAGTCAGTTATTCACATCAGGTGGCCAAAGTATTGGAGCTTCAGCTTTAGCATCAGTCCTTCTAATGAATATTCAGGACTGGTTTCCTTTAGAATCAAAATCCCATACTGGCCAGAGATGCTCAGAGGGCTCAAAAAAACCCTTGTGCACACTAGGACCCAGAGACCCCACAGAGACTGAGCCAGACCTGACTTTGAGTGTTTGCATGTCTCCTGTGGAGGCACGGGTCAACAGTGGCCTGCCACGGAGACAGGGGCTGCAGCAGACCCGGGAGGCACACCTTGTGACATAAGTCCTCCTGGAGGAGATCACCATTAGCCCCACCACAGAGCCACCAAGCAGATGAGTCACAGACTGGAAAACATTTATACCAAAGAATTTCTCACATTGTTATGGAAGTTTTAGGACCCACAACAGATTTCCCAACCTGCCGGATCCCGCAAAGGGACTGAGAACCTCCAGGGAATTTGACTTTGGATGCCAGTGGGATTGGATTACCAACCTTTCACAGGACTGGGGAAACAGACTCTTGGAGGGCACAAACAAAACCCTGTGCACACCAGGACCCAGGAGAAAGGAGCAGTGACCCCACAACAGACGAACCAGACTTGCCTGTGAGTGTCCAGGAGTTTCTGGTGGAGGCATGAGTTGACAGTGGACTGCTGCGGGGTCAGGGACACTTAATACAACAGTGCTGGCATAAGTCCTTTTGAAGGAGGTCACCATTACAGCTATTACCCCTACCATAGTCTGGCCTCAGGCCAAACAACAGGAAGGGAACATAGCCCCAACCATTGACAGAAAATTGGATTAAAGATTTACTGAGCATAGTCCCATCCATCAGAATGAGACCCAGATTTCCCTACAGCCAGTCCCTCCCATCAGGGATCTTCCACAAGCCTCTTGTCCTTATCCACCAGGGGGCAGACAGAATGAAAACTACAGGCATAGAAAACTAACCAAACTGATCACATGGCTCACAGCCTTGTCTAACTCAAGGAAACTATGAGCTATGCAATGTAGGGCCACCTAAGACAGGCGGGTCATGGTGGAGAGGTCTGACAAAATATGGTCCACTGAAGAAGGGAATGGCAAACCACTTCAGTATTCTTGCCTTGAGAACCCCATGAACAGTATGAAAAGGCAAAAAGAGATCAGAGAAAGTTAACTCTGTCCTTTGACACCTAGCTTGAGTGTGTGTGCCCAGGCCCTAAGACAGGAAGCATGGGGCTTCATTACTGAGCTCCTCATTGTGCCTGGAATATCTTTCCTTAGAGAGACAGTCTCCAAATCTGAATCTCTCCTAGGGATTCTGGAAGGTACTTAGTGCCCAGTAAGAAATTTCATCTCTGCCTGATCCAACAGAAACGGGGCTCTATTGAAACAGAGGCTCCCTAGTGGTATACTCAGCTTCTTAACTTTCTTTTTCTTAGTATCCCCCTCTTTCCCACTTCATAAGCTACTACCTTCCCATTCAATTAGTTTAAAAAGCATATAAATTTGCTATAACACTCTCTGTTCTACAAAAACAATAAAGGAAAAGAAATATTTCTCTTGACTTCAAGCCTATCCCAGCTAACATGCCTTCTGTTCCCTCCTCTGAGTATAATTCTAGGAAGAACCACCCTCATCACTTCTGAATGTATTTTCAGCCCACTCTCACCTGGCTGCCAACTCTGATGATTGGCACTGCTCTGTGCAAGGCTGCTTATGGCTTGGTGTTGAACTCAGTGAAAGGCCCTGACATTCAACTTCTCAAAACTGGATCCAGTTAGATCCTTTTTTTTTTTTTTCCTTGAAATTCTCTGCTCTCTGGGCTTCTGTGACCACATTCTCCTGATTTCATGCATCTTGTCTTCTCCTTGTCCCCTCATCCTAAATGGCCTGCATCCATTAACATGGCATTAAATCCCACTTTTACACTGACAATGCCCAGATTCCCATATTCAGATCTCAAACACAATAGCGTAGACAAGGCAAAACTTGTATCTAAAATAGATACTTGACTTTTCTCAGATTATGAGTTACCTATCAAAACATACTTAGACCAAGTCATTTCTCTACTTAAAATCACCCATTTCGCACAGGGTAGAGTTCAAACTTCCTGTATGACCCAGCACTGCCTCACTTTTGGGTTCACCAAAGCTGGTTTTAGAAAAGGCAGAGGAACCAGAGATCAAATTGCCAATATCCACTGGATCATCAAAAAAGCAAGAGAGTTCCAGAAAAACATCTATTTCTGCTTTACTGACTATGCCAAAGCCTTTGACTGTGTGGATCACAATAAACTGTGGAAAATTCTGAAAGAGATGGGAATACCAGACCATCTGACCTGTCTCTTGAGAAACCTGTATGCAGGTCAGGAAGCAACAGTTAGAACTGGACATGGAACAACAGACTGGTTCCAAATAGGAAAAGGAGTACGTCAAGGCTGTATATTGTCACCCTGCTTATTTAACTTCTATGCAGAGTACATCATGAGAAACGCTGGGCTGGAAGAAACACAAGCTGGAATCAAGATTGCCAGGAGAAATATCAATAACCTCAGATATGCGGATGACACCACCCTTATGGCAGAAAGTGAAGAAGAACTAAAGAGCCTCTTGATGAAGGTGAAGGAGGAGAGTGAAAAAGTTGGCTTAAAGCTCAACGTTCAGAAAACTAAGATCGTGGCATCTGGTCCCATCACTTCATGGGAAATAGATGGGTAAACAGTGGAAACAGTGTCAGACTTTACTTTTTTGGGCTCCAGAATCACTGCTGATGGTGACTGCAGCCATGAAATTAAAAGACGCTTACTCCTTGGAAGGAAGGTTATGGCCAACCTAGATAGCATGTTTAAAAGCAGAGACATTACTTTGCCAACAAAAGTCCGTCTAGTCAAGGCTATGGTTTTTCCAGTGGTCATGTATGGATGTGCAAGTTGGACGGTGAAGAAAGCTGAGCGCCGCAGAATTGATGCTTTTGAACTGTGGTGTTGGAGAAGACTCTTGAGAGTCCCTTGGACTGCAAGGAGATCCAATCAATCCATCCTAAAAGAGATCAATCCTGGGTGTTCATTGGAGGGTATGATGTTGAAGCTGAAGCTCCAATACTTTGGCCACCTCATGCGAAGGGTTGACTCATTGGAAAAGACCCTGATGCTGGGTAGGATTGGGGGCGGGAGGAGAAGGGGATGACAGAGGATGAGATGGTTGGATGGCATCACCGACTCGATGAACATGGGTTTGGGTAGACTCCGGGAGTTGGTGATGGACAGGGAGGCCTGGCATGCTGCAATTCATGGTGTCGCAGAGAGTCGGGCACGACTGAGTGACTGAACTGAACTGAACTGTGCTCCTCCATATCAGCATTCCCCAACCACAGCAAGTTCCTTTCAGCTTTCTGGGCATATCAGGATTTTTCATATTGAGGGTTGGTGAAAAAGTTTATTCAGGTTTTTCCATAACATACTATGAAAAATCCAAACCAACTTTCTGGCCAACCCAATACTTGCAACGTTTACACAGGCTGTGGGTGTGCCAAGATGTACCTTCCCTCCTGATCTTTGAAGGACTTCTTCCTTCTTGGCCAAATGGAAACATCAACTCTTCAAAGAGGTTCTCCCTGATCACATACAATATTGTTTCACTGGAAGCACACCAAACAACTCACTTCCACTGCTTTGGTAAAAATGAAAAGTGAAAGTCACTCAGTTGTGTCCAACTCTTTGCAATCCCATGGACTATACAGTCCATGGAATTCTCCAGGCCAGAATACTGGAGTGGGTAGCCTTTCCCTTCTCCATGGGATCTTCCCAACCCAGGGATCAAACCCAGGTCTCCCACATGGCAGGAGGCTTCTTTACCAGCTGAGCTATCAGGGAAGCCCTACTGCTTTGGTACACAGCCTCTTTGGGAATTGGGGACTATTCCTTACTAAATATAGTCCCAAAGTTAATAAATAACATTTTTTTTGTACCTGATCAGTTCTTTCTCTCTCTTTTCTGGTCTTTCTCTCCCCTCTCTACCTAAACTGTCCTGCTTATCAAAATCTGTTCTCAGAGCAAACACATATACTCAGTGTTACGGTTTATCTCTTTCCTTTAAAAAAAATGTTTAGGGCTTTTTCTCCAATTGTGTTATCAAACATGCCCTCCCATATAAGAGGAGCAGTAGGGAGAAGTACTGTTTAACCCCCAGGCCCTTCCTAACATCAAGGAAAGCACACTGTTAGGATTTCTCTCATTTCCCTTCCCATTGTGCCACATAAAATGTCTAGATTTCTGTAAAGTAAGTCATATAATTTTCACCACGTTACCACAGTTTTCCTGAGCATTCAATGGAAATAATTCTCAAGCATACTTTCTAAATCCATCCATGAGGCAAGAAGTTAGTGAATGTGCAAAAACATTATCTGCTCACAGATATGAGAACCAACCCTGCCCACACTCACCTCCAGGGTACAGTGTAACATGTGAGTGGCATCTCACATTAGAAGCAGAAAAGCAGTTCGCACAAAGCAAGCTAGGCACTAAGGCAAGAGCAATATATCACTGGTGACCCAGAGAGTTTTCATTGATCTGACATTATGAATTTTTTTCTTTTTGTCAGACAAGGAACCATCAAAAAGTAGTAGGCAACAATGAATGTAAAGTTTGATTAAAATTTCATTAAATTATAAAACCAATAATATTCCTTTAAGTCTGAGTATCCAAGCAATAACCCAAGATCATAAATCAATATGGAAAGGATTTAATTTATATAAACTGAAGCAACAGCTGACTTTTCAAACACATGAATACCAGCTGCCTGTTCCTAGCATAGTGATACCTGAATGATTCCCATTGTCCTTAAAATGTGAATTTTATACATTGCTAACAAAACAGCAAAAAATATTTATTCAAATCTATAAAAAGTCACTGTGAGTGAATTCTTTCATATTACATGTTATTCCTGCCCCTGACAAGTGATTTGCACTACCAGTTAGCACAAAGCAACAATTCTCCCGAGACAGCAGTGCACTGGAATTGCATACTGCAATAGCTTTAATTAAGCCATCGGAATCTACTTCAGGGCTACTTATATGCTATTTCTTGAGACCATCTTTTCAGAGAAAATCCCATTTACTAGTAAAATGAGTCTTTTGCTTAAAGAATGATAAATTTTGTTTCAAAAGAGACACACTGGACAATCAGAGTCCAGTAATGGGCTTAGTCACTTGCCTACCCAGTTGTGAAGAAATTTCTTCCCTGCTCGCTCTCTGCTGCTGCTCCCCAACTCCCCCCACCCCACCTACCTCCTGAAGGAGCCCATGTAAGGCCAGCTTCCTACCCCGTGCAGCCACACAGCTATGATGGCAGCAGCCTGCCACAGGGGACTGCACACAGTAGCACCAAGTCTTATGGCTTCTGCTACCAAATTATAGTAAACACTAGGAGTCACACAGTGAGCAGCAGAGAGACAGTTTTAGAGATGTCATTCCAACCAGAGCCATGTCAAAGCTGTTGGATTCCAGGATGCTTGCAGTGAAATTGGTTGTCCTCTAACTGATTTCTTCTAAAAACGTAATTGCTTTGTTCTGGGTTCAGAAAGGCATGGGAGGGAGAACATGATTTCCATCCCCTACTGCTGCCACAGACTCCAGTACAAGGCCAGTAAAACAATAGAGTCGTCGTCTTTCATCTCAGTGCCAGATAGATTTTTCTCTCCTTGGCTTCCAGACAGAATTCACTTATTATAATTATCTTCTGAGCGGGCAGTGGCCACTATCTAAAACTTTACACAAGTTCCAGTGAAAACCTATGGAGCTGCCGCCCACGTCAGGCTGGAGGGGGGCTGGCCCTCCCCTCCCTGCTGCCAAGCCATTTCACTCACACAGAGGCAAGTACACATGCGATGCATCAGCACAGTGGGAAAGGAAGTGCGTTGGAAACCAGTATATTGCAAAGCACATGTGAAATTTCCCTTTGGCATGAAACCTAAGTTGACATATTAAACCTGAAGAAAGAACTGTATAGTAAGTCAATACTGTGTGACGAACCTGGGTCGTTACTCACAAGTATTATTGGCAACATATGATTTAATTACGGTAAATTATTAACTATATGAAATTCATGGAAACTTCAATATTTATATTGAGAACCCTCTCAACATGTATAGTAACATCTGTAACAATTTGTTGCTTCCAGTAACATTTTTCCCTCCTTCTGCCTAAATAGATTCATATTTCCTTTTCTCTTACTCTTTGATTAAAATCTTGAAGTAGTATTTAATTGTATGCTCAGATGTATTGAAAACAATATTGTTTTGAACATAATTTTTATAACAATAATTTTATAAGAAAAATAACATGGAAGAGCCTTGAATTCACTTATATACACAATTTTTGTGTTCAGGAAATTAAAATTGAGCAAGTTTCACATATTTCTTTCAAAATGTGGAGTTTCTCTGTGTATAAAGTGCCTTCAGGTACTATGGAAACCCAGACTTTAAGTGGTTTTGTCTTCATTTAACTTTTACCCACACACATTGTTTTAAATTAAACAGGAAAACGTCCTGTAAGGTCATGCATACTCCTCACAAAGTGATGATTTTATTAAACTACATCATTTAATTGGCAAAGGTCATGCAACTAGTAACTGGAGGAACCTGAACCCAAAGTATCTCTTAGCTATAATCAATAATGCTTTCTTTCCCCAAAGTGTCCTGAATTAGCACTGATTCATTTTTCACATACATTAAAGCAAACCTTAATTTAAATCTCTCCCCTGACACACACAGTTTCTGGATTTTCTAACTGATGAGCCAGTAGCTGAAATGGATGTCAAGATGTCTATGCTATGCAGCAAAGGATAAAGAAACGGAGGCAGCAGAGAAATCATCACAGAGGCGTGTGGAGGGAAGAACACTCCAGTCCTGAGGTGGTTATAAAGGCAGGACTTCAATACCTGTCACCTGCAACACACTGCAACCCACCTGTGCTGGCCAGGAAGTCGCAGAAGAGCCACTGAAGGGGGTTGTGGTCAAACAGGGCAGCCAGTGCCCCGCAGGAGTTATCCAAGGAGCCTGGAAGAGAATCTGGATCTCCTCTGCCAGTGAAAGATTGTGGAAGTTAGCTGAGAGAAAGAGGCTTACTAATAAGCAGGAAGACCCGATGGACCTTGTGGTTGCCACAAAGGGATGCCAAGGAAGCAGCAGCTACTGGTCCCTGTGAATAGGGAATGGGAGGGAACCCTGACTTTCCTGTGGATGCCAGCTCTGGAGGACTGGCTATACTCCAGGCCCAAATATATCAATGTCCACATTAGAGATGCAACATGCACAAAATCCAGGGACCAGATAGTTTTGTAATATAAAGGTGGCATCAGGGAAGCTAATTTCAGGAAGGAGGACAGAGAAAATTCTGAACTGATAGAATATACCAGTAACATACTTTTTAATTTTCGTGGCCATCAGGCAAAATAGAGAATAAAGTTATAATATATGAATAAATTTGTAAGAAGTACCCTTCAGTACATGAAATTTTGTAACAGCTACACAAGGGGGAGAGCAGTTAATTTCCTTTAAAAAAAAAATGAAAGAGCATTTTCTCCTTTGAATTTTAAGTTGGAAGCATTTCATCTTGAATGTGAAGGATGACAATGCTTATTCTTAAAGGAATCATAACTCAGAATTTTGTAAAACATACTATTTCCACATGCTTTCACTTAAATCATAATTTTTCACTCTGAGGAAATAGCCAGGTTTCTAACTTTCTTCTATAGACCAATTTTTAAGCAGTGCCTCATTTTACTGCTTAGACCTCTAAGTCATGTGAAAACTTTCTTGTTCATCAAGCTTCCCATGAAGATCAATGTTCTCCTGTTGGCATGTGAAAGCAGGAAGGAATATGCCACCCCAATACTGCAACATACCTCCCTCAGCCTTCAGTTCAGTTCAGTCGCTCAGTCGTGTCCAACTCTTTGTGACCCTGTGGATTGTAGCACACCAGGCTTCCCTGTCCATCACCAACTCCCAGCTTGCTCAAACTCTTGTCCATCAAGTCAGTGATGCCATCCAATCATCTCATCCTCTGTCATCCCCTTCTCCTCCTGCCTTCAATCTTTCCCAGCATCAGGGTCTTTTCCAATGAGTCAGTTGTTTGCATCAGGTAGCCAAGTATCAGCCTTACAAACTAATATTTAAAAATAAATTTTTTTTTTTAAAAAGTGAAGATGGGTTTACATGTGTTCCCCCTCCCATGGCAGATTCATGTCAATGTATGGCAAAAACTATTGCAATGTTGTGAAGTGATTGGCCCCCAACTAAAATAAATAAATTTATAAAAATAAAAAAAAAAAAAAAAAAAAGTGAAGATGGAAGTTTGAGGAAATAGAACTCATCCATAGATAATAAAGTACAAATATGACAGTGACACATAAGTCATGGTTCTTTATTTTTTCCTGCCAAAGTATAAACTCTATAGATATTTTCATCAAGAGAAAACAAAAATTGGCATCAACCCATGATTGCCATCTTGTGGAGAGTTCCAGCACTACTAATGTGTTAGGATTTCTGTCCCTCAGGTATTTTAATAAAAATGCCTCCGAAGATTCCTCCGGCACTCCTTCCATTATTTAATAATCTTTGCTGCAAATAAGCTCTGCCTCCTAGCTGACCTAAATCCCCAGGGTTATCTCCTGTAGATGCACTGGAGAACTGCTGCTGTTGATTGAGCTGTAATGTTTTACATACTCAGTCAGGTTATTAAATCATGCCTGTGACTTGACTATTTCAGGTTAAAAAGTTTCATGTTAGTTGACATTTTCACCAAATTCCTACGTTCCATCTCTTATTAGGTTTTCAAACTTCTGAAAACTTGGTCTGTGTGTTGTGGGTTTGGGTCACTTCTGTATTTCTTCACTCACTCTACATGCAGGTTTTAAAGCAGTTTAAAGCAGGGGCAGGACTGGGGCTCAGAGTTTACAGGTGTAATCGTTTCTGAAGGAACACTTGGAATACCAGGAGAGCCATTAAACTTCAGCACCTCAGATCATCTGCCAGGAACCACATCACAACGCCAATGCTACAGAAGCATGTGCATGCGCATAGCACACAAAATTCACCAAATCACTCCACTCTACATGCATTACAAAAATTGACAATTTCCCCTTTCAGTTGAACTGATCAGTTCAGTTCAGTCGTGTCTGGCTCTTTGCAACCCCATGGACTGCAGCACACCAGGCTTCCCTATCTATCACCAACTCCTGGAGCTTACTGAAACTCATGTCCATTGAGTCAGTGATGCCATCCAACCATCTCAACCTCTGTCATCCCTGTCTCCTACTGCCTTCAATCTTTCCCAGCATCAGGGTCTTTTCCAACAAGTCAGTTCTTCACATCAGGCAGCCAAAGTATTGTAGTTTAAGCTTCATCATCAGTCCTTCCAATGAATATACAGGATTAATCTCCTTTAGGATGGACTAGTTGGATCTCCTTGCAGTCCAAGGGACTCTCAAGAGTCTTCTCCAACACCACAGTTCAAAAGCATCAATTCTTTGGTGCTCAGCTTTCTTTATAGTCCAACTCTCACATTCATACATGACTACAGGAAAAACCATAGCTTTGATTAGATGGACCTTTGTCCAACACATTCTATAATCTTGAGTTTGTCTTATGACCAGGGTTGTTATAGAGTTTATTACATTAAAGAGTTTATTACATCAGCAGTCCCCAACCTCCAGGCCTCAGACCTGTAGCTCCTGTCAGATCTGCAGTGGCATTAGATTAAAGTGCACAATAAATGAAATGAGTTTGAATCATCCCAGAACCACCCCCACCTCAGTCCATGGAAAAAATTGTCTTCCACAAAACTGGTGCCTGCTGCCGAAAAGGTTGGAGACCATGGTATTATTGATACATCCTCCACAGTCAGCCAGAGAAACCTATCAGCTGCACTTTAAAATTAAATATGACTATTTCTTACCAGTCCTTACTACTCAGAACTAAGTCCAAACCAACATCATCTCTTGCTCAGACGGTTACAGTAGCCTTCTAGCTGATACCCCTGGTTCTACCCATACCTTCCTGCAGTGTGCACTCAACACAGAAGCTGGAGTGATTCTGCTAACACACAGGTCAAATCACAGCACCCCGTCCCTTCCTCAAAACGCTCTCATGACTCCGCCACTTAGAATAAATGCCAGAGTCTTTGCTCCGACCAGCATGGCACTCAGAAAGCAGCCCCAACACTGTCTACCTCATCCCCTCCACTCTTTCCTGAATTCACTCTGGCCAAACTATACCAGCCTCCCTGCTACTCCTCAAACCTACTCCCAGCTCAGGGCTTTTCCTCTTACTGTTCCCTCTGCATGAAACACTCTTTGCCCCCAGTAGTAGCCGCATGGCTCACTCCCTCAAGACCTTCAAGTCTTTTCTCGAAAAGTTACCTTCTCAGGAAAGCCTTCCCTTCCTTTTAATATCTTCCTTTCTTGTTTTGTTTTATCCTTAGCATTTCATAATTTACTAGCAAATATTTTGCTTGTTTTTCTTGCTTATTGTCTGTGGTAGTTTTTAATTGCTAGCACAACAAATTACCACAAACTTAATAACTTAAAAACAACAGAAACTTACCTTACAGTTTTGTAGTCCAATGGGGCTCTTTGTTCCAGGTCTTGTGAGGCTGAAATCAAAGTGTTAGCTGACTGGGCTCTTAGCAAGAGACTCTAGAATTTGCTTCCAAATTTGTTAAAGTTAGTTGCAGAATTCAGTTCAATGTGGTTGTGAGACTGAAGCCCCCATTTCTTTTTTTGACTATCAGCCTCAGCTTCCAAAAGCTGCCTGCGTTCTCAGTCCTCTTCCTCACACTGAAAGGCTCAGGCAGAAGATCTAGTCCTTATCCTGCTTTGAATCTCTTTACCCTTTGGCCTCATCCCTCCTTAGGTCTTCTTCTTCCAAGTCTCTTTTCACTCCAGCTGAAGGAAATTCTCTGATTCTCAAGGCTCGAGTGATTAGATAGGGTCCAACTGGGTAATCTGGGAAAATAATCGGGAAACTCTCCCTATTTTAAGGCCTTTACCCTTAATTAAGGGGCTTCCCTTAATTAGCGGTAAAGAATCCATCTGCCAATGCCGGAGAAGTGGGTTCAGTCCTTGGGTTGGAAAGATCCCCTGGAGAAGGAAATGGCAACCCACTCCAATATTCTTACCTGGGAAATCCCATGGACAGAGGAGCCTGGTGGGCTACAATCCATTGGGTGGTGAAAGGGTCAGACACAACTGAGCAACTGAAACAACAATAACCCTTTATCACAATGGCAGAGTCCCTCCACAGCAGTATCTAACTTAGAGTTTGATTGCATTAGGTGATGGGAATCTTGGGGGGCCATCGTTAAAATTCTCCTACCACATAGTCAGACTACCCCCGTGTAATATAAATCACATGAGAGCAGGAATGTTTGAGTTTTGTGCAGTGCTGTATCTCCAGCATTTAAAAACAGTGCCTGGGATAAAGGAGACCAACAATAAAAATAATAAATGTTGGACAAATGTATCTGGTCCCAGGGATCTTAAAATAAAGATGTGAATTCTACAAAGTGATGCATGCGAAACATGTGATGTTCATGCATGAGCACTTTTTTTTTTTCCTGAGACGTGAACCCAAACTTTTTATGAAATTCTTAAAATGGCTCTACCTCTCAGTGTGGCTGGGATAATCCTCATTTATGCTGCCTCTTTGCTCAGAATAATTATTCATTATTCTCTCAAAGTTTTCAAGTTTACATGATAAATTATATGATTATCCTAGATTCTCAAAGGTGTTCATGATCCAACCAAAGTTCAAACTCCACATCTCTTCACGTTTTTATGCAATGTACTGTTTAAATTTACAAACAGAAATCTTTTATTTTTTCTCACAAAATACACATTCGCTCCTTTGAAAACACATATGAACAAGGATTTTTACAATTAAGATTATCTCACCAAAAGACCATGCTGCCTCAGATTATAGATATGAGAAAAGGCAGTGGGTATGAAAACAAATAAGTGACACTGAGAATTTGGCTGCACCACCTGAGATGAGATGCTGTGTTCCATCCATTCAGCGACATAACATTCAGTGAGATAACAGAGCACTCTATGCACCTAATGTTCCTGAGAAATACTGCACCAGAGAATTCTCGGTTTAGAAGAGATTTATACTATTAAGACTTCAATCATTTTAACTGTGTTTATGCCTTGGATATAATAATCTTGATAAAAGTGCAGAATATTTAGTAACTATAATTGAAAGCTGAATACATGGAAAATATTTCAGTTGTCTCAAAGCCTTTCCTATATTTCTAATACAGTTGTGTATTAGGGAATATTAACTTCATTGGAAAATCTGGTGGGTATTTATTTTTTCTTCATTTTTCTTCATTTTCCACTTTTATTAAAAATTTGGGGTTTTATTTACTTATTGTTGGAGAAATTTGATCATGGCCTTACTGTCTGATCAACAACTCCATCTGTAAATTTAAGGGCAAAAGATGGCTTCTGTTGAGAAAATTGGCAATCTGTCTAAATAATTAAGGAGTTAAGGGACTTTGAATGATTTTATAAATTTGCCTTCCCTCCACCACCACCAGCACCATCCATCTCCCTCACCCCCACCCCTGCCTGGGCATCCCAGGTGGCTCATCCACCTGCAATGCAGGAGACCCAGGTTTGATCCAGGGGTCAGGAAAATGCCCTGGAGAAGGGAATGGCTATCAGCCCTAGTGTTCTCGCCTGGAGAATTCCATGGACAGAGGAGCCTGGCAGGCAATAGTCCATGTAAAATACACATAACACAGAAATCTACCATCGTAAACATCATTAAATGTACGGTTCTGTAGCATTATGTACATCCACACTGTTGAGTTACCATCACCAACACTCAGCCACGGAATTATTTTCATCTTGTAGAACTAAAGCTCTGTGCCCATTTAGCAATTGTTCCCCATTCCACCCCACCCACCCACAGCTATCTTCTTAAATTTACTTATTTATTAAAAACCTCTATTTCTAAAATTCAGAGAAGATTGGTGGATACTTCCAGGATATAGATCTTTTCCTTCTGAAATGGCCTTTTAAAATAAGCTTAATCTACCACAATCTATTACCATATCAATCAGGACTATTTTTGTTTCCCAATATTATAAGCTCAACTCAAATTTTTAGGAAGAATAAAAAAGAAAAAAACTATGCCAACTGTTTAATGTAACAATGGAAGACAGGAGGGCAGGAATACATCTGAGGCTTAAAAAAGAAAAATAATTCAAAGCTCTCCAGACAATGTCTGTAAGAAACTCTCTGCCGTCCGGAGTCTCTGTTTCTCTCCTTTGTCTTCCTCTACTGTAATGATTGTCCTCGGAGGCACAGGGTCATATTGTTCCCCTTGGGACATCAGGCATCTCTGGAGACACTTTTGGTTGTTAAAACTGTGGAATGCTACAGGAATCTAATGGGTAGATGTCAAGGAAGCTGTTAAATGTCCTACAATGCCCAGGATAGTCCCCACAAAAATAATTTTCTGGGTCCAAGTATCAACAGCTCCACAGTTGAGAAACCCTCAGCTACTCCATCCCACTCCTTCCATATATTCAGTAACAGAAAACCTTTTGTTTTCAAGTCACTTGTCTAGTGGTCTCACCATCAAAGAAAAAAATTTCTTCCTAGTCTCAATAGCTTTTTTAGCTCTCAAGGATGGATTCTAAATAGACTTATTTGAGTCAACTGCCAATCAACTGTAGCCAGGAAGGGAGAGGTTTCAGGGAGGGAGGGCCTGGGATGGCCTCTGGAGGCCCCCCTCCTTGTGTGGATGCCTTCTCAGAGTGGGAAAATGGCAATGAGCTGGGTAGACATTCCAAATAGTGTGCACCACAAAATAGAACTTTCTTAGAATAACTATACATTAAAAAAAAGTCTTAGTGTTTGCTCTTTCTTTAGCACATTCTCTAAGGTGAAATAAAATCTGTAACTCGAGTTGTTACCATCCTTAGGTGCTTTTTTGTAACCAGCTAAAGTATTTAATCATCTAGTTTTAAGCAGAAATCATTTGCCTAAAACATAAATTAATTCAAGTCATGAGATATGCAAAACAGAGGGGAGAAGCATAGATATTTATAAGGTTCACTTTTGAAATTGGCAAAAATAATGAATCTTTATGTCTGCAGTGATAAAGTTGGACTGCTCTCCTCTTAGTACCTCCATCTTCTGTTAGATTGCTTGCAGATCCGCTGAAATTAGATGTCAGTGTAAATTATGGTGCAGGCTGACTTACTAGCCAAGGCTATGAAGGGTAGAAACATAAAAACAAGGTGCTATTGAATGTAATTGCTTCTGATCTTAACATTCTTAAGTGACAAAATTGATGCTGATGTGGTATTTGCATCAAGGAGTCCCTTTAATTGACACTGACTCACTTGGGGACATTTGTTTTTTCTGAGTAGTTTTATTTTCTTCTTTCTAATTCTAAAATTTTAGAACAGGGAAGTCAGCAACTTATAACTTGGATAGACTAGAGAGGTGAACAATAGTATTCAATTGTAAGTAGAAGAAGTGGAGGGCTTCAAACTTCTTCCATGGCCTGCAGCCTTGTAAAGTCTGAACAGAGAAAATGAATCTGTTCAAAAAGCATTTGGAGATAATACTTGGAAAGAAGTTAGCACTTTCTTGAACCTGGCTAAATTAGGAAGAAAGCCCCATTTGCAAACATTTCCTTTCTTGTCTATTTCAATAAGGAGAAAGATGAAAAAGCATGACCCACGGGGCTCTTGAAGGAAGGAGATGCATGGTTCTGTCTGCTCATTTAAATACTTAACAAGCCACAGGGAAAAAAGAAGACATCCCATTCCACTGCCCATAACATATGTCAGTAAGTCATAAAAATAAATCATACTGTGGAAGGCTTGTGAACACTGCTCAGCCTCCTGTGAGATATCATCGCTTGTTCTTGAGCCAAAAAAGCAAACAGTCCAACTGCCTGTCTAATATTTGTTCTTCCCCTGCCATGAGAAACTGTTTCCAGAAAACAGAGAGGATAATTGCTAATTCTTACATGGCCTTTATGGCAAAGTTATAATTGCCTCTCAAAGTAACAATTTTGTTATCTTACAGAACTTCTTTAAGTGAAAGGGGAATATTTCAATATTATGTTTAGGTTTAGCAAAACTATAACTTCTGAAGGACAGGATAAGAAGCTACCTTTATGCTTTATATGAATCAAATTAACAAGTTTTTCCTAGAGATGAAGGTCTGTAAGGGGTTTAATATTGAATATTAGGACATTCATTGGATGAAAAAATAGTGAATGAGATTTTCTTCAGTTCTATTATGCTTACATTTGATTAAAACAGCAGAGCAATGTGTTTTCAAATATTTTGAAAAATATATCTAACTGGTTATTTGGGGAAATAGTTATTTAGTCTGGAGTGTAGTTATCAAAGGCAGAAAATGAATTTTATGTAAGAAATTGGTAATTTCAAAGCAGTTGTTTTACTCCTGGGTCTTTCTAATTCTGTAGCTAGTGATTTTGTACATGTTCCCACTCAAAATATAAGTAGGGCCAGGTGATAAATATTTACATGATATGTTTCACTGGGTCTCTCCAGTCTGATGAAGGGTAGAGGTGAGAAAAGCAACAAAGAGGCAGGCAGGATAAAATCAAGTTACACTACAAAAAATACAATATTGTTTGACTCTAGGACTTACCCATTATTGCCTGACGCATATCACCCTAACTGCCACCCCACTTCACTCCTACTTCCAATTATCCCAGCAAACCCAAGGAAAGATCCCATACGTTTAGAAACAAGCCCTCCAGACCATCAAGGGGCATCTGGATTTCCTCCTCCCCTGCTCTCACTCTCTTAAGAATATGTTTAAGTTCTAGGTTAGCCCAGTCTGGTGCCTGACATTTCTGACACAGAAGGCACTCCACAGCATCCTAGCTCCACAAGGTACTAAGCCAACAGCTAGATGGAATCTCCAGGGTGTTTCTTGGCCCAAGTCCTGTCTCAACTGCTGCTGCATCATAAACTTCTAATGACGATGAGGGCGCTGACTTCTGTGCAAAGGTGATGCTTCCCGGAGCTTCAAAACGTGCCAGGGATATTCCTCACAGATGGTGGCACCTCCAGTGCTTGTTCTGCTGCACCCAGGTACTAGTCTTGTCAGACTAAATAACTATTTCCCCAAATAACCAGTTAGATATATTTTTTGAAATATTTGAAAACACATTGCTCTGCTGTTTTAATCTGAGGACTGAATCGGTTCTGGGAGCCTGGACCATCAGTGTGCCATAGCTGTGCTGTGTTCTCCGGAGCACCTGAACACACAGAACCACGCTGGGTTCTGCCCACCGATGGAGTGATGTCCCCATGACTCCTGTGTGGTGGTTGTGTTATGTCTACACCAAAACAGAGATGTTTTGTGTTCCCAATATTCTACTTAACAAGAAGTGGTAAGAAAAGGAATGTAGCAGACTGATATCTCTACCCCTCACCACGGAGCCCTGAGCATTAATATTAGAACAAATTTTGAAGCACTGACTCTCCACTGAGAAATGGGTTTTTCCCATGAAGATCCTTTGTCCCCAGCGCATGTTGACTTCTAGTGGTTTCTCTGCCAGAGCATCATGTTGAAACTCCATGGAGAATGTAGCTTAGGTTTCATCCACAAGACCTGAAGCAAATGCTCTCTGGGTCACCTTAAATTCCACATTTAAATTTTAAAAAATTATCCTCATTATTATAAGGGTGCAGAAAAACACTAACAAACAGTGAAGGGCTCATAAGAAATGAACTGAAAAGAAAAAAGAAAAATAAAAACAACTAAACAGAAAGGCAGTCTGAAGAACTACATCTTAATACAGGATGAATAGAATTCTGCAGTTCTTGAAACCAATTGTGTTTAAACCAATCTCACAATCTATCTATCTCTCTTTCACACACATGCACACACATACAAGCACGCATGTACACACACATACATTTGACTACACTTTTTCTGAGCATGCCTAGTATTTACTTCCTTATTTTTCTTTTTCTTTCAAATCATTTTTTTGTACCTCCAATGATAAGAAAAAAAAGAAAAAACCAGCTACGGTTTTTTCCTATTTTTACCCTTCCCCTTTTCCCATTCAAATTACACATTTCATTCGTCTCTTTGTAAGGTACAGATACCCTATTAAGCTATTAGGAAATAAGATATAAAATTCAAAGTAACCTTCCAAGCCATAGAATAATCACAACAAAGAAACAAATGTTAAGCATCAAAAATTCCACAAACTGAATCACTAAAATTAAAGGAAAGGGGCTGACATCTATTCTGAGAGGGCGGGGGACCAAACAATGTGAAAATTCTCCTGCTTCAAGAATAACTGAAGATAAGTAATTATGTTTTAAAGAGCACGATGTAAATAGAATGGTGTTTGTTTTTTCTGGGAAGCTATTTTTTCCCATGATATAGACACAGGATTAAAGCCTGAAGAGCTTGTGCACAACTCCACATCTTTCTCTAAAAACGCCTGCCTCTTTTTAAGTTGCTTAAATCAAGCAGTGATTTTGCTACAGAGGATAGTTCAAGCAGGACTGGAAGACTGAGCATTCAGTGACCTCAGATGGGTGCCCTCTTTCTACAAGGTATAATACAGTTTCTTCAAACTGATAATTGTCACCAGAAGGAATTCATATTAAAACCTTAATCTTGCTCCAAAATCCTCTCAGTAAAAGCCTATAATTTGTGCAACCTGATGTATCTGACAGTCAGGAACAGGTATTTTAGCCTTGCCTGCTCCTGACACAGAGGACACTCGCCTATTCCACAGTTTTTGTCTCTTACTTCAATGATTAGGACTGTTTCCATCATCTCCTTCCACTCTTGCCTCAGACATCCTACGGCTGTCGTTTATCTAAAAGCTGAATACTAACAAGGAAACGTGGTTCACGCTGAATTTGAGTCTCTTTGGGCATTTTCACCAACCACAAATGAATCTTTCTCCTTTCTCTCTTTCTCTTCTCCCATTTTTTTAATCTCACCACCTGAGTTACATTAAATTTTCCAACACAGCTTAGTGATTCAGTTATAAAAATGATACAGAAAGATAAATAGACAGACAAAGCAATCCCAGGAACTCCCAACGGCAGCAGACACTCAAGCCTCAATGCCACTGAATTCCAATTGGAACAGTGGCCCCACTATGGAAATTTGAAACAAATCCATGGGATCAAATCCACTCCCGATTATCAATCATTCACTAAACTATCATTTTTTTTTCCATAGAGCAATTTGCTGTCTGTCATGGACCTTTGCCAAAGGCCAGACTAAACAAGACTAAAATCAAAACTGAAAACATCCCCATTGGGCTTTATATTCAGGTTAGCCATAAGTAACAGGGTTATTCTGTGCTGTTACAGAGGAACCAAGGAATAAGGCTTCAAGACAGGGAGGAGGAAAGAAAGGAGAATGGCAGATAAAGAAAGAAAAATTGTTCATTTAACAAACACATGGCCACTGCCTGAAGAAAGTCAGACAGCTCTTTATTAAAAAGAAAGAAAAATTAAAGAAAAAACAGAAAAGATCCCCTGAGACAAGATCAAAAATGAAATTAAACCATAAAAATTAAATCAATACTTAAAAAGAATCAACCTGAAATACTTAATTTTTCTAAAAACACTTCATTCACTATAAAAACTACAATTCCATTTCCATGAACATGTTCTAATATATATATATATATATATTTTGTTTACAGCTGTAAAAACTTTAAACCACTTTCTCACTAATTATCACATTCAATTCTTTCATAATCCTAGGAAGCAAGTAAGATTAATTTCTAATATAAGTGACAATCAAAACATAGAAAAATATATTTGTTAATTATCAGTCACAAAGCAGAACACAAAGGTAGCTCAAAAAACACATTATTACATTGAAGTTTCCTGAAAAACTTTCTATATTTAAGATTCAAAACAGCACTGAAGACTGTGCTCTTTCAGGCAGCAAGTATAACTGGAGATATTTGGATGGAACCAGACGTGGAGAGAACTGACTCCCCTCCTTGAAGAGATTAATTCTCTTCACATGGAAATAACTATAGTACCTAAATGTCACTCAACGGTATATAAGCTTCACTGGCCCATAAAAATATCACTTTCCTATGAATGAAAAACAGGATTAAGATCAAAGAACAAAGGCTTTACTTATAGAAGTTAGAGATAAATTATTTAAAAATATGTGAGTTGAATAAGCTGAATCCAAAAGAATTCATCTATTATTTGCTTAGAATATGCATGTTTTATTATGTGCTCTATTTTTGCCATTACATTTAAAAATATTCATTTCTTTATTTTTAGCTATTTTGAATTTACTGAGGATTAGATACTTTTGATGTAATCTAATTTTTTGCTGATTCTCTGGGCTAGTTACCATATTTCTAGTAAATAAGAGTAGGACTTTAATAAATAGTCAAGGGGCTTCTGGTAAATGAATGAAATAAGAAGATTCAGTTATAAAACATTCATTGATAATGTTATCATAAATCACGAAGAAGAGCAGCAACAGCTGACGAAGGCAAAGCTTTTGAAGTCAGCCCTGCTTTGAGTTCCCTGTACACCTCACTCACTAACTGCATGGCATGACCTAGTCAGGTCTCCTTCCTGAGACCAGTTTTCCTCATCTATAAACCTGAAATAATAACTCCTACTTTGCAGGATGTTTTAAGGATCAGGGACAATGTGTTGAGTGGACAGTACTGGCACTGAGATAGATTCTTGTATGTGTGATTGTGTGTTAGTCACTCAGTCATGTCCAACTCTTTGCAACCCCATGGACTCTACCTCTCCAGGCTCTTCTGTCCATGGAATTCTTCAGGGAAGAATACTGCACTGGGTTGCCATTCCCTTCTGCAGGGTATCTTCCCAATCTAGGGATCAAATCCAGGTCTCCCGCATTGCAGGCAGATTCTTTACTGTCTGAACCACCAGAGACCCTAGGTAGATTCTTAAAGGATAATAAATAGTTCTCCTAAGATTAGGAGTATGTTCTACAAAAATAAAGTCAAATGCTGGTTTCTTAACTGAATTGTTTAAATGCAAAATTAGAAAGATGTTGCCCTCATTAACTCTAAGAAGAATAAAGTAAGATTCAGAACGTTGTCATCACCAGATGATCAATTAGAACCATTAAAAATCAGCACTATCAGCACTTCAGACACAGAGATGCCACTCATTCAAATCTGTTCAATACAGAAAGCCTCAGATAAATCATAAGATTAGTAAATCTCAAGGGGTTCACCAGTTTCCCCTGATCATTTAGGAGTTAAAACATTTAATTAAATCATTCATTTGGTGTTGACATATACATAGTAATGGGCTTCCCTGGTAGATAACATGTTAAAAGAATCCACCTAAAGCGGGAGACCTGGGTTCGATAACTAGGTTGGCAAGATCCCCTGGAGGAGGACATGGGACCCACTCCAATATTCCTATCTGGAGAATAGCCATGGATAGAGGACGCTGGCCGGCTACAGTCCATGGGGTCACAATGATTCGGACATGACTGAGAGACTAACAATAGCACGGCACAAGTATAGTAATTCTAAAGAATATCTATAATAATTCAGTTAAATTTTTGCTGTTGTTGAATCATCAAGCCCTGTCCAACTCTTTGGGACGCCATGAACTGAAGCATGCCAGGCTTCCCTGCCCTTCACAGTCTCCCAGAGTTTGCTTAAACTCATGTCCATCAAGTCAGTGATGCCACCCAACCATCTCATCCTCTGTCATACCCTTCCCCTCATTCCCTGAATCTTTCCCAGAATCAGGGTCTTTTCTAATGAGTCAGTTCTTCACATCAGGTGACCAAAGTATTGGAGCTTCAGCTTCAGCATCAGTCCTTCCAAAAAATATTTAGGGTTGATTTCCTTTGGGATTGATTTGTTTGATCCCCTTGCTGTCCAAGGAACCGTCAAAAGCCTTCTACAGCACCATAGTTCAAAAAGCATCAATTCTTAGTACTCAGCTTTCTTTATGGTTCAATTCTCACATCCACACAGACTACTGAAAAAATCATAGCTTTGACTATTTGGACCTTTGTTGGCAAGGTGATATCTCTGCTTTTTAATATGCTGTCTAGGTCCATCATATTAGCTTTTCTTCCAAGGAGCAAGAATCTTTTAATTTCATGGCTACAGCCACTATCCAGAGTGATATTCAAGCCCAGGAAAATAAAATCTGTCACTGTTTCCACTTTTTCCCCATCTATTTGCCATGAGGCTGGATGCTATGATCACAGTTTTTTTAATGTTGAGTTTTAAGCCAGCTTTTTCACTCTTTCACCTCCATCAAGAGGCTCTTTAGTTCCTCTTTTGCTTCTGCTATTAAAGTGGTATCATCTGCATATCTGAGGTTGTTGATCTTTCTCCCAGCAATCTTGATTACAACTTTGGAGTCTGGCATTTCACATGAATCTACCTTGAGTATAAGTTAAATAAGCAGGATGATGATATACAGTCTTGACATACTCTTTCCCTAATTTTGAACCAGTGTGTTGTTAAATGTCCAGTTCTAATTGTTACGTCTTGTCCATTATACAGGCTTCTCAGGAGGCAGGTAAGGTGGTCTGGTATTGCCACCTCTTAAAGAATTTTCCACAGTTTGTTGTGATCCACACAGTCAAAGGCTTTAGCATAGGCAATGCCTATGCTTTCTGCATAGGCAGAAGTAGATGTTTTTATGGAATCCCCTCTGTTTTCCATGATCCAGCAAATGTTGACAATTTGATCTCTGATTCCTTTAGTTCCTCTTCGCTGTCAGCCATAAGGCTGGTGTCATCTGTATATTGACATTATTGATATTTCTCCCTGAAATCTGGATTCCAGCCAATGCTTCATCTAGTCCAGCATTTCACATGATGTAATCTGCGTATAAGTTAAATAAGCAGGATGACAACCTTGATGTACTCCTTACTTAATTTGGAACCAGTCTCTTGTTTCATGTCAAGTCCTAACTCTTGCTTCCTGACCTGCATACAGATTTCTCAGGAGGCAGATAAGGTGGTCTGGTAGTCACATCTCATGAAGAATTTTCCACAGTTAGTTGTGATCCACACAAAGGCTCTAGCATAGTCAAAAAAAAGCAGAAGTAGATGTTTTTTCTGGAACTCTTGCTTCTTTGATGATCCAGCAGATGTTGACAATTTGATCTCTGGTTCCCCTGCCTTTTCTAAATCCAGCTTGAACATCTGGAAGTTCACAGTTCACACACTGTTGAAACCTAGCTTGGAGAATTTTGAGAATTACTTTGCTAGTGTGTGAGATGAGTGCAATTGTGCAGTAGTTTGAACATTCTTTGACATTGCCTTTCTTGGGGATTGAAATGAAAATTGACATTTTCAAGTCCTGTGGCCACTGCTGAGTTTTCCAAATTAGCTGACATATTGAGTGTGGCACTTGAACAACATCATCTTTTAGGATTTGAAAGAGCTCAACTGTAATTCCACCACCTCCACTAGCTTTGCAGTGATGCTTCCTAAGGTCCACTTGTCTTTGCATTCCAGGATGTCTGGCTCTAAGTGAGTGATCACACCTTCGCAGTAATCTGGTCATGAAGTTTTTTTGTGTGTAGTTCTTCTGTGTATTGTTGTCTCCTCTTCTTAATATCTTCTGCTTCTGTTAGGTCCATACAATTTCTGTCCTTTATTGTGACCATCTTTGCATGAAATGTTCCTTTGGTATCTCTAATTTTCTTGAAGAGATCTCTAGTCTTTCCCATTCTATTGTTTTCCTCTATTTCTTTGCATCGATCACTGAGGAAGGCTTTCTTACCGCTCCTTGGTATTCTTTGGAACTCTGCATTCAAATGGGTATATCTTTCCTTTTCTCCTTTGTCTTTTGCTTCTTTTCTTTTCATAGCTCATTTTAAGGCCTCCTCAGACAACCATTTCACCTTTTTGCATTTCTTCTTCTTGAGGATGGTTTTGATCACTGCCTCCTGTACAGTGTTACAAACATCCATCCATAGTTCTTCAGTCACTATATCTATCAGATCTAATCCCTTGAATCTATTTGTCACTTCCACTGTATAATTTTAAGGGATTTGATTTAGGTCATACCCGAATGGCCTAGTGATTTTCCCTACTTCCTTCAATTTAAGTCTGAATTTGGCAATAAGGAGTTTATGATCTGAGCCACAGTGAGCTCCTGGTCTTGTTTTTGCTGACTGTATCAATCTTCTCCATCTTTGGCCGCAAAGAATATAATCAACCTGATTTCGGTATTGACTGATTTCGGTGATGTCCATGTGTAGAGCTCTCTTGTGTTGCTGGAAGAGGGAATTTGCTAGGACCAGTGCATTCTCTTGGAAAAACTCTGTTAGCATTTGCCCTGTCCTGGAGTCCAGAGGCTCTGTAGCAGAGTGATTGATGACCTCCAAGAGAACTCGCACCAAGGATCACTTCCCAGGACTGCTGCTGTCAGTGTCCTTATTCCCACAGCCAGCCACTGCTGACCCATGCCTCCACAGGAGACCCTCTAACACTAGCAGGTTGTGACTATTTAATGGACAGTGTTGGTGACCAACACAAAAGGACCTAGAGCAGATTTCTCTCCCCCACCTGAACTCTACGAGAAACCAGAGCCATAGTACCAGCAGAGGCCCCTTGTGCCCTTCTGCTTCCTGGGCAGTTTGGGCTGGAGTTGAGCCAGTTCACAAAATGGCAGGTAGAAGGACATGCATTCATCTTGTCCTGTGAAAACTCCAAATTTGCAACTAGCCACTGAATAACCATCAATAGGAGACTGTTGGATCTGATCAAAACTAGATATCCCAAGTCCAGGGGCAAAGCAGAGACCCCAACTAGGTGGCAGCAGGAGCAAAATCACATTTAGAATCAAACCTCACACATGCCAGAGATGCTCAGGGGGCTCAAACAAAACCCTGTGCACACCAGGACCCAGGGACCCCACAAGAGAGCTAGACCTGCCATTGGTTTTGAAGGCCAGTGGGATTTGATTACAGAACTTTCACAGGACTGGGAAATAGACTCTTAGAGAACACAAACAAAACCTTGTTCACACCAGGACCCAGGAGAAGGGAGCAGTGACCCCACAGGAGACTGAGCAAGACTTGCCTAGGAGTGTCCAGGAGTCTCTGGCAGAGGCGTTGATTGACATTGGCCTGTCGTGGGGTAAGGGGCACTGAATACAACAGTCCTAGCATAAGCCCTTTTGAAGGAGTTCACTATTACAGCCATTAGACCTACCATAGTTCGGCCTCAGGCCAAATTATAGGGAGGGAACACAGCCCCACTAATCAGCATAAAATTGGACTAAAGATTTACTGAGCATGGCCCTCATAGAACTTCAACTTCAGCTTTGAATGGCTCTATGAAGACCTAAAAGACCTTCTAGAACTAACATGCAAAAAAGATATCCTTTTCATTATAGGGGACTGGAATGTAAAGTAGGAAGTCAAGAGACACCTGGAGTAACAGGCAAATTTGGTCTTGGAGCACAAAATGAAGTAAGGTAAAGGCTAACAGAGTTTTTCCAAGAGAACGCACTGGTCATAGCACACACACTCTTCTAATAACACAGGAGAAGACTCTACACATGGACATCATCAGATGGTCAATACCAAAACCAGATTGATTATATTCCTTGCAGCCAAAGATGGAGAAGCTCTATACAGTCAGCAAAAACAAGACTGGGAGCTGACTGTGGCTCAGATCATAAACTCCTTATTGCCAAATTCAGACTTAAATTGAAGAAAGTAGGGAAAACCACTAGACCATTCAGGTATGACCTAAATCAAATCCCTTACGATTATACAGTGGAAGGGGGAAATAGACTCAGGAATTAGATCTGATAGATATAGTGACTGAAGAACTATGGATAGAGGTTCACGACATTGCACAGGAGGCAGTGATCAAGACCATCGCCAAGAAAAGAAAATGCAAAAAGGCAAAATGGTTGTCTGAGGAGGTCTTACAAATAGCTGTGAAAAAAAAGAGAAGCAAAAGCCAAAGGAGAAAAAGATATACCCATTTGAATGCAGAGTTCCAAAGAATACCAAGGAGAGATAAGAAAGCCTTCCTCCATGATCAATGCAAAGAAATAGAGGTAAACAATAGAATGGGAAAGAATAGAGATCTCTTCAAGAAAATTAGAGATAACAAGGGAATATTCCATGCAAAGATGGTCACAATAAAGGACAGAAATTGTATGGACCTAACAGAAGCAGAAGATATTAAGAAGAGGTGGCAACAATACACAGAAGAACTATACACAAAATATCTTCATAACCCAGATAACCATGATGGTGTAGTCACCAACCCAGAGCCAGACATCCTGGAATGGGAAGTCAAGCCGGCCTTAGGAAGAATCACAACGAGCAAAGCTAGTGGAGGTGATGGAATTTTAGTAGAGCTATTTCAAATCCTAAGAGATGATGCTGTGAAAGTGCTTCATTCAGTATGAGAGCAAATTTGGAAAACTCAGCAGTGGCCACAGGAGTGGAAAATGTCAGTTTTCATTCCAATCCTCAAGAAAGGCAATGCCAAAGGATGTTTAAACTACTGCACTATTGCATTCATCTCACATGGTAGCAAAGTAATGCTCAAAATTCTCTAAGCCAAGCTTCAATAGTACATGAACCAAGAACTTCCAGATGTTCAAGTTGGATTTAGAAAAGGCAGAGGAACCAGAGGTCAAATTGCCAACATCTGTTGGATCATCAAGAAAGCAAGAGAAACCCAGAGAAACATCTACATCTGCTTTATTGACTATGTCAACGCCTTTGACGGTGGTGATGGAGAAGACTCATGACAGTCCCAGTCAATCCTAAAGCCTTTGACTGTGTAGCTCACAAAAAACTGTAGAAAATTCTTCATGAGATGGGAATACCAGACCACTTTACCTGCCTCCTGAGAAATATGTATACAGGTCGAGAAGCAACATTGAAAACTGGACATGAAATAACGGACTGGTTCAGAATTTGGAAACGAATCCATCAAGGCTGTATATTGTTACCCTGCTTATTTAACTTATATGCAGGGTACATCATACGAAATGCCAAGCTGGATGAAGCACAAACTGGAATCAAGATTGCCAGGAGAAATATCAATAACTTCAAATGTGCAGATGACACCACCCTTATGGCAGAAATCAAAGAGGAACCGAAGAGCCTCTTGGTGAAAGAGAAAGAGAAGAATGGAAAAAGCTGACTTAAAACTCAACATTCAAAAAACTAAGATCATGGCATCTGGTCCCATCACTTCATGGCAAATAGATGAGGAAACAATGGAAACAGTGACAGAATTTATTTTCTTGGGCTCCAAAATCACTGCAGATGGTGATTGCACCCATGGAATTAAAAGACACTTGGTCCTTGGAAGAAAACCTATGACAAACCTAGACAGCATATTAAAAAGCAGAGACATTATTTTGCCAACAAAGTCCATCTAGTCAAATCTATGGTTTTTCCACTAGTCATGTATGGATGTGAGAGTTGGACCATAAAGAAAGCTGAGCACTGAAGAATGGATGCTTTTGAACTGTGAGGTTGGAGAAGACTCTTGAGAGTCCGTTGGGCAGCAAGGAGATCAAACCAGTCAATCATAAGGGATATCAGTCCTGAATATTCATTGGAAGGACTGATGCTGAAGCTGAAAGTCCGATACTTTGGCCACCTATGTGAAGAGGCAGCCCATTAGAAAAGACCCTGATGCTGGGAAAGGTTGAAGTCAGGAGGAGAAGGGAATGACAGAGGACAAGATGGTTGGATGGCATCACTGACTCAATGGACATGAGTTTAACAAGCTCTGGGATTTGGTTATGGACAGGGAAGCCTGGCATGCTCCAGTCCATGGGGTCACAAAAAGTCAGACACATCTGAGTGACTGAACTGACTGAGCATGGCCCTGCCCATTAGAACAAGACCCAGATTCCCCCACAGCCAATCCGTCCCATCACAAAGTTTCCAAAAGTGTCTTATCCTTATCCATCAGAGGGCAGACAGAATGGAAACCACAGTCACAGAAAACTAACCAAACTGATCACTTGGATCACACATTTGTCTAACTCAGTGAAACTATAAGTCATGCCCTGTAGGGCCACCCAAGACAGATGGGTTATGGTGAAAAGTTCTGAAAAAACATGGTACAATGGAGAAGGGAAGGGCAAACCACTTCAGTATTTATGCCTTGAGAACCCCATGAACAGTATGAAAAGGTAAAGAGATATGAAACTGAAAGATGAACTCCCCAGGCTCATAGGTGTCCAATATACTACTGATGAAGAGTGAAGAAATAGCTCCAGAAAGATTCAAGAGGCTGAGCCAAAGTGAAAGCAACACCCAGTTGCGGATGTGACTGGTGATGGAATTAAAGAACGATGTTGTAAAGAACAATACTGCATAGGAACCTTAAATGTTAGGTCAATAATCAAGGCAAATTGGAAGTGTTCAAACAGGAGATGGCAAGATGAACATCAACATTTTAGGTATTAGTGAAGTAAAATCTTTAACTTTAAAAAAAAAAAAAGATTCACCAGTTAGTATTGGCACATGCCTGGCAATAAGTTGACTTCATTAAATCAAGGGGTTATAAATTTTTTGTTATTTCCTTAGACTTTTGTACAACTTGTCATATAGTACATGCTCAGTAACAGTTTACTGTTGAATTAACCATGAGAGGAAATTGAAAACTATACAATATCAGAAACATATACATCACTAGCAATACCTTCATATTTACTCATGATTTAATTTTTAGTACTTCATGGATTCAGCAATCAACAAATATACTTACTAAATGCTTACCAATGTGTGAGACACTGTGCCAGACCAAGATGATGGGAGTGAGTAGGACAGGTTTTAAATGAGATAGTTCAGGCAAACAGTGCAGTTCCTAACATGTGGAAGCTCCCAGAAAATTAATAAGCAGTAGAAGACACAAAACAGACCTGGAGAGGTCCATGCCAGCCAATCTCTCTCTCTATATATATATAAATGAAGGAAATACAGATACATATATACATACAAATATACATATACTTATCTAGGAAGGAACAGTTAGAACCAGATGTGGAACAACAGACTGGTTCCAAATTGGGAAAGGAGTATGACAAGGCTGTATATTTTCACCCTGCTTATTTAACACATATTCAGAGTACAATATGCGAAATGCCAAGCTGGATGAAGCACAAACTGGAATCAAGATTGCTGGGAGAAATATCAATTACCTCAGATATGCAGATGACACCACCCTTATGGCAGAAAGTGAAGAAGGACTAAAGAGCCTCTTGATGAAAGTGAAAGAGGAGAGTGAAAAGGCTGGCTTAAGACTCAACTTTCAAAAAACTAAGATCATGGCATCTGGTCCCATCACTTCATGGCAAATAGATGGGGAAACAATGGAAACTGTGACAGACTTTATTTTCTTGAGCTCCAAAATCACTGCAGATTGTAACTGCAGCCATGGAATTAAAAGACACTTGGTCCTTGGAAGAAAACCTATGACAAACCTAGACAGCATATTAAAAAGCAGTGACATTAATTTGCCAACAAAGGTCCATCTAGTCAAAGCTATGGTTTTTCCACTAGTCATGTATGGATGTGAGAGTTGTACCATAAAGAAATCTGAGCTCCAAAGAATGGATGCTTTTGAACTGTGGGGTTGAAGAAGACTCTTGAGAGTCCCTTGGACAGCAAGGAGATCAAACCAGTCAATCCTAAAAGAAATCAGCCCTGAATATTCATTAGAAGGACTTATGCTGAAGCTGAAACTCCAATACTTTGGCCACCTGATGCAAACAACTGACTCATTTGAAAAGACCCTGATGCTGGGAAAGATTGAAGGCAGGAGGAGAAGGGGACAACAGAGGATGATATTGTTGGATGGCATCACCGACTCAATGGACACGAGTTTAAGCAAGCTCTGGGATTTGGTGGTGGACAGGGAGGCCTGACATGCTGCAGTCCATGGGGTTGCAAAGAGTTGGACATGACTGAGTGACTCAACTGAACTGATATTTTTTTTTCGTTTATTTATTTATTTATTTATCTCATATATGTATGAACTTGTGGCTCAGTGGCTCAGTTGCTAAAGAACCTGCCTGCAATGCAAGAGACCTGGGTTTGATTTCTGGGTCAGGAAGATCACCTGGAGAGGAAATGGCAACCCACTCAAACATTGTTGCCTGAAGAATCCCATGGATAGAGAAGCCTGGGAAGTTACAGTCCATGGGGTTGCAAGAGTCGGACACGACTTAACGAGTAAGTCACTACTATATATATACATAATGGCACACATACACACACCTAAAAACACACCTAAATATCTTTAACATCTGACTCTACTACCCAGAAATCCACACAAAAAAACAAACTTTTGTCAAGTATTTTTCACTTCATTTTATTTTTTCTTCAAGCTGTGGGCTACTCATAAAAGAGCCTTTCAAATTAATGAAAAAATAGTTGCTGCCATCAAAGACCCTCCAACAGTAGTCAAACATCCTGTAAATTGGCAGCATTCTGCTCAAGCTGTTTAGTTCCCACAGAAGCAAGTCTTTGAAGTTGACAAGGTGTTCACAGACAAAGCAGTAGTTTGCTAAAAATCCATTACTTTTGTTTTACTCGAGACCTATTTAAGCCTGATTTGGAAAGAACAAAGCCTGAGTTTCCTAAAACACTGCTGGGCCACTGCAAAACAGACTCCTTCCTACTGAGTGAGGGCCAAAGGCTCCCCATGCAGCTGCTGAAATCTGTCGATGCATGTTGTACATCTCTGCCTCTCATTGTCCTGTGTTATGTGATTGAGTATAAGACAAAGCTACTCTATTAAATGATCACCAGCCAGTCACAATGAAAACACACTCCCCTCCCATGAGGAAGCCTTGGAAAGCAATACAGGGTTAAGTGTGTGAGTTCAGGGGGCAGGGAAACCTGACTCCAAGACTGAACATCAGCTTCTATATTGATAACAATATTAATAGCCACCTTTTATTGTGTGCTTCCAAGTACCAGACACTCTACTAAGTGCTTTGTATTAATTATCTTACTGACATATGCTGGTTTATCCCAATGGGTGGAAGATCTGCTTCATCACAGAGCAGTTGGAGAAGACATTTGTTCTGCATTCTTGTTCTCTCCTTCCACCTGGAGGGATCTTTGTCCTCTGGATCTCATTATTGCCTTAGTTAACCCTGGGAAGGGATGGCTACCTGTTTGGAAAAGTGAGTTGGTAGAAGTGAGGTGTCAAGGCTGAATACCTGCATTTTTTTTCTCTTTCCAGAATGGACCCACCAGCAGAGAGCACAGCTTCTCTGCTCCATCATGCCCCACGTCATACAGAACACCACCCCATTTTTGAGAGGCCTGCCTAGGTTAGCAGAGCTTTGCCTCAGCTTTGCTCTTAGCAAGTTAGTTGTCTACAGAAATAAACCACATTCTAATGTCAGTCATAAATGTGGTATTTTGATTTTCCGCTAGCTGACATTTTGGCTTCTTTTTCAACAGGTTCGTCTTCCCTGGTGGCTCAGAGGTTAAAGCGTCTGCCTCCAACGTGGGAGACCCGGGTTCGATCCCTGGGTCAGGAAAATCCCCTGGAGAAGGAAATGGCAACCCACTCCAGTGTTCTTGCCTGGAGAATCCTATGGACGGAGGAGCCTGGTAGGCTACAGTCCACGGGGCCGCAAAGAGTCGGACACGACTGAGTGACTTCACTTTTTTTTTCAACAGGTTCAGAATTTGGGGGAAAAGTGCTGATACTTTAAAAGACAAAGTCTTATAATTTTCCAGAGTGTTAATTTTATTTTCTGTAAAATGAGAACAATAGCACCTATCTCATAGACGAATTGTGACCATAAATGGGATAATACCTGTAGAGTAAGTGAAAGGTATATAATAAGCACATAATAACCATTAGCAATTACAATGACTGATATTGTTGTCATTATTATTTTTATCATTTGACTAAATGGCCTGCCATATCTAGTCCCCTCTTAATATTCTACAGACATCTGTATTATTAAAGTTACTTTATCTTTGAGCAAGTCACTTTTTAAGATTCAAAGGATATGATAACAATAATAGTATCTAGATCACAGGGTTTACCTGAGAATTATATTTGGAAAAAATACACATTTAGTGTTTAGCACAGTATCTGACATATTAGTGCTCAATAAATGATTACTATTATTTTATATTTATTATGAATCATCCCATTCTTCTCACTCTAATCTCAGCCATGTCTACTGTGTACCAGTATTTAATTTAATCTGGTTCCAAGTGACACATGTATTTTTTATTATAATCCTGGAATTTTATCTTTATCTATATCCCCTAAATCTACTCTCCATTTGTCTAATTTTAATAAAATATGCTGCTGCTGCTAAGTCGCTTTAGTCGTGTCCGACTCTGTGCGACCCCATAAATGGCAGCCCACCAGGCTCCTCTGTCCCTGGGATTCTCCAGGCAAGAATACTGGAGTGGGTTTCCATTTCCTTCTCCAATGCGTGCATGCATGCTAAGTCGTTTCAGTCGTGTCTGACTCTGAGTGACCCCATGGACAGCAGCCCACCAGGCTCCTCTGTCCACAGGATTGTCCAGGCAAGAATACTGGAGTGGGTGGCCATTTCCTTCTCCAATAAAGTATAGCATTGCCCTTTTTTCCCATAAAGAAATGTAGAATGTTTGCTTCAAAAATGTAAAGATATTAATTATATACACATTAGTTTTAGAAACTTTAGCAGTGCAGGTCACATACCAACCAAACGCATTTTACTAGATTATGGTCACCAACCCCCAAAAAATAATGAACAAAGAAAGAAAAATACATGTGAACATCAGGTAGGAAAAAAGCAATGTAACCAGAAAGCTGTTTTCTCTCATTTCAGCAGAATAACTTCTCTGAGGTAATGACATTTTAAGCATTTCCTAAAATGAATTTTAACCCAGTGCTAAAGGCAGCCCAGCTTTGTATTTCCTGGTGATAAGTAAAAAGATGATGAAGTTTTGGTATGGTCATTATGAGTTATGGAACATACACAAACACAGCGAGAAGGAAGTATGTTCTCCCTGAATTGAATTGAACTAAAAGACATGTATTTTTAGCAGTTCTGTAGAAAGTACTCTAAATATTCAAAACACAGATAGGGTAATAAATATCCTATTAAACCTGACTCAGAAAAAGTTTTGAGTTTAACCTGAAGGTTTTATTAAGATTTCAACATTATAGAATCTCATGTTGGTCTTCAATGATACATGTTCAAAGAGAGATGACAATCCTCAAAGTTGACTTCTTCACTTAAAAGTACAAAAATTTTAAGTAAATTGGAAAAGCTTGATGTTCACCATGTAAACACATTCCCATGGCGACAATCACATTTTTTTATCATTATGAATATTTTATGAGGGTTTGCTTCAAAGACTTGTTTTAAATATACCTATTAACATATTTGATAAACTAAAACTCTGTGACCATATGTATTTCAGGAATTCTCTCACCACTGCCTGGTAAATTGTGCCAGACTCTAATCACATAAGTTCATTCTATTCTAATGATAAGAAAGTCTTTTGCTATAAAGTGAAAAATAACATGATACACAGCTTAATACAACCATGGGGAGATATTTTGAAATAGACTGGTAAATCACCTTCATTTATTTACTCTTTCCCAGTCCTTTCTGTACTCTCAAAGAAAAGAGTAAACATATCTCTAACAGTCTATATAGAAATAACTTTGTGAAAGAGACCCTCTCTAAGCTAGAGGAAGTAAGACCCTAGTTTAGAGACCCACTCTAAACTCTAGAAGTAAGACAGGAATATTTTCTTTTTCCTCAAATTAATTCCGTCCATGAAAAGATATAACAAGAACAGTTTTCCTCATGTTAGTTTAAACATGAAACAATATTATCTAAATGTCTGGGTTGAATTCTTTAATGTTATAAAATAATTCTAAACCAAGAGAATGGCAGAAAGTGAAGAGGAACTAAAGAGCCTCTTGATGAGGGTGAAAGAGAAGAGTGAAAAAACTGGCACAAAACTCAACATTAAACATTCAAAAAACAAAGTTCATGGCATCCGATACCATCATTTCATGGCAAGAAGGGGAAAAACTGGAAGCAGTGATAGATTTTATTTTCTTGGGCTCCAAAATCACTGCAGCTGCTGACTGCAGTCATGAAATTAAAAGACACTTGCTCCTTAGAAGGAAAGCTATGACAAATCTAGATGGCATATTAAAAAGCAGACACCACTTTGCCAACAAGATCCATATAGTCAAAACTATGGGTTTTACTGTAGTCATGTACAGATGTGAGAGCTGGACCATAAAGAAGGCTGAGCACCTAAGAGTTGATGCTTTTGAGTTGTGGTGCTGGAGAAGACACAAGAAGACTGTCTTGGCAGGCAAGGAGATTAAATCAGTCAATCCTAAAGGAAATTAATGCTGAATATTTATTGGAAGGACTGATGCTTAAGCTGATGCTCCAATACTTTGGCCACCTGACATCAACAGCCAAACATTCGGAAAGACCCTAATGCTGGGAAAGATGGAAGGCAAAAGGATGAGGAGATGGTTAGATAGCATCAATGACTCAATGGACATGAATTTGAGCAAACTCTGGGAGATAGTGGAGAACAGAGGAGCCTGGTGTGCTGCAGTCCATTGTGTCCCAAAAAGTCAGACATGATTAGTGACTGAACAACAACAAAATATTACTGAGATTTTACATGTTGAGTAATAATAGCACACTTAGATTAACAGACAATAAATCTCTTATAAAGCAACAATAAATAAAACCACTAGATATCAGAGAATTGAAAGAAATACGTGTACCCCAATGTTCATTGCAGCACTGTTTATGATAGCCAGGACATGGAAGCAACCTAGATGCCCATCAGCAGACGAATGGATAAGGAAGCTGTGGTACATATACACAATGGAATATTACTCAGCCATTAAAAAGAATACATTTGAATCCGTTCTATTGAGATGGATGAAACTGGAGTCCATTATACAGAGTGAAGTAAGCCAGAAAGAAAAACACCAATACAATATACTAATGCATATATATGGAATTTGAAAGATAGTAACTATACCAGGTGGTAACGATAACAGTTACAACTGGACATGGAACAACAGACTGGTTCCAAATAGGAAAGGGAGTACGTCAAGGCTGTATATTGTAACCCTGCTTATTTAACTTATATGCAGAGTACATCATAAGAAACGATGGGCTGGAAGAAACATAAGCTGGAATCAAGATTGCTGGGAGAAATATCAATAACCTCAGATATGTGGATGACACCACCCTTATGGCAGAAAGTGAAGAAGAACTAAAGAGCCTCTTGATGAAAGTGAAAGAGGAGAGTGAAAAAGTTGGCTTAAAGCTCAACGTTCAGAAAACTAAGATCATGGCATCTGGTCCCATCACTTCGTGGGAAATAGATGGGGAAACAGTGGAAACAGTGCCAGACTTTATTTTTTTGGGCTCCAAAATCACTGCTGATGGTGATTGTAGCCATGAAATTAAAAGATGCTTACTCCTTGGAAGGAAGGTTATGGCCAACCTAGATAGCATATTTAAAAGCAGAGACATTACTTTGCCAACAAAAGTCCGTCTAGTCAAGGCTATGGTTTTTCCAGTGGTCATGTATGGATGTGAGAGTTGGATGGTGAAGAAAGCTGAGCGCCGCAGAATTGATGCTTTTGAACTGTGGTGTTGGAGAAGACTGGTGAGAGTCCCTTGGACTGCAAGGAGATCCAATCAATCCATTCTAAAAGAGATCAGTCCTGGGTGTTCATTGGAAGGACTGATGTTGAAGCTGAAACTGCAATACTTGGGCCACCTCATGTGAAGAGTTGACTCATTGGAAAAGACCCTAATGCTGGGTAGGATTGGGGGCAGGAGGAGACGGGGACAACAGAGGATGAGATGGTTGGACAGCATCACCGACTCGATGGACATGGGTTTAGGTAGACTCCGGGAGCTGGTGATGGACAGAGAGGCCTGGTGTGCTGCAATTCATGGGGTTGCAAAGAGTCGGACACGACTGAGCGACTGAACTGAACTGAACTGAACGATAACCCTATATGCAAGACAGAAAAAGAGACACAGATGCATAGGACAGTCTTATGGACTCTGTGGGAGAAGGTGAGGGTGGGACAATCTGAGAGAATAGCATTGAAACATGTATACTATCATATGTTAAACAGAACGCCAGTCCAGGTTCGATGCATGAGACAAGTGCTCAGGGCTGGTGCAATGGGATGACCCAGAGGGATGGGATGGGGAGGGATGTGGGAGGGGGGTTCAGGATGGGGAACACATGTAAACCTGTGGCTGATTCATGTCAATGTATGGCAAAAACCACTACAATATTGTAAAGTAACTAGCCTCCAACTAAAATAAATTAATAAAAAAATAAAAATAAAAACTATACCTAAAGCAGAAAAAAAAATAAAGTGAATCAGCCGATGATGTAATTTACTACATCAATGGCAGAAAAGAAGCATTTTTTGATTTTACATCTCAAACTTGGTAAATGATGAATGAGTTTCACATACTGAACCCAAGGGCCATGAGAAGAGTGTTTCTAACATGCTGAAAACAAATTATATGACAGAAGCAGGAAATGTTTAAAAAACACATCAAAAATTATATTCCAATTACAGCATTCTTGGGAATGAATGCTACAGGTCAGATTACATATTATATGTTACATATTCCTATTTATAACCCTCTGTTTAGACTCATTGAAAGTTTATAGAAACGATCTCCATTTTAACTGAAGCATTTCTTGCACCTAATTTCAGTTGACTAATAAAACTTTTTGATAAAAAAGAAAAAAAAAGGAATTGAGATAATACAGCATATTATATATCTTCAGAACATAATATATAAAAAGTTAAATACACAAGTTAAGCAACAAATATCAGTAAGTATATTGACAGATTTTATTCCAATAAATTAAGAAGAAATGTTTAGATTTTTACCTCACAATAGTGACAAAAAAACATTGCACTTGACTTAACATTTTAAACATATAAAATAGGGCCAGAAGAAAATTAATGTAAAATTTTCTAACCAAACTGCCTACTGGCTATACTGGAGTTATCAGTCTCAGACACACTTTGCTCCCATAAATAGCTTATAACTTGGCAAAGTATACGAGGTAACTGTTTTTAGGCAATGGAAATAATAAATACAAACCTATGATTCTGAAATGAAGGTAACATATGGTCTGAGCCTCAGACTGGCCTCAGCTTTCTGCCTGGGGGCAAATCTTGGAGGTGGGGCCAAGGCAGACAATTTGAGATAAAGAAGCAGAGATGAGAGTGTGGATTCTAAAGAAGCTATAATTTGAAGGGCACATTGCCAGAAGAATAGGAGCTAAGCTAAGCTAGAATTTCTCCAGAATCCTGTGCAGGTTCTTTAGAGATCCTTAACTAAAGCTGGACCATGGCCCAGGGAGGGATTCTGAAAAGTCTAGACATTGTGTGGGGCTGAGAGCTTAGTGGATATACCAAGGTTATACAGTCCTGGTAGTAATGGGAGGTCTAACCCACCCAGATTAGAGGAATGTTACTGAGACATCACTAATTCCTTGAGACCCCAGAAAGATGATTGCTTAGTAATAAGAATCAATTTTAGAGAAAAGAAAATTCCATAGGATTGAGGACAAAACCAAATAGCCAACTCTAACAAAAACAAGACCCTCACAGGATAGAAGGTATTCAACAATGCTTTCACTTCAAGCCAGGGGAAAAAAAAAATGGGTACTCTTTAAAGGAGGATGACATAATGCCACTTTTCTACATTTCAGTTCAGTTGCTCAATTGTGTCCAAATCTTCGTGACCCTATGGACTGCAGCTCGCCAGGCTTCCCTGTCTATCACCAACTCCCAGAGCTTGTTCAAACTCATGTCCATCGAGCTGGTGATGCCATACAACCATGTCATCCTTTGTCATCCCCTTCTCCTCCTGCCCTCAATCTTTCCCAGCATCAGGGTCTTTTCCAATGAGTCAGTTCTTCGCATCAGGTGGCCATAGTATTGGAGTTTCAGCTTCAGCATCAGTCCTTCCAACGAATATTCAGGACTGATTTGTATCCTAATTTATATACCCAATTCTGAAAGGTATATGGTGATATTCATGGTTTTCATTTGCAATTTTCTAATGGCTAATGATGTTGAAATCTTTTCATGTGCTTATTTGTCATCTATGTTCATCTTTCATCAAATGTCTCATTATGTCTTTCACATATTTTCTAATTAGACAGTTTGATGTTTTATGCTGACTATTGAGAGTTCTTGATATATTCTAGATACTTTGTCAGATATGTGATTTGCAAACACTTTCTCTTTGTATGCAGTATGTCTTTTATACTCTTACCAGAATACTTTGCAGAACAAAATATTTTTCATTGTGATGAAGTCCAATTTATCATTTATTTCCTTTTATAAACCATACTTGCAGTGTCAATTCTAAGAAAACTTTGCTTCTCCCTAAATTCTGAAGATTTTCTACTCTATAAAGTTTCACATCTTAACATTTTACATTTAAGTCCACAACCCATTGAAGTTAATATTTGTACAGACATACCTCATTTTATTGTGATACATTGCAGTGTGCTTTACAGATCCTACATTTTACAAACAGAAGGTTTGTGGCAACTCTGCCTTTTTCCAGAAGAATCTGCTGCCAAGCCATGAATCGTGTGTGAGGGTAGAAAAAAAGAATATTTTCAAACATGTAGGTCTCTGGGTTGGGAAGATCCCCTGGAGAAGGAAATGGCAACCCACTCTAGTATTCTTGCCTCTGTCTCACAGACAGAGGAGCCTGGTGGGCTACAGTCCATAGGGTCACAAAGAGTCGGACAAAACTGAGTGACTAAACAAAAACAATAAAAAAAAAAAAAAAGTATTCAAAAACTTTACCTCCAATGTATCCTTTTTTGGGGGAAAAATTACTTCTAGAAGATATGTTCCACCAAAAAGATGAACAAGGAATAAGAAGATAGTGGATCCAGAAAATGGAAGATCCAAAGGAGGAGGGGTGTGAAAAGAATCCTCAGGATCACAGTAAAGATGATACTAACGTAATAGCTGAGACAGTTGTACGTGTGGTACAGTTGGGGATGAATTAAGCACATATATTGAGAAAGCAAATAAAGAAACCAACTGAATATGAAAAACAAAAAGGTGTATAAGAATAACAAAGTAATCAGAGAATGAATAATAAATGATAACCATAATAATGTAAATACCAAACATTGATCTATAAATATTTTTTACTTAGGATGATGGAAATGGTATGTGTGTTTGTTGGAATGGTGGTAAAAGAAGGCTAGGCTTTATCACTACAGATAGTTACAAAAAAATAAAGATCAATAAGTAGCATTATAATCACATTATTTAGAGTCTGAGAAGTAAAAACTAAAAGAAATAGCTATAATAATTGAAATTTGTTCTCTCTGGGAAAAATGAAGGGACAGGGAGGCACAAATGATTGTGATTAACCCTGTAATCTGAAGACAATGTAAACTTTTATTTTCAAAGACTAAAAAAATAAATTATAAATTATATTAAAAACAAGTAAATAAAAAATAAAGCCAACAAATGAACAAAATAAAGCAAAAACAAACTCATACACATAGGGAACTAGTCAGTAGTTACCAGAGGGGAAGAAGGTTGGGAATTAGGTGAAATGGGTCAGTCAGATCAACTGTATGGTGAGGGTTGGTGGTGGTGATCAATCTGTAGTGTATACAGATGTTAAACTACAATGCTGCACACCTGAAAATTATATATTAAAAGTTTTTAATAAAGAATGATGGGGATATTAACAACCACAACTGAACAGAAAAATGTTACTTCTATTCCTTGAGTTCCTATTAGAGAAGCAAGTATGAGGCCTGAGGACTGACTCTTCCCCTTCTCATGCTCAGATTGGATATCGTTGACCAATCACCAGTCCCTTTCCAGAAGAGCTTGGACATTTCATCAGAAACCTTCCTAACAGTGCATGCCAATAATCACCATTAATCAGAATCAACATGCCTTAATTTCCAATATCAGATGAAACTTTTGCATACTTAACCTTTATAAAATCTTGCAATATAAATTGTGTTCATGTGCAAATGATGAAAGTGATGTTTAGTGTAGTAAGTATAGAAGCAAGACATAATCTCAGTTCTCTCAGATTGCATAGTTTACAAATACATATCCCTCCCCTCAAAATCCACTTTGCACAGTCTCATACCTGTTCTTGAAATGAAGCAGATGGCAGACTACACAACAAAGCCTTCTAAATACCTAGGAAGCTCTGAGACACTTCATAAAGATTTCTTGAAGGCAATTTGACACATAGGTCTGTGGTTCAGGAACACTACAGGAGTTCCAAAAGTGGACTTGGGAGTCATGAGCATGCAGATTGGGGCTGAAGTTAAGCATAGACGAGATCACCAAGGGATAGCTATAGAGTGAGAAGAGAGGGCAGGAGAGCAGAAGAGAGCAGAGTGAGAAGCAGGACGCACACATGACATTTAAGTAGAGGGAACTCAAAATCTTACCTGGGAGCTGCTGGGAAAAGATGTTCTCTTTCATTGAGCTATTACGAGGTGGAGTCTGGCACAAGCTGAATCCCCTGTAAAGCACACCCAAAATGTGAAGAGATCAGTGCTGCAATCAGGCCTACCCCTGGATTTTGTAAGTATGTGAGATAACTTGTTTTGTTTTAATCTGAGTAAAAGAGTATTGGGGTTTCAGGTTTCTAATACTTACACCCGAAGATGCTGAACTTTTCTTACCAAGATGTTGAAAGTAACAGAAGACAAAACTTATGAAATAGAAGCTATACAAATTTCTGTCATATAGATTTTCCATCATCATTAAATAACTCTTCTACACTGACCATTCAGTTGTGATTTCCAGACTTTCCACCCACTGTAACACTGTCTTAAACCAGCTATGCACGTGCTGCTTGGGGATCATTTGTCTTCCTTGTACAGATCATGTCCCATCTACTTGGATGATGCTTAAGATTACCCTCTTATCAGCCCTTGAACAGTCTGAAGAAAGAGCCCACCATTTAAGCATTTTATTCACATTATTACTGAGTCTGTTACTACAGTATCCAGTACATCATTGAAGCACCATATATGCTCGTAGAGTGAATAATATAACATTAGAAGTTGCTCCTTATGTGCTGCTGCTGCTAAGTCGCTTCAGTCGTGTCCGACTCTGTGCGACCCCATAGACAGCAGCCCACCAGGCTCCCCAGTCCCTGGGATTCTCCAGGTAAGAACACTGGAGTGGGTTGCCATTTCCATTTAAGATGAGATTTCTAGGCTGCAAAGAAAAGTCCTCTACTTTTGCAGACAAACTTCCTGTGCTTCACATGGATGTAACTGATGCAATTTCATACATCATACTTAGGTTGTTTGACATAACTGCATAAATAAGTCATTATAGAAGCTATGACTGAGGATTTGAAATACCCCTCAGATCTCAGTGTCTAAGATAAAACAGTGATGTATCTTGCCAGACCTGGTGATTTCCTTTTGCTCTTTTATATTGCTGCCAGTATGTGTGCTAAAGTCTTTTATGATATACAGCTTGCCAGGTGTAGCTGAATTAATTTTGTTCAAATCTCACAACTAACAATTGTGCTTTCTCTCATTGGTATTCACTTTAACGAAGTCCTATACTCTGTGTTAATTTTCAGTCCCCCAGGTAGATGTTTTGAGGTGAACCTAACTCCATGGTTGGCCATTAAACACCTGTGCTTAAATCATGGACTACTTGCCTCTTCCCTTTGAAATAATTTCTGGATTAGCATACATTCTGAAAATTCTGAATTTTATGTAATATCTAACCTCATGATCTCAGCCTTTACTAACCAAACAGGCAGACCTTGGCATTAAGATTGAACAAAGCTGATAAGTAACAATGTCAACAGGTTTTATTCTTTCTGGTGACGCAAAACTAAATTCATCCATGCTCTCTAAGACACATTGTTTGATCGGGAAGAAAGCAAAATCGTTCTAATCTTTCACCACAGTGCCCTTCAGAAACATCAGCGTGTGTGTGTACATATGCTGTTATCTTTTGAAACTAATAAAAATCAGTCACTGAGGAAATGTAGTAACGCCCATTAGAGGCAGAGCTGTTGGCAGTCTCTGGAGCTCACCACGAGTAAAGGTGTACAGTGAGGAAAAACTTGCCAAGCAGAACCCATGGGCTATATAATCTTCTTCATGAAAGCTGGAACAGCCAGTTTTTGTGCAGTGTGACATTTCACAGGACACATTCAGGTTAGTACTCTCATGAGGGGAAAAGTCCATAAACCAAAAGTTTCAAGCAGAGCATGATTTTGGAAAGGACAGAGAATAGTAAACTATATTCTATTGGATGCAGTAATGTTTCTACCAACAAGAAATTATAGGCCATTTTATGAATGAACAATAATTCAAGTGAGATAAACCTGATTTGACTAAGACAATGGAAATGATTTTGTATCTTTCCCAATAAAATATGAATTATTCAAAATTGCGTGAAGTTATTCATGTCTCATCTGAATGTCAAATGCTAAGAAAATCAGTGGCAATATTTTAAAAATAAATTTTACTTTTCTTGAAATTTCACTTGGTGCAAATCAAATTCAGGTCTGTATCTTGCTTGTGTTTCCTATACCGATGACCACACGATATGCTTCAGGTAAAACATGGCACATTTAAACAGATGTAATGATAACTGACCAATTAAAAGATGAAGTTCGGATGTAACCTCTGCCATGCAGTCCTCCCTTGTTCCACTTTCCTCATTTTAAAGATTCTATTCTATGCTTCTCTCTCTGATGATTTTCTAGAACTATGTCTTGGACAAAGACTCTACCTTCAACCTCTTTGCATTACCACAGTATTTTACACACCATAGGTGCAGACTCAGTACATGTAGGCAGAATGAAACTATTGAAAAAATAACCATAACTCTCATCTGTTTTTTTTTTAATGTCAACTTTCACTTTTCCATGAGTTGGTACCCCGATGCTTCTGAAAGATATCTCTGGAAAAGGGAAACAACTTCAGGAGAAAAACAGTCTAAAGAGAACACTAGAGCAAGAATCTACCACAAGAATCATCATAACCTGCTACTCAGCAACTTTATTTTACAGATTAACTGAAGACCTGATAAATTAAGTAGCTTGTTTCAAGCAGCTTAATGGCAGAATTGGAACCCAGTGCTCTGACTGTGCTTTTGGGGCACTTTTGACTCTACTCTGCTGATGCTGAAACATGTACACCTTATTAGGACTTGGAGTGTGTATTTTCGTTCGTTTATTTTGCATCATTTGCATGCCATCAACACTTCATTCCTTGTATGGGCTCAATGAGTCTTTTCCCCAAACTCCCCACATAGAACAATACAGAAACAGAAACTGATAATAATGATGAACAGATGAGTGAAATGGAAACAGATGCTATTCTATAAGTAAGCTTTTGGCATTCCCTTAAAATGTTCTTTTATTTTAAAGCTTTCCATAAAATGTGCATGCCCTGAAACAGGGCACTCAAAGCCGGTGCACTGGGACAACCCTGAGGGATGAGATGGGGAGGGAGGTGGCGGCTGTTTCAGAATGGGAGACACATATACACCCATTGCTGATTCATGTCAATGTACGGCAAAAAACCACTGCAGTGTTGTAAAGTAATTAGCCTCCAATTAAAATAAATAAATCAATTGTTTTTAAAAATGTGCATGTCCTGTTTCTCCAGTTATCTGAAGACAGTGGTAATGTCATAGACCTGTTCACACATTAATGAATTCTTAGAGTACCAATATGGCACCTCAGGTGGCATGGTTATTCATAAATAATCACTCCCCAGAGGATGCCTCCCCGTCTCAGAGGTGATGATTGTCCGACCATCATGCCTTCCTACTTATGTACATGTTGATGGCAGCAACTAGAAACATTTGTAAGACCTGAGCTGCATACAAATTGATATCTTTTGCCCATTTGTTAATTATAAGAACCACTGACACTACTGGCAAGGCTGTGCATACTTTTACATGGTCATCGTAATTACCAAGTTTTAGTATATGTTTTTGTGCTGTGACATCAATCAAAGTTCAGTTTCTGACATGTGTAGCAGAAGCAATATGTTCCACATAGGTTATTTCTGGAATTGCATGACTTACTGTAATAGAGTTCTGTCATGTAGTTCTATTGCACCAACTTTACCTGCCCTACTGTGGCTGTCTGAGCTGTGTTACATTTATGCCCTCTCCAGCATGCACAAAATAAGGTGATGGCATGGAGAAAAGAATATTTTTTTAGGAATTGATTTTATTGACCAATATGAACAAATCTAAAATTCTTCTCGGGAGATAGTTTAAGTACTAATACTATGGTCTTCTAAACCTCTTGGTGTATTTCAAATATATACCTTACATAACTAGCCTTAGAAAACCAAAACACTTTGTATATTTCCTTTCATAATTTACTTAATAACTGAAATAAATGGAAAATATCAAAATGTTTACTTTTTTTTCATTGTTTTTTGTTTTTTTTTTAAATAAATTTATTTATTTTAGTTGGGGGCTAATTACTTTACAATATTGTAATAGTTTTTGCCATACATTGACATGAATCAGCCATGGGTTTACATGTGTTCCCCTTCCTGGACCCCCCACCCACATACCTCCCCATCCCATCCCTCTGGGTCATCCTGTTGCCCCGGCCCTGAGCCCTTGTCTCATGCATCGAACATGGAATGGTGTTCTGTTTCACATATGATAATAGACATGTTTCAATGCTATTCTCCCAGAACGTCCCACCCTCACCTTCTCCCTCAGAGTCCATAAAATTGTTTTATGCATCTGTGTCTCTTATTCTGTCTCGCATATAGGGTTATCGTTACCATCTTTCAAATTCCATATATATGCATTAGTATACTATATTGTTTTTTTCTTTCTGGCTTACTTCACTCTGTATAATGGGCTCCAGTTTCATCCATCTCAGTAGAACCAATTCAAATGTATTTTTTTAATGGCTGAGTAATATTCCATTGTGTATATGTACCACAGCTTCCTTATCCATTCGTCTGCTGACGGACATCTAGGTTGCTCCCATGTCCTGGCTATTGTAAACAGTGCTGCGATGAACATTGGGGTACACGTGTCTCTTTCAATTCTGGTTTCCTCGGTGTATATGCCCAGCAGTGGGATTGCTGGGTCAAAATGTTTACTTTTTAAGAGAGAGGATTGTCCAGGTCCTATTACTCATTGCTCTATAAAACATGCTTTGGGCAGGAGATCCTAACACAAGGAGAAAATTTTTTCTTAAAAAATAAAGGATGGAATATTGAAATAGTTTCTTTCCTACACTTAATTCCACATTGAATTTGCACAAGTATTTCAAGGACAGAATTGGGATTGAAAACAGAAAGCAACAAAATGATGTCAGAATTTGACAGAAACATTAGAGTACCCTTGAAAGTGAGAGTGAAATTCACTCAGTTGTGTTCGACTCTTTGTGACCCCATGGACTATACAGTCCATGGAATTCTCTAGGCCAGAATACTGGAGTCGATAGCCATTCCCTTCTCCAGTGGATCTCCCCAACCCAGGGATCAAACCCAGGTCGTCCACGTTGCAGGCAGATTCTTTACCATCTGAGCCAACAAGGAAGCCCAAGTGATGCTAAAAGAAAGCAATGCACAAGGAGAGCCTTCTTTAATTGCTAGGAGAAAAAATTCCAACTATAGACAAACTTAATTTCATTCCCAGAATTTAACTAACAGCCTAAGATTTGACATGCTACATCAGTGTATTATGAAAATCAGTCACAACTCCTAACAAATGTACAATGTTCTGCTCTAAAAAACTTTTGAATTAGATCTATTTCAAAAAATAGAAAGGAAACTGACCTAGCACATGTTTATATCAAGGGACATATTGTTCGAAATAAATCTTTTTATTCTTAATACTTGGTGTGTGAAAAAGAATGTGTAAATTCATTCATTTTTTTTAATCAGCTTTAACACAAATTGAAATCCCCAAATTAGCAGAAAAGGGCAAGGACAAGTGGAATAACTAATATATGCACTTTTAACTTTTATAAGGTGGTTGAAATTATAATAATTCAGGGCAAAGGCTAGTAGACTTTTGCCAAGAGAATGCACTGCTCATAGAAAACACCCTCTTCCAACAACACAAGAGAAGACTCTACACATGGACATCATCAGATGGTCAATACCAAAATTAGATTGATTATTTTCTTTGCAGCCAAAGATGAAGAAGCTCTATACAGTCAGCAAAAACAAGACTGGGAGCTGACTGTGACTCAGATCATAAACTCCTTATTGCCAAATTCAGACTTAAATTGAAGAAAGTAGGGAAAACCATTAGACCATTCAGGTATGACCTAAATCAAATCCCTTATGACTATACAGTGGAAGTGAGAAATAGCTTTAAGGGACTAGATCTGACAGACAGAGTGACAGAAGAACTATGGACAGAAGTTTGTGACATTGTACAGGAGGCAGGGATCAAGACCGTTCCCAAGAAAAGGAAATGCAAAAAAGCAAAATGGTTGTCTGAGGAGGACTTACAAATAGCTGTGAAAAGAAGAGAAGGGAAAGGCAAAAGAGAGAAGGAAAGATGTACTCATTTGAATGCAGAGTTCCAAAGAATAAGAAGGAAAGATAAGAAAGCCTTCCTCAGTGATCAATGCAAAGAAATAGAGGAAAACAATAGAATGGGAAAGACTAGAGATCTCTTTAATAAAAAGAGATATCAAGGGAAAATTTCATGCAAAGATGGACACAATAAAGGACAGAAATGGTATGGACCTAAAAGAAACAGAATATATTAAGAAGAGGTGGTAACAATACACAAAAGAACTATACAAAAAAAGTCTTCACGATCCAGATAATCATGATGGTGTGATCAATCACCTAGAACCAGACATCCTGGAATGTGAAGTCAAGTGGGCCTGAGGAAGCATCACTATGAACAAAGCTAGAGAAGGTGATGTTATTCCAGTTGAGCTATCTCAAATCCTAAAAGATGATGCTGTGAAAGTGCTACACTCAATATGCCAGCAAATTTGAAAAACTCAGCAGTGGCCACAGGACTGGAAAACGTCAGTTTTCATTTCAATCCCAAGGAAAGGCAATGTTAAAAAATGCCCAAACTACCACACATTTGCATTCATCTCACATGCTAGTAAAGTAATGCTCAAAATTCTCCATACCAGGCTTCAGCAGTATGTGAACCCTGAACTTCCAGATGTTCAAGTTGGATTTATAAGAGGCAGAGAAACCAGAGATCAAACTGCCAACATCCATTGGATCATCGTAAAAGCAAGAGTTCCAAACATCTACTTCTGCTTTATTGACTATGCCAAAGCCTTTGACTATGTAGATCACAACAAACTGGAAAATTCTTCAAAAGATGGGAATACCAGACCACCTGACCTGCCTCTTGAGAAATCTATATGCAGGTCAAGAAGCAACAGTTAGAACTGGACATGGAACAACAGACTGGTTCCAAATCGGGAAAGGAGTACGTCAAGGCTGTATGTTGTCACCCTGCTTATTTAACACATATGCAGAGTACATCATGAGAAATGCTGGTCTGTATGAAGCACAAGCTGGAGTCAAGATTGCAGGAAGAAATATCAATAACCTCAGATATGCAGATGACACCACCCTTATGGCAGAAAGTGAAGAAGGACTAAAGAGCCTCTTGATGAATGTGAAAGAGGAGAGTGAAAAAGCTGGATTAAAATTCAACATTCAGAAAACTAAGATCATGTCATCTGGTCCCATCACTTCATGGCAAATAGATGGGGAAACAGTGGAAACAGTGACAGACTTTATTCCGGGGGGCTCTAAAATCACTGCAGATGGTGACTGCAGCCATGAAATTAAAAGACATTTGGTCCTTGGAAGAAAAGTTATGACCTACCTAGACAGCATATTAAAAGGCAAAGGCATTACTTTGCCAACAAAGGTCCTTCTATTCAAAGCTATGGTTTTTCCAGTAGTCATGTATGGATGTGAGAGTTGGACTATAAAGAAAGCTGAGCACCAAACAATCGATGTTTTTGAACTGTGATATTGGAGAAGACTCTTGAGAGTCCCTTGGACTGCAAGGAGATCCAACCAGTTCATCCTAAAGGGAATCAGTCTCGAATATTCATTGGATGGACTGATGCTGAAGCTGAAACTCCAATACTTTGTCCACCCAATATGAGGAATTGACTCATTTGAAAAGACTTTGATTCTGGGAATGATTGAAGGTGGGAGGAGAAGAGGACAACAGAGGATGAGATGGTTCGATGGCCTCACCAACTCAATGGATATGAGTTTTAGTAAGCTCTTGGAGTTCATGATGGACAGCCTGGCATACTGCAGCCGATGGGCTCGCAAAGAGTCAGACATGAGTGAGTGACTGAACTGAACTGAACTGAAGTGATATGCAATGAATATTGTTTTTTTAAGCATGTTCAATAGTAACTGTAACATAAGAAAATGGTATCTATGTATACATATTCAAAATTATCTATAATATGTATCATAGACAGATATATAGATAGAACATAGATAATTGATATAGCTATTGATAGATGCATAGGTAGATAGATGATATTTCAATGGATATAGATAAACAGATTATGTTTCTCAAGGTAAAAATGCCTGAAACTTAATTACAAATAATGAAATGTAGATCAGGTCAGCAGGTCAAATATTTATGTAGATGCATAAACTGTAGATAAGTTTACACAGAATCTTTTTCTAAAATACAATCAACGTCATCAATGACATGTTCTTTTCCTAAAGTCTAATTGAAACTATGTGATTTTATTACATATATTCCCACTCTGTTATCCCAAATTTTCTGTCTTTAATTAAAAGTTTCTAAAGTACTTATTACTTCCTTGGGGAATGAGCCAGACGTTCATTTTCTAACTAGAATGTTTCATCTGCCAGGAAGAGAAACGTGGAAAGATCCAATCACTAAAAACATTATAACTAGAAATTAGAACACCTGTTATTCAAATTAATAGAATCACCAGCTCATAGATGACTTTCAAGTCCATTATCATAGCATCTGAAGAGTTCATGATTCCAGGGAGGAAGGCAAATCTTGGAAATATACCTCCTGGAAATGGCTTGACAATACAACCTTTGTGAAATAATAGAAGAAAGACTTATAATTTTTTTCAGAATATCATGGTTCAAAAGAAAGATGTGACAATGGGATAGATTGCTCCTGAGACTTGGAAGGTGATAGTAACTCTCACATACGTTTCAGTTCATCAGAGAGCAAAAGGTATTCCTGTCTGAAATTAGCTGCAGAGACCTTTGTGCAATGAATTATTGGCTTTAGCCCATTCAGTGGTTTCCATCACATCATAAAATTTTACACTAATTAAAACATTCATTTTTGACTGATTTGTAGACGTAAGGAATAAACACACATACATACATACACACACACACACACTGAACTACTTACCTGCTATAGACACACTCTGAGCAAAGTGTTTACTACTGTAAACATGTCTGCTCTTGTGTTGTCTTACATTCTATCTAAGTCAGTATGTTTATGTTACTTAATGTGGTCTAGAGGACCAGGATCCTTTCTACATAGGCCTCTATAAAACATCAACAAAGCATCACAAATGTTAGCTATTTAGCATATGAATTTTAATAGCAATGGTGGCTCTTGTAAGAAAATCTTCCCTAACCCATTCGATTTTGTTAAGATGCTCCTTCTCTGTACTCCCACAATGGCTAGAGAATATATTAGTCACTCCTCTTAGAAAAGTCTTGTATGTTGAGATGCTTGCCTTTTTTTCTGGATTCTAACTACTTTGAAAACACAAATTATATCCTATTCATTTCTAGCTTACCAACATCTAGTGTGTAGGCCTTCATTTGTGCTTAATACTTGTTGGTTTAATTAGCTATTTATTCCATCTGCCCCTCTTACAATGTTGCCTCCCCTAAAACCTATCTACCTTCAACCTTTACAAAGAGAAGTTAAAATGAATTCACATAGACACTTGAATTTTGTGGATCATCCTTTCTATTAGAAATAAACTTCAAATATGGTTCTCTTGCAAGGTCAGGAGCAGTTGAAAGAAGCAACGGAAGGAGAAAGTCTTTGGATCACCATCAAGGCAGTAACTGTGGAGCTATAACCAAGAAGCTAGCGTGTGATTCCAAAAAAAGCCACACTTCCCATATAAACTCAGTAGCCAGCCACTAATGACACCCACAGAGTTACAGAAGGTCAGGCACCCTACTCTTCTGCCTTTTTTTTTTCCTTATCTTGAATTTTGGTTGATATTCTGATCCTTCTACATTGATGGGCTAGTGGAATTGATGGCTACATCTGTTCTTCAAAATCATTACCATTTTCTCCAGAGTTCAGAGATGAGGACTGCTGGTAAAGGGAAAAGGAACATTCACATATAATTCTGATATAGTCACTGACAATATTGTTGCTTCTTTTCATTAAGCATCCTAGGAGAAAGAATTGTGAAGTGGATATGAGCTTTATTTATAATAAGGTAAGCAACTCTACCCTACATACAGGACTGAGGTCCTTCATTCTCTACCTCATTAGAATATAAAAATTATAGCCTCAGAAAGTAAGAATGATTGGGGGGGCAGTCTTTGTAATTTTCCCTATCCCTAATGTAGTACCCTACATGCCATGTACCCTGAGTCCAATAAATTCTTTCCAGATGTATTTATTATTACCTCACATTCTATTGGGGCAGACACAGAAGTATTTTTTATAGTTTGGAAACCTTGCCACAGAAATGTGAAGGGACCCTCCCTGCTTGAGTGACCCCCATCCTTATGCTGCTGCCTAACTGCAGGCCATAAAACACATGAATGAATGGAATTGAAAGTTTCTTAACCTGAACTGGCTTCAGGAGATCCAGGAATGCAATGAGTCATACAAATACTTGCTCCTATGTGTAGTTCTCTATTTTCTGGCAAAAATTCTCAGTATTATCAGATTCTAAAAAGTCACTATGCCCAAAACACTAAGAACTAAGAAAATGGTTACATTATAAAAGATTCTTCATTCAGTCCTAGAGTCAAATATTTTCTAACAGTTCCTCCCATAAAAATATCTCCTTTATGCCAAGAGGAATACATGGTGAATGTGACAGCTACAACTTCCCCAGAGGTTTACAGCCTCGTAGGAAAAAATAGAACACAGAAAAATGACCAGAAACAAAGCAATAATAGGTTTTATGTGAGTGGCACAAATGTCCCATGAAATTTCAGAAAAGGGACATCCCTTTTGTTTGGTGCTTAGTGTGCAAAATGGCATTCAAGTCCAGTCCTTGCAGTCTATAAGATTTCTATAGACAGAGACAGGAGTGAGGAAGAGGGAGATGACTGGCATTCACATTCAGGGAATCAAATAACCAAAGTCAGGAGGTTGGAAAGAACTAACTTTGAAAATTCAAAAGATGTTGGAAGAAATTAGTTTGATGACAGATTTTGTGCAAAAGGCAGTAAAAAATAAATGTGGAAATACAGGTGGTGAATATGAAGGGGAAAATTTGGACTGCAACATGTAAAACAAAAGAAGTTATGAAAGGCCTTGGGACCAGAAAGTGGCACTATCAAAGCAATATTTTAGGAATAATAATCCTTGGCAAGTATGCAGAAGGCACTGTTGAGGAGAAGGTCAAGAGGATAAAAGACCAGTGCAAAATCGGAGCTATATTAGTATAAACTATTGCTGTTAATACCATTGACAGAAAGGTGGATAAGGGAGAATTTGTGACCAAATTAACAGGAAAGTATGATTGACTGGGTCCCTGTCCATAAAGTGAGGAATAACAATGAGTAGCTACTTCAAATTTAAATGAGATAATTCATGCAAAACTTAGAGCATTATCTGGTACATAGTAATAGTACTGTGATTGATGTCATTCATTTTAAGAAAAATAGGGAGAAATAAAATCCTACTAAAATTGAATCCTAGTTATATGATGTAAGAGTATTTAAAATATGGGGGGGGAGGGGCGTCAAAAGGAGAAGGTTTAGGGCAAATAGGAGAGAAGTACATGTGGAGATGAAAGACTGGTTACAGAAATACAGGGTTGAGGTGGAAAAACTAGTCAGAGGACAAATAAAAGCAAGGCACTGTATAACAGGTCCTGGGAGAAAGTACAGATTTGAGAATTACCCACCTAACAAAATTAACAAACTATGGAAGTGGATGAGATTTCTAAAGATACGATATGGAGAGAAAAGTGGAAAGATACAATGAAAGATATTCAGAACATTCAGAGTGTCCAAGTTTAGGGAACAAAGGAAGGAGGGAACTTAGAGAGGATGAGAAAGAACCAGATTAATGCTGTTTTCAGAAAGCCACAGAAGGGGAAGTCATCAACTGATGGTTACAGAGATTAGATGGTTCCCAGACTTAGAAAAAGAAGTATATGCATGTGATCATACATAGGTAATTTAATATAATCGTTCTTCAGAATGCTGGCAGAGAGGGTGTCCCCAGCAGGAAGTAGAGGTCAGACTGCATCTGGAGGAAGTAGGGTGGTTTAGAGATTAGGAAATGTGAAGCTAAGTTTAGCATGAGACAGGGCTCAGGTGCAAAACAGAAAGTCACAAAGAAAGACCAGCCAAGGTAGCCAGCCCAAGAGGTTAGTCTAAGGCAGAACCCACAGAGATAATGCAGAGAAAAACTGAAGCAGAATGGAAACAGTACAGTTTAGTGGCTTGATAACTCTTAACTCCAGAGTCAGACTGACTGCCTTATATTTGAGCTTTGCAACCTCAGGGAAGTTCCATCCTTCTGGGTATCTAACTCTCATCATGAGGAAAATAAAACCTGCTGCACGGTGTTGTCATGATATGAGTTAAATGAGCTAAAAGAGATAAAAGAAATGATGCATATAAGGCATTCAGTGCAATGACTGGCACTTAGAAATGTTAGCATTTACTATTAATGATGGGCAAGAAGTTCTCGGATAGGCTAGACACCCCAGTTGCTTTTTAGTAGAAACCCAAAGGTAAGACCAGGAGAGTCTACCTGGGGGATTAGATTCACCAGCCTATTTGAGAAAGACCTTGCATAGCAATGTGCCACACAGCCATTGTTCTTTAGGAAATGGAGGGTCATTTAAATTGTTTTTACAAAATAGTGACACAAAATACATTTAAGAGTTAATGTTGAAGTAGTATTCAGAATGGTTTCAACAAAAGAATGTCTTGTTAAATTCATTTCCCATTGCTTTTTTTTTAACATTTTCCCATTGTTTCAGTCGTCTCAGCATTTGGTCCTGAGTGTTCACTCCCCATAGACTATCCCTCTCCTGTAACGTGTATTGAGATCCCTTCCACTGGGTATATATTTAAGGGTTTTCTCCTATTATAATGATTTCCAGCCTGAATGTGGAACAGGAAAGTATACTCTTCAATGCAACTGTGATAAGTATTTAAAATAGCTAAGTTTTTGAATAATTGAAAAATGATGGAATGTTTGTAGAATTTTCGATCGTCACAGACAAGTCCACTTAACTTCATCATATTTAAAACTGGTTTATTGTGCATAAACAGTTGGAACAAAACACATGTAAAACAATATTGCTTTCCAGAAATGACAAGAATATTCTACAAGTGAAAACCAGTCTGTGACCCCCTCCCCCCACTTTCCCTTTCCTGTGTGTGTTCTAGAGGCTTGCTGCATGCCAGCAATGCTGCAAACCAGTCTCACATTTGCTAAAAATAATTGCTTTTCTTCTGTGTCTGCTCAGGCATGATGCTCCGAAATAAAGTACAAAGCACAGCAGCTTCAATTAACAAATACAACTACAATATTCTTCAATTCTATGTAGATTCATTTTACCCCAAGGATATTAGAACACATCAGAAAGTTGAATATTATTCCTCTAACATCTGTCATCAAAACCAAAATCATACAGTGAAATTCACACAAATCGCAGCAAACCTGCCATCCCACAGCAAGAGTCAAACATCCACCCTATGCTACAGCCTTCAAAATATTGAGATAATTGATGGATAGTCTTCTTTTCTTGTCTCATCACCAAGGTTTCGCTTCAAAACAATACCACATGATGAGTCCACTTTTTTTGATGCTAACATGTGAATACTGCTGTCATAATTTAGTATGCAGCACGCTGGTCTGAATCGACATGTTTGTAAGGGATTCCATCATGTCAAACGGAGGAGAAGGGAAAATCTGACAGCAGGCATTTGTTGGATATGGCCAAATCTCTGTTGGATCCTGCTTTCACTGCACAGTCCCTGAAGCACAGAAAACTTATCCCACTTTTATAAAGCCACGCATGCATGAAACTGAGGGTAGAATTTCAAGCAGGAATTGATGACTTAGTAAAAATGTGCGTAATTTCCCCATATAAAAGAGAAATGGAAGGCACACCAAGAAAACATTGTTCCTGAGTAAGGTGATTAAAAATTCAAGAGCCCTTTTTGAAGTCAAAACCTCATAAAGCTCATCAGATCTGTTTAAAGACAGACACCTGCAATAAAGAAAATTGCACAGGAGAATTAAGGAGCAGTATTTTGGAGGTGCTGTTGTGCTCTATTTATCTGCATTTAATACAGAAAAACTTCTAAAAAGCCAAGTAGAAACAGTAGATTTACTTGGCAGATTAGCAAATGCATGGGTTTTCAAAGAAGGGCAATAGTTTGTACCATTTTTATGGAAATGCTGTCTTTAAAGAAAAGTTCCAAGTTTATTTTATATCTAAAATTCAATGATTGGATAGCTAGACCTTCTTTTTTGTTGTTGTTGAAGTCCTATTTCTGAATAAGCTATTACTGGACCCTATAAAAATATTGACATGTTTAAAACTGAAGCTAAGGCAGAACATTTTCCAACAAAAGAAATAAGATGAAGTTGCAATAGGATGACCCGGAGGAGGGCATGGCAATCCACTCCAGTATTCTTGCCTGCAGAATCCCATGGACAGAGGAGCCTGGTGGGCTATAGTCCATGGCCATGGTCACAAAGATCAGACATGACTGAAGCGACTTAGCACGCACACACGATGGAATAAAGAAATTCTTCACAGATATCAGAAAGTAGCTCAATTAAAATATGACTCTAGCTATTTCAATAATTGGATAGCTTTTCAGATCACACAATTTACATATTTACGAACAGTATACAAGGGTTTCCTTTTCTCCATACCCTTACAAGCATTTCGTATCTCTTTTTTGCCTTGTTCATAATAGCTATTCTAACAAGTATAAGGTGATACCATGTTTCAGCTTTGATTTGCATTTCCTTGGTGATTAGTGACGTTGAGTATCTTTTTATGTTGATGTCTGTATGTCAACTTTAGAAAAATGTGTATTCAAATCTTCTGCCCAGTTTTAAATCATATTCTTTTTTTTTGTTTTGGGTTTTTTTTTTTTTCAGTAGAGAGTTGTATGAAGTCTTTATATTTTCTTTTAAAAAACAGATGGTTGAAAAATTCAATAATTTGATGATCACTTGATCGTCTCAACTTTTCATCATAGTAGAAGTTTCTATCAAGGCTATTAAAAACATTTAAGAAAGATGACCATAGACTGAGGGACTTTTGAGAGTAAAGGGAGGAGTCATTAGTAATTACTCCAATGCAAGAGACATAAACCCAAACTGCGAGGCATTTGAGGCATAGGGTCACTTATACCAATGGCTAAGGTCATGTACACGCTGCTATATTTAAAATGGATAACCAACAATAATCTATTGTAGAGCACATGGAAATCTGCTCAATGTTATGTGCCAACCTGGATGGGAGGGGCTTTTGGGGTAGAATGGATACATGTACATGTATGGCTGAGTCCTTTCACTGTTCACCTGAAACTATCATAATATTGTTAATCAGCTATACCCCAATACAAAATGTCTTTGGTGTTAAAAAAAAATTAAATTAAATTAAAAACAATGTAAAAATTTAAAAAAAAATTTGAGGAGTACAAGTAGGAGAAGGATGGTAATAAAGAGTCCAGAAAAATGAGACATAAAACTCCAGGATAAATTTAGCTTCTTCACAATTTGTTTACCACCAATTCTATGAGTAATTGTATCTCACAGCAATAATTTTTGGCAAGTTAATATCTCTTGTGAGTTAAAATATTTCACTGGTATGTGAAAATTAAGTTTCTTAATTAGCCATATTCTATAACTTATTTAAGCAAAAAAATAGGTTGAACCAGTTCAGGCAAAAGAAACAGACTCCAATTATTCTCAGAAAATTCTAAAATGGAAAGAGACTATTTCTCTTGCTTTAAGGAAGGAAGTTGTGCAACACTAGAGGCTGCTGTGGCAGGAATTCATGGAAATGTTACCATCAGGTGACTTTGTTTCCACCATTTCTATCCCTCCTTGCCTTTCTCCAGCTCAGTTCCTGTATGAAGGAGACTCTGACTATCTCAGTTTGAGTCAGGCTTCTCCTGCTGTGGTCAAGGAAGGGGAGTCACTCACTGAAAGTTTACCAGAGCAATTGCTTAACAAATAAACCCATGAGATTCACTGCATATGATTTAAATGATCCTTATTAAATAAGTAAATCCTGTAAATGGAATGCTGATTTTCACTTCCATCCTACAACCACTGAACAATACTGTCTGATTCAACGTCTGGTCTACACTTCAGTCAGGATCTCTTTAATAGATAAGAACTGCATCAAAATATGACTAATACATTTGGAGATTTCTGACCTTCACCACCATAGACACCAGGATCAGATAGGTGCCCTGGAAATATATCTCCAAATGATCTTTCAGACTGATATACTCTTCTTTGGAAAAAAAAAAGATCCAATTCTTTCAATCTTAATTTTTTAAAAAGTTACAACTGCTAGATAAGCACAACAAAGAAACACTGATGGGGAGAGCCAATGAGAAGACTTGATTCACCAAATATGAGTTAAACTCATCAGCTATTCATTGTTACAGTTGATCCATAAATACCTACTCTATTCCTGCAGTTAGCTGTAGATAACAATCAAACACACCTTTTTTATAGTGACAGAGAAGGACTGAAGCTGTTTCTATTTTATAAGGATTTCCATAAATCTATTTTTACTCCAAAATGACAATGATTTGCCAGTAATTAAAAGCAAAAAGCTTCAAAATATGAAACTGCACCTCCACTTCAGTTATTAAATACATTTGAAATTCAATTATCCATAGCATCCATTTGTAATCAGCCATTTGATTTTTAACAAATTTAAGATAAAGTCTTCACATCATTTATTTCAGTGTATGTACACACACCTAATTCCTATTGACTTATTGCTCGTTTCTTGTACTATATTTTCTTTACACAAAAAAAGAACTTCATACTCACAACATAAGTCAGTTGGAGACCTGTTCAGGAAAGTGAAATAGTTTTAAAATGTACAATGCCCAGAAGCAAGGTTAAATAAGATTGGGCTGTGTGCTGGGAGATGTTAGTGTTATGACCTGAGGATTTCAGACTCCAGAGAAATACCCAGGTCCAATTTCTAGCTGGCTAAAGAGCAACATTAGCATTGATTGTAGCACTGGCTGCAAGCCTTCTGCCCTGCCTTGTGGCTAGAAATTGGGTCCTTGGTGGCAACACGAACTATAAAGAAAAAGATATGCAGAAATAATACAGAATGTTGACTTTTGAACAACTAAAAATACATCAAAGGCTTGAATATTTATTTAGATGTGAAGCTTGAATAATTGTTAGAGCCTGCAAAATCTATCCTAAAAACAGTCTCATAAAAATAGGACTTCTTATGTAATTTCTGGTACTCAATTTATTATTGTTCTAAAATACCACCAGAGAAGCTGTCTTCAAGTAACAGGTTATTTTTCTATCTAAAACAGTAAGAAGCTTGAGAAAACCAAACGGGAAACAAATGGCAAGGAAATTTTAGAACTCTGACAAGTTTTTGTACACAGGACAATTTTGTGTCTGATATTCAAATTGAACACATGCATCCCTTAATATTCAAAAAAAAAATCTCTTTTATACACGGTCCTTTTTTCTCTCATCTCTTCTTTCTTCTCCCGTCATCCTTCAAATGAAAACATCACTATAAAACTATTCTCAGTTTCTCTCTGCTCTTAAACTCTAAGGCAATATAGGATTTTTCTCTGAAATTTTCTCTCTGGATAACTTGGGAATATATGAAGCAAAATGATGCTTTTCAAACATTGTAAATAAAGTACATAGAGCCAAAGAGAGATGCTTGCTAGACACTAATAAAGACCCAGAAGAACTGGTTTCAAATTCCCAATTTGTTACTTCCACTTGTATGACCTTGGAGAAGTCAATTTTCCTATTTCTCAGTACTTTCATTTGTAGAAATGTAATCATAATAATCTCATTAATTTTCTTTATTTGAGGGAAGTTGAATTTTAAAATGTATCTCTATATATTACATAAAATTTAAGTGCTATGAAAATAGCAACTATGATTTAATCATATTAATTATGATCAAAACCAGGGAAGCACTAGAGTGGGGCAAAGCCAAAGTGAGGCAAGTCAGAGGTGAACTGATGCTCTCTCATGCTCATTATCATCAAATATGCTGAATGACAGTGCACATAGGAAAAGATGCTATTCTGAAGACATCTCATTCAGTTCTTTCTGCAATCACTGTTCATGTGCCAGACAGCCTTCTAAATACTAAATCAGCAAAAGATTTGAACATAGCCCAGTCCACAAGCATCTTACAATCCAATGGAAGAGTTCAACAGGTAATCTGATACCTACTGTGAAATTCAGTGATGCTATTATGAGTGTCCAGAGAGGCACAACAAGAGCACCAAAGAACAGACTCAAACACAGTCCAGGGGAGAAAACGCTCCTTGAAAGCGATAGCTCCTAGCTTACAAGAAGGAGAAGTAGACAGAGCAGTCAAGCAAATTCCAAGAAGGGGTGAGAGTTCAAGGCATAACCAGACACCTGCAGGTTTCAACACAGCTGGAAAGGAGAAAGGGTGGGAAAAGTAGCAGGAGCCAAATCAGAAAGAGTATTTTGTGTCATATTAAGACCTTGATATTTTATTTCTGGAAGCAATAGGGAGCTATCAAAGAATTCTAAGAAGGATCAAGACATAATAAGTTTTGGTTTTTAGAAAGATGTGCAACACTGTGGAACACTTGAAGAACATATCCTAGATGGAGACTTAATGCAGTCATGAAAGAAACAGACATGAGAAACTAATGCAGGGAGTGTGGCATTTAGGAAAGAAAAAAGAAAGAAAAACTGAGGGGAGATTTATGAACAAAGAACATCCATATTTGACAATGGTTCAAAATGGGAGAAAAGCAAGAGAAAAGATTCAAGGGTGATCCCCCCAAAGCTCCTTTACCAATTTAATCATTGCTTTGCTGACTTAATCATGCTGCCAGCCATGGTTCAAAAGATACAGGAAGAAGAGTGAGATTGTTAGAGGGAGGGGATGTTGAGGTCGAGAACCTGGTAAAAGAGGCAGGAGATGATAAGGTTCAGTTTGAAACATCTTCAGTTTGTATTGGACATCTGAGCACAAATTCCTAAAAGGTAAGTCTAGAGCTCAAAAGGAAAATGTGGATTTAAGATACAGATCCATAAGTTATCAAAATAAAAATGGCAGAATAAATTATGGTAATAGATATAATACTATATATTAGCACATATAGTGAGAAGAGGAAAGGGCTAGGGACATTAAGACATAGTAAATCAAAAAAAAAAAAAGAAGGAAAAATGATGGGTATTTCAGCAAGACAAAGTTTGAGACAATCTAAACATCATATATATATTTATTGTATATTTCATTCTCAGGTCAGTAAAAATTTATATGCATAGATTTTAACTGAAGTATAGAGACCTCAATAAAATTATACTATCAGCAGCCAAAGCTCAGCATGATATATAAAAAGAACAATAGAGTGAGGGTCTCAGGTACTGACAAATTAATAGAACTGTTTCTGACTCTAGCTGTTTAATGTAGAACCAGTTTCCTCAACTTCTTGAGTTTTAAGTTCTCAATATTCAGTGTAAGGAAATTCAGTTGGATCATTCAATTCTCTTTCAACTGCAAAAATCGGTGATTCTACAATGCCACGCTCTGCCTTCTCAGTAATGTTCAGTCCCTTGACACATCAACTGTACAATCATTCAACACTTTCTTCACTCATTCCCTCCTTAAGCAAATATTTATTGAGCATCTATCTGGCACTAGGCACTTTTCAAAGGACACAGAACAAAGCAGTGAACAAAACAGCCAAAGTTCTTGCTTTTAAGAACTAGTGGAGAGGAGAGATAATAAAGAAAAATAATATATGCAGGTGAGGAAAGGTGCTTTGAAGAAAAATAAAGCATGGGAAATAAAATGAACCAGATTTTACAGAGAGCTGACAGGAAGCGCTTTCTGATAATAACGTATTTGAAGTAAAGGAAAAAGTAAGCCATGCTTTTGTGGAAGAAGACAATTCTAGGCAAAGAAAAGAAAGTCCCTACTGCTGAGGCTGCTTGGCCTCCTCAGAAAGTCACAAGAGATCTGATGTGGCTTGGGCAAGTGGAGAACATAGAGTTTAAGGATACATAATATGAGGCCAGGAACACACTTGGAGATGTCAAATAAGCAGTTAAATATATGATTATGGACTAACTATACACACACACACACACATACACACACACATGTGTGTGTGTGTTATGGATTGAATGTTTGTGTACCACCAAAATTCACATATTAAAGCCCAAACTCCCAGTGTGAAGATATTAGAAGTCAAGGACTTTGGAGGGAATTAAGTTTAGATGAGGTGGTCAAGGTGAAGTCACCAAGATAATATTAGTGTCTTTGCAAGACAAGGAAGACAGACCTCTTTCTCATCCCTGTGGTGGTGGTGGTAGTTTAGTCGCTCAATCATGTTCAGCTCTTGTGACCCCGTGGACTGTAGCCCTCCAGTCTCCTCTGTCTATGGGACTTTTCAGGAAAGAGCACTGGAGTAGGTTGCCATTTCCTTCTCCACTGATACACGTGAGAGCCAGGAAGAGGGCTCCCACCAGAAACCAAATCTGCTGGCACCTTGATCTTGGACTTCCAGCCTCCAGAACTGTGAAACATAAATGCATATTGTTTAAGCCACTCAGTCTCGGGTATTTTGTTACAGCACTCCAAGCCGACTCAGACAGGAGCCATGACTCTGAATAAGGCATTTTGAGGGGTGAATGTTGCCAGCAAAGACAAGCGGACACATGACGCAGCCTGAAGTGCGCTCACTAACTATGCTGGGGAGAGAATGACCCATAAGAGAGCTAGTCCAGGAAACAGAAAGTGAGAAAGAGCAAAGACCCAGAAACCTAGTGCTAAGAATGCCTTAAGAAAGAAAGGATGATCGATCATGGAAAGTGTAACTGGTAGATCACACATGATGAGGACACTATTTAGCAGTTAGGGGTCACCTTGACAAGAGCTCTCTCAGTGGTGTGATATCAACAGAAAGTTGATCTAAATGTGAAAGAAATGAAATGGAGGCAGTGAGAAGACGCAATATTTTCTATGAGGAAGGGCTTTGCTATCACGGGAACAGAAAAATGATGCAGTGGCTTGAGAAGAATGTGGAGAAAAAGAAGATTTTTCTTCATGGAAGATAAAACATATTTGTATGCTAATGTTAAAGGTTCAGTGCAGAGGGGAATACTGATGATATAGAGAAATGAATCACTTTCAGACCAAAACCCTTGACAGGAGAGGGTGAGATCCAGTGTTCAAGTTGGTATGGAGCCTCAGATAGCCCATCGATTGTGAAATAAGGGAATGCATAGTAAATGGATACAGGTAATTTGGCATATTGTGAAAGGGCATATGTGGAAGTTCTCTTCTATGACTTCTATTTCCTCAGGGGAATAACAAGCAAGGTTATAGTTGGATTCTTGAGCAGCACTAAAAGCCCCCCTGTGGTCTGTGGTCATAAAGTGAAGCCAGTCATTATGGTTGTATGATTTTCTCCAGCTTCATTCAGCTGCTTGAATGCAGTCATGGAGTGTGGTGAGATTAGTCCACATGTTGAGTACCCACTATCTTAAAAATTTGGGATTAGGGATAAAAAATGATTAGAGCCTCATGATATTCACTATCTTCTGGAAATTAAGGAGAAATTATGTAAGCAAAAAAAAAATCAATACAAAACACAAAATAATAACTAGTCAGAGAATGTACAGAGCAAGAAGATAACTGCATTCATGGCTGGGCAGGACCAAAGAGGGCTGCCTGGACAAGACTGCAATAACCTCCCTCTGGCTCATGTGCCAGGTGATTCACACCTTCTTGGGCCTCACAAGTAACTGAGAAGATGGTTTGGTCATGGTAGTGACTTGTCACAGTGGCTATGATCCCAATTCAATCTACAAAGATTGCTGACTGAATGAACTCCTCCTTCAACGATATCTGAAAAAAAAAGGAAGTGAAGCAGGATAAATCTGTAAATGTCTGTTCATGTACACTGTCAGCCAGGTGAGAGGAAGAAACATGAGGTCTGTCCTTTCCCAGATGTGGTAGATCCTGTTCAGGTAGGTAGGTATCTAGGTATGCAGGTGTTCAGATAGTTAATTAGGTATGAATAAATACATACATAAATACATACATAGCATTTTCTTTGTTCCCTCCTTTAATTCTACTCAGGTTTCCTCTAAGATTGCCACCTGCTGTATCCGCAGTGGGTGGATACATCCCCCTTTGTGGATTGCCACATCATTATAGTGTGAGGAGTTTTTTTGGTGTCCTGTATGACCTAATTTTGAGTCTTTGAATTCCTCTGACCAAAAATCTTGATGCTACTTGTTTCTCTCCATGTAAGTGCAAATACTATGTTTTGGTGACCTAGATTCTTCAAGGAACCAGAGTATTTGCTTCCCATTATATCTTATTGGCACTATTTGATGTTCAAAGACTTGTTTTTCCACTGCTCTCATATCCTCAAATTTGCTTTTACTGAAAGCATATTTTTTCTTCAGATAGTAAAGATAATTTCTAAAATACCATTTATATCTCAGTGTACCAACTTATGTGGTTATATTCTTCATCATTATAATTCCTTCAAAAGTAACATGCAACATGTATTTTTAAAGAAGAATATTTTCCTGGCAGATAATTGAGAATGGAATTTCCAAGTGAAAGATCAGCATGTACAGATGCAGTAGAGTAAGAGAGGAAGTTAATCCCATATGAAAAGACAAAACGTTCCTCAAGATACATGTAGCAAGAAAGAGGGGCTGTAGCCCCAGCTCCAGAGGGGAGGGCTGTTTTCTGACTAGTCCAATCCATTTGTGATCATTCCATTTTCCTTGCCACTAATGAATTAGGCATAAATATGTGAAACAACGACACACAGAAGGTCTGGAAAGAGACACAGTGGTGTTGGTTTTCTTTCATATACAAAGAAGCACACTGAAATAGCTCTCTCCCGTCTTCTGCTGGACATTGTCATGTTTTCATATTTCCATGAAACTGTCACAGTTATCTTGTAAAACAGAAGAGTTGCCAGCCCCAAACAAGTCAATATGTTGAGGAATGAAGAGTAAAACCTTGACAAGAATTCAAGTTCCCAATGCTGTCATCACTGAGTGGCTGAATCAACCAAACCAGAAACTGCTCTCTCTTGGGACTTTTTTTCCTATGATTTATCAAATCTAATGTTTAGAAAGGAAGGAAAGAAAAGAGAGAGAAAGAGAAAGGTAGGAGATGAGATAAGGAAAGAAAGATGGGAAATACATAAAATAACTACAGAATTTCAAAACTTTTAAAAACATTTTTAAGTGGCAGTTTGGGGACCAACTGGCACAATTTCTCATTAGTGAAGTTTTCTTTGTCAGATTATAGACATAAGATTGCCATGAAAAACACAATTTTAAACCTCTTAACTGATAGATAAGAATGCAGAGGTCCAGACATGGCAAGTGCTCACCCAGATTCACAGTGCTTCTTGTAACAGATTCAAGACTCCCAACTTGAAGCCCCCAATTTCGAGCCCAATATTTAAAGTTGCTAATTTTACTGCGCGTTGTTGTTGTTCAGTCACTCAGTTGTGTCCAACTCTTTGCAACCCCATGAACTAGAAGGTCTTGTAGGTCTTCATAGAACCATTCAACTTCAACTTCTTTGGCATTAGTGGTTGGAGCATAGACTTGGGTTACTGTGATATTGAATGGTTTGACTTGGAAATGAACCAAGATCATTCTACTGTTTTGAGATTTCACACAAGTACTGTATTTCAGACTCGTTTGTTGACTATATGGGCTACTTCACTTTTTTCTAAGAGATTTTTGCCCACAGAAGTAGATATAATAGTCATCTTAATTAAATTTGCCCATTCCCATCCACTTTAGTTCACTGGTTCTTAAAATGTCAAAGTTCACTCTTGCCATTGTCTGTTTGACCACGTCCAATTTACCTTGATTCATGGGCCACACATTCCAATTTCAAGTCCAGTACTTAAAAGTGCCATTTTTACTGTTCGAAGATCTGTGAATAAAAATTATGCCATTTACCACAACTACCTCCAAGATTTGTTGCAAGAAGCCAATGATATTATATTTGTGACTCACTTTGAATTGTAAGCAATGTTATTTTACTATAAATAAAAGATACTAATGCTAAAAAACACAGCACAATTCTTCAGATTCAAAAAATGTACCTTATATAGGAATAAACTACTCAATTTCTAATTTAGTTGTTAAAAACCACACAACCACATGAAAATTCATACTTTTTCTCTCTACATTATTCTTTAATAGAAATAGTGTCGCTCTCTAATATTGGGTTATGAGTAACATTGAGTTGCTTGAAATACATAACCTGTTTTTAACCAATTCCTATAGATAATAAAGTCAATGTCTTCTTGATTTTTCCTATCTTCTAAGATCATGTCAATCATCCTTTTAAAAAGCAATGCCAGGCATATTTTTATAGACTTTGAATGTAATATTGATCAATATTTATCTGTTGAAAGAATCAATGAATAAATGGTCACACATTTAGAATCATTTTACTTAACTCCTATGCTGTTGTTGTTCAGCCAAAAGCCATGTCCAACTCTTCGACCCTGTGAACTGCACCACATTAGGCTTCCCTATCCTTCACTGTCTCCCTGAGTTTGCTCAAACTCATGTCCACTGAGTCAGTGATGCCATTCAACCATCTCATCCTCTGTCACTTCCTTCTCCTGCCCTCAATATTTCCCAGCATCAGGATCTTTTCCAAAGAGTTCTCTCTTTGCATCAGATGGCCAAAGTATTGGAGCTTCAGCTTCAGCATCAGTCCATCCAATGAATATTCAGGGTTCATCTCCTTTAGGATTGACTGGTTTGATCTCCTTGCTGTCCAAGGGACTCTCAAAAGTCTTCTCAAACACCACATTTCAAAAGCATCAATTCTTCGGCATTCAGCTTTTTTTATGGTCAAACTCTTGCATCTGAACGTGACTACTGGAAAAGCCATAGCTTTGACTATACAGACCATTGATGGCAGAGTGACATTCTGCTTTTTTAATATGCTGTCTAGGTTTGTCATAGCTTTGCTTCCAAGAAGCAAGCATCCTTTATTTCATGTCTGCAGTCACTGTCTACAGTGATTTTGGAGCCAAAGAAAAGAAAATCTGTCACTGTTTCCATTTTTTCCTCAATTATTTGCATAAAGTGATGGGACCAGATGCCATGATCTTCATTTTATGAATGTTGAATTTTAAGCCAGCTTTTTCACTCTCCTCTTTCACCTTCATCAGGAAACTCTTTAGTTCCTCTTTATTTTCTACCGTTAGAATGTTATCGTCTGCATATCTGAGGTTATTGATATTTCTCCCGGCAATCTTGATTCCAGCTTGTGCTTCATCCAGCCTGGCATTTCGCATGATGTACTCTGCATGTAAGTTAAATAAGCTGGGTGACAATATACAGCCTTGACATACTCCTTTCCCATCTTTGAACCAGTCCATTGTTTCATGTCTGGTTCTAACTATTGCTTCACAACCTGCATACAGGTTTATCAGGAGACAGATAAGGTGGTCTGGTATTCCCATCTCTTTAAGAATTTCCCTCAGTTTGTTGCGATCCACACAGTCAAAGGTTTAGCGTAATCAATGAAGCAGAAGTTTTTCTGGAATTCTCTTACTTTTTCTATGATCCAGCGGATTTTGGAAATTTGATCTCTGGTTCCTCTGCCCTTTCTGAATACAGCTTATACATCCAGAAGTTCTGTTCATGTACTACTGAAGCCTAGTTTGCAGAATTTTGAGCATAATCTTGCTAGTATGTGAAACGAGTGCAACTGTACAGTAATTTGAACATTCTTTGGCATTTCCCTTCTTTGGGATTGGAATGAGAATGGACCTTTTCCAGTCCTGTGGCCACCACTGAGTTTTCCAAATTTGCTGGCATATTGGGTGCAGCACTTTAAGAGCATCATCTTTTAGGATTTGAAATAGTTCAGCTGAACTTCCAGTTCTACTAGCTTTGTTTGTAGTCATGCTTCCTAAGGGCCACTTGACCCACACTCCAGGATGTCTGGCTCTAGATGAGTGACCACTCCCTTGTGATTATCCAGGTCATTAAGACCTTTTTTCTATAATTATTCTGTGTATTCTTGCTACTTCTTCTTAATCTCTTCTGCTTCTCTGTCCTTTATTGTGCCCATACCTGTGCATGAAATGTTCCCTTGGTATCTCCAATTCTTGAAGAGATCTCTAGTCTTTCCCATTCTATTGTTTTCCTCTATCACTTTGCACTGTTCACTCTCCTTGCCATTCTGTGGAACTCTGCATTTAGTTGTGCATATCTTTCCTTTTCTCCTCTGCCTTTCACTTCTCTTCCTTTCTCAGCTATTTATAAGGCCTTCTCAGAAAACCACATTGCCTTTTTGCATTTCTTTTTCTTGGGGAGGGTTTTGATTGCCACCTCCTATACAATGTTACAAACCTCTGTCCATAGTTTTTTAAGCACTCTGTCTACCAGATCTAATCCCTTGAATTTATTGGTCACCTCCACTGCAAAATCATAAGGGAATTGATTTAGACCATACATGAATAGCCTAGTTACTATGCCAAAGCCTTTGACTGTGTGGATCTCAATAAACTGTGGAAAATTCTGAAAGAAATGGGATTATCAGACCACCTGACCTGCCTCCTGAGAAATCTGTATGCAGGTCAGGAAGCAACAGTTAGAACTGGACATGGAACAGACTGGTTCCAAATAGGAAAAGGAGTACGTCAAGGCTGTATATTGGTCACCCTGCTTATTTAACTTACATGCAGAGTACATCATGAGAAACTGGGCTGGATGAAGCACAAGCTGGAATCAAAATTGCCAGGAGATATATCAATAACCTCAGATATGCAGATGACACACTTATGGCAGAAAGCGAAGAAGAACTAACGAGCTTCTTGATGAAAGTGAAAGAGGAGAGTGAAAAAGTTGGCTTAAAACTCAATATTCAGAAAACTAAGATTATGACATCCGGTCCCATCACTTCATGGCAGATAGATGGGGAACCAGTGGAAACAGTGGCTGACTTTATTTTTTTGGGCTCCAAAATCACCGCATGACTGCAGCCATGAAATTAAAAGATGCTTACTCCTTGGAAGAAAAGTTATAACCAACCTAGACAGCATATTAAAAAGCAGAGACATTACTTTGCCATCAAAGGTCTGTCTAGTCAAGGCGATGGTTTTTCCAGTAGTCATGTATGAATGTGAGAGTTGGACTATAAAGAAAGCTGAGCACCAAAGAATTGATGCTTTTTAACTGTGGTGTTGGAGAAGACTCTTGAGAGTCCCTTGGACTTCAAGGAGATCCAACCAGTCCATGCTAAAGGAGATCAGCCCTGAGTGTTCATTGGAAGGACTGATGTTGAAGCTGAAACTCCAGTACTTCGGCTACCTGATGCGAAGAGCTGACTCATTTGAAAAGACCCTGATGCTGGGAAAGATTGAAGGCAGGAGGAGAAGGGGATGACAGAGGATTAGATGGTTGGAAGGCATCACCTACTCAATGGACATAGGTTTGGGTAAACTCCAGGAGTTGGTGACAGACAGGGAGGCCTGGCATGCTGTGGTCCATGGGGTCTCAAAGAGTTGGACACGACTGAGCGACTGAACTGAACTGAACTGAATGGCCTAGTGGTTTTCCCTACTTTCTTCACTTTGAGCCTGAATTTTGCAATTAGGAGCTGATGTTCTGAGCCACAGTCAGCTCTGTGTCATGTTTTTGCTGACTGTAAAGAGTTTCTCCATCCTTGGTTGCAAAGAATATAATCCATCTGAGTTCGATATTGACCGTCTAGTGATATCCATGTGTAGAGTCATCTCTTGTGTTGTTGGAAGAGGGTGTTTGCTATGACCAGTGTGTTCTGTTGGCATAACTGTTGTTAACCTTTGCCTTGCTTCATCTTATACTCCAAGGCCAAACTTGCCTGTTACTCCAGGTATCTCTTAACTTCCTACTTTTGCATTCCAGTCCCCTATGATAAACACAATATCTTTTTTGGTGTTAATTCTAGAAAGTCTTGCAGATCTTCATAGAACCATTTCTACTTTAGCTTCTTTGTCATTAGTGGTTGGGTCATAGACTTGGATTACTGTGATATTGAATAGTTTGCCTTGGAAACAAGCCAAGATCATACTGCATTTTATCATAAATAAGGATATTTAACTTGCAGACTTCTTGCTCCAACCTTTTCCATCTTAGTCTGTTCTTAGATAAAAATTCAGTTAGGTAGTAGTGTATGACATACAGTAAGTGTATAATACACCTGCACACACAGGTATCCATGCAAATGCATATACAAAACAACCAGTCTCCAAATCAATCCCATCTTTCTCTTGGAGGGATATAAGCCAGCTGACTGCATTCTTTGAGCAAAAAGGAGAAAGAGAGACTGAGACGGTCACATTTAATCTTTGTTTGCATGTGTGCTTGCATGCTCTGTCTCTTCAGTCGTGTCTGATTCTTTGCGACCCTATGGACTATAGCCCACCAGGCTTCATGGTCCATGGGTTTCTCCAGGCAAGAATACTGGAGTGGGTTGTCATGCCCTTCTCAGGAGGATCTTTCTGATTCAGGGATCAAATCCATGACTACTGTGACTCCTACATTACAGGGGGATCCTTTACCACTGAGCCACCAGGGAAGCCCCCTGTTTGTGTAAGTGTCCCTAGTCTGACAGCCAGGCCTTGCACCCAAAAGTGGAGAATACCTGTGGTCCAGCCACTGCACAAGCAAACTTGCTATCCTCTGCTGTGGCAGGGGAGGAATACGGGTGTCACTGCATCGGGCAGGTTAGGTGACCTGTGGTTTTGCTTCTTAAATATTGACACTGAAACAATATTCCTGACTTCACAGGTCCTCCTAATTTATAGGAATTTTTTTTAAGGTTTTTCTTCTTGAATTGCCTTGCTCCTTGGATTTCCTGTTTGCAGGCTTAGAGGAATTTCTGCTTTCCCAAGTCTGCTGTCAGTAAACACTCATTCATTTGCTTTGTGCTTCCAAAATTTCACTAACATCTCTTACCTCATGTTGTCTGTTCTCTCATTTACTTCCCACTTTTTTTTCCCTTCTAGTGGCATTTTTGTGTATGTTTTTGACAGGAGCAGAGATAAATGTTTGGAACCAGTTCAATATTTACAGTTAAATGTCTTTAATGGGTTTTCAAATGTTGAACCATTCTTGCATCCCTCAATAAAGCCTATAATATCATAAAATATAATTTTTAGCATATTATTTTAATTTTGTTAGTGATTTTTATTTGTGGTCTTTTTTCTATTTCATAAACTTGTGCTTTTATCTCTTTAATTTCCTTTCTTCTAAATTATTTGGTTTTCTCAGTCGTTCCTTTTATCTTGACTTTGACAATGATTTTATATTTTCAACTATTTATATTGTCCCAATATAGAAATTTAGAATACAAATTGGTCCCTAAGATCCACTTTAACTACATCTTGTTTTGATACACAGTGTTTTAATATTTATTCAGTTCTAAATGTTTTCTAATTTCTAAATAATTTTCTTATTAACATACAAATTGTTTGTTACGTATATACTCCCCCTTAAATTATCATGCAGGACAGGCAGAAAGAAAATTTTTTTTAGCTTTTCTGATTTCTAAAATATTATTACATGTAGTTGACAATGTTGCCTGTATGATGTTGACATTTTTGAAATTTGTTGAGATTTCCATTGCAGCCTTACTCAAGTAAAATTTTGTGTACTTTGAAACATGTTTATTTTCTGTTGGACACTAGCCTTTATATATTTTTTAATCATGCTTTCAATGGGTTATTTAAATCTCCAATTCTTTGCCTCTTCAGTTCTGACTGTTTGTTCTGTTTCAGGGAGAAGCATATTAAACTTCTCTCTGTGTTTGTAGGTTTGTCAGTTTCTCTTTGTTGATTTTCATTATGTCTTTCAACTCTCTGTGGTTAGAGGCTTTGGACTGGAGAGATTAAAAAATGAATTAACAGTTTATAGGCCAGTGGGAGAGACTGTTAGATACACTTCTAACAATAAAACCCAAGGCCTAACACAAGTGGCACGTGAAAAAGAAACAAAGTGCTATTAAGTCTGACAAGAAACAAACCCATTTCTTTTCTGAATTATCTCTATCTAATTTGTAAGCACCTCTGACGGATGTAAATTCTCCTCTTTTACATCTGTAAAATATTTTCCAGGCAGTCTGGAGAGAGAGGCTCTTTGCCTCCCTTTATGCGCGCTTTATTTCCTCCCTCCCTGCATTGGCCCTGTCTCTTCCTGATCAAAGCTTTCTGTTATCTATTACTCCCCTTCTTACCCACTTCTCTTTTTCTCTATTAGCCATTCTATCTTTTACCTTCAATATTTACATTTTTCTTTTCCTCTTTCTGTCTCCTAAATGAGTCATATAGTGCAACCCTAGGATTCTTATTTGTTTTGTTTATTGAATAATATATATGTTTATGCTATTAAAAATCATTTTCATTCAATTTAAACATACATAATTGGGAAAAAGTCAGATTCTTCTCTTTAGCTTTTAAAATAATCATTACATTCCTTTTTTACATTTCTATGTCAACAATTCCATGACCCCAAATTTGGTTCAGCAAGTAATTTTTTAAATTCCTTTTTACAACCCCATATTTCTATTCCACCAACTTTTTTTTTTTTTATTCCACCAACTTTTAATAGGCAGGGGAATTAATAATAGCATTTTACTAAAAGATTGTGTGAAATAAATATGATTTATTTGAGCTTATGCTGTAATTGTAGAATAGTTCAAGGAGAGCATGTGTGGCTAAGTTTTTTCAAAGATTAAAAAAAGGATGCTTTTTTTCAATGCCACTGAAAGATTGCATCTGGAAAGGCGACTAGTTTAATTGGTACAAGACCAGGCTGCTAAAATGCAATACTTAAATATCACAGAGCCAAGATATAAAAGAAGATTATCATGAAAATGCAAAATAGCATATTAAATTCAAATAGTATGAGCATCTCCCAGGTTGCCTTGTCTCTGTAGTAGCCTGGGTATGATGGATGCTTTATTAAAGCTATAAATAATTTTGCATTTATAGCTTTGTCAAAGAGCAATTATGATATAAAGGAAAATGAATATACCTGCCTTTAGAATTTCCATATATTCTTACAATTTTATAAAAGTTATAATGCGCATACATGCACATACATGCACATGCACATTCACACACATACACACTATCATTTTTCTGCACTATCAAGAGACTACATGAAAAGACTGTTGTTAGACATCATAGTAACCCCTGCAAGGCTGCTTGAGGGATAGTTTGTGTTGCATTTTGTACAGTTTTCTGTCAAGGTAATTTCTATGGTAACCCCTATTTGCATTCTTTCAAATGGTGGTAAAATCTGACATATCCCATTAAATATGATAGCAGTGCAGTGTTTCACCCACTCTTAAGCCCACTCGAGAATTCTTCATTTTATCTACTGACTGAGACCATTCTCCTCTGGTATCAAAGCATCAAACTTTTTACTGTTAAAATGTTAATTAGACTTTTATAACCATTTTAGTAGTTCTGCTCCTCATCTCAATTGCTCCAAACATAATTATTTACAATTGCATAATGTTCTCATTAATATGCTATGGAAATCTGCCATAGTGCATAGAACTTAGCTTAATAACAAGCTGCAGAAACATATCCTCAAAGACATCTGTGAAACATCTGTAGAATTTTAATGATGCAAAATAACTTTTCAGTAAATGAGATAATAAGCAGATGATACTTAAGGTCAGTATTTTTTATAACTATAGCCTGTCTGCTAGTATGACTATTGTATGCCATTATTTAATACACCAATAGCACAACCTACTAATGATTATTTGCTAAATCCCATGTCCTTTAAAAGTGATACACTAGAGCCCAGAATATCCTTATATCTATATTAATGTCTAAAATAATATTGATATGATACCATATACACAATCTTAGCACTTATTTGTAAACATTTTCCTCCAACACATGTCAAGGAGCTCTACCCATATCTCACTCATCCATGGATTGTTCATTTAAATATTAATTTCTTATTTCACAGAAAAATAGATGTTCAAAGGATAAATGGCTTGCTTATATTACTATAACAGACAGGAAATGACAACAGAATTTCAATTTATATCAGAAACAGATATCCAGTTAAATGTAATCTGATATTTTTCTAAGGTTTCTAGTGGGAATGGTCCTGAGTTTGTATTGATAAGGCTATTTGTGTTATCTTGGGCAAGTCACTTAATTTAACAGAATCTCAATAATTTTCATTTAGAAAGAGGAATAAAAGTAACCACCTCAAGGTATCCAAAAAGAATAATTACTATTTCATTCACTTAATTTCCCTAAAAGCCTAGAAGAGATCATTGTAGGGAAGACTAAAATTCAGCTGGCTGAATAAATGACAGGTGGATGGATACATATGGTGCTTTGCAAACTCTAAAGTACAATATATTAAGAGCACTGCTTTATGTGAGTCCTCCTATTTGCAGAAAAACTCCCAATATGGAGATAGGCATAATATATTAGTCTTCTATTGCTGATGTAAGCAAACTACCCCAAACTTGGTGGCTTAAAACAACACACAATTATTGTCATACAGTTCAGTAAGTTAGAAGCTGAACATGGGTCCCACTAGGCTGAGTCCTAGAGAAGAGCTCCAACTGTGGGAACAGTGGGCAGAAGTTACATTTCAGAGATGGGGGAGGGGGTAAGAAACCTCCAACTGCATGGGTCCTATTCTCAGATCAACCAGTGGTCATATCCTTTCAATATCCTCCTCCAACACCATCTCTATCATATCAGGGCTCCACACTCTTTATCTGTGTCATTCCCTTACAGATTTCTATCACTCCTCACAAGTGATAAACATAGTCACAGTTACAGTTAAGGCTTCAATATATGAATCTGGAGGGGTGGGACACACAGACATCTATAGTCTATAACATCTAAAGTTTAGATTACTTTACATGTATAACCTCTAAAGTCTATAACGTCTAAAGTAATCAAAGCAGTGTGGTTCTGGCATAAAGATAGACATATAGACCAATGGAACAGAATAGAGAACTCAAAATAAACCCTCACGCATATAGTCAAATGATCTTCTACAAGAATGCCAAGGCTATACAATGGAGAAAGAACAGGTTCTTCAGTGAATGTTGGAGAACTATATAGCCACATGCAAACAGTATGACACTGTACTCTGTCCTTACCCCATATGTAAAAATTAACTCAAGTATATTAAAGACATAAACATAAACATAAGACCTAAAATTTTAAAAATCCTAAAAGAAAACATAAGAGAAAATCTTTATTATGTAGGATTTAGTAATATTTTCTTGAATATGACCCCAAAGCATAGGCAACAAAAGCAAAAATCGACAAGCTGGATTATATAAGACTTGAAAACATATGTTTAGCAAAAAATGCGGATTTCTGGGTTCACTTTCCCATGGTTTCTGATTTGGTTGGCATAGGATGGATATCAGGAAGTTATTTTTAGCAATAGTTCTAAGTAATTCTTATGGGCAAGGTCCATGGATCATTCTTTGCAAACAGTGGTTTATAGAAATGGGGAAAAGAATGGTAAAGATTTTGAAGGTCAAAGCTCAGAAGTTGAATACCGTGGGCTCCTCTAGCTGTGGGCACCTTGCTTAAATTCACTTTTCTAACTTCTGCAATGGAAGGTGGGATGAGGGTTTTGTGTGTGTGTGTGTGTGTGTGTGTGTGTGTGAGGATTTAGTTCCTTAATCCATTTAAAATGCTAAGTATGGTGTGACAAATAGTAAGCTCTCAATTTGTGTTTGAAGTTATTAGTGCAGCATGGGTAACTAGTAATTAATTCAAATGTTGTATATGTAGATACCACAAAAAATGTAACAGACATGTGTTCTTCCTTGATCCAAAAAGAAAAGTAGATGTTCTGACTTTCATTTATTTCTAACATTCCTTAATTTTTCCCTCACTTTAAGGTAATTTCCCTCAAGTTTTCAACTTTAACTCTTAGGTTCCTGGCTTTCTCTCTCTATCTGAAAGAACAGTAATCTGTTTTTCTCCCTTCCGTATCTCCTGCTGAGTTAACCTGATTGTGTAACATTAAATTGGGTCACTTGGGGGAAAAAGGTGGGGGAGGGAAAAGATAAAAGGCTTTTACAGGAATCTGAGATTAAATTCTCCCAACTGGTGGAAGTGTCATCCAGGTCTTTGTTCTCTGTGTCTTCCTTTGTGCTATATTATATTCTATTAACAGAGACAAAACAAACAATAATCAATACAAAAACAAGTGGTGCCACATTGTGAAAACTTAATTTTGAAAATACAAGGAAATGATCTGGTTTATTCCCCTTGATTTTCCCTGAAATATATTTCTTCCTCTGCCTTATCCCTCACAGCATGCAAGCCATAATATGCTAGTGTAGTCTCATTTCTCTTACACTGACATTCCTTTATGCTATCTCATTTCTGCTATGGAACTTCTGGTGAGATCAAGATTAAAGGTAGAGAAACAGGATGGAAAAAAGAGACAGATAAGAATTCAAAAGAAATATTTGGGTAGCAAATTACTTCAATGTATACAATGAATATCGAGTTTAAAGAGTCTATTAAAGCAATGCTTATCTAAAATAAGCTTAGCTATAATAATATGGAAGGTAAGATTTGCCACAAAATACAGATAATCAGTAAGGAGATTGCATGTAGTACTGATTGTCAAATAACTCTGAATCAGATCCTTTTCAGTACTAGAAAAGTCAGCCAGCCTGTCTGAGGTTGAATTTTGAAGGTTGTAAATGGGAAAAAGCAATGAAGATATCTAACTATTCAATGCTTGAAAAAATAATATTTACTGGATAAAGCTAGAAGGTTGTTTTCCCCAAATAACATTTATCCTTAAAAAGAAAAGTCAAGCGTTGGCTCAAATTCAGCAGATTCACAAAGAACACACCTTGACAGTTTTAAGAATCCTCAGATTGTCTAACAGTACTGCATAGCTCTTCAACAAAGTTGCTCATTTCACAATAATTAAAAGAAAACAGAAAAGTCTTGAGAGGACAGGAACTGAAGCAAAGAGATTTGCTTCTGCATCTATTGAATGAATCAACAGAGACAAGAACTTTGCAGAGCCTGACTCAGATTTCTGCTTTCATCAGACTGATGTGTGGTCACCAAAATGTTAAATTCCACAAGAACAGGAATGTCTTCTATTTTATTTACTCATATGCAGTTACCTTTGAGACCAGTGGCTAGTGCAGAAAAGGAATTCAATAACTGTTAAATTCTTCTTAAATTGCTGAATTAATACCATAGGTCATGGATATTTGCAGTTGTCCTTAAAGTTGAAAATATGAACTCTTTAGGTGTCGGTAAAGATAACATTTCCCCCCTTTAACAAACTTAATACCTGAAAGGTTGTAAGGGAAATTAGAAATTATTATGATCAGGTTTGATCCCTGGGCTGAGAAGATCCCCTGGAGAAGGTCATGGCAACGCATTTCAGTATTCTTGCCTGGAGAATCCAATGGACAGAAGAGCCTGGCGGGCTACAGTCCATAGGGTTGCACAGAGTCAGACACAACTGAAGTGACTTAGCACGCACATGATTTAGTTCAGTCACTTTCTCCAGAAAAGACATACAAATGGCCAATAGTATATGAAAAACTAATGGACATCACTAGTCATCAGGGGAATAAAAACCAAAACCACAATGAGGTATCACCTCACACCTGTTAGGATGGTCACTATCAAAACAAAACAAGAGGAAAAATGACAAGCATTGGCAAGAATAAAGAGAAAAGGGAACACTGGCATAGAACTGTTGAAGAGAATGTAAGTTGAAACAGCCCAAGAAGTTCCTCAAAAAATTAAACAGAACTACCATTTGACCCAGGAATCTCACTTCTAGGTATTTATACAAAAGAACTATAATGAGGACCTCATTATATTTTTCAGGGGGATATTTTCACTCCCATGTTCATTTCAGTATTTTTCACAATAGCCAATATATGGGAAAAACCTAAATGTCCATCAATAGATGAATAGATGAAGAAAATATTGTACATATACATGATGGAATATTATTCAGCCTTAAGAAAGAAAGAAATTCTGCAATTTGTGACAACATGGACAGACCTGGAAGACAGTAGGTTAAGTGAAATATTCCAGACACAGAAAGACAAATACTGTATGAATTCTAAAATAATCAAGCTCAAAGAAGCAAAAAATAGACTGGTGGTTGCAAGGGGATGTTGGGAGGGGAAACTACAGAGGTGAAGGCCAAAGGATACAAAGTTTTAGTCATACAGGTAAATAAGTTCTTGAGATCTACTATACAACATAGTACCTATAGCTAACAATACTATATTGTATTTTTAAAATGTGCTAATAGTGTAGATATTAAGTGTTCTTAACATACACACACACACACACACACACACAGACATAATAACAAAAAGAGGGGGCAGGAGGAAACTTTGGAAGATGATGAAAATGTCTATAACCTTGATGGTGGTGATGGTTTCATGGATGTGAACCCATTCCCAAACTCACTGAGTTATAACATTAAATATGTATAGCTTTTTGTGTCAGGTATACTTCAATATGGGCTTCCCCCATAATTCCACAGTAAAGAATCCACCTGCAATGCAGGAGATGCAAGAGACGTGGGTTTGATCCCTGGGTTGGGTAAATCCACAAGAGGAGGGCATGGCAATCCACTCTAGTATTCTTACCTAGAGAATCCCACAGACAGAGGAGCCTGGCAGGCTACGGTCCACTAATACACATCAAACTAATACAATCATCTATATGGTACTGTACAGTAATAAGTTTATAATACTTTTCACACAAATAATACATAAAAAGCAAATAAACACAAAAAATAAAGAAGACATTTTTAATCTTACAGTATAATACAGTACCTTGAAAAGTACAGTAGTACCAGCTATATCACCACTGCTTTTAGGATTGCTTCCAGACATCCTAGGCTTGAAATAAAAATACTGTTCTACTGTACTCTATACAGTACTATAAAGTACATAAAAGACAACCAATTGTAGAGGATGCACCTACATGACAATGTACACTAGACACATGAGCTAGCTTAAATGATTAGACATGCAAATGCACATCCACATCTTTGAAAGTTCACAACCTGAAAGTTTGCATGTATGGGATATACTGTAGTTCAGTCACAAGTGAACATCTAAATCTGCAGTTCAATGGGTGTACTTGAAATTTCTCCAATTAAAAAAAAAATGTGCATGGGGGTTTGGATAGTTTTGGACCTCACTGCCTTCAAGGATAATTAATTGCACTGATGATCTTGTTGGTCGTGAGAAAACACCCTAAGATTCCCGGTAAGCTATGTGACTGAAACAAAAAAAAGACATAACATCGTGACTAAAGACCCTGTGGTTTTTTGTTTTTTTTTTTTCTAATTTTGCCCACTCTGACCTCTTCTCATCCCTTAGCTAATTTTTGGCCCATTCTGAAGAAGAAGATAATTAAACAAGTAACTAAAGAAGCTTGTGGAATAATGCCCCTGCCACCAGAGGTCCATAAGAAGTTAGTGAGTCTCCCAATAAAATAACCTGAAATTGCAGGTGCAGCTGGAAACCATTCTGCCACAGGACAGGATGAACCACTAACCCGAGCACTCCTGTTTCCCCATGTAGAAGCACCTTCCTCTCCATTTACTCAGTACTCCATTTAAGCATAATTATAAAACCAGACCTTACTGGACCTTCAGGAAGCCTCCAGTTTTCCAGTGGAACATTAAGGATCTCAGGGAATGCATCTTTAAGAAAGCACCACCATTATTTCCCTAAAATGCATGACAATAAAGCACTTTGCATCTGTGCTGAAAAATTTCCTTTAAGGTTTATTTACTTGTGGACAGATAGAAGGGTTTTGTAGCATCCTTATTCAGAACAGCCTTGGAATACAAATGAGAGGAAGTGGGAGAAGGGGGAGTCAGCCTGAACGGTGCTTCCCTGGAGCTGCTAACTTCACCTCCTGCTGCTGAGCAAGGGCACTGGGCTAAACTAATCAAGCAAGGGCCAAGAGGTGTGGTTTGAAGCTACACCTCATATTCTGATTTAATCCAAACCCTGTAATGCTAAAACAAAGCTGAAACTGCATAACTAGGAGAGCATACGGTATACATGAGACTGAATGCTGCATTAGTCTTTTGAAAATTCCCTCCTGAAAAAGAACAAAGAAGATGAAAGGGGGCTCAGGTTTAGAACCGCAGCAGGTGCCTGGACACGCCAAACAAAGCCCTCCTCGAGTGTCAGTTTCGAAATGACATTGTAGCTAAACTGACTCCTGGGTCTCCCATAGGTATGCCTGATGGAAATGTGAATGTGAAGAGGATGCGATGTTTGTAATTTTTTTAAGAATGAAAAACCACAGCAATCTAGGCTTTGTCAAAAACCACAAGCTGTTTGTTCTGTTTGGCCATCAGAGCACCTCCTGCTCCAGGTTTACCGTGGTTGCTGAACAAATGCAGACTGCGGCTGAATGAAGAGGCATCTGAGCCTCAACAGCTTACAACTGGGCTAGAAAGCTTTGAGATAGGCCCCGGGCCAGGAGCCGTTATCTTTATTGTGCAGAATGACTGAGATTCGACTTCTGGATCACTGGGCTGGGGTAATACTTTTGCAGAGAAGCAAATGGTGCTGTTGGCAGCATGGAGGAAAAGAAGTCCCAGGAGCTTAAGTGTTGGATTTGAGACAATGGAGGAGCAGGGAAAGGGGATGCTTGTCAAGTGATGCAGATAATGGAGAAAGATAAGCCTTAGATCATAAATCAGCTCCCGGCTACCACCTATGGCTTTGAAAGGGCTCCTGTATTTCTTACAGTGTCACCAGCTCATTAATGAGTCAGCAGTCATTACAGGTTGTACAGAGAGAACATAATTTACATATTAAGTATTTAAACAGGATTCCTCAGCATTCTGATTCTGAAATGCATGCCTTTCAAGGGCACTATTCAGGCTCCTGTCAACACATTCAAGTTTTCTTCTGTCTATAAAAAGGGTGCTTGTTAAAAGTCATGATTTCTGTACAATTGCACAGGCTGTTTCTCAGGGTCAACCCAGTGACTCCTTGTCTGAAATGGAGGTGGGAAATTTTCCAACATGAATGATTATTTGCACAGACATTCTGATGAAGTTAATGGACACAATTTACATGAAGGGCCATATTTAACAGCTCTCTGTAGGGGTGGATATGAATAATATTAACTTTTTAAATGCAAAACCATAAAAAATCAATTAATTTTATTATCACCATAAATAAAATTTTATTATTAAAATTCTTCTATTTTGAGCATTTTTATGGCTATGAGGACAGCTGGATGACTTTTCAAGCTCCACATCTTTCTGCTGTGGGTTGTCATGAACAACAACTGTGGGCCTCCAGCAGAGTGCAAAGAAGCCAGGTGGTGGGGGAAGAGTTGATTAATAAACCCTCATTGGGCCTATGGTTGCACAGTTAAGGTAGTAGTAAGGTCTGGTCTGTAAAGAAATGCTTTCCTAAAACAGCAAGTTCTAATAAAAAACTTCTGGGCACACAGCAGAGCAGAATGGTGTAGAATAACTAGTGGTTCTCTGTGGGAGGAACCAGTTCAACAAGTCCTCCCCTCTTTCAAAAGCAGATTTATGCCACCATCTGGGAGCTCAGTGGACTTCCTGAGGAGTAGAAAAGTGCAAAAAACTATGCCACGAGAGTGACATTCAGGAGCCCTGTTTAGGACCAATATGGAAGATTTTTAAATACATTTACTTTTCTAATTATTAAAACAAGATATTATTTTAAAGTAATACATTATTCAGATTGTGACAATAGAGGGCAAAATTGCATGTGATTCTAACTCACAACCACTGTTAGTCTCTCGGTACATGCATGCTATGCATGCTAAGTAGCTTCAGTCATCTCCAACTCTTTGAGACCCTGTGGACTGTAGCCCACCAGGCTCCTCTGTCCATGGGATTCTCCAGGTAAGAATACTGGAGGAGGTTGCCATGCCCTTCTCCAGGGGATCATCCTGACACACGGATCAAACCCATGTCTCTTATGTCTCCTGCATTGGCAGGCAGTTTTTTACCGCTAGCACCACCTGGGAAGCCCAGTTTCTTGGTGCTTACTTGCAAGTATTTTTTTCCTTCTTTACTTAGAATGATCTCTCATCATCATTTATTCTTCCAGGACCACTGAGGAAATGATAGACACTATTCTATTTTCAATGGAAAGTGTAGAGGGTATAATAATAGATTTGTTTAAATAAACAAGATCAAAAGAACTGTTGGGTGCTTGGGGAATTTCCCACATGTATAACCATTATGTGTTCATCATTATGATCATGAGATTAGTGAATACTAGACGACTGTTTAGAGGTCATTAACTGTAAGCTACGCATGAGGCAGAATCAGCAAATATTTTCAACTATTAGTTAGAATCTCACCAGAGTCTATTCTGTTCCCTTAACACATGTGATTGGTTATTAGCCAACATTAAGCTCTCAGTTCCTGTATCCACTTGCAGGGGGGGAAATGCCTTTTCCACTTCTGTGTTCTAATGTTGGTATTTCCTACCCACATTCTGCCTCCACATTCATTTGTTTAAACCACTGTATATTGAAAGCTCAGTCAAGCCCTGTCTTAGGCACCAAGTCTATCAACACAAATAAGAATCATCTCCTCCTCCCCTTTCTCTGCATTTTAGAAAGGCTATCAATTTGAATATGATTGAAGAAACAGGATCTTAGGCTGGTTTTAAGGATTGATGAGTTTCTTCTTTTGATTTCAGGAAATTAACTATCTAAATTGTAACTGATGATGCATTGCTATGGAGATATGAAAGCAAGTAAGCTCACATTATGGTCATTGCATCCTTAGTATCTGAAAGAGTAATTTGACCTCTGACATACTTGTGTGACCTGTGGTACATCCAGAAAGTAATTTGTCCTATTGAAGCTTTGTTGTGTCATGAAGGTGCCTACCTATTTAGCTCCGATGGAGTCAAAGCTGGTGGTATTCTCATTTGGATCCACCTAGATCAAATACCTATGTCAGTACCTAAAGGAATTCTTCTATTTAGGATATCACAAAGCAAACAGAGGGACTGATTTAGATTAGCTGGATCCAAATGTAATGAAAGTTCTACCTGATTGACCATAAAATGAACTTCAGCATTAAAATAAATACATGACTATAAAATCTAGCATCAGTTCTTAAGGGGGTCAAGTTCTTCCTAGCCACTTGGATGCTTCTGATGAGAAAAGTGGTGGGTCAAGATTTACTTGTGTTCTTAGCTTGGCAGAAGAATCAGCAAGAAATTTAAATCCATACCATGGGACTTATCACAGTCCCATGCCCAAATATAAACACTTTACCCAATAAAAACTCCTTGCCAGGACTTCCCTGAACTCCACTAGTTGAGACCCTGTACTCCCAATACAGGGTATCCAGTTCTTCCCTGGTCAGGGAACAAGGATCCTGCGTGCTGAATGGTGTGGAAAACAAAACAGAAAAACATCTCCTTGCCAGAAGAGTTTTTCTAACAGAACATTCTAATTTTTTTTGTTTCAGAAATTAGCAAATTTCTAAGTGGTGAGAAATAGAATAATATTGTAATATTGGAAGAGAAACACTATATAGTAGGAGAGTTTGAGCAGCAAATGGCAGGACAGAGGCCAAATAAAAAGCAAAAAGTTGAAGGAAAAGAATAAGAAGTGAAAAGTTTCTCAGGGTCAACAGGGCTACATGCCACACAAGGTCAAGTAAGGTCATAAAATCAGTCCACTACATCCAAAATTTAAGAGATCATTTGCAGGTTTAGCAAGAATAGCTCTGGTAAAGTGATGGAGTCAGAAAATATTTAATAGAGGAAAGGAATCAAAGAGAAGGGGAAAAGTTAATAGAGTGAGTGCTTTTAAGAAAATTAGTTGTTCAGGGGAGAATAAATGTAGTATAAGAGAATTTAAGCAGAGTCTCAGGAATGTTATTAAGAAGGAAAACTGTCAAGATAGATAAAGGTATAGTGCAGTAATAAACAACCTCAAAACTCTGAAGTTATATGTTTTCCTGTATATGACATGCCCAGTGCTTGTATGTTTATTACAGTCACTTGAGGGCCAAGAAAATTGGAGGCTTTATCACCTTGGCCTTAGGAGCTTCCAGCCATCAGTGAAACTCATCAGCTGTTATTAGCCAAAGCTAATCATATGGCCATACATAACTTCAAAGGGAACAAGGAAATGCAACCATATATAATGTGAACTAACAAGAATATCACTGTTTGTGAATACGTTTATTGACTACCATGGGCAAGAGTCACTTACTCGTGCCACAACAAGTCAATCACTAGAGAGGTAGAGGGACAGTTGCAGACAGACCAGAGAAAGGAATTAATTGAAAGAATATAGTCTTAGAGAGAGGAGAATGTAGAGCATGAGCTGATGGAAGAGCTTTTGTGGAAAGACTACTTGTCCTTTAGAGATGGGCAGGAAGGAAGTGAGGTTGGCTGTGGATGACACTGCTCAAAGATTGCAGAAATAATTTCTGGCTCACAGCATGAGTCAAGATGTTTTCAGTAGGAATGTTTAAATTTTCACTAACCCAAGTGACTGTCATATTTTCTCCAGCAGTGAGAGGGAAGGAGGGATGACCCAAGATGGGTGGATCGCTCAGCATTTGGAGTTTTGCAGGCCAGGTACAATAGTCAGTTGAGAGGATAACAGTGTTAAGGGCATTGGCAGGAAAGAAGCTGGAGTGGGAAACCAGGAAAGTAGCTCATCAACTGGGAGAAAATAAAGCACTGACCAAGTTCTTTCTCTTAATGAAAATTATGACTTTTTAGACTCCCTGATCAAGCAAGTCTCTTAGAAATACAATGACAGCTGTTTATAGGAGTCCAATTAAATCAAGTAAGATTTGCGTGCTCTCATTGGTAAACCTCCCAGAAGAGACTTCCAACAGATCTACTCTGTCACTGGAAGTTACCACTAGAGAGGTGGCTAATAAATCTAGCCTTTTTGAGGAACACATCAATGTGTCATGGGAGCCTAATATATTTTATCCAGGAGGAAAAGATGGATTCTAGCAAACTTGGTTTGCAATTCAGAAGACATAAATCACTTCAAGAATGATCATTAGGACTAAGGACACCAACATAATAGAAAGTCTAGGAATTATTTAAGAGAAACCTTAAATTCTTGATTCAAAATTTTTTTATTAGAACCAAGGAATAAATATAAATTTGGATTTTTTTTTTGGAATTCTCTCTTTTGAGATAAATTTTGGATCAGAGAATACTACATGTATAAATACTTTCCTAGTTTAAAACTTTCAGATGGAGCCAGCTATTGAAAAGCAATCAAATCTAGCATACTAACATACAGTCATTTTACATTTGCATAGCCAAGAATGTAAGGATGATTTCTGTAGAGAAAGTTGGAGAGTTGAAAAGGTTTTATGCTCTTACTCCACCATTTTTTTTCCTTCAGTCACAGATTATTTCCCTCGCTGCTTCAATTCCAAATTCAACTGGAATTGGATACACTTTTTACTATCTTATATCTCTTAAATTAGAAGAAATATTATATCTGGTGATAAAAAAAATAGATCAGAAAAAGCACTGTATAAAAAGGACAACTTGGTCTGATGCTGAAAACTTCAACCAAAAATGTAATCTGTGCTTTAGTTATTGCCAATAAGGACTGGACCAAGTCCAGAAGGAGGTAGTTTTAATCAATTGTTTTTAGGAGGAGAGTCTATAACCTACTGGCTTGAAAATCTTCTAACAGTAAGTTTTGTAGAGATATAGCACACTTGCCAAAACTGCATTACCGCTTCAAACCATCACAAATTACACTGCACTTTAGGTTTTATTACCAAGTGAGACAGCACACAAATTCATTTCCATGTCTGTTGCCAATTTAAATGAATGGCTGGCTCCTGCCAGCTCAGGAAGACACCAGAGGAAATGTTGCACAGATCATTGGCGCATGGAATAAATGATAGCAGGCCCTTTGGTCATTTAATCTCAGAGCAAAATTTATATTTTAAGTAGGCTTTAAAAGTGTAATGTGAATTATGCTGTATAAGGGTAATAATTCAAAACAGCAGCCATATTAAATGTTCAAAAAAGCCTACTATGTACTCAGAACCATTCTAGATGCTGTAGATAATATAGAATTAAATGATATATACTCCATTCTCAGAGCTTCCTCTACAATTGGTCAAAGTAAAGTACACACCAGAAAATAAATAAGATACTATGTGATTAAATTACTTGGTATATCCAATGCTATAGGAATTCAAAGAAAAAAGAAGATCAGTAAAAAGCTAGAATAGTCATGTGAGGCAATGTCCTAAAGCTCTGAAAGAGAGAAGAAAAATGAGTATTCCAAGCAAAGAAACAATATGAGAAACAGCAAGGATTTGGGATTCATAGGATTCATTTGACTAAAGGAAGTTTGATTTCTGGAGGACCACTGGAAATACTGAACATGGCCAAAGCATGGAAGAACTTAACAGCATAGCGGAGGTGTTGCATGTTGAGTGATGTGTTTCCTTTTATTATGTTGCTTCTTCCCCCATGTCTGATCTTGAACAGCTCTATTTTCAGGGAGAGGTCCTAATTCACTTGTGATCTACCTGGCTAGTCGTACTATTGTACCAGGTTGAGCTGAGCTAGAAATAAAATCAGTTTGGAGACTAAAAAGCAGCTTAGAGGAGAATGAGTGGGAAACAGTCAAGAACATTGGAAAATGAAGACTCTCAAGTCCCTTGGGAAAGTGGGGAGAAAGGCCAAGACAGAGGCTAACATGAGGAGGAGAGAAAAGGAAAGAAGGAATTGATTTTTTTTAAGAAAAAGAAAATTAAAGGTCAGAGGATAAAGACCAGAAGGATCAGGAAGCTTGAGAAATAAGATGTGAAGTATACAAACAGATAACAGCAAAAGATAAATAAATAAAACTCAGAGAAAGTGGTAAAGAAAAATAAAATAAACTTTAGGGAGATGGCACAGGAATCAGGTATTGAAATAGTAGAGAAGGAAAAACAGCAAGAGCCTAAGGAAAATATCATGATGTGACAGTGAGAAATAATACAAGGTGAAAGGGAGGAGGCTGTAAGGAACAGAGAAAGGATAAAAACTGGATAAATGAGCAGAGGGAGTATTAAGACATCATAGGTTAATATCTTCAAGAAGAGAAGGTGGGGGAGAAAAGTAAATAACTTCAGGGAAACAGAAAACATTCAACACTGCTTCTACTCCTTTATCCTTCCCTTGAATGATCATCATCAATGTCACACCACAGGTGAACCCCACCAGGACATCATTCTCCTGCCCAGGTCCCACTCCCCAGAAGACTTCTTAGGGGTGTTAGATAATTCTAAGGCTTTACAGTCAGACTCCAAAACTTCAATTATAGCATGTGCCACTCAGCAATTTTTCCACTCATTTTCATTTAACTTCCTATTATCTTCCCCGTAAGTTCAGTTCAGTTCAGTTCAGTCGCTCAGTTGTGTCTGACTCTTTGCGACCCCATGAATTGCAGCATGCCAGGCCTCCCTGTCCATCACCAACTCCCAGAGTCCAACCAAACCCATGTGTCCATTGAGTCAGTGATGCCATCCAGCCATCTCATCCTCTGTCGTCCCCTTCTCCTCCTGCCCTCAATCTTTCCCAACATCAGGGTCTTTTCAAATGAGTCAGCTCTTCGCATCAGGTGGCAAGGTACTGGAGTTTCAGCTTCAGCATCAGTCCTTCCAATGAATATTCAGGACTGATTTCCTTTAGGATGGACTGCTTGGATCTCCTTGCAGTCCAAGGGACTCTCAAGAGTCTTACAAGTTTCTAAACTTTCTCTCCCCACAAGCCCTCAAAACCACTCTCCAAAACCATTCTGCAAATACCCATGCCTTTCCTATTACTGCATTTCCTCCACTTTTCTTTCTCGTGACTGAGATTTCTCTTCATCTTCAACCAATTTCTTCTCTCACCCAGGATTCTTCTGAGAAAAAAAGAAAGAAAGGGGGAAAGGGAGAGAGGGAGGGATGGAAAGACAGGGAGGGGAAGAGAAAAGAAAAGAAAGAAAAATTTCCCATTCTTTCTGATGTTACTAGTTGCAAGAATTTCCCCTTGGACCTCCCCCACAGTCCTTGTTGGATCTAATAGCCCTGCCTCCTTAAATGTTCAACCTTTCTTTAATGTCTTTCTTCCAGAAACTTCTGTCCTACTTGAACTTTCTTCATTTGCTCTTCAAGACTTTGCTGTCTGGCCTCTTCCTCCATAAGAGCATTAACACTTTTAACCATCATTTAAAGGACTGCACCTCCTTCCTGAAACTCTTATCTCTTTCCTTTACATCAGAATTCCTAGATGCAGAATTCCTAATTTGGAAGTTAACTGATGAATAAGATAGAAAAGGAGTTTATTAAAAAGGTTAGCGAGTGGCTGGCAGAATTGTTAGACGGGATGGAGAATCAGATTTCAGGCCAGAGCTTCCAGAAACAGACTCCAAATCAAACTTTAAGAATAGCCTCAGGCAAGTGTTGCTCTGGTCATGGCCTCTACTGAGGCTATGCACTACAGTTTGGATTCCAGTCAAAAATGTAATCGCATCAAGTCTATTACAAGAACTACCTCCAGGATCAACGCCACTGCCAACCAGAGACTAAGTCTTCCAGCCACTAGTCTCTGCAAAACCCTAATGCCTTTGCTTCCCCCTTTGCCAGAAAAATGAATGCATGCAAACTTTTTCTTCCACATTGTTTCCTTCAGAACTGATATCTCAAATACAGTTAATTAGTGAAGTCCAATAACTACTCAGTGCATATTTGTTGAATGAAAGAAGGAAAAATATAAATAATAGGAAACATAAATTAGAATCATAATCATTAACTCCTTATACACAGAGCAGTTTCTTTTTTCTTGGCCTCCATTTGAATTGCAGTCACACCCAGAACCCAACATGTCTATGCTTCTGTTACTGCTGTGTACTTCCAAGATAAGTAAAGAAAATTCTACCAGCTACCAACTGGCACACATAGATTGGAATTTGTTTTTTAAACTGACGCCCAAGTCAGCTTCCTCCATGCTGCACCCATATGTTACCCCATATGCTGCGTTTGTTTCATTTTAGAGGCTATTATGCCTGCCTCATCTTTGCTTCCAGAACATCTATACCTACACAGTAGTAATTCCTGCAGTCACAGATATTTGAAAACTCCTATAATAGTGAAATGATGGTTTTTAAAATTTGCATAAGTCATATCCCTTCATGGCTTATGTTTTCCTTAATATACATTCTATGTTAGCACCAAACCAATGCACTAAAAACTCATTAATTCAAGTCCCATTCATTTTAAACTCAATACCCACTAACGATTTCTTGTTTCTGCTTGTTTCTTTCCTCTCACCTAGAATTCCCTTTTCATTCAGCTGAAATTCATGTTTATCAACTCCCTTCAAACTGAATTGAAGATTATCTATTCCAAAAACCTTATTCAATTAAACCCATCTGATTCTGATCTCTTTAGGTTTCTGTACCCTATCAGAACTCATGGACTCTGTTCTTGGCATGTACAATTTTGAGCATGATGCTTTTATTGGTTTTATGTCGTTTCCTATATATATGTATCCTCCCCAACTAGGGGACAGCTTTAAGAAGGGACTATACCTTCTACTTATATATCCCCTACCCCAGAGCTTACCTCTGAACTATGTAAGGGTGATATAGGTGCCCAGAACATGCTTCCAGAGGGAAGGAATAAACTCAGGGTAAAGGAAGAAAATGCAAAATGTAATTCATTCTCTTGATAATCATTTCAAACCTTAATCTTACCACTGCTAGAAGTATGTTGTGAGGAGCTAACAATATCTTACAATGTCATCTTTAGAGATGACGAGAAATGATGAAGCCACATATGCAGCAGACAACAGCTAAATTATTTAACAGAAAAAAACTATGTGGAAGGATCACTGAATTCCTGTATGACAGGAAACTTACTACATATCTTGATGAACTGTCATACCCAAGTTACTAAGAAAATGAGATGCAGACTATTTCATTTCATAAATACAAATAAATAATGTATTCACGTTGGAAGACAAATATTTAAAAAGCTAACGTTTTTGTAAATTATCTATTTGGTAGTTTTTCTTTATATGTAATTGGTAACTTTTCTTTAAAACAAATCCTAAAAATGACATATGCATGAGACAATATGAAATTTTAACTCTGAGAAGACATTTGATGATTTCAAGAATTTTTTTATCAATTTGGGGGACTTTGATAAGAGTACTAACATTTTATGTAGGCAAGAGTGCTCATCGTTAAGAAATACATACTGAAATATTCATTGACAAAATAATATTTGAGATTTACTTCAAAATCATTAAAAATTGTTTCATATACATTTGTTTATTATAAAGCTTATAAAGAATCTGTTCTTTTGCTAATTTTACAGATGAGGAAATAGGTTTAGAAAGGTTAAGTTTCTTGTCTAAAGTCATACACTGACAAAGTCAAAATCCAAACTGAGAACTATTTGATAGCAAAGCCCATGTTTATAACCACTATACCGCACTGCCTGTTTTAATGCAACCCCCAAATAAAATATTCCTTTGTTGCAGAAGAAAACTTTTCTTGTGGAATCCACAATTTGATACCATGACCTTTCTATTAAAAGATACTCATGGGAATGCAATTTATTTTAGAAGACAAAATATTCAACAAATATATATCATCCATGACTGATACCACAAAGGAAAGAAGTTTATATACTATATATATATATATATGATGCATTACTATTAACACAATAACTTGAATAAAAATTATTCAAATATAAATAATTTGAATAGTTGTATATAAATATATAAAATCTTATTTGAAAGATCTCTGACTTGGGTCTATCATTTCACTATTTCCCATATCCATTCAGCTTGTGAACCCATATTGTTTAGAAAATGATTAAAGAGTCAATTCAGTTAAGCAAATATTTAGTAACTTTTTATATTTCAAGGCATATGTGTGAACCTAAAAGTCTACCGTATGGGTTACATATTGCCTTTCCCTCCTCCTATACCTCCCAAAGAGCTTAGAAGCTAGTTACTGAGAAAGGCTATAAAAATGACCATAAAACAAAGTGTATTAAATGCAGTGAGAAAAGAGCAAAGTGCTACTGGAGATTGAAAGACTACTTGAGTTAAAGTAATTATGAAAGCTTCATAGATGAGAAAACATTTGGGATTAGTAAGATTTCAACATTGTATTAGTGAAGGTGTAGACTGAGCTTCTCTAATATAGACACCTCAAAATATAGGGGCTTAAAATAAAACTGTTATTTCTCTCTCCTAAGAGTCCAAATAAGGGTCCAAGGTAAGCAGGAAAGTGAGGACCATCTACCATGTCTGCTTTAGTCCTTAGACTTAATGAATGTGTTGCTACAGCTCCAACAAGAGTTGTAGCCATATCTTACAAATGCAATGTGTCTGACATGAAGTTACTTAGTCATTGGTATTATTAGGACTTATTCCAGGAGAAAAAAAAAAGAAGGAGCAGGAGGTTCTTGTGTAGGGATAAAAACTCATGAGATCTGTGCCTAAGTAAAATAAAGATGACAGCTGGGAAGAGAATGGTTAGAAATATGCAGAGAGAAGTCAAAAAGACCTGAAATCAGATGATAGTAGGAAGAATGGAAAAGAAAAAGATGGATACAAGGCTAAAAACATAACATGTAGAGCTTAAAAAACAAAACTCAACTCAATGCAGCAGGCAAAAAGAATGTAATTCCCATGGACAACAATAAGGATAAAGTACCATTAAGAAGTCTATTTTGGAAATTATAAGGTTGGTTGCTATTAAGCAACCAAAAAACAGATATCAAGAACAGAGCTTCAAATAAAATTCTAAAATCAATGATGTAGGCCAAAGTTAACAGTAGAGACTCAGAAGTCATACAAAAGGAGATATTTACTACCATAAAAGTGCATACAATTTCTGGAAAAAAAAAGGAAATTGAAAGAAGCTCCTGAGAAATGCTTACAATTGAATTTTTAAAATAAATATTTTGCTATGTGCATAGAATGATTTCACTCAGACATACAAAGGAAGGAACTACTGATACACATAGTAACCTAGATGAATCACAAAGTATGCTGATTGAAAGAATCCAGATCAAAAATGAATATATATGTATGGTACTATTTATATAAAATTATTGAAATGGAAAATCAATGTATAATGACAGAAGGTGTATCAGTGGTTTCCTGAGGTGTGGAAGAAGGGACTGCAAAGGACATGAGAGAACTTTTTGGAGTGATGGACAGGTTCTTTAACTTGATTCAGTTCAGTTCAGTCACCCAGTCGTGTCCAACTCTTTGTGACCCCATGGACTGCAGCATGCCAGGCTTTCCTGTCCATCACCAACTCCTGGAGCTTACTCAAACTCATGTCTATCAACTCAGTGATGCCATCCAACCATCTCATTCTCTGTCCTCCCCTTCTCTTCCCACCTTCAATCTTTCCCGACATCAGGGGCTATTCCAATGAGTCAGTTCTTTGCATCAGATGGCCAAAGTAATGGAGTTTCAGCTTCAACATCAGTCCTTCCAGTGAATATTTAGGACTGATTTCCTTTAGGATGGACTGGTTGGATCTTCTTGCAGTCCAAGGGACTCTCAAGAGTCTTCTCCAACACCACAGTTCAAAAGCATCAATTATTTGGTACTCAGCTTTCATTATAGTCTAACTCTCACATCCATACATGACTACTGAAAAAACCATAGCTTTGACTAGACGGACCTTTGTTGGCAAAATAATGTCTCTGCTTTTTAATATGCTGTCTAGGTTGGTCATAGTTTTTCTTTCAAGGAGCATCTTTTAATTTCATGGCTATTTAGGGTTTACTAATTCACTTTTCTATACAGTAGAAACTAACACAACATTGTAAAGCAACTATACTCATAAAAATTAATTATAAAAATTAAAATTAAAAGCAGGATGAGGGAAAATGAATGAGAAACATTTAGAAGAATATATCTTGCAATCAGAAAGAACTACATTTCTGTGTATAAGACCTTGACAACAAAATTTCAACTGAAAGCACTGTTATGACCTGGTTGAAAGATAGCTTATCATGAACTGATGAGATTGAGAAGTCTTTAAATAAGCTTACTTATTTCACCATGAAAAAGTATACAAAGGTTCAGCAAAGCAGCCAGCATCTTTAGTAACTAAATTCTCAGTCACAAATAATAACTGTTTCCACTCAGCATAATTACAATGCCAGAAACAGAATTGAAAAAATGTATACCACCAGTATATGTATTGAGCTGACTTAACTTGGGTAGTATATTCCTAGATTTCACCAAAAATAATGTATGCTTAGGTGATAAGGACATATATAGAAAAAGATCTAGCAATATTTCATGTCATCTTGAGGCAAATTTATATAGCTCCATTAAAAATCTCCAAGGTTAAAATCAGAATGCATAATGAAAATGCTAAAATGAAGAATGGCTTATTGGCAAGAGCATTATGACAGCATGTTCTGTAAGAAAGGTATATGTGGAGCAAATATTCAAAATAGAATTTTCAAAATAATTAGTGATGACTCCCCAAAATCATTTTGCATCCCAAAATGGACTGAAAGCAATTGATAACAATTGATTTTTTCAGTAAGTTAATGTTGAACTATTCTTCTAAATGTTATTAAAAGGATTCAGGGTAAAAATAATCTCTATAAAAAAGAGTATATGGAATAGTGTTCCTTCTGTCCGAGATATATAGATTGTTTTTACCCTGAATCCTTTTAATAATGTTTATGTATATATACATTATTATATACATTAATATAATACGTGTATACACACACACACACATCTGTGTGAATGTCTGTGTGTGTGTGTGTGTAGGAGGAACAAGATGGAAATGTCCACTGTGTGCGGGTAACTCCAATGTTTCACCTCTGTTCTCTCAAATAATTCCTATATTTCATTTCCATAATTTAAATTGGTAGGAGTTATTATCCTCATTTGAATACATGGAAATTGGTGCAAAGAGAAGTGGCTTCCCAGGTCATATGCAGCCAGTCTGTCTCATCCTTTCAAGGTGCTTTCTGCTCTGCCACACAGTCTCCCTGTGTGGTTATAATTATTCTCACCCATTCCATAAATATGCATTAATTTATTCCAGCTCTAGGCAATGAAAATAAAAGTGTTGGCATTTGAATAACACACCATCCACTAATAACACATGGTTCATGCCCATGGTCTTGTATGCAAATACCCATGGCACTGTGTGGAGTGGGCAGGTGGGAGCCCATGGGGGCAGTTCCAGAAGGAAGGTTCTGTAAGCTTCAAGACAAATACCAGGTATTTCAGCAGACTCATAAAAGATTAGTTCACCTCATGGGCAACAGGGGAAAGGACTGAGGGAACAGGCTGTGCCCGTATTCTGGAACATGCACAGTTAAGATACTTCAGGAAAGATTGTCAGAAGACAATGTGTCTATTGTGAATACAAGTCCATTAACAACATCTACTATCTCTGAGCCTGAAGTGTTCCAGGTACCTCTAGCTCCCTGGATATGCTGACCATGAATTTTTTTCTCTGAGGGAATACGTTATATACCAATATACATCATTTCAATGCTTCATTTTCAGAATTCACAGAAGGACTTAGCCCTGAAAACTCTGATTTCACAAGGCTTCTTGGTAGCTGGCATGTTATCGCATTCTGGTAAACAGTGTCTGAGCCCAGTAACTCAGGAGAAATGGATCCTCTATCCCTCAGCTTTCAGGTTTCTGAATAATTAGAGGGAACTCACAACTGTAATAAAATATAAAATAAAATTTATAGCTTATAATATAAGAATTTAAGACTCTTATATATATCAAACTAAGAAGTACAATTGGATACCAAATTTTGAGAAATGATAACTGATCTCAGAGTCTACTTTTAATTAAACTCCAAAGTACCTATTATATTTTGTTTCTAAAAAGAATATTTCTCTAAATTTTTTATGTCTATTGAAGCTGAATTGATTTACAGTATTGTGTCAGTTTCAGGTGTACAGCAATGTGACTCAGTTATTTTTTTCCTAGATTACATTTTTTAAAATATGGGAGGTATAAAATATTGTCTTTTTAACAATAATAAAATCAATTGTCTCTCCTAATTTAGACAAAATAATCCTGCTCTAATATGAAGTGCTTTAATTTTTAACAAGTTTAAACATCCTTTACATTTGTTTTTCAATCACCGAACTCCCTCTTTTCAGAGATTTCATTCCTGTCCTTTTCCTATTTCAATTTTGGAGTATTATACATATCTAATTATTTTTTTATTACCTATTTGAACTTAAATTGTATAAGGTCCTCCTCATATTACTGGGGAATATTCTCAGCTGAGCTATTTCAAATCCTCAAAGATGATGCTGTGAAAGTGTTGCACTCGATATGCCAGCAAATCTGGAAAACTCAGCAGTGGCCACAGGACTGGAAAAGGTCAGTTTTCATTCTAATCCCAAAGAAAGGCAATGCCAAAGAATGCTCAAACTACCGCAAAATTGCACTCATCTCACATGCTAGTAAAGTAATGCTCAAAATTCTCCAAGCCAGGCTTCAGCAATACGTGAACCATGAACTTCCAGATGTTCAAGCTGGTTTTAGAAAAGGCAGAGGAACCAGAGATCAAATTGCCAACATCCGCTGGATCATCGAAAAAGCAAGAGAGTTCCAGAAAAACATCTATTTCTGCTTTATTGACTATGCCAAAGCCTTTGACTGTGTGGATCACAATAAACGGTGGAAAATTCTGAAAGAGATGGAAATACCAGATCACCTGACCTGTCTCTTGAGAAACCTGTATGCAGGTCAGGAAGCAACAGTTAGAACTGGACATGGAACAACAGACTGGTTCCAATTAGGAAAAGGAGTACGTCAAGGCTGTATATTGTCACCCTGCTTATTTAACTTATATGCAGAGTACATCATGAGAAATGCTGGGCTGGAAGAAACACAAGCTGGAATCAAGATTGCCGGGAGAAATATCAATAACCTCAGATATGCAGATGACACCACCCTTATGGCAGAGAGTGAAGAAGAACTAAAGAGCCTCTTGATGAAAGTGAAAGAGGAGAGTGAAAAAGTTGGCTCAAAGCTCAACATTCAGAAAACTAAGATCATGGCATCTGGTCCCATCACTTCATGGGAAATAGATGGGGAACAGTGAACAGTGTCAGACTTTATTTTTCTGGGCTCCAAAATCACTGCTGATGGTGATTGCAGCCATGAAATTAAAAGACGCTTACTCCTTGGAAGGAAGGTTATGGCCAACCTAGACAGCATATTTAAAAGCCGAGACATTACTTTGCCAACAAAGGTCTGTCTAGTCAAGGCTATGGTTTTTCCAGTGGTCATGTATGGATGTGCAAGTTGGACGGTGAAGAAAGCTGAGCGCCACAGAATTGATGTTTTGAACTGTGGTGTTGGAGAAGACTCTTGAGAGTCCCTTGGACTGCAAGAAGGTCCAACCAGTCCATCCTAAGGGAGATCAGTCCTGGGTGTTCATTTGAAGGACTAATGTTGAAGCTGAAACTGCAATACTTGGGCCGCCTCATGTGAAGAGTTGACTCATTGGAAAAGACCCTAATGCTGGGAAGGATTGGGGGCAGGAGGAGAATGGGACGACAGAGGATGAGATGGTTGGATGGCATCACCAACTCAATGGACATGGGTTCAGGTAAACTCTGGGAGTTGGTGATGGACAGGGTGGCCTGGTGTGCTGCGATTCATGGAGTCACAAAGATTCAGACACGACTGAGCGACTGAACTGAACTGACGCCTTTTCATTTTGCTATTAAACGTTTTTGTAGGGTTGGGAGTTGCAGTGACAGAGAGAAACTAAGCAAGAACAGACAAAGCTGATTATTTGCCTACTTAAGGCCAACAATTTCACATCCTTTTAAACGTAATATCTCTAGAGACATCTTTCTCCTCCTTTCCTTTGTGTTGGCTGAGGGAATTCAGCCAACACAAAGGAAAGGTATATATATATATATATATACACACACACACACACACATATAGATATGTATATATATAGATATACATATACATATACATGTACATATAGATATATGATACACACACACATATATAGATATGTATATATATAGATATACATATACATGTACATATATATATATGATATATATATATATACATATACAGTAAAGTATGCAAACATCAAGTACATTTTAGATAAGCTCACATTATGCAGCCACCACCTGGATCAAGACATAGAACATTTCTAGCATTCAGAAAGTTCACTTGTGTCTCTTTCCAGTCCATACTTTCCCCCAGAGGAAGGTACTATTCTGACATCATTACCATAGTTTAGTTTTGCCATTATAAGGAATACTTTAATAGTATCTCATTTCAAAGATTAATGAAAACTTTTATCATTCTAAAATTAATTGGAGTATATTAATAGATATAATAAAGTTGCTATAACAACCTAAAAAACATATATCCTGCTAACAAGTGGAAATTATGGAATGGGAAAGTTTTTATGTGATATATTAAGATGAATGTTTCTCAATCCAAAACATGTAAAACACTTATGTGTGTAAAATACACAATGTCAGAATCATGAGTTACACACAAAACTAACCTTAAGATAATAATTTCTATCTGTTATTCCTATCACTCTTTTTCTAATTGATTCAAATTTTCCTTTCCACATTACATTGTTCTGTTATAGATGAGATGTGATTTTTCTTTTACAGATAGAAAAAACCAATAAAGCAAATAACTGATTAAATCAAAGTTAAAACCAGTTTTTTTCCCCAATTAAAATTACTATAAAATATTCAAGAAAGCACTGGTTTCCAAACACAAATATATTACTTCCAGAAGACCAGAAGTGGGTAAGAACAAAGGTTTCCCTACAATTACAAGGAATCTTGCATATATAGATAGCTAAATCACCATTTAGAAAATGTGCTTGTTGTTTCTTTCTTTCTTACCACTATGAGGCCAGTTTCCACTGATACTGTATTTGGGGAAGAAGACACACATGTTGCAAGGAAGCATTAGGTCCTAATTTCAGTTTGTAGTTTTCCACTTTTAAAAATAGGACTTTATGCTGTTTGCCTCTTTTTCTCTTTTTAGAATAACCTAGCAAGCAAGCAGCCCAGAAGGCTAAGTCCAATGCATAGAGACAGAGAAAGCAAAAGCAAGCAAATGAGCCAATGCATTAACTAGAGGCCAAAAACTGGCAAGAATTGACAGTCCTGGAAGAGTTCATACTCGCCTGATCCTAAGAACACAAACCAAATGCAGAATAAAGGTATCTGAGCATAAAAGGACACCTGAGCCCAAGAACTTCAGTTGTAAAATGTACCCATCGCTCTTTTATTGTATTGTTTATTTCTGAAGTGTTATTTCTCTAAACTCTTCAAAATGTTTAGAATATGAAGAAGATTGTCTTTTTAACAACATTAAAACATAGACAATCCTTGCACCGTGAGATTTTTGATCAGAAAATTGAAGGCTGTAGCTGTGAAATTGCTTCCTAATCCAGGTCAGACTGGGCCCGGGGCACTTCACTCTTCCTCTTGAGTGGAAGCATGGGTAGACCCAGGGGGTGGAGAAGCCTCAGCCTGGGGATGTTGGCAATCCAGTGATAGTCACTTGAGCAGAAAGACAATTGCTATAAGACACTAACACTCTTGAAGCTCTCCTTTAAGACATCTATCTACTGATTTTCACCATATTTAAGCTAGAGTGTCAAGTAAGCAGAAGACAGAATAAAAATAGTCTACAGATCTGAGTAACTTGTAAATGTTAGAGTTGGGTGGAAAATCATGAAAAAGAAACTGCCTTGGGCATAAGGAAACATTACATCCTCAATAAGGTAATGATTTCCTTTATGATAGCTATGGAGTCTTTGCCCTTTTATTGTCTTTGCAAATATTGTTTTCACACATTTGAAATTTTAGTCAACCTACAGGAACTTCATTTTTACCGTTGTTAACCTCTGGACACTCCAGACATTGTGGAAAATATCTATAAAGATCCACAAGCATTCTGGAAGACCTGATTTTTCTTCCTCCCCAAGCAGGAAGACAAAGTTCTTTCCTCGTACACTGCCTGGACCAGTGTACAGTACAGATGTGGGAGTTTGGAGGACAGCAATACAGATGCCGGGAGGAAGGGATTCTGAATTCTCCGAGAGCAGCTGTGGGAACTGAAGCTAACACAATATAATTTAAGTGGAGAGAATTCATTTTTGGAACAAGAAGAATAAATATACAAAATAATTTTTAATAGACAGTTTTACTGCTTCGTGGAATGAATGCATTCCAATAACTTTGACTCAAAAGAGGCTAAAGTACATAGTGGGAAATGCTTGGAATTTAGAGTTTCTTGTTTCTCCTCTCCAGGGGTAAATAAATTAACCTGTTTAAGGCTTCACTGCTTCATTTCTTCACTTGCAGAATGGAGATTCCTATTTCTAACATAAAGGAATATTGTCAGAATAATGCAATGCAGCAGTATCCTTAATGGCAATGTATAAGTTGAAAAGCATTAAATAGTATTTATTATTATTTGTGGGCTTCCCCAGTGGCTCAGAGGTAAAGAATCTTCCTGCAGTGCAAGAGTCGCAGGAGATTCGGCTTCAGTTCCTAGGTTGGGAAGATCCCCTGGAGGAGGATCTGGCAACCACTTCAGTATTCCTGCCTAGAGAATCCCATGGACAGAAGAGCCTGGTGGGCTACAGTCCATAAGGTCACAAACAGCCAAACACTACTGAAGTGACTTAGTAGCAGCAACAGTATTATTATTTGTAAAAAGCACACCCCTTCTATTTTTCCCGCTGTGTTACAGGCATCTGAGCTGTTCACTTGTCTCCTGGAGCATTTGTCTGGCTCCTGGGTCTCCTCAGTCATGGCAAAATTTCACTTCTACACCTTACCCGTGGAGTTCAGGAATTTATTCTGTTCACAGTTTTCCCTTGACTCCATAAGAGCAAAGCATATAACTCTGCTCCTGCTTCTTCTCCTGGGCTCTGAGATTTGTAATATCTACTAAAACTAGGTTGCATGTCACATTTCCCTAAAACAGCCAGCTATCTTAAATACTGAGTACTGACCAGTAATCCCCTTAAATCCCAGCCTGCAAAGCATACCTTATTTTATCATCTCTGTAAGTTCTTTCCTACTTTTGAATGTACTTAGAATGAAAACCCAGAGAAGGCAATGGCACCCTACTCCAGTACTCTTGCCTGGAAAATCCCATGGACGGAGGAGCCTGGTAGGCTACAGTCCATGGGGTCACTAAAAGTCGGACACGACTGAGTGACTTCACTTTCACTTTTCCCTTTCATGCACTGGAGAAGGAAATGGCAATCCACTCCAGTATTCTTCCCTGGAGAATCCCAGGGACGGTGGAGCCTGGTGGGCTGCCGTCTATGGGGTCGCACAGAGTCGGACACAACTGAAGCGACTTAGCAGCAGCAGCAGCAACAGCAGAATGAAAACCACTTGCAGCCTCTAAGAAGAGAAATTCCTTTACTAGAATCTCAGAAAAGTTATTCACAAAGAAACAGAGGCAACGTGCCAAAATCATCATCATCATGATCATCCATATCCTGCAATGACACCTGACATCTCCCAAGATGTAAACTGAAAGTGAAAAGCAAAAACCTAGCTGTTAGAATCAGGGACATAGAGAATAGACTTGTGGTTGCCAAGGGGAAGGGGGCAGAAGCGTGTTGAATTAGGAGTTTGGAATTAGCAGATGCAAACTAGTACATATGCAATGGATAAACAAGGTCCTACTGTATAACACAGGGAACTATATTCAATATCCTTTAATATTGGAAATGAATATGAAAAAGAATGTGTGTATAACTGAGTTATTAATACTTTGCTGTTAAGCAGTAATTAACACATTATAATTCTACTATACTTCAATAAAAATAAAATTTTTAAAAAGACAAATGCAAACATACATATGTACAAACATACAAAAATTCAGCTGTTAGGTTAGATCTGGGAAGGAATTTAGAGATCATCTGCTCTACCTTCTTCAAATGGAAGAGAAGAGACCCAAGGCTGGCCAGGAAACTACTGACTGCCCTGAATTATACAATTTTCACTCCGTGCTGTAACCTTGCAGCCAACTTCCTATTTCCTTGAAACTTCTCCTAACTGCAAGTATCAAATGAGACCAAGCCAAATATTTAATTTTTTAAGACATCATGCCTGTTCTTAACATGCAAGTGGATAATAAATATTTGGAAAGAAGAGAAAACTACCTGTGTGTGCTATCTTGCAATTTTACAAAACACATCACATCATGATCTGATTTGATCTTCACTCTTTCAAAGTGGAGAGAAAAGCAGAGCAGATTTCATCTCCACTTTCAAATAGAGAAAATGGAACTGCAAGATTTTTCTCAGGGTCAAACAGGCAGTAAATGGAAGACTTGGACTCAAATCCACATTTGACTGTAATGTGCATGCCTTCCATCTTTAGATTGCATTAAACAATCATTTTAACTACTATCCAGAGCAGTTAGTAACAACACAGGTTTTAGAGCCCAACAACCAAAGTCTGAATACAGCCTCTAAGGTTAGCTATGTGGCCTCAGGGCGTTAGGTAAAGATTGCTTTACACCTTGGTTTGTGTGAGTGTAGTCATTAAGTCATGTCCAACTCTTTGCGACCTCATGGACTGTAGCCTACCAGGCTCCTCTGTCTATGGGGATTCTCCAGGCAAGAATCCTGGAGTGGGTTGCCACTTCCTCTGCCAGGGGATCTTCCCAACCCAGGGATTGAACCTGCAGCTCCCACATTGGCAGGTGGATTCTTTACTACTGAGTCACCTTGATTTATCCATCTACAAATGTAAATGATAATTTAGATTGCTCATCCAGTATGTGAGAACTGAATAACATATGTAAAATCTTTAGCACAATACCTAGCATGGACTAAGTCATGGTTTGTAAGTGTTACCATTCATTTTGCCTTCCTTATATATAAATACTCAGTCTAATTCTTTCATAAAAAAAAAATTTAACCTAAAATTTCTTTTTATATAGGTATAGTATATGTAAACATGGGAAATGTTTTCTATATAAAGTCCTTAAAAGATTGTATTTTCAGGGATCAAGTTTCAACAGTCTTACTACTAAAAATGCAGACCTAAGGACTGACACTATCAGCATCACCTGGAAGCTCTCAGAAACACACAATCCTAAGCCCCACCCCAGGCTAGATGAATTGTATTTCCAGTCAAGCAAGACTCCCAGGTGATCTGAATGCACATAAAAATTTGAGCAGCCCTGGTCTCCAGCAAGGTGTTAGAGAGCTGAGTGCAGGTGTAGAGCACAGTCACTTATATCAGCTAACTTCAAAGCAAAAGGTATGCATTTCCATCAGCAACAGCCTCTGAAATCATTTGTTTTAATCATGGGAAGTCTTCCTTTGCTGGATACTCTTCATAGGGTTTGGTTTTATTAACTTATCATTGATTTACTATTCTCCCTCAACCCTAACATTCCACCCTCCACAAAGGAGAATATGTTTATGTATACTTAACAGATCAAATTATCCTGGAAGTTAATGCCAGTAAAAGTCAAAGAAAAGATAATCTCTAAAAGCTTTTTTAGCTAGCTTTCTTTTCTCCTTCCCTAACCCAACTCAACCCTAAAGGGCAGCAGTGGCTGAGGGTAAATATGGAAGCTTCTAAAATTAAATCAGAAAAAGTATATTTATTAATGAGGTTGGAAGTGAAGGTGACATTTTAAAGGTTAAATTAGGTAAATTAATTGCTCAAATAAAGGCAATGCCAAAGAATGTTCAAACAACAACACAATTACACTCATCTCACACACTAGCAAAATAATGTTCAAAATTCTCCAAGCCAGGCTTCAATAGTATGTGAACCATGAAATTCCAGATGTTCAAGCTGGATTTAGAAAAGGCAGAGGAACCAGAGATCAAATTGCCAACATATGTTGGATCATTGAAAAAGCAAGAGGTTCCAGAAAAACATCTACTTCTGCTTTATTGACTATGCCAAAGCCTTTGACTGTGTGGATCACAACAAACTGGGGAAAATTCTTCAAGAGATGGGAATACCAGACCACCTGATCTGCCTCTTGAAAAATCTGTATGCAGGTCAAGAAGCAACAGTTAGAACTGGACATGCAACAACAGACTTCTTCCAAATAGGAAAAGGAGTACGTCAAGGTTGTATATTGTCACCCTGCTTATTTAACTTATATGCAGAATACATCATGAGAAACGCTGGTCTGGATGAAGCACAAGCTGGAACCCAGATTGCCAGGAAAAATATCAATAACCTCAGATATGCAGATGACACCACCCTTATGGCAGAAAGTGAAGAAGAACTAAAGAGCCTCTTGATGAAACTGAAAGAGGAGAGTGAAAAAGTTGGCTTCAAACTCAACAATCAGAAAACTAAGATCATGGCCTCCAGTCCCATCACTTCGTGGCAAATAGATGGGGAAAGAGTGACAGACTTTATTTTCTTGGGCTGCAAAATTACTGCAGATGGTGACTGCAGCCATGAAAGTAAAAGACGTTTGCTCCTTGGTAGAAAAGCTATGACCAACTTAGACATCATAGTAAAAAGCAGAGACATTAGTTTTCCAACAAAGGTCCATCTAGTCAAAGCTATGGTTTTTCCAGTGGTCATGTACCGATGTGAGATTTGGACTATAAAGAAAGCTGAAAGGGAAAGGGAAAGTGAAAGTCGTTCAGCTGTGTCCGACTCTTTGTGATCCCATAGACTATACAGTCCATGGTATTCTCCAGACCAGAATACTGAAGTGGGTAGCCTTTCCCTACTCCAGGGGATCTTCCCAACCCAGGTCTCCTGCACTGCAGGTGGATTCTTTACCAGCTGAGCCACAAGGGAAGCTGAGTGTCGAAGAATTTATGCTTTTGAACTGTGGTATTGTAGAAGACTCTTGAGAGTCCCTTGGACTGCAAGGAGATCAAACCAGTCCTGAATATCCACTGGAAGGCCTGATACTGAAGCTGAAACTCCAATACTTTAGCCACCTGATGCAAAGAACTGACTCATTGGAAAAGACCTTGATGCTGGGAAAGATTGAAGGCAGGAAGAGAAGGGGACGACAGAGGATAAGATGGTTGGATGGCATCACCAACTCAATGGACATAAGTTTGAGCAAGCTTCAGGAGTTGGTGATGGACAGGGGAGCCTGGCGTGCTGCAGTCCATGGGGTCACAAAGAGTCGGGCACGACTGAGTGACTGAACTGAACTAACAAGTCCTCCTCTCTGAGCATAAATGGGCACCAGTTTTCAGTTGTTTGATTTTGTCTGTCCCTCTGTAGCACTCTCTAAGGTAGAAGATCCCTCTGTGTCTAACTGTTGTAGCCATGCGTTCTGGGAAACAAACTCACTCAGGACAATGTAGATAGTGGAGTGCAGTTTATTACACTGGCAGGACCAAGGCAGAGTCTTCTCTTAGTCAAGGACCCCGACCGACTTTTGTGAAAACCTTATGTACCTTAAGTGTATTGTTCAAGCCCATATCCCCTTAAACCTATCCTGGAAAGTGTTAAAGGGAGATACAATCAGGTTACAGCCATGATTCATAATCAGAAGGGTCACCTGGTTATACATTGTAGCCTACACCAATGGGTGCCATAAAGATTACAAAGGTGTTTAACTACATAGGAGATTATTACATTCTTTTTGGCGATGGGAAATCTTGGTATGGAATCTGGTGTTTATCAGTCCAGGAGTCCAGTTCGGCTGTGGGTACGTTATCCCCATGGCTACCAGGCACATAGTCCAAAGCTCACTGAAAGTGCAAGATGGAGTTTCCGTCTTTTTCAAGATGGAGTCAGCTTGGCCATTCCTTTCCTTCCTTACAATGGAGACAGAGAGTTCATTACTTTTCTTTAATTCCTTCAGTGCCAAGGCTATATGGCTCCGTGGCCTAGCACAGCTCTAATGGTTAGAACAGACCAGAACAGGACAAAGAAGAGTTCACTTTCACCCAGGCCAACCAGAACACTGTAGCCAAAGGACTTCAATCCTGGGGACTCTGGACTAAGCAACAAGCTCGCTAAAGCAAGAAAAGATCATTTCTCAGCAACAATGAAAATGTTGTTAAGAAAAAGGGACTTTAAGATTTACAGGGTCGAATTATTCTTGGCTTTCACTCCAGACTTTGAAAGCATAATTATAGTGTTTGATACCTGGCTCCTTTGTTTTCCAGGTGTGTGATTGTGAACAAGCCCTTCATTCTCTTAAGTTTCAGTTTCCTCTACTATGGAAATGGGATACTCATACCCACCAGACTGATGTGAAGCTAAATTGAATTAAGAAACATGTAAAACACTAAGTTCTGTGCTACAATTCAACAGAACCTTAGTAACATAACTCTTCTTCACTATGTGACACTGTCTAGACGCAAAGAATTATCACTAAACACATTAGAAGAAAAGGTTTTGCCTGTGGATGCAGGCTTAGGGAAATTGATAAACCTGATTTACGTGCAGTGTGACTCTAAACCATAGGTAGAATCCAGCAGTCAGTCCACAGAGCTTCCTTATTCTAACACCCTGTCAGGGAAAAAAGAACTCTACATCTCTGATCCCTTCACCTGACAGCCTCATCTGATCAATATGCAGAAAAAAACCTTTTTTTTCCTAGAAATTTTGCTAAAATAATTAACTATTCTAGAGTCACACAATCTACTAAAAGGTAATACAAAATAGAAAATTATGCTACTTCAATATAAAATTTCCTTCTGTTGCTTCTCCCCAGAAAGAGCCAGGGCATCAGAGACGTATGCCCTTACACTATTTTAACAGAGGAATTTATGGCCCGTGTGTTTGAGCTGCTAAATTTCCATTGTGAGGTGGATAAAACATATAGGTTCTGTTTTTTAACTCCTGACCAAAAAGAATCAAATTCCATTTGGCTAATAGAAACAAGCATGCTCATCATTTATTCTCAAACACAGACACATGCATGCAAGCCCACACACACAAACACATGCAATCCTGGAACAATTAGGTGCATAGCTACATATAAAAAATACATTTGAGTCTATATTTTTACATTTGGTATGAAATATTAATCCAAAATATATCATAGATATAAATATAAAGTGTAAATCAATAAAGCATTTAGAAGAAAACAGGAGAAAATCTTTGTGACACTGAGTTAGGCAAAGATTTCTTAGATTTTACTCCAAAAGCAAGAAACAAAAGAGAAAATATTAGTAATGTAAACATTATGAAAATTTTAAACATTTTGCTCTGCAAACACACTGTTAAGAAAGAAAAACCTTGAACTGGAAGAAAATATTTGCAAATTATTTGGATCTGGATACAAAAGACTTGTATCCAGAACACGTTAAACTTTCAAACGTCAAGAATGAGGATATAAATTTTAAAACTTAGAATACCAAGTGCTAACACAGGTGAAACATAACTGGAACTCTGGGGAGCATGTTTGACTGCTTCCTATACCTTCCTATAAAGGTAAACATACCCTCACAGATATTCTTCTAAGAGAAACATAACTTCTATTCACACACAATGTGATCCCATTTGTGCAACATTCTTGAAAAGGCAAAATTTAGGTATGAATAACAGACCAGTGGTTTCCAGGGTTTGTGAAAAAGAGGAAAAATGATTACAGAACCATGGCACAGAGAAATTTAGGGAGCTGATGAAACTGTTCTTAATTTTGACTGTAGTGGTAGAAATGTGACTTCATGCATTAGCCAAAAGACACAGAACTGTGTACTGCAAAGAATAAATTTTATCATACATAGTTTAAAAATTGATTTTAAAAAACATGAGCACTGAATAGGAAGAATAGCTATAAAATTGCTATTCTCACAAGTTATATAATCATACACATAAAATACCCAAAAAGATCTCCCCAAAATTACTAGAAATAATAAGAGAATTTAACAAGTTAGATAAATAGAAGACCCATATAGAAAAATCAATTACACTTCTCTACACGAAGAGATGTTACTGTTAAAAAATGTAAATTTTTAAAAAGGCTTGTACAAAGACTTTCCTGGTGGTCCAGCGGTTAACAATACACCTGCTAACTCAGGGAACACAGCTTTAATCTCTGATTCAGGAAGATTCCATATGCCACAGAACAACAAAGCCTGCGTGCCATAAGCACTGAAGTCCATGCACCTAGAGCTCATGCTCTGAAACAAGAGAAGCCACCACTCACCACTACTAGAGAAAGCCTGTGCACAGCAGCCAAGACCCAGGGCAGCCAAAAATAAACCAGTAAATAAGAAAATGCAATCATTAAAATAAGAAGTACTTAAAAATTTAAAAACAACTTGGAAAGATAAATTTAGTTTAGAAAAGGGCAGTAGATATGGAAAAATAAATATAAATAAATGGAGAAATTCACCATGTTTGTGACAAGTGTGATGGTCAGTTTTATGTATCAAAATGACTAGTCTGCAATCCTCAGTTATTCAATCAAACACTAATCTAGATGTTGCTGTGAAGGTAATTTCCAAGGTCTGTAATTCATTAACTTTAAGTAAGGGAGATTAACCAAAATAATCTGGATGGGTCTGATTCCATCAGTTGAAAGGACTTAGAACAAAGCTGAGAGTTCCCTGAAGAAGAAGAAATTCTCTCAATGGACAGCAGCTTTGGTGCATCCAAGAATCCCTGCCTGCCCTTCCTCACTGGCTGCCTTAGAGATTTGGACTTACCCAGCCAGCCCTAGAATGGTGTAAGTCTATTCCTTGCAATAAATCTCTCAATAAATATTTCCTGCTTGTTCCATTTTTTGATTGAATGATGACTGGTACAAAGAAGACTGAATTTTATAAAGCACCAATTTTTACCCACATTATTTTTGGAGTGATTACAGTTTTAATCAAGTTCCAACATTTCTCAAGTAACTTGAAAAACTGATTCTAAAAATTTTACAGATGAAAGCTCAAGAACTGCCAAGATACTCCTGAGAATGAAGCACAAAATGGGAACTTTCTCTTATTAGACATCAGTACTATTGTAAAGGACAATTACAACAATGTGGTATTGGTATAGGAAATTTCAAAAGAAAATTTGACCCAATGGAACAGATGAGACAGCCCAGAAACAGACTCCTAGATACATGCAGATATGATTTATGAAGTGGCATTGCAAAGCACTATGAAAGAGAATGAGTTACTTCACATTTCCATTTAGTGCATCTAGAAATAGGGCACAGTGAAAATGATAAGTCAAAGATAAATGCATGTAGTGTTATACAATATTTACAAAATTCAGAACAAGAAAACTGAATAATATCTTATTTGGGGAAATATATATATGTAGAAAAACTTTTTTAAATAGGAAAGACATGATATACACACAGTTCAGGAGAGCAGTTACCTCTGAGAGGGAAGTAAGGAAGTCACATTAGTAACAAATAGATACATTCAATGGCATTGATAATGCTCTTGTTCAAAAATTGAGTAGTGATAAGGAAGATATCTAAAATGTTTACTAAATAGTAGAGTATAATTCCAAATCCTATCCCCAAGATATTATTTCATTTTCACTGGAGTCCTATTTCTAAGATTCACTGAGATGGTTCTGTGAAGTAGCTGGTACTAAAAATAGAACTACCACATGATCCAGCAATTCCTCTACTGGGTATATATCTCAAGGAAATGAAAACAGGATCTTGAAGAGATGTTTGCACTCCCATGTTCACTGCAGCATTATTCACAATATCCAAGGTATGGAAATCACCTAAGTGTCCATCAATGGCTGAAAGAATGAAGAAAACGTGGTGTATAGATACATATATAATGAAATCTTTTTCAGCCATGAGAAAGAAGGAAATCCTGTCATTTGAGACAACATGGATAGACCTTGAGGGCATTATGTTACATGAAATAAGTCAGAGAGAAAAAAAATAAGTACTGTATAATATCAGTTGTATGTGGAATAAAAGAGCTGAACTGTAGAAACAAAGTTAAGTGGTAGTTGCTAGGGGTTGGAGGGGTGGGTCAAGGTAAAGGAAATGGGGAGATGTTGGCCAAAGACTACAAACTTCCAGTTAGAAACTGAATATGTTCTGGGGATCGAATGCACAATATTGTGATTATAGTCAATAATATTGTATTATATACTTGAAAGTTGCTAAAAGAATAGATCTTAAATGTTTTCACATAAAAAAGAAATAGTAATCATGTGACAATGGCAGTGTTAGCTAACCTTGCAGTGGTAATCATATTGCAATACATTTGTAACAAACTCACATGCTGTATACTTTAAACTTCCACAATTTCATAGGTAAGCTGCTGCTGCTGCTGCTAAGTCACTTTAGTCGTGTCTGACTCTGTGCGACCCCATAGATGGCAGCCCACCAGGCTCCACCATCCCTGGGATTCTCTAGGCAAGAATACTGGAGTGGGTTGCCATTTCCTTCTCCAGTGCATGAAAGGGAAAAGTGAAAGTGAAGTCATTCAGTCGTGTCCGACTCCTAGTGACCCCATGGACTGCAGCCTACCTGGCTCCTCCGTCCATGGGATTTTCCAGGCAAGAGTACTGGAGTGGGGTGCCATTGCCTTCTCCAAATGTAAGCTAGTTCTCAATAAAGCTGGGAAAATTACAAATAGATAAATGAATTATTAAAGTTTTTGAGGGAAACAGCAGTCCTAAGATGGTGGAGGAATAGGATGGGGAGACCACTTTCTCCCCCACAAATTTATCGAAAGAACATTTGAACGCTGAGCAAATTCCACAAAACAACTTCTGAACACTGGCAGAGGGCACCAGGCACCCAGAAAGGTAGCCCACTGTCTTCGAAAGGAGGTAGGAAAAAATATAGAAGATAAAAAGAGAGACAAAAGAGTTAGCGACGGAGATCCGTCCTGGGAAGGGAGTCATAAAAGAGGAGACGTTTCCAAACACCAGGAAACCTTCTCACCGGCCAGTCTATGGGGAGTTTTGGAATCTCAGAGGGCAACATAGCTGGGAGGAAAAATAAATAAATAAAACCCACAGATCACATGCCTAACAGCAATTCCCAGCAGAGAAGTAGCCCAGATGCTCGCACCCGCCACCAGCAAGCGGGGGCTGAACAGGGAGGGGTGGGTCGCATTGCTTAGGGTAAGGATCAGGACTGAATGCCCTGAGGGCAGTCTGAGGGAGCTAACGTGAGATAGCAACCCAAACTGTGGGATAGCCAGAGAGAGAAAAAAAGAGAGAGAACTTTCCTGCGAAAAGCCCTGACCTAAGGCACTGCTGGCCTGTTCACAGAACAAAGGACTGAGCAAATACCAGAGAAGAGCTAGCCAGCGAGCAGACTGGCCCATCCCTCGCTGGAGGCAGGGAGGCAGGCGGGTGGCAGCTAGAGCCAGAAAGGTGCAAACTCAGCCCCAGAGATGGCATCCTCCACCAAACTGCGAGCAGGCTCCCACTCGCCAACCAAGTCTTCCTGGGGTCCTGGACGGATAACATCTGCCAGGAGGGTTGCAGCCAGAGATCAGCTCCCTGGAAGAGACACACAGCTCACCTGAGACGGCACACCCGGGGAAACCGAGGAGCTGGGACGGGGGAGGTGATAAGACTCACTGCACCTAAGGAGAGTGTGCTTGCCAAGCCCCTGGTCGCCTGTGCTGCCCGGACCTGGGAAGGGCACAAAACGCAGGCCCAACCGAGTCTGCGCCTTTGTGGAGTACCTGAGAACCTGACCCTGGGCAGCTTAGACCTGGGAAGTGCATGCAACCCAAGGCCTACTTTAGACAGTTCCCCTGTAGAGCAACCTGGAGCCTAAGCAGTGTAGGCTGGGAAAACACACACGCCATGAGCGGGGGCAAACCCAGTGTGGCTGAGACACTGAGAGCACTCCCCACACACACCAGTGATATTTGTTTGCAGTGTTCCTCTCTCCCCACAGCACGACTGAATAAGTGAGCCTAAATAAATGACCACCTTCACCGCCTTGTGTCAGGGCGAAAATTAGACACTGAAGAGACCAGCAAACAGAATAAGCCAAAATAAACAGAGGGAACCGCTTTGGAAGTGACAGGTGCAACAGATTAAAACCCTGTAGTTAGCACTGACTACACTGGAAGGGGCCTAGAGATCTTGAGAAGTATAAGCTGGAACAAGGAACTATCTGAAACTGAACTGACCCCACACTGCCTACAACAGCTCCAGAGAAATTCCTAGATATATTTTAACTATTATCAGTTTTTTAAGTATTTTTATTTTTCATTTCTTATTTCTAAGTCCTCTATTATTCCTTTAATTTTCATTTTTATAACCTACTATTACCTTGCAAAAAAAGACCCTATTTTTAAAGTAAACTTCATATATATATTTTTATAATATTTATGATTTTGTTTTGTTTTTGTTTTTGTTTTTAATATTGTATTTTTCAGAGTCTAAACTCTACTCTAGATTTTTAACCTTTGCTTTTTGGTATTTGTTATCAATTTTGTACCTTTAAGAATCCAATCTTCAGAAAAAAAAAAAGAATCCAATCTTCAGTACCCATTTTTACTTAGGAGTGTGATTACTGGCTTGATTACCCTCTCCCCCTTTTGATTCTCCCTTTTCTCCCCTAGGTCACCTCTATCTCCTCCCTCCCCCTTCTCTTCTCTACCCAACTCTATGAATCTCTTTGGGTATTCCGGGCTGTGGAGACCACTTAGGGAACTGATTACTGGCTAGATCTGTCTCTTTCCTTTTGACATCCCCTCTTCTCCTCCTGGTCACCTCTATCTCCTTCCTCCCTCTTCTCTTCTCTATGTAACTCTGTGAACCTCTCTGGGTGTTCCAGGCTGTGGAGAGCACATAGGGATTGATTACTGGCTAGACTGTTCTCTCCCCTTTTGATTCCCCCACTTCTCCTCCTGGTCACCTCTATTTCCCTCCTCCCTCTTCTCTTCTCCATGTAACTCAGCGAACATTTCTATGTGTCCCTCATTGTGGAGAATTTTTTCTCCATTAACCTAGATGTTTTATCATCGGTGCTGTATGGATGGAGAAGTCTTGAGGCTATTGTAAGAATAGGACTGAAAACCAGAGGGAGGAGGCTTAAGTCCAAAACCTGAGAACAACAGAGAAATCCTGATTCCAGGAAACATTAATTATTGATAAGAGCTCATCCAAAAGCCTCCATACCTACACTGAAACCAAGCTCCATCCAAGATCCAACAAGTTCCAGAGCAAGACATATCATGCAAATACTCCAGTAATGCAGGAACATAGCCCTGAGCTTTAATATACAGGCTGCCCAAAGTCACACCAAACCCATAGAAATCTCAAAACTCACTACCAGACACTTCATTGCACTACAGAGAGAAGAAATCTAGCTCCACCCACCAGAACACCAACGCAAGCTTCCCTAACCAGGAAACCTTGACAAGCTACTCATCCAACCCCACCCACAGGGAGGAACCTCTACAATAAAGAGGAACCACAAACTTCTAGCATAGAGAAAGGCCACCCAAAACACAGTAATTTAAACAAGATGAAAAGGCAGAGAAATACTCAGAAGATAAAGGAACATGATAAATGCCCACCAAACCAAACAAAAGAGAAGATAGGGAGTCTACCTGAAAAAGAATTTAGAATAATGATAGTAAAAATGATCCAAAATCTTGAAAACAAAATGGAGTTACAGATAAATAGCCTGGAGACAAGGATTGAGAAGTTGCAAGAAATGTTTAACAAGGACCTAGAAGAAATAAAAAAGAGTCAATCAATAATGAATAATGCAATAAATGAGATGAAAAACACTCTGGAGGGAACCAACAGTAGAATAACTGAGGCAGAAGATAGGGTAAGTGAGGTAGAAGATAGAATGGTGGAAATAAATGAAGCAAAGGGAAAAAAGAAAAAAGAATTAAAAGAAATGAGGACAATCTCAGAGACCTCTGGAACAATGTCAAATGCTCCAACATTTGAATCATAGGTGTCCCAGAAGAAGACAAAAAGAAAGGCCATGAGAAAATACTTGAGGAGATAATAGTTGAAAACTTCCCTAAAATGGGGAAGGAAATAGTCACCCAAGTCCAAGAAACCCAGAGAGTCCCAAATAGCATAAACCCAAGGTAAAACACCCTAAGACACATATTAATCAAATTAGCAAAGATCAAACACAAAGAACAAATATTAAAAGCAGCAAGGGAAAAACAACAAATAACACACAAGGGGATTCCCATAAGGATAACAACTGATCTTTCAATAGAAACTCTTCAGGCCAGAAGGGATTGGCAGGACATACTTAAACTGATGAAACAAAAACCTACAACCCAGATTACTGTACCCAGCAAGGATCTCATTCAAATATGAAGGAGAAATCAAAAGCTTTACAGACAAGCAAAAGCTGAGAGAACTCAACACCACCAAACCAGCTCTTCAACAAATGCTAAAGGATCTTCTCTAGACAGGAAACATAGAAAAGGTGTAGAAACTTGAATTCAAAACAACAAAGTAAATAGCAACGGGATCATATTTATCAATAATTACCTTAAATGTAAATGGGTTGAATGCCCCAACCAAAAGACAAAGCCTGGCTGGATGGATACAAAAACAAGACCCCTATATATGCTGTCTACGAGAGACCCACCTCAAAACAAGGGACACATACAGACTGAAAGTGAAGGGCTGGAAAAAGATATTTCACCCAAATGGGGACCAAAAGAAAGCAGGAGTAGCAATACTCATATCAGATAAAATAGACTTTGAAATAAAGGCTGTGAAAAGAGACAAAGAAGGACACTACATAATGATCAAAGGATCACTTCAAGAAGAAGATATAACAATTATAAACATATATGCACCCAACATAGGAGCACTGCAATATGTAAGACAAATGCTAACAAGTAAGAAAGGGGAAATTAACAATAACACAATAATAGCGGGAGACTTTAATATCCCACTCACACCTATGGATAGATGAATTAACAAAAAAATTAGCAAGGAAACACAAACTTTAAGTGATACAATGGACCATTTAGATCTAATTGACATCTATAGGACATTTCACCCCAAAACAATGAATTTCACCTTTTTCTCAAGTGCACACGGAACCTTCTTCAGGATAGATCACATCCTGGGCCATAAATCTAGTCTTGGTAAATTCAAAAAACTTGAAATCATTCCAAGCAACTTTTCTGATCACAATGCAGTATGATTAGATGTCAATTACAGGAAAAAAACATATTAAAAATTCCAACATATGGAGGCTAAACAACATGCTTCTGAAAAACCAACAAATCATAGAAGAAATCAAAATATGCATAGAAACGAATGTAAATGAAAACACAACAACCCAAAACCTATGGGACACTGTAAAAGCAATGCTAAGGGGAAGGTTCATAGCAACACAGGCTTACCTCAAGAAACAAGAAAAAAGTCAAATAAATAACCTAACTCTATACTTAAGCAATTAGAAAAGGAAGAAATGAAGAACCCCAGAACTAGTAGAAGGGAAGAAATCTTAAAAATTAGGGCAGAAATAAATGCAAAAGAAACAAAAGAGACCATAGCAAAAATCAACAAAACTAAAAGCTGGTTCTTTGAGAAGATAAATAAAATTGACAAACCATTAGCCAGACTCATCAAAAAACAAAGAGAGAAGAATCAAATAATAAAATTAGAAATGAAAATGGAGAAATCACAACAGACAACACAGAAATACAAAGGATCATAAGAGACTACTATCAGCAACTATATGCCAATAAAATGGACAACTTGGAAGAAATGGACAAATTCTTACAAAAGTAAAACTTTCCAAAACTGAACCAGGAAGAAATAGAAAATCTTAACAGACCCATCACAAGCACAGAAATCAAAACTGTAATCAGAAATCTTGCAGCAAACAAAAGCCCAGGGCTAGACGGCTTCACAGCTGAATTCTACCAAAAATTTAGAGAAGAGCTAACACCTATTCTACTCAAACTCTTCCAGAAAATTGCAGAGGAAGGTAAACTTCCAAACTCATTCTATGAGGCCACCATCACCCTAACACCAAAACCAGACAGTTCAGTTCAGTTGCATAGTCGTGTCCGACTCTTTGCGACCTCATGAACCTCAGCACGCCAGGCCTCCTTGTCCATCATCAACTCCCAGAGGTTACCCAAACTCATGTCCACTACCAGACAAAGATGCCACAAAAAAAGAAAAATACAGGCCAATGTCACTGATGAACATAGAAGCAAAAATTCTTAACAAAATCCTAGCAAACAGAATCCAACAACATATTTAAAAGATCATACATCATGACCAAGTGGGCTTTATCCCAGGGATGCAAGGATTCTTCAATATCTGCAAATCAATCAATGTAATACACCACATAAACAAATTGAAAGATAAAAGCCACGATTATCTCAATAGATGCAGAAAAAGCATTTGACAAAATTCAACATCCATTTACGATTAAAAACCCTCCAGAAAGCAGGAATAGAAGAAACATACCTCAACATAATAAAAGCTATATAAGACAAACCCACAGCAAACATTATCCTCAATGGTGAAAAATTGAACGCATTTCCCCTAAAGTCAGGAACAAGACAAGGGTGCCCACTCTTACCACTACTATTCAATATAGTTTTGGAAGTTTTAGCCACAGCAATCAGAGCAGAAAAAGAAATAAAAGGAATTCGGATTTGAAAAGAAGTAGTAAAACTCTCACTGTTTGCAGATGACATGATCCTCTACATAGAAAACCCTAAATACTCCACCAGAAAATTACTAGAGCTAATCAATGAATATAGTAAAGTTGCAGGATATAAAATTAACACACAGAAATCCCTTGCATTCCTATACACTAACAATGAGAAAACAGAAAGAAAAATTAAGGAAACAATTCCATTCACCATTGCAACGAAAAGAATAAAATATTTAGGAATAAATCTACCTAAATAGACAAAAGGCCTATATATAGAAAACTATAAAACACTGGTGAAACAAGTCAAAGAGGACACAAATAGATGGAGAAATATACCATGTTCATGGATCAGAAGAATCAATATAGTGAATTTTCACTTTAGGTAGTATACCTCCTAAAGCAATCTATAGATTCAATGCAATCCCTATCAAGCTACCAACGGTATTTTTCACAGAACTAGAACAAATAATTTCACAATTTGTATGGAAATATGAAAAACCTCAAAAGCCAAAGCAATCTTGAGAAGGAAGAATGGACCTGGAGGAATCAACCTGCCTGACTTCAGGCTCTACTCCAAAGCTAAAGTCATCAAGACAGTATGATACTGGCACAAAGACAGAAATATAGATCAATGGAACAAAATAGATAGCCCAGAGATAAATCCACGCACCTATGGACACCTAATCTTCGACAAAGGAAGCAAAAATATACAATGGAAAAAAGGCAATCTCTTTAACAAGTGGTTCTGGGAAAACTGGTCAACCACTTGTAAAAGAATGAACACTTTCTAACACCATACACAAAAATAAACTCAAAATGGATTAAAGATCTAAACGTAAGACCAGAAACTATAAAACTCCTAGAGGAAAACATAGGCAAAACTCTCTCTGGCATGAACCACAGCAGGATCCTCTATGACCCACCTCCCAGAATATTGGAAATAAAACCAAAAATAAACAAATGGGACCTAATTAAACTTAAAAGCTTTTGCCCCATGAAGGAGACTATAAACAAGGTGAAAAGACAGCCTTCAGAATGGGGAGAAAATAATAACAAACAAAGCAGCGGACAAAGAATTAATTCCAAAAATATACAAGCAACGCCTGCAGCTCAATGCCAGAAAAATAAATGACCCAATTAAAAAATGTGCCGAAGAACTAAACAGACATTTCCCCAAAGAAGACATACAGATGGCTAACAAACACATGAAAAGATGCTCAATATCACTCATTACCAGAGAAATGCAAATCAAAACCACAATGAGGTACCATCTCACACGAGTCAGAATGGCTGCTATCCAAAAGCCTACAAACAATAAATGCTGGAGGGGGTGTGGATAAAAGGGAACCCTCTTACACTGTTGGTGGGAATGCAAACTAGTACAGCCACTATGGAGAACAGTGTGGAGATTCCTCAAAAAACTGGAAATAGAACTGCCATATGACCCAGCAATCCCCTGCTGGGCATACACACCGAGGAAACCAGAATGGAAAGAGACATATGTACCCCAATGTTCACCACAGCACTGTTTATAATAGCCAGGATGTCCTAGATGTCCATATAGATGTCCAATAGCTAGATGCCCATCGGCAGATGAATGGATAAGAAAGCAGTGGTACATATACACAATGAGATATTACTCAGCCATTAATAAGAATACATTTGAATCAGTTCTAATGAGGTGGATGAAACTGGAGCCTGTTATACAGAGTGAAGTGAGTCAGAATGAAAAACACCAATACAGTATACTAACACACATATATGGAATTTAGAAAGATAGTAACGATGACCCTATATGCAAGACAGCAAAAGAGACACAGATGTATAAAACAGTCTTTTGGACTCTGGGGGAGAAGGCAAGGGTGGGATGATTTGAGAGAATAGCATTGAAACATGTATATTATCATATGTGAAACAGATTGCCAGTCCAGGTTTGATGCATGACACAAGGTACTCAGGGCTGGTGCACTGGGATGACCCTGAGGGATGGGATGGGGAAGGAGGTGGGAGAGAGGTTCAGGATGGGGAACACATGTCCAACCATGGCTGATTAATATCAACATATGGCAAAACACACTAAAATATTGTAAAGTAATTAGCCTCCAATTAAAATAAATAAATAAATTTTTTTTAAAACTCAATATCAAAAAAAATAGTTTTCAAGGGAAACTAAAAATCATTAAAATGCAATCTTATAGTAGATTCTAAATGCATCAACAAATTCAAGTAATTTTCTTTATCCACTGCCCGAACGCTTTAGTCATCATTGTTTGTAAATTTTCCAGCAATGAAAAACAATTTCTTCTCTATAAACTAAATATAATAGAAATGATCTCAAATGTGATTCCATATAATATATTAAAATTTTAAATTGTAGTACATTTATTTTGAAGTTTCAGGAATCTGTGGTTGACAATGTAGCCAGACAAGAAAAAAGTAAATTTAATATAATAATTACGAAAATTGTGAAATAAATCAAACATACTAAATGGGTGGTTCCATACAATTTGTCACAGTTTTGGATAAAAATGACCCCCTGTAACAATTTAATCCTCATCATCTCCCTAGCCCTCATGATCTAAACCCAAAGGAGCAAGAATAAGGATAGTCCTGTCAGACCATGTCCCCCTTTTCAGTACTGTATTCCTAGCACCTTGAACGGTGATTTATTTATAGTAAGTCCACAATAAGTTTATTGTGGACGTATAGTAAGTCCACAGTAAATATTTTACATTAATAAACAACTAGAAGAATGCATGAAAGAATGTCACTGCAACAGCTCTTCACAAATAAAACTACTCAATTTAGTAGGATAGTCACAATGTTAGCAAAGAGCTGACATGAAAATCAATGTCTATTTAATTTCCTTTGTTGTTCCTTACTAACTCTCCTACATGAGTCAGACAGCACTCTCATCTTTAATTCCACTACAAGTTAGATCAAAGATCAAGCCTAAATGAGGGAGATAGGTAATAAGAACTGAGTTTGTACCATACACAAAATCACTGTGAATACTATCTATGTGTTACAAAAAAACCAGAGCCTCTAGAATTGCCTCTGATATCCAGACCTTCCAGTTCAGTACCGTTCAGTCACTCAGTCGTGCCCAATCTTTGCGACTCCAAAGCACTGCAGCATGCCAGGCCTCCCTGTCCATCACCAACTCCCAGAGTTTACTCAAACTCATGTCCATTGAGTTGGTGATGCCATTCAACCATCTCATCCTCTGTTGTCCCCTTCTCCTCCTGCCTTCAATCTTTCCCAGCATCAGGGTCTTTTTCAGTGAGTCAGCTCTTCGCATCAGGTGGCAAAGTATTGGAGTTTCAGCTTCAATATCAGTCCTTCCAAAGAAAATTCAGGACAGAGTTCCTTTATGATGGACTGATTGAATCTACTTGCTAAAAATCCAAGGGACTCTCGAGAGTCTTCTCCAACACCACAGTTCAAAAGCATTAATTCTTTGGTGCTCAGCTTTCCTTATAGTCCAACTCTCACATTCATATATGACTACTGGAAAAACCATAGGCTTGATGAGATGGACCTTTGTTGGCAAAGTAATGTCTCTGCTTTTTAATATTCTGTCTAGGATGGTCATAACTTTCCTTCCAAAAAGTAAGCATCTTTTAATTTCATGGCTGCAGTCACCATCTGAAGTGATCTTGGAGCCCAAGAAAATAAAGTCTGACACTGTTTCCTTTGTTTCTCCATCTATCAGCCATGAAGTGATGGGATCGGATGCCATGATCTTTGTTTTCTGAATGTTGAGCTTTAAGCCAACTTTTTCACTCTCCTCTTTCACTTTCATCGAGAGGCTCTTTAGTTCTTCTTCACTTTCTGCCATAAGGGTGGTGTCATCTGCATATCTGAGGTTATTGATGTTTCTCCCGGCAATCCTGATTCCAGCTTGTGCTTCATCCAGTCTGGCATTTCGCATGATGTACTCTGCATATAAGTTAAATAAGCAGGGTGACATTATACAGCCTTGATGTATTCCTTTGCCTATTTGGAACCAGTCTGTTGTTCCATGTCCAGTTTTAACTGTTGCTTCCTGACCTGCATACAGGTTTCTCAAGAGACAGGTCAGGTGATCTGGTATTCCCATCTCTTTCAGAATTTTCCATAGTTTGTTGTGATCCACACAGTCAAAGGCTTTGGCATAGTCAGTAAAGCAGAAATAGATGTTTTTCTGGAACTCTCTTGCTTTTTCGATGATCCAGTGGATGTTGGCAATTTGATCTCTGGTTCCTCTGCCTTTTCTAAAACCGGCTTGAACATCTGGAAGTTCACGGTTCACATATTGTTGAAGCCTGGCTTGAAGAATTTTGAGCATTACTTTACTAGCGTGTGAGATGAGTGCAATTCTGCAGTAGTTTGAGCATTCTTTGGCATTGCCAGAACTTCCAGGATGTCCTAATTTCACAGCTTTACTAAAAATCAGTTCTATTCTTCGAGCTCTAAAATGTATTTTGTTAAACATATAATGTGTAATATAATTTTCGAGATGTTCAAAATCACCAAAACATACTCCCCTTCTCCAGCTGTACCCATCACTTGAGTGATATTCACAAATGAAGTCAAAATGCCTATTTAAAATGATATCTTAAAGACAAAATTTTAAATTAAACATGCCAACCTTACTCAAAGAAGTTAAAATCATCCTTTAGGATACTGGTGATAATACTTAGTTGGGTAAGAGAGTAAAGACCCCATAAGCAGTAGAACAATTCACAGAGAACAAACACTCATAGTTTTAAAAGGTAAAAATAATACCAAAGACAGGAAGAAAAGCAGATGAAAGGAAGAAGGAGGAACATATGGTCATTGCAAAGAAGAATTATTACAAGGTGGTCTTAAAACATCAGGGGAAAAGAATGATTAGAAAAATGTTCTGAAACTGAGTCTAACTTATATACATATAATACCCATAAGTTAAATGTACACATTTTAAATCGCAAAAGCTTTTTCATGTATGCTATTTTATCCTTAATCAGAAACTTTTACGTGACACCATCTCATCTATTTAACAGGTTTTTGCTTTCTACTTTAAATAATTATGGCTATTATCACACCTACTGAGAATATAAAGCAGACAAGTATTTAGTCAATTGAAATGAATTTTTAAAAATAGTAATTCTTACATTGTTCAGTATTAAAAAGATTTCAAACTACTTAATCTTATTAAAAAGGAAACAATATCTTGTAGACATTAAAAAATATGGCTACTCTGATCTCTTAAAAATTTTAAATGTTTTTAAAGTTATTCCTGCATCCATTCACTCTGTGTCTTTTCACAATGATGACCTTTCATTTTCATCGCTTTTAATACAACATATGTGATGCCCTGGGTAGCCTAAAGTATCAATTAATGTATGGTATGTGCTGTGAGGAAAACCATTCTCGACCTATGTATATGAAGTTGAAGTTATTCCTTAGTCACTTTAAATGAAAGAAGGCAGAAGGCTGCTTTATTCTTTTTTTTTAATTCAATCAAGGGAAAAACTTCTACAACTGAAGAAGAAACAAGGAAGGTCATTCTGACAATATAACAGATGGACAGGCTCAAGAGGGAATGAGTCCTAGTATAATGTTTGACATTATTAACACAAATAAAAACTGAATTATAAAAAAATAACATTAAAATTATAAGTGCAGACACTAATAAGTGACATGAAATTTTGCAATTTCTTTTATACTTGCAAGGTTTCCACAATCATGAGACCAATTCAGTCTACATTTTAGCTGGGGGTAGGTGCCCATGGGGCTCCTGGACCAGAGGAGGTCACCTGGCATTTCATCCCTGTGCATTTATGAATGATTTGGACCTCCTCCTTTTTTTCAGGGAGGGGTGGGAAAGCTTATTAATCACTTTCTGAAGCATTAATGGGCAGACAAGCATATTGTCGACTGGCAAAAAGTGGCAGTTGCAGCAGAATGTTAGAGCCCCCTTGACAGAATTGTGGAACACAGCCAAAGCCGAGAGCCATACAGGAAAGAATGTACCTTTTGGTGGCTTTGTCAATCAGTAGGGTTAAAAGGTCAATGTGTATCAATGAAGAAAATCTAAAACTCATTTCTCTTTGCTCTGATGACAGCTCTCAGACTGATTAAGATTATCACTAACCATACAGGAACTTTCACCCATCAGCAATCTCAATGGATCAAATGCATGAACACCCATGATAAGCAATTGCTTGCATATTTCATCAGAAACTTTTTCCAAGGCTTGGAATCATAAAATCCTCACTTTTGTTCAAAAATTATCAAAGAAGCCTTAAATACAAGATCCAAGTTTTCTTTTCATTTTATACAAGAAAGCCCAGCAGGGTTTAGCAGAAAGAACACTAACCTAGATCAGGATATCAGGCTGTTAGTCCTCATCCTAGAACTAACAAGGTGGGTGATCATCACCATTGCCAACTAACAATTCTCTAAGATTAATATGTAAAATAAGAAGCTGACTCACGGTATGTAAGGTTATTTCCAATTCTGAAATACTAAAACCAGGATTTGCCTCCTTTAAACTTCGATATCGTTAACATTTCTACTAACACCACAATGTTTTGATTTCCAGTGAAACAAATATGAAGTGTTCAGAATTAAGAACTGTGTCTACATCAGGATGAAACCAACACAAACATTTTCCACTCCTGCCATCCCACTGCTCCTTTGCCTTTCTCATTCTCACCCTGCCTGTGTCTCTCAACAAAACGTTCTTGCCTTGCTGCCCTTTCTAAATCATGCTTATTTTGCAAACTCAAGCAAATCTTCATAATTCCAAGAAGTCCCCTCCTGCAAATGACACTGATATCCCTTCTTAAATTCAACTGCCCTTATCATGCAATAATGCACAGCTATATTTTGCCTTGTTAACTATCTATGCCTATTATATTGGTCTTCCATGAGGTAAAGGGTGAAAGTGAAAGTGTTAGTTGCTCAGTTGTGTCTGACTCTTTGCTACCCCATGGACTGTAGCCTGCCAGGCTCCTCTGTCCATGGGATTCTCCAAGCAAGACTACTGGAATGGGTTGTCATCTCTTTTCCAGGGGATCTTCCCGACCCAGGGATTGAACCCAGGTTTCCAGCAATGCAGGCAGATTCTTTACCACCTGAGCCACCCGGGGAAGCCCATGACTATATAACAAATTCCTTCTACAGCAGGAACTGCTAAGACTTTTCTGGATCCTATACAATAGTTGGCAAATTACCAGTGTGTCAGGCTTCCATAAATGTGCTATTGACTAATGAGTAGTTCAGTGTATGAGTGTCCGAAACAATTACCATACATATACCTCATAAAAACTGTACATCACTTAACATTCCAATTCATTTGACCCTTTTCTAACCTTAAACAATGGAATGCTTTTAAAAACTTAATCTTCTTTGTATGAATTAACTTTTAAAGCACAGAAAACAAGATGTAGAATAATATCCTAATAACTGTCTGACTAATATTGAGAAAGATTTTTTTCCATTCTATTCTTTTCACATCTATTCTTAACATAACCTAGGAATATGCTGGCAATTTTTTTCTGACTATAGCTCCACAATAATGAGTATAATTTGTACTTCTATTCAGAAATCTATTTAATTGTTTTATTTAATAATCAGGTCAATCCAAAAGGAGTCAAACATATTTATACATCAGAAAATACTTTTTGTCAACTCTGACACCCAATTTTTTTCTATAAAGCTCATTCCTATTCAGGTGACCTGGATTTTTATTTTATTTTTATTTCCTTGAGTCTATTACCTTCTACTTTTTACTAAGCAAATATCATTCAATTTTTGTACAGACATTTTTTCAATTCAACAGTGTTTGAAGTGTTATGTCTTTCTTTCTTAACAAATCTTAGCCTAAAAATAATCTATTAGCATATTATCATTCACTTCATAGATGATGACTGAAATTGTGGTTAATATCTCTGCAACTGGCATCAAGGAAATTTCCATATGAATATACCCAAATCTAAACTTTACTTGAGAAGAGTTTCAAGTTAAATTTCTTCTCCATGTAAGAATCTCACTCTCATCATTTTTTTATTTTGGAACATTCTTCTCCAAAAGGAGATAAAACCTACTCTCTTTATGTTTGTGATATATTTTCAAAATATTGCCAAGTATTTTGTGTAATAACTTATCTGTATTCCCCATTTAAATAGAATTTATTGTCTGAACAATGCAAAAATAACAGTTTAGTGAATTCAAAACTATCCCTCTAGGAAGGGACATATGTATACCTATGGCTGATTATGTTGATATGTGGAAGAAACCAACACAATATTGTAAAGTAATTATTCTCCAATTAAAAACAAATAACTTTAAATTAAAAAAAAAAAACAACTATCCCTCTAACTAGGCATCCCAGATGGCACTAGTGGTCAAGAACCCACGTTTCAGTGCAGGAGACATTAGAGACCCAGGTATGATCCTTTGTCCTGAAGATCCCCTGGAGGAGGGCATGGCAACACACTCCAGTATTCTTGCCTGGAGAACCCCAAGGACAGAGGAGCCTGGTGGGCTACAGTCCACTGGGTCATAAAGAGTCTGACATGACTGAAGTAACTAAGTAGGCATGCACGCAATCCTCTAACTAGTAACTTATTTATCACACAATCTAGGCCAAGAAGAAGTATGTTTGTTTTGTGTTGACATAGATGGCCAAAGTCTAACCTGCCTTTTTCACCTTTCTTATTCTATTTTTCCATTTTAATAATTACATAAGGAATAGAAGCTTATTTTTCTAAAAGGAATGGACTTAGTGAAATTACTTGCTTTACCACAATTAGGGCTCCCCATTTAAGACTGTGCCCACTTTTACAATGTTTGTACGTTCATTTCTCCTCTTTTATCCTCAGTCTTAGTTGTTATGATTTTATTTTCAAGCAAATGAAAGTAATGCAAGTAGTATTCATAGTTTACATTCAGAAGAAGATTCCACTTATATATCTTATAATGTACATCCATTCATACTTTTCTTGTGAGAGAACTAGTTATCTACATACAATTCCTCTGCTTCCAGCTGAGGACATTTTTCCACCTAATTAAAATAGAAATTCATTTTACCACATTTCATTTTGAAATTCATTTCAAAAATCCACTGAAAGCAATGTGTAAGACTGGACACAGGTATAATTATAGGAAAACAAATCATTTGCCAAAAAATCAGCTTACAAACAATCAGGGACATTTTCCCATTCAATAGTTGTTCATTTAACAGATATGCTATGAAATGTAAGCTATCTGATTATTCCAAAGACTTTTCCTAATATTTTGAAGGATTTAAAAATATTGTACATATTATTTAAATAATAGTTATCTTTCTGCTGTGCTGTGCTGTGCTGTGCTTAGTCACACAGTTGTGTCCGACTCTTTACAACCCCATGGACTCTAGCCTGCCAGGCTCTTCTGTCCATGGGTATTTGACAAGCAAGAATACTGGAGTGGGTTGCCATGCCCTCCTTCAGGGGATTTTCCCAATCCAGGGATCAAACCTAGGTCCCCCACATTGCAGGCAGATTCTTTACAGTCTGAGCCACCAGAGAAGCTCCTAATTCCTCTATTTTATATTTTACAGAATGAGGTACTCACTATAAATTTCTTCGAGAGAGTAAATTAAATTATCATATTAAGTGAATTAATTCAGAAAGAGAAAGACAAATACCATATGACATCACTTATATATAGGTTTGTGCAAAAGTAATTGTGGTTTGCATTGTTGAAATTTGCTGTTTGGTATTGAATACACTCTTAAATAAATGTGGTTATGTTATACATCATTTTAATGTGCACCTCTCACTTTACGTATTTTTGCTAATGACATTATTTGCTGTTATTTTATATTTATTTTAGACTAGATAAATGATGCTAGACAAAAAGCAAATTTAAGCAATTTTCTTATTCGAGTTCAAAATGGGTCGTTAGGCAGCAGAGATCACTCGCACTATCAACAACACTTTGGCTCAGGAACTGCTGATAAACATACAGTACAGTGGTGGTTCAAGAAGTTTTACAAAGGAGATGAGAGTCTTGAAGTGAGGAGTAAAGTGGCCGGCCATTGGAAGTTGACAACTAATTGAGAGGATCACTGAAGCTGATACTCTCAAAACTACAGGAGAAGTTTCCTAAGAACTTGAAGGTGATCATTCTATAGTAGTCATTTGGTATTTGAAGCAAATTGGAAAGGCGAAAAGGCTCAATAAGTGGGTGCCTCATGAGCTGACCACAAATCAAAAAAAAAAAATCATCATTTTTCAGTATCATCTTCTTTTATTGTAGGCAATAACAATGAACCATTTCTCAATCGGATTGTGATATATGACGAAGGGTGGATTTTACATGACAACTGCGACAGCTAGCTCAGTGACTGGACCAAGAAGCTCCAAAGCACTTCCTAAAGACAAACTTGCACCAAAAAAAGGTCATGGTCACTGTTTGGTGGTCTGCTCCCATTTGATCCACTACAGCTTTCTGAATCCCAATGAAACCATCACATCTGAGAAGTATGTTCAGCAAATCGACAAGATGCACCAAAAACTGCAACACCTGCAGCCGGCATTGGTCAACTGAAAGCTGGCCTGATTCTTTTCCACGACAACGTCTGATCCTACATTGCCCAGCCAATGCTTCAAAAGTTGAGTGAATTGTACTATGAAATTTTGCCTCATCCATATTCACCTTACCTCTCGCCAACTACTAACACTTCTTCAAGCATCTTGACAACATTTTTTGCAGGGAAAATGCTTCCACAACCAGCAGGAGGCAGAAATTCTTTCCAAGAGTTCATCAAATCCAGAGGCATGGATTTTTACACTACAGGAAGAAACAAACTTATTTCTTGTTGGCAAAATGTGTTGATTGTAATGGTTCCTATTTTGATTAATAAAGATGTGTTTGAGTCTATTTATAAAGAATTAAAATTCATAGTCTGAAACAGCAATTACTTTTTCACCAGCCTAAATATATGGACTCTAAAATATGGCATAAATGAATCTATCTAGAAAACAGAAACAGACTCACAGACATAAGAGATCAGACTTGTGGTTGCCAAGGAGGGTGAGGAGGGAGAGGGAAGGACTGGGCATGTGGGGTTGGTAGACTATTATATATAGGATGGATAAACACCAAGGCCCTTCTGTATAGCACAAGGAATTATATCCAATCTCCTGGAATAAGCCACAATGGAAAAGAATATTTAAAAAAGAATGCATGTATATGTAAAACGAAGTCACTTTGCTAAACAGCAGAGATTGGCACAACCTTGTAAATCAACTATACTTCAGTTTAATTTTTAAAAGAGGGTGAATTTAGTCAGTCTGCAGAAACAAGCATTTAGAAAATGCTTATAGTGCAAGTTGCAACTTTCTGTCTAATGTTATTATAGGCTTAGATATGAACCAAACAGCATTTACCTAAAAGAGACTACAAAAATACAACAAGTTACGGTATATACATTGCTTGAGTGACTGGCATAGGGCAGTCCTCATGTCTGTTTCTTCAGAATAATTGACAGTTTTCATGTATTCTACCTACATTAAAATTAGAATAATATCATATTTGACTAATTATGCAAAAAAACATTTTAAAGAGGAAGAATTACATATATATATATATATATATATATATATATAGGAAAAATTAGCAGAAACATAATTTCTTCCCCTGTGTGCCTTTTAAAGAACCTTGAACTAGACCATCTGTGTGTACTTCACAATGAAACGCTACAGGCAGCCACTGAGTCTTTTCTCCATAGGTATAAAATGAGAAACTCAGAGAGCTATTGAACATTGCATTTTCTCAGTGGAATGGCTCACATGCATTTACCACAAGGGGTTCTTCCACTGAGACACACTGAGGAAATTCAGAGTGCTAGATGGCTTCAACTTTGCACCCCATGGCACAGCGTTACGCAGGCTGCTGCACTCAGCTTGGTGTGTTCCATAAAACAGCAGAAAGCACTTTTAAAAACCAACATGATAATGATTGGAACTGAGCTGCTTTATTCTCAGACAGGCAAAAAGAAACCCCAAACTATCATTTTGAGATGCTTCTCTACATACTGTCTATTCTTTGCTCTGAGTCTCCAAAACTAGAGGGAGAAACACAGAGACTCTCCAAATAATGTTAGTGGTAAATAGGTTTGTCTTATAGTATTGAATATTTCTGAATGCAGTTATATCAAACATTCCCTTTATTCCAGGTTACCATTTACTTTATCTGTTTATTTTAGCAAGAACAAGTTCAGGTGTTAAACAACAGCATGTCCAGTGTTTTGGCTATACATTATTATTGAACAAACATGCAAACTTGCTGGTTTACAGCTTGACATTCTGAATACCAGTAACTGTGGCTCCTCATAGCTACCATAGATCTTATATTTACACTAGTCTCAGATTTTAAACACCAGGAGGGAAAAACCCAAGTAGCAGAAAAGAGAAAAACAATATAAGAAAGACAACTTGGAAGTCATCTGTTCCATCTTCACCATGGGAGTTAATGATAAAGAAACATTTTTCTAAAGAGTGACATCAGTACGTCTGTAACTACACCAAGGAATTACACAGCAGAGTATTTTGCAAGCATTGTTTAGAAATAACTGTTCAGCATAGCAGCCGTAATCACTAGCACATCATCTGACACTTACAAGAACGTATTGCTGCAACATTTCTCTAGGTAGCAAATGTTCTCAAAAACGTTTCACATGGAAACTCAGCTATTCCACTACCAAAAAAAAAGAAAATGATTCTAAATGAAAGAAAAAAGTCAAAAGTCACTGTAGCCTCAAGTTCAATCAATATATGTGGTTAATATATCTCTGCCTTATTTGACACAACTCTGCATTCTGTGGTACCTGGACTTTTTGCTCTGATATTTCCATTGTCTCTTATTACATAGAGTGTGTTTATGTTTGTATGTATTACAATAGAGAAACTTGAGATTATATAATCCATATGATTTCTGTAGTCCATTTTCTAGCACCATTTGAGTAACAGTCCAAATATGGAGAGCTGTGTGTACATGTTTGTGTTTCTGTAACTGAGGGTCTGCAAATATACAAACTGATTTCAGTAGCTGAAGAAGTATATGTTCTATTAAAGGTGTGTTAAAATGGCAAAATAGTAAAAAAAAAAAAAAAAAGTAAAAATTATGTTTGCTATAACATTGCATAATATCTGCAATTTTATGTTTTGTAGCACTAAAAACCAACCATAAATTAGTGAGATAACCATCATTGGAAACATTCAAGTCTTGGCCTAAATCACTGTTGTTAAGACTCTTTTTGCTTAGCTAGTGAGTGAAACTAGGATACCACTATAGTGCTGTCACCTACTTAGAGTCTAAAGTTCCAGTCATTTCATATTACATATATATATTTACATATTAATCAAATATTCATTTTAACAGAGCATCAGTGTGATCAAGAAAAGTATAATATGTGTTGTAAATTATTTACTGTACTTCAAGGATTTTGGGGGGAATGAAAGAAAGAATATTTAAAAGGGCTAGAGAATAAATCATTTTTCATTTAGCTTTATTTAATTTTCAAAATCAGACTCATATACATTCCTGTTATCTCAGAGTTGTTCATTCCAATCTGTTTGGTCTCACATTTCTTTTTGTATCTTGGGAGTCAGAACTACAAGTTTCACAAGTCAGTTCAGATGGTATCTGCAATTTCTCTTTGTAGTGCCCTTCGAGGTCAAATCCATTACAGCGTATGTTCAGACTGACTTTGCACACTTAACTCCCCTGGGCTTTCAGTGACATACTCAGCACTTCACCTAAGAACCTGTTATCTATGGATTCAGGAGATGTTAAAAATGATACATACAAAAAAATAAAGAGTGAGGGGAAAAAAATGTGGTTCATGCCTACACAGTACATTTATGGTCAGCTAATCTACGACTCCTATAATCATCTAAGATCAAGCCACATTTTGTAAAGATAATTTTTTTTTTACCACTATACGACTCCATTCCATTCCCAAATCACCTGGGCTCCACTCAGAGAAGCATGAAGTGTTGCCTCCGTGGACTTCCTGGGAAGCACAGCAATATAATCTTGATAACACATAATTTGCCACTCAATAAGGGAATGTGCAGCAGATGATAAAAGTTAGGCAAACATTGGCAACTGATTTAGAAAGAGAAAACTAAGTGATTTTCTTCTCACATAAGGAATACGAAACACTGAGCATTGCGAGTATGCCTCACGAGTTCCAATGACTTGGCTTCTTCTTGGAGGATTTCACTTTTTGTTTCTTTTTTTTATTTAATTTATTTATTTTTAATTGGCAGATAATTGCTTTACAATATTGTGTTGGTTTCTGCTATATATCAACATGAATCAGCCATAGGTATTAATGTATGTATTTCCCCTCTCTCTTGAACATCCCTTTCACCTCCCCTCTAGGAAGTCACAGAGCATCGGATCTGAACTCCCTGCATCATATAGCAAACTGCCACTGGCTATCTAATTTTACATATGGTAATATATGTTTCAATGCTATGCTCTTATTTTAAAAATATAATCTGATAAGATTTTCTGAACTGACTCCTGATCAAGGCAGAGGGGCCCAGCATATGATGAATACAAATTGATGGGTTTTATACATATTTAAAAGCAGAGACATTGCATGGCCAACAAAGGTCCGTCTAGTCAAGGCTATGGTTTTTCCGGTGGTCATGTATGGATGTGAGAGTTTCATGGTGAAGAAAGCTGAGCGCCGAAGAATTGATGCTTTTGAATCGTGGTGTTGGAGAAGACTTTTGAGAGTCCCTTGGACTGCAAGGAGATCCAACCAGTCCATCCTAAAGGAGATCAGGCCTGGGTGTTCATTGGAAGGACTGATGTTGAAGCTGAAACTCCAATACTTGGGCCACCTCATGCAAAGAGTTGACTTATTGGAAAAGACCCTAATGCTGGGAAGGACTGGGGGCAGGAGGAGAGGGGGATGACAGAGGATGAGATGGTTGTATGGCATCACCGACGCGATGGACATGGGTTTGGGTAAACTCCAGGAGTTGGTGATGGACAGGAAGGCCTGGCATGCAGCGATTCATGGGGTCGCAAAGAGTCGGAGACGACTGAGCGACTGAACTGAACTGATACACAATTCCTTTCATTTATCTTTCAATGCTTCTTAGGAAACCCAAAAATTATTATAAAGAAAACAAAGGGAAAATATTTTAAATTGTGCCACTGTAAGTGACATTTAAAATGTTAAAACAGGATGGTTGAAATTGGGAAAGGAGTATGTCAAGGCTGTATATTGTCACCCTGCTTATTTAACTTATATGCAGAGTACATCATGCTGAATGCCAGACTGGATGAAGCACAGCTGAAATCAAGACTACAGGGACAAATATCAATAACCTCAGATATGCAGATGACAACACCCTTATGGCAGAAAGGGAAGAGGAACAAAAGAGCCTCTTGATGGAGGTAAAAGAGGAGAGTGAAAAAGTTGGCTTAAAACTCAACGATCAAAAAACTAAGATCATGGCATCCAGTCCCATCACTTCATGGCAAATAGATGGGGAAACAATGGAAACAGTGACAGACTTTATTTTCTTGGGCTCCAAAATCACTGCAGATGGTGACTGCAGCCATGAAATTAAAAGACACTTGCTCCTTGGAAGAAAAGTTATGACAAACCTAGACAGCATATTAAAAAGCAAGACATTACTTTCCTGACAAAGGTCCATATAGTCAAAACTATAGTCTTTCCAGTAGTCATGTAAGGACGTGAGAGGTGGACCATAAAGAAGGCTGAACACCAAAGAATAGATGTTTTTGAACTAGGGGGTTGGAGAAGACTCTTGAGAGTCCCTTGGATTGCAAGGAGGTCAAACCAGCCAATCCTAAAGGAAATCAATCCTGAATATTCATTGGAAGGACTGATGCTGAGCTGAAGTTTCAATACTTTGGCCACCTTATGTGAAGAGCCGGCCCATTAGAAAAGACCCTGATGCTGGGAAAGATTGAAGTCAGGAGGAGAAGGGAACAACAGAGAACAAGATGGTTGGATGGCATCACTGCCTCAATGGACATGAGTTTGAGCAAGCTCTGGGAGAGGGTGAAGGACAGGGAAGCTGGGCATGCTGCAGACCATGAAGTCGCACAGAGTCGGACAAGACTGAGCAACTCAACAACAGCAACAAATAAGTAATATTGCAAGAGCAGTAGATGACCTTTTGTGCTTTTAATATTAAAAACACAAGAAAAGAGAAAGAGTGCAAAGCACTCACCCAGCATAATTTCAATGGCGGTTTGCAAAACAGCAGTGCTTAGGAGCCAGGATTTTCTTTTCCTTCCTTTTCCTTTTTATTGAAGTATAATTGACTTACAATATTGTATTAGCTTTGGGCATACAACACAGTGATTCAATATTTTTTATACACTACAAAATTATCACTACAAGTCTAGTTATCCTGTTACTATATAAAGTTTTCACATTATTATTGACTATATTCTCTATGCTGTATATTATATACCCATGTAGTACTTTTTATTCTATACTGGAAGATTCACATATATTGCCTTTGAACATATATAGCCCATCTCCCAAACCACCTCCAGCAATCACAGTTTGCTCTCTGCATCTATGAGTCTGTTTTGTTTCATTTGTTCATTTGCTTTGTTTTTAGATTCCACATCTCAGTGAAATCATACAGTATTTGTCTTTCTCTCTCAATTATTTCATTTAGCACCATACCCTCTGGTGGTGGTGATAGTTTAGTTGCTAAGTCATGTCCATCTATTGCAATGCAATGGACTGTAGCCTGCCAGGCTTCTCTGTCCATGGGATTTCCTAGGCAAGAATACTGGAGTGGGTTGCCATTTCCTTATTCAGGGGATCTTCCTGACCCAAGGATCAAATCCATGTCTCCTACACTGAAAGGCAGATTCCTTACTACTGAGCCACCAGGGAAGACCTTAATACCCACTAGGTCTGTCCATTCAACAACAGAGTAAACCAAGCCTATGCCCCGAACAGTAATGCTGAAGAAGCTGAAGTTGAATGGTTCTATGAAGAGCTACAACACCTTCTAGAACTAACACCCAAAAAAGATGTCCTTTTCATTATAGGGGACTGGAATGCAAAAATAGGAAGTCAAGAGATACTGGGAGTAACGGGCAAATTTAGCCTTGGAGTACAGAATGAAGCACTGCAAAGGCTAACAGTTTTTCCAAGAGAACACACTGGTCATAGCAAACACCCTCTTCCAACAACACAAGAAAAGACTCTACACGTGGACATCATCAGATGGTCAATACTGAAATCAGGCTGATTATATTCTTTGCAGCCAAAGATGGAGAAGCTCTATACAGTCAGCAAAAACAAGACCAGGAACTGATTGTGGCTCAGATCATGAACTCCTTATTGCCAAATTCAGACTTAAATTGAAGAAAGTAGGGAAAACCACTAGGCCATTCAGGTATGACTTAAATCAAATCCCAGATGATTATACAGTGGGAGTGAGAAATAGATTCAAGGGATTAGATCTGACAAATTGCCTGAAGAACCATGGACCGAAGTTCATGACATCATACAAGAGGCAGGGATCAAGAAAAAGAAATGCAAAAAGGCAAAATGGTTGTCTGAGAAGGCCTTACAAATAGCTGTGAAAAGAAGAGAAGCAAAAGGCAAAGGAGAAAAGGAAAGATATACCCATTTGAATGCAGACTTCCAAAGAATAGCAAGGAGAGATAAGAAAGCCTTCCTCAGTGATCAATGCAAAGAAATAGAGGAAAACAACAGAATGGGAAAGACTAGAGATCTCTTCAAGAAAATTAGAGATACCAGGGAACATTTCATGCAAAGATGGGCACAATAAAGGACAGAAATGGTATGGACCTAAGAGAAGCAGAAGATGTTAAGAAGAGGTGGCAAGAATACACAGAAGAACTACACAGAAAAGGTCTTCATGACCCAGATAATCACGATGGTGTGATCACTCACCTATAGCCAGACATCCTGGAATACGAAGTCAAGTGGGCCTTTGAAAGCATCACTATGAACAAAGCTAGTGGAGGTGATGGAATTCCAGTTGAGCTATTTCAAATCCTGAAAGATGATGCTGTGAAAGTGCTGCACTCAATATGCCAGCAAATCTGGAAAACTCAGCAGTGGCCATAGGCCTGGAAAAGGTCAGTTTTCATTCCAATCCAAAAGAAAAGCAATGTCAAAGATTGTTCAAACTACCACACAATTGCACTCATCTCAAACACAAGCAAAGTAATTCTCAAAATTCTCCAAGCCAGTCTTCAACAGTATGTGAACCATGAACTTCCAGATGTATGAGTTGGATTTAGAAAAGGCAGAGGAACCAGAGATCAAATTGCCAACATATGTTGGATCATTGAAAAAGCAAGAGAGTTCCATAAAACCATCTTCTTCTGCTTTATTGACTATGCAAAAGCCTTTGATGGTGTGGGTCACAACAAACTGTGGAAAATTCTTCAAGAGATGGGAATACCAGACCATCTGATTTACCTCCTGAGAAATCTGTATGCAGATCAAGAAGCAATAGTTAGAACTGGACATGGATCAACAGGCTGGTTCCAAATAGGGAAAGGAGTATGTCAAGGTTGTATATTGTCTTCCTGCTTATTTAACTTATACACAGAGTACATCATGTGAAATGCCAGACTGGATGAAGCACAAGCTGGAATCAAGACTACAGGGACAAATGTCAACAACCTCAGATATGCAGATGACACCACCCTCATGGCAGAAAGCAAAGAAGAACTAAAGAGCCTCTTGATGAAAGTGAAAGAGGAGAGTGAAAAAGTTGGCTTCAAACTCAACATTCAGAAAACTAAGATCGTGGCATCCGAACCCATCACTTCATGGCAAATAGATGGGGAAACAATGGAAACAGTGATAGACTTTATTTTCTTGGGCTCCAAAATCACTGCAGATGGTGACTGCAGCTGTGAAAGTAAAAGACGTTTGCTCCTTGGTAGAAAAGCTATGACCAAATCTAGACTGCATTTAAAAAGCACAGACATTAGTTTGCCAACAAAGGCCCATCTAGTCAAAACTATCGTTTTTCCAGTAGTCATGTATGGATGTGAAGGTTAGACTATATAGAAAGCTGAGTGCCAAAGAATTGATGCTTTTGAACTTTGGTGTTGGAGAAGACTCTTGGGCGTCCCTTGGACTGCAAGGAGATCAAACCAGTCCTGAATATCCACTGGAAGGACTGATACTGAAGCTGAAACTCCAATACTTTGGCCACCTGATGCGAAGAACTGACTCATTTGAAAAGACCCTGCTCCTGGGAAAGAATGAAGGCAGGAGGAGAAGGGGCTGACAGAGGAAGAGATGGTTGGATGGCTTCACCGACTCAATGTACATGAGTTTGAGTAACCTCCAAGAGTTGGTGATGAACAGGGAAACCTGGCATGCTGCAGTCCATGGGGTCACAAAGTGTCGGACACGACCTAGTGCCTGAACTGAACTCAACTGAGCTGAAGGTCTGTCCATATTGTCACAAATGGCAAGATTTCATTATTTTTATGGCTGAATAATATTCCAGTGTGTGTGTGTGTGTGTACCACCTCTTCATCTATTCACCTATTCATGGATATTTTGGTTGTCTCCATTTCTTGGCTATTTAAATCATGATTCAGTGAACATGGGAGTGCATATATCTTTTCAAATCTCATTTTTTGGGGATAAATACACAGAAGTGCAATTGTTGAATCCCACGGTAGTTTTTTTTTAATTTTTGAAGAACCTCCATACTGTTTTCTATAGTGGTTGTACCAATTAAATTACAACCCCACCAAAAGTATACAAGGGTTTCCTTTTTGCTGCATCCTATCAATACTTTTTACTTCTTTTTGATAGTAGCCATTCTGACAGGTGTGAGGTGATATCTCATTGTTATTTGGACTTGCATTTCCCTAATGATTAGTGATGCTGAACATCTCTGTTGGTCTTCTGTATGTCTCCTTCGAAAAAAATATCTATCCAGATCCTCTGCTCTTTTTTTAATTGGATTATTTCCCTTTCTTGAAATTGAGTTTGATGAGTTCTTTATATGTTTTGAATATTAACCACTTCTTGGACACGTCATTAGCAAATATCTTATCTCTTTCAGTAGGTTGCTTGTTCATTTTTGTTGATGGTTTTCTTCTCTGAGCAAAAGCTTCTTAGTTTAATGTACAGCCATATCTTATTTTATTGTGCTTCATTTTATTGCACTTCATAGATACTGTGTTCTTTACAAATTGAAGGTTTGTGGGTTCCTTTCTCTTTTTTTCTGTATCTATTACAGGTTTTTGGTTTGAAGTTACCATAATGTTCACATATTTCAGCAGTTTATTTTAACCTGATAGTCACTTAAATTTGAACACATTATAAAAGCACTACATTTTACTCTCCATCCCATTTTTGGTTTTTGTATACTTTAATCCTTTTATTTTGTGTATCCCTTAACTACTTATTGTATTTATAGTTGATTTTATGACTTTCACCTTTTTACTTTCATACTAGCTTTCTAAATAGCTGATCCTTTGAAATTACTATATGTTTGCCTTTACCAATGAGTTTTTCTTTCAGATATTCTCTTATTTATAGTTGTGGTCTTTTCTTTTACACTTAAAGAAGACCCTTTAAAATTTCTTGTAAGTTCAGTTTAATGGTGATATGCTCCTTTGTTTTTGCTTCTCTGGGAAAACGTATCTTTCCCTCATTTCTGAATGATAAATTTGTTAGATAGGTATTCTTGATTGTAAGTTTCTCCTTCAGCACTTTAAGTTTATCTTGCTATTCCCTTCTGGCCTGCAAAGTTCCTGCTGAAAACTCATCTCATAGTTTTATAGAGGCTCCTTGGCACATGACTCTTTGTTTTTTTCTAGCTGCCTTTAAAATTCTCTCTTTAATCTTTGCCATTTTAACTATGATATGTGTCAACGTGGATCTCTTTAGGTTCATCTTGTTTGGGACTTTGTGCCTCCTAGACCTGGATATTTGTTTTCCTCACTCAAATTGGGGTGGGGGGGGTTCAGCCATTATTTCTTCAAGTATGTTTTATGCCCCCTTCTCCCTCTCTCTCCTCCTTCTGGAACCCCTACAATGAAATAATTTGTATGACTGATGTCCCAGAAATCCTTTAAACTATCCTATCTTTAAATTCTTTTTTCTTTTTGATATTTTGATTGGGCAGTTATCTTCCAGATCACTGCTCAGTTCTTCTGTAACATCTAATCTGCTGCTGATTCCCTCCAGCATATTTTTTCATTTCAATTATTATATTCTTCAGCTCTGCTTTGTTCTCTTATATTTCCTAACTCTTGAAGTTCTCACTGTGTTCCTCCATCTTCTCCCAAGTTCACTGAGCATTTTTATGTCCATTACTTTGAACTCTAAATGAAGTAAATTACTTCTACTTCACAAAGGTTTTTTTCTGGGATTTATTTTCTTATTTTTTCTTTGGGAACACATTCCTCTGTCTCCTTATTTTGTTCAATGGTGTTTGTTCCTATGAATTAGGTGAAACCAATGCATCTCCCAAGTCTTGAGTGTGGCCTTGTACTGAGGCATTCCCTTTGTAGACTGCTTGTGCCAAGTGGTTACGGTAGGCTAGCTGGAGCAAGAGTGGGTGCTAGCAGGCAGGGGTTCCAAGCCACACTGCTCTGGGGCCACTCTGGCAAAATGACACCAAGCTTTTCCTTGGAAGAAAGACATAGCCTGCAGCCAGCCAGAGAATGTCTGAAATGGCCTCAAAAGCGGTGGGGCCACCACTCCAGCCAGTTGCTCCTCTTCCCCCACTACCTCACACACAAAAAGATGCCAAAAGTAAGCAGGTACCTCCCAGTTCCTCTCAAAGCTTGCGTGCATGCATGCTAAGTTGGTTCAGTCAAGTCCAATTCTTTGCAACCCTATGGTCCATAGACTGCCAGCTTCTCTGTCCATGGGATTTCCCAGGGAAAAATACTGGAGTGAGTTGCCATGCCCTCCTCCAGGGTATCTTCCCAACACAGGGATCAAACTGCATCTCTTACATATCCTGCTTTGGTGAGGGGTTCTTTACCACTAGTACCACCTCAGCAGCTTAACCTAATCAAATTTTAGAGGAGGTGAGGAGAAGGGAGATCCAGTTGATATGTTTTATCTGCTTCCTCTTCTAGATCTTATGCAGAGTTTTTAAATACCAGCTTTTAACTTCAGAGAAGTAAAACTCTGAAAGGAGAAAAGAAGCTGCTTCTTTTCCTCCAAGAATAAAGTTCCTCCTCTCTTTATTAATTCCGCATTATAAGTTCAGAATTACTCTTTTGATCTTTTAATATCTCTTTTGACCTTTTATATATTCTGACCACCCTTTGCAGCACACTCCCAAAATATTCTTTCCTAACCTTGTTTCTTTATTTCTAGCATCTATTTCTTCCTTTCAGAATACTCTAGCACAGGCCTTTTTCCCCTAATATTTGAATTTCAAAGCCCTCTAAGGTTGTTCCACTACTTACCAGATGTTTAGGTTCTTGCAAGCTAACAAGTTAGTCTGCCACAGTTTCATACATGTTGAAAGAAAACCCAAAACTTCTGGGTCAAAGACAAGTAAATTAAATAAATAATTTTTGAAAGTAATTAAAAATAAATAAGTGTACTTAATTAAAAACAAATATATGACTCAGAGCATTTAGCACTAAGTAGCCAAGTGCTATTAACACTCCACTTCCCCAAGCCTCAGTTCCCACATGGCACTCTGAAGGGATCAAGGGCCTCCTACTCACACAGTCCAGGAGAGAAACTCTGAGCCTAGGGAACCCAAATCTTTTATCATGGGTAGTAAACCTGCTCAACCTTTGCCCCAGAGGAAGACATTTATTTTTATTGCACCAGACAATAAGTAAACCTGCCCTTTGCTCCAGGAGACCCTAGTTCTATCTTTCAAAGCTGTTAGCTATGAAAACATCCAGGAAAGGTGAATTCAGAACAGAGGCAGCCAGGGGCTCTGCAATATAGATGGATGTACAGAGGTTCGGGAGCCCTATGGAGAATTGTCTCCCAACACTTTGTGAAAGTGTGAAAGTGCTAGTCACTCAGTTGTGTCTGACTCTTTATGACCCCAAGGACTGTAGCCACCGAACTCCTCTGTCCATGGAATTCTCCAGGCAAGAATACTGGAGTGGGTTTCCATTTCCTTCTCCGGGGGATCTTCCCAACCCAGGGATTGAACCCAAGTTTCCCGCATTGTAGGCAGACTCTACTGACTGAGCCACCAGGGAAGCACCAAGCACAAGGAGCCGGGCATGCCGGGCCTTGGACAAGCTACTTATGCTCTCTAAATTTACCCTGCTTCATCTGTAAAATGTGACCAGCACTACCTTCCTTACTGATCTGTTGTGAAAATTAAAATTTTAAATGTACATTTAAAATGCTTTAGCTCGTTGTCTGACTCGATATGTAGTTAAAACACACACACACACACACACACACACACACACACACACACACACACACACACACACCTTAATTATGCCTATATTATTCAAGGTCTGTTCCTTTCTACCCAGTCTGGGCTGAACAATATCAAAACTTACTTCTCATTTATTTCCATATAATACACGAGTGTTCGGTCACTTCCCACTAAAAAAAAAAACAAAAAAGTGCTTTTCCCACTTTACAACTTTGCACATCCTCCCTCTGTCTGAAATCCCTCCCCATTTCTCACCATAATCCCAACCATCTTTCATGCCCAGCTGAATCTTTGCCAATTCTTCAGAATTCTCAAAGTCACTGCACGTCCCAGAGAACTTCCTTTCTAGCAACTCACTACATTTACATATACTCCTCAATACATGCCAAACTCCTTTCACCTTATTATATTTACACACAGATGGATTTAATTTCTCCAAGCTGGTCTCTCACTTGACTTCTTTTTAACATTTCTGCATGGGCTTTCTTGCTTCCCAAGTAAAAGTCAGTTATGTGTACAAAATAAATTATGTGACAATAAAGTACCATGATACAATCGTCATGAAGAACTGTATCTTCCCAAGTTGATTAAGGAAAGCTTTAATTTTTCTTTCAATTTACCAACCAAGTTTTATACATTCCATTCTCTTAATACTCCTAAATTTTTTTAATCCTGAAAATAACCATTCCATGTAGAAAATAGATGTGTGCTCTGTAACTTCAACTCTCTAAGTGAAACCAGAGTTCAGTAGAAACTGGAAGTCAATACACTCTTTCTGGGAAAGTGGCCTAAGTTGAAGTGAATGGAGAGTACAGTGCAGGCGTCTGCCTGTCACTGGAAATACCCATCATCCCCGATGTTCTGTGCTACCAAACCTTGCTAAAGAGAACAGGATGAATTAAGACGATATTTGAAACGGCATGAGTCAGTCCAATAGGCAATCCCATGGAGAATACAGTTTGGATCCTAGGATAAGTCCCCAGGGAAACATGTATCACAGATCCAGAGCAGTTTGCTTGTCCCTTTGGCCATTTCCAAGAGAACTGAGTATAATTCCAAGCCTAGAGGCAGGGAAGGCAGCCAGGCTGCAAGAGAGGGGGCAGCAGCTGCATGTCAGCACAGGGCTGTGTGCGAGCTCTCGATTGACATCTGAGGGGAACGTAATCTTGACCTGAACCCATTTCCAAACTTTACGTTAAAGAGAAACTACTTTTTATAATACAATATAACCTGTACTATCAACACATTAACTACAACAGTTAGGAGCCTGGTGCTTCTAGGAAGGCAAGGAGAACTTCCACAGAGTAGCACTGCCCAATAGAATGCTCTGTGATGATGGAAATGTTCCACACCAGTGCTTTCCAATATGACACCCACTAGCCACATGTGGCTATTGTGCACCTCAAAAACAAATCCTTTTATTTACTTTTACCTAGTAACCACATGTTACTAGTGGCTTGTGTACTGAATGGCATAGCTCTAGAACCTACCACACAGCTGCCCTTACTTTCATCAACATTGTTTCATTTAGCCTTCAAACTAACACTGTGAGAGGGTTCTATCATATCCATTTCTATAGATGAGGAAATAGAGACTGAACTATTTCCAATAATTAGCACAATACTATATAACTAATAAGTAGCTGAGCCAGAATTTAATCATATTTTTCTGACTACAAAGTTTAGTTTTCTCTTTTTTCATTTGTACCACCTTGATTTGTCAGAATCAAGTGCAAATTCCCTGAAAGTGAAAGTGAAGTCTCAGTCGTGTCCGACTCTTTGCAACCCCATGGACTATAGCCTACCAGGTTTCTCCGTCCACTGGATTTTCTAGGCAAGAATACTGGAGTGAGTTGTCATTTCTTTCTGCAGGGGATCTTCCCAACCCAGGGATTGAACCCTGGTCTCCCGCATTGTAGGCAGACTCTTTATGGTCTGAGCCACCAGGGAAGTAACTTTGCACAAGTACTTTGCAATCTGATACCAATCTATGCTTTCAGCCTCAACTTCACCACCACCATCCTTTCTACTCCCTCTATTTTAGGAATAATTTTGCTCTCCAAATCTTAATGCAGTCTCCCAACTCCTTGCCTTTCAATTCACAGCACCCATAATCTCAAAGAGTCCCATCAACTCCTATCTCCCTCTGTGACTGACGAACTCCTGTATTATGTTCTTACTTTCTGTTTATATGTTCATCTCCTTTCTAGAATGTGAGTTGAAGGAAGGGTGCCATAGCCACCTTGCACTCCCATGATGTAGCATGGTACCTAGTAAATTCTCCAGAAGTATTTAGTGACACATAAATAAAAGGGAAAATTAAGATATAAATAAATTAAATTCTTCACACATTCATAAAGCCTGGTAATACATGGCCCTACTCTGGCAATGAGAATTGTCTGAACATTGAGTATATTAAGAAGACAAGATTTCATACCAAGTATGTTGAAAGGCTTACTTTAACATTTTGTGAGGAGGAAAATGTATACATGACCGTGGTTGGCATGTTCACCACCAGGCCTCACACTGGGTTAAAAAGCAGGACCATCAGGCTGCTGAGGACCAGCTACCCCTGAGTGGCTGCCACTTGACACCCAAGCTCAAGGTGATTGGGTACTGCACAGATTCTCTAAGTTGAAGGCCACAGGCATGCTTTCCCAATCCTTAGATTAGTATCTGCTACAACACTGAGGAAGAATACTCAACTGTGGGCTTTCCTGGGGGCTCAAATGGTAAAGAATCTGCCTGCAATGCAGGAGACCCAGGTTTGACCCCGGGGTCAGGAAGATTCCCTGGAGGAGGGCATGGCAACCCACTCCAGTATTCATGCCTGGAGAATTCCACGGACAGAAGCCTGGCGGGCTACAGTCCATGGGGTCCCAAAGAATTGGGCACAAATGAAGCAACTTGGCACATGTGCACTCAACCAGTGGCAGATGCCAACTTGGGGTGCTAAGTGGTCAGTACCACTGCTTCCCAGGATGGAAGTTCACCTTGACAAGACCAGGCATATGTTCTTCTGAGAGAAGACCCAAGAATGAGCTCCAGATTTATCTTCTGTGAGTATCAATTGTGGGTTGACTTACAAACAGGTCCATTATCATAGAGAAAGGAAATCTTCTTCCAAGCCCTCCCCTCTCACCACCACACTTGCACCCATACAAACATGCGCACCTAACAAGACCCCCTTGAGCTGCTACCCTGATGCAAAGCCATGCTGCTGCCAGGAATTGATGGGATTGAAAAATTGACCAAATTTATATTTAGGCATTACTTGTTTTATTGAACTTCACAGGCACTGTATTTTTTACAAATTGAAGGTCTGTGGCAACCTTGCATGAAGCAAGTCTAGCGACATCATTTTCCAACAACGTGTGTTCATTTCACATCTCTGTATCACGTTTTGGTAATTCTTATAATATTTCAAACATTTTCATTATTATTATTATATTTATTATGGTGATCTGTGATCAGTGACTTTTGATGTTACTACTGAAAAAGAACATGACTTGCTAAAGGCTCAGATGATAGCATTTTTAGCGATAAAGTATTTTTAATTAAAGTTTGTAGTTTTTAAAAAACATAATACCATTGCACTCTTAATAGACTACTATATAGTATAAACATAACTTTTATATGCACTGGAAAACCAAAATAGTCATGTGACTTAACTAATTGTGATATTCACTTTATTGCACTGTTCTGGAACCAAACCTACAATATCTCTGAGGGATTGCCTTTCTTGGAGCTTAAATGTTCATTGGGAATGTAGGCCACCTCTTAAAGTCTTGAAAGAGCTCCAGATCTGTGGCTCTCTACCCTGACTGAACATTAGCATCATCTGGGAGCGTTTAAAATATACCCATGCCTGAGCCCCACCCTCAGAACTTCTGGTACATCTGCTCTGTGAGGCAGTCAAGGCATGATAGTTTATAAAAGCTCCCCAAGGATTCCAGCATTCCCTAGCTCATGAAACCAGCAGCATACCCACCAGAGGTTCCCTAGGGAGGAGGATGGTGTCAGATTTAGCATCGCAGCTGACTTTGGGGGAGCAAACATAAGAGGGTGGTGAGGAAACTGCATAGAAAGGAAAAAACAGTGGACTGCAGCAGAAAAACACCAACCTAGAGCTCGAAGTGTATGATACATTCTTAAACCAACTCCTCTGCCCCAGAAACTGTGATCCAAGTTCCTTTTATAATATTCAGGAATTCCTGCTCCTATGATTTGTTTGTTGTCATAATTCAATTCAACAAACAATAACCAAGCATTTACCATGTGCATTCATTCTTCTGGTCCAGATACAGAGAAGAAGGATATTTTAAAATAGCGTTTAGAACCTAAGAATCTAGCAAGGAAGAAAATGCAAACAGTTTAATGTGAAGTGTTACTGGCTGAAATAGATACAAGTGTGAAACTCAAGTTCCAAGCCTGAAGAAGGGAGTGTGTTAGATTAACTCTGTCACTCAGGAGTAAAAGCCGAAGGCCTCACAGTGGCTATGAGCCCTGGATCAGGCGCTCTGTTTTCTCTTGATCTCACTTCCTACGATGCTTGTGTCATTTATCCCAATCCTGCCTCGGAGTGCTCCTCACAGGACCCCCGGGCACACTCCCAACCTAGGGTGTTGGCTCAGGCAGCTCCTAGGCTTTGACTGCTCCTCTTCTAGCAGCCGCATTATAACTCTTACACTAACTTCAAGGCTTTTCATTGCACTGAGGCCTTATTTAAAACTGAGACCCAGCCAGGCCTCATCCCTACCCTGAGCACTCCAATCTTGTTTACCCTGCCTGACTGTTTTCACGGCATGTATCACATTTTACAATAATACATGGTTTACTTACTATGCTTATTAACTGTCTGACTTCCTGCACCAGAATACAGACTCCACAAGTGCACAGATTGTTTTGCTCACCAATAAATCATAAGAGCCTAAAACAGAGCCTAGCATAGGTGAAGCACTCAACACTTTCTGTGGAATGAATAAATAAGGAGCTTAACAAAACCTGCCCCTCACAGTAGAGCAAGTAGCGCCTCTTTCTTTTAATACAGTCTGATTTGCTCTTTGGTAGCCAGTCTGCTCCTGGGCTGGTGCAGTTAGTAACAGCCCCCCGGTCTACCATGGAGACGTCCCCCCTACTTCTGTGTGAGGACTATCAATCATCCATCACTCAGTTCATCCATCAACAAATATTCATTCAGCAACTATCGTATGCTTCCTGCCAAGGACTGTGAGCATTCAAAATACTACTCAAAGGGCATAAGGCCCAGCAGAAGAGATGATGTCAACACACAGATGAGTGCAATAGGAGGCAGGCTGTGCTGAGGCCAGAGAAGACCGCAGAGAGCAATGCAACTTTGGAGTCTTAAGAAGATACTTGAAGCATGACACCCTGGAAGGAAGCTCTAGCCCCTCTAGCTGTGGGCAGCTTGGACACGGCGACACTTATCAGTTCATTTACCAAAGACAAGGTTTCTAATTTTGGCCTCTAGTAATCTTTCCCCTCATGAGATGCCTGCCACAGGAGTGGAGAGACGTCATTCAACTTTCTAAGCACACTTGAGCTGACTTTTCTGATAACCTTTACCTACCAAATCAGGCATGAAAACCACTGAACAATGGTTAAGACACTTATTATTTTTCCTCTCTTTCCCCCAAGTTTAAGGCATTTGGATATTCGTTCTAAGCCATATGCAGTACAGTATGTTTCAGGAGAGGCCTGTGAAGCCCACCCAGCAACCGTTTAGCAGTTGGCCCAGTCTTTTCAAACTCACACATGTCTTCACTGCAAATGTAAAATAGATTGGATCAAAATGCAACATGGGTTCCATACGGAGGTGAGTGAATGATTTGTTCTTAGGAATAGAAGTCCTCAGACAAACAGTGCTAATCGCTCTCACCACAGAGCAGTTGGTGACAATAACAGAGTTAATTTTAAAGAAGGGAAAATTAAATAGTGGTTGCAATAGTCCTAGCCACTCTTAATTATTGTGACGGCAAATTATGAACAATTTCCTGTCACTTTCCCTTCTAAAGCAATTACTGATGTTTGCCTTATGGCTGAACTGCACTAAAAACTCTCTAAGCAGGAGGCTGTCTGATTTGATGCTTTGTGGGCTCATATTCAGAAAGCCATTTGGCCTGCAAAGTCTCTGGATTATCTGTAAACACAGTGAAAGGAGACAGTGATTGCATGAAGCAGAGGGAATGCTCCTGAATGCCAATAAGGCAAATGTCATGACAGGAACACAAAGCCAGCATTCCCTGTGACCTTTTAGATAGAAACCAATTTACTTTGGTACCATCTCAAACAGAAAATTATGGTGTAATTCTTCATGTCAATACATAATTTATTTTGTAATAAATAACCACCCGCATATTTATGGAGCGCCTCTTCCCTCGTTTTTATGATGCTCTCAGGCAGTCTCTCCCAGCACATGCCACCACCGCAGAATCATTGAAAGCTTTCTGTTTTTAAGACTGTTCTCTTCACTAAGCTTGGTGATGACAGAGGAAAACATTATAGGATTAAAAGCCACTTTATATCCCTGCAAAGAAACCTGTTATTTATTTTCTTATTTTCAAATTACTTCACATCAGGTTGAAGGATTCATGAGACCAAGTTCAAAAAAAAAAAAAAAAAACCACCAAGAGATGCAGAATTAAGCCCTAGTCTAAAGCACATTTCCTAATAGAGGAAAGCCTCTGCATTTAAAGCAGCATTAAAATCAGGCAGTGAATCAACAACGAAGGAGAATTCTATCTTGCCCCATGCTTTCATTCCTTTAAATGCATCTGCTTGTTTGCAGGAGGTCTGGGGGCAAGGGCTGCCTCCCAAAGTCACCTCATTCTCTATCTTTATAATGCAAATAGGACAAGTTCCGGGAAGCTGTGCCCTTTCCCCTCCAGGTCAGCCCTTTGAATCCCCTGTGGCTGGTGGTGACAGGAGACTCTCCCCAGCTGACAGCTGGTCACTGACCTAGCAGAAAGCAGTTGGTGGTCTTCCCTGAGCCTTGAGCCACAGGTCACGTCAGTGCCAGCCGAGCTATCACAGCACACAGTTAGCACACTTGGTATGTGGCCTCTGTCAAGGACAAGTGAGGCAGACGGAGTGGGGAACAGCCCCAGGGCAGTGCCAGCACGCCCCACCCCACACACACACATACACACACCCACACCCCTCACTGCCACTCGTTAGTCTGAACTGCATTCTTGGATAACTGAAGAGATTTGGAACCTTAGTGGCTAAGGCCCAGCATCCTTAACATATTTCAAAAAATATGGACAAAGAAGGCAACTCTCAAGACAGGAAAGAATGAGCAATCTACATGCTGCTTAGAAACAGACTGCTTTTGTACTGTAGCCTTCTAAATATCTGTTTTTAGACCATTCTGGTAGTGATGATTATAAATCTTTGTTGACAATGTGGGTTCCACCCCTAACTAACTTCTGTAGCTTAAGAACCCCAAGAGGTGGAAAGTTAATATGGGACATTACAGTCATTCCTTTGGAAGTCAGCCACCATGCCACGTAATCCATACACACATACACTGAATCAAACCAAACAAACACATTTCTTTGGCTTCACAGGAGAGGCAATAGCCTATGATAAGAAGAAAATAAGGGCTCTGATTCAAATACAACATATTGAGAAGCAGGCATCAATACCCAGAGAAGGTTTTATATAGCTCTCATATTATTTTTAATGAGTTGCTGTATAGAACTACCACAACTGAATGGAGTCCAGGGTTCTCTGAGGGCTAATTGGCTTCAGTCCTCCAGCATGCAAACAGAGTAGTTTCTGTTCTGTTTGGAAAACAGATGCTGGGACCTAGATCAATGAATCAATAAGAACATATTGGAAATCTAACTGATACCCAGCAAAGACCTTTGCTACATATATCGAGGAAATATTTTCTGACTACATAATCATCCCTGTGTCAGATGTACCTTGTTCAAATAGATATAGAAGACACATTTCTGATACGAAGTCTGGTGTTCTCAATTTACCAAGAGTAGTCAGAGTTTTTGTAATTGTTTTACCAAATAAGAACCAATCATGACATTTACTTCTTTGAAATTAAAGCATTACAAAACCCTTGCCAAATTATACGTACAACATGCTTTTATGCATCTTTTCTTGCAGGACTTTGTAAAGAATAAGATTTAGGTGATAATAGCATAGAACTATTGTTTAAAGTGATAAGAAAAGTTAGCATTGGAACGTAATAAGACAAAACCAAATCCTTAAACATCAAAGGTTTTATTTTATTTTCACATGTTGGACTGGAAGGGAAGCAACAAGCTTCCTTACAGCCATAATATTTGATGGTTTATTTTTAGAAGAAAAATAGCTGAGTATTATTCATCACTACTGAAGACAGAATTAGAATCGACTTATGGTAATATATGAGGAATTCAGATACCTAACAGCAATCTGTACAATATGTGGCCTCAAAGGTCACTTGGTTCAATTGTTGAAAATATACAAGTGAAGAAACCGATACCCAGAAAGGCTAGGACTAGCACAAAAGTATGCTACTTAAACCAACAACAGGCATTTATTTATCTCATAGTTTTGGTGAATCAGGAAGAGGGTTGCAACTTGTCTGGGTACCTCTGGCTCTGGGTGTGTCATGAGAATGCAGGCTAGCTCAACTCCTGGCCAGGATTGCAATCTCACGTGAGGACTTAGATAGACAAGGGGTTTGGGGGATGCAGAAGAGAGGTCCAATTCACTTCCAAAATTCACTCATGTGGCTGTTGGCTGGCCTTGATTCCTTGCTGCATGGGCTTCTGTAGCACACAATGGCTTGCCCCTGAGGAAGTGATCTGAGTGAGCAAAGAGTTCCCAAGATGAGAGCCAGTCTTTTCATAACCTTATATTGGAAGTGATATTCTTTCACTTTTGCTGGAAGTGATATTCTTCCACTTATGCTCTTCACTAGAACAGAAGCAAGTCACTAGGTCAAGCCCACACTCAAGGAGAAAGAATTACAAAAAAGGCATAAATATGAGGAAGTAGGGACCATCTAAGAGGCTGCCCACCACAGCTGCAACCACAATACAAGCCTCATTTCAAACCCAGTGTTCTTTCTACTACCCGTGCTGGATTATAACAGATGATTTCCTGATATAAAGGTTACTGAATATTGGATGAGGTACTTTAGGAGATGGTAGAATCTTCACCTCTGGATGTCTTTTACAGTAGCACACTCTTTCACCTATTTGAGAAGGTTTCATTTTAATTTCCCCGGCAAGTAGGTAAACCATATATGGTAGGGTATAGATTGGGGTTTGCTGGGTACCAGTGAAGTAATTAAGTAGATAAGGCAACTAATTTTGTTTTCTAGATCTCATTTCCTTACCACCAAAAGTTGAAAATGATACTAAGTTTCTAAGTTCACTTCAAACTACAGCAAGTAATAGGTCTCCATTTCTGTTACAGCTTTAAAACAATGACTCTCATATCTAGACTGACCCTACATATAAGTAAATTAAATGATTATCCTCAGAATTTGACATATAGGTAAATTAAATTATTATCCCCAGGATTTGACACAGAGGCAAAAAAATATTCTATATTAAATTTGGCTTGAATTTATACATTAGATACTCTTTTCTATTTGTTCTTAAAAGCTTCTGCTAAAATGCAAATGTGTTACCTAGGAAAACAAATTAAACTATCATCCTCAATTAATATTTAACTGAATTTGTCTCTCTTGTTAACTAACATGTCAGCTGGTAAAAAACCAGAGAATGGGATAGAGAAATGAGTACATTTAAATGAAGATGGATTTTTTTTCCCAAAAAGTTTTTAGGGTTTGAAAAGACAGACTCTGATGAAGCTATGTATTAGGGAGTGAGACATGGTCAGTATCCTCAATAACAAAATATACGGATGGACCCATGGAATAACAAAGACAAATCTAGAGAAAATGAAGCTACCAATATAAGCACACACTCAGATACTCACACTTACAGTTGCCCCCTGGATACTGTCTCTGGCTACAGACCATGAACTCCTTTACTGTGCTGCTTACTTTCTACCTATATGATCCCACCTGTATATACTTCCATCTTTCTTCTTGTTAGGTCCTAAGATTGATTTGTAAATGTACTGTCTTGAAATATTTTGTACTCCCTGAGACTCTTCAGCATCACACTCACAAGCAAACAGAAAACAACTGAATGAATGCAGTTGTCTAACTCGTCCACATCTATACCTATGCAACTGAATGATGCTACAGAAGAACAAAAAACTGGATATGTTGTCTTCAATATAAATTCATGATGACCAAAAGGAACAATCCACCCTAACAAGCCAGCCGACTGCCAACATCTCTGAATACTCCAGACCACTTCTACTGTCAGGAATTTTGGATATGCAGGTCTCTCTGCCTAGAATTTGCCCAGCCACTTCTTTTTAACCTTCAAGTTTCAGTTTGAACTTCTCTTTCTGAAAGAGGGTTTCTCTAACCATATGTATACATCACTTCCATATCCTCATTCAGTTAAAGCATTTTACAGCATCTGTTTATTTTCCTCATCATACTTAAACACAATTAGTAAACACTTATTTGCTTGTCATCTACTTATCATTTGTCTTCCACTCTAGACTGTAACCCCAGGGGACCTGAGACATGTTTCACTGACCATGTCTATCATGCACACCAGCTAGGACATAGTAGGTGTTCAGTAAATACTTGCTGAATGAAAGAACAAATTAATGTAGAGTCTTTCTTTTTTCAGGTAGGAGCAACCCTATCTACATATCTTCAGAATTTGTGAAGCTTCTCTCTTTCCATTTATTTCTTTACTTAATCAGTATTCTTTTAAACACAGAGATTTCTAATGGAAACACTGGCACTGACTGCTTCAGCAGTATAAATGGCATCAGTAGCTGACATGGAACCTGCTGTTGCCACTGGCAACAATTAAGTTAGCTCTATAAAACCAACACAAGAGCTGCAGCATCCATTCAGTAAAATAATCATTCAGTCTTTCAGCAAACATAACAGTGACCTGTGTGACTGTGCTTTTAGTACATGAGCAAGTGCTAAGCATTGTCTGCCCAAGACAGGGGATTAACATAGCTTCTGACTCCTGTTTCCATTGTGGCTTAAAAGGCTTGCCTAATTAATTGATTTTATTGAATCTCTACCAAGACATATTTGTTCCTTAGGAAGCTACTGAAAAAAGCAGAGGAGCTACTTTTGTAAAATCCAAGAAAGAGGTCTTGTGACCTCCAAGAAAGGAGGTCCTGTTTTATGCTATGCATCATTGTAAATAAAACTATAGTTGACATGCTTATGGAATGCTGAATGCCAAGAGATAGACATGAGCACATTTGTAGATCTCCGTGCTCAGGGAAAGGCATTTTATCTGATCCAGCAGAATATTCTCACCCCCTTACATCCATATATGCTATAGCTCTCTCCTGACCCCACTGGCCGCATGCACTTTGTACAGAGTAAGAATGGTAATTGCACTTCTAGAAAGGTAGAAGACTTTAGGGAATGAAGCAATGAGCTTTGGCATAATCTTCCACAGCTAACAAGAGCTGCCTGATACTTTGCCTCAGCCTATGCTTGCCAAAAATTTCCCATTACACATTATTAGGCCTATGTTGCTGATGAGCAAATTAAATCACAAAGAGTGATGACTCACTTGATTTTACACATTTGGAAACCTAAATCAACATTCTCTGAGGCCCACATGTGTGAAAGAAAGTGAAAGTGAAGTCGCTCAGTTGTGTCCAACTCTTTGCGACCCCATGGACTGTAGCCTACCAGGCTCCTCCATCCATGGGATTTTCCAGGCAAGAGTACTAGAGTGGGCTGCCATTTCACATGTGTAGTATAGTTAACTAACACAAGCAAGAAACTACACAGGCTTAAACCAAAGCAATAGACATAAAAATGGAAATAAAGATAAAAGGACAGACTTGAGATAAATTTACAGAACTATAAGAATTGTGATTGATTTAAGATAGAGTAAAGCAGATTCACATATTGTTGAAGCCTGGCTTGGAGAATTTTGAGCATTACTTTACTAGCATGTGAGATGAGTGCGATTGTGTGGTAGTTTGAACAATCTTTGACATTGCTTTTCTTTGGGATTGGAATGAAAATTGACCTTTTGCAGTCCTGTGGCTGCTGCTGGGTTCTCCAAATTCGCTGGCATATTGAGTGTGGCACTTGAACAGCATCATCTTTTGGGATTTGAAATAGCTCAACTGGAATAACATCACATCCACTAGCTTTGTTCGTAGTGATGCTTCCTAAGGCCCACTTAACTTTGCATTCCAGGATGTCTGGCTCTAGGTGAGTGATCACACCATCATTATTATCTGAGTCGTGAAGACCTTTTTTTGTATAGTTCTTCTGTGTATTCTTGCCACCTCTTCTTAATATCTTCTGCTTCTGTTAGGTCCATACCATTTCTGTCCTTTATTGTGCCCATCTTTGCACGAAATATTTCCTTGGTATCTCTAATTTTCTTGACGAGATCTCTAGTCTTTCCCATTCTATTGTTATCCTCTATTTCTTTGCGCTGATCATTGAGGAAGGCTTTCTTTTATTTTTTTTTTATTACACATTTTTTTTTTAATTTATTTTAGTTGGGGGCTAATTACTTTACAATATTGTAGTGGTTTTTGCCATACATTGACATGAATCAGCCATAGGTTTACATGTGTTCCCCATCCTGAACCCCCTTCCCACCTCCCTCCCCATCCTATCCCTCTGGGTCATTCCATTGCCCCAGCCTTGAGCATTTGTCTCATGCATCGAACCTGGAATGGTCTTCTGTTTCACATATGATAATGTACATGTTTCAATGCTATTCTCTCAGAATGTCCCACCCTCACCTTCTCCCTCAGAGTCCATAAGACTGTTCTATGCATCTGTGTCTCTTATTCTGTCTCGCATATAGGGTTATCGTTACCATCTTTCAAATTCCATATATATGCATTAGTATACTGTATTGTTGTTTTTCTTTCTGGCTTACTTCACTCTGTATAATGGGCTCGTTTCATCCATCTCAATAGAACTGATTAAAATGTATTCTTTTTAATGGCTGAGTAATATTCCATTGTATATATGTACCACAGCTTCCTTATCCATTCGTCTGCTGATGGACATCTAGGTTGCTTCCATGTCCTGGCTATTGTAAACAGTGCTGCGATGAACATTGGGGTACACGTGTCTCTTTCAATTCTGGTTTCCTCGGTGTGTATGCCCAGCAGTGGGATTGCTGGGTCATATGGCAGTTCTATTCCCAGTTTTTTAAGCAATCTCCACACTGTTCTCCATAGTGGCTGTACTAGTTTGCATTCCCACCAGCAGTGTAAGAGGGTTCCCTTTTCTCCACACCCTCTCCAGCATTTATTGCTTATAGACTTTTGGATAGCAGCCATTCTGACTGGTGTGAAATGATACCTCATTGTGGTTTTGATTGCATTTCTCTAATAATGAGTGATGTTGAGCATCTTTTCATGTGTTTGTTAGCCATCTGTATGTCTTCTTTGGAGAAATGTCTGTTTAGTTCTTTGGCCCATTTCTTGATTGGGTCGTTTATTTTTCTGGAATTCAGCTGCAGGAGTTGCTTGCATATTTTTGAGATTAATTGTTTGTCTGTTGCTTCGTTTGCTATTATTTTCTCCCATTCTGAAGGCTGTCTTTTCACCTTGCTTATAGTTTACTATGTTGTGCAAAAGCTTTTAAGTTTAATTAGGTCCCATTTGTTTATTTTTGCTTTTATTTCTAATATTCTGGGAGGTGGGTCATGGAGGATCCTGCTGTGGTTTATATCGGAGAGTATTTTGCCTATGTTTTCCTCTAGGAGTTTTATAGTTTCTGGTCTTACGTTTAGATCTTTAATCCATTTTGAGTTTATTTTTGTGTATGGTGTTAGGAAGTGTTCTAGTTCCATTCTTTTACAAGTGGTTGAACAGTTTTCCCAGAACCACTTGTAAAAGAGATTGTCTTTTCTCCATTGTATATTCCTGCCTCCTTTGTCGAAGATTAGGTGTCCATAGGTGCATGGATTTATCTCTGAGCTTTCTATTTTGTTCCATTGATCTATATTTCTATCTTTGTGCCAGTACCATACTGTCTTGATGACTGTGGTTTTGTAGTAGAGCCTGAAGTCAGGCAGGTTGATTCCTCCAGTTCCATTCTTCTTTCTCAAAATTGCTTTGGCTATTCGAGGTTTTTTATATTTTCATACAAATTGTGAAAATATTTGTTCTAGTTCTGTGAAAAATACCATTGGTAGCTTGATAGGGATTGCATTGAATCTATAGATTGCTTTGGGTAGTATACTCATTTTCACTGTATTAATTCTTCCAATCCATGAACACGGTATATTTCTCCATCTGTTTGTGTCCTCTTTGATTTCTTTCACCAGTGTTTTATAGTTTTTTATATATAAAGCCTTTTGTTTCTCTAGGTAGATATATTCCTAAGTATTTTATTCTTTTTGTTGCAATGGTGAATGGTATTGTTTCCTTAATTTCTCTTTCTGTTTTCTCATTATTGGAGTATAGGAATGCAAGGGATTTCTGTGTGTTAATTTTATATCCTGCAACTTTACTATATTCATTGATTAGCTCTAGCAATTTTCTGGTAGAATCTTTAGGGTTTTCTATGTAGAGGATCATGTCATCTGCAAACAGTGAGAGTTTTAATTCTTCTTTTCCTATCTGGATTCCTTTTATTTCTTTTTCAGCTCTGATTGCTGTGGCTAAAACTTCTAAAACTATGTTGAATAGTAGTGGTGAAAGTGGGCACCCTTGTCTTGTTCCTGACTTTAGGGGAAATGCTTTCAATTTTTCACCATTGAGGATAATGTTTGCCGTGGGTTTGTCATATATAGCTTTTATTATGTTGAGGTATGTTCCTTCTATTCCTGCTTTCTGGAGGGTTTTTATCATAAACGGATGTTGAATTTTGTCAAAGGCTTTTTCTGCATCTATTGAGATAATCATATGGTTTTTATCTTTCAATTTGATGATGTGGTGTATTACATTGATTGATTTGCAGATATTAAAGAAACCTTGCGTTCCTGAGATAAAGCCCACTTGGTCATGATGTATGATTTTTTTAATATGTTGTTGGATTCTGTTTGCTAGAATTTTATTAAGGATTTTTGCATTTATGTTCATCAGTGATATTGGCCTGTAGTTTTCTTTTTTTGTGGCATCTTTGTCTGGTTTTGGAATTAGGGTGATGGTGGCCTCATAGAATGAGTTTGGAAGTCTACCTTCCTCTGCAATTTTCTGGAAGAGTTTGAGTAGGATAGGTGTTAGCTCTTCTCTAAATTTTTGGTAGAATTCAGCTGTGAAGCTGTCTATCCCTGGGCTTTTGTTTGCTGGAAGATTTCTGATTACAGTTTTGATTTCCGTACTTGTGATGGGTCTGTTAAGATCTTCTATTTCTTCCTGGTTCAGTTTTGGAAAGTTATACTTTCCTAAGAATTTGTCCATTTCTTCCAAGTTGTCCATTTTATTGGCATATAGCTGTTGGTAGTAGTTTCTTATGATCCTTTGTATTTCTGTGTAGTCTGTTGTGATCACTCCATTTTCATTTCTAATTTTGTTGATTTGATTCTTCTCCCTTTTTTTCTTGATGAGTCTGGCTAATGGTTTGTCAATTTTGTTTATCTTCTCGAAAAACCAGCTTTTAGTTTTGTTGATTTTTGCTATGGTCTCTTTTGTTTCTTTTGCATTTATTTCTGCTCTAATTTTTAAGATTTCTTTCCTTCTGTTAACCCTGGGGTTCTTCATTTCTTCCATCTCTAGTTGCTTTAGGTGTAGAGTTAGGTAATTTATTTGATTTTTTCTTGTTTCTTGAGGTACGTCTGTATTGCTATGAATCTGAGGAAGGCTTTCTTATCTCTCCTTGCTATTCTTTGGAAGTCTGCATTCAAATGGGTATATCTTTCCTTTTCTCCTTTGCTTTTTGCTTCTCTTCTTTTCACAGCTATCTGTAAGGCCTCCTCAGACAACCATTTTGCCTTTTTGCACTTCTTTTTCTTGGGGATGGTCTTGATCCCTGCCTCCTGTACGATGTCACAAACTTCCATCCATAGTTCTTCAGGCACTCTGTCTGTCAGACCTAACCCTTGAATCTATTTCTCACTTCCACTGTATAATCGTAAAGGATGTGATTTGGGTCATACCTGAATGATCTAGCGGTTTTCCCTATTTTCTTCAATTTAAGTCTGAATTTGGCAAAAAGGAGTTCATGATCTGAGCCACAGTCAGACTGTGTTTTTGCTAACTATAGAGCTTCTCCATCTTTAGCTGCAAAGAATATAATCAATCTGATTTTGGTATTGACCATCTGGATATATCCATGTGTAGAGTCTTCTCTTGTGTTGTTGGAAGAGGGTGTTTGCTATGACCAGTGCGTTTTCTTGGCAAAACTCTGTTAGCCTTTGCACTGCTTCATTCTGTACTCCAGGGCCAATTTTTCCTGTTACTCTAAGTATCTCTTCACTTCCTACTTTTGCATTCCAGTCCCCTATAATGAAAAGAACATCTTTTTCGGGTGTAAGTTCTAGAAGGTCTTGTAACTCTTCATAGAACCGTTCTACTTCAGCTTCTTCAGCATTACTGGTTGGGGCATAGACTTGGATTACTGTTATATTGAATGGTTTGTCTTGGAAACGAACAGAGATCATTCTGTCGTTTTTGAGATTCCATCCAAGTACTGCATTTCAGACTCTTTTGTTGACTATGATGGCTGCTCCATTTCTTCTAAGGGATTCTTGCCCACAGTAGTAGATACAATGGTCATCTGAGTTAAATTCACCCATTGCAGTCCATTTTAGTTTTCTGATTCCTAAAATGTCGACGTTCACTCTTGCCATCTCCTGTTTGACCACTTCCAATTTGCCTTGATACATGGATCTAACATTCCAGGTTCCTATGCAATATTGCTCTTTAGAGCATCGGACCTTGCTTCTATCACCAGTCACATCCACAACTGGGTGTTGTTTTTGCTTTGACTCTGTCTCTTCAATCTTTCTGGAGTTATTTCTCCACTGATTTCCAGTAGTATATTGAGCACCTACCGACCTGGGGAGTTCATCTTTCAGTGTCCTATCTTTTTGCCTTTTCATACTGTTCATGCGGTTCTCAAGGCAAGAATACTGAAGTGGTTTGCCATTCCCTTCTCCAGTGGACCACGTTTTGTCAGAACTCTCCACCATGACCCATTTGTCTTGGGTGGCCCTACATAGTAGGGCCATACATAGTATGGCTTATAGTTCAACTGAGTTAGACAAGGCTGTGGTCCATGTGATCAGATTGATTAATTTTCTGTGCTTGTTTTTTTCAGTCTGTCTGCCCTCTGATGGAGAAGGATAAGAGGCTTATGGAAGCTTCCTGATGGGACAGACTGACTGAGGGGGAAACTGGGTCTTGTTCTGATGGGCAGAGCCATGCTCAGTAAATCTTTAATCCAATTTTCTGTTGATGGGTGAGGCTGTGTTCCCTCCCTGTTATGAATAAACTATGGTGGAAGTAATTAAGATTACCTCCATTAAAAGGTTCCATGCACACACTGCTACACTCAGTGCCCCCAACACTGTAGCAGGCCACCACCAACCCACACCTCTGCTGGAGACTCCTGGACACTCAAGGGCAAGTCTAGGTCAGTCTCTTGTGGGGTCACTGCTCCTTTATCCTGGGTCCTAGTGCACACAAGGTTTTGTTTGTGCCCTCCAAGAGTCTGTTTCCTCCAGTCCTGTGTAAGTTCTGGGAGCTCTATGGTGAGGTTAATAGTGACCTCCTCTAAGAGAGCTTATGCCATACCCAAGTCTACTGTGCCCAGAGCCCCTGTCCCTGTAGCAGTCCACTGCTGACCTGTAACTCCTCAGGAGACACTAAAACACAGTTCTGTCTAAGACCCTGTGGGGTCTCTGGGTCCTGATGCACACAAGCTTTGTTTGAGCCTTCTGAACTTCCCTGGCGGGTATGGGGTTTGATTCTAAACGTGGTTTTGCCCCTCCTACCATCTTTCTGGGCTTCTCCTTACAAGAACCATGAACTATGAACTTTCAGATGTTCAAGTTGGATTTAGAAAAGGCAGAGGAACCAGAGCTCAAATTGCCAACATCCATTGGATTATTGAAAAAGCAAGAGTTCCAGAAAAATATCTATTTCTACTTTATTGACTATGCCAAAGCCTTTGGCTGTGTGGATCGCAATAAACTGTGGAAAATTCTTAAAGAGATGGGAATACCAGACCACCTGACCTGCTTCCTGAGAAATCTGTATGCAGGTCAAGAAGCAAGAGTTAGAACCGTACATGGAAAAACAGAATGGTTCCAAATCAGGAAAGGAGTACGTGAAGCCTGTATGTTGTCACCCTGCTTATTTAACACATATGAAGTGTACATCATGAGAAATGCTGGTCTTTATGAAGCACAAGCTGGAGTCAAGATTTCTGGGAGGAATATCAGTAACCTCAGATATGCAGATGACACCACACTTATGGCAGAAAGTGAAGAACTAAAGAGCCTCTTGATGAAAGTGAAAGAGGAGAGTGAAAACATTGGCTTCAAACTCAACATTCAGAAAACTAAGATCATGGCATCTGGTCCCATCACTTCATGGGAAATAGATGGGGAAACAGTGGAAACAGTGACAGACTTTGGGGGGGTGGCTCCAAAATCACTGCAGATGGTGACTGCACCTATGAAATGAAAAGATGCTTGCTCCTTGGAGAAAACTTATGACCAACCTAGATAGCATATTAAAAAGCAGAGACATTACCTGGCCAACAAATGTCTGTCTAGTCAAAGCTATGGTTTTTCCAGTAGTCATGTATGGATGTGAGAGTTGGACTATAAAGAAAGCTAAGTGCTGAAGAGTTGATACTTTTGAACTGTGTTGTTGGAGAAGACTCTTGAGAGTCCCTTGGACAGCAAGGAGATCCAACCAGTCCATCCTAAAGGAAATCAGTCCAGGGTGTTCATTGGAAGGACTGATGTTGAAGCTGAAACTCCAATACTTTGGCCACCTAATGCGAAGAACTGACTCATTGGAAAAGACCCTGATGCTCAGAAAGATTGAAGGCAGGAGGAGAAGGGGACGACAGAGGATGAGATGGTTGGAAGGCATCACCGACTCAATGGACATGAGTTTGAGTAAACTCTGGGAGTTGGTGATGGACAGGGAAGCCTGGTGTGCTGCAGTCCATGGGGTCACAAAGAGTAGGACATGACTGAGTGACTGAACTGAACTGAAGGCAGATTGGTTTCTGATCCAAGTAGGTATTTTGCAGTGCCGTTCCCCAGAACAGAGGGGAAGAAGGGCACATTTAAGGCAAGTAAAGAGGAAAGGGGAAGAAATAAAGGAACATGTTTAGATTGAAACATTTGAACGTGGGAGGGCTTTGGTAACAGGTTAAGAGTTAGATATAGGAGTGTAGTTCCCAAAAAAAGTATCAAGAAGAAGGTCAATGATGTAAATACCATTAAGGGTAAAGTAATATTTGCATTGAGAAGCTGCATTGGAATTTGCAACTGGGAGACTACTGATCACCTGAAGAAAGGAATTTCACTTGCTGAGAGGTACAATCCAAGCTGTAGAAAAATAAAGAGGTGGATACAAGAAGTGAAGGCTAATCTCTCAGCAATTTTTGGCTATAAAGAGAACACATAATGAATGTGTAATACCTAGAAAGAAATGTAGAATTAAAAAATTGTGATCTCTTTTTTAATTGTCCATTCTAAAATTAAATCATCCAAAAGAGCTGTAGAAATAGTACAAAGTATCCCCATATATTCTTCACCCAGATTCTCCAAATGTTAACAACTTATTGTATTTGTTTTATTGTGGGTGTATATTTAAGTTTTCTGAATCATGTAAGAGTATGCTGCCCCTTTAACCCCAATATTCTAAATATTTCAGTATTTTACTAAAAAGCAATAACATTTTACTGTAAACAGTACAATTATCAAAATCAGGACATCAACAGTAAAACAACTCAGATGAGAGGGGCATCAGCAAGATGGTGGTATTGGAATTTCTAGCAGGTTCCTCCAGAAACACCACTTTAACAACTATCCATGCACAAAAATACCTTCAAAATTACCAAGAATTCCAGGTGAGGGATCAAGCACTTAGGTGAATCACTGAAATAAGAAAAGATGCACTGAAAAGGGAGGGAAACATAGATTCACCCTATCCAGTTACCCAGATGCCCCATGAAGATATTTAAGACAGATACCCTCCCTATAGAAGGAGAAGGAAGTAAGTGCCCAACTTTACCATGAGCATCAGAGCTGGTCCACCCCAGCACCAACCAGACTCCTTCATAAACGTTGGAGGTCAGGAGAGAGTCAGGTCACTCAAAGTGCTAAAAGAAAAAACTTCCAAACCACAACACTTTACCTAGCAAAGTTGTCTCTCAGGAATGAAACAGAGGCAAAGACAGTCCCAAACAAACAAAAGTTGGGGTATTTTACCACCACTAGATCTGCTTTATAAGAAATTCTTTAAATTTAAATGAAAGGATGCTAATTAGTAACAAGAAAATAGTGTGTCATTACCATACTGATAAAAGTAAATATATAGTCAAATTCAGGATACTCTAATACTATAATAGAGCAGTGGTGTGTTAATAACAACTCTACTACAAAAGTTTAAAGGACAAAAGTATTAAAAATAACTACAACTTCAATAATTTGTTAATGTACATGCAATAAAAAAAAGAAGTAAATTAAAACATCAAAAACATAAAATGGGTAGGTAGTAAGAGAGTAGAATTTGTGCAAGCAGTTGAAGTTAAGCTGTTACCACATTTAAACATACTATAATACCTATAAGATGTTTTATGCAAGCCTCATGGTAACCAAAAAGCAAAACCTATAGTGAATACACTAAAGATAAAGAGAAGGGAATTAAAACATACCATTATATAAAACCATCAATTCACAGAGAAAGACAGCAAAAGAAGAAGAAAAGAACAAGAGAACTACAGACTAGCCAGAAAACAAAAAGAGATCATTAGTACGTCCTTACTGTAATGTTCAGCTCAGTCGCTAAGTTGTGTCTGACGCTGCTACCCAATGGACTGCAGCACACCAGGCTCCCCTGTCCTTCATTACCTCCAAGAGTGCTCAGATTCAAGTTCATTGAGTTGGTGATGCTGTCCTAACCATCTTATCCTCTGCTGTCCCCTTTTCCTTTTGCCTTCAATCTTTCCCAGCATCAGGGTTTTTTCTAATGACTTTGCTCTTTGCATCAGGTGGCCAGAGTATTGGAGCTTCAGCTTTAACATCAGTCCTTCTAGTGAATATTCAGGATTGATTTTCTTTAGGATTGATTGGTTTTATCAATTTGGTGCTCAGCCTTCTTTATGGTCCAGCTCTCACATCTGTACATGACTACTGGAAAAACCATAGCTTTGAATATACAGATCTTTGTCGGCAAAATGATGTTTCTGCTTTTTAACATGCTGTCTATGTTTGTTATTTTTCCTTCCAAGGAGCAAGCATCTTTTAATTTCATGACCACAGTCACAGTCCACAGTTATTTTTCAGCCCAAGAAAATAAAATCTATCACAGCTTCCACTTTCCCTGCCCCCCTCTATTTGCCATGAAGTGATGGGAAGGGATGCCTTACCTATAAATAGTTACTTTAAATGTAAGTGGATTAAATTATCCAATCAAAAGGCAGAGAGTGCCAATGAATTTGACAACCTAAAAGAAATAAATTCCTAGAAACATATCATGTTAAGTATGATACACCACATTGATACAATGAAGGATCAAATTCTTTTAATCACCTAAATACGTGGGAAAAGAAACAATTGACAAAATTCAACATCCATTCCTGATTAAAAAAATAAATCTCAGCAAATTTGATATAGAAAGAATGTACTTCAACATAATAAAGACTATATATGACAAACTCACAGCTAGCATTATACTCAACAGTGAAATGCTTAAAGCTTTTCTGCTGAGATCAGAAACAAAACACATGATGCCCATTCTGATCACTGTTTTCAACATATACTGGAAATCCTAGCCAGAGAAATTAGGCAAGGAAAAGAAATAAAAGGCACCCAAATCAGAAAGAGGTACAGTTGTTTGTTGATGATATGATCTTATACATTGAAAATCCTTAAAAAAAATAAAAAACTCTTGGAACTAACAAATGAATTCAGTAAAGTTGGAAGGTACAAAATTAACACACAAAAATCATTTGCATTTATACACTAACAGTAAGCTATCTGAAACAAGAAATAAAAAAAAAAATACTACTTATAATAGTGTTAAAAATAATACTTAGGAATAGATTTAACCAAGCAGTGAAAGATCTATACACTGAAAATATAAGATGAATGAAATTGAAGAATTCAAAAATAAATTAAAAGGTCTCCTTTATTCATGGGTCAAAGGAATTAGTATTGTTAAAATGTCTGTACTATTCAAAGCCATGTATAGAGTCAATGCAATCCCTAACAAAATTCCAGTAGTATTTTTCATAGTAAAAGGAAAAAGCAATTGTAAAATTTGTACTGAATCACAAGAATCCACATAGCCAAATCAATCTTGAAAAGAAGAATGAATCCTAAGGAATCACACTCCCTCCTTTCAAACTATAGTACAAAGCCACAGTAATCAAAACAGTATGATAACAGCATAAAAATAGACACATAGAACAATGGAACAGAATCAAGAGCCCAGACAAATCCACATATACATAGTTAACTAATAAGTGAGAAAGGAGTCAAGACTACTTAATGAGAAAAGAATAGTTTATTCAATAAATGCTGCTAGGAAAAGTGGATATTCATACACAAATAAATGAAACTGGACTCCTATCTTAACATGACTCACAAAAATTAATTCAAAATTAATTAAAGATTTAAATGTAAGACCCAATATTATGAAACTACTAGAAGAAAACTTACAGAAAAAGCTCTTTCAATGCTCCTGGCAATAATTTTTTGGATATGACCCCTAAAATACAAGTATCAAGAATAAAAATAAGCAAGTGGGATTATTACAAACTAAAAAGCTTATGCACAGCAAAGGAAACCATCAACAAAGTGAAAATGCAACCTATAAAATGGGAGAAAATATTTGTAAACTATATAAATATATTATAAGGGGTTAATATCCTAACTATACAAGGAACTTATAAAACTCAATAGCAAAAATAAATAAATAATCCAACTTTTCATGTGGCAAAAGGCCTGAATAGACATTTCTCCAAAAAAGACAGAAATTGCCAACACATATATGAAAGGAAACTCAATATCTCTAATCACTGGGGAAAGGCAAATGAAGACCACAATGAGGTATCATTTCACAGCTGCTGGAATGGCCATAATCAAAAACAAGAGATAACAAGTGATGGTCAGGACATGCACTGTTGGTAAGAATCTAAACTGGTATAGCCATTATGTAAAACAGCATGGAAAAACAGAACTACTATACAACACAGCAATCTCACTTCTGGGCCTATATTCAAAGAAAATGAAATTGCAACCTTGAAGAGATATCTGTAACCCATGTGATACGTTCCATGTCACAACAGGTAAGACATAGAAACAATCTAAGTATTCACTGACAGATGAAAGAATTTTTAAAATGTGAATTAAACATTATTCACACATCAAAAAGAAATTCTGCCTTTTGTGACAACATGGATAAACTTGAGAGCTTCATGCTAAGGGAAGTAAGTCAAACAAAGACACATACTCTATGTTTCCACTTATATGTAGAATTTAAAAAAGCCAAACTCATGGAAATAGAGTATGGAATGGTGGTTGCCAAAGACTAGTGAGTGGAAAAAGGAGGGAGATATTGGTCAAAAGGTGCAAACTTTCAGGTATAATATGAATAAATTCTGAAGATATAATGTATAGAATCGTGACTATAATCAATAATACTATATTATATATTTGAAAGTTAAGAGAGTAAATCTTAAATGTTATTACCAAAAGAAGATAATTATGTGAAGGAATGGAAGTGTTAACTAATCTTACTGTGGTAACCATTTCACAATATATACATGTATCAAATCATCACATTTTACACCTTAAACTTGTACATGTTACATGTCAATAACATCTCATTAAAGCTGGGGAAAAATACTAATATAATATTACTATCTAATCAACAGACCTCATGAAAGTTTTTTCCAGTTGTTTCACTGAAGTCCTTTTAGCAAAAGAAGAAAAAAATTTCATTCCAGGCTCTAATCTAGAATCACATAGTGTCATGTCTCTTTACTCTCCTTTAATCTAGAAGCTCCACAGTCTTTCTCTTTAATGACCTTGATATTTTTGAAAACTAATTTTTGTAGATAGTTCTTTAAACTTGGTTTGGCTAAGGTTGTCTCACGATTAGATTCATGTTATGCATTTTCTTTTTTACAGAAAAACCACAAAGATAAGGTTGCTGTCTTCTCATCACTTCATATTAGGAAGTGCAGGTATCTCTGTGTCTCATTGCTGAGATGTGAATTGTGATCACTAACTCAGGTGGTGTCGCCAGTTTTCTCCTCTGTAAAGTTACTAATCATCTCTGTATTAATAAGTGTTTTGTAGGAAAAGTTTTTAAGACTATATAAATGCCCTGTTAGTCCTAAAAATATTCACACACTAATTTTTACCTTCATAAATGATCCTTATCTGAAATATTAATAGGTGGCTGCCAAATTGTGACTTTATAATTCAATTCTGTCTTCTATTTGTTGCCATGTGAGGAAGACGTTTTTCTCCACTACTTTTTCATTTTTCATGTATTTATTTAAATCCGTTTGGACTCATGGGCCTTATTTTAATCTACAGGTTACTCGGTTACTCTCGTTATTTATTTTGATGCTCAGGTTTATACAGATTTGGCCAGTGGGAACCAAGAGAAAGAAATGTTTCCTTAGGGATTCAGCAGGGAAGAAGATTTGACAAGAGAGTAAGACAGTACACCATTGACGGGCTGAGATGAGCAGAAAGAAATAGTAGGAAGAGCACAGGAAGAAAGATGCCTTCAGGCAGAGAAGAGATAGTTCATCCACTGAACTCATGGAAAAGAAAGAAAGGTGATAGATGGGTAATGGCAGTGTTCAAGGAGTCGAGAAGTCTGTAATAACTTCTATTCTGGGAAGGACCGTGGAGTAGCAAATAGTAATCTACTTCAGTATTCTTGCCTGGAAAATTCCATGGACAAAGGAGCCTGGTGGGCTACAGTCCGTGGGGTCGCAAAGAGTGGGACATGATTGAGCACCTGAGCACACACACGCCCGGAAGGAAAAAGTGAAATGGTTTGCTAGGAGTGAAGAGGCCGTGGAAGGATATGAAATCAAATGAAAATACTGACAGTGTTACAGGGAACAGAGAGGCAGATGACTAGCAACCTAAAAGGAAATCAATGGTCCTTGCAGAGGTCTTATCGTTCTGACTATCCCCAATCTGTAGAACTGTCTAAATCTGTTATATAGTTCCTGTAACCCTGCCCCCATCTCCACACTGCTCACAGCCAAGCTGTAAAACAATTGCAATGATACACAGTTGAAATGTTTTAGGTGAGTTAAATGAAAGTATGGAGGGAATAAGTAAGAGAGCCAAGTTTTAAAAATAATGCATTAATAATTATAAGCAATTAGATCATGTCATCTGCTCTAGCTAGAGAAGATAGTAAAAACAAAAGAAACTGATAATGAAGAAAAATTGAAAAGGTTAAAGCCCTAGAAGTTCAAAAGTATTTGAGAAGAGGCAGATAGGATGAAGGGAAGTGAGATAGTTGAATGATGGAGGTTACGTATGAAGGATGGGACACTGGAGTTTAACATAGAGATGCAGCATTTCTAGGTAATAGCAATGTCTTTTCATTTAGTACATGGCATGTCAAGTCTCACTTGGTTCAGCAAGAAAAGCTGTAACACATTATTGACTCAGAAGTAGCACCTATTAAACCTTCATCATCCAGAACTCAGCCAACATCCAGAAGGTGAGCAAAAAAATACTGATAAGCAGCAGTGGTATAGATGAGAATTTATGCACCAATCTCATCCCTTTCACCACATCCCAGCTCCTGCCTCCCAAACAGAGAAACTGTTTTCCAAGGCCATATTATGTGCTATATGCATTGTCTCACTTCTCTTCTGTCTCTGATTTCCAATTATAACCCACAGAAAAGATAGAAAAATATTGCAAAGTAAATATAGGAACCCCAAAAGTAAACCAACATGATATTACCTGGGGAAAAGTTAAAGATCCCTCACAGAGCAGTAATGCTTTAAAGATAACCCTACAAAAGCAAAACTATTATAACTCCTCTTCATTCTTTAGGTCCTGAGCCATCTAGAAATGGTTAAACCATGCTCACTATAGTCAGGTCAGCAAATATTGAAAATATGCACTATATCTCAAAAGATTTTCATATGAAAGAGTACAACAGAAAAAGCATTCAGTGCTTTAAAGGGGATAAACTTCAGCAATTTGCGATAGTCACTTCTGGAGAACACTGTGAATCTCTTTGAGACCAAATACAAACACAGAAGGACAGAGTTCATGTAATGTTTATTGGACATTTTCCATCATGCAGGAAACATGGTAAGCCAGGTCCTTAACATGTTTTATTTCTTGTAATTCTTAGAACAACACCTTGAGTACCGTGTATGTGCTGTCACTTCAGTCGTGTCTGACTCTGTGTGACCCCATGGACTGTAGCCCACCAGGCTCCTCTGCCCGTGGGATTCTCCAAGCAAGAATACTGCAGTGGATTGCCATGACCTGTTCCAGGGGATCTTCTTGACCCAGGGATCAAATTCAGGTCTCCCATATTGCAGGCAGACTCTTCACCAACTGAGCCACCAGGGAAGTTTTCCCAGTTTAATGGCTGAGAAACTGAAACTTTACAGGGGTTAATATGCTTGAAAATGACAAAATCAGGCCTCAAACTCAAGCTTCCTGGTTCCAAAAAGCTGTTTCCTTAATAAATATGTCACTGTGACAACATTCTGGTCTTTAAAAAGCATCCAACATAGGCAAATTCCAAGATAATTAAGACCTTGAACATTTGGCCCAAATATATTAATAAAATTTGTATATATGAATGCAGTCTAAATATTTTACTTAAGGATAACTGTATACACAAGACAAAAAAAAAATATGACATTGTTTAGAGCTCTGATATTTTTGAAGTTGCAAACTTTCTATAATTTTCCAGGAAAACTATATCAATACGTGATCTGTCATAATCATTGATGATATATAAGGCATTAGATCAACACCTATTTCCTGGCAAAATCTAGTTTGAGTGCTTGATGCATTGACTTTAGTTGATCTTAGCCAATGCAGAATCAAAAATAGCATCAAGAGGATTTTTTTTATCTTTTGGAAATATCCTACCAAAAATGCTTTTATAAAAAAAATGGAATGGAAGCAAAATGATAATTCACTACAGTTTAATACTTTATATCTCTTCATATAAATTAAAAGATAAGAAACGATGAATGATTTGGTTTCAAAGAGACAGTTGCTGGTCATTTCTTATGCTTTATCCATGTTCTGTTTACCAAAGCATTTTTGTCCTTTTCTCCTTCACAAAACTATAGAGCCCTGTAAAATAGAGAGCCACAAAAACTCTTGTGCAGAAACCAGGTATTATTCAGTATTTTCCCTGAAGTTCTTCTAGTTCACTCCATTTTCATATTACAACATTTCTAATATTCTCATCCAGGCTTTTGTAATGATCAGTCTAAATATGCCAAGCCAGGGTATAGAGTAGTTTTCAACTATGGGAGAAATGTCAGTGAGCTAAGAAAACTCATTTCCTGTGTGTGCCAAATGTCACAGAATACCTGATGGGTTACGGATTATAATCTGAGAGGGAATACGGGAGAGAGGGAAAGAGAATAGGTATCATACTACTCAGATCAAAAGTCCTTTTGAGGGAGCTGCTTGATAAGGTAAGAAACCTGAGCTAAAACAAAGGTTCCATTCCTCTAATGCTAAACAATTCCTCAGTTCAGAAATGTGTACCAAATGAACTGTTGGGGACTGCTTGAGTCAACAGAAAAGGCAGTTGTGTTTGCCACACTTAAACTAATTATTTTGGTGTTAAATGAATACAACCATCGGTATTACACATATATGTGTGTATATATATATATATTTGATTTTCATTTACAAGCCATACGGGAGGTATGTGTGCATGCATTATACATTTAATAGATGATCACAGTAGTATTTAAAGCTAATTTTCTAAGACAGATTTAAACTTGGCATTTTTAAGAAAATTACAATGACCAATGAAATCTTGAGACCATGAAGCAATTTGCTGGTTTGTCTATAGGAAGTTGTCTTAGAGCAACACCTAGTGGTTCATTAGACTCTTCAAATAAACGCTAGGATCAAGGAGTAATTTAAAATGTTCCTTTCCTTTCAAGAAATTTTAAGGTGTAGTTAAATGTAGGATAATGTACACTCACTGCTTTTTCATGCTTTTAAAAGTTCTATTTAATTTCTACTTGGTACAAATTGAACACAAAATGCTGATTTCTATTAATTTAGTGTTCTACCACATGGTTAAAAAGAATCTGTTTTTTTGCAAACACCAACAAAGGTATGGATATTTTATACAAAGGCATTATTCTATAACCAAAAATAACTTCACCAAAAGCCATTGGTAAGAAGGGGCTAACTAAAAATTTGAAATAATTTATGTAGCTGCTCCAGAAAGATTTAGTAAAATATTTTTAAATCATCAAAAACCATGAGGTTAATTTGAATCTAAATGTTATTATACAAACCTCTAGAAATTGTTAGCTTTGTTTGACATACTTTCCAGGAAGTTTTAGAAATGTGTCTTGTAATTCTGGGGAAAATCTATTACTTCTCAGAATTTGGTGGTGTTTTTAAAATCCTTTTTTGGTCATGCCTGATATGGAAACTCCTTCACCTTTTCCAGTATTGTAATCATAAGTGGAGAAATTCTAATGTAATCATTTGCAGTGTCTGTGGAGGACTACCAGACCACCATCTTCAAATTGATTCAAGAAATGTTGACATTTATACCATTCCCTGGTTGTGTTATAATCATTGTCAGCAGCATGAATTTGTGAGGCTTCTGTTTTATGTTCATGTCAAAATCTCTGTCGCAAAAACGGGGCCAAAAAAGTTTAATGCTTTATGTGTTCACTGAGGGATGATAATAACCCCAGCTTCTCTGACCTCCTCAGTGTTTCAAAATTTAGTAGCTGGGTTCATTTTCCTCACTCCTTTTGCAGCCTCAGCAGCCTGAGAAGCCAAATCATCAACCAATCAAAATGCAGAGTATAAAAATGTTTCAGTGCGTGCTCTCCTGTTATCAGCCAGCTTGTAGTGCATCTCTGATCTCTCCACAGTCAGGCACATAATTTAAACCTTTCCCAATCACACTTTAAATATAATGGAGAGCAAACACTAGCATTTCCATCAAACACATTAAAATGTTTGATGGCCTTCACAATCAAGATATCTCATGTTAAAACCAGAGGTTTATAAAACCAAGTCCAGTTACAAATTATGTATCCCTAAATGTAGATTGCCAGGAGAAATATCAATAACCTCAGATATGCGGATGACACCACCCTTATGGCAGAAAGTGAAGAAGAACTAAAGAGCCTCTTGATGAAGGTGAAGGAGGAGAGTGAAAAAGTTGGCTTAAAGCTCAACATTCAGAAAACTAAGATCATGGCATCTGGTCCCATCACTTCATGGGAAATAGATGGGGAAACAGTGGAAACAGTGTCAGACTTTACTTTTTTGGGCTCCAGAATCACTGCTGATGGTGACTGCAACCATGAAATTAAAAGACGCTTACTCCTTGGAAGGAAGGTTATGGCCAACCTAGATAGCGTGTTTAAAAGCAGAGACATTACTTTGCCAACAAAAGTCCATCTACTCAAGGCTATGGTTTTTCCAGTGGTCATGTATGGATGTGAGAGTTGGACGGTGAAGAAAGCTGAGCGCCGCAGAATTGATGCTTTTGAACTGTGGTGTTGGAAAAGACTCTTGAGAGTTCCTTGGACTGCAAGGAGATCCAATCAATCCATCCTAAAAGAGATCAATCCTGGGTGTTCATTGGAAGGTCTGATGTTGAAGCTGAAGCTCCAATACTTTGGGCACCTCATGCGAAGGGTTGACTCATTGGAAAAGACCCTAATGCTGGGTAGGATTGGGGGCAGGAGGAGAAGGGGACGACAGAGGATGAGATGGTTGGATGGCATCACCGACTCGATGAACATGGGTTTGGGTAGACTCCGGGAGTTGGTGATGGACAGGGAGGCCTGGCGTGCTGCAATTCATGGGGTCACAGAGAGTCGGACACGACTGAGCGACTGAACTGAACTGAACTGAAATTCACTGTTGTGTCCCCAATGTGTAGCTCAGTCAAAGGTGTTTTCCATCTTTCTCTGCTTATCTCGTAGTTATTCCATTCAACTACTGTTTACTTGAAAAATCAATGCCAAAATCACAGATTTAGTATTTGGACAAATAGAGCAACTAGGTAGGGACTGAGCCTTATTTTAGCATGTGCTGATGGAAAGCACTGATCACCTCAGTAAGGAATTCTTGTTGGAATATTTCATATTTCCCAACAACATACATAATGTTACCTGTAAATATAGAAAAAGGAATTTTCTTCACCAAGGCCATCCTTCAATCCAGCACTGCAGGTCAACACCCTTTGCTCCCTACCCAAGTCTATCTCCTTAATACTGATAGAGGGGCATCCTTTTCACAGCATCATACCTCAATTTCCATCTTCTGCGTCTGTCCACAAAAAAGTCAATTAAAAACAATTTCAGGGAGTATAACAAAAAATTCAAAAATTTCCACAAATTCTTTTGTTAAGTAGGATGAGTGTTTTAACTACATAAAATTAATCCTGATTACACTGCAGGTGTCATTTGTCCAGCTGGTGCCTATTTATTGCCTTCTACTTTCTGTCTAAGATCCATTTGCTCTTATGCCAATCTATTTTGGAATATAATTAGTTAGACTCAAGTATGAAAGCTCTTTGATTGTAAGTCTAAATGGTAAATAATGTGAGTTTCCATCTTTCTTGTGATAGCCTAGAAGTAGTACATTTTACCCTAGCATTTTCATTTATGCATACCTCAGCATGTGATTTGTAAGTTTTTTTTTAAATGCATCAATAAAACCATGATGTTAATTTCCTTATTTCACACAACTACTTAAAATCAGTGCCGATACTTAGTTAAACAACAAGATGATGTTCTAAGATTTATTCCTTCTACTCTGGAACAACAAGTATATATTGAGAGAACTAAGCCTGTTTAAAAGATCCAAATGGGTTTTGTATTCTGCATTTAGAAAAGCCCAAGTAAAACAGTTGAAAGAAACACCAAATGGTCCTCAAAAACATCTATTGAATTTATACTTTTCAGGCAATGCTTTCTAAAATGTAGAATTTCATCATTTCTGAATTGAAAAGATTGATCTGCTTGTCATGTTGAATAGACTCTAAAAGTAGTTTAAGCAACAATTGACCCCGAGCACAGTACCAGCGAGTCTTCTGGGCATCAGGCTGAAGGCAGCTCCAGATTTCTAAGATAACTGAAATTGTCTCTGTTGTGAAAAACAGCAAAGCAGCTCACAACGGACTGAAATGCTGAAGAGGATTTTCATAATTACGGCTAAGAGGAATGAGATTTACTGGAAGCTGCATTTATATCAGTATGGCTGTGTCTTTCCTCACAATTCCTTATGCTTAAAAAAATCAATTTCATCCACTTTTCATAATTCCATTTGCTTCCTTTTTTCTCTCTGAATACTAGCCACTAAATTTAAGTCATATTACAAAAGGTAACTGAAATATTTTCTTAGTAGTTAATCCATTTCCACTACCGAGTTGTAATTTTTGTCAGCTATTTCACACCCAACTCCATCCAAAGGCAATAGGAATGTACTAGAATTTACATGCTTTAGCCACTGATGAAATGTTGAGGCGAGATTCAAAGGAGAACAACAGGTATAACAATAATGAGCAAAAATGCATTCTCTAAATGAAGGGGAAGGCTGCATGTGAGCTATGCAAGATATGTGAGCTGAATACTAAACATACCATCGTGATATGTCAGAAAATGTTATGTTAAGAACATAAACCACACGCTGCTACATTCCTTTATATTAAGAACCTCATATTCCTCCTTATTTGATCGAGGACCAGTTTCTTCATTCTGTTCTCTCAGCTCCTTATGAAGGGACTTGTTCTGCAGTTGAGCTCCTTGGATTAACGAAGGAAGAGCAGGAATGATGCAGCCATTTTGCAGCTGACACATGTTGTTGCTGACCTGCTGACTCACCTGGCTGATGTGCAGAAACATCCAGGCTCAAAATAAATTACCTACCTGGATCTCCTTCAGTGGCTTTAACTCCTGGGCCAGGTACCTGGGATTAACTCTCTGACAAAGGGCCCCAGCTTCCACAGGACAGACTCATCAGTTAAGCCAGAAGCAACAGGAGCAAACAGGGTTTGAGTTCATCCTGTGGGTTCCAGCCTGCTCGTGATCTCACCTTCCTAACTGTCTCGTCTGTGGATGTCAAGCCCCAGCAGCAGATGTGAAGACAACAGCCTTACAGAGACTGTTGAACTAGACCCAAAAATTCATAAGCCAGTTCTCTGTAACAAAAACAAAAACAAATTTTTAAGTATGTATCCATATAGTGTTTATGTACATAATACAGATAGACATAAATTCTGCTTCTGTGGTTAAAACCTGATTGATACAGAATTTGGTTTGAAAAATACAAGTGTTTGAAAAACCTCATCCATATAATAAGTTTTTGCTGTTGAATATTTTAGTGACATTTAACTCTTGAAATAATTTTGTGTTCAGGCTGAATAGGATTCCTGAGGTTTTTAAGACTGGCTCTTCTCACATTAACTGAGATCCCAGGAGTCATATTATACCCATAATCCAAAGGCTAGAGCAATAATATTTGAAAACAAGTAACTTTTAAAGGAAAAAGAGGCTTTGGGAAATGATATTGTTGTTGTTTAGTTGCTAAGTTGTGTCCAACTCTTTGCGACCCCATGGACTATATAGCCCTCTAGGCTCCTCTGTCCGGGAGATTTCCCAGGCAAGAATACAGGAATGCATTGACATTTCCTTCTCCAGAGGATCTTACTGACCCAGAGACTGAACCCACATATCCTGCACTGGCAGGTGGATTCTTTACCACTGAGACACCAGCGAAGCCCCTTTGAAGAATGCAAAAACAAAAGGCAAATTTCAACTACAAGCACAGTAACTGATCAGGAATGAATGGTGGGCCCATTTGCATGGTATTGGAGATGAGTGTCAACAAGAAAAACTGCAGTTGACTGAATCTTCTATTCTGAGAACTTTGGGTGCCTTATATTGTAATTAGGTTGTAAAAATTAGAAGATGAGGCAAATGCAGCCATTTAGCACAAAGTTACAGAAAGCATAAAAAGAAATAAAGTTGTATTTTCAACATACTGCTTTGAATATTTATAACTTTTATTTTTCCTTCAGAGCACATCGGTTCATTGTTGCAGGTATCAGTTAGGGGCATCAGCTTGATTTCTATCAAGAGGAATAACTTTCCACTAAGTCAAGTGGGCCTTAGAAAGCATCACTACAAACAAAGCTAGTGGAGGTGATGGAATTCCAGTTGAGCTATTTCAAATCCTCAAAGGTGATGCTGTGAAAGTGCTGCACTCGATATGCCAGGAAATCTGGAAAACTCAGCAGTGGCCACAGGACTGGAAAAGGTCAGTTTTCGTTCTAATCCCAAAGAAAGGCAATGCCAAAGAATGCTCAAACTACCGCACAATTGCACTCATCTCACACGCTAGTAAAGTAATGCTCAAAATTCTCCAAGCCAGGCTTCAGCAATACATGAACCGTGAACACCCAGATGTTCAAGCTGGTTTTAGAAAAGGCAGAGGAACCAGAGATCCAATTGCCAACATCCGCTGGATCATCGAAAAAGCAAGAGAGTTCCAGAAAAACATCTATTTCTGCTTTACTGACTATGCCAAAGCCTTTGACTGTGTGGCCACAATAAACTGGAAAATTCTGAAAGAGATGGGAATACCAGACCACCTGACCTGCCTCTTGAGAAACCCGTATGCAGGTCAGGAAGCAACAGTTAGAACTGGACATGGAACAACAGACTGGTTCCAAATAGGAAAAGGAGTACATTAAGGTTGTATATTGTCACCCTGCTTATTTAACTTATATGCAGAGTACATCATGAGAAACGCTGGGCTGGAAGAAACACAAGTGGAGTCAAGATTGCCGGGAGAAATATCAATAACCTCAGATATGCGGATGACACCACCTTTATGGCAGAGAGTGAAGAAGAACTGAAGAGCCTCTTGATGAAGGTGAAGGAGGAGAGTGAAAAAGTTGGCTTAAAGCTCAACATTCAGAAAACTAAGATCATGGCATCTGGTCCCATCACTCCATGGGAAATAGATGGGGAAACAGTGGAAACAGTGTCAGACTTTACTTTTTTGGGCTCCAGAATCACTGCTGATGGTGACTGCAACCATGAAATTAAAAGACGCTTACTCCTTGGAAGGAAGGTTATGGCCAACCTAGATAGCATATTTAAAAGCAGAGACATTACTTTGTCAACAAAAGTCCGTCTACTCAAGGCTATAGTTTTTCCAGTGGTCATGTATGGATGTGAGAGTTGGACGGTGAAGAAAGCTGAGCGCCGCAGAATTGATGCTTTTGAACTGTGGTGTTGGAAAAGACTCTTGAGAGTTCCTTGGACTGCAAGGAGATCCAATCAATCCATCCTAGAAGAGATCAATCCTGGGTGTTCATTGAAAGTTCTGATGTTGAAGCTGAAACTCCAATACTTTGGCCACCTCATGCGAAGGGTTGACTCATTGGAAAAGACCCTAATGCTGGGTAGGATTGGGGGCAGGAGGAGAAGGGGACGACAGAGGATGAGATGGTTGGATGGCATCACTGACTCGATGAACATGGGTTTGGGTAGACTCCGGGAGTTGGTGATGGACAGGGAGGCCTGGCGTGCTGCAATTCATGGGGTTGCAGAGAGTCGGACACGACTGAGCGACAGCACTGAACTGAACTGTACTGAAACTACAATGATGTTTCAGATCTTACCAGCAGCAACAAACATAGTTAGAACATAGTCCTCTCTATACTCGTCCTTTTTCTAGGAGTTTATAATTTGATGGCAATAATTATGGCATTCTTAAACTCAGTAACAATTGTTCTCCAACTGTTTTGTAATTTATTTTAAAAAATTTAATTTCCTAAGGAGATCAAACCAGTCAATCCTAAAGGAAATCATTTGGCCATCTGATGCAAAGAGCTGACTCATTGGAAAAGACCCTGATGCTGGGAAAGATTGAGGGTGGGAGGAGAAGGGGACAACAGAGGATGAGCTAGTTGGATGGCATCACCGACTCAATAGATATGAAAATGAGCAAACATTTTCAGGACAGGGAAACCTGACATCCATGGGGTCTCAGAGAGTTGGACATGATTGAATAACAACAACAATTTTTAACTGATACAAGTTAAACAGAAAACAATTTTAATCAATATGGCTCCAGCCCAGATAAATTCTTTGTAAACAATATTTTGAGAATTTTACTATTCTGATTATAGCATACCATAAACTAAATTGAGTCCAACATATTTCAGGAAAAAAAATGCTCTCCTCAAAATTTAATTTTCCTATTTTTGTTTGGAACACATCTTATTGCATCATAGATAAAATTCATTTTATAATGGATCTAATTCTTAGGCATGAAGTTAGATGTGTTTTCAAAGATTCTTACATCCTATTCCTTATTAGATTACATACTATCACAAACTCTTTCGGTCATACCACTACAAAATGACTTTTCTCCAATCCATAATGATGCTGTTATCCTAATTAAAAAGAAAATATGAGAAATTAAAGTTTACTTTTGACTCTAACACTGTAACCATCAATCAAGGTTGTCACCTTTTTGATCATTTTTATTAGAATTTTATACCAATATACTACACTGAAGCTGTTTATTTTATATTCTACTTTCTCCATTAGTCTATTTTACTGTAAACATATCTTCCTGACATTTCTGTAATAAAGAATGCTTTACCTGTGGATGTAGTTCATCCAAATTCAAACTAGATCATTGTTCAGTCTTACATTACTTGGCACTGCCTCTGCATTATTAAATTACAATATTTTTTTCCCTAACATACTTAGCATTTGCAAAAGTTCAGATTGTTCTTTTTTAAAAGAGAAAATATTCTTCAATGTCAACAAACAACAAAAGCAAAAATACAGAAATCTATTAAAAGGAAAAAAGAAAGAAGTAGTGATATTATTAAAGATAAAGTGTGAGTCATTATTTAGTCATTTTGATGTAAGGGCATTGGTGTCCAAATATCATAAAATTAAAAACAAAACAAGCATTAGTCTTCAACATTCTCAAGACTCTTTCCTCCTACTTTATTTTTAATAATAGTTAAGAAAAAAATTGATATTTCAGAAGTATAAGTTAGAAGAGCTCAACTTTTCTATTCATGTTATGATACCTCTCTCCAGTTACAGGGGAGAAATATGGATCTTCTGTTATTAAAAAATGGAATCTTTTTAGTGAAGATGAGAAGTGCCAAATTACATTGTTTCCTAGCCATGTAGGTTTTAAGTAAAATCCACCTAGAAATCTGGTCAGGAGATGAAATTCTGGCAATTTACCCAGCCTGCATCATAGAGGTGATCTAAACAAACTTTTCAAGCTGAGATGCAGCACCCTCACTGATTCTGAACACCATAGCCTTAGAGTCATTGCAGACTCTTATTAAGATATCCAATGTGCTTGATTCAGTTAGCACATTTGTTCTAAAAAAATTAAATCACAACTCTGAGAAACAAAGCCAAAATAATATAAATGCTAATACCTTGCTCACCAGACACTGTGAAGACTACAGTAATGTAGAATACATTTTTGTTGCCTTCACGCTAAATTTGAGGAAACAGGACATATACATTTTCCAACTTGGGCTCTACAAGCAATAGGTACATAGTAGACTTTATTTCTATAACTGTTGTAAGAAGAAAGAAAAGATAATTACTATAGAAGAACCAACTAGCAATGTGGAAAATAAGCAATGAAGAAATGCAGAGACTGGAGAAAACAAATTGGTTTGGGATCATTAAGAAAGGCTTAACAGCAGTGAAGCTTGAATTTAATCTATAAATGTGATAAAACTGAGACTAGTAGAGAAGAATGAACAAGGTTTTCTAGGAAGATGGAAAGACAGAGGTAAAGGTATGGTGGAAGGGAGCCCCAAAATTTCAGTGGTATAAAACCATCACATTTATTTCCTCCTCATATAATGGTTCAGTCTGATATTCATATTTGGTGTCTTTCCTCCATATGCAATTCAAGTTACTAGAGTCATACTGTCTTGGAGTCCCACTGTTCCCCAAGGCCTCAGAGTCTTCTCATCCAGGCAACAGATGGACAGAAAGAATCCGGAGAAGATTTACTCACTTCTCAATGGCAACCCACTCCAGTACTCTTGCCTGGAAAATCCCATGGACGGAGGAGCCTGGTAGGCTGCAGTCCATGGGGTCATGCAGAATCAGACACGACTGAGCGACTTCACTTTCACTTTTCACTTCCATGCATTGGAGAAGGAAATGGTAACCCACTCCAGTGTTCTTGCCTGGAGAATCCCAGGGAAGGCGGAGCCTGGTGAGTTGCCGTCTATGGGGTCGCACAGAGTCGGACACGAATGAAGCGACTTAGCAGCAGCAGCAAACACCTTGCCTAGAACAAGCACACCAGTTTTGCTCACACTGCTTTGATAAGTATTATATAATGACCAGATCCAGATTTAAGCAGCCATTGGAAAAATGTAGCTCCTACCTCAGCTGTCATTTCCCAGTGAAAATTCTAGGCTTCAAAGGAGGAACACACATTTTGTTGGACTGTTTTCTATCTTTGTCACACCAAGACTGCCAAGAAGGTACAGAAGGTAAAATGCTCATCTTTTCCATCACCTAAGTGAGAGAGTTTCTTCAAGGTGCTATAACACGCTAGAATACATAGACCTGGAGAAGATTCTAAGCCAGAGAATGAAATAATCAAAGCAGCATTTAAAGAGGAAAAACAGGCAGTGGTATCCAGCAGGACTGCAAGTAAAACAAATATTTTCCATAACAAACAAGAAGGTTGGCATAGGCTATAGAAAAGCCTGGGAAGAATTTGAGATATGGTCCTAAGTAAGAAATGAAATTGGTCCATGATTCAAATGGGAATAGGGGTGGAGAATGAAAAGAAGACAGACAAAGGAAAGAGGAAAGTAAAAGAAAATGTCAAATAATCAAACTTACATGATAGTACCCCTAAGTATTATCAAACTTGGGTTTGGCTGCTCAGAGCTCAAAAGCCAATACTTGAGAGATGAGTGCTAGCAGGAACAGAAAGATTGCTTCATTCAAGAGATCAGCAACCTGGGGAGAAGGCAGACTTGTGTCCCAGAACTAACTCAGAAGATTCTGCTTGACTATGAAAGCCTTTAAAGGAAAAAAGGGGAAGTAATCCCAGTTAATTATTGACGCAGGGGGTCAGATTTGTCACCATCTTCCATTGCGTGCAGATTTGTTGTCTCCTTATGATCTTTCTTTAGATGCCATCTTGTTCACACAGTTTGTCCATGAGATTGCTGTAGGGGAAGCTGGAGAAATGACTTAGTCATCTCTTAGTTACTTATTCTTCATTTCTACTTCTTTAATTTAAGGAAAGAATCGACAGGTTAGATGAGGCATTGTATATGATCAAAAGATTCGAAAGGTATACTTGGGCCAGAGGTTAGTTAGAACATAGCTTTGCTAAAGTGAAAACACTAAAGACCTCCTGCAGACAAAGAGTCACTTACAAATCCCTACTGTCAGACATCACACCATTTCTTTTTTTTTTTTTTAATAAATTTATTTATTTTAGTTGGAGGCTAATTACTTTACAATATTGTAGTAGTTTTTGCCATACATTGACATGAATCAGCCATGGGTTTACATGTGTTCCCCTTCCTGGACCCCCCTCCCACCTCCCACCCCATCCCATCCCTCTGGGTCATCCCATTGCCCCAGCCCTGAGCATTTGTCTCATGCATCGAACATGGAATGGTCTTCTGTTTCACATATGATAATACACATGTTTCAATGCTATTCTCTCAGAATGTCCCACCCTCACCTTCTCCCTCAGAGTCCATAAGACTGTTCTATGCATCTGTGTCTCTTATTCTGTCTCGCATATAGGGTTATCGTCACCATCTTTCAAATTCCATATATATGCATTAGTATACTGTATTGTTGTTTTTCTTTCTGGCTTACTTCACTCTGTATAATGGGCTCCAGTTTCATCCATCTCAATAGAACTGATTCAAATGTATTTTTTTTAATGGCTGAGTAATATTCCATTGCGTATATGTACCACAGCTTCCTTATCCATTCGTCTGCTGATGGACATCTAGGTTGCTTCCATGTCCTGGCTATTGTAAACAGTGCTGCGATGAACATTGGGGTACATGTGTCTCTTTCAATTCTGGTTTCCTCGGTGTGTATGCCCAGCAGTGGGATTGCTGGGTCATATGGCAGTTCTATTCCCAGTTTTTTAAGGAATCTCCACACTGTTCTCCATAGTGGCTGTACTAGTTTGCATTCCCACCAACTGTGTAAGAGGGTTCCCTTTTCTCCACACCCTCTCCAGCATTTATTGCTTATAGACTTTTGGATAGCAGCCATTCTGACTGGTGTGAAATGATACCTCATTGTGGTTTTGATTTGCATTTCTCTAATAATGAGTGATGTTGAGCATCTTTTCATGTGTTTGTTAGCCATCTGTATTTCTTCTTTGGAGAAGTGTCTGTTTAGTTCTTTGGCCCATTTTTCGATTGGGTCATTTATTTTTCTGGAATTCAGCTGCAAGAGTTGCTTGTATATTTTTGAGATTAATTGTTTGTCTGTTGCTTCATTTGCTATTATTTTCTCCCATTCTGAAGGCTGTCTTTTCACCTTGCTTATAGTTTCCTTTGTTGTGCAAGAGCTTTTAATTTTAATTAGGTCCCATTTGTTTATTTTTGCTTTTATTTCTAATATTCTGGGAGGTGGGTCATGGAGGATCCTGCTGTGATTTATGTCGGAGAGTGTTTTGCCTATGTTTTCCTCTAGGAGTTTTATAGTTTCTGGTCTTACGTTTAGATCTTTAATCCATTTTGAGTTTATTTTTGTGTATGGTGTTAGGAAGTGTTCTAGTTTCATTCTTTTACAAGTGGTTGACCAGTTTTCCCAGCACCACTTGTTAAAGAGATTGTCTTTTCTCCATTGTATATTCTTGCCTCCTTTGTCGAAGATAAGGTGTCCATAGGTGCATGGGTTTATCTCTGGGCTTTCTATTTTGTTCCATTGATCTATATTTCTATCTTTGTGCCAGTACCATACTGTCTTGATGACTGTGGCTTTGTAGTAGAGCCTGAAGTCAGGCAGGTTGATTCCTCCAGTTCCATTCTTCTTCATCACACCATTTCTATGGGATTAGAGGCAAAGGTCTGTCTTCTGTAACTTCTTCATGCAGACATAGGGCACTGTATTTTTAAAGTGGAAGATGCTGACACAGGTCTGTAGCCTTTCTTTGCTGATAGTTTTAGCTGCCTGCTTACATATATCAACAGAACAAGCTTCAATTACATTGATGCCCACAAGGATATAGATTATTATGAGCAATAGTGTTAATCCCATTCTCTTGAGGCCAGTTCTTGGAATCATGCTCACCATAGTTTCATTATTGCTCAAGTTGGAGCAGTTTATGTCACGACTACAGTCTGGTAGTCATGTAGTTAGCTTTGTCCCTCTGGTGGCATTTATAGTATCTGTAAAACAACTCAGGAAAGTGCTTTGGACACTGAAAGAGCCTGTGACCCTAGTGTCCTGATCATTAACTGCTTGAGTCTGCTCTTTTGTGACTCAGGGTGGCCTGGGAGATTTCAGTTTTTCTACAAACAAGAAGCAGGTGATATGGAGGGGGCTTTGTACTTGGGAGCAAGAGGGTTCTGCTTGGCTTCATAAGGACGAGTAGAAAGTAATTTTAGAGAGAGAAAGATGAGTCCAAGAATATGTTCAACTGCTCCATGGGAGCCTCTGATGGTCACACAGGGCAAGATGAAGATAAGAAAGGACCAGGAGAAGAGGCCATGTGTCCTGATCCTCACCACGGTGCAGTTTTTCCTGAACTACTACAGTATCTGCAGGAGGCAAATGAACTATTCTGTGACATGCCAAATCCATTCTTTTTTGCCCATCTACACAATCGATACCAATCGCCACAGCCAAATTGATCTGGCTGCAACTCACATCAATTCTTAGAAGACTGAAAGGAATGGATTGGGTGTGCCATAGGCCAGCCATTTCACATCCTCAGACATGCTCTATGCTGTCTCAAGAGTTATTAAGCCAATGGAAGAGGAATTCAAGGTCCCCGCCCTGTTCATTTTTTTCAGGCTCTAATATCACATTAATTTTTTTTTAAGATCCGTAGCTGCCTAAGTACTTGTGATGTGAAAATTAAGAAAATTTGTTTCAATTTTTTAACCAAACCGATAATATTTGAGCATCTTCTACATGCAAGGCTCAGCCTTAGCTAAAGTAAAGTTTTTATTGGAGAATACTTCAATAGGAAGAGAAGCATATCAACACAAATCCTTTGCAACTCCATTCAACACCCAGTCAGTCCTATTAGAGAGAAGAAAGCAATGTAATGAGTATGTCCTCTATGCTATATACAGCTCAAGCACATTTATGTCCCTTGCATCTCAGATTAGCCCAGCATAAGCATTCTAACTCCATTTTAAAGGAGCTTAATAATTTATCCAAAGTGATTGATACCCAGTAAGTGACAGCAATGGCAATTAAAGCTTTGGTGTGACCCAAAGCTGAGGGTGTTTTGACACTATAAAGCCTTTTCTGTGGACCTAATGAGGCCCATTAAAGCAGCCATGTAAAAAGCCAGTTCCTGCTGCCATACAATCAAAAATCTCAGACCAGCATCATCCTGTACTCCTTTAATTCTGACACTGAGAATCAATTCAAGTTAAGATCAACAAACATCTCCCTGGACACGTAATTATACTAATGTAAAACAATTATTATTTTGAACTTTGAGTATAAAGAAGGACAAGAAAGCAAACTCTAGTTTATTACTCCTGGTTCATCACTTTGCTCTGTGAAGCAGCCTTGAATCTGCCACATGTAGTAAGATGTGTCCATGACAAAACAGAAAAAATATACAGCCACCTGCTTAGAAAAGCAAATCTGCCATGGGGTCCAGGTCAGTCCATGGCCCAAAAGGACATTTCTCTATCCTCCTCCATGGATAAGTAGGACTCAGAGAACCCAGGAGACTCCGGTAGGATGGCATCCCAAAGACTTGGACAGGACATTGCAATATCCCCAAGATTATCTCCAGCAGTATATGTCTTCCAAATGCAATCATTTGAGGCAAGTACCATGTCAGAACTAGCTAGCAGGGTTGGAATCTGACTTGCCATTCAAAGAGGGTTAGGCAAAGAGGTTTCAGATCTCAAGTCAATATAGACAAAGATTAAGGAAAAGCTGAAGAGAGAGGAGGTGTGACACAGAGCCAAAGGGCAACAGAGGCTCTGTTGTTTTTATCTGGTGTCATAGCAGAGCTAGAGAGGATTTTAAAAGCCGGCCACAGAGCAAGAACATATTTTACCTTGCAACCTGAAATATCCACAGGCTGTGAAAGATCAAGGAAAATAAAAAGAATATTGTTATTGAAAGGGCATCACAGAGAGGAGCATCATTTCAGAGCCACCTCTGAAACAAATAATAGAATAAGCTCCATCAGCTTCTCTCTAAGCCTTTGTAATTCTTCCTCCCCCAGCACATACTCTGGGTCAAGTAACAGATCGTTTCTTTTCTAAAATTCACTAGAATGTGTGCCCTTTCTTTGTATTACATTTCCTCAACACAATAAAATAAACTGTATTATGGAGTGTGTTAATTTCCTATCGTCTTTGGAAAATCATGCTAATAAGACATTTAGTGAAAAGAGTAGTTGCCCAGTAAGTGGCAGTAATATTTTATGAGTGCCACTGTGAAAACTATGAACAAATATGTTGACCTTGAAAGTTCCAGCCTTACCATGAGCACAAGAACAATGACACAAATATTCATTTAGATGAATGCTTACCATGCTTGGCCTTATCATTTTGAGCTTCCCACATTTCAATTTTCCTAGTTATGCTCAGAAACTATGGTTTGTGATGGAAAGCAAGAGAAGGATATTGTTGCCATGGTAGCAAAAACATTTTTTTTCTCTCTCAAAAATAGTATATCAGAGACCAGTGGGGGGAAAAAAACAATGCTAACTGCACTTGCAGAGAAAATTAAATTTAAATACAAGTTCTTGTAATTTGATCAAGTGTTATTCATATATCTTTCCATCTTAATGTGCAAGGATGCCTTACAAGGGGCTCACTAGTTAAAGTACAGGTTACTTTCCTCTGCTTTGAGCAAGCTGTTAGTCACACAGAACACATCGTTTAAAATCCATGAATGAATGAAGGCATCCAGACTTACAATTGCATAAAATGATATTCAAAATAAGTTTTTAAAAACTGCCTCTGCTTAATATGGTTATTAAAAAAGAATGAGAGGCAAGCAACTACAACAATAACAACAAAAACAATGACTGTTATCCTTTTGAATTCCTTTGCCTGTCATTCAGATGGGATATTACCCTTTTCAGGACTGGCTGAATTACTGAGACTAATGTACCAATGTGTGTGCTCTCACATTCCCTAATGCATTTCATTTTGGCTATATTACTTCTGCAGCTACTACCTTGGCTTCCTGCAAAATAAAATCCCCCAAATTTCCCTCCATTCATAGAGCTGTTGACATTTTAAAATAAGAAAACCCAAAAGTAATGCTGCTGTCTTAATTCTGCAAATTACTTTCCCACCAAATTCACACACAAGCCATCCGTTAGAATCAGAGTCATCTCTCCAGCTATTGTTATAGCTCCTGCATTCCCATCCTCAGCATATTTTCTCTTTTATGGACTAAGATGAATGTCAGTGTCAGGTCTTTACAGGAGCGGGTGATCTTTTTACTGTATATTTGAAAACATGTTCTTACTTCTTGTTTCTACTCCATGACAGAAATTCTTTTTTTTTTTCCTTCATTGTGCATTTATTTTTTTTTTATTTTTTTCTTTTAGTTGGGGGCTAACTACTTTACAATATTGTAATAGTTTCTGCCATACATTGACATGAATCAGCCATGGGTTTACATGTGTTCCCCTTCCTGGACCCCCCACCCACCTCCCACCCCATCCCATCCCTCTGAGTCATCCCATTGCCCCGGCCCTGAGCCCTTGTCTCATGCATCGAACAAGGAATGGTGTTCTGTTTCACATATGATAATATACATGTTTCAATGCTATTCTCCCAGAACGTCCCACCCTCACCTTCTCCCTCAGAGTCCATAAAATTGTTCTATGCATCTGTGTCTCTTATTCTGTCTCGCATATAGGGTTATCGTTACCATCTTTCAAATTCCATATACATGCATTAGTATACTGTATTGTTGTTTTTCTTTCTGGCTTACTTCACTCTGTATAATGGGCTCCAGTTTCATCCATCTCAGTAGAACCGATTCAAATGTATTCTTTTTAATGGCTGAGTAATATTCCATTGCGTATATGTACCACAGCTTCCTTATCCATTCGTCTGCTGATGGACATCTAGGTTGCTTCCATGTCCTGGCTATTGTAAACAGTGCTGTGATGAACATTGGGGTACACGCGGCTCTTTCAATTCTGGTTTCCTCGGTGTATATGCCCAGCAGTGGGATTGCTGGGTCATATGGCAGTTCTATTCCCAGGTTTTAAGCAATCTCCACACTGTTCTCCATAGTGGCTGTACTAGTTTGCATTCCCACCAACAGTGTAAGAGGGTTCCCTTTTCTGCACACCCTTTCCAGCATTTAATGCTTGTAGACTTTTGGATAGCAGCCATTCTGACTGGTGTGAAATGATACCTCATTGTGGTTTTGATTTGCATTTCTCTAATAATGAGTGATGTTGAGCATCTTTTCATGTGTTTGTTAGCCATCTGTATTTCTTCTTTGGAGAAATGTCTATTTAGTTCTTTGGCCCATTTTTTTATTGGGTCGTTTATTTTTCCGGAATTCAGCTGCAGGAGTTGCTTGTATATTTTTGAGATTAATTGTTTGTCTGTTGCTTCATTTGCTATTATTTTCTCCCATTCTGAAGGCTGTCTTTTCACCTTGCTTATAGTTTCCTTTGTTGTGCAAGAGCTTTTAATTTTAATTAGGTCCCATTTGTTTATTTTTGCTTTTATTTCTAATATTCTGGGAGGTGGGTCATGGAGGATCCTGCTGTGATTTATGTCGGAGAGTGTTTTGCCTATGTTTTCCTCTAGGAGTTTTATAGTTTCTGGTCTTACGTTTAGATCTTTAATCCATTTTGAGTTTATTTTTGTGTATGGTGTTAGGAAGTGTTCTAGTTTCATTCTTTTACAAGTGGTTGACCAGTTTTCCCAGCACCACTTGTTAAAGAGATTGTCTTTTCTCCATTGTATATTCTTGCCTCCTTTGTCGAAGATAAGGTGTCCATATGTGCGTGGGTTTATCTCTGGGCTTTCTATTTTGTTCCATTGATCTATATTTCTATCTTTGTGCCAGTACCATACTGTCTTGATGACTGTGGCTTTGTAGTAGAGCCTGAAGTCAGGCAGGTTGATTCCTCCAGTTCCATTCTTCTTCCTCAAGATTGCTTTGGCTATACGAGGTTTCTTATATTTCCATACAAATTGTGAGATGATTTGTTCTAGTTCTGTGAAAAATACCATTGGTAGCTTGATAGGGATTGCATTGAATCTATAGATTCCTTTGGGTAGTATACTCATTTTCACTATATTAATTCTTCCAATCCATGAACACGGTATATTTCTCCATCTGTTTGTGTCCTCTTTGATTTCTTTCATCAGTGTTTTATAGTTTTCTATATATAAGTCTTTTGTTTCTTTAGGTAGATATATTCCTAAGTATTTTATTCTTTTTGTTGCAATGGTGAATGGTATTGTTTCCTTAATTTCTCTTTCTGTTTTCTCATTATTGGAGTATAGGAATGCAAGGGATTTCTTTGTGTTAATTTTATATCCTGCAACTTTACTATATTCATTGATTAACTCGAGTAATTTTCTAGTAGAGTCTTTAGGGTTTTCTATGTAGAGGATCATGTCATCTGCAAACAGTGAGAGTTTTACTTCTTTTCCTATCTGTATTCCTTTTATTTCCTTTTCAGCTCTGATTGCTGTGGCCAAAACTTCCAAAACTATGTTGAATAGTAGTGGTGAAAGTGGGCATCCTTGCCTTGTTCCTGACTTTAGGGGAAATGCTTTCAATTTTTCACCATTGAGGATAATGTTTGCTGTGGGTTTGTCATATATAGCTTTTATTATGTTGAGATATGTTCCTTCTATTCCTGCTTTCTGGAGGGTTTTTATCATAAATGGATGCTGAATTTTGTCAAAGGCTTTTTCTGCATCTATTGAGATAACCATATGGTTTTTTTCTTTCAATTTGTTAATGTGGTGTATTACATTGATTGATTTGCAGATGTTAAAAAAACTTTGCATTCCTGGGATAAAGCCCACTTGGTCCATGACAGAAATTCTAATTCACAAGTGTTTGTTTTTCATATAGATGCGCTTGAGAAAAATCAGTCCAATGTGTGTTCTAATGTAATTATCATCTGCATATTATCATATGGAAATGTACTTAAGATATTCTTAAATGTGTTATTTATTTCTCTTACTGTGTTCATTTTATTGATGTATTTATTAAGATTTATTTAGAAATTAATCTATTCCCAGTCTTTATCCCAAAGCCAGTTTTTTCTGTGAGACTTGGCTCTCAAATAAATATTTTCCTGAGCAAAGAATGGACAGACTGGTTATTGTATTACAGGGACCAATTATATTACTCTTCCCTGGGAGAAATAAAAAGCACAGTCATGATAGCTCAGTTTGACTGTGGAGAAGACTTTCTGTCTGTTCAGTGTTTTTCTTCAGGGCATCAGTGTGTTCCCCTTTGTGATTATAATCAAATGGGTTTAGAAGTACGAGAAACCAGAATGAACTCTGGAGAATAGGTCTACCCCTAACACCTATAGCCCCTTCAACCAACTGACGAAAAAGAATAATAAGGCAATATTTTGATTCTTTGAGGAATCATCATAGAGAAAGGGGGTCTGTATACGTGAGCTAAGTTGGAACTAGAGGCAATGAGGTGAAATTGAGTGGCAACTTCCTGAGGAAGGAAGGCTTCCTAGGAGTAACATAGACTCCTCTGAAGGGTGCTCTGTCTTCTGAAAGTAATTTTCTGCTTTCCTACATCTTTGTGATGTATAAATTCATTTGGTAATCGTACTTTGGAGTGTGATTTAAAGACTGTGCTTCAACCAGGGCCTAAAAGCAACATGGGCTCCAAGCCTACTCCATCTTTGGCCTCATCTGTGACTGCTGTCAATAGACACGCCAAAAATGAGGCAAATGGTTAGAAACAATGGGATGCTATAGCCTTCTCCTATTTGCCTCTACCCAAGTCTCACATTGATTATTTTTGATATCTCATAGAGACTGCATTAAACTGAACTGAGTAACCAGTTGCTGTCGGTGATAGTAGTCTAGTCACTAAGTCATGTCTGACACTTGTAACCCTATGGACTGTAGCCCACCAGGGTCCTCTGTCCATGGGATTTCTCAGGCAAGAAAACTGGAGTAGGTTGCCATTTCCTTCTCTAAGAGGTCTTCCTGATCCAGGAATCAAACCTGCATCTCCTGTATTGCAGGCAGATTCATTAATGACTGAGCCAACAGGGAAGCCCACCAGTTGCTGTTAAGATACACTAAATAGGAAGAATTATTTCTGCACATCATTTTTAGGTTCAGCAAAAATATGAAGATGACAGGACACAAACTAATCAGCTGACAGCCATACAGGGAAGATCCAGCAAATCAACAGAAGAGGATGTCACCATGCATAAAGTAACAGAGGGAACTGGCACCAATGTCATCCTGCCAAGGCTGACCTGGGCCCCACGGTTCTATTCTCCTTTCTTGCCATGTGAACTACCTGATGCTGCTCTTTCTCTTGTCTTCTCATCTAGTTGTTTTTTCTTTGTATAACTTTGCCTCTCTTCATGAAAAAATATCATACTTTTACCTTCATTATATAAAAACATTTTCTGCTCAACTTTCTGAAAAAGTGGCTTTTTTTTTTTACCCCAACCCCATTTGTTCACCTCCCATTTACTCCTCAAATTTCTGAAATTGGTTTCTTCCTTTCCCCAATACCTGTCAGAAACTGCTATCTGTGTAGCACTATCTAAATCCAGTGACTGCTTATTGAATGTCTCACTGGACCTTTATGTAGACTCTTGCATTTCTCTTTTGGAAATGCTTTTCTTTAACTTCTATAATATTCAAGACTTTGTCTTCCTGCTTCTCTGAATGTCTCTTCATTTCAATTTCTTAAATATCAGCATTCCTTGGATACCACCTTTAATCTTCTGCTATCCTCAATTCACACTGTTTCCTAATGAAGCATCATGTAGTATCCCATGGCTTCAACCATTCCTGATGATTTGGGGATCTGTATTTCTATCTATAGCCTGATTTCTAACACATATGCAGAACTGCTAAATCTTTGATAATAGCCACATGAAAAGTGTTAGTCACTCAGTTGTGTCCAACTCTTTGCGACCCCTTGGACTGTAGCCCAATAGGTTTCTCTGTCCATGAAATTCTCCAAACAAGAATACTGGAGTGGATTGCCATTTCTTTCTCCAGGGCTTCTTCTGGACCCTGGGATCAAATCTGGGTCTCCTACATTGCAAGAGGATTCTTTACTTTCTGAGCCACCCGGGAAGCCCCAAAATAGCCACATGAGTGTCATGCAAATACTTTGAAGTTCATATGTCCCAGTAAAACTCATTATTTTGCTACCCAAATTTTCTTCTTTCACACACTGTATCTTGTCATCATCATCTAATCAGCTGCCAAGCTAGAACTCTTAGAGTAATCCTTAACTCTTTCTTCTCTCAATTTATATGCCAGATTAGTCTCCAGTTTCAGAAACTGGGAGTATGCATTTAGAAACTTACATAGTAATCTGACACTGCTGCAGTACCCACCATTTTATTTTTCTCTTCATTCACATAGGTGGAATAGAATACTTAACTAGTGAATAATAGAAGAGTGATGACATACCCTTACTATTTCTTATGTAGATTATAAAGTTTTGAGACTCAGACCCACAGTTTAGAGGAGAAGAGCTGCCACAAGAATATAACGAGTCTATAACGCTAGAAAAACAACTTTCACAACCAGGAAGTAGTATACCAGGGTCTATTCCATTCTATGGCATATAAAACAGATTGTTTGCCTATATATATATCTGCCCTCACTCCAAATGAGGATGTCATGTACCTCATTGAACATGTTTTTTAAATAAGTATTTTGTGTAAACCAGAAATAATGGAAAATAAAGTCAAAAAGAACATGTGCTCTATACAGGCAGGGGCCACGCCTACCCTGTAAACCAGCACATATCATGTTGCAAATGGCAGATGCTCAAGATAAAAGCAAGGCTGGCATCAGTACTCAGATGGTATATATGAATAATGGAAGGCTGCAGCTCCTTGACTTTCTCTGCCAGCAAAGCAAAGAGATAACAGTGTCTAAGATTTACTTTGTCCATAGGTAGGAACAGGTAGTCAGGGGAGTCACTGCTTTTAGAAGAATAGAAGATCACCCTAAAGGAGGTGTTGCATCCTGTGACAACTATGCTCCCTGTGATCAAGAAACATCATATCCAGTCCAGACAACTGCCTCTTACCACGCCTCCTAGGACAAGTTGAGTATACAAGATCAAAGCACAACTCAGTAAACTTGATTCCAGAGGAAACAAAGAAATACTCTTGATGGTTTGACATAATTCAGATATAAAATTTGGACATCTAGCACGGGTGTTTACAAACAAAGCTCATCATTGATTTTCAGAAAGAAAATTCTTGGAGCACAGGACACCCATTTGTCTACATATTGTCTATTGCTGCTTTCAAGAATAGAGTAGTTGCAACAGAGACCATTTGCCCCACAAAACCTAAAATATTTACTCTCTGGTTGTTTCCAGAAAAAGTTGGCCCATCTTCTGTCTAGTGGAATCTATCAACTGCTATCTTTAGTTCTTTGAAACTGAGTTTAAGAAGCACAGAGTTCAAAGTCACATGTTCAGAAAGTATCTGCAAAACAGATATATTGTCAGTTTAGGACAGATCTATGCAATTTGATAATAGCTGTGTGGAAAGATAGCGTTTTGACAGTATCTGCTTCACTCAAGCCCCTGGATGGTTTCTTCTTTCACTCTGAGTATAGCTCCTGAAAAAACTCACAATTAAAAAGCATTATGCAGGCAGTTAACTTGACCAATTAACTGTCTAGTCCATATTTCTCTTTGATATTTCAGAATTAAACACAAGTAAACAATAGACCTGAAGATGTAAAATAAAAGACTTTGCAGCAAAATGGAGTCTAACAGTCAAAGAAGAACGTGAACAGTTCTGACAAGAACTTGAGTGATTAATTAGATTTGTCACTAGAGCTTGGTGATTTACTAAACACAGGTTAAACTTCACAGAGTCAAGGTAAATACAAACAAAGCTTTTAATTGCTGATACTTTTATAACAGTCTGCGTTAATCAGGGTAACATATAAACCCAAACATCTCTGCAGCTCAATACAAGAAAAGTTTATGTCTCATCTATAGTCCAATAGAGATATTCTTGGTCAGTAAGCAAGGCTTCTTCCTGCATGATTTTGGGAGAAGGCTCCTTCCTCAAGCACAGAGGTGCATGGGTGAGAGCGTCCCTGGGTCAGGACTAGAAATGGCCCATATCACTTATACACGTAGCCACATCTAACTACAAAGAAGTCTGGGAAATGCAGCCTGGCTCTGGACCCAAACTATAATTAGCCAAGCTCCTCCATACCCATTGTCAAAATGTGAAACCTAATTCAAATTCACTCTGCTGATCTGAAAGAGGCAAGCAATTTTCCAGGGATTAAATCAAGAAACATCTATGGAAAGCATACAAATATCATTAGAATATGCAAGGAGGAAGCTTTATGCTACTGACTCTAGACATTTCACCCAGCAATGTTGCCATGTGTATGCTGACCCCATCTCCCAGTTGGGACAACTCAAAATATGCTCTTAGCCATCCTCGTTCATGTTTTCTACGTGACATTATATTTAGCTGCAGAATGTATTGCTTTAGCAAATTCAAGCAACACTGTTAGATATGCCACTAGTGAATCAAAGTGAAAAACTATGATCCCTAACAATTAAACCCTAAGGTCACTGCAACTATCTCTTTTCTGCTGTCCAATACTCACAGACCCTGACAGCTTAATAGAGATGCTCTTTGCTCTGGTTCTTGTGCTCTTTGTAATTAATGGATGTTTAATGCCTCAACAAGGTTCAAAGCTGATTACTGCAGCCTTATCTTCTAGTGTCAGGATATCTGTTTACTTCAGCTAAACAAAATGCTTAGACTTTTCAGATGGACCAGGGCCAGGCCTGCTCTAGGCCCAAAGATGCAGTAGGAAGTAGGACACAAAAGTACATCACTGCAGCACAGCCAGAATGGCTTTATACGATGGTGGGTAGACCATAGCACACTGACGCGAGAACTCCACCAGCCTAACAGTATAAAAAAGAAGTATACTGCTCTGGCCTTTTCTGACTTGGAAGATTTCTCTTTCCATAATGAGTCTATTAGCCACTGAATTATGGACTCACCTCCAAAAGGAAGTGAGAAAGCATCTAGGACCTGGGTCCACTGATTTACCTGCACCCTGATATCATATGTCCTTTGCTTATTTTCTATTTCAGTAAAAACCCAAAGTGAAGATCATTTAAACTAAGTATACTTTATTATTCTCATCAACATTCTAACCCAGTATAAACTTTCTGAGTCTGGTCTAGCTCAGGTTCCTCATATACTTAACTCTAACTCCTCTTACAAGCTCTTGATAGTTATCATCACCAACTTGCTAGATATTTCCCACAACAATCACACTCAACTTGACAACTTCTGCTTCGTGTTACTCCCTATTAGAACTTAATTACACTAATCATTTTTGTAGTTACCTGGCTTTGAAACAAGGATCATGTTTCACTCTTCCCTGTCCTCACTGGTCCTCTTACATTCTAGCAGCCAATAAAGTTACCCTGTACCCTTTTCTCAATCAGGGTGCTGCATGGCAAAAGGTTGAATTAACTCCGACTAGTTAAGTAGAATCAGAGTTCAGTTAACAATGATGGGGAATTCATAGAATGCCCAGAATCCCCAGACAATGAAACCAGGGAAGCAGGAACAGTGCCCCAAACTGTGCTAAGCACCTATACTAGGAGGATGCACGTGCCACCATCTAGGGTAACAATCACAACAGCTCACATGAAGACACCAAGAATGCAGGGCCTGGATGTTGCCTGCAAGAACCATTGCTTCTGTCTGATGTCTCTGGAAAATGGGTACAAATCACCCACATTTCTGCTATGACTGTCACCACCACCCTTACCAGAATGGCTTCTGCACCATCCTCATCTCATATCACTAATGTTCAGTTCAATGTCTTGGTTGGGTGGTTCTGATTTGAGAGAGCTCTGATTTCACAAGGAACCACAAGAAAATTGGAAACACAGAAAGAGGTTCAGATGCTTGATGTTTGAGGCAGATACTTGGTTTTCAATGTCCATTCTAACCCATTTTTGTCTTCTAAATCTCACTTTCTTAGAAACTCTTACAGAATGGATTCTGACTGATAAAATAGAAGCAGTATTGTCTGTTCTTGGAGAAGGCAATGGCACCCCACTCCAGTACTCTTGCCTGGAAAATCCCATGGACGGAGGAGCCTGGTAAGCTATAGTCCATGGGGTCGCTAAGGGTCGGACATGACTGAGCGACTTCACTTTCACTTTTCCCTTTCATACACTGGAGAAGGAAATGGCAACCCACTCCAGTGTTCTTGCCTGGAGAATCCCAGGGACGGTGGAGCCTGGTGGGCTGCTGTCTATAGGGTCGCACAGAGTCGGACACAACTGAAGCGACTTAGCAGCAGCAGCATTGTCTCTTCTGCTTTACTCTCTTTATTTGAGTATGAGACCAGTTCTTTATAGGGCATTGGTCACATGTATGTCATTCACAGCCATTTTAGTTCCAAACAACATAGAATCTGGTAACTGGAAGTGAGAATTATGAAATTAGCTCACTGAGGGCTGGGAACCTGCTAGCCTTTAAAATGCAGTGGTGAGACATTTGGTCACACTAGTCACCTGCTGAATGCAGAGCAGGCAGCACCCAAGATAGTGGTAGAAGAGATGCAGGGAAATTATCCAAAACATTGGCAACTGCTGATCATATCCTAAAAGAGAGGGATGGACCAGGGTAGAGGCAGCAGTCTGCAAACAGAAATTGAGGGAAATATCACTTTGCTGAAGGAGGGGCCTCCTGCCTGAAGCCTGCTGTCTAGCTTCACTAAGGGCCTCACAGTGCTGAGGTCCGCATGTATGAAAAAGCCCAGTCTGCTGCTCCTTGACCTGTGATTGTTATAAGCAATGGCTGGAAGATGTGGGTCTATGGAAGATAGGTCCATGTCCTCAAAACATTTTCAAGCATTGGAAAAGATGGTTGAACTGGAAGTGAGAAGGACTCTGCATCATTGACTATACTGCTGAAGTCTGCACTCCAGACTTCTAGACTTCTCACTCTATCTGGCGGAGGTTACTCTTTTATAGTTGATAATTCTACTGACACAGGGCCAATCAGAATGGCAATGGACATACATCATCTTGTGAACTAATCCTCCCATACTATATTCCACTCTACTCCAGATGTTTTGCCCTGACCTCCAGATTCCTACAGTAAGGATGGCACTAACCCACCATTTCTCCTACTGTTTCCTTTGGGCTCATAAACAACACCACATTTGAAGCTGCAGCAGATCATCCCTCTAGTACGATGCCTGATAAACAAAGGTTGATCCATACACATTTCCTGGAACATGAGTAAGTGGAAATCACACTGGCCAAAGAATTGGAAAATTATGCATCAGCCCCCATCTGGCAGGTTCAACAGGACAAACAAACAACTCTGGCAGTATTTCTGGACTTTAGGCTTTTTATTCTGGAAGAAAAATCTATTTATTGGCTACTAATAGAAGGTATTGTGAAAGTCCTTTCAAAAATTATGAAACATTACAAAAAGTATTATTTTAGTTGTCATTATTTAAAAAAAAAACCCATAGAAAACCAAATTTGGTTGATACATAAAATAACAGTAACATGGAAAACATTACTACCTATACAACTTCACTGTCAGGTAGAATATTCAGAAAGAGTACTGAGAGATACTAGAAACATAATCACCATTTAATTTTCAATGTTAGGACTGGACCAGAAGATAGCAGTTCAGGAGGCAGAAATAACTATCTGCTGCTTATTGTGTCATAACATAATATTTACTCTGTAATTACCTGATCAATATTTACTTGGTGATTACAAAGCTTCTCACATGGTTGCTTGAATCCAATAAAATAAAGGAAAAGCAGTTATCTTGATTTTCCTAGGAGACAGACTAGTCAAAGATAAACTTGATTGGAAAAGCGAAGAAGTGAAAGTGAAGTCGCTCAGTCGTGTCCCACTCTTTGCAAACCCATGGACTGTAGCCCACCAGGCTCCTCCATCCATGGAATTTTCTAGGCAAGAATACTGGAATGGGTTGCTATTTCCTTCTCCAGGGGATCTTCCCCACCCAGGGATTGAACCTGAGTCTCCCACATTGCAGGTAGAAGCTTTACCGTCTGAGCCACCAGGGAATCCCCAAAACTTTTTTGGAAGGTCTTCCTTATTGGCTTATATAGCCCTGAAAATTGCTAATATTTTAAATCCATAAGGAGCTCTTGTGGCATGAGCTTGCATTTGTGAACTTCAAATTTCAAAATAAATCCCCAGCAGAAAAAGATGACCCCTTTGTCTGAAGTCCCATCCTACCTGTCTGCATTCCCAAATTGCAGGACAGTATTTTTCAAGACAAATATTATTGTTTGCATTTTTAAACTTGTCACTTAACGTGATTAAAGATAAAGACCAAAGTATTTGAAGCAACTCCCAAATCCCAAATCCCCAAATTCTGAAAAGACTACTAATATGGATTTTTGGTTCTTTAAAATTGTCTTACAGATTGCAGGTAAAGATGCTCTAAACTCTTCCGTGTTTTTATTTTTCAGCTTTGCATTGTAAAATCTCTCTTGTGAATTCACTGGAGGTTTACTGAGGTATGCTGGAACCATCATTTACTTTGAGAATATGAAAGGGTCTACCTAGTGAGAAAAGTGAGTTACATTTCATAACAGCACCTCAGGATCCAAACTATCTTCAATCTGAAATGTGACACCATTCCCAACCGTGGTAGATTTATTGTTTTGCAGGTATAGTGAAATTTCCTTGTCTTGTATTTAGGAAGCCATCTGCTCCAGGTAAGGCACTTTAAGAATTCTAGAACTAAGATATTTAAATTTGGATAAACAAAACTGAAAGAAATCTATTTGGGAGAGATTTCAGACAAGAAGGAAAAATAATACTATAAAGCTTCAAAGCACATCAAAAACCCAGCTTCTCTGTTCAGTAGACTTGAGTATGAAGAGGGCAAAAAAGATCTAACTGATTGAATTTAATTTGGAATCCTTTTGCAAATTGCTATACTTAATGGATCTATATATTTCATGATCACCCTAATTGTTTCTATTTCTAAGATGGACAGAGTGAAACAATTAAATATTGTTTGAAAAAATACAACCTAATTGCCTGTATGATACCACTGTCATTGTTGAAATAAGAGCAAATAATGCATACACCACTCATGGCCACTAATAGCATTTCCTTCATGTTTAAAAACAGCATAAGCATTGGTTTCAGAGATATTTACATGTTTCAACAACACATAGTGAAAATACGACCTTGAAAGGTTTAAAAAGTTGTTCCTAAACCAATTCCTTATCACAATAAGCAGAGAAGAATTAAAGATACATGGCAGCAATGTATAATCGAGAATCTCTCCAGTCCTTTATCACTTATACTCTAAATATTTCCAAAAAGGAAATAAGGTCAAGTAAGAAAAGCTGTAGAGATATGTGTGTGCGTGTGTGTGTGTGCGTGTGTGTGTGTGTGTGTGTGTGTGTATACAGATGCATATGGAAGGGGGAGGGAACAGAGTGTTGGAAGAGGGTATAAACTGTGCCTACGAACTCAGCCTAAGAAAGGAGTTACATTTTTTGCAGAAAGGTAAAAAAGGAAGCATAATGATTTCCAGAGTTTTTATTTTATTAATAGATTTTGTAACATACAAGTGTGTTATCAGAGGAATCAATAAGATAATGTGTCAAGCACCTAGCACAGACTCTGGCACATAGAATACTCACTATTTATTCATTCACTAACTCATTCACAAGAGACCAAGTACCATCCTGCTAAATGGGAATCTGAAATCTGAATAAATTTCTCACATAGAATTTTTAAAGGAATAAAAAAGAAAATGTAATGGTTACACCTCAAATGCAGTTTTACAAAGACCCAGAAGCTTCTGGGTGTTTTTCAAGCCCATCTTTGATAAAAAGTCACAGACTTAATGTTAAAATTTGGATTCTGGGAAGGCATTTCTACACAGAAGTAAAGTATTACAGGATATACATGAAGGTTTCTAAAGCCTGGACTTGACCCAGTACTAGAACTGAGAGAGTCTATTCTGGAGGAATAGAAGTTTACGGTGAAGCCACTGAAAACAGTTCTCAAGATTGATATCCATGGCCTTTTTCTGAAGTTCAGGTACTTTAGATTGTTGATTAAAGTATCAATTTGCTTTTGGTAACAAAAACGGACATGTGATTTGAAGCCCCCCCCCCCTTACCAGAGTTATCTTTCCTTCCTAGTTATAAGGAAACTGAAACCTGAAATTCTACTGTTAGAGACTTATTGCACTGAAATAGAAATGTTCTTCAAGCATTCTTTGTGATGCTTCTATTATCATGCTCCTTACACATGGTTTGTTTGTCTTTCTTTAATAGATGTGAGCATGTTTTGCTTCCTTTTCCATAATCCCAGAAGTCAGCACAGGGCCAAGCATATAAAAAAAAGGACTCAAATGCTTACATAGCAAATGGATAAATGTGCAGTTTCCAAAGGTGCAACTCTTTACCAAATGGTAAAAACCTACCCATAGATAATATGAATATTATTTAGACTGGCACATTCTTGTGTTCGTGGATAACCATGAACATACCTGCCAGCAGCACCTCACTGCCTTCAGGAAGGAGCATTAGATATGTTCAGCCACTCAAACAAATTTGTCATTAAAGCTGTAGAGTCTGACAATACAAAGCATGAAAAATATTACCTTTTCCTGGAGAAGCTGAGGGCAGGTATTATCAATCAACTACTTCTACTATAAAACAATCATCCCACAACTCACCATGCACTTTCACAGGCCCCAGGAAGTTTAGCTACCAAATGCACCCCTGACCACAAAATCAATTCACCTGTGAAATGAAATAGTTTGCTCAGATGGCCTTCATCTTAGACAAGGTTAAGAAAGAGAGGGCCAAAGAGTCTAAAACATATCATCCATCTCCTTGTTTAGTGAAAATCAGGACATCTAATTATAAGCGATTTTTTTTACCTTATATCATAAAACAACTTAAATCATCAATCAGTGAAATTCAACAAAAAAATAAACTTTGAGTGCCCACTAAATGCCATAGAAATGAAACAACTAAGAGTTCCATTTTAAATGCCCTAATAACACAAAAGAGTTATTTTCCACTGTTTTGAGTAACAATTCAGGAAAACCAAAGCTTGAGAACTTCTGGTCTTATAAAGAAAGCAAGACAAATAGATAAGAAAGAATTAAATGAGGTAAAAATATAATAAGTGTCACAAGAGAACTGTCAACCAAACATTGTATCAATAATATCTCTTTAGGATACTTCTTGATATTTTAAAGGCATTTAAGAAAAGAATTAAGAATTAATATTTTCATTACAAATAAAATACACATGTAGATGGTAAAGGCTTAAAATGTAGCCCTGGTGGCCCCACCCCCTGCGTCTCACACCACAGAGAAGCAACTTCCAATTCTTTGGGCTACATTATAATATGGACCTCCCTGTTTTTAAATAATAATGTCAAACTGTGTCCTGGTTTACTAATTTACTAATATCTTCATCCTACCTTCATACATAATTGATGGTTTGCTTCCACACAGAACTCAAGGTTGGAAATTATTTTCCCCTGGAATTTTGGGGGCTTTTCCCCCATTGTTGTCTAGCTCCCAGTGAGTAGTTAAGGTGCCAAATACCCCTCTAATCTGAAACACTCCTTTTCACTGCAAAACTCCATGTGATACTTGTTTAAAACCACCATTTATATTTCTTCACCCTCTCTCCTAAACTCATTTCAGTTGGGCTTCCTTTGTCATCACTCCACTAAACCAGGTCTCACAATGATCAGAAAGGTCTTTCTCCAGCCATTTGCATTAATGAATTCCTGTCCTCAACTTAGTTGAAATCTCAGTGGAATTTGACATGGCTGAATGCCCTTGCCTCCTTAGAACACTTTCTTCCCTGAGCTTCTATAGAAAAACTTATCCTTACCAAGCCCTTTCTCTTACTTCTAATTACTGAATTACAGTGGGGTTTGCTCCTCAGCCTCCTTTTCTGTAGTCTTTCTCAGATGGTCAGTTTCACAGCTGAAAAGAGCTCCCATATGTTGATGTTTCTGACTTCATCTTGAGCTTCAACTTCACTGACAAGTCTAAAGAGCATCTCAAATTTAATATGTCTGAAGCAGAACTCTTGATCCTCTGCCCCACATCTGCTCCTTCGGCCAGGCTTCACTATCTCAGTGAATGGCAACTCCATCTGAGACCAAAATTGATGCCCAAACCTAGGCATCAATTCAGACTCTACTCCTTCCCTTGCATTCCCCATCTAGTAAATTAGGAAGTACTGATTGGACTAGTCACAAACGATATCTTAAATCTCAAGTCAAAGCTATCATCCCTCAACTGACTATTCCCACAGCCCCCTCTATTTCTTGGGCTCTCACACACTCTAGCTTCAGGGTTGATTGATGGCAAGCACTGGCAGAGACTGAAGGGCAGCCCCCTGGAGGGCTTCAGCTTCCAGCAGGGAATACTCTGAATCTTCACATTGTCCTTCTGGGCCTTGAGGTAGTAACAGTTTCTTACTGTTGCTAATCTCTGGGTTTCCTTGACATCCTATTTGACTTCCCAGCTCTTCCAACAACTATACAACAATCATCCCATGTTAAATTCCCTATATTTGAAAGTCCTAGACTTCTTTCCCTTTCCCAACTGGATTTCAACTAAAACCAATTCTATTTACTTATTATAGCTTTGCCACCGGAGAAGGCAATGGCACCCCACTCCAGTACTCTTGCTTGGAAAATCCCATGGACGGAGGATCCTGGTAGGCTACAGTCCATGGGGTCGCTAAGAGTCGGCCACGACTGAGCGTCTTCACTTTCACTTTCCCTTTCATGCACTGGAGAAGGAAATGGCAACCCACTCCAGTATTCTTGCCTGGAGAATCCCAGGGACGGCGGAGCCTGGTGGGCTGCCGTCTATGGGGTCACACAGGGTCGGAGACGACTGAAGCGACTTAGCAGCAGCAGCTTTGCCACATTGAAATCTAAATGAAATCATGTAACCTACATGAAAACAGGACCTGAGTGCCCAGAACACTGCTGCTGCTAAGTCGCTTCAGTCGTGTCCGACTCTCTGTGACCCCATAGACGACAGCCCACCAGGCTCCCCCGTCCCTGGGATTCTCCAGGCAAGAACACTGGAGTGGGTTGCCATTTCCTCCTCCAATGCACGAAAGCAAAAAGTGAAAGGGAAGTCACTCAGTCGTGTCCGACTCCTAGCGACCCCATGGACTGCAGCCTACCAGGCTCCTCCATCCATGGGAGTTTCCAGGCAAGAAGAGTACTGGAGTGGGTTGCCATTGCCTTCTCCGGCCCAGAACACAGCCTAGCCTATTTTGCATACTCAATAAATATATTTTAAATGAAGAAAGTATTCAAGCATTTATGCACAGCAACAAGTTCTTTGGATTATATACAGTTAAAATATAATAACTATGATAAAACTTAGAATTTTACTAGGCTCATCAGAAATGTTTAGTTTTATAGAGCAACCAGAGCAACTAAAGTCATCAAAACCAAAATTTAAAAAAATAAAATTAAAAGTAAATAAAAATAGGCAAAGGGCTGAAATGACCTGAATATAAAGAAATTACTTTCTGAAGGTCATTTCATTCCATTAATTTGGGTACCAACTTCAAGTTATTTTTTAAAAGTTTATTTTATCTATAAAATACATGCTTTCATTAAATGCATCATTACTTTCATGACCCTTGTAATCAATCTTTTTCCCTTTCTAAACATGAGAAACAAATAAGACAGACACAAACACTTATATTGATGAGCTTTAAAAAATACGTGGGAGATAGCTTAAGGGAAAAGGAATTAAAGATAGCTTTATGATAAAATCTACATTCAGGGCAGAACTTAAATGACTAAGGATTCTGAGAGCATTTCACAGCTCAGAAAATACTCAATCCAAAGTAAAATGGACCCTGAGCAGAGCTTGTATAAAAAAAGAACAGATGAGTAATTAAGGCCTACTTTAAGACGCTAAACTCTTTTCAAAAAGAAAATTGTGATCAGGGAGCTTTTCTTTCTCTTTAAGTATAGGGATTTTTTTAAAGTGGTAAAACAGAGATTGCAATTTGAAGGCCAGCTCACTGCACCTGCCTCACAGGCTGGTTTTGTTTGTCAACACAAAGAGTTTTTTTATTTCACTTTGTTCGGTTTTTAAATTTGAATTTGACACCAACATTAATAAATGATTCAATTTCACATAAACATCTGGAATTCTGATTTCTCTACGAAATTAACCCAGTGCCATGATGGGCTTACCTGAGCAGCAGATGATCCTTAGCTGGAGCAGGCTTTCTGGACAGCCCATCACTTCCCCCCGGGCCTGATATTCACCCACCTTAACTAATTTAAGTTCCTTGCTTGGTCCACTAATGGTTGGTATTCACACATGCTTCAAGAAAAGATCTCATTCCACTTTCTGCTAATTCAAAATCTCTTACATTTTCAAATCAGGATTACTTCCATTTTTACTTTACACAAAGGCAGTTCGTAAGATGGAATCCTAGGGTCAGAGACTTAATGGTTGGTGTTTGCAAACTCAGATTGAGGAGTCAGGTAAATAAAGGACCTTTAATTGTCACTCTGGTATTTAACTTATATGCGGAGTACATCATGTGAAATGCCGGGCTGGATAAAGCACAAGCTGGAATCAAGATTGCCCAAAAAAATATCAATAACCTCAGATATGCAGATGACACCACCCTCCTGGCAGAAAGCAAAAAGGAACTGAAGAGCCTTTTGATGAGCGTGAAAGAGGAGAGTGAAAAAGTTGGCTTAAAACTCAACATTCAAAAAACTAAGATCGTGGCATCCATTCCAATCACTTCATGGCAAATAGAGGGGAAAACAATGGAAACAGTGAGAGAGTTTATTTTCTTGGACTCCAAAATCATTGCAGATGGTGACTGCAGCCATGAAATTAAAAGATGCTTACTCCTTGGAAGAAAAGCTATGACCAACCTAGATAGCATATTAAAAAGCAGAGACATCACTTTGCCAACAAAGGTCCATCTAGTCAAAGCTATAGTTTTTCCAGTAGTCAAGTATGGATGTGAGAGTTGGACCATAATGGAAGCTGCGTGCCAAAGAATGGGTGCTTTTGAACTGCGGTGTTGGAGAAGACTCTTGAGAGTCCCTTGGACTGCAAGGACATCAAACCAGTCAATTATAAAGGAAATCAGTCCTGAATAGTCATTGGAAGGACTGATGCTGAAGCTGAAGCTCCAATACTTTGGCCATCTGATGAGAAGAACTGACTCATTGCAAAAGACCCTAATACTGGAAAAGATTGAAGGTGGGAGGAGAAGGGGACAACAGAGGATGAGACTGTTGGATGGCATTACCAACTTGATGGCCATGAGTTTGAGTAAACTCCGGGAGTTGGTGATGGACAGGGAAGCCTGGCGTGATGCAGTCCATGCGGTCGCAAAGAGTCGGACATGACTGAGTGACTGAACTGACTGAACTTCCCCCAAACATGAGGCCTCTTCTGGCTACTTTGGCATGTGTGTAGGGGACCATGGCTGCAGCTGTATGCCTCGGGAAGCAGTGAAACCCTTACTCTATACCACCAAGATATATTCCCTGGATTCTTGGGGTCTTAACTTTCTGTTTACTGTAAGGAAGCACCTCAATCTCGGCAGGGCACTACTCAATTAGCTTCCAGACAAAGATTGTTTTATCAGTGGTATGGATTTTATCCAATTTTCAAAGCAAATATTGAAGATATTAAATACTTCTAACACTTTATCACACACCAACTGCCTTTAAAAAAAGATCATGTGACTTTTCTCAGATTCAGAAATTTCCTTTTCTGCTGGGAAATATTCACTGATTTCACTATTCATTAGGACAAATCCTTGACATTTGAAACAAACCTTAAAAGCTGAAAACTAATTCTCATAAAAGCCCCATTTATTTTTGCATTAATTGGTAGGTAGTTGACTTTAAAAATTGGCTTTAAAACTACATAGAAATTGAAATTTTTAATGGCTTAATGACATTAAAGCATATAATTTACATCCTCACAAAAGCTTTTGTCTCTTGTGGTCCCATTTTTATCTCCCTTGATTCTACAGTTTTATAATGGTAAGCATTATAAACATGCCCAGACAGTTAAAGAGATACTTCCTAAATCCATATTTGGGGATAGGAAGGAAAAGGAGCTGCCAATTAAAAATGCAATAGAGCCCACTATTGTTAATTTATGGCTGTGAAACACACAACTTTTTCTCATTTTGGTTATTCAATTTGGGTAACTACTCAGTTGCTATGTGAAATAACTTGATTTTCCCCGTTGATGTGCAATTCTTCTAATGCCATCTTTTGGCATCCTGACTGATGATTGGATAAATTCACTAGACTTTTACCATGAATCATTTAAATTACTCTTTTGCATAAAGGTTTAAATTGGCTTTGGAGCAGCCATTAGAGAATTTTTTAAACACTGTTTTGTTTTACTTTTCATGACACTATCTTGTTTTCTGCACTGGATTTTTTCCCCTCTCTCTCAAGGTCATTACTATTAATTGTCCTCTCCCTTCACATTACAAGAGTACAACAAAACATACCTTCCAAACTCAAAGGCCAAGGTTAGGGAACAGGTACAATGTAAAAACAGAACCCTCCCATCTATTAATACTTTCCCTACAAACCTGATATGTCCACCCCTATGAAGCCACTTCCCTCCAGGACCTGGACTGTCCCATCTCCTAGGTTTTGGTTCAACAGGCAGGATCAAAAATCAATTGGACTTTATAAAATTGTAGCTTCAACAACACCCAAAGACTACAAATCCACCAAAGGAAAACCTGACAATCTATGTCTAATTTTCCACATGGAGCCTGGGTCACAGTGTTGGACCAGAAGGAGTAGAAGTCAAGGTCCATTGTCAGGAAGATCTAGCAAACCACAGGACCAGCTGCTATATATATAGCTAGAGCAGAGATCTCTCTCCTCTGTCAGAAAGTCAACGGTAAGTCACTTCTTTTGGATAAACACCAAAAGCACATGCCTAATCTCCAGAAGACTGCTACAAAACTATTATATATTACCTGGAAGAATAAGAAGAATGGCATACTGTTACCTGCGTATGAATGCACTGGATGTGAAAGAGCTGTGCTGCCCAATACTGTGAACAGTAGGTACATGTGACTGGTCCAAACTGAGCTGCGCTCTAAGTGTCTAAAAAACACACCAGAGTTCAAAGACTTAGTATGAAAAAAACAAGCATGAAAAATACTTCTCATTAATAATACGTATTTGATTATATATAGAAATGATACTTTGAATATGTGCTTGATAAAAATACATTATTAAAATTCCTTTTACATATTTCTTTTTACTCCTTTAATGTGAATTTTTAACAGAAAAACACAAATTACATAATGCAGCACATTTCTATTAGATGGTGCTATAATAAAATATGAGTGAACTTTTGCCTTATTGTGCTGGTTGATTTTATGTGTCAACTTGACTGGGCTAAGGGAAGCCCAGAGGACTGGTAAAGCATAGTTTTACTGGATGTGTCTATGAGGGTGTTTCTGGAAGAGATTAGCATTTAATGCAGTAGACTAAGTAAAGGAGACTTGCCTTTACCAAGGTAGATGAGTGTCATCCTATCCACTGGGGGCCCAAATAGAGCAAAAAAAGGTGAAGGAAGCATGAATTTCTTCTTCTTGAGCTGGAACATCCATCTTTTCCTGCCCTTTTACATCACAGCTCCTAGTTTTCAAGCTTTCAGCTGTGAACTGCATCACACCACTGGCTTTCCTGGTTCTTCAGCTTGCAGATGGCAGACTGTGGGATGTCTCAGCTTCCATAACCTCATGAGCCAGTTCTTATAGTACATTTCCTTTATATCTATCAAGTTGATTCTATTTCTCTGGAGAACTCTGAATAATACTTATACTGTGTGGAATCTGGGCTTCCCTGGTGGCTCAGACAATAATCTGCCTGCAATGCAGGAGACCCAGGTTTGATCCCTGGGTTGGGAAAATACCCTGGAGAAGGAAATGGCAACCTACTCCAATATTCTTGACTGGAGAAATCCATGGAAAAAGGAGACAAGCGGGCTACAGTCCATGGGGTTGCAAGGAGTCGGACATGACTGAGCAACTAACATAGACACACACATATGAAATCTGAACCTGAGGGGGAAAAGTACATAAGAGGGGAACAGTGAAGAGAGGAGCTTGACATGGCATCCTGGGAGCAAGAAAAGGTGATGTCCAGGGGCCAAGGAACCTAGATGTGCCCCCCCAGTGGTAGAGGCCTCTGTGCATCAGAGCACAGAGGTAAGGGAAGGAGGATTTCAGAAACCAAACAATCATTTTCCTGGCTTCACCATTTTGCCTAAGACTGGGCCTTAGGACATGGAGTGGGCACCAGCTTGATATTCAAATGTGGTAAAATTACAATCTATGTAGTCATTAAAAGCTCTACTGAAATGGCTTTATTTCTGCTTAAATGGAGTTAAATACCTACTGTTTCTATAATTTTTATATGACTTAGCTTAGGCCATAATAGTTTCAGTCAGGATGAATGGTGAACACAAACTACTCTAAAATTTCAATGGTTTAAAATAGCAAAAGTCTATTTCTTTTTCACATCCACCTGTCCATCATGGCAACGTGCCTCCCTGCTCCATCATGCCTTTACTCCTTCTTCCTGGGACTTTGCCAACCAAGCATCATGGCAAGGGGAGGAGAGACATGGGGGACCACAGGCTGGCTCTTAAACCTTCTGCTCAAAAGTGCCACACAGCACCTCTACTAACATTTCATTTGTCAAAGTAAATCGAATGACCCTAGCTGAGTTCACTAGGGCAGGAATGTATAACTTAATTCTCCTGTAGAAAGAGTTCTGAGGAATAGAAATGGAGTTACTTAGCCAACAGTAATGCCACAGTACCCAAGTGGTGGGGCCTCGTGGAAAGATTGGTGTCCCTAAATGCTTGAATATGCCCCTGCATGGTAGATATTGTGTTGCCTTCCTAGCATGGTGCATTATCTAAGAAGTGCATCCTCCCTGACATTCATAGCCTCCACTTCCCTTTCAGTTGACTGGACCAGGGATGAGCTCAGAATTCTTGAATTCCAGTGTAGGGTTCAGGCAGAACTGAACTCCATTTTTGTCCATATGCATCACAGAGGAAAAGCTGACAGATAAAGTAGATGTAGAAAGAGATGCAGACATGAGACTATGAGAGACACATAGGAGCAAATGATGTGTGGCTACCCTGGTTCCTGAGGGTATCCACTTACCAGCTTTAGCGGCAGAGACATAATGCCTCTCTATGCTTCATGGCTGATAGATGCCCCCTTACCATACTTTCTTTGGCTTCTTTATTTGAGTCACTTTCTCTTTGGGCAGGTTACAGCACTATAGCATGGTGGTTCCATCTAGACTTTAGAGGCAAACTGACTGAGTTAAAAGCATGACTCTGCACAATTATGTGCAACTTTGGATAAAATGCTTTTTCTTGAGCCTCCTCTATAAAGTAGAGATAAAATTCATATGTAATCTGAGTGTCATCAGGATTTAATGACTCAGTATATATCAAAGCAGTGATATAAAAATGTCAGCCCTTATTACCGTATTATTATTACAGTCAAAAACTTGGAAGTCCTTTTTCTGAGATGTAGTTTTGTGATTCCCAGCAGCTATTGCACACAATATCTCTTTTAAGAAAGTTAATGTTGATAGAATTATCTGAGATCTACAAATGATTAGGTTATGAGGTGTCCCCATTTCTCCTAATTGACTATCTTTGCTACTGCTGCTGCTGCTAAGTCGCTTCAGTTGTGTCCGACTCTGTGCAACCCCATAGACGGCAGCCCACCAGGCTCCGCCGTCCCTGGGATTCTCCAGGCAAGAACACTGGAGTGGGTTGCCATTTCCTTCTCCAATGCATGAAAGTGAAAAGTGCAAGTGAAGTCGCTCAGTCGTGTCCGACTCCTAGCGACCCCATGGACTGTAGCCTACCAGGCTCCTCCGTCCACGGGATTTTCCAATTGGCTATCTTTACATGATCCAAATATACCAAACACTTAATCACCCCAAATGTTCTTAGCAATGATACTTTTGGACAAAGAAAGAAGGCAAATAACATACCAACAAAACTTGCCCAAAGTGTCCACAGGTTCAGCTGGCAACTAAATAAGGATTTAGATAAGCAATCCAAACACACAGAAGCATCCTTATTTATCAGCATTCTAAATTAGCACTCTTGAGATCTGTCAATCATACATAAGAATTCTCTGTTTTTCTCTGGCTTTTAGTACGTCCTCCAGGTTAAATTTATTCCAGGCATCCGTATGCTCAAAACATATGGAAAAGAGGGACAAAAGAACATTTTTCCAAAAGATTCTTTTTTATTTTATTTCTAAAAGAAATATTTTCTTGTTATAAGATATTTTTCAATGTTTTCCCCTCTTGACTGAAATTTAAGAATTAATTATGAAATTTGTTTGAAAGTGAAAGTGAAGTCGATCAGTCATGTCTGACTCTTTGTGACTCCATGGACTGTAGCCCACCAGGCTTCTCCATCCATGGGGTTTTCCAGGCAAGAATACTGGAGTGGGTTGCCGTTTTGTTCTCCAGGGGATCTTCCCCACCAGGAATAGAACCAGGTCTCCCACGTTGAAGGCAGATGCTTTACCCTCTGAGCCACCAAGGAAATTTGTTTAACCTACTGATATTGGTGGTGGAAGAGGTTGATTTTTACTATTGATTATGAGGAATAAAAACCTAATAATCCCATCTTGTATACATAAATTTAAAATATTAAGTCTCTGTCCTTGAAAAATCTGGATTCTAAGTGAACAAAATAGGATAAGTCAAGAAATATTTGGGATTTTTTTAGAGATTTTTTTTAATGTGGACCACTTTTAAAGTTTTTATTGAATCTGTTACAATACTGCTTCTGTTTTATGTTCTTTGGTTTTCTTGGCCACAATATGTGGGATCATAGCTCCCCAACCAGAGATTGAACCCACACAGCCTACATTGGAAGATGAAGTCTTAACCACTGGACCTCCAGAGAAGTCCTGAAATGTTGCTTTAAATATGAATAACTAACCATCAGTAATGCTATACACTTTCCCCTAAGACCTTTACCTTTAACACTTCAGTTTGCCTTTCTCCACCTCCCAAATAATGCCTTCAGAAATTCTTCTCCTCTTTCCTCATTTCCTTTTCCAAAGTCTCGGAGATCCCTTACTGGCCCAAACCTGTATGTGTTATAGAAATGAAATCTGATAAACTTTCTCCAAGGAGAAGATCTAGGCCCTGTATCCAAGAGAAACATTTTGGAAAAGATGTGTCAAGTAGTTATGTGGATACAAGAAGACCCTTCTGGATACCTGCCCATCTCTCCAAACCTGTAATCATCCACTCTGTCTCCAGCTGATGCCAACTCTATAAACAAAAATATTCTGATAGGCAGTCAGAGGTCCATGGGGTCATATTCATAAGGGTGTTTGATTATGAACAAAATCACATTGTTAGAAGATGACATGATCATTTACAAATTAGGATTGAATATTGTTTTAAAATCAAAGACAAACAACGTAATCACAAGAGTTGCTATATATAATTATCTCAAGAAACATTGGAATTTAAGCTTGTTTAAAGGAAGTGAAAAGAATTCTATCACTACTGAAAAATTTATCTAGACAAGATATAAAGCACCTGATTTCTGCTTTCACCTAAATCCCAAGAAGTACATACTATGTCCATGATGGGAGAATTTTTTTGCCCTCGGGTAAATTGGGACTTAAATTTGAGCATTATTGCTGCCCAATTGTTTCCTTCAAATGCCTCCATTTATTTACTTGCTCAAAAATTTATTTCTTCAACATTCAAATGTCTTGAAATAAAAGGAAGAAATGAAGGTAGAATTTGAAGAGCTTTCACAAGTTTAAAGTTTAAACTGAAAAAATACATTTATACAAAAACAGTCCACTGAATTTTTATATAGCTTAACCAGTGCATATTACAGGTTACCTGTGGAGAGAACAACTCCCAAATAATGGACATCTGTGGCGAGTATTCTTTTTCTTTTTACAGATGGAACCAAATAGTCTCAAATCCTACAAGGGGCCAAATATCCTGGTAATATATGGTTAAAATATGTAATCCAGATGCCTCTGAATATAAGCCTATGTTATTGGTATCATTAAGACCTGACAAAATACGGTCCACTGGAGAAGGGAATGGCAAACCACTTCAGTATTCTTGCCTTGAGAACCGCATGAACAGAATGAAAAAGCAAAAAGATAGGACGATGAAAGATGAACACCCCAGGTCAGTAGGTGCCCAAAATACTACTGGAGATCAATGGAGAAATAACTCCAGAAAGATTGAAGAGATGGAGCCAAAGCAAAAACAACATCCTGTTGTGGATGTGACTGGTGATAGAAGCAAGGTCTGATGCTGTAAAGAGCAATATTGCATAGGAACCAGGAATCTTAGGTCCATGAATCAGGGCAAATTGGAAGTGGTCAAGTGGGCCTTAGGAAGCATCACTATGAACAAAGCTAGTGGAGGTGATGGAATTCCAATTGAGCTCTTTCAAACCCTAAAAGATGATGCTGTGAAAGTGCTGCACTCAATATGCCAGCATTTTGGAAAACTCTGCAGTGGCCACAGGCCTTGAAAAGGTCAGTTTTCATTCCAATCCCAAAGAAAGGCAATGTCAAAGAACACTCAAACTACTGCACAATTGCACTCATCTCACACACTAGCAAAGTAATGCTCAAAATTCTCCAAGCCAGGTTTAAACAGTTTGTGAACCGTGAACTTACAGATGTTCAAGCCGGATTTAGAAAAGGCAGAGGAATCAGAGATCAAATTGCCAACATCTGTTGGATCACTGAAAAAGCAAGAGAGTTCCAGAAAAACATCTATTTCTGCTTTACTGACTATTCCAAAGCCTTTGACTTTGTGGATCACAACAAACTGTGGAAAATACTTCAAGTGATGGGAATACCAGACCACCTGACCTGCCTCTTCAGAAATTTGTATGCAGGCCAGGAAGCAACAGTTAGAACTGGACATGGAACAACAGACTGGTTCCAAATAGGTAAAGGAGTACGTCAAGACTATATATTTTCATCCTGCTTATTTAACTTATATGAAGAGCACATCATGAGAACGCTGGGCTGGATGAAGCACAAGCTGGAATCAATATTGCTCAGAAAAATATCAATAACCTCAGATATTCAGGTGACATCACCCTTCTGGCAGAAAGCAAAGAGGAACTGAAGATCCTCTTGATGAGGGTGAAAGAGGAGAATGAAAAACCTGGCTTAAAACTCAACATTCAAAAAACTAAGATCATAGCATCCATTTCCATCACTTCGTGGCAAATAGTGGGGGAAACAGTGGAAACAGTGACAGACTTTATATTTTGGGGCTCCAAAATCACTGCAGATAGTGACTGCAGCCATGAAATTAAAAGCCACTTACTCCTTGGAAGGAAAGTTATGACCAACCTAGACAGCATATTAAAAAACAGAGACTTTCCTTTGCCAACAAAGGTCCATCTAGTCAAAGCTATGGTTTTTCCAGTAGTTAGGTATGGATGTGATAGTGGAACTATAAAGAAAGCTGAGCACGGAAGAATTGATGCTTTTGAACTGTGGTGTTGGTGAAGACTCTTGAGAGTCCCTTGGACAGCAAGGAGATCCAACCTGTTCAACCTGAGGGAAATCAGTCCTAGATATTCATCGGAAGGACTGATGCTGAAGCTGAAACTCCAATATTTTGGCACTGATGCTAAGAATTGACTCATTTGAAAAGACTCTGATGCTCTGAAAGATTAAAGGAGAGAGGAGAAGGGGATGACAGAGGATAAGATGGTTGGATGGCATCACCAATTCAATGGACATGAGTTTGAGTAAACACCGGGAGTTGGTGATGGACAGGGAGGCCTGGCATGCTGCAGTCCATCGGGCTGCAAAGAGTCAGACACAACTGAGTGACTGTACTGAACTGAAGACCTGAATGATCCTAGAGTGGATTTCACAATTCTTTCCCTTACCAAAAACATCTTAAATATAAGGAAATCAATCAAGGAGGATACTCTAAGCAAAAACTTTGGTTGCTACATAATCAACAAAAAAGAACAGTGAGTCCAAAAGAACAAATATAGAAGAAGCAACAATATAGCCTGGTAAGTCAATGGATATGCTGAATTATATTATTTAGAAATTCATCACATTCTAATTTGATTTCCAAGAATAGCAGGAGAACTAGTACTGGTCTAGTTGAAAAGGCAAATGAAACCCTAACACAATCTTGGATCATTAAGGCTCACTGAAGACCTCTCTCTAATACACACACACACACGCACACACATTCAAGTTCCACAGAGGAAACAGATAAATGTTCACATACATAATATGTCTCTCAGAAAACAAATCATGTTTTCTCCTTTCTTTTTTCATTGTATTGTTGTGTCTTGGTGTCTTGTTGCACACTCTTAATAATATCACTTGCTTAGTTCTTAAGAAACCTTTCATAGATTTTGTAAACGAAGGTCATATAACAGAAAGACTGGGATAATAACTCTTGAGTCTGAAAAGGGCAGAATTCTAAGCTGTTTTCCCACAGGATTGCTGTTTCTTAGGCAGTGCTTCTTGGTTATTCAATTAAACTAGAAGGCAGAAAAGCACCCCATGCAGCACGTAGTCTCGCCCTCCTCCTGCATCCGAGTAAACCTGGACACGCCAAGTTTCTCAGCAATTGATTCAGAACCAATTTGTGGCAAACAAATGCTTTCCCGCTACTTAGAGTGGAAAGATCTCTCCATGCACTTTTGTCTAGACAGTCTCAACTACAGAAATATAATGTGTTTGCTAGCCCTCCAGTGATTTATTAAATGCCAAATCCATACAGCACAGGCACTAGAGCTTAAGAAATGGAAAAATAGCTTACCCAGTGGACTTGTAATGACTTATTAAGATTATGTTGGCAGCAAGACTTATACAGTATCAATAAATAATAGCAATCTATCAAATAACTTTGGTTGAAATAGTAATGTTTAGAAATATCTCATTTAAGGTGGATGAAATGCACCCACTGGGGATTAGTGACATGGAAAATATTCCCGTGCAGTGATGTAAAAGAATCTCAGGTCCCCTACAGCAATTCTGCTTGGAATGTCAGTTGCCTTTTAAAAAATAAAAAGTAAAGCCAAACCTTCAACTAAAACTCGGTTTCAAAAATGAAAGGCACGGACCAAAATCTGTCCAAGAGAAGACAACAGCTTTTTTATATGAAAAATCCAGCACATATTCTTCATAAATGCTCTCAAATTAAAAATCGGAATATTATTATTATTCCTATTTTAATTTTTGCTTTGATAATTCTATTAAAATAGACTCTCCTGAATTCTCCAACCAAATGTTAAATTCCGGTAGATATTTCAACAAAGGAAGATGAAAAAAATTGTTTTATGTTAAAAATTCTTATTTTATAGTAAAAGTATCTTTTGATAGATGTTTGCAAAATAAAATTTATCCATAACATCAGAGTCAAGATATTGTGTTGCCAGGTATCTACCAGTTATGCTGCACTGTATAGCAACGAGAAATTTTTTAACTGTTTCTTTGCAAAACATGATATATTTTTGAAAGGCAGCATATTATATGTGAAACTGATCGTTATAAGACTTTTGGTAATATATTAATAGATTATTCATGAAGGTATTAACTATTGTTAATCTCTAATTTATAACACAATGAAAAGCACTCTTGCTAAAAAAATAGATGTTTATTCACTTTCTTTGGGAGACATTATTCAGAGATCATCTAAAGATTCATTAATCTTTAGAAAAAAGATACGTTCTTTTTGATCAAGTTGGTGCAGCTAAAGCAATTTTCTCAAAAATAATGAATGATTGATTTCCCCAATTTGTTCTTTTTAATATTTAGACATTCATTTTCCCCCAATTTGTAATTAGACATTTGACAGCTATAAGATATATATCATTCCTCTGAGGTTCTTCAGATTTTTTCTCACAGAAGAAAAAGCACCCTACTGGAGAGTGTTTTCCTACTGTCTTTTCCTGATGTGTCTCCTCCACGGCCACACTGGGAGCACACATCCAGAAGAACTATTAGTGAGTAAGGAGGAGGTGGCAGGCACAAAGTACTTTGGGAACTGTCATTTTTCATTTGCTATGAAAATAAATCACTTAAGAGGTGACTATCAATGAGCTTAAGTTCATTTTCTAAGTTCATATTAATTATTATTTCCACAAAACTTATTTAGAGCTCTTAAAATAAGAAAATTTTGTGCCTCGGGTATTTAACATATATGTGGTAATAGTTAATGTTTGTTTTATATCAAATATCTGTTTAACAAGAGCTAATATAAGGCAAAACCATTTTAGCTTTATACACTTAGATTTTAATTTTAAATTCAGTTTAAATTTAAAATGAGGGGTCATGTAGGCAAATGGTAGGCAAAAATGTAACTTGTGTTCCAAATATTTTGGACTTTTATTAGGAATGATTTCAGTACTTTTTTCTTTTTTGGCCGCACAGTGCAGCACGCAGTATCTTAGAGTTCAATGGCCAGGGATCGAACCTGTGCCCCCTCCTGTGGAAGTAGTGAAGATTTAACCACTGAGCCACCAGGGAAGTCTCCAGTACTATGTTTATTAAGCGAAGTCTTCTGCATGGTGTTAAATAGTAAGAAAAAATACATAATTTGATCATTTTAAGCTAACAGCAGAAAAGTTGACATTCCACATGGAAATTGGTTCTGAATGTTATTTACTGGTTGACTAAGTTTGAACTTTTTTCCTAAATTTGTTTGGAGGCTGAGATATCCACCAAGAATCCAAAATAAATGAACACAGACCTATGCTAGAGCACATGCCACTGTAAGATTTCACAATACTTAGGACAGAATCTGATTTCAAGATAGCATTTAGCTACCAACAGCGACATGCTAGAAAGTACTATCACAATGCTTTCAAAATAATCAAAATAATCTTCGCAACATGTGATTCTATTCTTCCAGAAGGATAATAAGGTGTGAATGTATAATAAGCTCATTTCCTCATGTGCAAAATCTCAATCCATTTACCTTTCAAGTACACTTTCTCATGGAGTCCCCATCAAATGAAGTAGTATACAAAAATAAAGACAAAGGCCCCTCAAATCAGAAAATCCCTCACAAGAAAGCAGTGGCAAGGGTTCCTAGGACAAAGGTTCCCCAATATCTCAACTATGCACCAGGTCCAGAGAACAATCTTCTGAGATTAGACTAGAAGTCTTCACGAGAAATTTCTTCAAGAAGTAAACTTGAACCATATTTGGACAATAATTACATGGCTAGGGAAGTTTGAGGGTAAATTAGTGGTAGATACAAAGAAAATTAAACATATGTAAAACCAAGTTTCAAGCCAAGGAAACAAAAAAAACTAGGAAAGAAAATGAATGATATTTTACATACTCTCTAGTTCAGCTTTATTAGTATTTGCACACTCCTCAGAATGTAAACACCAAAAAGCAGTCTACCAAAAATTAAGATGTATTAATAACTAAACTTAATGCTTGGGGCAGAAAGTGTTATTATGTGTGCCTATGGGGTCATGATTGCAAGGTTTAGTGAATAAAAATACAGGACATCCAGTTAAATTTGAATTTCAGATAAATAGCTAAAAATGTTTATGTATGTCCCAATACTGTATGCATAGGGGTGGAGGGATGAAAAACAGCTCTATCTTCACATTTTCTATAATGGGGAGTTAAAACTAAAAAATCAGTTAAGTAGCATTACAAGCCAAATAAGGAAATAGTAAAATATTTGAAAATGGTTGCCCCTCAAGCAAAAAATTATGAGAAAGAAAACGGCACTGTTTTGTACACCAAATATTTCTTTCAACAATTTTACTCTTTCTTTACACATAGAACTTGATTAAAATATAAACATAATTGTTTAAATAGATTTTGAAGCAAACATAATAAAATGATATGATTTGAAAAAGCAAAGTACATACATCTTTATTAAATTATTCTTACTCATTTTTTTCTTGGGACCCATCAGAACTATTAAGGAAATTTCAACAAATATTTAAAGATTTGCTTTGTAAAGGTTTGCATATTGTTGGACTATTTGGGATTATGATGGTGAAAATTATGGAGGAGCTTGGAGTCATGTCTTTTTTATTGTGATTCAACAAATATTTATTGTTAACCTATTATGTTACAATATGTTAACCTATTATATTCTTAACTACCCCCAACGCTGGCTCTTCTTCTACATTTCTCTTTCTCTTGGTGGGCCTTCCTGTTTCCAGGCTCCCGGGCGAAGTGGTTTCTGAAGTACAGTTTTGATTCTTCAGCCCTACTTTCCCCTATTGTATCAGTTCAGTTCAGTCGCTCAGTCGTGTCTGACTCTTCGCGACCCCATGAATCGCAGCACGTCAGGCCTCCCTGTCCATCACCAACTCTCAGAGTTTACCCAAACCCATGTCCATCGAGTTAGTGATGCCATCCAGCCATCTCATCCTCTGTCGTCCCCTTCTCCTCCTGCCCCCAATCCTTCCCAGCATTAGGGTCTTTTCCAATGAGTCAACTCTTCACATGAGGTGGCCCAAGTATTGGAGTTTCAGCTTCAACATCAATCCTTCCAATGAATACCCAGGACTGATCTCCTTTAGGATGGACTGGTTGGATCTCCTTGCAGTCCAAGGGACTCTCAAGAGTCTTCTCCAACACCATAGTTCAAAAGCATCAATTCTTCGGCGCTCAGCTTTCTTCACCGTCCAACTCTCACATCCATACATGACCACTGGAAAAACCATAGCCTTGACTAGACAGACCTTTGTTGGCAAAGTAATGTCTCTGCTTTTCAATATGCTATCTAGGTTAGTCATAACTTCCCTTCCAAGGAATAAGCGTCTTTTAATTTCATGGCTGCAATCACCATCTGCAGTGATTTTGCTGCTGCTGCTGCTGCTAAGTCGCTTCAGTCGTGTCCGACTCTGTGCGACCCTATAGACGGCAGTCCACCAGGCTCCGCCGTCCCTGGGATTCTCCAGGCAAGAATACTGGAGTGGGTTGCCGTTTCCTTCTCCAGTGCATGAAAGGGAAAAGTGAAAGTGAAGTCGCTCAGTCGTCCGACTCTTAGCGACCCCATGGACTGTAGCCTACCAGGCTTCGCCGTCCATGGGATTTTCCAGGCAAGAGTACTGGAGTGGGGTGCCATTGCCTTCTCTGGCAGTGATTTTGGAGCCCCCCAAAATAAAGTCTGACACTGTTTCCCCATCTATTTCCCACGAAGTGATGGGACCAGATGCCATGATCTTAGTTTTCTGAATGTTGAGCTTTAAGCCTATTTGTATAGATTAGAAATATAGAAGGAAAATCACAAATTTAGAAAGACCATCTCAAAAACCAATTATCAAAATTTGAGTCCATCAAAGCCAATTCACCACAGAGTAAGTTAGTCCTTCTCCCTGTCCTCAGAGATTTTACAGGCTTATCCCTTTTTGAGCACAGAATTGGCATAAGGTACCCACCCACATTCACAGATCTTTGAGGAATCCTCCTTAGTCTAATGCCTGCGTGCTCAGTTGCCTCAGTTGTGTCCAGACTCTTTGCAACCCTGTGGACTGTAGCCTGCCAGGTTCCTCTGTCCATGGAATTCTCCAGGCAAGAATACTGGAGGGGCCTGCCCCGCCCTCCTCCAGGGCATCTTCCCCACCCAGGGATCAAATCCACGTCTCCTGCACTGCAGACAGGTTCTTTCCCACTGAGCCACCTGGGAAGCCCTGTTAGTCTAGAACAGCAACCAAGGAAAAATTCAAGAAATATTTGTTGAAGTAAATAAAATTAATCAATGAATAAATGATGACTGATTAAACTACATTTTACAAGTTTAACAGTAACACTGAACAGAGTAGAGAATAGAGAATATTCACTGAATAGAGTTGGAGAAGAGGCTATTGAATTTTACCCTTCAAATTATATGGAGGCGATGGCTGTGAAAATTAAAGGCGCACATGGAAGACAGAGAAGATAGTTCAAGGAAACACAGCAGGACTTGAGGACGGAACAGGGGAAAGGAGGGCTGAAGAATCAAAAATGTACTTCAGAAACCACTTCGCCTGGGAGCTTGGAAACAGGAAGGCCCACTAAGAGAAACAGAAACGTAGAAGAGCCAGTGTTGGGGATAGTTAAGAATTCAGTGCTGTGCATATTAATTTGCCTCCCTTGCCTGTGGCTCAGAGACAGTCATGCCTCGGGCAACTCACATTTTTAAAAATGTAAATGTGAAAAGCAGACAGGCAGTTCCTGCTTTTTGTCACCTCAAACATCATCGATTTGATTTCCTCAAAGTCTTTTACATGATTCTATTCGACTTTCTTGGAGAAGGAAATGGCAACCCACTCCAGTATTCTTGCCTGGAGAATCCCAGGGACAGAAGACCCTGGTGGGCTGCCCGTCTGTGGGGTCGCACAGAGTTGGACATGGACACGACTAAAGCGACTTAGCAGTAGCAGCAGCATTTGACTTTCTGCCTCCTCCAACACCGCGTTTACCAAGTGCGGCCATCACTTCCAGAGGATGGGAGAGATTAGCTGAGCCCCGCCCCGCCCTTGGTAAATCGGGGTGTGACTCTCCTATGCAGGAGTGCCATCTAGTGGTCAGAGAATGTCACTTCAGACTAGGTTCACAGGAATAAACGGGATAGGGGTGTGCAGGAAGGGGCAACATTCTGCTTTTGGTTCCAAGTTCCAGGCACGCTGTGACAAAAACTCCGCACTTCTCAGTCTAAATATGACTTTATGAGAGGATTCCCAGTCACAATGCTAAGAAATGAAGGACAATGTCTGCATTTTAATATATTCTTATCAAATGAGGCAGATACGATCTAATGGAGAGAGCAGTGAAATTTTGTTCTGTTTTTTCATAGTTTTTCAAATTTGATGAAGAAATGGTATTTGTAGCTATAAATATAATTTGGTTATCTTCATATCAGTAAGAAAAAGGCTTACTAACACCTAACTTGCAAACATCTCACATAGAAGTGGGTCTCTTAACTCCCTCCCTTAAAGTCACTGGTTTGTTTACTATTCTGTACAACCCTGATTCACTGTGAAAAAACATTAAGCTGTTTTGATGCTCAGAGTCATCTTTTCTTCTCAGAATGTCCAGAGACACTTTGTCAGACCTTTACAGCTATTTATATGCACATCTTATCAACCTTGCTAGGCTGCAAGCTTCTTGAGACAGAATCCATTTCTGATTTATACATTAAAAGCTCCAAACAGTTGATTACCAAAGAGGGTTTCTAACATCAGAGAGTCAAAGCCTCCTTTCAGAATTCCTTGCAAAGAATGAACTTTCTGGCCAGAAAGTCTGTGATCTGCACATACATGCAAAAATTTGTTCAGACTCTGAGGGACACCAGTGACCCCTAGAAACCCATTAACATGCTGGTCCAGTTGAAAAGTCCTGATTAAATGAACTTCTGGAACACAGCCTATTCATAAGTTAGAGTACCCTGTATGCACAAAGCCAGCACATGCAGAGATACAGAGTCAAAGCTTGTCAACACTGACTCCCTCTACATTGTCAAAGGTCCACCAGAAAAAAAGAAAATCTGTTCCTGCACATTGAGATCAATAAAAACGCACAGTTGAAATTCCTCAAATTTGGGAGGAATGAATGAAATGTGGAAACAGTCATCTAAGGGTCCAGATATAACCAAGACCACTCTTTTGCCAGGATCCCAACAAGGGCCTCCACCATATCTAGCCCTAGTCTTTGGGACCCTGTGATATCCTAGGTTGTTGTTGTTGTTGTTGTCTTAACCTAAATGTAAAAAGAAAAGCTTTCCCTGTATACTTAGCATTATTAGAATTTTTCCATAATTAGCACTTTCTCTCTCTCTCTCTGACACACATTCTAAGTAGGGGAGGTGCCCAAAATACAAAACTAGATTTCTTGCCCTAAATCTGCCTGTGGGTTGGTTTGGATGGCAAACCTGGAATCTTTTATTTCATACCTTAACTTTTCCCCCAAGCCCCCTTCTCAGCCTAAGAGCCCTGAGGACCTTTTCTCAGCTTTGGACCCCCTCCTTCCTTCCAAGAAAAGAACCAAACCAAAAAATTCAGGAATTCTTGACTGCATACACAAGAGATCATTATGGATTGACTGGCCCCTCCCTGGTGAGATGAGGACAGCTGACCTGGCCCTTTCCAAAGTTCACATCGGCAAATCAATAGCTACAGACCCTTGGCTCCCCAGTCTGCATGATGCTTCCTCCCCTACTCATGAAACGGAAGTGTCTTCCCTCCCCAGGAAGCTTTGATCTTCCACAGTGCTTTTCAATAAGGCTTTTAGAATATATAGATATATATATTTTCACAGCATGGTCCAAATACCAACATTTCATCAGAAGGTGGGCAAATAGAGTTTTGAGAGTTTGCAGCAAGACAAAATGAGCTACAAACCTTACTAAGCAGTTCTTGCATGTGGAGAAGAGGGGAGGTCCTCAGGAAATGTCATATTTGGAGCTCTGTTCCTTAGTACAACTCTGAAGCATACCACAGGAGAAATTAGCCAAACTTGGGCAAGCGAACTGTAGAGGGATCTCAATTCCCACCTCTGGGAGCAGGGCCAGATCAGTGTCAGCACTGATGCTGTCAGGGAGATGGTCATCTCAGAAACAGGTAAAGCAAAGCTCCAAGGGTTATTTAGGTAGCCAGGAGGAAAGCCAGTGGCCAGCTGATGAGGGCTGAACAAATCTGACATAAACAGATAAACCAGAGAGTAAACTTAGGTACTCCCAATGTGAACTCTCTGGCTGGCATGACACTGACATCCATCCATGTCAGTGGAACAATGTCCAACCCATCTTTGCAGTCACAGGCCCATGTAAGGAATTGAGCTCATCAGTGAGGTTCAGTTTAGAAAAGAATAATCAGCAAGAGGCCTCAAAGAAGATGACGTGCAAGAAATACAGATTCCTCCACCTTAACCTAACTATAGCATTACACACCGAGTCCTTAAGGCAGGGGATCTTGTCTCGGGACTACTGACACCAATTTGAGTTGGAAAATTCTTGGTTGTGGGAGGCTGCTCAGGACATTGTAGGATTTTAGCAGCCTCCCAGGCCTCTACCCATGACATGACAATTGCAGTCCCCCCACCTTCAGTTATGACAACCAAAGGTATCTCCCAATATTGCCAAGTGTCCTTGGGGGCAAGAGTGCCAGTGATGAGAACCACTGGTTTAAGAACACTTTTCATGGCCATTGGATCAACTGAAACCACACTCTGATTTTTCATGACATCTTCCTCTGCACTCCCCCCCCACCCCGCCCCGAACTTGACTGCTTGGTCATTTCCCTGTTCTCTTAACCCTGCCTTCAGTTTGCTTTCTTCCTGACTCTTTGGCCTTGGCATTTCAAAACATCCTTTACCTCTAGCTTCACATTTATCTAGGATGCAATGCACCATAGGCAAGCTCTATACCAACACCTCCTCTGAGCCTCAAATCTTTCCTTTCCTTATCCCAAAGCTCCAAAGCTCATTCCTCCTCCAGAACTGTCTCCTGAGATCCCAGCAGCCCTGTGCCCAGAACCCCTCCTCAAGATTGGGGATCTGACAAGAACCAGTTGAAGGGATAAAGCTGTTCTCTTCTCATTTCTGGGAATCCCAGAGGCTGACAAAATGGTTCTTCCCTTTCCCAAAAGATCTGCTAGTGAGATGGGGCAACAGACAGCCCCTCCCCTCTCGCCTGCATAAGATGCTAGAGCAGGACTCCCAGGAAGAGAACTCGAGCATTCCCATCCTCTCCCAAACACCCAGAGGCCCAACCCACCTCATCCTCTCTATGCAGTGGAACTTCATCAAGCTCTAAATATATAGCTTTCCTGTTTGTGGGTTGACTTTGCCAATCACACCCTCAGAAACTTCTTTGGGCCACAGGGATAAGGTCCCTGTCTTCAAAAGAGTCCAACTACATGACACCCTGTTCTTTTTTAAAAATTTCTGCTGGTGAAGCAAATTTATTTAAAGAGACTTTCTTACAAGACACTTATTCTAATGTTTCAAGTAAACATATTCCACATTATCAAAATGTAGCCACATTGTGACTTACTTAACCAGATGCTCAAAGACAAACTTTCTTAATCTCACTTCTTCACCTCCACTCTACTGAAAATGTTCTCTCCTTCTCCAACTGTGCCATCAATTGTGTGATACTGAGAAAGTTAACTTCTCTCTGCTTTAGTTTCTACATCAATTGAAAAGATACTGATAATTTTTGCTTCATTTTCAGATAGATCTTTAGGTGTTAATAATATACAATATTGAAAATGCAATGAACTCCAGCAAATGCCCAATAAAATCCAAAAAATATATTTTCTATCTCTGGGTGGATAACAAACTGGACCTTCAATTCAATAATGCATTATATTTCATTCCATACAGAAAATATGAAACTGGTAGTGGACCTTTAGTAGAACAACAATCTTCTTAGCGACCAGAGATGTCAACAATGAAAAAGACTGGCATATGCATGAGGAGTTCTCCACTGGTGAAGCTATTCAAGGAGAAAGTAGATGACAAATGCCAGGTATGGTATAGCCAGGATTCTGGTGTAGGGTAGCATGTGGAAGTAAGTGATCTCTGAAATCTTTTGTGAGTCTACAATTCTAATATGACTTCTCTCTGGCCACCAATGATAGTCATCATATTCTAGGGCTGGCAGCTCATTTACAATGAAGGCTGTTATCCTAAATCAGAAGTTTTATTATTATGTTAAGACATCCTCTTCATCAGTGACAGTAAGAGCTCTTCTTGAAATCAAGTTTTTGCCCTACAATTAGAAGGCTAAGGAAAAAGCTAACACTAATAAAGGGAATAAGTTTCTCTACTTTCAAATCCTTTCCAAGAACAAGTGTTAGATTCTTTTGGTTCCGTGACCATCGCTGCTATTCTGGGGGCCAAGGAACTCACTCTCAGTGTTAGGGTTCTCCTGAGGCCCCAGGGATATTAATAAAGAGGTGTCTACAAGGTCAGCTCACATAGAGCTCAGTGAATCTTAGGGTGCTAGAGAACATCAATTCTGTTATAGAATTTTTGATTTTAAATATCCCTTTCCTTTCTCAACAAAATCTCTAGCAAATCAAAAGTCTTGATTTTCAAAAGCATTATCCAAAAATTTTCTCTTTGGCTCTCTGCAATTTCTCTTCAGGGCATGTTGTTCTACCCACAACAGAATAGGAAAAGGGTCATGTACTAAAGTTACAAAGATTAACTTTGCAAGGTATCTTGCTACACGTAACTACATTATATAAGAGAGCTTTAATGGCAAAGGATTGTCATTCATAGAGCAGTTTGGCACTCTGGGGGTGGTACAGACATGTCTTTAAATAACTTTGTGAAAAGATTCAGAAAAGATAAAGAGTGAACTGATGTGCCATCCACCGTTAGTAAGTGTGACTTCACTTAATAATGTAGGTCAGGTCTGAAACCACCATAAAGGCTGAAAGTGGCTATCTTTCAAGTATTAGAAATTATTGGTGTGTTTTGAAAAGTTTGAACTACTTTTTGAAAATAAAAATGCTACTTCCATGATTAATAAGATGTTTATTCAGTTATATGTAGTCTTTCACCAGACCTTTAAGCACTAGATTTTTTTTTTAACTTCTTATCAGAAAATACTGGTAAACTGATAAAATGCTTGTGGAATTTAGTGTTTTTTTATCTGTCCTTCCCTGGCCTTCAGTTCATGCAATATTTTTTTTTGTCTCTCAATAGTTTAATTACATGTGAAAAGACTCCCAATAACATACTTGTGTTATAATATATTAGAATTAACTGAGGGGAAAAACCTTTCATTATATTGTTCTATTGTTATTCATCTGTACATTCATTTGACAATACCGACTCAAGCTGCTGCCATTCTCTTAAGCTCCAAATATTTCAAATTCCAGCCACAAAATTAAATGGAAAGGGTACCTTGTTTTCTAAAACTATTTAGAGATAGCAGAATTTCAACAGTTTATATTTTCATCCATTATGAAGCTGTCTTATATAAAAGTTATACTTTTCTTTGTGAATGAACCAATTCTTGCCAATCCAGTTACCCAATCTGACATATATATTAACAAAAATGGAAATTAAATGAACATTGTTGGTCAGGTATCCATTATATATGAAGCTAACCATTATAAATGAAAACAAAATCCAACCTAGCCCATGGTTTAAGAAATTATTCTCATTTTATTAAAGCACACACATAACAGCTAAATTAATGGAAGAGTTTAGCTAAAGATATAATACATTTCAAACATTTGTCATAAACTGAAACCTTATTTTGAATAAGATTATGAGAGGAAATAAGTCTTAAAGAAAATATCAGAGAGTTCCTTTGATACTAGAAATAGTCCATTCCTGTTCAGAAATAGTTTTGCCCTTATGACTCTGCTCCCAAGGTAGGCTTTTCTGGCATAAGTAAATTTAGCTTTATTTCTGGTACAAGTAGTCTTTCTTCATAAGTGTCACACTGAGCTGAGCTGATTTAGCTTTCTGTCTTCTTTATACCAGCCTTAGCAAGTTTCAAAATATATAGCCATTCAAAGCAAGTTGTATTGCAAGCTTTTCTCATTTGTTTTCACTTATCAAAAAGTTAGAAGAACTAAGTGAAACCAAAGTCCTTCAGGCAAGACTAAGTCAAGGTTAGAATTCACTGGTTAACTGGGGTATTTTTTTTCTACAAAGAGCATGTGCAGATTCCTAGGCTGGAACACACAGACTGAGAAATGTTCTCCAACACTGAAAATGAATGAACCCCAAAGCTCTCTGAGCAAAGAATTAAGGGAATAAGAACCTCATAGACCCAAATTCTCCAAATCACTGCATTCCTTGAAGATTTTAAATATACTCTTTTTGTAAGGAGATTTCAATTTAAGCTGGCAATATCTACCCATAAAGAAAAGAGATTAATATTAAGGTCACCACAAGGCAAATGCTTTTATTTCATAAATATTTTAAGTTTTTCCTTCTTGACATGATTGTTATACATGGTTGCGTCTAGGTTTTATGTCTGCTTTTGTGTATCTGTGTGATGTTAAGTTCTTTTTTACAAAGGCTCTGGCTGATGTCACTCATGACATCCTGCAGTGGAGATTTATTCTCTGACCTTATGCTTTGGAAAGGACAGCCTGAAATGCTCAAGAAATTGTGGGCCTTAGTAGATTATACTATGAGTTATTTCTCTTCGCCAGAGAAGGTATTACCCACTGAAAGCAGAGGCCAAAAGAGGGTTCCTTCTGAGTGCCAATATCCTTGCAGAAGAGCCATCTGAGCAGGATACTGGTTTAGAATTCAATTTGAGGCTAAGACAGTAGTGGCAGTACAGAGACAGCGCTTTGGCAACTTTTCTCTCATTTTTGAAACCTTGTGATAGAACAGAAAACACTAAGTCTAAAAAGGCATCAGCATGTGACATTAACACCCCCATGCCAAATATCACACTATACCTTGTTTGAGTTTTTAAAATATGACAAAGATAATTTTTTAAATTCCAAACTGCATTCCAACTGAATGTTTAAAATCTTTCATTTAAAATGTTTTGATATTCTGATTACATATTTATTTATATACAACATAGTCAGAGTTTAGAACCCACACTTAGCACTGTTCTATTGACTACAGCTAATAGGAATTGTATTTATATTAAATTATTTACTATCTGTTGCTTTGTAATGATTTTTTAACATCAACATAAAAATGATGCCATATAGTTTTTCTGATTCTGTGTCTCCTTTAGCATTTATCCAGCAACTAGTAATTAAGCCCTTACTATCAGCCACATATTGGCGAATACTCCAGGCAATAGAGTTACTGAGCTCTGCAAAGTAAGGATAGTCAAACTCTCTGGCAAGCACAATAAATGCCTAGAGTTCAAAGGGATAATTCAGACTGTAAATTCAACCCTAAGTCAGTGTGATTTTGTATTGTTCTACTCCAACTGCTTCACTTCACACAAGCATGTGCACTTTCATGCTCTGAAGGGGATGACCGCAAGGGAAAATCACCAACCACCTCTTTGTAACATGGGTCTCTCAGTACTCCTCACACTACTCTGGTGTCCTCATCCACCTCAACCAAAATGCAGCTTTAATACCCAAACCAGCTGAAAATATCCAAATCTCTCTCTGCCCCAACTCCTCTCCTGAGCTTCAGGACAGCTGTCCTGCAGAAAGCTCACCCAACACGGTCCACAACTGCACCAACCATGTGCCCACACACCTGCTGCCCCTCCTCCAAAGCATCCCACTGAATGGTGACACCAGCAGCGCAGGCTGGTCAGAAAGGTGTCATTCTGCACACCATTTCTCTCTCTCTCTCACACACACACACACACACACACACACACAGAATCAGTTACCATGCTGTCACTTCTGGTGAGGGAACCTTTAATTTTAAATAGAGGAGCTATTATTCTGGATTCATCAGTTAAGTGGTAGGAGTCTGGAGTCAAAGTTGTTGGGGTGAATGTGTTTCTTTAATTTTGCAATACAGTCAAATTTAAGAACCATGTCCAGTGTCCATTTTGGAAGCATTAAACTTCATGTGCTACTTAGAGTCAAGGACATACTGTATTTCTTCTCTTTCGTTCTTCAGGAGGATGCCCTGTTTCATGATTGTATCTCTTGGCCTTCTAGGTGTATTAATTATGAGACAAGTGGGGATCCCTTTTGTTTCAGAATATTATGCTTTCTAATTTTTACTAGTTGAATGTAGGATTTAGATGATTGGTCTAATGATGGTAGACATGCATGAGGACCCAAAAAATATCACTATAGTCAAGATGTGCAGTGAAGCCTGACTATATTTGGGAAAATATGCAACATTACATGCTGAGAGCTCACAAGAATGAGCCCAAGAATGAATTTAGAACACAGATGCTCCTTGCTTTCTTTACAATAAAGATTTGACTACTTATTACAGATACAGGATACTCTAATAAAGAGAAGTGAAACAAACTAAATAAGAGAAGTCACATACAGAGCAATAAAACTTAGATGATATACTTAAAATTAAAATAGGAGACATAGTTAAGCTTTGATTAAAATATAATCCATTTGAGCTCAGCTAGATATAAAACCTTTCTCCTGCTCCACAGCTGATATCATAGTTGAATAAAAATATGAACCAGGCAAGGTTCTGTCTTGCCCCCTAGGGTTTCAGAGGACCACAAAGGAAGCCCCTAAAGACATTCGCAGATTTTATTTCTACTCAGATGGTAAAGAATATGCCTGCAAGGCAGGAGACCTGGATTCAATCCCTGGGTTCAGAAGATCCCCTGAAGAAGGCAGTGGAAATCCACTCAAGTATTCTTGCCTGGAGAATTCCATGGACAGGGTTACTTGGTGGGTTACAATCTGTGCAGTCACAAAGAGTTGGACACAACTGAGCAACTAACACTAACACTAAATCCTTATCAAACCTTTGCTTGACCATGCCTTTGCTATGAGATTCTGTTCTAGTCTAAATTCTCATCATTTGTCTATCACCTGTATTCCTTCCCCAATCTTCTAACTTGCCTCCCTGCTTCTAGTCACTCTTCTTTGAAATCAATTCTCCACATTTTGCTTTCATCACCACAAATTAAAATGCACGTATGCACTTGCCTGTTTTTCTACTATCTCTACTTCCAGTGTTTGTTCTTAAATCCCATGAGGGCTATCTGTAACTTGGCAGTGTTACAGAACTTGAGATAATATGCTCTGAACGAACAAACAAATGGCAGCATTAGCCTGGCCTTTCTTAGATTCAAACCTGGTTCTTGGCCAAGGCTCTGGGGGAGGCTCTGTGGCTCAGTTTCAACATCCATAAAACAGGATCACAATACTGTTTGCCTTAAAGAGGTCTAAAGACGCCAATTTAATCATCATCCATACCGTTGGGTGTGTTGTAAGGAATAGCTAAAATAGGTCACTTTTACTTTTTATCTTTCGGCTTATAGGACATATTCTGTGGAGAGAACCACTATAATCAATTTTCTTTCTCAATTTTTGTCTGCAAGTTTACATGCTGTTGTCTTTGTAATAACAAAAGAGCCTAATATTGGCAAAATGTGAGTATTCTAATAAAAAATAACAAAGCACAGTTTTTCATTTTCTATACACTATGCTAAATATTCATCTACTCATTTTCAAAGTAAAAATATGAAGCAAATATCAATATTATTGACCCATTTAACAGATGAGGAAAGGGCTTTCAAAGGAGATATTATTTGCCCAAAATCAACCATTTAGTGTGCAAAGTCACGACTCTGAGCTTAGGTCTGTCTGTCTAGGCTCTTAACCACTGCATTTTATAGCCTATTCTCTGTACTAGCATCCAAAGAAGGTTAAATAGTTTTGAAGCAAAGAGTTTATTTCCTCTTCACAATACTTAATCTTGAAAAATACGTAAACTAGTTCTATGTATTTTTGGTAGTTTGAAATATTACTTTTTAACTTAATCTAGTAATAAAAATGACATCTAATGTAAAATTTCTTTGAATTCAATATATCTAATGTTTAAACATTTATAAAGTGTTTTGAATATTTGCTAAGCTAAGTATATCATACACACTAGGAAATGCAAACTTTGTGGAAGTAAATAATAGATACTAATCAACCTTTTCTGTGTTTCTCACAGATGGTATCACATTACATGTCAAATTAACCTCATGACCATGTTTTTATTTTTAATTATGTACATAAACTATATCTTAAGAAAAAATCATACTATTTACCTTAACAGTTATTAGGAGGATTCAAAAATCAAAAATTAACACATGTATACAAGTTAAAACAGTGTCTGCCACATTGGAAGAACTCAATAAAGTACAGCTATTATAGTTTTTGGTAATCATCACTATAATGTTGCTGTTATCATTATGATTATTATTCAATTCCCCTTAAAATAGGTTCCTCTTACTTAAAATTCAAAATTCATGGCAAGTATATCAAATCCAACATAGTTGGTGCTATGAACAGAATTGTGTCCTCCCCAAAATTTAAATGTTGAAGCCCTCACACCCAATGTGATCAGGTTTGGACATAGGCCTTCTAAGAAGTAATTAAGGGTAAACGAGGTCATAAGAGTGAGATTTTAACCTGACAAGATTGGGGCTTTGTAAGAAGAGAAAGAGATCTCTCCCCCTTTCTCTCCACGTGCATGAGGAAGGGCCACGAAAGGACACACCCACCAGCCTGAGCGGACTAAGGGAACTGGGTCACGAATGAGTCACTACACCCCACCCTCCGGATTTACAGAACCGCCTAGAATTGTTTCTCTCACCTGCATGTCTGGGTGAGAACACCCTTTCCATTCTTCACTGGCTATTTAATTCAAACTCATTCTTCAAGAACACCTTCAAGCGTTCCCTATTCCGGCAAGACTACCTGAGTTCCCACAGTCTAAGTGAGGGCCCCGGGCTCTGCGTGGCAAGCGGGCTCTATGTTACAGTTCATCAGGGCACCGATGCCCTCTAGCACCAGGAGGCGTATTGTAGATGCTCCTTAAATATAGACTTAATAGCTACGTCATTCAGATGTCAACTTGTCCAGATGACATATTCTTGATCTTCTGCTTATACACTGACATCACAGCAATGCAAAAAGTTTAAATAGAGTCTTAGATATACCTATTAGTGAGTCAATCTGGCCATCCTTTAACGTTGCTTGGCTACTGGTCCCTTTCCATCTGTCTCCACCTTTTACTTGTCCATCCCCACCATCCACAGCTGCAGCATCCCCACCACCAAATTTCTTCCACTTCTAAGACAAAGCATCTTAGCTATCTCTATCTTTCTCTGGATTTCTAATTCATGCCTTTATGATTTCATGTTCCATTCAAGTGGAATTTTCCCACTCAAATGGAATTTTCTCACTCAAATGGAATTTTCCCAGAGACAGATCTCTCACTATTATGAATTCTTATACATTCTGTCTAGAAAAATAATGATGCAAACCTCACTATAAAGGAATGATGAAGACTGGCAGCTAAATGCAACTTGGCAGGGCCAGTTAAAAGTGATGCTGGCTTTAGTGAAGGCAGAGCCTAGAGGGATTCGATCCTACTGGGTGTTGGAAAACAGAACAGGAACTTTCAAGACACTGACAAATGTAGTCTTCTAAAAGGAGAGTTAATGTGAAACAAACCAGAGAAGAAAGCATGCCAGCAAGAGAGGTGCAAGAGAATCCAACTGTACTGTTAGGGCAGCTGCAAAGGCAAAACCACACCAAACCATTTACCTCGCTCTCAATCAGCTCCTCCACTTGACCCAAAATGTGAAATGCATTGGACAATTTAATGTTACAAACACAACTATAAAGTGTTATGTTATAGATACAGCTGAAGTATGTTTTTACATAAGATGAAATAGAGAAATTAACATGCAATTGGGAGGGGGAGAGGAAGATATAGTTAAAGTGTTTCCATTACAAACTATATTTCTATACAATTAGATCAAGAACAACTGTGATGTCCTTGCTTTCCATCCAGTTTTGTATTTTGTGAGCTCCTTTTAAGCATTCTTGTGTTTTTTATTCTCTATGGTCTCATTCACAATATAAGAATAATAAACACTTAGCATAATTATGAGAATAATGGAATGTTTTCAATATTTTAGTATCATACACAATGGTAATCCAATGTAATGTCTATTGTTCTATTTGGAATCAAACTTTCAAATACAGATACAGATACCATTGTGCAACCCATCTTTTGTTTCCCACCTGTTGATTTCATAATAAACTGAGCATAATATTTTCCTTTTTTCAATTTTAAAATAAACATTTTTCCCTGGATAATCTTTTAAACATGTGAGTCAACATATTCTTACAGAAGGAATAACAGCTATGACTCAGGGCCATGGAAGAAGCTTCCCATAATAAATCACGATGATTACAGCTACCAGATGAAGAGCTTCAGCTTCTGTAGCAAATTCTTCCCAGCTCCTTTCATTAATCAGCCTGCTTACTTGGCTTTATCATTAGAGCCAGGCCTTTAAACTTGGTGCCTGAACCAATTAATACATAATTTAAATCAGAAGCATGTTTAAAACTCTATCAGAGTACCAGGTAGTGACTGAAGTATATCATCCTGCATTAATTCCATAAGTTTGTTGTGAAGGTAATTGATTATTGCTGACAATAAGTTTTCTGACGCAAAAGCTACTTTTTTTCTTATTCAACACTCTTTTCTGCAGGCAACAGATAGTATTATCTACAAAGTTTAATGACAGGTATCTGTGGGATGAAAAATATCTTACTAAATTCACATCCACATTGCTTAAATGATTCTTCCTGAGTTTTTCAGTCTGTCACATCAACCTCTCAGTATTGGTAGTAACAGAGAATAAAGCTTGCAACAATTCCAAGACTTACAAAATAGTAAATTAAACTAGGTGGAACTATTACTAATCCCTATTCCCTGACTTCATGAAGAGGTAAAATCTCCCCCACTCATCATTTTTCCCCATGACCTGCAGGTAAATGTGTTCAAAAGATCATCCACATAGACTTCAATGACAAATTACTTGCCAGGAATGAAAGTGAAAACCAAGGCTTTGTTCAAAATGTGTCAGGCACTGTCAACTTCTGATAACAGAATCTTTGGTCATCCTTATTATGGTTCTCATTGTAACCAAACTGCCACTAATAGCTACTTAGAACCCTAGAGTCATAGTAACATGGTTGCCTCTAACTGGGTATTAGACTTCAGAACAGCATAGGCAAACATCACGATACAAAGGTGAAGCTGCCAAGAAGATGGAATGGCAAGCGATAGCAGGAACCTTTGATTTTAAAATCCAAGGAATGCATTCAACCTGGACACAATCTAAACTTGTGCTTCATTGCCCATGAAAAAGCAATGACTTGCTAACATTCATCACAAACATTTCAAACTATACTCTACCACTGAATATTTCCATAGATCTGGCCCCAAAAGTCCTTTGCAAAGTAGTTGAAAACATATAAAATATGTATATATGTATTTATGTGCATATATACATATATACACATAAATTTATTCATAAGCCTGTCAAGTCTTCAGGAATTTCCTATTTGTAGATAAATTCAATAATAACACTTAGCTATATTTATTTACCTTGAGACTCTGCTTATAAATATCCCAGCTTATAATTTCTTAGACGTTTTAAAGAAAATAATCAACGTACTGACTTTCTCTTATATGTGAAACAGATACAAATGCTTGCCCTTTTGCAAACATTTCCAAGCATGTTTTAATTGTGAGAGCACTCAACATGATGAATAGGGGCCAAGAACACTCCATGTTTTTCTTGGAGGGAATAACTCTGTAAAGAAGCCACCACAGCAGCCACTGGGGAAAACAGTATGGAGGTTTCTCAAAAAATTAAAAATACAGCTACCATATGACCCAGTAGTTCCACTCCTCAGTACTTATCCAGAAATAAACTAAAATATTAATTTGAAAAGATTAATATACCCCAATGTTCATAGCAATATTATTTACAGTAGAAAAGATATGAAAGCAACCTAACTGACCATCAACAGATGAATGAATAAAGAAGATGTAGCGTATATATATATATATGTGTGTGTGTGTTATGTTAGTCACTCAGTCATGTCCAACTCCTTACGACCCCATGGACAATAGCTTGCTAGGCTCCTCTGTCCATAGAATTCTCCAGGCTAGAATACTGGAGTGGGTTGCCATTCCCTTCTCCAGGGTATCTTCCCAACCAAGGGATCAAACCCAGATCTCCCTCATTGCAGGCAGATTCTTTACTGTCTGAGCCACGAGGGAAGCCATATACATATATAAATGTTATATGTATATAATGGAATACTACTCAACCATTTGGTGGCTCTGTGGTAAAGAATCTGCCTGTCAATGCAGGAACCACAGGAGATGCAGGTTTGATCCCTGGGTCAGAGAGAGCCCCTGGGGGAGGAAATGGCAACCCACTGCAATATTCTTGCAGGTAGAACTCCATGGACAGAGGAGCTTGGTGGGCTACAGTCCATGAGGTTGCAATGAATCGGACACAAGTGAGCGACTAAGCTGGAGAAGGCAATGGCAACCCACTCCAGTACTCTTGCCTGGGAAATCTCATGGATGGAGGAGACTGGTGGGCTACAGTCCATGGGGTCGCGAGGAGTCGGACACGACTGAGTGACTTCACTTTCACTTTTCATTTTCATGCACTGGAGAAGGAAATGGCAACCCACTCCAGTGTTCTTGCCTGGAAAATCCCAGGGACGGAGGAGCCTGGTGGGCTGCCGTCTATGGGGTCGCACAGAGTCGGACACGACTGAAGCGACTTAGCAGCAGCAGAGCAACTAAGCACACATGCATGCACTCAACTGTTTAAAAAAGAAAGAAATTTTGCCAATTTTCAACAACATGGATGGACTTGGAGGGCATTATGCTAAGTGAAATAAGTCAGAGAAAGCTAAATACTGTATGATATCACTTATATGTTGAAGCCAAAAATTAAGGCTAACTGTGTATTCACATACAACAAAAAAAGACTCACAGATGCAGGGAACAAACTTGTGATTACCAATGGGGAGAGGGAAAGGAGGAGAGGCAAACCAGAGGTAGAGGATTAAGAGGTACAAACTACTATGTGTAACATACTATATATGTATATATAATAGCAAACTATATATGCTATATATATATATATGGTAGTATATAACAAACTACTATGTATAACATAATATACTATGTATAACATAAATAAGCTACAGGATATATTATATAGCACAAGGAATATAGCCAATATTTTATAAAAACTATAAATGAAATGAAAGTGAAGTGTTAGTCACTCAGTCGTGTCCTACTCTTTGCAACCTCATGGATTGTAGCCTGCCAGGTCCCTCTGTCCATGGGATTTTCTGGGCAAGAATACATTAGTGGGTAGCCATTCCCTTCTCCAGGAGACCTTCCCAACCCAGGAGTCAAACCCAGGCCTCCTGCATTGCAGGCATATTCTTTACTGCCTGAGCCACGAGGTAAAACCTTTAAAAATTGTGAATCACTATTCTGCATACTTGAATCTTATATAATATTCTACATCAACTATACTTCAATTTTAGAAGAGCCACCAAAAGTAAAAAAGATTTAAAACAAAATAAAATTGTCATATGATACAATAGGGAAAGTAATATGAAGGGGATATGCTGGGAGACTTCTGGGAAATAATTTTCATACTGTAAAACAAAATATACTAGAGAAAATGATCCTTTCTGCCTTTGGAGTTTGTAATGATGCTAGGAGCTGCTGCCTCCCTCTTGAAACAATGTTATCTGAGGACAAGTGCCAACACACAGGGTGACAGAACAGGAAGATGGAAAAACGTGGATTCCTGATGATGTTACTGAGTTTCTCGGTCATGCAACATTGGAATCACTTTACCTGGAAGCTTCCAATTATGTGTAATAATAAATATCTTTATTCTTTAAGCCATCTAGTTTTAACAAATGTATTTGTAGTTGAAAGTATCTCATCTGATACAACAGCCAAGATTCTTTTCTCAGTATCTTCCAAAGACACCACATTTCCGGTGGGAGGGAGGGAAACAACTATACAATGTTATAAATGAATAAATAAATAGTAAGCTCAAAGTACAAAATGAATCAGTCAGAACAATTTCACACTGTACGTTAGAGCTAAGTATCATAATCTAATTGCCTGTGTAATGTCATGGCAATACATTAGAATTCTCTCCTATACTTGCCTAGTAACTATCAGAATTATTGATAGTACACAGTATTCAGGTTCATGGTGTGTTTGTGTGGGGGGGGGGGGAGCTCAGTCATGTCTGACTCTGCAACCCTATGGACTGTAGCTTGCCAGGCTCCTCTGTCCATGGAATTCTCAAGACAAGAATACTGGAGTGGGTCACCATTTCCTCCTCCAGGGTATCTTTCTGACTGAGGGATCAAACCAGCATGTCCTGCATTGCAGGTGGATTCTTTACCACTGAGCTACCGGGGAAGCCAGGTTGACAGGGATTTGGTCCTAGATCTGCATCCCCTAGCTATGTAAATTGGACAAGCAACATAATCCCACTAAGCTTCGGTTCCTTCATTAGTAGAGTGGGAATAATGATAGCACATATTTCTCTGCATTAATGTTGGCATGATGAGCTAATTCATGGACCTGCCTCAGCACTTAGCACATGATAATGACTTAATAAATGTTGGCTACAAAAAAACTGTAATAAGTGTGTAAACATCAATATTACAAAGAAAGATGACTTTAGGTTATTAGCATATTAAAAATATCAACCTGCAAAAGAAAGTGAAAGTGAAAGGCGATCAGTTGTGTCTGATTCTTTGTGACCCCATGAACTATACAGTCCAAGAAACTGTCCCCGCCAGAACACTGGAGTGGGTAGCCTTTCTCTTCTCTAGGGGATCTTCTCAACCCAGGGATCAAACCCAGGCCCTCCGCATTGCAGGCAGATTCTTTACCAGCTGAGCCACAAGGGAAGCCTAAGAATACTGGAGTATCCCTTCTCCAGTGGATCTTCCCCACCCAGGAATTGAACCAGGGTCTCCTGCAATGCAGGCGGATTCTTTACCAACTGAGCTATGAGGGAAGCCCAGCACAGCTATATAATTTTATATTGCTGATGCTATTTAGAAGCAAGAAAAGTCAAAGAAACTCCAGCACGATTTTGTGAAAGAAACTTAAATCCAGTTTTCTTCTCCAAAGAGCAAAATCTGACTTAGTTAAATGAGTATTATTCAGATACCAGTATGCCAGCTTTATTTACAGGTAACATTTTCCATCATTTTAAAAAACATATTATATCTAAAACCTATTGTATAAGATAATATAGCACATGAGAAAAAGGCAAACTCTGCAGCTTTATTTGTATATATGAATCAAAAAGGTTGAGTAATAAAAATACTCAGACATTCAAAAGAGGTCTTTCTAGCTCTAGAGGTAGCCTTTCACTGCTTATTAGAAACAAAGGTGAAAATCATAGGGACACAAAATTAATTTTAAAAACAAACAGAAGGAAAAAAGAAATACATTTCTAATAATCAATGCAATATACTTGTCAAAAGCTATTAAACTGTAGAGTTAGGAAAGGGAGGGGGCTGTGGAATAGTCTTTTCACTTGTTAAAAACTTTGCACAATGATTATAGGATGTTGACAGTAAATGTGTATGTGTCAGCTAATATCTGGGGCTGCCCTGGTAGCTTAGCTGGTAAAGAATCTGCCTGCCATGCAGGAGACCTGGATTTCATCCCTGGGTTGGGAAGATCCCCTGAAAGAGGGATAGGCTATCCACTCCAGAATTCATGAGTTTGCCTGTTGGCTCAGATGTAAAAAATCTGTCTGCAATGTGGGAGACCTGGGTTTGATCACTGGGTGGGAAGATCCCTGGAGGATGGCATGGCAACCCACTCCAGTATTCTTGCCTGAAGAATCCCCAGGAGGAGCCTGGTGGGCTATACAGTCCATGGGGTCACAAAGAGTCAGACATGACTGAGCAACTAAGCACAGCACAGCACAGCTAATATCTAAGCAGAAAAAAGCAATTAACAAGTTTTTAATTTGGAATTTGATTTAGATTCATTTAAAACTATTTGTTTATTTTTTTAAATGGTGTGCACCAACAATACCTTAAATTATTCAAAAAAAAAGTTATTGAACAGCTAGCAGATATCAGGCTATGGACTAGACATCTAGGCACAATGGATGAATGAAACATGACCCCACCTCAAGTACATCACAGCCCACTCAGGAAGACATCTGATATGTTCTGTTCATGAATAAGCTCACAGTGCTATGGAAGATATGCAATGAAACTCAAAGGTTAAAGGTAATTTCAATTTCATCAATAACGACACCTACAATCAAGGCCAGAATAATTGCTCTACCTAATAGTTTATCAACAAACTGAAATGAGCACTAATGCATGAAGTAAGCAATCAGTTCCTGGGCCATTAACTAGCATCCAGGTCTGCATATATGTCTTCCTCACCAAAACCCTGGGGCCAGTTCCACACACCCATTTACTTTTCCTAGCACACTTTTTCTAGTTTGCTGCCCTTCTTACAAGAGGCACTCTCTGTTCCTTGAATGAACTCAGCATAACATTCTAAAAGCTCATTTGTTTCTTTATAGAGGCAGTAAACAATAGCCCTGTCATCTTGGTATCCCTCTTCTTAAGTAGCGACCCTGTTATATAAGCTCATTGATTCTGAGTTTCTTCATTCTTAAAATAGGATGATTTTACCAATCTCCTAGGGTGCTCATGAAGATGAAATAAGATAACATATATGAATTTTTCTAACAAATAGGCACTAAATAAATGTTATTTCCATTTGTTTTCCTTCACTCCTCTCCCCTCCTCGTTTTATATAAACAAACATGACAAGGATTTTTTCCATTAATATATACAAAGGACAATTAACGAAAATGAAGTAACAGGTTGTCATAGTTGTCAGCACAAGAATGGATATATTTGCAAAGCATTTTAAAGATAAGTTTGTGGTATTTAAGTTACATATTTGAATTTTTTCCCCAAAGCATTTTAAAGATAAGTTTGTGGTATTTAAGTTACCTATTTGAATTTTTTCCCCAAAAGAAAGAAAATCAAAGGGTAATCTTGTTATTTTCCATGCTTGAGATGAAGTTACTGAAAGAAAATAGAGTATAATTTAGAAATGAAATGAATATATTCATACATGATCCATACAAAATTTATCTTCCCCAGGAAATTCCTAGAACATTCCAGGTGATCACATCCAGCATTCCTAGCCACATCAGAGATACTGAACAAAGTCTCCTGTACATTATTACATGGAGATATCTAATTAATAAAAAACATCATGCAGCACATGCACCCTACAGTAAGAGCATAGATCATAAAGCAAGGTCCATAAATAATGAAAAAATATAACCTGGAAATTCATTCAAATCACCCACACACACTTGTGCTTTTATTCCTTCTTTCAAAAGGCTCACAGGATATAATTACCCTTGGCTTCGAAATCACCTCTCTACCTTTTCCAATCATACCAGTTTTTCCTACTCTCTGCCCCCTAAAAAACTTTCTGTTGCTTCAGGATGGATTCACTTCTGCTTTCCAGGAAGCGCTGACCTCCCCACAACTGTTGATACTTGAGTCTCTTCTCCTGAGACAAATGATCTATTAAAGGATTGGCAAGGTCCTAATTCAGGGCTTCCCTGATGGCTCAGACAGTAAAAAAAAAAACTTGCCTACAATGAGGGAGAGTTGGGTTCAGAAAGATCTCTTGGAGAAAGGAATGTCAACCCACTCTGGTATTCTTGCCTGGAGAATTCCATGGACAGGGGAACCTGGCGAGCTAAAGTCCATGGGGTCGCAAAGGTCATACACGACTAAGTGACTAACAGACACACACACAAGGTCCTAGTTCACATGGTTAAGGAGAAAGGACCCTAACCTTTTCCACAGTCAATTGCTGACTTTTGTTTTTTCTTTACTGTCCAAGTCCATTTTCTGTCTTCATCTGAATTAGCCTCTGTGCTCCTCCACCTTCCAACATCTCTACAGTCTATGCTGTATATCCCTCTTTCATAATTTATTGCAAAAAAAGAGAGACCATTTCAAGTGATAATAAACATTTCTGTTAATAATCAAAGATGTCAAAACATTTTTGACAAACTAAATACCTCTTTCACTATTAATTTAATTTTTAAAAAATCAAATCCTCTCAAATAATGCTGAAATCAAAGACAGCTTGGATGCCCTACTAAGGTCTCAGAACATTGATTTGAACATAACACAGTTAATTTCAGTTATATAACCTTTCTGTGACTTTCTTGGGAAAAAAAAAAAATCACTAATTCCAAATCTCCATTAGCACCACCAGCTTCATGCTTGCTTTAGTTTCTTGTGCATAGGAAGAAAACACTTTTAATGATTTGACAGAGGTGCTGTAAGTCACCGCAGAGGGGGTAATGACAATGAGAAGACAATGGCCATGCATTAGAAGACAATGGCCAGCGAAAGAAGAATCCAATCACAATAAGAAATGGATGTTGTGATTCATCTGGAATGCTTCTCAATAAAACAGCTCCCTATTCATACACAACTTCCTACTTTTCTATGAGAAGGAATAATAAAATATAAATCACATTATTCACTTACTTGTTCTAATAAAGCTAAAAGGGACTTAATACATTTTTAGAACACTTTGGAGCACTTTTTCTGTTGGGCCTTTCCTTCTAAAACCTATTGGCAATTGTGATGCTAGCAATCTTGTCACTCAAATTAATAATTCTAAGGAAGAAAATAACTTAAAACATAAATTCTCACTGCATTAGCCATCACATTTATATGTCTGTTCAACCCAGTAATTGCCATAAAAGCCAATCTTATTTTTAAAGGCCAAAATGTAAAATAATTAAATTGTTATTGTTAACTCTTTTGAATGGGTAGATTTTATTGCAAATTTTAAACAGTCTTCACCATTCACTCTTGAATGACCTCCTGTAGACAAGACAGGAAAGGAACAGGTGAGTGTTCAGTTGAAAGATTTCTGTAACTGAAATGAGCTTCTTGCCAGCCAGATTGGGCAACCACAAGGAATAGCATCTGAGAAAAAAATCCGGAGTTGTCTGGGTGTGATACAACTGCCTTGGCTTATTTTGGTGAGGAAAAGCTTCTGCTTTATTTTTCCTTAATTCAAAAATGAATTCCTTCCTTTCAAAAATGTTTAATTTATAAAGTAGGATAGACTAGTTTTACTGCAACAATAACTCTTCAAACTCGCCACAAATTCAAAGTAAGTGTATTTTGTTCACCTTAAATTCCATGGATTCCATAACGTTCTTTCTGACTGTCTTTGAAATAAAAGGAAAATAAACATCATAAAACTCATTCCCTTATAAATTCTAAAATTCAGTTCCTAGCTTGAGACTGAATACTGGTTTGCAGAATTATGCACTGGCCCAGCCAGCACATGAGGATGCTACGTGGACAGGCAAACACCTCCTCAAAGTGACGTGGCTCTGCCCTAAGGAGTTACACAGAGGGGTGAGAATGTGTTCTGAAATTCCTTCACCAGTGTTTCTTTCCATCACTGGGTCCATATTCAAAACATGTAAGAGGACGACATAAACAAGTTGAGACTCACATTGATGTCAAAGAGAATAGGCAAATGAATATCATATCAAGAGTATGATAAAACAAGCCTTGGAGAAAATATTTGCAAAAGACACATCTGATAAAGGCCTGTTAACCCAAAATATACAAATAACTCTTAACAATAAGAAAACAATACAAGTAAAAATGGTTCAATGACTGTAATATACACCTCATCAAAGAAAATATACTGATCATAAATAAGCATAGAAAAAGATGCTCCATATTATGTCACCAGGGAAATGATGAAATGCTACACACCTATTAGAACAGCCAAAATCCAGAACAGTGACAACACCAAATGCCAATTAGGATGTGGAACAACAGAAATTTTCATTCATTGCTGGTAGAAATTCATGATGGTCCAGCCACTTTGGAAGACAGTTTGGCGATTTTTAACAAAACCAAACATATTCTTGCCATATGATCCAACAATCACGTTCCTTAGTATTTACTCAAATAAGTTGAAAACTCACATCCACACAAAAACCTCCATATAGATGTTTATAGCAGCCTTATTTATAATTGCCAAAACTTGGAAACAACCCAAAATGTCCTTTGGTGGTGAACGATAAACAAACTATGGTACATCCAGACAATGAAATGTTTTTCAGTGTTAAAAAAGAAATAAACTATCAAGCCATGAAAAGACATGGAGGAAACTTAAAAGCATGTTACTAAAGAAAGAAGCAAATCTGAAAATTGCTACACACTATATCATTCAAACAATATGACATTCTGGAAAAGACAAAACTATGACAGTCGAAAGAACACTGGTTGCCAGAGTTTGCAAGGGGGTGGGGGGAAGAAGGTATGAATAAAAGAAACAGAGAATTTTTTAGGGTAACAAAAATACTCTGTATTATTCTCTAATGATGCATATGTCATTATACATTTGTCCAAACCCATGAAATGTACAACACCAAAAGTGAACCCTAATGTAAACTATGGACTTTGATTATAATGTATTGATTTAGGTTCATCAAATATAATAAATATACCACTCTGATAGGGGATGTTGATAATAGGAGAGGCTATGTAACTATGGGGGGAAGGGGATACATGAGAAATCTTTGTACTTCTTCTCAATTTAGCTGGGCATCTAAAATTCTTCCTAAAAAATGAAGTCTTTTAAAAATCACACAGAAGTTAAGAAAATCTTCAAATCTATTTTTGAGGTTATTATTGCTGTGAGTAATTAGAGCATAGGAAACATGTATCTAGCCCTCTGTCTTGATCATTTTCCTCTCTGCATTAAATTATTTAAATGAACATTGTTTCTAGCATAATTTTTTAAACTTTGACTCAAAAATCAATGTATTTGACAGCTCTTAAACTTCATATGCCATCAGCACACCGAAACCTCAGATGGCCAAGACATCTCCTATTTACTTATTTTACTTACTGTGATCATTCTGTATATTCTGTAGAAAATTGTCACCCTCTATTGTATTAGCACTGTAACAACCTTTTCTTGCATTCCAAGGGCAGGTAAGTCACAATAAATAATGTCAACCTTAATTTTCTGGCATTTTACACTAAATCACAGGGAAACCAAGTGTAAAATGCTTTGCCTCACTTTCTTCTATTTTCATTAATAGGCACAGAGGTTCTTGAGAGCTAGAGAAAATTCTACACACTATCTAGAGTCCACCCCTTTAGTTTACAGACATAGAAACTGAGGCACAAAGAGAACAAATGACTTGTCCTAGGTTATTCTTGTCATTATGGCAGAAGCAAGCACAGGCCCTAACTCCAAGCTACTAAGGTAGAATGTTTATTTCCTATCACCCTTATTTATTTGGCTTATGACATAATGGGATGAAGGTGATCTTATGGATGAGGAAAGCCTAGATTTCAACTAGTAATTTTAGGGTCTTAGAATCTTCCCTGTTGAAAGAGATACTGTTAAAAAAACAAACAAACAAACAAAAAAAAACATGTGACAGGAAGCCAAGGTGTAGTTCATTCCAAAGACTGACACCTACTCTAATGCAAGAAGACTAGTTATGGGTCTGTGCTCCAGGACCCAGTCACTCCAAGGGAACTTGGTGGTAAGTAACACAAAAGCTATTCAAGATGGTTTGACAAATGAAAGGGGAATTTATGGCTTTTGTAACTGAAAAGCCCAAGCTTACTTTTAGGCATGGATGAGTCTAGTGGTTAAAACAATGTCATCAGGCATTTTTCTTTATTCCTCCCACTGCAGTTCAGGTAAAAAAAACAAAAAACAAAAAACAAAACATGGTTATTTTGTATGAAACAAAAATAAGAAGTCTCTAAAAGAGAGGAAAGAGAAGGTCGACTGGGACTCAATGACACAGTGGTGAGTCTCCTGTGTTTTTCCTTTTGCCCTGTATATGCTAGACTTGGAGTTGAAGAAGCTAGAATATCAGAAACACCAATGGTCCCCACCAAAACTGTTCTCAGCCAAAAATCAAAAAAGGGAGGCTTAGTAAGACAGGGAACAGCCCTACTTCAGCCATAGAGTATGGAAAAAAAAAACGGAAAAAAATGTCAACTCCACCCACAGCCCTATTAGCCAGACTGAGTGGGATCTTTGCTTCCAACCTTACCAGGCTTAACAATGTGCTCAACACCCCTGTCACGGTGGTTTTAGGGTGGATAGGGAGCTGGGACTTTCGTCTCCATTGGGTAATAACAAGGTCCCTCCTCCACGGTGTCACAGGAGGCCACATGGGGAGCCTGGACTTCCATCCCCACCTGATGGTAAGAAAGTAACTCTCCAGTAGTGCTGAGTCACCACCTCACAATTTCAATAGAAGCCAAATGGAGAGAGCTACTGAGGCACACCTCATCCTCCCAGCTAAGGTGATGCCAGTGTTGGCCTGTGTAGAATCTGAACTTCTACACCAACCCGACAGTCATGAAGAACTCCTAATTCCTCCTCTCTCCCAAGGGGTCAAGGAAAACCAAGTGGAGAGCCTACACTTTCACCTCACCTGGAAGTAATGAGGCAGTGACGCCTTTCCACACTGGCATGTTGTCAGAGGAGCCCTTCTAAAATACAAGATTTAAATAGAGTCTCTAGAGTCTCAAAATATAATATCTAAAATGTCTAAGATACAATAAAAAAAGAAAATCACTCACCACACCATGAATCAGGAAAACCTCAATTTGAATGAGAGAAAGCGATCAATCAATGTCAACACTTAATGGAATTTAAGGATTATAAAGTAGTCATCATAAAAATGTTTCAATGAGCAATTACACACACACTTGAAACAAATGATAAGACAGAAACTTTCAGCAAAGAAATAAAAATTATCAACAAAGAAAGAGGATGTATAAGGAAGAACCTAAAAGAAATTTTAGAACTGAAAAATACAGCAACCAAACTTTGAAAATTCAGTGGATAAGCTCCACAGCAGAATGGAGATGCTAAACAACAGAGAGAAAAGAAACTGACAAAGATGAGCAGAGTCCAGAAAACTATGAGACTATAACAAAGACAAGAAAAAGTGGAGTACCAGGAAGAGAGGAGAATGATACTTCCGAGTGAATAGTTCAGTTGCAAAGCACTGAGGATCTTCTGAACTTATCAATGTACAATGATGTCACTAAAACAGAACACGAGGTTATGAACACATTTTTATGAAGAAATGGGCTCTTCATTCAATGTCTCACTTAAAGCACAATAACCAAGTTCCATGCATATTCTGGGCCAGATCCTCTGGTAGTTCAGGTTTGTTAAAGAGTCTGCCTGCAGTGCTGGGGGCCCAGGTTCGATCCGTGTGTTGGGAAGATCCTCTAGAGAAGGAAATGGCAAACCACTCCACTATTCTTGCCTGGAAAATCCCATGGATGGAGGAACCTGACAGGCTACAGTCCATGTGGTTGCAAAGGGTTGGACACAGCTGAGCGACTTCACTTCACTTCACTTATGTATTTTTGGAGGCACATTAGAAAATCTATGAAGTAATTTCATATTTATGCATGCAGGAAACTATAATTCAAAGATACATATTATTTATTATATTTACTTTTTTAATTTGCTTTATTAACCACCTAGATCAGACAACACTAAAAACTCCAGAATAGAATTAGGTTCAATGTGCCTTGTTTTGAGGGAAACTATGAAGCAAGATCTACCAAGCTTATCTTCATTCCATGTTGGAAGGAGTCTACGTTAAGATTTAAGTGTACCCAAGAAAAGACCTGATAACCAGTCTCCTGAGAGGTCATAAGTTTTAGAAAATTTACTATGATTCTACTTCAGCTTTATCAGCTCTACAGAGGTGACAAGATTCATCCAAATGACTCATGCTTCTCAAACTTATAATTATGCCACCTACTTTCAGGCATGCAGAGAAGACATTTCTTTCCATTGGCCAGAATGCTTATAGCCTCTACCCATATTATGTTCCTGGTATCAGCAAATCTGGGGTGGGTGGGGTAGGGAGAACTGTTTTAAAAACTGATGTGTGTGCACAGAATCATAATACTGTGACTCTGTTAAATACCTTTTATTTGCCCCTTTGCCCTCCTGATATAGAGTGACCTCTAAGAATTATCTCAATAGATGATAGAACTTCTGACTTCTAGCTGGTGGGGAGCCCAGGGAGGAAATCAGAAGGAGGGAGGAGACTAGAGGAGCTAGGGAGGAGATTAGAGCATTTATTCCCTTGTTCCCTTTCCTGATGTAGCCTCTCTTTCTAGCTAGGGCCCTCAACTGAAAGTCACTGCATTTCTCAAGCAACTTGATACATAGAACTTTCTCCTTCCAGGTTCTGACTACCTCTTACCCAGAGAGTGGTGAAAATTTCACTGCAAACTCTGGGCATTTGTACCATCTCTTGAAATTCCTGACATCCTACTCACACCTTTATAATAGTCTCTTAGAAAATGTACCCTTGAAACATTCTTTTCCATTGGGACTCTGACTGACATACGACACAAGGAGATGGCTAATCTCCAAAGACATATGGTCCCTGTAAGACCACAACCCCTTAACAGAGCACCTCTCCTGTATGCATGCTCATCTTGTTCTCTGTCCTTCTATCCCTGCCTATCCTTAGGATATTGCTAAGTAGACATGCCAACTTCTGGGTCTTCAGTTCAGTTCAGTTCAGTCATTCCGTCGTGTCCAACTCTTTGCCACCCTATGGACTGCAGCACACCAGGCTTCCCTGTCCGTCACCAACTCCTGGAGTTTACTCAAACTTATGTCCATTGAGTCGGTGACGCCATCCAACCATCTCATCCTCTGTTGCCCCCTTCTCCTCCCGCCTTCAATCTTTCCCAGCATCAGGGTCTTTTGCAACGAGTCAGTTCTTCGCATCAGGTGGCCAAAGTATTGGAATTTCAACTTCAGCATCAGTCCTTCCAATGAATGTTCAGGACTGATTTCCTTTAGGATGGACTGGTTGGATCTCCTTGCAGTCCAAGGGACTCTCAAGAGTCTTCTCCAACACCCCAGTTCAAAAGCATCAATTCTTTGGTGTTCAGCTTTCTTTACAGTCCAACTCTCACATCCATGCATGGCTACTGGAGAAACCATAGCTTTGACTAGATGGACCTTTGTTGGCAAAATAATGTGTCTGCTTTTTAATACACTGTCTAGGTTGGTCATAACTTTTCTTCTGGGTCTTGGGACCTCCCTTTTCTATGAGCTTTGCTGACCTTGCTCTCCCAAACTGGATGTGTTCCCAGGGTCTTCCTCCAGACAGGGTGCAATGGTTACTCTTCTTATGATGCAAGTAGAGGATTTTTTTTTATCTTGCCCTGCGACATGCAGGATTTTAGTTCCCCGACAGGGGGTTGAACCCATGACCCCATGCATTAGGAACACAGAGTCTTAAACACGGAATGCTAGGAAAGTCCCAAAAATTACCCTTCTAATAATGAATCATAGTCATTTTCTTTCAGGCTTCCCTCTCTGATATTTACCATTTCACTATGTGTGAGGTGCTTCTAAACTCTTCAGTCAAATAACTAAACCTCTTAGTTCACTATCATAGACAAAATACTGTTTTCATATTTTGTGTGGACTTTACTACTTCAACACTAAAATACTAATCTTAATTTTCTTATTTTAAAATTTAAAGAAAGGATACTGACTTCCTTGGTGGCTTAGATGCTAGAGGCCAGGTGCAAATGCAGGAGACCTGGGTTCAATCCCTGGGTCGGGAAGATCCCTGGCAGAAGGAAATGGCAATCCACTCCAGTATTCTTGCCTGGAGAATTCCACAGACAGAGGAGCCTGGCAGGCTACAGTCCAAGGAGTCGCCAAGAGTCGGACATGATTGAGCAAGTTTCACTTACTGTTTCCTTATATACTACAAACAAGAACTTAAAACCTGAAAAATTCATATTCTAATTAAAATTAAATGTAATAAAATTTCCCCTACGGAGGAAAAAACTGAAGCCAAAAAATATTGACAATTGAGATAGCTAAAGATTAGAAATATCTCTCATTTACAAGTATGGATTTTCACAAAGCTGTAAGGTCTAAGGCCTGCTAGGTAATCAAAAGAAGAATTTCACCTAGGCCCATAATTTCAGTTGCCACTCAGTAAATTACAATGTTCTTTTCAGAAAAGCTTAGACCCAGTGCACAGAGCTTCTTCAGGCATGTACACAGAGTATGAGGGGAAATTTTAGAATGCATATAGTTGAGTTTTTCCTACAAAGACATAATTCTGTATTTTTTTAAAGTACACATATTTCTAATTATAAACCATGTAATTCAGATCAAGGGCCAAATGAAATATCAAATTCTAATCACAAGTCAAGAACCCAGACCTTTAATAAAGTCTGCTTATTTAACATTTGCTTTTCTTTATACAGTAAGCAGGACCACTTTTTCTCACCCCTAAGACACTTCTGAGTTATAACTTTCCTTGCAGAGCTTCAGAGGAAGCAGCCCCTTAATATCTTTCAGTAAACCATGACCTCAGGATGCTCCTCATTTTTCTCCAAACTTGACTTTCTTCCAAGAACATTCAGCCTTTTTCTGGTCTATGCCTTGCATCTGCTTGGTTCCAATCGTCCTCTTCAACATGTAGAAATGTAACAGCCAAATATTAATTAGCAATCTAGCAATTAAGGGACCTAAATGTGTACAACTGGTCTTATACATAGAGCCCAACTTGTTTATACACCATAATTGCAAAATAATTTACTACAAAAGCAAAAATAGGAAAGCTTCCATCCACTTTTCAGTACTAGAAATATTTACCACTTCAACCACTTTTTCTTTTCTTTTTCTTATTTTTTTTAAGCCACAGCAAGATATTAGTGACATTTAGAAAAAAAAATGATCCCTCTTGAACAAGGCGGTTATGTTACCATACAGTTTACAACATTAAGATTTATTTTTGCTTGAGGCAAAGTTAAGATTAAAGAGATGAAGTTGCTAACACCATGCAGGCTCATAAAACTTTAAGCCATTACTATGACCTTAATATGTAACTTAGGATTCAAGGCATCAATATTGCTTTATAATCGTCTCATATTCATTTAAGATTCAGTTGTAGTTTGTCATAGTTCAATTTCCCATTTTCATCTAAACTATCTTGAACTTTGGTTGCACAAAATAATTTTTTATTTCTTTACTAACTATGTACTTTAAAAATTCACAGAATTGAAAGGTGAAAGACAATGAACTGTTTAAAATATAAAAAAAAAAATCCACCTCATTCCTAGTTTGTAATCTTGTTTGGTATCTTTGCAGTGAGTAAAGAGATTGCTGTGTGTACTTATATCAGACAATATGATAACATACAGATATCATAAAAATTACTTGGTAATTTTCTAAAATTATATCATTTTTTTCCCAAAGGTGTCTAACTTCAGATGTTCACTTATTTATCCAAAAATCACAGCTCTGCCATATATAAGGCAAAGTAAGGATAATTTCTTAACCGCTTAAAGGTTCAGTTTCTTATCTGTAAAATGGGTCTTTGTGATGACTAAATAAATGAAATAGTATATGTAAAATGTTTAATACAGAGACTTCCCTGGTGGTCCAGTGGCTAAGGCTCCGCACTCCCAATGCTGGGTGCCCTGGTCAAGGAATTAGAGCCCAGATGCCACAACTAAAGATCTCACATGCCCCAATTAAGACCCAGCACAGCCAAATAAGTTAATATTTTTTAAACAATAATAATAATAACTATTTAATGGTTGCTTAATTCAGAAGCAAGCATTAAAGCTTTACTGGGGAGCAGTCCAGGAATTTAGAACACCACAGAACTATAATCCCTTGGGGCTTCCCAGGGGGCGCTAGTGGTAAAGAACCTGCTTGCCAATACAGGAGACAGAGAGACACAGATTTGATCCCTAGGTGGGCAAGATCCCCTAAAGGAGACCGTGGCAACCCACTCCAGTATTCTTGCCTGGAGAATCCCATTGACAGTGGAGCCTGGCAGGTTACAGTCTATAGGGTCACAAAGAGTCGGACATGACTGAAGCGACTTGGTACGCTTGCATATAACCCTTTACCATATCATTAAAATTCAGTTGAAATATTGCACATATTTTCTGATTTTGAAGATTTCCCTGCACTTTCTGCCCTCTGGAGGCTGTTGCAGAGACCCTGCCCCAAGGCCTCTGGCTGTGTATTCAATCTATGCCTCTGACTGGAATGTAGAATTGAGTCATGTTGACCTCCTTTAACAGTCTTCAAATAATGCTGGTTGCTAGTATGTTTTAAGCTGATTTATTTTTTTGAGGAAAAAATGATAATCTTAAGCATTGCGAGCATTTTGCATCATTCCCAACCAAAAAGCAACAATAAAACAGTGCAGAGACTGAAGGAATCAGGACAGGAAGTGAGGAAACCTCAGTTTCACACAGAGAGATGTCTCCAGGTGACATTTGGCCAGTCATTTAACCTCTCAAGACTGCTAGTTTTTCATCTATTACATGAAGGACTAAGACTATATGACTACTCAGCTACCATTATATGACACCAGACAGAAAGAACCTTTAGAAAACAGAACAAGTGGAACAACAGCTATGATGGAAGGCAATCTATCCTAGGACTGAAAGAGTGAATCTGAAGTTGGAGAGGTTTCAGGACTCAGCTGGATGAACTTAAGGGAATCACTTGTCTTCATCTCACAGGTTAGATAGGGCGGATTCAATAGATCATTTATATAAGCACTTAGCAGGATGCATGGTTCATGTAACTAAATCAATAACAGCTATTAATAGTTTGCATTTATAACATTCAGTTTAGAATCTGCACAGTATGCCAGATTCTTATACTCTAAGTGTTATAATAATTTAAGAGGTGACCTGATCCACAATTTATCCAAATCCTAGGGGAGGGAAGAAGAGAGTAAAGACCCAAAGACTGAGGCCTGAGATACTGCCTTAGGCAGCAGCTGAGAAGATTAGAAACGATGTATACAAAGCCCTCATCTACAGACACTCATTAAATGCTAGCATTGATGGATATTGGAAAACGTTGAATAACCAAAAGCCTATCGTCTTGGTTCAATGTAAATAACTATATTTATAATATATACACTATCACACTTGAAGATTTTCTTTCTGGGTTTAGATTTTATACTCAATTACTTGGATGAAATAGAAATTCAATGTAAAACACAGATAACACAAAACTATTAGAGGGCAAAATAGTACACTGCCAAAAAAGTACACTGCCAAAAAAAGAAAAGTTATATATTTGATTCTTTAAATCATCCCCCAGAGCAACTTAATTCAAATATTTTTGGACTTAAACATGAATTGAAAACTTGCACAGGAAAGTATATGTGAAAAAAAAATACTATAAAGAGAAGTTAGAGTAAAGATTTATTAAGCCTGAAAAAATAGCAAAGAAACAGTTACATTTTTCATTAGAAATATTGAAAGATAGCCAATTTCTGTTTCCTGAATTTAATACTTGTGGTTTCCCCAACACAGCCATTTCACATTTGTTGTGGAAGCAATTTTTTCAGCTTTTGTTAGTATACCAGGATTGAAATAATAAGCTAACTTTGCAATGCAGGTTAAGGTCCTCACATATAAGAAACATACTTTTTATGATGATAATCATACTCTCTGCTCTCACTTTTAAAAATCAGCTCCAAATATTACCTACAAAGTAATCCCCTGCTGTAACACTTTTATGCTCCTTTAACTTTGTACTACCTTCAAAATCAAAATTGAATTTCATGTCTAAATGGTCAACATGGTGCTTCTAAAAATTGCTTTTCCATTGTTTCCCACATGTAAGGTCCCAGTAACATTCGGCCTTCCCTCTTTATCTTCCCCTCCCTAGAAATTTTTTCCTCTTTATATTCTTCCTTTTTGTCTATTCATCTCAAAAACTGCTTCCTTCCAAATCTTCTCACCTTTCATCTGTTATAAAAATTTCCAGGCTCTAAACTTTCCTTTTCCAAATATAATTCATGAAAAATAATCTTTTCTATAAACTTTCTTGAGTGTACTCCCATAGTTCACCATGATTTGAAAGAAAAAAAAAAAAATGAGGGAAGTAGATGGTTTTAAGTTAACCCTCTGTTTGTATCTGTGTTATGGGTAACAGCTACCTCACTTTAGCATTAAGTCAATATATGTTAATTATGTAATAACCCCAGTCGCAGCTTGTCAATAAATATTTACTGAGCCAGGCCCTGTTTTAGGCACTGGTGATCCAGCACTCGGAGAAGGCAATGGCACCCCACTCCAGTACTCTTGCCTGGAGAATCCCATGGATGGAGGAGCCTGGTAGGCTACAGTCCATGGGGTCGCTAACAGTTGGACACGACTGAGTGACTTCACTTTCACTTTTCCCTTTCATGCACTGGAGAAGGAAATGGCAACCCACTCCAGTATTCTTGCCTGGAGAATCCCAGGGACGGCGGAGCCCGGTGGGCTGCCATCTATGGGGTCGCACAGAGTTGGACACGACTGAAGCGACTTAGCAGCAGTAGCAGCAGCAGATCCAGAACTAGATAAGTCTCTACTCTCTCAGAATTCATATTCTAGTGACAAGAAAGAGACAAACACAACATCATCAGAAAGAGCTAAAAGGATCATTTTAGGCAGTAATGAATACTCTACATGCTTCAAAACACTTGTGAAAATTGTTCTGACAGTCACCATTTCTCTAGGGTCCTTGAAATATTCTAAAAGAAAAACATCTCAAATGTGCAGATCATAGATACTTTATTTACACATTGTACATTCAGACTTCTCACCAAAGATTTTAACCAGCTGTAACATCATAGTCAATTACAGAATTTTGGTAACAGCATAAATCCTGTGAAGGATACGCTGTGTGATTTCTCCTTTTTTTTCTTTGCCATTCACTCAACCCAAGATGCACTTTTCTCTTGCCTAAAACCTAAAAGTGAATGGGTGAGACCTTGACCACTGTCACCAACTTTGAGTTGCAAACAAGGCAAAAGTAACTACACATGCAGTCTAGGTGACTTGGTAGGTTCTTTTAGGAGAACCTGCCACCAACAGTCCTCAGAACTTCCTATAATTACCTTTGTTCCTTGGCTTTGATCTCTGTCAAACGATAACAAAAACCTAAGGGAAGGGTGCCACTTGTGCATTTCAGTTTATTTTCTCAAAGTATTGTATTTCAGTGGAAAAAATTTGAGAACTATTTCAGGAATATTAACTATAGTACAAATAAAACAGGCATATTTTTAAAAAACTTAAATGCAAACAAGCTTTATAGATCTTACGTAAAAAATTTTGTGTGAAGAGGTTTTTACTACAGTCAACTTTACATTTCCATGGGCTCTGCATCTGCCAATTCAGCCAACCATGGACCAGGTACAACATTTACCATCCCTGGTTGGTTGAATCCGTGGATGCAGAACTGACGGATTTGGGGGGCCAACTATGGAACCTGAGCATCAGCAGATTCTGGTATCTGCAGTGATCTAATCCCCTTGCGGACAGAGGGGGACAACTGTTTATATAATAATAAGCTCAGTATTTAAAAGTAAACAGTTTTGTATTTTATGCAGCATGAAATGAAATAAGGGATATGACAGATATTATTAAAAGGAAATTTAGTAGCTAAAAATTGCCAATTGTATAACTGAATAAAATTTTGCCTTATATAAATATGCAAACAGATAAACTAATTCAATAAAAATAACCACTTTCTTCAAATTTATAGAACACTAGTGAAAACAAAAAGCATAAATATTTTTGATTAAATATTTAGAGCTTCTAGCTCCTCTTTCACCTATCTTTATTCTTTCTAAAATTTCAGGAGGAAATTCATTTCTAAGAGACCTAAATTCCACCAGGGTCCTCTGGCAAAATTCAACTTTAATTATGGTTCATAATTTTTAAGAACATTATTTTTTAAGAGAGCAGGTAGAGTCTTCTGATCTGAGCAAAACTGTTTGTACCTCAGAGATGTATAATTTATTTACACTGAGCAGGATAATTAACCTCTAAGGGTGTCCCTATTTTCCTTAAAACTATAGGAAATTACCAAAGTTTTTTTTTCAATAGTAAATGGACCTTCCAGGTAAGGATTTTATACGGCATGTTTTTGTGTGAGATTCCATCTTATCCCTTTTTGGCTTTTTTTATCAGGTGTGTCATTATGCCCTACAGCGATCATATGAAGTAGTTATTAAACCCAAGATAAGAAAACTGAATACACAGACCAGGTAAAGTACCCAAGACTACAGAGTTTTCAGATAGGGTCAAGACCTCAACTTCGTGTCTTAATCCCAGGTCTTTTCCACTCTGTCTCTGAGAAAACCTTAGGTGGTACGATGGGATGATCTGAAGACTGGGGCCATGGAAATGATATAAAGCAAATGACAGAAGTACACAAGAAGAAGGAAGATGAATGAGGACTCTATGCAGAATCCTCCCATAGGAATCTCTAGTGGAGAGTCAGAGTCACAATTAATAACTAAAATCCACATACAAGATTGTGGTCACAAGATAATAGCAGAGGTATTCATGGTCTGTTTTCAGTTCAGAGGGCATGCTGTCCAAGTTTGTCACTCATAAAGACTAAAATAATGAAAAATAATAACTTGTGTACCAATGTCTTTTTTAATGAGCTGCTTCCCTCCAAAATAAAATGTATTGTTTTTAAAAAGAAAGTTTTAAAGTACCTGTCTTAAGTCACACTGTACTAGAAAGAATGTCAGGCTTGTTACCGTGGTGTGTAACAAAAATGTATTTTGATCTATATTTCAGAAACTAAAAAAACTAAATGTTGAGACCCCCCAAAAAAAAGAAGAAGAAGAAGGGAGGTGGAAGGCACTTGAACAAAAGCATTTACATCTGCCTCCTTGGGTAGAACATGGGAACCTAACCAGGCCAATGTCTCCCCGACAGCAGATTTACATCCTTCTGCCTCTGTGAAGTACAACTTACCCGGGTTTTTTGCTTCCTTTACTTATGTTATCTTTAAGATAGGAGGTGAGTTTAAGGTTCAAATCCCCATGGAAAAGAAATGCAAAAAAGCAAAATGGCTGTCTGAAGAGGCCTTACAGATAGCTGGGAAGAGAAGAGAAGTGAAAAGCAAAGGAGAAAAGGAAAGATATTCTCATCTGAATGCAGAGTTCCAAAGAATAGCAAGGAGAGATACGAAAGCCTTCCTCAGCGATCAGTGCAAACAAATAGAGGAAAACAACAGATTGGGAAAGACTAGAGACTCTTCAACAAAATTAGAGATACCAAAGGAACATTTCATGCAAAGATAGGCTCGATAAAGGACAGAAATGGTATGGACCTAACAGAAGCAGAAGATATTAAGAAGAGGTGGCAAGAATACACAGAAGAACTGTACAAAAAAGATCTTCATGACCCAGATAATCACGATGGTGTGACCACTCACCTAGAGCCAGACATCCTGGAATGTGAAGTCAAGTGGGCCTTAGAAAGCATCACTATGAACAAAGCTAGTGGAGGTGATGGAATTCCAGTTGAGCTATTTCAAATCCTCAAAGGTGATGCTGTGAAAGTGCTGCACTTGATATGCCAGGAAATCTGGAAAACTCAGCAGTGGCCACAGGACTGGAAAAAGTCAGTTTTTGTTCCAATCCCAAAGAAAGGCAATGCCAAAGAATGCTCAAACTACCACACAATTGCGCTCATCTCACATGCTAGTAAAGTAATGCTCAAAATTCTCCAAGCCAGGCTTCAGCAATACGTGAACCGTGAACTTCCAGATGTTCAAGCTGGTTTTAGAAAAGGCAGAGGAACCAGAGATCAAATTGCCAATATCCGCTGGATCATCGAAAAAGCAAGAGAGTTCCAGAAAAACATCTATTTCTGCTTTATTGACTATGCCAAAGCCTTTGACTGTGTGGATCACAATAAACTGTGGAAAATTCTGAAAGAGATGGGAATACCAGACCATCTGACCTGTCTCTTGAGAAACCTGTATGCAGGTCAGGAAGCAACAGTTAGAACTGGACATGGAACAACAGACTGTTTCCAAATAGGAAAAGGAGTACGTCAAGGCTGTATATTGTCACCCTGCTTATTTAACTTATATGCAGAGTACATCATGAGAAACGCTGGGCTGGAAGAAACACAAGCTGGAATCAAGATTGCCGGGAGAAATATCAATAACCTCAGATATGCAGATGACACCACCCTTATGGCAGAAAGTGAAGAAGAACTAAAGAGCCTCTTGATGAAGGTGAAGGAGGAGAGTGAAAAAATTGGCTTAAAGCTCAACGTTCAGAAAACTAAGATCATGGCATCTGGTCCCATCACTCCATGGGAAATAGATGGGGAAACAGTGGAAACAGTGTCAGACTTTACTTTTTTGGGCTCCAGAATCACTGCTGATGGTGACTGCAGCCATGAAATTAAAAGACGCTTACTCCTTGGAAGGAAGATTATGGCCAACCTAGATGGCATGTTTAAAAGCAGAGACATTACTTTGCCAACAAAAGTCCGTCTAGTCAAGGCTATGGTTTTTCCAGTGGTCATGTATGGATGTGAGAGTTGGACGGTGAAGAAAGCTGAGCGCTGAAGAATTGATGCTTTTGAAGTGTGGTGTTGGAGAAGACTCTTGAAGAGTCCCTTGGACTGCAAGGAGATCCGATCAATCCATCCTAAAAGAGATCAATCCTGGATGTTCATTGGAAGGTCTGATGTTGAAGCTGAAACTCCAATACTTTGGCCACCTCATGCGAAGGGTTGACTCATTGGAAAAGACCCTAATGCTGGGTAGGATTGGGGGCGGGAGGAGAAGGGGACGACAGAGGATGAGATGGTCGGATGGCATCACCGACTCGATGAACATGGGTTTGGGTAAACTCCGGGAGTTGGTGATGGACAGGGAGGCCTGGCGTGCTGCAGTTCATGGGGTCGCGGAGAGTCGGACACGACTGAGCGACTGAACTGAACTGGGTTTTCTTTTTTGATGCCCTTGAAGACATCAAAATAAGAAATATATAATTTTGTCAGCTCATTCAATTTGAAAAAAATATGTACAGAAATGATATCAATCTATGCTCCATTTCTTGTTCTTGCTTGAGCTTAGTCTCCAGTATGGCCGTGCAGACTAATCAAGTAGGACCAAGAAAGAAATAACGCTTACACTTCCCCACAATTTTTGGAGGTCTTGTGAGATTAAACAAGACCAAAAAAGAAAAAAGAATGATATTAAACAAGGTGTCACTTTTGTAAAAACAAAAATTAATATTTTAAATAATGTTATTTTCCAGAAATACGATAGTCATAAGATTTTATCAAAAGTGCTGTTGAGAGTCCTTAGGAATAATTACCACTAAATGGAAAGGCCACTGAATTCTTTTAAATAGATCTTTTTGCTTGTTTGTTTTATTTCTCACATGTTATTTCTATGTTTACTTTTTATTATGGGAAGTTTATGGAAAGCATACACCAAAGAAGAAAGAATGTAGGCATCAACTATTCAATTATTAACTCCTAGTTTTATCTATATCACACTCAGTGCTTCAAACTCCAGATAATTATACAAAATCTCAGACATAATATCATTTTATCTACAAATGTTGCAGTCTGTACTTCAAAAATTTTTTACCCCATGTCATTACCACCTAAAATTCATAATAATTATTTAATATCCTAAAACATTTGGTTACTTTTCAAATTTCTCCAATTGACTCGTATTTTTCAAATGTGTCTTAATTAAGAGCCCAATAAATTCTATACAAGGCTTCCCTGGAGACTCAGTGGTAAAGAATCTGCCTGTGAAGGCAGGAGATGCTAGAGATTTGGGTTCGACCCCTGGATTGGGAAAATCCCCTAGAGTAGGAAATGGCAACTCACTCCAATATTCTTGCCTGGAAAATTCCATAGATAGAGGGGCCTGGTGGTCTACAGTTCGTGGGGTTGCAAAGACTTGGACACCATTGAGCACACATGCATGCCAAATGCTATACATGGAGATAAGTTAACAGGTCTCTTATATCTTTTAATCTAGGTTTCCACTTTTCCTTCTCAAAATTTATTTGTTAAACAAACCACAGAATTCTCTATAGTTTAGACCTTGCTGATTGCTTTTCCACAGTATTGTTACCCCCCTGCTTTTCCACAGTATTGTTACCCCCCTATATTTCTTGCAAAACAGTAATTGAAAAGGACTTTGTTGTTGTTTCATATACTCCATGTTTACTGCTAAGAAATTCTACCCTCTGTGTTTGCTTTCCCACTTGCCCATAGAAATGGTTCATCTTTCTCATTGGATTTGTTCATTCATTTATGGAGCAACACTTATTATCTGCTGCACACACTCCAAAGACAAATGCTCAGTTGCAAAGATGACTATGTCACCAAAAGGAGGTGCTCATGATCTAGACCTATGCTTAAAAAGAATACCTCATGTTGACTAAACCCTCCTTTGACAAATACCAGGTAAAATAATTTAACTTTCTACCAGTGGTTGAGTTGTCTCAACAAGTACTTTCTCTTAATAGGTCCTTACCTCAACCCTACGAGAGAGAAATATTCTACCCATATCATCCTTCCACAGGTAAGGAAACAGATTTAGAGAGGTTCCAAAATTTTGCTCAGTTATATCACAAGTCAGTGGTGGGACAGACAACTGAACATTGACTGCCTAGATTCTGTGTCCTTGAATACAACCAGGAGGTGATACTGCCCTGCAGGTCCATGCTAACTGCCCCAGACTCTCGATAGAAAAACTGAGCAATCCTCTAGCTAACTAGTAAGGCTTCATAGGCAATTTCTTCTCATGCAATCATCGTCCTCAGTTTAACTGTGATGAGTGGTGACCAACAATGTGTTTATACATAGACCCTGAATAAACTTTGCATCCATGTTGTGAGATGTAAGGAGCACAGGCTTTGTAACCATCCCAGGCGGGTTTGAACCTTGTAATTCGACAACATGATACATTTCACTGTAAGATTTTTGACTCCCAGTATTCCTTTTCATAATTCTATCTCCTCCTCTTCAGAAACTATATGAATTTAATTTGCATAAGCCAAGTATTTGGAATTCAAATGCTAAGACCAAAGGAAGCCATGAATACTAGATTCTATCAAGATTGTGTGGAGAGCCAGGTTGCTGTGCCTTAAAGGGCAAGGCTGTGCTTAAAGTGTACAGAGCTCCAGGAAAATATTTTTGGTGGTGCCTCTGCCTATATAAAAGTCTTGTTTAAAAAATACATTACAAAATTCATAGGCCCATGTGAGGTATAATGAGGTATCAATGAAGATTTATAAAAATGGTAGAAAAGAGGTACTTATGTGTTTGTTTATTGCCTAATCAAATGTATGCAAAGATTTGTCTTTACAATGTCAATCTGTCTTTAACATGAAAGTCACCTCAAAATCAGCCTGTTGGCACCATCCTGGCAAGTCCATGAAAAAAAAATCATACCAGTCAGTAGGAGCCATCCACCCACTAGGCTGCACTCCTGGGACCAGCCCAGTCCTGGGGTCAACTTTATTGGCTAGAGTCACAGAGCTCCTAATTCAACCCATGCGCACAGAGAAGATCAAAGAGTGCCCCAAGAGGGGTCCAGGGTCCACACAGATTCCAATATAGCCCTGTGTTGCCCACTCAGATGGCACTGAGGATACTAGCTGGGCCCAGGCTCCAGATGTGCATGTATAAACTTTAGGAGATGGTACCCAAAGCATAATGGGCCAACTGAGGCACAGATCCTGGAGGAGAAGCCCTACTTCCCCCAGTTCCCCCACTTCCACCAAGGGCAACACTGGCAAAGTGTCATCCAGTCTGAGTAAGAAAAGAAACAAATAAGGCTTGAACAGGGAATGAGGTCACCTGGGACCCAAGACCCTGCAGACTTCTATCCTAATTACCCCCTTCACATGAGACGCTGCTTGACACTTTTATTTGAAGAGAACTGAAGAAAGTCAACCTAGGAACTTCTCCCAAAGTTAGAACAGTGTTGACACACACTCAATTGTATCTGCCATAAAACTTCAAGCAATTATTTAACTATCCTGAATTTCAGTGTCCTCATTTCTAAAATGGGGCTAAAATATCTGTATCCAAGAACTGCATAAGGATTTAATAAGTTAGCATAGGATACATGTCTTGATTATATGAGGCACTAAGTAAATGTTAAAAATTATTATAAATATTTACTTCTAATTATTTAATAACCTCAGATAGGACATTAAGTGGAGAAGGAAATGGCAACCCACTCCAGTATTCTTGCCTGGAGAATCCCATGGATGGAGGAGCCTGGGGGGCTGCCGTCTATGGGGTTGCACAGAGTCTACACGACTGAAGCCACTTAGCAGCAGCAGCAGCAGGACATTAAGTATAAGAAGTAGCAAAGGAAATAGAAGAGGGACTTCCCTTGCGATCCAGTGGTTAAGATCTGTGCTTCCAATGCAGGAGACACAGATTTGATCCCTGGTCAGGGAACTAATATCCCACATGCCGCAGGATTTGGCCAAAAAAAAGAAAAACTAGTATTAAAAAGAAGTAGGAGAAAAGCAATTTCTCTGATACCCAGGAATCTGTCATTTAACTGGAGCAATAATAACATGTAGATATGAAAAATCCCTAAGAATCACTTAAGTATGCATCTATTGAGAAGCATGAATAGAGGTGAATTAAAGAGACAGAGAAAAGTCATGAAGAAATTATTGCACTTAATCAGAGAAGGCATCCTGGAACAAGACACCTTTTGATTCCAGGCATATTAATAAAGTGAGGAACAAGAATAGTAGAGAGAAGGAAGAACCCTTGCAGAGAAAACCTATAACCCACAAAGACCAGTGGGCATGGCTTTCTTAACAAAAAATGAGATCCTCAACACTATCACACAGATTTGGTTGTTCTTTTCTATTGTAACAATTGTCAGAAGCAAACTCAGAGAACATGTCAACATGCTGAAGGCTATTTCATAGGTTGTAAATAAAAACAACAAGGGCCTTGCTAACACTAATCGTTCAAAAATAAAGCCCTGCTGACTTTTATACTTGAGGAAGAAAAGTGTGAATTTCCTAACTCGATCAGGATACAAATATGTCCATACTAAGTTTCCAAAAGGTTGGAGCCCCAGGTGAAAATTATGCCCAAACAACCAACACAGGTGTGAATATCAGCTAAATTGGTTACTTGGCACCATGAAAACTGTTCAGCAATTTCAGGCTGTAAAAGTGGAGATATTTGGGCTCCTGTAAATGGGAAATCAGGGCTTTGAAGTAAGGAAGATAATGCCCAGGTAGCCAGCAGTTCTCTTTCCACACAGCTCACAGAAATTAGTCATCCTCTAAGCACACAGTAGTAGCTCTGGCAACTCAGCAGGAGGAACTCCAGAAGTCATTCCTTCCCCAGGGGCATCAGTCCCTAGCTACTTAGGCATTTTGCACAATGGTGCCCTGGTAAATGTTTTAACAACAACAATATAAAGAGCCTTGATCTGAAGCTTTTGTGTAAATATTCCCTCCAAAGTCAATTTCAAGCCACCAATATGCCATCACTGAACACAGACGGGGAGAGATGAGCACTGTGGGCTATGGGGAAACAATTGACAGTGACTCAAAAACTCTGACTCAGCCTCTCAACTCTCCCACTCAATGGACTGACTTCTTGCTGCTGCACTCTCCTCTCTCCACCCATGCTTCCTTCTTACTCCCTTATTTTTGTGAACTTTCCGGCTAGTAGCTATATGTCTTCTTCAAGCTCTCTAAGATAAGACATTTCTCTAAAGAAGACATATAGGTGGCTAATATGTACATGAAAAATGCTCAACATCACTAAATATTAGAGAAAAAATCAAAACTACAATGAGGTATCACCTCACACCAGTCAAAATGAGCATCATCAAAAAGTCTACAAATAATAATGCTATAGAGGGTACGGAGAAAAGGAAACCCTCCTACACTGTTGGTGGGAATGTAAATTGGTACAGCAACAATGGAGAACAGAATGAAGGTTCCTTGAAAATACAAAAGTAGAGCTACCACTTGATCTAGCAGTCCCATCCCTGGGTATATATCTGGAAAAGACAAATCCACTAATTCAAAAAGATACACGCACCTCAATGTTCACAGCACATTATCTATGAGAGCCAAGACATGGAAACAACCCAGGTAATCATTAACAGATAATGGGCTTAGGAAGATGTGGTACATGTATACAATGGAGTATTACTCAGCTATAAAAAAGAATGAAATATAGCCATTTGCAGCTACACAGATGGACCTAGAGAATATCATGCTTAGCGAAATAAGTCAGACAGAGAAAGATAAATACTATATGATATCACTTATACAGGAATATAAAATAATACAAATGAATCTATATACAAAACAGACTCACAGACATAGAAAATAAATTGATGGTTCTCTGGTGGTTCAGATGATAAAGAATCCACCTGCAATGCAGGAGCCCTCGGTTCGATCCCTGGGTTGGGAAGATTCCCTGGAGAAGGGAACAGCTACCCACTCTAGTATTCTGACCTGGAAATTTCATGGACTGAATAGTCGATGGGGTTGCAAAAATTCGGACACAACTGAGTGACTTTCACTTTCACTTTTCAAAAAAGAAAGGGAGTGGGGGAAGGACAAATCAGAAGTATAAGATTAACAGAACAAACTACTGTACATAAAATAGATATGCAACAAGGATTTACTGTTTGGCACAGGGAATTATATTCACTATCTTCTAATAACCTGTAATGGAATATAATCTGCAAAAATAAATGAATCACAAAATATTATAAATGAATCACAAAATATTATAAATGAATCACAAAATATTATAAATCAACTATACTTCAATTAAAAAGAAGAATGAGAGAGAGAGAGAGACCACATCTCTCTAAAAGAAGTTTGGCTGCTATCTGTCATTGTTGTTGTAGAATTGGAAGCAAGTTTGACCGGAGACTCCAGAAAAAGCATGCAGATGAGAAAGAAGGAAAGCTGTGATGATGAGGAAGAAAGAGCACTTTGGAATCAGAGGATTCTGCTTCCCACCAGACATGTGATTGTGGAAAATCTATTTCAGCTTTCTGTAACTCCATTTTCTGATCTGTAGCATAGGGATTAAAATGTAGGGAGTAAATCATATGATGAGCACAAATGCCATGACTACATTGCCTAGTTTATACTATGAACTCAGCCAATGTCAATTTTCTTCCATTTTTCCCCTCTTATCAAAGAAGAAGAAAGCTTTCTCACCTACGAAGAAGTAAAACAAGGGTCAACATATATAATTAGAAGTCTAAAGGATCCCACCACCAGTTTTTATAAATAAATTTTTTTGGAACACAAATTTATACATATTTTTGTGTGTATATACATATACACATACATACACACACACACATACACACACACACATATATATATCTTGTTGTTATTCAATCACTAAGTCACGTCCGACTCTTTGTGACCCCATGGACGGCAGCACACCAGTCTCCTCTTTCCTCCACTATGTCCTGGACTTTGCTCAAATTCATGTCCGTTGAATTAGTGATGCTGTCTAACCATCTCATCCTCTGCCATATCTTTTTCCTTTTGCCCTCAACCGTTCCCAGCATCAGGGTCTTTTCCTATATATACACACAAGTATATATAAAACACTGTTAATAATAAAAGTGCTTTCATGTTATAATCACTTGTAGTCACTTTAAGTCAGATGAGAGTAAATCAACAATGTTCTGATACCAACAACTTCTATAGTCAAAAGTGAAAGTCATAGTTAACTTGATCATCTAACCTTCTGTGTCAGATAGCCACTGACTGAGTCAGGGACCCAACAGGAAGTGGAATGTTTGGGAAAAAAATCAAGAAGATTATTTACAAAAATATTAATATTAAAATTTGTATAGCAGGTAGGGTATGAGAGAACCACAAAAGATAACACAGAAACCCAGAACAGCAGAAGAGTTGTCACTATACCTTGGCCTGAAGAGATTATGGAAGATTGAGATTGCAAGCGCCCAGGAAGAGGAAGAATTGCCCAGGAAAGTGCTGTTAACAGAAAGAGAATTAGTTGCTGTTTGTTTTTTTTTTTTAATTGGAATATAGTTGCATTACAATGTTGTGTTCATTTCTGCTGTACAGCAAAGTGAATCAGTTCATTTCAGTTCGGTTGCTCAGTCATGTCCAACTCTCTGTGACTCCATGGACTGCAGCATGCCAGGCCTCCCTGTTCATCACCAACTCCAGGACCTTGCCCAAACTCATGTCCATCGAGTCAGTGATGCCATCCAACCATCTCATCCACTTTCATCCCCTTCTCCTCCTGCCTTCAATCTTTCCCAGCATCAGAGTCTTTTCCAATGATTCAGTTATTTGCACCAGACGGCCAAAGGATTGGAGTTTCAGCTTCAGCATCAGCCCTTCCAATGAATATTCAGGACTGATTTCCTTTAGGATGGACTGGTTGGATCTCCTTGCAGTCCAAGGGACTCTCAAGAGTCTTCTCCAACACCACAGTTCAAAAGCATCAATTCTTCGGCGCTCAGCTTTCTTTACAGTCCAACTCTCACATCCAAACATGACTACTGGAAAAACCATAGCTTTGACTAGACAGACCTTTGTTGGCAAAATAATGTCTCTGCTTTTTAATATGCCCTCTAGGTTGGTCATAGCTTTTCTTCCGAGGAGCAAGCATCTTTTAATTTCTTGGCTGTATCACCATCTGCAGTGATTTTGGAGCCCAAGGAAATAAAGTCTGTCACTGTTTCTGTTGTTTCCACATTTGCCATAATGTGATTGAACTGGGTCCCATGATCTTTGTTTTTCAAATGTTCAGTTTTAAGCCAGCTTTTTCACTTTCCTCTTTCACTTTCATCAAGAGGTTCTTCAGTTCCTTTTTGCTTTCTGCCAGAAGGGTGGTGTCATCTGCATATCTGAGGATATTGATATATCTCCCAGAAATCCTCATTCTAGCTTCTGCTTCATCCAGCCCAGCATTTCTCAGGATATATTCTGCATATAAGTCAAATAAGCAGGGTGATAAGTTGCAGCATTGATGTACTCCTTTCCCAATTTGGAACCAGTATGTTTTTCCATGTCCAGTTCTAACTGTTGCTTCTTGAACTGCATACATATTTCTCAGGAGGTAGGTCAGGTGGTCTGGTATTCCCATCTCTTTAAGAATTTTCCAGAGTTTGTTGTGATCCACACAGTCAAAGGCTTTCGCATAGTCAATGAAGCAGAAGTAATGTTTTTCTGGAACTCTCTTGCTTTTTCTATGATCCAACGGATGTTAGCAATTTGATCTCTGGTTCCTCTGCCCTTTCTAAATACAGCTTGAACATCTAGAAGTTCTCGGTTCACAAACTGTTGAAGCCTGGCTTGGAGAATTTTGAGCATTACTTTGCTAGCATTTGAGATGAGTGCAATTGTGCGGTATTTCGAACATTCTTTGACATTGCCTTTCTTTGGGATTGGAATGAAACTGAGTTTTTCCAGTCCTGTGGCCACTGCTGAGTTTTCCAAATTTGCTGGCATATTGAGTGCAGCACTTTAACAGCATCATCATCTTTTAGGACTTGAAATAGCTCAACTGGAATTCCGGAGAAGGCAATGGCACCCCACTCCAGTACTCTTGCCTGGAAAATCCCATGGACGGAGGAGCCTGGTAGGCTGCAGTCCATGGGGTCGCGAAGAGTCGGACACGACTGAGCGACTTCACTTTCACTTTTCACTCTCGTGCATTGGAGAAGGAAATGGCAACCCACTCCAGTATTCTTGCCTGGAGAATCCCAGGGACGGGGGAGCCTGATGGGCTGCTGTCTATGGGGTCGCACAGAGTTGGACACGACTGAAGCGACTTAGCAGCAGCAGCAGCAGCAGCAACTGGAATTCCATCACCTCCACTAGCTTAATTCGTAGTGATGCTTCCTAAGGCCCACCTGACTTTGGACTCCAGGATGTCTGGCTCTAGGTGAGTGATCACACCCTCGTGGTTATCTGGGTCATTAAGATCTTTTTTGCATAGTTTTTATATGTATTCTTGCCACCTCTTCTTAATATCTTCTGCTTCTGTTAGGTCCATACTGTTTCTGTCATTTTTGTGCCCATTTTTGCATGAAATGTTCCCTTGGTAGCTCTAATTTTCTTGAGGATCTCTAGTCTTTCCCATTCTATTGTTTTCCTCCATGTCTTTGCACTGATCACTGAGGAAGACTTTCTTATCTTTCTTTACTATTCTTTGGAACTCTGCATCCAAATGGATATGTCTTTCCTTTCCTCCTTTGCCTTTAGTGTCTCTTCTTTTCCCAGCTGTTTGTAAGGCCTCCTCAGACAAGCACTTTGCCTTTGTGCATTTCTTTTTCTTGGGGATGGTCTTGATCCCTGCCTCCAGTACGACATCACAAACCCCTGTCCACAATTCTTCAGGCACTCTCTCTATCAGATCTAATCCCTTGAATCTATTTATTACTTCCACTGTATAATCATAAGGGGTTTGATTTAGCTCATACCTGAATGGTCTAGTGGTTTTCCCTACTTTCTTCAATTTAAGTCTGAATTTTGCAATTAAGGAGTTCATGATCTGAACTACAGTCAGCTCCCGGTTTTGTTTTTGCTGACTGTATAGAGCTTCTCCATCTTCAACTGCAAAGAATATAATCAATCTGATTTCAGTATTAACCATCTGGTAATGTCCATGTGTAGAGTTATTTCTTGTGTTGAATCTGCTATATATACATATATCTCCTCTGTTGTGGATTTTTTTCCCATTTAGGTCACCATAGAGCATCGAGCAGAGTTTCCTGTGCTATACAGTCCATTCTCATTAGTTAGCTATTTTATACATGAAAAGAAAAAAGCAAAAGTGAAAAGGGGCTTCCCTGGTGTCTCAGACAGTAAATAATCTGCCTGCAATGTGGGAGACCTTGGTTTGACCCCTGGGTCAGGAAGATCCCCTGGAGAAGAAATCATAACCCACTTCAGTATTCTTGCCTGGAGAATTCCATGGAGAGAAGAGCTTGGCAGGCTATGGTCCATGGGGTCGCAAAGAGTAGGACATGACTGAGCAACTAATACTTTCTTTTCTTTCATAGTAATGTATATAGGTGCATATTTAGTCACTCAGTCATGTCCAGTCCCTTGCACTCTTTGTGGACTGTAGCCTGCCAGGCTCTTTTGTCCATGGGATTTTCCCAGGCAAGAATACTGGAGTGGTTTCTTTCCCCAAGGCATCTTCCTGACCCAGGGATCGAAACCACTTCTATGTCTCCTGCATTGAAGGCTAATTCTTCATCCATCAGGGATTCCCTGTGCTGTATATGTCAATCCCAATCTCTCACTCAACTCCACCCCTCTGTTTCCCCCTTGGTATCTGAACATTTGTTCTGTAAGTCTGTGCCTCTACCTGAAGAGGCAAAAAAATGTATTTGAAAATGAAGACAAAATATAGATAATGGAAGCAAATTTGCAGATAATCTATTGGCTTCAGCAGATGAGGATGTGGAAATGACTAAACAGGTTAATCTTTTTAGGGTTTGTTGAGCCTTTTTGTATCTCTTAATCTTTCTGGAATTTTTTTCAGCCATCATCATTTTGAATAGTACCTCTGCTCCATTGTTGCCTCTGGATCTCTGTTAAGATAGATCATGATATTATTGTTCTACCCAATCTATCTAGCATAATTTGAATTTGATTTTTTAATTTTGTTTTTATTTGTTTCTATTCCATTAAAATGTATACTTCTTTTAGGACATGGAAAAAAAGAAAGAGAAAAGACACACAAATATAATTCAATTTTCTTTCTAAAATAGCCACATTTTAAAAAATTATACAAGTGAAATAAATTCCAATAATATTAATACATTTTATTTAATCCAATATGTCATTTCAACATTTAATCAATAAAGATATTATTAATGTGGTATTTTACATTCTTATATTCAGAAGTCTTCAAAGTCCTGTGTGTATTTTACATCCGCCACATTTGGACTTCCACATTTCAAGTTCTCAGTAACCATGGGTGGTTAGCGACTTTTGTACTGAACAGCACAGGGATGGAGCATAAACTGCCTTGACTGCTGGGGGAGGGGTGGAAGTAGGGGGGACATTGGCCAAACCTAACCAGAAGCAGGCAAGCACATTGATATAGTCCATGCAGCTCAGGAAGTCTGAATGGAATCACTTTTGTTACCTTTAGCCATCATGTTGACTGACAGATATTCCCAAGATCAGAAATGCAGAGGCATGGATGTAGCAAGGTTTGTTAATTGAATATATCAACTATTAATGTTATCTTATCCTAACTGTACCTATCTGTGTGACAAGCATTCCTGGAAGTGCCAGGAATGAGGAGATAGGGGTAAGAATATGCCAAGGAGCCAACATTCCATGAAACTAATTACTTGGGATGATCTGGGCAAGAATATGTTGATATCAGTATTCACTCAACATATTAAGTATCCTCCATGGATACACCAGGCACCATACCTAGTTAGTGACACTCATCAACATTAAATGAAAAGGAAAATACTTTAGCCTACTAAAATATATTGTCAAAATAGGATGTAAAAGAAAAGCAGAAACCCCAAGAAGGTTGTTCCCTACGCAAATTTCTTATTTTAAGTAAGATCAGTGCTGTGATTATATGAAATATTTATTAACCTCTGTAATTTACAAATAAGTTATCATGTTAGCATCAAAGGTAGTACATAGATACATGGAAAGGATGGACTTGAATTCAAAATATCTGAATCTCCTCTAATAATAATAGACTATGTAAAGTTTAACATAGTTATCAAAGTCTCAGTCTCCTCATCTATAAATTGAAAATATCAGAATATATAGCTTCATATATAGTATGTATCTAATAATTTAATTTATTTAACAATTTAATAAGCATCTATTATGTACAAGATACTGTACTAGGCATTGGATGTACTCAAATGAGCAAGATATGATTCTTTTCCTGAGTTTAGCAGGAAATACAGACATATTAACCTAAGTCTGCTCAAATGGGTCACTTGCTAAACATTCTTATTAATTTCATTTGTCTATCTATAGAGTACATTAAGTTTCTTCTCTTTAATCTCAGTTTTATTTTTCTTTTTAATCTTTATACCTCTGACTGCTTTATCTTGTCTTACTTCATTGTCTAAGATCTCCAGTATAAGCTAAATAGAAGTAACAATAGTAGAATTCTTTGTCTTGGCCTCAACCTAAACAGAACTCATTCTAAAACCTCACTATTAAGTAAACATACTGTAGGTATTTGATATATAAGCTTTAGCAGGTTAAGGTAGTTCCTTTTGATTCCTAGTTAGCCAAAAATTTTTGCCATAGATGAATTTTAAATTTTGCCAACTGCTATTTCTGCAGCTATTGTCAAGAACTGTGAAGAGTGTGATATTTCACTTTCTTGTGTTCAGTCGCTCAGTAGTTTCCAACTCTGCGACTCTATGGACTGTAGCCCACCAGGCTCCTCTGTCCATGGAATTTTCTAGGCAAGAATACAGAATTAGGTTGCCATTTCCTTCTATAGGGCATTCTTCCCAACCCAGGGATTAAACCCACATCTCTTGCGTCTCCTGGATTGGCGGGCAGATTCTTTACCATTGTGCCACCTGAGAGCCTTAGTTGCAGGTTAACAAGTTAGCCTGCCACAATTTCACAGATGCTGGCAGAAGACATGAGACTCAGGTCAGAGTCAAAAGGCCGTTTTACCCATAGCACAGCAAGCAGCATGAATATCAGCATATTTGTGTCAGGTTCTCTTGGCTCCAGATCTCATAGGAAAACCACAAATGGGTCCAGGTAGATACCTGTACAGGCAGTAGGTTGCATTCCAAGGAAGGAACCCTGAGCTCATGGAACCCAAATCTTATGATGCTTGCTCTCTGCTCTGAAGGGAGACATTATCACCATCATACTGGAAAATAAGCATGCCTGTTTTTTGCTCCAGAAAGAAACATTATCTCTGTTCTCCAAGGTTGTTCACTTTACAAACATGTTTAAAAGTCCCAAACAAAAGTCAGTCATTGTCTGTTTGCAAGATGCACAGAAACAGGAGGATTGTGTTCTAGCAATTTTTTAAATGTGGTGCATAATAATATCAATTCATTTTTTAGAGTTGAAAAACCTCACCTTCCTTGGATAAATCCTACTTTATCATGGTGCAATTATTATACACTTCTGGGTTGTGATTTTTTTACATTTTGTGTTTTGCATTTATGATTAAAAAACAGTTGCATCTATAATTTATATTTCTTTTATTGTTTTTGTTCAGTTTTGGCTTCAAAGATATGTTGTTGTTGTTTAGTCGCTAAGTCATGTCCGACTCTTTTGCGATCCCATGGACTTCAGCCTGACAGGCTCTTCTGTCCATGGAATTTCTCAGGCAAGAATACTAGAGTGGGTTGCCATTTCCTTCTCCAGGGTATCTTCCCACCCCAGGGATCCAATCTCATCTTCTGTGTTGGCAGGTGGATTCTTTACCACCGGGCCACCAGGGAGCTCCATCAAAGACATACTAGTCTTATAAAAATGAGTTAGGTAAATATTTCTCTTCCTATAGTCACTAAATAAGTATATACAAAAAAAGTTTCTGTTACTTGAAGATTATAATTAAAATTAGCTCAGAAAACCATCTGGACTTTGTGTCTTTAGGGGAAAAGAAATTGGATTATTAATTACACTTCTTTGGTAGTTATCCATTTAATTCTCCTTATGTTGATTTTGGTAATTTTCTTCTTAAAAATTAACTATTTCCTTTAATTCTTCAAACATATATGCATAAAGCCATTCATAGTATTCATTTATAATTTTTAAATCCACACTATTTGTACATATATAGTCTCTTTACTATATCCATATATCATCCATTGATATATGCTTCTTCTATACTCTATCTAAAAAAATCTCAAATGTTTCTTTGCATCTTTTTCTTTTTTATTGATCAGTCTTTCTAGGAGTCTATTATAGAATTATTTCAAATTACTAGTTTTGAATTATGTCAATCTTCTCTGTGTTTGGAGTTTTTTTACTTCACTAATTTTTCTCTCAATCTTTATTATTTCTTTGTATAGTTTTTATGTTCATTTATTGTATTTTTATTTTTCTAATTTCTGGGATGGAACATGAATCATACATTTTCAGAATTTCTTCTTTTTAATAAAGTTATCTGTAAAGACTGCTTTTTAGCTGCATCCCACACATTTTTGTATATTGCAGTTTTATTCTTGTGCAACTTTTGTATTATTTTCTTCTTTTTTACCCAAAAGTTATTTAAGTTCATTACTGGATATATAGATACATAGAGGTATATACAATACATATAGAGAGTTAGAGACATACAGAGAGAGATTATTAATTTTACTTTTCATTGCTTCCAAAACCTTACTTGTTTTTATATTTTTATATTCTTGTTCTATCAGCTTCACTACAATTGAGGATTTATTGGTTATTTCATTTAGTTCTTGCTTTACATAATTTGAGAGTGCTTTCTCATATACAAACATATATATTGATTTTTGCAATGGCAAATTATTTCCTTTTAAGATTATTTGGTAGTATTTCTCTTTACATATATACATATATGTTTTTTTCTTACTTTAAACTGTATCTCATTTGAGGACCTCAGCTTTCTTTAATTCATATTTGCACATTTTTTGACATCCCTGCAATTTCACCCGTTCAGTTTTATTTTGGTTTTGCTATTTCTCTTGCAGGGTAAAGCTGAATGCATTTCATAACCAACCTGATAATCCAACTTCTAAACAGATGAGTTTAATCAATGAACATGTTTTGTGATTATGGCATTACTGGTATATTTGGATTTACTTCCATGATCTGATTTTGTTTTCTTTTTATCTTCTTTTCATCATATTGTTTCATGGTCATTTCTTCACTGACTTGCTTCCTGTTAAATTATTTTTATACCTGTGTTTTTTCCTTCTGTTCAATTAAAAGCTGTAGATTTCATTGCTCTTATTTTGGTGATTCACTTTAGAATATTGAAATTCAAACAACTAAAAATTTTCTAACAAGATCTTGAATTATGTAGCATTTCTCTCCAACTCATAGTTAAAAACAATGAGTACAGCACCCTAGGAACACTTGAACAGCTCCACATCTTATTATTTTTATATAGAGCTTCACTTTTATCTTTTTTTAAGCAAAGGCAGAATTTTTTGCAATTAATAATTAATTAAATTTGCCGACATATTTCATTAATTTCAATGTTCATTCTCATTTTCCATGCTCCACGTCTTTCCTCCATGTTCACTTTTTTCTTGCCAAAGAAAACAATCATTCAGTGGATGTGCATAAGAAATTCTCTTACTCTCTGCGTCTCAAATTCTCTTTATTTTACATCACTTCTGCATGATTTTTGTTTATACAATCCTAAATTTACTTAGATCTTCTCTCAGCATTTCGAAGGCACAGCTCATTCTCTCTGGCATCAATGGTTGCAGAGCAAAATGTTGCTGTCTGTCATTGTTGTTAATCTGAAGTTAATTTATCTGCCCTAATAACTTTAAAGATTTTCCTTTATTCTTAATGACCTAGTTTCATTATATGTCTAAAAGTGAATTTATCTTGATTCATACATTTTATACTTGGAGCGTGTGAATGACAATCTTATAGTCTAGAAATTTTAACAATTATCTTTCACATATTTATTCTTTAATATTTCCTTCATTCTCTCTTTTCCTTCTTGTAATTCAGATAAATATTAGAGCTTCTCAATTAATCTTTCACATTTCTTAACTGCTCTTCCGTATTCATTCTGTGTACTGAATGATGGATCAGCAGTTCTACCTTTAAGTTTACTATTTTCTCTTTGATTGTGTCCCTTCTAGAGTCTGTCCAATATATTGCATTTTAATTTCATGAACTATATTTTTATTTCCAATACATTGGATTGAATCTACCAGGACACTATTTTATTGCACTCTAGTTTTGTCTCACACTGTTCTGTTCTTTTAATAATCATTTCAAAGTCTTTTTCAAGCTTTTCTAAAATTAATCAGAAATGAGTTTATATTCTGAGATCCAAAGCTAGATTAGGTGCCACTTCAATGCTCTTCCTCTTATATACTATAATACAATTGTTATTTACTCTTTTTTTAACTCTATATTTTATATCAGGGTATAGTTGATTAACAATGTTGTGATAGTTTCAGATTAACAGCAAAATAATTCAGTTTTATATATATATATATATATATATATATATATACACACACACACACACATACACACACACACGTATATCTATTCTATTTCCAATTCTTTTCCCATTTAGGTTGTTACATAATATTGAGCAAAGTTCCCTGTGCTGTACGGTAGGCCCTTGTTGGCTATCCATTTTAAATATAACAGTGTGTCTATGTCAGTGCTATTCACTCTTGATTTCTCCCCCAGCAAACTATATACTCTGTAAGGACAAGGGCCCTGGCCATCAGGATCACTGTTATATAACTCAATATCAAAAGCAATGCCTGAAAGTAACACTTATTAAATAACTGCTGAATTAAATGTTTGAATCACTGAGTAACATGTCTGATGGTATTGCCATTGTACCATTTTCTCAGGACCCATGGGTTAATTTTGGAACTTTATGCGATTTAGGACTTTCCTAGATGGTAGATGCTTGCCTCTGAATAGTAATTCAGTAAGCACTTGGCTTCCAGTTTAATCATTACTTTTTCTTTCTGAGTTATTTTCACATTGAATGGACCTGATGGGCCAGGAGCTATGAAACCTGGCAGGAGAAGAGGATAATACCTTCTACTCTGCATGTTGCTCATTGATGTAATTACTATGAAGATTAAACATTAAACCTGATCCTAGTCATTACAATTCCCTCTTTGGAACCCAAAAATGAGAGGTTTCATTCTACAAAGATCTTTTCATTTATTTCTGAACAGAAACTAAAATTAGTTCCAAGTCATTACTGGGCTGTCAAAATGGAAGTGCCTCCAGGATACTTACTTCCTGTCAATACTACCTGACAGTCCTATTAATAGAATCATTTAAGCCTGCTGCAAGTAGCTGTTAGGAAGCATATGATTTCATTGTATCTCTCTGGCTTATTGAGGATCTTATTGAAATCATTTGTTAAAACATGGGACATCATCTCTTGATGTTTACAAAATAATCTAATTTTATTTGTGTCTATTGTTTTGTTTATAAGACCTCTGGTATTTACTATTATGACAAATAAAAATATAGATGTTTCCTTTTTACTCATTTGTTGTTGTTCAGTCACTCAGTCATGTCTGACTCTTCGTGACACTGTGGACTGCAGTACGCCAGTCTTACCTGTTCTTCACTATCTTCGAGTTTGCTCAAGCTCATGTCCATTGAGTCAATGATGCCATCCAACCATCTCATCCTCTGTTGCCCTCTTCTCCTCATAGAAAAGTTGTTTTTGTTCTGTTTTTGTTTTCTGTCAGTTTTATTATTATTTTTATCCAATATTTATGCTAACATTGTTTTTTTTCAAAAAAAAAAAGCTTAATTTTTATCAAACATGTTTCTTTAGTAAAGACAAGTCATAATTTAAATTTTTAAAAAATCCTTTAGAATACTCACTGAAACACAATTAGCAAGCCCCAAAGTCTATATACTTCTAAGATAACACTGGGAAAAAAAAATCAACCTGTCTCTGCTTTTCTTTATACAATGGGGAAAATATAATTTTTTTGTCTCTGAGGTATTTGATTATTTTCCTAAATCTATCATATTTCTGCATAGAAAGTTCACAGAAATTATTTCTTCCAAATATTATAGTCATCTTTACTGTACATATTTCCTTCCATGTAGAAACTAGCTTAGTATATAATTTATGTTCTTATACTTTAATATAGGTATATATATATTCTGTGGTTCCAATTTCTCACTGATGGGTTTTTTCTAGTTACATATTTTCATGATAAAATCTAGTCATAGTCCTTACTGATTAGCTACAGATTAGATTGATGAGAGAAAAATATAATCATCTCTTAAAAGATGCTCCTTTATGCAGTTACATTCAGGGGGTTACTGATATGGTAAAGAATATGCCTTTAATGCAGGAGGCCCAGGTTTCATCCTTGGGTTGGGAAGATCCCCTGGAGAAAGGAATGGTTACCTACTTCAGTATTCTTGCCTGGAGAATCCCCACGGACAGAGGAGCCTGGCGGGCTATAGTCCTTCGGGTTGTAAAGAGTCCGACACGACTGAGTGACCAACACTTTCACTTTTTCACTTTATGCAGTTGTACTCAGGGAGTCAGTAAAGTTCATATTTTTAGTAAAATCATGTTAAAAACTTATAACGACAACATGAATGTTTGTTGTATCCGTGAAGCATTCAAAATTCTCAGAAGTTATAAATTTAGATCTGAAGAGTATAAGAAATAATGTATATTGAACTAAAGTATATTATTGACTAAAGTATAGCTAATGTTTAAATGTTGAAGGATATAAAAAAGGAAGAGTCAAATATGAAAAAAGCATGAATTCGTATTTCATAATATTACCCAACTACCTAGGTAATAACAGATAGACTAGAAACCAAGGAAATAACTTGAATATCAGTTCTTAGATTCCTAAGTGTGACTCTATGATGATAAACACACTATTATTATCACTTAAAGTAATTTGTTTCTACACAAATAATGAGTGCCTACTATGTGTATAGTGAAAAAGACACTATTTTTTGCCTCAAAGAATTCACAGAGTAATGGGAAATAAAATTCCAATGGTAGATACATTTTTATGAATAAACTCTTAATTCTGCACACTAGTAAAAGTTGTGAGTGCTTCCATGATTTATAATTACAAACAAGTGAGCATTTATACTAATAAACAAAAACCTCCAATTCAATTAGACACTAATGTAAAACAGTCACTTCCCATCTGCCATCCCATTTACCAATGTGTACTGCTGCTGCTGCTGCTAAGTCGCTTCAGTCGTGTCCGACTCTGTGTGACCCCATAGACGGAAGCCCACCAGGCTCCCCCGTCCCTGGGATTCTCCAGGCAAGAACACTGGAGTGGGTTGCCATTTCCTTCTCCAATGCATGAAAGGGAAAAGTGAAAGTGAAGTTGCTCAGTCGTGTCTGACTCTTCGTGACCCCATGGACTGCAGCCTACCAGGCTCCTCTGTCCATGGGATTTTCCAGGCAAGAGTACCGGAGTGGGGTGCCATTGCCTTTTCCCACCAATGTGTACTAGAAGACTACAATTAACTGTTGAGTGCCACACACACACTTTCATAGGAAGGGTACAATTAACTGTTGAGTACCACAACATAGATACTCTGTTTTGTAAAATAAGTGTTATGAAATGCTTATAAAAATTTGGTGAGAAGAAATGAACAAATTATGAGTCTTTGTTTATTCCACATTAAGATAATTTACTGGCTTCATAACTAATAAATTATAGAAAATCTTCTGGGTTTGATATCTCCCCATCCCAAGCAGGTCTCCTATATCATGTCTCCCATATTTCAAAATTTTAAATACTGAATCATCACCCATTCCAAAGAAGTTCAACTAGGATAGTAATATCGATGACTACCATGATCCTCTTATGCAGGCAAAACATTAGCTGACAACTTCATAAGTATAATGGATGTGTACCATGGTCTTCCCTCAAAAGAAGTCTATACCAATGACAGGAATGGAAAACGGAATAGGCAGCGTCATCAGATGCCCACTTCCATGCAAGCAAAAGATGGGACAAAACTTGCAGCGTGGCTGTTTCTGCCCTCATTATAGCCAAATTCCCTCATGGACTCTCTAGTTCATTGGAAATGGCTTGAAATGGCTTGATTTTCTTTGTGTTGCATATAAAATATGCCTGGCACAAGGAACCTTCATCTTACATCTAAAGTTTAAGAGTCCTCCTCTCTAGTATAATCCAACCATCAGATGCATAATCTCAAATATTTCTCAACAAGAGAGCCACCTAATGTCAAGTTTAGCAACTACATCCTAAAATATATTTGTTAGGTCACTTAAAAACCACCCACCAATCTTAGAAACCTCAGTCTCTAGGTGATAGCCTTTACCCTCTAGGTCTCTTGTGGAATAATCCACATCTAGTTATCATTCTGTAAATTATAGGCTAAATGATCACCTAACCACCATCACAAGGTGGTACAAGGCTGTTTATTGTCATTGTGTTTATTTAACTTATACGCAGAGCACATCATGCGAAATGCTGGGCTGGATGAGTTACAAACTGGAATCAAGATGGCTAGAAGAAATATCAACAACCTCAGATAGACAGATGATACCACTTTAATGGCAGAAAGCGAAAAGGAACTAAAGAGCCTCCGGATGAGGGTGAAGGACAAGAGTGAAAAAGCCAGCTTAAAACTAAATATTAAAAAAACTAAGATTATGGCATCCAGTCCCATCACTTCATGGCAAGTAAAAGGGGGAAAGGTGGAAAAGTGACAGATTTTCTCTTCTTGGGCTCTAAAATCACTGCGGATAGTGACTGCAGGCATGAAATTAGAAAGCAATTGCTTCTTGGCAGGAAAGCTATGAAAAACCTAGACAGGGTGTTAAAAATCAAAGACATCACTTATAGTCAAGGCTATGGTCTTTCCAATAGTCATGTACACATGTGAGAACTGGACCATAAAGAAGGCAGAGTGCTGAATACTTGATGCTTTCAAATTGTGGTACTGGAGAAGACTATTGAGAGTCCCATGGACAGCAAGGGGATCAAACCAGTCAGTCTTAAAGGAAATCAACCTGAATATTCTTTGGAAGGACTGATGCTGAAGCTCCAATACTTTGGCCACCTGATGCAAAGAGCCGACTCATTAGAAAAGACCCTGATGCTGGAAAAGATTTAAGGCAGAAGGAGAAGGGGGCAACAGAGGATGAGAAGAATGGATGGCATCACCAATTCAATGGACATGAACTTGGGCAAACTCTGGGAGGTGGTGAGGTACAGGTAAGCCTGGCATGCTGCAGTCCATGGGGTAGCAAAGAGTTGGACATGACCTGGTGACTGAACAACAACAAAACCACCATCATCACAATGAATACACAATTGTGAAAGAATACTAATGAGCTGGCCACAGCATCTTTTATTATAAAGGGGGAAAGGAAAGGAAAGAAAGAGGCAGAATGGGCAGGAGTGGAGTGTGGTAATTGTTTAATTTCCAAATACCCATGCAGTGAAAAAGGGAAAGATGCCAAGGGTAAAGGAAGCTATCTCTTCATCACTGCAACTGAACATGAGGTTGGGGCGGGAACTTAGATTTTCCTCTTCTGCAATCATCTCTATGTTCTTCCTGCCTTCTGCCAGTGTCTCACCAGACCTGGGTCTGAGGGATAGGCCAACTTTACTTCACAAACTGAGCCCTCAGTGGCTCATTTAAGACTGCAGTACTTTTTGTTTGTTTTTGGCAAAAAAACAGGAAACACTGTTTCTGCTTGGCAAGGTTAAATAAACTGGCCAACAACACAGTACTTGTCTCCATGCAGTTCCCTAATAGCATAAGAAGCCCACAAATGCCCAGGTAACTACCCCTGGTTCAAATTTAGTGGGATTATTATAAAATTTTGCCACAGTTGACAATGTGCACCATGAGTTGGCTAGTGCTGGATGCCCAAGAGGAGAAGTTTCCCATCCTCTGGTCTAGATTCATACAACTAATTAATCACTTGTCTGCACACAAGTCCTGCCAATGTTACCTCTTCATTCTCTTTCAAATCAATGCCCTCTGGCCCCTCCAACGCTATAGCTCTAGTTCAGCTCTTCACCACTTCTCTTCAGGGTTATTCATGACAGCCCTAACCACGCCCTTATCACACAGCCATTTTATCTATGATACAGTATTTTATAAGTTCCCTGGATGTAGGCATTGTGTCTTCTATGACTTTTTCCAGCTGCACATTATAAACTGTTAGGCACATATTAATCTAAAATTTTTGTAGAATGACTGCATCTCTCAGCTTTTCTCCCTCTTACCAGTCTCATCTTTCTACTCTAGCCTCTCCAATGCTACCACAATAATCTTCCTAAAACATAAACCTGATCACTCATGCATCTGATGAAAACCCCTTTATGATACCTAAAAGAATTCAGAATAACGGTCAGGTGTTCATATCTACCACTAGTCCTGTCTCTGTCTTCTTGCCCTGGGGGAAATCTCATTATGTTCCATCCCTACCAAAGCATTTCCCCACATACCACGCTCTCTCAGACCTACCTCCAAGCCTTCATTCATTCAGACAGTCTCTTCTGCCTTAGACGGCCTTGCTACCTTGATTCCCTGAACTAATGTCTTTACCCTTCAGCATTCAGGTCAAGTGTCAGTCTCTCCAGGAAGCATGCCCTAACTCTGCAATCTGGATTAGATGCTTCTCTAGGCTTTCAAAACATTCCAGGCATACTTTTAGCCAAACATTTATCATGCTAAATGGTAACTTTCTCTTGACTTATGCATCGCCCCACTTAGACTGAAAACTCCTTAAAGGTCTCCGTGTAGCTTATTCATGTTTGAATGCCACTGCCTAGCACAGTATTTGGATATATCAGTTGTTCCATAAATTGACAAATGAATACGAGAATGAATATAAGCATGATCTGTCATTTCCAAACCCACTGTTACATTTGATTAACACTTTAGTCCCATGACATTAAATATACAGATTCCTAAACCCCTGTTATACAGATAAGAAAGTAGAAAGGGTGTCTTCCACGTGATTATACCATTAGCAAATCAAGGATCTATATTTCAAATCTAGGTCCCTCTGGCTTCAAATGCAATCCTCATAATGTCAATATTCAAGGATGCCTTAGCACCTCATTGTCACAGAAATTTAGCAACCTCATGGACCAAATTGCCTGTAACTCATTCCACACTCTATGAAGTACTTGGCTATTAACCTTAATATACCTGAATCATTCTGAACTTTTTCTTTACTCATCCCTGGTCAGCACTACATTGACTCTTGTCTGTGTAAGCGGTTAACTCAAAGGGTTACAGCACAGTGCCAAGGAGAGCAGGAGTAAAAGGTTAGGAGTAAAAGGCTAGGTTGGATTAATTCATCCAACACTTCACACACTTTCTTAACTCGCACCAACTTCCTAGCAAACAATGTATCCTTGGCCAACAGAGACTGGTTGAGATAATGTGAATTGATCCTGACAGATCCAGAAATTCGTTCACTGAGTCATGCATTCTAAAGAAAATAAGAACCTGAAGCAATTCTAGAAGCCAATTACTCTGCTTTTCTAAGAGTGCCTTACCAAGCAAAAAAGAGAGAGAGAGAATTTCCTCCAGATTTTGAAAATATTTACCTATTGGATTTCTTACATCAGTGCATTACTGCTGCAAAGATAGTTAACATCACCACACTTTTAAGTCCTCAATATTGCCTATCCACACCTTTTTTTTTTCTCTCTTTGCTTAAGTTTTTTGTAAATTGGAGAGAGTCTATACACTGCCTTTACTTACTGATTCAAAGAAAATTTCAGAATATTTTCCAAAAGAAATTATAGTAACAATAGCTCCTATTCATAAAATATGTACTCAGTATCCAGCACTGTGATGGGAGCTAAATATGTGTTGACATTTACAAACTCAAACTACATAAAGAAGTATTATTCATCTACTTTTACAGACAGGACAATTGACGTGATGAGAGGATATAAAGCTTTCCAAGTATCTCAACTGTGCTAAATAAGAGATCTTAGAATTTGAGTAGGTGTATCTAATTCCAAAGACCATGTTTTATGCCACTGTACCATGATGACACATAATAGATACTCAATAAATATTTTTGTGTAAATGAACCAGCTGTGGCTGAACCTGTTATTACCTTAAGATGTTGACACTATTCTTAAAAATGAAGCTACTGACACTGTACCAGACATGACTGCCCAAAATACTTTGTTAAGGAACATACTTCAGGCTTTTATCATATTACTTTCACCTCAGTGGCCAGTACAACCCTGAATATTCAATTATGCTACTAGTTTTATACCTAATCAATCTTTTTCATTAAAATCCAGTGAAGCAGACAACTGAGATAATTACTGCAGAATCATCTTAATTAAAAATTTTAGCTTCTAATTAAGAGTCATTGTTTATCTCATCAGGAAACAGGATTCATGACAGGGTTACTCTTTCATTAATGTTTTAGCCTTTTTTGAGGCTGGACATAGCACAAGATACTACTATCCATGTAAGCATTTGTGTTTACACATGCACATATGCTGAGAGTTAATTTTATCAGAGGAAAAAATTAATAAAAAGCAGAAACAGAAACTCTCTTAGTAGAACCCTTGACCCAGTATTTATGTCTCAGCTAATTACAAAATGCTCAAAAGTGAATTATTTATACCTCAGTTACTAGTCAGATACATAATTATAATTACAACTGAACAAAAGCTGCCTTGAAACTTTCTCACAAGTTATGCATTTAAACTAAGATTGCTGAAGAATATCCATTCAAGTCTAGGCAGCATAAAGAAGTAATTATTATTTCCCTAGACTCCCATTTCTAGAAAATTTCTTTTCACCACAAGAATCATGCGTATAGGGCTTCAGAAGTATGTCAGAGTCTCCTTGGAATACAGAAAACTCCATCCATTCAGATGTTAAATACAACCATGATACATGGTCTCTTGGGGATCCCAGTTTCATCACTCACTGCAGCTGCACTGCAGCCTCCCAGTGTACGTGTGTTGCTGTGTAATTCATAACAAAACACAGGCAAGTGCTTTAACTCACTATCCTTTGCCTCACAGTAGCAGACCATTCTTTCAATCTCACAGTGATAAATCATGAATTATCTAATTCCAAAGTCCTATGCTTTATAATCTATTAAACTTGGATAAAATTAATTATTGGAATTGGTTTAAGAATAATTTCAACATTGTACATAGAACGACACTAAACATTTCCTATGTGGAAATATTTGGCTTCTCTTAGCAGTGACAATGACCAGCATGGCCTCGCAAAATCTCAGCTGACAATGTTTTAAATATTTAAGCTGAGGTAGAAAAATCTCACTCAAATTTTCAAAACTAGCAGTTACCTGACATAAAATATACAGGACAGGGAAGGGGAAATAGAGGCAACAAATAAGTTCAGTTCATATCTGCAACAGAGGTTTTAACACTGTCCTCTGAAGAGGGAAGATGCAGGAATTTGGGGAAGTGACAATGTGCCCCACTGACAACCAAATGTTTCCTTTTTCCCCTCTACAGTTTCCACTGCCCTCCCACCCCAAAAATAGCAGACACTACAGCTTTCTAACAAACTTAAACAAATACTTGCTTTGCACTTACTCTTGGACAGTGGGCAAAGGATGATCTTTAAGTGTTCAGCATCTTCCTAAATGACTTCAAACATCATTTTAAATTAGAAACAGGACCAAGGTCAAGGGATAAAAATTAAACCTCTCCTGCAGAAAGTCTTGAAAGCAATCAGTGCTCTCAGTATGAAAACAAGATGGAAGTAGAAGAGACATAATCTAGGATAGAACTTTTTTTCTCCAAAACTACTAAACACACCTGATCATACATACCAGGCTTCCTTTCTATGAAGCATCATTCCCAAGACATAAACAATACAAAAGCACAGGTTTAAATATACAGACGAGCCAGGCTTCCAAATGAAAATTCAGATCTCTACACAAATTCAGAAATGCATTTTCTTCTAGAAACAATTTGTACATAGTTCCAGATGTTCCCCCTTCCAGAAAATAGTAAACTCTGCTTAGTACCCATTTTGCCAGTGTAAGCAATGGCTATATAAATCCAGCCTGCAGCACCGTGGCCCACTGTTATTACAGCCATTGCCTCACCTGAACTTTCACTGTACATTGATGCTGAAAGAATCTGTTCAGATAAATTACTGACTGGCAGCAGATGAGCTGATAAGGAGAGCATCATTATTTTGCAAAATGGTCAATGCAGGGTGCTGTAAAATAAAAATATAGCCAAGAGATGCTTCACAGACAGAGCACATTTTATGGCAAAGTTGCTGATGAATAATATGCCTCCGGAGGCCATGCACTCTTCTTTTCTGCACTGACAGTGACATGCAGGACAATGTTATGCTGCTAGAAGTGTCCAGCCACCTGGGTTAACTGGCTTATAAATTCTTTTGGCAGCAGAATACTGATGGCTTGATAGACAGATTATTAAAGTAAAGGAGGACAAGGGGGATAAACGAGAAAAATTCTCAGATAAGTGTTGAAGCTTCTCCTGCCTAACTCCACTGTTAGGACAGATGAGGATAACTATCATCACATCCACCATTTCTTGACTACTTACTACATTCCAAGCACTGGGTGTACATACTACAATGGTTAATTATATGTGTCAACTTGACTAGACCACTGGGTGTCCAGATATTTCACTAAACATTATTTCTGGATATGTCTGTGAGTGTGTTTCAAGGTAAAAGTAGCATTTGAATAAGTGGGCTCAGTAAAGTGGACAGGCCTCACCAATGTGGGTGGGCATCATTCAAACCACTGAGGTCCTGAACAGAAAACAAAGGCAAGAGAAGGAAGAATTTAGCCCTTCCTGGCAGATTGGCTGAGCTGGAACATGATCTCCTGCCGTGGAGAATTCTGGTTCTCAGGTGTTTGGACTTGGACTAAATAATGCCACTGGTTTCTGGGGTCTCCAGCTTGCAGATGGCAGATGGTGGGAACTTCCAGGCCTCTGTGATTACATGAGCCAGTTCATTATAATACATCCCTTCCTAGATATTTCCTGCTTGTTCTGTTTTTCTATAAAACCTTGACTAATACATCTATATTTCTTTATGTAATCTTTAGTGAATAATCCTGTAAGGAAGCTATTATTATTCTCATTTTATAGACAAGGAAATTGAGTCTTAGAGAAGAGCAGTAACTTGCCCAAATTAGTACATGGCCAAAATAAAGAATCAGAATTAGTACTGCTTGATTCCAAAACCTATACTCTTAACTACTTTGTTCTACTGAGTCTGATATTCAAAATGTCTTAGAATATAAAATTTACAATTTTCTTAGAAGGCAAGGAATTGTAATTACTAATACAGAGGCATAAGATAGATATATATTAATTTCATGTTTTAAAATCACCCAGTAGCAAAAAAGCAGAAAATCAATCCATAATAGACTAACTCTTACTAGTTTAAGCTGAAGTGCAAAACAAAATAATTTTTGTGAATTTTACTTTATAATTTTAACATCATTAATGTTGGCAAGCATGAGTTGATTAGGTATCTGTCAAAGCAGTTCCCCACATATATATAGATAGTATAAAAATGCCACAAAGCGTATCTAATGGAAACATCAAATAAACTATTGAAATTTCTCCCTGTTTGTAAATATATTTATCTACCTGCATCCCAATTGTGGAATGAAATAATTTATTTAAAAGTGAGTGAAGATCTTCAATCAATATGGTATAAGTTTCATGTTCAGAAAGTGGTAAGATTACCTTAGAGAAGTGGACAATTTTTAACAATTATACAGCCTATTTTTATTTACCAGATATAAAATGGATGGATGGATAGATGGATAGATAGATAGATAGGTAGAAAAACAACTGAAGGTAATTTTCATTTATAAGAAAATATAAGTAATTTAGATCCTTAAAAGTTTTACTGCTGTAACAAATTACCACAACAGCACAAATTTATTATCTTAGAGTTCTGGAGATCAGTCATCCCAAATAGGTTTTTATGGATAAATTCGAGTTGTTGGCAGAACTGCATTCCTTCTGGAAGCTCTCTGGGAAAACCTGTTTCCTTGCCTTTGCAGCTGAGAGAGGCTGCCTGCATCCCTAGTCTGTGGCCACTTCCTCCATCTTCAGAGAGCATCACCTTAACCTCTGCTTCTGTGATCACATCTCCTTCTCTGACTCTGACTGCCTTGCCTTCTTTTTATAAGAACTCTTATGATTACATTTGGGCCCACCTAGATAATCTGGGGTAATCTTCTGATCTCAAGATCTTTTACTTAATCACATGCACAAAGCTCCTTTTGCCATATTCACAGAGTCTAGGGATTAGGACCTAGACTTCACTGGGGAGCCATTATTCTGTTTCCCACAGACTCTCAGTGAAACAACCATTACCGGTTGCTGGGGGAAGGAGGAGAGCCCAGGATCTTCTTTTTCCAAGGTGACTAACTTATTATACTAACCACAAAGGTGGCCAAAGGGAGTTAGACCTCAGGGATCAGCCTCAGTACGTCCCTTATATATGCACTGCGTTTAATGATCTCATCCAGTTTCACGGTATTAAATACCATGCACAAGCAGAGGACTCCAAAAATAGCTCTCCTGATTAAACTTTTTATCCAATTGCCTCCTCAGCACACCCACTTGGCTGTCTAGTAGGCACCTCTGACTCAACACATCTAAAATTGAGCTCCTGATTCCCTCTTACCCATGACGTTTCTCTCACAATTTTCCCCACCACCCCCTTTATTAACAAATCTCTTCTTCCAGTTGTTCAAACCAGAAACCTTGGACCTATCCTTGACTCCTTTCTTACTTTCACAGCCTACGTCCAATCCATCTGCCAATTCTGTCAGCGTTCCATTAAAACTGTATCCAGGAGCCTGTATCTTCTCATCTCCTCCACTGCTCTCACCCTGATCTAAGCCACCAGCATCCCTCTCTTGGGTTTTGGCAATAGTCTACTAACTGGTCATCTTCCTTTCACCCATTCTCCCTATGGCATATGCTGCACAGAGCAGCCAGCAGGGACTTGATGAAACCTAAGTGCAATGAGAGCTGCAGGGCACAACCTAGATTCCACCTTCAGGGCTGAGGAACTCGCTATCCCAGCAGCCAGGAACATCAGATGCCAACTGTCTTCCCTCTTGGAACTGCCCTCATCCAACAGGAGTTGCCTCAGTGAAGTTTATGCCTTTCCTTAAGGTAGAAACAAGGGCTAATTAATGTGGGAATAAAAAAGTCCCACTCCTTTTCCTTAACTGTGGATGACACTAGGGGGCTATGCCAGCTGCAAGACTCCCTGTGGATCATCTAAGGCCTCCCTCTCCATTATACTGTATTTCAGCTTCTTCCTCTGCCCAGTCCTGCTCCACAGCTTCCTCAGAGATTTTGTTTCTAAGAACATTTCCAAAATAAATCTACTGCTTACAAGCATACAACTCAGAGACTGTTGCCAGAAGAATTCACCTTATGATGCTAAATCAGATTACATCACTCCTCTGATCAAAACCCTTCAATTAGTCTCCCTTTTTATATAAAAGCAATGTCCTCACAGGGCTTCCCAGGTGGCTCTAGTGGTAAAGAACTCACATGCCAGTGCAGGAGATGTAAGAACCTTAGGTTCAATCCCTGTGTTGGGAAGATCCCCTGGAGGAGAGCATGGCAACCCACTCCAGTATTCTTACCTGGAAAATCCCCTGGATAGAAGAGCCTGGCGGGCTACAGTCCACAGGGTCTCGAAGAGTCGGACACAACTGAAGTGACTTAGCACACACGTATGCACAATGTCCTCACAATGACCTACAAGTCCTAAGGGAAATGGACCCTCTTGCCTCATCCCCTATTACTCCTGACTCCACTTCTCTTTCTGGATGGCTTCCCCTCAACATAGTCACATGGATTACTCACTCATCTCTTCCAAGTCCCGGCTCAAATGCCACTTTCCCAGAGAAGACTTTCCTGACCATCCTACAGTACTAGAATTACCCAGCAATGCTATACTCCATACCCTACTTTGTTTTTCTCCATAGCATTTAACTCTAACACCCACTATAATACAATATTTACTGTGTGTGTTATCCTTATCTCACTATAAACATTTTGTATGTGTCTCTTTCATTTACTACTGAATCTTCCATACTTCAAACAGTGCCTGGTACATAAACACATTCTCAAAATACTCAGTGAATGAATGAATGAATGAATGAGTGCTGGCTGTATGCCAGCTACCTCTCTGGGCATACTTACATATATTATCTCATTTAACATTACAGCAACTCTGAGAGAGAAGCAGTATGATATCCACTTTTCAACTAAGAAAACAGAGGCTCAGATAATCACATTACCATATATCATATATGTAAGAAGTAATAGAGCCCAGATGTGACTCCCTGTTGGTCCAAATTCAAAGTCACAGTCCTTCAACTGGACTGGATTCAGGAACAGGCATTGAGCACAGAGAGTAACTAACTGACCTGCTCAGAGAGCCTGTCTTACTGTACCTGCATTACTCTCCCCCAAACAAATCTAATTTCAACTGAAAAAAAGAAAGTAAAGTAGCTCAGTCGTGTCCGACTCTTTGCGACCCCATGGACTGTAGCCTACCAGGCTCCTCTGTCCATAGGATTTTCCAGGCAAGAGTACTGGTGTGGGTTGCCATTTCCTTCTCCAATTTCAACTGAAAAGACAATTCTAAAAAAGGGGTGGAGAGATTGAATGAGACAGAAATCATGATTATCCATTTTATAAAATGCCATGTGTTTACTGTTACTGTAGATAGTCTATACGATGTTTACATTTCTAGCTTTATAGTAATGCCTGATGTATATGACCAGGAGGGACTAATTAACATGCAGGTAATTAGCTATTTTACAAACACCAATCTTATCAAAAGCTACTTACACTGCTAGCTATATTTGAACCAGTAGGGGGCAGGCAAGGGGTGCATGTGCAGAAAGAAAAAAAAAAAAAGTCTGGGTTTTATATCTGAGTTAATGGAAAAAAATAACTCACTGTCTTCCACTTAGCAAAAGAAAGCTTTATAAAGGAAGTGGGATTACAAGAGCTTTCTGAACTCCAGAGAGGAGGAAGTTTGGCAAGTTGACACCACGGTCTTATTCAGAGCTCAACACCCATTAACTTCAGAGAAAGCTTCTAGCCTGGATCAGCCAGGCAGGATGCAATGCAAATGGGAAATGAGTCTGACCCCACCACAAAAACCTTTACTTCCACACACATGTGGGTCTGATGGAATCTACTGACATAAAAGGAAGGTGAGAAAGCTCTAAATTGGCTTTTACCATCTAAGGATGTTCACACACAAAGCGTGCATTGTACCCACTAATGAAAGACATGTGCTAGAGTGGTTACACATTGCGACTGAATGAAAACTAATGACATGAAACTGCCATGGTGCCTCTAGACTGACCCCTGTAAAACCTCAGGCCTGACGTGTAACAGGCAGAGCTAAACCAATTTATCACTGAATTATGCATCATTTAATAAAGAGTGGTGTGACTCAACCTGCCACGAATGCTAAAAGCTTGAGGACATGGCCTCCAAACTCCCATCATTTTCCCAAGCTCATCTTTAACCCTTCAGTGTCAGATGGACCAAGTGAAGTAAAAGTCTAAAGTTTATGGACTAAATAACCTTGGGGTGGGCAGACTTTGTGATTTCTGGAGTGGTTTACTTGAGAATTACTGCTGTGGCAGAGCTAACTCCTGTTTCTGTAACTCAATGAAGTGTGAATCAAGGGAAAAGGGAGCTGTTCTCTTTTTTGAACCACCACTGGCATCTCAAAACTGGACTTCAAATTATGTTTCCATATGACAACAACAAGTGTTGATTTTACAGAATGTCATTTACAGAGTCATTATCAAAATATATTTAATTTAAATAAAAATGAATCCTATAGACTTTTATGCTCTGCCTGTCATTTTACATGTTTGCCCTAAAAAAAAAAAAAAACCCTCCAAACTCCATCATTGTCATAGAAATGGAAAAATCAACACATTACAGGAAGATGTTTCAATAGGAATGAATCATACAGAGCTGAGAATAGGGACATCCACATCAATTTATAGACCATTGGAGATAAATGATTTAGCAAAAATTCAGCTAAAGTCAAGGAAATCATAGCAATTTCCACCATCGGTCTCATACAAAAGCTTTTTAGAGATAGCCAAACAGCATAGTTAGATATGCTCTAGAAAGTTAAACTTCCCCAAATCTTTCTTTACTTATCTTTTCAGGATACAATATTTTTTTATGAGAAATTTGTACCACTGTGTAAATGTTCAGGTCCCTTGAAATTTTATAAAGCTTTTTTTTCCTTGACAATGCACTAAGGATCATGTTTCTCTTTAACTGAGCCAAAAAGCTGGATAAAGCCAAAACACATTTATTATTAAGTTCAGCAACCATCAATTATGTTGAAGACTGAAGCACTTGTAATACTCCATCATCTGGGAAGACACGCTATTAAAAAATCTGCTCATTGTGCTTTTGCATTTCATTCTTCTTTTTCTTCCAACCAGGCAATGAAAGCATCAAGAGTCTGCAATATTGGATAAAGGAAATCAAAACTAGCATTCACAGCTGGAAAACTGTTACTAATCATTAAGGGTTTTCCACCATCTTTTTATTAACCTTTATTTTTCTTGAATTTCTTCATTATATTTTAGATGAGGAAAAAATATCTGGGATGAGATATAGAGGCTCTTCTAAGCACTTTACATGTATTAGCTCACATGTATTAACTCTTGATACTCACAAGAACTTTATGAGAAAGGTCCTATTATTATCATTATCCTACATGTAAAGAAACCAAAGCACAGAGAGGTGAAGTAATTCACCTAAGATCAATAGCGATAAGTGGTAAAGACCAGATGCAAATCAAGGCAGTCCTACTCCAGAACCAACGCACTTATTCATGCCATACTGTTTCCAGAAAGGCAGTAAGGAAAACCCGAGACTTTCATTTTAATACTTTAACCAAAAATAAATTCTTCAGTCTCTGTGCATTCTATCAAGGTCCGAAGGTGATATTACACATTTCAGCAAACTTCTGTCAAGTAAAATAATGTGGATCCTAAGTTCATTTCAGAATTTTGTCCAAAATACAAAGATTCTTTTTATAGGGTAAAGGTGGCTTATTTCTGTTAAGAAAACAAAAACATCTTAACAAAGACTCAAGATGAGCTCTTCAGCCTTTCAGCTTCATTATTTTCAGGATTTAGTATCATGTTTCAAAATTACCACATCAGAAAGTCTCAAAGCAGATGGCCCCAAAGCAGGTTTTGAGTATCTCCATACCAATCGTATTTGGGAAGAAGTAAGATCACTACAGATGGTGACTTGCAGCCATGAAATTAAAAGATGCTTACTCCTTGGAAGGAAAGTTATGACCAACATAGATAGCACATTAAAAAGCAGAGACATTACTTTGCCAACAAAGGTCCGTCTAGTCAAGGCTATGGTTTTTCCAGTGGTCACGTATGGGTGTGAGAGTTGGACTATAAAGAAAGCTGAGTGCGGAAGAATTGATGCTTTTGAACTGTGGTGTTGGAGAAGACTCTTGAGAGTCCCTTGGACTGCAAGGAGATCCAACCAGTCCACCCTAAAGGAGATGAGTCCTGGGTGTTCATTGGAAGGACTGATGTTGAAGCTGAAACTCCAATACTTTGGCCACTTGATGCGAAGAGCTGACTCATTTGAAAAGACTTTGATGCTGGGAAAGTTTGAGGGCAGGAGGAGAAGGGGACAACAGAGGATGAGATGGTTGGATGGCATCACCGACTCGATGGACATGGGTTTGGGTTGACTCCGGGAGTTGGTGATGGACAGGGAGGCCTGGCGTGCTGTGGTTCATGGGGTCGCAAAGAGTCGGACATGACTGAGAGACTGAAGTGAACTGAAGATACAAATTAGAAAACAACCAAAAAGAAAAACAAGGCATGTACTTATGCAAAAATTGAGTGAATCCCAAGCTAATCATTTTAAAATTCAAATGTCTACCTTCATAAAACAGCAAAAAGGAAACAGAAAATAAAATTTGGCAACAATAGCAACCCTTTCTCACCATTTCACTCTCCTCTGATATATCCCAACCTTCCTCCTCCCATTTCTGGATGCTTAACCACCTAGCAGCTTTGATTTCCATATGCCATATTTGAAAGAACTTTACACATCTTTTAAGCATTTTGATTGTTTAAATGGAAAACTCAAAATCAGTATCTCCAGGGACTCTTGAAAAATCTGAAGGGGAAAAAAGGTCTAGAATAGACTTCTAAAAATCAATGTTTATAGGAAATTCTAGAGTTGAAAAAGCAACTCAAGTTCATCAACCAGATAGAGACTTGATTATCTTCTGTAATAGATATTATTTTCTTTGAACATTTGCCCTATATTATTACAAAGAATGAAAACAAATATGTACAAACATGTTTGCACACTTTCTCCCTTTGTAAGGATTGGCAATTAGCAGAAAAGAACAAGAATCCTAATGAAAGCTTTGGATCCTAGAGAAAGTAGGGAGGTGACCACTCTCTCAACTTCTGTTTGGTGTCTCCAGTTGACCCAGGAATGACATTGAGACAATAATCTCTCTCCAAGGTGCTGGAGGCCTGCAGCAGTCTCTTCTTTATTTTACCTTCTTCTGATCAAGTATGTGCTTTGCCCTTTGCAGGAGATTGATTACTGTTGACTGGTTTATACTGTCTGTCAGAGGTAGAGGGAAATTTGAAATTTAATGAACAATTTAATTCTCCAGAGGATGTCTGAATCATCTGGAGAATTGTGGTAGTGTAGACATAACACCCTTTGAATACAACTATGATAAAAGTAATTTCAAATAGCATTAAGGGTAGCTTAGAGCCATTTCTCGGAGAAGGCAATGGCACCCTACTCCAGTACTCTTGCCTGGAAAATCCCATGGACGGAGAAGCCTGGTAGGCTACAGTCCATGGGGTCACTAAGAGTCGAACACGACTGAAGCGACTTAGCAGCAGAAGCAGCAGCAGAGCCATTTCTTATCACCCAAATCACTTTAGAATGAATCTTGACAATGATCAGCAATGATACATTATGGGTGGCATGCCAATAGAAGCCCAGATGTGAGCCATCAACCATGAGCTAATGTTTCTCTGGTAGGTGTGATTTCAAGATAGACTATTATGGCCTTCAACTACCCATAAAGGCCCATTTTATAAAGTATTATTATTATTTAATTATGAAGGTGGCAGTAGGCTCCAGGCTTTTATGCATGTCCAGAAGCTATCACTAAAATATTTCAGATAATGAAAATCATGTACCTGTGTAAACACTAATACTAATAATACCACGGCAGAGCAGAAAGTTAAAAAAAATAGATAAAGCTGAACTATGCATGGGGGCTCTAGTAATTGGAAGAGTCAACGGCTATATGATTCAAGAAAATAGTCTCCCTCGAGAAGGAGACTGATTGTCCCGCATTTACACAGCAGCTAACCAACACTAAGCAGACTTTCCTTTGCATATTATTGGTGCCAGCCCAATGAGGCAGAAAATTGCATCGTGTCATTTAATTTCCCAATCTTTGTTTTCATTGTATTAATCTTTTGGCTTTGCTTCACTTTATAATTTGAAGGCTCAGCAAGAAGCAAACCAAATGGAAATTCAGCTTACTTTCATGTCTAGCTGAATGTGTTTGGTGCAGTTTCCAAAAGTTTAATTCTATGTAATACTGTCCATGAATAATAATAGGCTGCTTCTGCATGCAGACTTATTAGTGTTTATTAAGGGTTACCTTAAGGTTTCTGGGAAATGTGCCTAAAAGTCAGTCACCAAAACATGATTAACAAATTGGTTACAGAAGGAGAACAGATAATTTTTAAAATAGAAGTACACCATATAGTTGAGAAATAAGAACTAAAATCCTCAAAAACTGATTTAACCTAGGTGAAGTTGTCTTTCTTTTTCTTTCACTCTCCTGTTCTTCTTTCCTTCCTTCCTTCTTTCTCTTATTTCCCTTCTGTTATTCCAATAAGGCAAAAAAAAAAGTAAATTAATATGAAAGAAGCAGAAGATTCAGATTCCAGTGAGTCATACCAGAAGTTAGTATCTTGGAGCATAAATGAAAGATATTCACAATTTGGGGGGTTGAAAGTGCAGTCTAGAGATCTGAATTGTTTGGACTCTGGAGTCAGATCCGCCAGGCTTCATATCCTGCCATCTCTACTTGCCAGCCATGTGTCTTTTGGTGAGTTATTTAACCTCTTTAAGCTCACTCCGTCATCTGTAAAACAGGGAATCTGTAAGGAGTATGTGACAGGGCTATTAGGAGGAAAAAATGTGAAATGCGTGTAAACATCCAGTGTCTTGCCTGTTGCCTAAGACACTTTCAACAAAAAGCATGTGGCATTGCTGCAGGGGCTGTTCGCTATTGCTACTGCTCCCATCAATACATGCTCAACAATAAGTAAAGGAAGGGGTGAAACAATCAGCTGAGTCCCTTACCTCTATCATAATAAGTCTAGTGTCACAAAGATTGCATTTGAGAATTCTGGGATTTGGGTTTTCTTTTCCTTGTGACTTGTGTTATTGGTAATGACTGCAAGCTTGTAATACATAATTGGCATCAAAACTAGAGTATACCTACTATATAACTTTTTCATTGCTACAAGAGTTCTATCAATTTATCCATTTCACCAAAGATACTGAACTATGGATTCTTCTAGGTTTGTAGATCCATCCAAAACATGGTTTATAATGAGATATAAATAACAAAGAAATGCTGGAGAACCATGCAGGAATGCATGAAATCACACCTAGAAGAGACCTAGAATAGCAAGTTCACTTAGCTTTTCAGATGTCATGATCCCTAAGTCCTCTCCATGGCAGCATTTTAAGTTTAGTGGGTCTTACAAACATGATTAAGAAGAAAAGATAGAGAGAAATTCACTACACTTCCTCAAATAAAAATAAAGTTCAGCTGGAACTCCCTCTCTGGTTAAAACTGTCTAGTTCTTTACTGATCACCAATTTCTTTGATAGATCCTGAGGCAGCTGCCCTATGGGATAAGTAGTGAAAGTGAAAGTCACTCAGTCGTGTCTGACTCTTTGTGACCCCATGGACTATACAGTCTATGGAGTTCTCCAGGTAAGAATACTGGAGTGGGTAGCCTTTCCCTTCTCCAGGGTATCTTCCCAACCCAGGGACTGAACCCAGGTCTTCCTCATTGCAGGCAGATTCTTGACCAACTGAGCCATCAGGGAAGCCCCATGGGATAAGTAAGACAGGTATTATTGACTCCATTTTAAAAACAAGAAAAATTAAGGATAGTGAAGGTTATGTGACACATTCAAAGATATATAACTACTAAATAGAAGATTTGAGGCTTGAATCAAGGTCCTCTAATTTCAAATCCAGTGTCCCTCACACTTTCATGTCGGTGCTGGACACTTAAAACTCCAGCCATCTCTAATTAGAGAAAAATACTCTATTCAAAGAGGTTCAGGAAACAGTCTCAGTAGCCACAGATATGGACCAGTAAAGACTACTTTTTAAAGAACATTAACCTTGACTTAATTGTTTGAGTTTAAAGAATAAATCCTTCTGAGAAGAGATATGGGTGGAATTTTGCTGTTTACTTTTGTTAAGTTTCCTTTAAAAAAAAAACTGCAGCATCATACTTTTTAGTTCAAGGAATGAGAAATTCTTTTTTCTCATTTTCCTCAGATTCCTATCATGCTGTTTGTGCCAACCAACCCATAACAAATTGTAGAAATGACATTCCTGCCTCATCTGAGCTCCCCAGGCATCCATAAACAGTGACTAAAAGTCCCTAGGCTTCCTGTGACTTAGCCTTCACTTTTCCAAGAGTCCCTGGAAACAATGTCAAATTACAAGAATCAGCACTCCAAGTCAGCTCAAAATACCTGCTATGCATACTTCTCAATGTGAGTCATCACTGTTATAAAATGAATCGGTCTTATATAAATGTCAATTCTGGGTTATATTTGTCAAGAAACCCAACTTGTTTCTAATACCTTGTTTGAAATCAGAGGATGGATGAGCTTCTCTCATGTGGTATGACATGGTATAAATTTATAGTGTCTATTTTTTGCCCAACAGTAGAGGTGTCTTAGGAAGTTAATTACCAGCACTTTTTGCTAACTGACAAATAAATTCTTAACTCCATGAATGCTATCCCAAATAGTTAATCATGAAGCTAATACAGATAAGATGGAAGTGTGCATACATCATCAGGACAAGCAAATTATAAAAAGAAAAAACAGGTCATTATGAGTTCTGTAGCTAATGTTTAAGGTTGCTCTTTAAAGCTATTGCCAATTGCCTTTTCAAAAATTTCCCCCAAGATTTTTTAACTGTTAAGGTATCTTTTTATTAGCTCAATTCATTTCCTATTAGCCTTGGAATTTAACAAGGCTTCATGGCAAAGTAGGTCTGGAAGAGATCTTATTAACTTTCCCTTTGGATAATAAGTCCCATATGGGATAAAGAAAGAAATCCAACTCCCAAAAGACACAAGTCATTAGAGTCAATAGAGGGTTAATATGATTTTTAATAGGAGGCCCATTACAATTCTCAGGACCATAAAGTTGGTACCACACTGGACATCTATTCAGATATAAAAAGACTGGTTCCTTTATTATCCTCCTCCAAAGAAAAAGTAAACTTTTTCTCCCTATAGTCTCAAGTTTTTTAAGAAATTATATAAAACAGTCATCCTTTTTCTTGTTACTAAACAAGACAATCATGCTTGTCTTTTCTGAAAATTTTTCACTAATTAAAAAAAAATCTTTCTTTCAGTTGCTCATTAGAAAATGAATTTGAATTTGGAACTAAGACAAGTGGCTCCAGTGTGAAAGGTAGTTAACATAAAATTGATATTTTATATAATTTTATATTAGAGATACATGCATTAATATCTAAAATATATTTTCTACCACATATATTGCTGACTATCCATACTTCATCTATAGCCTCCTTTGAAAAGCATCAAACCTAGGAATAAAAAAATGATGACACAATTCAAATAATTAATTCAGAGCACTGAGAATATTTTCAATCTCCTACACTGAAATTAGATGAGGAAATAAAGATTGCCATTTGGAAGGGCCTCGGGAGGTAAAGGTAAGGGCAAGAAAGTTGTATGGGGGGTGATGAGACAAATGCTAGTACTAGATTCACAAGACCTAGGCTTGAACCCCTGCTCTGACCCAAACCAGATGAGTGGCTTTGGCCAAATCATTTCACTTCTAAGAGCTTTCATTTCCTTGCCTGTAAAATGAAATGCCAGACATGATTAGGGACAGCAAATAGATTTCACCTGAAGTCCCATAAATAGTCAACAAATAGTAGCAGCCTGGAAGACAGACTGAATCCAGGCTCCGCAGGACTGTTGTGTCCAGTTAGTAATGTCTGCCATGGAAGGGTAAGGTGAGGGTAGGTGGAGCACAAAATTACCATTACCAGATCAAATGGTTCCTAAAATTTTCTCTCAAGTCTAACATTCTGTAAAAGAGAATATTTTTTTTTCTTGTCCAGAATTTCTAATTGTCACACACAATTAAATGTACATCTCAGTTCATAGCAGAACAATCCAAGCCACTAAATTTGGAAATATTAAACAGAATGACACCTAGCTTGACAAGAAAGAGACTCAAAATAAAGAAAATATATAAGGAAATGAGGGCACAATACGTCTGAAGACTCCCTGAAAGTCTGAGAAATTTCTAGATGGAAAAGATCCCTGTTTGCCCTACTTGCTCTCCCTCACAGACTAACAGGCAAACACATAATTGACTCCATAAAACAGGAAAATTGTTTAAACTGGTGAAGATTTCTCTGAAAATGATTCATGTTTCCCCAATCCAATGACATAGCAAAATTCATAGCTTATAATGAAGTACAAAGACTGGATAATGCAGATTAAATTATCACCAACTTCAAGGTTTACCAATAAGCTGATTTTCAAGACAACAATATTTCATACCATGTGCTGGAATATTATTTATCAATGTTTAATAAGCACTTCATAAGTTTTGGCAAGCAAATGAGAAATGGATTACCAAAGAGAGTGATGAAATATTTATAATGCACAATAGCTACTATTAAATTGTAGCTGTCCAAGAAATCTTACCAGTAAATTGAATGGGAATATAATACTGTAATGGATGTGGAAGTGTTCAATCGGCCATTTGTAATGAAATATGGAAGTGTTTGAAGACAGTAAATACATTTGTAATGGTTTTTGATTAGCTATAACTATATATGATTCAACCATCCATTATGAACAATGGGCAGATATTTTGATGGCTTGTAATATTTATAATAATGTGCATCTTTGGAGAAGTTTTTTAGGAATCCTTACATGTATTATCAACTTTCAATAATAAAATCTGTGTCATTACTTTAGAAAAACTTCTTTTACTTATATTTTCCTAATGATTTAAAATTATTTCTTTAACAAATTTAATAATAAATACATTTCATACTTATTTGTGATTAGTGGTACTGTTTCTCATTTTTTATAAATCATTGATCTCTGTTTATGCTCACGTAAGACTTTCTATTTATAGTAAACAGGCCAAAAACAACAAATAATTATATAATACATATAAGTATGTGTGTGTGTGTGTATATATATATATATATATATATATATATTCTACAGGAAATAAATAAGCCTCTAAAATTAAGACAGTTATATAGAATCATCAAAAACTCCAGTCTCCCCATATTGTTGTTATCATATCTGTAACTCAAATGACCCTTCATTCCTTCAACAAGCACGTCCCACCTTTGCTTACACGCTGCAGTGGCTTTCCAGTTGCCATAGGAAACATACACAGTCTCCACTGGGACCACAGAGCATGACAAAGACCGTGCTCGCCCCTCAGCCTCATCCCTTACCCCTCCATTTTGACTCTTAAACCTCTAGCTTTGCCTGCCTTTTCTCAGGTCCTCAAAATAAGTCCACCTTATTGTTGCCCCAAGTGCTTCACATATATTCTCTCTGCCTGAAGCATCCCTCCTGCTCCCCCAGCCCCTGAGCTTTACACCTCAGCTCACCATTACGTCCCAGGTGGTGGGGAGGGGGTCAGGCTCTCTCACAACAGGCTCCCACAGCACCCTCTCCTCCTCTCAGCAATTATCACAACCACAGTTCAGCACTTAAGGTTCTGGTCGATTTCTTCCACCTTTGACTCTATTAATAACCAGAATTTCACTCTCTAAAAGTAAGGCCTTCTAGCGCGTGCGTGTGTGCGTGCTAAGTAGCTTCAGTCGTGTCCGATTCTTTGTGACCCTACAGACTATAGCCCGCCATGCTTCTCTGTCCATGGGGATTCTCCAGGCAAGAATACCGGAGTGGGTTGCCATGCCCTCTGCCAGGGGATCTTCCCGACCCAGGGATCAAATCTGTTGCTCCTGCACCTCAGGAAGATTCTTTACTACCGAGGCACCGGGGGAGCCCAAGGCCTCCTAGTACAAGAAATATATTCTTGTACACTTCACTTCCGCTTTATACCAGGCAAAGTAACAAACAACAACAATGAAAAACAGCACAATAAGAACAGCAGAACTGTGTCAATCAGGGATCATTAGAGAAATACTACCAATAGATATAGCTTCCTTTCCCTTTATATATATATATATTATATATATATATATGAAAAGCATGTTCCATTTTGTCATTTGGCTGTGAAACAATCAGGATTTAGACATGGGAGAGTACAATCATCTTGCAAACATCTAGTGACCACTCCCATGTCACAGCATGTGGGTGGACAGACTAGCTCATTCTGGCTTCTTCAAGAAATAGACTGGATTGGTGGGAGCGGCCTGAGATGCAGTTTCTCCCCTCCTTTCCCACAGTGGAACATCTCCTGATTTATTTCCCAGGAGATTCCAGGCTGGGGTCCTGAAGCATTCAGATGACCTGTTCTGTGACTTCAGGCTTACCAGAGCCTGACATACCTATTTACATATACATACACACATACATAGATGGACAGATAGACATCTTTAAAGGAATTGGCTCATTTGTTTCATGAGGTCAGTTGACCCCTCAGTTGTGGGGTCTGGCAAGTCCAAAATTCATAGGGCTGACTGGCAGGTTGGAAGCTTAGGCAGGATTTCTACATTATAGTCCTGAGACAAAATTCCCTCTCTCTGAGAAACCTTCAATTTTTGTTCTTAAAGCGTTCAATTGATTGGATGCTTGAATGCAGCCCTCTCATATTATGGAGGGGACAAGAGGACTCTCCTTTCTTTACTTAAAGTTAACTGAGTCATTTTGCTGCACACCTGAAACTAACATGAGTGCGTACTCAGTCGTGTCTGACTCTATTTGACCCTCTGGACTGCAGCCTACCAAGCTCCTCTGTGCCATTTCTTCCTCCAGGGGATCTTCCTGACCCAGATATCAACCTTGTGTCTTCTGTGGCTCCTGCATTGGCAGGCAGATTCTTTACCACTGAGCCACCAGGGAAGCCCACACCCAAAACTAACAGAGTGTTGTAAATCAACTATACTCCAATACAAAATAGAAATTTAATTTTCTAAAAAATATAGTTAACTGATGTAAACATAAATCACACCTACAAGTACCATCACAGAAACATCTAGATCAGTGTTTGACCAAACACACAAGTGGCATTGCCTAGCCAAGTTGGCATATCAAATTAACCACCACAAGGACTCTGACAGGTCATATTCTTTGTTACAAACATTAATTCCTTCCCATCCTAGTGACACAAATATACTTTGATGTTGGGAGCCGTTCTGGAACTACTGCCGGGTGACAAAGTCACGGCACCAATCAAGAAGAAACTGCAAAGCGTTTCTCTCCAGGATCGGAACCTTCACTCCTTCCTGTTTCTATGCTTCTGTTGTAGCTAGCTGTGTTTCTTTCTTTCTGTTGGGAGCCGTTCTGGATCTACTGCCGGATGACAAAGTCACGGCACCACTCAAGAAGAAACTGCAAAGCAGTTTCTCTCCAGGATCGGAACCTTCCCTCCTTCCTGTTTCTATGCTTTTGTTGTGGCTAACTCTGTTTCATTCTTTGATGGCTGGAGTTGTAGCGGCTTCCATGATGAGATCATGAGAGCCCAATAAAAAGAAAAATGATCCCTTGCCCCAGAGAAACATTCCAAAAATGATTAAACCTACTGAGGCCCCTGACTGGTGGGTCCCTAACATTCAGCCAGGGAATAAGGCCATGATCATTTGGAAAACAAGCCCTAAGCCTATTGTGACCTGGCCTCATGAGGAAATTGTTATTGATGACTGGAAAACTTGGGTCATGTATCAGGGAAAGTTACAGAAATTAAGCCAATTGCCTTTTCCCCTGAGAATCTAAGCATAAACGGAAAAGATATATATAAATTGTACTGTAAATAGTTTCTAGGTAAACTGCAAAAGACTTCCCCCTGCCAGAAATAGTCTTGTGGTATGCGGGTAGATGGTAAACAAGCCACCACTGACAATGGCTGTACTATGAAAAACTTTGCCCTTAGCCACCACTGTAGTTTTTAGTCATTGAAGCAAGATGCTGTACTCACTGTAGTAGCAGGCTGTACAAAATAAGCAGATGGAATAATATGATTTATAGATTATGTTTTAGTAAAATAAAAATAGGTTTCGGGGTAAACATGTAACCAAAATGTGACAATAGACTAAGAAAAAACTTTTAACACATCTTAGAATCAGGGGATGTTGATCTAAATGGAAAAATATTGTCAGAATCATTACGTAGAAGATCATGCACTATATAAATAGAGACTAAAGCAATAAAGATTGTGGTCTTTAGGCCATCAAAAAAACTCTCTGTCTCTTTTCCTTTCACCGACACCGTTCATGTCTTGGGGACCCCTGGACCAGCTGGAGCGGGACTCCGGCACTTTTCTACTCTATGAATTGACTACATGACTTGCTTTGGCAAACAGCACATTCTGCGATGCATGTTTCAGTGTGATTTTGTGGTTTGATTCAGCTCAGTCTGGCTGTTCTCCATCGTCATGAGAATGGGTTTGTTCCATAGAAAAGTTTTGCTTTTATTTTTGATCCCAGAGTTAAGACAGTGTGTAGAGCAAACCAAAGTTTAAACCCCAACCTGGATCAGAGCTGAAGCATGAAGCAAAGCCACCATCATTAACCCACAGCCACTGACCTGTAAAATAAGGAAAAATAAAACCTTATTTCTTTCATAAACTACTAAGATTTGAGAATTTTTACACAGAAAAAAATCACTAGTAAGCTGACATACAAGACATGTTTGCAAAACTTGCCACATTTTGATAGCCTATGGCATTGTATCCAATCCATTTATGTTACCAATGACAAATACACATTCGCTGATTCTTACCTGGATACACAGTCTGGACTCTGATGTAGACACTTTATCATTTACAAAACAAAGGTAGAGCTACTTAAAATTTATTCAGGACTTACTATGTTTCAGGCAATCTTCTGTGCCCAGCATACACAAATGTGAATGTGATGCAATTTCTCTATTTGGAAGCCAATAGGCTAGTACGGAAAACTGTACATCCTAATGTGCAGAATAAGGGGAGCGCGACATTAAATTCTACCTTGTGAATTACAGCAATGTCTCTCAGCTAACCAAAGATTTCCTCCCATGCCTCAGCACTTAACTTGTGACAATTTTCTCGCAGCGGCTCCTGAGAAAGAGCCATCCCCTTAAAACCAACATTCATCTAGCCATCTCTTCACCTAAACAGAAGAATGGCTTTGTTAAGAGAACACAAGTGAATGACTACAATGCAGTCATAATTCAGAATCCTGTCTTTCCTCCTAGTCTACAAGTATCTCATGAAATTCAAATCTCAATATCGCTTTTCAACATTCAGGGCTGTCCATCACCAGTCCCTGTCAATCCCTCAGCCTTATCTCCTCCCACACCCAACAAGAGCATCTCCCTCCATCAAGTTTCTTGCTGCTGCCCTATGGTACCGCATATGCTGTTCACGCAGAAGCATTTATCTTTCAGCCTCTCACTCATCCTTCTCAACTTGGTGCTGGAACTGGAACAGAAATCACATTTCTGTTTTCCTACCAGGGCTCTGCCAATAACAGACATTAGGGGAAAGGACTGGGAAAGGAAAAAAATCTTGTTCTTTCCTATTTCTCTCTACTTCTGTCAACATCTTCAAGACTTCTTTAACCTGGAAGGAGCAATTAGTTGGTTTCAGTTGCAATAACAGTTTCAGTTTGCTCTTTTTTTTTTTAAGACTCCCAGAGCCAACTTATCATTCTCCCTTAGAGATACAAGCAGCAGTCGCTCTTCTGAGGTTTGAGTCCTGCCTTCCTGGGGCCACTCCTCTAAACTTCTAAACTCTAATAATCCCAGCTTCTGTTTGTTCGGTAACCCCAGAGGCAATGGCTGCTTCCTGTGTTTACTGCCTCTAGGATACCTCTTTATCCTCTTAGGCCTTTTCAGTTCTCTAATACCTGCCTAGTAACCCTTTACAGCACATTCTCCCTGCCAAACAGTGGTATGATTCCTGTTACCTGAATGATCCCAACTGATACACCTTAATACAGCACATTTACTCTTCACTCTTGATTTGGTATTACTTTTGCTTTTATTCCATGTTTTCCCCTTAAGCCTCTCATCCTCCAGTACTCTACCCATATGTCCTTGATGAAGATCTCAGTCCCAAACCCCTCTCTCAACTCTGAACTTCCAACAGCATCACTATCACCAGAAAACCCACCATCTATGGAATATACCTTGGGGAGGGCTCAGAAAGACTGGGTCAAGAACCAACTCTGCTACTCACTAGGTCTTCCTAAGATTCAGATCTCTTAAGTATATAAGGAAAGCCCTTCTTTCGGAACTCTGTATTCCAAGTTTCTCATTGGTAAATCTTGTCTTTCCAAGGAGGTTATAGCTCCCTTGAGGCAAAAAGCTTTGCCTGAAACATCTTCAGTACACCGCCCCCCACCCCTTTTTTTCTTTTTTGGTTGAGGAAAGTCTGCTGACAGCTTTATTTCTTTGGGGAAGAAAATAAAAATTCTCTCAGGAGCTCTTGTGGTGGTTGGAGGCGGCGCGGGGGTTGGGGGAGAATATGGTGGGGGCACGGTGTCCACTTCTTCACCATCACAGGCTTCAAGCTGCACTGGATAGCGCTGACTCTGCAGACGGCAGCCATGCACAAATCTGTGCGGCACTTGTTCTTACGCCAGATGCTGCTAAGGGTGGCCCCGAAATTCTTGTTGATGGTTGTCCGCCTCAAGAAGTGGCCAGTTTGCTCTGGCTGGATCTCCACTACACCAACATGACCGCTTTGCTTTCTGTCACTGGCTCCACTCCCACCTTCTTGTAGTGAATGAGCCCCTCATTGCCGAAAGGGTTGCAGGCCTTCAGATTATTGGGTTCAGTGCTGTACGTCTGCTTGTTCCTCTTGATCAAGAAACTGTAGCAGTTCCACAGACATGGCTGTGGAAGCGAGAGATGTAAAGAGACATTCCTTTATCTATGCCAAGTCTGGCATCATTTTGCAGGCTAAGCACACAGTTCAGTTCAGTTCAGTAGCTCAGTCATGTCCGACTCTTTGAGACCCCGTGAATCACAGCACGCCAGGCCTCCCTGTCCATCACCAACTCCTGGAGTCTACCCAAGTCCATGCCCATCGAGTTGATGATGCCATCTAACCATCTCATCCTCTGTCATCCCCTTCTCCTCCTGCCCCTAATCCTTCCCAGCATCAGGGTTTTTTCCAATGAGTCAGCTCTTCGCATCAGGTGGCCAAAGTGTTGAGTTTCAGCTTCAACATCAGTCCTTCCAATGAACACCCAGGATTGATCCAAGAAGTGATGGGACCAGATGCCATGATCTTAGTTTTCTGAACGTTGAGCTTTAAGCCAACTTTTTCACTCTCCTCTTGCACTTTCATCAAGAGGCTCTTTAGTTCTTCTTCACTTTCTGCCATAAGGGTGGTGTCATCTGCATATCTGAGGTTATTGATATTTCTCCCAGCAATCTTGATTCCACCTTGTGCTTCCTCCAGCCCAGTGTTTCTCATGATGTACTCTGCATATAAGTTAAATAAGCAGGGTCACAATATACAGCTTTGACGCACTCCTTTTCCTATTTGGAACCAGTCTGTTGTTTCACATCCAGTTCTAACTGTTGCTTCCTGACCTGCATACAGGTTTCTCAAGAGGCAGGTCAGCTGGTCTGGTATTCCCATCTCTTTCAGAATTTTCCACAGTTTATTGTCACCCACACAGTCAAAGGCTTTGGCATAGTCAATAAAGCAGAAATAGATGTTTTTCTGGAACTCTCTTGCTTTTTTGATGATCCAGTGTATGTTGGCAATTGGATCTCTGGTTCCTCTGCCTTTTCTAAAACCAGCTTGAACATCTGGAAGTTCACGGTTCATGTATTATGGTCAACAAAAGAGCCAAAAATGCAGTACTTGGATGCAATCTCAAAAATGACAGAATGATCTCTCTTCATTTCCAAGGGAAACCATTCAAAATCATGGTAATCCAAGTCTATGCCCCGACCAGTAACAGTGAAGAAGCTGAAGTTGAACGGTTCTATGAAGACCTACAAGACCTTTTAGAACTAACACCCAAAAAAGATGTCCTTTTCATTATAGGGGACTGGAATGCAAAAGTAGGAAGTCAAAAGATACCTGGAGTAACAGGTAAATTTGGCCTTGGAGTACAGAATGAAGCAGGGCAAAGGCTAATAGAGTTTTGCCAAGAGAACACACTGGTCATAGCAAACACCCTCTTCCAACAACACAAGAGGAGACTCTACATATGGACATCACCAGATGGTCAACAACAAAATCAGATTGATTATATTCTTTGCAGCCAAAGATGGAGAAGCTCTATACAGTCAGCAAAAACAAGACCGGGAGTGGACTGTGGCTCAGATCATGAACCCCTTGTTGCCAAATTCAGACTTAAATTGAAGAAAGTAGGGAAATCCACTAGACCATTCAGGTATGATCTAAATCAAATCCCTTATGAGTATACAGTGGAAGTGTCAAATAGATTTAAGGGACTAGATCTGATAGACAGAGTGCCTGATGATCTAAGCACACAGAGGGCTCTCTAAATCCTTTCTAACTAAAATCTCAGAATTTGTCTGAACCATATTTTCAAATCGGTGGTCTGGGAACAAAATTCTGTCCACAAATATGACTTGTTTGGCCTACAGTGTATTTTTGTTAACTAGCTGCTATGATCTGCCAATTGAGAAACTGTATATACAAATCTTAAATGTATCCTTTGGTTTTCACAGATGAGAATATGTGTGATGAGGAGTTAAAGAAAACTGTTCAATGTCAAAGACTCTATCAGGAGTAAAATGGTCACTCAAATATGAATGCCTCTTTTGATTTGGGGGGGGTCCTGAACTTTCTTACTTCTGTAAAATGATACCATGAAGAAGGAGTCGGAAGGGAATCCTATAACAAAGGATAATTTAAATCCTAAACTATACTTGCCTTTGTCCTTTGCCAAATCCTCTGCTTGATTAATAGATGTACAGCAAGTTTTAATACTCTACATAATGAGACTGTCTTAACACTTTTTCAATGCAGTGTTATTTTCAAGTAATTATAAATGATCGACGTTTCATTTCATTTGTATCGGCATTCATAATTCACAGAATTCACTGCGATTGATTTTGAAGAAAACTGATACCAAGGTATTTCTTCTCCGTAATGTAAAATTAATAGAAGATGCATAACTGAGGGAAATTTTTTCCTGCTGTTTTCATAGTTACCAAAACTCTTGAATTCTGCTCTCTGTGTTTCTATCCCACAAGTTATGCTATCTCCCTTACTAACATGACTGCTTGCAGCATTTAAAAGTAATGGCTACTCTTTCTTAAAACTCTTCCATTGCTTAAATTTTTTCCATTATAATAGCAGTAGCTACCATTTACTGAGCACTTACTATGTGCCACACAAAGAAGGAAATAGCAACCCACTCCAGTATTCTTGCCTGGAGAATCCCATGGACAGAGGAGCCTGGCAGGCTACAATCCGTGGGGTCGCAAGAGTTGGACATGACTTAGCAACAAAACCACCACCATTTACTGAGCACTTACTATGTGCCACACAGTAGATCAAGTGCTTGACAAATGCATCTTGATGAGTACACAAGGGAAGCTTTGATAGTAACGTTATCTCCATTTCACATAGAAAATCAGCAAAGCCTTAGAGATAATGTATAGATTGCCTACAATGACACTGCCAGAGTCTGGTGGTGTCAGTGTTCCTGATATAACACTCTCTCCTCATGTTCTCCCTTCCCGTTTCCTCTGCTTTTTGCATCCTTCACAAGCCACTCTTCTTCTGCTGGACCCCAATATATTGGTATTTCCAAGGCTTCCATCTTCAGCCATGTCATTGTGAACATAACATGCCAGCTGTACATGTTCATCTCAACCTCTCTCATAAGCTCCAATCAGAACATAATTGTAGTTAAAAGTGGGATTTGGAGTTCAGCCCCTTCCCAGCTCTATGATATTAAACAAGGTACTTAATCTTTCCAGGCTTCATTTTCTCATCTAGAAATAGGATAATAGAGCTGATCCCAAGGGTTAGATGAGGTAATGCAGTTAAAACAATTGGCGCTTTACTTACATATTCAGTAAGTATTGGCTATTATTTAAAACAGTCTGGATCATCCCAACATAAGTATCCTAATAGCCCTTCAGATTCGATCTGTTGACAACAGAGACTTCATTTCTCTTACAAGCTGCCCCTCCCTTGCATTCTCTTTCATAGTGAATGGCACTGCCACTCTTCACCACTTCATTCACATCAGAAGTCTAGGTAACTCCTACACGTTTCTAGGGATGAGATGAAAAACTGCCCTGATTTTTTTTATCTAACCTCTAGAATCTATCAACCATACTAATATAAGAGGGCTCTCTTTCTAAATTTCAAATCTGGTCACTTCTGCTCACATCATTTAAACTCCCTCAGTGGATCACTGTGATCTGTGGAATGAGGTCCAAATGTCTCAGCAGAGCACACACAACCCTTCACTAAGCAGTCTCTGGGGACCCTCCTGTCTCACTTTCCACCTGCTCCATAACCCAAAGAGATAAAAATACTACTGCTGCCCTGAACAGGCACTAGTCTTTCATGTCTTAGTATGTTGGCAAATGCAGTTTCCAGGCATTAAAAGTGCCTTCCTGACTAACTCCTTCCTGCTCTTCTAAATGCCATTCACATGCCCTTCTTTCCACCTCTTCAACAGCTCCTGAAGTTTGTTTGGCATCTTCCTCTGGTGGCCCTAACAGCCTGCCTTTGCCTCTCTCTTAGCCTTTTCACAGAAGACCCTCACAGCTGGTTTCCTGTTCAGTCTCCCTTCTTAAGGGGCTTCCCAGGTGGCTCAGTGGCAAAGAACCTGTTGCTAATGCAGGAGACGCAGAAAACTTGGTTTGATCCCTGGGTGGGGAAGATCCCCTGGAGGAGGGCATGGCACTTGCTCCAGTATTCTTGCCTGGAAAATTTCATGGCCAGAGGAGCCTGGCAGGCTACAGTTCATGGGGTCACAAAGAGTTGGACACAACTGAGTTACTGAGCATATACACACATGCATGTGACTTATTCAAGTCCCCACAGCTATTCGAATTGTTCAGGCTCATCTCAGAACACCAGTTGGGGAGAATGAAGTGATGCAAACCCATGCCTCAAACAGCCCCCCAACCTCATATAAATAATTTATTTACTTCTAATTTGTCATGTTATGGGAAAGATCTTGGACAGTTTGGAAAAATACATAAAAGGAATAAGACTTCAGTTTTCTCACAGCTAATGAAGGAATTCTAGATGGTGGATGACAGAGATTATGAGGCTATTGTATGAAAGCCGAGAAGAGACAGGCTAAAATCCCTAGTGAGAGAAGTATTTAAAGGTCTGCAGTAAGGTCTGGTTTTTTTTCTGGGAGTGAATTACAAATGTGCCTGCAAGTTACTTGGCAGACAACACACAAAGGTGGGTAGAAGATATTCTCCAATCACAACGTATGATTAAAAACAAATCAGTGGTTCAGGAGAATTATTCCTGATGCTGAAATCTGAAGGTAATTTCTCCCATGGGCCTTTGTAAAGGAAAACATAAATACAGTAAACAATGGCTTTTTAAAATAATTCTGAGTTTTAGAATGTCATCTTGTATTATATTATTCAATGAAGGCCCAAATCCTAAAAAAACTGAAGTTCATGAAAATTGTTGGGCTTGAGCAGAGGGCAAAATGGTATGGAAAACATAGACATCTCTGCACAAAACAGTCTGCGCACTTCATGAGGGCAGGCAGCCCCTGCCTGGTCATGTGCTGCTCCTCAGAGCTCCATCTACCATAGTGGAGAGGCTCAATGGTTCAAATGTCCAACAAAACACCATATGGACAAATGTACATTAACAGGTCATACCTCAGTTAGTCAAGCGAGGAAAGTAAAAAGTGAGAAGTTATTTTTTAAAGCAGAACCAGGTTACTGACTGGGATCCCAGCAGACATCAGTTTCAGGCCCTACATTGGTATGCAAAGAATTTGAACAACAGTTTCAGAAGAAACATTTCAAGTTTGCAGTTAATACTAAATTGGAAGAGACAGCAAATAATGAGAAACAAAGAAGGCAGATAAAAGGGTTTTAGACATTTCAAGTACCTACCCAGCTAATAAATGCAAATGAAGTTCAGTGCAGATAAGCACAGAATTATGAGTCTGGAAGCAAAGAAGAAAAAGGAGGACTATCTGCTTAATGGAAATGAGCTGCACGGTGCTGACCAGGAATGAGATCTGGGGAATTATTGCAGGAGAAATCCTTCAAGCTTTCAACTCACTTTGCTGCAATGGAAAAGAAATACGGTCATGAGCTATATTAAAACACAATACAGGACTATCAAGTCAGGCTCCACATTGGGTGAAAATGAAACCAAAGCAAGGAAAGCATAAGATTTTTTTTTTTTTTTTTTAAATGCTCTATTCAGGGCAGGACCATTCTCGACAGGTGTTTTTTTAAATCTCAACCTGAAGCAATTTTCCTCTACAGATTTATTGGAATGTGGTTCCCTATGGTTTGCTTGTACATGCATGCTAAGTCACTTCAGTCACTCCAACTCCTTGCAACCCTACGGACTGTAGCCTGCCAGGCTCCTCTCTGTCCATGGGGATTTTTCAGGCAAGAATACTGGAGTGGGTTGCCATGCCCTCCTCTGTGGGATCTTCCCAACTCAGGGATAGAACCCACGTCTCTTATGTGTCCTGCACTGACTGGTGGGTTCTTTACCACTAGCACCACCTACGAAGCCTGAGCTTTGCTTATATTCTCTGTCATTTTCTATACTGTTCCACAATAATTCAAAGGTCCCCAGAATATGGTCATTATACCTAATAGCAGGAACCATCACTGTAAAAATCAGAAGACACTTGGATTACAAAGGTGAGTGGTTCCTTCTGCCAAAGCTTCACATTTTCTTTCTTTTTTTTTTAAATTATTTGGTCAAAACAAGAATCATAGATTCATAGCTTTTAAGGCTAGAAGGTATTCTAAGTACACATTTATGAGCCTTCTTAACCATAGCAGCTATTATTAACACCCCATTATAGCTGATATTCTCATACTCATAGGTCCAGTCCTGTCAACTGAACACATTACAGCCTACTCTAGAACTATTTGAGTCAAAAACTCAACACAAGGTTGAAGGAGATAGGTGTGATGGAAGGAATACCTAAAGGCTTGCCTGGGTAAAAACAGTTCTCCCTGTTCCTGCTCTGGTTCCTAAAATCCATATTCATTCATTCAACAAATATTTCTTGAGTTCCTCTTATGAGATAAGAACTAAGTATTGACGATATAGAGCTTCCCTGGTGGCTCAGTGGTAAAGAATCTTCCTGCAATGCAAGAGCCGTAGAAGATGCAAGTTCAATCCCTAAGTCAAGAAGATCCCCTGGAGGAGGGCATGGCAACACACTCCAGTATTCTTGCCTGGAGAATCCCATGGACAGAGGAGCTGGTGGGCTATAGTCCATAGGGTCACAAAGAGTCAGACACAACAGAAGTGACTTAGCACACACATTGCTGATATAACAGTAAACAAAGAAGCAATGTTAAAAATAAACTCAAAATGGATTAAAGATCTAAATGTAAGACCAGAAACTATAAAACTCTTAAAGGAAAATATAGGCAGAACACTCTCTGACATAAATCACAGCAAGTTCCCCCATGATCCACCTCCCAGACTAATGGAAATATAAACAAAAATAAACAAATGGGATCTAACTAAACTTAAAAGTTTTTTCACAATGAAGGAAACAATAAGCAAGATGAAAAGGCAGCCTTCAGAATGCAAGAAAATAATAGCAAATGAAACAACTGAGAAAGAATTAATCTCCAAAATATACAAGCAGCTCATGCAGTTCAATACCAGAAAAATGAACAACCCAATCAAAAAGTGGGCAAAAGAACTAAACAGACACTTCTCCAAAGAAGACAAACAGATAGCTAATAAACACACGAAAAGATGCTAGACACCACTCATTATTAGAGAAATGCAAATCAAAACCACAATGAGGTATCATCTCTCGCCAGTCAGAATGGCTGCCATCAAGAAGTCTACAAACAATAAATGCTGGAGAGGGTGTGGAGAAAAGAGAACCATCTTACACTGTTGGTGGGAATGCAAACTGGAATAGCCACTATGGAGAACAGTTTGAAGATTCCTTAAAAAACTGGGAATAGAACTGGCCTAAGACTCAGCAATCCCACTGCTGGGCATACATGTCAAGGAAACCAGAACTGAGAGACTCATGTACCCCAATATTCACTGCAGCACTGTTCACAATAGCTAGGACATTGAAGAAACCTAGATGTCCATCCACAGACTAATGGATAAGGAAGTTGTGGTACAGATACATGATGGAATAATACTCAGCTATGAAAAGGAACATATTTGAGTCAGTTCTAAAGAGCTGACTCATTGGAAAAGACCCTGATGCTGGGGAAGATTGAGGGCAGGAGGAGAAGGGGACGACAGAGGATGAGATGGTTGGATGGCATCACTGACTCAATGGACATGGGTTTGGGTGGACTCTGGGAGTTGGTGATGGACAGGGAGGCCTGGTGTGCTGTGGTTCATGGGGTCGCAAAGAGTCGGACACGACTGAGCGACTGAACTGAACTAATGGGGTGGATGAAACTGGAGCCTTTTATATAGAGTGAAGTAAGTCACAAAGAGAAACACCAATACTGCATATTAATGCATATATATGGAATTTAGAAAGACAGTAACAATGATCTTAAATGCAAGGCAGCAAAAGAGACACAGATGTAAAGAACAGACTTTTGGACTCTATGGGAGAAGGCGAGGGTGAGATTATTTGAAAGAATAGCACTGAAACATGTATATTACCATATGTAAAACAGATAACCAGTGCAAGTTTGATGCATGAAGCAGGGCACTCAAAGCTGGTGCTCTGGGACAACCCAGAAGGATGGGGTGGAGACGGAGATGGGAAGGGGTTCAGGATGGGGGGACACATGTGCACCTGTGGCTAATTCATGTTGATGTATGGCAAAAACCATCACAATATTGTAAAGTAATTATCTTCCAATTAAAATAAATTAATCAATTTTTTAAAAAAAGACAATGTCTACACTGAGCTTAAATTCTAGTGATAGGAGAGAGGCAATACTCAAACATGGAAATGAGATGGATACTCTCAAGTAATGGGAAGTGTTCAGTTCAGTTCAGTCGCTCAGTCGTGTCCGACTCTCTGCGACCCCATGAATTGCAGCACGCCAGGCCTCTCTGTCCATCACCAACTCCCGGAGTCTACCCAAACCCATGTTCATCGAGTCGGTGTTGCCATCCAACCATCTCATCCTCTGTCGTCCCCTTCTCCTCCTGCCCCCAATCCTACCCAGCATTAGGGTCTTTTCCAATGAGTCAACCCTTCGCATGAGGTGCCCAAAGTATTGGAGCTTCAGCTTCAACATCAGTCCTTCCAATGAACACCCAGGATTGATCTCTTTTAGGATGGATTGATTGGATCTCCTTGCAATCCAAGAAACTCTCAAGAGTCTTCTCCAACACCACAGTTCAAAAGCATCAATTCTGCGGCGCTCAGCTTTCTTCACCGTCCAACTCTCACATCCATACATGACCACTGGAAAAACCATAGTCTTGACTAGACGGACTTTTGTTGGCAAAGTAATGTCTCTGCTTTTAAACATGCTATCTAGGTTGGCCATAACCTTCCTTCCAAGTAGTAAGCGCCTTTTAATTTCATGGCTGCAGTCACCATCAGCAGTGATTCTGGAGCCCAAAAAAGTAAAGTCTGACACTGTTTCCACTGTTTCCCCATCTATTTCCCATGGAGTGATGGGACCAGTAGCCATGATCTTGGTTTTCTGAACGTTGAGCTTTAAGCCAACTTTTTCACTCTCCTCCTTCACCTTCATTAAGAGGCTCTTTAGTTCTTCTTCACTTTCTGCCATAAGGGTGGTGTCATCCGCATATCTGAGGTTATTGATATTTCTCCTGGCAATCTTGATTCCAGCTTGTGTTTCTTCCAGCCCAGCGTTTCTCATGATGTACTCTGCATATAAGTTAAATAAGCAGGGTCACAATATACAGCCTTGACGTACTCCTTTTCCTATCTGGAACCAGTCTGTTGTTCCATGTCCAGTTCTAACTGTTGCTTCCTGACCTGCATACAGGTTTCTCAAGAGACAGGTCAGATGGTCTGGTATTCCCATCTCTTTCAGAATTTTCCACAGTTTATTGTCACCCACACAGTCAAAGGCTTTGGCACAGTCAATAAAGAAGAAATAGATGTTTTTCTGGAACTCTCTTGCTTTTTCGATGATCCAGCGGATATTGGCAATTTGATCTCTGGTTCCTCTGCCTTTTCTAAAACCAGCTTGAACATCTGGAAGTTCACGGTTCACGTATTGCTGAAGCCTGGCTTGGAGAATTTTGAGCATTACTTTACTAGCATGTGAGATGAGTGCAATTGTGCGGTAGTTTGAGCATTCTTTGGCATTGCCTTTCTTTGGGATTGGAACGAAGACTGACCTCTTCCAGTCCTGTGGCCACTGCTGAGTTTTCCAAATTTGCTGGCATATCGAGTGCAGCACTTTCACAGCATCACCTTTGAGGATTTGAAATAGCTCAACTGGAATTCCATCACCTCCACTAGCTTTGTTCATAGTGATGCTTTCTAAGGCCCACTTCACTTCACATTCCAGGATGTCTGGCTCTAGGTGAGTGATCACACCATCGTGATTATCTGTGTCGTGAAGATCTTTTTTGTACAGTTCTTCTGTGTATTCTTGCCACCTCTTCTTAATATCTTCTGCTTCTGTTAGGTCCATACCATTTCTGTCCTTTATCAAGCCTATCTTTGCGTGAAATGTTCCCTTGGTATCTCTAATTTTCTTGAAGAGGTCTCTAGTCTTTCCCCATCTGTTGTTTTCCTCTATTTCTTTGCACTGATCGCTGAGGAAGGCTTTCTTATCTCTCCTTGCTATTCTTTGGAACTCTGCATTCAGATGAGAATATCTTTCCTTTTCTCCTTTGCTTTTCGCTTCTCTTCTCTTCCCAGCTATCTGTAAGGCCTCCTCAGACAGCCATTTTGCTTTTTTGCATTCTTTTCCATGGGGATTTTCTTGATCCCTGTCTGCTGTACAATGTCACGAACCTCTGTCCATAGTTCATCAGGCATTCTGTCTATCAGGTCTAGTCCCTTAAATCTATTTGTCACTTCCACTGTATACTCATAAGGGATTTGATCTAGGTCATACCTGAATGGTCTAGTGTTAGGAAGGTATAAACTGGATGATGTGAGGGGAAGAAAAAACAGAGGGGGTGTGGGGACTACTTAAGGAGGATGGTCAAGAAAGACCATTTTGAGAAGGTGACATCTAAGGACTTGAGAACTTGAAGAATGAGGAGCCTATAGGGAAATTCCATGACAAAATACAGTTATGACTCAAAGAGGTAAAGGCATTAAAAAGTTATTATTTGCCAAAACCTCATTCTGAATTAATTTGTCAGAATTTTTAATTTTTTAATCCATATTTTTAATTTGTCATCTTTTAAAACTGTGCTTAAAAAAAAAACAAGAATAGATTATATTTAATATGGGAAAATGATGCAAAGGGTCAGGGATACGGGATTCAGACTAATGAGCAGGTCATCAACCTTGGTAAAGGATAAAACAAGGAACAATATTTACTGAAAGGGATAGAAACCTGAAAAGATAGAAAGATTTCAAGCAATTATCAGAGCATGCTCCAATATATTTAGCCACACAATAATTTTAGTTCAGAAATGGCATTTTCTTCATCTAATCAGTAACTTCTATCCATACACAGATAATTTATATAAACTAACAGTGGTTCAATTTTCCTCTGAAATGGGAACTATAGTAAACTGTGGGGCACAGCCTCTAAGATGACCCTCATTGACCCCAACCTTCTGATATTCATGACTTTATGCACTCCTTTTTCCTGAGTATAGGTTGAAACTACACACTCACTTCTGTAAATAGGATGCAGAAGAAATGTTAATATGTCACTTACAAGATTAAGTTGCAAAGAGACCGTGGCTTCCATAGTACATGCCCTCTCTTACTGGCTCTGCCTGAAGTCAGACCCCATGCTGTGAGAAGCCTTATGAAGAGGGCTATGGGGCAAGAAACTGAGGGAAGACTGAGTCCTGCCAACAACCACACAAACCTAGAAGGTGTATTAAAAAGCAGAGACACTACTTTGCTGACAAAAGTCTGTATAGTCAAAGTTGTGGGTTTTCCAGTAGTCATGTATGGATGTGAGAGTTGGATCATAAAGAAGGCTGAACACCAAAGAATCGATGCTTTTGAACTGTGGTGTTGGAGAAGACTCTTGAGAGTCCCTTGGACTGAAAGGAGATTAAACCAGTCAATCCTAAAAGAAATCAACCCTGAATATTCGTTGGAAGGACTGATGCTGAAGGGTAAGCTCCAATACTAGGCATGTATTGGAGATGCAAAAGAGCCTGATGCAAGGAGCTGACTCATTAGAAAAGGCCCTGATGCTGGGAAAGATTGAAGGCAGGAGAAGGGGGTGACCTAGGACGAGCTGGTTGGATGGCATCACCGACTCAATGGACATGAGTTTGAGCAAACTTTGGGAGATGGTGAAGGACGGGGAAGCCTGGTGTGCTGCACTCCATGTGGTTGCAAAGAGTCAGACATGACTGATCGACTGAACAACAACTCCCTGTTGAGTCTCCAGACAAGATTGCATTCCCAGCCGGCACTTTAATTGCAGTCTTGTGAGAGAAGCTGTGGTGCAAGCTTGCAGCTAAGCCATGTAAGGATTCCTGTACACAGAAACCGAGACATAATAGATGTTGATTGTATTAGGCTGCTAAGTTTTGTAATGTGTTACACAGCAGTAGATAACTAATATGTACACCATGAAAGCATTCTCAGATTGTGCTCTGTCTCCCTTTGACATTTTCTACTTTCACCCAACCCTACTTATACAGTAAAATTGTATCTTCCCCATGCCTTCTTGAGCATCTGTTGAAAGTTAGGACTATGATGAAGCTGCATGCAAAGGTAACAAGCTAAAGGACAAGTTGGCCATTAAATTCCATGTCATTCTTTATATAATCCCATAATATCACATGGGATATAAACAAACCCTAGCAAAGATCTGTTGTTTACAATTTTGATTGTTTGTTCAACTAGTTGGAACTTGATGATTTTCTTTCCTGGGGGTAGTTTGGGGCATTCTTAAGCTCAGGTAACCAAGGGATATGACACTCTCTCCATTTAAATAGAAACACATCCACAGCTCTCTCTCCTCCCCCACTGCCAATGGGGTATTACAGCCAATCTCCTTTAGCAACTCTTTCCTGTTAGCCCCTCTGTGAAGTTCCCAGCTTGACTCTGCCACATACAGAGACAAATAAAAAGGGATAAACTCTCAACTAACACCAAGAAAGAAAATTAAATCAATAAAGATTATTAAGAGTTTGTAATTTGAATGAATTACTGTTAGATTAAATATCATCGTTTCTCTAATATAAACCCAAGTTTATTTGGGTGAACCAAAGAGGAGCTCTTATTATACCTAAATGAATAACACTCTCTTTGCTTATCTTTGAGGAACTAAGGAATTTCTCTACCACTGCACAGGTTGTTCCTATAATCCCCAAATAAATACAATAACAATGAAAAGAGACAGCCCTTATATAGCACTGCCACTGACCATTAGCTACAAGGTGCTACATAGTAGGTCTTCTTGACCACAGCAAGCACAGTGATAACAGACATTGCAAAGTCAAAGAGACAGTTCCAGACTATGGAATATTCCAACATAAGGATCAAAACAAAAACATTTAAAAGACCTTGGAAAGATTTCTCCCTTGCCCCATGGCCTTCCCATGGAGGGAACCAGTCCAACAGGGGAAATTCAAAGGAGGAAAGCCTAAGAGAACTCCCCTATTCCACAACATTGGCTTTAATCTTTCCACAACATTGGCCTACATAAAAATCAATACGTGTGCCAACCTTTCAACTTGAACAGTTCCCTTTAATAGGCTTCCATTCTGGAAATAGTCATAGATTTAAGTCCAACTCTGCTGTAGCACCACTGAGTGCCAAGTAGGAATACCTAAATTAGAATTGGCCCTAACAACACCGATCCTCCTCCACTCCATTTAAAATTTACCTTTATAAATGGAATCTAATGCAAAGCAATGGGAAAATGCTTTTCTTGTAAACTTCTCCTTGATATATCTCATTTATGGTTGAAGAAATCTAGTTTCAATTTTAAGATTTCCTTTACCAGATTCAAAGGAAGTTCAGGCAAATACTTTTTAATCTACGCCCTTTACATTTATACTGATAACCCTCACTCTCAACCTGCTGAGAATTCCTCCCAACACTTCTATTTTAAATCCATTTTTTATTGATAATCACAACATATCTCCTGGGTTAAAGTTTGGGAAGCGCACACACACACACACACACTTATATTTCATTTTAATATCAAATAATATTTAAATATTATTAAATATTTATTTAAATACAATTTTTAAATACAATATTTAAATACAATTAAATATTTCATATTTAATTAAATATTTCATATTTAATATCAAATAATATCTGATAGATATTATTTGCTTTGTTGAAAAAAGATAAGAGCAAAACCTCAGATTTTATCAGAAGCCCCAGCCCTTCTCCAACTCTCTAGTATATTGAGTCATAAGTTTTTTTTTTTAAGTTAGAATTCATTTTTCCCTTTTTGTTTGAATGCTGCACATAGCTGCTTTGTGTTCTACTGAGCCTGTGAGAAAAAAAGCGTTACTCAGTCATGTCTGATTCTTGGCGACCCCATGGACTTTAGCCTGCCAGACTCCTCCATTCATGGAATTCTCCAGGCAAGAATACTGGAGTGGGTAGCTGTTCCCTTCTCCAGGGGATCCTCCTGACCCAGGGATCGAACCCAGGTCTCCTGCACTGTAGGCGGATTCTTGTCCATCTGAGCCACCAGGGAAGCTCTCTACTGAGCCTAGTGCCCAGGTATTTATGAAAAGAAAATGTTTGAAAAGTCAGAGATCTGAGGTATCATGCCTTTACCAAGCACAAGAAGCACAGAAGGGCAAAGTGAAGCAAAGACAATGGTCTTCTCAAATGTATTAAAGTTGCTAGGCTAAAATTCTATCTTCTACCTATTTAGCTTAATATTTGCTAAGCTATCAAATAAAATGAAAAATAGGAGGGTTGATGGAACTATACTATTTGCCTACACACCTTTGTAGTATTTATCTTTTTATTCATCAGATTTTTTATTGCTTTTTATACACTCCTTGAAAATAAAAATTATTCCAGCTTTCATCAAAACTGGCAGTATTCTCCATAACGTGCAAAATTCTTTATGTTTACAAGGAAAAGCTTGTGAGAAAATCACTGAATTCAAAGATTACAGAATGAAAGGAGAGACTGTTTTAGAAATTTACTTATATCCACATTACTGACTTTTAAGTAAAGCAAAATTACATTCATTCAAAAGAAATATCCATATAAATAATACTATATTCATGTTATACAGAATAATGAACATATTGATCAAAATAATCAATTGTGATTTTGGTGTACCAAAATTAAGATGCTGAATGCTTTAATGTTTTCATCTTATAAAATTATTTAACATTCTTTATTAACTTTTCCTGAGAAGCTCCCAAAAATATATCTATTATACATCAGACAGTCCAATCCCTTAAAGACATAATTTTATCAGCTTTTATAAAATAATCTTATACTCTATAAATAAAAATGATTTTAAAATCCTTCCTTCATAGAACAAAAGAACTTGTGAAATACAAAAACTTCTGTGATTTAATAGTACTGTAATGATGCTAATTTCTTGGTTTGATAAATGTACCGTGGTGACGTAAGATGTTACCACAAGGGGAAGCAGGGTGAAGGGTATACAGAAATTCTCTGTACTATCTTTTCAAGTCTTCTGCAGATCTAAAATTACTTAAAAATAAAAGTCTTTTAAGAAAATCACGCTTTGTATTTCAATGTAAGATTGGCGATTGGAGAAGAAAAACTTCTAAGATTTTGTTTGGAACCTAATCATAAACATGCAATTAACAAAGAACATGTGTTCTCAATTGACTTCTGACATTAAGCCTATTTTATAGTTCTAGAGACCACACTAAGGCAAAGGGGTTATGACTCCAACATGAGCACAACATATTTGTATTCTCATTCAGACCACAACCTTTCAAAGTCTCTGTAAATCAACATCTATTTTCAATCACAGGAAAGTAAGATAAGCAGCTATTTCCAGAATGAAATTATCCAAATCAGTAAAGCACTTTTTAATGCACATATGATGAAAATTATTCATGGAACAGAGCAGAATATTGAAGTTACCTGTCTATGTCCATTATTTACATGAAAATTTTACATTCAAAACTAATATCTATCATGACTCATGAGAATTTTAAAGACTTTGTGACCGGCAGACATGTTAGGTAATCCCATACTAATAGTGAAATCTCATTAGACCAAAGTGTAAGGGAGTCTATGTATCTGCCCAGTGAAGAAATCCACTGTCAGCTCAAACTCAATGTGGAAATCACGCTTCCTAGCAATAAAAAACAAAGGAACCATAACCCTCCTCTCCATGTTAGCACAGAAGTAAACAAGAAAATGACCCTGCCCTGATGGAAATGGAAAAATGTATAAATGAGAAAATGGCAGAAAAGTTATATTCAAATAATAACAAATACAAACATTATGCAGCAACTCACAAAGAAAGCAACCCACAATACAGATGCAATACAGATGACAGAGGCACAAGAGATGAAATCTTCACTTTGAGTAACTGCAAATACAATGAAAATTCTCTGCAATTAGTAAAAAGAGTTCTGATAACAGGAGGGTTCTGATCCCAGCACAAATGGATAATGGGACAACACAGAAGAGTTCAGAGAGAAGAGGGCATGCAGAAACTGAACAACTAACAAACAGGAAAAATGGGAACCGATCAGAACAGAAACAGTTCCCATGGTGGTGCTGCTGCTGCTGCTAAGTCGCTTCAGTCATGTCCAACTCTGTGCGACCCCACAGACGGCAGCCCATGGTGGTGAGAGATATGAATTAAGTGTCAACTGTCATCAGTGTCTGTAAAAGGTCAGTTTTCATTCCAATCCCTAAGAAAGGCAATGCCAAAGAATGCTCAAACTACCGCACAATTGCACCCATCTCACATGCTAGTAAAGTAATGCTCAAAATTCTCCAAGCCAGGCTTCAGCAATATGTGAACTGTGAACTTCCAGATGTTCAAGCTGGTTTTAGAAAAAGCAGAGGAATCAGAGATCAAATTGCCAACATCCGCTGGATCATCGAAAAAGCAAGAGAGTTCCAGAAAAACATCTATTTCTGCTTTATTGACTATGCAAAAGCCTTTGACTGTGTGGCTCACATTAAACTGTGGAAAATTCTGAAAGAGATGGGAATACCAGACCACCTGACCTGTCTCTTGAGAAACCTGTATGCAGGTCAGGAAGCAACAGTTAGAACTGGACATGGAACAACAGACTGGTTCCAAATAGGAAAAGGAGTTCACTGGAAGCACTAATGTTGAAGCTGAAACTCCAATACTTTGGCCACCTGATGCAAAGAGCTGATTCATTTGAAAAGACCCTGATGCTGGGAAAGATTGAGGGCAGGAGGAGAAGGGGACGACAGAAGATGAGATGGTTGGATGGCATCACCGACTCAATGAACATGGGTTTTTGGGTGGACTCCGGCAGTTGGTGATGGACAGGGAGGCCTGGCGTGCTGCGGTCCATGGGTCACAAAGAGTCGGACATGACTGAGCGACTGAACTGAACTGAACTGAACTGAAGAGTCATCAATTCCTAACACAAGGAGCCAGAAATGAATCACTGAGTGTCCCAGTATATCGTGTCCTGGTATGCTGCTGCTAAGTCGCTTCAGTCGTGTCCGACTCTGTGCGACCCCATAGACGGCAACCCATCAGGTTTCGCCGTCCCTGGGATTCTCCAGGCAAGAACACTGGAGTGGGTTGCCATTTCCTTCTCCAGTGCATGAAAGGGAAAAGTGAAAGTGAAGTTGCTCTGTTGTGTCCGACTCTTAGCGACCCCATGGACTGTAGCCTACCAGGCTCCTCCGTCCATGGGATTTTCCAGGCAAGAATACTGGAGTGGGGTGCCATTGCCTTCTCCGTGTCCTGGTATAGTGTTTGATATTTTTGCTTAATACACTTGCACTTAAACCCATACTAGGTAAGTGAATGCAACTCACATTCCACAGTAAGTGTTCTATCAGTGTCAGTACCTTTATTATCTTAAACCTGAGTTAAGGAAACTCTCCAGGCTTTCATAATCCTACCTGATCACTGGACAAAGGGACTACACTGCCATTGTGCCCACTCTGTGCCTGGAGGCACTCAGGTGGGCAGACAGGTAATAGGATGACCTGCCACTCACCCTTCGATATAGAAAGCTACTCTACCAAGCCTTGTTTCTGGCTGCTACAAACCAAATGTTACTCATTTCATCATATTTTACATTTAAAATGAAGTAGCGATTGTCACCATGCTCACAAGAGCTCATAGGAGCATAAAAGTTTTCATTTTTAAAGAACATTTTGAGATTTATTCATATTGAGGATTGCTTATACAATATTATACTTAGTAACATCAGATATATATTAAAGATGTTATTTTATATAAATATTTCATAATTAAAAAGAAAAAGGACTCTATTGAAAGTTGTGAAATGTCATTTATATACATATGTACATTTGTATGGGCTTCCCAGGTGGTGCAATGGTAAAGAATATACTGCTGACGCAGGAGAAGGAGGAGATGGGGATTCAAGCAGATCCCCTGGATGAAGAAATGGCAACCCACTCCAGTAATCTTACCTGGAAAATTCCATGGACAGAAGAGCCTGGCAGGCTATAGTCCATGGTGTCACAAATAGTCAGACACAACCGAGCAACTGAGCACACACACACGTATGTATAAATATATGCACACACAAAACATATATATTAGCTTTCATATTTGCTCTTCCAAATCATTTTTCTGAAAATATTTTATTTTTGCTCTGCAGTCCTTCAAAGAGGCAACTAAAGCGTACTGCATCTTATCTTAGGTTTAATTACTCAATATAAAAATCACAAATCTCTCTGCAGTATCATGCTGAATCAGTGAAAGAGAATAAAGAACAACTTTCAAAACATTTCAGTAATTCCACAGTTCATAAAAGTTGTATACTTTATTAAGATTTCAACACAAAGTAATATTAGTAAAGATTATTTTTTAAATCTATTAAATCATAAATGTACTGTATTATAGACTATAGTCCATTTCACAGGTCCCTAGAAGTTCTGAGCATGCAATGAAATAAAATGAGCACTCGTATCACTTTCTTCTTGCTTTCATGACTTGAGTTTAACTGTAAGCTTCTAAAAACAATCTAAGTTTCACTTGAACTAAATTCAAATGAGAGGCCAGCAATGAAACAAGCAAGCATTTTTTAGCTAGAGGTCTGGTTTCAATGAACAAGTATAAAAACACTCTTTAATTTCTTAAAGCATTTTTTTTAAAAACCTAATGATTTAGTAAGGGCATTTGGCCTACTTTCCTAAAAGAAGTGTAGGTGTTCAGAAAATCAAACCATAAAGGAACTGGGGGATATTTCAGTGAGAAGTAAAATCATTAGACTCTTCCAGATTAAAACTCACACTTGCCCAAAATATCTCCATATCTTCATAGTTCCCAAGAGGGAAGACCCTACCAGAAGGAGGAAGCAGAAGAACAAAAGAGATCCAAACAGTAGATTCGTGAACTTTCTGAGCACTTGTCACTAGACTACAAGGAAACAGAAATGAACCAAACAATATAGTATTGAAATACCTTCCTCCTATCATTGACACCTAGTATGAAAGGCAGACAACAAACCAGATATTTTATTTACTGTTCTGATAGTGGCTAGGAAGAACTTGAGAAGTAATTTTTCATGCCTAGACAGAAGGTTCAAATACAGTTAGGGAGATTGGGGCAAGTAAGGACAGGAACATCCATCTCCTTAACAACAATGATATGAAACTGAAAACAGGTTCTATCTGATGAGCTCATTCTGTGTTAGAAAGTATCTCACATCCAAGACCCCATCTCATTTTCTCAGCCCTGTAGGGGAAGGGGAAGGTAAGTTTTATTGTCTCAATTATTCAGAGGAAACTGAGGCTCAGAGTGTAAAAGGACTCCCTTAAGGTGCTACCACCTAGGCAATTAACCCTCTATGGATGGTCTCCACTGCATTAAACCCAGTGGGAATCATACACCCTCACAACACAGTGAGAGGAATTTGCTGGGCCACTTGGACAACAGAAATGCACCAAGGCCATTTCCAGGAAACATCCCCAGAACCAGGACATCCTTCCTTTGATAACCTGGAAGGTGTAAAAGTAGGCACCTCTTGTTTCTGGGGTCCAGACAGGAAAATACCCCACCCCACGGTCCTAGAAACCCAAGCAAAGCAGAAACATCTCTTACAAATACATTTTGTCAAAAAGAGATCAGGTCAGATTATTTCAAAATACAATATCATTTCATGATGAGATAAAAAGCTTTAGCGAGCAGAGCAGTGAGCACCTTCTATCTCTTTTATTAAATATTTTCTTCATGGAAAGTTAACCTGGCCAAGATAGCTTCCTGTATCTACCATCACACATTGAAACAAGAACTTTTCTTTCGCCCACCATCTCCTCCAAAACTGGAGCACTGGATGAGCCCAGTAGGTAACTGAATAACCTCTGGGGTTTTCTTTTGTTCTTATAAAGCCATCGTGCTGCACACATCTCAGCAATGTGGCTATCTTCTGTCTATCAAAAGCCGCTCTATAAAATTGAAATACAATGTAAAAGATGGCCTCAAGCAAGGTTCTGTGGTTTGGCTCTAAAAGAGGCGGCGGTGCTGGGCACGTAGTTTCACCCCCAGCCCATGGTTCTGGCTCCCTGAGAGCTTTTGCAGGACTGCAGTGAAGTAAAGAGTTACAGTAAATGAAAGGAGATAGGAAAGGGGGAGCGGCAGAGAGCGAGATTGCAATTTCCTTGTGTGCACTGAGCCTGAGCATTTTCCATTTCAACTAAATATGAAGAATCATGGCCTTGTTTTAAGGATTTAAGAAAAAGAAGACAGTTTAAAACCAAATGCCTGCTCTCTGCTATGGCAGTTCCATTGGCAGGCTGTAATTTGTCAGTGAGAGGTAATGGAAATGCAGTTATGTTTGTGAAATCCATGGGCTGTTTATCAGCTAGGTAAAGCCCAGAGATACAGGGAGCAGCAAATCTTTATGTCCGAGAAAAGTCTTTGAACTCAGTAAAAGAAAAATTCCCACCATTTTTATATAAAATATAGTTGCATTTCATTTTTCTGTAGATTATTCTGAAGCCAAGGGAAGAGGTTAGTGGAAGAAAAGAAAGGATCTGTAGGACGATAGGCATGACTCACAGCACATACAGAAGGAACATGAATGAACATTTCTCAAAAAGAGACACTTCTATTCATGCCCTGACGTATCTTTAGCCCATAATTTGGAGCCAAACATCACAAATGACAGTTCTGAGCAAATCACTCCGTTGATACTAGGATTGCATCAACCAGAAACCTTCTTTAGGAGGAAAAAGGCATTGTAATGAATGCAGGCAACAATTTGTTACACTTGGGGTTTTTTCCTTGTCATTGTTGGCTTTTCTGGAAGAATCAAGCTCTCAGTAAAACCTCACTCTTATCTGAAAGTATTAAATGAGCATTCACTAGTTTTGTAGTGAGAAATAATGTACGTAGATATTAATGTGATAGGCTCCTTAAGAGCCATGTAAAGCAAATTCTGAAAATTGCTTCTTTATTCACAGATATTGGTATTTACTTCTGAGTTTCCAGTTTCTAGGCTGTGTGTTTTACTCTGAGATACAGTCTTACATCATCTTTTCAATGTCAGTATGTCAGTCTTCGATTAAATCAACAACAATGAAACCAGAGCTTATTTAGTAATAAACAGAAGGAACATGCACAGACTACAAAAACACCATGCAAATACATCTCAGAATACAGCAGCACTAAATTTCCATTTCAGCACATCTTGCAACCACACTGTATAACACTAAAGAAACTGGAGTGAAATGGCATTTCAAACCAGGGTTTCCCTGTGAGGTTTCCATCCTGATCAGTGTCTGCACTGTTTAAATGAAAAGAGGAAAACACATAAATCATAAGCTTTTCTCCAGCTCAAACATCCCTTACTGGTATTTCGTTCTCTGTAATCTCAAGTGAGCTTCAAAAGCGAATCCAGCCATCAGCATCCAGCTGCACAAATAGCAGACCATTGCAGCTTTCTATCTTCTGATTTGGAGGGGAAGGAATAGTTGCTCCTTGGACTTTCACAATTTTACCAAGCTCTTAAAAGTACTGGGGTATTTCTCCTTCACAGGATTCTTGTCAAGATTCAAGGCAGGAATCCCCCTAAAGAACATCACAGAGCACTGCACACATAGCAAGCGCTCATTAAATCACATGTCATTCTTGGTATTATCATAATTAGTGACTTTTCTAGATATTTTCTCTAAGCCAAAATTTCTCATTCAACATGTTGTAGAGAAAGACTGCAGCGAAGAAAATTGCAGTGATTTTTAGGGAACTTGCATTCAGATTTTGGCTTCATCATTTAACAGGATCATGACCTTGGTTAAGTTACCATAACTCACTGAGACTCAGTTTACTTATCCATGCAATGGAGAAGATAATACTTATTTCATAGGCTTGGTGTCAGGATTAGATAATAAATCTCCTCACCCAAGAGGCAGTATAGCAGACAGATGTAAAGAATGGAAACTGAATACAAATGCTAAGGCTGCCATGGTGTAATCTGAGAATTCTTTCTCTCTCTATGACTTGGTTTCCTTAACTGTAAAATGGGCACAATAAAAGTGGGTGTGCCTAATACAGGTGTGGTGATGACTGGATGATTTATAAATAACTTCCAGAGGTGTGTCTGGAAAGCAGCAAGTATGAGTTATGATAGCTGCCTTTTTTTTTTTTAGTAATGAGATATTTATGGAGCAACTACTGTGTGTATGTCACTATCTTAGTCACTGAGGACACAAAACACAGACACGATCCCTACACCCATGAAATTTAGAGTCTAAAGAGGAGATAAACACTAATCCAGTAATCACATAGATACATGTTTACTTACGAACTGAGATATGTGCTTGGAAGCATGGGAAGTTTTATGAAAGCATAATTAAACAGGGGAATCCTCGCTGGAGAAGAGGCAATTGAGCTGAAAGCTGAAGGACGAGGCATTAATCAGGCAAAGAGGACTGGGGAGATGGATGAGGGAAAAGGAGCTGTATATACAGAGGTCTTGTGGTGAGAAAGCATGCTACACTAAAGAAAATGACTAGAGAATGCAGGAAGACAGAGCAGAGTAGGAGCTGAGGCCTGGTGCCACACCATGCGGGGCTTGGGGACCAGGCTGAGGATTTAGGATTTTATCCTAAGAGATAAGGAAACTTCAGGAATTTAAGCATTGGAAGGCAAGGGGTGGTGACATGATCGGATTTGCATCTTAGGTTTGCAAGATTTGCATCTTGCTGACTGATATGATTTGCATATAAGTGAAGTCGCTCAGTCGTGTCCGACTCTTTGCGACCCCATGGACTGTAGCCTACCAGGCTCCTCCGTCCATGGGATTCTCCAGGCAAGAATACTGGAGTGGGTTGCCATTTCCTTCTCCAGGGGATCTTCCCGACCCAGGGATCGAACCCAGGTCTCCTGCATTGGAGGCAGACGCTTTAACCTCTGAGCCACCAGGGAAGTAGGCAATGGCACCCTACTCCAGTACTCTTGCCTGGAAAATCCCATGGACAGAGGAGCCTGGTAGACTGCAGTCCATGGGGTCCCGAAGAGTCGGACACGACTGAGCGACTTAGCAGCAGCAGCAGCATATCTGGGAGGGGGTAGTTTCCCAGGTGGTGCTACTGGTAAAGAATCTACCTGCCAATGCAAGAGACAAAAGAGACTTGGGTTTGATCCCTGGGTTGGGAAGAGATCCCCTGGAGGAGAGCATGGCAACCCACTCCAGTATTCTTGCCTGCAGAATCACATGGACACAGGAGCCTGGCGGGCTACAGACCATAGGGTCACAAAGAGTTGGACATGACTGAAGCAACTTAGAACACATGCACATATTTGGGAGAATAGTTAGGAAGCTGTGGCAAATGACTCTAGAGCTGGTGATGGAGATGGAATAAATGAGAACATTTACTGAATTTAGTCTGGGGTCTGTGAGTATGCATGGGGGCAGTCAGCACCCTTTCCTTTGCCTATCATTGCTTCGTATGGTCTTCCTGTACCTAAAACAAGAACACAGATACAGACAGACATGTATGATCAGTTGTGGGATGGGATGTGACCTAAGGATGGTCTGGGTCAGAAAAAAAGGGTCAGAAAAAAAGAGTAGATGACCGGAGTAAGCTGCAGCAAGTACTTCTGAGGGTGAGTTTTCACTTGAACTCCCCAGACCAACCCCAGCCCAGGTAGAGCAGAGAGCTACCCTGTCACTCAGGAATCCTGCGCACAAAGGGGACTCTAGAATGCTGAAGCTGTTCAGCTCCCAACTGCTGCCTCTTTGCATGTGTGCGTGCAAAGTCATTTCCAGTTCAGTTCAGTCGCTCAGTCATGCCCGACTTTTTTCCAACCCCATGAATCGCAGCACGCCAGGCCTCCCTGTCCATCACCAACTCCCGGAGCTTATCCAAACACATTTCCATCGAGTCGGTGATGCCATCCAACCATCTCATCCTCTGTCGTCCCCTTCTCCTGCCCCCAATCCTTCTCAGCATTAGGGTCTTTTCCAATGAGTCAACTCTTCGCATGAGGTGGCCAAAGTATTGGAGTTTCAGCTTCAACATCAGTCCTTCCAATGAATATCCAGGAGTGATCTCATTTAGGATGGACTGGTTGGATCTTGCAGTCCAAGGGACTCTCAAGAGTCTTCTCCAACACCACAGTTCAAAAGCATCAATTCTTCGGCACTCAGCTTTCTTTATAGTCCAACTCTCACATCCATACATGACCACTGGAAAAACCATAGCCTTGACTAGACGGACCTTTGTTGGCAGAGTAATGTCTCTGGTTTTAAATATGCTATCTAGGTTGGTCATAACTTTCCTTCCAAGGAGTAAGTGTCTTTTAATTTCATGGCTGCAATCACCATCTGCAGTGACTTTGGAGCCCAAAAAAATAAAGTCAACACTGTTTCCACTGTTTCCCCATCTATTTCCCATGAAGTGATGGGACCAGTAGCCATGATCTTAGTTTTCTGAACGTTGAGCTTTAAGCCAACTTTTTCACTCTCCTCTTTCACTTTCATCAAGAGGCTCTTTAGTTCTTCTTCACTTTCTGTCATAAGGGTGGTGTCATCCACATATCTGAGGTTATTGATATTTCTCCCAGCAATCTTGATTCCACCTTGTGTTTCTTACAGCCCAGCATTCCTCATGATGTACTCTGCATATAAGTTAAATAAGCAGGGTCACAATATACAGCCTTGACGTACTCCTTTTCCTATCTGGAAACAGTCTGTTGTTTCATGTCCAGTTCTAACTGTTGCTTCCTGACCTGCATACAGGTTTCTTAAGAGACAGGTCAGATGGTCTCGTATTCCCATCTCTTTCAGAATTTTCTACAGTTTATTGTGATCCACACAGTCAAAGGCTTTTGCATAGTCAATAAGGCAGAAATAGATGTTTTTCTGGAACTCTCTTACTTTTTCAATGATCCAGAAGATGTTGGCAATTTGATCTCTGGTTCCTCTGCCTTTTCTAAAACCAGCTTGAACATCTGGAAGTTCACGGTTCATGTATTGCTAAAGCCTGGCTTGGAGAATTTTGAGCATTACTTTACTAGCATGTGAGATGAGCGCAATTGTGCGGTAGTTTGAGCATTCTTTGGCATTGCCTTTCTTAGGGATTGGAATGAAAACTGACCTTTTCCAGTCCTGTAGCCACTGTTGAGTTTTCCAGATTTGCTGGCATATCGAGTGCAGCACTTTCACAGCGTCATCTTTGAGGATTTGAAATAGCTCAACTGGAATTCCATCACCTCCACTAGCTTTGTTCGTAGTGATGCTTTCTAAGGCCCACTTGACTTCACATTCCAAGATGTCTGGCTCTAGGTGAGTGATCACACCATCATGATTATCTGGTTCGTGAAGATCTTTTTTGTACAGTTCTTCTGTGTATTCTTGCCACCTCTTCTTAATATCTTCTGCTTCTGTTAGGTCCATACCATTTCTGTCCTTTATTGAGCCCATCTTTGCATGAAATGTTCCCTTCGTATCTCTAATTTTCTTGAAGAGATCGCTAGTCTTTCCCATTCTGTTGTTTTCCTCTATTTCTTTGCATTGATCGCTGAGGAAGGCTTTCTTATCTCTCCTTGCTATTCTTTGGAACTCTGCATTCAGATGGGAATATCTTTCATTTTCTCCTTTGCTTTTCACTTCTCTTCTTTTCCCAGCTATTTGTAAGGCCTCCTCAGACAGCCATTTTGCTTTTTTGCATTTCTTTTCCATGGGGATGGTCTTGATTCTTGTCTCCTGTACAATGTCACAAACCTCTGTTCATAGTTCATCAAGCACTCTCTCTATCAGATCTAGTCCCTTAAATCTATTTGTCACTTCCACTGTATAATCATAAGGGATTTGATTTAGGTCATACCTGAATGGTCTAGTGGTTTTCCCTACTTTCTTCAATTTAAGTCTGAATTTGGCAATAAGGAGTTCATGAGTCACTTCAGTGACACACTTCAGTCATGTCCAACTCTTTGCGACCCTATGGACTGTAACCCACAAGGCTCCTCTGTCCATGGGAATCTCCAGGCAAGAATACTGGAGTAGGTTGCCATTTCCTCCTCCAGGGGATCTTCCCAGGGATCGAACTCACGTCTCTTATGTCTCTTGTATTGGCAGGTGGGTTTTTTACCACTAGTGCCACCTGGGAAGCCCTTTGCTACCTGGCAACTTTATTTTCTTGGGCTCCAAAATCACTGCAGATGGCAACTGCAGCCATGAAATTAAAAGAAGCTTGCTCCTTGGAAGAAAAGATATGACAAATCTAGACAGCATATTAAAATGCACTGACAACACTTTGCCAATGAAGGTCTGTCTAGTCATAGCTATGGTTTTTCCAGTAGTCATGTATGGATGTGAGAGCTGGACCATGAAGAAGGCTGAGCACCAAAGAATTGATGCTTTCGAACGGTGGTGTTGGAAAGATTCTTGAGAGTCCCTTGGACTGCAAGGAGATCAAACCAGTCAATTCTGAAAGAAATCAACCCTGAATATTCACTGGAGAACATATGCTGAAGCTGAAGCTCCAAATCTTTGGCCATCTGATGCAAAGAGCCTGATTCATTGGAAAAGACCATGATGCTGGGAAACGCTGAAGGCAGGAGGAGAAGGGGACAACAAGGATGAGATGGTTGGATGGCATCACCAACTCGATGGACATGAGTTTGAGCAAGCTCTGGGAGATGGTGAAGGGACAGGGAAGCTTGGAGTACTATATTCCGTGGGTTCACAAAAAGTCAGACATGACTAAGTGACTGAACAAGAGCAACAAAAAGAAATTAGCCCTGATCTACCTAAGATCCACTCCTATGTCTAAGTCACAGATGAACTGAAAAGTCATCTATCAATGTTTGATGTTAATTATACCTACTTTTTGCCAAAAAAGCCTCATATCATAACTCATGAACAGTATCTGGTAGATCTTCTTCTCGGTTACAGAGAATAGATCAAGTGTCTCTTTTAGTTTCTGTAGATGCTGACTTGTAGCCATAGAATACTATTTCTAAGCCTGACTCTGTAATGAGGTTTGTTTTCTTTTAATCTGCTGCTGACTGGTGGCAATTGTCTATTACTTAACCCTGACTTTTATAAACACAGACCCTTCCTCAACAAAGATCAAACATTTATTGAGCAAGTACTATCTACCATGTCTATGTCAGCTGCAGGGGACCAGTGGATAAGTAGCCCAGCCTCAGTATCAAGGATCAGCAGATTAATGGAAAAGACAGATATAAACCAGTTAATTACAACAGGATATGAAAGTGTTAGTCACTCAGTCGTGTCTGACACTTTGTGACCCCATGGACTGTAGACTGCCAGGCTCCTCTGTCCATGGGATTTCCCAAACAAGAATACTGGAATGGGTAGCCATTCCCTTCTCCAGGGGATCTTCCTGATCCAGGGATTGAACCCAGACCTCCTGTATTGTAGGCAGATTCTTTACCCTCTGAGCCACCACGGAAGCCTACAACAGGGCTTGAATAAGGGCATGAATAAACTGTGGAAATCTAGAGCTAGGTATAATTAATTGCAGTCTCAGGTGGTACATAAAATCTCCACAGAATTTGTTACAAAACACAATAAAAATTAGCCTTTCAATTAACAGTTTCCTTCTGGCATTTTGTTCTTATCTTTTAACCTCACTGCAATTGCCTCATAGTTCCTGCACAATATTATTAATAGAAATGTTTCCCTTCATTATCCAGTGACTTTGTTACATAGAAAATTGTGTTCTGGAAGATGCTTGAGAATTTCTTTAATTGATAAAAGAATTAACCTTTTAGACTAAGGCAGCCATTTACTTCTGGACAAAACACTCAGGAATTTTGATTACTTAGGAAATTCAGAGCATTGATTTTTGTATGAGTATGTATATAGCCTAGCAAATAACTACTCATAAGAGTGAAATTTTATTACAGTTAAGGGATTAAAGAACAATAATCCTCATAATCATGCTTATAAAATATTTGAATCTCAATTTTTCTAGTTCCCAAAGAATAGAAAAGTCACACAAAATCTTTGGGGTCCAGGCCAGATCTACAGGAATGGAAGCAGAAGCCATGTGAATACGATGACTTGAGGATTGTGGAAGAACTATCAACCCAAAAAAATATCTTCCTCAGTGATTACGGTGCTTGGTTATTTTGTTGTTGTTCAGCTGCTAAGTCACATCTAACTCTTTGTGACCCGATGTACTGCAGCATACTAGGCTTCCCTGTACTTCACTATCTCCCTGAGTTAGCTCAAACTCATGTCCATTGAGTCAGTAATACCACCCAACCATCTCATCCTCTGTCACCCCCTTCTCTTCTTGCCCTCAATCTTTCCCAGCATCGGGGTCTTTTCCGATGAGTCAGCTCTTTGCATCAAGTGGGTTATTAAGTGGGAATGCAAAAGTGATGTCCCCTGACATTCTATAGCTAAGAAATGAATTAAATTTAAGAACACATGAACTGAGGGATTTGTGGTACAAATGGATGGGAGATTCATACTCTGGGTTCTTGGGAAAGATGTCCTTTTTTCAATCTATCCCTCCCCATAACGTACAGAATAGAATCCAAGCATTCTAAGTGCCAACCTACATTCAGTGAGTTGTATCCCACCTTTCCCATAACAAAGCCTTCACTCCAACCAGTTGAGCACAATCACTGTTCTCAGTTCATGCTTTCCTCTTTCCCTCCCAGTGGAGATTAGAGCAGGCAGAAATTTTGCTGGAGGTAGCTGCAGAATCGGCTCCATTATGTGAGGGATGTTTCTAGCATCATACAGTGAGTTCCAAAGTCCCAAATCATATTATCAATAATCAAATTAGCAACTGAAGGAAAGACTAATCTCAGAAATAAACATCTAGAAATAGACACCTGATGCGAGGTAATGAGCTAAAACAACAGGTAGCCTTCCTGAGGGATCTAAATGCTGTGCCTTCAAAGGCAGTTCAGAATGGATCAGGCTTTCTTTTTAATTAATTTTTATTGGAGTGTAGTTGCTTTACTATATTGTATTAGTTTCTACTGTACAGCAAATATGTCAGCTTCCCAGGTGGCGCTGGTAGTTAAGAACCCACCTGCCAATGCAGGATACATAAGGGACTCGGGTTCAATCCTTCAGTCAGGAAGATCCCCCAGAGCGGGGCATGGCAACCCACCCCCTTATTCTTGCCTGGAGAATCCCATGGATAGAGGAGCCTGGTGGGCTACAGTCCATCAGGTCACAAGGAGTCGGACATGACTAAAGTGATTTAGCATGCATATATATATATATCCCCTCTTTTTTGGATTTCCTTCTCATTTAGGTCACCACTAGCACTGGGTAGAGTTCCCTGAGCTATATAGTAGGTTCTCATTAGTAGTGTGTATATGTCAATCCCACTCTCCCAATTCATTCCACCTCCAAGCTTTACTGTGAAAATTGCATGCTAACCAAAGATCTAGTTAACCTAATCTTTGTTACCAAATGAGAGATGAAAGCATAATAATAACAATTGTGGTTGTTGTTCAGTCGCCCAGTTGTGTCCAACTATTTGCAACCCCATGGACTACAACACGCCAGGCCTCCCTGTCCAATAGCTAACATTTATTTACCATCTGCACTGCACCAGGCACAATTTTAAATGATCTACATATATTGATCAACTTAATCCTCTTGGGAGCCTTCTGAAGTAAGTAATGTATATTATGTTCACATTATAGTTGAGAAAAATGAGGTCAGAAGTTGAGCAACTTGCTCCAAACCACATAATACCTAAGTAGTAGACTCGAATTCGACTTCAGGCTATATAATTTAAGAATCTATGCTCTTAACTCAGTAGCCAGGAAATGTCAGACTATAGGTAGGACTATGTACATGAACTGAATCTTGATGCTTCAGGTTTTCTGGGATAAAAATATTTATGGATTAAAAATCAAGAAGAGGTATAGGCTTATTTTTTATACTCGCTGAAATATTTGCTTTATCCAGCCAAAATGCTACTGCTGCTGCTAAGTCGTTTCAGTCGTGTCTGACTCTGTGTAACCCCATAGACGGCAGCCTACCAGGCTCCTCTGTCCCTGGGATTCTCCAGGCAAGAATACTGGAGTGGGTTGCCATTTCCTTCTCCGATGCATGCATGCATGCTAAGTCTCTTCAGTCGTGTCCAACTCTGTGTGACCCTATGGACAGCAGCCCTCCAGGCTCCTCTGTCCACAGGATTCTCCAGGCAAGAATACTGGAGTGGGTTGCCATTTCCTTCTCCCATCCAACCAAAATACAAAAGACAAAAAGCCTTCCTACCAAATACATCTTCAGACACAGGAAAGATGAGCAAATGCCTTGGCCCAGATTACAGTAAAGTTTAAAGAATTGATCAAAATTTTCTCCAAAAGTCTAGACAAAAGATGTACACCCTGACCTATAAAGTTTACTGTGAATTTATCCCATTTGGCAAATATCTTAATGTAAAGGAAACTAATTGGTTTTTAGAAGACTTTTCACAGAAAGAAAATATGAAATTTTGTTGCACCTTACTTTTCCCTCAGTAGTCCTAAACGTGAATCATAATAATCCATTTGTAACATGGATCCATCACTTGCTTGTTTCTAAGTTATACAATGGAATAATATACATCTATTAAAATCAGCTTTACAAGCAGTTTTTATTAAGAGATTAAAAAGTCTTATACTATAGTTTTAAGTGAAAAATGACACAAAATTTTATATTTAGTATGAATATATGGCTGGGAATACACTTTCACAGGAAATAGGCTAGCAGAAAACAGTAATGTTAATAAAACAATTGTCTTTGGTGGCATGTTGGGATATTTTTCCTTTATGCTCTTATGTATTTCTGTCTCTCAAGATTGCACATCTCTATATTTGTAAGAAAAGAAAGTAAAACTTTAAAGTAAATATGAACAAGAAAGTCATTAGCAATCCAAGTTCTGTTTCTACCCTTAGCCCTTTTAAGGAACATTTTACCATCTAGTTAAGAAAATCCCCTTTGAACCACACACCAGATGTAAGTTTACCTTTATGAGACCTCTCAGCATTTTATAGACAACCACTAATCCAGAATAATAAAGAAAATCAGACACTCTTTCTCTTGAGGGGAAAAACATTGTTTCTTTAATTGAGAAGAAATAAAATGGGCTTTGGACTACGTTTGAATCCTGGTTCAAATACTTCAGCAAATTAGTTAAGCTCTCTGAGCCTCAGCTTTCCCACATGTAAAAAAGTTGCTGTTAGAATTAAATTCAGTAGCATCAGTCAAGGGGCTAGCTCAGGTGACTGCAGCCCCAGCCCACATCTGCCTAAAACTGCACTGCTAGTTTCTTTCCTTTCTTAGCCCTTAAACCTAGCACAGTATCCAATATTGGAAGGAAACACAAGTGGATTTCACATGAGAACTTCATTTTAGATTCACCTAAAATACCAGGGACTCCAAAAGTAAGATATAGAGAAAAGTCAAGACTTTTTCCCATCAACATGCTTATCATTCTTGTCAGTATAGAATGATTCCAGTTCTTAAATGAGTATTTAACTCTCTGAAGAAGAATAAAAAAATAATTTAATTAATTTTAAACATATTTTTCATAAGATAATGTGTTAAATTTACCCATCTTGCTTATCTTGGGGCTTCCCTAGTGGCTCATGTGGTAAAGAATCCGCCTGCAATGCAGGAGAACCAGGTTCGATCCCTGGATTAGGAATATCTCCTAGAGAAGGAAATGGCAACCCACCCCAGTATTCTTGCCTGGAGAATCCCATGGACAGAGGAGTCTGGCAGGCTACAGCCTATGGGGTCACAAAGATCAGACACAACTGAGCGACTAACACTTTCACTTTCTTGCCTATCTTATCTTCTGTCTGTCTGCTTTTTCTTCTTTATTTCCTTACATTATTTTTGACAAATGGGGAATGCAGTAGCTGCTTTATTAAACACCCAAAATACTAAGTATTTTCTTATAACTGGATAGTCAATCAGGCACAATTTTATCTAGAAAGTTAAAATATATTATAATTCATACATGTCAAGAAATATATCAAAGAAAAGTCTTCTGCTTAGTATGAATGTTTAGTAGAATGGGTTAGAACTCTCACGTGATACTTCAAACAGTATCATTTTCTCTTCAAAAACATTTACAATCTTTTTCATCTCCTGACCTTCAAAGTTTCCTGAATAGCATTCTATTCCTTCATAATATAGTTATTTTAACTGGTTTTACAGATCATAAGTCCTTACCTAGTATCAGTGACAGGACAAATATGAAAAAGGATTAGATGTGTATAACAGATTTTATCATAAGAATGTCATTTGTATAAGCATTCATTATTTTTATATTTGTGAGTTGGTAACTCTTCTCTCTGCCTTGATAATTTCCACTTTTTTAAGATTTTATATACAAGTAGCACCCATTTTCTGAACTCCCACTCCTCCTTCTCAACTCATCACCTCAGATGAGATTGGGAGCTCTAATTATGTCTTTTCACTCTACACTAGGTTTTTACTTTATACCACTATCCCTACAGTAACTAAACCGTTACTAGTTAATCTTCCACTTAATGTCTGTCTGTCTGAATAAACTATGATTTCCATGGAATAAGGGTGTACTTGTCCTATTCATCTTTGTACCCCAGGTCCTCCTGTGGATCTGACCTGTAAAGATGCTCACTGAACAATCACTGAAGAAATGAATGAATGAAGCCCTCACTTGGTGCCAGTAGAAACACCCAGGTTTCCACTTTCCGTTTAGAGTAAAACAGCCTGAATCTCAAGGGCCCATTTAGAATCAACTGTACTCAACTCACTGTATAGTTTAGTAAAAATATGTCAAGGAACCATTCTTCAGCTTCCAGTAAATATGCCAAAATAAGCAAAGTTTGGCTGCCATTCACACAAGTTTTTGTATTACCAAAGATTATCTATAACTGCAGAGTTGGTAGCAAAAGATGCTTTCTAAATCCAGATGCGGACAGGCAACTGCTTTATCAGGTATTTTTTTTTCTCTTGAAGTTTTACTATGAGAATTAACGGAATGTCTACTTTCAGACATGACAAGGGCTATTTCTGATAGCTATCAGAAAGATCATATGCAATGAAGATAAAGCATATTATGAAACACGACCACAATTAAAATCAGAAATATGGAAGTTCTCTAGTGAAGTAGGGTCCGAGGCTCAAAGTTGCCCTAAACCCCACAACAATAAACAAGCTCAGACAGCCAACATGATCACTTTCATGGAGCAGAGTGAGAATTTTGAGCTGACAGAATGTTCACCGTGGAGGAACCTCTAGGTTTACACATTACACAACAGTGTAATTCAGGTTACTCTACTTGCCTTCTGAAGTCATGAAAAACAGCTTCATTCTGGGACAGGCTTGGTGTCAAGTGGACAGCTTAAACTCCCGCTGTGTGCTAAAAAGGAAATAATGAGAACACAGCAGTGAAAAGCAAAGCTCCAAACCCTCGTTACAGCAGGCACCAGACAGTTATCAAAAAGTTATACCAAAGGATTTGAGACAATAACACAGGATTTTTCCTAACTTTGTTCAACAAATAATTATAGAATTTCATGTGCCAGGCGTTGAACATGGCTTTAGTGACAAAAGACAGGCTCAAATCTTCACTGAATTTACAAAATGTCTCCTGAAATACAAGCAAGCAGCACTAATTTCTAAGGAGTGTTGGTGAATGCTGTTTACTTGCTTGTCATTAATGAATTGCACAAATGGCATGCCATGTGTCCCAGTCATTTAGAAAATTTTTCAAGAGTTGACGAATGAGTGATCCAAATGATAAAGACTACGAGAGTCCAAAACAGAGGCCACTCAGGACAGCAAGGTGGGGACGTTGTCATGTTAGAGGTGGGGCTTGAGCTGGGTTTTGAAAGAATAAAGAACAAGGGAAAAGGGAGGAGGGGATATGACCTTGAGGAGAAGAGTGAATTGGACCCTGAGGCTGTGAGGAAAAAGAAATGGAAGCAGGAGTGCTGATGGCATCAGGGAGAAAGTAGAAGGGTTTGACTGACTCCTCAAATACCTTATACTTTACACTGTAAAGTTCTGAGCTTTCAGAAGAAAAGGTTGAAGAAGTCTCTGCATTAGAAAGACGATTAATCTGGTAGTAGTTTCTAAAATCTGGCTTGAAAAGTGGTGCCAGCTGGTTTAATTAGAATCTTCTGGGGGCACTTAATGAATACCACAGATCTCAGGTCCCACATGCCCTCATTCCTAGAAATATACACTATAACTGAGAATGGATTTTTTTTTTAAACTAGTATCTTAAGTGATTTCCTCTGTGATTCTGAAGCACAGCCAGGTTTGGGAAGAGCTGCTGCCATAAGATGAAATGAAAGTTGTGACTGCACTGGCTTAGGAAAAGTGACCAGGGCCAGGCCTAGAGAGAGTTTAGCTTCCCTGAAAGACAGGCAGACTGCTCAGTCTAAGCCAAAACTATGAGGTCTAATTGACATCTGGAAATATTTGTAGGAACTTTTGACCCCAAAAAGTACATTACTTTCACATTGCTGGGCTCATTGTTTAAACAAAAGATTATTATGCAAGGACTCTAAATGAGTCAAAAAACTACATCTGCACATCTTGACTCCATCTGTTTTCTCCAATCGCCTTCCCATAAAGAGAAGGCAAGTTCCTGGAAGGCAGAGAACCCACTCTCTGCTCAATCTCAGCCCCTACAATGGTGTTAGCACAGACTAGGCAAGCAATCTTTTTTTTTTTTAACAAATGAAGAAAATCTAGTCTTTTTGATCACTGGAAAAAGCAGCTGACATTCACAGATCTTTGGGAACCATGTCTAAAATACTCATTTCCCAAGTAAAGACCGAAAAAATTCAATTATGTCCATCATGAATACTGAATGCTTTTGTATACGCTTGAGGATTTCAAGATAGGAAAGAAGCCTGGAAGAAACCTCAAAGAAAACAATGAGACAAGGCAACAAGGCAGCAAGAGTAGCAAAATCCTCATTGTGGGCTAATTTCAACCTGATTATGAAGTGTCTACCATCTGTAGACATTATGCATTTCTGGGTTTTCTTCACCTCCTAACATCTGCAACAGAAATTCTGGATCATAAAGGAATTTTTTTTTCTTCCCCTTTAAGAGTTCTAGAAGTTTGAGAGACTATCTTTAAATGTCCAGCGTTAGTATGTGAGAGTTAGTAGACCTCACATATTTATTTTTCTAAAAATGAGCAAAGCTATCATATTTATATAATCAATTATTATTCCTTTAGTACAGATTTTTGAAAATTATCCTAATTTGGCATAGTTAGTTGAAATGACCATGTTGTTGAACTACCTGACTAGTTCCTTCATTCATGACTTTTAGGAGCATCAACCTGACTTTAAAAAGAGAGGCCTGGAGGTCTGGAGAGTTGACTCTGTGTCCAAAGTTTCAATGGTTACACAGTTTCAAAGCCACCATGACAACCAAGGGCTTTGCATCAAGAGTAAAGCAGTTATACAGAGTGAAGTCAGAAAGAGAAAGGCAAATATCATATATTAATGCATATATATGGAATCTAGAAAGATGGTACCAACAATCCTACATGCAGAGAAGCAAAGCAGACATAGATGTAAAGAACAGACTTTTGGACATGGTGGGAGAAGGAGAGAATGAGATGATTTGAGAGAATAGCATTGAAACATACACATTACCATATGTAAACTAGGTAACCAGTGCAAGTTTGATGTATGATGCAGGGCACCCAAAGCTGGTGCTCTGTGACAGCCTGGAGGGATGGAGTGGGAAGGCAGGTGGCAGGGGGATTCAGAATGGAGGGGACACATGTATATCTATGGCCAATTCATACTGATGTATGGCAAAAACCATCACAATATTGTAATTATCCTCCAATTAAATAAATAATTTTTTTAAAAAACAGTAAAGCCAACAATACAATGCTTCCTCTCTTACAACAAACAAACAAAAACCCTAGGATTTAATGTGTTTTAAACCTAGCACTTTTTCTTATTAGGCATTTTTCTTTCAGTAATCAAAAAGAAGCAACTTAATGAGAAACTGATTTTAAATTTTTGTGGATAAGATTGCTAATTTTAAATAATTCCATTTTACCAATAAAGAGAGCTTAAATTGTCCTTATGACAGATTATGAGGGGAAAGCATAACATATAAAAATAAAGTGTGCTTAGCTTCTCCAACACAAGTTTTTAACAGCATTGGTTAGGGGTGGCACCTGCCACTGCAAGTAGGAGTATTTTTATTACACTGCACTGTTTAAAATCACTGGAGCATGATAACAATACAAAGCAGACCGACCTAGTTTTATTCTTGTTTTTAAATTCTCTACTGATAATGCTCCTTCCCCCCACTGATCGCACCTGAGGCAGCTGGCTCCCACCACCAGCCTTTGCAGTCCAAGATGGCTTCCCAGTGGGAAAGAATCTGCCTGCCAATACAGGAGACATAAGAGACACAGGTTTGATCCTTGGGTTGGGAAGATCCCATGGAGGAGAGAGTGGCAACCCACTCCAGTATTCTTGCCTGGAGAATCCCATGGACAGTGTAGCCTGGCAGGCTGCCGTCCATTGGACACAACTGAAGAGACTTAGCATGCACACACACACAGTAAGGAGGTGCAATTTGAGATAACCCAATGACACAAATCCCTGCCACAAATATCATCACCAAGGGTAGCAATAATATTCAAGGATCACAGTAAAAACATTTGAGATCATAGTAAAGGGTATACAAATGGGTAACACTGAACGAAAAGGAGTTGAAAGCGTATTTTGAGTGATGTGTTAGATGAGGGAGCTCTGAGTATATGGCACATGAAAGTTACACAAACTAAATGAAAGACTGTTCTAAGGGCAGCTCTTCAGCCTCCTCAGACCACAGGAACTGGCCTTCAGTTTCCCCGTTAGGATCAGGCCCAGGTTTGCCTCACCATCCATTTACTAATGTGTAAATCATTTATTGATAGATTAATATTTAAAAAGCATAGTGAAAGTAGATATACAGAATAAATTCTATGATGCTGAAAGAACATCTCAGAATGTGGCATGCCATTATACAGAGTGAAGTAAGCCAGAAAGAAAAACACCAATACAGTATACTAACACATATATATGGAATTTAGAAAGATGATAATGATAACCCTATATGTGAGACAGAAAAAAAGACACAGGTGCATAGAACAGTCTTTTGGACTCTGTGGGAGAAGGTGAGGGTGGGACGATCTAAGAGAATAGCACTGAAACATGTATACTATCATATGTGAAACAGAACGCCAGTCCAGGTTCAATGCATGAGACAAGTGCTCAGGGCTGGTGCAATGGGATGACCCAGAGGGATGGGATGGGGAGGGAGGTGGGAGGGGGGTTCAGGATGGGGAACACATGTAAACTCATGGCTGATTCATATAAATATATGGTAAAAACCACTACAATATTGTAAAGTAATTAGCCTCCAAGTACAATAAATTAATTAATTAAAAAATTAAAAAAAAAATGTGGCATGGAGGAAGGGTCGCCCTGCAGCTCACCCAGCCTCTTCGATTCCTAACCTTGTGCTGTTCAGGATGACTGTCTTGGTCATCCATTCCTTCCAAAGCCCATCCTGTATGGTAGGAAAAACACTTTGGATTCCTATGTAGGGATCCCAGGACCTATTTACTAGGCAGGTGTCACTTTCTTCACTCCCAGTTCAGGTGTAACCCTCCTCTGAGGTATAAAGTGACCAGCACAAATAGGAAAATTGACTTTGGCAACACATTCTTCCATCCTATGGTCAAGGATTCTTCTGTCCAGGTTTTCATGGTCAAAAGTGAAGGTCAATGCTAAGTACTATATCTTCTTCTCAGAAAGCCACAATACAGTTTAGTCATATCATGGGCTCTAGGAATGTGAAGAAACATGTTTAACTTTGTTTTATCAGGTATTTCTGCAAAATCAGTAGAGCACAGAAGCCTTTTTTCTGGGGATCATTATTCTGCATTCAGAACCAAGTGCAATTCAGATATTCAACCTTCCTTCTAAACATATTTTCTGAAACATAACAGACTTATAGAAAAGCAAGTACTCACATTTCAGTTCAGTTCAGTCACTCAGTCGTGTCCGACTCTTTGCAACCCCATGAACCGCAGCACGCCAGGCCTCCCTGTCCAGCACCAACTCCCTGAGTCCACCCAAAACCACGTCCATCGAGTCGGACGTCATCCAGCCATCTCATCCTCTGTCGTCCCCTTCTCCTCCTGCCCTCAATCTTTCCCAGCATCAGGGTCTTTTCTAGTGAGTAAGTTCCTCGCATCAGGTGGCCAAAGTATTGGAGTTTCAGCTTCAACATCAGTCCTTCCAATGAACAACCAGGACTGATCCCCTTTAGGATGGACTGGTTGGATCTCCTTGCAGTCCAAGGGACTCTCAAGAGTCTTCTCCAACACCACAGCTCAAAAGCATCAATTCTTCGGCACTCAGCTTTCTTTATAGTCCAACTTTCACATCCATACATGACCACTGGAAAAACCATAGCCTTGACTAGAGGGACATTTGTTGGCAAAGTAATGTCTCTGCTTTTTAATATAATGTCTAGGTTGGTCATAACGTTCCTTCCAAGGAGTAAGCAGCTTTTAATTTCATGGCTGCAATCAACATCTGCAGTGATTTTGGAGCCCAGAAAAATAAAGTCAGCCACTGTTTCCAGTTTCCCCATCTCTTTGCCATGAAGTGATGGGACCAGATGCCGTGATCTTAGTTTTCTGAATGTTGAGCTTTAAGCCAACTTTTCCACTCTCCTCTTTCACTTTCATCGAGAGGCTCTTTAGTTCTTCTTCACTTTCTGCCATAAGGGTGGTGTCATCTGCATATCTGAGGTTATTGATATTTCTCCCAACAATCTTGATTCCACCTTGTGCTTCCTCCAGCCCAGCATTTCTCATGGTGTACTCGGCATATAAATTAAATAAGCAGGGTCACAATATACAGCCTTGACGTACTCCTTTTCCTATTTGGAACCAGTCTGTTGTTCCGTGTCCAGTTCTAACTGTTGCTTCCTGACCTGCATACAGGTTTCTCAAGAGGCAGGTCAGGTGGTCTGGTATTCCCATCTCTTTCAGAATTTTCCACAGTTTATTGTGATCCACACAGTCAAAGCCTTCGGCATAGTCAATAAGGTAGAAATAGATGTTTTTCTGGAACTCTCTTGCTTTTTTTGATGATCCAGCAGATGTTGGCAATTGGATCTCTGGTTTCTCCGCCTTTTCTAAAACCAGCTTGAACATCTGGAAGTTCATTGTTCACCTATTGCTAAAGCCTGGCTTGGAGAATTTTGAGCATTACTTTACTAGCGTGTGAGATGAGTGCAATTGTGCGGTAGTTTGAGCATTCTTTGGCATTGCCTTTCTTTGGGATTGGAATGAAAACTGACCTTTTCCATTCCTGTGGCCACTGCTGAGTTTTCCAGATTTGCTGGCATATTGAGTGCAGCACTTTCACAGCGTCATCTTTCAGGATTTGCAATAGCTCAACTGGAATTCCATCACCTCCACTAGCTTTGTTCGTAGTGATGCTTTCTAACACCCACTTGACTTCACATCCCAGGAGGTCTGGCTCTAGGTGAGTGATCACACCATCGTGATTGTCTTGGTCGTGAAGAACTTTTTTGTACAATTCTTCTGTGTATTCTTGCCACCTCTTCTTAATATCTTCTGCTTCTGTTAGGTCCATACCATTTCTGTCCTTTATTGAGCCCATCTTTGCATGAAATGTTCCCTTCATATCTCTAATTTTCTTGAAGAGATCTCTAGTCTTTCCCATTTTGTTGTATTCCTCTATTTCTTTGCATTGTTCACTGAGGAAGGCTTTCTTATCTCTCCTTGTTATTCTTTGGAACTCTGCATTCAAAGGGGATATCTTTCCTTTTCTCCTTTGCTTTTCACTTCCCATCTTTTCACAGCTATTTGAAAGGGCTCCTCAGACAGCCATTCTGATTTTTTGCATTTCTTTTTCTTGGGGATGGTCTTGATTCCTGTCTGCTGTACAGTGTCACAAACCTCCATTCATAGTTCATCCAGGACTCTGTCAGATCTAGTTTCCTAAATCTATTTCTCACTTCTACTGTATAGTCATAAGGGATTTTATTTAGGTCACACCTGAATGGTCTATTGGTTTTCCCTACTTTCTTCAATTTCAGTCTGAGTTTGGCAATAAGGAGTTCATGATCTGAGCCACAGTCAGCTCCCAGTCTTGTTTTTGCTGACTGTATAGAGCTTCTCCATCTTTGGCTGCAAAGAATATAATCAATCTGATTTCGGTGTCAACCATCTGGTGATGTCCATGTGTAGAGTCTTCTCTTGTGTTGTTGGAAGAAGGTGTTTGCTATGACCAGTGCGTTCTCTTGGCAAAACTCTATTAGCCTATGCCCTGCTTCATTCTGTACTCCAAGGCCAAATTTGCCTGTTACTCCAGGTGTTTCTTGATATCCTACTTTTGCATTATAGTCCCCTATAATGAAAAGGACATCTTTTTTGGGGTGTTAATTCTAGAAGGTCTTGTAGGTCTTCAACTTCATCTTCTTCAGCTTTACTGGTCGGGGCACAGACTTGAATTACCATGATATTGAATGGTTTGCCTTGGAAATGAACAGAAATCTTTTTGTTGTTTTTGAGACTGCATCCAAGTACTGCAGTTCGGACTCTTTTGTTGACTATGATGGCTACTCCATTTCTTCTAAGGGATTCCTGCCCACAGTAGTAGATATAATGGTCATCTGAGTTAAAGTCACCCATTCCAGTCCATCTTATTTCACTGATTCTTAGAATGTCGATGTTCACACTTGTCATCTCCTGTTTGACCACTTCCAATTTGCCCTGATTCATGGACCTAACATTCCAGGTTCCTATGCAATATTGCTCTTTACAGCATCGAATCTTGCTTCTATCACCAGTCCCATTCCCAACTGGGTGTTGTTTTTGCTTTGGCTCCATCCCTTCATTCTCTCTGTAGTTATTTCTCCATTGATCTCCAGTAGCATATTGGGCACCTACTGACCTGGGGAGTTCATCTTTCAGTGTCCTATCTTTTTGCCTTTTCATACTGTTCATGGGGTTCTCAAGGCAAGAATACTGAAGTGGTTTGCCATTCCCATCTCCAGTGGACCACATTCTGTCAGACCTCTCCACCATGACCTGTCCATCTTGGGTGGCCCCACGTGGCATGGCTTAGTTTCACTGAGTTAGACAAGGCTGTGGTCCATGTGATCAGATTGGCTAGTTGTCTGTGACTGTAGTTTCAGCCTGTCTGCCCCCGATCCCCTCTCTCAGTGCCCACCATCTTACCTGGGTTTCTCTTACCTTGGACACGGGGTCTCTCTTCAAGGCTGCTCCAACAAAGCGCAGCTGCCACCCCTGACCTCTGGGCCAGGGTTGTACAAATAAAGGAGTGACTTAAATTATAGAATCCCAGAAGAAAAAGGCCAGGCTAAATGAGCCCAGACTTAAAAGTGGAAACCCATTATTGTATTTCTGGTGTTCATGGATATGTTAAATTTAATAATGGTAGAACAATGTTGAATATTTAATTGTATAGGCTTGGGGATGGTCTTGATTCCTGTCTGCTGTACAATGTCACAAACCTCCATTCATAGTTCATCCAGGACTCTATCAGATCTAGTTTCCTAAATCTATTTCCACATATAGGCTTTCCCAGTGGCTCAGTGGTAAAGACTTCACCTGCAATTCAAGAGACCCAACTTCAATCCCTGGGTCAGGAAGATCCCCTTTGAGAGAGCATGGCAACCCACTCCAGTATTCTTGCCTGGTGAATCCCATGGACAGAGGAACCTGGCAGGCTACAGTTCATAGGATCACAAAGAGTCTGAAATGACTGAAGTGACTGAGTATGCAAGCACACACTCCACATACACATAGATATACAAAGCCCATGAGCATTTAATTGTTCACCTCAATGTTTATCCCCAAAGAAGTCTCTGGTTATGAATTCTTTTTTGAGTTGTAAATTACCAAAAGGCTAAAAAATGAGCGTTTTTTATTCTCAATTTAAGTCAATGACAATTTTTTAATGTATTTGAATTTAATCTCCAGTTTACAAAACAGCCACACATTTCTTCAAATGCATGTGATAATTTAATAGGAAGTTTTAAAGTTTTGAGAATGCATGGGTATCAATTTAATTAAGGTGCTTTTTTAACACATTTCTAACCACCTGTTATTCTGACACTACATTTAGCAGATGTTATCTCTGAGGCCAATTAGTTTTTTTCATCCAAGAAGGGTGTGGGAGGTGACAGATTATTGTTGCCATGCAAGAGCAAAACTTCACATTCATTACTCTCAATTTGAAACCTATTTTTTCTGGCACCTTTAATTTTTTGTGTCATATTCTTTCCTTTACCCTTTATAACAACCTCCATTAGTGGACTTTCTCTCCTTGGGAGCTGTTAGTTACAAGATGCCCTGAATCAGATGTCATTAGCTAATACAACATTCATCTTCTTGCAGGATTAGAAAAACCACCAAATAATGATTAGAGACAGAGTGTTTTTAAATATCCTAACCATATATCTCAATTCAATATTGATTTAAGTGATTAATTTTTCTATGATGATACAGCATTCTGACCAATCAAATATAATGCTTACAAGGTGCATTAATCATAGTTTACAGCTTTCTTATATGTATGATGGATGGTGAACATTTTAGGAATCAATAAATTGACAAAAAAGTATTCACACGTGACTTGCTCAATTTTTATGTTTTGAAAATTCCAGCAATCTCTCAATTATATACTGCATTTCAGTTTATATTTAAGGTTTTCTTTTATCAGCTTGTTTTCAACAATATGGAGCAATAGAAAACAAGTTCAAAACTTTAACACGATGTCAAACTGAAAATAATAGCTAGTATGGTGATTTATCTAGAGAAAACAATATTTTAAGTACTACTGCATAAAAATGATCTGTATATGTTTCATTTCCTTGGAGAACAGTCAAGATTTAAAGATTAAACCTAAAGTATAGTGGCCAGAAATAGATCAAGATTTTGCTAAGAAAACAGAGATATTGAGACAATAGAGGTTTCTTCTTACAATTCTGCATGGTCATATTTCTTTTTATTGTTTTTTTCTTTATACTAATTCACACCATTTTCTTATGAATAATTGATTGATTTTTAATTTATTTTGATATAATTTTAATTGTTGCCAATTTCATCTCATGTATTTTAGTTCCATAATTTATCCTTCTTGTTGGGAGTCCAAGAATTACATGTATTAAGTTCCAGAGGGCTTTCTACACTTTCAGCTTCAGTTCAGTTCAGCTGCTCAGTCGTGTCTGACTCTTTGTGACTCCATGAACCACACCACTCCAGGCCTCCCTGTCCATCACCAACTCCCTGAGTGCATCCAAACCCACGTTCATCGAGTCAGTGATGCCATCCAGCCATCTCATCCTCTGTCACCCCCTTCTCCTCCTGCCCTCAATCTTTCCCAGCATCAGGGTCTTTTCTAGTGAGTAAGTTCTTCACATCACGTGGCCAAAGTATTGGAGTTTCAGCTTCAACATCAGTCCTTCCAATGAATATCCAGGACTGATCTCCTTTAGGATGGACTGGTTGGATCTCCTTTCAGTCCAAGGGACTCTCAAGAGTCTTCTCCAACACCACAGTTCAAAAGCATCAATTCTTTGGCGCTCAGCTTTCTTTATAGTCCAACTCTCACATCCATACATGACCACTGGAAAAACCATAGCCTTGACTAGACGGACCTATGTTGGCAAAGTAACGTCTCTGCTTTTTAATATGCTGTCTAGGTTGGTCATAACTTTCCTTCCAAGGAGTAAGCGTCTTTTAATTTCATGGCTGCAATCACCATCTGCAGTGATCTTGGAGCCCAGAAAAATAAGGTCAGCCACTGTTTCCAGTTTCCCCATCTTTTTGCCATGAAGTGATGGGACCGGATGCCATGATCTCAGTTTTCTGAATGTTGAGCTTTAAGCCAACTTTTTCACTCTCCTCTCTCACTTTCATCAAGAGGCTCTTTAGTTCCTCTTCACTTTCTGCCATAAGGGTGGTGTCATCTGCATATCTGAGGTTATGAGAGCATCAGGGGGAAGACAGGCTGAAACTACAGTCACGGACAACTAGCCAATCTGATCACATGGACCACAGCCTTGTCTAACTCAGTGAAACTAAGCCATGCCACATGGGGCCACCCAAGATGGACAGGTCATAGTGGAGAGGTCTGACAGAATGTGGTCCACTGGAGACGGGAATGGCAAACCACTTCAGTATTCTTGCCTTGAGAACCCCATGAACAGTATGAAAAGGCAAAAAGACAGGACACTGAAAGATGAACTCCCCAGGTCAGTAGATGCCAAATATGCTACTGGAGATCAGTGGAGAAATAACTACAGAGAGAATGATGGGATGGAGCCAAAGCAAAAACAACACCCAGTTGGGAATGGGACTGGTGATAGAAGCAAGATTCGATGCTGTAAAGAGCAATATTGCATAAGAACCTGGAATGTTAGGTCCATGAATCAGGGCAAATTGGAAGTGGTCAAACAGGAGAATACAAGAGTGAACATCGACATTCTAGGAATCAGTCAACTAAGACAGACTGGAATGGGTGAATTTAAGTCGGATGACTTTCAGCTTAGCCTGTTTCTAACATCAGGAAATTGCCTACATTGTTCCAATGGCTGCTCCTTCCCTGGAGCAAATTTTCCAAAGGCAGAATTTTGAGCAGCAGCTCCTTCATCTTGACATGTGCTAGAATGGAGCTTCTAAATACATGGAACCGGAAAGGGGATCTCAAGGTGAGAACAGGGTCATATCATTTGTTTCCTGCACCTCCAGCCAGTGCTACTACAATAGAGCATAATTATGTGAGGACGAATACCACGATAAGAGGTGATGCATGACCAGTCTCATATTCGCAACACATGTAGCTCTTGAGTTCCCAAAACCCCAGGCTGATCTGCCCAGTGAGCAAGGAGGAAAATGGTGTCTACTGCCTGTCAGCAGACAGTAATCAAGGACTGACCCCCAGACAGCATGCTTGATCTTAGGAAAAGACTCTGGGAAATTTATCTGAATTCAAAAATATTACTTCCCTGAGTTTTGCATTTAATTGGTCTCTTCTGAGAGTTTTCAACCAGGAGATGCTTCCATTTATCCAGAAAACAGCCCAGTGCTTGAGGAAAAAGAAACTGAAAATTCTCTTATGCTCCCAGTGATATCCCAAACACAGGATTCATTTATCCTTTGGGGGTACCAGTTTAATATCAGAGAAGGCAGCTTGAAAATATTATTTTATGACATTAGATTTCATTGTGTTTTATTCACCACTTATCCAAGACCTACTATGTAATAGGCATTTGCTTTACACTGAGCACTGAAAAAAAGGATAAGACAGTCCCTGCTCCCAAGGAGTGCAGAGTCTAGGAAGAGAAGTAGACAAGAATACAGATGCTTTGGAATAGAAGTGATAGTGCTGTGACTCAAAAACAAATACAGAACTGTAAATGTTTAAGGTGTGAGAAACTATTCTGCCAGAGGAAGTCAGAAAAGACTCCACAGAGGAAGAGAATTTGAACTGAGTGTTAAGGAATTAGTAAAAGATTTCCAGAAGAGGAAACATGTTCCAAGAGGAAGAAGAATGCGTGCAAAAGCAAAGTCATGCCAGAACCTGGGATATTTTAGGAATGACAAAAAGGCCCCAGAGGCAACAGCGTGGGGTGTTTAAGGATTAAAACAGGGGCAGGAGATGAAAGTGAACCAGACAGATGTAGAGCAACAGTTAACATCTGTTATTTGCCTATTGTTGGATCTTTTGAGGAAGCATTCCCCTACTACTCCTAGCTGGGAAAGCTGACAATACCTTGTTTTTGGCTCCATTTGTGGACAGGTGAGCCAGGCCTGGCCAATCAGAGTGATCCATATACTGGACCAAGGGATATGTTCAGGGATCCATGCCTGACCCAGCATGGGCCAATCAGAATCCTCACCAAGGCTATAAGCAGATACCTCTTCAGGTGTGTAACCTGTTCAGTCACAAAGGCCCTGTGCTCAACAGATGTAAACAGGTTTGGTTTAATGTTCTGTACTTGCCATTTTGAAATTCTTAATAATTTTATCTTTGAACTTGTGTTTTGTAAGAGAAGCCCAATGGGACAATGACCATGCACATGAGCAGAAGAAATACAAACTTCATTTTCTGCATAGCATTTATGATGCCCATCAGCATAGCATTCCAGTGGACCTACAGTGTGTGACAATTCTATGAGATTCAAAGTGAGTACAAAGTAAGTATGTTATATTTAAAACAGAATAAATGACAACCCCAAGAGGCCATGTTTTCCATATTAGCCAGTTTCAGTGCAAAAGGACGGCAGCAGCATTTTACAAAACAAGATCGAAGAACTTCATCCTATTCTTTTGTACATGAGTTACTTCCCTCTATTAGACAAACTCAGTGAAAATGATGACATAGAAGGAAAAAAACCAATAATCCTCTTTCCTTTCAGTTCTTCCTTACTCATCAGTAAGCTGAAGAGCATTGGTAGAATGTAACAGTATCAAGAAGTGAAATGAAAACAGTTGAGTTCATTTTATACAACATTTCCACTGATCTACTAAAAACAAAATACATATAAATATATAAATAAAATTATGCTATTTTGGAGCTTCCATTTTGAGTTAAATGCATTGAAAACTGGCATTGCACAATATAAATAGTAAGATTCATATTCATAATTTAAATTAGTTTTATAACTTCAAACGATGAAATATTTATAAAAAGGTATAAATAATACTGGTGAAAAGTAGAAAAATATCAATAAAAATGAATGAGCTTGTACTTAACATCCAATTTAAAAATTTCTACCAGTGCCTTTGAGGCACCATAAGACCTCCCCAATCTCCATCCCTGACCACTCCCACACACCCACCCCAAGGTATCCATCTGAACTTTGTAATTAGCCTTCTCTTGCTTTTTCATATAATTTAGTAGCTTTCCCTGGTGAACTGTGAAAGAGGAATTAGAGGAGGCTAATCTGGAAGCCAGGCTTCCCTGGTGGCACAGAGGTAAAGAATCCACCTGCCAATGCAGGTTTTAATTCCTGGGTTGAGAAAATTCCCTGGAGAAGGAAATGGCAACCCACTCAAGTATTCTTGCCTGTGAATCCCATGGACAGAGAAGCCAGGTGAGCTACAGTCCATGGGGTCACAAAGAGTCAGACATGACTTAGCGACTAAACAACAACAATCTGGAATCAGGAGATCAGATAGGAGAAAAGTCTGAGTTCAACTGAGCATCATTTGTGAGTGCCTGGTGTAGTCACCAGATCATGTTTTGCCAACTAAAATTTGGGCAACAAATTCATAAAGTGCCATTTTTTCACAAGTTAAAAAACAAAGCATCTTTGTCCTTTTTTATGGGCAACTATTTAATCAGGCAAAAGTAAAAGCCTCACTATACCATGGCCCAATTACTCAAGTCTAGAAATGAACTTTGGGCTTAGGCACAAGGCACAGAGGTTCGTGGATTTGATATCTGCCTCATCAGTGGCAGTGAGAAAGGGAAGTAGAAAAGGAGGAAAGAAGGGAGAAAGACATAAAGCAGTTTCTTGTCTCATGCTACATTATCCTCTCTCAACACGTTAAAAGGTAGCTGATTCATAATATGGTGCTTCTCATGACTTTATGTATAACCGTCCTTCTCTTTCTATCAAATCCATTTTCAATAAATCACAGGACTAAAAGAAGAAATAACCCAGATAAATGATTCTTAACTGTAAAACTTTGTGCAGTGTGGCACTTAGTGGAGAAGGAGCAAATTTTCTGTGATTTGCGCTGACAGCCTGATATCCTTTGCCCACTCTTCACCTCTGGGTAGATCAGCGATCCAAGGGGGCAAGTGGCCTCTCACTCAGTGTACATTGGGCCAGTGTCTTTCAAGAAGATAGCAGGGAAATAGCACTCCGTAGGCACCATCTATCCACCACAAAGGTCTCACCAGCTACACTTGGAAGAAAGGGGAATAGGAAGCCCATTTTGGCCCCGTATCTAAGTCTAGTCCTGTTTTGCTTCTTTTTTTTTTTTCTCAGTGTCCATTTCCTGTGTCTCTTTCCCAGTTGATTCAAAACTCAGCTGGGAGATGTAATGAACTGATTGACCCCTTCAAACCCCAACACTCAGCATCCCTCACATTATATAATTCAGTTAACCAATGTATAAGACTGTCTTTTAAGCACAGAAAATTTTCCCTTCTTCTGAAGAAAATTAAATGGTACAAAAAGTCATGTAACATAATTCTAAGGAGTATACAAAACACAGATATGTACATTCTTAATATGAAAATTTATTTTCTGCCTAACTTATAAAGTCTTCAATAAAACAATACTATTCTTTACCTTCCCACTTTTCTATAAGCCATGACCTCCTAAAATACAAGTTCAGGATTTGTAATGCTCTCCAGACTTCATAAAACAATCCCAAATACTTAAGTCAGCAAAACAAATTTACCAGTGAGCAACCTAGGAGCTGCCAGCATCAATTAAAAATAAGTGGTATAAAACAAACTGATAAAGGATAATTTTGATGCAATACCATTTCAGCTTATATAATGCCTTCCATTTCTAAAAATAAACAGACCTGAATAACAAAAAAAGAAAAAAATTTCCCTAAGAAACAAACATTTGTTCCATTCAATAAATATAAATGGCTTTTATATTATCTGAAAGGGTTCAGTCAAACAGAAATATTGGCTTGAATCACAACATTTGAATATTTTGGCAGAAGTGCTTTTAAACCACTTCTTTACATGATTTAATAAAATGGTGCTACCATTGGAAAAACAATGGAACAGAAAACTTTGCAACATATAATTGAGTTACCATAAAATGTAAATATGCTTTATTATGCTAATGGTTTATATGGAACTTATCCCTAATGCCCCTGAAATTTTATATTTTAAAATGATGAGTTTTAAAGTAACATGACTCCAAAGCTACAAAATATAATTTTCTATTTTAAAACTATTGTCTCAAATCAATAAGGAAAAGCTGTTTCTAAATAAGTCATCAGAAATCCTTATGTACTGAGTACTTTTCAGGGCCAGTTTCCCACTCCCCATCCTGAGTTTAAATTCCTTTCCTTTATTCCTATTATGATTGCTCCAAATCTTCTCCATATTGCTCAAACACACTGCTGTGTCCTCTACCTAACTAGTGGTGATGAACTTGTGATACTGAGACTAACAGGCTCTCATATTTTTTCCTCTCCTCCCCAAATTTTCTATCTTCAAAAATCCTCTTTTTCCTTCCCACTTCTGTGTTCTTATTCCAGACTAACCCCCAAAAGCTCTTCCTTTATTCCACCTTCCCCTCTACCTGTTCCAATTCCCTGCTATCCACTCCCCACAACAGCCTCAACATGGACTTCTCCCCCTTCACCTCTGCTAAAAAAAATTCAACCAAGTAAATGTAAAGATCTAACTGGCTTTTTTCAGCCATCCATGAATTGGGAAGCATCTCATCTAGTAAACAGAAGGGCACTCTGAAAGGCTGTGAAATGAGTGCAATTATGCGGTAGCCTGAACATTCTTTGGCACTGCCTTTCTTTGGGATTGGCTTGAAAACCGACCTTTTCCAGTCCTGTGGGCACTGCTGAGTTTTCCAAATTTGCAGGCAGCACCTTCATGGCATCATCATTTAGGATTTGAAATAGCTCAGCTGGGAATTCCATCACCTCTACTAGGTTTGTTTGTAGTGATGCTTCTTATGGTCCACTTCATTTTGCCACTCCAAGATGTCTGGCTCTAGGTGAATGATCACACCATCGTGGTTACCTGAGCCATTAAGATCTTTTTGTGTATTTCTTCTGTGTATTCTTGCCACCTTTTCTTAATATCTTCTGCTTCTGTTAGATCCATACCATTTCTGTCCTTTATCGTGCCCATCTTTGCATGAAACGTTCCCTTGGTATGTCCAGTTTTCTTAAAGAGATCTCTAGTATTTCCCATTCTATTATTTTTCTCTATTTCTAAACACTGTTCATGTAAGAAGGCTTTCTTATCTCTCATTGCTATTCTCCGGAACTCCGCATTCAGTTGGGTATATCTTTCCCTTTCTCCTTTTTCTTTCACTTCTTTTCTTAGCTATTTGTAAGGCCTCCTCAGACAACCATTTTGCCTTTTTGAATTTTTCTTGGGGATGGTTTTGGTCACCTGTACAATGTTACAAACCTCCGTCCATAGTTCTTCAAGCACTCTGTCTATCAGATCTAATCTCTTGAATCTATTTGTCACCTCCACTGTATAATCATAAGGGATTTGATTTAGGTCATACCTGAATGGCCTAGTGATTTTCCCTACCTACTGCAATTTAAATCTGAATTTTGCAATAAGGAGTTCATGATCTGAGCCACAGTCAGCTCCTCGTCTTGTTTTTGCTGACTCTATAGAGCTTCTCCATCTTTGGCTGTGAAGAATATAATCAATCTAATTTCAGTATTGACCATCTGATGATGTCCATGTGTAGAGTCATATCTTGTGTTGTTGGAAGAGGGTGTTTGTTATGACCAGAGCATTCTCTTGGCAAAACTGTTAGCCATTGCCCTGTTTCATTTTTTACTCCAAGGCCAAACTTGTCTGTTACTCCAGGTATCTCTTGACTTCCTACTTTTGCATTCCAGTCCCCTATGATGAAAAGGACATCTTTTTTTGGTGTTAGTTCTAGAAGGTCTTGTAGGTCCTCACAGAACCATTCAACTTCAGCTTCTTCAGCATTAGTGCCCCTTGGAAGAAAAGCTATGACAAACCTAGACAGCATATTAAAAACGAGGCATCACTTTGTCAACAAAGATATGTATAGTCAAAGCTACGGTTTTTCCAGTAGTCATGCATGTATGTGAGAGTTGGACCATAAAGAAGGCTGAGTGCCAAAGAATTGATGCGTTTGAACTGTGGTGTTGGATAAGACTCTTGAGAGTCCCTTGGACTGCAAGGAGATCCAACCAGTCCATCCTAAAGGAAAATCAACCTGAATAGTCATTGGAAGGACTGATGCTGAAGCTAAAGTTCCAACACTTTGGCCATCTGATGTGAAGAGCCAACTCATTAGAAAAGACCATGATGCTAGGAAAGATTGAAGGCAGGAGGAGAAGGGATGACAGAGGACAAGATGGTTGGATGGCATCACCAACTCAAAGGACATGAGTTTGAGCAAGCTCCAGAATATGGTGCAGGACAGGGAAGCCTGGCGTGCAGCAGTCCATGGGATCGCAAAGAGTTGGACAGGACTGAGCAACTGAACTACAAGTGAAAGGCTACACAAAACCAGAGGTTCTTACAGGCAGGAGGGTGGGGCAAGAAGCTATTAGCAAAAGAAAAGAAAAGACTGTTTCAAGCCAGGTCATCTTCTTTTGAGGGAAGGGTGAGGTCTATAATGCAGATTATATCTTCTTCCTTTGGGGGGCAGGGGTAGGCAATAGAGAGGGCCCACAGGACAGATTACCTCTTTGATGCTGATCAGAATATTCCAGGTGGGCTGACTAAGGTTCTGTTCCTGGGAAAGGTGGAAACTACCACTAAAAGTGAAGGGAAAAGTGAAGTGGCTCAGTCGTGTCCAACTCTCAGTGACCCCATGGACTGTAGCCTACCAGGTTCCTCCATCCATGGGATTTTCCAGGCAAGAATACTGGAGTGGGTTGCAATTTCCTTCTCCAGAGGATCTTCCTGACTCAGGGATCAAACCCAGTTCTCCCACATTGTAGGCAGACACTTTACCGTCTGAGCCACCAGGGAAGTCCTAACTGCCACTAATTCAGGTGCTAAATCTAAGTTTGGTATGGGCTTTAACACAAGGAATGCCATTCAGGGCTTTTGGTTTTCTCTTCAACACCTATGAATGAAGCCCAGGGCTCCTCCTCTCCCTTTCAAACCACCTAACAGATATTTGCATCAAGTCTAAGTCTCAAATTCACTTCCCTACAGAGGCCAGGGAGGTCATGCACATGAGAGAAATGAGCTGAGTGGAAAGGATAACCACAGGGACAGGACTGTGTGGTGAACCAAGAAAGCAGTTATTTCTAAGGTAGATGACTAATTATTGCCAACAGGAAGCAAACCCTTAGTGTCAGATCCCCCAGTTTTTTTGAGAAATAAAAAATTATGCTTTATATGAAACTTCCCAATTTATAAATGTTGAAAACTATTTTTGTAACATCTGAATGCTTTGGAGGACAATTATGTGAAGGTCATTCAAAATACATTTGTGAGGCACATGCACCTGCAGTTTATTACCTCTGTCTATACTCACTTCTTTCACTTTTTCAGGCTCCTACTCCTTACTTGTTTCACACACTGTCTTCCGAACACCATATGCTGAAACTCAATGCCACCCTCTGGCTTCTTCTAGCTCCTCACCATGCCTAAATCACCATGGCATCTGACAGTGACAGATACTGATGACCCACTCACACTTCTGAAGGCCCCTCTATTGGTGACCTTGCCATGGTGTTTCCCTGGTTCCTCTTCCCTCTTTGACTTCTTCTTCCCCAGTCCCCCAACCTCCTCCACACCTCCCACGTCTTTCTATACTGCCTTGTAGTACAGCATGGGCAGGTTCATACTGAAAGAATGCCTGCACCACCAGCTCCACAAGGGCAGTTCAAGAGGACAATATTGTTTGAGCAGCAACAATGCTTTTCACTCAGAGGGGATATTTGACTGTGTTTCTGATCCCTGAATGCACATTAAAATCCCCAGAGCAGGGGAATGCATTTGGTCTGTAGGGTACCCTGGCCTCAGGATTGTTTTAAAGTTCCCCAAGTGATTCTTATGCACAGCAAAGTTGAACACCACTGGTATACATGGTGTCTAAGTAAGTGGGTGATGACTCAAAATTGGTGGGTCTCACCTTGTGCACAGTGCTGCTTTCAGGGTTGGCCAGACACTGCAGCTCCACATAGTCATTCAACCAAGATTTCTGAGTGCCAAGATTTCTGCACCACAGACCTAAAGGAAGGCAACAGAAAGTGGAGCCAGCACGGGTGCTGAGTATCCTCTCTCAAATTAGATCTTGTATGATCTGAATCAAACTCTTCTGTGAAAGCAAATTGTTTCATTGGAATACAGTTTGTAGAATCTTCTATTATACTGTTTTTTCCCTTTGGCTTATAAATGAAACCTTCCAAATTTATTCTTTGTCTCTCTAATTCTGAACGCTCTTTTAACTTTTGCCTTTCTGGTGTCAGTAAATTTAAGGTCCTTTCTTTCTCGCAAAAGAATTCCAGGATGAAATGATAGCTAAGAAATGTATCTATTCAGAGAAAAACATACTCCACAGAATGCAGGCCATTACAGAAGATGAAAGAGAGCACACAGTTGAAGTGAGAGGGCCTTGAAACAGGGCATGGTTAGTTTTTATGGGCTGGGTAATTTCACAGCCCAGTGAATGGGAAGACTATTCCAGTTACTTTGGGGAAGAAGGTGGGGATTTCCAGGAATTGGGCCACTGCCCACTTTTTGACCTTTAATGGTTGGCCTCAGAATAGTCACGAGGCTGGTGGGTGTGTCATTTAGCATGCTAATGTATTACAATGAGTGTACAATGAGGCTCAAGTTCTACTGGAAATCAAATCTTCCACCATCTTGGACCTAGTTGTTGGTTTTAACCAGGTTTTGTCATGTCCTATGGCCGTGTCCTTCTTTTAAAGGTTGTGCCCCCTCCAGTACCTCCTGTTTCATTTCCAGCCTCCTGGTAGACACTGTCACGTCTCTTCTCCCCATTATCCACATCTTCTCCTCCTCCTCTTCCCTCCCACCTGAGTGTGAAGCCTTGACATAATCCTCATCTCCTAGCTCTAGCTTCTCCTTTCTAATATTCATTCTTCTAATTCCTCTGATATTGATTCTTCTCTCACACTGTCTCTGTCATCTCCCTTCCCATTACACCTTCCAACCTAAGACATGGCTACTTCATTCCTCACCTATGGAAATGGTCCTCAGTGCTCTCCCTGCTCTCAGCCTCTTTCTTAACCAATCCACTGTGCTCTGCAACTGTTTTTCCCACTTCTTACAAGCCCTTGTTGCACCCTGCAGGAATAAACTAAGACAGGCCTACAGCCTAGATCTGCTCAGCTCTGTCAATTCCACAACCCAGTCTCTTGAGTAAAGACTTGGAGATGGGCTGAGCTTCTTCTGGAACAGTTTCTTGCACCTGGTAAGTAAGCAGACCCAAGCGAATGTCTACAACACCGTCAGACAGGTGGCAGGAGGCTATAAAACCCACCAAGAATGTAAAGGTGAACCTCTCACTCCTGGCCAACTCACCACCAACAGAAAGAATCAGCAGCAGCAGTGCCCTCTATAGAACTTTGAGACACCTATCCTTCCATGTGGGACCATGCCAAACAGACTTCTGCCTTATGTAGTTTTTCCAAGTGAGGATGTTTCTGGGGATCCTTTGCCATTGAAGAACTTTTCATCCTCTTGTTGTGTCTATTGGTATCTTTCTATATTCCACATCATGCTTCCAAAGTGACAGCCTCACAGATTTCCAATATTCAACAAGTAAGATCCACTCTCCTTGGGGCTGGCATGCCATGCCCTTTCCAGTCTATCATCACCAGTCCTTCTGACCTTGGCCCCCACTACACCTGGGCTCTGGTCCTATTGGGATTCTGGCAACATTCATTAAGGCCAAGATATATGTGAATTATGAGATACCCCATCCAAAAACCTATGACCTTCCATACTTTCCATTAAACTATGAAAACACAATGTATCTGAAACTAATAACCTAGCATAATGTGCAATGTTGGAAATTATAATGAAAATTAATCTTGTTGATTTTAATAAGTTCTATGTCTCATGTTAACATTATAATTTTACATAACACTGATAACACTTGAAAAGGTCCTTTGCCTACATTATCTCTTTAATCCCCACAACAATCCTATGAATATTTACAGATGAGAAAGTAGAGACACAAGATATTACTTTCATTTTGCCAAGGTCACACAGTTCCTGGGAGGCACAGATGGTTTCCAATCCCACATATACTTATTTTAAAATTCCATTAACATTCTACCACCCAGTCTTGCTTTATTTATCAATGTAAATGTCCACAATGTTCACCTAAACTGACTAACAATGAAAATTAATAAAACAAACTACTCATTTTTGCAAATTTCAATGCAAAAACTATGCTTTCTTGACACTGTTCTGATTCTTTTAGTGCTGTAATAAGGGGTATATGCCTCTCTGCAGATCAGTGCCACTAGAAACCTCATACACTCAACCAAGACTGTCCACAGATGGAGAAATGAAAGCTTGTAAAAGGCACTAGAAATGAACAAAAATGATAGTAATGAAAAGGTAGGAAGACAAACAGCATTTCAGCAATTACACTATTCTGCACAGAAAGTTGCCCAGCATCAAATATTGGCCTCTTTATGTTGTTATGCAAACATCTGATTGCACCATTTACCTTCAATAGTGTTGAAGAGAGACCAAATGAGCCAAATGCTATTTCATTTGTCATCTACCATGGATTCTAATGCTAGAAGGAAGGAATGGAGAGTATATGAAACTGCAAGAATCTAGTCTGTTCTGATACAGGTGAAGATAAATATCCATCCCTGGTAAAACCTTTGGCATCCATATGGAATGTGGAGTTGCGAAAAGCAGAAGTGAGTGAAGGAGCATAAGATGTAACTCTCAGGGCCTGACACATGGCACATAAAGGAGGGCTCAAATGGCTCCATTTAAAAATATTAAATATGAATATTTTTCACAGAAAAAAATATTTACTCACTTTTAAAAAGAAATGCCTCCCATATCTTTGACTCAGCTATCTTACTTCTAGGAATTTACCTGAGAAGAAACACACACAGACACACGCATCCATATATGACAAAAGTTTCAATGCACACAAACACACTAACAAACCCCTATACGTGACAAAGGTTTCAATACACACAAACACACTAACAAACCCCTATATGTGATAAAAGTCGGTTGAGATTGAGAAGGGTGTCAGAGAAAGACAAGGAAGGGTTGGAAAAGATTTAATTTTTACAATATTTTTTTGTACCTTTGGACTTTTCTCCAATGAACACCTATAATCCATATAAGAAATTAACTAATTTAACAAAAATTTTTAATCCATGCTTCAAATATACATACCTTGTAACCCAGAAATATCCCCTTTAAAAATATTTACTGGTTAAGAATTTGCCTGCAATGCAGGAGACCTGGGTTTGATCCCTAGGTTGGGAAGATCCCCTCAAGAAGGGAATAGCTACACACTCCAATATGCTTGCCTGGAGAATTCCATGAACAGAGGAGGCTCTTCTGTCCATGGAGTCACAAAGAGTCAGACACAACTGAGTGAGTAAACTTTCACTTTCAAGCCCCAAGAAGTTTATACAAGGATATTTGGTGCAGTAACATTTGTAATACAAAAGATTAGATGGAATCTAACTTCTTCCCATCAATAGGGAAGCACTTCCGCTCAATGTAAAACTCTGTAGCCATGAAAAAGAATAATATATCCACATGCAAAACACATCATTTTTAAAGCAGTGAAGAACAACATGTATAACTTACTACCATTATTGTAAAAATGGGGAATATATATAGATATAAACATTCCTGTATAAACTTCCTAGAAGGAGACTAAAGAAACAGTCTCACCACGTAAAAGTGGTTAACAGTTGAGAAGGTTTCTAAGAGGTTCATGATTTTCAGAATATACCCCTTTTCATTTCTTTTTCTTTGTTTTTTTACTTTTAATTTTTTAGTATCAGTATGCATTAATTTTTCAATTAAGAAAATATCTTTCAAAAATCAGTGCCTTTCCACAATGACACAAAGAAAACCCACAGCAGCCACCTTTATCTATGAACTTTGTTCTTTAATCATGAATCTGAGCAGAAAATCAAGCATTAATGGTATCCAAGGAACAGCAAGAATCCAAGAGAAAAGGACCATGACAAGCGAAGAAAACAACTGACCTGATACAAAAGAAAGTCACTTAGTATTCCCAGAGATATTTAAGATGATATTATAAACACTTCCTTCCCAAAAAAAGGCAAATGGAAAACAAACTGTTCTTGGAAACTAAAAATATGATTGACAAATATAAAAGGGTCAAACACATTATACAATCAAAAGAAAAAGAGAAAATATGAAAGAAAAGTTGATGCATAGAGGATAAATCCTCAAGATCATATATGTATCTCATAAAAAGTAAGAAAAAAGAAATAGAGATAAGATAACGAAATAAAATTTAAAATTACTGAAGAAAATTTCCCAGAGCTTAAAAACAACATGAATCTTCATATGAGAGTGCCAGTGACAGCCAAGCAGAAGACTTCAACAAATCCCAGTGAATTTCAAGAGCCCCAAGGATAAAGTTGTTGATATTGTTCAGTCACTAAGTTGTGTCTGACTCATTGTAACCCCATAAGCCTGCAGCATGCCAGGCTTCCCTGCCCTTCACTATTTCCCTGAGTTTTCTCAAACTCATGTCCACTGAGTCAGTGATTTCACCCAACCATCTCATCCTAAGTTGCCCCCTCCTCCTTTTGCCCTCAGTCTTTCCTAGTATCAGGGTCTTTTCCAGTGAGTTGGCTCTTTGCATCAGGTGGCCAAAGTATTGGGGCTTCAGCTTCAACATCAGTCCTTTCAATGAATATTCAGGGTTGATTTCCTTTAGGATTGACTAGTTTGATCTCGTTGTCCAAGGGACTCTCAAGAGTCTTCTCCAGCACCACAGTTTGAAGCATCAATTCTTCAGCACTCAGCCTTCTTTATGGTCCAACTCTCACATCCATACATGACTACTGGAAAAACCATAGCTTTCATTATTTGGACTTTTGTCAGCAAAGTGATGTCTCTGCTTTTTAATATGCTGTCTAGGTTTCTCATAGCTATTATTCCAAAGAGCAAGCAGCTTTTCGTTTTGTGGCTACAGTCACCATCCGCATTGATTTTGGAGACCAAGAAAATGAAATCTGACACTGTCTCCACATTTTCCCCATCTATTTGTCACAAAGTGATAGAACCAGATGCCATAATCTTCGTTTTTTGAATGTTGAGTTCTAAGTCAGCTTTTTCATTCTTCTCTTTCACCTTCATCAAGAGGCTCTTTAGTTCCTCTTCACTTTCTGCCATTAAAGTGGTATCATATGCATATCTGAAGTTGTTGGTATCTCTCCAGGCAATCTTGATTCCAGTTAGTGATTCATTCAGTCTGGAATTTCACATGACGTACTTCTGCATAGAAGTTAATTAAATAAGCAAGGGTGACGAGAGTGACAATATATAGCCATGATGTACTCTTTCCCAATTTAGAACCAGTCCATTGTTCCATGTTTAGTTCTAACTGTTGCTTATTGTCCTGCATACAGGTTTCTCAGGAGGCAGGTAATGTGTCTGGTATTCCCATCTCATTAAGAATATTCCACAGTTTGTTGTGATCCACACAGTCAAACATTTTAGCATAGTCAATGAAGCAGAAGTACATGTTTTTTTGGAATTCCCTTGCTTTTTCTATGATCCAGCATATGTTGGCAACTTGATCTCTGGTTTCTCTGCCTTTCTAAATCCAGCTTGTACATCTGGAAGTTCTTAGTTCATGTACTGCTGAAGCTAGTGTGAAGGATTTTGATAATCTTGCTGGAATGTACAGTAATTTGAACATTTTTCGGCACTGCTTTTCTTTGGGATTGGAATGAAAACTGACCTTTTCCAGTCTTGTGGCCACTGCTGAGTTTTCCAAATTTGCTGGCATTATGAGTGCAGCACTTTACCAGCATCATCTTTTAGGATTTGAAATAGCCAGCTGGGAATTCTATCATCTCCACTAGCTTTGTTTGTAGTAATGCTTCCTAAGGCCCAACTGACTTCACACTCCAAGGTTTCTGGCTCTAAGTAAGTGACCACACCATAGTGGTTATCTGGGTCATTAAGAGCTTTATTGTACAGTTCTTCTGTGTATTTCTTGCCACCTTTTATTAATCTTTTCTGCTTCTGTTAGGTCTTTGTCATTTTTGTCCTTTATTGTGCCTGTCTTTGCATGAAATGCTCCCTTGGTATGTCTAGCTTTCTCAAAGAGAGCTCTAGTCTTTCCCATTTTATTGTTTTCCTCTATTTCTGTGCATTGTTCACTTAAGAAAGCCTTCTTGTCTCTCTTTGCTATTCTCTGGAACTCTGCATTCAGTGGGTATATCTTTCTCTTTCTCCTTTGCCTTTCATTTCTCTTCTTTTCTCAGATATTTGTAAGGCCTGCTCAGACAACCACTTTGCCTTTTTTAATTTCTTTTTCTTGGGGATGGTTTTGGTCACCACTTCCTGTACAATGTTACAAACCTCCATCCATAGTTCTTCAGGCACTCTGTCTACTAGATCTAATCCCTTGAATCTATTCATCACCTCTAGTGTATAATCATAAGGGATTTGATATAGGTCATACCTGAATGGCCTAGTGGTTTTCCCTACTTTCTTCAATTTGAGCCTGAATTTTGCAATGAGGAGTTGATGATCTGAAGACCTTCCTGAGGATGAAACAAACCACATAAAACAAAGACAGATTTCATGCATAGGAATGAGAAACATAATGACACTAGATTTAACAGTCACACTAAGTGCTAGAAGACAGAAAAACAATGGCCTCAAATTCAGAGGAAATAATACTGAATCCAAAATTCAACACCTAAGAATCCTATCAACATGAGGGTAAGATAGATATAGTTTAAGAAGTAAAAACCTGAGAAAATTTATTTCCCTTGTACACTAATATGGTTAATCTGTATTAAAGAAAAACTGGTTAAACAGCTGACAATCTTAGGATAGGCTGTCTTTCTTATACAAAAAGCAAAGTGTCAGAAGAAACAAATATGAAAAAGAACAAGGTCCAAATAAACAGTGGCATGATCTTGAAAAATGACAGAGTGTTAAAACAAAAAGTCTATCTGAGATTTGTGCTTATAACATTCTTTTATGAGCAACACTAGTTTTGTGACATTAAAATTATACCTTCTCCATAAGTCCAATCATACTATTTGGTTTGGAAAAGAAATTATTTATGTATTATAAAACTCTTTATTGGGACTTCCCTGGTGGTCCAGTGGTCAAGACTCTGTGCTTCCACTGCAAGGGGCCTGGGTTCAATCCTTGGTTAGGGAACTAAGATCCCATGTGTCATATGGCCAATAAATAAATAAATAAATAAACCAAACACGCCTAGTTTTTAAAAAAAATATTTAAAAGAATAAAATAAAAACTCTCTATTGATTTTCTATTTTCAGAATCAACCTACAGACCAACATGTAAGACATAAATATATCACCAAACAGAATATAACTATGATATATCTTGACAATGTACAAGTAATATATGTGATGATAGTTGCAAGTTGGTTATATGGGAAGAGGAATTGGAAAGGATAGGAATGCTAATTTGCTCATGTCAATCACAGGGAGCAAGACTTTGTCTAAATCATATCAATAAATAGGAGTTAGGTAAATAATTTAAAGTTACAAAAGTAATCAATAGAAAAACTAAAATATGATTAACTCAAATGAAACTAGTGTGGTGAGGGTAGAAAGAAAATAATGCAAGCAGACTTAATTCACCAATATTTATGGCATAGGTCGATTGACACTATTTAAAGTTGATAAATCACCTTAATGAGTATTTTGGAGACATTTTACATAAAAATTAATTTTTAAATATTTTTCATTGGCTTCCTCTGGGAAGTAAGGTGAGGCTGTAGGATAATAAAGTCTTTTCACTTTTGTTTTATTCACATTTATGCTGTTTGAATTTTCACTTCAATGTTCTTAGCTTTTTCATAATTTTTTATAATGTACTTCTTGTATAATTGAGCTGCCTCATAAACTCTAATCAAGACATTTATATAAGCATTATTATGACAAATTATAACAATAATCATGAGTAAAAATATGTTTTACTGAGATCTTTTTATGTACTATAGGTTATGCGAGCACTCCCGTTGATTCATCACAACAATCCTATTATAGACACTGTTATCTCCTACATTTTATGCACAAGGAAACTAGTCTTAGAGGTTAAGTAATTTCCCATAGTAACACATCAAATAAAAACCAAGGGTAGCTATGGCTTAAACTCAGGACTGTCTGACCTCAAAGTTCATGCTTATAACCATTAAATCCTGCTGCCTGCACTTATCCTATGATTTTGAACTTGGAACTTGCAGACTCCATTGTCTCTATCAACTGTATCAGTTCTGACAGTTCTTTACTTGAATTCCAGGGTACTTTGACTGAAGACGAATTTCAAGACCAACACTTTATATACCAGTTGCAGTAAAGGCTAGAAGGTAGGAAAGAAATGGCCACAAATTTTGAGAGCAGATAACTTTGACTAAAATTCAGCACCAAAGTATCCGATCAAATGTAAGGGTGAGATAGAGATATTTTCAGATATAAACAGGACTGAGAATATTTATTTCTTTTGAATCTTTTCACACACACAAAAAAATCACCTGAAGATTTATGCTAGAGAGGGGGAATACACATCTGCACAATTAGACTACTTGAGTTTAATTTTTTTTAAAAAAAAATCTGTCATTCCACTTCCTACAGGCTTTACAATTAGGAAAACAAATAAAAAGTCACCACTCATTACTTCATGTGACAAGTTAGTTAGTTTCTACATTTGATAAACAGGAACAGATTCTGGTTATCCTGTAATTCAACAGGTGTTTAGAATCACATTTCTTGGTGCTGGGGATATGACAGTGAACTACAGACCCAGTTTTGAGTTGCTCATCATAAAATAAATTGTGGTTGGAGGGGTGCTTGAAACTCCATCATCTCAACCAGCATCCCCATGCTTACTCTCACTACCATTCTTCTCATTTTTCACAATGATTTTAGTACTGAGCAAATAAAACTTCAAGTCCTCCATACATTCCTTCCCTTCAGAGAGATTGCAGCCCCAAGGCCATCCTAAATGAAAATTCAGAAACCATTATGAGAGCTTAGTGTCTTGTGGGGACAGACAAGCAATTAACCAGAATTATATTCACATACATGGGGGATGAAGTAAAGGGTTCTGAGCTTTTTTATTATTATTTATATGATTTTATTGTTACAGTAAGTGGAAGAATGAGAATTTACTGACCAAGCCATGCAACATAGTTTCAAAGTAAAGGATTAGAATAATCAGTCACATTTCTTATCTACCACATACTTTGATAAGCTATAAACTGTATTTTTACATTTCAAACATGTTTAAAATTTCCACATTTCTTGTATAGGTATAGACACAAAATCTCTTTGGGAACTACATGCTTCTATTTGCCAACTTCAAACAAGCCTCGGGATAGATCATATTATTAAGATAACACAAAATGCATCCTTTTTTCAGAATCCTTCCCATAAACTCCACAGCCAGATATTCTGCAGAAGTCTCTTCACCTTAAAATAGAAATTCTCTTCTATAGATAGCTGAAAAAGATTTGGGATGAAGAAGGTTAACTGCTCTTTTGTGGGTCACAGCACTGATGCACTTCAGCCCTCAGAGCACAGCTGAACTTTTACTCATTGACTAAGATAGTTACCACTTTCTTTCCCTCAATGTCTTTCTGACACATTGGTTTATTAACACATTGGCCCATATATGGTAAATTCATTTGATAGCTCCTCCCAATCCCTTCAGGCTCCCCTGATAGCTCAGTTGGTAAAGAATCCCAATCCCTTCATACTAAATATTGAAGCTTGATTAGAGACGGAAAAATGATGCTACTTATAGTAAAAGAAATCAAAATCCAGTCCTCTTTTCCCCTTTTGCTAAAAAGATGCCTACACTGTTTGGGTATCTCCTCCCCTCTGTACATTGTGATGCTCAGGAGAGGAAGGAAGACCTACTCCACACTGCCTGGTTTCCTGTTCTTATTGTCAAGGATTAGTTTGGATATGCACATGAGGTACAATTCTGGATACTGTGATGTGTGGGAAATTTTGGAAAGGCTCTCCTTATTAACAAAAGAAGATAGTTGGGGATAACCACCCCCTGTGCCCAATGTCACTGTGTTGGTAATGATTCCTGGAGCTGTGGCAGCCATCTTGCAACCATGTGGGGAACTAAGTCAACAGGTCCAAGAGGGCAGAACAGAAACATGCAGGGAACTTACATCCCTGCTCTTGTTGAGTAGTTGAATCAACAAATCTGGAGCTGTTCACATTTGGACTTACTGCTATGTGAGATAATAAATATTCCTTATTGTGTAAGCCATTTTGAGTCAGGATTTTCTGTTACTCAGCAGATAAACACATCTAAACTTGTCCACATAGATGAATTCTGTTTTCCCCTTCTTCCTGCTCCCAGCTGCCATCCTTAACATAGTTCAATTGGTATTAACATTTTTACACAGGTAGTCTTTAGCTTTCTTCAGTTATAAATTTAAATTCATTCTCATGTTTTATACTTACACTTTGGCAATCTAGTTTAAGAAACTGAATCTTATCAGTGATATCTGGTTACGACACCCTTGGGGCACTAATAATATTCCTAAGGCCATAGGAATAGCATTATGTCTTTTGATAGCCTAACATGTCCATTTTGACCAAGGACTCTTTTCCCAATTAAAAAGGACAGAAAATGAAAAACTGAGTTATGTGCGGAAGTATTCTAATTCTTATCCCAATTTATTTCTTTTTGGATAGACTTTCGTTATAGCACTCTAAGCCTGATTCTTTGGCTTTCACAGTTTAATTTCTTAGCTTTGAGTTAATACTATTCCCTTAATCTCACTAATCCTCTAAGAAAGATGAACATAATGGTGAACTTCATATAAGAAATATTCTATTAAATTTGAAATTATTAAATTGTACACATAAAAATAAAATATGAATCTACATTGAATTTATATAACTGACTGCTCAAATTCCTGAATTTTAAGCCATCTTTTCACCAAAACTACTTCCAAATGTCTCTCTATGTGAGCTTATCAAGACGAGTATCAAAATTCATAAAATCAACCAAAGCAATTGAAAGGCCTATGCTAATAATAAAACATAACACAAGTCAATTACAATTAGATTTTATATATTTTGCTTGAGGATTCTAAGCTTATTTCGTCTGGAATATAGTTTTGAAATGAAATGCTTATATGTAAAAGACTTACAGTGTTATACAGCTTCAAGGTAGAGGGAGGAAACCCTATCTGGCACTATTTAAACATTACATATTCATCTCCAAAATAACAAAAATAAGCAGTTTGACTGTAAAATTATTCTCAGAACTTTTAACCTTAAAAAAAGTGTAACAGCTGTAATCTCTTAAGCACTTCTGGGCAATAACAAATTTTTAAAATTGTAACCTGGGGAAAGCTAAAATACCAACATTCATTTTTTGGATTTTGCAGCCAACTTTGTCACACAAAGTGCTTTACTAATATTTTTTTTTCCATTTCTGTGTTCTATTCTAAGAGGAATTCTCTAGAACAAAGCCTTAAGTTTAAATCAAAGACAAATTATTCAGAACCCAGCCGACCATATCTGTAGTGTTTCTCTAGCTCCTTATAAGGAAAAATACTGGAGATGCTGCTGCTGCTGCTGCTGCTGCTGCTGCTAAATCACGTCAGTCGTGTCCGACTCTGTGCAACCCCATAAATGGCAGCCCACCAGGCTCCTCTGTCCCTGGGATTCTCCAGGCAAGAACACTGGAGTGGGTTGCCATTTCCTTCTTCAATGCATGCATGCATGCTAAGTCGCTTCAGCTGTGTACGACTCTGTGCGACCCTATGGACAGCAGCCCACCAGGCTCCTCTGTTCAAGGGATTCTCTAGGCAAGAATACTGAGCTGGGTTGCCATTTCCTTCTCCAACTGGAGATGAGGTTAGAATTTTTAAAAGTAAACATGAGGATGTGGTAAAGAATTATCTTCTCCAGTCTGTAAAGTGGGTACGGGAGTTTTAAAGTCCAAGAATAGTGGACAGTTTCATCCAAAACAGAGACTGAAGATATTCCTTAAGTTAAAAAAAAAAAGAAAAACTCCTTAAGGAAAGTTTGAAGGAATTTTGAGAATTGCACTACAACTAGGCAAGATATAAACATCTAGAGGATCTGAGTGGAGAATATGTACAGTTCTTATTTTGGGTAATTTTTTGAAAAGTCTAAAATTATTATAAAATGAAAGGTTTTTAAATGTTTTAAAATGATTACTATTTTGGCATGAGGAATTAATTCAGCTGTCTAAAATGTTTTATTTTTTGACCAGAGTCATAATAGTAAAGAATATTATTGTGCCAGAAAAAGTTTCAACGAGTGGTATACAACCTCAATTCCTATCTTGGTTCTCAGTGGTATTTAAAGACATCAGTCTCCATCGGTACATTTTCACACAGCTGAGTTCAACATAGAAGAAATAATTTAAAAGCTCCATGTAATATATGTTAATTATTTTTCAATAAAACTGGGGGAAAAGCTCCATGGACATTCGCCTGGTTTGGTTGGTATTTAAAATCTGACCCAAATACACTGCTTTTTCATTTGGTAGCTTTTCAGTTCCTATCAAATTATTTCATAACATTCCTATTTTTATGGGTACTTAAAAATAAAACACAGGGATTTCCCTGGTGGTCCAGTGGTTAAGACTCTGCGCCTCTAATGCAGAGGACAAAAGTTCAACCTGTAGTCAGAGAACTAAGATCCCACACGCTGGGTAGTGCAGCAAAATAAATAGATAGATAAAAGACAAAATTGTTGACCTAAAGTGGCTACAATCATAGACTCAGAGACTCTCAGAGCTCACAACAATATTACAGATCATCCTGTACTGAACAGGGATATAAAGGAACTTACTCAAAGACACACAGTACAACCTAACATATCACATCAGAAAACAGAACACACCAGCCAATTGCAATGTAGGAACCTAGACTGGCTTATATAAAAGACATTCTTATAACAACTAGAGAAATTTAAATATCGAATGACTACTAAATAATGTTTATGATTATTGTTAACTTCCTTAAGTATAATAAACTATTTCCATTGCCTTTACTGTTAGATGATACATGTTGAAATATTTATAATTTTGGAACTTTTACTAATTTTCAAAAAGTACAGCATATGTGTTTGCATGTGTTAATATGTGTGTATGTGTTACTACACTGAGGGTGAGAAAAAGAAATTATAAAAAAATATTAACAATTATTTTTATTTAGGTGGAGAGAACATAGGAATTCAAATTTTCTGTATGTTTAAAAATATACAATAGCCAGAAATTCCCTGGTGGTCCAGTAGTTAGGGTTCTGCAATTTTACTACCTAGGGCACAGGTTTGAACCCTGCTAAAGGAACTAATAAGATCCTGCAAGCCACATGGAGTAGCCAAAAAAAAAGCACAGTAGCAGTGCGCTTCACCGAAAGCCATAATAGCTCCCGCAAAAAAATGTACTAAGGACTTTGTTTAGAGCCTTAGCGATTCTTTTTAAGCAGACAGTTCTTAATGAAGTTGATTTGTCTGTTTTTCTTTAGTACAATAGACTAGAAGTAAAAGCTAAAAGAGAGAAATGGATATTAGAGACAGTCATGGTCCACTTGACATACATTTATAACGAGTCTCTCAGACTTGGGAGATAGCAATGGCCACAACATGATCTTGGTCCTGAGGAAGCCTACAATCCAGCTGGTAACAAAGACATGCAAACAATTAGCCATAAAGGATAACTTAGATACATAATACAGAGAAAGAATATGAAACAGTAGATACAACTGTATTAGCAACCAGTGCACAATGAGACTCATAATGACCATCCCAAGCCATAAAGGAAATGTCAAATTTTACTTCATATACATTTAGAAATTTAGAGAAGTTAACATTACATTTTATTAATATTATTGTGAAAGTGTTATATTGTGCAAAGTTTGAAAGTTTACAGAAAAATTTTTTTACATATTAAAAAATTTATTTCCCTGGTTAGGAAAAGTCAATATTCTTAAAATATTAATTCTCACCAACTTAACCTTAACTCCAAAATCACTGCAGATGGTGACTGCAGCCATGAAATTAAAAGATGCTTGCTCCTCAGAAGAAAAGCTATGACCAACCTAGAGGGCCTATTAAAAAGCAGAGACATTACTTTGCCGACAAAGGTCCATCTAGTCAAAGTTATGGTTTTTCCAGTAGTCATGTATGGATGTGAGAGTTGGACTATAAAGAAAGCTAAGCACCGAAGAGTTGATGCTTTTGAACTGTGGTGTTGGAGAAGACTCTTGAGAGTCCCTTGGACTGCAAGGAGATCCAACCAGTCCATCCTAAAGGAAATCAGTACTGAATATTCATTGGAAGGACTGATGCTGAAGCTGAAACTCCAGTACTTTGGCCACCTGATGGGAAGAACCGACTCATTGAAAAAGACCCTAATGCTGGTAAAGATTGAAGGTGGGAGGAGAAGGGGACGACAGAGGATGAGATGGTCGGATGGCATCACCAACGCAATGGACATGAGTTTGAGTAGACTCTGGGGGTTGGTGATGGAGAGGGAGACCTGACGTGCTGCAGTGTATGGGGTCACAAAGAGTCGGACGTGACTGAGCAACTGAACTGAGCTGAATTGAACTTAACCTAAAATCAATACAAGTTTTTATTTTATTAACAATCTCTTTTGCTTATTTAGGTGCTTAGCTTTCTTTATAGTCCAACTCTCACATCCATACATGACTACTGGAAAAACCATAACTTTGACTAGATGGACCTTTGTCGGCAAAGTAATGTCTCTGCTTTTTAATAGGCCCTCTAGGTTGGTCATAGCTTTTCTTCTGAGGAGCAAGCGTCTTTTAATTTCATGGCTGCAGTCACCATCTGCAGTGATTTTGTAGTTAAGGTTAAGTTGGTGAGAATTAATATTTTAAGAATATTGACTTTTCCTAACCAGGGAAATAAATTTTTTAAATGTAAAAATTTTTAAATTTTTAAATTTTTTAATATGTAAAAAAATTTTTCTGTAAACTTTCAAACTAGCAAGTTTTTTGTGTGTCAACAAAAATAAATACTAAACCTTCTATGCAAAGACAAAAGACCCAGAATAACCAATACAATATTGAAGATGAATAAAGTCTGAGGATTGACACTATGTGACTTCAAGACATACTATAAAGCTACAATAATGATTAAGACAGTGTGGTATTGGTGAAAGAATAGATAAATCAATGGAAAAGAATAGAGACCCCCAAAATAGACTCACACAAATACAGTCAACTAATCTTTGACAAAGAAACAAGGACAATTCAGTGGAGAAATGATAGACTTCAACAAATGGTATTGTAACAGCTGGATATCCATATGCAAAAAAAAAAAAAGAATCTCAACACTGGCCTTACACATTTTGCAAAAACACTCAAAATGGATCATAGGCCTAAATGTAAATTGCAAAACTATAAAACTTCTAGAAGATAACATTGGAAAAAAATCCAGGTGACTTTGGGTTTGGCGATGAGTTTTTATATAGAATATCTATATATGCACAATCTATGAAGGAAAAAATTGGCTATTGGACTTCAAGAAAATCAAAAACTTCTGTTATGCAAAAGAGATTGTTAATAAAATAAAAAGACAAGCCAAAGACTGAGATAAAATATTTATAAAACATATATGATGAAGGACCTATATACAAAGTCCTTCAAAGAATTCTTAAAATGCAGTAATAAGAAAACAACCCAATCACAAAACAGGCAAAAGATCTAACCAGATATCTCACTAAAGAAGATAAACAGATGACAAATAAGCATATAAAAAGACATCAAACATCATATATCATTAGAGAATTGCAATTAAAACATCACTTGGATACCAAGACATACCTATTAAAGTGGCAAAAATTTTTAAAAAATTGAACAATAGCAAATGATGGCATGGATGTGGAACAATAGGAATTCTCATTCATTGCTGACAAGAACGCAAAATTTTACAGCCACTTTAAAAAGTTTGGCAGTTCCTTACAAAATTATAGTTTATCATACAATCCAGCAATCACACTGTTAAGTATTTAGTCAAATGAGCTAAAAGTTACATCCACACAAAAACCAGCCCACAAATGTTTATAGCAGCTTTATTCATAATTTCCCAAAACTAGAAGCAAACAAGATAGCCTCCAAAAAGTGAACGGATAAGCAAACTGTGGGACAGCCATACAATGGAATTTTATTCAGCAATAAGAAGAAATACACTGTCAAGCCATTAAAAGGCATAACAGAATCTTAAATGCATATTTCTTAGTGAAAAGAACAAGTCTGAAAAGTCTGCACACTATATGATTACAATTATATGACACACTAGAAAAGCTAAAACTATAGTGACAATAAAAAGATCAACTGCCAAGAGTGGGAATGGGATGAATAGGTGGACCATAGAGGATTTTTTTACATCAGTGGAACTATTCTTCAGGATGTTAAAATAATGGACACAAGACTATGCATTTATCAAAACCCATAGAACTTTATGACACAAAAATGAACCCTAATGTAAACTATAGACCTTAGTTAATAATAATATACCAATATCGGTTCAGTTGTAACAAATATACTGCACTAATGTAAGATGTTAACAAGAGGGGGCACTCTCAACAGGGGAGAGAGGGAACTCTGTACTACATGCTCTAGGGTCTGTAAACCTAAACTGCTTTAAAATATAAAGTCTGTTAATTTTTTAAATTTTTTTTTTGTTTGTAACACTCATTTTCCCCAAATGCCAAATAATGAAGCTCTATTAGAGTAAACATGTGTTGCTCACAGTTAAGTCTTTACCTACACTAAACTGTTTTTTTGTGAATCATCAGTCACTTTCAGAAATGCTCAAATAATGAGCACATAAATTATGGGTAGGCCCTGGGCAGAGTTTCGAAAAGTGTGGTCTTCAAACCACCTGCACCAAAATCATTGGATGCTTGTTAAAAATCATATCCCTACTAAATCATAACCTCAAGGGGTGGGCAATCTGCATTTTTAACAAGTTCCCTGGGGATTGTGATACATGACAAGTGTGGGAAGCACTGCATTAACAGTGTATAAGGATACTTAAGGACTACTCCTTTTATTTTACTGCTTATAAAAAGCAAACAATTAAAACATACCAGCTGCCCAGTAATTGAGAACATGTTTCCCTTCATCTCCCTGGCACAAGCTGACTTATTTTGCAGTTTCAGGAACTCCAGCCATAAGGACTAACTTCTCCAGAAGCAATTTATTATATAACACCATGGTTTTTAAAATTCTGGTCTTTTCAAGAAAGAAAGAACTAGACAGTGAAGACTAGGATGATGCTTATGCCCCTTTTGTGCTTTTTTAATTGAAGACTTTTGAATCATACCTTTATTATTTTTTTTAATAAATTTATTTATTTTAGTTGGGGGCTAATTACTTTACAATATTGTAATAGCTTTTGCCATACATTGACATGAATCAGCCATGGGTTTACATGTGTTCCCCTTCCTGGACCCCCCACCCACCTCCCTCCCCATCCCATCCCTCTGGGTCATCCCATTGCCCCGGCCCTGAGCCCTTGTCTCATGTATCAAACATGGAATGGTGTTCTGTTTCACATATGATAATATACATGTTTCAATGCTATTCTCCCAGAACGTCCCACCCTCACCTTCTCCCTCAGAGTCCATAAAATTGTTCTATGCATCTGTGTCTCTTATTCTGTCTCGCATATAGGGTTATCGTTACCATCTTTCAAATTCCATATATATGCATTAGTATACTGTATTGTTGTTTTTCTTTCTGGCTTACTTCACTCTGTATAATGGGCTCCAGTTTCATCCATCTCAGTAGAACCGATTCAAATGTATTTTTTTTAATGGCTGAGTAATATTCCATTGTGTATATGTACCACAGCTTCCTTATCCATTCGTCTGCTGATGGACATCTAGGTTGCTTCCATGTCCTGGCTATTGTAAACAGTGCTGCGATGAACATTGGGGTACATGCGTCTCTTTCAATTCTGGTTTCCTCGGTGTATATGCCCAGCAGTGGGATTGCTGGGTCATATGGCAGTTCTATTCCCAGTTTTTTAAGGAATCTCCACACTCTTCTCCATAGTGGCTGTACTAGTTTGCATTCCCACCAACAGTGTAAGAGGGTTCCCTTTTCTCCACACCCTCTCCAGCATTTATTGCTTGTAGACTTTTGGATAGCAGCCATTCTGACTGGTGTGAAATGATACCTCATTGTGGTTTTGATTTGCATTTCTCTAATAATGAGTGATGTTGAGCATCTTTTCATGTGTTTGTTAGCCATCTGTATGTCTTCTCTGGAGAAATGTCTGTTTAGTTCTTTGGCCCATTTTTTGATTGGGTCGTTTATTTTTCTGGAATTCAGCTGCAGAAGTTGCTTGTATATTTTTGAGATTAATTGTCTGTTGCTTCGTTTGCTATTATTTTCTCCCATTCTGAAGGCTGTCTTTTCACCTTGCTTATAGTTTCCTTTGTTGTGCAAAAGCTTTTAATTTTTATTAGGTCTCATTTGTTTATTTTTGCTTTTATTTCCAATATTCTGGGAGGTGGGTCATGGAGGATCCTGCTGTGATTTATGTCGGAGAGTGTTTTGCCTATGTTTTCCTCTAGGAGTTTTATAGTTTCTGGTCTTATGGTTAGATCTTTAATCCATTTTGAGTTTATTTTTGTGTACGGTGTTAGGAAGTGTTCTAGTTTCATTCTTTTACAAGTGGTTGACCAGTTTTCCCAGCACCACTTGTTAAAGAGATTGTCTTTTCTCCATCGTATATTCTTGCCTCCTTTGTCGAAGATAAGGTGTCCATATGTGCGTGGGTTTATCTCTGGGCTTTCTATTTTGTTCCATTGATCTATATTTCTATCTTTGTGCCAGTACCATACTGTCTTGATGACTGTGGCTTTGTAGTAGAGCCTGAAGTCAGGCAGGTTTGAATCATACCTTTAATAAAGGATTAAAGAAGAAGCTTTCTGATGCTTTTATCATTTATTATTCCCCAAACTGAATAAATATTTTTAGATAAAATTTTCAGAGGACATTGTCAACTCCTTTTTATCTGAGGAAATTAATTTCTTTTAAATAATTTTTGTCTTGCCCTTTTCAGGAAGATATTATTTTACTGCATCTAAATCAAAGAAGGTCACAGAGCCAGAACCCAGGGCAATGGGTTCACGATCACGTCCCAAAACAATCATAGAGCGTGCCTGATCAATCCTGGCTGTCATCATTTCTTTGACTCTCCACCTTGCCCTTTTGTGACCTTGGCAATCCACCTTTAAGCAGTATGGTATTGTTATTGCCCCAATTTATCCAGTGGTCAAACTTCAAGCAATCTTAGTCATTCAGAACACAGCAGAGACATGTGTCTTTCAAATCTTTGCCTTGTCTTTCTGATTCCTTTCCCTCTTCATCCAACAAATCATTCATAGTCCTTCCCTAGTGGAAGCAATCTGAGCTTCATCATTTATACTTATAACCTAGGGCAGTGCTGCTCAGACTTGAGCATGCATAACAATCATCTGGAGGGCTTGTTAAAAGACAGATTGCTGGGCTCTGCCCCCAGTTTCTGATGCACTGGGTCTGGGATGGGGCCCGAAAATTTGCATTTCTAATAAATTTCCAGGTGATGCTGATACTGCTAGCCCAGGGACCACACTGTGAGAACCACTGATATAAGAGAATTTGCCACCTTTGTTCTGGTATTTGCACCAGATAATGTTATGACAGGTGTTGTAATTTATATAAATTGTTACAAGACTCATCAGAGTGAGAATCATAATTAACAAACCTTAGATGGTATAATAGAGACTATGCAAATTGACAACTCCTTTTGACAGTGGTCAAGGCTACTATACACTGGTTTGGCCAAAAAGTCCATTCAGGTTAAGATGTTATGGAAAAAACTGAACAAACTTTTTGGCCAATCCTATAATTACTTTTCCATTGTCCCAGAGAAAATCATGCAACAAAAATCTCAAGTTAGCATGTCAGAATTCTTGCCTTTAATCAAAATATGCATAGAAACGAATGAAAATGAAAACACAACAACCCAAAACCTATGGGACACTGTAAAAGTAGTGCTAAGGGGAAGGTTCATAGCAATACAGGCTTATCTCAAGAAACAAGGAAAAAGTCAAATAAATAACCTAACTATACACCTAAAGCAATTAGAAAAGGAAGAAATGAAAAACCCCAGGGTTAGTAGAAGGAAAGAAATCTTAAAAATTAGGGCAAAAATAAATGCAAAAGAAACAAAACAGACCATAACAAAAATCAACAAAACTAAAAGCTGGTTCTTTGAGAAGATAAATAAAATTGACAAACCATTAGCCAGACTCATCAAGAAACAAAGAGAGAAGAATCAAATCAACAGAATTAGAAATGAAAATGGAGAAATCACAATAGACAACACAGAAATACAAAGGATCACAAGAGACTACTATCAGCAACTATATGCCAGTAAAATGGACAACTTGGAAGAAATGGATAAATTCTTAGAAAAGTAAAACTTTCTAAAACTGAACCAGGAAGAAATAGAAAATCTTGACAGACCCATCACACGCACAGAAATTGAAACTGTAGTCAGAAATATTCCAGGACCAGAAAGCCCAGGACCAGACGGCTTCACAGCTGAATTCTACCAATAATTTAGAGAAGAGCTAACACCTATTCTACTCAAACTCTTCAGAAAATTGCAGAAGATGGTAAACTTCCAAACTCATTCTATGAGGCCACCATCACCCTAATTCCAAAACCAGACAAAGATGCCACAAAAAAAAGAAAACTACAGGCCAATGTCACTGATGAACATAGATGCAAAAATCCTTAACAAAATCCTAGCAAACAGAATCCAGCAACATATTAAAAAGATCATATATCATGACCAAGTGGGCTTTATCCCAGGGATCCAAGAATTCTTCAATATCCACAAATCAATCAATGTAATACACCATATTAACAAATTGAAAGATAAAAACCATATGATTATCTCAATAGATTCAGAGAAAGCCTTTGACAAAATTCAACATCCATTTATGATAAAAACCTTCCAGAAAGCAGGAATAGAAGGAACATATCTCAACATAATAAAAGCTATATATGACAAACCCACAGCAAACATTATCCTCAATGGTGAAAAATTGAAAGCATTTCCCCTAAAGTCAGGAACAAGACAAGGGTGCCCACTCTCACCACTACTATTCAACATAGTTTTGGAAGTTTTGGCCACAGCAATCAGAGCAGAAAAAGAAATAAAAGGAATTCAGATTGGAAAAGAAGAAGAAAACTCTCACTGTTTGCAGATGACATGATCCTCTACATAGAAAACCCAAAAGACTCCACTAGAAAATTGCTAGAGCTAATCAATGAATATACTAAAGTTGCAGGATATAAAATTAACATGCAGAAATCCCTTGCATTCCTATACACTAACAATGAGAAACAGAAAGAGAAATTAAGGAAACAATACCATTCACCATTGCAAAGAAAAGAATAAAATACTCAGGAGTATATCTACCTAAAGAAACAAAGGATCTATATATAGAAAACTATAAAACACTGATGAAAGAAATCAAAGAGGACACAAATAGATGGATAAATATACCATGTTCATGGATTGGAAGAATCAATACAGCGAAAATGAGTATACTACCTAAAGCAATCTATAGATTCAAGGCAATCGCTATCAAGCTACCAATGGTATTTTTCACAGAACTAGAACTAATAATTTCACAATTTGTATGGAAATACAAAAACCTCAAAAGCCAAAGCAATCTTGAGGAAGAAGAATGGAACTGAAGGAATCAACCTGCCTGACTTCAGGCTATACTACAAAGCTACAGTCATCAAGACAGTATGGTTCTGGCTGCTGCTGCTGCTGCTAAGTCACTTCAGTCGTGTCCAACTCTATGCGACCCCATAGACAGCAGGCCACCAGGCTCCGCCATCCCTGGGATTCTCCAGGCAAGAATACTGGAGTGGGTTGCCATTTCCTTCTCCAGTGCATGAAAGGGAAAAGTGGAAGTGAAGTTGCTCAGTCGTGTCTGACTCTTAGCGACCCCATGGACTGTAGCCTACCAGGCTCCTCCCTCCATGGGATTTTCCAGGCAAGAGTACTGGAGTGGGGTGCCATTGCCTTCTCTGATGGTACTAGCACAAAGACAGAAATATAGATCAATGGAACAAAATAGAAAGCCTAGAGATAAATCCACGCACCTATGGACACCTTATCTTTGACAAACGAGGCAAGAATATACAACGGAGAAAAGACAATCTCTTTAACAAGTGGTGCTGGGAAAACTGGTCAACCACATGTAAAAGAATGAAACCAGAACACTTTCTAACACCATACACAAAAACAAACTCAAAATGGATTAAAGATCTAACCATAAGACCAGAAACTATAAAACTCCTAGAGGAAAACATAGGCAAAACACTCTCTGACATAAATCACAGCAGGAACTTCTATGACCCACCTCCCAGAGTAATGGAAATAAAAGCAAAAATAAACAAATGGGACCTAATTAAAATTAAAAGCTTCTGCACAACAAAGGAAACTATAAGCAAGGTGAAAAGACAGCCTTCAGAATGGGAGAAAATAATAGCAAACGAAGCAACTGACAAAGAATTAATCTCAAAAATATAAGCAACTCCTGAAGCTCAATTCCAGAAAAATAAATGACCCAATCAAAAAATGGGCCAAAGAACTAAACAGACATTTCTCCAAAGAAGACATACAGATGGCTAACAAACACATGAAAAGATGCTCAACATCACTCATTATCAGAGAAATGCAAATCAAAACCACAATGAGGTACCATCTCACACCAGTCAGAATGGCTGCTATTCAAAAGTCTACAAGCAATAAATGCTGGAGAGGGTGTGGAGAAAAGGGAACCCTCTTACACTGCTGGTGGGAATGCAAACTAGTACAGCCACTATGGAGAACAGTGTTCAGTTTCCTTAAAAAACTGGAAATAGAACTGCCATATGATCCAGCAATCCCACTGCTGGGCATACACAGGGAGGAAACCAGAATTGAAAGAGACACGTGTACCCCAATGTTCATCGCAGCACTGTTTATAATAGCCAGGACATGGAAGCAACCTAGATGTCCATCAGCAGACGAATGGATAAGCAAGTTGTGGTATATATACACAATGGAATATTACTCAGCCATTAAAAAGAATACATTTGAATCAGTTCTAATGAGGTGGATGAAACTGGAGCCTATTATACAGAGTGAAGTAAGTCAGAAAGGAAAATACTAATACAGTATACTAATGCATATATATGGAATTTAGAAAGATGGTAATGTTAACCCTATATGCGAGACAGAAAAAGAGACACAGATGTATAGAACAGTCTTTTGGACTCTGTGGGAGAGGGCGAGGGTGGGATGATTTGGGAGAATGGCATTGAAATATGTATATTATCATATATGAAACAGATTGCCAGTCCAGGTTCGATGCATGAGACAGGGTGCTCGGGGCTGGTGCACTGGGATGACCCAGAGGGATGGGATGGGGAGGGAGGTGGGAGGGGGGTTCAGGATGGGGAACACATGTACACCTGTGGTGGATTCATGTCAATGTATGGGAAAACCGCTACAATACTGTAAAGTAATTAGCCTCCAATTTAAATAAATTTATTTTTAAAAATAAACAAGAATTCTTGCCTTTTATTTATTAATCAGCTCTTAACTAGCCAAACCACTCATCTGTGCCTGCCCTGCGCACTTTCACTCAATTTCCAATTGCCTGCCTTGTATTCTTGGCTAATCTGTTGGACTTGGACCCACACTCCATGAAGACCTGCCCCTTCCTACCACAGACCCATGCTGCCACTGCCACCCTGCAGAATCCAACCTGACTTTCTGAGCCCTAGTCATGGATCTTCTCCCTCTTTCTCCCCGAGGACCCGAGGAGTTCTGGCCCAATTCCTCCCAGGGCTTCCAGGCTTCTAGATGTGTCATAGATCTCTGGCATTGGTCCCCTTTGCTGCCTTGCTAGACATAATTTGGAGAAGAATGTTTATGCTCTTTTAAAGGGAATTGGGAGAATGCCAGAGCCAAGGCAAGGCCAGGGCCATTCTGGGAATTAGATAGTGAAAGTGCCCTCAGTATGTGGCAGGAGAAAGGGGAACATTCACACACAGGAGTATATTGCGGAAGAAATATCAAGTCCTACATTCCTTGATTTTCTCCGATATTTTCCTTATGCGAGGTGCCAACCAGAATGGTTTCTCACCTTCAAATAACAGCTGCACACTCAGCTGAGAGACGTTGCACTAGGAAGATCAAGATCAAATCCAGAAGAGATGAAGCAACAGTAAAGGTGGGCTACAGGGACAGCAGAGGGCAGCAGCCCGCATCACAAGAGGGGCTCCATCCCCAAGCAGCGCTTCTCATCGGAAGCTCAGGTCTGCTGAATTACTGGAGTTTCAAATGGGAGTACACTGGAATATTATTACTTCCTTCCATTTTATTGCTCCTCATGGCTGGATGCTAACAAGAAAATGTCAGCATAAGAGAAGACCACTGGATCTGAAGTCTAAAAAGCCAGATTCTAGCATTTTCTGTTTGACTTGGCCAACAACCCAGAGCCTCTATATTCTTACCAGTGAAATGGAGGAGGAAAATATTTAAAAGCAATCAATAGCAATCACCTGTGGTTCATAAGTAAAAGGAAAAAAATCTATATGTACAAACATTAGTTATCTCCCAGGTTGTAAACTCAAAACAAAAGAAGTATGTTCATCTGGAAAGGTCACCTCAGCTCTTCCTTCCACAAGCCCAATGCTTGAGAATCCTTTAGCCTTATAACAATTGTGGAGAGATATTTTAGGCACTGGCCTGCAGAAATAGAGGGGATTTCTGGAGTAGGAGCCTATTTAGGGAGGCACTTAAATTCCACTCCATAATTAACGACACAGACCACGCCACCCCAATCCCAGGTACCAATCCCAGGTACTTAGGCAAGGCTGGCAAAAGAGAATCCAGGAGCCTCAGTGCAGAGAATTGAGTGGGGGGGAAGAGTAAAGAGAAAGACTAAATCTAGGGCTGTCTTTTCCAAACAATTACTGGAAAATTGCAGAACCAATCTGCCCCAGGGAACCTCAGGGAAAATATTACTTTGATTGTGTGATTGCATCTTTCACAGAGCACACAAGAGCCCTGGCCAGCATGGCAAGGCAGAAGTGCAGAGCTCCAGTAGTTCTATTACGCCTTTGTGGAGTTGCCATGCTCAGCTAATGTTGAAAGAAGCACACAATTTTAATGCCAAAGTTAAAATCACAAATTCTGGACCAAACTACAAGACCGAATTCCAGATGATTTCTGAGTGACAGAAGTGACAGTGATGATTTTTGTGTGACAGGCTATTTATTAATTTCCATCACTGCACAGAATTTTTATTTTAGGATAGGTAAGATTTCTCTTGCTTCCAAGCACAGCCAACACTGTCCTCTCTTCTGCTAGAGAAATTTCTCTAACTAATCTTCCTGTCATTTGCCTCAAGGGCTTACTCAAATTGACACTGGAGAGTTAATTTACACCTTCTTATTTTACAAAAACAATCCCAGAAGAAAGTACCAGATGATCTATACCATTTGGATTAAAAGTCTAAATTCTAATTTTCGGTCTTTACTGTGGATTATATAAATAGGAGCCCTCATAGAATCTAGGAAATTTTTTCTGTCCTTTAAATTATTTTCTCAACATATCTGTGCTGGTTACTTTTAAATCTGTCTCTTCCTCACAATCTAGCTAACAAACAAATCATTATAAATACTGCCATTTTGGGGAAACAAAATATAAAACCATTGAATTCTTCTACAAGGAAGTCATTAATTCTGATAACTGAATTTGACCAATTTCTGGAGCAGCCATATCTTTTCTGAACCTTAACAGATCTAGGGCCCTTTTTAAGTTGTAGCTAACATATACTGGAATTTTTTTAAGCTAACATATACTTAAGACCAACATAGGTTTCTTTTGAATGTATGTGGTATTAAGCTATCCACTGACACTGCCTATTGCCTGCCTTCTGTACACATGGTGATAACACATTTCCCTGCCCCAGTGAAAAGGCAGGGCCAAGTGAATTGCTTTGGCCAATGAAATGAGAGGACATGCATGCATCACTTCTAGGCAGAAGGCTATAAGAACCAATGCCCAACTGGCCCATCCACTTGCCCAGTCACTGTGTCCAGTTATCTACCTAGACTCTGAGTGAACAAACCATGAATCAGAAACCCCTTAGAGAAAAATTGGACATGTGATGTCAAGGGTTATAAACAATAAATCTTTGCTGTTTTAAACCACTGAGATTTTGGCCTAATACAGCTTAATCCAGCCTATCCTGACAGGCCAGGTCCAAAACCTGGCTCTAACACTTATTATCCTTGACTATACAGGCAAGTTCTTAAACTCTCTGAGCCTCAGTTTCTTCCACCATAGTATGAGGAAAATTACACCTTTCTTAAGTGAGAACCTACATAGTAATATACCTTTCACATAGTAAATTTTCAACATGGATTAATAATTGCTGTTATCATTATCACTTGTTTATATAGAAGAGAATCTTAAAATGGGCAGTGCAAGAGCAGAATAAACATTTCCACTTGTTCTTCTTTGAAAAATGTTAGGTTAAGAACTACCACTTACATTTTCTAGTTAAACAAGCCCTGTACAGGAAATACAAATTCTACTAATAGCAGTACTGGCATATTATGAATGCAGAAAACAATGAATATATAGATATTAAGTACTCAGCAAGTCGATGACAGAGAGGGATTTATTTATTTACTCAATTTAAGAAATTGTGACCTTGAAACTCTTATGCAAAAAATCCATTAATTCCAATTTGTAAAGTACATGAAACTAGCAACAGGAGTAGTCATATAGATAAAGGACAACGCATGAAGAATTAGAATGGCTTTTAAAGCAACATTTGTCTGCTCCCTTCTCATTAAGCCTGTTTTAAGAGGTGAGGTATGTCCCTGACCCTAAAAATTAAAATTCCTCACCCCAATCAGTCTGGTTTTGTACATTGAGATATATTGCCTTCCTCCACAAGCACTAAAAGATTTCATAAACCCCAGGGTAACAAGAGATAAATTTCTTAATAAAAATTCAATTTGCAGGGTTTAGATATTATTTACTTCTTGATTGGAGAGCAATTTGTGAACCTTACTCAACATGGCTATGTAACTTCTTCCTCTGGCAACGGGAGCAGAATTGATTGGATCTTTTCATGGAACAACACATGGATTGATCCAAATTTTTTTCTCTCACATCTCAAGATCGCCTTGCTATTTACTTTCTGTCAAAATAATCCTAGCATGCCAGCCACCAGGCAAAACATAGATTTTTATGTAAGATTTTCATCTTTGTTTTGTAAATGATATTGTCTGTAGCAGATTCTTTCTGCTTACCAAATTCACATTTTAAAAAGAGATAATTCAAGTTTGTCCATTTAATCCACCTTTGTCAAAAATTTGCCGACACAAGTCCTTGCTTCTCATTTGTATAATATTAAGAACTCCGTTCCTCATTTTGCACATCCAGAGCTGTTAGTTCTCTTCAATAATCACTCAGGACTTAATTACATCCTCAGAGCCAGAAAAGATGCATCTACTAGCCACAACTACATGCCTACCTCTCAGTTACACAGGCCAGCTGGAGGCCTTGGCTCTATGGACTTGGCCACGTTTCACGAAACACTGGCAAGACAAGATAGTCCATATGGGTACTACAACACAGGACTTTTAGAGCCTAAAGGAAAATAAATCTATTATGTTCCCTCTGAATGTATCAGTTCAGATCATAAATACTTGTATGGTACCCCTCTTTCCCATGAGGGAGTTTTTGCTGAGAATGGGAATCGTGAACACATGTGGCTCTGCAGGGGCATCCCCAGTAAGCTGGACCCCCTGAATGATCTCTCTGACCAACTGTGATTTATTCAGCTACACTTAAACTGAGAGAACAAATAGCAATAATAAAACTAAAACATTCAAATCTCATAGCACATCGTAGGATAATTTCATGCAGTGCCCAGGAGCTCAATAACACGGAGAGGGTATTTCAGTGTTGAAAACTGCCCTTGATTCTCTCTGGGGATAAGACAGAGAACAAAGTAAAGGAGACACCTAATTGAAACTGCCCAAAAGCCTCCAAGTGCTTCAGGCTGAAGCTCACCAAGCATGATGTAGAAAATGGCTATGTAGCCTGCATTTCCTTTGGGCCACAAACCCTGAATATGGTTGTAATAGTGATTGTTACTGGTCAGAATTATTAGACTTTGGTCGATGGTGTATGAAGTAGTATAAGGATATGGGCTTTTGTGTGCAATCGTATGCAGTTTGTTGACTTTACTCTCAAATTCCCACACTATGCTCATCAAAACAGCATAGGAGCTGTCCCAAAGAGGAACATTCATCCAAACAGTCAGTTACAAGAGAGGCCAAGGAAACTGCAGCCAGAGGAAGCAATTCCAACATGACAGATGTTTGACTGTTATAAGTTCAGAAAAGCAAAGAAAATGAGAAACAGAAGCCTAAAGCTGAGGTTATAAAGTTTTCTGAATGTCTCGCTCACAACTCAGGAAGCACAAATTGCCACAAAGACCCCTCTAAGAAGATAATCAACAAGAGGGCTTTACCCAGAATGGTAAAGATCAGAGAGCTGAAGGCATCTTGGTCCCAGCCTAGAACATCACACATCAGAGAGACCTGGCTTGGAAGACTTTGGTAAGATTATCAAAACAATCACAGTTTATTTTGATAACATGCAATCCAAATAAAGATGTGCCTCCTCCTGCTTTACAACCAGCCTCACTACAGAGCTGTTTTAAGAAAATAAACAAACAAAAGCCTAACTCTGGATCATTGCTGAAGATTTTCATTAAGAGGAGCTGGTTGAGGAGCAACAGAGGTCTAAATTACAATACTGTGAACAACACAGGAACACTTTCTAAAAATCCTCCTTACTCATCTCTATCCCCCAAGTTCTGTTTCTTGGTAGAGCTGCCCTTGTTCTTATTCTCTCTCTTAAAATATACCAGCATCAATAAGCGCTTTCTCATTAATCTGTCAGCATCTTTTCCTTTATTACTCATAGTTTCAGGCTCTTTCTTGTTTTCAGTCATCAATCTTCTGCAGCTCCTTCAGTTTTTAACTACAAACATTTCCCCAACTATATCCAGTAGTTCAAGGAAGAATCTTGTTTCTTGACAAAACAGGAGGAGGAAAAGGTTGCCTTTTGAATATTCGTTTTTCATTGTACATATGCAGAGATACTCATACACCACAGTTACAGGCTATCTACAGAAGCTAAAGTCATTAAAATATTTACCAACATATGGTTTCTGTTTATCCCACAATTCTCATAACCTTATCTATCACTATTGTCCTCTCTGAGGTCAGCATTTTGATTAGTATCTGGCTGTATCAGATTCTTATTACTACAAACTAAGTTCCTTAAAACAACACTCATTTTTTCTTACAATTCTGGAGATCAGAAGTCTGAAATAATTCTTGAGGGGCTAATATCAAAGTGTTAGCAGGGCTTCTTCCTTCTGGAAGTTCCTGGGGGAAATATGTTCCTTGCCTCTTTTAACTTCTCAAGGAGGTGAGCTTTCCTTGGCTTAACCGCCTCTTGCCAACTCTTGCTTCCATCATCCCATTTACAACTCACTCTGATCTCCTGCCTTCCTCTTGTAATGACCTCTGTGATTGCATCAGATCCACCCCAATAATCCAGGATAAGATTCTGACAATCTCAAGAGCCTTAACTTTATCATATCTGCAAAGTCTCTTTTTCCATATAAGGTGACATTCACAAGTTCTACACATTAGGATGTGAACATCCTTGGTGGGGGGGAGAGGTTATTCACACTATTAGATATCACAAGCTATATAAAAACTCAGTACAAATTCAATGCAAAACAAAGTAAATAGCCACACTTGCAAAAGATGAATGAATTCATAAAGTCAACAAAAGTTATGGTTGAGAACTGGTGGAATTACGAGCAAAGCTATTGATGAATCATAATTTAGCAGAGACAGAACCCTTTAAGCAGGGATAATAACAGCTGAGTATAGCAAAGAAAAAAATATTTAAATACCACCAGATTAATAAAGAATCCTTGGAAAACTGATAAAGCCCTCAAATTTTTTGTTGATGATGAAAAATGTGAAATAAATGATATCATATACATATGATCATACAGTTGTCTTAGAAGAAAATCTTTTTTTACCAAAAATGAATCAAGCTTGATGAATTCCTTGTTCACTCTAAGTTTATAGTTGGAATTTTGTTAATGTTATCCCAATAAGGAAACTTATTTTCAAAAGTTTTAGTTTTCAAGACAAGTAATTAGCTTTAATTTTTTTCTGTATGTACAGAAAGCATATTCCAGGGGCAAGGGAGGAAACAGCAAAGTCATGGAGAAACTGAAGTCTTTCCCACCATAAAGCTATTTTTACTACAGCAGATTTCTGAGCATGGTTGTATGCCACGACAGGTGTACTCCAGGACCTGTCTCTCCCTGTCACAAGGGGATAGATGAGACTGGTTAGATGTGTAGACAGTGCACTGTGATAGAAAGAGATCAACAATGTAAGGGAGAAAATCTGGTCCTAGGCCCTTTTCAACACTTGTCATTTTTGTGACTTCGAAGAATAAGGATATTTGGAACCTCTCAAAACATTCTCCTCTCAATTCTCCTCTATAAAATGAGAATTTTATTCATACTTGTCCTCATACATTTGTTAACTTCAAGAAAAATCACCTTGAAATTCAGATGAATAGCTTGTAAGACTCAATATTAAAGATGTCCATTTAATGCTATCCCAATAAAGACACTAACAGGAATATTTTGAATGAAACAATCTGATTCTAAAGTTAATAAAAAATAAACTCACAAAATAGTCAAGAATATCCTGAGAAAGGTCAGTAATGAGAAGGTAAGCCCAACTACAAAAGGAAAGATACTATAAAATTATACTAATTAAAGCAGTATGGTATTACACCTGAAAGTATAGAACAGAGACCAGAATATAGAGTTCTGAAATGGACTCAAATACATACAGACATTGAAGATATGATGAAAGTATCCTTCCAAATCAATAGGTGAAAGATAAACTGTCCAATAAATGTTGTCAAAATTGAGTAGCCATCTGGCAGAAAATATATTTCTGGTTTTTTTTACCTTTCACAAAAATAAATTATGGATGGATAGATTTCAACATACAAAATGAAACCATTATAATTGCTAAAAGAAAACATGGGAGAAAATTTTACTATCTCAGACTATGATGGTCTTGAAACTATCTTAAAACTATAGTATAAAAATGATGAATTGACTACACAACAATTTTTAATTTCTACTTGAAATCACAAAGTGGAGAAAGACAGCCTCACTGTTCTTTCTAGTCTTCCTGCTTGCCTCAGGATATTTTCACTTGCTATTCTCTCTGCCTGAAAATGCTTTTTCCCACTTGCAAATAACACAGGAGAATGTATTTGCAATACATATAAACACTCTAACAAATCAATAAGAAAATATCAATATCTCAAATGGGAAAAAATAGACAAAAACAGTGAGTCACAGAAAATTAAATACAAATAAATGACTTCCTAGTATATTAGAAGATAGTCAACCTTACTCAAAATAAGTGAAACTTGCTTATGATTCCATTTTTTAACTATCAGACTGGAGATAAACAAAAATTTAACTGTGTATTAGATTGAAAAGGTGAAACAAATACTCTTCCATAATGTTGGTGGGAATATAAGTAAAACAACTGTTGGTTCATAACATCAGGAGTTCCCAGGTGAAATCAGAAATTTCCCTATACAGGGTAGGCAAAGAGAAACTGAAGAGGCAGGCAGAACCTCCAGATTGGTAGGTGGAGGTTTAATAAGCAAGGGAACTTACATATAAGGCTTGAATTGGGCAGCTGCAAGATGAGTAGATCCTCACATTCACCCACCAGAACCTTAAAAGTTTACACAGAGGTCTTAACCACATTCAGTCACACATACTGTCCAGATGTCTCAACACCACATTATTCTCAAGGCTGTGTCCTTGAAACAGCTCCATCTATGGGAACCCTGGGCAGAATGTACATTCCATGAGCAGGGGAGGGTATAGGAGCCTGCTATTACCAAGGTCCAGCTTACAGGAAAACCAGCAGTCACATCCTCTCAATAACTTCCTCCAACAACACTTTACAGTGATACTTGGGAATATTTGTCAAAATTATAAATACACAAATTTTTTAAATTTATTTATTTTTAATTGGAGGATAATTGCTTTACAATGTTGTGTTGGTTTCTGCGATACATCAACATGAATCAGCCATAGGTATACATAGGTTTCGTCCCTCATGAAACTCCTTCCCACCTCCATCTCTTCCCACCCCTCTAGGTTGTCCCAGAGCACCAGGTTGAGCTCCCTGTGTTAAAAAGCAAATTCCCACTGGCTATCTATTTTACACATGGTAATGTATATGTATCAATATTATGCTCTCAATTCATCCCACCTTCTCCTTCCCCTCCTGTGTCCACAAGTCTGTTCTCTATGTCTGCATCTCTACTGTGTGCATGTTAAGTCACTTCAGTAGTGCCTGACACTTTGCAACCCTATAGACTCTACCCTGCCAGGCTCCTCTGTCCATGGGATTTCCCAGACAAGAATACTGGAATGGATGCTATGCTGTCCTCCAGGGAATCTTCCCAACCCAGGGATCAAAACTGGGTCTCCTATGTCTCCTGCATTGGCAGGCAAGTTCTTTACCACTACTGCCACCTGGGAAGCCCTGAAGCTCTATTGCTGCCCTACAAATAGGCTCATCAGTTAAATGCACAAATTTTGACACATAAGTTCCACTTACATCAAAATTAAGAGTCTATGAAAATTTTACAGACACTTATTCTGACCTTAATGTATCATATAAAAATACTTAACACATGTGTACAAATAAGTATGTAAATGAAAATTAAATTGTAACGTTTTTGGTAATAGAAAACAATCAGATAAAAATCAAAGGCCCTTCAGTGGAGGACTGGTTAAATAAGTGCTAGTACACACATACAATGAAATATTCTGCAATCAATAAAAGGAGTGAGATATATCTAAAGGTATAAAAATATTATTATAAGAAATAAATCAAGGTGCAGAACAGAACATGTGGCATGCTACCACATTTGTGTGTTTAAGGGATATATGTATACAGGTACATGTATACAATTGTAGGATCAAGGATGCAGGAAATCTTTTGAATTTTTCAGTCATGTTCATATATTATCTATTCAAAATATTAAGAAAAAATGTTCAAGCAAGGCCTTGAGACATTAGGCAATAATCTGTGCTTTAGCACTGCTGGCACCACTAAGTCTTGTTGTTGACATAGATAATGAACAACTGACTGTATATCATCTCTCATTGTTCATCAAGCACTAAATTCAGTGAAGTCTGAAATTCAGTGGGAAAAATCATGATGCAGTGTGAATGCACCACAAGTATTTGGAATTAGAAGATCTGAGTTCAGTTTTCAGCTCCATGTCTTGAAAGCTAAGTGATCCTCCAAAAAGCACTCACATTTTCAATCTCAGTTTTCTCAACTATCAGGAGGGACAAATACTATAGGGTTTTCTTGAGAGCTTCCAACTCGGTAATATTTAGGTTGGTACAAAACTAACTGCAGTTTTGGACCATGAATTTTAAATCATTGTAACTAGGCTCAAACACATCTTTATTAATCAAAATAGGAACCATTACAATCAATACATTTTTGCCAATAAGAAAAGCTTGTTTATTCCTGTAACATAAAAATCCATGTTTCAGAATTCAGCAAACTCCTGGAAAGCATTTTCTGCCTCCTGCTGGTTATGGAAGCATTTTCCCTACAAAAAGTTGTCGAGATGCTTGAAGAAGTGGTAACTGGTTGGTGAGAGAGGTCAGGTGAATATGGTGGATGAGGCAAAAACTTCATAGCCCAATTTGTTCAACTTTTGAAGTGTTGGTTGGGGAGGTGTGGTCAGGGGTTGTCATGGAGAAGAATTGGGCCCTTTCTGTTGACCAACACTGGCTGTAGGCATTGCAGTTTTTGGTGCATCTCATCAATTTGCTGAACATACTTCTCAAATATAATGGTTTCGTCAGGATTCAGAAAGCTGTAATGGATCAGACTGGCAGCAAGCCACCAAACAGTAACCATGACCTTTTTATTGTGCAAGTTTGGCTTTGGGAAGTGTTTTGAAGATTCTTCTCAGTCCAACCACTGAGCTGGTCATCTCTGGTTGTCATATAAAATCCACTTTTCATTGCACATCACAATCTGATCAAGAAATGGTTCACTGTTGTTGTGTAGAATAAGAGAAACCACTTCAAAATATGATTTTTTTTTTATTTGTGATCACTTCATTAGGCACCCACTTACCGAGATTTTTCACCTTTCCAATTTGCTTAAATTGCCCAATGACCATAGAATGGTCAGTGCTGATTTCTTCAGCAACTTCTTGTGTAATTGTAAGAGGATCAGCTTCAATGATCCTCTCAATTTGTCATTGTCAACTTACGATGGCCAGCCACTATACTCCTCATCTTCAAGGCTCTCACCTCTTTTGCAAAACTTCTTAAACCACCACTGCACTGTATATTCATTAGTTGTTCCTAGGCCAAATGCATTGTTGATGCTGTGAGTTGTCTCCACTGCTTTATGACCCATTTTGTACTCAAATAAAATCACTCGAACTTGCTTTTTCTCTAACATCATTTCTATAGTCTAAAATAAATATAAAATAAACAGCGAGTAGTAAGTCATTAACAAAAAAAGTGAAAAATGAGCATTAAAATGATGTATAGCATAACCTATATGTATAGGTATGCTATATGCATAGCATTATGCTATACATAATGATGTATAGCATAATTGGAACACATGTAAGAATGTATTCCAATATCAAATGGCAAAGTTCAACAACGTAAAACCACAATTAGTTTTGCACCAACCTAATAATACAAATAAAGGTGACAGGTAAACAAAGTGACATAAACATGCTAGTTAATATCTAACTGATACTGTTACCAAATACAGAAGTTCATATACCCAATGCACAGTGAGGCCAAAAATATCAAAAGGTCAGAGTTTGCAACAGAGAAAGGTTTACTGAGGGCCATGCAAGGAGACAGGTGACCTTAAAAACCCCAAATTCCCAAAAAACTTTCAGGAAAGCCCTTTTCTAAGAAGGGTGAGGGAGGAACATGGTTAATTGTTGCAAACTTCTTGGTGTCAGAGCCTTTATTCATGAGGTCAGGTCATGGTTGGGTAACCATGTTCCTATAAATCTCTCCCAAACGAATGTTAATTCTCTGACAAGAAAGAGCAAGGTCCCAAGGCACAACTTTCCCCCTCTGAGTTCCCGGTCCTGGAGAAGAGGAGGCAGATCTCAGTTGCCAGCTCCCTCAAGGCCAGGTCCCCAGCCACTGCCCAGCTGTCATAGCTGAGGGAGCCAGGTGCCCAGGTCCCAACTGGCCCTCAGGCTTCTTAGGCCACCCAGGGTGGCAGGGGAGGTGAGTGGGAGGGGGCAGGTTGGTCCCACAGACTGCAACCCAGGCAGACTGCTGCTGCTATTAAGTCACAGGGACAGGGATGGGGGAGAGGTTCGCCACTGCCTCAAGGCTTCAATCCACCTAGTGGGTAGCCCTGGTGAGGACTCTGGAGCCACGCAGGAGACAGCCCCCAGTTTGTTCCTTGAGCACCCCCAACTCATCCACTGGCCCAAGGCCCGGTGGGCTGGAATGCTGGGGCAGGGTAGAGGAAGGCCAGAATCTGCCTCTTACCTCATTCTTCACCCCACGACCACCATTCCCCTGACAGCTGGCTGAATGCCCCACTAATGGTCACTCTTTGACAGTTGGTTGCTTGTGGGCAGGGCCCGCTGTGACACTGACCAATGGCTGAGCAGGACCATGGCCGGTCCTGTGGTAATCACTGCCTGGTAATAGGGTGTGGGATAACAGGTGCACAGCAACAACAGCTGTGTGCTGAGGGCTGTACTCAGTCTTGCTCTCTTAACAATATCTAACAGTTTATTGCCAAAGGGCTTCCCTGGTGGCTAAGCAGTAAAGAATCTGCCTGCAATGCAGAAGACGCAGGAGATTCGGATTTGACCCCTGAGTCAGGAAGAGCCTCTGGAGGAGGGCATGGCAACCCACTCCTATATTCTTGCCTGGAAAACCCCATGGATTTCACAGACTGGCAGACTACAGTCCACTGGGTCACAAAGAGTTGGACATAATTGAAGCGACTGAACACACATACAGCGCACAAACTTTAAGTAACATAAACAAGATGGTTAATATGTAAGTTTCTTTTAATTAAGAAACTCAGTGGCCTGACTATAAGACAATAACCTGGAAAGTCTTGACTGTGGACTGTAGCCCACCAGGCTCCTCTCTCCATGGAGATTCTCTAGGCAAGAATACCGGAGTGGGTTGTCATGCCCTTCTCCGGGGGATCTTCCCCACTCAGAGATCAAAGTCGGGTCTCCTGCATTGGTAGGCAAGTTCTTTACCACTAGCACCACCTGGAAAGCCCAGTTAAACAACAATGAGGGTTAAATAGAAAACCCCTCTATGGCTACAGACCGAGATGTTCAATGTACCCAAGCAGAGGGTGCCGCTCATATATTTGTCCAAAGAGTGGCCATTTGGTATGTGTGTGTCTGTGTGTTTGTGTGTGTACTGAGAGCAGGGGACATACATTTTTTTTTTTTCATTTCAGCTTGATCCCAACTCAAGAAGTTTTTCCTCCTTTTGAAGAACTTCAATAAATTCAACCCCTTCCTCTTCCCTGGCAGGTGTAGAGCACAAGAGGCAGCTTGCCACCCAGTCCAGAGTTCAGTGATAAGCAGGAAACTCTGACAAGCCATCTCCAGTGGGGGCAGAAGCATTTCATGAAGTAAATTTGAATGTCATAATTTCATACAACTGTTAAAGACATATTATTTAAAATTTATATTTGACTAACCTCAAATTAAAACTGAAAAAAAAATCTACAAATAGTACTAAGGACCCTCATCTAAGGAAAGGGTAATACACATGCAACAAGAATAAAGAGAATGATCAGCAGAACACAGAAAAGTCCTAAAAAGGCAGAGGCAGCATTTAAATTCAAGTCTGCAAATTCATTGACACTCTTGTCATCCCAAGATGAGTTTCCAAGTTCCCTGCCCTTGAAGATGGGTTGACCTTAGTGATGGGTCCACCAAGTGTATATGATGAGAGGGACACTATGTGACTTTCACAGTTGTGGGACATACGACATCATAGAGGGCAGCATGCTTAAAAGAACCCCTCACTTGGTTTGCATGTGCATAATAAGTAGTTTCAGTCATGTCTCACTCTTTGTGACCCTTTGGACTGTAGCCCAACAGGCTCCTCAGTCCATGACATTCTCTAGGAAAGAACACTGGAGTGTGTTGCCATGTCCTCCTCCAGGGAATCTTTCTGACCCAGGAATTGAACCCGTGGCTCCTACGTCTCCTGGACTGGCAGGTGACTTCTTTACCACTAGCGCTACCTGGGAAGCCCCTCACTTGGTTTAATGCTCAGGTATTACAATCTTGAGATTCTGAGCAATTTTTGAACAAAGGACCCACATTTCCCTTTTGCACCAAGCCCCACAAATTATAGAGCCAGTCCTACTTCTGAATCTGGGTCATAAAGGCAATACAGCTTGCACTTGGTGTTCTAGAACATGCATGCCTGAGCCCTAAGCTACCACATAAGCAGTCTGACTTACCCTGAGGCCACTATGCTATGAGGAAACCAAACTATCCCAACCAAGGGGAACGCGAGTGCTGAGACTACATGAAGAGAACAGTGCCAGGCAGCACCCAGCTACTCAAGGCCCCTGAGTTCCGTTTCCAGCCACTGTCTGATGTAAATACATGAGAGACCCAGAGTCAGAACTGCCCAGCTGAGCCCTCCCCAAATTCCTTATTGGAATTTGTCAGAGATGATAAAATGGTTGCTGATGTTCTAAGTCTTTACAATTTAGGCTATTAAAAAAAAAACAACAACAGTTAACTGGAACACTGGAATATGCCAGACTAGATTTAATTCCTTAAATCATACCTTCTTAATCTTTTTTATGCAGCAAAGGGGAGAGGAGCAGGTAAGAAAGAGTAGAGACACTTTCTTTAGACCTCTTCTCTGAGTCAGTGAGTGAGTGAAAATCTCTCAATCGTGTCTGACTCTTTGCGACCCCATGGACTGTAGACCTGCCAAGCTCCTCTGGCCATGGGATTTTCCGGGCAAGAATACTGGAGAGATTTGCCATTCCTTTCTCCAGGGGATCTTCCCAACCCAAGGATCGAAACCGGTCTCCTGCATTGCAGGCATATTCTTTACCATCTGAGCCACCAGGGAAGCCTTTTCTCTAGCTACTAGCCATTAAACAAGAAAGGGAGACAGTCTAGGGGGGCAACTGGGCCGGGGATGCAGGAAACAAGGCACATCCATCCAGTCACTGTCTGGGTTGGTGCCTTGACCTGGAACCTCAGAAGCCAGGGATGCATCAACTCCATGAGCCTAACTGAATGAGGTAAAGAGAGTAAAAAGAGACCATATCTCATTAACCTAACTAATCTCCATGAGGTTTGTGTGTCTCATGGCATCAACTATCACACTGCTGAATCCTTCTGCAACTCCAACCTCTGATGGGGTTTGCAAGGCTCAGGGAGAATGGTGACCATTCATCAAGGACTCAGCATGAGTCAGACTCTCCACCTACATCAGCTCTAATTCCACAAACTCCATGGAGAGAGTTTTATTGTCCCCATTCAAGGATTTAGGAAACAGAGCTTAGAGTTGAGAGTTTGAGTGCTGACTGCATGCACGCCCTGCTGCCTGCTCCACATGCATTATCCCACTGACTGCTCACAGCTGTCCTCTATAGTAGGGACTAGCATCATGCCTGTTTCCAACAGAAGATACCTAGTTTCAGAAAGGATAGGAAACTTGCCCAGGGTCAAGGGTGGCCTTGAGAAAGCAGTATGAAGCCTTGCTCAGGGCCTCTCTGCTCTGGTAACTGGTCCCACGGACCAGACTCGGCCCATGAGACATCTCCCTGCCTCCTTGCAAGACTCCCTCTTCAGAAAGAGGGATCAGCATAAACAGTATAATCTTTGGAGGGGGAATGGAGATATGTCCCCACTCCCAAGGTCCTGTAATCAGACTATTGAAATATACAATCTTTATAGATTGGGAGATTCACAAGGCCTATTTTATAACAGATATCACCATAAAACTTCAGTGAGTGCATCTTGCTTCCCACAAAGTCTCCCATCAAAGGAGTGTGCCATTCAGATTATGTATGGCAAATAGTATAGTACACAATTTAGCCTGGGGAAAGTGCTCTGGAAACACGTGCTCCTCTTGCCTGTATTTGGCCTGAAATGTTTTCTGTGATTATACACAGCTGTTGTTTGGTTCCACTTCTCTCAGACCAGCAAGGCAGTACTGCTTACAACAAGCAACCAGCTATACCATCCAGGCCAGACCTTGTCACCATTATGTGGGTGATGGGGAGCCACACAGAACCTAAGTTTTTACTGTCTTTTTGGTTTATAACTTTCAGAGCCAATTTGTTGACAGTTGCTAAGGTTAGCAACATCACCCCCATCAGACACCTCTTGGCCATCTCCTAGATGGGATCTTACACCATCTATTCCCAATCATTGCTTCTTGCTTATTGTGTAAATTGCATTTATCACTCTAAAAGGATTTGAGACATCTTGACTGTTTTCTCCTATGTGGAACTTGAAGTGCATCGATTTCTATTGCTACAGCCCTAGCTATATGTTTATTATCTGTCAGTTCTAGTTTACATGGAAGGTACCTCAACAGAACTTAACAGTCTGAAACCAGCTCACAAAATAAGAGAATCAAAAGCCAGATTTCATTCACATATTGACATTTGTCATCCACCCTCCTGCTTCTACTCAACATGATGCTACCGGAAAGGCCTCTGGCATCCAAGGGCTCTCTCTCCCTCAGCAGTGGCCAGCAGAAAAGCCTTCTAAAAGCCTCCATAGCTAGAAGAGAACAAAGTTGTCACTTCTTATGATCAAATTCAGCACTTCCTGTTCTGCCACCATCATGAATGTACGTTACACAGAAAAGCCACATGAGGCTGAGTCCCAGGACTCCCATAAAGCCAGGAATACAGTTATCTCCAGGCAGGTCCTGGGGAACTACTGTAGGTAAGTAAAGGCAGGTCTAGAGGGCAGACAGTGGGCTTTGGGGCCACAGATGTGGTGTTGGAAGTCATTTAACTGCTCTTGAGGGGTAGTTTTCCTCTCTATACATGGTGATGCTAATTCAGGGTTCATATAAAAATTGATGATGATAATTCAGGGTTCATATAAAAACTAGAAATAAAGTCTCTGAGACTTCCCTGGTGGTCCAGTGGTTAAGACTCTGCCTTCCAATGCAGGGCATGTGGGTTAGATCCCTTGTCAGGGAGCTAGATCCACATGTCTCCTGGCTAAAATAAAAACAAACAAAACAGAAAATGAAAGCAATATTGTAATAAATTCAATAAAGACTAAAAAAGTGGTCCAGTCAAAAAAAAAACTTAAAAAAAAAGAAGAATGTCTTAAAAAACTTACTTTCATGACTAACAGAATGTCCCCAGTAAACAGTAGCTATTATTGTTATGAAAAGAATTTAACATAATAGCTTTCTTTAAAATGTTACTTTTAACCAAGTTACACATGTGAATATTTTAAATGGTCAAATGGGGCAAATAGTCCTCTTATAAAACACTGTCTCTTACCTTATGCCTACTTTCCCCTCCACATGTAACACTCAAGTGGTTTGGCACATTGATATTCCCACCAGTCCATGGGCTCTTTGATTCTGGAAACTCTTGTCCTTCAGTACTACAATGTTTTAAATATTATTTTTTGGTCTATCTTCTGGCTTATTTCTTCAACTTTATCTTCATGCCCTTTCACTGACTTTTCATTTCTTCTCTCATAGTTTAAACTTTTAGGATCGCTTATTGTTTTATGAATGTTATTTTTATAGCCACTATTTTTTTTGGTCCATGGCTGCAGTGTGTTCTTCCATCCCTGATTATATTAGTAATTTCTTCTGGTTCTATTTTCTTTTTCTATTGCTTTCCTAGTGCTTTTTCCCTCCAAGATGCTTTTTTTAGGTTGTTTTCATCTCTGTCTGTCTTAATGGACATTTTCCTAAAAGGCATGAAGATTTCTAGTTGTCTGCCTCCATTTAGAAATCTTTCACTAATAACTTTATTGAAGCTCTGTATACTTGGATGAGGTTTGGCAACTTTGCTTTTCTGTGTAGTCACCTGCCAAGGTCCATTCACTCAATGTCAGAAGTTGAAGGTCTTTCTCTTGGGTTGATCAGATTTTTCAGACTCTTTCAAGTTTCCTGAATATAGGTAAAGCCTGACTCTCTAACCTGGGAACTGACAGGAGAAGTGAAAAGGGAATTGGAACCACACTACCAGTATGTAAACATTCACTTAATCTCTCTATTTTTAGTATGCGTGTGGACATGCTCAGTCGCTCAGTTGTGTCCAAATCTGCAATCCCCATGCACTGAAGCCTGCCTGGCTCTTCTGTCCATGGAATTTTCCAGACAAGAGTACTGGAGTGGGTTGCCATTTCCTACTCCAAGGGATCTTCCTGACCCAGGGATCAAATCTGCATCTTTTGCGTCTCCTGCATTGGCAGGTGGATTTTTTACTACTATACCACCCGGGTATGGTCCTGGATAAATAAACCTCCAGTATTCTGCCACGTAGGCAAGAAACAGTCATCTGGCTGTGCAGAGTTAGAGAGAAGGTCCTAAGATCTTTTTTTTTGTTTATTAGGAAGATACTTAATTTTTATCTCAAAAAATAGTTCAGAAGTTGACAGATGGTCATGGGTGGGTAGGCTGTGCTTCATGAGGAGAAAAAAAGAAAAAAAATAGAAAAAGAAAAATCCAGGTGCATTCTAACTGTTGCTCCACCTTCTCCTAGGAGGTCCTCTTCATTGGTATGGGCATGGCCAAGGTTAACTCAGCATGATATCTACATTCTAGCCCACAGGAAGAGAGGAGAGAGAAACTGAAGGGCAATTAATTTCTTTTCCAAAAGCCTGACCCATCACATCCCATTAGCTAAAACTGATTCATGTAGCCATCTCTCCCTGCAAAGTAAGTCCAAGAAATGCCATTGCTCTCTGGGTAGCACATGCTCAGCTAAACCTTGGTGATGAGGGGGCGCTGTTCCAAAAGGGAGCAAGGAAGATTGGATCTGGGGAAAGAAGCTTTAACACTTACCAGATTTTTCAATCAGTGCCCCTGTCCTTGGCCCACCTCCACATCTCCTTCTGGCATATTTGACACCAATGGGGGGCTTTATCAGAGTTTTGCAGTGCTACTCAGGATGCTTTTTTAACTTTCCCAACTCTGGCCGAGGGTTCAGACTTCTCAAATCTGCTTCGGCATTTGCAAAGAATCCTGTTCTCCAGCATCTGAAATTTCATGGCTGTTGTCTTCTCCTGATCTCCTTTTCCTTGAAGATGTATTCCTTGTTTGATAAAACCTTTTACTCATATTTTAGTGGGATTAGGGGAGAGAATGGTGTTTAAATATGTGTGCTCAATCAGCCAATTTTAAACAATTCTGATTTTACCCATTCTAATTTTTAATCAGGATGAAAGGTGACAGACATCTATTTTGGGCCTGTTCATTGGTCATATTTCATATAGTCATTAATTAATTCCACAAACATCAATTAAGGGTCTGCTGTATGGTAGTCATCATGCTAAACACTGGAAAGACAATGCTTTTATCAACCTCATAGCTCAAGGCAAAAACAGATAAGAAGTAGATTTTTAGAAGGTAAACATGAAGTAAAAATTAAGAAATATGCAATAAAGAAAACAAACATTACACTGAGATAGAAAACAAAGAGAAGGTCTCTGAATTGGTCACATTTGAGTTGAGACTTGCAAAAAACCTAGAAGTTACCAAAGCAAGGAACATGTGCTAAATTTGCTTTGTTTGAGGAGCTAAAAAGATATTATGTTTTTATGGCTTCTTTACAACTTCTTACCTAGTGACCTCTAAATAGTCCCATAAAGTTTTTCTTGCTTTTTTCCTCCCAATTTACAGTTGGTGGTGGCATAATAAATAGAACATCTTTTGACTCAAAAGACAAGGGTTCAAATTCCAGCTCTCCCATTTTCCAGTTGTGTGACTCAGTCAAGTTATTCAACTTTTTCAAATTTAATGTCCTCAGTTGAAAAAGGCTTATAAAAGGCTTATTTCTAGTAAGAGTCAAATTAGATAATTCATGTGGAAGTGCCTGGCATTTAGTAGAAACTCAGAAACTGTTGAAACAAAATCTGAATATTGAACATGTTCTCAGCTAACATTAACCCTGGATTCTCACTAGCAAAAGAGTCATGAATTAATTTTCTACTCAGATAATAAGGAAAATAAATGAATACCATCAGTGAATGTTACAAACAAAGTATCCTAGGTAAAGAAACCAGAAGTACTGGGTTAGATCCCTGGCTTCCCCTACTTATAACTGCATCTGCTGGTGATATCCAGACCCAGGTTGTATGAGGCAGTGGTTATGTACCTTGATATCTGTTTCAAGAGTAGGGATATAACATGCCTTAACACTCTCCCTGTCAATAATCCATTACAGAACTACAGCTAATGGACTTACCTAATGTGTTTTCAGTAATTCTGCTTTTTCAGCACATATGAAGTCTTGGAAGGCATAAGCTCCATAAGTTTGGATTTGGAGTACTCTTGTTTATTTTTCCATAACTTAATGTCTTGAATATTGTGAAATGCTCCTAGTGATATTATCCAGACTTAATTTAACAAGTCTTTCTCCTTTGCTTCTTAGACACACAATACTGTCTTCATATAGAGGGAGGAATACAAAGATGATGTGAATATTTGTGGTCTAGAATATAATAAATTACAGATAATTCCAAACTCTATTTTCAGTGATTCAGAGGGCACTTTATGACCTTACAACATCCCAGAATCATCATTATGAACATCAGTTACTATTTTATATGATCATGCTTGTAAGGAAAGGCTGAATAAGATCTATAAGACACAAAATAATGGCAGAAGAGTAAGTTGCTTTCTTCATGCTCCCATAAAAAGCACTCAGTTCCACATGGAACTTGGAGGTTTGTAGTAACTCAAATGCAGAGAGAACTGCCCTCCAGATTCTGAAGTGTTTAGTGGCCAGGTCTCTGTCCTGTCCATTTTTGCATCCTCAGTACCTAAAATCAAGTGAGACATGTAGTGTACACTCAGTGAGTGTGGAGTATCTAAGACTGTCTCTATTCAGTGCCCTGGAAACTATACAATGGTAAATGTTCATACTAAAAACACTCTACTGGCACACTGAAGCTTGGCATTAGCATCGCATCTAGTGATGCTACCATTTCTATAGCAGCATGTATAAGTGCGAGCAAAGGGTTAACCCCAGGCCTGGCTGAGGCAGGCCTGCCTGAGAATGACCTCTGTCTCCAAAGGCTCTGTTTCCTTGGAAACAGCAGAGTTAAGATAAATAGAGAACAGTTGTCTCTCCCTCTCTACTGTTTGAAACAAAAACCTGGGTTGGGTATCTGTGAGCTGGAATGCAGATCTCAGGCTTGATGAAAACCATATACAAGACTGACGGGGGGAAGGAGACTGTGGCCTCTTTGTAACAAGGTGACCCCACACACCTTGGCTCTCACACTTTGGCCTTGCATGGGTGAGGGGGCCAAAAAAAAAAAGCTGCTACTAGGGTACCTGCCAGGCCTCCCCATGAGTTGACGATGCTGTATTTCCTTGTTGGGTCTCTTGTCGTCTTCCCTTCCAGAAAGTTCAGTATTCTTACTGAGTGTTAGATTAAAGCCTGTCTGTGTCTCCAGAATCTGATTTGCCAACTCGGACTCAAGGGCCACACAGTTGTCATAGTCAGTAACCTTCATACCTGTTCTCCTGTTCCCAAATGTCACTCTTAACACAGAGAAGAGGCGATGTAAAAGGAAAAACAAAAGAGAAGCAAAATCTTCAATACTATGGAAAATAAAATGTTTGTATATATCTGGGGTTGCCGTGAACCCCAGGCAGAAGCCAGACTGGCTCCCAAGAGGTCAGCACGCTTGATGGTCACGTCCCAGCAAGACCAAAATGGAGGGGATTAAAATTAATCCAAGTAGCAATGTCTGGAGGAGGCACTGCACAATTTAAACTGCATCACCAAAGAAAGGCCATTTGGAAAAGGAAGTGAAAAAGAGAAAAAGCAGGATGAGGGTAATTTGATGACTAGGTAAAGGTCAAAGGGGCATATTCACTGAAGGTCTCTCTGGATCAGTGAAACAAGATGGAAAAAAAGCCCAGGCATGTTCAATGAAGTTAAAGACCCTTTAAGGTTGTCCTCTCTGTTAAATTCTTATGGCTTGAAAATGATTTTAAATTCCTTCCTGAAACTCCTTTCCCTCTGAGTGAATGTGTAGCCACTTTTAAGATGCTTAAGCCTGGGAGTTTCATACGTGCCTTCAGCCAAGAAAAGTTTTAACAGGGTCTACTATTCCCTTTAGACATATGCAATTTTGGCAAGCACCAAACAAACCGAGTCCACAAGCTAATAAGACCTAAAAAGGCCACAAGAGGTGACATCATACAAAGTGCCACTCAAAGCACCAAACTCATCCTCAGAACTCACATTCACCAAGCTGACTATCTTCACTATCCTTCATTCATTACCATATTTTTTAACTTGTACTGAGAGCCCACCATGAACAAATCTAAGTGGCCTTAAATTTATTTTACTTCATTTATTCCAAGTGTTTAGTTCCAAAGAGAAGCAAACTATAGGTAATTACTCTCCACATATTTAAAAATATCTAAACCACCTTCAGTAGGTCAATTCCAAAAAATACTGATAGCTTTAGTTACACCAACATAATACTAAGGTAGACTCTACAAGAAAAAGCATTTTCCTCCAACAAAATACAAAATGCAATATATTTAAAGCAGTCTACATATACGGATACTATTTTAAGTAAAACTGCTTATATTTCTGTATTCCTTTAATATCTAAACGTTTTGCATGAATCATCTCATTTGATATTCTCAATAACCTGTGATATAGTAAAGCTGATATTATTATCACTATTCAGCTCTCTTGCTAAGAAAAGTGGTTTTAAAATGTCCATTAGAACACAATGTTGTTAAATGACCTTAAACTACAGCCTAGATATTCTGACCTCTAGCAAAATGCTCTATTAGAGAATTTAATAAAAATTAATGAAAAATTTGTATCAGTTCATTTCTTCAAGTTTTCAGTCAGTTAAAACAAAAGTTGTTAAACATATCTCTCTCCCTCAGTAATAAAGTTACTAAGTAATTCATCTGTAAGTAATTCTGTAAAGAGGCAAGTTTTGAAAAATATGTAGCCATTTCTGTGAAGCTACTGGATAAGGAACTGACTCTATTTCTTTTCTATTTTTCAGGAGGGATTTGTTAGGCAAATACCAAGTTTAAAAATTCATATAGCTCAAGCATAAATTCAAAAGATTTAATCCCAGCTATACAAATACTTAAAATTTCCTGGGAAGAACATTTTTTTAAAAATCAAAATTTGGACCCATTTCCTTTAGTACTCAGTTCACCAAGCTCCAAATTTTGTTTCAGAACAATTCTAGTGGGCATTCCATCCCCTTGGGTAATCTTCAGATTTGACTTAATTCTTTTGGAAGATTCATACTTTTATAGTTGGGAAAGGAAATTAATGACTTCTATAAAAGATAGGGGGGAAACGTATTTATAATGGGATTTAGGGGCAGGAGCTTTGCAATTAAAAATACCATTTAAACATTTTACTTAAATCCAACCAAACTAGAGTGTCAGCGCAATTCTATTCGTTAATTTTGACATGATTTACTGAGTATAATCCCCTTAAGTCAGAAGCTGACCTCCACAGCATTCAAACTTCCTGTGGGATCAAAAGGAATAATAAGAAACATGTTACTACTGTAAAGTAAGCAAGGCTGGTATTGTGTGCAGATTTCTTCCTATGTTGTCAAATAGACAAGCATGCAGCAAATACTCAGCAATAACAAAATAAATGTCCAGAGACCTTTTCCCAACCAACCAAGCCGACAACTCAGCTACTTCAAACAGATTTTTTTTCTTTCAGAGCCAATTCACTTGCAGTGTAGGCTGATAAAGCAGTATTAATCTCCTGCTTTAAATCAAGTTTCTGTCACTGGGTTCCATTAATCTCCACCTTGTTATCAAGTGTCTCCATGGCAGGAAATTATATTTCTAAATTGAATTTTGCTCTGTTTCGATGCAGTAAGAAATATTTTCCAGACTACTAATAGGATGCATAAAGACTGTGACTCTGACAATACTGTTAGACAAATAAAAGCTATAAATTAAAACCACCTTCATTCACTAACCAGCATAATAGCAAAATAGAAAGCATTGATTACCTGGAAAGAGTAATCAAAAAAAAGATTTTAAATGAAAAGTGAGGTAGCAGATGGTTAACTTTTTAATTTACCTTTTTATAGCAATTGCCCATAAAGGTAAAAAGAAGAAAAAAAAAAAATCAATCCAATGAGTCTCTCAGTGCTAATAAAACACATATTGATTCTTAGTGCATATGCTTACTCTACAAGATGCTAGAGCTTGGTTCTTCCACCCGTAATGGAAGCAGATACTGTTTATGAGCACTTCAGTGGAGACAAATTTACAGTAAAGAAATATCTCTGAACTAAATCATTATCAAAGAACAAAAACTTATAACCTCAAGCAACACAAAGATTTCACTTTATTGGTTGGGATCCACTCACAGGAGGCCAGGACAATTCAGTCAAATGGCAGTTCAGTCACTGGAAAAGGTCTTCAAAATTATAGTCTCGTTTTTTGTTGGTGAACAATACAGTGATTCCACTAAAGTTTAGATTTTTTTTTTCACCAATATAAATTAGTTTGTATTGCTTCCTTTAACACAGGTCTAGTTCTCCTTGACAGTAACAAGGTGAGGAAAGTCTCTTCAAGATGCTATTGAAAGGATAGCCTCAAGGTGGCCCATTTAAAACTTTCCATATTTAAAGGAACACTGCACAAAAGAGGGGCTTCCTTCATGGCTTAGATGGCAAAGAATCTGCCTGCAAAGCAGGAAACCCGGGTTCGGTCCCTGGGTTGGGACGATCCCTTGGAGAAGGGAATAGCTACCCACTCTGGTACTCTTGCCTGGAGAATCCCATGGACAGAGGAGTCTGGCAGGCTACAGTCCACAGGGTTGCAGAGAGTCAACATGACTGAGCAGCTAACACTCTCACTTTTCATTTGCAAGAAAGAAAGTTTTCCTTGGGCATCAGTGTAAGGAGCTTGTGGAACAAGTAATGAATGCTACCTATACCAAAACGCTTGAAGGATAAGTAGAATTTAACAAACGTACAAAGGAATGGTTGGAATGTTTTCCAGACAGAATAGAGATGAATGGAAACCAGCACCTTTTTCCCACTCTGAAGCATGGGAAATAGATAAGATATTCAGATAAAATCACATCTACATTCTTTAAATTCAAATTCAGAATATCTCAAACAATTATCATGGAGACTTAAACCACCGAAACACATACTATCTTCATCAGCTTAAGTATTTTGAAGCTTCTTTAGATTAAACACATAAAGGTGACTTCTAATGGGTAAAGAAATAATAATAATTTGACGTCACAGGTCTTAAATTTTACAAAAGTAAAACTAAGAATCTGATGAAAATTATAAACATACCTTCAAATTAAGTATTAACTAGAACTGGAAAGCCAACTGAAATAGAATATATTGCTTTCAGAAGAGAAAGAAATACAATGTGTTCTTTTCTTACATAAATAAAACCAGGTGGTAAAGGGGAAGCCAGCATCTGAAAAACATACATCCTCCTCCTTTATCCTTTGAATGGATCTCACCTATATGTGTGAAAAAGAAACTCCAGCATCACAAAGCAGAGATCATAAGTCACATTCCCTAAGAACAACCAACTGGTAATGGTATGAAACCCTGTGAAGCTTATCTGTTATTATTATTATTATTATTGTCATTTAACATAATTTTGACTAGCAAGCAGACAATAACATGCTCCTGGGAGGAATGGCAACAAAAGAGAACAATCATTACTTTTTTATATGCTGAAATTTGACAATATATTTTGCATAAACAACAACACCAGATGTCTAGCCTCTGGACTCAATTTTTATCAGAAAGGCCAGCCATCTCATCAAGTGTGATATACATTTCAAACATTAATATCATGCTCCATTTAACACCAAAAGGTTTGCTGGGGTTCCACATGGAATTAATTTATGATCCTGAAAGCCAGTTTAGGACATTCTCAATTTTAAGCTAAGTCCAGCTGCCACAAAAAGGTTGCTTCACACATGACGTGTACTTGCTAGTGGCTAATTTTCAGAAGCATCTCATAGTCACCTACCAGCACATAAAATGTATACTTCAATTGCTTATTCATTAAGGGGGGAAATCGATAGTGCCTAAATGGAGTACAACACACACAAGGGAGAAAAAGCACTTCAGTCTTTCAGTAAGAGGGTCTCATCACATTTTTAAAAATTTTCTAGCATCAGGCATTCTCCTGGGCTGATTGTTCAAGATTTTCATTTTCACCATTAAATGGTTCCACGATTCTATATGCAAGGGAGCAAAAGAGACACAGATGTAAAGAACAGACTGTTGGACTCTGTGGGAAAAAGTGAGAGCGGGATTATTTGAAAGAATAGCACTGAAACATATATATTACCATATGTAAAATAGACAACCAGTGCAAGTTCGATGCATGAAGCAGGGCACTCAAGGCCGGTGCTCTGGGACAACCCAGAGGGATGGGGTGGGGAGGGAGGTAGGTGGACGTTCAGGATGGTGGGACACATGTGCACCCATGGCTGATTCATGTCAATGTATGGCAAAAATCACAAGATTGTAATTATACTCCAATTAAAATAAATTAATTAATTTTTTAAAAAATAAAAGTACTGCCTTATTTGGCAAAACATATTTAGACACCCAGTCATGTTGGTTCAAAGGCTTCTAGTTCTAAATGCTTATAGGTAGAAAAGACAAAAGTTAGGAGCCTACTTCACCTTGCCTTTCCCTGGAATTTGTAAAAGGCTGATCACACACCAGAGCGACAAGTTGTGGCCAGAGGCTTCATTCTTCTGCTGTGAGACAAAGTCCCCAGGAAGGAAATCTCAAGTAAGAAAGGAATCAGGAAACCAAGGACTATGGCAGTCATCTGTAGAGAGCTCAAAACCCTTTCGAGCACAAAATGCTCAAGCCAGCTCTTTCTGAACAAAAAAATCAAATCCCATTATCAGCAAGAAGAAAAAGATCACAAGGGATATTCTATCTCTAGCTCCCCCCCCCAAAAAAGCACCCATTCTCAGTTTTTAAAATGCATCTTTAGTCACTTGCAAATATTGCTTTAAATATATTGAAAGTTTTAAATACACTGCTTTAAAATAAATAAATAAATATACTGCTTTGAATAATGGTCCTGGATTTTCTATGGTCATGTGTCCTAGGCCATGTACCTTGAATGTCAAAGTGCCCAGGATGCTTCTTTATGAGAGCTTCACTTCCATAAGATACCAATCCTTAAAACTTGAACTGAGTAGGAGAAGAGATGCTTGATTTTAAAGCATTTTGTCAAGTTCTAGCTTAGTAAAGGGGACAACTCCCAGGGCTAACATAAAGTGTCTTTGGATATCCAACTTCATAAGCAACTGGCTAATCGAGTGTGAAAGTTTAAAGAGGGAAGAAAGTTCACTGACGTAGCTTCTTAATACCTATCTGGCTTCAAATAGCCAAAATTTATACTAAAAGGCTACAGCTGATAACTTTTTTCTTGTGTGTGTCAGTGTTAAGGTCTAGCAAGACCAACTTCTAGAACTCCTTCAATTATACTCTTTAGCTACATCCATCACCAATTCATAGCAAGCTGAGGACAAAGCAGGATACAAATAAACTAAAACAGCAGAGTCTCTGACTTTAACAAAATTTTAAGAGTTTTTAATTCATTGCTGCTATTTAAAAATTTGAAGATTTCCCATAAATTTCCAGATTTCTGTTATTTTTTTTTAATTGGAAGATCCAGCATCACTAGGCCCTCAGTCCAGTCTAGAGATAATTGACTGGCACTGACTGGCATTGAGTGGCTGCTGTGTAATTCCTGGGCCAGATAATCTCCAAAACCTTTCCAGGAACAAAATTCTGAGTGTCTAAAATATGACTGTAGAAAGTTTGTTAAATTTTTCCATTCAGATTGCATTAGCAAAGTAGAATTCAAAAGTGTGAAACTCAGTACACATCTTTGAACTTAAAACGAATTCCAGAATTATTTAAAATGACAGGGTGGTTCCTCTTAAACTAATCAGAATTACCATGGCAACAACATATCAACAGTAGGGTGAAACTAACCTGTCTCTCCGCGGTGAAATTTCAGCTCACATTCTCTATCAGGGTGAACAATCTGACCGTTGATGAAGTGTGCTTCACAATGATAAGAAGAGCCGACATCGAAGGATGGAAGAACAGCATCGCTATGAATACTTGGCTGCCACAAGTCAGTTATGCCTCTGGTAACTCTTTTGACATCTCCTACTTGAAATGCAAAAGGTCAGCAAGATCATGAGGCTCCACTTTCATGGTCTGTATTCATACAGAATATCAAGATCAAGGGAGGTTTTGGTCCTCCCAGAGGAGCCTAGCAGGCTCCAGTCCATTGGGTTGCAAAGAGTTGGACTCGACTGAAGCAACTTAATACGCACCCATGCCAAGCTCACCTTAGGATATCTGCGTACTGTTTAACAGGTCTACTGCCCCAGTCCTGAGCAGCCTGCTGGCCCCAGCACATATGTGCTTGTTCAAAGAGATGTTGTGTGGTGGGAGTTCAGTCCTAGTTACTTGATCATGTCTAAGAGAGCTGAGGCATCATCTTCGCCCAGGCTAATCTGCTCTAGACCCACAACCTTGAAATGCAGTCTCTTGAAGATCTTCTTTGTCCAGGCTAATCTGCTCCAGACCCATGACCTTGAACTGCAGTCTCTTAAAGATCTCTTTCAAGGCCCAGTAGGTCTTACAGTTGAGCTTCTGAACCTCCTTCTGAAGCTCCTTGGATCAGAGGAAATGCATGGCCAGTGGTGAGGAGGGGAAAGAGGAGGTGATGGAGATGGATCAGGCCAGGGCTGATGCGGCCAAAGTGGAGGAGGCCGCCCAGAATACGATGCCCATTCCTATGGGACCTGATACAGAGGATCGCACTGCACCATGCATGACCAGTCTGGCCACATCCCATCCAGCAGTCCCAGGCTGGCTGAATCTAGAGAGACACCGCCACTGCACCACCTGAGTCAGCTCATGTGACATATGTGTGCCCTTATTGCCATGATGGCGTGGAGCATCACCCACCAGGGCTGGATGACCTTTGCGCTGCTGCCCTGAGCCTGCCACATCCAGACGGGGCTGCAGTTCCTATCAACCGGCCATATTCTGCTTCCTCTTCATCCTGCTTTATGGGCTTGTGCTACATGTGGGCCATGTACCTGCCCCTCCACCCGGCCACCGCGGGGTCCCTCAGCCTGTGCAGCTAGGGCGGGACTGGAGCACACCCACTGCCGCTGCCTGGACCTAGCCGTCCATGCTGCACACTCTGACCTTCTAGCTCCTGCTGTGCTGGTTTATTCCAAAAGCAGCTGCTGAAGAAGGTGAAGGCTGTCAATGCATCGACTGAGATCATCGCAGCAGACAGAGAGCCTACGAAGTCACAGATGATTCTCCAGAGCCTGGGGGGAGCGGCTCGCAGACATTTGGTCGCGGAAAGGCTCTGTCACAGCAAGGCTCTGCCTCTCGCTCTTCCAGGCAGGTCTACTACACACCTGTGGTGAAAGCTGCTCAAAGCATTCTGGGAGCTGGAGGGGCCTACACGAGGCTGGTATTCATCGCGGTCTACACCTTCTAGTTCCGGGACTTGCCCATGATGGAGCACACCTGTGCCAAGCAGGGCCGGGCTGGCCATGGCCCCCTCCAGGGACTGAGAGTCCGGGAGCCAGGGCCTGACAGTCCGGGGGGCTCCTCCCTGCCACAGAGATAGCGGTGGAGGCTCTGACTGGACCATGCCACAGTCATCCACTCCTGGGCCTGCTTCCTTTTCGAGTCCAGAGGAGAAAACCCAGGCCGAGAACCCCAGGCCGTGGGCACAGAGCACCTCCAGAGGGACTACCAGAAATGGGTAGCCATGGCCCATAAGGTGCGGAGCCGGCCGCAGCCAGGAGGTGGAGCCGGCGACGGTACCAGAGCACAAGGTGGCGGACCACTGGCGCCTGACGCAGCGAGTGCCGAGCGCTCGGCAAGCAACTGGCGTGTGGGGGCCAGCGCTGGCGGACTGACTGGGCGCCTACCTGCACGTGACCGCCGGCCGTGGAGCTGAACTGCACCCTCTCGCAGGAGCCCCTCAGGTTAAGAGGTGCACCTGGCCGGTTGTGAACGAATGAAGCTCAGGGCCCCTCTGACGCCCGCGATGCCCGGAACACACTGCCCAGAGGGCTGGGGGCCAAGGAGCTGCTGCGCAGCCCCCCGAGCACCTGCTACAGCCCTGCAGCACCAGCACCAGCGGTCGCCCACTGAGGGTCGCCCACCCCTGGGCTTTCCGCGGCCTCCAGAAGCTTCCGGCCCCACGCTAGCACCAGGACTTACTCGGCCTCCCGGGGCTCCTCCCCGCAGGGCGCCTGCGTATTCGGAGCTGGAGAAGCCCAGGTGGCGCACGGACTGGACGCGCAGGGCTGGGGCTGGGGCTGCGGCTGCTGAACTGCTCTTCTACTTGGTTCTTGTCGTCCAACGCGTGGCCACCTCCTCCCCACCTCCCTGGTGCTGCTCACGCTATCTGCGTGTGGGCCTGGCTGTTTCAGACTCACTGAATGTCCTTTGTTCTACTCAGTGGCCCTCAGGTGCACCCCCAGTTTTGAGTATTTCAGATCCCACAGGGGAGGGATTGAGGTTCTTCTGATGTGGCTGGAGATGGGTGTGTGTAGGCCGATTACCGGGTGTCAGGTTCCGCTGGGGAAGCACTAGCCAGAAGTTCATCTTGCTCCCTCTCTTCTGTGTGAGTGACACTGTTGCTCCATTCAGTACTTGACTATGTTGTATTTCCCTCGGTGACTCGGATACCAAGATGCAGTGGGCAGAGTGTTTCGATTTATCTTCCTGGTGACTGGTACTGTGAGGATCTTTGCTATTCTCCATGCAGGTAGAGTTATTGATTCCTGATACTTGGGTTTCTTTGGGATGATGAAAATGGTCTAAATTCAGGTCATCATGATGGTCACGCAAGTCGACAAAAGATACTAATAGATGAATATGGTAATGATGCTGTTTGTTGACAAAAATCCACTACAAATTCACTAAAATTGAAACTGTATAACCAAGGCTTTCTGTAGCCTAGGTCCAAGTGAGGATCATACTCTCAGGGGACTTCAACTTCTAAGAGAGTAGACAGGAGCCCATCAAGCCAGGCTTCTCATCTCCTCCTCCTCTGCATCACCTTCCACATTCAAAGAAGTTAAGGAGCCTAAATATAAAAGAGAGCTTTGATAAAAGGGATGGTGTGTATGAAACTTTCCTCTTACTCACACTTGTTTCAGGACTCTGTTTTGCTGATTCACCAGAGATAGAGTGGATGTCAGCTTAACGTCATCTCAACCTCTTTTTTTATCTACAGCTAACCTTGGAGAACAGAATGAAGCAGGGCAAAGGCTAATAGAGTTTTGCCAAGAGAACACACTGGTCATAGCAAACACCCTCTTCCAACAGCACAAGAGAAGACTCTAAACATGGACATCACCAGATGGTCAACACCGAAATCAGATTGATTATATTCTTTGTAGCCAAAGATGGAGGTGCTTAATACAGTCAGCAAAAACAAGACTGGGAGCGGACTGTGGCTCAGATCATAAATTCCTTATTGCCAAATAGAAGAAAGTAGGGAAAACCACTAGACCATTCACGTATGACCTAAATCAAATCCCTTAAGATTGTAGAGTGGAAGTGAGAAATAGATTCAAGGGACTAGATCCAATAGACAGAGTGCCTGATGAACTATGGATGGAGGTTTGTGACATTGTACAGGAGACAGGGATCAAGACCATCCCCATGGAAAAGAAATACAAAAAAGCAAAATGGCTGTCTGAGGAGGCCTTACAAATAGCTGTGAGAAGAAGAAAAGTGAAAAGCAAAGGAGAAAAGGAAAGATATTCCCATTTGAATGCAGAGTTCCAAAGAATAGCAAGGAGAGATAAGAGAGCCTTCCTCAGCGATCAATGCAAAGAAATAGAGGAAAACAACAGAATGGGAAAGACCAGAGATCTCTTCAAGAAAATTAGAGATACAAAGGGAACATTTCATGCAAAGATGGGCAAAATAAAGGACAGAAATGGTATGGACCTAACAGAAACAGAAGATATTAAGAAGAGGTGGGAAGAATACACAGAAGAACTGTACAAAAAAGTTCTTCACGACCCAGATAATCACGATGGTGTGATCACTCACCTAGAGCCAGACATCCTGGAATGTGAAGTCAAGTGGGCCTTAGAAAGCATCACTATGAACAAAGCTAGTGGAGGTGATGGAATTCCAGTTGAGCTATTTCAAATCCTGAAAGATGATGCTGTGAAAGTGCTGCACTCAAAATGCTAGCAAATTTGCAAAACTCAGCAGTGGCCACAGGACTGGAAAAGGTCAGTTTTCATCCCAATCCTAAAGAAAGACAATGCCAAAGAATGCTCAAACTACCACACAGTTGCACTCATCTCACACGCTAGTAAAGTAATGCTCAAAATTCTCCAATCCAGGCTTTAGCAATACGTGAACCGTGAACTTCCAGATGTTCAAGCTGGTTTTAGAAAAGGCAGAGGAACCAGAGATCCAATTGCCAACATCCGCTGGATCATCGAAAAAGCAAGAGAGTTCCAGAAAAACATCTATTTCTGCTTTACTGACTATGCCAAAGCCTTTGACTGTGTGGCCACAATAAACTGGAAAATTCTGAAAGAGATGGGAATACCAGACCACCTGACCTGCCTCTTGAGAAACCTGTATGCAGGTCAGGAAGCAACAGTTAGAACTGGACATGGGACAACAGACTGGTTCCAAATAGGAAAATGAGTACATTAAGGTTGTATATTGTCACCCTGCTTATTTAACATATATGCAGAGTACATCATGAGAAAAGCTGGGCTGGAAGAAGCACAAGCTGGAATCAAGATTGCCGGGAGAAATATCAAAACCCCCGCAGATGACACCACCCTTATGGCAGAAAGTGAAGAACTAAAAAGCCTCTTGATGAAAGTGAGAGAGGAGAGTGAAAAAGTTGGATTAAAGCTCAACATTCAGAAAACTAAGATCATGGCATCTGGTCCCATCACTTCATGGGAAATAGATGGGGAAACAGTGGAAACAGTGTTGACTTTATTTTTCTGGGCTCCAAAATCACTGCAGATGGTGATTGCAGCCATGAAATTAAAAGACGCTTACTCCTGGGAAGGAAGTCATGACCAACCTAGATAGCATATTAAAAAGCAGAAGACATTACTTTGCCAACAAAGTCTGTCTAGTCAAGGCTATGGTTTTTCCAGTGGTCATGTATGGATGTGAGAGTTGGACTGTAAAGAAAGCTGAGCACCGCAGAATTGATGCTTTTGAACTGTGGTGTTGGAGAAGACTCTTGAGAGTCCCTTGGACTGCAAGGAGATCCAACCAGTCCATCCTAAAGGAGATGAGTCCTGGGTGTTCATTGGAAGGACTGATGTTGAAGCTGAAACTCCAATACTTTGGCCACGTCATGCGAAGAGTTGACTCATTGGAAAAGACCCTGATGCTGGGAAGGATTGGAGGCAGGAGGAGAAGAGGACGACAGAGGATAAGATGGCTGGATGGCATCACTGACTTGATGGACTTGAGTTTGGGTAAACTCCGGGAGTTGGTGATGGACAGGGAGGCCTGGCGTGCTGTGATTCATGGGGTCGCAAAGAGTCGGACATGACTGAGCAACTCAGCTGAACTGAACGCAGGATGGGGGTGTAATTTCAGACATCAGGCTTAAATTTCACTTAAATCAGATATTCCACTCACTTTTTAAAAGATGATTTAAATCTTAGCATACTACTGTTTCTTTTTCTTGATAGTATTGTTTCTTCTATTAAATTCTGGGGTATGTTCAGAAAGGGGGAATTGTGAGACGCCTGCGTATATCTCAAAATACTTTCCATTGTTCAGCCAGAACGTGAGTCCTTCCTACTCCAGTTCTAACAGTGGTCAGTGTTGTACAAATGTGATCAGAGTAGTACCTTACACATCTGTCACCACCTTCACAGTACATTGGGCACGGATAAAGTTGCTATTAAAAGCAATGTACTGTTCCCTCCCTCGCATATGCCTAGGGTCACTTTTGTTTGGCATTTACACTCCTTCGCATTATTACAAAACCATACCCCAGAGTATTGCTAACTCAGTTTTCTCTTCACTACAGCGGATGCAATTTTCACATCAAGGTGTTTCTATAGGCTGGACACAGTTAGAGTTCAGTTACTTCTAGCCAAAGTGTTTAAATTTGACTAGACAGCAGCAATTGCTTTTTAATCTAAGCAAACTGATCTGTCAAAGGCAATCTACTCAGGGAAGTTATTCCTGGAGGATCCTAATAATCCCGATGAGTCACACTGCCCTATGTGAAACTCAGCTGCTGAACCCTTGACATAGTCTGTCACAAGTACTTAGAGGAATAAGCACATACAGCAGAACTCTGTGTTGAGACACAAACTCTAGCCTCTTGTGCATAGGTTAATGATCACTGCTTTGGGTCTGGTGGAGGAGTACACTCCTGTGTGTGGTGATGTCAATTCATGCTTAATGATATAACCACCACCAGGCTTCATGTCGTAATAACCCTCTATCCTCACAAGCACCTACCAATGGTGTGCTCCATTCCTCAAGATGTTTGCATTGGTGCTTTTAATGACTCCCTATCTTTTAAACAATGGTTCCTAAACTCTTAATAATCATAATACCAATTTAGGGCTTTACAGTTATCAAGATCTTTAAGTACTTTTTCTTGTTTAATTATCACAGCGCTGAGAGGTCGGTAGAGATGGTAGCATCATTTACACCATTAGTAAACTCCCAGGGCTGAAACTCAAACCTAGATCTGATGACCTTGAGTTTTGAGGTCTTCTCAATGCTGGAAATCTTGTTACTTGAGCTTTGGTTCTAGTGTCAGTCTAGAGTAGCTGGGTTAAGGGGAGATAGCAGTGTTGAGGGTCCTATTCCTGAGTAGGGCGGCACTGTCCCAGTCCTTCTGCTCCCTACAGAGAACACTTCCACACTTTAGAGAAGGAAACAGAGCAGATGTGGAGGCAGCAGTAAATGTGTGGGGTTTGGTAGAGGGCAGTGCTGAAAATTCTCAAATTCTCCCTAAGTGATGGGACAAGTGTTCTTTGAGAATGACTTCCACTTATTAACAGTTGGAAGAGAGCTTTAAGAAAAATATTGACATGTAGTTTAAAGGGCAATGAAAGAGTAGATTGGCTAGAAGGTATATGAAAGAATGGTCATAATAAGAGGTAAGGAGTTCCCTTGTGGGTGGCCCTCGGCACTTTCACCACCGGGGCCCAGGTTCAATCCTTAGTCGAGGAACTGAGATCCTGCAAGCCAAGCAGCAGGGCCAAAAATAACTAATGTATATCAAGCACTTAATATTTTCCATTATTCTAAATGCTTTATGTTAGTTATTAAATGCTCATTGTAGCTACATTAAATAGGTACTGTTCTTCTGATGAGAAGACTGAAGCAACAAGAGGTTGATTAACTTACCTGTGACCACACAGCTCAGTCAGTTCAGTTCAGTCGCTCAGTCGTGTCCAACTCTTTGCGACCCCACGAATTGCAGCACGCCAGGCCTCTCTGTCCATCACCAACTCCCGGAGTCTACCCAAACCCATGTCCATCGAGTCAGTGATGCCATCCAACCATCTCATCCTCTGTCGTCCCCTTCTTCTCCTGCCCCCAATCCTACCCAGCATTAGGGTCTTTTCCAATGAGTCAACCCTTCGCATGAGGTGGCCAAAGTATTGGAGTTTCAGCTTCAACATCAGTCCTTCCAATGAACAACCAGGACTGATCTCCTTTAGGATGGATTGATTGGATCTCCTTGCAGTCCAAGGGACTCTCAAGAGTCTTCTCCAACACCACAGTTCAAAAGCATCAATTCTGCGGCGCTCAGCTTTCTTCACCGTCCAACTCTCACATCCATACATGACCACTGGAAAAACCATAGCCTTGACTAGATGGACTTTTGTTGGCAAAGTAATGTCTCTGCTTTTAAATATGCTATCTAGGTTGGCCATAACCTTCCTTCCAAGGAGTAAGCGTCTTTTAATTTCATGGCTGCAGTCACAATCAGCAGTGATTTTGGAGCCCAAAAAAATAAAGTCTGACACTGTTTCCACTGTTTCTCCATTTATTTCCACACAGCTAGCAAATATTAAAAAAAAGATTCTAGCCTAGGCAAACTGATTCTCTCACTTGTGCTCCGGTTACTGTGTGGCAGTAATGATGAATTAGGGAAGACTTTCTGAATTCTGAGAAATTACATTCATTTTTCTTACTAAAAACAATAACAAATATTTTCATGTCAGGTCATAGCACAGCACAGATGGTCAGTCCAACTTATCATCTCACTGAAAAACTCCCAAAATTGATACATAAACTCAAATGGAAAAAAAAAATTTAACACGCTAACAAGCTGGCAGGAAAGTAGAGAACACTGAGGTGCCTAAAATCAAACGAAAATGTGGGCCTAGAGAGGCAAGCTGAACCATGAAGTCGATCTTCACTCATGATGTTCCCTGATCCTGAGGACCTTGCTTTTGATTTCATAGGGTTGTGGGGATGGAGACACAAGTCAAAGTCCAGGGCCTGACCAAGGTGGGAAGGCTAATAGGAGACTTCAGTGACCCATAGATCCACTGCCTCCTCCATTACAGATAAGAAAATCTATTAATAATTTCTCATTCTCTAGTGCTAGTAGCAGAGGAAAAAGCCTTTTCTAAGAATTTGTAACCACAAAACAGACCTTCATTAGGGCTTCTAGTCCAAATTTATACCATTGGAGTGGTAGGTATCAAAGAAACGTCAAGGTAGGACTAGGGTTTAGAATGATCCTGGGTTGGTGGTGCACCCAGATGCCTAGCAGAATCAAAGCAGCCCCACCCTAAAGGAGCCAACCTCAGAATCAGATGTCACCACATCCAAGTGCCCCTTGAAAATGAAAGTAGCTGTCTGCAGAGGCATCTCCAGCTCAGTGGTTCTCAACTAGAGGCAGTTTTGCCTCCCACGGGACAATCGGCAACGTCTGCAGGCATTTTTGAATGTCATGACCCAGGGACAGATACTACCGACATTTAGTGGGTAGAGACGCTTGTTCCTTGGAAGAAAAGCTATGACAAACCTAGACAGCATATTAAAAAGCCAGAGACGTTAGTTTGCCAACAAAGGTCTGTATAGTCAAAGCTATGGTTTTTCCAATAGTAATGTGTGGATGTGAGAGTTGGACCATAAAGAAAGCTGAGTGAAAGAAAGAAAAAAGAATTGATTTTTTCAAACTGTGGTGTTGGAGAAGACTCTTGAGAGTCCCTTGGACTGCAAGGAGATCATACCTAATGTATGATTAATCCTAAAGGAAATCAACCCTGAATATTCATGGGAAGGACTGATGCTGAAGCTGAAGCTCCAATACTATGGCCATCTGATGTGAAGAGTCGACTCACCGGAAAAGACCCTGATGCTGGGAAAGACTGAAAGCAGGAGGAGAAGGGGACAACAGAGGAAGAGATGGTTGGATGGCATCACCAACTCAATGGACATGAGTTTGAGCAAACTCTGGGAGATGATGAGAGACAGGGAAACCTGGCATACTGCAGTCCAAGGGATTGCAGAGTCAGACACAACTGAGCGACTGAACCACAACAAAGTGGGTAGAGGCCAGTTTTGTTTAGTTGCTATATCACGTCTGACTCTTTTGCCACCCCGTGGACTGTAGCCTGCCAGGCTCCTCTGTCCATAGGATTTTCCAGGCAAGAATACTGGAGTGGGTTGCTATTTCCTTCTCCAGGGTATCTTCCTGATCCAAGGATTGAACCCGTGTCTCCCGCATTGCAGGCAGATTCTTTACCACTGAGCCATCAGGGAAGCCCACAGGTAGAGGCTGGGAATGCTGCTAAACATCCTACACTGCACAAGACAGCCCCCTACAACAAGAAGTATCCAAAATATCAGTAGTACGAAGGTTGAGAAACCCTGGACATACACTTCGTATATGGCCTGAAAAGAAAACAACAGTATGCCTACTACTTCTCTTTGGCAAGAAATAAATATGGTTATTAATGCATTGATATCTTACTATGTATTCATTCATTCATGTTACAGTATTGGCTTCTATGAAGCTAGTTAGTAGTCATCGAAAATCCTCAGGATAGTTTCCCCCTCGTTAATTACTCTCAAGCCACATGTTCCCCATATTTTCAACTTTTTTTTTTGAAAGCAAGATATGAAATTTTATATTTAACTGTTTGTTTCATGTTGTTTATTAATTCCCATTTTCTAGTCCATAGCTATCTTTTTAAAAGAAAGAAAGTGAAATCACTCAGTCGTGTCCGACTCTTTGCGACCCCATGGACTGTAGCCTACCAGGCTCCTCTGTCCATGGGATTTTCCAGGCAGGAATACTGGAGTGGGTTGCCATTTCCTTCTCCAGGGATCTTCCCAACCCAGGTCTCCTGTATTGTAGGCAGATGCTTTTACCATCTGAGCCACCAGGGAAGTCTCCTTTTTAAAAACTGAGATGTAATTGACATATTACATTAGTTTCAGATGTAAAACATATCGATTCAATATTTGTATAGATTGCAAAATGATCACCACAGTAAGTCTAGTTAACATCTGTCATATTATTGTAACATAATTACAAAAACTTTTCTTGTGTTAAGATTGATTCTTTTAGCAAATTTCAAATATGCAGTAATTATGAACTGTAATCACCAAGTTGTGATTACTGTAATACTTAATTATAATACTTAAATGTGATAAATGTAATAGTTTACATTTCCATGATTTATTTACTTTAGGTTTATACCTTTTGACTCATTTCACCCATTTCATCCACTATCTACCCTCCTACCTCTTGCAATCACCAATCTGTTCTGAGAACTTTTTCTTTTTCTCAAGATTCCACACGTAATTGAGATCATATGATGTTCATCTTTTTGACTTACTTCACTTAGCATAGCACCCTCAAGGTCCATCCATGTTGTCACAAATGGCAAGATTTTCTGTTTTTATGGCTGAAGAATATTCCATTCATACATGTACATTTTCCTTATCCATTTATCCATCTATGGACACTTATGCATCCATATCATGGCTATTGTAAATAATGCTGCAGAAGAACATGGAGGTGCAGATTTCTTTTCAAGTATTTTCATTTCCTTCAGATAACTATTCAGAACTGGAACTAGTGGATCATATGGTAACTATGTTTAATTTTCTGGGAACCTCCATAATGTTTAAGAAATTTGGAATTTGAATGACAATATTAATTTTACTTGAATACTGTATAGCCACCACTTTAAGAACTCTTCCCCACCTTTACAATAAGCTTTTCAAAAACAGTCAGATATTGCCACTCTTCTCAGAAAAACATAGACAGCCAGACACAAGAGCCTTCAAATCAGGAAGCCACTAGATCAGAATTCTCAATGAATAATCAGAACACAGAACTGAGCAAGCTAATAATACAGTAGTGAAAAACTTTAGAAAAACTCAGTGACTAGTACACATTAGTTTTATTTCATTCTAAGTTTATCATGTTTAACGTTTTCACCTATTTGCTCAATCAACAGGCTAATTAATTTGTTTGTCTCGAAATCTAGAGGGCAATTTGACAATTCAATTTGACCAGATGCTTAAAGCTGCCTTGGACACTCAAGTCTATATGAATCTCTTCTTCTCTTCACTAATACTTTCTGTAACTGATTTTTACCCTCATCATATGCCACATGCCACAGTTTTAAAACCTCGCCAAGTAGGCCTTCCATCTGCCCAACTTCATTTTATTTTCTTTGAGGGGAGTGACCTAGTCACTGTCCCTAAACCAGTACTGAATACATAGAAGGCATTTAAGGGAATTTGTTGAATTGTTTTGAAAAGTTTTCTCCACTAACCATATAACCAGCATCCACCTAGGACTTCTCTTCCATTTCACTCAGCTAGACTCAATTCACTCACACGAATACACCATTATAGTCGTTATATTCTCAGTTTATGGTTTTAATGGCTTTGCAACATTAGATGCACAATGTCTTTCCAAGCACCAAGTATGCTTGAAATTGAACACTTTTATAAAGATAATAAAAGTTAATGACTACCCATGATCTACGATCTGACAATACATCTGTTCTTTTTCATCTTGAGATGGTAAAATATCCACCCTTGCTTATTGTGGCACAGTAGGAGAGAAGAAATATAGTCCAATTAATCACTCTTAACTATCAGCTTATTAAGTTATAGTTTCCCAACAGGCTTGTCTTACATGACTATTAGTAGGCTGCAGGTGTTTTTCTAAGAGTCTTTTTATAATGCAGTTATGTCATAAAGAGACAGCATGGAGTAAAAGAAAACCTAGTGGACTGAAAATTAGAAAATCTAAGTTCTAAATTCTAGCTTGATTAAGTAGCCATGAAGGCTTAAGGAAGTCTTCACCTCTCCAGTCTCTAATTTTCTCATCTGTAAAATGAAAGGACTAATTATAAATTAAATAAACAAATTTATGCCAATTTACACCAGACCAATAGTCAGGTACCCACAACCTAAGACCTAAGAATTTCACAAAAGACATTCTAACAGAAATCTTGTCCACATTAAAATATCTTAAATCAAACTGCAAAGTTGGGATTTATGTTACTACTGTTAACCTTAAAAGTACGTTTTGTTGCCTAACAACTGTGGAATATATAGGAAACAGAGGAGCATGTTTCACATGAAAAAGCAATTGTGACTATAGGTACACATGGATATGCCTAAATTTTGTGGTGAAATTAGCCAAAATTTTGATATTAGCTAAATGCCCACTCACACAGCTATTACACATTCTCCAATTGACAAAAGGGTTGCACTCCAAAAAAACTGTGAGTCCATTTTTGCAAAGTCTTATAAATGGAAGCTAGGTTTCTAGTTTAACACATAAGCACGTTAAGTGACCCTTGATGTAGCTGAACTATATAACATTAAATGCTTAAGTTCCAGATCCTGAGACTGGGTCTTGTGTCACATACAAGATGAATTTCCTTCCCTATTCTTGGGGAGAAGACTGGAAGTAAGCAATTATTAAAACTAATTTACTTTTGTCATAGCCTTCTAGCTCTTTCTAACCCTTTCACACTCTGGGAGGGTACACAACCCTAATTGTGCTTTTGGAACAATCCTATCAGTCCTACTTAAGGGTTCTCGTCCCAATAGCCTCTTTCTGAGCCTTCAAACAGTAATTTCACAACTATGGAGCAACTGATGAACATTTCTACTTAAACATTTCAACAAATAACTCAGAAAATGTTACTTACTCCTGGAATAGAACTAGTGCTAAAAGAAGCCACCTATTATTTATTTATAAAAGCAAAAGATACTAGAAATCTAAGTGTTAATTTTTTTACAGATCTGGTCAAGTAAATTATGAAACATCTATATGACAGAACATTGTGCCATCATTTTCAAAAGGTTTACAAATAAGCTGCAATAACATAGGAAAAGCTTAATATAAATGATGAATAAATAAAAAAGATACTAAATGTTATGTCCTTTATGAACTCAACTATGGGAAAAATGCATTGAGAAAGATTAGAAGGAAATACAATTATTGGGCCATATAATTTAGTGCTTTTTCCAGTCTACACAAATCCATGCTTTTCATAGTTTATGATAATAAATAAGTACCACTTCTGTTATTTAAAAAAAACAAAAATTGGAGTGGGGAGGTGTAAATTCAAATAAATTTCTAATTAATAGAATTTAAGAGCGCTATAAACAGTGCTGTTTATCAGGCAACGTGGAAACAGAGCTTTGTGGGCAAGGAGGCATTCTTTTCTTTGACTTTGTTAGTTAGGAAAAGAATTTAATTAGGATATTTTAATCATTTTATAAAATGTTTTGTGATTATTAAAATATTACTTATCACTATTGCTGTGGCATTTTATAGATTTAATAAAACCTACTACTGAGATTTCTCTTGATTTAGGGTACTGGACATGTAATACATATATCATATAGAAAATAACACAGGCTTGTGATTTAGATGCTTGCTCCTTGGAAGAAAAGCTATGACCAACCTAGACAGCATATTAAAAAGCAGAGACATTACCAAAGGTCCATCTAGTCAAAGCTATGGTTTTTCCAGTAGTCATGTATGGATATGCGAGTTGGACTATAAAGGAGGCTGAGCACCAAAGAATTGATGCTTTTGAACTGTGGTGTTGGAGAAGACTCTTGAGAGTCCCTTGGACTGCAAGATCCAACCAGTCCATCCTAAAGGAAATCAGTCCTAAATATTCATTGTAAGGACTAATGCTGAAGCTGAAACTCTAATACTTTGGCCACCTGATGCAAAGAACTGACTCATTTGAAAAGACCCTGATGCTGGGAAAGATTGAAGGCAGGAGGAGAAGGGGACAACAGACAATGAGATGGTTGGATGGCATCATCAACTCTATGAACATGAGTTGAGTAAGCTCCAGGAGTTGGTGATGGACAGGGAGGCCTGGAGTGCTGTAGTCCATGGGGTCGCAACGAGTCAGACACGACTGAGCAGCTGAACTGAACTGAACTTTGATTTAGACAAACAGGATAAAAACATTATATAGTGAAAAAGTCTTCATCCCATCTTACACTTTCCCAGATATAGCATGTCTCTGGCCCAGAAACTTTTCTTGCATATAACCCTATATATATATATAATGGTATTTGCACACTAATATTAACAGCACTTTGATACATCTTATTTCATTTAATGAACTTAAGAAACATTTACGTATCAGATGTACACATCCATTTCATTCTTTGTAAATGTGACTTAATATTCTATTGGTATAGATACAACACAATTAGTTATCCCTTACTGATATTTATTTCCATTTTTCTCTATAATGAACAAGTCTTCAGTGAACATTCTTGTACAAATATGTTATATATGTGTACAAGTATCTCCATAGATGAATTCTTAGATGTAGAATTGTTGAGTCAAAGACTTGTGTACATTTTAAAAGTCTGATATTGCCAAACTGCCTTCCAAAGAATTTGTTTCACTTTATACTCCAAGAGAACATTTCTAATCAACACAATTTAAAAAAAAAAAGCAAACTCCAATGCCATCAATGTCCAGGTAAACAGTGAAACAGGTTGGGGTAAGAAAATGGCAAATTGGAGAGCATGTTCAGCATTGCAAGAAATGACTTTTACTCAATCCCAGCCCACTACAAATGCCTTCTAGGGAATCTCTGCCCAACGTTAAATTATCTGATTTCTCAAATGTCAAAAATATTGACTTCTAAGTGAAATCTCCAGATTTTTTAAAATGTTGACAATTTATTCAACATTTAGAATTGGCATGACAAACAAAACACATGTGTAAGTGGGAATTATCTGTGAACCTCCAACACATTACCTATGTTTAAAGCTATCATTCTGCCACCAAAGTCAACAAAGACATCACCACAACTGGCTACGCTTAGCATAGATTTCACTAGATTATGTTACCTTTTGTTTTTAGATGAATTAGAAGATGGGTTTTTATTAACTATGTGGTCACTGTCCTCTCAAATAACTTTAATTAGACTTATTTTAAATTAATCATATTATAGATATAATGATTATAATAATATCAATATTACTCTTGCCTAGATGTTTTCATCAGTCAGTTTCCTACAATATGCTCCTTTGCCTTCTAGTTTCATTTCTGTAAAATGCTGTATTTTTCTGTTTTCTTCTTTATATGAAACTACCACATGTTGTAAGAGTTATTTTCCTATTCTTTTACCCAAAGGGGAAGAAAATCTCTAATCACTTTTTTATACTTGCATTCAACATATTCATCTACTTACAGAAAAAATTGTGGCAACAGAATAAATTAGAGACCTGCTGCCTCTAGTTTAAATAGGATTTTTAATCCATATAAAACCTTGTTATATTAACTAAATTCTTAAAGTTTAGAAAAAAAAAATATAAAAGAATAAACTCTAAAATTGCTAGCTCTATACAAAAATATTCAAATTCATGGATATAAAACCATGAGATTTTAAATGTTTTATTATCTCCTCTCCATAAATACCTGCAAAAGGACCAGCCTGACAAAGCCAATGTATGATTATAAACAGAAATAAATGTTTATAAATACTAAAATTATAAACATAATATTAAATAACCTATTTGTAGAAGGCAATGACCTCTTGTACAAAAATTTCAAAACCCAACGTTTTAAAAACTACTAGCTTCATTTATTGTAAATAAAGCATCTGAACCCTAATTTTAGAGCTACTAGTAATTTTAAAAGATTTCTTTGTTTCTAATGTAATCTGTTGAAAGATGTTTTCTTAACATTTTAAAAAAACCAACAATAATGGAAGAGGACCAAAAACATGTACTAAAGAAGTTTTAAAACTTAGCAAAGCTTTCAACATATAAGCCTATATACATGTGTATATATATATTTTGTCTAGATTGATATATACATTGTCTATATTTGTCAGTGACAACTACAGTGGCTGCTGTATTTGCATATATATGAGAAAATATGCATATAAGAGTCATTTTACCAATAATGATGCCACTGGATAGTCTATTTTTAGTTTCCAGAGGCAAGGCCCTAAACATTACAAATTCCTCCATTAATATTTTTGAATGTCAGAGTGTTCCTGCTTCCCCACTAAAAGGTATGCTGTAGCTATTCAAATACATCTTTTCAAAAGAAAACTGATTAGCCCACCCTAAAATTTAAAAATCCAATGCTCTGTATTAGGTATATATCATTTGAATTCAACATTTTAATCATAAAAAGCAAATTTAAGGAAGAATTACATACTTAAATTGTAATCTGCACACTGGATTATGTTTTCAAATGTGACATTAGAGTTCACAGATAAAACAACAGTAATGAAAAGAAACATGGTAAAATATCATATTTTAATTTTATTTAAAATATAATTAAAACAAAGCATAATAACTTTGAGACAATAATGCATACAATACAGCATAAGCTTTAATATATAAATCAGATGTCATTTCATCAGCTGTTTATTAGTCACATCAGTCTAAACTTTACATATTAAAATATTGAAAAGCTAAAAAACATCATTGCAATATAGATTCAATATGGGAAAATACATATTTGTGTCATTATACACAATGTAAATTAACCCATTCTATACAGTAGTTTTCCAAAATATAAACGGCACTTTACATGCAATAGAACATACCAGGCTGGATGTCCTGATTCAATTTATTATATAGAAAAATAAAGGGAACACCTTTTTAACATAACAGGTACATAGGAGATGTGGAATGTAGAATAGGATGCTGCCTTAACACACTCTTGGATAAGATTAAAGAAATGTGAAAAAGGACAGTTTCTATTATTTTCAATTAGCATTTTTGAAATGAAGACTACTGTGATTTTATATTTTCTAATTGTATCACAAACTGAGAAAACATAAAAGGGAAAGTGAGAGAGAAAAAAAGAAAACCTGATCCTTTATGAATTTTAAACATCAGCCCTGCCTATGGGTTGCATTTGGGCTGCTTTTCTGTTGACAGTTTCCTAAATTACTTCTGCCACTCTGAATTGTGCATCAGCAGTCAGATGAATTTTCCAGACTTCATTATGCCATTGTGTAACCATAGCTGCCACAATGTAGTGCCACAAGAAGCCTGTCCTTGAGTATTTCTTTGCTCGGGTATTCAGGTAACTTGAGCATGTTGATGCTTTAAAGGAAAAATATACCACTAATAAATAGGAAAGCTCTGAAAGATTTTATTGTTTTGTCTAGAAGTGAAAACACTACTCAAAATTAACATAAAACCACCCTCTCAAATTTGCATTCAAATTGGAAAACCCTGAAGTAGTATTTAAAAAGGAAAAAAAAAACCACACCAAACCCTGCTGCACTGCAGTTTCCTTTAGTATGCAAATGTACTAGACAAAAATAAGTTCCCTCCAGTCTAAAATAAACAAGCAATAGGGCAATTAAGTTTGAAATGACGGTGTAACTCAGTGATACTTATGACAGTGTAACTTTAGTGATATTTGAACTATATGTATTCAATTAGAGTATAGGTGCGGCTTGCCAGGTCGTGCTAGTGGTAAAGAACACACCTGCCAATGCAGGAGACATAAGAGACATGGGTTTGGTCCCTGGGTTGGGAAGATCCCCTGGAGGAGAGCAAGGAACCAACTCCAGTATTCTTGCCTGAGAATCCTATGGACAAAGAAGCCTGGCGGGCTACAGTCCATATGGTTGCAAAGAGTCATACACAAATGAAGCAACTTAGCACGCATGCACACACAGAATATAAGTAAGTAGTTCCCTCAAACATTCTCCCTACCTACAAAGGGGAAGGCAAGAAACTATTACTATATAGTTCTTTATTTATCAGTGATTACAAAATGAACAGAGAACACTGTTGAGATTTTCCTCTCAATGAAGAAATAAGCAGTCAGACCACTGATCATTTAAAATTAATCAGAACAATTCACAGTGCATTTAAATAAACCAATTTAACATACCATGTGCTTGAAGTAGGTAGAAGATTTGGAGTATATGGCACAGCAGCAATTGTGAAGTTTTGCAATCCACTACCACCCATGATATTAGCAAATCCACCATGTGGGACCCTGGAACTAAGAGTTCATATCTAGTAAGTTATAATCATGCAAGAAAAATCTTTGATATAGATATATTTCGAATTATAAAAATGACTAGTATCTAGCAGACATTCATTAAATATTTGCTGAATAAATAAATGGCTTACTGGATTAATTCAAGCAACAGAGACTTTTATGTGTAATCCAAAATGATTTCCCTGTCTGTGAAAAATATCTAGGCTCAAAGGTTTTTGTTTTGTATTCTTTTACACAGTGGGAAAACTAGAAAATTCTGTACACTTACCTTGCATTTTTTTAAATGTTACCTGACATAATGAGAATGCACTTGATGGCAGAGTTCCAAAGAATAGCAAGGAGAGATAAGAAAGCCTTCCTCAGTGATCAGTGCAAAGAACAGAGGAAAACAATAGAATGGGAAAGACTAAAGATCTCTTCAAGAAAATTAGAGACACCAAGGGAACATTTCATGTAAAGATGGGCACAATAAGTACAGAAATGGTATGGACCTAACTGAAGCAGAAGATATTAAGAAGAGGTGGCAAGAATACACAGAAGAACTATACAAAATAGATCTTCATGACCTAGATAACCACGATGGTGTGATCACTTACTTGGAGCCAGATGTCCTGGAATACGAAGTTAAGTGGGTCTTAGGAAGCATCAATACTAATGAAGCTAGTGGAGGTAATGGAATTCCAGTTCAACTACTTCAAATCCTAAAAGATGATGCTGTGAAAGTGATGCACTCAATATGCCAGCAAATTTGGAAAACTCAGCAGTGGTCACAGGACTGGAAAAGGTCAGTTTTATTCCAATCCCAAAGAAGGCAATGCCAAAGAATGCTCAAACTACCACACAGTTACATTCATCTCACACATTAGCAAAGTAATTCTCAAAATTCTCCAAGCCAGGCTTCAATAGTACATGAACCGTGAACTTCCAGATGTTCAAGCTGGATTTAGAAAAGGCAGAGGAACCAGAGATCAAATTGCCAACATCCGCTGGATCAGTGAAAAAGCAAGAGAGTTCCAGAAAAACATCTACTTCTGCTTTATTGACTAGGCCAAAGCCTTTGACTGTGTGGATCACAACAAACTGTAAAATTCTGAAAGAGGTGGGAATACCAGACCACCTGACCTGCCTCTTAAGAAATCTGTATGCAGGTCAAGAAGCAACAGTTAGAACTGGACATGGAACAACAGACTGGTTCCAAATCGGGAAAGGAGTGTGTCAAGGCTGTATACTGTCACTATGCTTATTTAACTTGTATGCAGAGTACATCATGAGAAATACTGGGCTGGATGAAGCACAAGCTGGAATCAAGATTGCCGGGAGAAAGAGCAATAACCTCAGATATGAAGATGACACCACCCTTATGGCAGAAAGCGAAGAAGAAAGAAGAGCTAAAGAAAGAGCCTCTTGATGAAAGTGAAAGAGGCGAGTGAAAAAGTTGGCTTAAAGCTCAACATTCAGAAAACTAAGATCATGGCAGCCAGTTCCATCACTTCACGGCAAATAGATAGGGAAACAGTGGAAACAGTGGCAGACTTTATTTTCTTGGGCTCCAAAATCAGTGTAGATGGTTCCGGCAGCCATGAAATTAAAAGACGCTTACTTCTTGGAAGAAAAGTTATAACCAACCTAGACAGCATATTAAAGGTCCGTCTAGTCAAGGCTATGGTTTTTCCAATAGTCATGTATGGATATGAGGGTTGGACTGTAAAGAAAGCTGAGCACCAAAGAATTGATGCTTTTGAACTGTGGTGTTGGAGAAGACTCTTGAGAATTCCTTGGACTGCAAGATCCAACCAGTCCATCCTAAACGAAATCAGTCCTGAATATTCTTGGAAGGACTGATGCTGAAGCTGAAGCTCCAATACTTTGGCCACCTGATGTGAAGAGCTGACTCATTTGAAAAGATCCTGATGCTGGGAAAGAGGGAGGAGAAGGGGATAACAGAGGATGAGATGGTTGGATGGCATCACCGACTCTATGGACATGGGTTTCAGTAAGCTCTGGGAGTTGTTGATGCATAGGGAAGCCTGGTGTGCTGCAGTCTATGGGGTCACAAAGAGTAGGACACGACTGAGTGACTGAACTGACCTGAACATAGTGAGACTACAGAAAGGTGAACAAAGTCAGAAGTCTCACAGTTTCTAATTTTGAAATTTGAACTACAAAACTACAGTAATCAAAACAGTGTGTACCGACATAAAGACAGACAGAAATAGAATGGAGAACCTCAAAATAAACCGTCAAATATACAGCCAAATGATTTTTGACAGGAGTGTTAAGAACTTTCAATAGAAAAAGGACAGTCCTTTCAACAAATTGTGCTGAGAAAACTGAATATTCACTACAAAAAAATGAAGTTAGACCTTTACCCTATACCGTATACAGTTAACTCAAAATGAATCAGAGAACTAAATGAAGAGGTAAACCTATAAAATTCTTAGAAGAAAATCCAGGGAAAAAGCTTTATGACACTGGATTTGGTAATGGTTTCTAGGATATGATACCAAAGACACAGGCAACAAAAGAAAAATAGATAAATTGGAAAAATAGATAAATAGAAAAATAGATAAAATTAAAACTTGGGTGCCAAAGGATACCATGAACTGAATGAAAAGGTGAGCCACAGGAGAAAATATTTTTAAATCATAAATATGACAAGGAATCAATATTGAGAAAATACCAAATTGGCCAAAATGTACATTCAGTTTCTTCTGCAACATCTTATGGGAAAACCCAAATGAACTTTTTGCCCTACCCAATATTCAGAGCTCCTACAACTTAACAACAAAAACCCAATTTAAAAAATAGGGACAGGGTTCAAACAGACATTTTTCCAAAGAAAAGACACAAATGGCTTATAAGCATTCAAAAGATGTTCAATCAAAATCACTTGTCATTAGGGAAATGCAAATCAAAACCACACTGAGGGCTGAGAGCTTCCCTGGTGGTTCAGTGGTAAAGAGTACACCTTCCAATGGGTTTGATCCCTGGTCCAGGAAGATCTCACATGCTGAGGAGCTTAAACTAAGCCCGTGTGCTACAACTACTGAATCTGTCCTCTAGAGCCTGTGACCTGCAACTATTGAGCACATGCACCACAACTGCTAAAGCCTGCATGCCTTAGATCTCGTGCTCCACAACAAGAGAAGCTACTGCAATGAGAAGCCTGCACACCACAACTAGCAGTAACTCCTGATCCTTGCAACTAGAGAAAAGCCTGTGCAGCAATGAAGACCCAGCAAAGCCAAAATAAGTAAATTAAATTTTTTTTAATGTTAAAAAAAACCCTACACTGCGATAACTACCTCACAGGTATTAAGATGACAGTTATTTTAAAAAAAAAAAAGGGCATCAGAAAAAATACAGTTTTGGAAAGGACATGCAGAAAATGAAACCATTATGCAACTGCAGAGGGTAATATAAAATGGTGCATCCAACTATGGAAAACACTATGACAGTTTCTCAAAAAATTTAGCATAGAATTATAGTATATATCCAAAAGAACAGAAAGCAGAGACTCAGAGATATTTGTACATGCCATGTTCATAACAGCATTACTCACAATAGCCAAATTGTGGATACAACATAAGTAACCATCCATAAGCACAATGTGGTAAGCACATACAACAGAATACTATTCATCCCTAAAAAGGAAGGGAATTCTGACATATGCTACACTATGGATGAATCTTGAGGACATTATGCTAAGTGAAATAAGCCTGTCACAAAAAGGCATCATATGATTCTACCTATAAGGGACCTAAAGTAATCAAACTCATATAGACAGGAAGTAGAATGGTGGTTGCCAGAGACTGGGGGTATGGGAAATGGAAAGTTAGTGTTTAATGGGTACAATTTCAACTGAGGAAAATAAAAAAGCTCAGGAGATGAATGGAAGTGATGGTTGTAGGACAATGTGAATGTACACAGAATTGTACATTTAAAAATGATTAAAATGTTAAATGTTATATATGTCTTAGCACAAACACTAAAAAAACTGTCGAATAATGCACCAAGGTTTTCTATTAATATTTAAATCACAGATGATATGCACATATTCACAGAGAAAAAAAACAATCCAATAGAAACAGATCTCTAAAACTAGCAGTTTTCTTTTCTAGCTAGGAAGCAGTTTGGTTACTATTAAATACTTTATTGATGAAATGCCCAAACTTACCTTAGAAATTCAAGTGAATGTTAAAAGGATGCCTGAATCTTCCTAACAAAACCCTAACATATGAGCAATTCCTACTTAGGGCAAGAGAATATCTAAAGACCTGAATATATATGTCTATAAAGTGAAATAAAATTCAACATTAGTTTATCTATGCATATTAACCTTTCCCCAAAAAATCAACAAACGTGACCAAAAATAAAAAGGGATGAAAGATAATAGAGGCAGATTTTAAATACAAATATACCACTTCATCAGGACAGGTGAGAAAATGAGCCTTGACACTGATTCTTACACAAATTATAGCACAGAATTTCAATATCACAGTCATATAAATAAATTTTGAAAAATTAGGTGAGCCTCCAATTTTAACATCTAAACTGAAAATATTCTGTAAACTGATATTCACAAACAATACCTGAAATCTTACTCTTCTTCTAAACTATAAACAATGACTGGGCCCCCTACCTGAATAACCAGTGGATCTTAAGTTAAGATTATGTCTCATCAAGCTTAAGCATGTATGAGAAAAATAAATGAAATTGTCTTTGGTTGAGTATTATGACAACTGAATTATACAATGTAAAATTACAGTTAATAAAAATGACATATTTCTATTTTATACAAAGTAGTCATATAGTCTGACATTCATTACTAACAGATAATGAAACAAAAGTTGGAAATTTAAGACTGTCTTGTAGATAAACAAAATACTGTAACCACCATAAAAATATTTTAAAGTTACTGATACAGATTCTTGCTCCTACAACTAGAACACAACTCTAGTCTCCTACAACTCTTTAGTAAGGTTGTTCTAGATTAAATAATGGATATGGAGGAAGACATTTTACAATCTAAATATAAAGGATAAACAGAATTTTCCAGAAAGTGCAAAAAAAGGAAAAAAGTACATAGTTTTGGTGTAGAAGGGCAAACACTATACCTATTGATAACTGGGTCTAGTGTAAAAGGAACGTTATAGTTTAAAAAAACTTAAGATTTACTCTGTTTAAATTCAAAACAAGGACTCCATTTTGACCAAGTGCTGAAAAGTGGACTTTTCAACTTGAAGGTAAAGCTTAGGTCCATTTAGTTTCCCCTCAGCCTCCTTGGCTTCTACTCTTCACCCAAATCCTTCAGCTCAGTTTAAATGGATTTGCCACTGTACTTCTCTATCAGTTAAACAGCAAACAGTGCAGTTCTTTTCAGCATTGCTAACTATGACTATAGACACAGGAGACATATTGTGTATCACTAATCCAAGTGTTTTTTATTCTATAACAGAGACAAACTAACAATTTTAGTACTAAAGAACTTGAATAATTATTTCCTGAATTTTTTTAAAGGTTCATACCTATCAAATCATGAAGGAAAATATAGTAATTTATTAAATAGCATTTAAATATAAACCACTTAGAAAAAAATTAAAGAGCCCTGGCTCTGGCTTATAACATAAACCAAAATAAAGTCCAGATGACTTACAAACTGGTATGTAAAAACAGAAACAAAAATGTTCCCCAAAAATGTAGAAAAACATATAAATATACAAAATCTTGGGAGTAGGGAAATATATTCAAAAAAAAAAAACTGTAAGGAAAGTAATCATCAACTTGTAACCTAATTCAGAATCTTCATTACAGAATTTCTATAAATTAAATTTATAATCTATATGGAAATCTATATGTTTAACTTAATAAAATTAAAAGGCAAATGTTAAACTGGGAAAAATATTTGCAGAGTTATAGATGTCCCTATCTGTATATCTAGGGACATTAAAAAACAAATTTGTTTAAATGATGGTAGAATAATGTACAAAAATAAAGACAGGAAATCTATTCCAACACACAGTATACATATAAGAAACTATGGAAATAAAAGTGATTATATCTTACATTGACAGAATAAAAGAAACAGAGCCTCTCATTCCCTGCAGATGTCAATAATGGTATCTTTCTGAAGTTTAAGTGAGGAATGTCTCAAAGTTATAAAAATTTATATACTCTGCATGCAAAAATTTCACTTTTAAAAACTTTCTCTATATGTTTATCCTATTTATCCCATAAATAATCAAACTGGAAAAAAAAATAATGAAACTGATCTACCAGTATAAAAAGCATACGAATTCCTTATTTGTTCAGCATTATTCATCAACAGGGATATTTAGCAATAAAGGACAATATCCACTCAGTTCAGTTCAGTTGCTCAGTCCTGTCCGACTCTTTGTGACCCCATGAATCGCAGCAAACCAGGCCTCTCTGTCCATCACCAGCTCCTGAAGTTTATCCAAACTCATGTCCATTGAGTCGGTGATGCCATCCAACCATCTCATCCTCTGTTGCCCCTTTCTCTTCCTGCCCCCAATCTTTCCCAGCATCAGGGTCTTTTCCAATGAGTCAGCTCTTTGCATCAGGTGGCCAAATTATTGGAGTTTCAGCTTCAGCATCAGTTCTTCCAATGAATATTCAGGACTGATTTCCTTTAAGATGGATTGGTTGGATCTCCTTGCAGTCCAAGGGACTCTCAAGAGTCTTCTCCAACACCACAATTCAAAAGCATCAATTCTTCAGGGCTCAGCTTTCTTTACAGTCCAACTCTCACATCCATACATGACCACTGGAAAAACCATAGCCTTGACTAGACGGACGTTTGTTAGCCAAGTAATGTCTCTGCTTTATAATATGATGTCTAGGTTGGTCATAACTTTCCTTCCAAGGAGTAAGTGTCTTTTAATTTCATGGGTGCAGTCACCATCTGCAGTGATTTTGGAGCCCAGAAAAATAAAGTCAGCCACTGTTTCCACTGTTTACCCATCTATTTCCCATGAAGTGATGGGACCGGATGCTATGATCTTAGTTTTCTGAATGTTGAGCTTTAAGCCAACTTTTTCACTCTCCTCTTTCACTTTCATCAAGAGGCTCTTTAGTTCTTCTTTGCTTTCTGCCATAAGGGTGGTGTCATCTGCATATGTGGGGTTACTGGTATTTCTCCCGGTAATCTTGATTCCAGCCTTTGCTTTATACAGCCCAGCGTTTCTCATGGTGTACTCTGCATATAAGTTAAATAAGCAGGGTGACAATATACAGCCTTGACGTACTCCTTTTCCTATTTGGAACCAGTCTGCTGCTCCATGTCCAGTTCTAACTGTTGCTTTCTGACCTGCATACAGGTTTCTCAAGAGGCAGGTCAGGTGGTCTGGTATTTCCATCTCTGTCAGAATTTTCTACAGTTTATTGTGATACACACAGTCAAAGGCTTTGGCATAGTCAATAAAACAGAAATAGATGCTTTTCTGGAACTCTCTTGCTTTTGTGATGATCCAGTGGATGTTGGCAATTGGATCTCTGGTTCCTCTGCCTTTTCTAAAACCAGCTTGAACACCTGGAAGTTCACAGTTCACATATTGTTGAAGCCTGGCTTGGAGAATTTTAAGTATTACTTTACTAGAGTGTGAGATGAGTGCAATTGTGCATTAGTTTGAGGTCTTTGGCACTGCCTTTCTTTGGGATTGGAATGAAAACTGACCTTTCCAGTCCTGTGGTCACTGCCGAGTTTTCCAGATTTACTGGCATATTGAGTGCAGCACTTTCAGAGCATCATCTTTCAGGATTTGAAATAGCTCAACTGGAATTCCATTACCTCCACTAGCTTAGCTTGTAGTGATGCTTCCTAAGGCCCACTTGACTTCACATTTCAGCATGTCTGGCTCTAGGTGAGTGATCATACCATCGTGATTATCTGGGTCATGAAGAACTTTTTTGTACAGTTCTTCTGTGTATTCTTGCCACCTCTTCTTAATATCTTCTGCTTCTGTTAGGTCCCTACCATTTCTTTCGTTTATTGAGCCCATCTTTCCATGAAATGTTTCCTTGGTATCTCTAATTTTCTTGAAGAGATCTCTAGTCTTTCCCATTCTATTGTTTTCCTCTATTTCTTTGCATTGATCGCTGAGGAAGGCTTTCTTATCCTTCCTTGCTATTCTTTGGAAGTGTGCATTGAAATGGGTATATCTTTCCTTTTCTCCTTTGCTTTTCGCTTCTCTTCTTTTCACAGCTATTTATAAGGCCTCCTCAGAGAGACATTTTGCTTTTTTGCATCTCTTTTTCTTGGGGATGGTCTTGATCCCTGTCTCCTGTACAATGTCACAAACCTCTGTCCTTACTTCATCAGGCCCTCTGTCTATCAGATCTAGTCCCTTAAATCTATTTCTCACTTCCACTGTATAATCGTAAGGGATTTGATTTAGGTCATACCTGAATGGTCTTGTGGTTTTCCCTACTTTCTTCAATTTAAGTCTGAATTTGGCAATAAGGAATTTATGATCTGAGCCACAGTCCGCTCCCAGTCTTGTTTTTGCTGACTGTATAGAGCTTCTCCATCTTTGGCTGCAAAGAATATAATCAATCTGTTTTCAGTGTTGGCCATCTGGTGTTGTCCATGTGTAGAGTCTTCTCTTGTGTTGTTGGAAGAGTGTGTTTGCTATGACCAGTGTGTTCTCTTTGCCCTGCTTCATTCTGTACTCCAAGGCCAAATTTGCCTGTTACTCCAGGTGTTTCTTGACTTCCTACTTTTGCATTCCAGTCCCCTATAACGAAAAGGACATCTTTTTGGCGTGTTAGTTCTAAAAGGTCTTGTAGGTCTTCACAGATCCATTCAACTTCAGCTTCTTCAGCATTACTGGTTTGGGCATAGGCTTGGATTACCGTGATATTGAATGGCTTGCCTTGGAAACGAACAGAGATCAATCCTATCGTTTTGGAGATTGCATCCAAGTACTGCATTTCGACTTTGACTTTTATTGACTATGATGGCTACTCCATTTCTTCTAAGGGAAACCTGCCCACAGTCGTAGATATAATGGTCATCTGAATTAAATTCACCCATTCCAGTCGATTTTAGTTCACTGATTCCTAGAATGTCGACATTCACTCCTGCCATCTCCTGTTTGACCACTTCCAATTTGCCTTGATTCATGGACCTGACATTCCAGGTTCCTATGCAATGTTGCTCTTTACAGCATCGGACCTTGCTTCTGTCACCAGTCACATTCACAATTGGGTGTTGTTTTTGCTTGGCTCCATCCCCTCATTCTTTTGGAGTTATTTCTCCACTTATCTCCACTGGGCACCTTCCGACCTGGGGAGTTCATCTTTCAGTGTCCTATCTTTTTGCCTTTTCATACTGTTCATGGCATGGCGTTCTCAAGGCGAGAATACTGAAGTGGTTTGCCATTCCCTTCTCCAGTGGACCACATTCTGTCAGACCTCTCCACCATGACCCATCCATCCTGGGTTGCCCCACACTGCATGGCTTAGTTTCACTGAGTTAGACAAAGCTGTGGTCCATGTGATCAGACTGGCTAGTTTTCTGTGATTGTGGTTTCAGTCCGTCTGCTCTCTGATGCCCTCTCTTAGCGCCTACCGTCTTACTTGGGGGGTTTCTCTTACCTTGGATGTGAGGTATCTCTTCACGGCTGCTGAAAGGTCAACAGATTTAAGAATAGATAGCCATTTAAAAAATTAGATCTATAAATGAATCCATTTTAAACAATATATTGCTAAATTCCAAAGTTATAAAAGAGGAAAAATGTTTTTATAAAATAAAAATTTGTATATGTCAGAAAAACTCTGGAATAATAAGCAAAATAGATTAATTACATTCAGAGCCTGAGATAAGAGATGAGTTTATAAAAATTTAGTCTAACCTTCCTACATATAAAAAATAATTTTTAACTCTTTTTATTAAATTACTCAAATCTGTAGTGATTTCTTGGCACTAAGAAGCCAAGTAAACAAAAAACTGACAAGATTTTGTTTCATATTTTTAGTCTACAATCTGTGACTAATTCATGTTTTATTTATTCTTCAAAATTAGGTATAGATTGTAACTCCAACTATTTTTCTAACTATATACTTAAAACACGAAAAAATACAGCAAAATACTAATAGTGTTATCTATGAACAGTGTAATTACTTAATGGGATTTTCATTTTCTCCTATCTATATTCTCCATTTTCCAAATTTTCTACAATGGTTACAAACTACTTTAAAAATAAAACAGTGGGAACTTCACTGGTGGTCCAATGGCAAAGACTGCGCTCTCAATGCAGGGGGCTTGGGGAATTAGATCCCACATGCTACAACTAAAGAACCTGCATGCTGCAACAAAAATCAAATAGCCTGCATGCCACAACTAAAATGCAGTGCAGACAAATAAATAAAATTTAAAAAATAAAACAATGGACTTTAAGTTACATATATATAATACAGATATACACATTATGTTTTTAAAACAGGTAGTAAAAAATAAACATATCAAATTATTTATAATGATTATTGCTGGCAAGTGATGGTTTTTCTTATTTCTTTTAGTTTTCTATGTTCCAATTTTCTTAGAAGAACCATGCAAATTTATAATGAAACAACTGAACTATATTTTCATGAATAGAAGGATAGAGATGAAATTCTAAGTTATCAAGAATGAAAATCACACCTTTCTTTTACATCTTTCAGAAGTATAAGTTAAGAGAGATTTAACTCATTTAGTTTTCTAATACTGATGATGTTTAATTGTTTCCAAATATAGACTTTTCAATGTATGATATCACAAATTATTTTTTAGGCCACAAATCTTAAAACATTAAAATTTGACAAAAATTGAAGGAAAAATGCTGTGTATGAGTATTGTATGTATTATGTGTGTCTGTGTGTGTGTTGTCCCAGCAGCAACTATTGGCTACTGTTATTGACTTACAGATTGAAAAGACTACCAAGTTACAAAATAATATATATGTTGACAGTTCTGACAGAAACAATTTTTTATACCTTAAATAAACATATTTTGGGTGCTACTATATATTTTAACTTTAATGCCTAAATAACCCTTTGTTTAATGTCTAAAAAAATAGAAAAGGAGGTGAGAAACAGACAATTCAGAGTAATAATTTACTTTGAGTTGCTTATCTCTAATCCATCAGAAATGGAATACATTAAATTCTTTCTACATTATCATAAAAACACTTCTTACCTGCCAGTAACAAACTGCAAGAGAAGAACTCTCTCCTCTGGAGTAATATCTTCCACAACTTCCCAGAACCACTAAAAACAACAATAAAAAACTAAACTCACATTTCAGAGCAATTGTAGGCTTTTTAGTACCAGAGCAATATGCAGTATTCATAAAGCATATTTTATTCTGTGAAACTCATCTATCAAAAAAGATTTCATACAAAGCTTTCACATGGAATTCCCATGAGAAGAATTTAGGGAAAAACTTTACTTTGTTAATTAATATAGGTTTTCATTCAATAGTGCTGAAAAGCTTACAAGATTAAATGGCAAAACTTAACTTCATTCTAAGCTCTAGAGAGATTTTACCTGAATAACTGGATCTTCTCTTTCATAGCCACTTGTGTATTCTGTATTTTTTATCCAATCACTCACATCAATTTCTGGCATGCCAGAAAGCAGTAGCTCCTTTGGGAAAGAATAAAAATATTTCATTAATCTTCTTTGGGGGAAAAAAAGATTACATTTAAATAGCAAATTTGTCTTAATTAGAAACTAATCCCATGTAAAACTGATTTATTTCTGTGACAGTATCTGCATGTTATCAATGACAAGTACTACATGGTAGAGAACCCTTGATACTGATAATAGCAAATACTGTGAGATGTGGAGATGTTGCTACACTAATACAGTTTAATTAAAACATAAGCTATAATCCTTCATGTTGATATAGAAACACATATGCCACAAGTTTATATGTGCAACAATTTTATGAACATTATTCTCTTTGGTTTATATATATTTTATGAATTTGTTAAATTTTATAAAGATACTATACTCTCAATATAGAAGTAACAACAGAGGCCTAAATAAATCTGAGTTAAACAAAGAAAAAGATCAAGCAACTCTACTCACTAGAAAAAAGAAGTTATAATAAAAAGTTATTTTTAAAAATATCAAAACAGATTTAGGCCTAGGAAGAACTCTATTATGAAAAAATTCCAATCCTTTAAAGTCAAATTTCCATAAGGTGAAAAAAAATGCAATTTTCCTACTAATGACTTTTGGTATCCTTTTTTTCAGGAAGATCATCAAACAAACAAAATATCAATAAAATAACTAAGAATGAAATTAAGAATGGCAAAAGTATTTTACCATAGTATTCCTCAAGTGAAAACAGAACATGAAAAAAGCTTGTCCACATCTCTGAATCAGACCATGTCTCAACGTTGGATGCATTTACTCAGTAAAGTAAGGCAATAACTAGCCTATGCTCAACATTGACAAGCCAGAACAGCAGATTTTGTTATTGCAGAGAAAGATACAATGTGGTTCAAAGTCACTTCTCCTACAGCAACTCCTCAAAAATATATAAGGTATATATAGTATAGAGTGTGCTCTGAAAAAGATTAACGAAGGTCAATATAAGGTGGTATCTGAGAAATCTTCGGTGTTTGAGATCTATTCAAGAAGTCTGCAAGGTTCTCCCTTTTCCAACTGAGGCTGAATTTTCTCTATATATTTCAGTCAAACAACATATCACAACAGATTATAAGCAAAAACAGATATGAGAACCCAGTTTCTTCTATGAAGCCAGACATAAAATTTGGAAAGATATAAAACAATAATACTTTCCCACTATTTTTGTTTTATTCTGGAATATGCAGCTTTAGTTTCTTAAATCTTATTTATGTTAATAGGTAATGAATTGTTATTCTTATATGAGCCAATAAGATATTTTACATTTCTGTTCAAATTTAAAATACAGTAAGTATCAATTACTATAACCAACATAAACTCTTTTCTTGTAAGGGGTCTTAAGACCAAATAATTTAATAATTGCCTGTCTAGGGTGTCTTTTAGTCCTCCTTACTAAGTATTTGGCTATGGTCAATACTTTAGCCACCTGATGAGAAGAACTGACCCATTAGAAAAAGACCTTGATGCTGGGAAAGATTGAAGGCAGGAGAAGGGGACAACAGAGGACAAGTTGGTTGGATAGCATCACCGACTCGATGGACATGAGTTTGAGCAAGCTCCAGGAGTTGGTGATGGACAAGGAAGCCTGGCGTGCTGCAGTCCATGGGGTTGCAAAGAGTTGGACACAACTGAGTAACTGAACCGACTGATCATAGTATTATAAAATACTTTAACTGATGAAGGCATTCTGGTAGGGTCCATTTACCACCCCCAAATACATTTTTCATCTTCCTTTGCACATTCTGTGCCCCAGTGGCTGATCCCTGCAGACTGGATCTCTTGTCTGTTGGCCTCAGATTGGGTTCTATCACTGGGAAACAGGCAGGAGTCTGCAGGTGAGAGTATATTCTGCTCTTCCCTCCTCCAGTACATCTGTGCAGTAGCTATGCCTCCTCAACTACAGCTACCACCTGGTGATTCAGACTCTCACAGGGCTCCTCACAGTAATTCCTCCACGTGTCTTCAATTCTAGGGATGATAAAGGCTTTCTCCTGTTGCTATTGTCTGGATGCCTCAATCATATCTTATTTATTCTTAACCTACCCATGCCTCTGCAAGTTCCTTCATTAAAGTTTCTTTATTTGAACCATCTAGGGATGGTTGCCACTGCCATTTCCTTCTCCAATGCGTGCATGCATCCTAGTCACTTCAGTTGTGACTGACTCTGTGTGACCCCATGGACAGCAGCCCACCAGGCTCCTCTACCCACAGGATTCTCCAGGCAAGAATACTGGAGTGGGTTGCCATTTCCTTCTCCTAAAGACTCCTACAAATCAGTGTAAAAAAACACAAAAACAAAGAATGCAATAGAAAAATTACTTGAATAAACACTTCAAAAACAAGAGTATACAAATGGCCAATAAACATATAAAATACACTCAATCTCACTGATCATCAGGGAAATGCAAATTAAAATCATAAGGAAATACCAATACTCTACACCAGAATGGTAACAATAAAAAAGACAGAAAAATAACAAAAGCTGACTAGGATACAGAATACCCAGAACTCTCACACCTGTTGGTGGGAGTGTAAACTGACACATTACTTTGGAAAACTACTTGCTAGTGTCTACTCTAACGGAATAAATGCACAGCCGAAATCCTAGCAATTCCACTCCAAAACATATAATCTACAGAATGCATATGTATGTTCTCCTAAAGACATGTACTAGTTTGTAGCAGCACCAGTTTAAACAGCCTGAAACTGAAAAGTACCCACCAAATGTTTACCAAGAGTAGAAAGGACAGGAAAAAAAAAAGAGAGAGAGAGACTGACACAATGAAGTTCTATAGAGCAATGAAAATGAACACATTACAACTGCATGCAACAATACAAATGATTCTCACAAACAAAAAGTTGTGCTAAAGAAGTCAGACATATTTTAGGTGATTATTCTGTTTACATTAGGTTCAAAAACAGATAACCTAACCTATATCATTACAAATCAGCAGAGTAGATACCCATGAGGGGAAAGTGACTGGAAGAGAACATGAGAAGGATCTAGAGTGTTAGGATTTCTCAGTTTCTTGATCTGGATGCTGTTTCATGGGTGTACACAGTGTGAAAATTCATCAAGCTATACATTTATGATGCATGTTAGGGTTAGGTTATACTGTTCTCAAGCATACTGTAACTCAACAAGAAGTTTCATAAAACTTATCAGTATCAATAAATTATGAGGCAAAGTTTTTGTCAGTTATCTGTATTGTTGCTATTTGTTTTTTATACACTGGTCCAGAAAAATAATATAATTTTCTGTTTAATAACTCGTAAGTACACCTCCATTTTCAAATACTAAAAATAGTAACTCTTATGGGTATGCAAAAACTATATGCTCCTATGCTAAAGAAAACCATTCATCTTAAATCTAAGAACAGGGACAAAAAAACTCAAAGCTGATATTTAGTGAAACTAAGTCACCACGGCCTTCCACATTATTTATTAAATTTTCTTCACTACTATATTATGATATACTATGAGTGATAAATTCAAAATACTGCTATATGTAAAATTAACTAGTACACACCAATATACTTATTCATGTATTAAAATGAAAGGCACAGGCTGAAACTAACTTATGAGACAGAATAAAAACCAATGAATTCTTTTCCATCAACCTAAAATTTATTATTCCAAATTATACTTTTTAAACTGAGAAAACAGCTATATTCTATTTAAAACACTGCATATTTTTATTAAGATGTTAGACAACTCAAGAATTTGAAAGTAATTTAATACCAAAAATAAAAGAGAGGAAAAGAAATGGGGGAAAATGCAGACATAAATTATATAAAATCAGAACTGTTAGATCACAGTAGAAAGCAGGCAAATTAAAGAAGCAAAACAAACATTCATTAGAGACTAGAGGCAAGGAAAGACAGTGGACTCCATACAGGCTTAAGATGGAAAATTACTAACTTATATATATGATGAAATAAGCTGGAGAGGATAACATAAATATAACAAGAAAATTCTTCTATCAATTTTTCCTTTTGGAAGTACAAGAAGTTTCCTTTACCAAATTAAAAAATTCAGAAATAATGTAAATAATGCCTCTGGGAAGATTGGCCTTCATCTTCTCCCATGTGGAAGACTTTGGAAATATATTCCATTTTTGTTGACCACCACCTATACTCTACTTCTCATTAAGAACTGCTAACCTAGTTATTAAACTTTAGAGAAGCACAATCACAAACCTTACAACTCCCTAAACATGAACACTTTAATTGTTCACCATATCTTCTACATTATTCCATTCATTATTTTGCACTAAAATTATTTCTAAATTACATCAAATGGAGTTTTGTGTTGTATTACAACAGCAAAAGAACTGATGCTTTTCCTTACCAATTCGTATTCATCAAAAAGTTGTATGAGGGACGGTGGAATGAACATATGAAAGCCCTGTAAAAAAGCATTGATCTGAGGCTGAATGGCTCTTGTCATTCGCAGTTCAGTGACAAGCTGGACGTACTCTGCCTATTAAAAAAAAAAAGGTTTCTGCGATGATTTTTTTTTTTAATTTCACATACTTAAGACACTGCTGACCATTTCTCATTTTAGAAATAAAGGTTTAGAATTAATTTGGCACCAATGTTCACACATCTCAGCAAAAGAGTAATCTATCATTCACTTAGCTGTTTAGGCCAAAATCCTAGGAGTCAATCATTCAGGTTTCTCTCACACCTTCTATCAGTGAGTGCTATCAGCTCTATCTTCAAAAAATATTCTCAGTCAGACCTTGTGGAATCATCTCCACTTGTGGCACATTGATTCAAGCCATCATCTCTCACCTGGATATTAGACAATCTGGTGTCACTGCTCCCATATTTGCCTCTGTATTGCTTCTTCTCCAAATCAGAGTGACTTTTTAAACTATGTGTGTATAGATATATATTTTATATATAATTCAGATCACATAACCCTCCTTTCAAAAACCCTACAATGGCTTCCCATGACACTTGGAGTAAAGTCCAAATTCCTTCCGTAGTCCATAAGGCCCCAAATGACCCAATCTCTGCCTTACCCTCTCATCTCATTTCCTTCCACTTTCCCCTCTGTTCCCTCACTCTATCCCCCAAACACAGCTTGTTCAGGTCTCACCATCCATATACTTACTGCTTTTTTTTTTAATGTCTCATTAAACTGTAATCTCTCTGCAAGCAGGGGTTCTGTTTTGCTTACCAGTATATATCCTCAGCTCTTCCTCAGTGATCAGTGCAAAGAAAGAGAAGAAAACTATAGAATGGAAAAGACTAGACATCTCTTCAAGAAAAGAGATACCAAGGGAACATTTCATGTAAAGATGGACACAATAAAAGACAGAAATGGTATAGACCTAACAGAAGCAGAAGATATTAAGAAGAGGTGGTAAGAATATACAGAACAACTATACAAAAAAGATCTTCATGACCCAGATAATCACAATGCTGTGATCACTCACCTAGAGCCAGACATCCTGGAATGTGAAGTCAAGTGGGGCTTAGGAAGCATCACTACGAACAAAGTTAGTGGAGGTGATGGAATTCCAGTTGAGCTATTTCAAATCCTGAAAGATGATGCTCTGAAAGTGCTGCACTCAATATGCCAGAAAATTTGGAAAACTTAGCAGTGGCCACAGGACTGGAAAACGTCAGTTTTCATTCCAATCCCAAAGAAAGGCAATGCCAAAGAATACTCAAACTACCACACAATTGCACTCATCTCACACGCTAGTGAAGTAATGCTTCAAATTTTCCAAGCCAGGCTTCAGCAATACATGAACCATGAACTTCCAGATGTTCAAGCTGGTTTTAGAAAAAGCAGAGGAACCAGAGATCCAATTGCCAACATCTGCTGGATTATCGAAAAAGCAACAGAGTTCCAGAAAACATCTATTTCTGCTTTATTGACTATGCCAAAGGCTTTGACTGTGTGGATCACAATAAACTGTGGAAAATTCTGAAACAGATGGGCATACCAGACCACCTGACCTGCCTCTTGGGAAATCTGTATGCAGGTCAGGAAGCAACAGTTAGAACTGGACATGGAGCAACCGACTAGTTCCAAATAGGAAAAGGAGTACGTCAAGGCTGTATATTGTCACTCTGCCTATTTAACTTACATGCAGAGTACACCATGAGAAACGCTGGGCTGGATAAAGCAAAGTCTGGAGTCAAGATTGCCGGGAGATATACCAACAACCCCAGGTATGCAGATGACACCACCCTTATGGCAGAAAGCGAAGAAGAACTAAAGAGCCTCTTGATGAAAGTGAAAGAGGAGAGTGAAAAAGTTGGCTTAAAGCTCAACATTCAGAAAACTAAGATCATGGCATCCGGTCCCATCACTTCATGGGAAATAGATGGGAAAACAGTGGAAACAGTGGCTGACTTTATTTTTCTGGGCTCCAAAATCACTGCAGATGGTGATTGCAGCCATGAAATTAAGACGCTTATTCCTTGGAAGAAAAGTTATGACCAACCTAAAGAGCATATTAAAAAGCAGAGATATTACTTTGCCAACAAAGATCTGTCTAGTCAAGGCTATGGTTTTTCCAGTGGTCATGTATGGATGTGAGAGTTGGATGGTGAAGAAAGCTGAGCGCTGCAGAATTGATGCTTTTGAACTGTGGTGTTGGAGAAGACTCTTGAGAGTCCCTTGGACTGCAAGGAGATCCAACCAGTCCATCCTAAAGGAAATCAGTCCCGAATATTCGTTGGAAGGACTGATGTTGAAGCTGAAGCTCCAATACTTTGGCCACCTGATGCGAAGAGCTGACTCACTGGAGAAATCCCTGATGCTGGGAAGGATTGGGGGCAGGATGAGAAGGGGATGACAGAGGATGAGATGGTTGTATGGCATCACCGACTCAATGGACATGCGTTTGAGTAAACTCCGGGAGTTGGCGTTGGACAGGGAGGCCTGACGTGCTGCAGTCCATGGGGTTGCAAACAGTCAGACGTGACTTAGGAACTGAACTGACCCTCAGCTCTTAAAAATGTGGCTGCCGCTTTGTGTTCAACAAATAACATGATGAATGTATACATTCAATAAATTCAATTAAAACACACTTTGAACTTGATCAAATGACTCATTTAAGTGCAGCCTATTCTGAGTTAAACAACAACATTCTGAGTTACAGTAAGCTATTTTGACACATTTAAAACATACATCATCAAGAATAGTGTCACTTAAAATTTAACTAGCAGTAAAAAATGTATTTTGGCTCAGATCAAAGTGAATGACCATATCTCTCTGTATATAAACTCTATCACTGTTATTATTCGTGTGTGTGTGTGTGTGTGTGTGTGTGTGTGTGTTAGTCACTGAGTCATGTCTGACTCTTTGCGACCCCATGGACTGTAGCCCACCAGGCTCGGCTCCTCTGTTCACGGGATTCTCCAGGCAAGAATACTGAAGTGGGTTGCCAGTTCCCATTATTATTCATACATTTTAAATTGCCCATCTAAGTTAAACTTCAAGAATTAAAAGCAGTATGTATATAGTTCTCACCTCCCAGGAATGAGTGCTCTAAACACAGAGAGAGAAAGCCTATTTTAGGACCCTTGCTTTAATTTTTTTTGGGCGGGTATTAATCTGACACTGTTCCCCTTAACCTCCCAGAAATACCCACAGGCACTGAGCCAGCACGTTGTACATGACTCCAGCCATGAATTGTCCATACATCTCAGAGCTATAGAAATGTCACAATGGATTGCTCACAGCTTTCCCCAACCCTGCATGGCTCCTTCTGTAACCTGGCATGGGGAAAGCTACCATCTACTACCATCTACTATTCAATCTACTCTCACTCCAAATCCCACTCCCAACCACTCAAAAGTTTTTCTCCATTGAATAGTAATTAATCAGATTCTACAAGTTACATCCAGGTATTTAGAGAGAGGGGGACATAGAAACGTGTGCCAATCAAACAGAAACACAGGATCCAATCTAAGAAACAAAATATACACATAATAACTAGCAATGATTTTTGTACTGAACACATGATTATTTTTTAATTGATGTCTGCTCTAACTAAACTGCTTAATGAAAATACTAAAAATTTTTCTGCTCCACTCATTAATTATATATTTCTCTCAAGAGATTTTGCTTTTATTATCTTAAGGTACTATTCACTTGAGTCATTAATCAAGACCTCAAATTATGAAGTATGAACTGCTCAAGTATAGTTTTATCTATTTTAATTTGCCACTGCACTCCATATTTATCTGAATAGTACACACTTTTCTATTAATTAATTCCTATTATTTCCACATACATTCTGTTTTAAAATTTAATTTTCACAAATATACTATTTCCCACACTTATTTTTGTAGCTCTGGCTCAGTTATTGGATATCAATTTGTGAAAAATCAGTTCCTTCAAATCCCAGTCTCCATATTAATTTAAATATGGAGAAATCTTGGTCTAAGTTATTTCTCAGTAAAATAATAAAATCCTAGCCAGCACAAATTCTTCTGAGTTGTTTAGTAAAGTAAGAGTTTTCCAGATAGCTGAAAGATAACTGTTTAATAGAAAAAAATCTAAATCCAACTGTTTCTAAAATGTTTCCCTGCTTCCTTACAGAGCACATCCTCAAAGATAGTAACACATATTAACATGTTCTTGATGATACAATTACTACTATGAACATCAACTATCATTATACACTAACATTTCTACTATTCATACTGTGAAGAAATACTACACTGGCTACAGTCCCACCACGTACAAAGGCCAAGTGACTCACCCCCACATTTCATGCTCCTGAGTAACTACATCAACTATCTTAAATGCTCTAAGGAAACAGTCAACATGTAGATGACCATCAGTCCACAAAACACTGGCATAAAGAGTTGCTCAAATAAACATGAAATATAAGTGAAACCTAAAATCTCACTTAATTCTAAGGTATTTAAAGAGATGACATAACTTGGGGGTGAGGGATATCTCATCGCCAACAGATAGCACATCCTAGGAGTAATATTTGCTCCTACCCGAGTTTTGTTAATCCTTTGAGGGCATAAAAATAATACTAGATATCACAGAATTAAATTGGAGAATTAACTATACTAAAGAATCTGAGTCAGTACCTGTTCTGGCGAAATAGTTATGATTATAGAAAGTTTTCAACTTAGAAAGTCTCAGCACAGGCAAATGAGAGAGTCAATTCCTAGGTAGGTTGATAAGAAATCCAAGGTCCTCAAGGAGGAGGAAGGGGTCTGGGGCTCTCAAAGTGGATATAGGGGTCTGGGATTCTTAAGGAGGAAAGCACAAACATCTTTTCTCTACATTCCTTAGTCTTAGTCACAGAAAATGTTTTTTTCTTTAAGCCTGAAACTGATGATTACACAACAAACAACTCAGCTTAAACTCTGTAGTAAGGATTAAGGATTATACAACGTTTCTCCTTCCTGAAAACCTTCTGGCTAATCCTGCTATCTTAAAATGTAAATTATGGGAGTGGGTCTAGTAAGATCTTTACAACCTTGAGACATTCTTTTGATTTATTGTAATAAGCAATTTAAAAAGTAGTAACTCCCTTTTCTAAGACTAGCGAGTGGGGCACTGTCCGTCCCCCTTCTGATGTTTATGTCAGACGCTTTCTCCGCCCCTTTTCATACTTTAATAAAACTCTGCTATACAAGAGGACTTTCCTGGTGGTTCAGATGGTAAAGCGTCTGCCTACAATGTGGGAGACTCGGGTTCAATCCCTGGGTTGGGAAGATCTCCTGGAGAAGGAAATGGCAACCCACTCCAGTATTCTTGCCTGGAAAATCCCATGGATGGTGGAACCTGGTAGGCTACAGTCCATGGGGTCGCAAAGAGTCGGACACGATTGAGCGACTTCACTTATACAAAAGCTCTTGAATGATCAAGCCTGGTGCCTGGTCCCGAAGCTAAATCATCTTCTTCAGAGATCACGAATCCTACATCATTCACCATAAGCTATCATCTTGGGGGCTCGTCCGGGATCCTCAAGACAAGATGAGAACACTCAGAGCTCTAGCCTCTCTGCTTTCTCTGTATACACGTTTTCTGCTTTACTTTACTAACTCTACGATGTGTTTGTGTGAATGAATGACACGCCCTGCTCTGTGGTCTCGCTGTGCCTCGTAATGACTGAAGGCAGCCCCCCAAAGAGGAACCTTGTTGGGGGGTTTATATTGATCTGCCAATGTCAAGAAACACCCAACCTTCCTGTGAAGGGAGCGGCAAGAGATGAGCAAAGCGTGTGGACCAAACTTAACCTTTCTTGGTCACCTTTTCCTGGTCCCTTTGACCATTTCGTAATTGTGTGCGGAATTAGAACTACTAACCTAATCTGTCAGATCATAGACTTTGAAGGGAATTGTGATCCATGCTGTCACTATGTACTTTTACTTAGACCCTATGTATGGAAGCACCTAGCCTTGCTAGGAGCCGAAAGTTACAAGAGCATGTTTGGGAGTGAGGCAGAGCTCTAGCTCCGGGAACGTCTCTCAGGCTAGGGTCACTCTCTTGGCTCCCTGCCTCAGGGGCAAGCAACCTGAAAGTGAGTCCAATCTATGTGGATAGAAGCACTGCTGGTGACCATGAGGTTTTTGAGGACACAGACTGGGAAGTGGAGGATCTGGTAAGACTGGAAATGCAACGAGCTTCTTCCTTTGGTAGCATTAGCTCTTAGTGGACCAGAGGAGGCTCTCTGATGGCTTTTGTCTCAACTCCTTAGATATTCTTTTGTTGAATCTGTGGAAATGAACTGGAAGGATTGGCCCAACAGCTTGCAGACAAAAATAGCTTTTCCTCGCTGGCCTAACCTCCACCACCTCTTTTGCTATCACATATACTAGCATGGTGACACTCAGAAGGGACATCTTGGTTGTTGTTTCTCCCTTTATAACTCACCACTTCTACTGCAGTCAGGACTGTACTCAGACATGTGCATAAGTACACAGAACACGGATGCTTCCCCTAGTAATACTAGCTTGGGAAACGTTCCAGGAAAGCTACTCTGTTACACTCTGGGTGGCATCAGAGAAAAGGTCAAATCAAGCAAAGATCCTGGTGGTACGGAACTAAATCATTCTGGGATGACATCAAGTCTACCCCTGGAGTATCTCCAACCCGCCTCAGTGGTAGAACCAGAAGGGACAAGTAAGGCGCCTGTGTTGGTAAGGGACAGACCAAGTCTGACCAGGGAAGGAAAGTTTCAGTGGAAAGTCTGTCTACACCCCCATCTAGAGGAGGGAAGGATGCCTCTGGTGGAAAGAAGCCATAGGTGTGGATGCTGCTTTTTTCTCTCTTACAGATGGGAGCTAACAGTTACTGAACCACTCCTTTAAAATGCACTTAAAAAACTGGGACAAGTTTGATCCCCAGTGTTTAAAAAAGACACTCTTGATCTTCTTGTGTGATACTGAATGGCTACAGTATCCTTTGGAAGATGGGGAATGCTGACCAGTTGAAGGATCTTAATTATGATACTATTTTACATCTAGACAAGTTCTGTAGAAAATAAGGGAAGTGGGTAGAAGTACCATATGTGTTGCTCTTTATCTCTCTGCAAGACATGCCAGATTTATGTCCTAAGGGTACAGATTTGGGTGTGAAACCTTCAGCTCCCTCCTGTCTTCTTACTTTGGCCCTGTATCCTGGGCTCCCAATTGAACAGGTTGAGAATCAGGGCACCCTTCTAGGAGGGGTTACCTCAGTCTTGGTAGACTACTTAGATGATATGTCTTGGGACAGATGCTGACTCCTGACTTTACAGCTCAAGTTTTGGGGGCAGCTACTGCTTTTGGAGATGAATGGCTTGAAGGCAAGGGGAAAGAGGGAACACAAAATAGCCCTCCTCCCTCCTGGGAGCCAAGCGGTTCCCATTACATAGCCACTTTGTCAGATGTATTCTTGTAGGGCTCAAGTGAGCATGTGCTAAGACGCTATGCTAAGTTGGCTGACATATAAAAGGGAAAGCAGGAAACTCCTGGTAAATTCCTAGATAGACTGTGGGAGTCTCTCTGAAAGTTTTCTGATGTTGATCGCAAAAGTGCAGAGAAAGGAATAATCATAAAAGATAGATTCTCACTCAGTCAGCTCCAGGTATCTGCCGTAAGTTATGAAAACAGGTGTTCGGACTAAATCAGTCTTTAAAAAACTATTGTAGCTGGCTCAGGAAATGTATTATGGTAGAGAATATGAGGAAGAAAACAGGAGGAAAAAAAGAACCAGGTAAAAGACTGAAGCCACAACAATGGCAGTTAGATCGGCTCTGAAACAGTCTAAGAAAAATGCCCAGAGGAACCCAGGTGAAAAAGGATGGACTTATTATTACTGTGGAAAGGAGGGGCATCTCAAGAGGGATTGCTCTTAGGCATCTAAGCCACCCCCTGGCTCCATGTCCGGTCTGCAAAGGACCATATTGGAGAAGAGACTGCCCTCCGAGGTGTAGGTCCCAAGGGTCAGACTCTCAAGGCAATCAGGATGAAGGTGCCCCGGGGGTCCCCACACAAGCTCCCATCCTAATTACATCAGAGGAACTCTGGGTGTTAATAACTGTGGGGGCCAATCAGTCGATTTTCTTTTGGACCCTGAGGCAATTTGCTCTGTGCTCACTGAAGCCCCTGGTCCGCTTCCTCCCGATTAACTACTGTAATGGGACTGTCAGGACAAGCCAAATGCTATTATTTCAGTCATCCTTAAAGCTGCAACTGGGACTCTGTACGATTTTTCTCACGAGTTTCTAATTGTGCCAGGGTCTCCCTCACCCCTTCTGGGGAGGGATATACTGAACAAGGTCCAGGCCTCTGTTGTCATGAATATGAAGCCTGCTCTTTCTCTCCCATTAATTGAACAAAAATGTAAATCCTAGAGTATGGGCTGATGGAAAAACTATGGGTTGAGCACAAAATGCTTTCCTGTCATTATCAAGCTCAATGACCCTCACCTATTTTCACATCAAAAGCAGTATCCACTAAAGCTCAAGGTTAATGAATGGGCAAAATCTTACTCTACTGACTTCTCAAGACGTAAGTGGGATTTTAAACTCTAAAGTTCAGAGCAACAATGTTCCACCTTTAAAGCTGCTGTAACTCAAGGGGTGTCAAAAGCTCGAGGAATAGAATATCATTTACACTGTTCCTGGCAACCCCAATCTTCAGAAAAAGTTGAAAAGGCTAATGACATTATTCAGAGGCATCTGTGTAAGCTAACTCAGGAAACACAAGACAGTTGGTTCAAAGTTTGACCCATAGCTTTAACGAGGGCTCAAACTGCCCCTAAGAAGAAGGGACTGACTGTCTCTATGGCAGACTGTTTTATGTGCACAGATATTGTCATAGATTCCAAAGCCTTAGAATTAACTATGTGACTCAGCTTTCAGCTTTTCAGCCTCCTCATCAGGAAAAGGCTTTGCATAGTGGGTGTCCCCGCTTCAAGGAAAGGACTTTCTTCAGCTCTGCGAATACCTTCACCAACAACAATTGTATGTGACCTCTTCTTGATTTGATGACATCTAACAATCCTAAGATGGACTGATGTAACTATGAACATAATGTGACTTTTAATTTTGATTATGTTTTAACTTGGTTTAATGACTATTTTGCCTTACACCTGTAACTCTATAATGGGGTTTGTTTCTAACCATCTGAAAGCTTTTAAGTTAGAAATGGTTGTCCAGGCTCCTACAAGTGCCACAGCCTTCTCCAACTATTACTTAGGGCCTCTGGATCAGACACCCTCAATATGAGGGTTAGAAGAATATGTTGCCTCAACACTTAAGGGATGATGCGCCTCAACAACAGAAAGTAGTTATGGAACAAAAATGACGCCCCTTTCGCTTGGCAACATAATTCTCCTTAAAGAAAAAGGGGGAATGAGAGAGTCAATTCCTAGGCAGGTGGATAAGAAGTTTGAGGTCCCTGAAGAGGAGAAAGGGGTCTAGGGCTCTCGAAGCGGAGATAAGGGTCTGGAATTCTCCAGGAAGAAAGGACAAATGTCTTTTTTTTCCTCTACATTCCTTAGTCTTAGCCACATAAAATATTTTTTTCCTTTAAGACTGGAACTGATGATTACACAACAAACAACTCAGCTTAAACTCTGTAGTAAGGATTATACAACAACAATGTATCCTGCTTGAGGACAGTTTCTCCTTCCTGAACACCTTCTGGCTAATCCTGCTATCTTAAAATGTAAATTATGGGAGTGTGTCTAGTAAGATCTTTACAACCTTGAGACATTCTTTTGATTTATTGTAATAAGCAATTTAAAAAGTATGTAACTCCCTTTTCTAAGACTAGTGAGTGGGGCACTCTCCATTCCCTTCTGATGTTTGTGTCAGATGCTTTCTCTGCCCCTTTTCATACTTTAAGAAAACTCTGCTACACAAAAGCTCTTGAATGATCAAGCCTGGTCCCTGGTCCCTAAGCTCAATCTTCTTCTTCAGAGATCACGAATCCCACATCGTTCACCATAAGCTATCATAAAAACAATAAAAAAGAGCCTTAGAAAATTCGTTCAAGCTCAACCCCTGAGCCTCATAACTGATATAAGATCAGTAAGCAAAAAATAACTGCAAAGGGAAAAAAATAAAAACAGTAAGATTGAGATTCAGCTTTCAGACATAATATTCTAGTTAAATTACATAGGTAGTTACAGAAACATTTTGCTTTAAAATCTCCTAGTCTTCTGATTGTGTGGAATGAACAATATCATCCCTTGAAATCTTCCTTAAAATTTTAACTTCTTTTCAGGCTTTGAGTCTAAATTATGTCTTTTTATGGGGAGTAGTGGTAATGCTGAAAACTGACACCTTTTTTAAAAGCTATTTTTCCTCTTGAAAATTTTTTTCACTATTTCTTAAAAGATAATACTTACTTAACTAATAGTTAACTTTTAACAGTGAAAGCAAGATGTTCTTATCCCCCTCGAAGTAAACTGATAAACTTGGACATACCCGTAAAATTGTTTGAAATAGTTATTTTTAGTTTTAAATTAACAGTTTAAATGGCATTATAACTGGTACAATGCAATTCACTGTTTGAATATAAATCCTTTAACAATAAAACCTTCTTTCTTGGGCTTATCCACTTGATTACTATTGTTATCATATGTAAGAGTTCTTACTGAAAATTTCTTCACGGAAAACTCAAAGGACACCAGGTTTCTTCTGCATGAATAAGTAGGTATAAGAAAAAAGAGGCACATTTAAACAATGTAACATTTTCCAATAATTTATCCTTTACCAGTATATTATTTTTAAGGTCACAAATTAAGCTATAAAGATTGATAGTATGATAAATATCCTATTACTTCAGTTTCCTTGGAACAAATTCAGTCACTGAAAATAGTGATTCTTCAGATGACCATTACATGGATTTGGTGATTTTTATTGCACTCATCTCACTTGCTAGTAAAGTAATGCTCAAAATTCTCCAAGCCAGGCTTCAGGAATATGTGAACTGTGAACTTCCAGATATTCAAGCTGGTTTTAGAAAAGGCAGAGGAACCAGAGATCAAATTGCCAATATCTGCTGGATCATCGAAAAAGCAAGAGAGTTCCAGAAAAACATCTATTTCTGCTTTATCGACTATGCCAAAGCCTTTGACTGTGTGGATCACAATAAACTGTGGAAAATTCTGGAAGAGATGGGAATACCAGACCATCTGATCTGTCTCTTGAGAAACCTGTATGCAGGTCAGGAAGCAACAGTTAGAACTGGGCATGGAACAACAGACTGGTTCCAAATAGGAAAAGGAGTACATCAAGGCTGTATATTGTCACCCTGCTTATTTAACTTATATGCAGAGTATATCATGAGAAACGCTGGGCTGGAAGAAACACAAGCTGGAATCAAGATTGCCGGGAGAAATATCAATAACCTCAGATATGCAGATGACACCACCCTTATGGCAGAAAGTGAAGAAGAACTAAAGAGCCTCTTGATGAAGGTGAAGGAGGAGAGTGAAAAAGTTGGCTTAAAGCTCAACGTTCAGAAAACTAAGATCATGGCATCTGGTCCCATCACTTCATGGGAAATAGATGCGGAAACAGTGGAAACAGTGTCAGACTTTATTTTTTTGGGCTCCAGAATCACTGCTGATGGTGACTGCAGCCATGAAATTAAAAGACGCCTACTCCTTGGAAGGAAGGTTATGGCCAACCTAGATAGCATATTTAAAAGCAGAGACATTACTTTGCCAACAAAAGTACGTCTAGTCAAGGCTATGGTTTTTCCAGTGGTCATGTATGGATGTGAGAGTTGGACGGTGAAGAAAGCTGAGCGCCGAAGAATTGATGCTTTTGAACTGTGGTGTTGGAGAAGACTCTTGAGAGTCCCTTGGACTGCAAGGAGATCCAATCAATCCATCCTAAAAGAGATCAATCCTGGGTGTTCATTGGAAGGTCTGATGTTGAAGCTGAAACTCCAATACTTTGGCCACCTCATGCGAAGGGTTGACTCATTGGAAAAGACCCTAATGCTGGGTAGGATTGGGGGCGGGAGGAGAAGGGGATGACAGAGGATGAGATGGTTGGATGGCATCACCGACTCGATGAACTTGGGTTTGGGTAGACTCCGGGAGTTGGTGATGGACAGAGAGGCCTGGCGTGCTGCAATTCATGGGGTCGCAAAGAGTCGGACACGACTGAGCAACTGAACTGAACTGAACTGAAAGTGAATTTTTAGAATATATGAACTAAAATGCAAAGAAAAGTATATTCTCCTTTGTTGACAAAAAGATACTAAAGATAATTTAAAACCCAAATCGAAAAATACACTCAATATTGAGAACTTTAGACCTGAACTGTTTTAAAAGTTTTCAGAGTATAAAAAGATCTTTCATAGTATACTTTTCTGAAGACACATATAAGCAATCCACTTTAAGTCAATAATCTATATAGAGAAGTCTGGATTTTGTACTAGTACAGGCATCAAATGTGTCTGTATGTGAAATAAATCAAATGGAACCAGCAATAAAATATAATAATGAGTATACACACACACTGGGCTTCCCCAGTGACTCAGAGAGTAAAGAATCCACCTGCAATGTGGGAAACCTGGGTTCGATCCCTGGGTTGGGAAGATCCCTTGGAGGAGGGCATGGCAACCCACTCCAGAATCTCTGCCCGGAGAAACCCCATGGACAGAGGAGCCAGGCAAACTACAGTCCATGGGGTCACTAAAAGTCAGATGCGACTGAGCACAGCATAGTTAACATACACACTGAGTACAACCAAATAAAAATGAAATGGAGGAAACTATACCAAGTTTTTTAAATTGAAGAACAGTTGATTTACAAAATGGTGTTTCAGATGTGCAGCAAAATGATTCAGTTACATATGTGTGTATATATATATCTATATATTCTTCTTCATATTCTTTTCCATCATAGGTTACTACAGTATATTGAGTATAGTTTCCTGCGCTACATGGTAGGTCCTTGTTGTTTATCTGTTTTATATATAGTAGTACCTATCTGTTAATCCCAAACTCCTAATTTATCCCTTCCTCCCTCCCCATCCTTACCCTTTGCTAACCATAAATTTGGAAAGCATACTAAATTTGTATTTTTTACCTTGTTCATATTCACTGTCTTAGTAAATAAGAAACCCAGCAATTACACAACCATACAGAACTTGATTTAAACTGAGGGTCTACCAGTTACCAATTTTAAGCCCTTAGACAGTTATTTAACTTATAAGAAATATAGTGTCATAGTTACAAGCTCAGGCTTGAAATTTATAGACTGTCTGGATTTACATCCACCATTTATTACCCTGAGATTTGGAGGAAAGCAATTTAACCTCGCCATGCTTCAGTTTCCTCACCTGCAGAAATGGGTATCTAGACCTCATATGATTGTTTAAGTTCATACAAATAAAACACCTTTAACAGTGCCTAGCACGTTATAAGCACCTAATAAATATCACGTTTTTTATTATTAAAGCTGTTTCCACACTGAAAGAATAGAAATAATTATCTCAAAAGGCTGTTACAGTAAATGAGAAATGCACAAAGAACACGGCTCAAATACATAAAATATACACAAAGTATTTAATAGGCAGTGGTTATTACTAACACTAGAAAATACAAATGCTATGATGAGGTTAATGGCTAGGAGGATAACAATACCACTTGTCATTCTGGAGCCCATTCACCTAAGCAGCTCATCCTCCAGTTCTTCTTTTTCACCTTCCCAAACAGTTAGTATGGATACCATGTTCTATAAATTCTATATCCTAAAAAGTTCTCATTTTCTCTATCTCTGCTCCCACTGTCTTATAAAATCCTTTATGCATGCTCCCCAACACCAATTCCACCATCACCTATCAGTTGCCCTGACTCCAATATCGCCTCATTTCAACTCATTGTTCACAATCCAAGCTGAGATTGGTGCTGTTTTTCTTTAAAAAAAAAAAAAAAATTTTTTTAAAACAGAAATTCAATCACGTCATTGCCCTCTACAGCATCTGCAATCATCCCCTAGCCTTCAGAGTAACTTTCAAATTTCTAATTGTGGATGCAATGTCTTTCAGGATTTGGCCCATCTACTTCCTCCACCTCATCTTCTCCCATTCATTTACTTTGCAATCTAAGCTAACATCTAGAACTCTGACCTACCTGTGCTTACCAAAACATACCATGCTCTATCATCTCTGTGCCTTCCTATAAGACCAGAACGTTTCTTTCTCCCCTTCATTACTCTTATCTGATCACTTAATGCTTTTCCTCTGCAACTCAACTTCCATGCTATTTCTTACATTCCCTGATATCCTGTCCCATCTCACCTCATTTTTTCCCCTCCTAGCCTGAATGAACTTTATGATTAGTAGGGTAAAGGTGTTAATGCTTAAAAGCCACAAAGCTTTAACTCTTCAGTTCTAAGAGCTAGAACTGAAGGACTAACAAAAATATTTCATTCCTAATACCCTTTGGTAAAGAATTTAAAACTGAAAAGGAAAAGTGAAAAGGAAAAAGCTCTTCTTTAAAAAGCTGAAAATATCATTTAAATGTAAATGTTCATCCCCTGGTAATTCAGTCATTTTCTAAAGTGAAAGGAAGGGGGTTTTTTTTCCTCTAGATTTTAAAACAAATCACAGATACAAAATTAAATTTAAAAGAGCATTTTATTTCAAATGTGGAACTGATATATATTGTTCTCCCTATATTACCTGTATTTATTAATGTACTTTTTTTAAACAAATGTATTTTACCTGTTTGGTTTCAGTCTATAATTACCAAAGCCTTTCAATAAAACAGGAATAAATGACTCCCCCATGTGGAGATCAGCTTACATAGACTTTTTTCTTACTAACAAGCTTGGCAAGTCATTTAAGATTCAATATGCTTACAAATTCTGAAGTTGACTCCAAATGTGACAATTATAACTTTACATCTATAAAGATAAATAAGTAAAAGGCTGACCCTAGAATAACAAAAGTTCATGACAGAAATGTATGTTAAAAAATAACATGTCTAAAGAAGACAATTTGAAAATTTTATTTGTAAATTAAATTCTAAATACAGTGATCAATTTAAGATATTTCTAAAGATTTTTAATTTAAAAAGTCAGCTTGCTTATTGCTTACTGGTAATATTAGAAAATGAAAAGGCTCAATTTATTGTGGCAATTGTTTATATTAGAAAAACAAAAGCTGAGAACTAACATACTAGTGATTGAGATCCTGCTTTTACCTCTACTACCGAAGCTCATCATGGGAAAGTAACATTGACATATATACACCACCACATGTAAAATAGACAGCTAGTGGGAAGCTGCTATATAACACAAGGAGCCCAGCCTGGCATTCTGTGATGACCTACAGGGGTCGGCAAAGTGAGAGGAAGGCTCAAGAGGAAGGGGATGTACATATAGTTATGAGTGATTCACCCTGTTGTATGGCAGAAACCAATACAACATTGTAAACCAATTATTCTCCAATTAAAAACAAAAAGCAGTTAGCCTATCATTAACAAAACAATGTCAATAGTATAGTGTTAAACTTAGAAACAAAATTTCCAAGCTTTTTAATGTTATAGGACTATTCCAGCCTCAGGCTAGACCATGATCAAGAGTATAACCTCAATGTAAGTGTATTTGTATTTGTTATTATTTATTAAAAATGTTCCTTCATTCTAGATTTCAATAGAAAGATACAAAGGCAAAAGAATTAATAAAAAACATATTTTAAAAATCTAAGCAAAAATCACATCAGAGTGGGAGGGACGCTGTTAGGAGATACAAGTATAAATATGGCGATTTATCACACAATTGCTAATGAGCCTGTCCACTTCCTCATATAAAATGTATCTGAGAGGAATAACAGATCCACCTACCAGATAGTGTATTTACAGACAGGAGTCATTTGTGAGGGTCTCCCATGAAAAGCAATCTCTTGCTTATAATGAAGATTCTATTCTATGACTTTATTACCCCTAACTGAGAGGAAGTATCCAGTGTAAAATAAAATAATAAATGCACTATGAGTGTGTGTGTGCTGAGTCGCTTCAGTCATGTCTGACTCTTTGCAACCCAATGGACTGTAGCCCACCAGGTTCCTCCGTCCATGGGATTTTTCCAGGCAAGAACACTGGAGTGGGTTGTCATGCCCTCCTCCAGGGTATCTCCCCAACCCAGAGATCAAACCTACATCTCTTATTTCTCCTGCATTGGCAGGTGGGTTCTTTAGCACTAGTGCCACTTGGAAAGTACTATGAGACAGATAATCTAATAACTAGATTTTTTAAAATATTTCCATTCACTGACAAATTCATCAATCTAATTTTGCTATTTTAATAGCATTTTAATCTTCTAGAGCTAAATATATTCATTATATTAAAAATATATTAAAAGATCTTCCTCAAGATTAATTTTGCTAACAGGATGAAGAACATTAGACTTGAAACTAGGAGACCTGGGTTTTGGCTCCAGCCTTACCATGAATTCTTCAGACTTCAGTGTCTTCATGTGTAAAGTGAGAGGGTAGACCAAAATTTTACTAAGTATAAATGTGCAAAAACTCAGCTCCTGATTTTATTTTCCAAAACTAAATTTACTCATGTATTTTTTTAATATGTATAGTATCTAAGTTTCAAAAAGTAAAATTACATAGCTTAACTTAGGTCTTCATTCCTATAGATATGTGAAACCCATGAATCTATTTTTATAGAAAACTATTCAATAACAACTAATGTTTGGGTTGTGTTTTTCAGTTTACAAAATGCTGGTACCAATTCTGCATGGAAGGTGTTATTATTCCAGTTACACAGAATAGGAAACTGAAGCTCAAAAACGTTAAAATATGGCCAAGTCTTTTGGTCTTTAAAAAAAACAAACAAACAAAAACCTATATTAAATCTTTAGTCTACAAAATGATTCAATGATATTATTTTTATAGTTAGCTGATCCTGAAGCTGTCTTGGAAGTAAAATACAATGAAAAGAAAGGAAAAAGGTTTTAGTTGTGTTTTACCATTAGTTGCTACTGGTAAGCGACCGAATTGGAATTCCAAAATCAGATTTTCTGACTCTCAATTTCCTAATTTATCAAAACATAAAATTGTATTATATATTGAAAAAAAAAGTGAAAGTGAAAGTCACTCAGTCATGTCTGACTCTTTGTGATCCCATGGACTATACAGTCCATGGAAATCTCCAGGCCAGGATATTGGAGTAGGTAGCCTTTCCCTTCCCCAGGGGATCTTCCCAACCCAGAGATTGAACCCAGGTTTCCCACATTGCAGGCAGATTCTTTAGCAGCTGAGCCACAAGGGAAACCCATATTATATATTAAAGTAATATAACTTTTAACAGTGTAATTTAAAACATGCACCAAGTTTTTTAAAAATATATATACAAAAAGGAGATATAATAATAAATAAAAATAATCAAGTTATAAAGTTAAAAAAAAACCAAATTCACAGGTCTAACAGAATACACTGGATCCCAAAAGTGTGTACAAAGTTTAAACACTGGAATTTTTTCTGTGTTAGAACTCAATATTTTACTTTTAAAAGATGAAACAGTGATTTAGTGCAAATATGATACTGATGTGAGTTTGTATTTCTAATGGCACGTTTTGATATGCACATGCCCAACTTACACAATCAACTGAACTGTGCTCTAGGCTGCTTAAGAAACTGCCTCAGGATATCTAACACAGCACAGAAATGATCCTTTATAATTTGAAGTTTATTTGATGGTTTAGTCAATTTAATTTTATCTGTTATAAATGTTACAAAACTCTAACAGTAAAAGTTTTTCTAGCTAGTACCAAGACTTTACAGCAATTAGCAAAATATCAGGGCTAAGTTACAAACAATGGCAAAGGTAAAAATTTGAATACTTACTTTGTTATTTTGTGTTACAAGAATACTTCCACCCCCGGGTTTCAAGGGCACCTCTTCCATAGCTCCAAACACATCAGTCTCAACAGAAAAAGTTAATTCTAGACCCAAATCACTAATATCATTATCTAAAATCCATTGCAAGTTTTTAGCATATTCTGGATCAATGGATGCCACATCTTGGTAATTCACAGGAATACCTAAAAATGCAAACATACAGCAGTTACATTCTAAATGTTTCTGCCTTTCCTTATCTGTTTAATGGTGAAACACTGCCCTCTACAGACACTCTGTAAAACTGCAAAATATTATAATACAATGCACAGCATGATTTAAATGAACGCTAATTCCTAAATTTGGAAGTCTGTAAATTTAAGCTTATGTTACTACCACATTTCTACAATGTAGCCTTTCTTTGAAAGAATTCTTCAGAAAATTATTATAAACTTTAAAAAGTGCCAATTCTCTTAAGTATATTCATATTAAAATGCATTTTTAGCATAAACATATACATACTAAAATGGGAAAAAAAATTTTATCAAAAATTTTTTCTTCTCTCTCAGGCCCTCAAATGCCTTACATATGCAGACAGCAAAATAGCAGGAGCAGAGCAAAATAACATCAATCAAATAAATCTCCAATCAAAATTAAAATTATTCACCCAACTGCCACCACTTATCTACTTAGCTTTCTCTAAAGACTATTAAAAAAACACTTTAAATATATGTCTATGGAAATAACAATAGAGCCATACCAAGAATGTGCTTGTAGAATGATCTGGTGAAGTAAATGTTCACCAGTTGCCTATGGTTCAGAGCTAATCCCAAGATCTGTCCAGCAAACCGGAAATAGTTCAAGTGATCAGGATTTACAGAGGAGTTGCTATTGGGTTGAAAAGTTGTTCCTATTAAAATCAAAATAAAATAATTTATTTTTAAGATCATGTATAAGAGAGATCATTTCAATTCAGGTAAATTATTAGCTCACAGACAAGTTCAGCAAAGCTAAGGTTACACTGTGCATAAACTTCCATAAGAACGTTCTGTGTGGAATATTCAACAGTGCAATTTTCACATACTTATCAAAGTAAGCCTGTGCAGAGAGAAAATTTTAGAATACTTTTCACTGAAAGTAGCTGGAAGATGTGTCAGAGAGATCGTAGAAACACATAAACAAACACACGTGCACACGTGTTCACATTTTCCCAAGCAGTGTGGAAATAACTACTTAGGCTATGAATTAGGGCAGACATTGTCTCATTCATCTATACATGCCCAGTGTAGCAGGTATTCACCTCATTTTGTTCCTCAAAGAATAGAGCACTGCAAGAGAATAACTCAAATTTCTAAATGTACCACTGTTTTCATCATAACAAATAAACAAGTTTGAATAGGTACCACTGAGGTGTAAAAGTTAAAACAGTATCAGTAATAGTTACTACTGCCGAACTCTAGTGCAATGGAGTGCAATTCAAAGCCTGGAAACAGATAGTGATGAATGTACTTAAGGCCAGTGAAGTATACACTTCTAAATGGTTAAAATGGCAAATTTTATGTTATGTTTATTTTACCACAATGAAACGGTCTCAAAAAAAAAATCCAGTACAATGGAAAAACCTAAACAGCAAGATCTCAATCCTCCTTTCTTATTTTTTCATGTGATCACTACCTCAAATTACAAATTCTCTCATAAACTCAATAAATATTTATTAATATCATGCTATTTACTTCTCTTCTAGGCACCTGGGCAAAAAGAAAGAATAACTGATAAATCTAATGAAATAACATCAAAAATAAATAAAGGAAAAGTAAAGTATTGGAAAGTAAAATGTTTGGTTATCGAGCATACATTTTTGTTTGTTGGCCAAATTTATTCAATACCCATTGATGAGCATCATCTCTAAGCCCTGCGCAGCACTGGGGACTACAGACATGAAAGGGGCCAAGGCAAGGGCGGTCTCTGTCTCACTTGCTGGATGACATGACAGATACACAAGTGAAACTTTACTCAACAGGAGCATACATTCTTTAACTTTTTGTGCTTCGCTGGTCTTTATCAGTGCTGGCACTGGACTAAATTACCATGACCAGTAAGTTTACTTAAATGTAAGGTACACATATGGATGCTTACAGCTGAATGACTTAAAAGAGCCACTGTTAAGTACCTTTTGAGAATCATTCCCAGTCACAATGTGAGATTGGGTATTAAAAGTCAAAGCAAAGTTTTGTGAGATGGAGAAAGACTTCAAAGACAAACAAATAATAATTTCAAAAGTAACAATATTCTGAGAATAACCACAATTTTACCTATTTCCCCTCATAAGTCTGTACATAACTTCTTTAAGTACTTTCTGGGAAATCTGAATTATCAAAAAGAATAGATACAGAGAAATCAAAAGAACAAAAAGGAAATAAACAAGGGGAAAAGTCTTCAGGAAATGCATAAGTTTCTAACTTGAAAATGAATTAAGATAGAATATAAAGTTTATGTCATGCTTTAAGTTCAAATCCATAATGCTGTGACATTTCATCATCTCAGAAAAAACCTATTCGATAAGAAAATATCATTTTCACAGGATAGTAATAATAGCTCCTAATATTTATTTCTGATTTCTATGTGTCAGGCATTGGACTAAGCATTTTTACACATCAGCTGATTTCCCACTACATTACAAACCACAGGTAATCATCATTTTCAAATAAGGGAATTGAGCTCCAGAAATATTACATTTACAAGCCCAAAATCATAGCGAAAAGAAAGACAGCACAAGAATTGACATTCAGTAGAACACACCAAAGGCATTGGCCACTCCACTCCATGACTACTGCTCTACAGTAAGCATCTTAATTTAATTAGAAGCACATTTTAAAGAAATTACTGTATACATTAGGTCTACCCAAGCATCTCCCATATTTGGGAATCCTAAATGTAACTTTCTAGAACAAGAAAATGTTTCATTTACTTTTTAACTTATTAATAATATAACCCAAAGAGAAAACCTACATGGCTTACGAAAAGGATGAGTCACAAACTTTATAGTCTATGTGCTTCAACAATATATCTGCTATAACTCTGTAGAGTAAGTGGTGGTGGTGGTTTAATATCTAAGTTGTGTGCAACTCTTGCGACCCCAAGGACTGTAGCCTGCCAGGCTCCTCTGCCCATGAAATTTCCCAGGCAAGAATACTGGAGTAGGGTGCCATTTCCTTCTCCAGGGGATCTTCCTGACCCAGGGATCAAACCCAGATCTTCTGCATTGCAGGTGGATTCTTTACCAACTGAGCCAGCAAGAATGAGTAAGTACACACCAAACATATTTCTTAGATATGAAAATAAAGAGATAGCTCACACTACGGGACTATAAAGAAAAGACCACCTGACCTGCCTCTTGAGAAACTTGTATGTAGGTCAGGAAGCAACAGTTAGAACTGGACATGGAACAACAGACTGGTTCCAAATAGGAAAAGGAGTACGTCAAGGCTGTATATTGTCACCATGCTTATTTAACTTATATGCATCATTTATTATTATTTATAATTATATTTATTTATATAAATTATAATTAATTATTATTATTTAACTTTTATGCATGATGAGAAATGCTGGGCTGGAGGAAGCACAAGCTGGAATCAAGACTGCTGGGAGAAATAGCAATAACCTCAGATATGCAGATGATACCACCCTTATGGCAGAAAGTGAAGAAGAACTAAAGAGCCTGTTGATGAAAGTGAAAGAGAAGAGTGAAAATGCTGGCTTAAAACTCAACATTCAGAAAACAAAGATCATGACATCTGGTCCCATCACTTCATGGCAAATAGATGGGGAAATAGCGGAAACAGCGGCTGACTATTTTTTTGGGCTCCAAAATCACTGCAGATGGTGACTGCAGTCATGAAATTAAAAGATGCTTACTCCTTGGAAGGAAAGTCATGCCAACCTAGACAGCATATTAAAAAGCAGAAACATTACTTTGTCAACAAAGGTCCATCTAGTCAAGGCTATGGTTTTTCCAGTGGTCATGTATGAATGTGAGAGATAGACTATAAAGAAAGCTGAGCACTGAAGAATTGATGCTTTTGAACTGTGGTGCTAGAGAAGACTCTTGAGAGTCCCTTGTACTGCAAGGAGATCCAACCAGTCCATCCTAAAGGAGATGAGTCCTGGGTGTTCACTGGAAGGACTGATGTTGAAGCTGAAACTCCAATACTTTGGCCACCTGATGCGAAGAGCTGACTCATTTGAAAACACCCTGATGCTGGGAAAGATTGAGGGCAGGAGGAGAAGGGGACAACAGAGGATGAGATGGTTGGATGGCATCACTGATTCAATGGACATGGGTTTGGGTAGACTCAGACAGTTGGTGATGGACAGGGAGGCCTGGCATCCTGTGGTTCATGGGGTCGCAAAGAGTCGGACATGACTGAGCGACAGAACTGAACTGAAAGAAAAGATATAAATCTAAAATACAATGTCTTTATGCTAAACTTTGCTTCAAAGATTAGGCCTAAATAGCTAAACCAGGTCTTTATCAAACTTGTCATAAAAATCACAAAGATGCCAATTTATCTCAGAGAAAATAATCAAAAGGTTACAGAATTAAAGCAGCAAGTCCCATATTCCTAAATAACTTCAAACACACCAAGTGTGTTTGAGGAGCCTATGAAACAGGTGAATTCCTGCAGTTGCCTTGCATCAGGAAGCCCAGCCCCACTTGCTTCTCTTAGAGTCATCCTTCTTATTCAGTAGAGATTTCTGCTGGCTTGGTTGAATGCAATCAGAAACTATAATTAATAAGACACTCTCTCCTTACAGAAGAATTTAAACACTGAGAAAGAAAAAATTTTCAGAAAATAAAAGCAACCGTACAAAGCATTTAAAAACTGAAATCCCACCTTCACTTGGATGTAAGTCTTAACTTAAAAAACTCTCAGGTATATGTTATACACATGAGGTAGTAACCACTTCCATTTAGTCTACAATGTGTATGTGTTAGTCGCTTAGTCGTGTCCGACTCTTAGGAACCCATGGATGCAGTTCAGCAGTCTCCTCTGTCCATGAAATCCTTCCGGCAAGAATACTGGAGTGAGTTGCCATTCCCTTCTCCAGGGGATCTTCCCCACCCAGGAATCGAACCCCGGTCTCCCAAATTGCAGGCAGATTTCTATATCATCTAGCCACCAGGGAAGCCCTTTAGCCTACAATATCAAATCATAAGTCTGTAGGCAGCAAACAACATTTCAGTAAGGAAGAGTTTTTTATCTGTATTACATGGTTAAATAAAAGCTTTTTAGTTACCACATCAATCTTTTAAAAGGACTGAAAACAAAGTTACTATAGTAATGTAAACATACTATAAGTTAAGATTTAATACCATGACTTCTAGACTTTGTTTTTAATGATCAAAAATCTTCCCCATGACTTCTAGACTTTGTTTTTAATGATCAAAAATCTTCCAAGAGTTGGAAACTCATATAGGGTTAGCAAATTTTAATTTTTCCAAACAAAGACTTATATTTTTTTAAAAGTTCATCTACTAGCACCATTTTATAAAAGGAAATCTTAATTCAAGAAAAGTAGACTAAAGGACAAACCTTAAATTGAATAAATTTTAGTTTTATTTTACAAATAACTGATGAAAACTTCCTTGAGGCCAGCAACAGTACTTGAGATAAGCATTTGAGAACCAACTGCTTATAGAGGAAAGAATGCTACGCTGAGTCAGGTTCCACTCATGAACTGCTATCATAGACAAAAACTCTGAATTTCAATTTCCTCATCTATGAAAAGGGAACAGCCACCCTAGCTCACAAGGCTACTGTAGAAGTCTAAGAATAAAAGGCACTGAAGTAGTGTAGTCTGAAAATGTGACGAGTTACAGAAAAAGTCATCTCGACTGTACAACTTACCATCAGCTGACTGGGTAAACAATGCATAATCAGGATTGACTATCTCATTAGACAGAATATCAAACCACTCACGGACAACACCTTGACCCTGAGTTCAAGAAAATAAGATTAAGTATCAATAGAAATATAATGGTGAAATTTTATCTAAATAATAATAACATTAAATTATAATAACATTCAATTTCTTCCATTACCAATATTAAACTTTATGCAAGAGCTTTTCAATCTTTTATAGACACTGATTTTAACAACACTTATTTGTATACCCACCATGCCTTCTTCTCCATGGAACCGTACAGCAATTCCTTGCTTTAGCTTTGCACAATTCGCTTTTGACACAACTTCACAGCTACTCCTAAAAATAGAATCTAAATATGTAGCAGTGGTTAATTTTACATACTAAAATTTACTAAAACTAGTATTTTGTGCCTTATACACACATCACTTTATTTCTAAACATACCTCTATGAACCAGCAGAATATCATTTTCATTCACTGGTCTGTGCACCATGTCTGAGTCTGGCTGTCCTGAATGCAAATGTTCATAGAACCATTCACAGCGATCTTTAAATGGCTAACCCAACAAATAACAGTGAAATATGTTAGCAGGATTTCAGTCACTTAACTATCAGATTTACTTAATTAGCATTCTAAATGTCCTTTCTACAAATAATCATTCTTATACATTTATAATTAGTTCTAAATAATGTTTTGACATTTCATCTACTATTCACAAAAAGGCCAATCTAAACTGAAATATTTTGACTACCTAGATAGTGTATTTCTTTTAATTCCCTGCATTATCTACAGAAAAGACTTGATAAATTAAAAGAATTTAATATCAGACATATAATTGAACACACACTCAATTTCTTTTAAACCCAAAAAGGTTTGTAAGAATGAATTTCCATATCCAGAAAAATTATGTTGCATAGTCCATTTAATTTGCCATGAAAATAATCTTTACACCTAATTCTAACTTCTATCCTTCGAACATATGCAGCAACTAAAATGGGATTTGTTAAACTTTTTTCTTTCCTTCTTCCACCTGAAAAACTGAAAAATAAGATCTTGTGAACAGTTAAGATAGTCTCTACCTTTCGTTCATTTGCCCGATATGCAAACTGTAAGTGATTTGTAATTTTATTAATCAGAAAGTAGTACTGAGTACCTAGTATGTGCGGATACTCCAGGTAACACAAGAGCTGTAAAAATTTCATTGCCAGAAACTGTTCAGTATAAAGAGATGAGACTAACACTGAAACAATACAACACATATAATGATACCAAGTTCTAAACAGTAATGCACAGATCACAGTATACTAAGAATCTTGAGAGTGTGCAGATGAGTGAAGTACGAAGGCTTCATGAGATACTGGCCTGAACCAGGACTTACAGGTGGGTAGGATCTGCTCAAGCAGGAGGGAAAGAAAGCACACCAGGCTAAGGGAGACAAGAAAAAAGGCACAAAAGAAACCATGTCCCCCTGGAAGATGCAGGGAAGTACCAGCATAACCCTATATATATTGAAGGAAAAAAGTTTTTGTAAATAAATCAAGACATAATTATGGATCCTTCAAATCAAGACACAATGGCCACTGAAGGTACCTGGTCAGAGAAATAGCATGGTAAATGCAGTAATTAAAATGAGAGTAGTACCAGGATAAAGGAAGGCCATCTACACAGCAGCTGAAATACTAGTAACTGAGGGATATGGTCCTGGTCATGGTAGGAAAGAAGAGTAAAGAAAATCTGAAAGACATTACTCCTTTAAGAGAAGGTCTCTAAGGACAGAACTTTACATCCGAAATAGCTTAGAGGGGAAACCCCCTGCCCCACCACTATCTACCCCAATTCCTAGAAGGTACTGGTGAAGATAACAAATGAGATCTTATAAATTCTGAACTTAAGGTTAATAGGGATATAACTACTAAGAGCGTGGAAATGAATACTAGAATGTTCTACAGGTGAGACACTGGAAAGAGTCATGAATGAAGATACTATAGGAGACAAGGTAATATCTCATGTGCAACAGATTAAAGATACAGGGACATACACCAAGAATGGAGAAGTTTACGATCACAGGTCAATAATGAGAATTTGCTTATTACCAAATGATACACACAGCTAGAAAAGTCAAAGGAGAATCAGGGTGCTGCAATATCACAAAAGCCAACAGTTTCAAGAGATAAATATGATCAGTATCCACCACAAAGAGGTTCTCTCTCATGCAATTTTTAGGACACCAGTGAATTTCTTTATCTGAGCTAAATATTAGTTTTGCTTCAAAAGACTTAAACACCACTTTTAGCTAGTTCTTAATAAAATATTTTTATAAAATAACTTGTGCAAGATTAATTTTTGCCTTTTAATATCTGTTCTTCCAATAAGAAAATATGTTCCCTTTCCAAAATCAAATGTATAATTTTATCCATACTTCTAGAAGTTTTCCACATTTTGAATAAACTGTTGCTGTTGTTATATTCATTACTGGGTATATTTCATTTTTAGTAAACAGACTAGAATGTTAAGTGCTTGACATTTTAACGCTGATTATTCCTAAAATCTAGGTAAAAGAGGAGAAAACATTACACAGAAGTAATGTATTTAAATACAGGCTTTGAATTTTGATAAACAATGTTTTGAAATCCTAAATCTATCACTACTAGGTTTGTGACCTGAGGGCAATTACCAATCCTCTCAGAACTTCCTACATGTAATCCTTTCAGTCTTCCTACCTGTAAAATGGGGAAAATCATACCTACTTGGAAGGGCTAATTCTGAGGATTAAATGAAGACAGTAATTATTATAATCATAAATTAAGTAACATTTTACTAAAGCACCTATGAGCCAGGTACTATTTTAAGCACTTAACATGCATTTTCACATATAACCCTTATAACACTCTGAGAAAAAGGGACTCATTATTATTATCCCCATTTCACAGAAGGGAAAAATGCAGCACCAAGAGGTTAGGTAATTTGTGCAAATACTCAACTCCCAGAATCCTAACTTTGGCCACCTGATGCGAAGAACTGACTCATTGGAAAAGACCCTGATGCTGGGAAAGATTGAAGGTAGGAAGAGAAGGGGACAACAGAGGATGAGATGGTTGGATGGCATCACCAGCTCAATGGATATGAGTTTGAGCAGGCTCTGGGAGTTGGTGATGGACAGGGAAGCCTGGTGTGCTGCAGTCCATGGGGTCGCAAAGAGTTGGACACAACTGAGTGACTGAACTGAACTGAACTGAGAATGCTAACAGATACTGTTCTTATCACTCACACCAATGTTAAAATGACTGCAAATAAGTATTTTAAATGACAGTAAACTTATTTGCCATTATAAGAGATTAAATATTAAACTCTATCCACTATCTAGAAAATAAAAACCAGTTTTAAAATAAACACATATGGCAACTTTTGTTTAAAGTAATTCAAATTTAACATTAAAAGGTACAAAAAGCTAGTGAGTTACCTGTTAAGATCAAAATATCTCCCCAACACATATATGTACATATGCCTACAAAACCAAAGGACACATTTCTGTATGTAAACTTTCTGAGTACCTGTATTTCCATAAAATAATTCACAAAACAGGACTGATAACAGAGGCTCCTCTTAACAGTATTTGTACAGCAATACAAAATGTCTCTCCCTTTAACTACCAGGCCACCTGAAAACCACCAACAGAAGAAGAAGTCAATCCCTTAGCAGAGGTAGTTGTTTTTACTTTTTTCTGTCAAAGCCTCCAGGTTCTTAGTATAGTACAATGGTGTCTTTTTCCCCCTAATGTGAGTAAGTTGCTAACATGGTGTCTGGACAGTCCTAGAAAATACTTTAGTGTATATATCCTACAAACAAGAGAATTCATCTACATAAGCAGTTCACAATCATCAAAATCAGGAAATTAATACTGATATATTATATATCTAATCTTCAGACCCCATTTCAAGTTTTGCCCAGTTCCAAATAATATTCTGTATAGCATAATGACTCATGAACTGTATTTATTAATAGCTGTCTCTTTCATTTGGCACAGTTGTTCTGTGCTTTCTTAATTTTCAGGACCTACATTTAAAGATTGTGGGTCAGTTATATTGTAGAATGCCTTTCAATTAGAGTTAGTCTGATTATTATGGTGTCACAGAGAATGGGACACAGCGACAGAGTAACAACCACCATGATTTCCCATGATTAAATTCAGGGTGTGAATCGTTCATAGCAATATCTAAGAAGTGATGCCATATTCTCAGTGCTGGCACTCTGGTATGTGTGCTGGGATCATTGCTGAGCTTTTCCACTGTAAAGTTCCTTTTTAATCTTTGTAATTAGTATTCTAAAATGAGATACTTTGAGATTATAAAAATATACCGCCCTTCATCATAGTTTCCATTTATTCATTAATTCTTTCACTATAGACTTACAAGCTTCAATTTTATTTGCAGTATTTTGCCATCATTATTTATTTTGATGTTCAAATTATTCCAGATTTGGTCACTAGAGTCTATTCAAGCTGCTTCTGAATCATTTTGACACAACCTCATCATTCACCATTCTTTGAACAACTTTCTTGCACAATAAGATGATCCAGGCTCATCTTACACTTTCCCTGAATTAGCCATTTCTCCAACAGGCCCTAGTTTACTGAGAATGGTATTCAGAGGCCAAAAAGTGGGTCCCAGGTTTGCTATATCTATCTACCGACATTGGAAACTCTTAAGTTCACACTGGTATCTCCAATTCCAATTCAACAATACATGATTCATTGTTTTCCTCCATCTTTTAACTCTTTTCTCCAACAGTAAGACACTAGGCTTCCATTATCCTTACTAATTCAGTCAACTGCCCTACTTCATACATAATCAATCTTCTGTCACTGATGTGGACCACTCACTGCATAGACACCCTATACCCCACTCAAGCTCTGTTACCTCACTCAAGTTCTGTCAAACTACTCTGAGCAACGACCACCAGCTTGCACAATGGACATCCTCCATATACTGCTCCAACTCACACACTCCATGCTGAGCTCCTCTTCCACACATACACCCTCCTTTAGCACATCCAAGCTCCAAAACCTCTCACTGGGCCACCACTATGCATGTGGACACCTGTATTGGTTAGGTGACAAAACTCCCTCTGTGAGTCAAGAAAGTGGATAGCTAATGCAGATGCTTTTTGAATGAATCACTCAGGAAGAGAAGAGGGAAAAGGAAGTGAAAAACAGAGACAGTATTAAAAATAGCAAACTACCTCTTTCAAAAACTATAAGTTTCTTTTACCTATAATCGCATTTACCCTAGAATGGATAATAGTGTAGATTAAGAAAATGAATTTAAGAACCAGAGAAGATTTTTTAGATTCTAGTTCCCCCACTAAGCAGCTGAATGATTTAAACAAGTTATTTAACCTCTTCCGTAAATAAGTACCTATATCATATGATTGGTATGAAAATAAAATAATCTATATAAAACAAAAGTATGGAACCTGACCTAAAGTTAACATGCAACAAATATAAGTTATTACCACTACTTTCTCTTTTATATCATCATTATTAAACAGATGCCAAAGAAGACCTATATACATGCATATAATTTTATAAGGCTTGCTGCTGCTGCTGCTGGTTAAGTCGCTTCAGTTGTGTCAGACTCTGTCCGACCCCATAGACGGCAGCCCACCAGGCTCCCCCGTCCCTGGGATTCTGCAGGCAAGAACACTGGAGTGGGTTGCCATTTCCTTCTCCAGTGCATGAAAGGGAAAAGTGCAAGTGAAGTCGCTCAGTCGTGTCCGACTCCTAGTGACCCCATGGACTGCAGCCTACCAGGCTCTTCCGTCCATGGGATTTTCCAGGCAAGAGTACTGGAGTGGGGTGCCATTGCCTTCTCCCTTTATAAGGCTTAGTTCTTAGCTTTTGTTAATTTTTGAAGGGATCACTGTCCCTGAAGACATTTTAAAACACCTATAGCATTTACCTTATGACTTATAACCAAATCTTTGCCTCTAGTCTAGCCTACATTTCAGACAAATTATTTCCTAAAACTTTGGCAGGATCATGTTAGTCTCCTGAAATAAAGTTATCAGTGGCTCCTGACAGCCTAGCAAATGAAAATTCTTCAATCTGGCAATCAAGGTTCCATGTAATATAACCCTAATCTACCTTCCCAGAATTATATCTCATGCCTCACCTACACAAAATTCCTGCTTTAACCAACTTTTCCATCTACTTGCCCTGACCCATATCTTGGCTAGAATGTTCATCTTCCTCATTTATTCCTATCAAAAATTTGCACGTTTTTCAAAGTCTAGATTAAAATCCACCTCCTCTTTAAAATCTCCCTTGACTACAGCAGCCAAATGCAAGCCCTTCCTCCCTCAAACTCCTGAAGAACTAGGTAAAACTGTTGATACTACAATTACAATAGTTTACAGGTACATTTATTATCTCCCCTGCTAGGCTGAATTAAGATCCCTTTGGAGACAGAACATATGTTTTTGATCTCCAAAACAACTACCACTTATTGAATATATATATACCAGTCACTATTTAAAACATATTCTTCACAACAGAGGTTTTATGAAGTTAAAGAGTCATTATCTCTATTTTTGTAAATGAAGATCTCAAGGCTCAAGAATGTTAGAAAGAGGCTCAAAGTCACATAGCTGGTAAGTAGCAAAATGAGCTTTTCCCAAGCATGTCTCATAAAAAATGAGATATACGGAATGAACCCTTGGGGAGGAAAGCTCTCAGGTCAAATAAGTTTGGAGGATTAACAAAGTTAAACCACTATATTTACCAAAGGGCTTCCAAAACCTTTAGTAAACTGCTGATATGCTTTATAAATCCCCAACAAGGCATTTGTTATATTTCCCAAATGTATTTGGGGATAAAACCCCAAGAACTATCGGCCTTACAGGATTAGTGTTCCATTCAGGAATGTGACAAGGGGCTATCTTTGCACACAGTAGGCACTCAATACACATTACTTAAATTTACTCCTCATACAAAAGTAACACACTAGGGTAACTCCATATACTAAATAATAAGGTAATGTCACTTCACTTAGAGCGGGTGGTCTCTAGTAATTACTCTACTGCATAGTATTCAAATTAAAAACTTAATTTTCCTTAGACAGGCTAAAGAGAGATTTTAAAAGCACTACCTGTGCCTTTATGATATGCATGAATCTTGACATCAATTCAGGACATTCAAGAAGGAAGTGAAAGTGGTCAAATATAATCTTGGGATTCCTAAAAGAAAAACATGCGCTGCTTGTATAAATGGGAAGCATTAAGTGACACATAAATTTAGATACACAGATATTGAAATAGAATAAAAATACATATTAACCCACACCTACTATACTCGTACTTGTCATTAAACATTTTTTAGATAATAACAGAAGTAATATTTTTCTGTTGAGATAAAAACTGTTAAGAAAGAAAAAGTTACAAGAGCAGTCCATTAAACCAAGAAAGTTTTACCTGTTAACAAAGCATTTTAAAACTTCATCATGTTTGCAGACAAATTCAATGAAACGGGGCGAAGTCATTCTGTGGAGGGTAAAAAACAATCAGAACACATAGACAAAAGTTGGTGATATGGTAAATTTGACTATGCATTGAATTCTAATCAAAAAAGAAAATGGGGTTTGGATTGTCTTTATAGACTCTGAGGCATGCCTAGTCAATTTACAATGTGAAATATATAAATATATACACATACTCAGATATAGATAATAAAATAACTTTTCATTAACAGATGATATAAAGTGACTTTTTAAAAACCTTGAAATTTTAAGTATCTCTCTGTTTCCAACATATAATTAAATGATCCTATAGAAAGTAACATTCACCATCCTACATGTTAATAACATATATGGGTGTTTAAAACTCAAATATTCTGTATTAATTCCAGATTAGTTCAATGAGTATCCTGAAGATTAGAATAGAACCAAAACAGCAAAGTATTATTTATTTCTGCAATTACAAAAAATTACAGCTTTTCTTCATCAGATACTGGGTTTTCTCTACTTTCTAATGCAAGTACCTGACTTAAGGCTTGGTTGGTGAGGCATCCACTTGAAAGACTCCAATAAACACAGTACCAGTCCCACAATTAGATAAAGAACCAGAATGCCTCCCACTGAGGCTCCTGTGTTTAGAGATTTTGGTTAACATTGGTAACTGACCATTTGGATCACTTGACTTTTACTCTTCTCATGCTTTATATTCCCACTCGTTTTAAATTCACCAGTAAAAAGTTAGTCCTCAAAACCTTTCCCAGGTGGCGCTAGTGGTAAAGAACCTGCCTGCCAATGCAGGAGATACAAGAGACGTGGGTTTGATCCCTGGGTTAGGAAGATCCCCTGTAGAAGGGCATGGCAACCCACTCCATTATTCTTGGGATTCCCTGGACAAATCAGAAGATTACATGATGACCATATAATTAAAGAGAAACAGAGTGTCTTGGGATGTAATTCATTCATGTCATGGTAGGGCCTGATAACTCAGCTGGTAAAGAATCCGCACGCAATGCAGGTGACCATGGTTTGATTCCTAGGTTGGGACGATCCACTGAGAAGGGATAGGCTACCCAATCCAGTGTTCTTGAGCTCCCCTGGTGGCTCAGCTGGTAAAGAATCCGCCTGCAATATGGGAAACCCAAGTTTGATCCCTGGGTTGGGAAGATCCCCTGGAGAAGGGAACGGCCACCCACCCAGTATTCTGGCCTGAAGAAAACTATATGGTCCATGGGGTCACAAAGAGTCTGACACGACTGAGTGACTTTCACTTTTCAAAACCCGAGTGCCGCTCCACCCTCAACCCCAGGCATATTATGTGCACTTTTTCTCTCTCCCTCTACAATGACCTCGCTGTGTGGCTCCAGGTGTGCCAGGTCATTTCCAGGTCCTAGAACTAATAAATCTTTCTCCCCTCAAAGGTTTCCAATGGTTATCGCTGAAGGACATCTGTGATCAGAATAAGAATCAAGGATTAGTCCAGCTACAACACTGGTTATTGATACGTGGAGACTGGCACATAAACAGTTGACATAGTCAGCAGGACTGCATGCTTGCCACTGCAGTAAATCAAGGGGAATGCCTGTTAGCTGCAGCTTGCTTACTACCACTTAACTCAAGTGAGTAACACAATCTGGGAAAACAGTACCACTTGCTGAGGGTCTGTCTTGCTGCAACATCCTCTTACATGGTGCCCATCGTGTGTTGCCTGAGGCATCCAACCCAAAAGGTCATGGATGCCATAATCCAACAATCTCCTCAGAGAAGTGTGATCGAGGCCATATGGTCTGATGAGATGGTGAGACCACTAATCATAAAGACCTTAATTGACTATTAATGTGTGTGAGGGTTCTCCATACCTCAAGGCCAAGAAGAGCCAAAGAGAGTGAACTGGATAGCAAGACTTATCACCACCACCAGAGGAAAGGCTCTGGCTAAAGGCACAAGAAGATTCCCTTAGGTGAGGAGGGGAGACTCCCACCTGCAACCACGGAGTCAGTAGGTTGTGCCTAGACTACGACTCCTAACCTAGAAGAGTAAAATAGCCTCACGATGGAAACCAATGGCACCACCAGAGAAGACTATGGACCCCATGTCACTACTTCACTCACTACCATTGCTCTTTGTCCCCTAACCCAATGGGACATTGAGTCCAATCCCTGGTATAGAGCTGCTAAAACATGAATGGACAAATAAAAATATTCTAAACCTCTGGTGCCAGTGCCCCCTAGGAACCCTGAGGATGTACACTAGCTCTTTGATAAACACAAACCTCCTGGCCACTTCCTGGGCATTATTCAATGCCATGCATACTAATATGCTAAGAATTTTATATTACATTTCAGAAGCCTGGGGCTTTTCCCAAGAGCCTGAGCATATGATGCTAATAGAGACAGACCACCATTCTGGAATGCTCCCTTGGGACACCCTGGAAAGGAAAGCCGCCACCTACAAAGGGGCTCACAGTGTTGTCATCTAAAATTTTCCAGTAACAACACATAAGATTAAGGTAAAAGGAAAAAAAAAACAAGAAGCAGAAACTGAGATCAAAAACTACTCCTTAACTGACAGAGGATAAGATGGTTGGATGGCATCGTTGACACAACAGACACGAGTCTGAGCAAACTCTGCGAAATAGTGAAGGACATGGAAGCCTGTCGTGTTGCAGTCCATGGGGTAGCAAAGAGTTGGACAAGACTGAGTGACTGAACAAGAAGAACAATAGTCTAATACATATCTTGAGCCACTTTCCACTTTCTCCTGCACAAGGCAGAACTAGGAAACATGCCTCATGAGGCTTCCCTGCTGCCAAATCAAAAGCTGACAGGGTTATCAAGGCTGTGAGTGAGGAAAGAAAGGGACATGAGAAGGCAAAAGGCCCCCAGACCCACCAATATTCATTACCAGGGCACTGCCTCCCCCCACTTGGGTATTTAATGCCTGACCCCATGCCAACTTTTCCATCACAGTGATCACTGCTAAGGCTCACTGTGAATGAAAAATATTAAGATGAGGCCCATCTCCTACTGCGCAAAACTGGCATGGTCCAACGGGTTCATCATGTCCATGACCAAAGTGACCAAATTGACTGCCTCTTCACTTTTAACCCTGGATAAGCCCCATTTGACTCTGAGTCCAGAAAATTATTTTTACAGGACACTCTCCCTAAGTACAAGGTAGCCCTACTACCTTTCATTGGGATACGAAAACCATCCAAAAGGCACTAAGAATCCTAGGAGGAAACTTACATTCTTCCTCTGTCCCTGAAGATGTTAAGTCTTATCATGTCTTTGAAACATAAATACCCAAGAAGGTAACTAAAACTCTGCCCACAATCACCAGAGACTGAAGGAAAAAGTGGGAGGGAAAGAGGCCTTTTAAAATATAAACTGTTGTAAAATCTCTCTTACTGAAAATCTCGTCCACACTCTCCTGAGGACAACTTGCCAAAGACAAATACAAATCTTAGAAGTCTTTTCTCCACAAATGCTAGTAAAAAGCTCTAGTCACAGGAGCAGGTAACCTTAACTTGTTCCATCTACCAGACACAATCTGGACTCAAAGGTAGTCTATAAAATAGTAAGTTGTATATTGTTTCAACTGATTCATAGGGAACATTTTGGAATGGAAACTATAGGGTGGTTCTGTCTGGCTGCATGTTTCTGTATGCCTATGGATACACATTACATGCAAGTGACTTTTTTTCTCTCTGGATAGTATTGACAAAATTAATTTGTCAAAAAGCTGTATTTAATTGGCTTAAAAATAAATACTATGAATTAAGTATTCTGAAACTTAGTAATACAAGAACTAAACCAAACATTTTTCAATTCCATGTGATCTGGGATAATCTTCTATAAATAAAAGGTAGTTTGTTTATTAGTTCAATTAAAAGTCATGTCTCAAATTTATCAATATTAGATATAATACAGACATGTAGCTTTTATTCTACTTGGGTTTACTATTCAAATAAGTTCATGTTATTTAGGTTACAAAATTTGTCAGCAAGAAAACTTACTTGGGATGATGACCAATTTTGCCTAATGTCTCATGAGACTTTCATGAGTAATCTAAACATAATTGTTAAGAACAAGTGATTTAAACAGATATAAGTAGAATAAGAGTTTAGGTAAACTTTTCAGCAATAGTTATGTTTTGTTGTTGTTGTTCAGTCGCTCAGTCATGTCCAACTCTTTGCAACCCCATGGACCGCAGCACACCAGGCATCCCTGTCCTTCACCATCTTTCAAAGCCTGCTCAAACTCATGTCCATCGAGCCAGTGATGACATCCAACCATCTCATCCTCTGTCATCCCCTTCTCCTCCTGTCTTCAATCTTTCCCAGCCATCAGGGTCTTTTCCAATGAGTCAATTCTTCACATCAGGTGGTCAAAATATTGGAGCTTCAGCATCAGTCCTTCTAATGAATATTCAGGATTGAGTTCCTTTACGATTGACTGGTTTGATCTCCTTGCAGTCCAAGGGACTCCCAAGTCCAAGGGACTCCCAAGAGTCTTCACCAACACTACAGTTAAAAAGCATCAATTCTTCGGTGCTCAGCCTTCTTTATGGTCCAACTCACACATCCATACATATTTTATGGAATGTCTCCTTAAAAATAGTTTCCCAAATCTCTTTGGTGACTTGAAACTTCAGAGTTATGCTAAGTTAAATGATGGAAAATTTATTGAATATCTGGGTCATTTCCAAATAAGGTAAAACATTAATACTGAACATGGGTTTATCCACTTTGAGCTTTTCATTACAGAAGGGCTAATGATAAATTTGCTTCTCCTTAGTAAACATGTCTTGTACCACACTGAAAAATTATACTACAAGGAAGCATGTGCTTCTAGAAATTATGAAACTTATTCATAAAATTGCCAATACAAAGAATGCTGATATAGCAGGCAGCTTACAGTTGCTTGCTTCTCAGTTTTCACTAGAAAGTAAAGTTCTGAAGGGTTAAGAATTCTGATTAATATATGTAATTTAAACTAGTGAAAATAACAGAGGAACTGTCTCTGAATGCAAGGAAAGTAGTATGTGTTTTGGAATAAGAAAGGTATGAGGTTGTTAATATTCAGTCACTAAGTCCTGTCCGACTCTTTGCAACCCCATGGACTGCAGCATGCCATGCTTCCCTGTCCTTCACTATCTCCTGGAGTTTGCTCAAACTCATGTCGGACACAACTGAAGTGACTTAGCAGCAGCAGCATACCCATTGAGTCAGTGATGCCATCCAACCATCGCGTCCTGTCACCCCCTTGTTAAGAGAATTTTAAGTAATTTTGTCCTAAAGTAAAGCTGGTTATTTCAGAAGAGGAAAGAGGGAAATGAAGAACAAAATGATATAGAAAAGACAGCAAGGTGGAAAGATATAGAATGAGAGGATTTTACCTTGTACTGTCAGGCTGGCTAAAGTTCAACTGTTATCCTAAGGTTTTTTTTTTTTTTTTTCCCAACAAGCTTTATTATCAATAATATGTTTATATAATTTTTTTCAACTGCTAAAAGGACAGTTTTCCTGCAGCATCTGTCTGCTGCTGATAGAGAAAGAGATTGTAAAAGGTTTTCCTTTACCCTCTAAGTAATCTGGCTAGAAAAGCAAGGATTTTGTATTTTATCAAAATAATTTCCTATATTTCGTGCTGTCTTTAAGTGATTAAGTGAAACTCAGTCATATCCAACTCTTTGTGACCCCATGGACTGTAGCCCACCAGGCCCCTCTGTCCATGGAATTCTCCAGGCAAGAATACTGGAATGGCTGCCATTTCCTTCTCCAGGGGATCTTTCTGACCCAGGGTTTGAACCTGGGTCTCCTGCATTGTAGGTGGACTCTACCATCTGAGTCACTAGGGAAGTCCCATGCTATTTTAGTCAGGTTATTTGATTATTTAAGAAAAAATGAGTCTTCTCAATAGGAAGAGTTAAGATTTGCTCACAACAATGTAAGTATCTGCATTTGCCTTTAAAATCATCTGTCACTTTGGTTAGGTAGATAATTAAGTATCATTTCATAGTGATCTGTGATCCTATTTAGTCGTGTCTAAAATCTTTTTAATATTTTTTGACAAACTTCCCCAAATCAAATTCTAAACGAAGTCTTTTTGATCTAGAAGTAACTTCTGGATTTTTCAAAAGGCCCCTGGAACATCTCAAAAGATAAGTTTTCTCTCCTTATAAAATGAGAGACATTAAAATAATTAAGCTTATCTGATACATTAAACATCAGATAAGAAATAATGTTAAACCTCCTTTACCAATATCCTCATCTGGATATGTATTATTAATATGTGTTCCAGAAATAATACGAAATTCCTAAAACTCTGATATGTAATGTTATTCATCATAATTCCAGCTATCATATTAAAATGTTGTGTGTCACGGAAATAACCAAATTCCCCTGTCAATTGCATTACAATGAACTCGCATCACATCTTTAACCACTGGCATTTTTCAAGTCTTTTCCCAACTACAGACAGTTATTGTTTTACTCTGATGCTTTTGCAAAGGTGCTTTGTCTTTAAGGAGATTCATGGAAAGGACTCTGACAAATACAAGCTTCTAATAATTTTCATATCCTACCACTGAACTGGGTAAGCATTTATAGAGCTCTAAGGGAAAACCAGATTCATAACACTGCTAACCAAAGATCAATATCAAGAATTATACAGGACTTAATGAGTTCATGAAGGATGATTACAACTTTAATGAATTTTTGTTTGAAACACCGCTAGTTCTTCAATATTTTGCTTTTCAGACTTACAGAAACTTTTCCTTCTACGCAAGCGATAACTCAACAATTTGGTAAAGCATACCTCTGTGAACGAACATGAAACAACTATTTTTTCTCCTAACCTGATCCCTCCAGAATTTGGAAACTCTCTGGGTATCCTTATTTTCATGGCAATATAGTTACTTGCATAAGTTCAGTAACAATCTGTTCTCCTTGTAACACAATACAATCAAAAACACTGGTTATACTGCCAAAGTTTTGACTGGTATGTCTCCCTTTGACAGAAGAATGTATAGACTCTGATATGACCAGACAACTTTAGGGAACTAAGGGTGTTAATTTTATGAAGCCAATAAAACTGTGGAAAAATCAACCTGGTACCTTGCTTACAGGGTTCCTGGCAGAGTTACCAGGTAAGTAAGGAAGGTCACTTCCTGGCAGGCCCAGAAACTTCAAGATATTTTGGGGACCTCAAGAAGACAGGAATTCACCCAAATCTATAGGTACTGCAGGCAAAATGTGATGGTGAGTCGTTGGCTTGGCTTCTTAGCCTCCAGAGGCTTTTAAACGTTCAATCTGAAGTTCCTTATGAAAAGTTCTGGCAAAGCAGACATAAAGGAGCCTAAATGACCAATCACTATTCTTCCTCTACTATATAAATTACCAGGTCAAGTTTAACAAAACTAGATTTACTGTGCAAACATACTAGTCTTACTTAGATTATCTCTGATAGAAATGAGGGCAACAGTAAAGAGAAAAACTATATTTCAATGGAAAATTACAGTACACCCTTGTAGATATCAGATTCTAGTCCTCTCAACTGTCTTTGAGGTTTTTTTCCTACCTGTAAACTAAACTGGATACTGAATTTTCATTTCCTCCAGTATCTAGCTAAAATTCTTCAAATTAATGTTTCCAATTTTTCTCCCACCCTTCTTACTTGGAATCACTGAGAACTAAAACTGCTCCTTTTCCAAATTCATATAAGATAGATTAGGACAACTTGATGTAAAATTCAGAGAAATAACCACAACAGCTCATATATGGACAACCTTCGTGGCTATTGCTTGATGGGCCACTAAGAAAAATTACCAGATACATTCAAACTGCAAACCAGGAAAATATACCAGATTGCCTCCACTTTGTCCACTTCAAAGATGACTATCTCCAATAAACACAATTCCAGGTCCACAACTAGATAAAGAGCCACCCCTCATCTCCAAGCTCCTTTGTTTCAGAGATCTTGATTGATTTTGGTAACTGAAGATTTGAGCCATTTGTGTTTTCTCATGCTTTGAATTCCCACTCTTAATGTTTTAAACTCACCAATAAAGAGTGACTTTTCGAAACCCCAGGCCTCTACCTTAAACTCCAATAAAAACAGAACCCCAAGCCCTCAAGCTTTCTTTCTACTGGCAACCTTGCTGTGTGGCCCCAGGTGTGTCATGTAATTTCCAGGTCCTGTAAGTAATAAACCTTTTTTTTTTTTCCAAGGTTTCCTGATGGTTATTGCTGAAGGGTGTCTTGCGATCATAATAAGAACCACAAGGGCTGCTCCAGCCACAACACTGGTTACTGATAGGCAGAGATCAGCACACAAAATAAGCAGAAACTTTCTTACCCTGGAGGCATCTGACAAGAACAGCACATGTAAAAAGCTTGAATGACAGCACTTAGCCGGTTAGCTGTCATAGAAATAACATCCTGACAGTCTGCACTGGCTTCCTGTTTCCCTCCAAGAGCATCTGGTTTAGATTCCCCTGTGCCAGTGGACAGATTTTCATAGCTCCCAGGTCCTGGAGGTTCAAATGGAGGAATGGAAGTACCATCTTGATCTTGGCCTTTTTGTTTCAGCAAAATAGAAGTGATATCCGTTGAGTCTTTTTTGTTTTTCATCAATTCTGTAGCTATTAAAACTAGCCATTCATCTAATGAGTGCCAAAGCAATTCAAGAGGCTAAGAAAAAAAGAAAAGTGTTTTTTTTTAAAACCATCATTCTTAAACTGCAGGAAAAAAAAAGAAACCCACTCAGACAAATATTATAAGAGAGAATATTTACTCTAGATACTTCTATTTTCTCCAGTTTATGTGACTGCAATGCCTTAAGTAACAAAAATATAAATGTCATATAATTAATTCATTTATAGCAAAAGCTTATTTTGCATTTATTTATTCCTTGGGATAAAAAAAGGAAAACTAAACTCTAACAAAAAAATTTATAAGCAATCTTCCTTCTTTTAAAAATTTTCAACTAGTTTCAAAGCCATAATTACTTTTATGAGTACAATTCCCTAAAATCTTTACTGTATTAATGTGTCGACTGTTTTTAATTATGTTGCTTTTCAATTTAAAAAATAAGTATTCAAAAAGAACTTAATAAACAATTTGGTTTACTGCACTTTTTCTTTACATGTAATCTCCGAGATTTTGAAAATTTAAGACAAGAAATTTTAGATATCACAGCATTTACAAATACACATACACACAGAGGCATACCCAATCACACACAATTCATCACTAATAATAGTAATTATCAAATATTGGCTAGCAAATCCGTAATTTGAAGTAAAGATTAACAGCTTAATAAAAAAGAAAATGGGAATAAACAGTTTATTATTTCTACACTATCTAAAATATTCCTTTTGAGAATAATGAAATGTTTTTTGTAAATAAATAGCAAATGAAAATTTATCTTTAAAATATTATGTGATCACAAATGCTACAACAGGACTAAGGACTGGAGAAGATGAAATACATACATCATCTCTAGTAAATAGTTTTTAACAGAAGGAGAAATATAAATCCCAACTACTATTAAAAGACATGCTACTGGGGATCTAATGTACAGCATGATCACTACAGTTATCAACACTGTATTGTACAATTAAAAGCTACTGTGAGAGTAAAGCTTGAACGTTCTCAGCACAAGAGCAACAAAGTAGTGATTATGTGAGGTGAAGGATGTGCTAACCAAACTTAAAAGATTTTGCAATACATACTTGTATCAAATCATCACACTATACCTTGAAGTTACTCAACATTTTATATAACACTTACAGCTCAATAAAACTCATAGGAAAAAAAGACCTGCTAGAACATTTTAAAACCCAAATAAAAATGAACAGTGAAGGCACAGGAGGGCAGAGGAAGTAGTAGTTAAATGGTCTTTCATTCCCACACTATTCTCAATATTCCTAATGAGAGTGATAAATTGTATTCCTACAAATGAATATAAAAATTAACCTTACTTTTTGATTCTTATGATCACAGAATGCTACAAACTAGATATCTGCTTCTGAAAGACCCACCCTTAACTATTTCAAGTAAAAGATTCTTATTTTTTAAAGGCCAGTATTATAAAGAGATTATACAACCATATTTAGAACTTTTCTAAAGTTCTGTTCTGCCAAGAAATTCTTTCTAATTATTATCTAATAAATCCCACCACCATTACCTTCAGCCTATCTTCAGATTCCCAGAACATCCTCTTTTTGAGACTATTCTACTTATTGAATCAGCAAACACTTAAATCACCCCTAAGTTTTCACTTAAATATTAAATCAAAAAGCAAGAAGGAAAAAACCCTTCCACCATCAACAAAAAAACAGTTCACTCATTCAACATATATTTAATTAATACAGCCTAGGTAAACAGGTTCACAAAGTGAGAAACTAATTTCTGAGAAACATTTTCTGAGGTTGAAATGAGTACCCTTCTCTCCCACAAATAAGGCTTTTCCAAGACTTAGGAGTTGGGTGCCTAACTTCTTAAAGGATGGCTGAACTGCTTAAAAGAAGGCCAAGAAGCACCAGCAGTCATCAATACTAACATGGTACCTTCACTGAAAATGTCTTAATCATGATCCAGGTTGGGTCTACAGCTTCTCTTCGTGAGAAAAACATTAACCCTGCTATAAAACATGGAAAAGAACTTTTCATGTCAGCAAAACTATTTTAGCTTTACATCAAAAAAATAAACGCCCTCCAAAGAAAGAACAGGTGGTGACGAAAAACTGCTTCAAGCAAAAGGAATAAATGTCCTCTATGTGAGAGTAACAAAACTCAGAAAATCCCCACACTGGATGGAGATGAAGGCTAAGGCAGGAAGCGATACCCACTGCTCACGTGTGGATGAGAGCACTGAGCCTGAACTGCAACCATCCTATTCTCAAAAGCTGACAGCCTGCAAAAATCAAAGGTGAAGTCTGAATAATTCCAGAAATAATATCCAAAAAAGCTGATCTGTGTAAAAATGACAGTGACAATAACGATACTGAGAAAAGCTAGAAAGAGTTTTCAATAAAGTAGCACAGCTGAGAATTAAAAGAGAATGAGGAAAAAAAGTAGAGAAGTAGTCAGTCATCTTAGGCCTTTCTTTATTTTCTCTTTTTCTCACTGTATATTTCTCCATTTATATGTGCACTAAAATGAAATCTCAACCTTAAAGCATTTTTACCTAGGGAGTTGTCCCTTTGAAGACTTGTTCAGAAAATTCATTCCTCAATAACAAAAAGAATGCTGTGAAAATAACTTTAATTTCTAACTGGAGTAGCAGTCACAGACAAAAAAGATTAAAATAAATTTTAAAAATTAAATAATTGCAAACCATATCTATTCATAAATAATACTGATAAAAACACTAGATAAACAGACCCATGCCTACAACTGTTACAGAAAAATTAGTCAATGGCTATGGAAAATATTAGGCTTCTTGGCACTATGAAAATAATACTTCATTTCTTATTACTGAGTTGATTTTCACCACAGAACTATAGTCTACCTATTACATCAATGATTTGACAATCATACATGATTTTCAAAACATTTCAAATTAACAAGTCAAAGCTATAACATAAAAATCCCAAACTTGTTGGACAATTAAAAAAAATTCACAATCCATGTGCCAAATTAGATACAAATTTGACAAGAAAGCATTATTAACTTAAATTCATCAGTAGTATTTCGAAATTCTGTTAGTCTATTCTCACCTCATAATGTCAAATGCCATAATCCAAAAGATAAGATCTTAAAGTTAAAAGTTTCTCAATCTTTCTCAGCTTCCAAATTTCTCCAATTATAATTCTATGAAACCATTAATAGTCACAGTTTACCACTCACAAAAAAAGAGTGTATCAGGATTCAAGAAGCCTAAACTGTCTTCCTCACGCTCACCCTGCTTCAATAACCAGAACTACCTTCTCCTTCAGATGTTTCAAAGTTTGCAAGGCTCTAGATAAAAATCTAACACTGAAAGAATGGCTAAGTGTTAAGATTAACTTAAAGTACTTCTAAGATAAATCAGAAAACTAATAACAGGATGTTAAACAATTTCACCTACTAAAACCACATGGCCTATAAACCCACTCATTCTTAATGGAAAACCCATTAGCTAATCCCAACAATAAAGTGACATGTTAGAGTACCTAGTTAATGAAACAGAAAGTAGGGATCAACTGCTACCTTAGACAAAATGTGGTAAAAATTAAAATGGTATTTCCAATCTTACATTGTAGCAACTCAGCAGATGGTTCAGATTTTTATTCATCCCACAATGAACAGAAGACATTAAATATATGGATCACAATGTAGTTTCTATTTTTTATCCTTGTAAGTGGGAGGGCAGATCATTTTGCCATCCTCCAAAGAGTCCACACAATTAATTCATAAAATTAGACAGAAAGAAATTAATTCCTTAAGAGCAACACTTGCTAATGTTTTAAAAAAAATTGATTGAGTTTTGTAACAAAAATGTTTTACCAAAGAGAAAGGTCAAAATTTAAGAGAAAATAAGTGGTCAGAAACAAAAGCAATTGTCAATGACACACAAAAAAAATTCCTCAAGAAGAAAAATAAAGATACTAACAAATGAAATAAAATATAAGTAAAGAACTTTATATTAGGTTGATGAAAATGTAATTGTGATTTTGGACCATGAATTTTAAATCATTATAACTAGGCTCAAAAACATCTTTATTAATCAAAATAGGAACCATTACAATCAACACATTTTTGCCAACGAGAAATAAGTTTTTTAATCCCTTTAGTGTAAAAACCCGTGCTTCCAGTTTGGATGAACTCCTGAAAAGCATCTTCTGCCTCCAGCTGGTTGTGGAAGTGTTTTCCCTACAAAAGTTGTTGAGATGCTTCAAGTGGTAGTCGGCTGGCGAGAGGTCAGGTGAACACGGCAGATGAGGCAAAACTTTATAGTCCAATTCGTTCAACTTTTGAAGTGCTGGCTATGCAACATGTGGTTGGGCACTATCACGGAGAAGAACTGGAGCCATTCAATCGACCAATACTGGTTGCAGGCATTGCAGCTTTTGGTGGATCTCATCGATTTGCTGAGCATACTTCTCAGATGTAATGGTTTCACCAGTATTCATAAAGCTGTAGTGGATCAGACCAGCCACAGACTACCAAACAGTGACCATGACTTTTTTTTGGTGCAAATTTCTCTTTGGGAAGTGCTTTGGAGCTTCTTCTTGGTCCAACCACTGAGCTGATCATCGTCAGTTGTCATATAAAATCTACTTTTCATCACATGTCATAATTAGATCAAGAAATGGTTCACTGCTGTTGCACAGAATAAGAGAAGACAACACTTCAAAACGACAATTTTTTTGATTTTTGGTCAGCTCATGAGGCACCCACTTATTGAGCTCTTTCATCTTTACAATTTGCTTCAAATGCCGAATGACTATAGAATGGTTGACACTGAGTTCTTTGGCAATTTTTTTAGTAGTAGTTTTAAGTGGATCAGCTTTGATGACTGCTCTCAATTGGTCATTGTCAACTTCTGATGACCAAACACTATGTTCATCTTCAAGGCTCTCGTCTCCTTTGCAAAACTTCTTGAACCACCACTGCACTGTACATTCATTAGCAGTTCTGGGCTAAATGCATGGTTGATGTTGCAAGTTGTCTCTGCTGCTTTGCAACCCATTTTGAACTCAAATTAAAAAATCGCTTGAATTTACTTTGTGTTTAACATAATTTCTATAGTCTAAAATAAATATAAATAGCAAGTAATGTCATTAGCAAAAAAACATAAAGCGAGAAACGTGCATTAAAATCATCTATAACATAACCACATTTATTTAAGAAACTATTCCAATATCAAACAGCAAAGTGCAACCATGTAAAACCACAATTACTTTTGCACCAAACTAATATATTATATACTTCATTGATATATAACAATGAAAACAAAGAGTCTGGATTTCATAAGAGAAATGCTAAAATAAACAATGATATCTTTTTCTACTATGTTTTATCTGTACTGACTGGCTGGGTAGAAAAATAACATTTAAATCAAGCACTAACTGCCTACAAAGAGGTTACTTATTAGCACATAATTATTTTCTGATATCATTAGCAATACGTGGCAAATTGAAATCATAACAAAACAAAGACAATAATAAATATAATCTATACTCAGTTTATCTATAGTGACTATATCTATATTTGGTTTGATTGTTCACCTATCATTACAGATGAATAGAAGAACAAGCAGAAAAATCAATCGGGTAGATTTAGTAACTAACAGCATGAGTCATACAAGAAACACATTAAGAACAACTTCTTGTAATGTGAATGAATGAGCAGTAAAACCCACTTATCACAGCACTAACAAAACAGATCAATAATTCAGATTCAAATTTTACAAAGACAGGAAATTATCTCTTCTAACCACTATTAAAGGAAGTGATACACCGAAAAGCTAAAATATGAATTACAAGATGCACAACTTCCTTCTTCCAGGAGATGGCACAATGGGGGAAAAAAGATACAGAGCTGAAGCAATACAAAATACATTAAGAAAATATCTCAATGTTTCTTAACTTGACGTTATCCCAGAAATTGCTAGTAAACCTAATAAATTAAACTTACTTTAAAAAACATACACACACACAACACACATGATAATAAAACCTAAATAAAAACTGGATGTTTTCTCTCTTTCTGAATTAGACATTTCTTTTTAAAAAATCGTGATGGCTACATTTAAGACCTATAATCCAATTTTTTAAAGTAGATTTAATTAGATTTAAACATTAAATATCTTTACTCTTAGAATAAAAGACTAGTGGAATTAAAATTTCACTTGTAAGAGAAACATAGAAAGCTCACCAACTGACTTGCTGCTGATTAGACAGAAGAAAGGGGAAAGGTCTTAGTTTAAAAAATGTCAGTCACAGGTATAAACCAAAGTTACATACTGTTCAAGAGGTTTCTGATTAATGAATGTTTACTTTGTCAAATTCATCTCTTTTACATCTATCTTCCTAACAACATCATATACTTTTCTGACCTTGAACACCTGGCTCCTTGGAGTTTTATTCCCATTGTAGCCCATATCAATTCCATTACTGGGAGAGGATGGACCAATTCGAAAGACATGACAAAATATCCTCACAATCCTTAAAAGGCTCTTCATTTGAGCATCGTAATTACTAGATATGCTGAAAATAAAAATTAAAATATGAACAGATTAGGTGAAGTAAAACAAATTCATCTTAAAATACTTACTTTAAAACATTTTTAATACACTTACCATCTGTTTGATAATTTAATGAGTAAAATTTCTTTCTTATCATGATATGGGATGGAATGTTTTGTTTACCAGAAAGTTAGCAAATACACATTATTTGGATTGTATATGAATGAGTTATTAGCTTTTAAGCAACTAGAATATATCAATGATCAAAGTATAAAATATGAAGAAAATCACCACTATAGAACAGTATATTTATACATTAAACTGATTCTTTAGAACTCTGAATATTTTGAAACCTTCAACATAAGTTATCTTGTATTACAATGGTTACACAAAAGCAGAGTAAAGAGCTGCATAAACATTTGGGCAGAATGGTATGACTGCCTTTGTACAGTTTTAATCATCAAAGCTTACCCTACCTTCCTCAGTTCATTAAAATCTTCCTTTATGGTATTTTTGGGTATCTTCTAACATTGAGAAGGAAATGGCAACCCACTCCAGTACCCTTGCCTGGAAAATCCCATGGACAGAGGAGACTGGTAAGCTACAGTCCATGGGGTCACAAAGAGTCGGTCGGACACGACTGAGCGATTTTCTTTCTTTCTTTCTAACGCTGAAAACAATGATTAGTAATGAAGAAATAGCAAATGCCTATTCTAAGTATTCTGGTTTGATAAGTGAAAAATTAGAGGGTAGCCTCTATTCTGATGACAACTGAACCAAAATTTCATGACACTTTAATTTCAACATTCATGCTGCTTCTTCATTCTAAAAATTATTAAAGATAATAAATAAAAATTAACTATCAGTTACAAGTGTTAGTAAAATATAACAGCTATTGCCATCCATACTGTATTTGACTAGGATAGCTACAACACATTAGCAAAAGGTTTTGTTTTAGTAACTGTGGATCTAATGCGTATGGAATCGTTAATTTAACTTGCACGGATTTTTACATATTTGCCTTTACAAAGTTGCTTTTAATTCTACAACATAAGACTCTTGAGACTGACAAAGGAAAAAAGGAATGTTGTTAAAACTAATATTTCTTTCTTTTCTTGTGTTGCAGCTATTGCAATGTTAGTTCTAATGACTCTCAAATTCTTCTGAGAAAGATGTGAATTCAATTTTCCTCAGTGAAATTACCAAATATATAAATCTTTGCTTTAAGTACTCGATCTAGAGAACTTCATGAGTTAATCCTAAGGTAAGAAGTATTTTTCTTATACAATGAAGTATGAATATCATCAATGATTAACATAGTTTAATAATAGTCATTATACACTCAATGAGGACCAGCAGTGGGACAACTAGGGTACTGGGCACGCCATCCAGCTACGCTGAGTGGCTAAAGGCATGTCCCTGATAGTTCAGTTCAGTTCAGTCGCTTAGTCGTGTCCGACTCTTTGCGACTCCATGAACCACAGCACATCAGGCCTCCCTGTCCATCACCAACTCCTGAAGTCCACCCAAACCCATGTCCATTGAGTCGGTGATGCCATCCAACCATCGCATCCTCTGTCGTCCCCTTCTTCTCCTGCCCTCAATCTTTCCCAGCAACAGGGTCTTTTCAAATGAGTCAGCTCTTTGCATTAGGTGGCCAAAGTATTGGAGTTTCAGCTTCAACATCAGTCCTTCCAATGAACACCCAGGACTCATCTCCTTTAGGATGGACTGGTTGCATCTCCTTGCTGTCCAAGGGACTCTCAAGAGTCTTCTCCAACACCACAGTTCAAAAGCATCAATTCTTCGGCACTCAGCTTTCCTTATACTCCAACCCTCACATCCATACATGACTACTAGAAAAACCAAAGCCTTGACAAGATGGACCTCTGTTGACAAAGTAACGTCTCTGCTTTTTAATATGTTGTGTAGGTTGGTCATAACTCTCCTTACAAGGAGTAAGCGTCTTTTAATTTCATGGCTGCAGTCACCATCTGCAGTGATTTTGGAGGCCAGAAAAATAAAGTCAGCCACTGTTTCCACTGTTTCCCCATCTATTTGCCATGAAGTAATGGGACCAGATGCCATGATCTTAGTTTTCTGAATGTTGAGCTCTAAGCCAACTTTCTCACTCTCCTCTTTCACTTTCATCAAGAGGCTCTTTAGTTCTTCTTCACTTTCTGCCGTAAGGGTGGTGTCATCTGCATATCTGAGGTTATTGCTATTTCTCCCGGCAATCTTGATTTCAGCCTGTGCTTCCTCCAGCCCAGCGTTTCTCATGATGTACTCTGCATATAAGTTAAATAAGCAGGGTGACAGGGCCTGACAAAACATAGTCCACTGGAGAAGAGAATGGCAAACCACTTCAGTATTCTTGCCTTGAGAAACCCATGAACAATATGAAAAGGCAAAAAGATGTGAACTGAAAGATGTACTCCACAGGTCAGTGGTATCCAATATACTACTGGGGAAGAGCAGAGAAATAGCTACAGAAAGAATGAAGATGCTGAGCCAAAGCGGAAATGATGACCAGCTGTGGTTCTTTCTGGTGGTGAAAGTACAGTCCAATGCCATAAACAACAATACTGCAAAGGAACCTGGAATGTTAGGCCCATGAATCAAGATAAATAGGATGTCGTCAAACAGGAGATAGCAGGAGTGAACACTGACATCTTAAGAATCAGTGAACTAAAATGGATGAGAATGGGCGAATTTAACTCAAATAACCATTATATCTACTACTGTGCACAAGAATCCCTTTTAAAAAATGGAGTAGCCCTCACAGTCAACAAGAGTCTGAAATGCAGTAGTTGGTTGCACTCTCAAAAATGACAGAATGATATCGGTTCATTTCCAAGGCAAATCATTCAGCATCACAGTAACCCATGTCTATGCCCCAACCACTGAAGAAGAAGCTGAAGAAGATGAAACTGAATGATTCTATGAAGACCTACAAGATTTTCTAGAACAACCAAAAAAAGATGTCCTTCGCATCATAGGGAAGTGGAATGCAAAAGTAGGAAATCAAGAGATACCTAGAATAACAGGCAAGTTTGGCCTTGGAGTAAAACTCAGTAGTAGCCCTAGTACTGGAAAAGGTCAGTTTTCATTTTAATCCCAAAGAAAGGCAATGCCAAAGAATGTTCAAATTACCATACAATTCCACTCATTTCACATCCTAGGAAGGTAATGCTCAAAATCCTTCAAGCTGGGCTTCAGCAGTATGTGAACCAAGCATTTCCAGATGTACAAGCTGGATTTAAAAAAGGCAGAGGAACCACAGATCAAATTGCCGACATCCACTGGATCATAGAAAATGCAAGAGAATTCCAAAAAAACTACTTCTACTTCTGCTTCACTGACTATGCTAAAACCTTTGACTGTGTGGATCACAGTAAACTAACGAATATTCTTAATGAGATGGGACTATGAGACCACATTACCTGCTTTCTGAGAAACCTGTATGAAGGACAAGAAGGAACTGTTAAAACTGGATATGGAACAACAGACCGGTTCTAACTTGGGAAAGGAGTGCATCAAGGCTGTACATTGTCACTCTGTTTATTTAACTTACATGAAGAGTACATCATGCAAAATGTCAGGCTGGATGAATCACAAGCTGGAATCAAGATTGCTGGGAGAAATAGCAACAACCTCAAACATGCAGATGATACCACTTTAATGGCAGAAAGTGAAGAGGAACTAAAGAGCCTCTGATGAAGGTGAAAGAGAAGAATGAAAAAGCTGGCTTAAAACTCAATATTCAAAAAATGCAGATTACGGCATCTGGTCCCATTACTTCATGGCAAATAGATGAGGAAAATGTGGAAACAGTGTCAGATTTCATTCTCTTGGGCTCCAAAATCAATGCAGATGGTGACTGCAGCCACAGAATCAAAAGACACTTGCTCCTTGGAAGAATAGCTATGACAAACCTAGACAGTGTATTAAAAAGCAGAGACATCACTTTGTCAACAAAGGTCCCTGTAGTCAAAGCTATGGTTCTTCCATAAGTCATGTATAGATGTGAGAGTTGGACCATAAAGAAGGCTGGGCACCAACGAATTGATGCTCTCGAACTGTGGTGCTGAAAAAGACTCTTGGAAGTCCCTTGGATAGCAAGGATATCCAACCAGTCAATCCTAAAGGAAATAAAGCATGAATATTCATTGGAAGGACTGGTTCTGAAGCTGAAGCTACAATACTTGGGCCACGTGATGGGAAGAGCTGACTCACTGGAAAAGATCTTGCTTGGGAAAGACTTGTTGGGAAAGAGTGAGGGCAAGAGAAGTAGGCGACAGAGGATGAGATGTTTGGACAGCATCACTGACTCAATGGACATGAGTTTGAGCAAACTAAGGGAGATAGTGAAGGACAAGGAAGCCTGGCATGCTGTAATTCATGGGGTCACAAAGAGTCGGACATGACTTGGCGACTGAACAAGAACAAGAAATAATCTAATATAAGATTATTAGATTATATGAATATTACTTTACCCAGTTTAAACTTCTTCCAAGCTAAGACACTGATCTAAACAATGTCATTTTTTGCTTTCCAACCTGTGAAATATCTTTCATATTATACAGAAAGATCACAGAATCCAAACTTCATCACAAACTTCTCCAGCTCATCATAAAATGGTAATTTCTTCCCAAGCAACCAGGTCTCAATATAAGAGTTAAAAAGTTAATTTAACTTTTTAAAAAGTTAATTTAACTTTTATATTGTGAATTTCCTAATTCAAAGCCCTGTCAACCTACTTACTTTTGGTTAATATAAGAGTATACTTTCATTCAATGTCTTATTTAGCAAATAGCTGTGATTTCTCTTTTACGAAGATAGCACACTGATAACTATCTTCACCTTCAAGCATAAATATATAGGAAGCAAGATAACTCACTTATTTAGTGAAATACAACACTACGTGCAAAAGGGCCCTCATTAAATATTTATCTTTAACAAATATTCCTAATATCAGTTAGACAAAAGGCTATCCATTTTTCCCAAAGTATGCTAAAGAACATCTCAATCGTTGCTAATTAATAATACATAATTGTATTATTTTAAATAAAATTTCATTTAAAATGGCCAAAATTACATCACATCGTGAGTTAAGAAACATAAAATGATTCACAAATAAATGAACAAAATAAAGACAATCTGCAAAAAGTACCATTAAACTAAACTGGCAGAGAGGGATGATTTGTATTTGAGGTCTTCTTAAGAAACTAACCTGGTAGCTGTGAGATAGTAGAAAAAATAGATATTGTCTTTGCCCCTCTCCCCACTTTCCTGGTATGAAGCTCCTAAAACCCTTACAATTTCCAAACTGATAAGTACACTAGGAGCATCTTTCGTTCTCACATTGGGTCTTTGACCCCAGTTCCTGACACAGAGTTCCTAAATCCCCTGGGACTTCTTGGGTGAAACCAGTATCTTTTGTTGTAATGAGGCAACTATTACTGGGTTTTTAGATGGGGGCTAGTTACTAGAAAGACTAAGTAATGATTAGAAGCTTGGAATTTTCAGCTTCAATCTCCATTCTCCAAAGAAGGGTAGGGGCTGCAAATGGAATTAATGATTAACACATCTATGTGATGAGACTTCCGTATAAAAAACAAAAATATGGGGGGTTCAGTAAGCTTCCAAGCGTGCACACACATATACGTAGTGCAAGGGTGACATACCCCAACTCTATGGCAACTCCTGTACTCTGGACCCTTTTAGACTTCATTCTATGTATCTATTCATCTAGTTGTTCATCTGTGTCCTTTATTATGCGCTTCCCAGGTGGCGCTGGTGATAAAGAACCTGCCTGCCAATTGAGGAGATGTGGATTTGATCTCTGGTTTGGGAAGATCCCCTGGAGATGGTCACAGCATCCTTTAACAAAGTGAAAAAAGTGAAAGTCGCTCAGCCATGTCCGACTCTTTGCAACCCCATGGACTGTACTATCCATGGAATTCCCCAGGCAGAATACTGGAGTGGGTAGCCATTCCCTTTTCCAGGGGATCTTCCCAACTCAGGAATCAAACCCAGGTCTCCCACATTGCAGGCAGATTCTTCATCAGCTGAGCCACAAGGGAACTGGTAAACAAAAGTAAGTGTTTCCTTGAATTCTGTGAGCTGTTCTAGAAATCCAAATGGCAGGTGATCATGAAAACCTCTGACTGTGTAGTCAGGTAACAAAAGTTGTGGGTAATCTGGGGATCCACTATTTGAAACTGGTATCTAAGGTAGGGGGGCAGTCTCCTAGGACTGAGTCCTTAACCTATGGGATCTGATGCTTTCTCCAGGTAGACAGTGTCAGAACTGAGTTAAACTGTAGGACACCAGCTGTTATCCTAAGTGTCCTACCAAAGAATTGCTTGGTGTCAGAAATAAAAATTCATACACTTCGTTTCTGAAATGTTGTGAAAAGTGGTAGTATGTCAAAGTAAAGGAGAAACACAGGAGGAGGACTAGGTTTTGCCAAGACAGCACCAATACAACAAATTCTAACACAGTACTAATAACCAATACTCACTATCAATTCTAACAGAGATGTTTACAGACCAAACTGGCCAAAATAACGGATTCCATAAGATATATGATAGGTATCTTTGTAAGTGGTGAGGCAGTACAGTTTAGCAAAGCAGTTTTAGAACTTGTTCTGGCCATGGAACCCTTTTTATTACCCTGTTTCCCCTGTTCCACTAATAAACCTGTCATTTTTAAGAGCTAAATTGGAGCTCAGGATCTGCTCTTCATTAATTAGTAAGGATATAAGTCCTGGTTCTTCTAGCTAGCAAATCACTGAACTCCCAATTTTCTTATATATAAAATAGAAATAATACCTACATCACAAAGCTACTGTGAGGCTTGAAGGAAATAATGTATTTGAATATTCCATAGCTTATTAGAAGCTTCTTAGATATGTATTAAAGGTGAACATATAACAAAAACAGAGAAACAAAAAATATAAAAGCTTCTGATTACTAGGAAGAGTGGAAAATAGGGCAAATATTTAAGCAGAAAAAACAAATAAGTTTTCTAATGTAGGAAAACAGGTTAAAGATATTATGAGGAATTTAAAAAAGAACCATCATTATCACCATCATCATCTCTACTATGTGCCAGACACAATGCTTGGCAGTATGCTTACAACATCTTAACATTTCATTCTCACAACAATTCATTAAGATATTTACTATCATTTTTCAACAAGGAAATTAAATGTTGACTAGACTATAAATTAAACATAGGATGAGATTTTGGCTGTGTTAATCATCATTTGAAGAAAGTAAGGAAAACCACTAGACCATTCAGGTATGACCTAGATCAAATCCCTTATGACTATACAGTGGAAGTGACAAATAGATTTAAGGGACTAGACCTGATAGACAGAATGCCTGATGAACTATGGACAGAGGTTCGTGACATTGTACAGCAGACAGGGATCAAGAAAATCCCCATGGAAAAGAATGCAAAAAAGCAAAATGGCTGTCTGAGGAGGCCTTACAGATAGCTGGGAAGAGAAGAGAAGCGAAAAGCAAAGGAGAAAAGGAAAGATATTCTCATCTGAATGCAGAGTTCCGAAGAATAGCAAGGAGAGATAAGAAAGCCTTCCTCAGCGATCAGTGCAAACAAATAGAGGAAAACAACAGATTGGGAAAGACTAGAGACCTCTTCAAGAAAATCAGAGATACCAAGGGAACATTTCACGCAAAGATAGGCTTGATAAAGGACAGAAATGGTATGGACCTAACAGAAGCAGAAGATATTAAGAAGAGGTGGCAAGAATACACAGAAGAACTGTACAAAAAAGATCTTCACGACACAGATAATCACGATGGTGTGATCACTCACCTAGAACCAGACATCCTGGAATGTGAAGTCAAGTGGGCCTTAGAAAGCATCACTACGAACAAAGCTAGTGGAGGTGATGGAATTCCAGTTGAGCTATTTCAAATCCTCAAAGGTGATGCTGTGAAAGTGCTGCACTCGATATGCCACCAAATCTGGAAAACTCAGCAGTGGCCACAGGACTGGAAGAGGTCAGTCTTCGGTCCAATCCCAAAGAAAGGCAATGCCAAAGAATGCTCAAACTACCCCACAATTGCACTCATTTCACATGCTAGTAAAGTAATGCTCAAAATTCTCCAAGCTAGGCTTCAGCAATACGTGAACCGTGAACTTCCAGATGTTCAAGCTGGTTTTAGAAAAGGCAGAGGAACCAGCGATCAAATTGCCAATATCCGCTGGATCATCTAAAAAGCAAGAGAGTTCCAGAAAAACATCTATTTCTGCTTTATTGACTACGCCAAAGCCTTTGACTGTGTGGATCACAATAAACTGTGGAAAATTCTGAAAGAGATGGGAATACCAGACCATCTGACCTGTCTCTTGAGAAACCTGTATGCAGGTCAGGAAGCAACAGTTAGAACTGGACATGGAACAACAGACTGGTTCCAAATAGGAAAAGGAGTACGTCAAGGCTGTATATTGTCACCCTGCTTATTTAACTTATATGCAGAGTACATCATGAGAAACGCTGGGCTGGAAGAAACACAAGCTGGAATCAAGATTGCCGGGAGAAATATCAATAACCTCAGATATGCGGATGACACCACCCTAATGGCAGAAAGTGAAGAAGAACTAAGGAGCCTCTTGATGAAGGTGAAGGAGGAGAGTGAAAAAGTTGGCTTAAAGCTCAACGTTCAGAAAACTAAGATCATGGCATCTGGTCCCATCACTCCGTGGGAAATAGATGGGGAAACAGTGGAAACAGTGTCAGACTTTACTTTTTTGGGCTCCAGAATCACTGCTGATGGTGACTGCAGCTATGAAATTAAAAGATGCTTACTACTTGGAAGGAAGGTTATGGCCAACCTAGATAGCATGTTTAAAAGCAGAGACATTACTTTGCCAACAAAAGTCCATCTAGTCAAGACTATGGTTTTTCCAGTGGTCATGTATGGATGTGAGAGTTGGACGGTGAAGAAAGCTGAGCGCCGCAGAATTGATGCTTTTGAACTGTGGTGTTGGAGAAGACTCTTGAGAGTTTCTTGGACTGCAAGGAGATCCAATCAATCCATCCTAAAAGAGGTCAATCCTGGGTGTTCATTGGAAGGTCTGATGTTGAAGCTGAAGCTCCAATACTTTGGCCACCTCATGCGAAGGGTTGACTCATTGGAAAAGACCCTAATGCTGGGTAGGATTGGGGGCGGGAGGAGAAGGGGACGACAGAGGATGAGATGGTTGGATGGCATCACCAACTCAATGAACATGGGTTTGGGTAGACTCCGGGAGTTGGTGATGGACAGAGAGGCCTGGCGTGCTGCAATTCATGGGGTCGCAGAGAGTCGGACATGACTGAGTGACTGAACTGAACTGAACTGAATCATCATTTTGTAGCAGATGGCCTAGTGGACAGCAGGCACTCAAAAATATGGATTGTCTAGATAGGTGGATGATGAAGAGAAACTCCAAAAAGTTACCTGCTAGAGACACACAGTCAATGGTGATGTCTGAATTTAAACCTGAGTCCAGCTAATTCCACAGCACACACTTATACTCAGTATGTCTTAGAAGGTCCTCATCATATAAATGGATTAACAGAAACGACTAATAAAAGGAGAGCATTATGTTAAGCTGGAATTCAATGAATCTTAACGACAGTGTCTAAAGCAGTCTCAAAAGTAAAAGAGAATAATGGAAAAATTAGCAAATGGTATACTGAGTAGGACTATTTAAGAAAGACTTAAAAGATAATAAATAAATCCAAGAAAGAAATCTTGGACCATGAATGTAAGGAAGGTTTTAAGCAAATAGTACAGAGTATGATTCTGGTCTGAAGTATATGAAAAGTACGAAGGAAGACAGGAATAAAGGGCTGACATAATGGATTTGACAATGTAGCTGATTTACAGAAGGAGCATCAAGCTGGGAGGAACAAAACCCAGTTGCACATAGAAGTGAGAGAAGATCATGATCTATTCTAAGACCATCAATATATTGAAAGCTGAAGTAAAAAGAAAGCTACAAAGGAAGAAAGTGTCCAAACTACAAGTGGGCCAAATCTGTAAGCTAAGAAATAACTATTTTAAAATGTATATTTAGTCCTACCTGGGGTAGCTAACCATATACAAATAAGTGGAGGTACAGGAAAATATTATAAAGGCATTAACTTCATGGACTTAGTTATGAGCCACTAAAACCACAGAACTGGAAAGAACAAAGAACTGAACTGAGGGGGGACAGTTCAGGGAGAAAACTTTCTAAAGAATCATGAAGGTTGATTCTTCATGAAGTTGATTTTTCATAAAGAATACTGCTGGGTTGAACTGCCTATACCCAGTTTTGTAAATTAAAGCTTCATAAACTACCTTCTTGATACTTTTTTATGAACACTTTACATATATGACTAGCCTAAGCAATCATTTTATAAAATTCTAGACACATAACCCCAAATCCACTTAAGTCAGTCTCTATTTTAGTCTCTTTAGACAGACTAAAGTCTCCTCAGTTAATTGCCCTAGTCCTTTAAAACAAAACAAACAATGACAACTCAGCAAATTTTTAGAACATCTTAACACTGACAAAAGGCATCAACAAAATAAACAATTCCCAGAAAAGCCAAAAAAGACACAAAGCTGACAGATATTGCTGCCTATTGATTTGTGTATATTTTTAAACACTTACCTAAGCAATTTATGACCATTTGTTGTGGCAACTTCAGCAAGGCTTGTTAGAATCTTTAAATACTGGCTTTCGCTTTGCTGAGACAAATGCTCCAGAACTTGCCGTAACTAAATTTTTAACAAATAAAAAAATATAATTACATAATAATCCAATTAACTTTGTCAAGAAATGAAGTACTTATTAGCTTGGTAAGTATCCCAAAGCTCAATCAGCTGAATCAAGTCCTTTACAATTATCTGGCCTTGCAAAAAATCAAAAGCTTATACAGAGAAAACATAAACTCTTTGTTCAAAATCACCCACTGAAAAAGTATAAATAGATAGAACAGAAGTAACCAAGTTTTTTTATGGAAATTAATGTCAAACTTCTAAAATGTTAAAAAAACTTCAGTTCTGTTCAGTTGCTCAGTCGTGTCTGACTCTTTGCGACCCCATGAACCGCAGCACGCCAGGCCTCCCTGTCCATCACCGACTGCCAGAGTCCACCCAAACCTATGTCCATTGAGTCGGTGATGTCATCCAGCCATCTCATCCTCTGTCATCCCCTTCTCCTCCTGCCCCCAATCCTTCTCAGCATCAGGGTCTTTTCCAATGAGTCAGCTCTTCACATCAGGTGGCCAAAGTATTGGAGTTTCAGCTTCAACATCAGTCCTTCCAATGAACACCCAGGACTCATCTCCTTTAGGAGGGACTGGTTGGATCTTCTTGCAGTCCAAAGGACTCTCAAGAGTCTTCTTCAACACCACAGTTCAAAAGCATCAATTCTGCGGCGCTCAGCTTTCTTTATAGTCCAACTCTCACATCCATACATGACCACTGGAAAAACCATAGCCTTGACTAGATGGACCTTTGTTGGCAAAGTAATGTCTCTGTTTTTTAATATGCTGTCTAGGTTGGTCATAACTTTCTTTCCAAGGAGTAAGCGTCTTTTAATTTCATGGCTGCAGTCACCATCTGCAGTGATTTTGGAGCCCAGAAAAATAATGTCAGCCACTGTTTCCACTGTTTTCCCATCTATTTGCCATGAGTGATGGGACCGGATGCCATGATCTTAGTTTTCTGAATGTTGAGCTTTAAGCCAGCTTTTCCATTCTCCTCTTTCACTTTCATCAAGAGGCTCTTTAGTTCCTCTTCACTTTCTGCCATAAGGGTGGTATCATCTGCATATCTGAGGTTATTGATATTTTTCCCAGCAATCTTGATTCCAGCTTGTGCTTCCTCCAGCCCAGTTTCCTCCAGTTTCTCATGATGTACTCTGCATGTAAGTTAAATAAGCAGGGTGACAATATACAGCCTTGACATACTCCTTTTCCTATTTGGAACCAGTCTGTTGTTCCATGTCCAGTTCTAACTGTTGCTTCCTGACCTGCATACAGGTTTCTCAAGAGGCAGGTCAGGTGGTCTGGTATGCCCATCTCTTTCAGAATTTTCCACAGTTTATTGTGAGCCACACAGTGAAAGGCTTTGGCATAGTCAGTGAAGCAGAAATAGATGTTTTTCTGGTACTCTCCTGCTTTTCCAATGATCCATCAGATGTTGGCAATTTGATCTCTGGTCCCTCTGCGTTTTCTAAAACCAGCTTGAACATCTGGAAGTTCATGGTTCACGTACTGCTGAAGCCTGGCTTGGAAAATTTTAAGCATTACTTTGCTAGCGTGTGAGATGAGTGCAATTGTGTGGTAGTTTGAGCATTCTTTGGCATTGCCTTTCTTAGGGATTGGAATGAAAACTGACCTTTTCCAGTCCTGTGGCCACTGCTGAGTTTTCCAGATTTGCTGGCATATTGAGCGCAGCACTTTCACAACGTCACCTTTGAGGATTTGAAATAGCTCAACTGGAATTCCATCACCTCCACTAGCTTTGTTTGTAGTGATGCTTCCTAAGGCCCACTTGACTTCACATTCCAGGAGGTCTGGCTCTAGGTGAGTGATCACACCATCATGATTGTCTGGGTTGTGAAGAACTTTTTTGTACAATTCTTCTGTGTATTCTTGCCACCTCTTCTTAATATCTCCTGCTTCTGTTAGGTCCCTACCATTTCTGTTGTAATTTATTGAGCCCATCTTTGCGTGAAATGTTCCATTGGTATCTCTAATTTTCTTGAAAAGATCTCTAGTCTTTCCCATTCTATTGTTTTCCTCTATTTCTTTGCACTGATCACTGAGGAAGGCTTTCTTATCTCTCCTTGCTATTCTTTGGAACGCTGCATTTAATGGGTATATCTTTCCTTTTCTCCTTTGCTTTTCGCTTCCCGTCTTTCACAGTTATTTGTAAGGCCTCCTCAGACAGCCATTTTGCTTTTTTGCATTCTTTTTCTTGGGGATGGTCTTGATTCCTGTCTCCTACAGAATGTCACAAACCTCCATCCATAGTTCATCAGGCATTCTGTCTATCAGATCTAGTCCTTTAAATCTATTTCTCATTTCTACTGTATAGTCATAAGGGATTTGATTTAGGTCATACCTGAGTAGTCTAGTGGTTTTCTCCACTTTCTTCAATTTCAATCTGAATTTGGCAATAAGGAGTTCATGATCTGATCCACAGTCAGTTCCTGGTCTTGTTTTTACTGACTGTATAGAGCTTCTCCATCTTTGGCTGCAAAGAATATAATCAATCTGATTTCAGTGGCAACCATCTGGTGACGTCCATGTGTAGAGTCTTCTCTTGTGTTGTTGGAAGCGGGTGTTTGCTATGATCAATGCAGTCTCTGGCAAAACTCCGTTAGCCTTTGCCCTGCTTCATTCTGTACCCCAAGGCCAAATTTGCCTGTTACTCCAGGTGTTTCTTGACTTCCTACTTTTGCATTCCAGTTCCCTATAATGAAAAGGACATCTTTTTTGGGTGTTAGTTCTAGAAGGTCTTGTAGGTCTTCATAGAACTGTTCAACTTCAGCTTCTTCGACGTTACTGGTCGGGGAATAGACTTGAATTACCGTGATATTGAATGGTTTGCCTTGGAAACGAACAGAGATCAGTCTGTCGTTTTTGAGATTGCATCCAAGTACTGCAGTTCAGACTCTTTTGTTGACTATGATGGCTATTCCATTTTTTCTGTGGGATTCCTGACCACAACAGTAGATATAATTGTCATCTCAGTTAAATTCATCCATTCCAGTCCATCTTAGTTCACTGATTCCTAGAATGTCGATGTTCACTCTTGTCATCTCCTGTTTGACCACTTTCAATTTGCCCTGATTCATGGACCTAACATTCCAGGTTCCTATGCTATACTGATCTTTACAGCATTGAATCTTACTTCTATCACCAGTCTCATTCCCAACTGGGTGTTGTTTTTGCTTTGGCTCCATCCCTTCATTCTTTATGTAGTTATTTCTCCACTGATCTCCAGTAGCATATTGGGCACCTACTGATCTGGGGAGTTCATCTGTCAGTGTCCTATCTTTTTGCCTTTTCATACTGTTCATGGGGTTCTCAAGGCAAGAATACTGAAGTGGTTTGCCATTCCCTTCTCCAGTGGACCACATTTTGTCAGACCTCTCCACCATGACCTGTCTGTAAACTCTATAATTATTCAAAGGGTAGAGTATTACAAATACAGTGCTCAGTAAACTGGTGATTACTAATCATAACATGATATTCTTTCTTAGGTTCTTTTCCTCTACCTATGGGAAATATTCTAATTATCTTAAGAAGAGATCAAAGGTACAGAGGAAAGAAGACTCATAGGGCCAAATATTAGCACAATGTATATTAATTACTATGCAATTCATACTTATCCTATAAGCAGATAAGCCAATTCAAATTATTAAAATATTTACATAATAAAATTACTAAACACATCTGTAAAATGCCATATGCACCATTTATGAACAAAGCTTGTTCATTTACAAGCTATTAGCACAATTATATTACCATGTTTTCTCGGAGATCTTCATTCTGTGTCATTTGAACAATTGTCTGGAAAAGCCTAGGGTGATACTGAATTAACACCTCACAGGTCTCTCCATATCCACCCTAAAAACAAGATTTAAAATTATCTAGGTTGAAAAACAAAATTCCTAAAGGAAAACTTGTTTCTTCTACATATAAGTTTGGTACCAAATATGTGAGTTTTCCACACCAAGCAACTGTCCAGTTCTCTGTGTCCCACTGTTTAATTCAATTATGATGCTAACTGCCTGGAGTTAGGGCATACTACACAGTAGGGAGTCAGTCCTGCAAGTGTGCACCCAATTTAAAAGCCAATCACAAGTTCATGTCACCCATACTTTTGACTAACCTATAAGTAAGGTGCTCCCAAGACCTACTCCTTGGGTTTGATAATTTGCTAGAACTGTTCACAGAACTTAGGGAAACACTTTACTTACATGTTTACTATAAAGGCTACAACTCAGCAACAGGCAAATAGAAGAGATGCATAGGGCAAAGTATGTAGGAAGGGGCACAGAGCTTCTGTGCTCTCTCTGGGTAAGCCACCCTCTCAGCACTTTGATGTGTTCAACAACCTAGAAGCTCTCTGAGAACCACACTGTTTAGGGTTTTTATGAAAGTTCCATTACACAGACATGAATGATTAAATTATCAGTCACTGGTAACTAAACTCAGTCTCGAGCTCAACTCCCTCCCCAGGAATGGGAGAGGAGGCTGCCTCTAACAACATGGATGGCTCATCTGTCAACCAGTCCCTTTCCTGAAGCTACCTAGGGTCTTTTAGTCACCAGTCATCTCATTAATACACAGAAAGACATTCTTATTACTCTGGAGATTCCAAGGGTCTTAGAACCTCTTGTGTTAGTAACTGGGGTATAGGCAAATATATATTTCTTTATACTATCACAGTTCCTTTTAAAGATCATATTTTTAACAGCATAAAAATCTTTCCACCCATCCTCTCACTTGAGGGAAAAAAAAAAAAAACGATCTTACCTGTCTCAGTTTCTATTACAAAGTAAAGTGAAGTGAAGTGAAAGTCACTCAGTCATGGCCGACTCTTTGTGACCCCGTGAACTATACATATACAGTCCATGGAATTCTCCAGGCCAGAATACTGGAGTGGGTAGCCATTTTCTTCTTCAGGGGAACTTCCCAACCCAGGGGTCGAACTCAGGTCTCCTGCATTGCAGGCAGGTTCTTTACCAGCCGAGCCACCAGGGAAGCCCAAGAATACTGGAATGGGTAGCCTCCAGTAAGACTATACATTAACAACATACCTGTACACATAAATCCAGAGGGGTTACTCCATTTTTATCTGACAGATACTTGGCTCCTCGTAATAGAAGAATCTGTGCTGTGTCTCTCTGACCATGACTGTACAGAAACAGAACCAAGTTAACATATGATCTTTTTAATTTTTATGTCTTTCTCAATAAGTTATGGACAGTTAGTATCAATCAACAGAGGATGACAATTTTGACACACTGAGAGGAAGATCTGAACTACAACCTCAACAGTTAGAAAAACTTAACAATGTGAAGTCATACTTTAATCATGTAGATAAGAAACTGACCTACTGAATCTTAGAATTGAACTTGGGACATATTATTAAAATAACTCATAACATTTTGATATAAGTTCCTGCTACTCAGGCTTATGCTGTTTTTTTCTTTCAATCACTTTCTTCTCAATTCCAGCCTGACCTGCTTTCCACCACAAAGATCCAAGTTTCCAGATTTCTTAGTCCAAAAGAATCTCAATACAAAAGACAAGTGTACATTTTATGAAGCTGATATACATGGTAAAAAATAAAAACAAAAGAAGGAGAAAAGACAAAAATCAAAATAAATAAATGGGGGGAGATTAATTAGCCAAAAATACTATCTAATTTCCAACCTTCATTTTATAAACCCACTCAGTTTGGTTTCTGCTGACAGCTATTCAATCTGACCTACAATGAAAAGACTACAATGTAGTCAAAAAGACTACAATGACAAATTCTTATCCACATGCCCTATTCTCTCTAATTGCTCTTTCAAGTAGGTATAGCAACCACTCTAAGCCAGAAGGAAGTTGTTTTGGGAGTAACAACTCCCAGACTCAAGATTTCATTATTTTTTAATAAGATTTTTTTTAATATTTTTATTTATTTAATGTTTTTGGCTGTGCTAGGCCTTTGCTGTTTGGGCTTTTCTCTAGTTGTGGTGCGTGGGCTTCTCATTGCAGTGGCTTCCCCTGTTGTGGAGCATAGGCTCTAGAGCACTCGGGCTTCACCAGTTGCTGCACATGGGCTCAATAATTGCAGCCCCCTGGTTTTAGAGCACAGGCTCAGTAGCTGTGGCACACGGACTTAGTTGTTCCAAGGCATGTGGGATCTTCCTGGACCAGGGATCGAACCCATGTCTCCTGCACTGGCAGGCAGATTCTTTACCACTGACCCACCAGGGAAACCCCCGAAAGTGGAAGAGTTAGTCACTCAGTTGTGTCTGACTCTTTGTGACCCCATGGATCGTAGCCCACCAGGCTCCTCTGTCCATGGAATTCTGCAGGCAAGCATACTGGAGTGGGTAGCCATTCCCTGCTCCAGGGGATCTTCCCAATCCAGGGATTAAACTCATGTTTCCAGCACTGGCAGGCAGATTCTTTACCACTGAGCCACCAGCAAAGCCTCTAGGTTTCATTATTTAAAGCTACTTTTCCAAAATGCCCAAAGAAGTCATACAGTTTCAAAGATTATCTGGTCAAAGAATTTTATTGTGTGGATGAAATAAACTACTACTCAAGCACAAGTGAAACTAGAACTCATATCTCTGGTTTTCTAGACCAATACTCTTTCCACAGTACCATTACCTAAAAAGGTATGTTATTTCATAGAAATAAAGACTATACAGATTATCAGAAACTTAAACAGATAAACAACCTACTCATTCTTTTCCACAAAATGACACTGCATAAATTTTAACTGAAATTAATTTCAAAAACAGCATTCTAGTATTAACCTAGTGGCAGATATTAGGTGTATCACTCTCTTGAAACTTTATTATAATACTGATTACCTTCCTTAAAACAAATATCAACAGATGAAAAATAACTTAAGAACAGTATCTAATTTACTCTAAAAAAGCAGAAAATCAAGAAACCAAGTAAATCAGCAATCCCTCCAAAAGCAACAAAAACTAAGTTTACTAGTCTACATTAAGAAAAGTCTTCAAAGCATCATTTCAGGTGGAAGTGCTGGCCAACACATTATGTATTATATAGTTAACAGCAATTACTTTACAAATAGCACTGTCCTATTCTGTATAATACCTAAAAATAAGGACTATGAGAAAAGAAACTAACTTGAGCTTACTTAACTTAGGGAAACAATGATTTTCTTTGCTAGGACCCAAGGTTCGCAAAGAGTCAGACACGAATGAAGTCACTTAGTACTAGTACTAACACTAAGGTTCTGAAAACCCCAGATTTACAAAGCTGTTCTGTTCGACCTTAGTGACACTTCTTTTACAATTATTCACTACCTGGGTCAGATGAGCAATCTTCCCAACTAAACTGTAAAGTTCTTGACAATAATTTGTTACATAGCACCAAGCAGGGCAATTGGCTTATAACATGTACTCAATGTATCTGTTGAGTTATATGACGGGCTCTAATTTTAGATTGCCATTCATTTGACAATGGAGCATTAAATAAGGTACTGAGCTACCAAAAAATAACAACCAAAAATCTTGAATAATAATTTATTTAGGATTAATTTCTTACCACATATAGCAACAAGAATAATTAATATCAAGGAAAATATATCACCATGACATTCTTATGAAGCTGGAGTAATTACCAAAACTACACTAAAATCTCATCTGTAACCAGGTGGCATTTCATTTCAAAAGTAAGTTAAAAGAAACAATCGCTAATAGTACATAAAATCTGCATAACCTCATTAGGGTCACAAGTGACTCATGTGAAAAAATTGCAAAGATTATCCTGTTAGCGACTTCTCAAAATGCTTCATGAAAGATTTTTCAGTTCAAGTAACTACAAACATGTGCTCAATAACTATTCTTTACAATTCAACTTATTTTTTATACTGATTGAGATAACTCCCTTCAAGTAAGTGCCAATGTATTTTATGGCAACTAAGAAGTTGGCAAAGATTTAACTAATAAAAAACCTGTAGTATTTCTAAAGCACTTAGAACTGATTTCTCAAGAACTTTCAGGTCTCCAACTTTAGGCTTTTACAGTGATACAATTTGAAAACTTGGCTAATGTGCATATAGTACACATATCACAACATTTTTTGGAACTGCTGATGAAATAAAGAGGCTATATTTTCTAATAATGGTTCTTTCCTATTCTAAAAGTTTGCAATTTTGAGTCTATGGACTGTTTTATGTACCTACTTTGTAGTGGACTTCCTAACTGAAAGGAGTTGCCTGGTAGTAGCTGTAAACCAGGTTCAGAATCTTATCTCTCTCTTTTATTACAGACCTCCAAAATGCCATAAAAATCTCTCTAATTTACAGAATTGATATAACCCCAGCTAAACCTTGCTTTCCTTAACAAAATAAAAGTTATCTGCAGTTATAGAAACTATCTGAAAACCACTATACATCCAAACTTTTATTAAAAGAACCAAGTTAAGGGAAAGGGAAGTATTATGACTGAATACAAAACAAACCTAATCATTTAAGGATCTGAAGCATTTGCAGATACCATATAAAAGTCTTGAAAACAAAGGCACCTGAAGATTTGGGCAAAAGGAGAAAGTCAATGTGTGCTTATAGTCCACGTGAAAAAAATCTAGTGAATTATCCTAATTCTCGTACAAAATACCTAGAAAGGAAAAGTAGCCAGGAGATAGTTCCTGTCATAATTTTAGCTCAAAAGCAATCTGAAATGACTCACTCACAAAAGTATTATTTTATTAAATAGTGCTCAGAATTAGAATAGAATACAAAGGAAGAAAGAAAAGGCCTGCCTGTACTATGGGATAAGAGTCAAATTTCTTAGAAAAACCTGCAGAGCAATGAAACTGAATGAGGACAAAACAACTCTGTGCTCACTGGGTGTGGAAAAGTGTGCTAGGGCTTAGTGAGCATCCACCAACTACTAAGTGTAAAATCATCTGCAGGATACTTTAAATAAACCACCTCATTTAATTAGCACTATGGTTCCACAAGGTATATATCAGTATTTCCATTTCACAAAGAAACAAAGCTTCAGAGGTCAAGAAAGTTGCACAGTTTTGGGGCTGATTTGAACCCCACCTCCTATATATTTCAATACCTTCTCAATTTAATTAAAAAAAAAATACCTGTTTCAGCTGATCCTTGAATGAGACACATGATGATATACCTACTAACATCTCTCAACAATAAAAACTTACATTAAGTTCAGCTTTTTTTATCTTAGAGCCCCGTAACTTATCTACAAGATCAACTTGTTCTATTTCTCACTTTCCTTTCCCTTTTATCAGAGACAATACATTGGGGATAATTTGTAATTTTTAATGTATACCTTTAGATATCATGAATACAATGAGAAGTCCACCTACAAAATGAAACATCTTCCATGTTCCATATTTATCATCCTGCTACAAAAAGAATTTATTTTCTAGTTTCAATTTTAATCGCATTTGCTTAACCATCTTTGTTCAATGAAATAGAATGTCTGCCAAGTTAAAACTTAATGACGGGTATATAATACTAGCAGAAAGCACTTCTAAAAAATTCCTTTACACATCCCTATGCTCAGACTAACTATACGAATATCACAGTTAAGTACAATACTATATACCTATATTTTACCAGTACACATGGCATTGTTTTACATAAGATATTTTTCAAAAATGTAATTACAGTGATTCACTCATTCAAAAACATTTACAAAGCATCTAAGCACAAAGCACTGTACCACACAAGGAATATAAAGTAATGAATAAGACAAAATTCTTTCTTTCATTGGGCTTTCAGTCTAGCAGGGGAGACACATTATAAACCAGTAAATAAACACTATACAATACAAAGTGCTATGAAGGAAATGATCATGATGCTGTGATAGGAAATATGCAGAGAGGCCTACTTAGATTGGTCAGGAATTCCTTCCTAAAAATTAACAGTGAAGCACATGGAGTCAGCCACATAGAAAGTCTATGGAAGAACATTTCAGGCAAAACAAACAGCATGTAGAAAAGCCTGCTGGAAAGAATCCACTGAATTTGAGGAACACAAAGAGAACCAATGTGGCTGAACCACAGTGAACTAAGCAGGGTCAGACCATGCAGGTCTCGTGAAAGAAGGCGTACATGCATGCTCAGTTGCTCAGTCATGTCCAACTCTTTGTGATCCCATGAACTGTACCCTGCCAGTCTCCTCTGTTCACGGGGTTTTTCAAGCAAGAATACTAGAGCAGGTTGTCAATTTCTCCTTCAGGAAAGAAGGCGGGGTTTGGATTTTAATGGAAATTCAATAAAGAGGCACTTTTCAGTTTAAATACAAGGTTTAAACACAAAGAGATAACAGCCAAATCATTTTTTAGAAGGTCACCGTGGCTTCTGAGGAAAGAACAGAAGGTAGGGAAACAACAGAGGAATCAGGAAGACCAGTTAACAAGCTATTGCAGTATTTTAAACAAGAGGTTACAACTTTAACTAAAGTGGTTTAGCAAGGTGGAGTGAAGTGATGAGATTCAGAACGTATTCTGAAAGTGGAAATTATAGAACTTACTAATATATTTCAAGTTGAGGGTCAAAGAGAGAGAGAAAGAGAAATAAAAAATAATGACTAGTTTCTGGCTTACACAACTGAGAAGATATGGGTTCCAATGACTGAGATGAGAAAAACTGGAGAAAAGGCTTAAAAAGGAAATCAGAAGCAATATTTTGGATATGTCAATAGTTGAGATTCTTTGAGATTTCCAAGTGATGATGTAAATCAAGCAACTGGACATTCAAATCTAAGTTTCAAAGAAAGGTCTGATCTAGAGATAAGCCCTCAAGATAGGATATGATTTCAGGAAATCAATGATATTATTCATAAATTCAGGAGACTAAAAAAGGAACTGGTGTTCTAGCCAAGCAATTGAATTGTAAGTATAACATGAGAAAAAACCTGGATTCAGGGAAGATCTAGAAGTCTAGAGATTCAGAAGTTTTTGTGTTCTAATTTAAGGCTTAATGATTTGAATTAGTCAGATCAAAGCAACATCAGAGACCCTAAAAGAGAAGCTAAACAAAGAGAAAAGCAGATGTTTCATCTAAAACAAATCTCCAAGGAATTCCTAAGAGGTCCAGTGGTTAGGACTCAGCTCTTTTACCGCCAGGTCCCAGGTTCAATCCCTGGTCAAGGAAATAAGATACTGCAAGCAACATAGTATGACCAAAAAAATTTTTAAAACCTCTGGTAAAATGACATGAAAAAGAAGAGAGTTTCCTGGAGAGCATTATAGCTAAAACAGGGAGCCTAAATAAATACTATAATTCTTATAATATAAACCAAAAAGAAAAATCAAGTGTACTGTGAACTGCTCCTAACTGCAACTAATTGGACATATTGTATGGGGTGGGGGGGGCAGGGATATGTGTATAATTATTATACTGTTAGCTCCTTAAGGACTGGGGTTTATTTATTACTGTATCACTAATGCCTATAATATGGCACACAGTGAGTGCTAAATAAATGTTTGCTTATTGCATGATTGAATCAATGAACAAAAAGTATGCTTAAAGAAGATGAACTAGGACAAAAGTGTAAAAACAACTTAATGCATAACTTAATATTTAATAAGAATGATTCAAGAATTTTTTTTAAGTTACAAATTTAGAGAAAGCAAAGACATGACTCTGAACTAAGGCATAATTTAATAGCTTATCCTATTGAAACTAAGTTGGTACTTGATAAAGAAAATGATGGAAATTACCGGATTATTGATACACCTTTCTTATTACTTACCAAGTAATTAGCCTAAAATTTAAGTAATCAAGTAAATCAAAAGCTTCCACTTACGACATATGAAAACACAAGCAGTAAAAAACACTTTTTATCATGCAGTTAATTAAAAGAACCATAATGCTATCCATGTCATCTAAGCACAGTATTTCTGGGAAAACAAGAGTTTTAGAAAATATAAAAATATGTTTGTGTTTGGAAATACAGCACATGCAACATTCTTTAATGAGGGCGTCAGGCAATATAAAATATCATACCTGCAAGCAAAGTACAGTGGAGTGGCTCCTGATACATTTGGTCTGTTAATATCAGCACCACTGTCCAGCAAGCACTGCACTGTCTGGGAAGAAAAGAAACAAAACTAAAGGCAAAGAAGTCAAACAAAGACAGTTATGACAATTTTAATCCATTTAATAAGGAAAGTTCTTACCACAACCCAAAACTTTAAAGAAAAGTAGCAACATGACAATAATGATGGCTGAATAAATTACACTTTTTGGTAAGCTCCGAGCCTCAGGCACTACCCAGTATTTGTGGAATTATCAATGTAATGTAAATTGCGTTAACCTGGGAAGGTTCCAGAAAATCACTGACACATGAGGCAGGTACCAAAGACTTGAAATGTGGCCAGTACAACTGAGGAATGGAATTTTAAATTTTATTTTATTATAACTAAGTTTAAATAGCCACATACGGCTAGTAAACCAGACAGTGCTGCTCTAGATATCTGAATTTTTTGCCTCTAAAAATAAAAAGTAGATACCAGAGCTCTAACCTTCTCAAAATTCAAACAGCGTAATAATTAAAATACAAAATATTACAAAGCTAAGAAGTCCTTTACTGTTCACTGTAGCCAATGCCAACTCAGTTTCTCTGATGGTCATTCACATACATTCTTGTCCCCTAAGCTCTACTTCTGCAATCATCTGATGTGTACTAGGGTACACGTTATCACATGTCTATAGGATAACTAAACATGAATGGACAGACAACATTTAAGACAGAACTGAAGCAGGCTTCTAACCTGAAAAACAAACAGAACAAGGAAGAAAAATAAAGAAATAAAGGGAACCAAAGAAAATAGCAAAAAAATTTTCAAAGTAACTAATACTCTAAGACAGAATAGATACTATCCATGGCACACGAACAAGATTCTGGGGGAAAAATATTCAGAGAATAAGACGTTAAAAATTTGATGGAAGAGTGAAAATTCAACATATATTATGCATGCGAAGCCACTTCAGTCATGTCTGACTCTTTGCGACCCCATAGACTATATATAGCCCACCAGGCTCCTCTGTCCATGAGGTTCTCTAGGCACGAATACTGAAGTGGGTTGCCATTTCCTTCTCCAGGGGATTTTCCCAACCCAGAGACAGAACTTGGGTCTCTTGTGTCTCCTGCAGTGGCATGCGGGTTCTGTATCACTAGCACCACTTGAGAAGCTCAAAAATTCAATAGAAGCTTAGAAATACAGTGTTGAAAAATTCTGCAAGAATCAAAAAGACAAAGAAAACAGGAAAACTAGTAGAAAAACGAGCAGAGAAAACTAGCCAATCAATCCAAGGAGGCATGTTATAGAAACTAAGAATAAAGGAAATAAAGGAGGCAAGAGACCAAAAGGAAGTAATCAAGAAATAATACCAAAAAAATCTCCAAGAACTGAAGAACATAACTGCTAGATTGAAAAGGCTCACCAGTGCACAGCTTAATACATTAAAAGACCTACAACATAGCATATCAAAATAAAATTTCATAATACTGAGGATAATAAGATTCCAGAGATTAATAGAATTCAGATTACCATTAAACTTTTCAAGAGCAACATGGAAATGTAAACACCACCAAAAGTGTAAAGTGAATGACTTTCAATGTAAAATTCCACAGCCAGCCACATTATCATTCAAATATAAGCTTTTGAATCAAAAACATGCTTAGCTATGTAAGATATCAAAAAAATTAACTTCAACACATCTGTTCTCAAGAAGCTACTGGAGGATATTCTCCTCAAAAACAAGGCAATGCAATATATCAAAATAGAAGATGTGGAATCTAGAATACTGAAGATCAAACATAGGTGAGATTAAGAAATACTCAAATTTAGAAAAAAACAATGGAAGTGACGTTATCTAATGATTTTGTCTTTGAAGAAACCAGTACTGAGAAGGGTTTTGTGGGAGCATATAGGAAGAATTACTGATTTACATCTATTGGATCAGAGAAAGAGCAAGGAAAATTCCAAAAAAAAATCTATTTCTGCTTCACTGACTACTCTAAAGCCTTTGACTGTGTGGATCACAATAAACTGTGGAAAATTATTAAAGAGACGGGAATACCAGGCCACCTACCTGTCTCCTGAGAAACCTGTGTGCAGGTTAAGAAGCAACAGTTAGAACCGGACACAGAACAATGGACTGGCTCAAGACTGGGAAAGGAGTACGTCAAGGCTGTACTTTGTCACCTTGTTTAGTTAATGTATATGCAGAGTACATCATGTGAAATGCTGGGCTTGATGAATCACAGGCTAGAATCAAAATTGCAGGGAGAAATATTAACAACCTCAGATATACATTGATACCACTCTAATGGAAGAAAGGGAAGAGGAACTAAAGATGAAAACGCTGGCTTACAACTCAATATTCAAAAAACTAAGATCATGGCATCTGTTCCCATCACTTCATGTCAAATAGATGGGGAAAAAGTAGAAACAGTGGCAGACTTTATTTTCTTGGGCTCCAAAACCACTGCGGACAGTGACCACAGCCACAAAATTAAAAGACGTTTGCTCTTTGGAAGAAAAGTTATGACAAACCCAGACAGTGAATTAAAAAGCAGAGACATCACTTTGCCAACAAAGGTCCATATAGTCAAAGCTATGGTTTTTCCAGTAGTCACATACAGATGTTAGAATTGAACCACAGAGAAGGCTGAGCACTGAAGAATCAATGCTTCTGAACTGTAGTGCTGGAGAAGATTCTTGAGAGTCCCCTGGACAGTAAGATCAAATCAGTCAATCCTAAAGGAAATCAATCCTGAATATTCATTTGGAGGACGAATGCTAAAGCTCCAATACTTGACCATCTGATGCAAAGAGCCAACTCACTGGAAAACACTGATGCTGGTAAAGATTGAGAGCAGGAGGAGAAGGGGGCAACATAGGGTGAGATGGTTGGATGGCATCACCGACACAATGGACATGAGTCTGAACAATGTCCAGGAGATGGTGAAGGACAAGGAAGCCTGGCATGCTGCAGTCCACAGAGCTGGACATGACTTAGTGACTAAACAACAACTGATTCACACACCAAAAACAAAAACTGAGCAAAGTTAATAGTTATCCTAGAGAAAATATTATTGTATTACACTACTTGACTCAGCAGTAAATAATATTTACCAAACTATATACGACTAATATGTCTCACAAAAATATGATAATTTTTGAAATGGGAAGATAGGGCATGGGAAGAGGATTTAAATTATTGAAATCCTCACTAACTGTAACAAGAAATGATTCAGTAATACCTAAAAGTCATAAATTAAGAAAGAACAATAGAAGAATATTATGTGGAAACAGATACAAGAAGAGAAGCTAAAAGAATCGAAAATTGTTGCCTAGTGATCATGAATTGAGAAAGAAGGGTATTTAAGGGACTATAATTTTTTATTACAAAGATTTGGATAAAAATATTTTAAGAGATAAGTCATTCATGTATTATTGCTATTTGAATTTACTTCTATCTCAGGAGGAATCCAAAAATCTACGTAATAGCAACATTATTATATTAAACTTTATTATCAGCTATACAATTGTGAAACTCAGGAGGAGTAGTCAAGAACAACTCTCAAATATAAGAAAATAAGCACTTAGGTTATTATTTTATAAGGCAAGGCCCACTTGAACCTTTTGATCATGGCTTTTGCCTTTTTGACATCTGACCTAGAAGCTGTGTTTGTGTGATCCCAAATCTGAAGTGAGACAGATAGCAGCAATAATGTTCACTGACTGTTACAGAAAGTATATAGACAATAAGCCATCTCTCAAAAGGCACAGAAGAGATGAAGTCAATTACATCAAAAACACATATTAATATTCAATTGAGATGCAGCAACCAGAGAGGAGTTGAAATAAAGTAATTAACAAAACATATTATGTATTCATAAAAATTATATAATAGTTAAAAGTATATAATGATATAATAATACAAATAACCTTAGCATGTGCTTGAACACTGTGCTAATAAGCATTTATCATTTCATTTACTGCATGCTGTGGGGAAGTTGATATTGTTCTCTCCAGTTTTACAAGTAGAAAACTCAGTCTCAAAGGAGTCAAGTAATATGCACCCCAATACACAAATAAACAGGGGAGCAGGGATTAAAACCTAAGTCCATGGTCATAACCACTAGACAATTTATAAAAAGACAGAAATTCTAATTTTTCTAAATTCAGAATAATAAATAGAATTATGGTTAATTGGGAATATCTTCTTAAATTACATTAATTGTAGATGATCTAATAGTTCCCTATAAATACCTACTTAGGAGTCAAGCTCAAGGACCAACACAAGTTATTTCTTTAGTTTTTAAATAATGCCATTTCTAAATCCAAATAGTTTTCACATTATTTCTACATTTTTAAAATTTATACTGTAGAGCTCACAGTAAAATAAACTAGCCATTAGACTAACATATTCCTCTACAAAGTAGTAAGACAAACCTCAGGCAAATCATAGCAAGAAAGTATGATGCACAATATGAACTGTTATGTTTCTATCATATCCTTGTACATAGTAAATATTCTACAAATACATTAAAAATTCTGTTCTTAAGAAAGGAAAATGATTATGAAAGAAGAAAAAACTTATCCAGCATTTTCTTTTATATTCATAAATCTTTCTGCTTTTCTAACAAAATTATCCCAATTAAGAGCCTCAAAATACACAACTATTAAAAGAAACATATATTTTTTTAAAGCTTCAATAGATCCCATGTAGATGAAATGTTGCCTGAAGACAAACAAGGAGAAGAATCCACTTCCCTCAGAGTAAGAATAAAAAAATACATAAAGGTATTTGAAGGTAAAGAAAAAAAAATTGCCTTGCAGCACTGAAATGAGTGAAAAGTCATCAATCTTTGTGATTTAAAAAAAATGTTCACAGATTTCTTTTTGTAAAAGCTCTATAACAGAAGGAGAATGGATAATGCAGAATTTAATTATCAATTAAATTACATAATAAAAGGAGCAAGAAAGTCACATAACTTAAAAGTTTGGATTTTTTTTAATTTCCAGTCTATGTTAAACTACCTATATGTATATGAAGGGTAAAACAACTCTGAAACTAGGAAAATTCAGTTGGAGGAAACTCTTGAGTATTTATTAAATTAAAAACATAAAAGTTCTTGAACAAACAATACTACTTAAGGATTTTACATTATACAGAAGCACAAGGCAAAACATAATTGAAGAGAATTCTGGATTCAGCTACTAAAATTCCCAAGGAGTTTTCAGTGACAAACAAATCAGATACAATCCTTTATAAGAATGAGCACTATCAGTATACACTTCTGTTAAAGTTACAAAAGAAAAAAATACAAACATTCAGAAATGGAAAGAAAATGGCAGAAGAACACTGGTTGGAATGATTTTGCATTCGAATAATCCATTCCCCCTTATATCAAAAATTTCAAAGTTTGTATGTGCTAGTAGGGGGGACCACTTTAGATGGAAGAGCCCCAGCAATGAACAAAATGGACAAACATCTGCCTTCATAAAGTTTACATTCTCATGGAAAACAAAGGGACATAAGAAATAAAATATGTAGTGTGCTAGACAGTGATTTAGCGTTATCAGAAAAACTGATAGGATTCTCTATGGCAGATCTGGATTCAATTTGTTTTAGCAAATTTCTCACCCCTAAGCCCCTACACACAAATACTTCTGTGAAAACTGCACTGCATCTGTTTAAAAGACTACAGGTCATGAAGTCCCCCCCAAAAAAATCATTGTAATTTACAATTGTCATAAGTTCCCATTTTCAAAATTTCATGGCTTCTCATTTACTTGCAAAAATAAGCTTAGCAGCTTACAGTTTACTAAAGGTAAACATGTAAAGGTACAGTAACATAAATTTCTGTGACTGATAGCTGATTACCTATATGTTTCAAGTTAACATAACAATTTGAAGAACTACACTGAACTGAAATCATTTTATGTACCTAATATACATCAGGAAAACATGCTTTTTAAATAATTCAGACCTTCCAATTCCCTGTCCAACCCCCTTCCCTTTAAAACAACAACAACAACATCACTGCTGCTGCTGCTGCTAAGTCGCTTCAGTCGTGTCCGACTCTGTGCGACCCCATAGACGGCAGCCCACCAGGCTCCGCCGTCTCTGGGATTCTCCAGGCAAGAACATTGGAGCGGGTTGCCATTTCCTTCTCCAATGCAGGAAAGTGAAAAGTGAAAGGGAAGTCGCTCAGTCGTGTCCGACTCTTAGCAACCCCATGGACTGCAGCCTACCAGGCTCCTCTGTCCATGGGATTTTCCAGGCAAGAGTACTGGAGTGGGGTGCCATTGCCTTCTCCCAACAACATCACACTAGTCTCCTATTCCTAGGTAATCTACAATGGGAGTCTTCCTCCTTACAGAGTAAGAAACTGCTGGGAAGGAATCCTGAAAGAAAAGCATTTTCCGGATTTGCATATGGCCTTCAAGAAATCCATAAAAAGAAACTACACTTTCAACAGACTTTATGACCTTTCAAGTGATAAAACAACATCCTGAGTGGAAAACTAATGTGCAAACCTAATGTTTGGGTCAATCTCAAAAGTCATTTAATTGAAGGCAGCGGCTAACCAAGACCACCTGTGCCCAATAAGCTGATAAATTACAAAGCAAGAAATCCAAGGCAGCTCTACTTTATCAATGTCAACTCTCTGAACAACAATGATCAAAGTAAAAAGGAACAGATACTCAATATTAAACCATAAGTAAAAATCTGAGTTGCTGTATTATCATTACTAAAGCAATGTTAATCAAAAAAGAAAAAAAAAGCATCTTTCATCTCTTGTTAAAAGTAATTCTGATGACAGGACAGCAATGCACAAACAACTTATATACTAAATAAAATGGCCAACTCACTAATCAGTGACTGGTTTATAAGGTCTTCTCTAGAAACCTGACCACCTAAGCCTATCGAGACTGAATCCATATGTAATATCAAGCAAAAATCAGTATTATCCAGTTGTGTTAGAAAAAAACCCACAGTAACAGAACTTTCTATTATATTCTCATATTTCTCAGAAGTGATGAAAGGAAAATTCTAACATCAGAATAAATAAAATTACTCTGAACCTAAAAACACACTCTGAAATGTTAAGTACATCTACCATTGTGCCTCAAGGCTGAATTCAGTTAATGTTTTTGCAAAAGCTTTCAATTAAGTTTGCATGGCTGTCCTATAATTCTCTGGATGAAAAGCTTGCAAGCTGGCTAAAAATTTCAAGAGAGCTGACTGAACGTAAGTGAACTGTTCCTTAACAAGCCTACAATTTTAGAAAAAAAAAATGCAGTCAGTTCTATCAAAGATCATCTACTCTAAGCATAGTTCAACTATCATTTCATACTGCTTGTGAACCTTCATATCACTGTATAAATTTAGCACTATAAAGTTTATCTGATAAAAATAAAATTTCTTTTTTAAGTGAACTGAAATTAGTCCAAAAACTAATCCTGCTATATACTCTGACTTACATAAATTGAGACTGAACCAACTGACAGTTCTCCAGAGTTTCTAACTCCAAGTTATTCCAGGAAAACAGTAATCAACCATTTGTGGCAATTCAACATGTCAATAAATCTTAAAGACTCAAAGACAATGAGAAAAGTTATCAAAAGGTAAGTTCAACTCATCATCAAAAAAATTGGAGTCAATTATACATATATCTTGCCTGGAGAATCCAATGTACAGAGGAGCCTGATGGGCTACAGTCCATGGGGTCACAAAGAGTTGGACACGACCGAGCGACTACACCTTCACGACAATATTAGTTTTTTTTGCTATACTTCTAAAAATGAGGTTAAAAATCAAACAACACACTGGGCCTAGCTTACTGCACAAGAGTAAATGAATTAAGGAGTTCAGGTAGTGATCCTTGTACTGTTCTTACAGATTCATATAATCAATATTAATAATGGCAATAACAGTACCAATACTATCATTACTTGTAAGTGTCTTCCAAAGTGTTCACAACACTTTCTTTAATTATGTAACCAGTAGACAGAATATACCTTAGGAGATAGATGAGGATAGAAGAAGAAAAAAGTTGCCAGACTATATAGTAAGCCAGATGAATAACCAAATTCTCAAACGATTTTCTATTTGAAATCAGTATCCAAAGACAATACAATAATTCTGGTATTGTATAGCTCCCCTTCATGGATCACAGCCTTGTCTTGATGAAGGGGCTGGTATAACTTAATAAAGTGAAGAGCCATGCCGTGCAGGGCCACCCAAGACAGACGGATCATAGTGAAGAGTTCTGACAAAACATGGTCCACTGGTGCAGGGAATGGGAAACGATTCCAGTATTCTAACCTCAAGAACCACATGAACAGTATGAAAAGACAAAAAGATACGACACCCGAAGATGAGTTGCTCAGGTCAAAAGGTGTCTGATATGCTACTAAGGAAAAGCAGAGGGCAATTACTAATAGCTCCAGAAAGAATGAAGTAGTTGGGCCAAGGTGGAAATGATGCTCTGTTGTAGATGTGTTGCAAGTGAAGTCTGATACTGTAAAGAAGACTACTGCATAGGAACATAGAATGATAGGTCTATGAATCAAGGCAAAGAGCTGACACATTGGAAAAGACCCTGATGCTGGGAAAGATTGACCGCAGGAGAAGGGGACGCCAGAGGACGAGATGGTTGATGGCATCACTGACTCAATGAACGTCAGTTTGAGGAAACTCAGGGAGATAGTGAAGAACAGGGAAGCCTGGCATACTGCAGTTCATGGGGTTGCAAAGAGTCGGACGTGATTTAGCAACTGAACAAATTAGATGTGGTCAAGCAGGAGATGACAAGAGTGGACATCTACATCTTAGGAATCAGTGAACTAAAATGGACAGGAATGGACAAATTTAATTCAGATGACCACTATATCTACTACTGTGGGCGAGAATCCCTTAGAAGAAATGGAAGAGCCCTTATATTCAACAAAAGAGTCCAAAATGCAGTACTTGGGTGCAATCTAAAAAATGACAGAATGGTCTCCACTCATTTCTAAGGCAAACAATTCAGCATCACAGTAATTAAAGTCTATGCCTCAAACACTGATGCCAAAGAAGTTGAGGTAGACTGGTTCTATGAAGATCTACAAGACCTTCTAGAACTAACACCACAAAAAGATGTGCTTTTTATCAGAGAAGATTGGAATGCAAAGGTAGGAAGTCAAGAGATACCTGGAGTAATAGTCAAGTTTGGTCTTGGAGTACAAAATGAAGCAGGGCAAATGTTAACAGAGTTTGGTCAAGAGAATACACTGGTCACAGGAACCACCCTTTTCCAACAACACAAGAGACAACTCTACACATGGACATCACCAAAATGGTCAATATTAAAATCAGACTGACTATATTCTTTGTGGCCAAAGATGGAGAAGCTCTATAAAGTCAGTAAAAACATGACCTGGAGCTGACTGTGGCTCAGATCATCAGCTCCTTATTGCAAAATTCAGGCTTAAATTGAAGAAAGTAGGGAAAACCACTAGGCCATTCAGGTATAATCATCTCCCTTATGATTATACAGTGCAGATGACAAATAGATTCAAGGGATTCCATCCGGTAGACAAAGTGCCTGAAGAACTATGGACAGAGAACTGGAACAATGTATAGGAGGCAGTGACCAAAATCATCCCAAAGAAAAAGAAATGTAAGGCAAAATGTTTGTCTGAGGAGGCTTTACCAATAGCCAAGGAATGAAGAGAAGTGAAAAGCTAGGAAGAAAGGGAAAGATATATCAAACTGAATGCAGAGTTTCAGACTATAGCAAGGAGAGGTAAGAAGGCCTTCTTAAATGAACAATGCTGAGAAATAGAGGAAAACAATACAATGGATAAGACTAGAGATCTCTTCAAGAAAATTGGGGAAAGGGAACATTTCATGCAAGAATGAAGAATGGGCAGGATAAAGTACAGAAACAGTAAGGACCTAACAGAAGCAGAAGAGATGAAGAAGAGGTAGCAAGAATACACAGAAGAACTGTACAAAAAAGGTCTTAATGACCTGGGTAGCCACAATGTTGTGGTCACTCATCTAGAGGCAGATATCCTGGAGTGCAAAGACAAGTGGGCCTTAGGAAGCATTACTACAAACAAAGTTAGTGGAGGCGATGGAATTCCAGATAAGCTATTTCAAATCCTGAAAGATGATGATGTTAAAGTGCTGCACTCAGTGTGTCAGCAAATTTGGGAAACTCAGCAGTGGCCACAGGACTGAAAAATGTCAGTTTTCACTGCAATGCCAAAGAATGTTCAAACTACTGTACAATTGTATTTGTTTCACATGCTAGTAAGGTAATGTTAAAAATCTTTCAACGTAGGCTTCAGCAGTATATGAACTGAGAACATCCAGATGTACAGGCTGGATTTAGAAAAGGTAAAGGAACCTGAGATCAAACTGCCAACATCTGTTGGATCATAGAGAAAGTCAGGTAATTCCAGAAAAACATCTATTTCTGCTTCATTGACTAGGCTAATGCCTTTGACTTTGTGGATCACAGCTAACTGTGGAAAATTCTTAAAAAGATGGGACTATCAGACCACCTTACCTGTCTCCTGAGAAACCTGTATGCAGGTAAAGAAGCAACAGAACCAGATATGAAACAACAGACTAGTTCAAAATTGGGAAAGGCATAAGACAAGGCTGCATATTGTCACCCTGCTTATTTAACATCTATGCAGAGTACATCATTTGATATGTTGGGCTGGATGAATCACAGGCTAGAATCAAGATTGCAGGGAAAAATATCAACAATCTCAGATATGCAGGTGAAACCATTCTAATGGTAGAAAGTAAAGAGGAACTAAAGCGCTTTTTGATGAGGGTGAAAGAAGAGAGCAAAAAAGCTGGCTTAAACTCAACATTCAAAAAACTAAGATCATGGCATCTGGTCCCATCACTTCATGGCAAACAGAAGGGGAAAAAGTGGAAACAATGATAGATTTTCCTTTCTTGGGCTCCAAAATCACTGCAGATTTTGACTGCAGCCATGAAATTAAAAGCTCCCTAGAAGAAAAGCCATGACAAACCTAGACAGCATATTAAAAAGCAGAGATGTCACTTTGATGACAAAGGTCCATATAGTCAAAGCTATGATTTTTCCAGTGGTTATGTATGGATATGAGAGTTGGACCATAAAGAAGGCTGAGTGCCCACGAATTGATGCTTTTGAATTGCAGTGCTGGAGAATATTCTTGAGAGTCCCTTGGACTGCAAGGAGATGAAACCAGTCAATCCTAAAGGAAATCAATCCTGAACATTCACTGGAAGGATTGATGCTAAAGCTGATGCTCCAATACTTTGGTCACCTGATGAGAAAAGTCAACTCACTGGAAAAGATCCTGATGCTGGGTAAGACTGAAGGCAAAAGGAAAAGAGGGTAGCAGAGGATGAGATGGTTAGATGGCATCACTGACTCAACGGACATGAATTTGAGCAAACTCCAGGAGATAGTGAAGGACAGGGAAGCCTGGCGCAGTCCAGGGGGTCGCAAGAGTCGGAACCGAAGTGGTTTAAAATCATAATACTATTTTGTCACAAGGACAAAAATGATCATACTGTATTCTTCAACTGACCAAACCACTTCCTTCCAGCAAGAGGATGAAAAGATCCTTATGTTGAATTACCTCTAACAAAACAGATGCATCTATATGAAATCATGTCAAAAATTACTTGATCTCTTAAATATGACAAAATCAATCTTTCTTTCAAATCTTTTATCTGTTAAAAAAAAGTAATGTAAATCTATAATTTATGTGTCATCATAGCAAGAATACAGTATTCAATTATAAATTCTACAAAACTTTAGAGCTCTTAGCCAGTTCAAAATCTTTTCATGCATTCTTGAGAGTTTCCCTAAAATGAGATTAAAAGGTAAATTTCAGAGCATTTCTTTATCATATCATCCTTTTTAATTTGAAAAGAGCTGATATGCTTTTAAAAATATTTTTAACGGAGCTTCTTTTCCTCTCTAAAGTTTTACATTTTATTCTATAAAATATGTGTGCATGCTCAGTCCTGTCCAACTCTTTGCAACTCATGCACTACAGTCCACCAGGCTCCTCTGTCCATGGAATTTTCCAGGCAAGAATACTGGAATGGGTTGCCATTTGCTACTTCAGGGGATCTTACCAACCCAGGGATCCAACCCACATCTCCTCTGTCTCTTGCACTGGCAGGTAGATTTTCTACCACTGAGCCTCCTGGGAAGCCCCATAAAATATATAATCAATACACAGTATTGATTCTAAACTTAAAAATAGAATCTTAAAACCTATGTGGACTGGTATATGTCTACATGGACATATATTTTGAAGACCTTTTAATGAGTTTACACAAAAGTTAACTACTTTGAAACAACACAAAGACCATTTTCATTTGCTGATACTTGACAAAGCATTTTAGACTTTGTTCAACTTGTGGGAAGATATACAGTTATAAATAAAATCAATAATCCCTACACCCTGTAGTAACTTACATCTCAGCCCTTAAATCAAATTCAACTTAAAAGAATATGCTCATCCACTAAGATTTGAACAGGTCCCAGAAATACATTATGACAATAGGTAATATTAACACAACTATCAACACAGACTTTTAGAGATGGAATTCTGTCTGGAGGCTAGGACATGGACTAATTTTTCAAGATTCCTTCTTGCCCTAATTGAAGGATTAAAAATATATACAATAATTGGAAAATAGTGCTAAACATTCCCTTTGTGTATGATCCTCACAGGTAACTAAAATGGACCAAATATGTCAGAAGGGAACCTCATTCACAAATACAACCAACCACAAGTCAACAGGGCTTTTTATACTCGTCCTCCTATACTGTATCTGTAAAATCTCACCCTGTGAAACCCATCACCACCGTGAAGTCAGGCCACCTATAAATCTGAAAATACAGTTCTTCAAAGGCCATCTGACTATGAGCAATTCTCTCTTACTTTACCACACCTGCTTTAGGTTGTAAACCATATGGAGTGTATTATACTTATACTAACTACTCTTCAATAACTTCAGAAGGCAATTTTAAATTTTCAATGCACCCTGTAATGCACATGTTTTGAACCAAGGTTTTCTGAGTAATTTTTGCTTCTTCACTGGCTCAAGGCACCTAAAATTAGCTTTTGTAGATAATTCCTAATCTGAATTTAGTTTTTTACTACACAAGTTACTGGGCAACAGATACAGTTTACAATCTTAGTAAATGATATGCCACTCATTTGTTTCAGCAGAGTGTTTAATATTAAAGAAGGTGCTTTTCTGTTGGGTAAGAGCTACCAGCAGGACTCTAACAGGCAACAATTGCTTACTGGGGCCTGTTAAGATTAGAATATTTTAGATGATTTTTTTCCCCACCTAGAATACTTCTTAAATTTAGTAATACTGACTTGCAGGAAGTAAAAAGTAATGAAAAGGAATAATCCTGAAAACACTGGGCTAGTTTTCAGATGATAGAAGACAAAAGAATAATAATGAACACTGGTGTTCAAAAGAAATGCCAGGAAAGAAAAAAATATTCATATATCTCTCCTTTAATCCAACTCTTATTAAACATATGACAATGTCAACTTTGAGCTCACTACCTTAAAGAAGTGCAATATTCTGTGAATTGAGGTCATACATAAAGCATCTTAGTATGTAGGAGCCAACATCCTGAACCCAGGTTAGGAAAAAAGTGTTTGCAAAGACAGAAATCCAGATTCCACTAAGAATTTTCCCAACAAAAACATTAGACTCAGAATGTGTACAAAATAATAAACATAAACTTTTTATCTTTGTAGATGCCGGTGGTGTTTTTTTGTTTTCAGTTGGTTTTTTATCTTAGTTAGCAGATAAATAATATTCTATTATCCATAATGTTAAATGTGGGAAAAAATGGAAAGTAACCAGGATACGAAATTATAAAAAGGAGAAAGTCAATCTAAAATCTTAAGCTAACAATCTTTAAATAAGGTAGCAGTCTTCTAATGAGAAAGAAAACTATTAGCAATTTTAAAAGCCAAATGTTTATACATAGGGATAACAGTAAAGTACTGCCATAAAACAAATGCATGATTTTAGAAATCAAAAGTAAGAAAGAAAACAGCTGTGTGATTCTAGTACTTATATGCCAAGGGAGTAGAAAAATATGATAACCCAAGTTGAACTATTTAAGCAAAGTTGGAGCTTACTCTCTTCACATTCTAAAAACTTGAGGCTTAATGGTAAAAATATGGAAATGGTAAAAAAAAAAAAAAAATGAAAAAGTTGTTTGATAAAACTGAGAACAGAATAAACATTATAAACTTAAATTATTTGTTAACACTTAAAATTTAAAACATACAGCTAATAAATCTATGAATCAAAAATAAAATTGAAATCCAAATTACATTAGACATATTTAAAAGCACTATTTTCTATTCCTTTTATTCACATAGAATATACTAATCAGAAGTACACATGATGCAGAAAATGTTTTAAGATTTTGCTTTATGTTTCCAATTATGCACAGGGAAAAACTTTTCATGAATTCAAAGTTTAAAAAAAAAAAAAAACCACATGCAACTTAAAGTCCTTAAGGCTTAATTTACCGTCTTGTGACCATTCTGGCAGGCCACATGCAGCGCTGTCTGCCCCATCGCATCCTCAACATCAACGTCACTGACGTGTTGTACAAGATCATGGAGTAGTTCTGTCCGCCCATTCACAGCCAGCCAGTGTATCTGTACAGTCATTTAGTTACTTAACATTTATGCAGGAGTATTTCATATAAAAACAACAAATAAATAATGCAATTATTTCTCAACTGTGAGCACTACATGCATACCAAAGATTAAAATTAAAATTTAAGCCAATATAATTTTTTCCTATATTTTAAATGGGGGAAAATATGTATCAGGACGTAGGTTACACAGTCATGTACTTCAAAATCAAGCATTTCAGTGTTCAAAGTAATTAAAAATCCTCAACTGAGGATCACTAATACTCCGCTTCTTAGATGACCATGACTGTATGTATAGTTTATCTCTAGAGAAGAGGTACTGAATGTTTTCCCTCCCCCAGAAACAAACATAAGTTAAAAAGTAATCAACACAGTAGGGGTCATATTCTTTATTTCCTATATTTTACATGTAATGCATAAAACATACATAAATAACATACATGGAGAGGATAAAAAATATACAACACCTAGAAGTCTACAACTCAAAGATAATGCTATAACTTGGTCTATGCTGTCCATGCATTTTTCATCTGCCTTTTTTCCATTAAAAAAAAATATTTCATGCAACTTGTTTTAAAATGGTAGCTTTGAACCCAAGTATCAGCTCCTACTTCTTCCCAAACCACTGAAATGACAGTAAAGGGTACTTTTTCTTAAACAACAGATCTATTAAGATAATGGAGGAGGAAATGGCAACCCACTCCAGTATTCTTGCTGGGAAAATCCCATGAACAGAGCAGCCTCCCAGGCTGCAGTCCAAGGGGTTGCAAAGATTCGGACACTACTGAGCAACTGAATACGCACATTAAGATAAAGAACAGGAGAGTATACAATAGCAATACATTTTGGAAGCTTTTATCTGTTTTGTCAGAACAGAAAGATGACCCCTAAACCAGTAAGAGAGAACACCAAGAAAGAAAATTCAGAACACAGAATTCCTCAAAAGCTCAAGAATAGGTAGCAAGCACCCTGCAGTGTCTCCTAGTTACATATAACTTTTATATGAACTAGGAAACCAAAAGATCTGTGTGACTCATTTTACTATAGTATTCATTTTATTAACATGGTCAGGAACAGAACCTGAAGTATCTCCAAGGTATGTATATAAATAAACCCAAAACGAGAGAATGGCAAAGGCATCTCCAGGATGATGGTGAAGAGATATTCCAAATAACACTGTACAGCAAGCCAAGAAATCAACCAATATGACTTAAATCTAACAGCAGTCTCCGTAACAGACTCCTTCAAAACTATTCAAGATGAAAGGTAGTGAACATATGTTATGAGGATACTTACAAAGTTCAGGGAAACTCTAGTAATGAATTGACAATACACATTTAGAAAACAAAATTTTGAGCTGCAATGAAGGGAGAAACAGAAAAGACATATGGATTGAAAAGGAAAAGCTATAATTAATTTGCAGATGATATGATTATCTATGTAGAAAATCCTAAGAAGTCTACCAGAAACTCCTGAATTAATCAAGTGAGTTCAGCAAGGTCACAAGATATGTGATCAACACATAAAAAGTAATTGTATCTCTATGTACTATCAAGAAACATGCAGAAATCAAAATTAAAAATAACGTTACTTACAATTGCTACAAAGAAAATAAAATATCTAGCTATACACTTAAAACTTGCACAAGATCTGTACGCTGAGCAACATAAAATTCTAATGAAAGAAATCAAAGACTTAAATAAACGAGAGACATACTGTGTTTATAGATTGGAAGACTCAACATAGTAAAGATGTCAATTCTCCCCAAATTGATCTATAGGCTTAATGAAATTCCAATAAAAAATCTCAGCAGGATTTTTATCATAGACAAGTTTATTCTAAAATTTATACAGATGGGTGAAAGAACCAAAGTAGCTGACACAATTTTGACAAAAATGAAGTGGGAGGAATTACTCTACCTGACAGTAAGGCTTACTATATAGCTAGAGTAATCAAGACAGTGTGATAATGGCAAATGCACATAGATCACTGGAACAGAACTGAGGACCCAGAAATAACCCCATACAGGTATGCCTAAACATTTTTGAGAGAGATACAAACCTAATTTCACACAGGAAGTATATAGTCATTACAACAAATAGTGCGAGAGTAACTGGAATCCATAGGTAAAAAAATGAGCCTTGACTTAAGCATCACAGACAAATATTAGCTCAAAACAGATCATAGGCTTAGATATAAAATGTAAAATTATAAAACTTTTTGAAAAAGATAAGAGAGAATCTTCAGACTCTGCAGCAAGGTAAAGAGTTCCTAAACTTGACATCAAAAACACAATCCATAAATGTAAAAACTGGTATATTGAACTTCATCAAAATTTAAAACTTTCACACTACAAAAGACCTAGTTAAGAGTTTTAAAAGGCAAAGTAAAGATTGGGAGAAAATATTTGTAAGTCACATACCTGACAAAGGTTTGCTATCTCCAAAATACAAAGAATTCTAGCAACTCAAAAAAAAAAAAACAGAAAATGTGCAAATGACTTGAACTCATTTCACAAAATAGGATATATAGATGGCAAATAAAACACATGAAAGGCTGTTCAACATTGGCAATTAGGTAAATGCAAATTAAAACCACAATGAGATATCACTACATACATACCTATCAAGATGACTAAAATAAAATACAGTGACAACACCAAATGCTGGCGAGAACGACAGAAAACTAGATCATTCATATGTTGCAGGTGGGAGTATAAAATGATACAGTGAACCTGGAAAACCTTTCCAGTGCATTTTAAAACTAAACATGAAACTACCATACAACCTAGCAACTGTATTCCTGAGCATTTTACTCCCTAAAACATGAAACCTTTATGTTCACACAAAAACCTGTACACTATGTTCATGGCAGTTTTATTCACAATAGGCCCAAACAGGAAACAACCCAGATGTCTTTCAACAGGTGAGTGGTTAAACAAACAGTGGTACAGCTACACCAAGGAATACCAGTCAGCAGTGTAGAGGAATGAATTATTAATACACACAACCAAGATCCACCCCCATGGAATATGATGAGCACACAAAAGCCCATTCCTACTATGATTCCATTTATATTATTCTCTTGAAATGACAAAATTTTAGAAATGAAGAACAGATCACTGGTTGCCAGGGTTAGGCATAGGATGAAGGAAAGGAAAGGTATGGTTATAAAAGAACAACAAAAAACATCTTTTTGGAGTTGGAAATACTCAGAATATTGACTGCGGTAGTGGACACATAGATCTACAAAGGTAGTAAATCTGTCTAAAACTTAACATACATACATAAACAGGTAAAAGTGGATACAAGTTAAACTGGAGAAATCTGAAGAACATAAATTATATCATTGTCAATATCCTGGTCATAACATTATACTATGGTTTTATAAAATGTTACCATTGAGGAAAACTGTGCAAAATATACAGAGGATTTCTTTGTATTATTTCTTACAACTGCATATGAATCTACAAGTATCTCATTTTTGAAAATACAATTACTAATCACATGAAAAACAAAATGCTGTGAGAGAAAGAAAAGCAATTATAGGGACTTCCCTGGCAGTCCAATGGTTAAGACTTTGCACTCTCAGTGCAGGGGACATGGGTATGATGCCTGGTCATGGGACTAAGAACCCACATGCCACAAAACACAGCGCCTGCCCCACCCCATAAAACAACTGTAGTAAACTTTTTGGCCTAACTATGAACAGTTTTTATTTTGCCAAAAAATTAAAACACTGAAAAATGACCTAACAAAAATTACAGCTCTACTGGATGGGTGTGAGGGAAATGTGCTTGTACATGATGGGATAAGAGGAGGTGAGGCTAAAAAAGAAACACTTAACTTTATATTCCAGAAAGTCAATAGGTGATGCCTAAAACTGAAAAGTCAAAAAGCAGTAATACTAGCATGTTCTTTAGATATAAGGAAACAAAATTTTTAAATCTATTAAAATAACTGAGAAAATTTGACTGTGGAGTGAGAAATTTGGAAGCTGAGGAGGAAGGTCAAAAGAATGTTACTAAAGATCTAAATGTGAAACCAGACACTATAAAACTCCTAGAGGAAAACAAAGGCAGAACACTCTCTGACATAAATCACAGCAACATCTTTTTGATCTACCTCCCAGAATAATGGAAATAAAAAATAAATAAATGGGACCTACTTAAACTCAAAAGCTTCTGCACAGCAAACAAACAAAGAATATAAATGAAAAGACAGCCAACAAATTGGGAGAAAATATTTGCAAATATTTGTGACTGATAGGGATTAGTGTCCAAAATTTACAAACAGCTTATGACATTTAACAGCATCGAAACAAAAAACCCACTCAAAAAATACGCAGAAGACTTAAATAGACACTTCTCCAACGAAGACATACAGATGGCCAATAAGCACACGAAAAGATGTTCAACACCACTAATTATTAGAGAACTGCAAATCAAAACTACAATGAGGTATCACCTCATGCCAGCCAGAACAGGTATCATCAAAAAAAATCACAAACAATAAATGCTGGAGAGGGTATGAAAAGAAAGGAACCCACCTACATTGTTAGCAGGAATATAAGCTGGTACAGCCACTATGGAGAAGAGTATGGAGGTTCCTTTAAAAACTAAAAACAGAGCTACTGTATGACCCTGCAATCCCACTCCTGGGCATATATCCAGAGAAAAACATGATCCAAAAGGATACATGCATCCCAATGTTCACTGCAGCACTGTTTACAATAGCCAAGACAGGAAGCAACCTAAATGTCCACTGACAGAGGAATGGATAAAGAAGATGTGGTAAATATATACAATGGAATATTACTTAGCCATTAAAATGAATTAAATAATGCCACTTATACCAACTTGGATGGGCCTAGAGGCTGCCATACAGAGTGAAGTAAGTCAGATAAAGAAATATCATATGACATCCCTTATATATGAAATCTAAGAAAGAAATGATACAAATGAACTTATTCACAAAACAGAAAGAGACTCAGACTTACCAAATGAACTTATGGTTGCCATAAGGGGAAGGGATACTTAGGGAGTTTGAGATGGTCATGTATACATGCTGTATTTAAAATGGATAGCCAACAAGGGCTTACTATATAGCACTTGGAACTCTGCTCAATGTTATGTGGCAGCATGGGTGGGAGGGAGGTTTAGGGAAGAAAGGATACATGTATATATATACCTGAGTCCCTTTGCTGTTCACCTGAAACTATCACAGCATTGTTAATCGTCTATGTGTGTATGTATGTTCAGTTGCTCAGTCATGTTCAACTTTTTGCAGCCCTATGGACTGTAGTCTACCAGGCTCCTGTGTCCATAGAATCTTTCAGGCATACTGGAGTGGGTTGCCATTTCCTACTCTAGGGGATCTTCCCAACCCAGGGATTAAACCTGCATCTCTTGCGTCACCTGCACTGGCAGGTGGATTCTTTACCACTGCGCCACCTGAGAAGCCCTGTTAATTGGCTATTCCCCAATACAAAAATAAAAAGTTCAAAAGAAAAAAGAAATTAAAGAAAAACAAAGAGAATGTTTTTTTTTTTTCAGGGGAAGAATGTCATAAAGTAGATGTATATTTGTTTGACATAAAATGCGAAGCAATTCACAGGCCTTACAATTCATCTATTTAAAGCATAGGTTTTAGTATACTCACAGAGTTGTGCAATCATCACTACAATCAATTTTAGAACATTTTCATTTACCCCAAAGAAGCCCTGTACCCATTAGCACTCCCATTTCCTGAGATGGATACAGAAGATACATGTCTCACTCTGACTCTGCCAGCTGGGTGAAGAAACTCATCCACTGCCTTCAATTTTTCTTACTGATATTCTTCTGCCTTTTTCTCATAGGACTCTTAGAGGCAACGAATTTTGACAGTAGTTGGGAGACGGTATAGGCAACACAACCAAACAAACATCACATCATTCTTATTGCCTCACTTTTATAATTTTGCTGAGTTCAGAACAAACCAAGTCAAGTCTAAATATTTCATCCTTAACATCAATATGCATAAATTAGCTGAGAAGTGTACCTGAAATCATTCTGTATCTTCTCAATTACCACAAAGAAATAACTGCAGAAATATTTGTACTACACTTTGCATTATTATTACTTTTGATATTATTTTTTTAAGTATTTCTAAAATCTCAAACAAAAACTCTTAGCACTTACTGCAGTAAGACCTTCATTATTACAAATGTTGACATCAGCACTGTATTCTAATAATTTACTCATGCATTTCTTTTGCCTGAAAAGAAAAAGAGACAGTAAAGACAACTGTTACTAGAAAAATAAACAAATGAAAATTATTTTACTGAAATATTAACTACACTCAATATTGATAGCAAATAACCTGTATCTGCAATATTTAAATAAATACTTCAATAAATAAATGTAGCATATGAAACAAAACTGTTTCTATCACTCAAAGATAACAGGATTTAAAAAAGGCACAATGAGGTTTTAATGCCATTGGGACAAATTCATCATTCAAAATGCTATAAAATTTCTAGTGTTGACAGAATATTTGAAATAGTAATCTTCATTAAAAATGTAAGACATTCATAAGTCTAATGGAAGGGGAATGGATAGAGTAAAATTATGTCTCAATGAATGCTGCATCCTATATTCTTGATTGTATAATATTTAAAATACTAAGATGAGTTGTAAAAAATAACAAATTAATAAAATGGCTATCTATCCATCTCCTTATCCACTTAATTTTTTTTCAGCTTTTTTACTGTAGTAAAATACACATAAAATAAATTTATCATCTTAACCATTTTTAAGTGTACAGTTCAGTGATAATAGGGTTCCCTGATGTCTCAGACAGTAAAGAATCTGCCTGCAATGCAGGAGGCCTGGGTTCGATCCCTGGGTCAGAAAGATCCCCTGGAGAAAGGAATGACTACCCATTCCAGTACTCTTGCCTGGAGAATTCCATGGACAGAGAAGCTTGGCAGGCTATAGTCCATGGGGTTGCAAAGAGTCAGATATGACTGAGCGACTAACATTTGATCACTTGATCAGCAATATTAAGTATATTCATATTGCTGTGCAACCATCACCATCCATCTCAAGAACGCTTTTCAGCTCTCTGAAACTCTGCATCCATTCAACAGAAACTCCCCATTGCCTCTCCTGCTAGCCCCTGGCAACCACTATTCTATATTTTATCTCTACAATTTGCCTTTATCTAAATGTCTCACAGAAGTGGAATCATACAGTTTGTCTTTTTGTGACTGGCTTATTTCACTTAGTATGATCTCCTCAAGGCTCATCCATATTGCAGTATACAACATGGATACAGAATTTCCTACCTTTTACGAGGCTTCCCAGGTGGTGCTAGTAGTAAAGAACCTGCCTGCCAATGCAGGAGACGTAAGAAACGCGGGTTCAATCCTTGGGTTGGGAAGATCCCCTGGAGGAGGGTATGGCAACCCACTCCAGTATTCTTGTCTGGAGAATCCGATGCATGGAGGAGCCTGGCAGGCTACAATCCACAGGGTCGCTCAGAGTCGAACTCAGCTGACGCAACTTAGCACTCATGCAAGGCTGAATAATATTCAACTGTATGTATATACCACATTTAGTTTATCCATTCATGTGCAAATGGATGCTTAGGTTTCTTTATTTTAGCTACTGTGAATAATACTGCTTTGAGTTCAAGTATACAAATATTTCTGCAAGACTCTGCATGAAATTTTGGGGGGTATATACCCAGAAGTGGAATTGCTGGATCATAGTATAATTCTATTTTTATTTTTGAGGAAGCAATGAAATAGCTTCCAGAGCATCTGTACCATTTCCCTTTCCCACCAACAGAGCACAAGGGGTCCAATTTCTCCACACCCTCATCAACACTTGTCATGTTTTTTTTGATGGCCATACTAATGAATCTGAGTTGGTGTCTCATGATAGTTTTATAACTGGCATTTCCCTGATTAGGGATATTAAGCATCTTTTCTTGTTCTGGACACCTGTATATCTTACTTGGAGAAATATCTACAAAAGTATGTTGCTGCCTTTTGAATTGCCTAACCATGTCATTTTGCTCACAATGTTTCCTCCTAGCCTGATCCATTCTTCCTCACTCTTCAGTGTTTACCTCAATTTCTCCTTCATTAATAATTAAATAAAAACTCATGCTTTGGAAACAAAGTGATACACACACACTATATATATATATATGCACATATGTGTATGTGTGTATATATATATAAAATACACAATTTATGTATATGCTTAACTATGCTCAGTAATGAATTAAGAAAATATGATTTAATTTATGGCATGAAAAAGTTCATGATCTAGTTAAGTAAATAATTATATACATACATAAAAAATATAAAATAAGGTATGTGTAATAGCATATTATGTATAATGTTATACAACATATATATAGTATTAATGTGAATACTGAGATACTGTGATTTACAGCAAGAATATATACTTATATTTTTGGTCTTAATCCACAATTCTTGGCTCTCAGTTCTAAACCCTAAACAATTAAGAGCAATGGGCTTCTTTTCCTGAAAACCATTCAGGGAAGGTGACTTTTGGGTCCCACCCAACGGTGGGAGCTGGTTGCCAGGAGAATCAACCACATATTAGAGGGTCTTTTCAGTCCCACTCCTACTTCCAGGGAGGGGATAGCAACCAGAGGTTGAATCAGCTGCTAAGAGCCAATGATTTAAGTCAATAATGACTATGTAATGATGTCTCCACAGACCCAAAAGGACAGTTTTTTGTCCTTTTCAGGAACAGCTTCCATGGAGGGAAACCAAAATGCTTCTACCTGCGACCATGCCCCAATCTCTTTGTTCAGGACCTCACCCAGTGTATCTATCTCTTCATTTGGTTACTGACTCATATCCTTTAATACTCTCTTATTAAAAAAAAAAAAATCGGTACTCTAGTGAGTAACCAACAAATTTTCCTGAGTTCAATGAGCCCTTCTAGCAAATTAATCAAGCCAAAGAAAGGGATCCCGGGAAACTCTGATTTCTAGTCAGTTGGTCAAAAGTACTGGTTACAACCTGAACTCTCGACAGGAATCCTGAGTTGGAAGGAGATGGCAGAACCTCCAATCTGTAGCCAGTCAGTCAGAGAACTACTTGAAACTGACCTGGCAACTGGCGTCTGAAGTGGAAGGTGGTCTATAGGACTGAGCCCTTGACCGACAGAATCTGTTTCTACCTGAAGGTATATCATAGTGTCAGAATTGATCTGACTTTTAGGAAACTGCTGTCATTTGAGACTTCCTTGTTGGTCTGACGAAGCCTACAACTGCCCTCCCACATACATACACACATACACACACTGGAATTGGGTCCAGGAACCCTTTGCAAATATGCTATACATATATAATAATATATGGCATATAGAGAATATACATAATACATGTAATATAATAACTATTTACTCTGATAATAAATTTCTTCATACACTATCACATTTCTTCAATCAACTCAGTACTAAGCATAGCTAACTAATTACTAATTATTCAATCTTAGAATAGCTATTGGTTCAGTTGCTCAGTCGTGTCCAACTCTGCGACCCCATGGACTGCAGCACACCAGGCTTCCCTGTCCATCACCAACTCCCAGAGCTTGATCAAACTCATGTCCATCAAGCCAGCAATGCCATTCAACTGTCTCATCCTCTGTATACACAATAGTTATAATTGTTATTAACTGAAGAAATCTTTTAAAAGAGAACAAATTACTTTTCTTCCTATGACTCTTTCTTTCTAAAATGAAGTTAAATTCAACTAAAATCAGCATTTTAATCAAAGAAATGGAAGGAAATAAAGCTCTGAGTAAACTTAAAAGTTCAAACATTTTACAAAGTTTCTTCATCAAATACAGTTATGAAAACCTTAGGAAATAAATCTTCATAACTGTGAGGCAACAGACCACAAAATCCTATTAAAATTAATATTACATTGTTTAAATTATGCCTGTGTGTGTGTGTGATGGCACCCATAATGTGGGACTTCTAAAATCTATTCAGAAGCCTGATGTGGACCACTGGCCTATTGTCAAAATAAACACTTAGGTAGGACTGTGCCAGGGAAAGGTTTCCAAAGAAGTGTTTAGGGTAGAGGTTTGTTGAAGAGAAGCAGCAAAACATAATGCTCCCCCTCCCAAAAATGAACTGCAAAAGGTACAGGGCACTATGAAATACATCCTTATTCCTAGTTAACAATCATCACTGCTATTTTCCATAACCTTCAGTAAATCAAAAAGACCCCTTAAGTGCTCAGCTCTTTTGCTTAGAATGGAGCTAAAATATTAACTAATACATGAGCTGTACCCTTTATGAGCTCACAATCTAGCTCAAAAAACAATAGTGAAAAATGTTTCAAATCTGGCCAATATGCAACCTAAAGATACACAATAATTTTTAAGTCTTCTCTTTTAAAATTCTCATATAATCATTAGCAATGCTGGACCCTATTGTACAGTAAGCAACAACTTTCCTGTCTAGATACTGCAACAATTATAAGTTTATGGTAACCCAAAGGACAGAGGGACCAGTCATCCAAGTGCTCTGAGGCAACTTAAGGGGTCTTCTACTAGAAAGTACATTAGTACTAACGTACCCAGCACTGATGGCTGAAGATAGAAACTCTAAAGCTGGCCAAGAGAAATATTCTACCTTTCTGACAATGACAGATGAGGGAACAAAACAAAAAAATCCCACAAATCAGATGGACCAGCCAAAGGGGCAGAATTCACCTATGACTTCTGCTTCAGTCTAGACAAATTTGAATTTGTAGAGAAATCACACGAAAAAACATTTTCTGAAACCATCAAAAGCTACAGGAACAAGTAGCTTTTAAGTTGAACAAGGTGCCCCTAAGCTGTACAAGGCACCCATTTAGTAAATAAAAAACAAAACAGTCATGTACTGAATATCAAATGTAATCTTTATAGGAATGAAATGCATCCAAATTAGATGCTATGTAAGGGTTATGGACTCTTCTTATTCCTTTTCTCTTGACTGATTTGCCATATGAATGATGAAATAATATGTCATATGTTTTCATCTTTAAAATGAAATGGTCTCCAAATTGGATGTCTCACCAAAAAAAAAGATAAGTATTTGAGGTGATGGATGAGAGAAATCCTTTTACAATGTATAGATAAAATCATGATGTACACTATATTTATAATTTTATTTGCCAATTATACTTCAACATAGCTGGGGTGGGGAAAGCAATGGTCTCCTAAATGACTAAGTCCCCTACTACAGCAGGAGTAGACGTTTTATCCCTGCTGTGCGCCAACCTGTCCTTCCATTTACAGTTGTTGAGACAGCTTTTTATATGTAACTTCTAAAAAGAGCTTTGTCACTAACCTACCACACATGGGATAATGGAACTAGACCTGAGATCAGTGCAGCAAAGGAAGCAGTGATTTACTCTTGTTGTTGTTGTTGTTCAGTCACTCAGTCGTGTCCAATTCTCTTCAACTCCAATACTCTATATTTACTCTGTTTCCTCTAATCTTGGCTTTGACACCCCACAACATACCTAATGTGGCCAATTATTATAAAAACCAATTGTTTAACCAGCACGTTGGCTTTTATAACATGGACAACTAAACTGGTTCACATGCTAAGTCAGGAAATGGGACAGACCAGACAGGGTCAAAGACTATGCCTCTCTCTCGTGTCCAACCTAGATATCACTATTGTTCTTATTTTATTGGTTCCACTTTAATCCTTGTCTGAAAAAATTTGGTCTCACACTGATGAAGTGGACAATTTTAGCCCCATATCTATCTCACTCAGGCAGCCACCTTAACTATCCAGAATTTCAGTTCAAAATAGTCAACAAAAATACTTTCCAGGGTAATCAAAAGAATAAACACATAGAAATATTTTTCAAAGAGAAGTTTTCTGAAAGTTCCTCAAGCCCTGCATCTTTCATTGTAAACATAATTCCAACCATTTTAGTCCGGTTTCTCAGTCCAAGAGAATTTTAAGAAATGAAAAATATTGTAGAGGCAGATACAGATGTGACTCTGAAATTCTCAACAAAAAAAGAGAAATCCATAAAAAGTACAGTATGGTTTAAAATAGCACACAAGGAGTTAGTATGCTCATTCATAAATAATTATAAACTAGGTAAAATTTACTTACTCTGTCTTTAATTGCATTAATAAAATCAACTAAACAATTTGAAAAATAAGTCATGGAGTTGGACGTGGCAAAAGACTAGCAGGAAAAAGGACACTGGAACAAAGAGGTGAAAATTATGCTTTTCAAAAAATGTCATTATAAGTAAAAATAAACTCTGACAAAGGCATTTTTAGGAAGAAAAATATTAGTGAACAACTTAATAAATTATTGATATTATTATAGTTATTTAAAAGGATAACATAATAATCCAAGACCCTCTTCCCAAGGCAAATATTGGGGGAAAAAATTACCACATGAAGGCAGAGTGCTTTCCTATGTCATAACTGATAATCCAACTCAAGCTGCTCAAGAAAAAATATTTACCCATTTCTAGCTGCCAAATGAAGAGGTGTACAACCCGAAATATCTTGATAGTTAGGATTTGCTCCTTTCTTTAAAAGCAGAACCAAGCATTCCACTGATCCACAACTAAAACAATATTAAAAACAGTTCAGATGCATTTAACATACAGCCATAGTTGACAAAGCTTAATTAAAAAACAAAAAGCTCTATTAAACACATTATTTTGGAGGTCCATACTGACCTACAATTTAACTCCTGTCACAAAGAGTAAATAACCTCTACTTTCAAGATGGCACATTCTACTACAAAATCTATGAAGTATTTGAGAAGTTCATATGAAATAAAATAAAGTAGTATTAGCACATAAAAGAAATCATATAATACTCTCAACTTTTGGCCTTCCAGAAGCCAAATTTACATTGAAAAATCAATTTTATTTAGGGAAAGTTAGCATTACCTAAATCTTAAAAGGTGATATCAACAAACTGATTAGTTACACACTGGAACATTGTGAATAAAAATCATTCTCACACCTAAGAAAAAAGTATAAAGCCAACAACTTCACATGCGATTAGCATATAAAATCTTATATTGGTAGGATAAAAGTAAAATTTTGATGACTGTACCCTCTTAAGTGGAGAAGGAAATGGCAACCCACTCCAGTATTCTTGCCTGGAGAATCCCAGGCACAGCGGAGCCTGGTGGGCTGCCATCTATGGGGTCGCACAGAGTCGGACACGACTGAAGCGACTTAGCAGCAGCAGTAGCACCCTCTTAAGTATATCCAGGAAAGATAAACCCCATGCCTAACCTCCTCTAATCTGATCTAGGACAAGTGAAAACATCAGATACGACTTGAGCCCAATCCCAAAATTAAAAAGCTATCTAGAGAAATGATGCAACCGTGGCACCCTATGGCCTCAATAAGACAAAGAACCACTCAGTTATCTTTTCTCATCTTTCTCCATAACTACTATGGAATCACACTGCTTCAAAGCTTACTGATCATTACTTTAGACCAGAGCTTAATCCAAAATATTTAGTCTTACTTTGCTGCAATGTGAAGCAAGCTTCTTTTCACACGTCCAAATGCATAATTGACATCAAACTTTGAATTTGATAGTAGTTCAGAAACAGACCTATGCAAAAAGAAGAGTCAATGTTTAAAAAAAAAAGTTTTTAAAAACATAATAACTCAAGTTAATAGCTCTTTAGTGTTACTCTTACCAATTATTCAAAAGGTTTTGTCTCACATCAGCCAAAAAACAAGGCACTACTCTCTAAGCAGAGCACAGCAGCCAGTGCAGCATCATCCAAAATACAACTGCCCTCACCTATAAACTGGTGCTGAAGGGTTCCTCATCTGCCGCTCTGACTATGTCACCTGCTCTGAGGACACCTAAGTTGGCTTCAGCTCCCACTAGATTCTTGAGAAACAAAGACAGTAGGGCTGGCTGCTCCCTTTGCAGAAAGTTGAGCCTATCTATATTAATTTTGGCCAAATAAGAAAAAATCAGACAAACATATTTTACTATCAGACAGGAATTTCAAAGCAAAAAAAAAAAAAAAAATCATTTATATTTTAAATTTGTTTCAAAATACAGTGTCTCTTTCTCCTCATAATACCAAACTACCCAATGGCTAACCACAGCAGAGTTGTCTGTTAGAAGTTACACCTTATCACACAGCCAGACAACTGTATCTCACACAAGCCCTATTAAAAAAAAGTGTCAATGCTACATTAATAAAAAGAATATTTAAAGAAAAAGAACATCAAAATAGTAGAATATTAAGGAATAAGTTGTCCATCAGGCCTAACTTTCTGCTATAAAGATCAGTAGTAACCTCTAACAGAAACCATATTTTTTTCACTGTCAGTAAACAAGCAAATAGTTACTTTAATTTGACTATTCATTTAGAAAATCTCTTCACAACACTGTAAATCAACTATACTTCAATAAAATATGTAAATTTTAAAAAAAATTAAAGAAAATCTCTAACCATAGAATATTATAGTTGATAAAGAACTTGGAAAATCTTGTTTCTTATTTCACAGCCAGAAAATTATAACAGAGTTAAGTAACTTGCCCCAGGTCAAAATGTCCAAACTCTGTGTCCATGTTTATATACACAACATTTAGGTAAATTCCTATTCTTAAAAAATATAAATTTCTGAAATAGGCACCCACCTGTGTTGATCAGCCATTACCATTGGCATTAATGTATAAACAGCAGTTTCATTATCTAAGTATTAAAAAAAAAACAGAAAAAGGAATTAATTTATCTTCTGTTTTTTCCAAAGGGTGATACTTAGGACTATTTTAAAGTTTTCTTAACTCTAAATAAAACGCTAGGAGAAGAGGTGGAAGATAATTATGAACAGTGCAAAACACCAGAAGTATTACACATACCATTTGCAAAAATGTAGAATGTTTGATTATACTTACTAGTATTTTGGAGGAATCTTAAGTATATATGAATATCAAAGATATACATGCTAAAATAAATTTAAAACATTAAATATACATAAGTTGTTTTGTGTCAATACCTTTTTCTAAAAAGAAATTTTTAGAACTTTTTATAAAACAGCATTAAAGTCTTACTTTTACTTATTACTTAATTTACATTTCAGTTATCTTATAGAATTCACAGAAATGATTCAAAAGAAGTTAAAAGTCAGTAACATCTATGATCTCATGTAACACATAAATTTCAGCCAGTGTTTGCATTTACTTTTATATATTACTAGTGGTCATTCCTCAATTCAATGAATTTTAGAGCTTCATGTTTTTTAATAAGTTATTTACAATAACTTATTAACTTATTACAATAACTCCACCCTGATACATCCCATTTAGCCCTTAAAAAGTTAATAGTGGTGCTAAAATTAATGAGTTAAAGTTTGAGAAAAAGCATTTGCATATCAAAGCATCTCCCCCAAATACTAATTACAAAGGAAAAATAGTGAATTTACAGTGGAAAACCCAGCAGATATCACCTTAATCAACTCAAAAAGGGTAACATCACCAGAAATAATACATATCAATATTTCACAGCACTTGAGTTTCCACTGAGAAGAGCATGCCACTTTCACAGTCTTCTTGCCAAAAATCTTTAACTTTAATCTACTCATGGGAAAATATTAGACAAATCCAAATTAAGGGGAATTCCACAAAATACCTGATCAGTCCTCTTAAAAAAGTCTCAAGACCATGAAAGATGAGGAAAAATTAGAATTATCACAGTTTAAGGGAGGCTAAGGAAACATGACAACTAAATGCAATGTGGTATCCTGGATTGGATCCTAAAATAGAAAAAAGGCATTAGTAGGAAAACTCCTGACATTCTAATAAATGTCTGTAATGTCTCTAATAAACGTCTTAAATACTAATAGCATTACACCAATATCAACTCCTTAGTTTTGATAACTGTACTTTGGTTGCATAAGATGTGAACATGAGGGGAAGCTGGCTGAAGGGTATACAAGGACTGAGTAGTATTTATGCAACTTTTCTGTAAGTCTAAAATTACTTAAAAATGTAAAGTTACAAAAAAAAGAGAAATAAAAGTTACTAAAAGATTCTTAACAGATGAGACAACCAAATGTTATTGTTATTAAGGTATGGACTATGACTGGATACTGATTCAAACAAACCAACTGTAAGATAATATTTTTGAGAGGAGAAAACTGAATATGATGAACTGGGTATTTGATGAGAATTAAAAATTACTGTTGTGTTGGCTGTAATAATGGTATCATGATTATCCTTGAAAAAGCATATTTAGAAATATATCTTAAGTATTTATAGAACAGAAGTTACCATTTCTGCACATTTTTGTTCATTATTTTAACTACTTTTGAGCATGGACATGAAGAACAATTTAGTCCCAGTAAACTTCACAAGTTCAGTGTGCAAATGCAACAGTTCTTTCACTATAAAAATAAAGTTAATAACCAAGGAATCCTATTAATAACTAACAGCCAACAAGTTTTAAACCATTATCTTCAAGGCACTGTTCTAAACACTTCACATACAAATGCATCATCTCTTTTATCCTCACGGGCACCTTATGAAGTAAGTATTAGTATTATCAACATTTTGCAAATGAGAAAATTGAAGCACTAGTCAAGCAATAAGTATGTGATGGTGGCGTTAAGTGGTTAAACTGGAATTCAAAGCTGGCTGATTCCAAAGCCCCCATTATAAAAATTTTAGTGCACACAGTATACACTACATGCTGCTGCTGCTGCATCGCTTCAGTCGTGTCCGACTCTGTGCGACCCCATAGACGGAAGCCCACCAGGCTCCGCTGTCCCTGGGATTCTCCAGGCAAGAACACTGGAGTGGGTTGCCATTTCCTTCTCCAATGCATGAAAGTGAAAAGTGAAAGTGAAGTCGCTCAGTCGTGTCTGACTCTTCGCGACCCCACGGACTGCAGCCTACCAGGCTCTTCTGTCCATGGGATTTTCCAGGCAAGAGTACTGGAGTGGGGTGCCATTGCCTTCTCCATACACTACACGTAAATAACCAAAAGGTCTTCAATACAGTACTTATTCTTGACATGTACAACACAGTCTGTTTTATTCTCTTCTATTTAGATTTTTTCAAAATGCTAACTGCAATCACTAAATCATTCTCATTATCTATCAGGGAATCACCAACAGGATTTGAAAAAACACTGGACTGAGCCTCTCTCAGCATGGCAACACTCTTTCTTATAAAACACTTGCCCCAAAAAATCAAGACAATTTCAATTAAGTCACTCCATAATAAAAGTCATAAACAGGAAATACTCTTATTTGTGAATTTAAACTTATATAATAAGATAGTACATAATTTTAAGTGAACATCATAAGTTCACATGGGTTTATTTACAGTGTTTATTTAGATAAAATTTATAGATAGATCTTATTTTTAAGTCACACCTAACCTTATTAAAAAAAATATAGCTTACATACACTAAAAGGTATGAAGACACAAATACAACCACAACTATGATGCTAGGAAGACTCTCCAGCAAATACTAAGAAAATACTGAATAAAATTTGCTGTCAGGTGCTTCCTTCTTCACACTCATGAAGAAATCTTGAGAATTAAGTATATAATGAAAGTTCAGAGTGATAAGATTAAACTTTCCCTCACTTAATAGTGGTAAGACTAAACTTTCTCTCACTTTATTAGATACTTTGGCCATTTTTATTAATAGTTTCAGAAAACTATTTAAAGGAAAACCTCAAAGAACAGAAAGCTCAGATTCACTATGCTATATTCAAGTTCTCCTCAAACCATAAAATGTTTTTCTTTAATTGGTAATTATCCTAATCATCATTCAAGCATATACTCCAATGGGCTCAAGTTCTATTATTTTATTAAACAAATTACATTCACTGTACATGCAGCAGTTTTTTTTCCACATAAATGAACAATATAAGCCAACTTTTTAAAGTGCACTGAGAATCTATATCCCTAAAATTATTGTTTTCCCTTACTTCCTATCTCATAAGATTCCTGTTAGCCCTGCCTAATAACCTGCACTCCATTACTTAGTGGGAATACTCAGGTTTTCATCATCTCAAGGGGACATAAATATGTCCTCCCAGTATCCAATTCAGTAAATATCTGCACTTTAATCCTATGCAACAAAGTTAAATTTAGAGTGAAGTCTGATTAAAAACACTAACCTTAATAATTTATTCCAATCAAATGATTAACAACTGAGTTCTAACAAGGCAAGATAAATATTTGATTATTTCCTAAATTTAGATAGATCTCAGCAATTCTGTTCAGCCCTTAAAATGTAAGCACAACCATCTGGATTTCTGTAACTGGAATATAACACATACACACACATGCACCTGAAAGAGCCAATCTCAAAGAATTCAAAAAAATTCATCAGAATTTTGAAATAAATTAAAACAAGATGAGCAAACTCATTATACTCAAAGAAAAACAAATGTAAGCAACATGCAGAAGTTTTATTTTTCATTACTCTAGTGTCCAGGGACTCTCAGACTGTCAGTGGAACTTTCTGTTCCAGAGAGTAACTTGAGAGATTGATACTTAGTCTTTAAAATGTTGATATAATTAGACCTATATTCTTCTATGTAATAATCCTAAGGAAATAATTATAAAGGCAGACTAAGATTTAAAAATCAAAGCTGTTCCTCATAAAATCTATTATAAAAAATTAGATTCAATGTTTGTTACATATTATCATATGAAAGCCTAAGAAATCATTAAGCATGTTTAAAGATATAAAAAGTGTTGTGCTTTCTAAAAGTATAACAAAAGACTATATGCAGTATGATCTTAATTTGGTAGAGAAAGAAATAATAATAGAAAGAACTCAAGAAAATACTAGGCATGTTTATTACTGGGTGAGAAATAATAGATTATTTTTCTTTCTTTCAAGATTTTCTACAATGAAAACATATTACCTTTAAAACCAGGAAATATTATCCAAGTATTCTAAGTCACATTTATGTTAAAAAAAAAAAAGGAGGGGAGATTTAAGCTTAGCAATACAAATTGCTGTCAATGAAACTACACACGCAGCAGCAGACACCAAAAAATCTGAATGTGAGAAATGAGTAAGCACTTAAAAAATGGACTCAAAGTGGAAACAAAACAGAGAAAGAGTAAGCTGAAGGCAAAAGTCTTGTTCCTAACTTCAGGATTATTTTCAGTCTGTTACTTTATACTAGCAACGTACCAAGTACAAACTTACTTTTCAGAAACAGTCAACTCAAATTATGCTGTTCTGAATCATAGGTAGAAACAAGGGAAAATCTTCTCAGGAAAATCATCCCTAGGTCCCCAGTCCACATTTCTCTGATGATTCTGTGCCAAGGTCTCCTTCCCTAACTTAAAAATCACTGCTCCAGAAGCAATTCAAAGAAAGTTTCCGGGCGGGGGCGGATATAACCTAACACAATGCATTAAAAAGAAAAACAAATCACCAGCCATAACTGCTACCCTTCCTCTCAGTTGCGCGTACACAATCAAAAGCCTCTTAGAGGCAGCAGGGCTCTCACCCACTACCACTAAACCGTTCATGAGCCTGCAAACAAAACGGCTTTCTCACCTCTTCTATTACTTGTGTGTTATCTATCCTGAAGGAACTCTTACACACTTAACTAAAAATTACTAAACTACAAGGACCATGCCCTACTACTCCTTTGTAGAAGCACCGTAGCCCCAACCTGTCTAATGAATAAATGATGAAGTGGATATGCATATTAAAGTGTGCACATGTAAACAAACAAGTACTTCAAGTACACGTTTGACATCTGACATCCTTTTATTTATCTGCTTCTTGTAAAAATAAAATGGTGCTCTACATGTTGAAAAAGAAAAGACCGCTTAATGACCGTCAGCATCTTCAAGTAAACGATACTACTTGGGTTGGGGAGAGGAGAAATCTCTCTACCCCACCCCTCCAGCATTTCCAGGCAGCGAATGGAAAAAGGCCAACAACTATGCTGTCTTCTGAATCCGGGTCTCCGCCATCCGGATATTTCTGCTCCTTCTCCGAAACCCCTAACCGATAGTCTGGAGAGACTGCCTTCAAGTCCTGCTTCTTCCAGCTGCAGGACCCCCACGGCCCGGGCCCCTCCCACAAACTCCACCTGCCCGGGGCGGGGGTCGGGGGCGAGAGGTGGCCAAGGGTCCCAGACCGGCCCCTCCCTGCCAAGGAAAGTAAATGTGGGCGTTTGCTCAGCTTTCGGTTCGTTTCCCCCACCCGCCGCAGCTCCCCGAGCCCCGCCCCCGGCGGCCCCAGCCCGCGGCCCGCTCACCATCGGGCAGCTCCACGGTGCGCGCGCGGCGCAGCGAGCGCGTCAGGCGATTGAGCTGCTCCATCGCTCTCTCCATCCTCGGCGAGCCCTCCGTGCTCCCCCAGCCCGCCCGCGGCCTCCGCGCTCGGAGCCCTACATCCCGCCCCGCGCCCGTCCCGCGGGCGGTGGTGCCAGCTCGCCCGGACTAACTCCCGGGGCTGCGGGGAAAGCTCGGGGCCGCGCCCTCCGTCCGGGGGCTATCGGACCGACGACTGAGGAGACACCCGCCGACGAAGACGGCGCTCTCGCCCTTCCTGCGGCGGCCGCCGCCGCTTCCCTCTCGGACTCGCACAGCCTTCTGGGAGCAGTAGTTTAGAGCCGCGCGCCCGGGGCGGAGCCACGCTCGGTGCGCCCAAGGCTCCACGCCTCCACCACGCAGACGCCGGGGTAGAGCGGTGTGTGCGGGAAGCGGTGCGCAACCTGGGCGTACCCGCAAGTTCCTGGGGAAAATTCCAGGGTGTTCCCACACCCTCTTTTCCTGCTCCACGAAGTTTTACGCAAGCAGCTCCCTTCAAGTCCATCCGATTATACAGCCGATTGGGGATTTGCACAATTGTTCTTAAAAAAAAAAAATCCATCCTCAATCATTCCCGTATTGGTACGTTTTCCAGATAACATGAACTTTGGAAATGTTACATTTTCATATGTCAGATTTAAACAATGATAAAGTCAAACAAATGCAAACGCAGAATATACTTTTTCCTTCATTCAGTTCAGTCGCTCAGTCGTGTCCAACCCTTTGCCACTCCATGGACAGCAGCAAGCCGGGCTTTCCTGTCCATCACCAACTCCCTGAGCTTGCTCAAACTCATGTCCATCGAGTTGGTGATGCCAACCAACCATCTCATCCTCTGTCGTCCCTTTCTCCTCCTGCCTTCAATCTTTCCCAGCATCAGGGTCTCTTCCAGTGAGTCAGGTCTTCGAGTCAGGTGGCCAAAGTATTGGAGCTTCAGCATCACTTCTTCCAATGAATATTCAGGACTGATTTCCTTTAGGATGGACTGGTTGGATCTCCTTGCAGTCCAAGGGACTCTCAAGAGTCTTCTCCAACACCACAGTTCAAAAGCATCAATTCTTTGGCGCTCGGCTTTCTTTATTGTCCAACTCTCACATCCATACGTGACTACTGGGAAAACCATAGCTTTGACTAGACGGACCTTTGTTGGCAAAGTAATGTCTCTGCTTTTTGACATGCTGTCTAAGTTGGTCATAACTTTCCTTCCAAGGAGTAAGCATCTTTTAATTTCATGGCTGCAGGCACCATCTGCAGTAATTCTGGAGTCCCAAAAAATAAAGTCTCCCACTGTTTCCATTGTTTCCCCATATATTTGCCATGAAGTGATGGGACCAGATGCCATGATCTTTGTTTTCTGAATGTTGAGTTTTAAGCCAGCATTTTCACTCTCCTCTTTCACTTTCAACAAGAGGCTCTTTAGTTCTTCTTCACGTTCTTCCATAAGGGTGGTGTCATCTGCATATCTGAGATTGTTGATATTTCTCCCTGCAATCTTGATTCCAGCTTGTGCTTCATCCAGCCCAGCATTTCACCTGAAATTCTCTGCATATAAGTTAAATAAGCAGGGTGACAATATGCAGCCTTAACGTACTCCTTTCCCGATTTGGAACCAGTCTGTTGTTCCAGGTCCAGTTCTAACTGTTGCTTCTTGACCTGCATACAGATTTCTCAGGAGGCAGGTAAGGTGCCCTGGTACTCCCATCTCTTGAAGAATTTTCCACAGTTTGTTGTGATCCACAGAGTCAAGTAACTTAACTGTAGCTTAATTATCTGCTGGGCGATTTCGTGAGGGCAAAACTGTCACTCTATCGTGTGCTTTGCATTTTCGTATTTACCACAGCACCTGATACAAAGTTAAAACTGGATGATGATATCCTGAAAGAAACTTTAGTTTATTTGGCACAATGCTAAAGCATCAAGGTGATCACAGATCCCAGCGGAAGATTCAGAGGCTGATTGTGGGAGCTGCAAAGAACTCGACAGTACCAACAACGTGTGGAAGAAATGAACTACAAAGAAATTCATGGGGGAAAATCATGTTTGTCAGCTCTACACAGAAGTTGAGCACAAGTCAGGATAAAAACAAATTTTAAGCATCTAAAACATGAAAGAATCAATCCAAGTCAAGTGAATAAGAGCCTACTGACACCACTGACAACAAAAAGGGAGAAATTTTCTCTTCTTGAATAGAACCAGTGTCCAAATAATGCTGGAGTTAAGAGAGAACCAAAGAACTTGGTCTTTCTCAGCTTCTCCTTCCTCAAAGAGGCAAAGCTGATCCTGCAATGAATGAGCATGTGTATGTTGGTGTTATATATTGGCTGGCCCAGGAGGCATAAGAGAATCTCACTTGCCAGGATATACAAGGGCAGATGGTGGCTGGCCTGGGTGTTCCCTGCCAATGCCATCCTGAATCAATTCCAACCTGCTACCATCAGTCATGTGTACCAGTGATGCAACAGGCTCAGGACAGACCTGCTAACCAGTTGATTCAGATGAGACCTAAACCAATCAAACAAGGTGAAGACGTCAGAGCTTCAAAGGAATTCAAATACTATGGACCAGGCCATGTGCAGTCCTTGGCAACCTAGCTTCAACTAGAAATGCCCCTGCCTTTCTTGGCTTCCTCATACCATTCAGAAAGTCAAGATCCCCACTGCTCTCCAGATGTTAGCATCTCAGTCTCTATTGCTGCCACTCCTTAAGCTGTTACTCCGTATAAATCATTTCTGATGCCCTGTGAGCACCAAGTCTGGAGTTCATGTGCAGAGCAGAAGCCCGCAGTAACCTCCATAGTGAGCATCACTCCCTATGATGGTCACTATTCACCACAGGAGCAGAAGATGATGGAAGAATTACAGTTACAGAATGCAGCAGTGGATTGTCAGTTCTGAATTCTGTAATGTGATGCAGTCTCTCAAACAGTTCTGCTGTAAGGCATATGAAACTGTAGTACCACTATAGGCTTATCACTGTCCATCCAATAGAACTTTCTACAATGACTGCCATGTTCCATAATCTGCACTGTCCAGAATAGTAGTGACTAACCAAATGGTGCAACTGGGTGCTTGAGATATGGCCAGTGCAATTAGATGTTAAATATGAATATTTAATTAGTCTAATTAATTAATTTAAATTAAGTAGCCACATGGGCCTACTGGTTTCCATATTGGACAGAACAGTTTATCATACCAAGAAGGAACTGCCCATTAGTACAACAAAAAAACCAAATAGCTCCTCATACATTATAGTTGAAGAATTTAAGATTCTCACTTGCTGGTGGAAGCCAACACCAAGAATATCAAATGAAAGCTTTGAAAGGATATTTTGTATCATAATATCCATTATCAAAAGCATTTCACTGATAAGAATCTAGATTTTTCTGTGCCCTAGTTTTAACTTTATTTTTTTGGGGGGGGATTTTTTTCCTACCTGAAAATTGGCTTTATTGGATATACCCTAGCTTAAGTTTCTCCATTTAAAAGAAGAAAACAATTAATTTAATTAAAAAACAGGAAGAAATCAGCGGAACAAAGCAAAGAACAAAGAACTACCATTCTAGAAACAAAACACAAAAATAAGATGGCAAAAATAAGTCCTAATATATCTATGGCCATAATCACAGAAAATGTAAACAGAGTAAACTGTGGATAGGGTGGAAGATGTTCTCCTTTCCAGACAACATATATGCTGAATACATGGGAAAGAATTAGTTCTGGAAAAATATGACTGCAATAAATTTTATTTCTATTTTCTTGTGTCCTGAGATAACACACCACAAACATTGAGGATATACATCTAAAATCCATATCTAGGGAGTAATGGAGAACAGAGAGGGTGAGATGTATGGAGAGAGTAACATGGAAATTTACAAAACCATATGTAAAATAGATAACCAATGAGAATTTGCTATATGACTCAGGGAACTCAAACAGGGGCTCTGTGACAGTCTAGAAGGGTGGGATGGGGAAGGAGGTGAGAAGGAGGTTTGGGAGGGAGGGGACATGAGTGTACCTGGCTGATTCTTGTTGATGTTTGACAGGAAACCACAAAATACTGTAAAGCAATTATCGTTCGATTTGAAAAAAAAAAAAAAGCTTTCATCCATTAAAAAAAAAATCCATATCTAACTACGAATTCAAAGCACTATAAAAACCAATTCTCCTCAGTGCCTATCAACCTTGGGAAGGAAGAATATGCAAACAGCAGCTGTTTCTCATGGATATGAATTGCAAGCCACCAGAACTTTCTCAGGAGTAGGTTACTGCAAGCCTATATAAAGTTTAGGATTAAAAATGTATTAGCTCTTGGGAGAGATGTAAAGTATGGGATTTCCATATAAACTGGGATTGTGGAAAGTACGAGCTTTGTGGTATGACTAAAATAATCTTGATGTTTCAAATTTTCATACACCTATTGCAAAAATTTCACAGTTCCTACTAATATACATATTTTTTATTGAAGTAGAGTTCCTTTACACTGCTGTGTCAGTTTCTGCCATACAGCAAAGTAAATCAGCTATGTGTATACATATATCCCCTCTTTTTTGGATTTCCTTCCCATTGAGGTCACCGTGGAACACTGAGCAGAGTCCTCTGTGCAATACAGTAGGTTCTCATTAGCTATCTGGTTTATACATAGTAGTGTATATATATGTCAATACCAATCTCCCAATTCATCCCACCACCCTGCTTCCCGCCTTGGTATCCATATGTTTGTTCACTAGATCTGTGTCTCTATTTCTGCTTTGTAATGTTCATGCTATTATTAAGAGCAGTGCTATGTCTTCCAAAGTGAGGCATTAGTATATGCATAGAGATAGATAACATCCAAAATGAGACTCACACTGAGAATTTTAAAATTTAAACCATTAATACATTTGTAGAAATCTGGCTTTCATAATGAGATAAAATCAGTAATTCCATGAAATTACTATGAAAGAATTTTCCAAATTTTGTAGTAAGTTTAATAATCTTAGTGATCACTGAAGAGAATATGAAAGATAATGTTTCCTGCCAAAAAATAAAATAAAATAACAGTGCCAAGAAGACCAGCATCACTGAACTTGAGTATATTTAAAATTATTCTTATATTTTCCTCATTTCAATAACTGCTTTTTTAAAACATTCAATTTGGGTTAAATAAAAAAATGTTGGTGAGTTTATTCCATCATCAGTAACTTAGTCCCCAGTTCAATGCAAACAAATATTTATATGCAAGGTGCAAGGTGAAAGTCCAATGAAGAGTAATACTTTTTTCACTTTCAAGGAGTTCAACTTCAGGAAAAAAAAATGCACGAATCTGATAGAAATACAAACTGGAGAGTCCTTTACCTTGTGCTCAAAACCCTGGGGATGTAAGGGAGAGAATCATCACTTCATGTGCGGGGGGAGTAAAATGAAGGAAAATTCCATGCTTGAAAGGAGGTCATGTTGACACATGGGAAATAGAAACAACCAGGAAAATATGATTAACAACAAATATTAACAGTTGATCCTTATTAAGCATCAATAGCTTTTTAGCCGAGGCTTGTGAGTATTTGGAGAATTAAGGCTAACATGTGTTAGTCAGCTTTCAGTTAGCCCTGAAGGTCATGAACAGGAACTTGAAGCCAGTTCTGCAAGCAGCAGGGAGCAACATAATAAGATGGTAGTGGAAAAGAAGGGTAACAGTTGAATGATTTAAGAGACCACTTCAATTGTACAGGTGAGTGGAAACAAAACTGTACCTAAGGTAGGAGTGAAGGAAAAATACATGAGTACTGTAGATTGATAGGATGCAGAATCTTGATTCTAGATGAACAGTTGACTAGATGGGTAAGAGAGAAAGATGACTCCAATATCAGTGGTAGTCAGGGGTAAGTTATTTTGAGAGGAAAAAGCCTGTTCAAAAGTTGCAAATTCCTGATCTCTAACTCCAAACCATTAGATTGCAGAATCTGAAGAACCTTATCAAGATTGAGTCTTGAGTATGGGATAATCCTGAGGCTTTCCTGCTGGCTCAGCAGTAAAGAAACCACATGCAATGCAGAAGACGCAGTAGACCCCGGTTAAATCCTTGACTCAGGAAGGTCTCCTGGAGGAGGGCATGGCAACCTCTCCAGTATCCTTGCCTGGAGAATCCAATGGACAGAGGAGCCTGGCGGGCTACAGTCCACAGCGCCGCAAAGAGTCAGACACAACTGAAGTGACTGAAAACACACACACCCATGGAACAATCCTATGCTAGATATATTTAATAAATGCCTCTTGCTTCTGAATGGTGGTTTTCCACACCTATATTAGTGTGGGTTTCAATTATACTAAAATATCACTTTCAATTTCCACTGAAGAAGAATTATTTTCTTCACTTTTTTTTTTTTGAGACAAATAGTGCAGTTAAAAAATTAAAAGGTCTAATTTCCCACGGTAGGGTAGTTTCAGTTCAGTTCAGTTCAGTCGCTCAGTTGTGTCCAACTCTTGGCCACTCCATGGACCGCAGCACGCCAGGCCTCCCTGTCCATCACCAATTCCCGGAGTCCACCCAAACCCATGTCCATTGAGTCGGTAATGCCATCCAACCATCTTATGCTCTGTCGTCCCCTTCTCCTCCTGCCTTCAATCTTTCCCAGCATAAGGGTCTTTTCCAATGAGTCAGTTCTTCTCGTCAGGCCAAAGTATCGGAGTTTCAGCTTCAGCATCAGTCCTTCCAATGAATATTCAGGACTGATTTCTTTTAGGATGGACTGGTTGGATCTCCTTGCAATCCAAGGGACTGTCAAGAGTCTTCTCCAACACCACAGTTCAAAAGTATCAATTCTTCTACCCTCAGGTTTCTTTATACTCCAACTCTCACATCCATACATGACCACTGAAAAACCATAGCCCTGACTACATGGACCTTTGTTGACAAAGTAATGTCCCTGCTTTTCAATATGTTGTCTAGGTTGGTCATAACTTTCTTTCCAACGAGTAAGCATCTTTTAATTTCATGGCTGCAATCACCATCTGCAGTGATTTTGGAGCCCAAAAAAATAAAGTCAGCCGCTGTTTCCACTGTTTCCCCATCTATTTGCCATGGGTGATGAGACTGGATGCCATGATCTTAGTTTTCTGAAAGTTGAGCTTTAAGCCAACTTTTTCACTCTCCTCTTTACTTTCATCAAGAGGCTCTTTAGTTCTTCTTCATTTTCTGTCATAAGGGTGGTGTCATCTGCATATCTGAGGTTATTGATGTTTCTCCCAGCAATCTTGATTCCAGCTTGTGCTTCTTCCAGCCCAGTGTTTCTCATGATGTACTCTGCATATAAGTTAAATAAGCAGGGTGACAATGTACAGCCTTGATGTACTCCTTTTCCTATTTGGAATGAGTCTGTTGTTCCATGTCCAGTTCTAACTGTTGCTTCCTGACATGCATACAGGTTTCTCAAGAGTCACATCAGGTGGTCTGGTATTCCCATCTGTTTCAGAATTTTCCAGAGTTTGTTGTGATCCACACAGTCAACAGCTTTAGCATAGTCAATAAAGCCGAAATAAATGTTTTTCTGGAACTCTCTTGCTTTTTCAATGATCCAGCGGATGTTGGCATTTGATCTCTGGTTCCTCTGCCATTCTAAAACCAGCTTGAACATCTGGAAGTTCACGGTTCACGTATTGCTGAAGCCTAGCTTGGAGAATTTTGAGCATCACTTTACTAGCGTGTGAGATGAGTGCAATTATGTGGTAGTTTGAGCATTCTTTGGCATTGCCTTTCTTTGGGATTGGAATGAAAACTGACCTTTTCCAGTCCTGTGGCCACTGCTGAGTTTTCCAGATTTGCTGGCATATTGAGTGCAGCACTTTCACAGCATCATCTTTCAGGATTTGAAATAGCTCAACTGCAATTCCATCACCTCCATTAGCTTTGTTCGTAGTGATGCTTCCTAAGGCCCACTTGACTTCACATTCCAGGTTGTCTGGCTCTAGGTGAGGGATCACACCATCGTGATTATCTGGGTTGTGAAGACTTCTTTTGTACAGTTCTTCTGTGTATTCTTGCCACCTCTTCTTAATATCTTCTGCTTCTGTTAGGTCCTTACCATTTCTGTCCTTTACTAAGCCCATCTTTGCATGAAATGTTCCCTTGGTATCTCTAATTTTCTTGAAGAGATCTCTAGTCTTTCCCATTGTATTGTTTTCCTCTATTTCTTTGCACGGATTGCTGAGGAAGGCTTTCTTATCTCTCCTGGCTATTCTTTGGAACTCTGCATTCAAATGGGTGTATCATTCCTTTCCTCCTTTGCTTTTTGCTTCCCTTCTTTTCACAGCTATTTGTAAGGCCTCTTCAGACAGCCAGTTTGCTTTTTTGCATTTCTTTTTCTTGGGAATGGTCTTGTCTCCTGTACAATGTCACGAACCTCCGTCCATAGTTCATCAGGCATTCTGTCTATGAATCTAGTCCCTTAAAGCTATTTCTCACTTCTACTCTATAGTCATAAGGGACTTGATTTGGGTCATACGTGAATGGTCTAGTGGTTTTCTCCACTTTCTTCAATTTCAGTCTGAATTTGGCAATAAGGAGTTCTGATCTGAGCCATAGTCAGCTCCTGGGCTTGTTTTTGCTGACTGTATAGAACTTCTCCATCTTTGGCTGCAAAGAATATAATCAGTCTGATTTCGGTATCAACCATCGGTGATGTCCATGTGTAGAGTCTTCTCTTGTGTTGTTGGAAGTGGGTGTTTGCTATGACCAGTTCGTTCTCTTGGCAGAACTCTATTAGCCTTTGCCCTGCTTCATTCTATACTCCAAGGCCAAATTTGCCTGTTACTCCAGGTGTTTCTTGACCTCCTACTTTTGCATTCCAGTCCCCTATAATGAAAAGAACATCTTTATTGGGTGTTAGTTCTAGAATGTCTGTAGGTCTTCGTAAAACTGTTCAACTTCAGCTTCTTCTCCATTACTGGTCAGGGCATAGACTTGGATTACCGTGATATTCAATGGTTTGCCTTGGAACCGTCTAGCTTTCACTCGATGGATCTTTGTTGATAAAGTAATGTCTCTGCTTTTTAATATGCTGTCCAGGTTGTTCATAACTTTTCTTCCAAGGAGTAAGCGTCTTTTGATTTCATGGCTGCAATCACAATCTGCAGTGATTTTTGAGCCCCCAAAAATAAAGTCGGTCACTGTTTCCAGGTTCCCCATTTATTTGCCATGAAATGATGGGACCAGATGCCATGATCTTAGTTTTCTGAGTATTGAGCTTTAAGCCAACTTTTTCACTCTCCTCTTTCATTTTCATCAAGAGGCTCTTCAGTTCTTCTTCGCTTTCTGCCATAAGGGTGGTGTCATCTGTATATCTGAGGTTGTTAATACTTCTCCCTGCAATCTTGATTCCAGCTTGTACTTCCTCCAGCCCAGCATTTCTCATAATGTACTCTGCATATAAGTTAAATAAGCAGGGTGACAATATACAGCCTTGCCATACTCCTTTCCTGATTTGGAACCAGTGTGTTGTTCCAATGTCCAGATCTAACTATTGCTTCCTGACCTGCATACAGATTTCTCAAGACGCAGTTCAGGTGTCTCATATTCCCATCTCTTGAAGAATTTTCCAGAGTTTGTTGTGGTCCACACAGTCAAAGGCTTTGGCATAGTCAATAAAGCAGAAGTAGGTATTTTTCTGGAACTCTCTTTGGAGACATAGTGTTGATGTTGACACCAAAAACCTGTGATGCATTTCAACTGTTTGGTTTCAAGTTTCTTCATCTACAAACTGAAATTTATTAATCAGGACTTTACAGTTGCAAGTGACAGAAACATGTCTTCAGCTAGCATATATAAAATAAAAAGGATGGCTTGAGGACCCCAAGGGAAGGAGGCACCATTAGAAGAATGTTCTCTGGTCTCTATCCGAGTTATCTTCTTAAAGAACAACTGGAAACATTTTGCTCCCTGCCTCAGAATCTATGCAGCTGTTCTTATTCTCCATAATTTAACCTCCTAAGCAAATTATCCAAAGCCTGACACAATCTGTTCCCAAACAAACTTTCCAGGCTTGTTTTAATTGTTGTCTGTGTTTACTGAGTGCTTACTGCAACCAGGATTTGTCTTAGAGGGAAACAATCTACGATTAGAATTCCTGGCTTTATCCCTACTAACCATGTGCCTTGAAAAAACTTCCTTAACCTCTGGAAACCTCCATTTTCATCATTTGCAAAATGGGGGTAATTCCAGTAATCTGTCTTATTTCACTCATTTCATTCTGCATTTCATGGTGGGAAACATGATCTCACATTTTACAGCTTTTCTTGATGGCTCATTCCTGGATCAAAGCACAGGGTCAAACTATTTAAATAGGCTGTTTTCTTAGAAACCATGTGCATGGAGATGTATTATAGTTCCTCAAAATGCAGAAGCTGAGAGATGCAAAATTATTTTGGCCTATATAGAGGAAGTAGATTTATTTATTCAACCTTATGTCTGTGTCTGGAAAATAACATCCTTACTTGGCACAACCTTGACATCTATTCTTCCAAATTTTTTATTTTTTTCTTCTTTTAATTGTTTTTGCTTTTTTTCCCAGCCTTGCATTTGTCGCTTGAATTCTTCATCTTTAGCACTATCATACCCCCAGGAATTCTTGATTAATTGAATACCTGAGTACTTGGGGAAGGGGTGGGGTGGAGGGGTTAAAAAAAAAAAAGTAAGCTGAGGTGATCTAACAGAATCTGCTGTCCCACCTTCCCTCCATAATAGCCATCATGGGAGATTCTGCCTCCTCACCCAAATTAGCCATTTGAAACAAGGCCCAGAATATTTGGTCCCTATTCTGAGCCTCGGAGATGGTGTATTTCATGTTATCAAGGGAGAGTAATTTTCTTACAGCTTTATGTCACCTGGATACATACCACAACTCCAAAGTCCTTATTTAACCTTAGTCAATTAACCACTGATTTCTGGGCCCCACTCTGTTTTGTTGTTATATTAGTTGCTCAGTCGTGTCTGACTCTTGCGACCCCATGGACTGTAGCTCAGCACGCTCCTCTGTCTGAGGGATTTTCCAGGCAAGAATATTGGAGTGAGTTGCCATTTCCTTCTCCAAGGGATCTTCCTGACCCAGGAATTGAACCCTGGTCTCCTGCATTGCAAGCAGATTCTGTACTGATTGAGCTCCAAGAGAATCCCGGAGCCCCACCTTTCTTCCTACCTAATCACACAGTCCAGTTTAACCTCTACATTTTAACATTTTGGGCATTTATTCTTCAAATTACATTTGTGACTTAGTATACCAATAGCATTCACAAAGGCCAGGGCTTCACTTCATATGGAAATCTGTGCCAAAAAACAATAAAGATGGTTGGATTTATTTTTACTTCACAATTACCTAAAGTGTGGATACCTGGGAATGCAAGCACGCAGACGTAGAAATAGGATATAGTAAATCTTTGATGTTTAATGATACTTTCTTAGCTGAGCAATAGGTTGGAGGGGGATGAATTCTTTTCATTTTCTGAATGAATTTATATAGAATCTTTAGTTTCTCTCTCTCTCTCTGAATTTCAATACAATAGGTCCACTTATACTTCCTGGGTCATGTGGAGAGAGGTTTGGTGGGGACTGGGGCAGAAGGCAGATGAAAGGGGAAGTGGGTGCTCCAGATTGGATGTCTGAGAAATAGTCTGGGTTGGGGTGGGGGGGCAGATGTTCTACACTCCTGTGCTCAGATCAAGCTTTCTATTATCAAATTAGATGGCTCTGAATACCTCGTTTCTGGAATGGGTGTTCCCAGGAGTATTGAGGGTGGGAAGAAGTCAGATTCTCAGTGAGAGACCCACATGACTATGAACCACTTACAATGTTGCTCAGAGAAGTGCCAGTAGGCTAGCACTCTTCTAGGATAGCTATTCTAATATAATTATAGAATAGCTTCTCTATTAGCTATTCTTTTCTGAACCGCTTTTTATAATTGAGTTGATTATAAGTTTAAACATTTTTGGAAGATATCATCAGACTATAAGGTTAAAAGAAAGCTTTTCATCCTTCTGACACATCTTTATTTCTCCAAATCCCTATTTCATCATGTGCTCAATAGATGGAACAAGGGCAGAATGTGTGTCTCATGCTGAAGGAGACACTGGTTAAATATAAGGTGTTGTCTTTGTCTTTAAGAATAGAGCAAGTGAAAGCTGGTGGTGGAGATAAGAGAGAGGTGAAATACTTGACAGAAAACAATTAAGACACACACATTTTAATTCACTGAACACATACTAAGCCTGTTAGTTTCTCAATTTTAAGATGACAAAACCTAAGAACAGCCAATCACAATAACCAACTAGGCTTTCCCAAATAAGGCAACCACTCAACCTATAGCCATCATATAATTTCCTTGCTTAGCTTTCATGTCTTCTCTATTAAAGTCTTGCCCCAGCTCCTGTTAGTGGAGCACTTCTAACCACTTCCAGTTGAGTGTTGCCCAATTTGAATGAATTTTTGCTCAAATAAACCCTTAAGAATTTTAACATGTCTCAGTTTATCTTTAAACAATACCTATCTGACTCCTCCTGTCATTTTTGAGATCATTCATCTTACTTTTTATCATTATATTTATTTCTGCCTGACACACAGAGTTGTTTATTTAATCTTCCCACAGTAGAATGTATGATCTGTGAGGGCAGGACCTTTGTTTATTTTTGCTCATGGCTATATCTTCACTGACTCGATGGACATAGGTTTGGGTAGACTCCGGGAGTTGATGATGGACAGAGAGGCCTGGCGTGCTGCAGTTCATGGGGTCGCAAAGAGTCGGACACAACTGAGCGACTGAACTGAACTGATATCTTCAGGAAATAGCATAGTACTCGGCAAGGGTAGGCACACAAATACTTGTTGGCAAGAATGAGGTTCAGGAGGGAAAGGATTCCTATTCTAATTTCCTAACTACTTGGATTAGGCCCTGTCCCTGAGGATGTGTATCCTCCAGGTGGTAAGCCCTTAGTTCTCTGCTCCTGTTTCTCTCCAACTATCAGTTCTCTACCAGCACAATTTTTTTCTTAGTAAAACTTTAATCCATTTCTTATCTTTTGCCACCACTTTGAAGCTCAACGTTCAGAAAACTAAGATCATGGCATCTGGTCCCATCACTTCATGGGAAATAGATGGGGAAACAGTGGAAACAGTGTCAGACTTTATTTTTTGGGGCTCCAAAATCACTGCTGATGGTGACTGCAGCTATGAAATTAAAAGACGCTTACTCCTTGGAAGGAAGGTTATGGCCAACCTAGATAGCATATTTAAAAGCAGAGACATTACTTTGCCAACAAAAGTACGTCTAGTCAAGGCTATGGTTTTTCCAGTGGTCATGTATGGATGTGAGAGTTGGATGGTGAAGAAAGCTGAGCACCGCAGAATTGATGCTTTTGAACTGTGGTGTTGGAGAAGACTCTTGAGAGTCCCTTGGACTGCAAGGAGATCCAATCAATCCATCCTAAAGGAGATCAATCCTGGGTGTTCATTGGAAGGACTGATGTTGAAGCTGAAACTCCAATACTTTGGCCACCTCATGCGAAGAGTTGACTCATTGGAAAAGACCCTAATGCTGGGAAGGATTGGGGGCAGGAGGAGAAGGGGACGACAGAGGATGAGATGGTTGGATGGCATCACTGACTCGATGGACATGGGTTTGGGTAGACTCTGGGAGTTGGTGATGGACAGAGAGGCCTGGCATGCTGCAGTTCATGGGGTCGCAGAGAGTCGGACACGACTGAGTGAATGAACTGAACTGAGTCATTATTCTATGATCATCTGAAAATTGCTATCTTCAGTCCACTGATGTCTCTAAGATACAAGAACATATTTACTATTTCTTCCTCTCTTTCCTTGTTTGTTAATATTATCCTGAATACACACACATACACACATACATAAAGTTTATAAAGGAGAGACAGATCCTTATTATTCACTTAAAAACAAAAGAACAGGGAATGGGGTGGAAAGGAGCTCTGAGAGGGAGCTCTCTCTATATATATGTATACATATAGTTGATTAACTTTGTCATACAGCAGAAACTAACACAACATTGTAAAGCAATTATGCTCCAATAATTTTTTTAAATTTAACAAAAAGCAAATAACCACCCTGTGGTTCCCCAAGTCCCTATTCTTTCCCCTGGGGTAATACAACAAAAGCCAGATATTACTCTACAAATAAAGGGATTGTGTTGGAGGAAAGGAGTTCCCACCACCAACAAAAAGCAATCAGTACATTTACATAGGTCTTCCCTGGTGGCTCAAATGGTAAAAAATCTGCCTGCAGTGCAGAAGACCTGGGTTCAAGCTTTGGGTCAGAAAGATCCCCTGGAGAAGGGAATGGCTACCCACTCCAATATTCTTGCCTGGAGAATTCCATGGACAGAGGAGCCTGGCGGGCTATAGTCCATGGGATCGCAAAGAGTTGGACACGACTGAGCAACTAACACTACTACTACTACATTTATATAAAGGAATCAGGTAGCTGTCCCCTTTCCTTCAGAAAGTCTCTTTGGAGGTGGGATGGAAAGGGTCCTGGATTCTCAGGTGGGATGGAGAAGGGTCCTTGTCCCTATTCTCTGAAAATAGAGCTCTCATGGAAAAGATGAGACTATTGTCTTCAGCTTTATAGCCCAGGGATGCCTCCAACATCCTAGTTTTCACATGCCTCATCCCCAACTCCAAATACATGCCTCTCTGAGGTAAATCTCTCCAGAACTCTCTTATTATCTAATTAGTCGTAAGTCACTTTTAAGAGCTTACTAGAGCAAGTTCCAGTAACATTGTTCAGAAAGCCCTAGCTAGAGAGAAACATAAAAATATTTTCTCTACAGACCTACACACTTACCCTCCAAATTTGCTAGTATCATCAAAGAACTTAATTGCAAGCATCAGAAACTTATCTGACTGGTTTAAACTGAGGAGAAAACATTAGAAAGCATACAGCCAGGCTTGGGAAGCAGGCAATTTCATGGGGATCTAGGCAGCAGCCGGATCACTCCACAGAAAGAATCCAATGTGACTGCTGATGAATGCCAGGCACCACAGCCACGCGGCTGCGATCAACTGCCAGCTGCTGACACAAACACTGGATGCCACAGCAGAACTGGTACTTAGCTTCTATGGTGAGAGGTGGGTGCTGACTGTAGCTAAGACTTATGGAGAGTTGCCCTCCAAGAAGAAAGGAGCTCTGCTGCTGGGCAGCCACAAAAACAACAAATGTCCACTATCTTGTTATTCTATCCACATTCTTTATCTCAGTATTTACCTACATCCATCCAAAGGCATAAGCCAGAAATCACACATCATCTTTGAATTGTTTATTTTTATATCTAATAGGTCTCACAATTCTATTGCACCTGCCTACCTCCCCCCTTAAGAACTTCTTCTCCCCCTCCAGGTTTACTGAGACACTATTGATAATACTTTCAGTTTTGGGTATACTACATATTGATTTGATATATGTATATGTTGCAAAATGGCTACCACCATAAGTTTAGCTAACATTTATTCACTTTAGTTACACTTTTTTCTTGTAATGAAAACTTTTAAGATCTACTCTTTTAGCAACTTTCAACTACAAAATGCAGTATTAACTGTACCATGATGTAAATTACATCTCCTAAGCTTACTTACCATATAGCTGGAAGTTTGCACCTTTTGATCCCCTTCACCATTTCCTCCACCCCCATCCTTTAAGCCTTTCTTGTACCTATTCTTTTATCTCTATCCCCATTATCATGGCCACAATTAGGCATTCATCCCTTCCTCTTGGATATTCTTCTTGAATATTTGCTATAGTATTCTATTGATTCACTTGAATTAGGCCTCACCCTTTGCAATCAATCTTCATACTCCTATAATACAAGTCTCTTTCTAATATTTAATCATATCATTCCCCTACTTAAAGTCTGTCAAGTGGTCTTGCTGTCAGCAGCAAGTCTCATTGATAAGAGGCTACATTGCCTCAGGAAAAGTTACCCAGGTTTTATCAATTTCATATACACAGAAATTCTATCATAATATATTTTAAAGTCAATGTCTTGGACTTCCTTAGTGGTCCAGTGGTTAAGAATCCACCTGCCAACGCAGGAGACATGGGTTCAATCCCTGGTGTGGGAAGATTCCATATGCTTCGGGACAACTAAGCCCATGGGCTGCAACTGCTGAGCCTGCACCGAGAGCCTGCTCCACAATAAGAGAAACCACTGCAGTGAGAAGCCTTAGTGCTGCAACAAAGAGTAGCCCTCACTTGCTGCAACTAGAGAAAGCCCACTCACAGCAACAAAGACCCAGCACAGCCCTGCTCCAAAAAAAAAAACTCTTCTTAAAAAAAAGTCAGTACCTTATAACACCATTGCTGAGCTGCCTCAGTGATGTTTGAGGTGATGTAACTTATACAAAGGCAAAGAAATTGGGGTTTTGAGAAAGACAAATAATGTATAATATCATTTATATGAGGAATCTAAAACAGACAAATTCAGAGAAATAGAGAGTAGAATTGTGGCTACCAGAGGACGGCAAGGTGGGGAGAAGGAGAGAGATCTTGGTTAAGGGGTACAAACTTTCAGTTATAAAATTAACAAGTTTGGGGATGTAATATACAGCATGGTGATTAAATCTACCAACATGGTATCATATACTTGAATGTTGCTAACAGAGTAGATCTCAGATGTTCTCACCACAAAAAAGAAATGGTAACAATGTGATGGCAGAAAAGTGGTAATCATTCTGCAATTTATAAATGTATCAAATCAATATACTGTGCACCTTAAACTTACATCATCACATCCCAATAAAATGGGGAAAAAACACAAAGAAAACTGCTAATGCAAGAGGAAAAAATAATCTTGGATTTAAGGGAGCAGGTAATGTTTTAAAACACTGACATGTCAATAATGTGATGTGGCTTTATGCTATCACCCTTATTAAGCAAATTAGATAATTGTTTATGTCCCTGACAGTGCTTCGATGCTGTAATTGCAGTAACTGTATGTGCAACAAAACTAACAGAGAACAACTGACAAGCAGTCTGAGATCATGGATGACCCAGTACAATGTTGTCAGAGTCTGCAGGTTAGGCTGTAATTATGGACCAGAGCAAAATTCACCATGATTGGAGGTCTAATTTTGGCTCAGTACCAGGACTCTCAGAAAACTAGAGAAGTATTTTCTTATAAAATACTGCCAGGTATTTTATTAGCTCAGGCTAACAATTAGTCATACCTACATGGACTGTGGTAATAATAGGTGGTAAATATTTTCTTTTATCTTTAAAATTGCATCCTTTTTTCCCTCTTCTATACCAGCAAAGCTCAGAATCTTGTCACTAGAATAATGAGATGACAGACCAAGTTGTAAGATGAAATAGGTATTTTAAATGGAGGAGTGATCTCCTTCTAAATGACTACTACTATCTTCCAAACACAGTTAAGTTTAAAATTCAGTTGTCAGGAAAACATTGCATAATGTGTTAACACATATATGTATAATAGAACTATGTATTTATAAATTTACACACTGATATTAATTCACTTTTTAAAAAATCTTCAAGGATAATACCACGAACCTGATAAAGGTGTCACTTCTGAGGAGAGACGTTGTATCAAGAGAAGAAAAGTTAAGGCAACATGCAGAAATTTATACTCCTCATGTCTTTATATTTTTTAAGTTTTTAATCAAAATCCCAAGTTGTATTAAGTATTAATCTTACCAGTTTAAAAACAAAACAAAAAAACTTCATGAATTGGTTAAACAGACTTTGACACAGACTTGATAGAATTTCCCGTGTTTCTAACAGCTCTGTTTCTATGACTTAATTATAAGCCTATTTACATGAAACACTCAGAAATAATTTTAATATGTATCTGGTATTTTAGCATATAGATGTAGTATAATTTTTTTCATAAATCTCATACTTCAAACTATCTAAAACAACTTTAAAAAATTTTATGTCTTTCAAACATGAACAAAAGTAGAGGGAATATATGTAAGAAGCCCCTATGTATTGATAGCCCAGCTTCTATGATCATCAATTTATGGCCAAATTTGTTTGTCTAAAATGAAAACTTTACTTTCTCTACTCATATAACCTATTCTTATTTGCTTCAGCTTTATAGCTGAATTGGAAAAAATTTATAAATATCTGGATTCTTATCAACTCAGCATTCTCAGTGGTGTTCATTAGGCTTTGAAATCATCTTTCATTAATGATATAGTCATTTATTAGAGTTTCACAACTCTCTGGGCAAACTTATTTAACATTAAGTACCAAATAAATAAATAAATAAATAAATAAATAAAAATCCTGTGCAAAGTACCAAAATGATAATTATGTACATAAACCTATCAGTGTACATTGACACACAGAGCCCAGGCAGGGCACAGTTAAAGTGTTGAGTAATATAGAGGGATTGGAAAAGAAAATAACTTGGAAAAAAGATCTGAAAGATCTAAGAGTTTTACCCACACACAACATTTTCTTTCAAGCCATTGCCTTTGGTTTTAAACATCTTTTAATCAAATGAAGATAAACTCAGGTGGCAGATACAGGCCAAGTCCACTATTTCAGGGTCTCCACATAGCATCCTCTTAGAGGTGCTTCACAACTTAAAAATAGTGCTCACATCCAAAGCTTGACAGAATAGAACTCGGAGGCTAAGACCATGAACCAGACTGGAGAGTAAGATAAATGGAGTGTAGGCAGATCTGAGAAGACGACACCACCATGGCGTTTTAGTACAGTGGCAATTCAGAACCATGGACAGGGATGTGTGCACCCTCACCATCTCTACTTTGGATAGTTTGCTTTTACAGAAAAGCATATTTTACTGTGTATCAGTCAGGAGTGGCCAGAGTGACAGAACAGACACAGTTCAGCGGAAAACTGCAGAGGCCAATCCGGCATCCACAGAGCCCAGGCGGAGGCATGGTAAAGGTCTTAATATCAGGTATCCAAAAGTCACACTTGGGGAAAGGAAAAGTCAAATCTGAGGACAAAAAGGATTGAGGTACAAGCTGAGGCTGAATAAAATAGAAAAGGGAAAGCATTCAGACCTGAGAACTAGAAACAGCACTTTGAAGTGAAGGAGCAGGCAAGCAGATGCCAACAACAGGGCACAGAGAGTAAGGTCTTCCTGCCCTTTAATCTGATTCAATTCAAGTTGATTCAAATTCAAAATTACTCAATGCATACCAATAATAGTGAGATAATCATTTTAAACAATGATCCTGTGTGGACAGATAAGAGCTAACATTTGCAGTGCTCACAGTCATGAGCACCATTAATTGGAGGCCACTGATTGGAGGTCACACCTGTGACGTAGGTCCTCTGGAGCCCTCATGGTCTTGACATTTTGGAAGCAAATAACTTAATTCACTACTGATTATTTTGCACTAACCCAGGGAACCAGAGAAGATTAAAAAAAAAAAATGAAAAGAAAGTGAGGTAACAGGGGAATGGGGAAAACTGAAGAGAACTGACATGATTATTCCCATCCTTATGTGAGGAATTTCATTTTAACTTCTTTTTCTCTCAAGACAAAAAATGACTTTATATGAACCTGCTTTAGGAAGAAAACCACAAAAGTGTGTGTGTGTGTACACATGCATATAAGTTGAGAAGACCTTTTTGTCTTGATTTTATCCAAAATAGATAAAGGGATGCCAGAACAACTGGGAAAAATAAACAAGTAAGTGGAGTATATAGGGGAAAGTTCTTTTTCCATCCAAGAAGAAAATCACCCCTTACTTAAGGGTAAAAACAGAATCCTTATAATCTCTTATTACATATTTTTAAATATTTAATTTTATTTAGTTACTCAGCTGCACTGAGTCTTAGTTGCAGCATGCAAACTCCTAGCTGTGGCATGTGGGACCAGTTCCCCAACCCAGGCCCCCTGCACTGGGGCCCAGTTCCCCAACCCAGCTCAGAGTCCCAGCCACTGGATCACCAGGGAAGTACCTTTAAATATTTTAAATAAAGGGCAGTCTTAAAGAAACAAACCAAGAGTATAAGAAGTAAGATGCTTATCATCAGAGACTCTTTCCTCAGAGATTAACAATGCTGGCCAATTAAGTGGAAAGAAACTGGAAGTAGAAGTTCAAGAGTTTGACAAATGAGCAAGCAAAAATAGTAGAGGACCATATACCCACTTTATTTTGCTACATCACCTGCGTAATTATCATGGATGCAACTGTAATGTGGTATTGACATAAGTTCATTGACCTCCTCAGTGGATTTGGTGTGATGTGACTATGTGCATGTGTTCAAACTTGTTCAATGCTCCATGTGTACTTTTGCCAAACTTGTACTTTGTTGGTTACAGGATAACTTTCTAGATAAGAGACTCATTCTCTGGTCAGAGATATAGAGGAAACTAAACTACTATCTTAGATAGTCAGGTCTTGCCTAATAACTAGGACTATCAAGAAATAAGCCTGGACCATTATGATTTTCATTCTGCCCATGCAATGATTAGGGGCTTGGAGCTAACTCCTAGAATAGAGATCAACTAATTTTATCTATAAAGGGCCATGGAGTAAATATTTTTAGACCTTTGTAAGCCCCCTATTCTTCTCCAGTACATACTCTCCTTCACTAAAAAAAAAAAGTGTTTAAACAACAATTTTAAAAAGTTAAAAAAAAAAAAAACATTCTTAAACAGACAACAAGCCAGATTTGACCCATGGGAAATAGTTTATCAACTCCTGCCAGGAAAAAGGTTAGAAGATTAGTTACTTGGCCTAAAGAAAAGTACTGGGATGAGGGCCTATCAATGAAAACCAGGGAAATATAAAATAACTTTCTAAAGATGGGACACTCTTTTTATCAAAGGAATGATAAGGCCATGCTATATATGTTTTGTTTTTGACATTGTCCTTTCGAAAAGAATATGATATGTCCATTCCATATGACCAGCAACGTTTATAGCAGTGTTTATTGCAAAGATTGAGGAGTAAATTAATAAGACAGACTCAGGTGGAGTATCATTATCCTTGATATTCTTCCTCACAGCAGAGCTATTTAAGCACAATTCGAGAGAAGAAACTTTCTATCTATAATACGTGGAGAAAATATGTATGTGTATCATCAGTCAGTGTTATTCACTCAGTCATATGCAACCCTTTGCAACCCCATGGACTATAGCCCACAGGCTCCTCTGTCCATGGGATTTTCCAGGCAAGAATACTGGAGTGGGTTGCCATTTCCTTCTCCAGGGGATCTTCCTGACCCAGGGATCAAACCTGGGTCTTCCACATTGCAGGCAGACTGTTTACCTTCTGAGTACAGGTGTGTGTACTTGATATAGGAAATAGATAAAATATATGTCTATATATGTATATATATACACAGCTATAATAATGAATGTATAAAATATGTGTACATATAATTATATTTACATATTTTCTCTAGTTCGCAGTTCCCACTTTTGCAGAATACAGCTTTCATATAAAATTTCGAAAGATATATAAAGGAGCTAACAGAGTATGAGTGGATGAGTAAAAATGGTTATTGCACAGCGATCTAGTTAACTAGTTTTTTGCAATCAGTGCCTCCCACCCCATAAGGTACTGGACATACCCATTCATGTAGCGAAGAGGTCTTCCAGTGTCGCAATTGTATTCATATCTGGAGTGAAGAGACTTCTGCACTTGCTTGTCAACCATTGCCAAGGTACACCCTGATTGTGTGCTAAGTGTCTTCAGTCGTGACTGACTCTGTGACCCTGTGGGCAGCAGCCCACCAGGCTCCTCTGTCCATGGGATTCTCCAGGCAAGAATAATGGAGTGGGTTCCCATGCCTTCCTCCAGGGGATATTCCTGACCCAGGGATTGAACCCACGTCTCTTACATCTACCTGCATTGGCAGGCGGGTTCTTTACGGCTAGCACCACCTGGGAACCAATGTACTCCTTAACTGTTTCTAATTAATCAATCTGCTGCTCCTCTTAGGGGAGGAAGTTTTTCATAAATGTTTGTATTTAAAGTTATTATCAAAGACTGTCTGCTACAGTCTGTGACACTGCTTGCTACAAATGGATCCCATATGTGCTAATTACTGCACAGAACACAGAAGCTATAGAGAGATTAGGGTAATGACTTGGATGGATGAACAAATAGGTCAGCAAGAGATGAGGGAACTGATTTGTCTAATATTAGAACCAAGTCCTACAAACCCTGTCTGAATTAAATCATTCAGTTGCTTCTGCAGCTTTAGAAGTTTAGAAGTATGATTTTAAATGCTCCGAGTTTTGATTTTCAAGTGATGTGTCTCTGGAGAATTACAGGAGATATAAAAACACACTATCTAACAATAATGCATTCCTGGGGTTTTATGATTTATCAAAAGATTCTCTCAGCTCAGTCGCTCAGTTGTGTCTGACTCTTTGCAACACCATGGACTGCAGCACTCCAGGCTTCCCTGTCCATCACCAACTCCCGGAGCTTACTCACACTCATGTCCATCGAGTCAGGGATGACATCCAACCACCTCATCCTCTGTTGTCCCCTTCTCCCCTCACCTTCAATCTTTCCCAGCACCAGGGTCTTTTCTAGTGAGTCAGTTCTTCGCATAAGGTGGACAAAGTATTGGAGTTTCAGCTTCAGCATCAGTCCTTCCAATGAATATACAGGACTGATTTCCTTTAGGATAAACTGGTTGGCTCTCCTTCCAGTCCAAGAGACTCTCAAGAGTCTTCTCCAACAGCACAGTTCAAAAGCATCAATTCTTCAGCGCTCAGCATTCTTTATACTCCAACTCTCACATCCATACATGACTACTGGAAAAAACATAACTTTGACTAGACAGACCTTTATTGGCAAAATAATGCCTCTGCTTTTTAATATGCTGTCTAGGTTGGTCATAGCTTTTCTTCCAAGGAGCAAGCGTCTTTTAATTTCATGGCTGCAGGCACCACCTACAGCAATTTTGGAGCCCCCAAAATAAAGGCTCTCACTATTTCCATTGTTTCCCATCTATTTGCCATGAACTGATTGGACCAGATGCCATGATGTTAGTTTTCTGAGTATTGAGCTTTAAGCCAACTTTTTCACTCTCCTCTTTCACTCTCCTCTTTCACTTTCATCAAGAGGCTCTTTAGTCCTTCTTCACTTTCTGCCATAAGTGTGGTGTCATCTGCAAATCTGAGGTTATTGATATTTCTCCCAGCAATCTTGATTCCAGCTTGTGCTTCACCCAGCCCGGCATTTCGCATGATGTAGTCTGCATATAAGTTAAATAAACAGGGTGACAATATGCAGCCTTAACGTACACCTTTCTCTATTAGGAACCTGTCTATTGTTCCATGTCAAGTTCTAACTGCTGCTTCTTGACCTGCATACAGATTTCTCTGCATACAGAGGCAGGTCAGGTGGTCTGGTATTCCCATCTCTTCAGTAATTTTCCACAATTTATTGTGATCCACACAGTCAAAGGCTTTAGTGTAGTCAATAAAGCAGAAGTAGATTTTTTTTCTGGAACTCTCTTGCTTTTTCGATGATCCAGCGATGTTGGCAATTTGATCTCTGGTTTCTCTGCCTTTTCTAAATCCAACTTGAACATCTGGAAGTTCATGGTTCATGTACTACTGAAGCCTGGCTTGGAGAATTTTGAGCATTACTTTGCTAGCATGTGAGATGAGTGCATTTGTGTGGTAGTTTGAACATTCTTTGGCATTGCCTGTTTTTGGGATTGGAATGAAAACTGACCTTTTCCAGTCCTGTTGCCACTGCTCAGTTTTCCAAATTTGTTGGCATATTGAATGCAGCACTTTCAAAGCTTCATCTTTTAGGATTTGAAAGAGCTCAACTGGAATTCCATCACCTCCATTAGCTTTGTTCGTAGTGATGCTTCCTAAGGCCCACTTGACTTCACATTCCAAGATGTCTGGCTCTAGGTGAGTGATCACACCATCATGATTATCTGGGTCGTGAAGACCTTTTTCATATAGTTCTTCTGTGTATTCTTGCCACCTCTTCTTAATATCTTCTGCTTCTGTTAGGTCCATACCATTTCTGTCCTTTATTGTGCCCATCTTTGCATGAAATGTTCCCTTGGTATCTTTAAATTTCTTGACGAGTTCTCTAGTATTTCCCATTCTGTTGTTTTCCTCTATTTCTTTGCATTGATCACTGAGGAAGGCTTTCTTATCTCTCCTTCCTATTCTTTGGAACTCTGCATTCAGATGAGTATATCTTTGCTTTTCTCCTTTGCCTTTAGCATCTCTTCTTTTCTCAGCTATTTATAAGGCCTCCTCAGGCAACCATTTTGCCTTTTTGCATTTCTTTTTCTTGGGGATGATCTTGATCACTGCCTTCTGTACAATGTCACGAACCTCCATCCATAGTTCTTCAAGCACTCTGTCTATCATATCTAATCCCTTAAATCTATTTCTCACTTCCACTGTATAATGTAAGGGATTTGATTTAGGTCATACCTGAAAGGTCTGGTGTTTTTCCCTACTTTCTTCAATTTATGTCTGAATTTGACAATAAGGAGTTCATGATCTTAGCCACAGTCAGCTCCTGGTCTTGTTTTTGCTGACTGTATAGAGCTTCTCCATCTTTGGCTGCAAAGAATATAATCAATCTGATTTCAGAATTGACCATCTGGTGATGTCCATGTGCAGACTCTTCTCTTGTGTTGTTGGGAGAGCGTGTTTGCTATGACCAGTGCAACTCCTTGGCAAAACTCTGTTAGCCTTTGCCCTGCTTCATTTTGTATTCCAAGGTGAAATTTGCCTGTTACTCCAGGTATCTCTTGACTTTTTACTTTACCATTCTGTAACGCTTTCATGATTTCTCAAATACCCACCACGTAAAGGCTGTACACGTGAAAATCCTCAGCAACTGCATGGGTTGCAATCATGAACAAATATCAAAATATTGATATATATATGGAGAAAGATGTCCCTCCATAACATTTATCAGCAGATTGGACTTTGTGATTTGAGTAGATAATATAAAGTGATAAGCAAGCAGCCAACACAGAGGGTTGGCTGCTGATTTAGGAGTCGAAGAACACAGACTCTTAGTTCAACTCTGCCTGATAGGACTTTGTGAATTTAACACATTGAATCCCTCAGAGCCTCATTTTTCTCTTTATAAAACTGATTTCATTTGCTAGGCTCTATACCTTAGTTAATGCTAACATTATCTGAAAGAAAGAAAAGATTCTTTATTGTGCATTTCTTCCTGCCGTTTCAATGCACTCTTCTCAGTTTTTCTCCCACAAAAACAAAAATTCCAGTTTCAGTGATAGAATGAGAAGGATCATTAGTTAAAAAAACAAAACAAAAGCTAAGCTACTGGGCAATATGATCTAACACTTGTATAATTTCCTTAAACAACCACGGACCATCTCTGTATATGCCACCCAGACATCTCAGCAGTATGGTTAGAATTAGTTCAAGGAGTTTAAATGAGACCAGTTTTTACCACGATAGGAAAAATTAAAGGTTATTCACATGATTGGATGTAGCAGAGCCCTATTGAGTCAAAACCAGCATTTAGACATGTCTGGACCAGACTTCTATCTTGTTTTCCTACTTTTCTTTTCTCTTCTGCCATCTCCGACACCTGCAGAGTCCCCCTCCCTCCCAATCACATACCTGAAGCCAAACATGGAAGAAACAGTAAGTTCTGTGTCTTGGATACTTGTCCCCTGACTCCACTCCATTTGTTCTTATTGGAGCCCTCCAGAAAGAAAAGTTACCAAAAATTCCAAGGAATGTATTATATGGCACTCTAGGAGCTAGGGGAACACAGCTTGAGATAATCCAGGAAGAGGGGTATCCTCCACTTGTCTTTTCACAGCTCAGCATGACTTGGCATCACCAGCAATAACTTTAGAAAGTACAGGGGTGCTTTGGCACCTCCAGATTTGGCAGCTCTGAAAGCAATGAAAGATGGCACCTTCAATAGATTCTACCTTATACTGGGCATAGGCAACAGTGCCAGGCAACACTTCCAGGGGCTTCCCTTCCTGAGAAACACATTAACCAGGTAATCAGAACCCCAGAGCATTTGAGAGGACTTCCTAAGCTGATGTGAAACATGCCCTAAGAATTCAGAGGGATTCTGGAAGTCCAGTGATAGAAGTTGGGGGCAGGAATGTGAAATTTGATTGATCCCTTATTTAACTCCGGGCTTCCCTGATGGCTCAAATGGTAAAGAAACTGCCTGCAATGCAGGAGTCCTGGATTTGATCCATGGGTTGGGAAGGTCCCCTAGAGAAGGGATGGCCATCCCCTCCAGTACTCTTGCCTGGAGAATTCCATGGAGAGGGGAGGCTGGTGGGTTACAGTCCCTGTGGAAACAAAGATTTGGACACGACTAAGTGATTAACATTTAACTAACTAATTTAACTCTATTTGTTATACACACAGGCTGGTGAAGACAGAAATTTGGCATGTGTGGATTTTCTGGTAAAATCCAGATTTCAAATAAACTGTGGAAATGCACAAATTTCATATTTAAATTATATGTCCCATTTGGGAGCAGAAATATAGTTGACATATTCATATATTTTCATCAAGAAGTGTTGCGAAGAACCCTTGCTAAAAGAAAAATCATTTCCAGAGATTGCTGAAATTCCACTATAAATACTGTATCCCTTTTTGTTAGGCACTGCTGTCTGAGAGCAGATCTGTTTCTTTATCAGATGAAAAGAAGGTGGAAAGGGAGTTAAGAGAGTAGGGAAGAAGTGAAAATGAGAGAAAACAATGAAGAAAATGTCTTGTGCCTCAAAGTGTTAACTCAAGCTGCCCCTCTGGCTGGAAGGCAGAGGAAATGGCCCTTTCAGTCTCAGCTTCAGTCTGCCACTCCCCTGTGTGTCTCTGAGCAGTTTTTAGTTATGCTGGTGAGGTGCGTAGCATGGTTTGGTGAAAGGATCCCTGGACTTAGGAACAGGATACCTGGTTTTAGACCTGTATCTCTAGCTAACTACAGCTCTTGGAATTCGGGTTGGGGTGGGGTGGAAAGTGAGTGGCCACGATTTGTAGCATTTGCCAATTTCTGTGCTGTATATGTTCCCACCGTGACTCATTTCAAGCTACCGGCATGATATCAGTGAATGTGGAATTGTGCAGAGATGAAAAGTGGCACAATATCATATGTCACCATACTGATACAATAGATGTAAACAGTAATCCCAAGAACATAGATGACAACAGAATGTGGAAAAATAATTAGGAAATGATAAGTTCTGAATATTTCTTATCTCTGTGTGTGTGTGTGTGTTCAATACAGCTAAATTTTACTCAATCACCACTGTGGGTCAGACATTTTTTTTTAACTGAGATCTAATTGGCATAAAATAAAAAGCACATGTGTAAAGTGTACAATTTGATAACTTTTGATATATTTATGTGCCCATGAAACCATCAATAGAATATCCATCACTCCCCAAACTTCCCTTGTACCCTTTTGTAATCCCTTCCTTTTGCCCCTCCCATCCTTACTCTGTTCCTCAGGCAATCACTGATATCTGCTGTCACTATAATTTGGATTTTCTAGAACTTTATATGGGTAGAATCATACAATGTATACCCTTTCATTATGATACTTCTCTCAGAGACTAATTATTTTGAGATTCACCCATATTGTACGTATCAATAACTTATCCTTTTCATTGCTGAGTCATATTCCATTGTATGAACATACTATAATTTGTTTATCCATCTACCTACTGATAGATATTTGGATTGTTTCTATCTCCAAGTTCAGTGATGCTCATTTAAAAATTTTCTTTTTACTCTTTGGGTTTATTACTATTGCTATGTATTCAACTTCACCAACTTCCTAATATCTGTATTTGTACTTAAATGTTGAGCACATGGAATACAGCAAAAATAAATAACAGTTTTATAGTCTTTCTGCCAATTACGACCTCTGTATGTTCTGAGTTGGTTTTAATTGATTAATTTTTCTTTCTCTGGCTCCTGTTTTCCTGCTTCTTTGCAATCCTATAATCTTGGGTTAGACATTCTGAATTTTACTTTGTTGAGTGCAGCATATTGATGTACTTCTGTACATCTTCTTGAGCTTTTTTCTGAGATGTAGTTAAGTTATTTGAAAATGGTTTGTTCCTTTCAGGCCTCAATTTTCAGGGTTTTTAAGGTGATGCCAGAGCAGTGTTTAGTCTAGATTTGAATGTTCCCTTAAGGCAAGGCCTTTCTGAGTATTTTATCCAAATTATGAGTTTTTCCAGCTGTGGGAACAGGCACTATTTCAGATCATGTGTGAGCACAGACTACTATTTCCTGTAATCCTTTCAGATAGTTGTTTTTCCAGGATCAAATTATTTTCTTACATGCATGTATTGGTTGGTACTTTGTATAATATTCCAGTGGGACCCTATCCAGACTTCTAAGATGCTCTCTCCCTGCAGGTCTCTCCCCTGGTATTGGCCTGAGAACTGGAGCTCCCTTGCTATCCCTGGACACTCAGGTCTGTCTCCTCAGCTCAGCGAGTCCTGGGCTCTGCTGGCATGCTCCCTTCTGCTCCATGGCTGGGAACCTTTCTCAGGGCAGTAAGCTGGGGCCACTTGCAGGCTTCTTTTCATTTGTTTCTCATCTATTGGGGATCACTGTCGTTTGTTACCAGATGTCCAGAAAACTGCTATTTCATATATTTTGTCTAAGTTAAAAAAAATTGTTTTTCATGTGTTTGCTAAGTCACTTCAGTCTCGTCCAATTCTTTGAGACCCTGCCAGACTCTTCTGTCCATGGGATTCTCCAGGCAAGAATACTGGATTGCTATGCCCTCCTCCAGGAGATCTTCCTGACCCAGGGATTGAACTCACGTCTTTTACATCTCCTGCATTGGCAGGTGCGTTTTTTACCACTAGCGCTACCTGGGACAAGTCAATCCATTTCCTGTTACTTCATCTTGACTAGAAGCAGTGTAATTATCTTTATTTTCACTATATTCCATTGTAAGTTTATACAGTTTAATTTTTAATAATATAAATTAACATTTTAATTTTTAATATGTAAGTCAACTGGCTCACAAAATTCCTGATAACTTAGCAGTTGGTTCTTACCAAGTCAGTATAAGCTGCCTCTAGTAAACCTCTGAGTTCACTTTCTACATCATCCAACAGGAGACTATTTTATGCAATTAAAGATTGCCTCTAGTTTATTAAGTCTAAATTCCATGGCCTGAAGAACTGCTCTGGTCAGATTTATTCAATAATTTTAAAGAACAAAGCAATAAAATAAAATTAATAAATTCTTTGAGATTCAGCCTCAGGATATAACCTACTGTATTACTCTCTTCTTTTTATTCAATAGAGTCTCTTGTCTCAATGCAGGCCAAGGCACCACTCTAGCTCAGGCCTTTGTCATCTTTAAGAAATTACTACAACATATTATTTGTATTTAGTCAGGGTATTTCTGCTTTTAGTCATATTTGTCTTCAATTCTCTTCTCCATGACATCAGCAACTTGTGTTCTAAAATCAGGTTTGGGACCTCCCTGGTGGTCCAGTGGCTAATACTCTGAGCTCCCAATGCAGGAGGCGAGGGTTTGATTTCTGGTTGGGGAACTGGATTCCACATGCTGAGACTAAACATCCCAAATGCCGCAACTAAAAGAGCACATGTGCTGCAACCAAGATTGAAGATCCTGCCTGGGGGGCTTCCCTGGTGGTTCAGCAGTTGGGAGTCTGCCTTGCAATGCAGGGGACACCAGTTCAATCCCTGGTCCAGGAAGATCCCACATGGCATAGGGCAACTAAGCCCATGGGCTACAATTACTGAGCCTGTGCTCTGGAGCCCATAAGCTGGAACTACTGACCCCACGTGCAGCAACTACTGAAGCCCATGTGCCCTAGAGTCCATGCCCAAAACAAAAGAGGCCACTGTGATGAGAAGCCCGCACACTGCAACTAGAGAATCACCCCTGCTCGCCACAACTAGAGAAAAGCCCCAGTGCAGTAGCAAAGACCAAGCACAGTCAAAAATGAAAAAAAAAAAAAAATCCCACATGCCACAACTAAGGCCCAGCACAGCCAAATAAAATAAATATCAAAAATAAATAAATAAAATCGCAGGTTTGATCAGGTGTTTTCCCATTACCTGAAGAATGAAGTTCAAACTCCTTAGGATGATACACAAGGCCTTTGCTATAAAAAATATATATATACACATATATATTGTGTATATATATATATTTATATATATAAAACAAAGTAAATCACTGCCAAATCTTATTCCTCTCTGTATTATACATCCACATCTTTGTCATGTTTCCATGGAGGCAGAGAATGCTTTCCTGCCCTCTGACTTTTGACTTAGCCATGTGATTGCTTTGACCAAAGGTATGTTAGGAATGTAGCATGAATAGAGGCTTGAAAGGAGCTTGCATGGTTGGGCTTGTGCTTCTGCCATCACTCTAAGAAGAACATTCTCTGATTGCCTTTGTCCCTGCAACCTGAGCCCAGAATGAGATATGTGGGTTGAATAGACAGCCTGAAGCAGAGCTTCCTGGCCAACCACAGCCTAGATCAGTTGATCGCCAGTTGACCTACAGACTCAATGAACATGAAAATAAATGCTAATTATTGCAGGCCACAAATATTTTGTGGTTATTATTCAGCAAAAGATGATAGATATAGTTAATATTTTAGTCCTTATTCGATGTCATGAACTTTCACAACTATAAGCTCATTTAACTTTCCCAATAACCTAATAAACAGTCTTTCTTACATTGTATGGATGGGAGAGCTGATATTTAATGAGCTTGTGTTATTTACTTAAGTCTATAGACCAAGTAAGTGTGGTGGATATGGGATTTGAATTTGGATATGTCTTTCCTCACTACACACCTTCATTTCCTACTGCTCCCTCTATTTCTTCTATTTTCTGCTTTGGCAATAACATACTCTAAATATCATTTATATCTCCAGCCTTTGCACATGTTATACCCCATGAGGCACCTACTATATGGTAGATACTCAATAAATATTTATTGAATGGCTAATGAATAAATGCCTGTCTGGAATTCCTCTATTTTGTCACCTATGTTAATTATTCATAATTTTCAAAACTTGGCTTATAGATCACTTCTTTGTAAGGATTTTCCATCTCTTAGATAATTTTCTCCTTTGTGCTTTGCACAGTCAAAAGTTTTACCTCTCATTTGCTGTTGTTGTTCAGCCATCCTGTCACATCTGACTCTTTGCAACCTCATGGACTGCAGCACATCAGGCCTCCTGGTCCCTCACCATCTCCCAGATTTGCTCAAGTTCATGTCCATTGCATCAGTGATGCCATCCAGCCATCTCATTCTCTGACACCCTCTTCTTCTGCCCTCAATCTTTACCAGCATCAGGGACTTTTCCAATGAGTCAGCTGTTCACAACAGATGACCAAAATACTGGAGTTTCAGCTTCAGCATCAGTTCTTCCAATGAATATTCAGGGTTGGTTTCCTTTAGGATTGACTGGTTTGATCTCCTTGCTGTCCAAGAGACTCTCAGGAGTCTTCTCCAGCACCACAGTTCGAAGGGATCGATTCTTCAGCACTCTGTCTTCTTTATGGTCCAGTTCTCATAACTGTATGTGACCACTGGGAAGACCATAGGCTTGACTATATGGACTTTGTCATCAGAATAATGTCTCTGCTTTTCAACACACAGTCTAGGTTTGTTATAGCTTTCCTGCCAGAAAGCAAACATCTTCTGACTTCATGGCCGTAGTCACCATCCTCTGTGATTTTAGAGCCCATGAAGAGGAAATCACTACTTCCACCTTTTCCCCCTCTATCTGCCATGAAGTAATGGGGCCAGATGCCATGATCTTAGTTTTATTAATATTTAGTTTTAAGCTTGGTCTTTCACACTCTTCCTTCACTCTCATCAAGATGCTCTTTATAAACAGTGCTGCGATAGCCAGGACATGGAACCAACCTAGATGTCCATCAGCAGAAGAATGGATAAGGAAACTGTGGTACATATACACAATGGAATATTACTCAGCCATTAAAAAAAATACATTTGAATCGGTTCTACTGAGATGGATGAAACTGGAGCCCATTATACAGAGTGAAGTAAGCCAGAAAGAAAAACAACAATACAGTATACTAATGCATATATATGGAATTTGAAAGATGGTAACGATAACCCTATATGCGAGACAGAATAAGAGACACAGATGCATAGAACAATCTTATGGACTCTGAGGGAGAAGGTGAGGGTGGGACGTTCTGGGAGAATAGCATTGAAACATGTATATTATCATATGTGAAACAGAACACCATTCCATGTTCGATGCATGAGACAAAGGCTCAGGGCTGGGGCAATGGGATGACCCAGAGGGATGGGATGGGGAGGGAGGTGGGTGGGGGGTCCAGGAAGGGGAACACATGTAAACCCATGGCTGATTGATGTCAATGTATGGCAAAAACTATTACAATATTGTAAAGTAATTAGCCCCCAACTAAAATAAATAAATTTATTAAAAAAAGAAAAGACACTCTTTAGTTCCTCTTCACTTTCTGCCATTAGAGTGGTATCATCTGCATATCTGAGGTTGTTGATGTTTCTCCCACCTATCTTGATTCTAGCTTGTAACTCATCCAGCCCAGCATTTCTCATGATGTGCTCAGTGTATAAACAAACAGGGTAACAGCAGACAGCACTGTCGTACTCCTTTCTCAACCTTGAACAAATCAATTGTTCCATACAGGGTTCTAACTGTTGCTTCTTGACTCGCATACAGCTTTCTCAGCAGACAGGTAAGACGGTCTGGTATTCCCATCTCCATAAGAGCTTTCCACAGTTTATTATGATCCACATAGTCAAAGGCTTTGGCATAGTTGATGAAACAGAGGTAAATGATTTTCTGGAATCCCCTAGCTTTCTCTATGATTCAGCAAATGTTGGCAATTTGATCTCTGGTTCCTCTTCCTTTTCTAAACCCAGCTTGAACATCTGGATTCTTGGTTCGCATAATGCTGAAGCCTAGCATGCAAGATTTTAAGCATGACTTTACCAGCACAGGAGATGAGTGCGATTGTCCGATGGTTAGCACATTCTTTGGTACCATCCTTCTTGGGAATTGAGATGAGAATTGAGGATTGACCATTTCCAGTTCTGTGGCCACTGCTGGGTCTTCCAGATTTGCTGACATATTGAATGCAACACCTTGATGGCATCATACTTTAGGATTTTGAATAGTTCTACTGGAATTCTATTGCATTACCTCTCATACTAAATCGAAATTATTTTATGACACATTTGTTTTCCAGATCTTAAGATTTCTCAGTGTTAAGGTTCACAATAATTCATGTTGTATCCCTAGGCTAGTCTGGGCACATGCCTATTAAGTGTATGTTTTTATTCTAAGTGGCTTTTTTTTTTTTTAAATCACCAAAGTAGTATGAGATCTAAGCTTCCAAAAAATTCCAGCAAATTTAAGCATGACGACTATCCAGCAATGCTACCCACATGCAAAAGCAGGAACTAAAGACTGACTTAAAACTAGTAAGTTTCAAGAGGTTCAGGAAACTCCTTACCTGCACCTTAGGACTCATCACCTCTCCTCCATGGCCCTCCTGAAAATCACTGCATAGAGCAGGATGTTATGAAGAGAAAGCACCATACTTGTGAAGGGCATAGTTGCAGGGGAAAAAAGGTTGAAAATCCTGTGTTTAGTTTCAAAGTTTTAGATTGACTTTTAACCAAAGCATTTGAAATGCAGAGTTCTATAAGGAGAAATCCAATAACCCATGCTTTGAAGTAAGTACTTTTAAAATCACTTATTATGGAGAGGGATCTAAGATGGTGACTATGGAACCAGAAACCACCCCTACTCCTAATCCCCGCCTACAGAAGAAAACAGAAATCTAATCAGGAGGTTGCTAACCCAGCACACTATATTAAATATCCTTTACAGAACAGATGGGCACTCCAGCTTTATAAAAATGATAAAAGCAAAACTTGTCAAGTAAACCTTCAACTGATCTCTAAGTTCTTGAAGACATTTGGGCTCCTTACAACCATATCCAGTTGCATAGTAATTTAATGCCTGGCTGTGACCATTCACTTTTTAAGGATGGAATTGAGCCTATGTGTGAAGATAGGAAAAACAAACAAGGAGGACGATGGCTAATTACAGTGAACAAACAGCAGAGACAAAGTGATCTCGATCGCTTTTGGCTAGAGATGCTGCTGTGCCTTATTGAAAAATCTTTTGATGATTACTACAGTGATAATGGAATACTGAAGTGGTTTGCCACGCCCTTCTCCAGTGGCAAACAACTTCAGTATTCTTGCCTTGAGAATCCCATGAACAGTAAGAAAAGGCAAAAAGATAGGACACTAAAAGATCAACTCCCCAGGTCGGTAGGTGGCCAACATGCTATTGGAGATAGGTGGAGAAATAATTCCAGAAAGAATGAAGGGATGGAGCTCAAGCAAAAACAACATTCAGTTGTGGATGTGACTGGTGATAGAAGCAAGGTCCGATGCTATAAAGAGCAATATTGCATAGGAACCTGGAATGTTAGGTCCATGAATCAAGGCAAATTGGAAGTGGTCAAACAGGAGATGGCAAGAGTGAACGTCAACATTCTAGGAATCAGCAAACTAAGATGGACTGGAATGGGTGAATTTAACTCAGATGACCATTATATCTACTACTGTGGGCAGGAATCCCTTAGAAGAAATGGAGTAGCCATCATGGTCAACAAGAGTCCAAAATGCAGTACTTGGATGCAATCTCAAAAACAACAGAATAATCTCTGTTCGTTTCCAAGACAAACCATTCAATATCATGGTAATCCAAGCCTATGCCCTGACCAGTAAGGCTAAACAAGTTGAAGTTGAACAGTTCTATGAAGACCTACAAGGCCTTCTAGAACTAACACCCAAAAAAGATGTCCTTTTCATTATAGGGGACTGCAATGCAAAAGTAGGAAGTCAAGAAACACCTGGAGTAACAGGCAAATTTGGCCTTGGAGTACAGAATGAGCAGGGCAAAGGCTTATAGAGTTCTGCCAAGAGAACGAACTGGTCATAGCAAACACCCACTTCCAACAACACAAGAGAAGACTCTACACATGGACATCACCAGATGGTCAACACCGAAATCAGATTGATTATAATCTTTGGAAACAAAGATGGAGAAGCTATATACAGTCAGCAAAAACAAGCCCAGGAGCTAACTATGGCTCAGATCATAAACTCCTTATTGCCAAATTCAGGCTTAAGTTGAAGAAACTAGGGAAAACCACTAGAACATTCAGGTATGACCTAAATCAAATACCTTATGATTATACAGTGGAAGTGAGAAATAGATTTAAGGGACTAGATCTGATAGACAGGGTGCCTGAGGAACTATGGACAGAGGTTCATAACACTGTATAGGAGAAAGGGATCAAGACCATCCCCAAGAAAAAGAAATGCAAATAAGCAAAATGGCTGTCTGAGGAGACCTTACAAATAGCTGTGAGAAGAAGGGAAGTGAAAAGCAAAGGAGAAAAAGAAAGATATACCCATTTCAATGCAGAATTCCAAAGAATAGGAAGGAGAGATAAGAAAGCCTTCCTCAGTGATCAGTGCAAAGGAATAGAGGAAAACAATAGAATGGGAAAGACTAGAGTTCTCTTCCAGAAAATTAGAGACACCAAGGGAACATCTCATGGAAAGATGGGCTCAATAAAGGACAGAAATGGTGTGGACCTAACAGAAGCAGAAGATATTAAGAAGAGGTGGCAAGAATACACAGAAGAACTGTACAAAAAAGAATTTCACGACCCAGATAATCACGATGGTGTGATCACTCACTAGAGCCAGACATCCTGGAATGTGAAGTCAAGTGGGCCTTTAGGAAGCATCACTATGAACAAAGCTAGTATAAGGGATGAAATTCTGGTTGAGCTATTTCAAATCCTGAAAGATGATGCTGTGAAAGTGCTGCGCTCAATATGCCAGCAAATTTGGAAAACTTAGCAGTGGCGACAGGACTGGAAAAGGTCAGTTTTCATTACAATCCCAAAGAAAGGCAATGCCAAAGAATGCTCAAACTACTGCACAATTGCACTCATCTCACGTACTGGCAAAGTAATGCTCAAAATTCTGCAAGCCAGGCTTCAGCAATACGTGAACTGTCAACTTCCAGATGTTCAAGCTGGTTTTAGAAATGGCACAGGAACCAGAGATCAAATTGCCAACATCTGCTGGATCATCAAAAAAGCAAGAGAGTTCCAGAAAAACATCTATTTCAGCTTTATTGACTATGCCAAAGCCTTTGACTGTGTGGACCACAACAAACTGTAGAAAATTCTGAAACAGATGGGAATACCAGACCACCTGACCTGTCTCTTGAGAAACTTGTATGCACATCAAGAAGCAACAGTTAGAACTGGACATGGAACAACAGACTGGTTCCAAATAGGAAAAGGAGTACGTCAAGGCTGTATATTGTCACCCTGCTTATTTAACTTATATGGAGAGTACATCATGAGAAATGCTGGGCTGGATGAAGCACAAGCTGGAATCAAGATTGCCAAGAGAAATATCAATAACCTCAGATATGCAGATGACACCACCCTTAAGGCAGGAAGTGAAAAAGAACTAAAGAGCCTCTTGATGAAAGTGAAAGAGGAGAGTGAGAAAGTTGGCTTAGAGCTCAACATTCAGAAAACTAAGATCATCGCATCTGGTCCCATCACTTCATGGCAAGTAGTTGGGGAAACAGTGGAAACAGTGGCTGCCTTTATTTTGGGGGCTCTAAAATTACCGCAGATGGTGACTGCAGCCAGGACATTAAAAGACACTTACCCCTTGGAAGAAAAGTTATGACCAACTTAGGCAGTATATTAAAAAGCATAGACATTACTTTGTCAACAAAGGTCCGTCTTGTCAAGGCTATGGTTTTTCTAGTAGTCATGTGTGGATGTGAGAGTTGGAGTATAAGGAAAGCTGAGGCCAAAGAATTGATGCTTTTGAACTGTGGTGTTGGAGAAGACTCTTGAGAGTCCCTTGGACTGCAAGATCCAACCAGTCCATCCTAAGGGAGATCAGTCCTGAGTGTTCATTGGAAGGACTGATGTTGAAGCTGAAACTCCAATACTTCGGCCACCTGATGTGAAGAACTGACTCATTGGAAAAGACCCTGATGCTGGGAATGATTGAAAGCAGGAGGAGAAGGGGTCACCAGAAGATGGGATGGTTGGATGGCATTACTGACTCAATGGACATGAGTTTGAGTAAACTCTGGGAGTTGGTGATGGACAGGGAGGCCTGGCATGCTGTGGTCCATGGGGTTGCGAAAGAGTCAAACACGACTGAGCGACTGAACTGAACTGAACTGAACAGTGATGATATATGTGGTGCTGTTGTTACTGTTAGAGCTAAAACCGATAAAATAGCAATATGGACTCTTGAGTGTGAAAAGAGAGATGCTGTTACACATATAGAGAGGGTAGACAAGGAAAGGTTAGAACTTCCTGTAAAGATAGTGACAGGTTATCAGTCCCATGCAGACACAGCTACTAAGAGCAACTCCAGCATAAAAAATAGGCTTGTTGTTTAAGAAGACACCTTCTGAGTCTTCTCATAGGAGACTGTGTCAAGCAATCAAGATTTGAGAGCTGAACCAGAGCCTCTTCAAAAACAGGTTAGACTGCATTTAAATTTGATTTCCATCAAAATGATGTTAAGAAATAAGAGAAGCCTTAGTTACCTTTATCTTGTACTTCTGTGTTTATATATATTTTTTAAAATTTTGGCTAGAGTGTCCACTGTCCACTGGGACTTCCCTGATAGCTCAGTTGGTAAAGAATTTGCCTGCCATGAGGAGACCCTAGTTTGATTCCTGGGTCAGGAAGACCCGCTAGAGAAAGGATAGGCTAGCCACTGCAGTATCCTTGGGCTTCCCTTGTGGCTCAGCTGGTAAAGAATCTACGTGCAATGAGGGAGACCTGAGTTTGATTCCTGGGTCAGGAAGATCCTGTGGAGAAGGAAAAGGCTACCTACTTCAGTATTCTGGCCTAGAGAAGTCCATGGACTGTATAGTCTATGGAGTCACAGAGAGTCAGACACAACTGAGCGACTTTCACTAGGTCTAGATCACTAGGTCCACTGTCCTTAAAGAATTCCAGTAGGCATCATCTCCAGAATCCATAAATGTGTTGTTCCTGGTCCATTCTGTAATAACTTAACTAACCATTACAAATACATTTGATTCACCTACAATAGTAAAAACGAATTTGCATTTCTGTGCCTTCTAGAGAACAATTCTGTTTATGTTCCATTGTATGCAGGAGCACATTTTGCTGGTTTGGAAGAATATGACGCACACAGTTTTCTAGCAATTTTGTTTCTTTTTACAGAATTGTCTATGTTGTACTCTTGCTGATGGCTGCTAGATTTTGTTTCCCTACTTGATAACATTAGTGATTCTGATTTCAGTTTTTCATTTGTTTTGCTTTTCTTTTTCCCTTATGTAACATTAGTGAAGCGTTCAGGAATATGACACAAAGGTGAAATAAACATTAATCTGTGCATTCTTTGGTAATTTTGTTTGTTTTTTGTAACTACAAAGGCTTGCTACAAATTTATGCATTTCTTTCAAATCAGTGATCTATGTTTGTGTGATTTTCTAGACAAAATTGTGGAGTATAAAAAAAATAACATGATAATTACATTCCTAATTAGAATTGCCGTGCTCAGTCACTTCAGTCACATCTGATGCTTTGTGATCCCGTGGACTGTAGCCCACCAGGTTCCTCTGTCTGTGGGATTTTTCAGGCAAGAACACTGGAGTGGGTTGCCATGCCCTCCTCCAGAGGATCTTCCTGACCCGGGGATTTGAATCTGAGGCCCCTGCGTCTCCTGTACTGCAGGTGGATTCTTTACCACGGAGCCATCAGGGAAGCCCCAATTAGAATTAGTATCTCTGTTTTTGTATCTTTATGCTGTATTCTAACATTTTGTACTACATAGGTTATTTCAGTTTGGTTAAAAAATAGCTAAAGTAGAAAAGCAGTCCCACTCATATTAAGATAATGTACAAAAGTGCAAATAAAATGTGTGCCATGAATTATCTTTTAGACAAAAAATAAATAAATAAATCACTTACGATAGAACTAGCAGAAAAGGCTCCCTGGAAAGTACTTTAATAAAGAACTTTATTAAAGTGTAACCACTAGATGTCAGCACTTATGAACTGCAATCCTGCCCATGGTTCTGAGGTCAGTTTCATTTTTTTTTTTTTCTTTATTATGATTGATGAAAAAAGATAATTGGTAAATAAATAAAATGTTTGCTTGAAATACATAAAATACTATATTTAGAAAATAACAAATCCAATATGACAATTCTCAAAACAAGAACAAAAATCTCACTTTAAGTGACTGGTTTGCAGACCCTGGAGGTTCACAAACTGGCACTTTGCCAAGGCAGGACTAGGATAAAATTCTAAGTGCAAGGATTCTCCACAAGCAATATTCGATCATCTCAATCAAAAAAGTGGAGTCTGAATCTATGTCTCTGGGATTTCCTTCAGGTCATGAGAGCAAGATGTTCTTCACAAAAGAACCACACTAGTTATGGTCCTGCACACGTGCTGCCTGTGTAGCTTTTTGGCACCTGCCCAACTGTTTTCAGTCTCTTCTTTTAGATTTAGGTCATGGAATCACTGAGTTCCCTAGTGTACCACTTTTGCTGCATAGTCAACAAAACAAACCAAAAATCACTGCACCGACAGAGTGTTTAAAATACAAAAGTTGTTTGCTTGTTTTTCCTAGATTATAAAAATCCCTCTTGCGCCACTTCTAAACAGCAAAACCAAGTGAGAAGCACCAAGAGAAAGGATCATGGCAAAGGTGTGTTGACTGGGCGGGGTCTGTGAGCCTGGCTGAAAGTACTGCAAGTCTAATTAGCTGCTTAATGAACCATTATAAAGCTGTCTGGGGTTGAGTGAGGAATGTACACACTTGGCTCAGCTGACTGGCATCATTTTGCTCGTGTCTGAAATGAAACAATAGAATGTGTTAGGCCATTAGATATTTTCATAGATAGCCTCAGAGATCTCTTCTGTAACAGTTCTACAATATGCAAGGCTCTATAAAACAGCTAGTCTGTTGCATCACCTGAATTTAGTTTTAAGAAAATGAAAAAGGCTTTTCTCACTTAAAAATAAAAAGATGGCAAAAATCACAACAAAGAATTAACGTTTCTATTGAGCATGTCTTATGACAGAGAAGGAAAATAAGGCATTAATCCTGCTTTCCATTTTCCCCAGCCTCAACATTTTGTTTGCAAGCTCTGAGAGTTTTGTCCCAGACTACTAGTTAAATTATTATTATACACCAAGATTTTCTTTTAGTGATTTTAAGATTTAGATTCTGCCTTCTAAGTATAATTACCAGAGATATTTGAACTTAATTCTGTATTTAAGTGGGTTCAATGTATATCGGCAGGTCTTTCCTATACAACTTGATCATAGGTTTTCCTTTACATTTTAAAGATGAGGAAAAAAATTCTTAGAGTGCTATTGTTTACTTGTTTTAGTAAATACTATATGGAGAGTTAGAGATAGAATTTGGGTTATTTGACATTCTTTTCTTGCTTTTAGAGTCCTTATTTTCTTTAATCTTCTTGAGAATCAAAGAAATTTTGTAAAATTTTGTTCTTCCAAAGTGTGCTCTTCATCCTCTAGTCCATTCTGTTTTTGTTCCAGCATTTTTGCACAGGTTTCATAGCAGTGTTTCTTGCAATTTGCTGAAAAAATAGTGTGGTAGAATCATCTTAATGCATGTCCTTACTCACCTGGGGACCTTTGAATCACTACCTTAGAATACAAAGGTGGAGGTTTCATTGTGATGCCTTTTATCCTATTGTCATGGAGAAGGAAATGGCAACCCACTCCAGTATTCTTGCCCGGAAAATCCCAGGGACAGAGGAGCCTGGTAGGCTGCAGTCCATGGGGTCGCAAAGAGTCGGACAAGACTGAGCGACTTCACTTTCACTTTTCACTTTCATGCATTGGAGAAGGCAATGGCAACCCATTCCAGTGTTTTTGCCTGGAGAATCCCAGGGACGGCAGAGCCTGGTGGGCTGCCGTCTATGGGGTCGCAGAGTCGGACATGACTGAAGTGAATTAGAAGCAGCAGCAGCATCCTATAATCATGGAGAAGGAAGTGGCAACCCAGTCCAGTATTCTTGCCTGGAGAATCCCAGGGATGGAGGAGCCTGGTGGGCTGCTGTCTATGGGGTCGCACAGAGTCTGACACGACTGAAGCAACTTAGCAGCAGCAGCAGCATCCTATAATCAACCAGCTCCCTGGTTGCCTAAGGGTGGAAGGGTGGATGGGGTTAAAAGCCTCTGGCTGAAAGAAGCCACCGTGTTATGGCTTTATGTTAAAAAAAGAAACTCCACCACTGTCCAGGTATGCCAAATTGTGAAGAGTATTTTATTGTTCTTATTCAGTGGAATGTCCCTGGGTGTTAGCTTTTTCTCTACTTTAAGGATGAGTCAAAGAATTTAGTTAAATACACACACTACTATATATATATAATGGGTAACCAACAATGGGTATAGCACAGGGAACTAACCTTAATATTAAAAAAAAAAATATTTATTTGGCTGTGCTGGGTCTTTGTTGCTGCACAGGCTTTTCTCTTCTTGCAGAGAGTTGGGCTACTCTAGTTGCAGAGAACAGGCTTCTCATTGGGGTGGCCTCTTCTGTTGCAGAACACACAAGAGCTTTAGGGTGTGTGGGCTTCAGTAGCTGTAGCACCTGGGTCAGCAGTTGCAGCTCCCAGGCTCTAGGGCACAGGTTCAGTAGTTGTCATGCACAGGTTTAGTTGCCCTATGCATGTGGGATCTTACCAGACCAGGGATAAAACCTTTGTCTCCTGCATTGGCAGGCGGATTCTTTACCACTGAGCCATTAGGAAGCCCTAACTTCTACAGATTTTATAATAATCAATAAGGGAAAAGATTGGAAAAAGAGTACATATACATATATGCATACATATGTACACATACATATGAATGACTGTGCTGTATATCTGAAATTAACAGGACATTGTAAATCAACTATATTTTAATAAAAACAAATAACAGTGGCAACAACAAAACCCCAAAGACTTTAGTTAAGAAATCAGGTCAGTGTGACACTGATTGGTTAACCATTTTCATTTTCCCTTCTTTCCTTCATTTCCCTCCCTCCCCTCCTCCCTTCTCTCTTTCTTTCCTGATCCTTTTTCACCCCATCATTTTTGTTCCTTTGCAGTAAATTTGACTTCCAACATAAGACTCCTCTCTCTCTCATGCTTCAGAGCCCTCTTGCCCTGATTAAGAATCCAGGTTGTTTTTATTTTTAGTCACTAAGTCGTGTTGGGCTCTTTTGTGACCCCATGGACTGAAGCCCACTGGGCTTCTCTGTCCATGGGATTTCCAGGCAAGAATACTGGAGTGGGGTGCCATTTCCTTCTTCAGGGGATCTTTCCAATCCTGAATCCATGTCTCCTGCTTGGAAGGCAATTCTTTACTGCTGAGCCACCTGAGAAGGTCCAAGAATCCAGATTGGAGAATTTTTTTAATGGTAGCTACCAGACTGGTTCCAAATAGGAAAAGGAGTACATCAAGGCTGTATATTGTCACCCCGCTTATTTAACTTATATGCAGAGTACATCATGAGAAGTGCTGGGCTGGAAGAAGCTTGTGCTGATGCTGGGAAAGATTAGGGCAGGAGGAGAAGGGGACGACAGAGGATGAGATGGTTGGATGCCATCACTGATTCAATGGACATGAGTTTGGGTAAACTCCAGGAGTTGGTGATGGACAGGGAGGCCTGGCGTGCTGTGGTTCATGGGGTCGCAAAGAGTTGGACACGACTGAGCAACTGAATTGAACTGGGGGACCACAGGGTCTATTACAACTGACCATCTGAACTAGAGAATGGGCTCCAGGCAGCTTGGTCTCTGCTTTTCTTCCTACTGCCCATGCTTTTAGTCATGCACTTTCAAAATGGGGGTACAGAGAATCCCCTAGCAGTCCAACGGTTAGGACTCTGTGCTTCCACTGCCGAGGATGCTGGGTTCCATCCCTTGCCCAAGAACTAAGACCCTTCAAGCCACTCGGTGCGGCCAAAAATTTTTTTAAATAGGGGTACACTGGGCAGCTGATTATCTTGATTTACTTCTGATAACAACTACAAATGACCAAAAGTATTGGAATGCTTTGTTGATGCTATGGAAAAGTATATACCAAACTCTTATCTCTGAAAATTCTACTTGGTACATTATGTCCTCTATCCTGTTCTAAACTTATTTCATTTCAATAGCTTTAAGATTAAAGTTTAGAAAATTAATCAGCTTTACTATTTAGAAAATAAAATTTTAGTATCAGAAATTTACATGTGGAATGGTTATGTGCAAATAAAAAGAAAATACCTTGTAGAAAAAAATGGATAGAATAATGACTAAAAAGAAATAGCAATAATAAAAATTTTTCCAAATGAAGATAAATACATTAGAACAGGTACACAGGCTGAGAAAGGGCACTAATCTTATTGGAATGCAACAAAATTGTATTCAATATAAATCTATCAATTTGAAGAAAATATTCAAGAAAAAGGGGTCTAGGGCCTCTTATTGAATTAACTGACTTTACAAATATTCAAATATTTGAAGATGCTGGAACTACTTTTGCATTTATAGATGTGCTCTGATTTTCCTAATAATCAAGAAAACTATTCCAGCTCAGTAGACCACAGGCATCAATTATTGGCCCTTGAAATAACCTCCCAAGTGTTTCTATGAGACGGTGATTATATTGCAGATGCTCACAAACACACAGATATTATAACCTGAATCAGACAGTTCTCTCATAATACACTAATCATTATTGACACCCCTTTCAGATTACCTGTTCAGCTTAGTAGGGATGCCTGAGCTTCAAGCCTTTATGGAACCCTGAAGAAACTTGAGAGTCTAAAGATTTTGAGCATCTCCACAACACTTTGAATCCACTGTTTATTTTCTGGCCAATTGCTCCAAAGCTTTATTTTGAAAGTAGGAGCATCACCACAGCAAAGGGAGTTGTTAGATAAAAACACTGTTCCATGACTCAATATCAGAGATAATATTTTTGTCCCAATTTGGCTTCTTATTAGTTGTGTGAATCAGAGCCTTAATTGTCTCCTGTACATGTTTCCTATTACTGTCCAAACAACTCTTGGACTAATCAAACCATCCTCTACATCTCTCCCCAGCGTGTTTCTGGGAGGTGATGAGAATTGGCTTGAGCTTCTACCTACTATCAGGACTGGGACTCTCAAGTCCATTCCTTTGACCAGCCCATGTAGCTCATGTTCTTCTTTGGTAAACACTGCAGGATTCTGTTCCTTGGCAATGCTTTCTGGGCTACTATTTTCACTATCATTCTGAAGTCGGCACACTTCTTTGCATCTCTAGCCATAACGTGCTCCTGGTCTTTGTTGTATCGACCCTACAGTGGAAGACAGAGAGATAATAAAGTGTCCTTTCTAAGTGATACCATTTTGGTCTCCAAGTATAACTTGTACTATCAAATAATTCCCCATTCTACTGAAAAGTCAGTCCCCTCTATGAGGGAAGGTACCAAATCTACTTTGTTCATTTCCTTATCTCCATGACACTTCCTGACACGTAGTTCAGTTCAGTTCAGTCTCTCAGTCATGTCCGACTCTTTGCGACCCCATGAATCCCAGCACGCCAGGCCTCCCTTTCCATCACGAACTCCCGGAGTTTACCCAAACTCATGTCCATCGAGTCGGTGATGCCATCCAGCCATCTCATCCTCTGTCGTCCCCTTCTTCTCCTGCCCCCAATCCTTCCCAGCATCAGGGTCTTTTCCAATCAGTCAACTCTTCGCATGAGGTGCCCAAAGTATTGGAGTTTCAGTTTCAACATCAGTCCTTCCAATGAACACCCAGGGCTGATCTCCTGTAGGATGGACTGGTTGGATCTCCTTGCAGCCCAAGAGACTCTCAAGAGTCTTCTCCCAACACCACAGTTCAAAAGCATCAATTCTTTGGCACTCAGCTTTGGCAAAGTAACATCTCTGCTTTTTAATATACTGTCTAGGTTGGTCATAACTTTCTTTCCAAGAGGTAGCCATCTTTAAATTTCATGGCTGCAGTCACCATCTGCAGTGAATTTGGAGCCCCCAAAAAATAAAGTCTGTTACTGTTTCCCTATCTATTTCCCATGAAGTGATGGGACCAGATGCCATGATCTTAGTTTTCTGAATGTTGAGCTCTAAGCCAACTTTTTCACTCTCCTCTTTCACTTTCATCAACAGGCTCTTTAGTTCTTCTTCAATTTCTGCCATAAGGGTGGTGTCATCTGCATATTTGAAGTTATTGATATTTCTCCCAGCAATCTTGATTCCAGCTTGTACTTCTTCCAACCCAGCATTTCTCATGATGTACTCCCATATAAGTTAAATAAGCAGGGTGACAGTATGCAGCCTTGACATACTTCTTTTCCTATTTGGAACCAGTCTGTTGTTCCATGTCCAGTTCTAACTGTTGCTTCCTGACCTGCATACAGGTTTCTCAAGAGGCAGGTCAGGTGGTTTGGTATTCCCATCTCTTTCAGAATTTTCCACAGTTTATTGTGATCCACACAGTCAACGGCTTTGGCATAGTCAATAAAGCTGAAATAGATGTTTTTCTGGAACTCGCTTGCTTTTTAGATGATCCAGCAGATGTTGGCAATTTGATCTCAGGTTCCTCTGCTTTTTCTGAAACCAGCTTGAACATCTGGAAGTTGACAGTTCACGTATTGCTGAAGCCTGGCTTGGAGAATTTTGAGCATTACTTTGCCAGTACGTGAGATGAGTGCAATTGTGCAGTAGTTTGAGCATTCTTTGGCATTGCCTTTCTTTGGGATTGTAATGAAAACTGACCTTTTCCAGTCCTGTCGCCACTGCTAAGTTTTCCAAATTTGCTGGCATATTGAGCGCAGCACTTTCACAGCATCATCTTTCAGGATTTGAAATAGCTCAACCAGAATTTCATCACTTACACTAGCTTTGTTCGTAGTGATGCTTCCTAAAGGCCCACGTGACTTCACATTCCAGGATGTCTGGCTCTAGGTGAGTGATCACACCATCGTGATTATCTGGGTCATGAAGATCTTTTTTGTACAGTTCTTCTGTGTATTCTTGCCACCTCTTCTTAATATCTTCTGCTTCTGTTAGGTCCATACCATTTCTGTCCTTTATTGAGCCCATCTTTGCATGAAATGTTCCCTTGGTATCTCTAATTTTCTCGAAGAGATCTCTAGTCTTTCCCATTCTGTTGTTTTCCTCTATTTCTTTGCATTGATCACTGAGGAAGGCTTTCTTATTTCTCTTTCCTATTCTCTGGAACTCTGCATTCAAATGGGTTTATCTTTCCTTTTTTCTTTGCTTTTCACTTCCCTTCTTCTCACGGGTATTTGTAAGGCCTCCCCAACATCCATTTTGCTTTTTTTGCATTTCTTTTCCATGGAGATGGTCTTGATCCCTGTCTCCTGTACAATGTCATGAACCTCCGTCCATAGTTCATCAGGCACTCTTTCAGATCTAGTCACTTAAATCTATTTCTCACTTCTACTGTATAATCATAAGGGATTTGATTTAGGTCATACCTGAATGGTCTAGTGGTTTTCCCTAGTTTCTTCAATTTAAGCCTGAATTTGGCAATAAGGAGTTCATGATCTGAGCCACAGTCAGCTCCTGGTCTTGTTTTTGCTGACTGTATAGAGCTTCTCCATCTTTGGCTGCAAAGAATATAATCAATCTGATTTCAGTGTTGACCACCTGGTGATGTCCATGTGTAGTATCTTCTCGTGTTGTTGGAAGAGGGTGTTTGCTATAACCAGTGCGTTCTCTTGGCAGAACTCTATTAGCCTTTGCCCTGCTTCATTTTGTACTCCAAGGCCAAATTTGCCTGTTACTCCAGGTGTTTCTTGACTTCCTACTTTTGCATTCCAGTCCACTATAATGAAAAGGACATCTTTTTTGGGTGTTAGTTCTAAATGGTCTTGTAGGTCTTCATAGAACTGTTCAACTTCAGCTTCTTCAGCATTACTGATTGGGGCATAGGCTTGGATTACCGTGATATTGAATGGTTTGCCTTGGAAATGAACAGAGATCATTCTGTCGTTTTTGAGATTGCACCTAAGTACTGCATTTTGGACTCTTTTGTTGACCATTATGGCTACTTCATATCTTCTAAGGGATTCCTGCCCACAGTAGTAGATACAATGGTCATCTGAGTTAAATTCACCCATTCCAGTCCATCTTAGTTTGCTGATTCCTAGAATGTCGACATTCACTCTTGCCATCTCCTGTTTGACCACTTCCAATTTGCCTTGATTCATGGACCTAACATTCCAGGTTCCTATGCAATATTGCTCTTTATAGCATCGGACCTTGCTTCTATCACCAGTCACATCCACAACTGGGTATTGTTTTTGCTTTGGCTCCATCCCTTCATTCTTTCTGTAGTTATTTCTCCACTAATCTCCAGTAGCATATTGGGCACCTACTGACCTGGGGAGTTCCTCTTTCATTATCCTATCATTTTGCCTTTTCATATTGTTCATGGGGTTATCAAAGCAAGAATAGTGAAGTGGTTTCCCATCCCCTTCTCCAGTGGACCACATTCTGTCAGCCCTCTCCACCATGACCCAGCTGTCTTGGGTGGCCCTACATGGCATGGCTTAGTTTCATTGAGCTAGACAAGGCTATGGTCCATGTGATCAAATTGGCTAGTTTTCTGTGATTATGGTTTCAGTGTGTCTGCCTTCTGATGCCCTCTAGCACCACTTACCATCTTACTTGGGTTTCTCTTACCTTGGACATGGGGTACCTCTTCATGGCTGCTCCAGCAGAGCACAGCCACTGCTCCTTACCTTGGACGAGGGGTATCTCCTCATAGCCACCCTTCCTGACCTTGAACGTGGGAGTAGCTCCTCTAGGCCACGCCCCTGACCTCGGACGTGGGGTAGCTCCTCTCTGCCGCCACCCCTGACCTCAGAAGTGGGGTAGCTCCTCTTGGCCAATGCCCCTGACCTCGGACATGGGGTCACACATAGTAAGTGACACATAGTAAGTGCTCAACAATATTTGTTCAGTGAATGTTACAGGTCCTTCAAGGATTGGCTGGAGAATATTTACGACAACACTGCCTTTAAAAATAGCCTTTCTGGTGGGCTTTTGGTCCAGACAAAATGTTATAGGTTTGTCTGTCCAAGTACAACTATAAACCCTGGAAATAACAAAAGAAGCAACCATAGAGGACTCTGAAAAGTGAAAAGGGAAAGGCAGACTGTCTAGGGACCCAAGACTAAAGGACCATCACAGTGGCTGAGTATCTCATGATCCTCCCTACCCAGCAATAAATTTTGGGCTCCAAAATCACTGCAGATGGTGACTGCAGGCATGAAATTAAAAGACGCTTGCTCCTTGGAAGAAAAGTTATGACCAATCTAGACAGCATATTAAAAAGCAGAGACATTACTGTCAAAGGTCTGTCTAGTCAAAGCTATGGTTTTTCCAGTAGTCATGTATGGATGTGAGAGTTGGACTATAAAGAAAGCTGACCACTGAAGAATTGATGCTTCTGAACTGTGGTGTTGGAGAAGACTCTTGAGAGTCCCTTGGACAGCAAGGAGATCCAGCCAGTCCATCCTAAAGGAAGTCAGTCCTGAATATTCACTGGAAGGACTGATGTTGAAGCTGAAACTCCAATACTTTGGCCACTTGATGCAAAGATCTGACTCATTGGAAAACACCCTGATGCTGGGAAAGATTGAAGGCAGGAGGAGAGGTGGATGACAGAGGATGAGATGGTTGGGTGGCATCATCAACTCAATGGACATGAGTTTGAGCAAGCTCCAGGAATTGGTAATGAACAGGGAAGCCTGCCGTGCTACAGTCCAAGGGGTCACAAAGAGTCAGACACGACTGAGTGACTGAACTGAACTGATCCAGCAATAAAAAGTAATTCATACTCCACATCTCCTAAACCCTGATCTGATGGCAGACGATGGCCCAGGTAGACTCATTCTTCCTCTAAGTCAAAGAAGAGTCCTGCCAATAACAGCAGGCAGGACAAGTGGCACTGGCAATGGGGACAGAGTGGAAGCTCCTCTAAAAATAAGTGGCCCAGGGGAAAAACTTGTCATTGGTGTGGGCTGAAGACTTCCTTTTTGAACCCAGAGACCAGGTGGCTGGGACTGGGGAAGTGCCTTTCATCCCCACAGGTGGCAACAGCAGGGATGAGTGGAAACCCTAGAGGCATCAGAGGAGCCAAGCAGACTAAAATAGCACAACAAAGGCTCAACATTAAAGTGTCATTAAAACCACAGGCTACAAGTAGACCAGGTTCTGCATGCTAAACCTAAATAGGGTGACTGCCTGCTAAAATAAAAAGATTTAAACAGGATCTGGAATTTCCTAACACAACAGCCCAAATGTCCAGGATACAACATAAAATCGCCTGTAATACTAACATCCAGGAAAATCACCAGCTGAATGAGACAAAAAAGAAACGATGCCAACGCTGAGGTGCACCAATATTGGAATTATCTGACATGGACTGTAGAGAACAATCATAAAAATGCTTCAAAAAGCAATTATGATTTCCTTTGAAACAAATGAAAAGACAGAAAACTGCAGCAAAGAAATACAAGGAAAAGAACCAAATGGAAAATAGAAAACTGAAAAGCACAATAACCAAAATAAAAAAATCACTGGATGAGCTCATTTGTAGAGTGATGACAGAATAGAAGCAGTGAAATTTTTTAGTTGCTAAGTCATGTCTGACTCTTTGTGACCCCATGGACTGTAGCCTGCCGGGCTCCTCTGTCCCTGGGATTTCCCAGGCAAGAATACTGGAGTGGGTTGCTGTTTCCTTCTCCAGGGGATCTTCCCAACCCAAGGATCAAACCCATGTCCCCAGGGTTGGCAGGCAGAATCTTTACCACTTGAGCCACCAGTCTTCAAACCTCTTTTCCTCTTTAATAACAGAAGAAAAGCATCATTTCCCAGCCACCTGTGCACCTAGGTTTGGCCAAATGCCCAGGTTCTAGCCAATGGGATGTGCCCAAAAATTATACAAATACTTGACAAACATTAGCTAAGCTTGTTTACTATAGGCACGCTGTCCTAAAAACTTTACGTGTATTAACTCACTTGTGCCTGGTACCATCAAGTCCATTTTCCAGATGAGGAAACTGAGGAACAGCAGGATAAGTAACTTGCTGTTACTGAGGGCACAGAGCTGGGAAATGGCAGCACCGGGATGAGAAGCCAGGCTGCCCAGGTGCAGAGCCTGCTCTGACCTGACCACCAAGAGTTTCTATTAGTTCCACACAGCAACTTCCTAGGTATCAACTACCCCAGGCTCAGGTTTGGACTGGGGGAAGACTCAGTAAAAATGCAGAAGCCCTAACTTACCTCTGGATTTCTTGTTTTTTTTCTTTTGGCTGTGCCACATGGCATGTGGGAATCCTTATTCCCCAACGAGGGATCGAACCCACGCCCCCTGCATTGGCAGCTTGGAGTCTCAATCACTGGCCCTTCAGGGAAATCACTCGCCTCCTGATTTCTGATCTTCTGATCCAGGATGGGTCCTGAGAATGAGTGTGATACCATGTGGAGACAAGGCAGAGGGAAGTGGCAAGGGTGAAGTTGAATGTCTCTGCATGTTTTTTTCCCTCCTTATCTGAGGCCATTTAACAAAAGCATATACATAATGGTAATAATCGTAGCCGACATTAAGTGAATGATTAGTAGGTGCTAGACATTTAAAACACTTTCTAAGTGCCTTACTTATGCCTCAGTCACTCATTTCATCTTCATAATAACCCTATCAAGCAGGCACTATTTTTGGTCATCGATCCAAAGGTGAACATTTGATGACATTGAAATCTCAAAAACTGAGACGGCCCACAGCTAGGCTGTGGCCACAGCTTGGCTGTCTTTTTGTTACCTTCCAGTAGGATCAAGAAGGTTCTGGGATCAGTCTTAGCTCCCATGGAATACAGCACTGTCCCCATCTTATAGATGAGGAAACAGGTAGTAGAAAGTCTGTAGACTCTGTAGAAAGTCACTTGCCCGAAGTCACACGGCCAGGGAATAGTTGACGCTGAATTTGAATCTAGGCCATCTAGTTTGAAGGAGTACATTTCCTCCTTCCACCACTTACCACATGATCCAGGAGACCAGCACCAGGGTGCATCACTGAAGGAGCTGAAGAAGTAGATGAGCAGCTCTCTCTGGGCCCAGCTTCCGCAGGGCCACACCAAAGATGATGGCAAATACCACCAGGCCCAGGGTGTTCATACTCTCTACCTCACCTCCCACAGGCACCTTTGGGCAAGAACAGATGGAAACAGGAAAGGACAGATAAACAAAATTCACTGAACCTGAATGACAGACAAAAAAAAAAAAAAAGGCTGAAAGGAATATTCTCTTCCTGATGATCAGCAAGAACGTCTCTTTTGCTATGTGATCAACTGTTTTCTCTGCTTGATGCATCAGTCTCAACCTTCATTCTGTATAGATGTTGAAGGGATTTCATCTCCCCTTTTTACTAATTTCATTATCACAAGGACCTAGCTGTTAGGTGCAAAGTTTTCTCCAAGAGCTCCTGAGTTTCTAAACAACAAAGGAAATTCTGTCACCTGCATTGAGATTCACATGGGTAGATTAATAAGCAATGTCACTTTCTGTATCCTTGCATCTCCTGTCCATCAGATATTTCTTATAGTTCCTCATATAAGATAGCATTGGGCTGCCCTACTAGGATTTAGAAGCACAGGCTCTTAGCTGGAATCTATGACAATTCTTTAAACTAAAGAAGTTAGCTCTACAAATTGGAAAGTAAATGTTTAATGTTAATAAACTTTTATTGGGGGCTTCTCCGGTGGCTCAGATGGTAAAGGACCCACCTGCAATGTGGGAGACCTGGGTTCAATCCCTGGGTTGGGAAGATCCCCTGGAGGAGGGCATGGCAACCCACTCCAGTAATTTTGCTTGGTGAATCCACAGTTACTCATTATACAAAGTGAAAAAATATACAAAATGATATAAAAGATATACATCTTTTTAGGTACAAGTCACATAGCTTTCAGAGTAAATCTTAACTTATATCTATGATGATCTTTAATTTTCTTTGCTACCGCTATGAAAAATAGAAATATCCCACTTCAGGTATTTTGGACCTGTTCACAGTTATGTTTGCTGCTTCAATTTAAATGTTCTACTTTGGGAACATTGTTCTAAAGCTTTACTTTAGCTATTTCAGTGGCTTTGCAACTTGATGTGGTCAATGCTTAAGCTGGAAGTCTGTTGTTAACTAATTAGCTGTTGCTAATTACTTGCATATTCTAATTGCCCTAGCTATCTATGTCTGAACCCACCATAATCTCTGGGACCTGATTTCTTGGCACTTCTCTTACTGTCAGATTTGGCTTCCGTCTGTTCTGAAGCATGCCTGTTAAACCCTCTCCTTTCTGTCTCTCTTCAGACCAGGAGCAAAACATGGAAACACAGACTCGAATCAAAAATCACGTAATGTGACTCTTGCCACTTCCTTCCCCCAAACTCAGGGTAAGCTCATCATGGTTATTCACACACACACAATTCAACAAGAGCTACAGTGTTCCAGGCAAGGGGCTGGTCTGTTGAGGAAAGCCACCATACTCACACATCTTTCCAGTTAAGTCCGACTTTCCATCTTATATTCTGGGTTTTGTGTTCATAATACTTGGCATATTCTTTTTCCTGAGTTTAAATCTTAGCTTAAGGACCTACTATTCTGTGTGTCCACGAGCAAACTATTTACCACCCACCCCTCCCCCCAACAAGTGTCAGTTTACCCATTTATACAGAAAGAATTATTTTAATACCTAGAAAAATTGATTCTGTCTGTGGTAAGGACCAACTGAGTGCTATGATCGCCTAGAACACAGTGAACATGCGGTAAATGTTGGCTCTTGTCACTCTTCTTACTTCTACTAATGAAATAAGTTCTTCCTACCTCCTTTATTTACTCACTTTATTTACTCACTGTAAGGGTGGGACAGTCTTATTCCTCTCTGTATACCACTTTAGGAGGCTTTATCTGAAGCTGAGTGACCCCACCATTAATGTCACCATTGCCACAGACTGTGTCATACTATTCTATCCATACTATTCTATCTCTGCTACATGGCAGCAAAAAAAAAAAAAAAAAGCAGAACTCTCTGCGACATAGTCACAATACTTTCTCATACATATTCTAAACATGTCTCAATATAATTGTACTAATACCCATACCTGACTTGAAACTGTCTTCTAAAAGCATGGCTGGAGGCTACTTCTTGTCTCTGTTCCCACTCTCCAGGCTCGACATTTGAAGCAGTGATTCCAGGTAAGTGGGTCATTCCAAGGTCTGTATGGTGAGAAGTATTAGGAAGCTTGATTGGTTGTTGATCTAAGCCCTAGTTTTCAATCTAGCTTTTTAATCTCCATCTGTCTTGCTTCTCTGTGTATATCTTAAGTGGTTCAGAACTGGGAAAGTAGAATGGAGTGTTATTCAATACCTCATCAAGTCAGCAGAAACTAGTAACAAACTCAAGGCACAGTAAGGGAAGAAGAAAAACTGGTATACAATAAGAAATTGAAAAAAACTGAAATAAGGAAAGCAAAGTAAAAAGGATATATTACTAAAATAACTACTAGTGTGGTTTAAGAATGGCACTAACAATTGCTTTTGATGCTATTCATGACAGTCAACTGTACTTCCTCAGTTGAGACTAGGTAAACATACAAGTCTAGAATGCTGGTCTCTTTCCTCTTTATTACACTGTCTTTATTTACAAGTTGAAAAATTAGTAATTGACCATTTATAACATAGAAATGTAATCATAGATACAGATACTGGTCACTAAGGAACTTTGTCATGAACAGAAAAAGATTAACTGATAACTTTAACATCCACTCACCAAAAGAGTTTATGTATTTTATGCCTTTTGGTTCTCTGGAAGGTGCCCCAGAAATTGTGATTCAGGGGAATCTCATTTGAGATGTAAGAATTTAAACTTCTATTAAGCTCTCTGGGTGGTTTTGGTGTAGGTAATCTATGAGAAACACTGAGTAGCCTCAGAATCCTCCTCTCTAAAGGGAAACTATTGTGCTTATTTCATAGACTTCTTATGAGATGAAAATGAGATAATGTCCATGAACAGGGTCTGGCACTTAGGATTCAATACATGTTAATTCTTTACCCACACCCCGTCTTTTCAGTTTTAGAAGTTATTTTCCACTATACAAAAAAGTGGTGAATTACAATATAATTTCTCCCTATTCACTTTACAATAAATACATTCTGGTTTTCAGCTAGATTTACTTCTGAATAGCTTTACTGACTGCTTAACATTAGTTTATCACCTGCTTCAGGTTAACATCCATTGTTATACTGCGTTTCTAATACATGGGAATCAAGATGGCTATCACAATATTTTAATTCTGTTGCATAATTTGAGCTAACTTGTTCATGTTTATCCTTTTTACATATAATTTGATTTATTTATTTTTGGCTGTGCTGAGTCTTCATTGCTGCCTGGGCTTTTCTCTAGTTGTGGCGAGTGCGGGCTACTCTCTACTTGTGGTCTGCAGGCTTCTCATTGCGGTGGCTTCTCTTGTTGTAGAGCACGGGCTCTAGGAGGCAGGGGCTTCAGTAGCTGTGGCACGTGGCCTCAGGGCTCTAGAACATAGGCTCAATAGTTGTGGCTCATGGGCTTAGTCGCTCTGTGGCATGTGGGATCCTCCCAGATCAGTGATCAAACCTGTGGCTCCTGCTCGGGCAGGTGGTTTCTTTACCACTAAGGGATGCTCCCATGCTTACCTTAAATACTAAGGGAATTTAAGCTCCCATGCTTATCTTAAATACCAAGTGCAATTTGTACTTTAACACTAGCTTTCTAGATTGATCTGTAGTGCTGAAAGCACAGCAATTTCAGTTACTAAGGTAAGACTAAAGGAGAAAATGACCCAGGGCAGATTTCAATTTGAAATTCTTCATGCATCAACTCTATATTTTAAAAAGTCAAGTGTTTAATGTAATCTATGCTAAAGTTAAATAACAAGAAAAGCTGTGTGCAAATCTGCAAAGTTTTGAGGCATCCTTTTTTTCTTTTTTTGACATTTCAAAATATGTTGCAACATAATAAATCCAATGTCTTTTTTTTCTCAATAATTCTATTTTTAAGGCCAGTCCTTGACCCCTCTGTGAATTTTTGTTGGGGGAAAATCTAAATGAAAATGGGCTCTAAAAATGAGTAGATACAGCTTCATGGCTATCACCACCTACAAGTCTGAAGGGCACTTCCAGTTTAAAATAAGAAAACCATTATAAAAATTATTTAAAATATATTGTCTCATATGTTGTGCTTCTGACGAAACTAAAAGCAGATGATGCCAGGCACTCCTTTTCTGCATTCAATGATGATTACACAATGGAGCCTTGAACTATACTGCCTTAGTACCTCTTACAATTTATATTTAGAAGAAGTTCTGAGTAATATTATTGAAGAGAGATGGAAGTACCTGAATTTATCTTTATATGTATGTCATTCGTTAACCTTTTCATTCAGTGACTAGTGAATCAATCATAATTTTATGTAAAAAAAGATGGGTATGTTTTGAAGATTAACAAAGGGGCCTCCACCTGTGTTGCTCACATACCACTCCCTACTCCCCCCACCCTGCAAGTAACTCAGAACAAATGTGTCCATCCTGGAAATTCTTGTCCCGTTGCCCATACCGGCCACCCCACTGGCAGAGATGACCATCACCGTCATCTTACAAGTGTGTGCCCAGCTCGGGGGCCCAGAAGCTTGCAACAAAGTAAAGGCCTTAACCCAGCTGCCTACCCCACAGTAGCCATCACTCACCATCCCCCACCCACCAAGCCTCTATTCTATTTTGATACATTTACCTTCTATTTTTCTCAAATAAAGTTTGAAGTAATTGCCCCCTCCCTCCCTGGTGGTGGTGGTGGTGGTTTAGTCGCTAAGTCGTGTCTGACTCTTGCAACCCCATGGACTGTAGCCCGCCAGGCTCCTCTGTCCATGGGATTTTCCAGGCAAGAATACTGGAGTGGATTGCCATTTCCTTCTCCAGGGGATCTTCCTGACCCAGGAATCAAATCCAGGTCTCCTGCATTGCAGGCAGATTCTTTACCAACTGAGCTATGAGGGAAGCCCCTCCCTCCCTAAATAACTAAAATTGCCTACCTTTGCTTTCTAGTTAGTAAGCAAAGGTAGGAGAAGTTGTGCGAGAAGCCACATAAAAAGAATTCCTACCTGTGATTACATATGCACACGGAGCATGTGGGCTTCAGTAGTTGTGGCATGTGGGCTCAGTTGCTTCACAGCATGTGAGATCTTCTTAGACCAGGGATTGAACCTGTGTCCCTTGCATTGGCAGGTGGATTATTTACTACTGAGCCACCTGGAAAGCCCCTCAAGACTAATTTTTAATTAGCCAAAGCTTTTCAAACTCTTTATCTTTTACTTTATTAGGTAAACATGTAGTTGCCTTTTTAATATTGCAAGACCCTGGATTTTGGACCTTCTCTGGCTAGTATTAATAAATCCTTTCCCGTCTCAAAGACTTGGGAGAATTGGGTGAAACTGGTGCAAGTATTCATCTATTGGATCTAATCCACAACTGGTCTTTTGTGTACCTACTCCAAAAAATAAAGCAAACACACCTGTCCCCGTGGGGCTAAATTATTATTATATTGTAATACAAAAAAATGATGCTACCGATGCACATCATTAAATCCTGGATCTTGGTTTTGCAGAAGTAAAGAAATGGGGATAATATTGTTGTTCACCAAGTCATGGCTTACTCTCTGTGACCCTGCAGACTGCAGCATGCCAGGCTTCCCTCTCCTTTGCTACTTCCCAGAGTTTGCTCAGAAAGGAGGATACATTTTCTATTAATCTGGACTTTTCTATTTTCATTGTGCCCTTAAGCAATAGCAGGGCAGGATCAGGACTGTGCACTGTCCTTGGCATCCAACTTGGATTCTCCAATCCAGTGGTTTCCAAGTGGAATGAGTGCAGAAGACAATCCAATGAGAAATGGAAAATACAAAATTAAAATTTGATTTTTACCTCATTATCTTAAATTTCTACTTTGTACATGTTTTACAATGTACATAATATACTTTTATGGTCTGAACATAGAGTTTTGGATTTAATCAGCAATAAGTATGCAGAAAGCTATGCAAACAAAGTCAATTATTAACTCAAGGAAATAAAAAAGCAGTACAGAGTAAGAATATCACTTATATAAGATTATGTTATATAATCTTAACTATATAAACATTCTTAATCATAGTCAATAATGTAAACACTGAATTACACATGCTGGGAAAAGGAGAGCAGGAAGAGAAAGTGTAATGGTTTTAGTACACAAGTATGCATACATGCTATAAATACACACATATACTGGAGGAGATACATGCTCATTGATGAGGTAAAACATACAATTTTTATACCATAGCTCTAATAATTTAAAATACAATTAAAATTAAAAATTCTAAAATGAACTATAATGATTCTTTTAGAAGTTGGAGCTAGACGAGGAAGTTCGATTTTAAAAAGTTGGGGTCTACAGTTCTGTGTATGACTATGATATATACTATTGGCAAGGCTGTTGGTTGCATATAGAAAGATACTGTAATAATAAGTAATCTTTCAACCAAGCATTCCTTTTCTCCTGGTTGGCTTACTTGATCAGACTACCCATTCAAAGGAGGCTTTACTAGTTATTTCTAGTCAACTGCCTTAAAACTCTGAATTAGGTAGACTCTTCCAAAGCCAAGAAATTTACGCATTAACAATTAAAAAAATATTTATTTATTTTTGGCTGTGCTGGGTCTTCATTGCTGTGGGCTTTTCTCTAGTTGCAGTGAGTGGGGGCTGGCTACTCTCTAGTTGTGGTGCACTGGCTTCCCATTGAGGTGGCTTCTCTTGTTGCAGAGCATGGGCTCTAGGGCGCATGGGCTTTAGAGGTTGTGGCATGTGGGCTCAATAGTTGCAGCTCCTGGACTCTAGAGCACAGGCTCAATAGTTCTGGCACATAGGCTTACCTGCTTTGTGGCAAGTGGGATCTTCCTGGACCAGGGTTTGAACCTGTGTCTCTTGCATTGGCAGGCGGATTCTTTACCACTGAGCTACCAGGGAAGCCCGGCATTAACAATTTTTAAGTGACATCTGATTTCTCTAACCTTTTAGAAATTTATCCAATTTTCACATAACTCATGAGATTTTCTAAATCCTAATGATTAAGAGAACGTTAGAGGGACTTCCCTGGTGGTCCAGTGGTTAAGAATCCATCTACCAATGCAAGGGACATGTGTTCGATCCCTGGTCTGGGAAGATCCCACATTCTGCAGGGCACCTAAGCCTGTGCTCCTCAACAAGAGAAGCCACCGCAATGAGAAGTCCACCCACCACAACTAGAGAGTAGCTCCCTTTCTCTGCAACTAGAGAAAGCCCATGCACAGCAAAGAAGACCCAGCACAGCCATAAATAAATAAATGAGAAGAATGAAAACCTATATATAAACAGAGAGAACTTTAGAAATATGAAGATATTCAAACACATCATATTAGAAAGACTAATATGATGAACTACCACATGCCTATACCAAGATTCAACAGTTAAGGTTTTGTTACATTTGCTTCATTAGTCCATTCTCTCTCATTTTCTGGAGATATTTTTTAACAAATGAGTTTTCAAGAAGCAGAAAGATTTTAAATAGTGGTTTTCATAGAAGTAGCATTTGTTTTCATAGAAATAGGATTGATAACTTGTCATACTTCACTGTTTTCACTAAAAGTTTTTCAAAAAAGTAACACATTCACATGGTTCAAATATCAAAACTACTAAACAGGCATGTATTGTCTTGCTCCCACCCCTAGTCTACACACTCTGACCTATTCATCCCCAAAAGGCAAAAGTTTGATTTCCCGAGTATCTTTCCAGTGTTTCTATATGCAAATAACAACAAATATAAGCAGTATACTCATATTATCGCCTCTATTCTCACACAAAAGGCAGTATATGTGGAATCTGGCATGGGACTTTTCATATTTAATAATGTATTCTGGAGTCCTTTTCATGCAAGTGCACAGAGAAATTTTCCATCCATTGTATCAACGTACCATTGCTTTTTATTTATTTGACCTCTGTCGATGGATCCAGGTTATTTCCATTCTATTTGCTATGATAAGAATGTTCAACCCAGGTATATACATAATTTGCCATGTGGGCATTTATATCTGTAGGATAATTTTCCAAAAGAGGGATTGCTAGGTCACAGGCTACATTTATAATTTCAAAATACGTCACAAAATTGCCCTTTCTAAATGTCGTACCCCTTTTGCACTACCTCAGTAGGGTATGAAGGTAGTGCTTTACTCAGTCTTGCCAACACAGAGCTGTCAAACTAGGATTTTTGCTAGTTCTATTGGCAAGCACAAGCTGGTCATAACGTTTATGAAGGTTAAGCTTCCTGTCCATTTTCATTTTTCTCTTTTGTATATGAGAGAGAGAGTTCAGCAGATACCTTATCTTACAATTTGGGTGACGGTGCTTGCTTTATAAACTTTTAATTTTGAAAAGAAGATAAATTATGTTTGTGGTAGGCATATAGCAGTCTAAAACAAGCTTTCGTGACTGGAATTATTTCTCTTACCATAACAAATGGAGGGAAAAAATCCCATGTGGATCTAGTCAGTACCCTGCAGAAAGCTATCAGTTAAGAAGCAAAATCATCTAGCTCTAACAACAATACCGTATGGGCTGAACTGTGCCCCTTCCAAAAATTGCTGAAGTCCTAACCCTTAATACTGTGAAAGTGACTTTATTTGGAAATAGGGTCTTTGCAGATGATCAAATGAAGATGAAGTAATTAGAGTGGGCTCCAGCAAACAAATACAATATTTATCCTTCTTTTTTTAAAATCTAATCTTTCATTATTCTTAAACTCTACTTTAGAAATTGTTTTTGAGCAGGAGAATAAAGACATAAAGAGCCTAGTTTTTCAAAATGATAACACTCAATACTTCTAATGCATAGGTAAAATGTCATGATGTCTGGGATTTATTTTCATATACTACAGTCACTAAAAAAGGGGAAGGTGAGATATAACACACTGCATTCTATATTTTCTAAATGTCTTGTTAATTATTGCTTGAAAATATATTCAGAATGCATCCTCATGCACTAATTAAAAAATGACATTTCTTTCACATTTACTATGTGTCAGGCAATGTTGTAGGTGTTGAGGATATTAACATGGGTTAAAAAAAAAAAACAACAACAAACTTGTGCTCCCTAGGAGTAATTATCAGATATAATTTTTAAAGTAAAGCAAATTAGGCTTCCCTGGTGGCTCAGACAGTGACGAATCTACCTGCAATGCAGGAGACCAAGCTCAGGTTGTCTCTGGGTCTGGAAGATCCCCTGCTGATGGAATGGCTACCTATGCCAGTATTCTTGTCTGGAGAACTCCATGGAGAGGAGCCTGGCGGGCTATAGTAAATGAGGTCACAAAGAGTCGGACACCACTGAGCGACCTTCACTCACTCACTTACAAATTATCACCACAGCCCCAAGTAGAAAAACACACTTTTAATAATTACCATGAGCCATGCCCAAATGATAAATTCATTTGCTTTTAACTTTCTCTTGTGGCTTTTCATCCACTTCTAATCATGCTAAGATATTCTTTACTAAGTTCTTAGTCTATCAAAGTTCATTATCTCCCCTTACTGTCACCTGATATGAAATAATACATTAAGCATTACAATGTCTCATTTTTCATTTTTGTAACAGTGGCATGGAGCCATTGTAATAATTAGTTTGAAATAAAAAAGAAAGATGACTTTGTGACTGTTTGGAATACTAAGTCTAGGTTATATTTTAATGTTTTAATTTTTGTTTTCTGATTACAAGTCTTCCCAAGAGTTTAAACAGATATTACATAAGTATACTTAAAGTCTTACAAAGCATCTAAGAGTACTGGCGGGGAGGAAACCCAGAACTGATAGTAGCTTCCCCCAAACTTCTGACACTACTATGCTCACTAGATTCTGAGATACGTTACTCATTGCTCTGAACTGTCGTTAGGAATTCATTATCTCCTAGTATCTTCAGGGGGTTTGTTGGTTAATGAGCAGACACCCGGGCTGAGGATACTATTTGGTATCCTCCTCCACTTAGCTGCTGACTCCCTCTAGGCGCAGCCTAGGGACCTTAAGTGTCCTGGTAGGTGTAAGTGTATCATTTGTAAGCTCTACTCATAAATAAAAACTTATCATAATGCTTTTAAATCAAAGCATATCATATCTTTTAGATGATGATATATAATTAATTGCTGTTTTTATTCCCAGTGATCAATGTCTGCATCCTTTCCCACTAAATTATCTTTGAAATCATACTGTAAAGTATGCGGCATTGTAGCAAATCAATTGCAATGGATTGATACAATGGTTAAAACTAAGAACTGTATCTAAAAGAATCCTCAGTATTGCTCCATGAGTAATGTGAAGTACTTTATGAATTTGCCAATGAAAAGGCAACTTTAAAGTCAGTCAAGTTGTACACATGCTCAGTGGAAAATTGGGCAGCCATTTAGGGAATGGTTCAAAGGTGGTCGTCCTGGAAAATTCTTAGGGAGTCAAATGGGATTTTGCTTCTGATTAGTCGGAGAAGGCAATGGCAGCCCACTCCAGTACTCTCGCCTGGAAAATCCCATGGATGGAGAAGCCTGGTAGGCTGCAGTCCATGGGATCGCAAAGAGTCGGACACGACTGAGCGACTTCTCTTTCACTTTTCACTTTCATGCATTGGAGAAGGAAATGGCAACCCACTCCAGTGTTTTTGCCTGGAGAATCCCAGGGACGGAGGAGCCTGGTGGGCTGCCATCTATGGGGTCACACAGAGTCGGACACGACTGAAGCGACTTAGCAGCAGTTTGTCTGCACTTACTTCAACCCCAGGCTAGAAGTGTGGTTATCCCTGACAGATGAACTGGCTTCCTAATAATCCTAAACCAGGAGCTGGAAGGGAAAATATATGATCAACGTTATACAGGAATGGTTTCGAGGCTTGCCTTTTAGTTACAGGTTGTCCAGCTAACTGGTCTTTATTGGTCATGTTTAAATTTTTTGACTTAATTGGCTATATATAAACATCTAGTTTTTAGTTGGCTGAAATATTTAATCCTTTTAATCAGTTCCACCAAATAGTCTATATTTGATCATATCCATTCATAAATCACAAGGCTGTCATTTTTGTAGCTGGTTAGACAATGACTGATCAGGACTTCGCATCTGGTCCTGAGAAAAGAGAATCTTCAACAAGAAACAACTATGAAGTCGTTAGGTAGAAAATAACAGGGGCGAAGGAAGCGTTATTTTGGGAGTACCAAAGATACACACAGCACAGTATTTTTGGCCACAGATCTTTGGGCATTGTGTGAGACAATGCCTGTATTTAATTTGAGGTTCAGTATTTTGTTGTTTGGGAAATACAATGTAGAACTGATAGTAGGTTCCACCAAACTTCTGACACTACGATGCTCACTAGATTCTGAGATACGTTACTCACTGCTCTGAACTGCTGTTAAGAATTCATTATTTCTCAGTACCTCCAGAGGGTGTGTTGGTTAAGGAGCAGATACGGGGCTGAGGATACTATTTGGTACCTTTTTACACTTTCGCTGCTGCCTCCCTCCAGGTGCAGCCCAGCGACCGCCCGCTGAGGGTCCTCCAGGAGCCCCTGCAGCGCGCAGCGGGACCCGAGTGACAGGCCCCGACGCTCGCAACCGCCATGCGAAGAGCCGGCGGCAGCGACCGTGCGCGCCCACAGTCCGCGCGGGGGCGCGCCTTTGGGTTGGGGCGGGCAGCGCGCGTCCACGAGAGCCCCCGGGGAAAGCTCCGCCGCCGCCGCGCGCGCCCGGCAGGCCCAAGAATGAATGGAAAGTTCAATCTCGCGCGCTCCGCACGGACAGCCAATAGTGCGGCCCGGAGCGACGGCGGGCAGGTGTGCGCGTGCCGCCGCCTGACGCAGGGCTCCAGTCGAGCAGTCTGGTGTCGCCGCCGCCGCCGCGCCCCGCGGCCCCCCCCCGCCCACCCCGGCCCGGCCCCCTCCTCCCCGCCGGGCTGTGGCGGCCGAGCGGCGGCGACAGCGGATTCCAGTCCGGCAGCCGAGCGCCGCCCTCGCTCCCCGGCCCCTCCGCGCCGCGTCCCCTCGCCGGCTCACAATGTGCTGAGCGGCCCCGGCTCCGCCGCGCGCATCCCGGGTGTCCAGCCGCCGCGCTCCCTCAGGAAGTGACAGAGTCCAGGCCCCTTCCTCCGCCCCGTCCCCGGACTGAACGCCACACACGTACTCACACCCTCTCCCCCGCTCCACCCGAGCGAGCAACGCGACCATGAGGCCCCGGAGGTAAGCAGCGCGCCCCGCGGCCGGGCGAGTGCTCGAGGGGCTGGGTGTGCGCGCGGGTGCCGACGGCGCTCGCGGCCCCGGGGCTGGCACGTGAGCAACGTCGAGGGGAGCTCGGTGCGGCGCAGCCGGGAGAAGGGAGGAGGCGTGAGCGCCAGGGAGGGGGAAGGACGGGGCCAAGTGGGAAAGTAACAGGTCTCGCAGCAAGTTGCTGTTCGGGAGCCGGAGTGGTGTCCTGCCTTCGCGGGCCCTGATTTATTGCCCCCGTGTTCCCACCGAGATGCGGGCAGGCGATGTACTTCCGGGTTCACACCTTTCTCTCCCAGCTCCGAGGCGCTGGGTCGGCGCTGTGTGCCGGCGCGGCATTGCCTACGCGGCCGCCAGGTCTCACCGTAGCGGTTTGCCGCCCGGCCGCTGGAGCTGGCGGGCCGGGTCGGGAGGGGGCGCGGGCCACTCGGGCGCGATGGTGCGGCGCAGGCTGGAGTCCTGGCGGCCGGTTCGGGCGCCCCTGGCCCGCGGGGCTGCGCCGCCAGGGGGCGTCGGCTCCTGCCCTTCGCGCACTCCGCTGCGGAGCTGCTTTGTAGCCGCAGGCGTCGGGGATCCTTTTTGCCTCGGGATTGGTAATGTAAATTCATGAATTAAAATTAAGGATTTGAGGAGAACAGAGAAAAACGCACTTGGATCTAGGTTGCTTTTGAAAAGGAAAAAAGCCAAAGAAGAATCGATACATTCGCAGGAGCAGTAACTGACTACTGACTGGAACACTGAATGCGCGGGTGCCTTACGAGGATTTGTACTCCCAAAACTTTTTTTTTTAAACTACACGTTGGTAAATATTGAGTGTTTTCGAGTAACATCTTGCAGTATGTATTTAGTGCCCTCATTGCGGAAATTTTTTAAATGTAAGTAATAGTCCGCCATTTTGAATTGTTTCATGTAACACAGACTGAAATCTTAGGTTCCTGTGTTTCTTTGAGTTCCTTTCTGATCTCTCTGTGGATTTGTTTTCATCCACAGGATGTTAACGTTATCAAATATTATTACTGCTCATAGAACTAAATTCTCCATTGAGGATTTTTATCCCTATAGCTGTTAACGCAAGGGAAAATAGACTCGTGTCTTATTGCAGTTTTTAATTTCTTGGTCAAAATATTGTGGAAGTTAGAATTACACATGACAACTGATGTTAGAATGAATTTAAAACATTTAACACCATCCTTAGAAAAGTATGACAAAATGATTTTTACTCGGATTAAAAAAATCCTTTCGTTTTTTTGTTCAGATTATTAGCGTATTAGGTGATATTGCAATAACGCTTTTTAAAATGCATCTGATGGTAAAGCATATTTTTAAGTCCAACAATAAGTTATGAAACATCACAGTTTAATTTTTTAAGGACTTCAAGGAAACTTCAAAATTTTAAATTGAACTATTGGAAATTTATGCCAATTTGTGTGATTCTCAAAATACAAATTTAATTATCATGGAATTTATGCCATTAGTTTTTTTCTGTTATGGGTTTGCACTAATGTAATAGAGAAGTCATATTATAAATGAACAACACAATAGGTAATACTGTTCCATTTAGATTAGTGATTAAATAGATCCTTGTTCATTTGGGGGACAGCTCTTGCTTCTCATTATTCTTTCTCTCTGAATGTATGAAATAGGGCAGTCCAGTGTGCCCAAATTTCCTAAAGAGCTTTAAGAATTAAATTGACATAGGCCTCTTTCTAGTACTTGCTGGAGAGGGGAAGGTACTAAAAATGAATAAAATGCTTTATTTGACTTTTCCATTTTACAAATAGGATCAGCTAATCATTGCTTGATATTAAAATATCGAGAGAATTTAAGGATATGAATCAATTTGTAGTTCATGTTGGTTATTAGAACTGTTTATTGATGCTCCTCAATAGATCTGGAACCAAATAATGCAGCGATCAAGCCCCATTAATCCTTGTCAAATTGTAGAGTGTCTTATTACATGTCTGTGCCAAATTTCTTTCAGAAACAATGAAAAATTTGTGAAGTTAATCAGGATTTAGATTAAAAATTGTATTAATGGGGGTAAATGAAGTGAACTATACTTCTGTATAAGAGAAATAGATTAAGTTTTGGTATGGTAGTATTCAAAATTAATCTTCAGAATGACTTAAAAGTGTGTTGTACATGTAAATTAAAAAAACAAACACTAGAATTTTAATAAAAATAGTGGATATAAGTGGGGGTTTTTTTTTGCTGTTTACTCTGAACAAAGAGATTAAGCAGATCTTACCTAATAGTTTGATAATGTTTGGTATCTAATCATGTAACTTTTTTGTATTTATAACACATCTGCTATCATAATTTACAAATCATAATTAAGAGAAAAATAAGTTAATAAATAAAACTTGTATGCATGTTTTCAGGTAACTATCTTCATGACAGTCTTCAGGTATAGTGATGATGTTTCTTTAAACAACGTGCTATTCAAAACTGCCAATTTTGGGGACTTTAATAGAAAGCGCAAGTCAGGAAATGATCTGTTAACATTTATCTTAATCCATAGTGGAACTGATTGGAGAAAAAGGAAAATGGAGAGTCAGAGATGAATCAATTCAGAAGTAATTAAGCTATTGATTATGAAAGGGACTATACAAAATTTTGGTCAACTAAAGAGTTTTCTTATTTGGTAATTTTTAATAGAGTATTATTTTCTTTTAAAAATCTGTAGTCATAAATACTCCTGAGGTTTTATGTTTAAATGCTTTAGAGCCTGTACTTGATTTTCTTGCCTTTTGAAGGAACTGTGTTTGGATTATAAATAACTATTGTTTTTGAACTGTTTTTGATGAACCACATAGTAAAGAATTTCTAGTTTGTCATACATAACTAAAAATTCTTTATATTACAATACTTAAAATTGATTTATATGATCATATCTAGGAATATATGAAGTATAGAATTATATTGGTTTGAGAAACTTACCCAGTATATACGTGTACACTGTGTTGGATTTCTCTGACGGTAACTCTCTATGAAGTCGCTGACCATAGTGCTGAACCAAGACAGCCATGTTGGCCATTGCTAAATCTGACTGAAACAGCACACAGAAATTGTGTAGATGTTCAAATAGCATCATCACTGTAAGAAAAAATTATATATATTTCATATATATAATTTTTTATATATTCTTTTTACCCATATGAAATTTGGTAATCATTAAAATCAACCAAAAATTATAATAGAGAAATTTCATCTCTGAAGTATATTAATATAACATTGATTTTGGGTAATGTCAGTAAAATCATTGGGATCAGTGCTAGAGGTTTTCTCTTTCTTTGAAAGTTGCCACTTCCAGACGAAGACAAGATTTTAAAACCAATTTAAGAGACCAGTGAGTTTTCTCAAAAACTGTACAATTCTAGGGAACACCACTGTAAACTTCAGTATGAATTAGATCTTTGCAATTTTTGACTTGGGTTTATATCACTGTCAAAGTGGCACTATGAAAACCAATATCAAAACATGTGGTTACCAAAATAATAAAATTAAATGACTCATGAAATAAGTTCTACTAGAAATAATAATAATATATGCATTTTTAAATAAAGAGAAAAATATAAATTTGAAATTATAATAATCTTGACTTAGCATTTTGTGGGGATTTTCTATTGTTTGAAGCAAGATAAACACCAGGCTGTCACCCCTAACAATATTATTGTGTTCTGTATTGTGTGAAATGAACACTGATATGAAACCATTGTAGAAATTACCTGAAAGGAATGTTGTAATGTGTTTAATATTTCAGTAAAAAATACTATTTTAAGCATAGAACTTTGACATTATTTTCCTAAAAATAGACTGGGTTGACATGCAGGATCATCAAATTAAGGGTCAAAGGTGACAAACCAGGACAAAGGGCATGCAGCTCATTTCAAGCAATCAGTTTCTAGTTTTTTCATGGCTGAACAAAAGCTTAATTATATAGGAAAAAGGACTTAGCATTGAACGGCCAGTTCTATTGGTGGGAAAACATGTTTTAAATTTTTTATAAATTTTCAAATCAATATTTCTTATTTGGGAATGCGAGAGCCAAAATACTATATTTTTCAAACAATTCTTTTATGTAACATTTCTTTCAGGCACTAAAAAAACATTTCAGCTAAATAATTTGTATAAGTTAAAAACAAAATTTACTTTTTTATAGGTTAAGATTTTTAGAAGACATGTATAAATTATGTTTTGTCTTTTTTGCATTAGGTTTTTGGTATAATCTCCTTTGCTAGTTAAAATCCTGATTAAAAAAAATTACATTTATTACACTATTTGGTCACTGGCTGTGATGTAAAAGTAAGCAGCCTCTAAAACATCTCTTGATCTTTATAAAGTATTTATTGAAACTATTTCAAGTGCACTAAAAGTTTTCATTTAGTTGTTAATCTCTTGTGATATAAATTTTTCATCATTAATGTATATCAAAACTTAAAATGTATATCAAATAAAATTTTCCTGTTAATATTGTACTTATATAGAAGTATTCAGGTTTACTTAGAATAATTTTTGTTTATCATATCAAGAAGCTCTGCTAGCTGGAATACTCCTCCCACTTATTAGCCCTTGAAATTACCCACTCCTATAAAAACTGACAGCCCCATACCCTGGGGCTGCTCTCGCCTTCTGAGATGTCCACACTGTCTGTAGAGTATGTTTCTCTAAATAAATCCACTTCTTACCTATCCAAAAAAAAAAAAATGAAGCTATTTTAAAGTTTTTGTCTTAAAGTTCAAAGGATATGTGATCGGCTTCATTAAGATGGGACTTCTGCCATTATTTTGACTCTTTCGAATTTAAAACCACTAATTTTTTTCTCCTATTCAATATGACCTCAACAAATGACTTAGCTGTGAGCTTTATTATATATAAAACTGTTGTTTGATATGGTAGAAAATACAAACTATTTGCATTAGCAAACCCAACTGTGCCATGGCTTAGTTGTGTTACAACATTCACATTTAAGCTGAAGAATTGCGTTTACCAATTATTATTTGTGCTATGGTTGGTACCTTTAAACAATCTTGACAATATGCCAGTTGACTTAAATGATTACTCTTTGAAATTTTTTATTTTCTAGAATATATTATCTTTCACTACAGTAGTTGCAGAGAAGACTAGAGCTGCCCATATTTTATGTGAAATCAATAAAATGTCAATATGTAAAATGGTCGAGAAAGTTAAATTCATCTCTGATTGAGTAGCAGTATGACAAGTAATAGCCTCTAATTTAAGGTTAACTGTTTTTTAAATATATTATAAACTAAACAATAACATTTGCTTCATAAATATAAAAAGTATAATTTTGAAATATTTTCTAAAGTAATATTGATTTTTTTCCATGCTCTAAAGATAATTTCAAAATAGTTCAGTGAGGTTTCCTGTTTTAACAGGAAAACCATTATATAAAGTCACAAGTAAATATTTGTCTTAACTTCAGTTTCAAATAGGTTATTTCTTTAAATTTTCTGTATCTGTGTTTAATTGAAAGTATAGCATTTTCAGTTTTTTCTGAAGTTACAGTAGGATGTTGAGTTAAATTACACAATAATTTACCCTGATTTTGCTTGGGTGGAATTTGAATTTAGTCTATTGACTAATTTGTAAAAATAATTACACTGAAACATTTCCTACCTATGAAACATTCCTTTACAGGAAACATTCCTTTACAGGACAATTTAAGAAAATATTTTTCATAAAGCGCACACATTCATGTCAGTGTTGAACTTCCACATCTAATGTTTTATTTCATATGTGTATATGCTATATTTAAGTTATAGTAAGTGTAAATACTGTGCTTTAGGTTTTATTCTGATGTTTATACTGTGTTCACTCTGGTGTTTGTACTAGGTTTGCAGTGTGACTTTAAGTAATCATTTAAAAACTTTACCCCCAACTAACTGTTCTTCTAAGCAAGGAAAGTCACATTCCTGCCTACTTTGCTTTACAAAGACAGATTGAGACATACTGTAAATAGACTGTAATTTTTTATAAGCCATGCATGAAGTGAATATTTAGCAAACTATAATGTACTTTATGCTTACATTATTTTGAAAATACTAATGATAAGAAACAAAAATTTGTTAACTTTTTGTAGATGTTGAGAAATTATGGTGATGAGAATAATGAAATAAATTTGCTTTTATTATGGTGAATATTCTTGATTACTAAACCATTTTTTGCCAACCTAAAGTAACTGTTGCATTTTATTAATATTAGAAGTAAAAGCTAACATGATGTAAATTGAATTTAAATAAAGTTCTCAATAATATGTAGCAGTATTTTATTTATTATTACTCAATTCTCTGGGCTTAACAGCTTGTCAGTTTAAATAAATTATAGTGTATAATGCACAGTAGTAATCATTTTCCTATACATTAAATAGTTACAATAGTGGATTAACAACAATATGTAATGTACTTGAGAATATTATTTTACATATTTTACTAGGAGGAAATATGAAATCGAATGTAATGAATGGTGTTAAATTAGGCAGTTTTATATTGGTAAGTCTATAGTATATTTAAAATAAAATTATTGAAGTCACTTTATATGTACATATTTTATATTTGCAATAATCAAATGATTGTGTATCACATTTTCTTGAAGAAAAGATGGTTTTTAAGAAAAATTTGTCTATATGTCCATTTAATTCATAAAGGGCATCCTAGAGATAGTCAACCCCAGTTCAGAAGTTCATTGTCATTGATTCATTAAAAAAAAAAATGTATTAAACACTAAAGAATGTTAGGATTACAATGATGAGCTAAATATACACTCTCCTTCCCACCATAGAGCATAGAGTTAAATTGGGAGAGAGAACAACATCTTGTTGAGCACTTACAGTTAACTATAGCACAGTGCTGAATGGTAGAGGCATTGTACTCAATATGGAACAGTAAGAAAAAGGCTAAGTGGAGATTTAAATGATAATTAGGGATTATTCTAGTGAAGGGGCATATAAATGCATTATAATAAATAAAAATGCCTATGTATAAAATTACAAAAAGCTCTTTTGGGAATATTTCGTTGCCATTAAAGAATTATTTTCATTATTTATCATTATTATTTCTTTTCAAAAAATAGTCACCTATAGTAATATGAACATTTAATATTATGAATATTTTATATAACATTAATCTATCATTCCTATCATAGTTGTTCATATAGGTAGATTTTAATATTCGTATTTAAACAATTCTGCTTTCTCTTCCAACTCTTTTGTTTTTGAAAAATTTTAAATCATTATTTAACATCATTGGAATATACTGATATCTGTGAAATAATTCCACCTTTTCCTTTGAAAAGGATGATAACATTAAAACTATCAGTAACTGAAAACATCACATGTAAGTTTGGATAGTGAAAAATCTGAACATCTTGATCATTCAGATTAACTGGGTTTCATTAAACCCAGAAAGCTCTTAGTTAGAAATCTTAGAATTGAATAATGTTATTTAGCTAATTCTTATACCATTTACTATTTAGTTTATTAGATCTATCATTTATGATAATTTTGCACCTGAATTATTTGAAAAAATAATTTTTGCAAACACTTCCTCTATGTTTTTTTCACAGCTTTTGAATATGTTATTTTGAACTTTTTTGTAAATATAAGCAGAGAAAATTAAGCCTGGGCTGTGGGCTATTAGAAAAATATGAGCTAGGTTTTGCTGAAATTTATGTATAATATTTAAATACACCCTCACCTAAACCAAATGTGCAAAATTAATATAGGCTCAATGTAAAGGAAAAGTACTTCAGTAAGTTTTGATAATGAATTTTGTTAACATTAGGATCTGTCATTATCTCTGTATTTGGGTTGTAAACAGAGGATAACTGAAGGATTTAATGTACAGAGGTTCACGTGCCTTTTGTTCACATTCTTTCTCTATTCTTTTCAAATCTTACTCAGTGGGGTTGTCATCCTTTGTAAGAAAAATCTTGGGTCAACATTCAATAGAACTCTGAATTTGGAAAAACCTCCATTTTGCTTTGAGAAAAAAATGAGATTGTGACTTGAGAATTTACACATAATTTATTTTTTGTGAATTGATTTAGTAGATACAGAGTATAAAACTTAGTTAAGAGGGGAATGACATCCTTGTAGCAGGTGAGTGGATGCATGTTCAAACCAATCTATTTTGCAAGCCATAATAACTCTGACCTGAAGATAAAACTGGTAATTCAGTGGTCATCAGGAGTTTCTGTTGCAATTGCTGTATTTCATTACTGGGTGACCTCTTTACTGCAAGTTTTACTGTACTGTGACATCTGCCAGTGGATATATTTGAAAATCATTACTCATTTTTAAAAAAGAACTTTTTTCTTTATAAAATCTGTGTTAATGCACATTAGATTGCTTTAGTTAAATTTATTCAGTGATTAAATTTACCACCATTAAAGTTCATTTTTTCTCCACAAGTATTTATATGTAATAGACACCGGATCAGTGGTGTAGTATCACAATTAAAGAGTCTCATGATTTATCTTCTAAAAGATGTCTGAAGAGAATAGTCAAATAAGTTCATCAAGGAACACAATATTGTGGGTTGGGTTCATTGTTAACTGTGGTTAAAAAAGAATGGGATTCTTGAATTGCAGTGTAAAATTAAATATTAAAAATTTTTTAAACTGCATTGCTTCTGAAATCTGGATCTTTGACTACATCTTAATAGGTTTTAGACATTTTTTTAAACTACTGTCCTTGAATTGGAATGAAAGGCAAGTTTATGCCAATTGGTTATCTAATTTTGCCAGGTGAGTCTTAAATTGTAAAAAAAAAAAAAAAGTTTACAGGTCACTTCACAGAGTCAAAACCTAAGCATTTTACTGCTTTCTAATGAGCCATTAAGCTGAAGAAGAGTCAATTAAATGAGCAATTAATGTAGTACTGACTTGAGCTCTCTGATTTTAGGTTCTTCAGAAGACAATGAGGTCATTCAACCAGGTTTCATCAGCCCCAGGTTAGTCTTTTTTTCAATTACATTTTTACTTAACTAACATCTATTAAAAAAAGATCACTGGAGGCATATGAGAAAATATGACAGCTCAGAAATTCTCCACTGTGGCAAAATGGGTACCATATATTCTACTGTACTCCCACCAGAATTGCAAGGGTAAAATCTTCTAATTAACTCTTTTTCCTCCTAATTTTAGCAGTATTGAATTCTGTGATTCCTTTTTCCCTGTCTCAGGCAAAATAGATAATATTTAAATGCTTATGGACCTGAATAAAAAGTAGTTGTGACTTGTTCATTTTTGTAAGTCCTGTAGGAAAAGTGGCTTTCACAAGTATTTGTTAAATTAACGATAGAGACTTGCTGCTGTTTTTAAATAATTTACTATAAGATAAATAGTATGATATATTAGACTTTTTTTTCAGGAAATTAGAGAATTTTCCTAATCTAGGAAAGTCCCATTTATTTTGCTTTTCACCAGTTTGTATCAAATTAGTTGCTCGTTATATTATTAATAGGCTTCCATGGAGGCTCAGATAGTAAAGGTTCCTCCTGCAATGCAGGAGACCTGGTTTGATCCCTGAGTCAGGAAGGTTCCCCTGGAGAAGGGAATGGCTACCCACTTTAGTATTCTTGCCTGGAGAATTCCTTGTACAGAGGAGCCTGGCGGGCTACAGTCCATGGAGCTGTGAAGAGTGGACATGTCTAAGCAACTAACATACTATTAATACAAAATGAGTCATGTGAACTTTTAACATCTTAAACCTACACTTCAAAAATATATATCCTTTCATTTGTTTAGGTGTACTTTAAAACCTAGGCTTTTGATGTATAAATATTCTCTTGTATTACTGAAACTAACTGAAAACTGACAGTACTCTTCTTTCCCTAATGGTTTTATTAGTAACAGTGTATTGCCAGGCGTCCCCCTTGGCTCAGCAGTAAACAATCTACCTGCCATGCAGAAGACACAGGAGATGGGGGTTCGATCCCTGGGTGGGAAAGATCCCCTGGAGGAGGAAATGGCAACCCACGTTTCTTGCCTGGAAAATTCCATGAACAGAGGAGCCTGGCGGGCTGCAGTCCATGGGGTTGCAAAGAGTTGGACCCACTGAGCCCCTGAGCATTCATGCATGTGATAATGTATTATTCTGGCTTCTGCTCTTGTGGATTAAATGTCTTGGCTCTTCTCTTGACTAATGCTATCAAAATTCTTAACAGCTATGATGACAGAGTTCATGAGCATTTATAAGTACAAGTAAAAAGATAGTATTCTAGTATTAAGCTTATCAAATACAGGATTGTAGGTAGAGAGAGGAAAGCAGTAGGGATCGAAAGATTTAGTGAGGAAACCACTGATTGGTATTGTCTTTTGACAGCACTTCACTTTTTTTCTAGAGTGAATCCTTTGACATAGAGGTGATGCTCTAAAGAGTACCATGAAAAAGAAGATTCTGAAAAGTTGCTACAATATATTAATTTACCAACTAGTTTCCCCTTACTGTCCATTGTGGTTTTCCTCAGGGGGCAAACTGGAGGCAGTCCAGAGGCCCTTTTCTCTTCTGCTGGAAGTAATGTTAACACCAATGTGTTAAGTGAGTGCAATAAAGTTTCATGTCTGTGTTTCCTTGTGATTAAAAAGGGGTTGGCCAGGGAGAGGTTGCACTTTCCCCAAAAGAAAGATTATTGTCAGAGATTACATTTATGCCTAAGACTTGCATATCAACTGCTCCAAGGTCCTGGAAACTGAGGGCTGGAGAACCTTAATGATCCAAGGTCACAAGGTCATTAAATGGGACCAGAACTCTGGCCTCCAGTTTGTAGCTGGATGCTTTTTCTCCACAGATTTGCCTCTCACACAGACATCTTTAAAGCCTGAAGATTTCTTCTCATTTGCCTCATCTTTTGCTCTTGTACTGTTTTTTCCCTTTCCATTTTCCTCCTACCTATCCTTTTCCCCCAAATAAACCGAAAGTGAAGATATTAAAGGAAATATCTAGGAAACAGCCCCTACTCTTAGTTATTTGTTTTGATGAGATTAAGTTTTAAAGAATAAACTTTCATTCATTGCTTTGAGAGGGGGAAAAATTGTATGCTTACATTATTTAGTGTCATTTCTGTGGACTCAGTATTTATTGCAAAAAGGTCTTTAAATTATGAGGCATACCTACCTGTTCAAGTAGTACAGGTGAAAAACATGGGACTCATTTTTTCAAATAAAACACAACCTTCATTTTGTGCTATTCTGGGCAACTAAATGCTTACTACTAAATAATTTCTCTAACATATTGCTGTCATAATTAAAATTACATAGCCAAGTGTTTGTTTAGCACAGTTCAGAACATATTTGGGATGAGTGATAATAAATTTTTCATTTTTTTATTTTACTTGAAGTATGTTAACTGATTTTTTGCTATTCGTTTTAAAAAATAAACTTTTACAGAATGATGGTGTTAAAGTAATATCCCCTTTCTGAAATAATTTTGTTGTTCTAAATACTTAACTAACCAAAAAGAAGAGAACGTTTGCAAATGCTTGTTTTCAAGCATTGTTCAGTGCCTGAACTATAGAGGCAATTTGTCTGGCAAACTTAAAATGCTGTCGTTTTCTCTATTTCCGTAATTTTATTTAATTATACCTGGGGAAATATGTTAAAATATTTAAGGAAAAATTTTAAGAGGTTTATATAGCTGTGTAAAAATTACCAAATCGGAACAATTGTGTTAAGACAGAACATTTTGCTTTCAGATAAGGAAATTAAATGAGAACGGAATTGTGCTCTGGGAAAAAAAAAACAAATAGCACCCATATTCTAAAGTGCCTCTGTTGTAAGATCAACAGCAGAGGCACTCCTTTCATTTGACTCCGTATTGTAAGAATTTCAAGAAAGTTACTTGCCAGTAAAGGAGTTTACTGAAACGCAGTGGGAGGGATCGGCAACAGTTTGCCCGACGTGCGGGTCCGCATCTTCTGGGCGGGAAACCTCACGCCGCGGCCAGAGAAGGGGTTCCCTAAAATCGCCCCTGGTCTCCATCCACTCCATTTGCCCCCCACCGCCTTCCCCACAGACGGCTTTTCTTGACCCTGCAAAGGCGCACGGCGACGTTTTCGTGGCTTCCCGAAAGGACGGCGGCGCCGGGGGTCTGAAGACAGCTCCATTTTAGGCATGGCCTGGTCGGGGAGTAGGGGGTGGGGTGCTCTTTTCTTGGCTTCTTCTGATACCCCCCCCACCCCGCGCCAACTTCAGTTTTCTGATTGCGGAGACTTTGACATATCACACTGATGAAGAGATCAGATTATAAATGATATATGTCTGGAAATGCAACGAAGGTAGCAGATTGTGCCAAGCGTTGCCTCCATCCCAGTGGAGGCAAGGGTTCCTTTTGTTCGGTGTTCATTTGGTTGGGACAAAATGACAAATGTGAAAGTACCCTAACTAGTAAAAAATCCTCAGCCTTCTTTGGAAGGGCTCAACTTCTAGAACTGAGGTGGTGATGTGGTGAATAAAGGAAAAGGTGACTGGAGAGAGAAAGGGGAGAGGAAGTGGCAAGGGCGGGCGGTGGAGGGAAGGGGCAAATCCGCTGATCTGGGGGTCTCGGCGACCTTGGGGCGCGGGGCTGCGCGTGAAGCTCCGGGCTACGAGGGTAGAGCGGGCTGCAGACCCCGGCCTCATTTGCCGGGAGGGGAGCCCGGGTGGAGCCGCTCGCCGTGGTGCCGCAGCCCCTCCTCCTAGTTTTAAGAAGAACCGAAGCATTGTTTCAGCTGTATAGAAGTCACTCATTGCTTTTACTTGAAAACAACAACAGTGGGCTCTGGAACCTTTTTCGGCTCCTTGCATTGTACTGTTGGAATTTTTAAAAGAAAGAAAAAATCTTGTATTTCGTTTCTTAACCGTAGAAATTTTAGATTGTGATAACCAACGGGCATTTAATAGGTTATTTCCTTAATTTTTTTTTTTTTTTTTACCCACAGTGCGTTGAGGATTCTTTGTAGCTACTTGAACTCATTTTAAAGACATTTTGAAAGAAGTATGATAAATCAAGCTACTGAAACATTTGGCTTCCACAAGTATAAAACATGCGTTTTGAGTCAAGCACAGGTCTTTCTGGCTCTAAAAACAAGTAGGAAATGAGAAAAAAATTAAAACCAGAAGACTTCAGGAAGGTGACAAATTGGAAAGCATTCTAGGAGATTCCAGGGACCATTTTAGGTGAAAGAAGAACTCTATGAGCTTAAAAAGATTATGGTTAGTTTTAAACAAGGATCTTAGGCTCAAAAGATTGAGGGCAGGGAGCAGGAAAAGATGAGTCTGTTTTCAAAGTCAGTGCCATATCCCTGAAATGGAAACTGGTATTTTCTATGTCACTGTCTCCTTTCTCTTCCCTCCCTACCCATTCCCTTCCCTGCTTCTCCCTCTCCTCTCCCCTCCTCTCCTTTCTTTTACTCTCCACACTCCCCCTCCCTGCCCCAGGTATGTAAATGCATTTGCCTTAAATTCTCTGTGAATGAATGTTAGAGGATTTCTCAAAGTTCCCGGTTGGAAAAAGCTTTCTACACGACTTGAAAGGCCGATGTCCCTCTCAGGAAATGAATGAGTCGATAACCTCTGACACCAGTGACCAGTCCAGTGAACCCTACCTTAATTCCACTAATACTGGAGGCCCCCATTCCGGCAAAACTGAATCTCATAACCCGTATCATCCAGTGTGGTTCACTTATGGTATTTCCCACTTTTCATCTATGTATTTATAGGTTTGAATTTCATCACATTGAACAAATAAGAATTCAGAACCTACCTACATGTTTCTGAGTTTATGCTGATTAGGCCATTTTCTGATTAAAAACAAACATAGGTAAAATATTGGTTATCATAGATATGTGTCAGTGACAAAACTAAATTATACTGCCTGTGAATTTTATGATAATTTTACATAAATAATGACATTTCCTCAGTTTGCGTTAATACTTTTCATGTTATTTCTGTTACCAGATGTTGATTTTTTTGAAGTGATTGTTTCATTCAAAATATTAAAACCCCCACAATTGATTTAAATTAATTTTTTTATTTCCTATTATTCAAAACATTTAACCTGGATTAGCATTGTTAAAGTTATTTCATTATAGGTCAGTGTAATCAGTTGATTTCTAATAAAGTAATGCCAAGTAAATGTTTTGTTAGCAATTTTTTTTTTTTTTTGAGAGCTTCAAGCTTTTGGAACTCCTGCAAAATCATTTGCATTTTTACACTTTTTCTTTACTCCCTACCAGCTGGCACATGGTTATCTCCCCCTCTCCACCAAAGTAAATAAAATGAGATAGCTTTGCTCCCTTTCTTGAGAAACAACAAAGGAAAGAAACAGACGAAAAATCTTTTCAAATTCATCAGTCTCCATTGGAGCCTTTTACCACAAACAGCTGAAAATAACATTTATTTATATACATCCATTTATTTCAGATCTGAACTAATTAGTATAATTGTCCATTTCATTGTTTAATATGGGGAGGAGGTGTAAATAGGTGGATTCTGTGGGTTTTCCAAAGCTTTTGGACTCAGAATCCCTACGTTTTAGTTTGTGTGAAACAGTGTTAAGAGTTAGGAGTGTGTTGGGGTGGGGGGTGGATTGCGGGTTTGGAGGGGGGAGGGTAAACTCGGTAGCTTTGCCGAAGGGAAGTGGTATCTGTACAGTTTCTTGGTAAACTGCTTGTTTAAGAAAATGGGGGGTGGGGTGGGGGAAAGGGTAGTGGTGCGTTTAAATGTTTCAAAGACCGGTGTTATTTTATATTACAAAGGAAATCAAGCATTTCCAGTTGATCTATAGTATTTACTGTAGTAGTCGATGAGGTAGGCAATATTGGTGTCAGCATCTAGTAATCAACAATCGTTTGTAACAATCTGAAAGGTAAAAGGATAAGCATTTTGAAACTGGGGGGCTGGCCGTGGAAGGGACGGTAGGAGCCTAATCCGTTATTAAATTTTCGTTTATTCAACTCTTGTATCCACTGGCAGTGGACTTTTAAAATGTCAGGGTCCAGTCAATAAGATGTGAATTTACCTTTTTCCTCCCACTGGCCCCTCTTTTTCACCCCTCCCCCCACCCTCGCCCGCTGTTTCTCCCCCACCTCTTTCTCTGGCTCCTCTTCACCTCGCCTGCCTGGCGCTCCCCTCCCCCTCCCTGCCCATACACACGTCGCCTTGCTCTTGGGGAACAATCGCCACTGATTGAGGTTCACTCTATGTTAGGCTGGAAAACTGGGCTGTTATTTAGGAAGTCATTAATCACATCTCCTCCCCCGGAAAGAGATGGCGGAGAAACCTGTGAAGTACAATTCCTTACCAACCCCCTCCAAAATGTTCCGAAACGGTAAACCTAAACACAGTTTGACTGCATGAAGGTGATAGCGATTTTTCCGGTAGGATTTTATTTTAAATTTGAAAAATATTTCAGGGCACAATCAGGTACTTGTGTGCATTTCTCCTACTGTGGGTGTAGATTACCATTATATAAAGTTTCATGGATGTGTAATTAGGTTCAATTAGATCCTTTGTAAATTACATATTTTCCTCTAAGAATTGAATTAAATGTGAAATTTGCATCCTAAGCAGGTTTGTTGTTACCGATCAGTTGAATTCTTGGCGGGGGCGGGGGGGGCGGGGAGCATAACATCGGTTGCTTTATTTAAATGGCTTTTCCCCCCTAAATGAGATTATTTAGACAGGCTTGTGTGTAAGGCACGCGTGTGCACATATATGACTGTGCCGTTTCTCTAAATCGACGATTCACAAGGACCCTCCATTGTGTTTAAGTAAAAGCAAGAAATCGGCATTCTGATTTATCGTAAAGAAGCGTCCCAAATTGTCTTTAAGATAACATGTTTGAGTTTTTCGTGTTCATTCATAAATTATTTTGATGTCAGCATAGATGAAATGGCGATTGGTTATCTCTTCCTCTTGCCAGCCCCTTAAGGATCCGAGGTGAAATTAGTAGCAAGAAAGCATGTAATTGACAAAGTCACGTGTGCTCAGGGGGCCAGAAACTGGAGAGAGACGAGAAAAAAAATCAAAAGAGGGAAAGCACATTAGACCATGCGAGCTAAATTTGTGATCGCACAAAATCAAGATGTTAGATTGATGCAGAAGACCACTCCGTTCCAAAGGGAAAGTTTTCATCTCTCGAGTTTGGAGCAGAGGGCCCGTGGGGCAACATGGCCGAAGGTTAATTTTCTTTTCTATTGTTTTACTGTGATTTTCTCTCTTCCTTCTCCCCCTCCCCCTCTCCCACCCTTCTTTGCCCGTCCCCCCCTTCCCCTTTTTACCCCAATACTGAGCAATACCCCCACCCCCCGTCGCGCAATGGGGCTTTCTGCAACCTATTGTTATAGATCTCCAAAAATGTTTTGTACCGCCCACACTGATTCACAACTTGAAAAGCTTTCAGGGAGCTATTGTTTGAATTGTTTGAGTGTGATTAAGCGCAGTTTCAGTTAGTGAGCCCGAGAAAACTTTTATACACCTGCCCCCTCCCCCATTCCACCCCAACTTTAATTGAAAGTTATTGGGGGGGAGGGGAATGCACATTGCAAATAACCCTGGATTCAATGCTGCCGCATGTGCATTAACTAGTTCTAATCATCTTCACGATTTCTTTCCTCCTCGTGCATGCCGGAAAGAATTAGTTTCGCTGAAAATTTCTTTTTATAAATGAGATCAGTATTAAATCAGCAATATGCAAGTAAAGTATCGCATGCTGTACTGTAATATGTGGCTGAAAAACGGAGTTTAATGAAAAAGTACACGTATGTACAGAAACGTGGAAGTTGTGATCGATAGAACATTGTGGCTTCCTCCCTCCTCCGCTTCCCCCTTTAACCCTTTAATTTATTTTCTGCAGAAAAAAGGAATCAACCATTTAGTTACTTTCCCCCCCCATTTCCTCTCCCCGATCCCCACTCCCAAGCAGGTTCCCCCCCCCCCCCCGCCCCCTTTCGGTGAACTCTTTGGGACTACTGACTAACTGACTTTTTTGTCCTGTTCTACTCAGGCGGGGCAGGCAAAGGTGGTGGAGAAGAGCCCGGGAAGCTGCCAGAGCAGGCAGAGGACGAATCCCAGGTTTTGCACGGAACTGGCCACTGCAAGTGGTTCAACGTGCGAATGGGATTTGGATTCATCTCCATGATAAGCCGAGAGGGAAGCCCCTTGGATATTCCAGTCGATGTATTTGTACACCAAGTAAGCCAGACTGTGGTGTTTTTGTTTAGTTTTGTTTTTTTGCTTCCCGTCTTCACCTTTTTCTATGTGGAGGAGCTGACCTGTGGTTTTGTCAACTGACTTACAATAATGTGTCCTTCAAAATCTTCTTTAAAATCACAAGTGATTGCAGTTTTTAGGGTATGTGCATGGGCTCTTTCCTGCGTGTCTTTTCCTAAACAGAAAATGAAATCTTTGAAATTTCAATTCTGGGTGCTGGTTGACTTCAGTAATTTCCCCTCTTCTTTGCACAGCGAAATAGCTTCCGGTGTTACTGGTTACAATACATTATGTGGCTTGTGTCTGGGAAATGAGTGGGAAATGAATTAAGAAACGGTGATCATACTAAGTTAAAAAAAATACACCCGCCAATTTGTTACTGTAAGAATCTCAAGGTACCCTTATTTTAGACGCCTCTAATCACGGTAGCTTCCCCAATTATTTTATATTTGCCTGTAGTCATTTATAGATTCAAGTTAAAATAATTTGATTTCACAGTAAAATAAAGTCGGACATTGTTGATCTAGTATAGAGATGAAGAAGTGCAGGAGAGGATTTTTGGTAATCAAACATTTTAGAAATGTGCTCCGTGTAGGGCATGAGTCCAAGGATACTGTCTCTTTAAGAGACTGAACTGAAAAAGCATGTGGCCAGTGGCGGCTCTAGTTTGTGTGTTTAAAATGTACTAGTCTGCTACTTGGGGCAAATTTCCACCCTTGCTTATATTGTGTTGTAATTTTAAAAGATGCTTAAATACCAAATACGATGTCTTTTCTTCTCATTTTCAAAATTTTATCCGGAAACAAGAAAATGGATACGTCTTCCCCTTTCACTCTTCTCTTTATAGTAAAAAAGATATCTACAAGTTTGCAAGCTTGATTATTTCATCCAAAGAAGTTGGAGAAATATAAATGATCTGTAATGAATTATTCGAAGTAAAGGGATTTAAAACTAAAGAGGTTTATTTTAGCTTGACATCTAAGTTAAAAAGAATTGAATGCACGGATATCAGTCCTACAGGTTGACTAACATAGATACATGCAGGAAATACTTAGTGTTATTTGCAAAAAAATTATGTTTTGATTGATAGTATGTTGCATGTTCCTGGTAATAATTTACAACCTCCTTTCCTCCCTAAGGAATATCATCTTCAAATTAAGTATATAAACAATAGAAACATACGAAACCATTTTGTTTTGATCTGTTGTCCTGTGCTTGGTAGCTTCCTGACCTTGCTGTGTGGTGTGTTTTCCTTTCCTAAAGGCCTGGCTATCATTATTGGCTGTTTACATGTGGAAGGATCAGCATAATCTGTGAATTGAAACAGGGTTTAAATACATAAATAGAAGTCCACAGACTGGCTACTGGATTTTATGCCTCCTATTTTATATGGCAGAATGAAGCCACATTTTCTGCTTTTCTCCTCCCTACACAGAATGACTGAAATCATTGACAAATCCATTTTCTCTCAGGCTCTGGCTTTCTCCCCTTTGAACCTTCTTTAGGTTGTTAAATTGTTCTTTACAATCTCATAAATTTGTTTTATAGATGAATGAAAAAATAGTCCTTTTCTTCTTTGTCTTATCACACCTTGTTATAATTTGGTTTTCTATGTTTACCTTTTAATATATTCAAATATTAGACATTTTATTAACTGATACTAATGTTTAGAACAATGAGTCATCCAATTTTAAGCTATTTCATGGTTATATGTTGATAAGCATTCCTATATGTACCAAATTAAATGCTGTATTGCTGGAAAAGTTTTTTTAATATAAATAGTGAACAGTTTCTAGAGTACAACATAGATTATTTATATTAGACTTACTTTAATCTTCTGTTACACATTATGTATTTACTAAAGAAGAGTATTAAAATGATGTATGTGATTAAAAAATGTCTCAAATATATGTGTATTTTTCATAAGAACAGTCTGGATATATTCTTAGGAAAAAGTATGTGAAAGTCAGTAAAACTCAAGTATTAGCATTTTTGTGATGTAAGAAAAAACAGGGAAGTAATAATCTTCAAATTTAAAATTAAAAAGTGATATTTAAGAGCATTTTTTAATGGTTACAGTATTTGTATTTTAAAATATATTTATTTTCTCCAGGGAAAATTATTTTGAATCAGTTTCTTTGTTGTTTCTGGTTTTGTTTCTTCTTGACTTTGATGCCTAGGTGAAGGGGTTTCTGTCTCATATTGATAACATATAAATTGCATATAATTCATGAATAATTTTGAGGAAGGCAGGATTCCACTGATTTCAGCCAGGCAACTGCAGGTAACAATTTGATGGCCATAATGATATGTACAGGTATCATGTGAGCATCACTTTACAAAATCAGGTTGTGTTTCATAACAATTTTATAAAAGTTTTTAAGACATTTAAAAAATTATTTCTTAGCTGCCATTTTTACTGTATGAGCATTTTTGAAAGCATACTGGATTTTATGTATAATTATAAATTAGATTCTCCCCATTATATACATATTATTTTGTAATGAAAATGCATTATAGATAATTAGGAATTTTAAATGTTTAACTGCAGTGGCATCTAATTATTATTTTAAATATATGAAATAATGGAGTTTTTTGGACTGTTTAGACGTACATGTGTTACTGGAGTTTTAAAAAAGTATTCTGAAACATGTTTTTAAGAGTATATATTCAGGGAAATAAAAAAAATGATTTTAGTTACTTTAAAATAATATTTAAAAATTCATGCCAAGGAACCCAGGATATTTTTTTCTCCTTTAAAAATATTGACTTCAAAGAACTGCACATCAAAACCAATAAGTTGCTGTGAAAATTAAGAGACTATATGAATGTGTTCTTAAAATAGAGCTGGACATTTTTGGTTACATAATTCTGTTTAAAATTTGTTGGCAACAATACAGCCAAACTTTGATTTAGTTTCTATAATGTCACCAAGTCCTGAAAAATAAACCTAAGACTTATGTACTGTCCTTTCTCTATCTTCAGACTTGTTGATAAATATAATGAGACTGCTGTTTGAAGATGGTATGTGACCATTGGTTTAAAATGACTGTCTTTATTGGACTTCCTGATGTTAACTGGTGATTTAAATAATCGTATTTTTATGGATTTGTAATGAATAGATGTATTTTGACACATGTTAATAGTGAAACATTGATAGCATTCAGTATTTTTTAAAACTTAACAAAAAGGTGTAAATGTTATATTTGTGAATTTTGTCGTAGCTCTCTGTTTTAAGATGGTCCTTAAAATTTTTGATAACGATTTAGTTTGTAAATAGGATAAATTTGTAGGAATTTCTTACTTAAGCAAGCAGTGCAAAACAGAATTTTGTTTCTCAACTGAAAGAAGACTATAGATGGTTAATACAGATTTGTAAGTATAGCTTCCTACTCAGGTTATGTCAGTTATGTAAGTGCTAATAATACTCTTATCAGTTTATTATTATTAAAAAGTTTTTAAAAATTTGCATCCACCGTTAGATTGTAGAGTAACATGTTTAAATTACCTGGAAAGGTCTCTGACAACTTGTAATTTTTAATAGGACTTAATATGTGATGATATTTTTAAATGAATCACATGGTAATTAAATACTAGATCCTTTATGAAGGAGGGCAGTATTACCCAATAACTACCTGTTGATGTTATTATGTAACTTTTTCTTTATGTAGATTTTTACTTTTTTTTTAAAGTCATTATCTCAACTAATAAGATAAAATGATCATTTGAACTTTGTTTTGTCCAGAGGAAGGATAGAATCCATTCTCCTTATTACCCTCTCTACAGCTCATTTGCATAATAATATTTTCTTGCTGAGTTATATATTTGGGAGTGTTAGCCATCAACTAGGATACAAAGAATTTTTAACATAAAGATCTCATTTGCTTCACAATTTACGTAAGAATTTTTTACAAAAATGACCATCATTTAGCTATTATCTCTTAGTTGTCTTCAGTAGTATTTTAATTTGGTTCTGAAGTCTTTATTTACCTTTTAACTATTGATGTTTTCTTCTTATGCTTTCTATTTGTGATTTATAGTTTGATGTTTATGGAGAATACAAATGCCTATATTACAAAGATTTTATATATTTTCTGTTCCTTTTATTACTTTGCTCAAAAACATTTCAAAGAATAATGGAAATAGAAGAAATAAGTAATTATTACAGTATAGGATGTAAAAATATTTGGAGATGGCTAATATTTAAATATATAAAAATTGAAGTATTATACACAGTTCAACTGACGTAGAACAGAATTCATGTTTCAGTGTTTTTAGCTACACAGTTATGAACGCTGATTTACTACAGTGTGCTCATGTTTAAGGGTTTTTCATAATATTTAATTATTAATTTATTAGCCATATCACTTTTGTTATAGTTTAGTATGAAAACATTTTCCACACTCAGAATACATATGATTATTTTTATCCTTGGTGCTGTTGAGAAATGTCACCGTAAAAAAAGACATATATTTAGATTGAAATCTTGGAAATTTAAAATGTGATCATGTAACAGTTATAACTAATTTGTTAGTGAGTTATGCATGTTAACATTTTGAAAATGGTTCCTAAAACTACCAAATTTTCAAGATGAATTACCCAGTTGACCAATTCGAAAGAATCCCAAGTGAAATGCTTTATTTAATCATAAAGTCACATTTAAAGGTATTTAAATAAAAATTTTATAAGGCTTTAATCATTTTAAAAGATACTGGGTACTTTCCTTCTGGTTTTCAAATGGTGATCCATTTTCAGGACCTTTTATACTTCTAAAGTGATATTCTCATTCGGTTTAAACATGAAATGTGAATTGTGTACATAATTAAGACATTGTCTTTCCTCCTCATTTTAAGCAATATTGCTGTAACTCTTAAATATTTCCCTCTTATTTTTGATTCTCCTTTTTTAAAAGGACCATTCATAGCAAATGATGGTGATAAATTGAAGAATTGTTTTTTAAACAAATATGTTAAGTTGCAAGCCACTTACAAGTGTAGCGGAACATCTTTTAACCTATCTTTAACTCATCTCAGAGTTCTTGGGTTTCTTAAGAAGTTAAAAACTTGTTTTGTTACCTGCCCTCAATATGTTGTAAATTTTGTTGCTTTTGACACCAAGGAACCCTAATAAGGGTTTGAATTTGAATTATCTTCCTGTTCAGAAATTAAATAACTATTGCAGATAGTTTTGTATATCTTAACTGAGCAGTTTTATTGGTATTGGGAATTAAACTTACTAGTTAAAAATATGATGTACTGTAGTTTTTATTTCTAAACCAAGTATAACCTCAATAAGTAAAGTAAGGATATTTCTGATGAAAGAAACTGGAAAATTTTTACTTTAAATATGATATTTTGTAGACTTGGTTTGGAACTTAATGTTAAGAAATTTCTCCCTTGGAAGTTCAACTTGTTCAGTATGTAGTATGGCATTGTAATATACAGTCTGTAAGAAACAAATTATTTGTATTCTTCTCTAAAATAATTTGGTAACATTTTCTCATAATCAGAAAAATTGATAACAGTAATATGTTAAAAAACAAATTGTAGATTAGTGGGAGTACATGTAGAAATGACGTTTTGAAGAGTATCAGTTGAGTAACAAAAGTTTTCATTGTGTTGCATTTTGATACATCAGGATTAATCTTATCTTCTATCTGGCAATAAATTAGAAGATTATCTGATGATCGCCCCCCTTCCTATATCTAAATTTTGACAGTTTAGAAATACTGTCTCAAATAAGTTTTTTAGATAATTGGTAGCTTTAGTCTTATATTTCTTTCTATAATCAACCATAAATTGGAATAAAAATACCTAACTTTTGGTGGGTTTTGAAGACTAGAGCTCTGTTGTATAAACTGCCTAGCAAGTATGTGTTGGCTAAATAAACTAAAATGTAAACTAGTCTTTACCACGATAAAATCTTGAGTAAGTTATGTATATGATATATAACTCAATAGTATATATTTGTGGTCAAAAATTAAATTGGTATCTTTTATGTGTTCTCTGTCAAATTAGACAACATGTATTGCATAATATGATAGCTTAATTTTAATGACAGAGAACTATAAGTCTTATCATTATAATTTTATGGTATACAATATGGTTTAATATTGTTTAACACATCAGTATATAAACTGAGACTTGGACTTAATTTTGTGATGTTTTTGTTTTACTGCTAATGGTTCGTTATATCGTGAGGTTTTACCTGTGTATTCAGGTATACATATTCAGTTTGTATATTCTTCAGTGTAAGCTAAGGAGAAGATATGAAATATTGTCTTCAATAGACCTACTGTGATCATTTAATACCTATTGCTCTATTAATAATTATTTAATCCTCATGAGATAGAATGGTATAGAGTCTGGTCAAATAGATCAGTGTTCAAATCCCAGTTTATTATGTTTGTAGGGCAAGTAAGTTACCCTGTCAGTGTTTCAGTATCTTACAAAGGAGGGGACAAGAACGTACCACATTTGTATAGGGTTATTATGAGGATTAAATGTTATTACATAGGTAAAGCATTGAACACAGAGCTGGACTCATAAGGACTCAGCAGTGTCTGTACATAGTTATTTTTACAAAGGAGATGTCATGTGGTAGAGTGAGGGAGAAAATACCAGAAAGGAAGGTTTGAGTTTGACTGTGCCACTTGGTGGAGTTCTTTCTTTTGGCTAGTTGCTTCCAAGGAGCTTCAGTATTCTCATGGGTAAATGTGGAAATAATAACTTCAGTCTCTATTTTTGAGGGATGGGGTAAGGGTCAACTGAGGTAGCATACATGAAAATCATTTAAGAATTCTAATGATCCAGGTTTAGTTTTAGTCTTTATTTCAAGCACTGTATTTTTAGTAACACTTTCACCAAATAAATCATTGTCAGAATTTTCAAAAGATACTAAGCTCGTGTCAATTTTTTTTGCCTTGTCAACTTGAGGTATAATTTATATAGAATACAGTTCACCAAAGTTAAGTATAAAATGAGACGAGTTTTTACACATTGTGTAACCACCACCACTGTCATGATACAGAACATTTCATCACCCCAAACAGATCCCCTGTGCCCATCTGTAGTCATCCTTGAAGAAGAAAGGCTCAGTTTTCCTGTATGATATTGATGTCATATTAACTAGTTAACTGCCCTGTTTTCTTTTACCTTTGTGTCTTTAGCTATAAACAACAATCCAGTATCCTTTATGAAATACATTCCACACTTATTTTATGTTCTTTGTTTGTTTTTTATTTCTGCTTGCCAGTGACCTTTTCCCCACCAGTAGTTTCTGTGCTTGTGAAAGTAAGATTAATTAGTATACATTTCACTAATCTTCCATCTTAATTTCATTTATCCTAACGGTACTTTTTCACACACATAAACTGCTTGCCTGAAGGACATAATTAAGCTTATTGATATTCATATTTCTTGTCAGAAATTTAATGGATTTCTTTCTCAACTGAGTTTTTGTATAGATATTCTTAGAGTTTTAAATCGGCAAGATGGCTGTATCTAAACACTAACTTTTAAGAAAATGGTTACTCTAAGAAAAACCTATGGTTCAGTAGTTTATCTCTTCAACTGTTTTTTTAACTGATCACATACTAAGTGTAAAGCATTATTGGGTGATAGACTTAATAAGAGTTTTGCTCTCCAGATTGCTTGCTGTATGTTCTTCCTATTTTCTTCCTTTTAGCAAACTTCTTAATAAGATTTTTCCAATTAATTCACATTCTTTTCATACATGATATGGAGCAGAGACTCATTTTCCCATGTACTATTCACTTTCTTTTTACAAAGTTTAATTGTGCTCCTCTACCCGTAATTTGGGGATAATTATGATGAAAAAAAATGTTTGTTTTTAAACTTCTGAACTAAATGCAATGATTTCTCACAATCATTCTCATTCTCATAAGTCTTATATAGTTTTCAGATTTCATGTATAGAAACTAAACTATCTTTAGTATTGCTGAGAATCAAGTTATTTTATTGTGCTATTAATAATATGCTTAATTTTTTACCAATTTTCGTTATAAGACACTTAAAAATCAAACCCCACTGAAATTTATTACCTTTGTTAATCTTAAAGGTAGCTTATATTTTAAAATCTTGTATGTTTGCTAATAGCTAAAATATTTATTGTTTTATTCTATATTATATAAATACTCCTTGTTAATTTCAAATTAATTGTACTTTGGCCTTCATCTGTTCATGAACATTTCTTAAGCTCTGTAAGCAATTCCCTAAGTAATTATTGATAGAGACTAGAACGTTCCTAGCTACTATAATTTCTAAATTTTTTTTAATCTTAGCATGTTTTCTTTCAAATGAATTATCTTTATCTTTAATTCAGTCTGTAACAGAAGTGTGACAACACAGGTTATATCTATCACTTTAAATACTTAATAGATCATTGATGTGTTGTAAAGCTTGGAATTCTATCAACTTATCTCTGAAGCTCAGATTTTTATAACGCATCATTTTGCTTACAATATGGCAACACTGGTGCTTGGAAACTAATTCCACTTTTCGGCAACTCCTTTAAATAGATTAAATGATACTAGAGACACGTACCTAACACAGTTAAGTGTAAGCCATACATTTAAAAAGATAAATGAATAAATCTTTTTCAATTTTAACAGAAAAAACAAAAAGCTTCTCCTTTAAGATTGGTTAAACTATGAGTCAGAAATGTAATCACAGTCTTGACCTCACTTTTTTTTTTTTTAAGCTCTCTAATTAAAATTTTTAGTTGAATACTAAATCTCAGGGCAGTTGGATTTGCATGTTTGCCCCTTTCACTGTTTCCTCCCCCATGCCATTGAAGAATTTTGAATGGGGAGGAATTTGCGCCCTTTGGCTCAGGTTGCAGACCCACTTGATCAAGCCAGAGAAGCCAGGGTCAGAACTATTCATTGCTTATCTTTTCCTTGGGCCACTTGTAAATCCTGCCTTTCTGCTCTGCAAAAAATCTCTTTATATTAGACTTATAATAAAGTCTGGAGAATGAAAATAAACCTAATAGTTGATGCTTGATTGTGAATCCACATGGGTTAATTTCACTTTTTTTGAAGTTTTTCATGGCATTACAGCTTATTTGATGTACATAATTTTGTTTAAATGCATGCTATTTCATTAGACACCAGAAAAGTATCCTCTTGGTAGTGAAAGTATGATAGATAATATTATATCTCAGGTTGAGATTTAACACCCTTGAAATGTAGTAATTACTGTTAAGTAAGTTAAATTAGTTAATTTGAATTAGATCTATAAAAAGCCCCAAAGTATTTTGTTTTGAAGTGCTTAATTTCTAGCATGTATGCTGACACTTAAAATTTGCCTGAATCAATTATAGCACAAGTTTATCAACTGTATCAATAATGGTGTAAAGACTTTAAATATAGACCCAGGTTTAAACAAACACAAAACACTTTGTTCTTATCTCAGCATCCCTTAAAAGTATACAGCTCTGGTTCAAGACCTCAGGACCACCCATCACCCTGGACATTGGATACTCCTATTTATTCAAGAAGCTTGTGAAGTATCTGTGTGTCAGTGGGGGGATGGTGTGTGTATCTGTGTAGGGAATCACAGTTAGGTGCTTTTAGCCCAACAAAACAGCACCGTTGTTTATAAACTGAATTACGTCTCCGTAGAATTTTCTTGTTGTAAAAACCTAATTTACATTAAATATGTGTTATTTTACGCAAGTGCTGGTTGCAGTTTTCACATTTTTGATGCTTTCAGAAGGTTAGAGTGGGCGTCCATTAAGATTAACCTCAATCCATTACAGCTTTTTGGCTTGCAGGCCCCACCCATTGGCCTTGGATAGCTAATACCGAGCTTTTGTTTCTTCCTGTAGAAAGGAAAGGAAAGAAAACTGTTCTTTCTTTCTCATTGTGTAAGTCATGTGACTTCCCTATTAGTTAGTTACAGAGTTGAAATGAATCTCAAAATACATAAGATATCAAAGGTTATGTGAAATATTTATTGAAATGTGCCCCTTATTTAATTCCTGTGTTTTATGCACTAAAATATTTGTTTTGAATAACGATACCTTATTTTACATCCATGCAGTTTTTTAGGAAGCCAAAAAGATAACTAAATAGATTTAAAAAAGAATACCGATCTTTTTATCTATATCATGGTAATTGCTTAGTGTACTCATTTTTCTCTCAGTTATCTTGTAGCATCATTTGAGGTTTCTAAACTGTAGCTTATTTCTCAGAACTCACAGTGTGAAAAAAGTAGGAGTGGTATTTGGGATGATTTTAGCAAGGAAAATTTGCTGGTAGCAAAAAAGAAATGTGTTACAGGACTGCATGTAAATACAAGAAGGAACTAATTGGGTATATTTCTTTTTGCTCCTCTTCTCTCTCACCTCTCTATAATAGTAAGCAGTGTAGCTAGCTGTTGGAAAATGCCATCCAGCTCTTAGAATATTTTCGTTGATGTTTAGTCTCAATTTGATGATTTAGTCATGATGTTACAATTTACTATTAAATTTTTAATCTTTAAAGTTATGTTAATCTGTTTTTAAGCTGTTTTCCCAAACTTTTAAAATCTATTTTAGTAAACAGTAGACCTATCCTCAAATAATAAATAAAATATTTTTAAAAACAATAGTTCTAAAAGAAGTATCCTGTCAGTGATTTTTAAAATATGGTGTTCTTTGAGAGTGATATTTCCCTGCAAATAAGTATTTTTAAGACTTCTAAGAAGAATGCTTCTCTGTGTTAAAATCCTGTATGCATTTTTATTTAAAATGTGTTTCAATAAAATACGTTCTTACATAAAAGCATTTTTTCTTACATTTTGTCATAGTCTAATAGATAAAAAAAGGCAATGATATTTAATGCTATGATTTTGCTATTATCCAAAGTTATTTGGTTAGTTAAGATTTTTTTAATATGAAAATTTTGTGAAGTTATGTAGAAAAACTACTTAAGTTGAACAATACTGGATTATCAGTTTGTAAATAACCAGGATCTGGTTTAAAGTCAGTAATGTGCTAGTTCATGTTTTCATTGGCATTAAAATTCATAGTAAGTGATTTATTTTGCATGTGCTTTACAACTGAATATTTGAACTTCCAATTATTTCATTAATGTTACTTGTAAATATTTGTTGATACTTATTTAATGTTTATAAATTGCCAGCAAAATTTTCCTTTGAGAAAAGGTTTAAGATACTAAATCTTTCAAATTTGTGATACTCCTTTATTTACCATTTGGATAACAGTATTCATAAAACACCAACAATCTATTTTTAAGTATTTGTATCAGTGCTGGCATTTTTTGGTTGAAATAATCCATTTAGTATCTTAGTGTCGCTCTGAATTTAACATAAAAGATTAAGAAATAAAGACTAGTTAAAAAAAGATTACTACCAGGATTTTTGTGTAACATGCTTTTTTTAAACTTTGATATCAAAAAGTGAAAAGTTGGGTGCTTTACCCTTTATCATTTATTTTCCTCCTGCTAAAGTTTTCTTTAACTTGTGTGGAGAAATGTTATTTTTAAGTGAATTTAGATGACTCTAAGTCTCTTCATGTTCAGTCAGAAGTATTAATACAAGGTTTATTTGTGGGGAGTAATACCACCTGGGATATTGCTACTTGTTTTCATGAGGGTTATTGTAAATATATGATTGATGAATCACTTGATTTCTGGACTTTTTTCTCCTAAAATAAACTTTATAGTAAATGGGAAATGATTTTTCAAATTGTTGAAATATCTGAAGGTCCAAGTAAACAGGGATATTTGTTTCAATACACGTTCTTTGAGGTATTTTCTTTTAAAGATATTCTAATATAAAAAAGTCTTAATATGTAACCTTTGGGAAGTTGTCTTGTTAGTTTTTGACCACTTTTCCTGATTCTCTGCCTTTATTTGTAAAGTATCTGGTCACTGTTAAGTCATTAATATTCCTGAAGGTAATCCATAATTCCCTATGAGATTCAGTGTTGAACATGTATTCAATTATTCTGCTTTACAAAATTCAAACGATTTTTTTCAATATCTCCTAAGACATAGGATAATGTCTTCAGAGTAAGATTTTGACAGAACAGAATTCATTATTTTGATACACATGTATAGATTTCCATTTTTAGCTATAAATTGAAAAAAGAAGTTACCTCAATTATTAAAGTATTATGTTGTTCCAAAATGATTCCCTGCCCTAACATTATCATTTGCTGTGCCACCAGGAATTATTACTGCCTTAAGTGGTCTCTCTTTAGTGTCCGCCTCCCTTTTCCCCTCCCCCACCCCCCTTCGGGAAGGAAGCCTGGGGCCCTGGCTCTAGAGATACCAGGAAAAGCAATCACTCAGCAGAAAGTGTCTGTCTTTAGCAGAAGTATCATCCCTTGGAGAAGCATGTAGTTGAGAAGAGGTTAACAGATTAATTAGAGTTTATCAAATTTACTTTACATTCATTTAGAATACATTTTTGGTACAGCTGAATATTGTGGTGTTATGAAAAAAGAAGTCAACTTTTTCTGTTTCAGGCATTAGCAAAGTCAAATTTAGTCCTTCACCACTTTCCTTTCTTAGCTTCGATTAAATCTTTTATACTGTTGCTAAAGGGTGTTGCCAGTGGTTTTCCTTACTTTGAAGAAGAGAGTGAGTTCTGAATGAAAACCATGAGTGGTTAGGTAATTTTAACATTTCTCAACACTTACTGATTATTTGAAGTATTTTCCTAAATTTCCGAAAGAAAGTATATATGAAATGTTTCACTCAGTGTCAGTTGTCATCTAAAGATAATGTTTGTATGTCTAGCGCATTTTTGCCTAGAAGGCTTTTTAAACCACAGACTGACTCATAAAGTAGGCTAACAGTGAAAATAAACTGATACTGATAGATCTAGAAACGTTTTAATTATTTGCTTCCTTAGATTGTTCATAAAGTGCTTTTTTTGTTGGTTTCAGGATGAGTAAGGAAATGCAGATTTAGTAGGGTGAACACTGTAAATTTTGGCATAAGCTTGCTGAAGGGCCCAAGTTTCTTTGTGCTGTAGATACTTGTGCCAGCGTTTCTTCACCTTAAAGGGCAATCCCTTTTCTTAGCTCCACATGTGTTTAAGTCTCTCATACTTTTGACTCTTTGAAAAAATTAAGAGCATGGCCATGGAATCTCACAATGAACTTAAAGAAGATTTTGGAAGTTATAGTTCATGTCTGAAAGATAAAAATAAATAATATAATAAATAATATTGTGTAATACTTAAGTTTTATAGAGTAAATCAAAGATGTTTTGAAATTTTTGAATGTTTACTGAAAGGGCAAATATAAAAGTAAAATTTCATGCCTATTTCAAATAATGTAAAAATGATGAGTCTAAGTAAAATTTTGGTAGAATACCTTGAAAAAGACAGTTAGAATATAATCATATATTCCTTTCTGTTAGTCTAGCCCCTCTCCAGATCAACAGACATTTGTATTTGGTTTGTTCTAGCCACTGCTGATGCTAAGTTCCCACTACTACCATTTCCTGGGGATAGATCCCAGTTTACCATCATTGACCCTGTCTTCCCATCATCCAGACTCCCCTGTATCAAGGCTTCTGTTCGGCCAACACAAGAGACCATTCAGCTACAGCCAATCAGTATTGTAGCAATGACAGTGATTATGACATCAATAACAACAGAATGATAATAGTATCATGTAATTTTATTGTGTTTGCATGTGCAGGGTACCATGCTAAGTGTTTTATATCCATTAAATTTTTGCAAGTCTGAAAGATAGTTACTATTATTGTCTCATATTTACAGATGAAAAAAATGATCTTAGAATTGGCTAATTTACACAGTTGACTCCAGAGCGGTGCTTGTGACTCTTTGGGTTCCAGCCACATTTTTAGCTGTTTTAGTTTTATATTGATGTGCTTATCTTATGCTAAGTGCTTCAGTTTCAATTGTGAGCCACAAGCAGACAGGGATTCTAATTCTGACTTCACGAATTTAAAAACAGTAGCAGAGACAGACAATCAGACCACATAAATGAAAGTAAAATAAAAACCACAATGAGTGCCTTGAAGAAAAGGTACATGGTCCTGTGAGTATATAATTGTGAGGGCTCTAACCTAGTTTCAGGGTCAGGATGACTACTTTGGGGTAGTAAATTTGTGATGAGAGTAGAAAAATTAGTAGATAATGAATAAGGGAAAGAATATTCCAGCAGAGGAAGGGAGAATATAGAGAGGCAGGAGGGAAAATGAACGTTAGCTTTACAATGTGTTAGGATTAAAAGATCAGTAATATCCTGTCCCTGTCTTTAAGAAGCTTGTAGTTAGAGGCATGTGTATATATGTGTGTGTTGTGTGTGTGACCAGTGGTTACCACAGAGTGATAAGTGCTAGGATAAGAGCATTAAGGCATTGCCTGTGCTTTTAGTAGTGAGAAAAGCTTGATGAAAGAAGAGGCCATTTGAGATTTGCTGTGGAAATACCTAGGAACTTCGTAGCCTGGGAAGGCATTTCGCATCATACTTGTGCAGAGATGAGAAGTGAAAGAGCCTCTGCAGGCCATTGTGTAGGTAGAGTGCCAGATGCCTGCTGGGTGGAAGGAATAGGCAAAGGGCACAGTGGAACTATGCTGGAGGATGAAACTCTCAGGCCTGGGTAGGCCAGCTAGAGATCAGACAGGTTTATCCATTGGTCCTTACCTGAAACATTGCTATTTATGAATTTCTTTAAAGTACTCCTGCCCCCCCCAAAGCTTCATTGGCTATTTGTTTTTACATAGAATTTAGATTTTTTAGCTAGGCATTCCAACTCTTCATGACCTGATTGAATCTACTTTTACAGTCTTTCTTGTCATACTTATTTAAATTGTTGTCTTTGTCATGTCACAAGCCTGTATGTCTTTGCCTCTTCCTCTTGGCACAGACAATACTGTCTTTCCCCTAAATTCCTTCCTACATTTGCTTTTGGAAATTCTTGCCATCTTTGAAAATCCAGCCCCAAGTTCAGATCCTTCTTTTGCTGAAAACTTTCCTCATCATTCTAGCTAGAATTGCTTGCTTACTTCTTATAAACTTCAAAACTCTGTTTGTCACAGATTGTCTTCTGTTAAGTTTTGTTGTGTCTCCCACTAAATTATAAATAAACTCTTGAGTGGAATTGTCTTACCAAATTTTGTATTTCATGCAGTATAATGCTTTTCATAATTCATACACAAAAATATTTCTTGAACATTAAGAAAGTGTAATACATTAGGAACATTTCCCCTATCTTCCATTGAATAAAAGATATGGATGTTATTCAAGAGAACATATGTAAACTCTTCTTTAAGAAAACCTAGTGTTCAACTTATATTTGCTGCTGCTGCTGCTAAGTCGCTTCAGTCGTGTCTGACTCTGTGAGACCCCATAGATGGCAGCCCACCAGGCTCCGCTGTCCCTGGGATTCTCCAGGCAAGAACACTGGAATGGGTTGCCATTTCCTTCTCTAATGCATGAAAATGAAAAGTGAAAGTGAAGTCGCTCAGTCGTGTCCGACTTTTTAGTGACCCCATGGACTGCAACCTACCAGGCTCCTCCGTCCATGGGATTTTCCAGGCAAGAGTACTGGAGTGGGGTGCCATTGCCTTCTCCGCAACTTATATTTACTTCCCTTTTAATGTCACTCTTACAAGTTCATTATGCATCAATTTATACATGGTAAACTCTGCTTTTGTGGGCCCAGAACATTTTGGGGCTTCTGCCACTCTCTTTTTTTAGCAGAAAAGATGGTGGATTCTGTGCTGCATTTATTGCCACAGTTTATTGCTAAGTCTAAAATATCTGCAGTATATTGGAGGGGACGGACCTGCATGTTTCATTCTCTATTTAAGTCCGGAGAGCTTGAACTTTATTCTTTTTCCTTGGGTAAAACTTCCACCGGTTCCTTTCATGTATACTGATTTCCAGTCTGGAGGACATGCCTTTCTCACTTCTCCCTATCTCAAACATTCACCAAAGTGCTTTAGTTGGCTAAGAAAAGTTAGTGTCATTTCTGACTCATGTCTCTTCTTTATCCTTCATGTCCAACCAGTAATTGTTGTTGCTGCTTTTATAATCTCAAAATGTCACACAACTTCCTATCATCTGTACTTGAGATCTTAATGATCAGAACCTAGTCTTGATTAGCTACCTAGGTTTCATACCTAAAAGAACAAAGACCTGAAAGTTAGGCAAATCAGAGAAAGAAGCTTTGGAATTAGACAGGCATAAGATAAGATGTTGAGGTCTTTCTTCCATTGGTTAGCTTCTGCAAGTAGATCGCTTTCCAGAGAGGACTTGGTGGTAGGCAGTCTTCACTGGGACTTAGCTCCATCAGTTCATTCAACAGATTGAACACCTAGTATGTGAGATATAACAATGAGCAGAAGATGAACAAAAATACCTTTTTTATGCACTAACTCTTATTCCCTTACCTTTTGTTTATCTTCTGTTTTCACTAAAAAATAGGGACACAGACCAACAATACTCGGTACAAAATACGGTATCTCTAAGAAATTCCAGAGTGATATTTGAACTCTGGAAAACAATCTCAGGAGAATTGGCACATGTGCATTAAAAAAGGTTTTATTTTGATAGAAAAGAAAAAAATAAAAACACATATGAGATGATGTCTGTAAGTCTGAATTAATTATACTTTGAGGTACATATAGTATTATTCTTAATAAAGAGTAGAGGTTAATGATTCACAGCAGGATTTCTCAATCTCAGCACTTTGGGCCAAGTTGGAGCTTTTGGGCCAGATAATTCTTCGTTGTGAGAGGTTATCCTTTGCTTTATAGACTATGTAGCAGTATCTCTGACCTCTATCGACTAGATACCAGGAACACACCTCCCCAGTTGCATTAACCAAAAACATCTCTCATCATTGCCAAATGTCCCCTGGAGGACAAAATTGCCCCTATTTGAGAACCTCTGATTAAATAACTTTGTTAAGTGCTTTACTAAATATCTAACGTTTCATAATTATTATCTGTAGTCTTTTGTTTATACAGAATTAGTCTAAATGATTTTAGAGGGCCTGAACATTTGGGATAAGACCAGTAAATTCATATTTAAATAACAGTATGAACTGAAAGCTAAGTATGAAACATTCTAACATTTTATTTTCAGAATGTCATATTGTATCATTCTGATGATAAATGTCATATATGTTGACTATGGGAAATTTAGACAAAGGAAAATATAATAAGAATCACCCATTATCCTACCATCCAGAGCTAACCACTGCATACCTTTCATTTATTTTTTTATGCTATTTACTGAAAAAAAAATTTTTTTTTGCAAATGGGGAAAATAACTTTCAATTGTCAAATTACTGCCAATTTAAATTAGAGAAATTTTAAACTAATTATAATAGGAAAATAAATTTATAAATTAATATAGAAAATTTTGTCATCTGGGAAAATTCAATAAAAAATCAATGGCATATTAATATGTCTTAATTTTTGCATGCTAAATTAGAAAGTATTGATATGTTCTATTTATTTTGTATAAAAATTTAGATTGTCTTTATTAAATCGTTAACTAGTTTTCAGTTTCATAGGCAAGTTAATGTTTTTTTCCTCTAGCTGATGTGAAATTCAATTCTGCTAATTACATTTAGAGATGACCTTCATTTTAAAATATACTATTTGAAATTCTGTAATTTTATATCTTAAATTTTTTAAGTAAAATTCCATGAAAGAATCGTTATTAAAATTTATCAATTTGTACAAGCTTTGATAATATATATATATATATAACTAAAGCATATTAAGTACCTTGTTAGTGTTATGTGCAGTTGAGAGAAGGTGAGTTTTTATTTCTTTTAGAAAGGAAGATGTTTGGCCACAGAGCAAAGAGTAAAAAAACATTCTTGGCAGGAAAATTAATGCAGATAGTCAAAGGTAAAAACCGTCCTTATTTTGAGTTTGAAAATTTTTATATATGACATAGGGAGTTCTTCCCTGGAGCCCCTCTCAACTTGAAATTCCCAATTTGGTTTCAAAGATGCACAAAAGTATATATTCCTTTTTTATTCTCAGAAGATCACATGCTGACCTAGTTTTCAGTGGCAAATAAATATACTTTAGGTCTGTCTCGCACTATAGGAATTAAAAACCTATATTAAAGGAACCTATATTAATTTTCACTTAATATGAAAGGAAATAGCCTTTATTGTACCCTTGTTAAATGTTTGTTTCTCAACAGCAATTGATTCATTATCTGCTCATCCATGTATTTGGTAGCTGTCACCCATGTATCTTTAATCATTGAGATTCCCCTTCTACACTCAGATTGGATTAACATTTTCATATTGTGTGCACTTAAATTGTTGGCTAGGCTACTCATTTTCTCAATACAACCACGAGGAACAGTTATGATGAGAAATCTAATGTCCATCCTTAGTCTAATGTCAGTAATTTTGTTCTTACCATATATTCAAAGGTACGCCTGTTGCTATCAGTTTCTGCTATGGATTTCATGCTGTAAATTTTCTCTTGTCTCCTGGATATTTGGCCCATTCTCAAGATAAATGCTAATCACAATGGAGGTTGGACTTCACAGTAGGTTCAGGAACATCTTATTTTATTTTATTTTATTTTTTTATTTTTTTATTTTTATTTTTTTTTGGGGGGGAACATCTTATTTTAGCTAGTAAAACAAAAGCACCACAAAGGATCCTGGATATATTCTTTCTCACTTTAAAATTCACCTTAGCCTTTGTTTTCTTTGTGCTATTATTTTCCCCATCTCTTCTAAAATACTGCTGTTTTGAAATCTTTCACTCATTTTGCTCCTCTCACCGTGTTGTGTGTGTGTTTCTCCTCTTGCTCAATTTCCACCCCCACTCTCTCTTCCTGGTGTAAAGAGCTTCTGTAGGAAATTGATAATCGGTGTCTTTCTGCTTCAAAGTCTTTAACACATGGAGCTGGCTGCTAAGAGAAATTGACCAGGTTCCTGTGATCCTTGTCAGTTTCTCTGATTAATCAATTTTTCTTTACTGGAGAAGCTGCTTTTAACAAAAGAAAACTAGCTTGTAATTTCAATCATTTGCCCATTGCTACCAAGCTTCTATCTATCTATCACTTTAGCTTTTTATTATAAACTTTTAAATCTTGGCTTTCAGTTACCTCATTTATACTGGAGGATGCACAGCCAATTTCATTTAATTCATACATCCTTGACAATTACAGCTAATTTTAATACTTGCACAATTTAATTTGTAATGCTGCTTCCTATTCAGAAGGGAATGATTGCAAATCAAAATGAGTGCATTTCTTTCCTAACTCTTGTTGACTTTCCTACAAAACCAAGGCAAAGCACTTCCAAAGCACTTAAAAGAAAATCATGCTGTCATAGAAACTAATGCAGTGAGATCTAGAGAAACCAGGGAGAGTTACTATATTGCTTTTTCTTTAATAGAGGTATTTCTTTAAACATGTCAAGTACTATTATACTTAGATACAGAGTTAAAAGAATTTGTCTTTAGGTCATGGGCAAGTTTGAGCTGCCAGTTAGCCTGATAATAAGGTTTATAAGATCTGATGAGAAAATTTACAAAATGACCAAAATGTATTTGGATTATTCCTTAGGCATTATATAAAGGTGTTTACACATAGTGATATTAGATATAGACAAGACTATTCCTAGGAAGGAGTTAATTTGAATGACTTCAGGCCCAGTGGTGAGATTGAATGATGTCTCCAAAGCATGTTTTGCAAATGAGTATTCTATGGTGTTTTGGTAAGTGTTCCCTGAAAGGGAAAAAAAGTCCTTACTCATTTTTTGGGAAATTCTTGGTTACACAAAGTTCAGCCAGTTTATTCATTTAATATATGACTTTTCAATGCCATATTATACTTAAGTATGCTATCAGCCTCTAAGATAAAGATGCAGATTATGATATTTTACATACTTGAACATTGACACCTTGGTGGTACTCTTTTTTTTTTTTTTTCTTTTAAAGAAGCATCTCATGGGGCATGGTTCCATGAGAACAAACTGAGAAATTCTTGGGTGACAGTCACGAATTTCAGTTCAGTCGCGCAGTCATGTCTGACTCTTTGCGACCCCATGGACTGCAGCACGGTCACGAATTAATCAATAGTAATTAATTTGTTGTTTAGTTGCTAAGTTGTGTCTGACTCTTTGTGACCCCCATAGACTGTGGCCCTCCAGGCTCCTATATCCATGTGATTTTCCAGGCAAGAATCCTAGAGTGGGTTGCATTTCCTTTTATAATTACCATATAATTATTATTGTGTAATAATACTGTGTATCAATAAATGTTAACATCTTTTCTCTTTAGCTCATAATTTATCCTTAAATTGAAAGAAATTAAAGGTCTTTTAAACATCTTCTAAACATTTTAATGATATATTTTTATTTTACAAAACCAGACATATAAATAATATTTAGGACATCCATTAAAGCTGGGAGAAGGAGGTGGTTCATCATATAAAAATAGCCTAACAGATGAACTAAAATCAGGTGAGCATTTAGGTTTTAAAACATTAGCCATGCATTTGGGCATTTAAAGGAGAGTGAAGATAGCTCAAGATTGGTAAATGGTGTTGGTGGTGATTATAAGAAAGTTGTAATTGGTTCTGTATTAAGTGGAATAAAAAGAAAAATGGTACACATTTGTCTTTCACTAGCAGTTTCTGGGAATGGCCTCTGGCCCGTGGCACCTGGCTTCCTGCATCTTTTTTTTTTTTTTTACTTTTAAAAAATTGAGCAATTGTTAATGTACAATATTATATGTTTCAGATGTATAACATAGTGATTGACAATTTTTAAAGGTTATACTCCATTTATAGTTATTATAAATGTTGGCTATATTCTTTATGTTGTATAAAATATCCTGGTAGCTTATTTATTTTAAGCATAAGTTTGTGCCTCTTAATTCCCTACCCCTATCTTGCCCCTCCTCTGTTCCCTCTCCCCACTGGCTTGTTCTCTGTATCTGTGAGTCTGTTTCCTTTTTTGGTGTTCCTTAGTTTGTTGTATTTTTTTCAGTTCCACACATGTGTGTGTTTGAGTTGCTCAGTCGTGTCTGACTCTTTCTGACCGCATGGACTATAACTCACCAGGCTTCTCTGTCCATGGAATTCTCCAGGCAAGAATACTGGAGTGGGTAGCCATTCCCTTCTTCAGGGAACCTTCCTGACCCAGGAACTGAACCCAGATCACCTACATTGCGGGCAGATTCTTTACTGTCTGAGCCACCAGGGAATCCCAATTCCACATATAAGTGCTATCGTACAGTATTTGTCTTTCTCTGTACAACTTATTTCACTTAGCATAGTACCTTCCAAGTCCATACATGTTGTTGCAATAGCAAAATTTCATTCTTTTTTATGGTTGTCTCCCTTTTTTTGAGTAGTAGCAGAGTCTGCTTGAAGGCGGCTACCTCCGTTACTCAACAGGATTATATCAGGTGTACTCTCCTGGCAAACTCTAGGTGTCCTAGAGTAGTGATTCTGAGCTTTTTTTTTTTTTTCAGTGTTAATAATTTCTGATCTCTTGCAGATGATACACCTTGGTGCAAATCCTTTCTCAGTTTGTATGCTTGTCATGGTCCAGTAATGAACCGCTTACTTAGCAGCACTTATCCTCAGACTGCACTAGCACTATTACTAGATTATCACCACTTCCGCCCTGCTCTCAGCTGGTAAATATCTCGCCACTTACAACTGCCAGAAATTTTTCCTATTATGAACTAAACCTTTTATTCTACAACCAGAGAAAAAAATGGTTTAAAAATTTAGGTGCTGTTTCAGAGATGGTAATTTTGTTACTTTTGTGGACCAGTAAACACTAAAAAAAAAAAAATAGGGTAACGTGGTTAACTGTTTAATAATTGGCTTTCTAAAAAAATTGTGTCTTATAAGTTTTACTGATATAAGTTCTACTAATGTAGAATACAATTTACAAATAATAATATGTAATACTTTTTATTATAAATTCCATGTGGCCAATTGATTCTCACAGAATATCTTCCTTTTTTTCTGAACTGTTTTTTATCTATAGCCAAACTGTGCTTGCAATTGATGAACAAATATAGTTCGTACATGAATGTTAAGTGATATTTTTACACTAATGAATTAACCCAGAAGTCAAACAACAAAGACAAAGATGTGTATTTGAGTTTTATTGTGACTTTTTTGCTGAACTGGATAACAGATTTTGAATATTTTGAAATATTTCCTCAGTTTTGTGCTATTTACAGTGTAACAGTTACAGAAATGAATCACTTATATTTAATCTGTATTATTAACATTTTCTCCATCACTTTCCTAAGTGTGTAGACAATCAGTAAAACAATACATCGTGCCGTGATTTGTACTACTTGCCAGTTTTCATGGTATCAGTACTTCCACCATAGCCAATCTGAAGCTATCAGTGTGATGTCAGTGATGTGGAACTGGGGAGAAATGCACAGTGACACACAATTATGTAGTAGTCCCACTGTACATATTCAGAAGATGCAAATAACCTCACAGTGTAGGTAATAGTAAAGGTAGTAAAATAATTAGGGAGTAATAACTTTTGAGTATTTTTAAACCATTTTTTCACATTATTTACTTTTATCTTTATAAGTTAACTTTTAATGCTGACCGTGTTTAACAACTATTTCATGAAATTCTTACAAATTTAACAATGAGCTGTCTTTAGCTGGTATGAGCCAGCTCTGCCATGCTGCTGCATAGCCTGTTTCTTATTTTGCCACGTAAGGACATGTATTTGTAATTAACTGTCAGTTCATAAGAGGAGTATCATCTCTGAGTAAAGGAAGAACCCCAAGAAAGACAACTTGCAAGCATTGACATTGTCCCTATGTTTTACATTTCTGCAATGCAGTATTTAAAATGTCATATGAGTTTCTGCACAGCTATAAGGAAAATACTGTCCTGGATAGTGTAAGTAGCATCCGAATGAAGCTAATTTTTATTAGGCAGTGAATACATACCAGGGATCACTCAAATATTTTTCTGTTTTGGTCAAGATAGTGAGTTACTGTTAGTCTTAAGAATTTTGTAATCTTCAATGGATGAGGAAAGGCACTCACAGATAAGAAAGAATGTAGAAAACAAACTCCAAAGACTTAAAATTTTGTGTAGTCTCTTTTTTTTAACCTTCCACACTGCATTTGTAGGTAGTTGCTGTGTAAAAGCTGTTATTGCTCTAGGGCTGTTATTTTTGAGCTGTAAGATAGTCCTTGAGAGCACTACGTTGTACACTGCTTCCTGCTGTTTATGAGGGATACGTTTTTTTATATTTCTCTTCTTCCTTTTTTCCTTCCTCCCACTTCGATACTGAATTAGGTTTCTATTACCACCAACTTAGTGGCTTAAAACAGTACCCATTTATTAGCTCACAGTCTATAGGTTGGAAGTCTCCTCAGTGTGGCCGGGTTCCCTAGTGCTGGGTGCTCAGATTATCACAAGGCCGAAATCAAGGTATCAATCAACTTGTTCTCATCTCTATCTCAGTGCTGTCCGTCTAGATCATTCCTATTGCTAGTACAAAATATTTTTTTGTGACTATAGAGCTGAAGAATCCATTTTCTCATCAGCTGTGAGCCAGGTACCACTCTTGAGTCCTAGAGGCCTCATGGACCTAATATCTTCATGTCAGCAATGGTGGGTCACATTCTTTGCCTGCTTCAAATCTCTCTGCCTTCCCCTTTTGTCACCAGCCAGAAAAAAAATTTTGTTTTTGAAAAAACTCATGTGGTTATATAGAGCCCAAGACACACCCTGTAATCTCCCTTTTGATTAACTCAGGGTCAACTGTTAGTAACTGTAATTACAACCATGTAACATAATGACAGGAGTGATATTCCATCACCTTCACCAAGGAGGGAATTATTAAAGGGTTAGGGATGATTGTTTGTGAGTGACAGACTTCTGTCTACCGTAAATACTAAATGCATCATGTCTCACTTAAATATAATGATGGCTATGTTAACACAAAAATTACATCTGAACTCAATAGCTGTTTCCTTCAGAATAGAAATTAATTTTTAGTATACATAACAATTTAATCTCTTGAATGAGCAGCTTAAAATAATGGAGTGAAGGTATTAACATTTATAAAATAATGAAGACAAGATTGCATTTAATTCTGAAGTCTAAGTAGTAATTATTAAAATGTATTAATTAAAAAGGCAACTTATTTTTAACATCTAAATGTTGGTTCAGAAAATCAGTTAAAGATACCTACCTAAAGGTAGGTACCTAATACAGTTGTGTAAAATATAGATTCTTGTGCCTGAACAGGTAGTCCAGCTAATACGCTTTCTCAAGAAGAGGGAGTTTCACCACGGTAGAGGGAAAAAGGTTGAAACTCATAATAGGTAAAAAATTATTCTTTGTTGAAGAGTCAGGCTTATAAGGAAATAGTTAAGCAATGGCTTATGGCAGAACTTATTTCATTATTGATAATAGCGCAAATATTGACATGAAGAAAATCTGTAAGAATCAGCATATGTTTAAATTATGATATATCCATACAATGGAAAAACTTAGGCCTATTCTTTCATCCAGTATTTATTGAATACCTACTATGTGTCAAACATTTTGCTCAGCTTTGGATAAAATATGTTAGTTATTAAAAAATAATTTGAAGAATAATGACTCAGAGTATGTTCTTTATGAGCTGTTAAGTGTTACAAAGCTAAATTTATTAAGTACAATCTTAGTACTGTTACTGATACACATAGAAAAATTGAAAATAAATACATTTTTAATGCATTTGGCTACACTGTGTGACTTCCAGGAAATTAGCTCCTTGACCAGGGATTGAACCTGTGCCCTCAGCAGTGAAAGCACAGGCTGTTAACCTGTAGGACTGCCAGGGAATTCCCCAAAAACTTTCAGTCAGTCCTTCCTTTATGTTTTCTTAATCATGTTTGTAAAGAGGTTGTACACATTTCTTTCTTAACCCCAACATTTATACTCTGGTGATCTATAAAACATTGCTGAGTTCATGTAACTGCTGTATTACATGTCTGTTATGATTTTCTGATATAGAAATTATTTTGAGAACTGTTTTAGTATCATAAACTGCTGTATATTAAAACAGTGTAATCTGTAACATGGGATACTTTTCTGATGCCATAGAGTTTAATATCATGTTTTTCCTAAGTTATTCAGCAAACTAATGTCTCAATAGAAAAAAAGTCTTTTTACTCAGAAAGGAGAGAAAAAAATAGCATGGTTTACTTATTTTGGAGAGAGCAAAAACGTACTACTCAGGGGGAAGGAGTGGGAAGAGCAAATCACAATTAAGAAGTTTCTAATAAGGATCAGACACTGTGTAATGTAAATATATTATTTCATTTCATTTCATTTCATCTTGGTATTCATCTGGGTTAGAGATTATTTCATTTTAAAATGAGAAGATTGAAGCTTAGAAGGTTAAATAAACTTGACTGACATCATAGAGTAGTAAGTGCCTTAGCTAGTATTCTCATCTCTGACAATAGAGACTTTCCTATTATATTTTTGGTGGGAGAATAGAAATTTAATTTAGTTGTGTGCTTTCAGTAGTTATACAGTTTTGGTGGAGATTTTTAGATGTGGGAGGACCTAGAGAAAAACATGTAAAATGTCTTTTTTCTAATGAAACATCTTTCTATCCAACATCTGATGTTTGATTTAATGGTGAAAGTTGAAGAGCAAAGAATGTTATAAATTTATATAGACTTACTATTAAAGAAAATCAACAACTTATTAAGATGCTAAAACTATATACTTTATGCATTGAATAATTATTCTTCTAGGTTATGTTTCTATGAAGGAAATATTTAAGTCTATGCTGTTAGTGTGATAATCACTTATAAAGAAAATCACTTATAAAAAATCACTCTTGAAATGGATTCAAATTAAAAATTTAGTTTCTCTGTTGCAGTAGCCACATTTCAAGTGCTCAGAAGCTAATATTATTAGTAGCTATTGTATTGCACAGTACAAATATAGAACATTTTCATCATCACAGAAAGTTCTGTTGGACAGTGCTGACTTAGATTATTCATTTTTATTTTATAGGAAATAATTTGTTTAGTAGTTGTCAGCTTAACTTTTAATTTTAAGGATTTTTTAATTTGTTAGTTACACTATAATAGAAGGAGACTAGAAATTGTTTAAGACATTGTTTATTATAGCTTTTTAAAAACTATTTTAAAATTGATTTTTGTGCTTAATATTTAAAGACATCATATATAGTTGTAGTTAATCCATATTCTTATACGGATTTTCTCATGTCTATAATTGGTATTATATAGCATTCTCTTCTATGATTATACCACATTATCATCATTATTATCAATTGATGTTTAAATATTTTTGTGCCATTATTAACGATAGTGTATTTAACAATCCTTGTAAATCTTCCAGTACACACGTGCAAGAATTTTTCTAGACGGTATCACAAAATAGAACTTTTGAATCATATGGTATATGTGTTTTCAACTTGATTCAGAAATGCTAAATTGTTTTCTACAGTGGTTATGTCAATTTCTACTGCCAGAACAGAATTTGGGGCTGTATCAATTAGTAAAAGGGATTAGTGACATATCTGTGCCTTCCTTCTTTGTAGTGAAATAAAGATATAAATGTTTGGATCACAAGGAGCTTATCTTCTTTTTTTTAAGGAACAAATGTTTATTGGCTTGTGGTGGAAACACATTTAATGTATCAGTAAATGCATAAAATTCAATATGACCCATATAAGTATGTGCTGAAACTAAAAATAGCTTGATTTCAGATAATGGAAACTTTTTAGTTAATATGTGATTTGAACAAGATTAAAAGGTAAGAGTAAAAAGCATTATATAATTATATATGTGTAACTGCCATCAATCCATCCTAAAAGAGATCAATCCTGGGTGTTCATTGGAAGGTCTGATGTTGAAGCTGAAGCCCCAATACTTTGGCCACCTCATGCGAAGGGTTGACTCATTGGAAAAGACCCTAATGCTGGGTAGGATTGGGGGCGGGAGGAGAAGGGGACGACAGAGGATGAGATGGTTGGAGGGCATCACCGACTCGATGAACATGGGTTTGGGTGGACTCCGGGAGTTGGTGATGGACAGAGAGGCCTGGCGTGCTGCAATTCATGGGGTCGCAGAGAGTCGGACACGACTGAGCGACTGAACTGAACTGAACTGAACTGAAGCTCCAATACTTTGGCCACCTCATGCGAAGGGTTGACTCATTGGAAAAGACCCTAATGCTGGGTAGGATTGGGGGCGGGAGGAGAAGGGGACGACAGAGGATGAGATGGTTGGAGGGCATCACCGACTCGATGAACATGGGTTTGGGTAGACTCCGGGAGTTGGTGATGGACAGAGAGGCCTGGCGTGCTGCAATTCATGGGGTCGCAGAGAGTCGGACACGACTGAGCGACTGAACTGAACTGAACTGCCATCAAGAATACACCTGAACAGTAAAAAAAATTAGATATATGATCTTGAGGCAGCAAGGAACATAGTACATCATGTGTAGCGTTGGAGCATCTCAGTAAGGGGGTATTAGAAAAGATTAGAGGTTTTGGTTTATGTTAGGTGATCTGGGAAAGGGGTCAAGGAAGTTGGGGTTTGCTCTGGAATGGATGCTGTGAAAAGAAAGGAATCATTCTATGATGGGTATCTTAATATTAATAATACTTTTCTTGAAGGCAAGAAGAACAGAGTGTAGCTATGACTGGAATTGGTAAGGAAGCACACAAATTAGCCAGAAAAAGGGAGTGTTTAATCATTTTTTCATCTAGAAGTTCATTTTGTTTCTTGTTTTGGTTTCTGTTCAGGTAAAGTCAGAGTGGCCTTGTCTGGTGTTGGTGTTCTGAAATCATTTGTGTTGAGAATACAGTGTTACGCTCTGCACACTATAGCATAGCTATGAGTACCAAGCCAGCATCACAGAGCCTGACTCAGAGTGACAGGCCAGCCCCCAGCTGTCGGGAGCTGCTTATATCTTTCTCAGTCTATAACAGTAGTAAGAGAAGAAGAGAATTTAGCAAAGGCATGGTTGAGTTCAGTTCAGTTCAGTCGTTCAATCTGACTCCTTGCGACCCCATGGACTGCAGCACGCCAGGCCTCCCTGTCCATCACCAACTCCTGGAGTTTACTCAAACTCATATCCATTGAGTCAGTGATGCCATCCAACCATCTCATCCTCTGTCGTCCCCTTCTCCTCCTGCCTTCAATCTTTTCCAGCATCCAGGGTCTTTTCCAATGAATCAGTTCTTCGCATCAGGTGGCCAAAGTATTGGAGTTTCAGCTTTAGCATGAATCCTTCCAATGAATATTCAGGACTGATTTCCTTTAGGATGGACTGACTGGATCTCCTTGCAGTCCAAGGGACTCTCAAGAGGCTTCTCCAACACCACAGTTCAAAAGCATCAATTCTTTGGCACTCAGCTTTCTTTATAGTCCAACTCTCACATCCTTACATGACTACTGGAAAAACCATAGCTTTGACTAGATAGACCTTTGTTGGCAAAGTAATATCTCTGCTTTTTAATATGCTGTCTAGGTTGGTCATAACTTTTCTTCCAAGGAGCAAGCATCTTTTAATTTCATAGCTGCAGTCACCATCTGCAGTGATTTTGGAGCCAGAAAAGATCAAAGTCTGTCACTGTTTCCACTATTTCCCTTTCTATTTGCCATGAAGTAATGGGACCAGATGCCATGATCTTAGTTTCCTGAATGTTGAGTTTTAAGCCAACTTTTTCACTCTCCTCTTTCACTTTCAAGAGGCTCTTTAGTTCTTGTTTGCTTTCTGCCATAAGTGTGGTGTCATCTGCACATCTGAGGTTATTGATATTTCTCCTGGCAATCTTGATTCCAGCTTGTGCTTCATCCAGTCCAGCATTTCTCATGATGTGCTCTGCATACAAGTTAAATAAGCCGGGTGACACTATACAGCGTTGACGTACTCCTTTCCCGATTTGGAACCAGTCTGTTGTTCCATGTCCAGTTCTAACTGTTGCTTCTTGACCTGCATACAGATTTCTTAGGAGGCAGGTCAGGTGGTCTGGTATTCCCATCTCTTTAAGAATTTTCCACAGTTTGTTGTGATCCACACACAGGTAGAAAAGATAGAAAGGTATCCACACACAGGTAGAAAAGATAGAAAGGCATGGTAGAAAAGATAAATGCTGGATGTCGTTAGGAACTGCTCTAGTAAGTTTGTAGTTGGAGTACAGTAAGGATAGTAAGTAAGATTAGGAGGGTTGGAAGGGTAAGGAGAGACCATTGGTGAAATGTTTTAAATGATCAGCTTAGAATATAGTTAAGGTAGAATCCTAGATCAGGTCATGGTATGATGAAAATGAATGTTTTGTGGACAATACAATTGCTTTTGAAATTATTAAATGTCTAAAAATGATTTTAATGAACATTTCACCTTCCTGTAACTTAAAATAACTCTTTTTATTAAAAATACTTGTCCCTATACTTTCTTACGCTTTTATAGTTATAATTTTGTATTCTGAATTTTAAAAAGTTTTTGCTCAATGCACCATGATAGACTTTATTCTGCATCTTTATCTTTTTTGAAGAAGATCATTCCAATAGTTTTATGTGAGGCTATCAGTTTTCTCAAAAAGGAAGAGACAGTAAAAACAGTGATATAAAGTAAATGGCAAGCATTTTAGAGGAAGAATTAACAAGCCTCTATTACATATAAATGGAGTAAAGGAAGAGAAGAATAAAAAATTTTGAACCTTTGACAATGACAAACTTAAACTAGAGCTTGCCAGGTGGCTCTATTGGTAAAGAATCCACCTGCCAATGCAGGAGCCTCAAGAGATGCAGGTTTGATCCTTGGGTTGGGAAAATCTCCTGGAGGTGGACATGGCAACCACTCCAGTATTCTCGCCTATAAAATCCCATGAACATAGCCTGGTGGGCTATAGTCCATGGAGTCGCAAAGAGTTATGACTGAGCAACTGAGCACACTATATACATAGTTTCTTTGTTAAATAATAGAGTATCAACAAAAGTAAGTAATACCCACCAATGCTATTTCTGTTAAGATACCTTGAAAATTTCAAGCTCTGCCTGATTATCAAAATGTGTTTTTAGTTGAAAGATTTGACATTTGGTGACAATGAGAAGATTATGATGGTGATAAAATTTGCTAGTGCTAAGAAATTCATACTTACACTGAACTGAAAATTTGTAATCTGTGTGTGGCTGGGTTCACATACCATAAAAATTAGTGTCAGCACGTTAGTGAAGGCTGACACTTAACAGGTTTCAATGCCTAGCATCCCCATTAGTGTTGGTATTCATCGGAAGGAACACTAGCCTTTCATCCTTAATTTATTCCCTGGTGCCTATTTGATAAGGTGGTTTCTTTAGATGCCTTTGAAAAACTGTCTTCTTTAAACACACTAATAAACTGAGGATAGGAAGTTTCCATTATTGGAGAAGTCTGATTGTTCAGAGAATTATTTTAAATGTTTTTATACTGTAAACATGAGTAGTTTTGTTATCCACCTTATTTGTTCTAATTATATATAGGATAACTTTAGATATAGTACTGTTATACAAATCAAACCATAGTATAACAGAATATTGAAGTTCATATGTCTAATTCCTGGATCATAATTTTAAGAAGTGTTTCATGTTATAAAAATTAATACGTAAAGAAGTTGGAAATGGTTGAAGTTCACTGCAGTACAATTTATTGTATAATTCAAGTCCTGAGACTACATTCATAAAGTTCAGAAAAAGAAGGATATAAAATTAACATTTTGTCATTTTATTTAGATTATTCGATGTTAAACTTTAGCTGGAAACATACTTAACAATGAACATACCTTAAAGTAGTTTAGGATTAGATGATTTACTTTATCTAATTTTAACTCTAGATAGTAATAACCAAGTAATTATTTGTAACTTAAAACTTTTTTGACCATCACCACTTATATTTAACTGCCTTTTTCTCTCCAGATGTGCCAGCTGTGTCATGTTACAGCTGCATGTATAAAAAATTAATTTCTTCTTGCTCATTCATTTCCTCTTAGAATCCAGTATTATTAATCATTCACTGACATGGACACTTAAAGTCAGTTTTTAATTTAGATGACCTATTGTTTATAAAAGTAGTGAAAGCTATTTAATGAGTGAAATCTTTTATTCCAAATATATTTTAATTCCATATACTACAGTGTAGTTACACATTGGAGTCATATACATTTAAGTAAAGTGCATAAATCAATATAGAATAGGATAAACCAGATTATTTTTATATTGTCCATGACCATGAATCTTTTTCATATTAACTCTATTTTAATTTTTACTTAGATTTAAAAAGCTTATAGAAACTTGTTAGGAAATTAAAAGGAAAGTTGCAAAATAAGAAAACTATTTGCAATGCAGAGGCAGAAGTTTACTATCTTTGCAGTATAAGGAAATCTTCTGACTTGGTAAGAAAAAGCAAGCATCCTTGTAAAAATGGGCAAAGGACAGAAACATAGAAATTAATAAAAGTATATATAAAAATTAAGTTTAAAGCAGCATTTAAAGCATTAAAGTTTGGCGAATTTTTATTATTATTTTAATGATCATACTTGATGTTAGTAAAGTTGCAGAGAAATGATCAGTCTCGTTTACCTCTGGCAGAGATACATACTGATACAATCTCTAGGGTATAATTTGACAATACGTGTCAAAGATCTGTAAAGATGGATGTACACAAATGTTTTTATCATAGGATCTTTTTAAATTTTATTTTATTTATTTATTCCACCTGGCATGTGGAATCTTAGTTCCCCCAATAGGGACTGAAGTTCCCCCCCACCCCCGGACTAAAGTTCCCCCACCACGGATGCTTACCCTCTAGTGGAAGCAATTTTTGGGTCTTTTTATTTTTGGCTATGCAGTGCTTCTCACAGGGGATTTTAGTTCCTTGACCAGGGATTGAACCCATGTCCCCTGCTTTGGAAGTGCAGAGTCTTAACCACTGGGTCGCTGGGGACGACCCTCTAACACTTTTTATAACAAAACATTAGAAGCCATTAAATGTTCATCATTAGGTAATTAAATTATGAACACCCACATAATGTAATACTATGTAGCCAGTTTTATAAAATGATGTTTTCAAACTTAGATTGTTCAACTGTGTTCAGAAGTTCTCTTGATTTCTTTGGAGGAAGTTTGAGGACCCTCAGAGAGGAGGAGGCAGAACACGACTTCATTCTGCTTCAACCACATCAGCTTTGTCTTACTTGTTTTTGGTTTTGTTTTTATTAAAGTATAATTGACTTACAATACTATATTTATTTCAGATGTACAACATAGTGATTCAGTATTATATACAAGATAATCACCACAATACATCTAGTCACCACCTGTCCTTAAAGTCATTACAGTATTGTTGACTATATTCCCTTTGCTCTTTTTTCCCGCTGGCTTATTTATGTTATAACTGGAAGTTTATACCTCTTAATCTCCCTCATCTGTTTTGCTCATCCTTCTCTCCTCTGTGGTAACCAGCACTTTGTTCTCTGTATCTGTAAGACTGTTCCTGTTTTGATAGCTTTTTTTGTCTTGTTTTTTCGATTCCACATGTAAGGGAGATGGTACCGAATTAGTCTTTCGTGTCTGACTTACTTCACGTAGCATAATACTATCTAGGTCCATGTATGTTGTCTCAAATGGCAAGATACTATACTTTATTAGAGCTGAGTACTATTTCATTGTGTGTGTGTGTGCGTACACACCACATTTTCTTTATCCATTTATCTGATGATGGGCACTTAGGTTGCTTCCATATCTTAGCTGTTATCAGTAAGGCTGCAGTATATATAGGGGTACATGTATCTTTATGAATTAGTGTTTTTGTTTTCTTTAGAAATACTTTGAAGTGGAATTGCTGGATCATATGGTAGTGTTTTTATACAAAAGTTTCAAATAAGAGTCTGTCTGAAGAAAGGGTAGTGCATGTGCAACTTTAAAAGGTTCAATGCAATGAAAAGTTCCACATGTTATTGCTGAATGAAAAACAGTAGTGTGAAACATTGGGTTATAGTAACATTCAGTGTTGAAAAAAGTCAAATCTCTTATCTGTCTATGCCTATGAAAAAAATGGAAGCTTAATGATGATGAGTAACAAAATTTTTTTTTTAATGATAGCAGTGGTATGATAGAATTTCAGGTGATTTTTTACTCTGTTTTTTGTATTTGTAGATTTTATATTTTTATAAAATTAATGTTCTAATTAAATTTTTATTTTATTAACTTTATAAAATTTACAGGTACTACTTGTGATAAGAAAAAAGGCAATAGCAATTACTTATACTTTTAAAATGTTATTAAATTTACATACAAATTTCCATTTAAATGTGCATGTGGTCAGAACTAGTTTTGGCCTTGTTGGCTAGCTATTCATGAGACCTTTATATAATAAATGGCATGTTGTAACTGAGTTTCTCTTTCATTACTATTTTTAATTGATAAAATGGTTTAAGTTTAAAGAATATGTAAAGGAAATAAGCAGAACTTGGATTAAAAATATGTATTAAATTAAAAAAAATAGAAAATGTTTCTTTACCCAAGAATAATAACTAATTATAAGATCTACTATATGCCATGTACTGTTCTAAGTGGTTGACATATATTAACTCATAGAATTCTTATAATAACTCAATTTAGATACTCTTATTATATACTGAGAACTTAAGTAATATGACCAAGGTTATATTCAGACTACATGGGTATATCTTCTCTTGTTTTCAAAGAATTCCTGTTCCTTGAATTCCAGTTTATAATACTAATTGCCTTAAATTTCAGGAATAGTTCTCAGATGGTAGATGTCAAAATATATGAACGTACCGACATGTTTGTATATGTTTTATATTTTGTTTGGATTTTCATTTTGTTTTTTAATATTTATTTATTGAGCTATGTCTTAGTTGTGGCATGTAGGATTCAGCTCCCCAACCAGGGATTGAATCCAGCCCACTGCATTGGGAGTGCAGAGTCCTAGCCACTGGACCATAGGGAAGTCTAAAGATTTTCAGTTTTTTTATCTCATCCTGTTAGAAACATTTAAAACCTGCTGCTACTGTTGCTTCACTCATTCCCACTATCTTATGCAGAAAGGAAATTAAGAGGATCTTCTAAGTCAATTCAATGCCCATTCTCATTAAAACATTTTTGAAACTTGTCTTTGGTAGGCATGGCCCTGAGTTACTATGTTTGCTTTAAAGTAAATTGAGCACCACACTTATATAGAAATGTATAGTGTCCATATACTGTGCCTCTGGAACATGTATAAGTCATTTGTCCTTGGAACATACACAAATCAGTTTTTTATATTTGAAGATGGCATTTCTTTTAGTATTATTTCCTGGTCCAGACTTCCCACTGTCAGTAAGATTTATGCCTGAGTTATTTATGGTAGTAACTGATTGTCTTGAGCATTCACATACTGTCTTATCTGTGATCCTGTGGGCCTTCACAAAGCTAGGTAAAAAAAGTTGGGAGAGATCCAGGTGCATTTAGACACCAGTCATTTCTATGGATGTGCTTTTTCTCAAGAAGAGATAATTCATTTCCATAATTTTAAAAATTACAAAGATTCTAAGGGAAAATGGGACATGCATAAGAGAAAGGAAGAATTATTAAATAGGGCAATGAAGTATTCAGAACAATTGGATAAGGAAGAGAGGAAAATATAAATTTTGGGTTAAACATGCTAGTGAAAATATGGAAACTGAAACAATATTACTGAAAGATGATAAGCTAATTGTAGAAATATTGTATCCCTGTGAATAAAAGGGATATATGAGCCCTTCTCTAAGATTTTCTTGATAATAAAAAAAGAACATATTCCTAGCTGGAAGTTGATTTTTTAGCAAGTATTTAAACAATAGAGAAGAAGGGGAGGAAGGATAAAATACGTAGCACATCATAAATTAATGAAGCCCTCGCTTAAGATTACATCTTTTTCTGTCTGATTATTTGGAATAATTTGTAATAATGTAGAGATTGTATTGTGGCATACCTGGGGCATTGCCGTACATATATCCAGTGATTTATCCAGTAAAAGAATTAGAGCAGAGTTATGGAACTTGTTTCATGCCTGGGAAGATCCCCTGGGGCTTTGTGACCCTTCTGTGATCATTGGAGCAGGCTGGACACTTGAAGAGATCCTCTGATTTTTTTAGAGGAGGAGGGTTTGTTCATTTTTTTGCCCTATCTTGCACCAGCCATAAAGATTTTCTCCCATGATAAATAATACCCCACAATCTGATACATTGCTTGGGAAATGAAAGTGGTCATGCAGTTGATAAAAAAATTTCAAAATAAACTATCTTATGGTCATACCTGTGTTCATTCTTTTACATTAATAGAACTGAACTGTATAGTTATCTAGGGAATTCCCTGGTGGCCCAGTGGTTACGACTGGTTACGACTCTGCTCTCAGTGCCGAAAGCTTGGGTACAATCCTTGGTCAGGGAACTAAGAACCCACAAGCTGCACTGTGCAGCCAGAAGCAACAACAGAAACCTCAGTCAAACAGTATAGTGATCAATTTTCAAACCTCCTTTGTAAAGTACCTGTCAGATTTCTGACATAATTCTAAAACTGCACTGTTAAAGAAGGCAGTCACTAACCTGAGTGGCTATTTACATTGAAAGTAGTACAAATTATCAAATATTTGGTTCCCCATTTGCACTGACAGTATTTCCAGTGTTCAGTAGCCACATGTGGCTAGTTAGCAGTTACCATGTTGGATGGCTGAAATATAGAGAATTTTTATCACTGCATAAAATTCTATTGGTCACCATTCCTCTGCTGCTGCTGCTAAGTCGCTTCAGTCGTGTCTGACTCTTTGCGACCTGATAGACGGCAGCCCATCAGGCTCCACCGTCCCTGGGATTCTCCAGGCAAGAATACTGGAGTGGGTTGCCATTTCCTTCTCCAGTACATGAAAGGGAAAAGTGAAAGTGAATTTGCTCAGTTGTGTCCGACTCTTAGCGACCACATGGACTGTAGCCTACCAGGCTCCTCTGTCCGTGGGATTTTCCAGGCAAGAGTACTGGAGTGGGGTGCCATTGCCTTCTCGCACCATTCCTCTAGAGGATATATGTTTTGAGGCAGTCACTGATTTTGCTTTATCTGTAGCTTTTAAAGTGTAGGTTTATTGATGAGAAACCATTGTGTTTTTTCGAGTTGGGCAGATGTTGTTCTTGTAACTTTGATGGTATATTACAATGGCAGTGGATTTGTGAGTTAGCTAACTCTACTATAGGAGAGTTTCATTCAAGTTAATCAGTAATGGAGATTTACAGTACTAAGCTGTAAAACAAAAAGTTGGGCTTGTGGGAAAAAGCATTATGTAGGTAGTAAAGAAGAACACTAACTTTGAAGACAGGAAATGTGATCTTGTCTTAGCTTTGCCACTAACTAGTTATAAGACTTTAGGCATTTAATTTTCCAAAGTTAATTTGCAATTTAATTTCTTTATCTCTGTATTATAGGTTTGAATAAAATATTTTTAATATCTCTTTTTGTTATAATATTAAATTCTGGGCCCTTTGTTCCCTCAGATATAATTTTGATCAAAGACCTGATGGAAGAGGTAGCGCAAAGAGAAAGAGGTGTTGATGAAGCTGTTAAGAGAACCTGCCCTTGTTCACAGTCATCTTAGGAGAGAGCAGTGAGAAACCACTGCCCAGGAATATGAGAAGGGCTCTGTTGGTCTTAAGTTCTAGCAGTTTACCCTAAAATATTGTTTTCATTATGTTCACTCCTTCTGCCTAAAATCTTTCTTTCTTAAAAAACTTTAATTTGTATTGGCATACAGCCAATTAACAATGCTATGATATTGTCAGGTGGACAGCAAAGGGAGTCAGCCATACATATACATGTATCCATTCTCCCCCAAACTCCCCATCCACCCAGGGTACCACATAACATTGAGCACAGTTCCTGCACTATACAGTAGTAGGTCCTTATTGGTTATTCATTTTCAGTATAGCAATGTGTACATGTTGATCACAAACTTCCTAAAAACCTTCTCATGCAGATATGGATTTAGATAGCATTTCCCCTGATCAACAACTGTGTGACTGTGATCAAGTTACATAACCTGCCTGTCTCCATTTCCAGCTGTATGGGTGAAATGAAGTGATATCTCTTGGAACTTGCAGTCAGTTCAGAGGGAAAGACACACTATTATAGTAATAGATGGGAAAGTCTATTATACATATGTGCCAGGTATTATAAAACAGAAAGGAAGGTTGTCACCTAAGACCTGGCCAAGGTAGGGAAGAGAGAAATGGAAGGGTATTCCGGGTAGAGTAGAGTGCTCGTGGACACTGGGATGCAAGGTAAGTAGGTGAAGCATTCAAAAGGAATAGAAGAGTGTGGTACAACTTAAACCTGGGAATACAAGCAGGGGCTAGAAATTTAAAGGACCAAGAAGTTTAAACTTCATGCTGAACCCTGCAGAGGTGCACTGAAAGTTTCAAGACTGGATACGTGAGCATCATTGTGAAGTATGAGGAGATAAGGAACAAACCCCTAAGATGTTCATTATTGAAGCAATGTGGAGAATGGCTTAAAAGCAAAGAGACCAAGTAGGAAGCTATTATTCCAGTTAAAGTGAGATATGAGGAAAACTCATATTAGGAAAATGAGGGGAAAAGAGCTGATGCTTACAAGTGTTACATAAAATCAGTATGAGTTGCTGACTGGTTGATGTGGGGTTGAGGGAGATGGATGTCTCTGTGTGAAGCAACTAATGGATGATGGTCACTTTTCACTGGATAAGGAAAACAGTGATGTGATTGGTGAGGTAACACAGTGTGTGTCTCAGAGGCTATACCTCGGAACCAGACTGCCTGGTCTGAAATCGTAGCTTTGCCATTGATTAGCTTTGTGGTGCAGGACTGGTTATTTTGTCTGTCTGTTTCTTTCATTAGATTCATTTACACATGCGTTAGTATGTGTAAAATGCTTAGAATAATGCCTGGTAAGTAATCATTGTATGTATTTGCTGTTATTATTCATGGAGGATACAAATTAGTTAAGTTTTAGACATAGTAGGGAGTTGTTGTGCAGTCACTCTGTCATGTCTGACTCTCTGTGACCCCATAGACTGCATCATGCCAGGCTTCAGAGTGCTTCACTATCTCCCAGAATTTGCTCAAACTCATGTCCATTGAGTCAGTGTTACCATCCAACCATCTCATCTTCTAGTGTCCCCTTCTCCTCCTGCCTTCAGTCTTTCCCAGCATCAGGGTCTTTTCCAATGAGTTGGCTCTTCATATCAGGTGGCCAAAGGATTGGAACTTCAGCTTCAGCATCCGTCCTTCCAATGTATATTCACGGTTGATTTCCTTTAGGATTGACTGGTTTGATCTCCTTGCTGTCTAAGTGACTCTCCAGAGTCTCCTCGAGCACCACAATTCAAAAGCATCTCAGCCTTCTATATGGTCCAACTATCACATCTGTACACGACTGCTGGAAAAACCATAGCTTTGACTATATAGACTTTTATTGGCAAAGCGATGTCTCTGATTTTTGTTTGTCATGGCCTTTCTTCCAGGGAGCAAGAGTCTTTTAATTTCCTAGCTGCAGTCACCATATGCATTGATTTTGAAACCCAAGAAGAGAAAGTCTGTCATTGTTTCCACTTTTTTCCCATCTATATGCCATGAAGTGATGGGACCTGATGCCATGATCTTCATTTTTTTGAATGTTGGGTTTTAAGCCAGCCTTTTCACTCTGTTCTTTCACCTTTATCAAGAGGCTCTGTAGTTCTTCTTCACTTTCTGCCATTAGAGTGGTGTCATCTGCATATCTGAGGTTGTTGATATTTCTCCCAGCAATCTTGATTCCAAGTTTGTGATTCTTCCAACAAGGCATTTTGCATGGTGTACTCTGCATAAAAGTTAAATAAGCAGGGTGACAATATGCAGCCTTTATGTACTCCTTTCCCAATTTTGAACTAGTCCGTTGTTCCATGTCCACTTCTAACTTGGTTCTGGACCTGCATACAGGTTTCTCAGGAGACAAGTAAGGTGTTCTGGTATTCCCATCTCTTTAAGAATTTTTCACAGTTTGTTGTGATCCACACAGTCGAAGGCCTTAGCCTAGTCAGTGAAGCAGAAATAGATGTTTTTCTGGAATTCTCCTTTTTTTTTTTTTAATGAGAGTTATATTTATATAAGTAGTAGTTGAAATTAATGGAATATAGAAACTCTTCCAGGGGAAGCAGATGTAGTGAGTAGAAAGCCACAGTGTGGTTCCAGGGAACTATGATAATTCAAGAAACATGGGCTTATGGGTGTCACTAAAGGGGAATGACCAGAGGCATAAAGAAGAAAATTAGGCCTTCAGATCCTGGATGCTAAGGCCAGTGAAGGAATGATTGATGTCAAATGCTGTAAAGCTGACAAAATACGATAAAGACCGAAGATTGAAGAGTCCACTGGATTCACAGTGAGAGCAGTTTTTGTAGAGTTCAGGGCAGAGGTCACTTTACCAAGACCTGAGGAATAAATGGATGAAGATGTAATGGAGATGGTGAGTTTTCATCTTTCTCCCCCTCTCTTTCACTGATTTTTAAAAAATTAATTTTATCAAAATAATAGTTAAAAAATCAAATGGTTAAAAAATGAAATAGTTTTGTTAGGCTTAGTAGGTAGACAAGGAAAAGCAATCCTGTGTTCCATTCCTCCTCATCCCATTTCCTTTTTCTAGAGGAAATGAAACAAAATTGTCCAGCTGTTTCTTCTGGAATTACTGAAAATTATTTCTTTTGCTTCTTAGATACTATCTATAGACTTTCTGCTACAGAAAATTACCTTTACCTCCTCAGTCTTCAAAAAGGAAGTTTAGTACAATTTTTGATTAAAGAAGTATTTAGTATTATTTTATTATAGTGCATGAAAGTTAAGATAGGAATCACAGTGTACTGATTTTTTTCCCTTTTTTAAAGCAACTTTTAGAGTTAATAATTGCTTTTTCCTTTTTCTTAATTTTTTATGTATACATCATTACTATGTCTCCAAAATATTCAACAGAACTGGAAAGCTGCTCTGTAGCTTCAGACATCTCAGGTCATTTGCCAATTTCATTTCATTTCTCTTGGAGCATCCCTCCTGGAGTTTGCCACACTCTTGCTCCAGTCTAAACTCTGTTGTTCTATGAAGATCTACTGGATAGCTCTTGTCCCTATACTTTTTTTAAAAAACTCATTTTGTGAAATTTTTTGCCTCTTTACTATTTCTGGAACTCATGTCATCATCTTTCTTGCTTTTATCATATGTCTGGATGGAGCACATCCTTAAACTGCTTTCTAAGAAAGAGTAAAAAGGAGGTAAATGTTTTAAGACTCCACATGTCTGTTAGTTTGGCTAGGAATAGAATTCATATGGAAATAGTTTCTCCTCATATTTGCAGATATTTTTCTGTCATGTTCTAGTGTCTGTTGTTGCTGTTAAGATTCAGATGCCATTCCGATATTTATCCCTTTTTATGAGACTCCACCTTTCTTTTCTTTCTCCCTAGAAACTTTTAGGCCATTCCCCTCTCACCAACCTGGGTTGTTCTGAGGTTTCAGAGTGATGCGCCAGGTTTTTAAATTAATTTTTTACATGATTTGATTATTTCCTTATGGAAACTCATGCCCTTCTGTTATTGAAACTATTCTCAAAGTCCTTGCCTCCTTTTTTCTTTCTTTCTTTCTGTAATTCCTACAGGTGGATGCTGTATTTAAAATTTTTCACTCTTATTGCCCATCATTTTTTGTCTTTATGCACTTTTGGAGTATTTATTCAGATGTCTAACACTTCTGTTGAATTTTCAGTGTGTCTAATCATATATTCAATTTCTAAGAGCTCTTGTTTTCAGGAGAACCCTAACTTGTTTTATGAATGCAATATAATCTTTTATGTATCTGAGGATGTTAATCGCAAATTTTTAAAGCTTTCTTCTCCCTACTTGGCATGTTTTCTTCAGACTTTTTTTTTCTGTTTGCCTACTTTGACTTCTTTCTCCCATGTTGAAAGCATGGTGATTCTTGGCTGTCCATTCTTAAGAATGACCAAGATGTTTTGTTATGCAGCAGTTTCACTGAATGCCTTGACACTACATGGCATGGATTGCCTTCTAGTATAATTTTGTTTTCTCTCTCTTGCCAGCCTGTGAGCTAATGGCAGATACTTTTAGGTTTGGGGTATGGTTATAACTCAGTTCTAGATTCCTTTTTCTGTATCACATAGGAGAATCTATGTTTGATAACAGACAACCTCAAATTTTTAGTGACATATACAATTAAAGTCTTTTTCTCTTATATGTACAGTGTGGTCTGCAGGATCTTGTACTCATGATCCTCACTTCAGGACTCAGGCTAATAGAGGCTGTATCATGAAACTTCCTTCTCCAATTGATGAGGCAGGAGTAGGTAATACAGCAGATTGTCCACTAGTCCTTAGAAGTTCTACCCAAAGTTACAGAAGTCATTTCTACTCACATTTTGTTGGCCAAAGCTAGTCACATGGCCATGCCTAATTTAAAAGACAGTGGTGAAGTGCAAGCCTACGATTTGTACTGAGGGAGAGAACAACCAGAATGTTTGTAAATAGCTGTAACAGCTATCACAATGGTATTCCACTTATGTATGTTCTTTAATTTCTTTATGCTCTTGAATTTTCATGGATTGTACAAAAGATGTATCTTTCAAGAATGGGATGCCTAGGCTTCCCTGGTGGCTCAGGCGTAAAGTATCCTCCTGCCAGTGCTGGAGATGTGGGTTTGACCCCTGATCTGGGAAGATTCTATATGTCTCAAAAGAGCTAAGCCCATGTGCCACAACTACTGATGAATGTATGCCCTAGAGCCTGGTAGGCTGTGATTACTGAGTGCACAGGCTGCATGCACTGTTGAAGCCTGAGTGACCTAGAGCCTGTGCTCCACAACAAGAAAAGCCACGGCAATGAGAAGCCCACACACTGCAACTAGAGAATAGCCCCCAGTCACCACAATTAGAGAAAAAAACTATGCAGCAAGGAAGATCCAGCACAGCCAAAAATAAATGAATAAATAAAATTATTTTTTAAAAAGAATTGTTCAGTCGCTCAGTCATGTCCAACTATTTGCAACCCCATGGACTGCAGCACTCTAGGCTTTCTTGTCCTTCACTATCTCCTGGAGTTTGCTGAAACTCATGTCCATTGCATCGATGGAGCCATCCAACCATCTCATCTTCTGTCATCCCCTTCTCCTCTTCCCTTCAATCTTCCCTAGCATCAGGGTCTTTTCCAGTGAGTCTGCTTTTCATCTCAGGTGGCCAAAGGATTGTAGCTTCATCTTCAGCATCAGTCCTTCCACTGAATATTCAGGGTTGATTTCCTTTAGGATTGACTGGTTTGTTCTACTTGCTGTCCAAGGGACTCTCACGAGTCTTCTCCAACACCACAGTTCAAAATCATCAGTTATTCAGTGTTCAGCTTTCTTTATAGTCCAATTCTCAGATCCATACATGACTACTGGAAAAACCATAGTTTTGACTAGATGGACCTTTCTTGGCACAGTAATGTCTCTGCTTTTTAATATGTTGTCTAGGTGGGTCAGGGCATGGTGGAGAGGTCTGACAGAATGTGGTCCACTGGAGAAGGGAATGGCAAACCACTTCAGTATTCTTGCCTTGAGAACTCCATAAACAGTATGAAAAGGCAAAAGATAGAACACTGAAAGATGAACTCCCCAGGTCAGTAGGTGCCCAATATGCAGTAGAGAAATAAGAAAGAATGAAGGGATGAAGCCAAAGCGAAAACAACACCCAGTTGTGAATAGGACAGGTGATAGAAGCAAGATTCGATGCTGTAAAGAGCAATATTGCATAAGAACCTGGAATGTTAGGTCCATGAATCAAGGCAAATTGGAAGTGGTCAAACAGGAGATGATGAGAGTAAACATCGACATTCTAGGAATCAGCAAACTAAGATGGACTCGAATGTGTGAATTTAACTGAGATGACCATAATATCTACTACTGTGGGCAGGAATCCCTTAGAAGAAATGGAGTAGCCATCATAGTCAACAAAAGAGTCCAAACTGCAGTATTGGATGCAGTCTCAAAAACGACAGAATGATCTCTGTTTGTTTCCAAGGCAAACCATTCAATATCATGGTAATTCAAGTCTATGCCCCGACCAGTAATGCCAGAGAAGCTGAAGTTGAACAGTTCTATGAAGACCTACAAGACTTTCTAGAACTAACACCCAAAAAAGATGTCCTTTTCGTTATAGGGGACTGGAATGCAAAAGTAGGAAGTCAAGAAACACCTGGAGTAACAGGCAAATTTGGCCTTGGAGTACAGAAAGAAGCAGGGCAAAGGCTAACAGAGTTCTGCCAAGAGAACAAACAGGTCATAGCAAAAACCCTCTTCCAACAACACAAAAGAAGACTCTACACATGAATATCACCAGATGGTCGACACCAAAATCAGATTGATTATATTCTTTGCAGCCAAAGATAGAGAAGCTCTATACAGTCAGCAAAAACAAGACCAGTAGCTGACTGTGGATCAAATCATGAACTTCTTATTGCCAAATTCAGACTGAAATTGAAGAAACTGGAGAAAACCACTAGACCAATCAGGTATGACCTAAATCAAATCCCTTATGACTACACAGTGGAAGTGAGAAGTAGATGTCAGGGACTAGATCTGATAGAGTGCCTGACGAACTATGGTTGGAGGTTTGTGACATTGTACAGAAGACAGGAATCAAGACCATCCCCAAGAAAAAGAAATGCAAAAAAGCAAAATGGCTGTCTGAGGAGGCCTTACAAATAGCTGTGAAAAGAAGGGAGGCAAAAAGCAAAGTAGAAAAGAAAGATATACCCATCTGAATGCAGAGTTCCATAGAATAGTGAGGAGAGATAAGAAAGCCTTCTGCAGCAATCAATGCAAAGAAACAGAGGAAAACAATAGAATAGGAAAGACTAGAGATCTCTTCAAGAAAATTAGAGATACCAAGGGAACATTTCATGCAAAGATGGGCTCAATAAAGGACAGAAATGGTATGGACCTAACAGAAGCAGAAGATATTAAGAAGAGGTGGCAAGAATACACAGAAGAACTGTACAAAAAAGATCTTCACGACCCAGATAATCACAATGGTGTGATCACTCACCTAGAGCCAGACATCCTGGAATGTGAAGTCAAGTGGGCCTTAGAAAGCATCACTACGAACAAAGCTAGTGGAGGTGATGGAATTCCAGTTGAGCTATTTCAGTTGAAGCCTGGCTTGGAGAATTTTAAGCATTACTTTACTAGCGTGTGAGATGAGTGCAATTGTGTGATAGTTTGAGCATTCTTTGGCATTGCCTTTCTTTGGGATTGGAATGAAAACTGACCTTTTCCGTTCCTTTAGCCACTGCTGTGTCTTCCATATTTGCTGGCATTTTGAGTGCAGCACTTTCACAGCATCATCTTTCAGGATTTGAAATAGCTCAACTGGAATTCCATCACCTCCACTTGTTTTGTTCGTAGTGATGCTTCCTAAGGCCCACTTGACTTCACATTCCAGGATGTCTGGCTCTAGGTGAGTGATCACACCATCGTGATTATCTGGGTTGTGAAGATCTTTTTTGTACAGTTCTTCTGTATATTCTTGCCACTTCTCCTTAATATCTTCTGCTTCTGTTAGGTCCATACCATTTCTGTCCTTTATTGAGCCCATCTTTGCATGAAATGTTCCCTTGGTATCTCTGATTTTCTTTAAGAGATCTCTAGTCTTTCACATTCTATTGTTTTCCTGTGTTTCTTTGCATTGATTGCTGAGGAAGGCTTTCTTATCTCTCCTCGCTATTCTTTGGAACTCTGCATTCAGATGGGTATATCTTTCCTTTTCTCCTTTGCTTTTCACTTCCTTTCTTTTCACAGCTATTTGTAAGGCCTCCTCAGACAACCATTTTGCCTTTTTGCATTTCTTTTTCTTGGGGATGGTCTTGATTCCTGTCTCCTCTACAGTGTCATGAACTTCAGTCCATAGTTCCTCAGGCACTCTGTCTATCAGATCTAGTTCCTTAAATCTATTTCTCACTTCCACTATATATAAGCTTTAGCCTAATTTTGCTTAGTCAATAAAGCAGAAGTAGATGTTTTTCTGGAATTCCCTTGCTTTTTCTGTGATGCGTAGATGTTGACAATTTGATCTCTGGTTCCCCTCTGCCTTTGCTAAATCCAGCTTTACATCTGGAAGTTTTTGGTTCACGTACTGTTGAAGCCTAGCTTGAAGGATTTTGAGCATTACCTTGCGAGCATGTGAAATGAGTGCAATTGTGTGGTAATTTGAACATTCTTTGGCATTGCCTTTCTTTGGGATTGGAATGAAAATTGACCTTTTCTAGTCCTGTGGCCGCTGCTAGTTTTCCAAATTTGCTGGCATGTTGAGTGTAGCACTTTAATAGCATCATCTTTTAGAATTTGAAATAGCTTCGTATGAAAAGGCATAAAAAAGAGAACAATATGTCTTAAGTTCCCTTACAGCTTCAAAGTTTATGGGTATTTGACTTGCAAAGTGACACTCACCCCTGACAACTTATTGAAAATGCATGTGTTCAAAAAATGTTGTAGAAATAAACCCACTAATATTGTATTGAAGATAGGAACTATTTTCCTCAAAAGCAGTTCATTATTTTCAAGAAAGATTCAGACGCTTGAGAGAATGGTAGGACATTGTTGTTTCTGTGTTGAATGACTGGCAGTATTTAACAGCTGCCTTGATTTTTGAATTATAAACATCCAATTGGGATTTTTAAACAACCAGATTCCTTGGTTAACTTAAATGGTCTTGGTTGAAAATAAACATGTATTTTTAAAAAATATCTTGTTAAAAATTATATTATTCTTATTTTATCTTGTCATTAAAAAAATACTTCAAATATTTTACTACCTTTTCAGTTAGATAAATTTTTTTTATCGAACTTGCATTTATTTTGTGCTTTATGTTAAAACTTTGTTGTAATTTTACTGCTGGTGTTATCTTGGTAAGCCCAGGGACATTGCAACACTGCATGCTAACTCAGTAAGCTTTTTCCTTGTCCATGACTGTTTTCCAAAATACTCCATTTAGTACTTTTTAAAGAAATGATATAACTTTGTTTTCCAAACCAGTAAGTTGTTTAATTTCCTTTAAAAATAAATTAGCCGCTTTATTTTCATTCTGTTTTAGAAAATGATATTGTATCTTGACAGTGACCATACAAACACTTTGTTCAGCCTCATTATTTGAAATATATATATATGTTTGAGCAAGTTTTATTTTCAAAACAGAATATGCTATCATGAAATAATGGTATAATATTTTCTTGCCTTTAAATGATGATTTTATGTGAAAGATTTAGACACATTTGGATTCACATAGTGGAAACGATTGACTAGTTTGTTATCAGTATAATGGAAATGTGTTTTGCCTTAATTCTAAAGACTCAACATTTTTTAATTATTATTTTTTATTCAGATATAGTTGATTTGCAATATTGTGTTAGTTTCAGGTGTACAGTAGAGTGATTCAGATATATTATTTATGTATACACTTTTTCAACACATTTTTAAATGTCCTACTTTTAGGGAAGAAATAGAAAATTCTTTTTAGCTTTAAAAGTAGTTATTTTCAGCTCACATCGCATTGATATTCAGCTCAGAGGAACACTTAAGATATCATAACAAAGCTTATTATGTGTTCACTTGCTAATGAACAGCTGACAGTTTACATTATATGGCTGGGTCTTGCCACATTTGTATATATCACATGTTCTCTAGAAGTAATTGCTCTTATTTTTTTGTGAGTAGCCTTGAACAAGTCAGAAGCTTTAATGAAAGAGCAATACAAGGCTGTACTGTTTTAAATCAGAAGCCCAAGTTTTAATATATGCACTGAAAGATACTAGTTGAAACTTCTGAAATCTGCACGCCCCCCACCAAAATGTGTAAAGTTAGTGGCACTGAGTAATATGTTAGACATCCTACTGACTTAATTTAAGTGTATATTATGATTGTTGCAAGTTATAGATCTGTACAGACTTAAAAATGATAATTAAAAATAAAAATTCAAATCAATTATTGTAGAATTACTGAAGTATTTCTCTGAACTCCAGAGTTTTTTCAGTAACAAAGTTTTAGAGTCATTCTTTCAAAGGGCCTCTGATGGCGGTAAGTAAGGGGAGTTGTGGAAAGCCTGAGTTATTGATTTTTTTTCTGCATTGGATAAACCTAGAAGGATAAGTTCGGAGTTTCTGTTATCGTCTGTGCAGCTTGAGAATTTCCTAATTTTTTCCTTAGCTCTAAAGGGAAAGTGGATGTGCTTCTTGTTAATTCATCTTCTCTGCTACTCATCCCTGCCAATGATCATTGTAGTAAAAGGTGAATAGCGTATTGTTCTTAAACCCAAATCAGCTCCATGCAGAAACTGCCTTGGAGGAAAGGACCAAATGTCATTCCTCTCAGAATATGTGCTAAGATGGAGAGCAGTATTCCTGTCTTAGTTGTCCTCTTCAGGTTCAAGATCTTTGCTCTTCTGTGCTGTTGTCCAAATCACCTTCCTGTTGCCTTTCAAATTCAGGCAGCAGCCCAGAATGTAGAGTCTGGAAATAATTCTGCTAATTCATTCCAAAGTTCTTGTATTCATTTATTCTCAGTTCCAATCATGTTTATATTCATTATTTCTTACTCATCTTTTCTTTCTCCCCACCATCCACCTCTCCCCTTTTCCAATTATACAAGTAATATAAAATGGCAGATTTGGGGGGAAGTTTTGGGGGGAGCTGTGCTGGGTCTTCATTGCAGTGTGTGTGCTTTCTCTAGTTGTGGCATGTGCGATCTTAGTTCCCCAACCTGATCAAATCTGAGTCCCACGCAGATTGGAAGGTGGATTCTTAACCACTGGACCATCAGGGCAGTCCCTAAAAATGTCAGATGCTGAAGTCACTAGAATGTTTAATTTTCTAAAATTAGAGGGTGATCACCAATATAGTGCCATATACAAACTGGTCTTATTAAATGCCTTATAAATATAATAATGGTAACTTTCATTTCAACTTAATACTTTAAAACAGTTTTAAGAATGGCAACATCTCTCTCAAAGTATCTCTTTATCAAAGATGTATTTTTACAATATTTTTAAATGAAAAATTTGAAACATACAAAAAAGTTGAAAGAATTTTAACAGTAAACCATTATATGCAATATCTAGCTTGTATAGTTAGCATTTTCCTAATTTGTTTTTTCATTTAACTCTACATCTTTTAATATGGATCTATCAATCTGTCTTCTTATTGTGTTTCAAAAGAAGTTGCAAACATCAATGTACTACTCCCTAAATCCTTCAGCATGCAGATCATTAACTAAAGTTCAGTGTCTTTTTTGAGTAAAAATTGATATACAATGAAATGCATGAGCTGTAAGTTCATGATTCAGTAACTTTGACAAATGACTACACTTTTATAACCTGAGCCACTTTTAAGACATTGAACATTATTATTGCTCCAGAAGGATCTCTTATGTCCTTCCTTGTCAATTCTGTACTCTTTTTGTATAGATCTACTTTCACTCAGTACCATTGGGAGACAATTTTCTCTTGGTTTCTTAGGTTGCTGCCTGTTTTATATGTGAGGCACTGACACTCTTTTGTTCTCGGCTATATTTTCAAGCATACTTATATAGCAAACAGCCTTTGAACATAGAGACAGATATTTCCTTCCAGTGTAAAGGGTAATGCTTACTGCCCATTATAAAAACTCAGGTTCCCTAAGGTCAGTGTTTCTCTCTTATAATGCAACCCACAGTGTGTAAGTTTTATTTGACCTTTTTCACATCACCCTGTAGGAATAGGGACTTATTGAACCAGCATAAAGGGGCAGATAGTCCCTGGTTACTACTACTGGTTTGAATAATAAACTGTACTTTGTGTGTGAATCTGTAGTACTATGCCTTCTGCCATAATCTGAAATTTTTTTAGCAGGCTAATTTTTTAATTTGCATTTAATTTGCAAAGACCTTTTATAGTTTTTGACAATTATTGTGATGTGCACACTAGTAGTTCATTTCTTTTTATTTCTCAGTATTGTTCTGTTGTATATACATTGCACAGTTCATTTATTTGTTCTTTTATTGAGGTGTACTGACACTGTTTCTAGGTTTTAGCTATTGTGGATAAACCTGTTATAAACATTGGCATACAAATCTTTGGGTGGACATGTTTTCATTTCTCTTGAATAAGAACATAGGAGTGAAATACTGGGCCATATGACAGGCATATATTTAAGTCTATTAAAAATTGCAGAAGTTTTTTCCAAAGTAGACCTACCATTTTATACTCCTACCAACAATTTATGATAGTTTTAACTGTTCCATAAGATTCTGGCTCCAATTTAGATTTGTGGATTTTTTGACCACACGACCAAGCAATTCTGTGATACCAACTGGGTGTACTACATTCAACTCAATTCTGACACTGTCTTTCTGGAGATAGCATCATATCCCACAGATTAAAGGCTTAGTCCTCTCGAACTGCAATCCCCCTTCAGATGGCAGTTGCAAGTCTACCTTGTCACTTGTGCTCCTGACCTAATGACTGTTAGATTAGAGACTCTTATGACCCTCTCTCTGATTTTGGTTAATTTGCTAGAGCAGCTCACAGAGCTCAGAGAAACATTTTACTTATTAGATTTCTGTTTTATTATAGAAGAGTATCAGTAAGGAGCAACTCAGTGGAAGAGATTCATAGGGCAAGGTGTGTGGGAAGAGGGACAGATCTTCTCTGACCTCTTCAGGCACACCACTCTCCATCACCTTTTCATGTTCATCAAACCAGAAACTATCAGAACTCAGTATTTTGGTGTTTATAGAGGCTTCAATATAAAGGCATGATTGATTAAACTATTGTCCACTGGCAACTGAACTCAATCTCTAGCCCTTCTCCCATCCCCAGAAGTTGATGAGAGGTTGGGGAGTGAAAGTTCCAACCCTCTAATCACAGAGTTGGTTTCCTTGGTAACCAGCCTCCCCCTAGGATGCTATCCCAAAGTTACCTTATTAACATAACAAAAGACACCTTAAATAAAATCAAAGGTTTTTAGGAGCTCTGTCAGAAATTGGGATGAAGACCAAATATATTTCTACCTCTCCCTCCCCCTTTCTTATTGCAATGGCTAGGACTTCCACCACAATTTTTAATAAAGGTGTTGAGAGTGAGCACCCTTGCTTAGCCCCAGTCTGACAAGGAAAGTGTTCAATACTTATTCAGTTTGATTTTGCTAGGTTTTTTCATACATGTCATTTAATGGATCGGGGTGTTCCTAGTTTGCTGACAATTTTTGTTGAGTTTTATTTTATTTTGGGTTACTATTTTCTTTTTCAACTGTTAAGTCCTATTTTTCAAAGAACTGTCCTCTTTTCCTGGGTCTCCAATTTTATTGGCAATCTTTTATTCATGATATCCTTTATTATTCTTTCAATGTAGGCTCTAGTTCTTTGGTCCCTTCTTTGAGTAATTTTGTTCTTAATTTTTATTATTAGTCTACGTAAGAGTTTACTGGTTTTGTTGAAAGCCCTGACTTTTGAGTTTCTTAGTTTTCTCTATTTTTTCCTATTATATTGATTTATGAGTTTGAACATTCTTTGGCATTGCCTTTCTTTGGGATTGGAATGAAAACTGACCTTTTTCCAGTCCCGTGGCCACTGCTGAGTTTTCCAAATTTGCTGGCACATCGAGTGCAGCACTTTCACAGCATCATCTTTCAGGATTTGAAATAGCTCAACTGGAATTCCATCACCTCCACTAGCTTTGTTCGTAGTGATGCTTTCTAAGGCCCACTTGACTTCACATTCCAGGATGTCTGGCTCTAGGTGAGTGATCACATCATCGTGATTATCTGGGTCATGAAGATCTTTTTTGTACAGTTCTTCTGTGTATTCTTGCCACCTCTTCTTAATATCTTCTGCTTCTGTTAGATCCATACCATTTCTGTCCTTTATTGAGCCTATCTTTGCATGAAATGTTCCTTTGGTATCTCTAATTTTCTTGAAGAGATCTCTAGTCTTTCCCAATCTGTTGTTTTCCTCTATTTCTTTGCACTGATCGCTGAGGAAGGCTTTCTTATCTCTCCTCGCTATTCTTTGGAACTCTGCATTCAGATGGGAATATCTTTCCTTTTCTCCTTTGCTTTTCACTTCTCTTCTCTTCCCAGCTATCTGTAAGGCCTCCTCAGACAGCCATTTTGCTTTTTTGCATTTCTTTTCCATGGGGATGGTCTTGATCCCTGTCTCCTGTACAATGTCACGAACCTCTGTCCATAGTTCATCAGGCACTCTGTCTATCAGGTCTAGTCCCTTAAATCTGTTTGTCACTTCCACTGTATACTCATAAGGGATTTGATCTAGGTCATACCTGAATGGACTAGTGGTTTTCCCTAGTTTCTTCAATTTAAGTCTGAATTTGGCAATAAGCAGTTCATGATCTGAGCCACAGTCTGCTCCCGGTCTTGTTTTTGCTGACTGTATAGAGCTTCTCCATCTTTGGCTGCAAAGAATATAATCAATCTGATTTCAGAATTGACCATCTGGTGATGTTCATGTGAAGACTCTTCTCTTGTGTTGTCGGAAGAGGGTGTTTGCTATGACCAGTGCGTTCTCTTGGCAAAACTCTGTTAGCCTTTGCCTTGCTTCATTCTGTACTCCAAGGCCAAATTTGCCTGTTACGCCAGGTGTTTTTTGACTTGCTACTTTTGCATTCCAGTCCCTGATAATGAAAAGGACATCTTTTTTGGGTGTTAGTTCTAGAAGGTCTTGTAGGTCTTCACAGAACCGTTCAACTTCAGCTTCTTCGGCGTTACTGGTCAGGGCATAGACTTGGATTACTGTGATATTGAATGCTTTGCCTTGGAAACGAACAGAGATCATTCTATCGTTTTTGAGATCAGCAGTGGCCACAGGACTGGAAAAGGTCAGTTTTCGTTCCAATCCCAAAGAAAGGCAATGGCAAAGAATGTTCAAACTACCGCACAATTGCACTCATCTCACATGCTAGTAAAGTAATGCTCAAAATTCTCCAAGCCAGGCTTCAGCAATACGTGAACCGTGAACTTCCAGATGTTCAAGCTGGTTTTAGAAAAGGCAGAGGAACCAGAGATCAAATTGGCAATATCTGCTGGTTCATTGAAAAGGCAAGAGAGTTCCAGAAAAACATCTATTTCTGCTTTATTGACTATGCCAAAGCCTTTGACTGTGTGGATACAATAAACTGGAAAATTCTGAAAGAGATGGGAATACCAGACCATCTGACCTGTCTCTTGAGAAACCTGTATACAGGTCAGGAAGCAACAGTTAGAACTGGACATGGACCAACACACTGGTTCCAAATAGGAAAAGGAGTACGTCAAGGCTGTATATTGTCACCCTGCTTATTTAACTTTTATGCAGAGTACATCATGATAAACGCTGGGCTGGAGGAAACACAAGCTGGAATCAAGATTGCTGGGAGAAATATCAATAACCTCAGATATGCAGATGACACCACCCTTATGGCAGAAAGTGAAGAAGAACTAAAGAACCTCTTGATGAAAGTGAAAGAGGAGAGTGAAAAAGTTGGCTTGAAGCTCAACGTTCAGAAAAATAAGATCATGGCATCTGATCCCGTCACTTCATGGGAAATAGATGGGGAAACAGTGGAAACAGTGTCAGACTTTATTTTTTGGGCTCCAAAATCACTGCAGATGGTGATTGCAGTCATGAAATTAAAAGACTCTTACTCCTTGGAAGGAGGGTTATGGCCAACCTAGATAGCATATTTAAAAGCAGAGACATTACTTTGCCAACAGAAGTCCGTCTAGTCAAGGCTGTGGTTTTTCCAGTGGTCATGTATGGATGTGAGAGTTGGACGGTGAAGAAAGCTGAGCGCCGCAGAATTGATGCTTTTGAACTGTGGTGTTGGAGAAGACTCTTTAGAGTCCCTTGGACTGCAAAGAGATCCAATCAATCCATCCTAAAAGAGATCAATCCTGGGTGTTCATTGGAAGGACTGATGTTGAAGCTGAAACTCCAATACTTTGGCCACCTCATGCGAAGAGTTGACTCATTGGAAAAACCCTAATGCTGGGTAGGATTGGTGGCAAGAGGAGAAGGGGACGACAGAGGATGAGATGGTTGGATGGCATCACTGACTCGATGGACATGGCTTTGGGTAGACTTCGGGAGTTGGTGATGGACAGAGAGGCCTGGCATGCTGCAATTCATGGGGTCTCAGAGTCGGACACAACTGAGTGACTGAACTGAACTGATGCTCTTAGTATTTTTTCATTTACTAACTTTGGATTTTCTTGTTTCCTTGATTCTTAGGTGAAACTCTATGACACTGATTTGAGACCTCTCTTTTATTTCTGATATAAGCATTTAAATCTATAAGTTTTTCTCTATGGATGGTTTTAACCACATTCTACAAATTTTGCTGTGTTGTATTTTTCATTATCATTCATATAAAACATATTCCTAATTTGGGGGAATTTCTTCTTTACCAGTTTAATCAAAAGTATCTTGTTTACTTACAAATATTTACATTTACTTACTTTTCTATTTCTTAATTAGTATTGTTTTCTATTTTAATGGTTTTGATGTGAGAATATACTCTGTAAGATCATCTGAAATGAATGCAGACTCTTTTTTGGTGAATGGGCCATATGGAATTGTAAAGAATTGTATCTTGTAGTTTATGTGTGTATGTGATCTATCTTTATCTATCTATCTATCTAATATCTGTATATCCATATTTATGGGCTTCCCTGGTGGCTCAGATGGTAAAGAATCTGCCCAAAATGCAGGAGACCTGGGATCGATTCCTGAATTGGGAATATCCCCTGGAGAAGGGAATGGCTACCCATTCCAGTATTCTTGCCTGGAGAATTGCATAGACGAAGAAGCCTGGCAGGCTACAGTCTATGTGGTTGCAAAGAGTTGGACACGACTGAGTGACTCATACTTGACTCCATCCATATTTATATCTATGTCTGTTAGGACAAAGTGAGTAATTGTATTTTTTAAGATTTTCTTTTTGTCCTAAGTTATTTTTGTTCTAGCTCTATCAATTGCTTCGAATAACATATTAAAAACCCTCCAACTATGATTGAGCTTTGTCTGTTTCTCTTTATAATTCTGTCAATGTTTCATTTATATGTTTCAGAGCTCTATTATCAGATACCTATTTATGGTCGTTACGATTTATTGCATGTGTGCATGTTAAGTCCCTCCAGTCGTGTCCGACTCTTTGTGTCCCTGTGGACTGTAGACTACTAGGCTCCTCTGTCCGTGAGATTCTTCAGACAAGAATACTGGAGTGGATTGCCATGCCCTGCTCCAGAGGATCTCCCCAACCCAGAGATCGAACCCAGGTCTACTGCATTGCAGGCATGTTCTTTACCACTAGCACCACCTTGGGAGCCCTGATTTCTTGTTAAGTTGTGTGTTATTTCATTTTGAAATGTCCTTTTTTATTTCTGGTACTACTCTATCTTAAAGTCACATTTACTGTTATTAACATGGCTGTAGCCTTCTTACTGCTTATTGCTTTCACATCATGTCTTTTCCATCCTCTACATTTTTTTGTGTGTTCTGTATCTTTTGTAAACAACCAATAGTCAGATCTTGCCTTTTTATCCATTCTATCAATCTTTGTGCTTTGGTTGGAGTGTTAAGTTTATGTATATATAATGTATTATTTATATGCTTTGATTTAGATATCACTATGCTATTTTTGTTTACCCTATCTTGGTTGTTTTTTTTTTTGTACCTATATTCTATTTCTGCCTTCTTTTGTCTTGGTATGATATTTTTAAAGTTCTATTTTAATTCACCCATTGACTTTTTGATTATACCTTTTGACATTATTTTCAGTGGTTGCTCTACGGCTTGCATTCTCGAATAGGATGGTATCTCAAGAATGTGTAAATTGGTTTTACGGGTAGGAGCAAAAAAAAAAATCCTGGATATTGTATTAGTTTGTGGCCCTGCAAAGAGCCACAGTACATAAGTTAATAATCAGTATATCTGTGTTATTAAAATTTCATGGGAGAGACAAATAAAAAAGGCTTCTTATGAGGGGATGATGAAGAACAGGTTAAGAAATACTTGTCTCAAAGTGTACATTCTTCAAGTTTTCATAATATACATAGACTTAATATCCTGCCACACTTTGAGTAAAATCAGAGCTATATTTTTTTAATTAAAAAAATTATTTTTATGACATCTTAAGTTATATCCTTTATGACTTTGTTTTTTTAAGGTAGCTTTAGGTTCATAGCAAAATTGAGATAAAACTACCGAGATTTCCTATATACCCTCTGCTCCCACACATGCTTAGCCTCCCCCATTATCAACATTTCCTGCTTGAGTCACACATTTGTTATAGCTGTGTGTTACTGTGACACATTGTAATAGTACAAAGTCCATAATTTACCTTAGGATTCATTCTTGGTTGTTTTACATTCTAGGGGTTTGGTCAAATGTATAATGATATATACCATTGTTATAGTATCATACAGAGTGTTTTCACTGCCCTAAAAGTCTTCTGTGTTCTAGCTGTTCAATCAGCCGCGCTCCCACAGACCCCTGGAAAATAATGATCTTTTTACTGTTTCCACAAAATTATGTAATTGGAATCATACAGTATGCAGCCTTTTCAGATTGGCTGCTTTCACTTAATAATATGCATTTAAAGTTCTACCATGTCTTTTCATGGCTTGATAGCTGCTTTCTTTTCAATGGTGGATAGTATTTGGTTGTCTAGATGTTCCATTGTCTGTATTTATCCATTCACTTACTGAGGGACATCTTGGTTGCTTCCAGGTTTTGACAGTTATGAGTAAAGCTTCATTAAACATCTGTGTGAAGGTTTTTGTGTAGACATAAATTTTCAGCTTCTTTGAGTAGACACCAAGGAATGTCATGCAGTTGCTGGATTTTGTGGTAAGAGTTATGTTTAGTTTTTTTAAATAATTGCCAAATTGTCTTCCCACTAGTAATGAATAAAAGTTCTTGTTGCTAAATATCCTTGACAGCATTTGGCATTGTCAGTGTTCCAGATTTTGGCATTCTAATAGATATATAATGATATTTCATTTTAATTTACATTTCCCTGATGATATATGATATGGAGTGTCTTCTCATGTGTTCATTTGCTATCTGTATATCTTTTAGTGAGATATTTGTTAAGATCTTTGGCCCATTTTTAAATCAGTGTTTATTTTCTTACTGTTGAGTTTTCAGAGTTCTTTTTATATTTGAATAACAATCTTTTATCGATGTGTCTTTTGCACATAATTTTCTCTGTCTGTGGCATATCTTATTTTCTTGACGCTGTCTTCTGCAGAACAGAAATTTTTAATTGTAATGAAGTCTAGGAGCTGCAGGAGACACAGATTTGATCCCTGGGTGGGGAAGATCCCATGGAGGAGGGCATGGCAACCCACTCCAGTATTCATGTCTGAAGAATCCCATGGACAGAGGAGCCTGGAAGGCTACAGTTCATAGGTTCACAGAGAGTCAGATATGACTGGAGCGACTTAGCATACATTCATGCAATAAATCATAACAATCATAAATATGTATCTGGTAATAGAGCTCTGAAAGGTATAAATCAGACATTGACAGAATTATAAAGAGAAACAGACAAGCCCAGCATAGTTGAAGTTGTTTAAATATATTATTCACAGCACTTGATAGAACTGGAACAAAAATAACTTAGGACAAAAAGAAAATCTTGACAAATACAATTAATCACTTTTTCTTAATAGACATAGATTAAATATGGATGAAGTGAAGTGTGAATCGTTCAGTAACGTCCAACTCTTTGCGACGCTTTGAATTGTAGCCTGCCAGGCTTCTTTGTCCATAGAATTCTCCAGGCAAGAATACTGGAGTAGGTTGCCATGCCCTCCTCCAGGGGATCTCTTACAATTCAATGTATCAGCTAGGAAGTTTTGCAAACATTTTTTTAAAGTATTTAACCAAACAATTGAGGGATGAAAGAAGAGCATGAGTTGAGTAGGGAGATCTGCCAAAGGCCTGTAGCTTCAAGATTCTAAGCCTAATCTTTTGACCTTCATATTGAAGGATAGTTGAAATATTCTGGAGAATGTTACATTAGGCATTGTGGCATACAGGACTTTTGGTGTCAAAAGATCTAACTTTGAGTCGTGGCTCTACCACTAATCAGATTTTACCTCTCAGTGTCCTCATCTAAAAGAGACAGAGTCACAGATACTTTGTCCTTCCTCCCTCCCTACCAGCCTGATCGTCCTCCTCTGCCTTGAATGTATATTAAACCCCTGCTGTGTTTCAGGAATGGTTTTGGGGTGGGGATATAAATGAAAATTTATGGTATTTCTTTTGGGGAAGTTTGTAGCCTTATAAGAAAACACATGATAATGCAGAATGGTAGGTGTTAAAATGGTGATATATGCCATATATGGTTAAAAAGTACCTGTATTTGCTCAACAATGTCATGAAAAAGTTTAAAGATGAGATAATGTTTAAACTGAAACTTGGTAATGTGCAGACATTTGCCAAGTGGGGGTCGGGGTAAGGGTAGGTTGGATCAAATGAAAGCATTCAGAAAGTACTTGTGTTTTTGTTTTTCTTTTCCATTATGATTTATGACAGAGTATTGAATATAGTTTCATGTGCTATACGGTAGGACCTTATTTATCTATTTTATATATAGCAGTTTGTATCTGCTAATTCCAGACTCCTAATTTATACCTCCCCCACCCTTTTTCCTTTTTGGTAACCATTAGCTTGTTTTCTATGTCTGTGAGTTTCTATTTCATAAATAAATTCATTTGTGTCCTATTTTACATTCCACATATAAGTGATATCATACGATATCTGTCTTCGTCTGACTGTCTTCAGTTAATGAAGATATCTGAAGATATCTGTCTTCAGTTAATCTCTAGGTCCATCCATGTTGCTGCAAATGACATTATTGTATTCTTTTTTATGCCCGATTAATATTCTATATATATATACCACATCTTCTTTATCCACCTGTTGTTGGACATTTAGGTTGTTCCAATGTCTTGGCTATTACAAATAGTGCTGCTTTGAATAAAGGGGTGCATGTATCTTTTTGCATTAGAGTTTTTTCTGGAGTGGGATTGCTGGATTGCATGGCAACTGTATTTTTAGTTTTTTTAAGGAACCGCCATACTGTTTTCCACTGTGGCTGTACCAATTTACATTCCCACCAACACGGTAGTGTGCTGTCCTTTTCTCCATACCCTCTCTAGCCTTTATTATTTGTAGGCTTCTTAATGATGACTGTTTGACTGGTATGAGGTGGTACATCATTGTACTTTTGATTTACATTTCTCTAATCATTAGTAATGTTGAATATCTTATTGGTCATCTACATTTTTGGAGAACTGTCTATTTAAGTCTTCTGCCCATTTTTTTTTTTTATTGACTTGTTTGTATTTTTGTTATTGAGTTGTATGAGCTCTTGTATATTTTGGAAATTAAGCCATTGTCGACTGCATTTTGCAAGTATTTTCTCCCACTTTGTAAGTTGTCTTTTCATTTTGTTTATGGTTTCCTTTGCTGTGCAAAAGCTAATAAATTTGATTAGATCCCATTTGTTAATTTTTGCTTTTATTTTTATTGTCTTAGGAGACTAAGTAAACATTGGTATGACTAATGTCAAAGTATATTTTGTCTATATTTCCTTCTAGGAATGTTATGATGTCTTTAAGACATTGACTTTATAGTTGTGTATCGTGTGAGGATGTGTTCTAACTTCATTGATTTGCATTCACTGTCCAGCTCTTTCAATACCACTTGCTGAACAAACTGTCTTTTCTCCATTGTATGTTCTTTCCTCCTTTGTCAAGATTAATTGACCATGGGTGTGTAGGTTTATTTCTGGATTCTCTATTCTGTTCCATTGATCCATATATCTGTTTTTGTGCCAGGACCATGCTGTTTTACTATAGTGGAGACAGTGCTTGTTTTTGAATAGACTCTTGAACCTGTTTGTTTTTTTTACCTCTCTCCCACATGCAGAGTGGATGCTTACAGAAATAGTATAAACCATTTATTGAGCTGCTATTCAGCCTGCTAAGCACTGTTCTAGGCATTTTACATTAATTATTTAAAATCTAATAATAACTGGTGTTGTTCACTCAGTCCTGTCTGACTCTTTCTGATGCTATGGACTATATAGCATGCCAGGCTTCCCTGTCCTTCACTATCTCCTGGGGTTTGCTCAAAATCATGTCCACTGAGTAGTAGAGGTTTTTTATTTCTTGATGATATTATTTTCCCCAGTTGATAGATAAAGAAACTTAGGCACAGGAGTTTTTAACATGTCTCTGGTCATGCAATGTGAGGTTGTAAGTAGTAGAATTAGGATTTAAAACAGTATTCAAATCCAGCTTTAACCTCTGCCTGCTTTCCATTATGTCTCTTTTAAAAAAACTTTAAAAATATATATTTATTTTATATTTTTACTTATTTGTTGCTGCATGTGGGCTTTCTTTAGTTACAGCCAGCAGGGGCAATTCTTCATTGCAGTGCTTGGGTTTCTCATTGCAGTGGCTGCTCTTGATTCAGAGCATGGCCTCTAGGGCATGCGGTCTTCAGTAACTGCAGTGCATGGACTTAGGTGGCATGAGGAATCTTCCCGGACCAGAGACTGAACCCATGTTCCCTGCATTGGCAGGTGGATTCTTAACCACTGGACTAGCAGTGTTGTCAGTTTTAGTGTAGCCTTCTCAGTTTTGAAGTACAGATCAGGTGAAGGAACTTAGTTAAGATTTATTTTAATATCAAGAAAAGTATAAAACTCACTATTTTTAATCCTATGTATGTGAAATTGAATGATTTGACTGGGGCTAAACTGAATTTTATCTGTTTAGATAAAGCTCAGTAAACATTGACTTCTACAGCGCCACCATACTTCTTTTAGCTTCTGTTTTGTTAAGAGAGTTGACTTAAGTTTAAGAACTAAAGTCTTGCTCTTCTTTAGTAAATTGGGAAATAATAAGGAAGCATGAAGGGAAATTTGAGCTTTGACTAAAAAATATATACTCATTCGTTTTAATTTATGTCCACATGGACAGAGTGAAGTCATTGAAGTTAAAAAATATGTTTTAACAAAGGATAGAGACCTGTTTCCTATAACAGAAAAGAAGATGATCCATTCAGTCGTAAGCAGTTTGTCCATTTTGTTGTGCAAGATTGTGCTAAGGCTAGATCCCAGATCTCCTAATACTTAGTCTCATGATATTTTTGTTGTTATTGTTCAGACTTCAGACTTAATGATTCTTGGAGTATCTTGGCGTGCAGATCAAAAGCATATAGTCCTTAAGAGTCTTGACTACTACTCATGCATATTGTGTAGTATCTCTACTGCATATTTGCCCTTCACTAATTGTTTAGTTTTCCACTGATACCTTAGAAAAAATAGTCTTTGCCTTATAAAAATATATAAAAATATTGAAAGAAACAATATATTGGACTTTTCAGCACTTTTACCTAATATTATCAGATATTAAAGAATTTTTTTCTAACAAACCTGTTATCACCCAGCTTTATTGGACTGAAATTCTTCTACAACTTGATTTTTTAATTATATTCTTATTATACTGTCTAACAATGAAGTGAATCACTTAAGTCTGTTGTTATTAGAATAAGCCAACTATCAAGACAGTATTAATTGGCCTATTCAGGGAGTGGTGGTTTTAAAAAATGCCAAATTGTGATTTTTACAGTTGCTGTCTTCCAGTGGACAGTGTTATCAACAGATAATCTTTTCTGTGATGAAACACTTGGAGCAGTCTTGCAAAGATGTTTGTGTTACTCGTATAACATAACTATCCATTTACCAATTATTTGTTACATGGGGCAAGTAATAATTTATAGCAGGTGATATGTATGACTCAGAATGTGTTTGCAAAACCAGTTCCTTTTTTTACTTTTTTAGTTCAGTTGTAACCATCTCTTGCTAAGACTGTGACTGTTAACCTTATAACAGGTATCCACCTGTAACTGGCATACATTCCTCATGTCTCCATACATCCATGGTATTGCCAAAAAAGTTATACATTTTTTAAAACACGGATTTGATCTTGCAACTTGTGAGCAGAAAAATATCATTGTTTATGTTACGCAGAATAAAATGCTTAGGATATCAGTCAAAATTTTCCATTTTCTAGCCTTAACTTGCATTTTCCAGACTCATTTTGGTCACCCTTTTCACACTAATACACTTAAAGTAAGCTTCTTGCCTTCCCCAAATATCTTTTAATTATTCCTGCTGTACAAGCACATGGTTAAACCATCAGCTCACTTTGGGTTACTGTCTTCACTCCCCATTGAAATGTTACTCTCTCTTCACGCATGCAAAAATGTAGCTCACGTGTAAATGCTTCCATGATATATATTCCATAAAATATGCCTTACCCACTATAAGCTTCTCCTTGGCATTCCCCTTAGTTCCGGGAAATTTTCTCATACTATCCATTTCATAGTTTATCTTCCTCCAGCTTTTGTATTCTTTTTCCTGGATCCCCTACTCCAAGGTTTGGATATTTGCCCTTTTGGATTCATCCTTTGTTTCTCCTTTCTTTCATATATTTTGGGGATTCATTTATGTTTATTCTGTGTGCTGAGAGATTTTTTTAAATGTTTATTTCTCACAATTTCAACAGTCTTTTTTAACTATCTGAGTGTATTTTTAAATTTCTCTGATTGTTTTTGTTCTTCTTTTATTGATAGTATATTGTCTCAAATATCTGGAGATATTAATTAGATGGTGGATAAAATTTCTTTTGTTTCTTCATTTATCTTGGCTTTTCTTCATTATGCTGCATGTTTGGAGATTCTTGGTTGACCCTTCAGATGTGTGAATGGGGGACATGTAAGAACAAGGGATAGGAATGATTTAAAGTTGAGTGGGTAGGTAGGGAGACAGCTCATTTACCAGCAGCTTCCTAACTGTCAGAATGAATAGAGATTTGTGTGCAGAATCCAATATTTCACAAGTTGTCCAGATATTTCCTTTAGTCTCCTAAGAGAAGAGTCTCACATTATTTGCACTGGGATATTGTTTGACTGTTTTCACATGTGTAGGTGGGGAGAGGGATGGGAGAATTAAATGGGCTCTAGTCTAAATACAAACTTTCCATTAACCCTTCTGTTTTCATAGTATATGTAGTGTCTCAGCACAGTCTCTTTGAGTTCTGTTAGGAATGCTGGTTGCTACTTCTGCTGCAGGTCCTTTTATGAGTTTTCCTAGGGTATGGCTCCTTCAACTTGGTTGATCAGTCAGCAATCTCTAATTTCCAGAAATTTCTTTAAGTCTGCTATTTCTTGATGGCACTCCTCTTATTCTCTTCCGTATTGTGAATTTATTTCTTTTTATGATTTTATTGTTAGTTTTCATGGCTTTTAAAGAGTAACATGAGACATGTTTATTCAGCCTGCCATCTTAAGTTGGAAGTCAGTTTACGCTTCTCTAAGGAGAATCACATATAAAACTGCGGCAACACTTCATTGCCTTCCCAGTCTAGTTGGAGAGAAAACGCATATGCCAAAAGAGATAAGGAATCTCATTACTAACTAGAACCGCAGGTAGAATAGTTGGCAAACAAAGTATAGTATTTGGACCACTCTGATTCGACTCCATGTTTCTATCATTCTTTGAAAGTCAATTAAAAACAATTGAGAGGAGGAAAGGGAATATAGCAAGACAATTGAGCATCAGTATTTTTATAATTCTGAAATAATTTTTTCCAAGATAAATTTTAAAATGTGGAATAAAGGAAAGTGGGAGAAAGGGGAATCTTAGAGGTGTTACATGGTTAATTCAATATGTGCACATTCAAAAATCAGCCTGTCCCTTTTGTAAGTGCCTGATATCTTTAGCAGGCATGTCTGCAGCTTCTAAATGCTTCTATATTTTTCCGGTCATTCCTTTGTTCATTTATTTATTCAACAACTGTGATTCCTTCCTATAAAAAATAAATGCCTATTTTGTCCAAACAGATGTCACATATGACAGTGTAAGCCCAAACACCAAATGTTTCTCCTTAAGCAACTCTTACATGTAGATTGAATAAAAATCTACATAAATCTGCATTTCTTGGTTCTTATATGCAGAATATCATGTGTTGTGAAGCATATCAATGAGAGTGATTACAAAATATTGGAAGAAGGAAGAATAAGAAAAATAAATCCGTATTAATCTCTAAATGGCTTCCCTGGTGGCTCAGATGGTAAAGAATCCACCTGCAATGCAGGAGATCCAGGTTCAATCTCTGGGTTGGGAAGATCCCCTGGAGAAGAGAATGGCTACCCACTCCAGTATTCTTGCCTGGAGAATCCCAGGGACAGAGGAGCCTTGGCAGTCTCCAGTCCATGGGGTCCCAAAGAGTTGGAAGTGACCGAGCTACTAACACTTTCACTTTAAACCTCTGAATGGAGTCAGAGAATAACGTGTTACCATGAATCATTATAATCCTATCAACATTTTATTCCAAAGGTGCCATGTGTGGTGTCACCTTGGCACTAAAAATAGAAGTTATTTTATATAGCAGAAGTAGCAGCTGAGAAATTTGACTTGGCATGAGCAATTCACTTAACCCCTTATAATTCAGTCCACCTCATTTTTCAAGTGAGGTTTGGACTAAATAATCATCAACGATCTTATTGATACTAAATCTGGGATTCTTTAAGTACTTACTGAATGATAGCCGTTTGCAGGTATTAGGCTAAGTCCTTTGGGAAATACTAAGATATATATGTCCCTGGACTTCTGGAGAAGATAAATCCAAAAGTGCAAATAAAGGCATAGACAAATACCGCATCATGTAGATGTATATTGTAAAAACTAGATAAAAGAATCAATTAAGTGAAAGAGAAGAGAATTTCTGACCTGGGCAATTGAGAATGAATGCATAAAGGTTCATATGAGTATGATACTTCACTCTTGAATAAGATTTTGATAGACAGCCACGACAAAGAGAATAATGTACCCCCATCAGCCTAAGTTGAAATACAGAGATGAGAAAATGAAGTGTGTTTAGGAAAGTACAAGTTGTGCATGTGTGCGCAGTCGCTCAGTCGTGTCTGACTCTTTGCAACCTCATGGACTGTAGCTCACCGGGCTCCTCTGTCCATGGAATTTTCTAGGCAATAATACTGGCATGAGTTGCCATTTCCTCATACCAGGGGATCTTTCTGATCCAGGGATCAAACCTGCTTCTCCTGCATTGGCAGGTGGATTCTTTATCACTTAGCCATCAGGGAAGCTAAGTCAGCCAGTTTTATTAGAGTAATGGAAAAGGAAGTGGAAAATATACCTAGAGGTAACATTGTGAGTGGTCTCACCTACAGTTTAAGACAAGTATTGTAAATTTTTGAGACAGGGAGACCAACTGGCTACAGTTTATTCAAAGAACATATACAGGTGTAGAATAAGCTAAGGATAAGAAAGGAGACCTGATGCTGAAATATACCAATAAGGAAACTACTACACTCATCCAGGCAGAAGGTAGTTAGGACCAGAAGTAGGGCAGTGGCAATCCAATGAAATGGTTGGGGCAGGTGAAAGAAAGGATGCACGCAATTCAATAAATGATTGGATAAATGTAAGATTGGAACCAGTGTGACTGGAAAAATGGAGGCAACTTTAATAAAAATTGCTGAGGCAAGAAGTTGATTTTTTTGAAGAAATAAAATGAGCTAATTCTCTATCTTTCAACAAATCCTTCCCACTTATGTAGCAGCAATTTTGGTATAATAGCAAAGATAGAATATTCTCTTAATTCTCATCCTTTTCTTGCAAAGCCATTATAGTTTCTTAGGGATCTTTTTTTGGTCAATTATTGTGAGTCCAGATTGCCTTGTGTGCTCATTTGGGGAAGGATGGGAGTATATGATAGACTGGAAAAAAGTTTTCTTTCAGAATATCATGACGAATAGAAGTAAGAGCAGGATTTTACTTTAGATTTGGAAAAGCAGTTCAATTACAAATGATCTGTATCAAGAATTGTAATAGTAGAAAATGAAATCAAATCAAGTGCACCCCTATACTAGGAACTATGAGGAAATAAGTGACAGAATTTTGATTATGCAAACAAAGCATGAACATATGATAGCTCTAATTAAAACTGTTATTTCTCCCTTTTCTTAATTGTAGTAGTTGACCTATGCTCCACTTCATCTGAACTGATAATCTGCACTTTATAGAGTGGGGAGGGAGAAAGGGAATGAAAGTAAAGGACTATTTATAATTAGTGAGGAGGGAGCTTAGGAGAAAAAAATACAAGATTTAAAAATACTATATAAAGCTCTAAAAACAATTTTTAAACAATCGTATAGTGTATAGGCAGTGGTGATTTTTTTTTCTTCTGATTCCTACATAGCATCAGAAAAAGTGCTGGCAAATTATACTTCCACATGAAGAACTTCTCAGTGTCAGATTACCTGCATCAAAAACTTGTTTAAAAAACAAAACCTGTTTTGGGGGCTCTATGACAACCTAAAAGAGTGGGATGGGGAGGGAGTTTCGGGAGGGAGGAGACATGTGTGTTCCTATGACTGATTCTTGTTGATGTATGACAGAAAATCACAAAATTCTATAAAGCAAATATCCTTCAATTAAAAAAATTAAGTGGCAAAAAAAACCCTGTTTTGTGTATCGTTTTACTTTCACAATGAGTATTCTCCTTTTGCGTTGGAATTTGAAGTGTTGGTTTTATCTTTTCCATGTAATTATTTGGTTATATGTAATTATTTAGCTGCCTTTAGAGTCATAACTTGGGAAAGTTAGAGATTTCTCTGATTCAGCATTTCTCTAAATATTTCTCTAACATACTATAGTTATAATACTATAGTCATCTATAGTTATATCTCTTGAAAGGTCTCTGGGAACAATTAGGTTGAGAATTTGCTGGGTTAAACATTGTTAAACAAGATTTTTTAGTGGTGGAGGAGAGTATGAAATATCAGAGACTTAAATAGGCTAACCGCAGTAAAGAATCTGCCTACAGTGCTGGAGATTTGGGAGACCTGGGTTCAGTCCCTGGGTTGGGAAGATCACCTGGCAGAGGAAATGGCAACCCACTCCAGCATTCTTGCCTGGAGAATCCCATGGACAGAGGAGCCTGACAGACTACAATCCATGGGGTCGAGAAGAATTGGACATGACTGAGCAACTGAGCACACACATACACACATACATGATCCAACCAAGAGGAAACTACATTTAGCAGCAATTCACAAACTTATTTTACCAGCATCCTTTTCTCATGAAATCTTTTTCCGAACCATTGTTCCTCAGAACACTGTTCCTTAAATTTACAGATAAATTCAAAAAAGAGATAATTGACTCATTCAAAGTTGCATGACTGTTGACTTAAAGAATTGGATTTGAATCAGGGTCTCCTACCTACCATATTCAGATTGGCTTCCTTTTTTCCCCCAAATTCAAAAAAGTCTTTAAGAACTGCTACGTGGTACCTGAAACTAGATCTGTTAAATGCACACCAAGGAATTCAAAAAAATAAATAAAATTAGAATGATCTAACTAATTTAGTATTGTTTGCATTGGCACATAGGTTGAAAGAGCCGATTATTATTTGTAACCTAAGTTACATTTTTCCAATCAGGAAATTAAAAAAAAAAAATCAAGCTATCTTTCAAATTCCAAAAAAAAAAAAAAAGCTATAACAGTACAATAATGTATGTATTCAAGAGCTTCCCCACTTTCCCCCCAAAAAAGATTGGAGAGAATGACTTTATAATTTGCTGTCAGTTATTCCTGACCCCATAACTATATAAGTAAACATGTACCTTTTAAAAACTTCTCTGTATAGACAATATTATGGTAGATACACTGTTCTTCCCTTTAATTTTTCTACTCAGCAGTATTACATATTTATCTTGCCCACATTAACACATGTAGATCTTTTAATGACTCAGTGGTATTACATTATATAGCTTTATTATAATGTATTTAATCAGTTTCCCATTGGTGGACTTTAGGGTGATTGTTGTTTAGTTGCTGTGTCCCCTTTAGTCTCTTTGCGAACTCATGGACTGTAGCCCTCCAGGCTCCACTGACGATGGGATTTCCCAGGCAAGAATACTGGAGTGGGTTGGAATTTCCTCCTCCAAGGAATCTCCCCAACCCACTGATTCAACCCTTGCCTTCTTGCATCTCCTGCATTAGCAGAAGCAGGCAGATTCTTTATGAAATGGTATGAGTTTATTCTTTCACTGCCAGCATTATTACAAAAGGAAACTTTTAAATGGTATGCCTTTCACTGAACTTGAAAAAAATGATTTTATACTTAATAATGAATAACTGGAGATGTCTTGCTATGTTAATCTTAAAATTATGAGATAGTTTATAAAGCATTAATAATAATCATAATCTCTTTTTCTCTCTTCCTTTTCTGCTCTTCTCAGAGCAAATTATTCATGGAAGGATTTAGAAGCCTAAAAGAAGGAGAACCAGTGGAATTCACATTTAAAAAATCTTCCAAAGGCCTTGAATCAATACGGGTAACAGGACCTGGTGGGAGTCCCTGTTTAGGAAGCGAAAGAAGACCCAAAGGGAAGACACTACAAAAAAGAAAACCAAAGGGAGACAGGTAATCATTTTACTTTGTTAGTCTGTGAGTTTATTTTATTTGGAAAAGATTTCTGAAATCTTGATTTATATTTTTATTATGCTATTAAATCTAGCCACAATGAAAAAAATGCCACCACTGAGTGTTTGAATAGAATTTATCAGAAATATAGGCTATCTTGCAATTTGAACTCTCTGCAGAATATACTTAACTGAGCCTTCAGCATTAGGCACTGGGCAGTCCCTTACCCACTATTTCCACCAGACTATTCAGAGAGGTGAAGTTCCCAATAGACAAAGGTAAGTGCCCCTCAGTACGTCCTAACACTTCACCTGTTTTTTTTCAAATGAGAATACACTTATTGTTTTAACTGTTTTGACAGATAATTCACTACTGAAAATTCAAATATAAAAAAATCACCAAATAACTACAGGTGGGTGGGAATCATGATATATGTGCAATATTTTTGATTTTGCATTTTTTTTCACTTAACACTGTATTGTGGAACATATTTCATGTCAGTCTTTATCATCTACATAAATTCCCACTGTGTGAATGTAACAAAATTTAAACAGGGCTCTGTTAAATTAATGTAATTGTTAAATTTAGGCTATTTCCAATATTTTTAATTTACCAGTAACACCGTAGTAAGAATGCTTGTATGTACATTTAAAAAATTGTCTGATTCTATCATTAAGGGATACATACCTAATACTGAAAAATCTGGATCAAAGACTATGCCCTTAAAAATTTTGATATCTATTTCCAAACTGTTCTTCAGAAATAAGGTCAATGGATAACCCCTTTAAAAGTGGGACTGTTCATTGAATAATGTCATCTTTTAAATTTTTTCCAATTACATAGGTTAAGAAATGCAGCTCATTTTTTTCCTGTGCCTCCTTTGACTAAGGTTAATTTTCATTTTTATTTTTTTCTTCTGTGAATTGCATGTTCTTTGTCCTTTGCTTATTTCTTCTGAGATGTTCATTTATTATTGTTGATTTCTAAGTTCTCTCTTTAGAAAAAAAAAAAATCTCAGTTTTCCTCTTTCCTATGCTGGGGAAAACTCAGTTCTTCCATGTTATGTTTCCCTCCTTTGTGTCTCCATTACTTTTACACAGAACATTTAACTTCTGATCACCAAATGTCCGGAGGTTTTTCCCCACACCAAGCAATTCTCCACAATCCAGCTGGATGTTCTACAGTTGAACTCAGTTCTGACAACATCTACCCACAGGTTAAGGGCTCAGTCCTACAGGACCATCCTCTCATATTTCAGATGCTGATTGCCTTGCATCTTCTTTCTGAGTTAGCTATAAATCAGAGGTTTCCAAGACCCCCTCTTCAGGTTTGATTAATTTGCTACAGCGGCTCACAGAACTTAGAGAAACCCTTACATTTACCAGTTTACTAAAGATTACGTTAACAGCAGATAAAGGATACAGATAGAGATATTTTACATAGGGTGAGGTCGAGGAGGGTCTCGAGCATAGGAGATTCTGTTCCCAGGGGTTTGGGTGCTTCATCCTCCCAGTGTGGATGTGTATGCCAACCTGGGAGCTCTCTGAATCTTTACTTTTGCAATTTTATGGAGATTTCATCACGTAGACTTGATTTTCAGCCCCTTTCACTTCTCTCAAGAAAATTGGGATAGGGTTAAAAATTCCAAGCTTCTGATCATAGCTTGGTCTTTCCAGTGACCAGCCCTCACTTATGAGCCACCTGGGAGCCCACTCAGTGTCTGTCACTTCATTAAATAGAAGACCCTCCTATCATGTAGGAAATTACGAGAGTTTCAAGAGCCCTGTGTCAGGAACAGAGGTCAAAAACTGATACCAGAAAAAGAGGTACTCCTAGTGTTCTTATCACTTATAAAATTACAAGGGTTTTAGGAGCTCTGTGCCAGGAACTAGGGGCAGAGACCAATATATTTCTTGTTATCTCACATTCTCTTTGTATACTTACTATATTAATTTTTTTTCTCAAATAGATAGGAAATATCTGTTTCAACTTGTAAAATATACATATGTATATATGTGTTTGTGTGTATTTTTTACATAATACACATATAAGTAAAATACCATATTGATCAAATAGTATATGATAAAATATGATACGATTTACCTTGCAGATACTATATAATCTCCCTTACATATAGAATCTAAAAACAAAAACCAAGGTCTTGTAAACAGAAAACAGATTGGTGGTTGCCAGAGGAGACTTGGGGACCTTTCATATGAATTGATATTAGTGTTCTATTAAGAAATTGTTTATTTTGATGGGAATGATAAGGTGTGATTTTTTGATTACTGATTCAGTCTCTTTTGATTACTAATTCTTACTAGTAACTAATATGCTTAGATTTTCTTTCTTCATGATCCAGGCTTGGTAGGTTGCAAGTTTCTTGGAATTTATCTGTTTATTTTAGTTTCTTCAATTTGGTGGTGTTGCTAAGTCACTAAGTCGTGTCCAGTTCTTTTGTGAACCCGTGGGCTATAGCCCGTCAGGCTCCTCTCTTCATGGGATTTCCCAGACAAGAATACTAGAGTGGGTTGCCCTTTCTTTCTCCAGAGGATCTTCCCAACCCATGGATCAAACCCATGTCTCTTGCATTCGCAGGAGGATTCTTTACCATCTGAGCCACCAGGGAAGCCAATTTGTTTAATTTGTTTGTGTATAATTGCTCATGGTAGTCTTTTATAATCTTTGTATTTCTGTTGTATCAGTTGTAATGTCTTCTCTTTTGTTTCCAATTTTATTTGAGTTCTCTTAAGTTTGGCTCAAGCTTTGTCTGTTTTTATCTTTTCTAAATATCAGTTTCATTTATCTTTTCTATTGTCTATTTAGTGATCTTTATTTTCTTTCTACTAATTTGGACTTAGTTCATTTGCAACCTTTTGAAATTGACTTATTATACTCAATATAATGGTTTTGAAATTTATCCAAGTTTTTGAATATATCAATACAGTATTTCCCTCTTATCTGCAATTTTGCTTTCTGGGGCTTCATGAAACCCCAGAAAGTTATCCATGGTCAACAACTGTCAAAAACATTAAATGGAAAATTCCAGAAATAAACAATTCGTAAGTTTTAAACTATGTACTCTTCTGAGTAGTGTGATAAAATCTTGCAGCATTTTCTTTGTCCTACAGGGATCTGTATCATCCCTTTGTCCAGCATATACTGTCATTAGTCACTTAGTAGCCATCTTATATACTAGGTTGGCTGTCATGATAATTGCAGTGCTTGTGTTCACATAATGCTTTTTTTAACTTATTAATGGCTTCGAAGCAGAGGAGTAGTGATACAGGCAATTTGGATTTGCCAAAGAACATCCACGAAGTGCTTCTTTTAAGTGAAAAGGAGAAAGTTCTTGACTTAAAAAAAATCATATGCTAAGGTTACTAATAGATGATATGAAGAAGTCTTCTGTGTGTGTAATATTTCTCTTGTTAGTTGTTGTTAATCTCCTGGTGGCTCAGAAGGTAAAGAATCTGCCTGCAATGTGAGAGACCTGGGTTTGATTCTTGGGTTGGGAAGATCACCTGGAGAAGGACATGGCAACCACTCCAGTATTCTTGCCTGGAGAATCCCCATGGAGAGAGGAGCCTGGAGGGCTGCAGTCCACGGGGTTGCAGGGTCAGACAGGACTGAGCGACTAAGCACACATGCCTAGTTTATAAATTAAACCTTATCATAGGTGTGTATATAGAAAAACACCTTATGTGTAGGGTTTGGTGTTGTTCATGGTTTCAGGCATTTACTCAGGATCCTACAATATATTAATATCCCCCACAGACAATGGGGGCTAATGAAGGAATGAAGAAATAGTTCATTCCTGTTTATTGTTGTTTATTCCATTTTATGAACATAACACTGTTTTTCCACTTATCTATTGAAAGGCATTTAGGTAGTTTCAGTTTGACAATTATGAATAAAGATGCTGCAGACATGTGTGTACAGGTTTCTGTGTGAACATAAGTTTTCATTTATCTAACAGTGAGACTGCTGGATAATCTGGTTGTAAGTTTATGTTTAAGTTTATAAGAACCTGCCAGATTTTTCTCCAAACTGATTGTACCATTTTGAATTCCCTCCAACAACATATGAGCATTCCAGTTGCTCTGCATCTTGACCAGCATTAAGTATTGTAAGCACTTCTTACAGAATTTTAAGCATTCTAATCTATGGTGATATTTCATCATGGAATTTCCATTTCCCGAGTAGCTACTGATATTTAGCTCCTTTTATGTTTTTGTGTCATCCTTGTATCCTCATTAGTGAAGTGTCTGTTCATACCTTTTGCCCATTTCTTACTGGATTCTTTTCTTATTGTTGCATTTTGAGAGTTCTTTATATAAAATGTGGATACAAGTCCTTAGATACATGATTTGCAGATATTTTTACCTCTGAGTTTATAGTTTATATTTCCAATCTCTTACAGAGCTAAAGTTTTAAATTTTAATAAAGATATTTATCAATCTTTTACTCTATGTCATGTTTAAAAAAAATCTTTGATTAACCCCAGATTTGATTAATTACAAAGTTTTTTCCCCTGTGTGAGGTGTGAGGTTGAAGTCTAGGCTCATTTTTCACCTTTGAATAACATGAATTGTTGAAACATCATCTGTTGAAAACTATATCTTTTCTCTTGAAATGTTTTTAAATTAAAAAGTTTAATTTCTATCATTTCAGGTTAAAAGATTAAAACTTTAAAGTTTTATTACATAGAATTAATATGTTTAACACATTCAAATTTGGTTTCATCACTCAGAACTTATTTGTTCTATATATGTATATACATATAGTAGAGTTATATTTTGTGAAGATCTATGTTCTGTGGCAAGAAGTAAAAATAATTTTAAAGAATCTATCAATTTTAAGTAAACTATTAATAGAAGAAAATGGGTTTGCTTTTTAATTCTGTCTTAATTCTGCTGAATGCCGTTTAGTATGCCGATAGTAGTGTCCAGCTATGTAATAGCAGTACATGTTAACTTGTTTTATTTTAAATCCTCCTTGTTTAAAATATTCTCTTGATATTTTACATGGAATAATTTTTTATTTAGATTTGCTGTTTACTTTTTTCCTATGTTCATTATCAGAGAGTAAAGAGATTTAATGATCTTATAAAAGCTCTCTTTATACTACTGATAAAACAAAAATTGTTGTTAATTAAAGATTTAAAAACTTTTCCTCAAAAACTGGCCTATATTTGGTATCATTTTATTCTTTGAAGAGCTGCAGTTTACTCTAAGGAAAAAAAGTGACCTCTAACAGAATAAAATTGTGGGGAAAGATAGAATGATTTTTTTGTCACTCTTTCCTATTTATATGAAATAATCATGTCAACCTATAATATAGAATTAAATATTTTATATAATAAAATTTTAGTTCCTATTAATGGATGTGTTACATTAGTAAAAAGGATGTGAACTGAAATAAGTGGTATGATAAAGTTTCTATATGTAGGTTAAATGATTTTAATCCTTAAAGAACAAAAATATGTGTAATTTTAAAAATATTTGAAATGCATATATATATTATAGGTATACATACATTGAGTGATACATAAAACTGTGTTTTTTTAATTTATGTTTTTTTTAAACCTCCTCTTTTATTCTGATTTTTTTCTAGCAGAGTGACTATCTTCTTTGTTCTCCTGAACCTTCCACATCTTTTGACCCAACCACACAGTCCAAGAAGTGCTATTCATAATAATAATAATGCAAGTTCCTTTTCAACAATGTTGACTTGAGATTTACAAAATAACTTAGAAAATAATGTCAACATTGTGTTGCTTTTATTCTATTTCAGGCAGTAATACGTTTGCATCACTGCACTGGCACATGAGTAAGCTTCCTGATTTTCTACATGAGTTGAAGTTTAAATGTTTTTTGTTTAGAAAGAAGGCTAATCGTTATGATGTTCAGTATTACTGCTTTTGGCATGGAAGTGCAGGAAATTCCTTTCATTTGTTCAGTTAGAAATACTTATTAATTTATCTTTTTTAGGATGTTTTTCATTTAGACTTACAAATTGATTATGAAATTTGAAAATCCTTATAGTTCAGTATTAAAATGGTGTTAGAATGTTACATTATGTGTTAATTACCATTTATGGCCAGAACAAGGTGAATGCAAATAGAAACTCATTATATATGTCTAAATTATTCTCTGTTCAGAAGATCTTCCTTGCCTTTTAAAAAAAATTAAAGCAGTATGATAGAAGAGTTATTTTTACAGGGTCCTGGTTTTGTGATTTCAAATTCTTTAAATTTGCAAGGTTTTGAAGTCTTAATGATTTTTTTTTTTGCTTTTGTTTTTAATCTACTTACTTTGTCCTCATTGAAGGACTGTATATTTTCACTTGTCTATTAAAAAGAAAAAATATTTATTTAATGCCCTCATTCACCTTTAGAGCAAGGGGGCTCAAAACTGACTGGTGGTAACTCGCCTCCACACCTCTCCCCCCAAACCTCTATGGCAAAATAATCTCTTCATATTATCTCTGTGGTATAATTTGAAGTTTTCCAGGTACTTTATAGTTAGGAATTCTAGTGCTATATTTTTGAAATCCACAAAGCATTTCCAGAAATAATGAAGCTATACCTAGGTTTATGGTGCTGTTTTATATTAAAAGTTCCTTCAGTGATTTTTTTTTCATATTTATTATGTCCCAGAACCTGTTCCAAAAAGAAAAAGAAAAATGCTGAAGATGTTTGAAAAATGTAAATCAACAAATTCCAATAAATAACTGTTTCACCCTGATCCTTGTGTGATTAGATTTAGGAATTTGCTGTTTAGTAGGTTCCTATTGTGGAAGAGAAATCTCTCAGGCATGAATTGATAGTCCAGATCCTTTGAGGTCTGTCTAGTCTGACCTATGACCCCTATTCTTACAAGGTCAACATCTGAGGGCAGGAGATTAAGGCAGTTTAAAGACTGGAATGGTAAATGGAATGGAAAAATTAGCCAGCACATTTTGGGTGCAAAACATCAAAGTCATCAAATAGTTTGCTTATTTTAAACCTGGCTTGTGGTTGTAACAAGCTAATTTTACTGTGTTTTTTGGAATCAGAAAATTTTAATAATCATAATTCTCAAGATTCTATTTATATATTATTAACTATAACATAAATTAATAAAGCTTAATCTTTTGAAATATCAGGAAATGTGGAAATGTCACAATTTCAATACATTTTAGTTTTTCATTCAACTTAGATGCTTAATTTAAATTAAAGTTGGGAACATATTTACCTTAGCTTTGAATGTGAAACAATTTTATTTTATCAGCATGTTGAATAAAATATATGTTCAGTTATATATAATTTAAAGTGACCAAGGCTTTAGTTGTAATTATATGCTATTGACTTTTAAGAAAAATCTCTTTTTAAAAAGTAGAGATAGAAAATAGAAGAAAGGAAGTTGGTTAAGTGGAGACAATTTCCTTTTTTTTCCCCTTGTTGCTAGACTTTGCTCTTTTATATTTTACCTCTTTCCTGCTTATGTCTTTAATTGTATGCTTTTCATTGTAATTTCAAAATAAACTTTAAATCTTAATATCTAAGTTTTGGTCTGTAGTAAGCAATTCCCACCACCCTTTTACATTTGTTTGTAGCCTGGACAGCTGTGAATTTGCATCTTCTGCTTCCCTGCTAATAACTGGCAAGGACTAGAGTTGAATAACTGAACTGTTGAGTCCACGTTTCCATTCATTCATACAGTGACTAAGGAAATTAGTAAAACGAATGGAATACCCAAGTCTCCTTAATTCTCCTGCATTTTTTATTCTCCCCCAAATTTTCCTTATTATATATAAACTTAATTTTAGGGTGTTTCCTTTCTTCTTGTGATTACTTGGCTAGAGATCTCTTAATGAGGCAATTATGGTTGTTTCCTTCACTCACATTATCTTAGCAGATGCTCTCCCTGCTGTGACCTCTGTTCAGACCAGGCAGACAATGTGCCGTTCTCATCACCCTCCACAAGACATTGTGTGGGCTGAGTTTCATTTGGCGCTGCATAGGTCTCCCAAGATGACTGATAAAAACGGTCAGAAGCCAAGTGGCAAATAATCACAATTTTAGGTTGATTTTCTGATTTCTGCTTTATTCTAAGCAAAATAAATAGTAAAGTAATGTCTATTGGGGAAAAAAAGGTCCAGAAGCAACGCATAATAAGTAGAAATTGTGTGTTTAAATTCTGATATTTAAGGATCTAAAAGTGTAAAGCCAAACTTTACAGCTCTTAGATTTGGGAAAGATTTTAGTTTTCTTAAACAAGACCCAGAACACACAAACTGTAAGGGATAAGGTTAAATTGACTACTTCAGAATTCAAAACTTCTACCTGGCAAAGATTTAAGTCAGGAAGATAGTACCACTTTAAGGGTTATGAAAACCCGTAGATTTAGAACTTAGACAAATGTGGGAGAGTTGGTGGGGAAGGGAAGAGTCAGCACATTAGGGAACTATTCACTAACCAGTCTTCAGAAGCCCTGAACTAGATTGACAGATCAGAGCTTTCAGGGAAATCCGAAAAGCCAAGCATATCTGGTATTGCAGAGGAACTGGGGGGAGCTGTGGAATCTGCTGCCTCTGTGTTGCCACAACCTCTCTGGGTTTTCAAAGAACTCATGAGATCTGAGTCGGACATGACTAAGTCACTGAGCATGCACATGCTCTGGGTTTGCAAACAAGCGATGGTATCAGGCTGATGGTCAGCAGGACCAAATTTGGGAAGACAAGCTAGGTACGGAGCACCATAGAGGACACACTAGGACCTGCCGGGCAGACCTGTGTGGGCTCCTGTGTCTCACCATGATACCCTTCCAAGAACTGTGGCTTCTGCTTTATTTTTGCTTTCTTGTAGGATACCAGTTTCTCTTTTGGCTGACTCCAGCTACCTTTATCAATCTGGATTGCTTTTTAAAAATCTCACTATAATGTTGAATAATAAAGCAAGTTACAGAGTGATCCATGCAATATTATTCAACCTGGAATCATCCAGGAAAAAGACTCTGGGAAGTATAGTTACCACACATAACCAAATTGACATAAAATAGTCCAGCACCAACAGTGTAAACCAAGTCAGAAAATACAATAAAAGGTGGGAGAAGATATTTGCAATGCGTGTAACGTGAAAGAATTAATATCCATAATGTATAAAGGACTACAAATCAAAAAGAAGTAAAAGCTCAACAGAAAATGAGCAAATAAACAGCTACCTTTATCAATCTGGATTACTTTTAAAATATTGATATTTCAAATTTAATTTAAAAATTAAAATTTAATTGTATTAAATTTCAGATTTAATCTGTTAATTTTTTCAGTTAGTAATCATCATTTTAATTACTTCCCTTCTCTTTATTGTGAATAGCATTGGATTATATCAAAAGACTTCATCTGTTAACATAATTCTATAATGTTTTACTTCAAGTTATTGATAAAATGAATTACATCTACAAAGTCTATGAAGTTGAATAATTCTTATATTCCTGGGGGCAGAGAAACCCATCTTAGTCATGACATGCTAACATATTCAGTTTCATAATGTTTATTTGTCTTCATGAACTTGGTCTTTAAAATGTGTTTTCCTCATCATATTTTATTATTAAGTTTACTTTATTTCATGTTTTGGGGAGGTTTCTATTTCTGTGTTGTAAGGGATTTTAATATACATAAGAACTAAAGTTGTTGTTTAATCACTAGGTTGTGTCCGACTTTTGCGACCCTGTGGACTATAGCCTGCCAGTCTTCTGTCCATGGGATTTCCCAGTCAAGAATACTGGAGTGGGTTGCCATTTCCTTCTTCAGGGGAACTTCCCTACCCAGGATCAAACCCAGGCCTCCTGGTTGGCAGGTGGATTCTTTACCACTGAGCGATCAGGGAAACCCCAAGAACTAAAGTACTGGTCTTCGAACTGGAAAATCTACACTCTAATAGATAGACAAGATAATAGATTGATTTTCTTCAGACATGAAACAAATATGACGATACTGTTTTATTTACTTTATTTTTTGTTTTATTATGTATAGTAGCATGCGTCTACTTTGGGCTCCCCTCATGGCTCAGCTGGTAAGGAATCCGCCTGCAATGCGGGAGACCTGGGTTCGATCCCTGGGTTGGAAAGATCCCCTGGAGAAGGGAATGGCTACCCACTACAGTATTCTGGCCTGGAGAATTCTATGGATTGTATAGTGCATGGGGTTGCAAAGAGTCGGACACAACTGAGCGACTTTCACATGTATCTACTTTATGAATACAAACAAATATATGTATATTAGGATGGATATTCAAAAATATTTTACTGATAAGTGTGTGTGATCAAAATGACTTGGAACCCACAGCTTAGAAGGTTATAGAATGGAGCTACAAAACATCTTTGCCTTTTTTAGTTTAAAAAATTTAATTTTCAGAGTCTTTTTTATTAGGTTTTTGTGCTTCCTATTGGTCAAATTTGGTATATTTTGCTGGGGAATTATTTACTTCCTTTATATTTTCTCATGTGCTCAGTCCCACCCAACTCTTTGTGCCCCCATAGAGTGTAGCTCACCAGGCTCCTCTGCCCATGGAATTTTCCAGGCAAGAGTACTGGAGTGGTGTGCCATTTCTTCCTACAGGGGATCTTTCTGACCAGTGATTGAACTCAACTTTTGCATCTCCTGCGTTGGTAGATGGATTTTTTACCACTAGTGCCACAGGTATATATAGCCATAAAGTTGCAATAAGAGTCTCTTAATTCTTTTAGTCTCTTCCATTATACAGTTGGATTTTAATAATCTCTAGGATTTTACATTTTTATTTTCTTCCTGTTTAGGCTTCTTGAGGATTTACCTTTTCAAGGAATTAGCTTTTATCTTATTTATAGTTTCTGCTGCTTTTGTTGGTTTTCTCTACTTATTTACTTTCAGATCTTACAGTAAAAAGTCTTCAGCTTTTGTTAACTTTATTGTATTTTTGTATTTTCTGAAGTTGAGAATTTAACTTATTTTTAGTCATTATTTTTATCAACAGTAAAGATTTCACTTAAGTATTCCTTTAACAAAAACTTCACTGTGTTTTATAGTTTTTGGTATAAATTTCTAATTATTTTCTAGATAACTTAAAATTTTCATTTGAGTGTTCATTTTGCTTGCTGGTGGTTTAGAGGGTAAAGAATCTTCCTGCAGTGCAGGAGACTCTGGCTTGACACCTGAGTCAAGAAGATCCCCTGGGGAAGGGAATGGCTACCCACTCTGGTATTCTTGCCTAGAGAGTTCTATGGAGAGAGAAACCTGGTGAGCTACAGTCCATGGGGTCGCAAAGCATCGGACTCGCCTGAGTGACTAACACTTTCATTTTTGCTTCAAGGATTATTTCATTGTTTTTCATCTGGCTGGAGATATGTTGGTTACTAATCTTTCTGGTGTAAGTAATATGAACCAACTCATAAAGGCAGTGGTCACTGTACCAGCATTACATGGAAATGTTTTTAGAAATGCAGATTCTCAGGCCTCATCAAGATTTACCTCAGGATGTGGACCTCAGAAATCTGTCTTTTATTTTTTAACAAACCCTCCAGGTAATTTTGATGTACTCTGAAATTTGCAAACCACTGGTTGCTCCTTAAGGAGGAAAAGAGGAAAGGTGTTAACACATAATTTTATAATTCCAAGAATTAGGATAGCTTTAAATACATCTGAATTGAAGTGCTCAATCCACATGCCAGGAGGGACAGAATTAACAGCAGTTCTAGCAGAAGCCCAGGATTGAGTCTATGGCTAACCTGTAATGTGGGACTCTAATTTGTTAAACAGAAGTCATTTGCCTACCCTTGAGCCGAGGAGTGAGGTGAGCCCCATCCAAACCATAAGGATTTAAAGTAGAGGAAAGAGAAGTCTCCAAAAGAAAACCAAAGTGCTATTATGAAAAGAAATGTTGGATGAGTTAGGCAAAAACAATTGATACCCATAAAACAGTGCTATCCAGAGAAGCAGGTCTGCAAACTGTTTGCTTCCGTTCTTCAACAACACTAGGAACTTGTGCCATGATGTAAAACATGCTACTTCCTTCACTGATAAAATCAGGGTTGCCTGTGCTAAATATCGATTTCTTTATGTGTTTAGAAATTTTCTTTTTTTTTTTTTGAAATTTTCTACTGTAATTTGTTCACATATTTCTTTTCTTGTTTCCTTGTTTCCTTTTTCTCTTTTTAGAGCCCCTTTATTCAACCACTAGTTCCAAAATTGGCCTTTAAAGTTTCCTATCTTCTTTCCTTAGCATTTCCATCTCCTGTCTTACTTTTTGTTGTAAGATTGTCCTTCTTGAACTTCCAGAATATTGAGTTCTCAGGGGTTACTTGCTCCCTTCGCTGTACTTTCTATTTAAATTTAAAATCATGCTTTTAGTTCCAGACAGACTTTTCCCCCCTGTTCTAAACTAACTGGTTTAGGTTAAAATTTTCTTCAGGGAAATTTCAGTGGGTACATTTTCTAAAGGTATGTGTTTCTTAATCAGATTACATTGTCTGTATGTTTTTCTCCCTACTGTTTATTTCTCAGGTCATGGTTTTTCTTCCCTTAACAAGAATACAGAGGTGCTTTTTAGCATTTCTTGAGTAGAGGCAAATTTCTGAGCTGTGAAAGGCATAGTTTCTGCTCTTCTGAGCTGTCAGTAGACTGAAAACATGACCCTTCTGCTAAGGGAGATAGGGAGATGGGGGGGTGGAGGGCAGAGGAAAGAAGCTATATCTTCCTCTGCTTACTGAAGAATGTATTTAATTTACCAAAGGAGCAAAACACGAAAACACTTAGCAACAAATTTTAATAAGAAATATGCAGGACCTAAATAGAGAAAATGAATACTTTGTTAGCATAAAAGAAAAGTAAACTCGTCTAAAATCTATCCTGGATTATATTATCATTGTATATGTGTTTGGGTACTATTAAAAGTGACAGTTTTTCCTTCTTTTATTTTTATCATCTTTTTTTCTAAATAGAATTGATTGTGTTTAATAATTTTCAAAGTATTTATGGTTTCCCATGTATGAAATGTTTTCGCCTACAAATAATAATTCTACTTCATCTCTGATAATTTTTGGTGTATCTAATTTTATTGCTCTTTCATTTACTGAGTTCCTGCATTTTGTTTCTGCCTTTGTCTCTTATATATCAGATAAATACTGATCTACGGTTTTTTCTGGTTTATTTCTTTTAACTCTTAAATTCATCTAAAATTTGATTTGAAAATTTACCTAAAATAAAGCTTCATTCTAAATTTCCCCATACTCAGCATCTCTTGTTTGAACTCCTTCCATTAATTTATGAAGTCTCTTTTGTTATATAATGAGTTCTTCTATTATTATTTCTAGTGTGTATGTTTCAGGACTCTATTTTTTTATTGTTTGTCTTGATTTTTCTTTATCCAGTTGTCTTTATTTCTCTGTATTTTTAATACCTTTTAATGCCCAGAAAACAAATCTCCCTTTATTACTGTTCTAAAATATTCTTGTAGCTCTTGGATGAACTTTAAATCTCTTTGTTAGGTCTTCCCGTCACTACCAAGAGAATCCCACTGGTATTTTGATAGGAATTCAAGTCATTTTATTCATTCCTGAGGTACAGGAATCCCAGCTTTACAATTGATACATCTGAGGAACAATACTATAAATAGAAATTTAAATTTTCATAATAGAGTTAGTTATAAGTCTGATCATAGCTGTAAACTATTACTTTATATACTGATCTGTTTTTTTCATGCTCTAAGAATTGTATTAATACAGTTATTGGATATTGCTTTAATAGCAACAGTTTAATATCTTTATATTTGTTAAAAATAATTTACCTCTATGTAGTAAGTAAATTTGGATCTCTGGTGTGTTAGAAAGATGTTGTTAAAGACAGAAGGGAGGGGACTTCCTTGGTGGTCCCGTGGCTAAGACTCTGTACCCCCAATGCAGAGGGCCTGGCTTTGATCCCTGATCAGGGAACTAGATCCCACATACCACAACCAAGAAGCTCGCGTGCTGCAACAAAGATATAAAATCCCATGTGCCACAACACAGCCAAATAAATAAATACACTTTTTTAAATAAAGGGAACAATAATTCTATAGGTACTTGTTTATGTATAGCAGTTAAACTGTTAGAAACAGGAAAAGCAGGTAAATAATCCCATCACAGACTGAAAGTTATGGGAGTAACTGAAGGCTTCGTTTGTTTCTTTGTCTATTCTAGGTATATTTTATATAGGTAGGTCTATTTAATTAAATACTGAGTGATTCTTTACCCACTCATTTTAAATTGTATTTTCTTAAAAAATTAAAAAGTTATCACATCTGCAAACACTTGTATGCTCAGTCGTGTACAACTGTTTGTGGCCCTGTGGACTGTAGCCCGACAGGCTCCTCTGCCCATGGAATTTTCCGGGCAAGAATACTGGAGTGGGTTGCCAGTTCCTTCTCCAGGGCATCTTCCCAAACCAGGGGCAAACACTTGAGCTGTGCTTTTAAAAAATCACTCATTTTTTGGCTCAGGAAGGAAGTCTGATGTCTTGTCATGAATGGCCACGCTCCTTTTCAAAGCCAGGTTGGTTGGATGCTGAGCAAAACCTGGCCAGAACTCAGATATATAAACTTTACCACATGCCTCCAAATGGTCAGTATACAATGTCTTTGCTATCTAATACTGCTCTTTAAAAAGTCTGAAGCTTCCATATTTTTTCATTCATGAACTGTTTTCCTTCTATTTGGCATTTTTTATAGTTATAATTTTGATCAATACTAAGTGGATTTTAATGTTTTAAAATCCACTGCTTTTATATTACCAGGTCAATTATAGGACCATTAATTTTTACAAAATTTGTTTCTTAAGTCAGATATAGATCACCAAAATATCTGAGAAATGTTGATTTAGCCCCTTTGTTTTATTAGGAAATTCAATACATGGTATAAAATGTAAGACTGTATTTTACAAATGATGTAAAAGGTATGTAAGACTCATCTAGGCTAAGTAGGTATATCTAAATTTAAAAAAATGCACTTATAATGGGAAGTTGTTAAGAGAGTAAATCTTAAAAGTTCTCATCACAGGAAAAATATTTTGTAACTCTGTAATAGATATTAACCAGCCTTTTGTGGTTGTCATTTCACAGTATATAAAATGGTGAATCATTATGTTATACACCTGAAACTACTATAATGTTGTATGTCAATTATAACTCAATTTTTAAGAAATAGATAATCAGGGGACACCTAGTTATAATTGAATTCTTAAAGAATGTTTTGTTCTAGCTTTGTGTTCAGTCCTCTCAAAGGACTTTTTTAAAAGTTTAAGAGAAGCGTGTGTCATAGAAAGATCAGAAGGCCATAAGGCCTACAATCGGAGTTACTTTGACATATAAAATCCATGAGAATAGGATCTGATATTCCTTATTTCTTATTGTATACCTAGTGTGGTATATAACTAGTGGTTGGTAAATATTTCCAGTGTCTGTGTGTGGGTGTTTGTCAACATATGTATATATCCATATTTGCCTAAATATATGGTTCTTTCATAACCTGATAATTTTTAGTCATTAATCTATTTTCCATTGTTACACATTTTCATCTTAACTGAAACCCATACCATATTCAAATTTCCTCTAAATAACTGCAAAATGTCCTCTTCAGGTGGTTTACATAATTAGTATCTAACGTGGTGAATTTCTCCCACTGTATTTGTCCATTTTTGTATGTATGTATAGAAGCATTTATAAATTGAACTATTTTTCATTATGTAGCATCTTCCTCTATTCCTAAGAATATATTTTTGCCTCAAAGTATATTTTTACTGTGAATATCAATAAAATCAGCTTTCTTTTGGTTAATATTTGTCTGATGTTCTGGTCTGCTAAAACTGCCATAACCAGATACACAGATGGGTGGTTCAAATAATTTATTTCTCACAGTTCTAGAGGCTAAAAGTCCAAGATCAAGGTATAAAGATCAAGGCAGTTTTGGTTTCTTCCGAGGCCTCTGTCTTTGGCTTGCAGATGGTGCCTTTTCACTATGTCCTCATATCCTGGTGTTTTCCTCTTCTTATATGGGTACTAGTCATTTTGGATTATAGAATCAACCTTAAGACTTTATTTAACCTTGGTTACTATATATGTGTGTGTGCGTGTGTGTGTAATATTTATTATTTTTATTTTGGACTCTTCTGGGCCATCAATGCAGCGTGCTTTTTTCTCTAGTTGCAACAAACTTTTTTCTCTAGGGGCTACTTTCTAAAGTTGCGGTGCATGGGCACCTCATTGTAGTGGCTTCTGTTGTTGCAGAGCATGAGCTTCTAGAAGCACAGGCATCAGTAGTTGTGGCACATGGGCTTAGTAATTGGCGCTCACAGGCTCTAGAGCACAGGTGCATGGGCTTAGTTCCCCTGTGGCATGTGGGGATCCCTCCCAGACCAGGCATAGAACCCATGTCTCCTTCATTGGCAAGTGAATTCTTTACCACTGAGCCATCTGGGAAGCCCCTTGAGGGGGATCAGTTTAGTTCAGTTCAGTCGCTCAGTCGCATCCAACTCTTTGCAACCCCATGGACTGCAGCATACCAGGCCTCCCTGTCCATCACTAACTCCCAGAGTTTACCGAAACTCATGTCCAATGAGTCGGTGATGCCATCCAGCCATCTCATCCTCTGTCGTCCCCTTCTCTTCCTGACCCCAATCCTTCCCAGCATCAGGGTCTTTTCCAATGAGTCAATCTTCGCATGAGGTGGCCAAAGTATTGGAGTTTCAGCTTCAACATCAGTCCTTCCAATGAACACCCAGGGCTGATCTCCTTTAGGATGGACTAGTTGGATCTCCTTGCAGTCCAAGGGACTCTCAAGAGTCTTCTCCAACACCACAGTTCAAAAGCATGAATTCTTTGACGCTCAGCTTTCTTTATAGTCCAACTCTCACATCCATACATGACTACTGGAAAAACCACAGCTTTGATTAAACGGACCTTTGTCGGCAAAGTAATGTCTCTGCTTTTTAATATGCTGTTTAGGTTGGTCATAACTTTTCTTCCAAGGAGCAAGCGTCTTTTAATTTCATTGTTGCAGTCACTATCTGCAGTTGGAAGGGATACATAAGATCTAATATAATTTCTTCCATCTCTTTCTTTTCAATCTATTTATATTATTTGTTTTATATGTTCCTTATAAACATATATCTGATTTTTATATTTTTAAATCTAGTCTAACAATCAGTATTTAAACTTGTACATATAGTCTGTACACATTTAATGCTGATATATTTTTACTATAGGTTTTGTGCTGTCTATTCACTTTGGATTTTTTTCTTTTTTTAAAGTTGTTTTCCTTTCTCCTTTCATTGATTGAAGTTTCAATCATTTACTCTTTGTTTCTTTCACCTTTCCCCCTCAGTTGTATAGAAGTTATACAATGTATTTCTAGTCTTTTATGATTCTGTTGAAATTCTACCATGTTTAACATAAGTTATCAAAGTCTAAAGTTAGTCTGCAGCTTAACTAAGGCTGATGTTCATCAGTAATGCACTGATAGAGTCGTCATACTGTTTATTTTATTGATCATTCTGATTGGCTAGTATCTATGATGTAATAGTTGTTAAATATGTTTAGTATTATTTCTGCTTTTGATTCCTTTCCATCAAACAATAATACTAGAGTAAAGCCTAGGAACCTCCTCCAAACCTTTTGGTTATGTTTCAATTTTTATTTTTTAACCTTATAAATAATTATCATTATTATAATTTTTATGTTATATCAGTCATTGTTACATACATGCTTAATGAATTGTATACTCTTTTTTTTTTTACATCTCTGACTTTCCTTCTGGGATAAGTTTTCTCAATATATATCTTTTGGAATTTTCCATAAGTACACATGTTTGTAGTAAACTCTATTGTTTTTATCTCAGTATATCTTTATTTTACTCTGATTCCTAAAAACTAGTTTCACAGGGTATGCATTTCTAACTAACAGATATTTTCTGTCAGCATTATAAAGATATTATGATACTGATTCTTGGTTTCCATTAATGTAATTAAGATATCTGGCATCAGTCTAGTTGCTGTTTCTTTGCAGATGATTTTTCTGTCTAGCTGCTTGCGAAATCTTTTCGTCCTAGGTTTTTACAGTTTCAGTGTATTATGTATAGATGTAGATTCATTTCTCTTTGTCTTGCTTAGTATAAATAATAGTTCCTTAATGTGTATATTCCAAGTTTTTCATCCCTTCTGGAAAACTTTCAACCATTATCTCTTCAGATATTGCTTTCCTTTATTTTCTCTATGCTCTCTCTCTCTTTCTTACACATGTTTATGATGTACTCTAGACCTTGTTACTCTATTCTCAATATCTCTTAAACTCTTTTAAATTTTTACTCTTACTTGTCTATGCTATATTCCATGCAATTTCTTCATATTTATTTTCCAGCTTACTAATCTAACCTTTAGCTGTGTCTAAGTGCTGTTTTATAACTCCACTGAGTTTGAAATGTCAGCAGTATTGGTTTGGTATCTAACATTTCTATTGAACTTTGTATTTTCAAATATACCTGGTTATTTTTGCTAGTCTCTTGCTGATTATTCATTTTTATAACTTCATCTTTTATTTCTTTATAATCTTTGTCTCTAGCTATTTTATAAGCTGTTCTTTACAATTTAAGTATTTTAGAAATCGAACTTGGTGGTTTGTTGTTTCTACTGACCCTTACCTCATGGTGGTTTATTTCCTGGTGTCTCATCATCTTTAATTTTAAGGTCATATGTGTTTGATTATAATCTATGGAAATAGTACAGGCTTAAAGTGAGAAAACTTTCCTCTAGAAGGAATTGTGTTTGCTTCTGCCTGGAACTATGGCTTTCCATAGCCTTGATCATTATAACTAATTTCAAAAATCTTTGCCTTGGTATAGAAGACAGTTAGGTGCTGCAGGGCCTATGACTCAGTCTAGTCACCTATTACAGCACTAATATTATTCATCCTTAGGGAAGCTCTGCCTTTCCAGCTTGCTTACAGCTCACTGCTCCTTGCTCTAACTTTACCTTTTTATTTGGGGAGGCTGTTAACCTTTATTTTCTGCAAGCCCAGTATGTATGTTTGTTTGTTTTTTAATCTGTGCATTGTTTAGAGAACCTGGTTGGTCATGTTGCTGGAAGCAGAAGTCCTTAATGTTCTCTTCAGCTGTTTCTGATCTACTTTTTAAAACATCCATTTAGTTTTTAGTTCCAATTACATTTTTAAAAATTTCTAGGTATTCTGTGTATTTTTTTAATCTGTTTGCCTTTTGCTCATGATCATATTTTCAGTCCTTTGTTATTTCTCTAGATCAGAGGTTCTTTATGAGCACAGTTCTATCACACAGAAGATATTTGGAAATTTGTGGGGGAGATTTGGTTATTTTCCCTACAAATGGTAGTCAGTGATGGGAAAGGGTTTTTTTATTATCTCCTCCACTTTGGTCAGGACAAGGCAATGGCACCCCACTCCAGTACTCTTGCCTGGAAACCCCCATGGACGGAGGAGCCTGGTAAGCTACAGTCCATGGGGTTGCTTAAGAGTCGGACACAACTGAGTGACTTCACTTTCACTTTTCCCTTTCATGCACTGGAGAAGGAAATGGAAACCCACTGCAGTATCCTTGCCTGGAGAATCCCAGGGACAGCGGAGCTTGGTGGGCTGCCGTCTATGGGGTCGCACAGAGTCGGACACGACTGAAGCGATTTAGCCACTTTGGTCGGTAATGGGAAGGGGTAGTTAACTATTGTGTAGGAATGTTAGATGAGTTCAGTGTGTCAGACAGTCTGAGAGGACCCACACATTGTCCTACCTACATTTTAGTAATGTCTTCTTGATAAAGATTTTCTTTGTTTCATTGGTTTAACTTCAATTTTTGTTGAAAATCAACTGGCTGCACAAAGGTAGAATGTTTATGGATTCTTTTCTTTTATACTAACCTAGTTGTCCATCCTAGTGCCAGTATCACCCTGTCTTGTTTATTATATGAGAGTTGGGTTGATTTTGCCCTGGCAGGGACATTTGGCAATGCCTGGAGACATGTTTGGTTGTTACAGTTGAGGAGCCGGGTTGCTTCTGGCATCTAGTGCTTAGAGGCTAGGGACACTGATAAAAATCTTATAGTACATAGGACAGCCCCACAGTAAGAATTTTCTGGCTTAATGTCATAGTGCTGAGATTGATGAACCCTACTGTATCTTTGGGCTTCACAGGTGGCTCAGTGGGTAAAGAATCTGCCTACAATGCAGGAGACCCAGGTGATGTGGATTCAGTCCTTGGGTCAGGAAAACTGTATCTTTACAGTAACTCTTGAAATCAGGTGGTATCAGTCCTTCAACCTTGTTTATCTTTTTCAAAGTTGCCTTGGATATTTAAGGTCCTCTGCATTTTATAGAAATTACAAATAAAGTTGTAAACTGGAAATTTGGTTGGGATTACATTTAATCTATAGATTAATTCAGTGAGAATTTATATCTTAACCATTTTGAGTTTTTGGATTCATTAATCTGATGTATAACCATTTATTTAAGCTTTCTTTTATGTCTCTTAGGAATGTTTTACAGTTTTTAGTATTAAAAGCCTTCCATATCTTCTGTTAAATTTTTTCTTGAGTATTTTATGTATTTGGATGCCATTATACATGATTTCCTTAAATTTTGTTTACAGTTTGCTGCTAGTATATAACAAATATAATTGATTTCTTAAGTACTGTATTTATCTATTAATTCTGTTATCTTTTGTAGATTCCTTAGGATTTTATATGTTAACAGTCATATTGTCTCCAATGAAGATAACCATTTTTCCATCTTTATGCCTTTTATTTCTTTCCTTTTTCTTGGTTTTATTTTTTATTTTTCTCCTTAGGAGTGATGGACATCATTACCTTCTCATTCTTTGAAGGAAAGTGTTCAATATTTCAGTATTAATTATTTTGTGATAATCCTTTGCCAGCTTGAGGAAGTTTGCTTCTGTTTCTAATTTCTGAAAATCTTTAATCGTGAATGAATGTTGGATTTTCTCAAGTGCTTTTCTGTGAATGTACTGAAATGATCAGCTGTTTTTATCTCCTTTATTAATATGACTTTTAAGTCAATTAATTGATTTTTCAATGATAGTACCAACAGATAATGTATTTCTGGGATAAACCTCAGTTGGTCGTGATACATAGTCTTTTTTATATTGCTGGATTCTTTTTGCTAATATTTTGCTAATGATTTGTGTATTCATGAAGTATATAAGTATATAATTTTATTTTATTATAATGTATTTGTGAGGCTTTGATACTAGGATTATTTAGATCTTATAAACAGTTTCCCTCCTTATAATGAAAAATATTTTGTAATATTGTATAATTTATTTAAGATATTTTCTTTGAATGTTTGAAATGTTTGATAGAATTCACCAGTAAAACCACTGGACTTGTTAAAAAAATTTTTATTATTAATTCAACTTCTTTAATAAATAGAAATATAATAGAGAGCTCCAAGGACACAGAACCAGATTTTTTAAAATAAAAAACTGATTTTAAAAACATGTTTTTTTTTAATCAAACCTGACAATCTGCTTTTTATTTGGAGAACTGAGACTATTTGTATCTAATTATTGATATAGTTAGATGTAAGTCTACAACTATGCTATTTGTTTGCTGTTTTCCTCTCTTTATTCATTCCCCTTTTTTTTTTTTTTGCTGTATATTGTTTAATGTGCTGTAAAATGTAAGCACTTACAAAAGGGTAATTTCATTCCCTCCTATGTCACCCTTTGTGCTATTAAGTCATTCTTTGTCCTATTATATCATATATTTACTTTGATATAACTTGTAAATTCTACAATTTAGTGTTATTACTTTTGCTTTAGATTGATATTTATGTTAGAAATAAGTAAGAGTAGAAAATAGCATTTTATGTTTATGTACACACTGCCCATTTCCATTTCTCTTCATTTCTTTGTATAGATCAAAATTTTCATGTGGTAGCATTTCCCTTGAGCCTGAAGAAATTTTTTTCCTTTTTTTTTTTAGCATTTCTTCTTATGGAGGTCTGCTGGCCACAAGTTCTCTCAGGTATCTTTATTTTATCCTCAATTGTGAAGGATATTTTTAATAGATTCAAAATACTCAATTGAAAGTGTATATTTTTTGTCTTACTACTTTGAAGATGTTGTTTGTTATCTGGCCTCCGTTAGTTCTGAAAGGGCATTAAATGTCATTCATTTCTTTGTTCCATGGTGTGAAATGTGTCCTTTTGTTCCCCTTGCCTCTATATTTGGATTTTTAGTAGTAAGTATCATGTGCTAAGGTATGTTTTCTTTGCATTTATCATGTTTGGGGTTCTCTGAGCATTTTTAATCTGTTGATCCAAGATGTTTTTCATAAAATTTAGGAAATTTTTAGCCATTATTTCTTCAAGTATTTTTTTTCCTGCTCCATTCTCTCCTTTTTTTCCAGGACGACTTTCATATATAACACACCATTTCATATTATCTCACATATCACAGACACTCTGTTCATGTTTTTCAGTCCTTTATTTTATCTGAAATCCAGTTCATGTTATTTTGCAGTCTGTTTTTAAAGTCACTGATTCTTTTTCTGAAATTTCCAGTCAGTGCAATTTTTGTTTTAGATACAATTTTAAGTTCTAGAATTTCCAGTCAGTTTATTTTTTTTATCTTCTTGCCAAGATTCCCCATTTTTTAAAATTCGGCATGTCTTTCTTTTCCTTTATGTTGTTGAACATATTTCTCATAGTTGTGTTGAGCTCTTTTATTTCCAACATTTGGGTCTTTTCAGCATCTTTTGTCTGCCTTTTTTTCCCCCCTGCTTCTTTATATGTCTAGTAATTTTTTTTTTTTTTTTTTAAATGCAGAATGTTGCTGCTGATAGTTGTAGGGAGTCTGGGTTTTTAACCTTCTTTATAAGATGTTGAGTTTTCTTCTGGGCAATTGAATTACTGTTAGTTTTTTGTTTTTTTTTTAATTCTGCCAGCCTTATTTTTATTCTAACTTAGTGTAGATCTATTTTGGTTTTGTGTTTAGTCCTAGGATGCAGCCCTTCCTCTAGGGTATGCCCCTATTCCTAATGTATTAGCTACTGGGATCTCAGTTGAATGCCCAAGGTACTGGATTAAGAATCCAGTGCGGTCTTACTACTTTGTCTGTGCAGAACTCCTGTATCTTACAGCACTGTGTGACCTTGGGTATCTGCTTATATTTCCACCAAATAACAGCCTCTTTCTGCTGTGCTTAGTAGTCTCACTCTGTGTATGGGGGTAGGGGATGCTCTTTTGCATCGATTTCTTCTATCCAGTAGCTTGTTCCACAATTTCAACTGCTTTGTAAACCTTTAACTCAAATCTTTAATTCTTCTGATCATTGACATCACTGTGCTATGCCTGGGTTCTGTCTCTCTGACTTAGTCCCAAGTCCGCTTGAGAAGCCAGATGGTGCTTACACTGAATGTTACTTTTCCATAAAGCATCAGGTTTTCACTGCCTGTTGTCCCATCCAGTGCCTGTAAACAGTTACCTCATATACCTTTCTCAGTTGTTTAGTTGTTTACTGAAGAAGAGCAAGTCTAGTGAGTCTGTCATGGTCGGAAGCCTACTGAATCTGTATAATCTTAATTTTTCTATAACATAGAGATTTAAAAATTGCACATAGAAATTATTTATTTGGGAGTTGCAGGCTGTGTATCAGACCTACTGTGATACTGTCTCCAGAAACAATTTTTCTATAAGCTCTTGTATTATCATCTTATTTTCCAGTTCATCAGCTATTTCTTGTCACCAGTTAAAAGGCATAATGTCCAAGGTCTTTTTATATACTTGACACTGAATTTATGTCTTGAATTTATGAGGTCGAGTTGAAAGATGTAGGTTTTCTGCCGTATTTCAGCACGATTGTCTACCATGTTACAGTATGGGGAATGGGATACTGCAATTATAAATAAGGTGTAGCTCATTTAAAGAGTGTTATTTTCTCATATTTTATATGTTGATTGTTTTCAAACTTGCCTTGATACATTATGTTACTTCAATTACGGTCATTCCCTTTCTCATTGTGTATAGTATATTCACACTAATTTTTTTTCTAGTATTCCTCTGTACCTCTTCTTTTTCATTTTCCTTTGCTTGTATAGAATGGCTTCTCTTAAGTTCAGATTTATTTCTCATAAACAAGTATCATCCACTGACAATTTTACTAGGTCATTAGTGTGGTTTTGTTACTGCATTTTTTATTGAAATATATATTACTTTACTATTAATTACTTTTTCTCCTATGTTTTATACTTTGCATATATGTATTTATAAATATATGGTACATAATGTGTATGTAGATTATATTAAATTTCTTTCATGAAAACAATAGGCACATTACAAAAATATTTATTATAAAAAGTAGATATGGGCCTGATAAAAACCATTGCTTTAAACATATCAAAATGTATTTATTTTACAGTTTGAATCTTAATCAATGCAAAACTGAGATCTTTCGGTCAGATTCTACTGGCTGGTTCATGGTACTCTATTTTCCTTTTGTTTTTCATGATTTTTTTAACCAATCATATTTCTTGGACTTTCACCTATAGGAATTCTTTAGCTCCTGGCTTGAAAAATATATTTTTTTTCTGGGAATTTTTTGTGTTTGCCTGGAGACACTTGTACCAACTGGGAACGATTTTATAAGACATGCTCAGCTCATGCCACATCCCCACGTGAGCTGCAGTCTGGGTTGTGGTTATCACTTCCCAGGGGAGATTTGTTTCTCTTCCTCCCAGCATCATGTTGAGGGGGTAGGAAAGTTTCCATGCCATCCCCTTCTTCAGGGCAAATTTATTTTTCATTTATCTTTTCATTGTGGGTTTAGTTTTGAGGGGGTTCCGGCTCTTGGGACAGGATCTCCTCTGACAGCCCCAACTTCCGGGCAGATCCTGGAGTTTGTTTCCTCCCCTTCTGTTTTATCATCCCCCTTACAAGGTCAAAGCTTAAGGTTTGCAGGGTTCTGTGGATGCCTCCAGGGTGAGAGTGTTTCAATGCTCCACTTACTACCCTGGTTTCCTGTTTTCGCTTCCTTTTTGACTTCTAAGCATTCCTTATTTTCTTGCTTGATCAGTAATGCATTTCAAAAGATGTTTTAAAAATATTTTGTCCAGTATTTTTAGTCGTTTTTGGTGGTATGGTCAGAGTATTTTTATATGCTACTTTGAGGGGAATATAATTCGTTATGGGGTTTTTGGTATGGTTGATTCAAAAAATTTTATTTTTGCTAGTGTATTTAAAATTTTTTATGTCATTTTTCTTTCTCTTTTTGTGAATTTCCTGTTTGTGTGTGTTTGTGGTTTCTTTCTTTTTTTTTTTTTTCCTTCTTTTCTATTTGATTATGATGATTTTCCAAAAAAGTGTGTGCAGCTTTGGAAAGGGGTTTTTCTCCACTCTCTGACAGACTTCTACTTCCTAAGATATGCATGTTTGACTTTCAGGAAGTTAAGCTTGATACTGGCACTGCAGTTCAATTTTAGATCCTTAATTCTTTTGTTTTTATAATATCTTCTATCTGAGGCTTCTCACTACTGCCTGATTGCTAAATTCATCAACCTATTATTTTAATACCTCATCTTATTGGCCATTTTCTCCACGACAAAACTATTTTCATTTTTAACTGGGGAAACCCTTCTTTTCTTGCCTTCCTGCTGTCAACGGGAAAAAAATTTGCACATAACTCTCAATTTTTAGGTTGTGCAATTTTTTTCAGTCAACACTGCTACCCCTTTGACAGTTTCTTCTTAGACACTTCGCTGGTTCTTCCACCTGAAGATTATAAATAGAAATATCTCCAAAAACTTTGTCTGCAGATCTGTTCTCACTCTTCACATTTTGCTGGTTGACCTCTGTCCTACAGTTTAAACTACCATCTGTCCTTTCAGTGATGTCTGCCAAATCCATGACTTCAGCCTTAGCACCTCCTCAAGTTTCAGAATAGCAGTACCTCCAGAATGCATGTCAGCTGACAGATAACTTTTAGTTCTTCCATTACAACTTCTTTGGAAACTCCTTTTTAAAAATTACTGATATATTTTGCTGCATTGGGTCTTAGTTGCAGCACACGGGGTCTTTCATTCTGGCACACAGGCTTAGTTACCCCCCAGCATGTAGGATCTTAGTTCCCCAACCAGGGATTGAACCTGAATCCCCTGCATTGGAAGGTGGATTCTTAACCATTGGAGCACCAGGAAGTCTCTGCAAACTCCTTATGTAGTGATTACTGAAGTTTAGTCAGTAGTCCAAAAGACTTGTCAAAAGATTAGGAAATTGAGCTGAGTTGGTAGTTTTTGCCCAGGAGATGAGGCTGCTGCCTCGGGTTATATGACAACCTAGTAGGTGCCTCTTCCTCTGCAATATTGTCTAGAATACACGATAGTAATGACAGTACAGAAAGTAAAGTTAGGTGGGAAGGCATGCCTTTATTTCTTTTTTTTTTTTTTTGACATTAGTTACTCTATACCTCAGTCACTTTCATAATGATGCCCTTTTGGTACTAAATTCTCTCTTTCCACCTTCAGGTTCCAGCAGCTCATAGTAATTTTCCTTTTCACTGTTAATTTTTTATCATGCTATTAAAAATAATACAGGGTGACTAACTTAATACATTTTTATTTCACTTATAATATTTAAGGTAATACTAACATGGTCATCACTGGTTGGTAATTGAGTGGACCAGGGGGGTTGATAGATGTACCTGGAATATCACTTAGAATGACCAGTCTTTGGTATGACATCAAGATGGAAGACCAGAAATCTATCCCCAAATGGACAAGGTGCTTGAGAAGACTGTTTATAGGTTTAGGAAAGTTGACCCAAGAGTAAGCTTTATGTTTCCATTTTGCTTCTAAAGGACAAAAAGTTAGTATAGATTTTAATAATACCTTTTCCTTTTCTTTGAGGCAACCAACTAATATGACAGTAGACACTGTGAAATGCAGTGATAAATGAAGGAACTAACAGGAAAATTAATCAATATTGGAAGACATCTGGAAACAAGGGGTCAAATGGCCTTGAAGAGATGAATTGAGTTTGAGATTACAGAAAGACATCAAAGTGGAAATAATTTGTGAGTGATCAGCATAAAAAAAATTGCTTAAGGAAATGGATCAGCTGTTCAAAGGAGAGATGATAATAGATAAGCATACATTTAGATATTGATGAATCCAAGAAGATACTGAGAATAACTTAGGAAAATAATGTTAGAAAGGTAGAAAGTATGCCATTATGACAGTATCCTAAGAGCTAGATGAAAAAAAATAGTTTCTAGAATATGCAAATAGTAAGCCAATTTGCCATACATAAAACTTCAGTATACACAGATTAATGTCTTTATAATTTTCTTCATCTATAGAATTACTGATAGAATTTATTAAAACAAAGTTACTCTACATTTGATTTTTAGGTACTCCAAGATATAAATCAGAAAAATACTGAACATTTCAACAATTATCTATATACAAGAAAAAATGTTTGCTATCTGCAACAAACCAAATAAATTTTCTAATAGCTCCTCAAAGTTCAGAGTAAGAGATAGTAAAGAAAATCCCAGTGGACCAGGAATGGTAAATGCAAACTAAATATAGAGCATTATAAGATGAGCAAAATATTATTATTAGGCTATTTAGTTTGTTTTCTTCACTATTCTTGAAAAGGGAAAGATATTTTAAGCTTCTCTTGTTATTCGTTTTTGCATTCTCTTTACCCTAACTCATGAGAACTTCAGTTCTTCTACCATTATCTCACCACCAATGAAGTGGAAGTGCTTCAGGAATATAATGTCCAAGATAAGGGAGAGAAATTGTACCTACTGTTTATATAGAGCTTTGTAGTTTGCAAAGCATTTTAAAATATTTATCTCACTTGAGACCAACAGTGACCATGAAGAGTAAGTGGGAATCATTATCATCTTTATAAAAGGATTCCTAAATGATGAAACTTATTTTGGATGCAGAAACCCAGAGATACTAAGTGATTTATCGTGTATCACTAGAGTTGTAGAGGGAAATCCTGGGCTGTCCATTATTAAGTTTGTGTTCATGAGCAATGCATGTATCAGCTTTGAAATTCAATTTTTTTCCAACTCTTAAGATGAAAGATTTAAAAATATTAAATTATAAAATATATTTAATATTCTGCTCAGTAATCTTGGTTTCCATTTGCTTTTGCAAGCTAACCAGTTGCCTTCCTAGATATATCCTCCAATTTTTTTTCTCTTCCATCTGTATAAATCTTACTTATTTTAAGTAGCTTTTGACTAACTTCTTGTAGCCAGGTCAGCTCCCTTACAAAACCATTCTTATTGCTCCTAATAATTGTGACCATGTCTAACCTTGAAAAGATATAACATTTTCTATCTCTTACACCATTTGTCAAACTCTACATTTTATTAGCCACCAGCATACCAGGAAGAATAGTCATCGCCAGTTACTCTCTGAGTTCAGTGGCCTCTTGTAAAACATATTTTAAAAATCATTTTATAAATCATTTACAGATACAAAAATGAAGGGATGTTGTGAAAAACAACTGAATTGGAAATTAATAAGAATTTAAATGTAACAAACTCAAATTTTATTCCATATTTTTCTGGTGTAAAGATATACACATCCAAAATGGGCAGTATCCTTTGAATGAAAGTAACTGCTCATGGATGAGCTTGGAACATAGCCATCTTACAAATAGTGATCCAGATTTCAAATATATTCTATGAATTCCAGCTTTTTATTACCTCTGGTTCTTCTTGTACTTGTATCGTCAAAATACAGTGCTTTAAAAACTTTTATGGTTCATAGTTTTGTGGAAGAGAGTGTGGTAATTTTCCTCAGTCAGTAGCAACAAAATATTCTCATTTTAGATGCTGATTAGAATGATCAGTTCAATGAGATTTTTCACTTCTGTGCTGTTTATCTCCTTACAGTCAGTGCCTTCATCATTTGTGCACTTATGAACCATATCAAGTAAATTCCCTAGCACAAACTTGATAAAAGGTGAAAGAATACTGTTGCATGTCCTTATAGCAAACATGTCTTTTCAAAAAATATTACATGATGACATCCTCCCTGAAAGACTGAGTAACAAATTTCCTTTTTGTCTACAGAAGTATATTTTTCACTCATTGATTCATAAGTTTGCTAAAATATAGTTCTAGGATATATTATGCGAGAACTCATGATCTGAGCTTTATCTTATATGATTAATTTCATCATCATCATTACAGTCTGGAGTATTACTGTCTGTCTTTTTGTATTTGTATTCTTTTTCAACTAACAACTGCAAAATATACTCTGTCAGTTTTATTCCCTTTACCATTATGCAAAAGGTGAAAATTTCTGAATTTTTAACTGTTCAGTGAAGAGTTAAAAAGAAAAAGACAATGAAAGTCCTGTCTCCTGATGTCTTTTATACCTTCTGGAAAGATCGGACAATACTTTGGACAATGCAATAACAAGGATGATGAAATAGCGATTATTTCATTATTTTATCATCCCTCTAGATGATCACATCATTTTTAAATTTTCTCCTTTATTTTCTGTGAAAATTTTAAATTCAGTATGGTTATTTACCAGTTATCAGAAAGTTATTTAATTGTATAATTAATAGATTATTCTGGAGGCAGATCAGAATAATATTAAACAGATTCTCTGCCAACAGTTCTGGATGCCAGGGTTGCGCCAGGGCAGTTGAGTGATAATTTAGTATAACTGATATTTCAGTTCAGTTCAGTCGCTCAGTAGTGTCCGACTCTTTGCGACCCCATGAATTGCAGCATGCCAGGCCTCTCTGTCCATCACCAACTCCCGGAGTCCACCCAAACCCATGTCCATCGAGTCGGTTATGCCATCCAACCATCTCATCCTCTGTCGTCCCCTTCTCCTTCCGCCCCCAATCCTACCCAGCATTAGGGTCTTTTCCAATGAGTCAACCCTTCGCATGAGGTGGCCAAAGTATTGGAGTTTCAGCTTCAACATCAGACCTTCCAATGAACACCCAGGATTGATCTCCTTTAGGATGGATTGATTGGATCTCCTTGCAGTCCAAGGGACTCTCAAGAGTCTTCTCCAACACCACAGTTCAAAAGCATGAATTCTGCAGCGCTCAGCTTTCTTCACCGTCCAACTCTCACATCCATACATGACCACTGGAAAAACCATAGCCTTGACTAGACATACTTTTGTTGGCAAAGTAATGTCTCTGCTTTTAAATATGCTATCTAGGTTGGCCATAACCTTCCTTCCAAGGAGTAAGCGTCTTTTAATTTCATGGCTGCAATCACCATCAGCAGTGATTTTGGAGCCCAAAAAAATAAAGTCTGACACATTTCCACTGTTTCCCCATCTATTTCCCATGAAGTGATGGGACCAGAAGCCATGATCTTAGTTTTCTGAACGTTGAGCTTTAAGCCAACTTTTTCACTCTCCTCTTTCACCTTCATCAAGAGGCTCTTTAGTTCTTCTTCACTTTCTGCCATAAGGGTGGTGTCATCCACATATCTGAGGTTATTGATATTTCTCCCGGCAATCTTGATTCCAGCTTGTGTTTCTTCCAGCCCAGCATTTCTCATTATGTACTCTGCATATAAGTTAAATAAGCAGGGTGACAATATACAGCCTTGACGTACTCCTTTTCCTATATGGAACCAGTCTGTTGTTCCATGTCCAGTTCTAACTGTTGCTTCCTGACCTGCATACAGGTTTCTCAAGAGACAGGTCAGATGGTCTGGTATTCCCATCTCTTTCAGAATTTTCCACAGTTTATTGTGATCCACACAGTCAAAGGCTTTGGCATAGTCAATAAAGCAGAAATAGATGTTTTTCTGGAACTCTCTTGCTTTTTTGATGATCCAGTGGATATTGGCAATTTGACCTCTGGTTCCTCTGCCTTTTCTAAAACCAGCTTGAACATCTGGAAGTTCACAGTTCACGTATTGCTGAAGCCTGGCTTGGAGAATTTTGAGCATTACTTTACTAGCATGTGAGATGAGTGCAATTGTGCAGTAGTTTGAGCATTCTTTGGCATTGCCTTTCTTTGGGATTGGAACGAAGACTGACCTTTTCCAGTCCTGTGGCCACTGCTGAGTTTTCCAAATTTCTGAAATAAATTATCAAATAAATTGATATTTAGGGTTATGAAATTAGAGAAGATTGAGACTCTTGAGTCTAGGTATTTAAAATCCTCCCTCCCACCCCCACCCCTTTTTTTCATCCTCTGAGTTGCTTCTGATCTCAGGTACCTCCCCTCCCAGCTTGGATAAACTCATCTCAGTAGTGCTTTTATAAGCAAACTGTCCCCCTTATCCTTTGGTCCCCTCCCAACCCCAACTTGAGATAAATTTGAGTCTCTTTTACCTACCATTGCCCACTATGGGTCTGGCACATATTTCTCAGAGAGTATCATTAAATCAGACTGAGTTGTGCATTATGAGAGTAGAGAGATATAGACAGTTTAAGTTGGGAAAGAATCAAGAGAAGTCAAGTCCTAGCACCGGAGATGTGTGTGCGTGCTAAGTGGCTTCAGTTGTGTCCAATTCTTTGCAACCCTTTGGACCGAAGCCCACCAGGCTTCTCTGTCCATGGGATTCTCCAGACAAGTATACTGGAGTGGGTTGCCATGCCCTCCTCCACGGGATTTTCCTGACCTAGGGACCGAACCTGCGTCTCTTATGTCTCCTGTTTTGCAGGCAGGTTCTTTTCCACTTGGACCACCTGGGAAGCCCAGCAAGTGCATGGGGGGTAATGTAGAGTTAGTTAATAGTAGAGCTAAAAACAAAAGTGGAAGTCTCCTGATATTTGTCTCAGTGAGTTTCCAGCACAGTGAATTGAGAATAGTAAAGTTATATAAAATAAGAGAGAAGAGAAAAAGCATTAAGTGGCATGAAGTCCTGAAAAAGAAACATTCTAAGTCCTCTCCCCACCCTAGCTTTATTGAAGTGTAGTTAACAAGTAAGGAGAAGGCAATGGCACCCCACTCCAGTACTCTTGCCTGGAAAATCCCATGGACGGAGGAGCCTGGTAGGCTACAGTCCATGGGGTCGCTAAGAGTTGGACACGACTGAGCGACTTCACTTTCACTTTTCCCTTTCATGTACTGGAGAAGGAAATGGCAACCCACTCCAGTATTCTTGCCTGGAGAATCCCAGGGACGGCGGAGCCTGGTGGACTGCCGTCTATGGGGTCGCACAGAGTCGGACACAACTGAAGCGACTTAGCAGCAGTTAACAAGTAAAATTGTAAGATTTTAAAAATGTACTTTGTGATCATTTGATATATGTATACATTACTAAAGAATTCTTCCCATCTAGTTAATTAACACGTCCATCACCTCACATATTTTTCTTATTCTTTTTCTTTGTAAGAACATTTAAGTTCTACTCTCTTGGCATTTTTCAGTTATACAATACAGCATTATCATCTGTAGTCACCATGTTAGACATTAGATCTTCAGATCTTATAGCTGAGACTTTGTATCCTTTTACCAATCTCTCTATTTCTCCCACCCTCCAACACCTGGCAACCACTTTTCTGTTTTCTATGAGTTTGACCATTTTTTTTTTAGGTTCCATGTGTAAGTACTTGTCTTTCAATGTCCGACTTTTTACATTTAGTGTAATCCCTTTGAGGTTCATTCTTGTTTTTGCAAACGGCAGGATCTGTCTTATGGCTAAATAATATTCCATTGTGTGTATAAAAATACCACATTTTCTTTATCCATTCATCCGTCAGTGAATGCTTAGGTTGTTTCTATGTCTTAGCTATTGTAAATAATGTTAGAGTGGGATATTTTTTCAAGGTAAGGATTTCGTTTCCCTTAGGCCTATACCCAGAGTGGAATTGCTGGATCCTGCGGTAGTTCTATTTTTAATTTTTTGAAGCATCTCCATGCTGTTTTCCATAATAGCTGCACCAATTTACATTCCCACCAGCAGTGCACAAGCTTTCTCTTTTTTTCACATCTTCGTCTATACTTGTTATCCCTTGTCTTTTTGATGACAGCTATTCTACCAGATGTAAGGTGATAATCTCATTGTGGTTTTAATTTGCTTTCCCTGATTAATGATATTGAGCATCTTTTCTTGTACCTGTTGGCTATTTGTATGTCTTCTGTGGAAAAATTTAAATTTTCTTACTTTTTTCAACTCCTTACAACAGTTGGATACACTTCTCAGGATTATGAAAGAGCAAAATGTTTCAAGGTATAGGAAAAATAAAATCCCTGAAGAGAAACACAAAAACTTAAATTGGATCCATTAACCCTGAGTGTTAGGACTTCCCTGGTGATGCAGTGGATAAGAATCTGCCTGCCAGTGGAGGGGACACAGGTTCAGTCCCTGGTCCAGGAAGATTTCACATGCTGTGGAGCAACTATGCCCATGTGCCGCAATGAAGAATAGCCCCCACTCGCTGCAAGTAGAGAAAGCCCTTGCACAGCAATGAAGATTTAGCACAACCAAAACAATAACAACAACAACACAAAAAACCTGAGGGTTAAAGTTAGTTGTGCATTTATGTATCTAATCTCGTTTAGATTTTATGTGCTTAAAGAACAAGGTCATCATGATGTCATAATGATCTTTGCATCTCATACAGTGGCTTCTATATAGATTTACTGTGTGAGAATTACGGGATAGTTTTAGCAAAAGGTGACATCATGACTTTCATACAGATATAAAATAAGCAAGTGTTAAACATTTTTTTAAAGTCAAATGAGGGAAACAAGAAGATGTTACAAACTTTCAAAGGAGAATCCAAAGAACAGACACATGTGTAGATGAGAAATATTGAGATTAGCATGCAAATAGAGGCAGCACTAGCTTTTTCCACATGGGAAAGGAAAGTTAATTGAACCTGACAGGGCAGAATTTGCCGCTGTGTGGGCAAGAATAACTTTGCAGTTATTGGCAATTTAAAGAGCTGTAAGATAACTCCCATAGAATCAGAATCAGATAATCCATAATTGTGGGTGCTGGGTCTAGACAATGCAGTTTTCCACTGAAGCACTACTTTTTCCTTACACATATGTTGTATTCAGGCTTCCCAGGTAGCTCAGTGGGTAAAGAAAGAATCTGTCTGCAATGCAGGAGATGCAGGCACATGGGGGTTTGATCCCCAGGTTAGGAAGATCCCCTGGAGGAGGGCATGGCAACCCGCCCCAGTATTCTTGCCTGGAAAATCCCATGGACAAGGAGCCTGGTGGGCTACAGTCCGTGGGGTTGTAAAGAGTCGAACATGGCTGAAGCCATTGAGCACACTTGCACACATGTATTCAATTAATTAGAAAAATAAAACATATAAAGAGAACTTCACACTCAGTGTGATAAATAGCATTTTGCCACTTGCACCTGTCATATTTTTCAATGTTTATTTGTTCTCTGAAATACATACATTTTTATAGTGAAAAGATCAAGTATTATCCAAAGAAGGTCACCTCCTTTTACCACTTCTACCAGGATATTTTTCAAGAATTTTTTTTGTTAGGGAATTCCCTGGTGTCCTTGTGGTTAGGATTCTGGACTTTTACTGCTGTGACCCAGTTTCAGTCCCAAGTTGGGGAACTGAAATCCTGCAAGCTGTGTGGCACAGCGAAAAAAAAAGAGTTTTTTGCTAGAGAAACATAGAGAAATTCTTCAGTAGCTTTATTTCTTTTGTCCCACTGAGAAGATAAACGAGATTCTTCATGTAAATTTTATCAGCCAGATTTAAAGGATGACCAAAGGAGATGAAAACTGTATCATTCAAATGTTAAAGGAATTGTTTCCAAGGCAAGCCATAGTTTGGCTTATAGAATTTGCAAACATAAATTTGTTAATGGGCAGAATCTAGTCCTAATGGTTTAGACTTATTAAGAGTATTGGGGGATGTTCCTGGTCGTCCAGTGACGTAAGTCTCCGTGTTCCCAGTGCAGGGGGCCTGAGTTCAATCCTTGGTCTGGGAACTAAATCCCACATGCTGCAACTAAGAGTTCACATGGTGCAACTAAAGATCCCACATGCTACGCCTAAGACCCAGTGCAGCCAAATAAATAAATTAATATTTGTTTTTAAAGTATCTGGATGTGGCTAAGCAGTCCTGGCTTAGCTGTGTCCATGGATCTATCTGCCCTTCTCATACTTCGTATTTTACCTCCACCCTTGGCTCCTCAGTTGTCTCTCTTTGTAATGCTGCTGCTGCTGCTGCTGCTAAGTCACTTCAGTCGTGTCCGACTCTGTGCGACCCCATAGATGGCAGCCCACCAGGCTCCCCCGTCCCTGGGATTCTCCAGGCAAGAACAGTGAAGTGGGTTGCCATTTCCTTCTTCAATCCATGAAAGTGAAAAGTGAAAGTGAAGTTGCTCAGTCGCGTCCGACTCTTAGCAATAGTGGCTGTGTATTCACAGAATCACAGCCTTAAAATGCTCAAATAGGGAATCAAAATTTCTTAAGGGATCAGTGAAGATCTGCAGGAATACCTTAGCAGCTTGGCCATCAATCTTTAGTCATACAAAAAGGTGAGATGACATGAAGGGCAGCAGCAACCAGTAAGGAGGAAAACAAGAAGTAGCCAAGTCACTCAGTCATGTCCGACTCCTTGCAACCCCATGGACTACTCCACGCCAGAATACTGGAGTGGGTGGCCTATCCCTTCTCCAGCAGATCTTCCCAACCCAGGAATCAAACTGGGATCTCCTGCATTGCAGGCGGATTCTTTACCAGCTGAGCTACCAGGGAAGCCCTACATGACTTTAAGCTTTAATTTTCCGAATGAGACCTACACAGAGAGGGGATAATATCACAGTTTATGAAGGTTGTCTGAACATAGCAGCGATTTTCTTTGTTCAGTTTGCGTTTACCTACATACCGACATGGTAAACGGTACAAGAACTGCTGATTCTTGACAAAGCGCAATATTATATAGCCAGTCGCAGGAAGACCAATTGGGCTGGAGGGAGATGTGGACAGAGGTCATTTACATCTCATCTGTTCTTCATTATTTTCCTACTGCACCAGCAGTAGCTGGTGCTGGAACAGGAGGAGATCAAACTTATTGATCAGTAGAAGCCTTTCTTTGGTGATTTCAGCAGAATAATTTTTAACTCCTTCTGATTCTTGAGTAGCTGTAGTGATGAAAGATGGTTTGGCACAATCTTCTTTTGCATCTTTCACATGAATTAATCCTGAGAATACTTTTTGGGTAGATCACACCAAGCAACATGCTCTAGGGTGATAGGTCCTTTAAAAATAAATTTTAATACGACTCATATAAACATTGTCAATGTGGAAAGCTTACAAGTAGTTCTTATTAATTCAGGAATATAGCAACAGTTCAGTGTTAATATGAAAAATATTGATTCAGTAATGATAGGGAATTGTTTTAACACTACCTTCATAGAAACTCAAACACTACCAACATTATTATTGGCATCAAAGGTAATTAAGCCGTGGTAACTTCAAAGCTTTAAATAGTCAATTTGGCTAAATAAAACAACAACAATACCTCAGTTGGCTAAAAGTAGGATTGCATCTTAATCCAGCCCTCTTTTTTGCTTCCAGCCTGCAAATAACCAGCATAAATCTGGAACTGTTATCCAACCTTATTCTGTGCAGTTCATCAGTCATGCCACTAAAATTGATTCTTGACCTCTATACATCATTCTTTCCTTTGAAATTTCTCATGCTGTCTCTTCCTTTTATACTTTAACTGAGGAGGTGTGTGTGACAAAATAGGAGCTAGTCACTTTTTAATTTTACAGTCCTTATTTGAGTACCTAAGGTGTTTTAATCTTTAAGTATTTTTAGTATGTGTTTAAATTATCTCAAAAATTGTTTTTATATTTGTATCTACTTCTCTAGATAACAAATAATTGTTTCACCTATCAAGTAATCATAATGAAATCCATCTTAAATTTCTTGTGCTTTGGACCAAATGTTTAATAAAAAATTCAATGTACACATAAAGAGAAAGATACCACTTTAGAATGATTTGTGACATATGGCGACCATAAAAATAAAGCTGGTTTTCTGAGCCAGTGCCTAAAAGAAATCATGTGATGAGCAAAAAAAAAAAAAAAAATTTATAAAAGTTGACATAAAAGCAGTGGTGGAATTGTCTTTCTTCAGGGCAAACCAGTGTTTATTCACAGCAGGTGTCATACCTGTGACACTGGTGAATGTGAAATGGTCTGGTGGAAAACAAGCAGCACTGGGGTTTTAAGTTTTCAGCAGGACTGTTGTAATAGATAAATGAACCAACATTTTCACATTGCTGTAAGCAGATTACTATAATCTGATTCTTTCATCAAAGTAAATACCTAATTTTAACCACCTCAAGATAAATATTGAATGTCTTTCTTTCACCTTAATACCTGCACTAACCTTCTAAAAACACTTTATACCTAAAGTTCAGTGTGACCAAAAATGGTAGATAAATTGACCTTGGTTCCAACTAGAACAAATTTAAACCAGCAGTTTGGATAGTTGCAACTCTGCCACTTCAAAAATACAGTGACTTTTGTGTGTGTGTGTCTGCGTGTTGTCCTGACCTGGACACTTCTTAGCTGTGATGGGATCGTGCAAGCTGTGCTGTCACAGTGCCCACCGCATGTGAGATTGGGTCCTATTTTATAATGACTGTTTTGACTTCCCCAGAAATTGGAAAGCAGTAAGTTATCTATGTTTGAGTCTATCTTTCTCCTTGTTTTTTTCAGCTTTTCCATTAGCCAGAAGAGATTACCTGTGTGGCATGTTGTTTGCCACCTAAAAGAGAGATAACATTTCTATTCCAAATACAGATTTAACTTATGACCTAGAATTCATTATAATGCTCCCTCTCAAGTTATGGTACAAAGTAGCCAATTCTCAACAAACAATTATTGTTCCATGGAATTGCCACATGACCTCCAAGTACTTTTAAATATAATGGAATGAAATACAAAAATGGCTGGCTTATGCTTATAAGTGATGGAAGGGCCCTTACATGAAAAAGGCTCCCTTTGCCCCAATTTTTCCAGTGGTTTTTTTCTCTCCCCTTTCATGTCCTCAACTCTTTAAAATCTGCTGTATGTTCTGTCCCTACTTCTCTTGACCCTGCACCATCATTCATCACATGTCTGTCCCACACATTTTCCATCTTATCTTCTTGTTTTTATAAGATGATGAAAGGTTTGCGAATAGAGCTATTACTATATTTTAGCTGGTTGTCAAGATACTGTGGTACATTTTTAGCTGGTGTTATGATACAGATGACAGACCATGGCATTAATCAGAGAGAGTGTCCAAAAACTAATAAACATAAGCAATCCAAAAAGCAGTCAGACGAAGACATCAAACAAGATTTTACACACACACACGTATGTATATATTACCATCTAGCTAACTATTCACATACATTTCTTTAGTATCTATATGAAGTCATAATCATCATAGATATTCTTAAGTGTTTGAGTTTTTTTCTATTTTTATAGGTATTTATGAAAATGATTTCTTGGTTATTGTAAGCAATTGAATCCACTGACAGGCAAGGTATCTAGATAATTGCACATCATAGAATCAGGTGGTAAAAAGAGGTTAGCAGTTGGTAAGTAAAAAGTACCCTTGGAACTCAGCTTTAGTAAATTGTCTGGATACTGAGGTTTGGGAGAGGCATATTCATTTCCTCTGCCAGTAGTTTTAGAGTTTAGAGTTCACATTAGTTCTGTCTTCATCAGACTGACCCATTCTAACACTAGGCAATACAGAGCCATCCAAACATCTAGCATTTATTCACCAGAAAGAACTGAATGGCAGTTAGACTCAGTTACACTTTTTAAAAATAGCATTGAACACCAAACCTTAGGGTGGTCTAACCTGTATGCAGGTCAAGAAGCAACAGTTAGAACTGGACATGGAACGATGGACTGGTTCAAAATCAGGAAAGGAGTATGACAAGGCTGCATGTTGTCACCCTCTTTATTTAACTTACATGCATAGTACATCATGCGAAATGCCACGCTGAATGAATCACAAGCTGGAATCAGGATTGCTGGGAGAAATATCAGTAACCCCAGATATGCAGATGATACCCCTCTATGGCAGAAGGTGAAGAGGAACTAAAAAGCCTCTTGATGAAAGTGAAAGAGGAGAGTGAAAAGGCTGGCTTAAAACTCAACATTTAAAACTCTAAGATCATGGCATCTGGTCCCATCACTTCATGGCAAATAGATGGGGAAACAATGGAAACAGTGTCAGACTTTATTTTCTTGGGCTCCAAAATCACTGCAGACAGAGACTGCAGCCATGAAATTAAAAGATGCTTGCTCCTTGGAAGGAAAGCTATGACAAACCTAGGCAGCGTATTGAAAAGCAGAGACATCACTTTGCTGACAAAGGTCTATCTAGTCAAAGCTATGATTTTTCCAGTAGTCATGTACAGATGTGAGAGTTGGATCATAAAGAAGGCTGAGCAATGAAGAATTGATACTTTCTAATTGTGGTGCTGGAAAAGACTCTTGAGAGTCTCTTGGACTACAAGAAAATCAAACCAGTCAATCCTAAAGGAAATCAACCCTGAATATTCATTGGAAGGAGTGATGCTGAAGTTGAAGCCTCAATACTTTGGCCACCTGATGCAAAGAGCCAACTCATTGGAAAAGACGCTGATGCTGGGAAAGATTGACATCAAAAGAAGAGGACAGCAGAGAATGAGATGATTAGACAGCATTACCAATTCAATGGACATGAGTTTGAGCAAACTCTGGGAGATAGTGAAGGACAGTGAAGCTTAGTGTGCTGCAGTCCGTAGGGTTACAAAGAGTCAGATGCAAGTTAGCAACTGAACAACAATACCATCTATTATACATTTTATTTATCTCTAAGTTTAAAAAAACACAATGGGCAGGAGTAATTTTATCAGTGGCAGTCTTTTAGGTAAAATGTAGTTTACGTTTTAGAGGTTTTAAAAATTCCATGGCTAACATTTTATAAAATGCAGAGATCTTTTTATTATGTTTATATTAATTTTGTATGCAATAGCCAACAGAATTTGGCCATTAGAAATATTTCCAGGAATATCTCTATAGGAAAAAAGTTTATATGGTTTTGAGAATTATTATAGATGGAGGCAACAGAAATGGAGAATTAAAAATTATTATGAGAAGTCAATAAATATCAATTGGTAATAATAGTGAAATTTAGAGAAAGGAGCAGTTGATTCAACCGCTGTAAATTATCACCTGTTTTGATGATATGGGTGCATACACATTGAACCCATAAGGATGAAATAAGAATTGAATAATGGCCTCAGAAACAGAGAAACTACTTTGGAACCTAGACTCCATAGATTTTTGCAGTCTTTTCCTCCCAAAATAAGCAGGAAACTTCCCAGGTGGCTCAGACAATAAAGAATCTGCCTGCAATGCAGAAGACCCAGGTTTGATCCCTGGATTGGGAAGATCCTTTGGAGAAGGAAATGGCCACCCACTCCAGTATTCTTCCCTGGAGAATTCCATGAACAGCAAGGAGCCTGGTGGGCTGAAGTCCGTGGGATTGCAAAGAGTTGGATACAACTGAGCGACTGACATACACAGTGATGATAAAAAGATGTAGGTTTTTGTGCTGTTAGAATCAGAAGTTTCAGGGAATCATTTTTAGTTCATAGTAAAGAAACAAGATCCATACATAACCTTTTTCCTCTCTCCCCTCCTCCTTCCTGCCTTCTTCCTTTCCAGGCATCAGTGAACTGTTGCAACAGTGTTTGGGGAATATTCAGTATTCAGTTTTGAACCACATTACTTGTGGTTGGGATTACGAGGTGATCTCTTGATCACGGTTGTCAGTGGTAAACTCAGATTTGTATGCAGCGGTGGTTCTCAAGTAGCTGCTCACTATCAACAAGGAATTTTTTTTTAAAGTATTGGTGTCTGGGGTGTGCCCTCAAAGATTCTGATTTATTGGTCTAGAATAAGACCCAGGCGTAGATGTTTTTTAAAAAGCTTCCAGGGTGGTCCTAGAATTGCTCATGTGCAAGTTAACTGTTAGATGACTGACAATAATAATGGTCAAATTATAAAATGGAAATGCAGCTTTATAATTGCTCTTTTTCCTTTTTCAGTTGTACAAATAATTGTAAATTTTCTGGTTATTTTAAAAAGAAACTATAAAGAACTTATGGAGTTCTTATATGAAAGTTCCCCTTTACCTTACATGTGTTCTCTCCAGATGTAACCACTTCCAGTGGTTTTCTATGCATCTAAAAATGTATACATTTACTTGTATACAGTGTTTTTGAAACATAAAGGAGATCATACCTTCTTTTATGTATTATTATGTGTTTTGCTTTTTTCACTTAATTTATCTTGGAGATCTTTCCATGTCAGTACATAGAGATCTACCTTATTTTAAAAAATATTCTTTTACCTCATTCCTTTTAATATCTGTAGAGTGTTTCTCAGTATATGGGTTCTAATTTCTTTCTCATTTTCACATATCTAGCTCACTGTTACAGAGCAAAGATTCTGTAACCAGACTACCTGGTTTTGACTATAAATATTTATTCTTGTTGGTGGTATTATTAACATTTAATTTTTCAATTTTTTACCAGTATGGACAACACTGTAGTTAATATTTTAGTACCTAGATCATTGTGCTTATCGGTGAATATTCCTGTGGGGCAAATTCCTAGAATTAGAGTTGCTGGCTCAGAGAAGATACATATTAATATTTTGAATTATGCTATCACATTTTCCTCCAAGAGCAATTTATATTTGCTTTAGCCAATAGAATCTCATTGCAGTTTGTATTTCAAGGCCTGAATACATTGTTTATATCACAGTGCAATCGCATGGGCACTACAATGGGAACTACCACATGGAAACTGCAGTTCCAACTACAGTGATTGGAATTCATTTTCTTTATTTTGGCTGGAATTTCTTTGAGTTAGTTTAATAGCTCTGATTATAGCTTATTAACCTGAAGTTCCAACTTATGGTCTTAAACATATGATTAAGAAGAATAGAAAAATTATTTTACTGATTTTTTTTTTTAGACAAAAATTTTGGACAGTAGAAGAGGAGTAAAAAGTACAAGAGGAGTAGGAAAAAAACTGGGCATTGGCAGTCAGAACTCTGGCCTGGATTAGTTGCTGCTTTTCATTTTATAGATGGAAAGAGAAGCTCACTTCCTCATAGCACAGTGACAGAACAATAACCAAGTCTCAAGAAAAATCAACTTCAAATCTGTGTGTTTGTTGGTGTTTTAAATTCAGGACGCTGTATTTTTTAGATTACATGTGATTACATTTACATCAGTATTGTTGGGTATAATGTTTTTATGTAATGAGAATACAAGTGAAATGTATTGTTTTCAGTTAAAATTTCCTTCTCTGTATACTCTCTGAGACTTAGTTTTCTCATCCACACACTGTTTTGCTTTTTTAATAAAGAGCAGTAAGCTGTGAGTTTTTAAAGTAATATTTATTCATTTATTTATTTTTGTCTGTGCTGGGTCTTTACTGCTACATTGGCTTCTCTCCAGTTGTGGTGCTCAGGCTTCTCATTGCAATGGCTTCTTTTGTTGTGGAGCGTGGGCTCTAGAGCGCAGAGACTTCGCTTGTGGCGTGTGGGCTCAGTAGTTGCAGCTCCCAGGCTCCAGAGCACATACTCAATGGTTGTGGCGCATGGGTCCAGCTGCTCTGCGTCACGTGGGATCCTCCCAGACCAGGGATCACACCCATGTCTTCTGTATTGGCAGGCCAATTCTTTACCGCTGAACCATCAGGGCATCCCTGATACAATGTTGATATTGTAGTACCTACTTCATAGGGTTCAGGGGAGAATTCAGTTTTATTATACATATTAAAAAACTTTTGCACAGTGTCTGGAATGTAGTAGAAAGTGAAGTCGCTCAGTCGTGTCCGACTCTTTGCGACCCCATGGTCTGTAGCCTACCAGGCTCCTCTGTCCATGGGATTTTCCAGGCAAGAATACTGAAGTGGGTTGCCATTTCCTTCTCTAGGAGACCTTTCCCACCCAGGTATTGAACCGGGGTCTCCCGCATTGTAGGCAGACGCTTTACCATCTGAGCCACCAGGGAAGTCAGTAACCTCTTAATAAATCAAACTTCAGTATCCCTATAATGATCATTTCAACTCTTTTTTAACAGTATGTTCAGCCTTGCTGTGACAGATGCAATCTGCCCACCCCTGTACCTTCTGAGGGTAAGAGAGGCAGATTCCTAGGCCAAGCTTCCAGAAGGCCCCATTTTGTCTGAAAGTTTCCCAGCAACCTAAATTCACAACTGGGTATAGCTTATTCACTCCCTAGGACTCCAAAAAATATCAAGAGGAGAGTTAGAAAACGTTGATGAACCACATTTTCTGACTTTTCTTTACCCCTCTATACTCCCATTTTGAAATTTGATTCATCCTTTCTTTCATCTCTGTTTTCCAGGGATTTTTATGTACTCCTTTCCTGTATCTATCCCTCCTTCCTGCCCTATTGCCTGCACTTTTCCCACTTGGTTCTCTTTCACTGAGACTGCCTTTCTTATGTTCTCTCAACATTTCCTTCCTCTTTTGAAGCCTACAGATCACTGTGTCCTTATCTTCTTTTTCTCTTAATATTCATTTATTTGGCTGCACCAGGTCTTAGTTGTAGCACACGGGCTCTTCAGTTGCTGCAGTGTGAACTCTTAGTTGCAGCATGTGGGATCTAGTTCCCTGATCAGGTATCGAACCCAGGCCCCCTGCACTGGGAATTGGAATCTTAGCCACTGGATCACCAGGGAAGTGCCTGTATCATTATCTTTAATGCCTTCCTCTTAGCTCTCAGAATATAAGTTTCTATATATCTTCTTATTAAGACTTTCACATATTTAGAAGCACCTACATTTTTTTTTTCTGTTACATTTTTAGACAAACAAAACTGGATTTCTGTCTGTGTAGTGTCACTCCTCATTTTTTAAAATCACTTTTTGGACTTGTTTTAATGCTTGCATCATAACATAAAATTCATTCAAATTAAGGTGATTTGGAGGGGTTTCGAGAGTGAACAAAGGAGACTAGTACCATGCAGAGCTTTATATGGAGAATGTGGTGTGGTATTATTTGTGAGCTGTTCCAGTTTGGTGTCAGTCCCTAGGGAAGGAAGTGGTTTCCTAATGGGGTGTGATCTGCACTCTTAGGAAGAGTGATTGGCGTTGAATGATTAAATAGAAAAGGAGAATACATACCACTCCTCCCCTTTAAAGCTAAGCACATATATACTGAATGCAAGTCTTTTCATCATGGAAGGCAGTCTGGCCTAATCTTAGAACGAATCTGAAAAGCTAAGGGAGTGATAACTATGCAGATCAAAATGCAAGGAAACCAAAATGATGCAGTGTCCTTAAAAGTAACTTTCAGAACCCAAATAAATGTAGTGGTAAATGTACATATGGAATATAATGGAAGACCTCATTTGAAAAAAAATGAAATCCTGACATGAGGCCCTTGGTAAATGAGCGGGCAAGTGGCTCCCTGAATTGGATAACAGTGTGCATTCCACAGTGACTGATGAAATTGATGTGTCCGTGGGAGAGCGGCTCTATTACTCAGCCTTTAACTTATTTTCTCTCTCTTCAGAAATGAGCTCCTAAGTGGGTGTTATCCTCAAGGAAGTGAGTTTAATTCAAAAGAAGGTATTTTATAGATGGGCAAATTTAAGAATTCACTTTGCTCTTATAGGAGAGAAGTATGTGAAAAAGCATTATTATAAATAATAGGCTTATACTTCTCAAAGATGCCATTTTAGACTATATTTGGGGACCCTGAATTTGAAGCATTAGTGAGTAATTTTTATTGTTTAATTTTGCATTATCTCTGAGAACATACCACCAAAACAATATTGAATCTGCTTTGTAATATTTCATTAATTTATTCTATTAAAGTGTGTAATAGATAATTTAATTCTAAAAAGTGATTTCTTATTTTTTCCCTTTAATTTTTGAAGATATGATACTGTTTTTTCCTGACGTAAGTATTTGTTAATTACTGAAAAAAATAAAAGCCCATCTTGTGATTCCATTATTCTAAAATTTACAAGGTAATATTGATAAAAGGAGAAGCAGGGTGTTCATTATCCTAGTTTTTGCTACGTTAAAAAAAAAAAAACTCATTTTGTAACTTATTTTAGAAGATAAAATATATATTCCTAAATATGATTAGAATGATCAGTTCAGTGAGATTTTTCATTTCCGAGCTACTCACCTCCTTTCAGTAAGTGCCTCAGCATTTTTCCACTTATGAACAACCATGTCAATTAAATTCCCTAGCACAAACTTGATAAAAGGTGAAAGAATACTGTTGCATGACCTTTTAGCAAACATGTATCATCAAAAAATATTGCTTGATGACATCTTCCCTGAAGAATTAACTAAGGAACAAATTTCCTTTTTGTCCATAGACATATATTATTCACTCATTGATTCTTGAGTTTGATAAAATATATTTCTAGGATATAGTATGTGAAGACTCATAATCTGAGATTTAGCTTACATGATTAATTTCATCATCATCATTAGAGTCTGCAGTATTACTGTCTTTTTGTATTTGTATTTTTTTTTCCATCTAACAATTGCAAAATGTCTTGTCAGTTTTTTCTCTTTGCTATTATGCAGAAAACAAAAAATTTTGAATTCTTAACTGTGTTCAATAAAGAATTAGAAAAAAAGACAACAAAAGTCCTGTCTCCTGATGTCTTTTACACCTTCTGGAAAGATCAGACAGTACTTTGGGCAATGCAATAACAAGGATGATGAAATAGCCATTATTTATTTAATTATTTTATCATCCTTCTAGATGATCACATCATTTTTCAATTTTCTTATTTTTTCTATGAAAGCCTTAAATTCAATATGATTATTTGTCAATTATCAGAAAATGGTTTAATTGTGTAATTAATATATTATTCTGGAGGTAGAACAGAATAATGTTAAACAGATTTTCTCTGCCAACAGCTTTGGATGCACTAGGATTGCATGGGGCAATTGAGTGACAATTATTAAATAATTTCATTTTTGATCAATAATTATGATATAATCTCAATTCCAGAGGTTCTGGAATTGAGACTGTATAATTGATATGGTAATGAAATTAGAGAAGATCAAGACTATTGATGCTTGCGGTCTCAGGAGTCTCTCTTCCCAGCTTGGACTGGCTCATTTCAATAACACTTTTATGAGCAAACTAGTCTCCCTCATCCTTTTTTCGCTTCCCATCATCCACCTTCCCAATTCCAACTCTAGATAAATTTGGATCCTTTCTACCTCCCATTGCCCACTATAGGGCTGGCAGATATTTCTTGGAAAAGTCATAAAATCAGACTGAGTTGTGTGTTATAAAGGTAGAGAAGATACCAAGATCATAGATAAAGTTGGAAGAGAATCAAGAGATGTCAAGTCCTAGCACTGTCTTGCAAGTGAGATGGAGAGTTAGTGAATAGTAGAGCTAAAAACGAGTCGAAGTTTCCTAACCTTTGTCTCAATGAGTTTCTATCCCAGTGAATTAAGTAGCAATGTTATATAAACTAAGAGAGAAGATAAAAAGTGTTAAGGTGGCATAAAGCCCTCTAAGGGAAACATTCTAAGCCCCATCCCCACCTCAGTTTATTGACATGTAGTCAACAAGTAAAACTGTAAGATTTTTAAAGTGTACATTGTGATGATTTGATATATATATGTGTTTTGAAAGAATTCCTCCCATCTAGTTAATTAACAGATGTTCCAGGTGGCTCAGTGCTAAAGAATCTGCCTGCCAATGCATGAGATGCGTGTTCAGTCCTTGGGTTGAGAAGATCCCCTGGGGAAGGAAATGGCATACCAGCTCCAGTATTCTTGCCTGGGAAATGTCATAGAGAGAGGAGCCTGATGAGCTAGATATATATAGTCCATGGGGTCATAAAGAGTCAGACATGACTTAGCTACTAAACAGTAACAGTAACAACAATCCTACATGTACTTCCCAGTAAGTTAATAGTAGCTTGTTTTGGAAATACTTGGTAATATAAGTTACTAAGCCTGCTAGTCTCACACAGGCTAGCTGGCTAGTTAATTATAACTAACTCTTTTGTCATTATGATCTTAAGCTGATTCCCAGAGTTACCACCTATTTTGCTTTCATTTTGTAAAATGACCTATTGTGTGTATTTCATGATGAGAATTAATGGAATCATAAATGTATTTGGAAAATAAATTTAGAATACAAAAACCCTTAAAACATTTCATTTGTAGACAGATAAACAAATTTTGTATTAAGTAACTAAGTAGATTAAAAACCTTCACAAATATAAAACTTTATTTTCTCCACTTGATGTTTTATTGTTTTTAATATTAAATTTTAAAAGAAAATCTGATTGAAATATATCTTCCAAATAACTTCTCAGCTTTTAGAATCTTAGTCAAAATTTCAAACATAGTACAAGCTGTGCCCCCAGTGTGCATTTATTGATTAATTAAAGATGGATTTATATTTATCTCAATTTAGAATTTACCCTGAAGGAAAACTTAACTTCTTACAGAAAGATTTTCCCATACCTGAACTAGCATCAACCTTTATTAATCTGACGTAGGTATCTAGAAGCTTTCTTTTATAGCATTCTTCTGAATCAGACACTTTCTATCTTGCTCTAATATTACTTGGTAATTTCCCAGATATTCACCATAGATGTCTTTTTTATTTATCAAATTTCACTGCACTCATTTGTGCAAAGGGAAAAAAATTCCTCCAGTTCAACTAATTTCCATAGCCAAAATAATTAACACCCGAAGAACTGTTAAACTCATAAAATTTAATTTGCTCTATAATTTTTCCATTTGCTGATTGACTTGGTGTTGCATTTTAAGTCAACTGCTGGGTTTTTAAACTTTTTTTCAAGCTAGCTGGTTGTTTTTTGTTGAATGCGGCTGCCCTCTAATGGACTAAACTTCCTTGACAATAACCTGACTCAGCTCTCAAGGAGTCATTTATCTGTGGAAGTGATTAGTCTTTCATGCTTTCAGATTCTCGTTTTTCATTGACTTTTGTGTTTAATACAACACGTTTTGTGTGTGTGTGGAGAAGGCATACTGAAATCAGTTGATCTCTTTGACAGTCTTTATATTTTAGCATATTTTTGATTTCTGACATATTTTATGATATACCTGCTCCTACTTAAGATGTTTTTCATTGTTCTTGCTGCAGATGCTACAACTGTGGTGGCCTTGATCATCATGCTAAGGAATGTAGTCTACCTCCTCAGCCAAAGAAGTGCCATTGCTGTCAGAGCATCACGCACATGGTGGCGAACTGCCCCCACAAAACTGCGGTGCAGCCACCAGCCAGTTCTCAGGGAAGACAGGAAGCGGAGCCCCAGCCGTGCACGTCGACGTTCCCTCGAGAGGTGGGGGGAGGGCACGGCTGTACATCATTTCAGGAGGCGAGGTCCGAGCTCTCAGAGTGGCCACGCAGGTCCCCTCCAGAAGCTTCCTCCACCAAGTCCTCTGCAGCACCGGAAGAACAAAGCAAAAAGGGGCCTTCCGTTCAAAAAAGGAAAAAGACATAACCCTTCTTTAACGTATCTTTTTCTCTCCCCGGTTGGGAAGTCTACCTCATGCAAATTCAGGGGAACAGTATTTCACACACAGCAGCTGACCTGGGATTTTTAACTACTGTTGAGGAACTGTGAATTTTTTTAAACAGACAAATCACTCTAAGCAAATTACCTTGGAGCAGGGTGTCCTGTGTTATGTGACTCAGAGGATGAGATGCTGTTATCTGTATGTACACGTGTGAGAGGGAGCGAGCCTGAGTCTGTGTGTGTGTAGGAGGATTTTCTTTAGCATGTAGACATATATATAAAGAGGGCTTATCTTTATATATGTGTGTATGGAGATACAAGCACACACTCTCCCTCACAGAACTGGACATCCCGCAAGAATTGAAAACCCACAGTGAAGCATTTTTAGATGGTTTTGAAAATAACCCTTGGAGTTTTTCTTGAAATACCATTCCCTTTATATTACATTAGAGGAAAAAAAGACTTACCTTTTATGTGAACCAAAGGATATACTTCAGATCTCAGAGCTGCCAGTCATATGGTACTAAAAGTTTTTAAAACATCAGTTCTCCCGAATTTGGGATTGCCTCTTTTTCTTGGTATCTGTACAGTGTATCCCCCCACCCCACCCCTTTTCAAGGCAGTACCTTAACTCCATATGCCTCCGACTGCCGTTTAAACTTTTTTGAATCTGGGATACAAACCAGAAAAGACAATGAATGTGTAATCTCTGTGCCGATATTTCAGTGTTTTCAATTCCAATGTTTTGATTGTAAATTAGATGCCTATTCAGAGAAATGAAGGGGGAGGGCAATGTATAAATGTAGTGATGTGATTGTTTTCAATGGTATTTTGCTACCAGCTCATTGTAATCTCTAACCTGTTGTGAGGTTTTTGAGGGACTGTGGCGAGAGCAGCTTCCCTTGACTGAGTCAATCCTCTAACCATCACTTCGAGCAGGCGCCTCCTTGTTTACTACTGAAGACCTTGGAGGAAAACTCCAGTCGTTGGGTGTATGTTTTTGGTGGCTGTTTTTATTCCCCCTGGAGAGTTACTTGTTTCTAAAACAAACACGCAAAACAGCATAGTAAAATGCCAGGGTTGAGAATGAATATTGAGTGGATGCTCACAATTGCCCATGATGTATGACCTTGAATAATATGAAAAAGTATCATGTTTGGTGGCGGGCGACTAGAGTGATGAACCTAGGGTGAAAGGTTCCCAAACCTCTCCTACCAGAGAGCAGAGTGTTTTTTATACAATGCAGTTGATCTTATGAGAATTCCCTCATGACTGCTACTGAAGGGACAAATATGGGAGATTCAGGATGAGCATTCAGTGATGGAGACAGAGTAGTGTCAATGGCTAGGGGCCAACCACAGTATTGGTCCCTTCAGCTTCCAGTCATGAAAAACACTCATTTTGCTGTCATCCTGGTTCTAGATCTTATGGATGAATTCTGGGAACATCTCCAAGAAGGTACCAATTAGTAGTAAGGCTGAACATTGGCAGTAAATAGAGTCTTGTATGAGCCTGTTGGTGTAAGCTCAGATAATCAGAAACAGAAAATAGCATGATTCAAATGAGACACGTTCTGCTGAACAGTTTCTGCTCCCTCCCGACTTGTCCTGCCGAGGGAGACTTGTTGTACGGTTTTGCCCCCGTTTCAGCAAGCAAGCCACGCGGAAGGAGAGCAAGCAAGCCTGGGGCTGGGCCACCAGCCCTTCCCAATTCAGCTTGAGTTGACAGTGTTTGTGAGAGTCTCCATGGGATGTACTGAAATCTCGGTATGCTGTGATGCAAAGCTTACCTTTGACGATATTGAATGTGATAAATAGCTATAGAGAAGTACTTCCTTGCCTTATGTGAGGAGTGTAAGCTTATTTAAATTATGTAGACAAATCAAAGTGGCATTGCTTAATTTTTAGCAGGTATAATAAGCAGGTTAACAGTAAAAATGCAAAATGTAATAAGTCACTTTGAAAATTCAAACCAAAGTTCCTTGACCTTATTAGAAATAGGAAATTATGGACTTGAGAATTGGACATTCCCTGTTTACATATAAAAAGTTCAGAGCTGAGATCACGATTTAAAAAAAGAAACATTTTATAACTGTGGACCTTATGGGTGCCATTTGAAATCATTTTTCAGCATCTCACCAGACTGAACTAAGCACATACCAAACCTATCTTTGATGAAAAGTTGGGGTTTATTTTTTATATAAAAATATTATCACTATTACATAAACATACTCAGGACAAAGAACTTCACTCAGGGAACATACCGTATAATAATTGTTTCTTTACAGAATAGTCTACAGTCCTGCTTACTCAAAACAAACCAAATAACTTAGACCTTTATGTAAGTATTATGTACTGATGTTAGTAATAACTACCTCTGAGTTTGACATAGATCAAAATGTCCAAATATCAATTATCAGCTCTCCTTTTTTAATTTCATGTGAAAATTACTCAAGGAGACTTCCTCCACTCCTTTCAGATGTGAATATCACTGACGTAAGCACAGTGTCCATTTACATGGGTGAAATATTCTGTTTACAGCAAAAGGCTACCTCATAGTTGATGCATAGCACACCTTTATGCTGCTCCAGCCTTACAGTGGCTGATAATTCTCTGGTACAGAATCTTTTTATCTAGAGTATAGATAGCAATTCATAACTGCATGTTTCTGACAAACACTTGTGAATAATGAAGCATCTCATCTAGTTAGCAAAGTCTCGGAGCATTTCCTTCAAGTGACCATGTATTTAAAGACATAGACTCTTCTACTGAAGCAAGACAGAGCACACAAGCCAATCTTCGAAATAGCTGCTTTGTCCAGAGGTCAGTAGTGGGAAGAAGTCAGGAAGTGAGGGTGCTTGTATGAGTGTATGTGTGCTGGGCAAAAGTATCAAAGATGCCAATCTCCTTCGTCTGTGTCTGTGCTGCCCTGAGGCCAAGTGATTGCAGCATTGTTGTCCAGGCACATAATTAACAGCACTGGCTGCCAAGGAGTGAACATACAGTGGACGTGCAATGCCCTTTCTAGCTACTGAGGGGTAGGATCTATGTGAAGCATCAGTTTACTGGAGTTGCCAATGGGTTGGGCAGGAGGTCTGTGAAATAGTTCCCCTTTGACCTCTCCCCACCCACATCAACACAAATGTAATTCCTAGGAAAAGATGCATGACTGGTCTCCTAGCCCTGTGAGCTATTCATTGCTACGTGGCAGATTATAGTAGAAACATTTTTATACTTGCATTTTTCGTCTTTACGAGAAGCCTTTGGATGTATTTTTACAGTTGAAAGATTTAGAAAGATTTTTACCTGCTTATAACTTGGAAATTTGGCGTGCAATGTATGGGAAAAGATCAAGAAACATCATGTTATTAGCATTGGTACATCTACAAATAAATATAAAGGTGTTTCTATTGCCGATATATTTTTTTTGGCCCAGTTTTATTTTGCACCAATGTGGCCCCAAGTTACTGCTAGTTGTATGTAGTTTGTGAATAGGAGCCCATAAGTGTTAATAGACTTTGTTACTTTCACTGTAAGATGAGTTATACAGGACATGGAAAATCTCATTAAGTCTTAAAGATAATTTAAATTAATTTATCTGTTTTCTCTAAGAAATGTTTATCATAAAATATATATGTGTATTTCCCCTTTGGTTATAAAATTTGGAAAAGTGTGTACACGTGCAGCTGCACGGACTTTAATTGTCTAGATGTCTTAATGAGATTTATTTGTTTTAGGGAAGAACAACTTGTTACAAGCATCAAATTCTGTCTTACATCGCTGTCAACAGCCTCTTTCAGATGTGGTGGTTGTGTGATCTGTGTCATAGTTCAGTTAGAGTGAGAGGTTGACCTCTGAATCATTGTTAAATTGTCTGTTTGGAGCAAAGCTGCAAAGTTATGGTCAAGTACTGTACAGTGAGAAACTGTTGCAACATTGAATATATCTGTGGCTTCACATGTGTGAGAGTTAACCAGCTTGAAAATGATGGTGTTGACTACCTCTTGAATTACTTACAGCTACCAACCACTGGCACCCACCACCAGCTGGCTTTAATTAGTATGTATTGCTTTTTTGGTATTAACAACTTTAACCACAATAGAGACCAAAGTGAACACTGATTTCTATATGACTTTAATATGGTGTTTTATCTAGTGTTTTACAATTATCCTGTGTAGTCTTTAGATGACCTCATTGTCCATTTTGGCTCATGTTGTTTACAAGTGAAAATAAAAAAACACTTGAACTGTATGTTTTTAAAGGACAAAAAAAGGAATAGATGGTCGGAATGGCGTTTCACTTGTGTACAGTCAACTCGATGGACTACAAGTAATGTTTGCCTTTCTGCAGACCGTGGATTTTATATTATCATCTCATGCCTAGTGTCTTATTCTGTCAATTATGGATATTTTGAGGTTTAAAGAAATTACTTGACTAAAAATAAAACATATAACGTTGGCATTTATGATGAGTGTTGGAGAGTTTTCATGATTTGTGTGGTGGCTAAATTTAATGAATGGGTAAAAAGGCTACTTAGTATTTACACCAAAATGAGTATCAATTAAATAGTTTTAACATATCCTCAAATCGCAGTGATTATAAATATAAAACTTAGTTGTGACAGTACAGATGGCGAATAAATTCCACCTGAGTGAAGGAGAAAAGGTGGGTCCTGTCCTCATTAGGAATCATCCTGTGTCAACCAGCATGGACTGTGCAAGCTTAGGAATCAAGACATACTTTCTGGGGTCAGGAAAAGTAGCCTGGAGCAAAAGTGTCCACACCCTTTTGGAGAAACCATTTTAGACTTTTCCTGCAATTTTTTTTCCAAGTATTTAAGTATTTGAAAAGAACAGTTAAGGACATGTGACACCAGTACCAAATATCTAAGCAATGAATGTAGATTTGATATACTCTACAATCAACTTTATAAAACTGCTGAGTTCTATAAATTGGCCAGCCTCACTATCACACAGATTTTCATTTCCAGTCTATACGTGGATGATTCACTTTTTCCCCGCTGTGGTCTACTGGATTCTTTTTACCTTTTAATCATGGTAAAAAGTGAAAAACATAACATCATTTACCATCTTAACCATTTTTAAGTGTACAGTTCAGCAGTATGTAGTATATTCACCTTCTTGTGCAGCAGTGAGTGATGTGAAGGGCTTGATCATGAATGCTCATGAGAAGCTTATTAAGTAAACATTTCAACATGTTTACTTTCATTGATTGTTATTTAAAATAGTAGCTTTTTGTTATAAAAGTAGTGCTGTACTGTAGAAAATATGGAGAACTTTGAAAGAAAATGGTATATAATCCCATCACCTGCATTCTAATTTTAATTCTAATTCTAAATTTAAATTTTATTAATTTCAAATATGGACAACCTTTTAAACACATATAATCTTATCACCTATAAATAACCATTAACATTCTTCATTGTCTTTTTTTCAATAAATTACATACAGATATTTTAATATAAATAATAAAATTTTAATATAAAATTAGATTATATATAGTTTGCAACTTTACACTTTTCCCTTCACATCTTATAATGTTTGTCATATAAGTAAAAATTGTTCAAAATCAACATTTTTGATAGGTGCAGGTATGGTTTGAGGTGAGATTCAGTGGGGCAGGAAGATGGGTTGGGAGGGTGAAAAAAGAGAATCTGGAACAGAAGAAATAGACAAAAAGTCGGAATCCAGTCGAAGCAGTGCATGTTTCATCAACCAGTAAAGGGATGAATTTGGTGGAATGAAGTATTTTTTTAAGTATTTATTTATTTGGCTACACTAAGTGTTAGTTGTGGGATGTGGAATCTAGTTCCCTGCTGCCGCTAAGTCACTTCAGTCGTGTCCGACTCTGTGCGACCCCATAGATGGCAGCCCACCAGGCTCCTCCGTCCCTGGGATTCTCCAGGCAAGAACACTGGAGTGGGTTGCCGTTTCCTTCTCCAATGCAGGAAAGTGAAAAGTAAAAGTGAAGTCACTTAGTCGTGTCCGACTCCTAGCGACCCCATGGCCTGCAGCCTACCAGGCTCCTCCGTCCATGGGATTTTCCAGGCAAGAGTACTGGAGTGGGGTGCCATTGCCTTCTCCACTAGTTCCCTGACCAGAGATCAAACCTGGGCCCCCTGCATTGGGAGGGCAGAGTCTCACAGCTGAAACACTGGGGAAGTCCCAAACAAAGCATTTTAAAAAGCAACATTTTGAATGTAGGGGAGGGCCACTGATGCAACCGGGCATGTGAGGGGTGTCCAAGTTTGCAAATGGAAAAGCATGAGAGGTGAGCACGTTTGCCCCCAGGCTTTTCCCCTGTGGTCACTTCCCAGGTCTTGGAGGTGACACAGGGTGGCAGGCCACACCAGAGGTGGCAGTCTTTCTGAGCTGAGGAAACACAGGCAGGGCTACCGGAGCAACAGAAAATGGATAAATCCCAGAGAGGAGGGCTCATGAAGAAGGGAGCCCCCAAAATCTTCATACAGATTCCTTCCAAGTCATTGACAATCTGCAGACCCAGCAGAAAACAGCAGTTGAGGGCAGAGTCACAACTAGGATGAGGCCAGAGAGGTGTCTAGAGTGTAAAACTTCAGGAGGTGCTCACTCTCAGGCAGGTTCCCTTGCTTGAGGCAGCACCCTTGTCCGGTCCTAGTGCAGCCGCTGGCTGGGAGGCTGAGGGAATTACCGTATGTTTCCTCAGCCATCTTTGCTGGAGAGAGACAGAATCTGAAGTAGCAGAGAGTGAGATGGGCCTTGGTAAACACCCGAGCTTTTTGTCTGTATCCCAGCAGGGCGAACCCTAGGAATAAGGGTCATGCGCCAAAGAAGAATTGATGCCTTCGAACTGTGGTGCTGGAGAAGACTCCTGAGAGTCTCTTGGACTGCAAGAAGATTAAACCAGTCAATCCTAAAGGAAATTAGTCCGGATATTCATTGGAAGGGCTGATGCTAAAATTGAAGATCCAATACTTTGACCACCTGATGTGAAAAGCTGACTCATTGGAAAAGACTGATGGTGGGAAAGATTGAAGGCAGGAGGAGAAGGGGACGATAGAGGATGAGATGGTTGAATGGCATCACTGACTCAGTGGACATGAGTTTGAGCAAACTCTGGGCGATGGTGAAGGATAGGGAAGCCTGGCATGCTGCATTCCACGGGGTCACAAAAGAGTCAGATAGGACTGAGCAACTAAACAACAACAACCTTACAGAGAACAGGATTCAGGATAAGAGGAAGCCCCAGAATCCTAGGCTATCCTTCTGTGTCCACAGAACACTGCATATGAGCCACCTCTTGAATAAGCTTTTTGCAAGAGCCTTTATATGAATCTTTTGCTTGCCAGGCTACTAAATTTAAAAAAAAAAAAAAAAAAGCTTGTTTGCCTGTCTACCATTTTGTGGCTAAATCCTGCTCCTTTTTCTTGTTATTTTCATGAAATTGATTTCCTTCCCCTCAAAAATTCTTTCTATGAATTCTTTGTTTTGCTTTCTAGAAACAATTGAAATTTAAAGGAAAAGCCTTTACTGTTATCCAAATGTAATTTTGGCCATCTTCAGTATAGAAATCATCGTATGTTACTCTGTCTAATCCTCTCTCTGTCTCTCTCTCTCTCACACACACACATACACTTTCTGAAGTGTCTTAGGTACCCTGAAAAATGATAAATGTTTCTGAGGCTGCATATCAGGCATGTTTCTTAGCACAGTATTTCCACTTTAAAAGATTCCTGACTTTAGGACACATGTATGTGTACTTTGTTTCTAAAATTAATGAAGTTTCTTGAAGACATGAATTATTTTTTTCAAGGTCAAGGGCCTCAATTGTTAGCTAATTTCTGAGCCACCTAGCATCTAGAGCTGCCTGCTCCAGTTTGTAAAAATTCTTTTAAGTACCAATTCCAACCTTGAGTGTTTTGCTTACACCCCAATGACATGGTTCATTCTGTTCTTTTGTCAGGAAAACTGGACTCACACCTAAGTATTATAGCAGCAGCAATATTGCAAAATCAAGGTATAGTGAAAGACAATTTCAAATTTAAGACGCAAAACATATTTGCATTTGACTTAGTTCAGGTATGTGTATTATTGACATGTGATACTTTCTTACTATTTTCCACATTTTCCTCTAGGAATGTGGCCTCAAGTATTTATGGCAGATATTTCAAGTCCTATTTATAATCACTTCTTTCATTTAGATCGTCATTTCAGGTATTCAAGCCACAACAGTTATCTTCACATGGGCTCTTCAAATTCTTTCATTTCTTCATGAAATTAATTCTGAACAAATAATTTTCATTAGCTAGTCCAGATATTAGTTTGCCGGTCCTGTGTTAAACTTGCTTCTGCCACTCATTCAGGGCAATCCATTTAAAACAATAATAATAAAATCTCATTACAACCACAATAAACTTTCTCATGGTAAAAAATTGGAAAAAATACAGAGGAGGGGCCAAAGTGTGAGCAGCGATTGCAGAACCATTCTGGAGATGTGGCAGAGATCATTCTATTTCCTTAGGTTTTTATTTTCCTTCTACTTGTTAATACTGCGCAGCAATAACGGAAATGTATCAGATTGCCAAGGAAAGTTTAACATAGAACAAAACAGTTGGAAGAGACCATAGAATGTCATTTGGCCCAATATTCTGTCTTTGCCTAGATCACATGGATCATCCCAGATGGTATTCCCAATCCTGCCAGGAAAGATTCAACAAGTCCCGTAAAAACCCTACAACAATGTCTAAATGTTCCAACACAATTCCTAACTCAACCCAAAACCAAACCAAAACAAATAAGCAATAGAAAAAACTCTGGACCAGGGTCAGATTAAGAGATTCCATTTGGAGGTGCCATATTATCAACCTACAGTGCTTCTTTTTAATTAAAATATTTTAAAAATTAAAATAAAATTAAATTAAAAATAATATATAAATTAATAAATTAATTTAATAATTAAATTAAAATTATTTTAAAATTAAGATAAAAATTATTTCTTAATGGAACACTGTCTCAATTAGAATTTTCTTTAGGACTTCTGTAAAAGATAACCTAATAACACAACAATTAAAAAGTGTGTTCTAAGTATACTAATGCATATATATGGAATTTGAAAGATGGTAACGATAACCCTATATGCGAGACAGAATAAGAGACCCAGAGGCATGGAACAATTTTATGGACTCTGAGGGAGAAGGTGAGGGTGGGACATTCTGGGAGAATAGCATTGAAACATGTATATTATCATATGTGAAACAGAACACCATTCCATGTTCGATGCATGTGACAAGGGCTCAGGGCCGGGGCAATGGGATGATCCAGAAGGATGGGATGGGGAGGGAGGTGGGTGGGGGGTCCAGGAAGGGGAACACATGTAAACCCATGGCTGATTCATATAAATGTATGGCAAAAACTATTACAATATTGTAAAGTAATTAGCCCCCAACTAAAATAAATAAATTTATAAAAAAAAAAAAAAAAGTGTGTTCTAATACAGTCCATTGTACAATGGGCCTTCGGTGGTGTAAAAATTCTCTCTAATTAGGATGAAATTCCAATTTTGGGGCTTCCCTGGTGGTTCAGTGCTAAAGAATCTGCCTGCCAATGCAGGCAACATGGGTTCAATCCCTGGTCTGGGAAGCTCCCACATGCCACAAAGCAACTAAGCCTGTGTGCCACAACTACTGAACCTGTGCTCTAGAGCCCTGGAGCCCCAAATATTGAGCCCACGTGCTACAACTATTGAAGCCCCCCGCCCCCGCCCTAGAGCCCATGATGGCTCTGTAACAAGAGAAGCCACCGCAATAAGAAGACTGTGCATCTCAGATAGAGTAGCTCCCACTCCCTGCAACTAGAGAAAAGTCAGCACAGCAGCAAAGATCCAGCACAGCCAAAATAAATAAAACTATTCAAAGAAAAAAAGATGAAAGTCTGATTTTTAAGAAACTATAGAACAGTAGTATAGTAATTCTGCAATTAAAGACCAAGTATGATCCTTGGGTCAGAAAGATCCACTGGAGAAAAAAAGGGCAACCCACTCCAGTATTCTTGCCTGAGAAATCCCACCGACAGGAGAAGCCTGGCGTGCTGCAGTCCACGGGGTCTTAAAGTCGGAGAAGACTTAGCGACTAAACCACCATGATACAGTTCAGGTATGCATGATGCCACCAGAGGGCGCTCTTCACTCACTTTGCATCACCTCAGGTACTACATATTTGAATTTCTGATCATGATTGATAAACTTATCTAGGAAAATTTCTGCCTAGAAAAATGCGTACTTATAAGTAATGGCTTTATAGGCTCTTATGAACAAAAGAGAGACTGTCATTGTGGAGTTCATGATGCTGAAGGGATACTGATAATGCTAACTTTTTTCAAACAAAGTATTTTATCTATTTCTAAGTTTTCTTGTAATAAGAAACTTCAAAACGGTAAACAACCCTAGAGAATTAAAAACTCATGTTGCATTATTATCCCAGAAATTCTCATCTACCTTTGAAGCTTTAAGAAATATAAGACTTTTAAATTTTTTGTTTGGTATTTTATTACCTAAATCTTTGGTGATGTTTTTTTCACTTTAGACATTTTACTAAGTCTGTCTATGCTCCCAATATCTGAGAAGAAACCATATTTTGTTAAAGTGCTCATGTTATCATACCCAGGTCTTCTGGATTTGGGGTTTGAATGTTGGAGTCTAAGAGCAAGGACAAATTAGACACAAGTTCCAACAGAATTCCCAGGCATAGTTTAGTGAAGAGATATTTCTTTCATTTTAAGCTTCCATTTGTGTGTCACTGGTTAATTTAATAATAGCTTTCACTTTTATAGTGTTTTATAATTTACATGGGCTTTGACATCTGGTTCTTACAAAACCCTTGTAAGGTCAAGATGGCAGATATAACTATTTCTGTATTACGAAGAAATGTACGATTGTACTTAGGGAGATAACATTAACTGCTCAGGTCACACAGACTTGGAACTAGAAAAGACACTTCAGGATTCTGCTTCTAATTAATTTTTTTTCTCCCAAACACCAAAACCAGGTAGAAAGCTTTTTTCTAACTCTGTTACATAGGGAGCCAAAGAAAGTAAGGGAGTTGGAAGGATCAAAATCACACACCAACAGTGGTCAAAAGGTACAAACTTCCAGCTACAAATGAGTCCTGGGGATGTAACGTACAACATGGTGACTCTAGTAAAACAGTGTTTTACATATTTGAAAGTTGCTAAGGGAGTAAATCTTAAAAGTTCTCATCACAAGAAAAATAATTTGTAACTATGTGTGGTGATGGATGTTAATCAGACATATTTTGATGATTTCACAATATATACAAATATCAAGCCATTAGGTTGTACACTTGAAATTAATATACTGTTCTAGGTTAATTATGTCTTAATAAAAAGAGACTAAATGTTCCAAAAATAAATATTGTTATACATAGGAAAATAGACCCATCTATGCTTCTGGTATTCACTCTTCAAACTTCACACTAACACTTCAGTGTTTTTTTGTTTCCTAAAGCAGGAAGTAAGATCAGGAAAACCTTTGCCTGCGAAATACAGACCAGCCTGCAGCTACAGCCAGTTACCTGGGATGTCTGGGCTAGTGAAGCTTTCTGACCTTCCTCCAGACCAAAACTTCTCAAATTTATTACACCCTTTGAGTTATTTGGGGAGCTTTTAAGAATCCTGATGCTCAGATAAATTACTTCAGAATCTCTGACTCCAATGTGCTGCCAAGGTTAAGACTCACTCTTCTAGGTGTATTGAGTTACTGGAGCCAGATTTTAACTGACTCCCTAATTAACTCGTTAAAAGTTTGGGAACTATTGATCTAGAGCAAAAAAAAAAGCTGCTTTTTTAACTGAAAGCCGTCGGACTATGGAAAAGGATACTTGAGTTCTAGTTTTTCTTGGGTTCAATTTTTCTCAGCCACACCCTTCTCATCTGCTAATAAAGGGGTTGGACTAGTTAAGGGGACTTCAAAGAATGGTCCCCTTAATAGCAGCATTAACATCATCTGGGAACTTAGAATTGCAGCATTCAGTCTCTACCCCAGCTATACCGAATCAAATTCTAGGATGGTGTCCAGTGAATTGTTACCCCTTCCCCTTTGTTGAACTTTATTGTATAGACTAAAATTTTGGTTTCCTAGACTCACTAGTACTAAATTGCCCATTGGGTTTAGTGGCTTCTTGCATCAGCTCCTGCAACTTGCCAATCTGTTCACCACAAACAGCATTAAGTTTTTCTTCTGGTAGGGAGATTCCATACATGCTTTTATAGTTGCATTTGTCTGCTTTCATTAGCTTGTTGTTATAGCACTCCTGCAAGAATCACTTGGCCTTCTTATTACCAATGGTCCTATGTTTCCTAAATTTGTCCTTCAGGTGTGCGTGCTAAGTTGCTTCAGTCATATCCGACTCTTTGGGACTCCATGGACTGTAGACTCCTGTCCATGGGATTTTCCAGGCAAGAATACTAGAGTGGGCTGCCGTCCCTTCCTCCAAGGGAACTTCCAGACCCAGGGATCCAACCAGAGTCTCCTGAGGCTCCTACATTGCAGGCAGATTTTTTTAAACCACTGAGCCACCCAGGAAGCCCCATCGTGTGTGTGTGTGTGTGTGTGTGTGTGTGTGTTTTAGTCACTTGGTCGTGTCCAACTCTGTGACCCCATGGACTGTAGCCTGCCAGGCTTCTCTGCCCCTGGCATTCTCCAGACAAGAATACTGAAGTGGGTTGCCATTTCCTTCTCCAGGCATCCTTCACATACTGTTCATCAAGGGCTTTGAGGTCTGAGGGCAGAACCCAGGGCAGCATCAAAAGACACCAATAAGAGGCCGGAACTTGCAAGACATTTAGGGCAGGCAGAACACCGCGCCTGCGCCGGAGCTGGTTTTTAAATCGGGGCCTCCAGGTGATCTTGGTGAAATTTACCTCCCTGCTCTAAAATTCTACAGTTCTGTCCCCTCCAAAGGAAAACCACAATCCACACCATTCTGGAAAGGTCTGGAAGGGATTTGTCAGCAGGCTGACTGTTTTGAAGACAACTTTTGAGAAAACTTTAAATGATACACCAGAAACGCAGACTGCGTGGTGATGCGAGTCATTATCATGATAATACTATTCCAGCTTCACACAGACAACAGCATTTGTGAAGGACAGTCCAAGGATGGGGGAACTCTGGAGAGAAAGACAGCAGGTGAGACTTTGCCTAACCCTCCAAATCATCCTCAAGCAAAAACAAAACAAAGAGTTGTGAGTTACTTGGCCCACGAGGCACACGTGGATCAAGAAGACCTCATGGCAGCCCTTCAGAAGCCCACACATCGGGAATTAAAGTACCAGAACTGGCATATCCCTCATCTGGTTGCACCTCCTTTTACAGATAAAACTGGGGCCCCCCTAGGAGACGTGAGCTGCCCAAGGTCCTAGCATTCTTGAATAATCAAACTGCATTAGGAATACACATCTCCTTAGTGTTTGAGAACTCCCCTTGCACCCTTACTCTCTGGGATCTAGAGGAACTGCTCTCCATCCATGCGTATCCAGCGCACCTGCTCTTGGCTCTCACGTGGTCCCCGTGGGGAGCTCAACAAAAAGTATTTGTTCAAAACAACCACAGCTGAAGATGGTCATCTCTTCACCTCCTCTAGAGCCTCATTTAACTGAATGCTGGCATTTCCTACTCACAGCAACCTCCCGCGAGAGGCGCCTACAGCCTCCTCTCCCCGCCTCCAGCTTTCTGGGGCCAAGTGTGGAAGTCGAGATGGGCTTCTCTCTCTGCCTCAGCCAAAGACGTCCAGAGAGACTGCAGCCTGGGAACTGGGCCCAGGCCTGCAGACATTTCTGCCATGAGCAGGAGGGGCCTTGGTGCCTGTCCCCTAGCCTGCCTGTCCTTCAGGTCCTGCTGGTACCCACTCTCTGGCTCTTTAGAAGAACTGTGGTTACTGAGACTCCAGAATCATTAAGGATTCATCGTGGCAACCAAAGGGAAAAGGGGATGAGAACAAACTTGTACTTTGTGCCAACTATGCCTTTGGAAAGGTTCTAGAATACAGGTAAGGACACAGCAGCTTTAAAAGGTGTAAGGACTTGGTGAAGATCACATGGTCAGAGTCCATGTTCAGAACTACATCTGTCTGCCCTCGAAGTCATGTCTAAGGACAAAGACACTGCCTCCTTTTTCAGGTCGGTGCTTTGACCTAAGAGAGGTGGAGATGGACAGCAGAGATTAGAAACCAGTTTGGGACATCATGTATCTAGGACCCTATATTTTCACATGAGCTGATAGATTATGTTTAAAGTCAGTATCAAATCCTGGCTTTTCATTTTTCTAAAAAAAAAAAGCCTCTCCCTGAAAAATACATATTTTTTTGCACAAAAAATATGAAGTATTGCAGTCTTTCATTTCAGCATGGAAACTCCTTTGATAACCTGAGGTGAGAAGCTGAGAACAAGGTGGTAGTGGCCACTGCAGGCTTCCTGTCTAAGAGGACTGGAGAAAGCAGCAGGGTGAGCAGGTCCATAGGCTGAGAGATCTGGGATGGAGCACGGCGCTTTTACTGGCGCGTTTGTTCTGGCAAAATCAGCCTATTTGAACTTCAGTTCTGTTGTGTTAACCACCTTCCAGGATTTTTGTGAAAATACTAAATTGTGTGTTTTAAATGCCTTTAGCAGTCTCTGGTAAATAATACACACTCAATAGACAGCTATTATTACTAGATTATATTGTAATTATTCTTATAGCAAAATGTATCAGTACTAATAAAGAGAAGAGTTAAAAGAGGTCAGATGAGAACAGCAGAAAATAGTGGTAAGCACACTGAAAAACATTAGGGAGGCCTCCAAGATAACAGAAACCGTTTAAAGAGAAATGAATTCAGAGCAGCTGACCGTTGTTCTGTTTTCTGTGCAGCGTGGCCCCCGTGGGAGGCCGGGACCTGAAACTTGGCTCCTGTCCGGACTTTCTCAAGGGCACTCCAGGATTCACTTCAGTCCATCTCTACACAAATGACCTAATCATATATAACCACCAAGGAACGGGAGCAGCTCTGAAGTTTTCAGCATTTGCAGAGAAATATCAAGAGGTAAATGGCGCTACTCATTTTTCCCTGAAGGCTCCCTCCTCTACCAGTCGGGTTTTGGTTGTGCGGTTTCATTTACTCAGCTGTAAGGTAGTTTAGCTTCATTCAAGCCACATTTGCTTCTGCTGGCCTGTCATGCAAGAAGTCAGAGGGTGAAATCCTGAGCCACGGTGCTTCTTCCCCAGGAGCAGATCTGGGGTCGGTCCTGCAATGTGGGGTCCTGCCTGTACCAAGAAGCTGGACCAGGCAAACGGGGCAGAAAGCTTAGCTGTAAGCTGGGAAGATGGGAATCATCTTGTGACAGGATGACAAAGGAGGCTGGGAGAACCTGAAGGTCAGTGGGGATATATCTGCCCTTAGTAAATAGCAAGGAAAAAATTTTTTTACAGTAGGACCTTGTTTTATTTTTGTTTTTTTTTTAATCTATTTTATGTATAGTAATTTGTATCTCCAAACCCAAACTCCTAATTTATACCATCCTTATCCCTTTTCCCATTTGGTAACCATCAGTTTGTTTTCTATGTCTGTGAGTCTGTTTCTGACTTGTAAATAATTTCATCTGTGTATTTTAGACTCTACATATAAGCAATATCATATATTTGTCTTTCTCATTCTGACTTCAGTTAGTATGATAATCTCTAGGTCCATCCATATTAAGGAAATATTGGTGTAGTATATTTGTTCATATCACACACACACCCTTTAACAGAAAATTTTTTACATATTAGGAAGCTGTTAAGCTCACGGTGCCATCTTCAGCTCAGAAATCTGTATCCTTAGCCCCAACCCCTCCTCTGAGTTCCAGATTTTGACACCTCTCTGCTGTCCCAGAGGCCCCTCAAACTCAGCATGAAAGAAACAGTCTCTCCACTCAAACCTGGTCCTCACCAGGGAGTAACCAGCAGCAACTCCAGCTGGAGCTCTTTGACACTCTCCTCTCTCACCACCATCTCTGCTCCCACAAATCTGGAACCAAGTCCTGTCGATTTTACTTCATGTTGGGTTGTACCCACACCCATCCACAGAAAACGCCTCGTGGGCAGAATGGGAAACTCTTTAAAGTCTCACAGCACAAGCTAGGTGAGGGGAAGCTGCCCCAAAGATGGGTCAGCTTGAAAGTCAGGGCTCAGAACCAGACATTAGGCCTAAATGACATGGCTTATCGGGCAAGAGAATTAATTCTCTTACTAGTGGTGTAAGATGCCCGGTCCAGCTGGGTCTTGTCTTGGCACTGATCAGGGCAAGTTAATTAGGTGTCAAGGACCTACTACAAATGGCCAAGAGATGGGCTGTCCAGTCCCTTTTTAACACCGAGCACAGGTGATGGGAGCAAATATGAGTTTCTTTATGAACAGAAAGATGGCCCACCACAGAGTAGATGCAGGGGATATGTTCTGTCCCCTTCATGTGACTCCTTGTATTGCTGAACCTTATGAAACTACAAGTGAAGTTTCAAATACAGTGGATTAAAAATTTGAAATATATGTATCTTCACACTGAAACTCTGGAGGCTTCTCAGTCACTGCCTCCAGGCAGAATTGTCCACTACCTCGTGGCCCGCCCTTTTCATGACCAAAGGCAGCAGGATAGCAGGCCTTCAAAACTAAGTGGAGCTAACCCAGGAGCATGCCTTGTGCAAGTTTGCTCAGACTGCCTAAACCAGAGCAATTCCCATAACCTCCGAAGGGTCTTTCCTGAACCTCTGGGCATGGCATTAGAGCAAACCAGCTACATATAAGAGAAATGAAATTTTAAAAAGTGTACATATTCCAAGTAAGAAGTTTATTTGATCAAATGACAAAATATGAAGATAAACTATAAAGCTCTATTCAGACAAACTGTAAATTTATTATAAAGTAAAATGATATCCATGTAAATGGCACCTAAAAGCAGAAAGAATGCAATTCCTATAAATACTATGTCTGTATAAAGCATTCACAAAATTCTCAGGTACTTTAAAACGAGGTTGTAGGTATATTGGTAAAATCTATAAATAGTACTTAAAGTGGGTTTCTTAAACTTCCCCTACAATATGTCATGAGGGTCCTGTAATGATCAGCGTGTCAATGAGATGTGTCGTGAGGTGAAACAACCTTGAGTTCCCTGCACAGTCCTATCCCTTCACATCCTGGGGAATAGGAATTGAGTGGGTGGGAATTTCTAATCACTCTAGTTGGGCATAATTAGAAAAAGGTTGTGAAACCAGGTTAGGAAAGAGGGAAGGGAGGGGAAACACGGTAGAGTCAACGGTTTCTGCAGAGCGGCTTTATGAATGACCAAGGAAAATGGATTTTAAAAATAATGACAGTGAATCCTTGGAGCTGCACCCCAGGGTCTGGACCAACCAGCATGCCCAAGGGCTCAGCTGGGTGCCACACACACTAGCATTAAATCCTCACCAGAGGGCAAGGTCGACACCTGGGTGCACCACGGACAGAGCTAAGTGTGTAGTTACATAATTTTCTCTACTAAATATTTTTTCTAGCATCTAAGTGACTCTGCCTTTGAGGCCACGATAGGACCTGGGAAGCAAGAATCGGCAGCTCCAAGTTGCAAAATCAGAAAAGCTTCAGGCGTGTGGAAGGAGAACCAGATGCAAAGAAGGTGGTGTCTCCCAGTGGGCACAGCACACTGTTGGCAGCAAAGCACAAAGGTACAAAATGATTAAACTGAAATGAACTACACAGAGAAACAGAAGAGATCCCAGAAAGCCAAGGAGGTAACTGAAAAATAATTATATAGCACCCATTATTACTAATTTAAATCTATAAACATCATAGGGTTTGTGCTATTATTTTATAAATACAACATTTATGAGAGCTTGCAGAATATTATAAATGCCAGACATTCTGGTATAAATGTTGACTCCAGCTTCATACAAGGAACTTGATGTTACATTTCAACATAGTGGATTTGGGGTGAAAAATAGTGTAATTTTTGTAGGCCATTTTCTGGACCTTGGTCACAGCTAACTGAAGGCCAAAAAACACAGGAAGCATTTTATTTGTCGCCTTGGCAACAAATGTGTTTTTTATCTACATGTTATACAAAGATACACTTGTGTCCATGAATCTACAAAAATCATCCATAGGAGATCTTTTATGTTTTCTTATCTGCTTCTTTGCCATCGAGTCTAATGGGAGGACTACTCAATGGCTTTGGCTCCTTCACTGTCATCCTTAGAGGGATGTATTTACAGATAGTTTTATGTTTCCTATTCAAGATAAGTGGCTCTTTGAAGATTCCTAATCTTGAGATTATAATCTTCGTTATCGATGGCACTGACACACACAGACACATCAAAAAAAAAAAGTAAATGACTTCATATCACCTAATTTTAGCAGTGTGCTTTTAAACAGTGTGCTTTTCCAGCACTACCGAAAATAACCTCTAAACACATCCAGGTTGGTCATTAGAGATGCTCCCCTCTGCTGTCTAAGGTTGACTAAGTGAGACGCGTCTGAAAATGGGTCAGGGTAAGAAAATCTCAAGGTTCTGTGCACTCACAGAACATTACAAACATGGCTTTTGTAGAATCTAAAATTGCTTTCTACTTTGACAAGGATGTAATATCTAATTACTCTGTTGAATGATTTTATAAATTAGTCCTATGCATGTATGAACTCAGTGGCCTACATAGCGTCACTTCAATAGTTAAAGTGGTATTAACACCATTACTTCATACAGTTGATTCAGGCACCGAAAGAAAGAGTTCAACCTGCTATATCTTAAGCCTTAAAGTCAAGGTAAAGTCATTCATTAACCTTCGTTTCATTTCCCCAAAATAAAATCTTAATTTAGCAAACAGAAAAGACCACTACAGCAGAAAGTGAAATCAGCCTTTCTATGGTGAGGTTAATAAGCTATTCATACCCAGTCGGTGGAATTTTTCTCAGTGAGTGATCAAGCATGTAAATTTGACTCAAGTGAAATTACTAAAATAACTGGCTTTAAAAAATGAGTTTAGGAAAATGAAGTCACCCTGGAGTAGTTAATTTTTATATCTTCTCTCATAGAAATCATCTCTTGGCAAAAGATGCTTTTTGCTCAGCTCACCTGAAAATAATTTCATATGGAACTTGTTATTTAACATAATGGGACTAACTCAGAGTTGGGGTACACAAAATAAAGGTAGTGGGGCATGATGGAGCACAACCATTCAAGGGAGGCTTCCCCCAAATGGGTGGCCTGGTGAAGGGTCACAGTCACACTGACCCACTTGATGATTTAAACAAATTTTCCAAGTACCACCGTGTTTGGAATCACAACTGGTGGAAAAGAGAGATCTAGAATCAAGGTCCTCACAGCACTCTCTAGGTTGGGTGATCACGGCAGAGCTTGTGGTGGACCGTCTGCCTCATAGCTGTGTATCCGTTTGCAGCCCTGGCATCTGGTATCTGACAGACACACAGTGAGGAGCCATCTGTGCCCCTGGAGGAGCCATGTGAACATCAGAGTAGTAGCCAGAGAGTGCGGGAGCTCTGTCAGCCTCATCATTCTGTGACACTTGTTTGGCCACTTGACTCTGCAGTCCTCCTGCCCCCAAGTAATGTGCTTCCTACAGCAGAGCATGGGGCGAGATGGCTCCACATCACAGCTGAGCTGGTTTAGCCAAAGGGCGACCCTGAGCTCAGAACTGCTTCCACTGTTACCTTCTAGGGTTCATCCCAACTTCCAAACAGTGTAATATCAGGGTACTGTGAGTAAAGTCGGACGAGCTTTGTCCATTATCAACCTATCCATACAGTGCCCACAAAGGTGAGATGTTCTAGTAGAATGATGTATCCGGCCTGAGAGAAAAATATACATGAGTCACGTCACATCTTTCTTTAAAATTTTCCAGCCAGAAAATCCATTGAGCAAAGCCTGAGATTCCCCCCCCTTTTTTTTTTTAACATTCCCTCCACCTCAATCAAATGGACAACCCCATTGCCACAGCAGAGAATAAACTCTCTGATGAAAGCAAACAACAACTTGGCAAGATAAGTGAAGGTGTTTGAAATGACAAAGCACTAAGATTTTTTAAAATTTAAATGATAATATATCTAGAAAACACTGTGAAAATGTCTCTCAAAAATAGCACACGTTTTAGTCAGAAGGCTCAGTGAAACTGAAAGCTGACCAGTAAAAAGAGAAGGTAACCTTCCCATTTTTGAATCTCCCTCACTTTCCTGCCCTCAGACTCTACCAAGCTGGGTGTATGAAAGCAGAAAAAAATCTAAAAGCCGTGAGAAAGTGCTGGTATTTTTCAGGATCTCTCCAAGACAGTTTCCCTCTTGGTAACTTGGATCCTCTCTTGGGATCAAGGCCACTGACGAACTTTAAATGTATTTGAAGATGCAGGTTCAAAGACGTCGTCGTCATCTTCTACCCCTTCTTCTATTGGTTTCATCCTGGCTGAGGCTCGCTGGTGTGGGGATGGTACCTCTGTCAAAGACACAGAAAGGAAAACCACTTAATGTACAGCCTGCCCTGATGCTGGCATGATGTATCAGTGAAAAACTCCAACTGGAAAATAAAACTCTCTGGGAAGCTATAGCTGGTACCAGGAATGCAGTTTCCCTAATACTGCATCTTCTTTTTTTTTTATTTAATTTAAAATTTTTTATTTATTTTTAATTGGGGAATAATTGCTCTACAATGTTGTGTTGGTTTCTGCCATACATCAACATTAAATTGAATTTTTATTTTGGAGCTGATTTACAATGTTATGTTTCAGGTGTACAGCAAAGTGACTCCGTTATATATAACATCTACCCTAGTTCAAATTCTTTTCCCATATGGGTTATGACAGAATATTGAGTAAAGTTCCCTGTGCTATACAGTAGTCCTTATTGATTATTTTGTATGTAGTAGTGTGTATATGTAGAGGTTTTTTGATGGCTCAGCAAGTAAAAATCTGCCTGAAATGCAGGAGAGTCAGGTTTGATCCCTGAGTTGGGAAGATCCCCTGGAATAGGCACTGGCAGCCCACTCCAGTATTCTTACCTGAAACATCCCACAAACAGAGGAGGCTGGTGGGCTACAGTCCAAAGGGTGCAAAGAGCCAGACATGACTGAAGCAACTGAGCTCGAGTGTGTATATGTTAATCCCAAACTACTAATTTATCCCTCCTCCCCCCACCTTTCCCCTTTGGTAATCAAAAGCTTGTTTTCAAAGTCTGTGAGTCTGTTTCTGCTTTGTAAGTAAGTTTGTTTATATCTTTTTTTAGATTTCACATGTGATATCATATAATACTTGTTTTACTTCACTTAGTATGATAATCTCTAGGTCCCTCCATGTTGCTGCATGTGTGTGTGCTAAGTCATGTCAGTCTTGTCTAACTCTTTGCAACCCTATGGGCTATAGCCCACCAGGCTTCTCTGTCCATGGGGATTCTCCAGGCAAGAATACTGGGATGGGTTGCCATGCCCTCTTCCAGACCCAGGGATTAAACCTGCATCTCTTACATTTCCTGCATTGGCAGGTGGGCTCTTTACCACTAGTGCCACCTGCAAAGCCCAGCAAAAGGCATTCATTCATTCTTTTTTATGGCTGAGTAATATTCTATTGTATATATGTGCCACATCTTCTTTATCCATTCCTCTGTTGATGGACATTTCATTGCTTCCTCATCTTGGCCATTGTGAATAGTGATGCAGTGAATACTGGGGTCCATGTATCTTTTCAAATTATGGTATTCTTTGGATATATGCCCAAAAGTGAAATTGCAGGATCATATGGTAGCTCTGTTTTCAGTTTAAGGAACCTAAATACTGATTTCCATAGTGACTGTACCAATTTATATCCCCACCAACAGTGTATTAGGGTTCCCTGTTCTCCACAACCTTTCCGGCATTTATTATTTGTAGACATTTTGATCATGGCCATTCTGACTGGTGTGAGATGATACATCATAGTTCTGATTTCATTTGTCTAATAATTAGTGATATTGAGCAAATTTTCATGTGGCTTTTGGCCATCTGTATATCTTCTTTGGAGAAGTGTCTGTTGAAATCTTCTTCCCAGTTTTAAAGTTATTTGTTTAATATTGAGGTGCATGAGCTGTTTATATGTTTTAGAGATTAATCCTTTGTTGGTTGCACCACTTGCAAATATTTTCTCCCATTCTCTAGTTTGTCTTTTCATTTTGTTTATAGCTTCCTTTGCTATGCAAAAGCTTTTAAGTTTAATTAGGTCTCAGTCATTTATTTTGTTCCCTGGAGCAGATGGATTCAAAAATATATTGCTGTGATTTGTGTCAAAGAGTGTCCTGCCTATGTTTTCCTCTGGGAGTTTTATAGTATTCATTCTTAAATTTAGGTCTTTAATCCATTTTGAGTTTATGTATGATGTTAGAGAATGTTCTAATTTCATTCTTTTACATGTAGCTGTCTAGTTTTCCCAGCACCACTTATTGAAGAAACGGTCTCTTTTCCATTGTATAGTCTTGCCTCCTTTGTCACATATTAATGGGTTTATTTCTGGGTTTCCTACCCTTTTCTGCTGATGTATATTTCTGGTTTTTGTGTGTGTGTGTGCACCAGTACAGCACTGTTTTGATTACTGTAGCTTTGTAATATAGTGTGAAGTCAGAAAAACTGATTCCTTCAGCTCCATTTTTCTTAAGTTTGCTTTGCCTACTTGGGTTCTTTTGTGTTTCCATAAAATTCTTTGTTCTAGTTCTGGGGAAAATGCCATTGGTATTTTGATGGGAATTGCACTGAATCTGTAGATTGCCTTGGGTAGTACAGTCATTTTAACAATATCGTTTCTTCTAATCCAAGAATACAGTATATCTTTCTATGTGTTTATGTCATCTTCAATTTTTTTCATCAGTATCTTAATAGTTTACAGAGTACAGGTCTTTCATCTTCTTAGGTAAGCTTATTCCTAGGTATTTCATTCTTTTTGATGTGATGGTAAATGCGATTGTTTTCTTAATTTCTCATTCTGATCTTTCTTTCTTAGTGTATAGAAGTGCAACAGATTTTTGTGTATTAATTTTGTATCCTACAACTTTACCGAATTCATTGATGAGCTCTAGTATTGTTTTCTGGCAGCATCTTTAGGATTTTCTATGTATAGTATCATGTTATCAGCAGACAGTCACAGCTTTACTTCTTTTCCAATTTGGATCCCTTTTACTTCTCTGATTGCTGTGCATGCCAAATCATTTTGGGCAAGACCAAATATCAGGGACCTTTTGGCATGGACCAAATGTCTTTTGGACATTTTAGACAGCACTACATGGTGCTGTAAATATCAAGGACCTTGGCATGGACCAGATGTCTTATAGACCAATGTTCTGCAAGGCAGTCAAGTCAAGAAGCCATTGTTAGTCCATGAGAACAGATGTAGAGAGGATGTCACTGCAGGTGCTTGGATGGTATGAGCTTCTCAAACATATGCAGTTCCCAGTGGTTTGCCCCAAAGTCAGCTTAGGACTCAGAATGCATGTTCCTACATTAATATCATAGATGGTAATTTTAGTCCCTTGAAGGTGAATTTAACTCCTCCTTTCCCTAAGGAATGGTTCTACTCTGAAACTAGAACCTCCACCATCTGGAACATCACCCAAAAGAATATTTCTTGCCACCACCTGTCCAGTCACTCTCTGGACTTACAGGGAAGAGGGAGAGAGAGAAGGGGGTGGCAAGGAGGAGAATCCAGGCCTGCAGGAGGGAAGAGCTGGATGGAGCAAATATAACCCAGAAAAGCAGCAGAAGCCCTTATATCAAAGAAACCAAATAAACAACCCATTCATTCTGTCTGTCCTTCATTCATTCATGCATTCACCAAATGCTAATTGAGCATCTACTATAGTGGACACCATGCTTGATGGAGGAAAAAACACTGTCTAAAAGTAAGAGTAGAAGTTATCATAAATGAGTGCATAGGCTTCTCAAGGTGCCTACTATTATAGCACACACAAACTCCGTCTTGTATAGTTCCCACATTCTGTGTCAGGCTCCACTTTGTGAGGGTCTCCCCTGGCCCCACCCAGGCTTGTGCTATATTCTTGCTCTGCCCTCCAGCAGGGCGAGGTCAGTTAGCAATCAATATATCAGCAAATCCTGAACTCAGGCTAAGTGTAAGGTTGATGAAGGAGGAACAATGGGAGAAATCTGACTTTTCAAATACTTGCTCTATAGCAAAGAACAGTAGTGGGATCTTACGAAGACACAAAAAGGCAACAAGAAATTTATCAGGATCAGCTCTTAATCCCTAGCCAGAGGCAGCTCTGTACTCCACGCACGGGGATGGGGGTGCAGAGCACAGTGGTCAAGACCAGAGGCTCAGGAAACGCTTCCAGGGTTCAGATCCCTGCTGTGCTGCTTCCTAGCCTGTGACCTGTTCTCCATTACTAAACCTCTCTAGGCCTGTTTCCATCTTTGTGGAAAGGAGACATTCACAGGACCTGCCTCATGGGGTTGTTCAGGGGATTAAACAAAATAATCACGGAATGTGCTTGGCACAGTGCTGGGCATATGGAAAATGTTGCTGTCATTTTTTTGAAGAGATATATTTATTTCAACTTTACTCACTTGGATAAAAAGTGCACATTGCTTATTTTAGCTCAAATTTTGAGATCAGGATAAATATACTTGGGAAAGTGACTTTTAGGGGCTCTGTTTCTTCCATTGACAGCTTCAGAATGGGTCACCATTGTTAGAACATCAGTATCATCAAAGAAAGGATTTGTTTACATATAAATTTTTTTCACTTAAGTCTCTTTGGCATATATAACATTTATCACCATTTTCCAGTTAGAGATTCATATAACACCATTACATAAACATTAAAAAAAGTTTTTGTTAATTTTATTGAAGTATAGTCAATGTACAATACTATGTTACAAGTGTACAATATAGTGATTTACAATTTTAAATGTTATATTCCACTTATAGTTATTATAAATATTAGCTATATTCCTGTGTTATACAATATATCTTTGTAACTTATACATAGAAGTTTGTACCTCTTAATTCCTTACCTCTATACTGTCCCTCCCCCTACCCTCTCCTCACTAGTAACCACTAATTTGTTTTCTCTAAGTCTGTTTCTTTTTTTTATATTTACCAGTTCACTGTATTTTTTTTAGATTCCACAGAGAAGTAATATCATACAGTGTTTGTCTTTCTCTGTGTGACTTATTTCACTTTGGTGTTAATACCTTCCAAGTCTACTCATGTTGTTGCAAATAGCAACATTTCATTCCTTTTTATGGCTGAGTTTTTTTCAGGAGGACAAGGGGAAGCAAAAAGTTATATACAGTAACTGTCATTTATTGTTAACTATATAGTCATTGCCATCTTGGAAGATGTCATGATCCACAGCTATATCTTTCAACGTAAAAGATCATAATTACACAGTGCGGGGCTGGACTTTGGCAGAGCTAGTGTGTTTGTCATATATAAATGGAAATTGTTCACTTCCAAACATTTGCAGTTAGTTAAAATACTGAGTTTACAGGGAGACAACTACTGATGTAACTGGTAGAAAATTAGCTTTTATTAAAATAGTCTAGGAACACAATTCTGCCTCTGAGCACAGCATGGGAGAATCTCTCAGACATATTCTTTTTATCCTTTTTCACACAGGTTACAGCAGATATACCAAACATAACCTGGAATTTGCATGAGAATTATTCAAATGGCAATGTAACCTATCTGTGTGACCTTGGGGAGGTTACTTCAATTCTCTGTGCCCCAATTTCTCTATCTGTAAAATAGAAGTCATAATAATGCCATCTATTTCATATGGTTGTTAAGAGGATTACATGACTCAAACTTGTTAAATTCTTATATCTGTGCCTAGGATATCATAATCCCTTTGTAAATATAAGTCAGTAAATTAACTTAATAATATGGTCTTAGGAGAGCAATGGCCTAAATCATTAGAAAACTTGTTAAAATTCATCATCGCTCATAGGAATAGCAAATAAAGGAAATGAGGCTTGTGCTCAAATAGCGTTTTGTGTTGCTCGATGTAAGAGTGCAGCAAAATTGTCTATTATTTTTTTAGGAAAAACAATAGCCATGACTTCCATCATATTTGCAGCTTCAAGTATGATTGAATCTCATGACATATTAACTTAGGCTGAGTATCTACAATCAGATAAACCCTCAGAACAAGCAAAACAGCATGGCTAAGAGCATTATGCCAAATCAATTACGCAGAGCATCCGGACGTACGAGGACGTACGATACACGTAACGTGAAACATGCCCGGTGCATTTTGGCTGGGGAAGTGGGGAGAATTGGTCTGTAGATTTTAAGCCCACCTATCAAACCAGAGAATGAAATGTATAGAACTATCAAGCCAAATGCATGGAACTACAGGTTCTATAGTAACCTGAGGTAGCTATCCATGTTGGGGCCAAAATGTTATCTGCCCCTTTAGCTACCTCACCAATCACTGTCTTTTTCTGTTGAGAGAGAATGAAGAGAGGAACCAATACAACTAGAAATGACCTAGAGAAACTTTGGGGAGAACTTTTAGCTTCTCTATTGTCAATTGAAAAAAAAATGCACAACTAAAAGTTGAGAACTATGTTTTATTTGGCAGACAAAACTGAGGACTTAAGCTCAGGACATAGTCTCTGAGAGACTAGTCCCAAGAGGGAAGGGAGGGGCCTGGATATATAGGATTTTTTGCAACAAAGACCAGGTAGTCAGAATATCTAAAGATTACTATTAAAGAAAACCAGACATCAAGTAATTTGGCACTTTTCTATGTATGAGAAGATGCAAGAGTTTGCACTGACTGAAATCATTCCTTTGACATGCACCTCAGCTGTCTGGGGCCAGCGTCCTATGCTTTTTCATCCTGAGCCTCCTCAGGATGTGTGATCAGGGTGGCTCTGGTGGTTGACTGCTACATGGCAGGCATCCTGTTTTGAATCTTGAGTTCCCTCAGGGCTCACCATCAGGGTGGCTGTAATGAGATGACTTGACGACTACAATATCTTTTGTTTACTGATACGACAGGAAGCATTTTTTTCATTGATGTGTGCTCAGTCAAGAAGGCTGGAGTGGGTTTCCATGCCCTACTCCAGGGGATCTTCCCGCCCCAGAGATTGAACCCACATCTCTTTCATCTTCTGCTTTGGCAGGCAGATTGTGTTTTCCACTATTCTGTGAAAGAATTTATTCTGTTCCCACTCTATTTGCCCGAGAAAGGAAGAACTGTAGTCTTAGGATGTAACACTAAAAAGTAAAGCAAGATTTACTTCCGGTCCTGGGGTGACATCCAGGGGCCCCCTTCCCTTCCAGCCAAGCTCTGGCAAACTCTCAGTGCCCCAAATCCAGACCAGCGCGTTCCTCTTCTCCTCTTGCTTTTCTCTCCTCGTGAACTGGTTTCTCCACTCTCCGCTCTACCCACCAAATTCCTCTCCACTCCAGGAGGTGGGCCTCAAGCCCCACCTCCTTCATTTGTAGTCTTCCCTAATTCCTTCTCTGGGGAGATTCTGTTTTCCACCAAAAGACAAGTACTTGCATCCCTCCCTTACTAGAAAACAGGCATCTTGTGGGCTGTCATCACAGCCTTTTCTCTCCTGCAGCCTCTCTGAAGTACCCACATGTAGCTAGGTCCTTGATAACTACTTAGTACATGAGAAAAATCCCTCGCCAAAACTCTGCATGGGGCCTTCAGAAAGCTGAGCCTGAGGACGTGGGGAAACCACACAACCCACACTGGAATTCTGATGGGTCAAGCCCAAGTCCTGCCAGTGGGGCACCACCAGTGGCCCTCAAATGCATGCAGGTCTCAGTTTACAGTAACTCCTCACTGCAAAAAGTGATCGTTATCACTATCTTCTGTACTACGTGCCTTGAGGGAAATCATTTTCATATCACTGATGATTCGACAGTGCTTACAGCCCAGGCAGGAGTACCGTCCCTCCAAGTCAGCATCAGCGAGGTGCATCAGTACTGTCACCTGCTACAGAGTTTTTATGCAATCAGCCTAGAGAACCCCCAAGGGACTACACTGTGCAAGAGGCTAGGTTAAATGTTGGGGAAATAAAAGCAAACCAAACCTAGTTTCTGCCTCTCTCTTGCTTCTCAGAAACTCCATTGTACAATAGAGGAGCAATTCATCCTCACAGCATCCATATCAGTATTTCTACATTATACTCAGGCTAAAGCAGAGACAACCTGGGCATCTAAGAAAGAAGAATAGCTGGGAGATGATGTGGATGAACCCCATTCCCACCAGAGAGGGAACCACTGAGAAACAGAACTGGCCACGGTAAAGCAGGAGATGCTGACAGCCCAGCAAGACTGACAGCTAATGATTTTTTTTTTCCACACGGAAAAGACCGAATTCAGGCTCTGTGGTGCATTAGAGCCCACAAGTCCCCTCATCCCAGTTCCCACCATGGTGCCTGTTGCTCTTTTCTCCATTGAGCAGACCAATGCGCTGGAAGGTGAAAGGAATGAAGTTTGACTTATAGCTGCCAGAAGCCACCAGAGCCAGCCGGCTGTCTGACCCCCGAGAGAAATCAGAGTCTCAGAGAGAGCCCACTCTTTGTCTCAACCTCAGGTGGCCTGGCTTCTGTACCACTAAGAGCCAAGTATGACATTCATCTGGCCCTACCTGGGAATTGGCCACAGTCACAGCCAGGAGCTTCCTGGAGAAGGAGCTCGCTGACCCTGACCTGGTATTCTCTGCCCTCTGCAGGAGAACCACTGGTTCAGTGGAAAGACTCAGAGGCCATCACCATGCTGCCAGAAATCATTTTTGTCCACTAATCCAAACCCAATTTGGAGTGTGAACAACAACAACAAAAAAGAATATTCTGCTTCAAGGGGACTAGTTATATTTCAAAAATTGAACATTAATAATTCTACAAGTTTGCCCAGTTTTTCACTAACCTAGTGCACTGATGCATCATCAGAACTTTGCCCAGAAGGCCCAATACCTTCCCTGAGTGTGAGAGCGTGAGGAGAGAACAGAGGGAGAAATTGAACTTATCTTTAGCTAAGTGCATTTTCAAATTACTTTTGCCTCTCGAGGACATGACTATGAGGTTCATGACCTCTGTATAATGCTTCACTTTTCATTTATTCCAAATTCTAGAGGGGCAAATAATTCCATCTCCATAAATTTTCTAGGAAACTGATTTTTATCCTTTTAAAGCCACTTCCACAGTTGAGAGACAGAAGTGGTTAACTGTATCTTTGATATTTATTGTAATCAAGAAGAGATAACTAGCATTATCTTTGTCTTTTAGCTATCAATATCATCCAATTAACCCTGGCTGACAATTAACGCAATTTATTCTTACAGTAAATAAATATCTCAGACTGAACTTCAATCCAGACTTATCAGGTGTGAACTTGTTAAACAGCTACATCAAGAGTTACTTTTGCTTGGGGGACGTTTCATAGTATACCACGTAGCAAAAAAACCAATTCTGCCAAGAAGACATATACTTGCTTCCATAGATAGCAAGGCCTGGGGAACGCACAGCCAGCAGAGCAGAACCGACTCTGAGCTGGGTGCCAATTTGGTGTGTTAGGTGGGAAAGAGAATGGGAGCACCAGGTAGGCATCCTAAGGGTAAGAGAGTAAAACTAAAAAACACAGGCTCTGAGCAAATGCAGAAGACGGAGGAATAGCTCTGAACCAAACAGTGGGCACCTCTACTCATGCCAGACCACAGGAGAATACCCACAGGCGGCTTTGGATCCAGGAAGCAGAGTCTCTTCTCAGCACACCTGTTTAGACAGCAGCTTGTGCTGGATCCTAGCTGAAAAGAAAAGGAGCTGGCAGTGAAGACACACTTTGTGTCCTGGAGGGTTGTTGCCGGCGGGGGAAAACCAGCCAGGCGCCTCCACAGAGGATGGGCTCAGGCTGCCCTGCCAGGCCTTGTACCTTAAAGTCCCGAGTTAAACACAGGAAGCCTTTTTATACACAGACCCAGAGGATCTTACATAACCATCCATCCAAACTCTGCTATAAGTGCTAAAAAATTAGGTAGGAGAAATGCCCTTTGACAGAATTCTATCCTTATTGAGCTTATTTCTATTTTGGTGTGCTTATGATTACATGAGGGCCTGAGGGCTTCTCCTTGCAGGAGAAAGTAAACAGACATAGTTGTTCTTATTAAATCCAGAGTGAAGGTCACACTTGTTCCAGAGAATGAGTAAGTGACCTCAAGTTTGATCTTTAAGTAAGCAAAGGACCATGATATGAAGTTTGTCAAGTGACTTCTCTCTCTGCTTCAGAAATTTTAACAAGGAGTGACACTTTTATAAACTCTCCAGTATAATTGTGGTAAGATGTTTTTCCCCTTTCCTTTGTTAACTTTGATGACATTTTCTTCATTCCTTTTAAAGTGTTCTTTTATTATGTTTAACCATCTGGCCAACTGCTTTAACAAGTAATTAAAAACCTTACAGGGGTTTAGAATTTTAATTAGATTATACATTTTTTGATGTATGAGGATGGGGAAAAATGTAATGGCTTTTTTGCTAGAAAAGGATTATCATCCCCTTTATGCCTTTGCCTTATGTATATTATAAGACTTTGTTGAATTTAAAAAACATGTTTTTCATTGAGGTCATAAGATTATTTCAGGTTGTAGAAACTAAGTTTGGATGGAAGTTTTCTGAACAATAATGCTGAAGAGTAGGTATGCCTTTAGACCTAATTTCCTTAAAGGAACTCAGCAAAGAATGATACAGATTATGGCAAATGGGGAGGATGAGGAGGTTAGTGGCTCTCAGGAGGAGGTTCTCAGATCAATGTCTGGCTTCTCAGATGGGTGGTTGGGAGCCCTGAGATGCCCGGGAACAGGTGTGAGTAGCCAAGGAATAGCCTGAGTCCTCTCCTGCCCTAAAGAGAAAGCTTTAGGGTTGCAGAGCTGGTGGATAAGCTCAGAGGAGCAGGGAAGGCAGTTCAAGGATGGCGGCCGTGCAGCAGAGCCAGAGAATCACCAGTCTGGGGTGAGGTAGGAGGGCGGGGGGCTCCGAGAGGAAGGTGTGAGACAGAGGGGACGTGGGACCGATGGCCCGGGAGAATGAAGACGTGAGACCAAAATGGTAAGGGTAAGGAAGAAGAGAGGCCACTAGAGGTACCCATGAAAACAAAAAGCAGGAGGAAAAGGCATGACTCAAATATCAAATAACTATTCAGACTTTAAGAAGAAATGAAATAATTCACCCAAAACAAAAAGCAGCTAATACATACTGAGGATCTGGTGAATAAGATGATCCTGACAGCAAGGCATAAAAAAGACTTTAGAGAGAAAAAGGAGAGGCATAGCAGGAAGTAAACTACAGGAAATGGCATTAAAATGCAGGAAGTGGCATTATTTATTTGTGTTTTTACAAAAGGAGAATCCATTTGAACTTATCAGGAACAGTCTCCTTTGAACAGATCAGGAATCATGATGACATTGGAACCCAAAGAAAGCAATGTAGTCATAGCCCACTATCAAATTCTGAATAGAGAGTAATGTCAATATTATTTATTTGCTTTAAACTTTATAAAACAAGCCATGGATGAAGCAAGGAAGACCTAACTGCAGTTGGCAGAGAGAATAATCATATTTAATACCTTTTAACTGTACATTTAAAAAATGGATAAGATGGGTAATTTGTGTGTTACATGTATTTTACCACATTAAAAAACAATTCAGAAACCAACACAACATTGTGAAGCAATTTTCCTCCAATTAAAAAAGCATAAAAGCTTCTGCACAGCAAAGGAAACTATAAACAAGATGAAAAGACAACACTCAGAATGGGAGAAAATAATTGCAAAGGAAGCAACTGACAAAGGATTAATCTCCAAAATATGTAAGCAGCTCATGTAGCTCAACATCAGAAAAACAGCCCAATCAAAAAATGGGCAGAAGACCTAAACAGACATTTCCCCAACAAAGACAACAGATGGCCAATAAACACATGAAAAGATGCTCACTACCGCTCATTATCAGAGAAATGCAAATCAAAACTACAATGAGGTATCACCTCACACCAATCAGAATGGCCATAATCAAAAAGTCTACAACAATAAATGCTGGAGAGGATGTGGAGAAAAGGGAACCCTCTTGAGCTTTTGGTGGGAATGTAAATTGATACAGCCACTATGGAGAAGAGTACGGAGATTCCTTAAAAAAACTAGGAATAAAACTACCATATGACGGAACAATCCAGCTGCTGGGCATATACCCTGAGAAACCACAATTCAAAAAGACACATGTACCCCAATGTTTGCTGCAGCACTATTTACAATAGCCAGGACATAAAAGCAACTTAGATGTCCAACAACAGATGAATGGATAAAGATGTGGTACATACACACAGTGGAATATAACTCAGCCATAAAAAGGAATGAATTTGAGTCAGCTGTAGTGAGTTGGATGAACCTAGAGCGTGTTATACAGAGTGAAGTAAGTCAGAAAGAGATAAACAAATATTGTGTATTAATGCATATTTATATAGAATCTAGAAAAATGGTACTGATGAACCTATTTGCAGGGGAGGAATGGAGATGCAGACATAGAGAATGGACTTGTGGACACAGTGCAGGAAAGAGGGGGTGGGATGAATTGAAAAAGTAGCATTGACATATCTACACTACCATGTGTAAAATAGCTGTTGAGAATAGTTGTTGTATAACACAGGGAGCCCAGCCTGGTGCTCTGTGATAACCTAGAGGGGTGGAATGGGGTGAGAGGGAAGCTCAAGAGGGAGGAGGGAGATATATATATATATATATATATATATATATAAAAAACATTGACTAATTTGCATTGTTGTATGGCAGAAACCAACACATTGTTGTAAAGCAATTTTCCTCCAATTAAAAAATAAGAAAAAAGAAGGAATAGAAATATGTTCTCAACCTTGATTATTGAAAAGTTAAAGAAGAGACAGGAGTTTGAAGGTAGAAGGGGAAAAAATAAGTAACTGTAAGGAAGCTAATGTCCTCACCTTTAGAAGTGCTTCAGAGAGAAAAAGAAATGGAGGTTTATATGTATTATTTAATGTTACAAATATAAACAATGAAGGGATAAAAACTAGTCATATTTTATACTGAGCAGAAGTGGGAAGGGAAGTTAAAAGTGAGGTAAGTTAGATTAGAAGATAAAGGTTAGGAGGATAAATCAATAAATGACAGCACACTATTTAGCATTTTGGACAAAAACTGTTCCAATATAATTGCTCTTAAAGAGTGGTTAGGTTGGAAGGGGTCAGTTCTTTTCATTGAAAAAAAATTTTTAATTATTTGATTACTGTATATTAACTTGATAATTTTATTTTATTAAAAGACTGAAAGTACACAGCCCAATAAAATCCCTTTACAGTCATTTTACAGATGAGAAAATGCTGGATGAGGAGAGAGGCCATTTAAAGGACTGGTGAGGGCTGGGGCCCTGGAGATGGTCCCCCAGCCAGGAGGAGGTTGTGCACTAAGGTCCCAGAAGAGATGAATGGCATATTCCTTGCCATGAAAAAGGGGAAATACAACACTTACCTTGCGAAGGTAAGTGAAGATGAAATGAGAACATGTATGACAATGGTCAGGATGTGTCAGCGGCTGCAACAGGGGCTGAATATTCCCAAACAAGTTTACACTCATGCATGGGTATTTGTAAGGTCAAAGGCAAAGCAAGACCTTGGAACCAATTCAGTACTTCTTAGTTTCAGGGCTGGCGAGCGGCCCTGACCAGGTTATTTAACCTCCCTAAGCTGCATTCTACTCATCTACAAAGTGGGGGCGCTGCTTTTCACTAGCCCTTCTGGTGGGTCCCAGAACAGTTCTTAGGCTCATCTCCAGGTCCCTGCTGCCTTTCCACCTCTCCATATAATCCTGTTAGTAAGCCTACAGATGTTCACAGGGGAAACGAAATACAGATTGGATTGAAAAGATTATTTCATGAAACTCAGAAGATGGAATTGGCTTTTTGTATATGTCCAGGTAAAGAAATATATAAGAGAGCTGAGAGAAACTCATTATATCAGATAAGCTGCCTAGTCATAACAGACAAGAATACTAACCAGATGCAAACGAACTCAGCTTGGCACAGATTTGTACCCCTAAGCAGGGATGAATGTCCATTTGCTGTGCAGTTCACACACACACACACACACACACACACACACACACACATACACATGCACACACTCAAAACTGCATATATGTGACTCTATGCATTTACATCATAACGTGTAAGAGCTTATATAATAAACCTGAGGGTAAAATATATATTTAATAATCAAATAAACAACATAAGCAGGCTGTACACATTTTCAGTACAGCAAAGTGCACCTGAACAAGGGAACTGAGAAGTAAAGCTGCCACCCTGTCCCCCGGGGCTGCCTGCCTCTTCAGACATGGAAGTTTCAATTACTCATGCAAGAAACAGCCATTTGGATTAAACTCACAATTCACTATAAGGAAGAGGGAAGGAAACAGACCAAGAATTGTGCCCTGCAAATCTGATATGACAGCTCATGTCAGATTAGAAAGGTCATGCAATTTATTCCAAGTCATACAACTAATTATTATTAGAGCAAGGACCCAGGTCTGTATGTACAAGATGTGTGATCTATACACAAAATACATGGAAATCTAGGCTTCTGGAGGCAAGTATAGTACAGATGTTAATCTTGAAAACATGTTCTCATTCTGTTTAAACAACATATCCTAGAGAAGGTTTTCTTTTCTAAAATGTTAAAATGTCCAAAGGACTTCCCTGGTGGCTCAGATGGTAAAGAATTTGCCTACAATGCAGGAGAACCAGGTTTGATACCTGGGTTGGGAAGACCCCTTGGAGAAGGAAATGGCAACCCAATCCAGTATTCTTGCCTGGAGAATCCCCATGGACAGAGGAGCCTGGCGGGCTACAGTCCATAGCGTCACAAAGAGTCGGACATGAACGAGCAACTAACACTTTCACTTTCAAAATGTCCAAAAGCTTTAGATTATACAATAAAATACTACAGAAAAACAAATCTGATTTTAAGAAAATGAATGGCCATCCCATATACTGCTTGTTCTCAGGGCTTCCTCAGCAATACGGCAGAGCTATAAAGACTACAAAAAAAGCCGTTCTACAGGAAAAAATAACCACATACAATGTTTCAGTGTAAATCCCCTTTCGCTGGCCTTTCTTAGAAATCACTGTACAAGTAATTAAGATGGGTCCATTGTAAAATGCTTATTAATGACCACCAAACTGTTTCAACAAGGCAGATAATACATCTGATATGCTAGTAGATTCAGAGTTTGGTCAACCTCAGTTGTACTTTCGAAAAGTTACTTTGGAATAAAATATAGCCATTTCCAGGTTATCATTTGTATTCTTTCTGAAATCTCCTTTAGGCCCAAATGCATTTCTGTGCCTAGACTGTGCTTTGACACTTACACCAATTACATGGCCTTGTCAATTCCAGCAATACTGTGCAATACTTAAAATACTTAATCCATTTTCTCTAAAGCATCCAAAGTTACAAGATCATTTACATACATGTTTAGGATTGTTGAATGTGTATCCGGATGTTCTTAAAAGTTACTTTGGTTTTATATATGATTGCAAAGATGAATAGTTTTTAGTTCATGCAGTGAGAGAATCTGCCTGTCTGCTATTTCTCATGAATTGGTTCAACATTCTTACACCACCATTATTGGAATAATTCTTATTATAAAATAAGTTCAAGCATTAACATTAAGCATCTCTTGAAATAATTCTGTTTCATCTTATTAACCTCAACATCTGTGTCATTAGTGCTATTTAAAGTGTTTAAAAGCAATCTAAGCTATAGCAGACTCTTGAAAAACTTGCCTTTTGGTGGGAGTATGAATGAGGTGACTCACAGTGGAGCTGAGTGGCCTCCTTCATCTTAGGGAAAGTTCTGTTAACTGATCACCTGTTAACTCTGGGTGCTTACACTGAGATAACCAGCTGGCAGTATAACCTCCAGCTGTTGCTTCCTACCATTTTAAACACTGGGTGTAGTTTCCATGAAAATCATGAAAACAAGAAGACCATGCCCAGAAATCCATACGGACTGTTTCATACTATTCCACTCAATAGTTTGAGAAAGGTATATGGCAAAACAAGTGGACAACTTCTGAAATGGAAATAAGAGTTCTAGATTTAGATTTTAACTGATGGGCAATACAGAAAACTAGGAAAACTGATTATTTTTATTGTTACCTTTAGGTTGTCAAATAATTTCAACTTGAAAAGTTACTTTTCTGATCAAACTTGTCATTTGTCCTTTTCTAGCAACATCCATCAGAATCCCAGGGTGGGGATAACTTACGAAGAGAGGATACACTGGAGGTGCCCCGAAGAAACTGGTGTAAGCCGTCTTCGTCTTCACTGGAGCTGACTATACTGTTCCTCATTTCCAGCATGGACAACTGAGTGCAAAGGCTGAGCTGGCGGTCCAACTTTTTGATCTTCTGTAAAGCAAAGTTTTAAGATTTCTGAGAGCTATGTGACTTAGATCATAGCTTTCCTGTAAGTAGCATTTACTTTTCCTTGAAATAGAGAACTGTTGGTACATAGTGACAAATAAATAGTAGCTATAATTTTTTATTATAAGCTATTACTGCAAATACATTATAAAAATTTAATATACTCACTGGACTATTTATTAATCTGAAAAATGCTAAGCACCAACCTAATTTGATAACAGTCTAGACAAGATAACTTGAAGAGTGCACACACCCATACTCATAGTCCCTGGGGAATAGTACTTATGGAAACAATGTTTTGCAAGTTCTCTTCTGTAATCATTTAAATTTCTTACTCAGCAAACATGGGAAAATGAATATCAAATTGCAAATTGTTGAAGATCCATACAGTTCTGAAATGCCTAACTGAATGGCCACAGGCTTCCATCCTATACCTCTCGTCACTTATGGGCTTTCTGGAAAGGGACCTGATCAGTAGGATGTGCAAGACTGGAAGACACAGGGTTAAAATGCCAAGCTCCTGCTTGCTGGGGTTGATCAGCATTTATCAGTCTGCCCTGCCTTCCCTGGCCTACACACATCACCCTTAGTCCTCCATCTCACTTACCATCTTCTTTAGGTTCCTTGAAAGACAGTTTATGAAGAGGACAGCACATCCTCACTACACATGAGGTGTCTGGCATGTGTAGACACCTCACTACTACTGCTAAGTCAGTCGTGTCCGACTCTGTGCGACCCCATAGATGGCAGCCCACCAGGCTCCGCCGTCCCTGGGATTCTCCAGGCAAGAATACTGGAGTGGGTTGCCATTTCCTTCTCCAATGCATGAAAGGGAAAAGTGAAAGTGAAGTCGCTCAGTCGTGTCCGACTCTTCGCGACCCCATGGACTGTAGCCTACCAGGCTCCTCCATCCATGGGATTTTCCAGGCAAGAGTACTGGAGTGGGGTGCCATTGCCTTCTCCGAGACACCTCACTAGGTCATGAGAAATGTAATAATTGCATGGTATTTCCTCATTCTTGAGAAATGATCCCCTGAAGAGTGTCTCAATTATAAGCATCCCCACTTCATTTAACATAGAACTAATTAATGATTAGTTAATGAAGATTCAGGAAACTATACACTGCATAAAGGAGGGATACCTCACTCTACATATGTATTTAACAAAGGACTCGGAAAAATACGTACTTTATCATTTAAGGTGGGATCATTCAATGAGTAGAGCTTGTTTGTAATGTCTTTTCCTATAAGATACCTAAATATTTCATACAGAAAAGGTTCTGACTCCAGAAAGTAAGTTAATCTTTCTCTTGACCAGCATAAAAATCTGCAATTATCATCTGCAATAATGGTGACCTGCCAAAGAAACAGAAAGAAAAATATGAATTATGATGTCAGTAACTTGGGGAAAGGGAAGAGTGGAATAATTTAGTGGTATTATTATAGCAATGTTTTATCATATGAGTTAAAATAAGATTCATAAACACAAGCTTCTATAAATATAACATTATGTTTAAAATCAAACAGTCTGTACACTGGACTTCCCAGTGTACAGTAAAGAACCCGCCTTCAGTGCAGGAGACATAAGAGATGCAGGTTCAATCCCTGGGTCAGGAAGATTCCCTGGAGGAGGGCATGGCAACCCACTCCAGTATTCTTGCCTGGAGAATCCGCATGGACAGAGGAGTCTGGTGGGCTATGGTCCATAGGGTCTCAAGAAGTCGGACATGACCAAAGCAACTGAGCACGCAATCTGCAGACTAAGTGAAAATAAAGTCTTCAAGTTTTGTTGTTCCGTTTTGTGAGGTCTGATGATAGAAGATTGGCCTCCATGTCAATAGTACTGCTAGAGTGTACTAGACTGATGTCCCAGTTGGGTGTTCAATATGGCTAAATATTTCTTTATACCTGGATTATTATACTAGAGAATGAAAAAATGAACTCATGTGAATTGATTTTAGGATCCAGATTGTCATTGATGAACAAGGCTAGTAAGGGTCCTATTTTGTTCCTTTTGTCATAGGTATTTCTTGTGTGTGAACTACCAAGGGTAGTACAATGCGGACACACGAATAGATGCTCCAGCTAGCTCAGAACTGGGAAACCATACGCTTTCCTTTAGTGTCATTACATAAGAAAGTGGGAGAGCATTGTAATTGCACTGTGCAGAGCTCGAGTATTCCTTAAAGAAATCCTCTCTCCAGAACGAGGAGCTCAGTGTGAGGATGCCCTTCCTCCCATGCAGGTCCTTCCATCAGCTTCACAAGGCATGCCTATCACTGAACTCTAGCTCATCTGTGGTCCATTCTCTCTCCTGAGCACCCTGAGGGCAGGGACTGTGCATCTTCATACTGATTGCCTGGCTTCCAACACAGAGTGGTGCTCAGTGCAGATTTACTGATGAAGGAATTGACAGATGAACACAAATACTACTGAAGGCAAAAAGTGTTTTTATATCTTTAATATTAAACCTAATGCCTTTCCAAGTGGGAGATTAATAAAAGTTTTCAAAATTGACATGAAGTCATATCTGGGCTCAGAGCAAATGTTTCCAAAGGAGCTCTTTACCCTTTGTTAGTCAGAAAACTAAATGTATTTCAGATAACAAGATATGTTTTCTCTCTATAGGAGAGAAAACAGAAAACCCAGCTTCTCTCCTGTGTCAGTGGCTGAAATCTGATCCTCAGTAAATCAGAGGGTTTGACGACAAAAGATGGGTCAGTGTTCCCAGGAAAATAAAACTGTACTTATTTATTATATTAAATAATATTAAATAATAAATCTGCCAAACCAAACACATTGGCATTTAAAAACGCATCAGCAGCTCTATGGTTCCATAAAACACTAAATTTCATTTATTCTTTCAACATACATTGTTAGGCTGGTAGTTTATGCCAGACCCAGTTCAAGGCACTGAGGTTATCATGGTGAACAAGAAAGACAAGACCTTGCCCTGTGATGCTTGCATTAGTGGAGGAAGTTGATAATAAAGAAATGTGACAACCTCAGGTGGCAGTAAGTGTTTTGACAAATTACAGGACGGGGAAAATGGAAGAGAATGACTAGGAAATTCTAGGTACACATTATGCCCTTCCTTTAAGAATGTATTGTATTTTGAAACATTTAAGGTGCTTTTATATCTATCATGTAAGCAGATCCTTAAAACTGCCTTTGAGATAAGACAAATAACATTTTTCCTCATTTTCCAGATGCCAAATAAGCACCAAAAAATTTATATATGGACACATGTTAATGAACAGTGGACTGAGCGCTTCTGACTTCCAGCCCAGACATGTTTTTCCACCAGGTGGGAAGTCTAATATGTTCTAGATTCATCAAGACAATCACCGAGAAAGCCATTTGGTGAAGTGAGCATAAGGCTGACTCACCATCGAGAATCCTCTGTGTAAAGAACAACTGAACATAGTGTCATAAAGCCTACATTCTAGTGGAGGAAGCTGGTAATAAGTAAGGCTACATGACCAAGAACAAGAAGATTTATAGGAAGAGAAGTATAAGATCAAAAGACATAGAAGCCTGTCCTTAGGAGTTCCCAGAAACAGTGGGAGATGTATATGTAAATAAAAGGCGACTGAATAATATTCTCAAGGAGGGAGTATTTTTAGAGAAGGTGAGCACCAGGCACTCAGGGTGACCCAGTTCTGCCCCGAAGCATTGAAGAAAGGGTTAGGAGAGTTGAAGTCCCTTCATTCTGCAAAGACATCATCCATGCCTTTGTAAGATACAATTCATGCACAGTGGGGGAAGAAGTAAAGGAAGAGTTGGAAATCATCCAGGAAAAGAAGAAGCCATTGCACAGGTGATGTACTGCACGTGCATTTAACATTTTTTCAACGATTGTAATAACCTAAAGTTTTCCATGAGGCAAAAATAGTTTTAATATGATATTATAGTTTGCTTAGAACCATTTTTAAAAATTGAAGTTTAGTTGATTTAGTGTTTCAGGTATATAACAAAGGGATTTGTTTATACATATATATCTCCATTTTCAGATTCTTTTTCATTATAGGTTATTATAAGATTGAATAATGTTCCTTGTGACATCAAATTGGGAAAAGAGTACATCAAGGCTGTATATTGTCACCCTGATTATTTAACTTATATGCAGAGTACATCAAGCAAAATGCTGTACTGGATGAAGCACAACCTGGAATCAAGATTGCTGGGAGAAATATCAATAACCTCAGATATGCAGATGACACCACCCTTATAGCAGAAAGTGAAGAAGAACTAAAGAGCCTCTTGATGAAAGTGAAAAAGGAGAGTGAAAAAGTTGGCTTAAAGCTCAACATTCAGAAAACGAAGATCATAGCATCTGGTCCCATCACTCCATGGCAAATAGATGGGGAAATAGTGGAAACAGTGACAGACTTTATTTTGGGGGCCTCCAAAATCACTGCAGATGGTGACTGCAGCCATGAAATTAAAAGACACTTGGTCCTTGAAAGAAAAGTTATGACCAACCTAGACAGCATATTTAAAAGCAGAGACATTACTTTGTCAACAAAGTTCCATCTAGTCAAGACTATGGTTTTTCCAGTAGTCATGTATGGATGTGAGAGTTGGACTAGAAAGAAAGCTGAGCACTGAAGAATTGATGCTTTTGAACTGTGGTGTTGGAGAAGACTCTTGAGAGTCCCTTGGACAGCAGGGAGATCCAACCAGTCCATGGTAAAGGAAATCAATCCTGAATATTCACTGGAAGGACTGATGCTGAAGCTGAAAGTCCAATACTTTTGCCAGCTGATACGAAGAACTGACTCATTTGAAAAGACCCTGATGCTGGAAAAGATTGAAGGCAGGAGGAGAAGGGGACGACAGAGGATGAGATGGTTGGATGGCATCACCGACTCAATGGACATGAGTTTGAGTAAACTCCGGGAGCTGGTGATGGACAGGTAGGCCTGGTGTGCTGCAGTCCATGAGGTTGCAAAGTCAGATGTGACTAAGCAACTGAACTTAACTTCTGCTGTATAGCGAAGTTATTCAGTTATACATATATACATTCTTTTTTAATATTCCTTTCCATTATTGTTTATCAAAGGATATTGAATATAGTTCCCTATGCAATACAGTAGGGCCTTGTTGTTTAAACATTCTATACTTAATACCTTACATCTGCTAACCTGAAACTCTCACTTTACCCCTCTCTAACTCCCTCCTCCATGGCAACTATAAATCTGTTTTCTATGTCTGTGAGTCTGTTTGTTGTATAGATAGGTTCATTTGTGCCATATTTTAGGTTCCACACATAAGCGACATCATATGGTGTTTGTCTTTGACTTTCTCACTTACTTTACTTAGTTTGATAATCACTAGTTCCATTTATGTTGCTGCAAATGGTGCTATTTCATTTTATTTTAAGACTGAGTAATATTCCATTATATGTATGTACCACATCTTGATCCATCCATCTGTTGATGGACATTTAGGTTGCTTCCATGTCTTAGCTACTGTGAATAGTGCTGCAATGAACAATGGGGTGCTTGTATCTTTTTGACTTACAGCTCTGTATGGACATATGCCCAGGAGGGGGATTGCTGGATCATATGGTAACTCAATATTTAGTTTTCTGAGGAACCTCTGTACTGTTTTCTATGGTGGCTGCACCAACTTACATTCCCACCAACAGTGTAGGAGGGTTCTCTTTTCTCCACACCCACTCCAGGCCATTCTGACCAGTGTGAGATGGTACCTCATTGTAGTTTTGATTTGCATTTCTCTAATAATTAGCGACGTTGAGCATCTATTCTTGTGCCTATTTGCCATCTGTATTTCTTCTTTGGAGAAATGTCTATTTAGGTCTTCTGCTCATTTTCTCATTGGGCTTTTTGTTGTTGTCAAGTTGTATGAGCTATTTGTATATTTTGGAAATTAAGCTCTTGTCGGCTGCATCGTTTGCAAATATTTTCTCCCATTCAATAGGTTGTCTTTTCATTTTGTTGATGGTTTCCTTTGCTGTGCACAAGCTTGTAAATTTGATTAGGCCCCATTTGTTTGTTTTGTTCTAATTTCTATTTCCTTGGGAGACTGACCTAAGAAAACATTGGTATGATTTATGTCAGATAATGTTTTGCCTATGTTCTCTTCTAAGAGTTTTATGGTATTATGTCTTATGTTTAAGTCCTTAAGCCATTTTGAGTTTATCTTTGTGTATGTGAGAGGGTGTATTCTAAGTTAATTGATTTACATGTGACTAGGCAACTATTTTTTATTGATGGTTGAAAACTACTTTAAACCTGTTTAAACTATTATTCAATTTAAATGTAGTAACAGTATTCATATAATAAGCTCTGCATGCGTGCTAAGTCACTTTAGTTATGTCCAACTCTTTGTGACCCTTCAGACCATAGCCCCCATGGCTCCTCTGTCCATGAGATTCTCCAGGCAAGAATACTGGAGTAGATTGCCATGCCGTCCTCCAGGGGATCTTCCTAACCCAGGGATGGAACCTGAGTCTTACGTCTCTTGCATTGACAGGAAGGTTCTTAACCACTAGCGACACCTGGGAAGTTGAGTCTTCCAAGTCCACAAGAGCAAGCATTTAGTTGGAAGCAGGTAGTTAGCATAATGACTGAGATGATTTCACTCGATAGCTAGTGCTTCATTTCTGTCAAGTAGACAGTTTTACTTAATGATTTCCTGTCACAGCGGCCAAGTGAAACATATCTTTAATGAGGAATTTTTTTAAGCACCTAGGAATTCTTAAAGCTTTCATGAAATACACTTGCTTTTTAGATTATTAGGGTATCTCAGCAATGCCATGCTTGAGTTCTTGTGAAGAATTTTACAGAAGAAATAAAAGCCTACACAGTACTGGAAGACACAAAAGAATTTCTCTCAAGTAGAGAATTAGACAAAGCATTTGTAACCAGGTTTGCTGCAATTACTCAAGTTGCTGGATTAGTCCCAAACCAATCCTACACCCTCACTTAATGAAAAGACCTTATCAAGAACCAGGGTGTTGGAAGGAAATGCTGAATGTGCTAGCATGGGAAATGGCAGTCTGACATTATGACTGACTGACTGTCCTCAGGGGAGAATTTATTATTTTCTTTGCGTACTGCACAACATTTCACACATGAAAATGTCCCAGAAGTGGTCCATTCAGCTAATTTTTATTGAGTTCTTGTCCACACTAAAACACAGCAGAGCCAAGGCTGGCAGATTAAATTGCTTTGCAACTTAACCCAAAGATTTACTTAACACTAAGAGAAGGTTTTATTTAAAAGCCAGTTAAAGCTCAGTGTTCCTTTATTTCACCAGAGCCTGGACATCTGCCTCCAAGACATTCTTTTTCCCTTAAAGTCAATAAAGGTTTGTTTTTCAAGCTTCACAGCACAGGATGTGCTATCGATTATGGGAAGGCAACAGCGGGAGGTAGAACCCAAAAGAAAAATGAAAATGGCAAAGCTCACTGGAGATGAAATGACTGTACAAAGAAGAAATAAGACACAAAACACTACTTCTGCCTTTTGCGATATTGATACTCAAGATTCTCCCAAGAGTTCTCAGCAGCAGCCTGGCTCTGTAAGTCCTAGCAGAGCACCAAGGGAGCAGCTGGATGTTTAGAGTTGCTGTGTCCGCTCTGTCACTCTGCCTGTCTTCCTAATTACTGCACGTTCCCGAACAACATTCACTGTGTGATCTCAAGGGACGGTCACCAATTCTACTGGCTTCCTTTCCTCCTTTCATCCTACTGTTGAATTCACTAGCACCCCTACCAAAGAATGAATTTAAAGAAACAAAAATGCAAAGGAAGCAGCACCTTGTCAGAACACTTAATAACTATCTGGGAGTTAGAGAAAAATGAAATTAGCAGGTAAAAGGGTATGTGGGTGCAGAAGTCTGGCCACTGACAATTTCAAGTGTCCTCTGCCATTAGCATAGAGAGTGAAAAGCTGATCCTGGGAGCACATGATGGTTTTCATCTGGGAACTCGCTTCAGGAAGAGGCAATATACTCCTACACAGATGTGCAACAGCTATTTTTACTCTTGAGTGTCCGCCAATAGGAACATTTGGTGAACAATCAAAACAGAATCTCTCCTGAGGGCTTACTCTGATGGGAGTCTTCTCCAACTGTATGGGACTTAGGCTCGATGATGCCAGAGTAGTTTTTATCCATTGATCCATCAGCCACACCAGACTCTCTGCAGAGAAAAGCTAACTAGTGCTTGGGGAGGCTGAATCAATATCTTTCACCAGGTTAGGGAACCTTGAGTTTGGTCATGTTTTTAAAAACATGAGAAGCAAATCAATCATGAGGACTATTTCTCAATTGCCAAATCCCAATCCCCTGTCCTGAAGAAGCAGGAGAACTGTGATGAGTGGTAGAAATTTCTTTGTTTGTTAATTTAATTACACATATAATTTAATTACACATATAATTTGAAGTCTGGTGTTAAAGACAGTACATGTTATGTCCCAGGGCTACACTGGAAACACAGGAGGTTCAGTCCCCTTCCCTTCCCCAAATGCCAGTCTCTTCAGGATCCTATGAAACAGTTATTGTGTAAAATCACTTGCTACTATAAACAGAGAAATAGATGCAGCAGATAAATGTTGGGCTTTGGAAGAAATTGGAAGCAGGTCAGAGGAAAAGAGGGATAGAGGAAAGAAGTGGTCCTGGACCAGTTTATAGATGGTGGTGATTAAAGATACTGTAAGAATAAATCTCAGTGCAGAGCTGACCCCAGAAAAACCCAAGGAAGTGTGTAAGTTAGAGGAGGCAGGATGTAGGATCTGTTTTTCCTTCTGTATCTTTAGCTCAGCAAGCCTAGGGACAGCATTGCAGCCGGGTAGTAAATTTATATGAGACCCTCTAGTAAATGCACATAACTTTAACACGTTGTGTGTTACTGAGCAAGGGTAGCAGCAGGACAGGCCTGAAACCATTGTAAATCCACTTAACTAGTGTCTGTCCCTTGAATCTCCATGTGGCATCCCCAAGAGTGTGGCATCTCAAAATGAGACTCACTGATAAGACTTTGTCATCAAGAAACACTGATTTTTCCTTCATCAGGTGGTAGCATTCCCTTCTATTCCATTTTCCACCTAAATATTTACATTTACCCTCCTGCTCGTAAGAAACCCTATTCTCAGGATACTTCCTTACTGCTGTTTATCTAGAGGCTCAGACTAAAGGAAACTCTCATCCATTTTCTTGGTTACTTTCCTGACAATACTGAGGGGAATAAAATTGGACAGCTGGACATTTATAGGAAGAATCAGAACAAAGTATCACATAATGGAGCGTTTTTTTCCTAAAGTTACTAAAAGAATCAGGCTGAGTACTTCAAATTATTCTAACTGTAAAGAACTTCATTCTTTGCTCTTAAACATATTCATTACATTTAAAAGAGTACAGTGGTTAATTTTTTTTCATGAGGATTAACAAAGTAGGTTCTCTAGGGCAAAATCAGTTTTCTGCTTTTCCCCAGTAAAGTTACCAATTACATGTTTTAAGTACACTGATTATCCATAACTGACCTTTTCCTTTTTTTTCATAACAAAAGCATTAGATGTTCTCTATGGAAAAATTATAAAAATTCAACTAAACAAGGAAGAAAACAAAGATATCAAACTTACAACTCAGAAATAAGTGTTAACATAATGGCTAAAACAGGGTATATCTTTCTAGACCTCTTCTTGTGTACCAATACACACCACTTTCAGTTTTACAAAGAACTTCCCTGGTGGTCCAGTAGTTAGGAATCTGCCCGCCAGTGCAGGGGACACAGGTTTGATCCCTGGTTCAGGAAGATCCCACATGCTACAAAGCAACTAAGCCCTTGCCACAAGAGAAGCCACCTCAACGAGAAGCCTACACACTGCAATGAAGAGTAACTCCCATTCTCTGCAACTAGACAAAAGCCCGCATGCAGCAATGAAGACCCAGGACTGCCAAAAATAATTTTAAAAATTTTTTGCAAAAATGGGATCATACTATATATACCATATGGTAATCTCTTTTTTCAATAAATCACGGCCACTTTCCCATCCATATTCTTTGGATTTTGAGTAATACATTAACTAATTTCAATCTTCTTAAAAATCATGCCAAAACATACCTGGAATTTTTCACCTTTGTGCATCTCAGTTGATCTAAATTCAGGAGAATCTATAAAGGCACAGGGGTAAATGTTATGCAGAAAATGTCCTCGGTAGGAAACCTTCATTCTGATAACAGAAATTAGTGTTAATAAATGCATAATAATTCACACATAACATGACAAGCCTTAAAATCTCCATAATCTTATGGGTTTTTTATTTTGTAAAAACTTAAATATCCCACAGGAGACTGACATAATTAAAAAGCACTTCCCGAAGCACAAGTATTAGTTTCAAAATAAGTTTCACTAACAACAAGGGGAAAAAAGTGTCCATATTGAAGCAGACATGTCTAATTTGATCAGTGTCTAGCTGGAGTGACCATATAATTCATTTTTCAAACTGGTACACTTCTGAGAGAGAACAGACACTGCTGTCTCCCCAGGAGGCTGATATTCCTAGAAGTTGAATTTTTGTGATATTCAAACAAATAAGTCACCTCTGAAACACGCATAAGCTTCTTAAATTTTAATACCCAATTTAAACCTATTCCAGTTCTGCCTCATTAAACTTACCAAAAAGGTGAAAACTATTCACAAGTAAGAATCCTGACAGCAACATGATTCACTGAGATAAATCCTGCACAACTTTACCACGTTACTCTGTAACATTCTATAATGCAGTTGTTCAGATGAAAATTCACCTCCATGACCACTTACTCCATTAGTTGGCAACATTCCCTTTCATCCATTTCCTACCCAGAGGCCAGAAGATTCCAGGCAGACAAGGCATTTTGATTTCCATAGAGCACTTACTTTCCTTTCAGGAGAATACTTAGACGGTCGTCAACTGAGGTTAGATCCTCTACAGCATAGCTTTCACCCTTTTTCAACGTTTGGATCATGCAAAACTGTCCAGTTAATCTTCTGAACAAATCTGGAGACACACGGAGGGGTTCAAACAATCGCCGGTAGATGCTTTTGAGTTCCTTTTCGATCTTTACCTGAAAGGAAGCAGTGACCGAATGCCACATCTAATGCAGCAACCTCGAAACATCAGCTACTGTGGTCTCAATAGAGTTTTGAGAATAAACGGATCTGCAATACATGCCATCACCCTTCTATGTTTTGGTCAGTGGAATCTGACACCGAGAGTAAGTGGTGATGTAAGTTTAGATGCTAAAAGGGCACTTTTGCAGTTAAGCTGAACTCTGAGAGCATATGGTGAAGATCTGCACTGTTGATTACATCTCTTTCTATGCACTATCAAGCAACCGTGAAGGTTCTGATTGTGGTCACAGTATTCACCTTGCCCATCTTAGCATTTTCTATAAATAACATATTAATAAAAGCTTTTCATTTTAGAACATTGCTGTTTCACAGAAGGCAGTTACACTAACTTTGAAATATTACAAGGAAATAAGTACATAAATTAGGAATCAACTTGGAAACAAATTTATGAAGATTGATGCATTAAATGTTTTACTTATGTGCAATTATTATCTAGTGAGTTAACACAGGAAATCAAATATCCTTACCTGTAATTGCTACTTCTCATGTATTTATTCCAAAGCAAAGTGAAGAATGTAAAATTCAAATGGCTTAGTCGCCTCTGTTGTCAGACTATCCAAGGCCCAAGTCAAGCCTATCCGTGTGCCCAGCATTAGTCTGGGAAATCTGTACTGCATGCAAATGAACTCTGATGTTCAAGTGATCATCCATCTCAATGAAATCTGTGGCAGCTATGCCATGAAGCTGCAGACCCAGGAGATCAGGGCTGCTCAGATGTCACTGTAGCCTTTCTGACAGTCTCACTTTACTGCTGTTTCATTTTAATGCAGAATTAGCATTTATATTTTTCAAAAAGATAGGCTTATAGCCCGAGAAGAAACAAAAAGCACATACTGAGTGATTTACTTCCTTGGTGGCATTATCACATCAACAACAGCTACTGAACGTGGGATTCTAGTAAGTTCTGATATAGAGAAGCTAAAGTCCTTATTATTACTATCATCTACCTTCTCCACTCTAGAGCTTTCGTAATGAGTGTTTCATTAATTCACAGATCTGTCTCACTTTCAACATGCACACTAGCCAGTGTGGCATGATGAACTTATGAACTGAAAAACTGACTTAAATTCATAATCTGCTCATCCTGCCAGCCTTAGCTCAAGTCCCAGTTCTTCCATGAAGCCCTCTAAATTCCTTTCTTTGAAAGCATTCACTTACCAACGGTTTTCTTGAGCACCAGTTACGTGCCAGCCATGCTTGGCAGGAACAGGGAACACAACAATAAGTGTGGTAGATGATCCTATTGTTTGCAGCTACTGGCTGCTTCCACCCCTGAAAGAGGATCGTATATCCTCTCACCCCATCCTGCTCCCACATCATCAGGCTTGGTCATGTCAGTTGCTCTGGCAAGCAGAATTGATATATGCTCCTTCTGAGCAGAAGTTTTAAGAAACAATAAGTGTTTCTTTTGTTCTCTTATATTTTTCTCTCTGCCATGACAATGCATGTCTAAATAGAACCTGCTGCTTCAGCAGAGACCCTGAAATGAAGAAGACACGCGGAACAGAACTACCGCTGTACACTGCTGCCACAGTCCATATATTAGGTGAGTGAAGAAAAAACTTGTTGCTGTTATATGGCACTGAGACTTCCAGACTGTTAGACAGCATAATGTAGTGAAAACTGACTGGTACAGTAAGCAAAACAGAGTGGGTTACAATGTTTGAGGAGGTCACAATCGAGTGGAATGTCTGTTACACATATCAATCTGCATCAGGGAAATTGTAATTTCCTGTGAATTGTTGTTTCTAATAGTTTTCTATGTGCATGTCTGGCCTTGAACATAAGATTAGAGCAAGCATGTTATCTTTTGCTCTCCTGAATATTTGTACGTGCTTTGGACAGTCAACAGTCAACAAACAGCTATGGAGTGATTACTAGAGGCCATGCTATTTTCCTTTTCTGTTAGCATCAATTTGTTCTTGGTATGACCAAGAAAACACAGCAAGATAAATTGGAGTGGGAAAGAAAAAGTTAAATATTATTGTTTTCATTACAACTCACTGAAAAACGGTGATTTCCTTAAATGAGTATTTTGGACATAGAAAAAAAAAGCTATTACATTTAAAAACTAGCATAAAACATAACATGAGCTATTTGTAAATCATTAGTGTGTTCCTGAAAGTTGTCTATGAGCACTTAATTTTATAACTAGGCAAAGATATTACCAAATGACATTTGAATATCAATAGGCAGAAGAAATAATGAACTTAGATGACTAAAAAGAGAGAATACTGTCATGTTCTCTAATGTCTAAATTGTCCTAATGATTAAAAATGTTTTAAAAACTCGTTTGTGGAACAAATTTCATGATATTCAAATATTTCATTTTCAGGCATATGTACACAAAAAGTCTCATCTTCACAAAAATGATACTAAAGGGCTTAAGGATATTAGATGTTCATTCTCAAATGTGAACAAAGTAGTTGATTAGCTTTAAAATCTCTTACTTATTAATTAATCGTTAGTAATTACCGGTCTTTTCTTGTACAAAAGATATGAAAGATGCAAAATGTTGATCCCCAGGAACACCGAGTTCCAGATCATGATATCCAAGGCACATCGGTAGAGAGTGGCCCAGACGACATAAAGGGCACATCCTGTGAATAATGAAGTGGACATGTTAGATGTCTTGTAGCTTAATAAGCTTGTCTTGTAGCTTCAGCGTGTAGCTTAATACATTTGTCATTCTCTGTATATAAAATAAACCAAACACATCTTGGAAATACCTGTCAAATATCACTTTGTTACATTTTGGTTTTTGTTTGATTACCAAACCAAACCAAACCACATATTGTTGCAGAAAACTTGTAAAGTATAAAAAACATTTTTAAAAGGAGAACAGAACCTCATAATTCTACTACTTAAAAGATAGCCACTGTTGATAGTTAATACTGACTCACAGTTTTTCTGTATTTTTAACTGATGGCAAACCTAATGAATCCACAATTCAAAACTTACTTTACTTATTGCAGTGATTTTCTCATTTCATTAAAGCACTTCATATACATAGTTTTTATTGATTGTAACTGATAAACCATAATTTATTTAACTATCTCCCTGCTGGCGGACAGGTGAAATATTTTGGCTCTAATTGAAAAAAAAATTATTTATTTTGGCTGCATAGGTCTTAGTTGTGGCATGCAGGATCTATTTCCCTGACCAGGGATCAAACCCGAGCCCCTTGCATTGGGAGCGCAGAGTCTTAGTTACTGCACTACCAGGGAAGTCCCTGTAATTTTTTATAAAAGCAGCTTTATATATAAAAATATATCTGTTCTTGTGACTACTTGCTTAGGGTGGATGACCCAACAGTGAGCTAAGGGAATAAGCTTTATAGATTCTGATGACATTAAAGGACTGTTTCCCAAAAGATTTGTGCAAATTTGAAGTTTCTTTTGATTGGTTTTGTGATGGGAGAATCAGTATATATTTTAAATTTAAAATTATCCATATCAGTTATCAATACAAATATATCAACAGCACATACAGAAAAACTAAATCTTCCATTTTTAAAAAGTTATTCACTTGCAATTTTAAAATTTCATCAAAACGATGTGGCGCACCTGAATAATAACCCAAAGTGTAAAAATTTTAATGTTCTTTAGATAATATTACATAGCAAATACTGAAGACATGTAAAATCTTATTACTTAAAGGAGACAGGGTAACATGATGGAAGGACTGAGTGGGAAGCTGGAGAACCTGAATTATAGTCCTGGTTTGGCTAGTTTTCTCTGGCCTTAACCTTGGATGATTCATTTGATTTCTCCAAGTCCTCAGTTGCTTCGTTTCTACAGTGTTGGACTAGGTGATCTCCCTTGGTCAGTTCTACCTCCAAAGCTCTGTCTTAAAAGTCATAATTAGCTTTTGCTTTTTTATAGGGTATGGTTTTATTCCTTGCCTCAATACTCTGTTCCTCCTGCTCTAATCCCTACCTGACCTAGAAGGCAATGGCACCCCACTCCAGTCCTCTTGCCTGGAAAATCCCATGGACAGAGGAGCCTGGAGGGTTGCAGTCCATGGGGTCGCTAAGAGTTGGACATGACTGAATGACTTCACTTTCACTTTTCACTTTCATGCATTGGAGAGGGAAATGGCAACCCACTCCAGTGTTCTTGCCTGGAGAATCCCAGGGACGGGGGAGCCTGGTGGGCTGCCGTCTATGGGGTTGCACAAAGTCGGACACGACTGAGGTGACTTAGCAGCAGCAGACCCAGAGGTAATAGCCACGGAAGCCCTACCTTCCAGCCATCCTTCCAGCACTTTCTCTGACCCTTCCTTGTCGTTATCGTATATCTCGGGCACAGTGAGCTACTTTTCATCCTCTTTCAATGTGCTAGATCTCCCCCTCCTCTCCTTTTACCTGGATAACACACACACTCACACTCAGAGGAATCCTGTTCATCGTGTCTGCAGTGCACCATGGTCTGCTTTCCCACTGAGCCCATCACCCTGTCCGTTTCTCCCTGGCACTGGAATGCCTACCTGCATCACAGCATCCGGGGTGTCCTATGTGAATGCCCACTTGTTTCTGGCCCCAAAAGAGTGTCTTTCTCGAGGATAGAGACTTCATTGTTCACTTTCTATCTGACATTTTACAGGTGCTCAAAAATGCATCTGAATAAATGAATCACCAGGGACATAATCACATAGAGAGTAATTTGTCCAGAATCACTGGCAAAATGGTAAATTCGTTTGTTTTAGTATTTTCATACGGATTAATTTAACTTGCTTCATCAGGGTTAAGAGTATCCCCGTAAAATTTTATTTGAACTATTGTGTCTGGACAACTATTTTTGTTCCCAGTGTTGCTTTACTGCTCCCAGCAAGTAAATGCCTGTTCAAGTAATGATAGTTAAAACTACAGAGTATTTACTGTATGCCAGGCACTATTATAAGTCAAATATCACATACACACATACTCATAAACACCTAATTCTCAACCCCCAGGAGGTGGTATTATTTTCACCCTTATTTGACACCTGGGGAGGCTGAGGTATAGAAAGCTTATTGCCCCAGTGCTGGAACCAGGATTGTAATAACACAGTCTGGCTCCAAAGTTTGTACTCTTACACATGAATTGATTTCTGATGTCTGGAAAATCTAAACAACATATGAACATGTTGTTAGTTTTATCTAAAGTACAAAAGGGTGAAGGCTTATGTTCTAACTTACTCGATGTACTGTTAATTTGCTAATGAAGGCTCATATTTTTGGTATGCTATAGACCCTCCCCAACACAAAGCCCATTGGATGCAAGTTATAGAAAAATTCTATATAATATCAGTTAAGTATCTTACCTACAGCTAACATCCCCCTAAGAAGTATCATATGAAGGTGAAGTGTAGTTGGAATAACCAATCCAATTGTGAAAAAAATGTTTGCTACATGAAAAACTAGATGATGTATCTCTCTCCAGTTTTCACAAGTGGTCTCATTGGAAGGCACAGGTAGGATTCTTTCTAACTCAGGTGTAAAACCTATTGCAGTTGCTTCTGCCAGTGGGCTGGACGTGGTATAATTCATCTTGAAAATTCCTGTAAAAATGAAAAAAGGACAGTCAAAAAATGACAGCTGTATCTTATCATCCACCCCTATGGGTATTATACCAAAATTACTTCTGTGAACTAGAAGTTGGTAAATAGACTTGTCTGGTGCTTATGAATTAGACAGACTTAGGTTCAAATTCCCACTCTGTCACATATTAAATGTATCCATTTTCTTATCTGTTAATGATGATAGTACTTCACTGACTTTATGATGAAATATATAAAATGCTTAAGATGGCGCATAACTATTCCCTGATATATATACCTATATATATACATATATATATACATTTATCTATTAATATGTTTGTATCTAAACATACTTGGTGGGGTAGAGAGGAAGGAGGGACTTAACTAGCCTATAAACAATCACCAATATTCATAAACCACAGCAATTAAAAAGTTATTTAGTGTAGTTTTCTATTATGCTGCCACTAGAGACACTGAATACAAACACAGGAAAAATAACTAGAAAATGGGCTTTTTGAATACTTTGAAAAATTAACACCTTATTATTTACTATTTGAAGGCTTAGGATGTTTTGTTGTTGTTTTGTCGCTAAGTCGTGTCCAACTCTTTGTAACCCCATGGACTGAAGCCTGTCAGGCTCCTATGCCCGTGGAATTTTCCAGGCAAGAAAACGGGAGCAGCATGACATTTCCTACTCCCGGGAATGTTACCGACCTAGGGAAAGAACCTCCATTTTTTGCATCTCCTGCATTGGCAGGTGGATTCTTTACCACTAATGCCGTTTTAATCACTATAGCATACATACGTATGTGCTATATTATCATATTGTTGTTCAGCTGCTAAGTCATGTCTGACTCTTTGTGACCCCTTGCACTGTAGCACTCCAGTCTCCTCTGTCCTCCACTATCTTCTGGGGTTTGCTCAAATTCATGTCCATTGAGTTAGTGATGCTGTCTAACCAGCTCATCCTCTACCGCCCCCTTCTCTTTTTGTCTTCAATCTTTCCCAGCATCAGGGGCTTTTCCAGTGAGTTGGCACTTCCCATCAGGTAGCCAAAGTACTGGAGCTTCAGCATCAGTATCAGTACTTCCAATGAATATTCAGGGTTGATTTCCTTTAAGATTGACCGGTTTGATCTCCTTGCAGACCAAGAGACTCTCCAGAGTCTTCTCCAGCACCACAATTCAAAATCATCAATTTTTTGGTGCTCAGCCTTCTTCATGGATCAATTCTCACATCCATACATGAGTACTGGAAAAACCATAGCTTTGACTACATGGACCTTTGTCCGCAATGTGATGTCTCTGTTTTTTTAACACTGTCTAGGTGTGTGATAGCTTTCCTTCCAAGGAGCAAGTGTCTTTTAATTTCATGGCTGCAGTCACCATCTGCAATGACTTTGGAGCCCAGGAAAATAAAACCTGTCACTGCTTCCACTTTTCCCCCCTCTATTTGCCATGAAGTTATGGAACTAGATGCCATGATGTTCATTTTTTGAATGTTGAGTTTTAAGCCTGCTTTTTCACTCTCTTCTTTCACCCTCTTCATGAGGCTCTTTAGTTCCTCTATATTTTCTGCCATTAGAGTCATACCATATGCATATCTGAGGTTGTTGATATTTCTCCTGGCAATCTTGATTCCAGCTTGTGATTCATCCAGCCTGGCATTTCACATGATGTACTTTGCATATAAGTTAAATAAGCAGGGTGATAATATACAGCCTTGATGTACTCCTTTCCTAAATTTGAAACATGTCTGGTTCTAACTGTTGCTTCTTCAGCTGCATACTGGTTTCTCAGGAGACAGGTAAGGTGGTCTGGTATTCCCATCTCTTGAAGAATTTTCCAGTTTGTTGTCATCCATGCAGTCAAAGGCTTTAGCGTAGTCAATGAAACAGAAGTAGATGTTTTTTTGGAACTCCCTTGCTTTCTCCATGATCCAGTGAATGTTGGCAATTTGCTCTCTGGTTCCTCTGCCACTTTGAAACCCAGCTTGAATATCTAGAAGTTCTTGGTTCACATACTGCTGAAGCCTAGCTTGAAGAATTTTGAGTATAACCTTGTGAACTTGTGAAATGAATGCAACTGTACAATAGTTTGAACATTCTTTGCTGTGCTGTGCTTAGTCACTCAGCTGTGTCTGACTCTTTGCAACCCCATGAACTGTAGCCTACCAGGCTCCTCTGTGCATGGGGATTCTCCAGACAAGAATACCAAAATAGGTTACCATGTCCTCCTCCAAGGGATATTCCCAACCTAGGGATTGAACACAGGTTTCCCATACTGCAGGTGGATTCTTTACCGTCTGAGCCACCAGGGAAGCCCAAACATTCTTTGGCATTGCCCTTCTTTGGGATTGAAAGGAAAACTGACCTTTATCTGTCCTATGGCCACTGCTGAGTTTCCAAAAATTGCTGAAATATTGAGTAGAGCACTTTAACAGCACTATCTTTTAGGATCATAAATAGCTCAGCTGAAATTCCGTCACCTCCCTTAGCTTTGTTTGTAATAATGCTTCATATAGAACCAGTTGACATCACATTCCAGGATGTCTGGCTTTAGGTGAGTGACCACACCATTGTGGTTATCCAAGTCATTAAGACCTTTTCTGTATTGTTCTTCTGTGTATTCTTGCCACCTCTTTTTAATCTCTTCTGCTTCTGTTAGGTCCTTACCATTTCAGTCCTTTATTGTGCCCACCATTGCATGAAAGCTAGAGTCAAGATTGCTGGGAGAAATATCAATAACCTCAGATACACAGATGACACCACCCTTATGGCAGAAAGTAAAGAGGCACTAAAAAGCCTGTTGATGAAAGTAAAGAGGAGAGTGAAAAAGCTGTCTTAAAACTCAGCATTCAAAAGACTAAGATCATGGCATCTGGTTCCATCACTCCATGGCAAATAGATGGAGAAACAATGGAAAGAGTGATAGACTTTCTTGGGCTCCAAAATCACTGCAGATTGGACTGCAGCCATGAAATCAAAAGACTCTTGCTCCTTGAAAGAAAAGCTATGACCAACCTAAACAGTATATTAAAAAGCAGAGACATTACTTTGCCAGCAAAGGTCCATCTAGTCAAAGCTGTGGTTTTTCCAGTAGTCATGTATGGATGTGAGAGTTGGACCATAAAGAAAACTGAATGCCGAAGAACTGATGCTTTTGAACTGTGGTGTTGGAGAAGACTCTTGAGAGTCCCTTGGACTACAAGGAGATCAAACCAGTCGGTCCTAAAGGAAATCAGTCCCGAATATTCATTGGAAGGACTGACGCAGAAGCTGAAACTCCAATATTTTGGCCACCTGATGCGAAGAAATGACTCACTGGCAAAGACCCTGATACCGGGAAAGATTGAAGGCAGGAGGAGAAGGGGACGACAGAGGATGAGATGGTTGGATGGCATTACCGACTCAATGGACACAAGTTTGAGCAAGCTGCAGGTGTTGGTATGGACAGGGAAGCCTGGCGAGCTGCAGTCCATGGGGTAGCAAAGAGTTGGACATGACTGAATGACTGAACTGAACTTGCATGAAAAGTTCCCTTAACATCTCCAATTTTCTTGAAGAGATCTCTAGTCTTTCTTATTCTGTTTTCCTCTATTTCTCTGCATTGTTCATTTAAGGCTTTTTTTTTTATCTTGCTTTGCTATTCTCTGGAACTCTGCATTCAGTTGGGTATATCTTTCCCTTTCTCCTTTGCCTTTTGCTTCTCTTCTTTCCTCAGCTATTTGAAAAGTCTCCTCAGACAACCACTTTGCCATCTTGCATTTCTCTTTCTTTGGGATGGTTTTGGTCCCTGCCTCCTATACAGTGTTAGGAACTGCCATCCATAGCTCTTCAGGCACTCTGTCTACCAGACCTAATCCCATGAATCTATTTGTCACTTCCACTGTATAATCATAAGGGATTTGATTTAGGTCATACCTGAATGGCCTAGTGGTTTTGCCTACTTTCTTCAACTTAAGCCTGAATTTTGCAACAGAGAGAAAATGATCTGAGCCACAGTCAGGTCCAGGTCTTGTTTTTGCTGACTATATACAGCATCTCCATCTTTGACTGCAAAGAACATAATCAGTCTGATTTTGGTATTGACCATATTGTAATGTCTATGTGCAGAGTTCTCTCTTGGGTTGTTGGAAAAGGGTATTCGCTCTGACCAGCAGGTTCTCTTGACAAAACTCTGTTAACCTTTGCCCTCCTTCATTTTGTACTCCAAGGCCAAACTTGCCTGTTATTCCAAATATCTTGACTTCCTATTTTTGTATTCTAGTCCCCTATGATGAAAAGGACATCTTTTTTTGGTGTTAGTTCTAAGCATTGTAGGTTTTCATAGAACCGGTCAACTTTAGTGGCCCTGCACAGCATGGCTAATAGCTTCACTGAGTTACATAAGCACCTTCGCCATAAGGCTGTGGTCCATGAGGAAGACATTAACATATACACACATAATAACTATATTACTATAGTCATTTATATATACAGAGAGAGTTAACATTTACTCCTTTAACAGTCTAATTTAAACATTTACTTTCTTTCCCATAAAAATTCTAGTTAGAAGCATCTAACAAATTGAAAAGTAGCAAATTTCCAGGTTCTTCATATGTAGGAGGGGTCATGAGTATGCATTTGACTATTTAATATTAGAATCTGTAGCAAATACATTTCAAAGAAAATACATTTTATACATGTTTACATAAACCTTAACATAAAATGGCACTACTTCATGACTATATGATCAGTCTTCTCTTGTACTTAAAAAATTCTATTATTAATTATACAAATTGGTCCTGGACAAAAACTGTGTAGATTTACAGAATAAGGGAATTGTTCTGTTTCACGGAAAGAATTCCAAATGGAGACCCAAAATATGTTAAAAATTTCATTTAAAAATATGAATTTCCTTCCAATAAGTTCACACAATAAGCCATATGTTTCCATTTCTTTCTTTTTCATCATACTGAAGTAAAGGTTTTAGGTGGTAGAATCATTGGTATCAGTTCAGTTCAGTCGCTCAGTCGTGTCCGACTCTTAGCGACCCCATTAACGGCAGCAAGCCAGGCCTCTCTGTCCATCAACAACTCCCAGAGTCCACTCAAACCCATGCCCATCCAGTCAATGATGCCATCCAGCCATCTCATCCTCGGTCATCCCCTTCTCTTCCTGCCCTCTATCCTTCCCAGCATCAGGGTCTTTTCCATTGAGTCAGCTCTTCGCATCAGGTGGCCAAAGTATTGGAGTTTCAGCTTCAACATCAGTCCCTCCAATGAACACCCAGGACTGATCTCCTTTAGGATGGACTGGTTGCATCTCCTTGCAGTACAAGGGACTCTCAAGAGTCTTCTCCAACACCACAGTTCAAAAGCATCAATTCTTCGGCACTCAGCTTTCTTTATAGTCCAACTCTCACATCATACATGACCACTGGAAAAACCATAGCCTTGACTAGATGGATCTTTGTTGGCAAAGTAATGTCTCTGTTTTTTAATATGCTGTCTAGGTTGGACATAACTTTCCTTCCAAGGAGTAAGCATCTTTTAATTTCATTGCTGCAGTCAGCATCTGCCATTATTTTGGAGCCCAGAAAAATAAAGTCAGCCACTGTTTCTACTGTTTCCCCATCTATCTGCCATGAAGTGACGAGACCGGATGCCATGATCTTAGTTTTCTGAATGTTGAGCTTTAAGCCAACTTTTTCACTCTCCTCTTTCACTTCCATCAAGAGGTTCTTTAGTTCTTCTTCACTTTCTGCCATAAGAGTGGTGTAATCTGCATATCTGAGGTTATTGATATTTCTCTCAGCAGTCTTGATTCCAGCTTGTGCTTCCTCCAGCCCAGCGTTTCTCATGACGTACTGTGCATATAAGTTAAATAAGCAAGGTGACAATATACAGCCTTGACGTGCTCCTTTTCCTATTTGGAAACAGCCTGTTGATCCATGTCCAGTTTTAACTGTTGCTTCCTGACCTGCATACAGATTTCTTAAGAGGCAGGTCATTGGTATCAGGCTGGTAATTTTTCAAAGATGTTATTAATACATTAATGTGAAAGAATTTCACATCTCTTAAGATGATAGAAAAACAAACATGCCTAAATTTACAAACAAATTTACAAATGTAAATAAAATAAACAAGTCAAAGATCTCGCCTCATAATTCTAAAACAGTTCATACATATGAGAAATAGTTGACTTAGATATTGATTTGCTGCAAAAAAGGAAAGAAATCATAAAAATTCAACTACCTTTTAATTGAAGTATTGATGTACAATATTATATAAGTTACAAGTGTATGATACAGTGATTCACAATTTTTAAAGGTTATACTCCATTTATAGTTATCATAAAATATTGGCTATAGTTCTGTTATTGGACAATATATACTTGTAGCTTATTTTATATACAGTAGCTTGTACCTCTTAATCCTCTACTTTCCAAACATTTGAATCAATAAAAATATAAGCCTATTAGGATGGTGGAATCATTATTTTACTAACTCAATTCATACAAAGTTTGTTTTCAAGAACCAAATCAGAATTAATCTCACAATTTTTTCAAGAGGGAGAATGATATTAAATGTCCTCTATCACTCATGATGTCAACATCAGCCTATGCATTAGTATCATACAAGCTACAATTAACTGCCATTTTTACTGTATTTTAGAATGTGTTTTCATTCCCATTGTCCCATTTGTTCCTCAAAATACCCTATGTTCCCTACAAGGCAGACTATGTTATATTCATCTAGGTATATCCAAGCCTAGTCTCTGTAGAGAATGCCAGAGGCAGAGGTGAAAGCCATATGCAAGGTACACAAAAATGACAAACACTTTTAGAAATCACCTTTCAGTCTCCGCAAGCCTAGTAGTAAAGGCAGGAGAGTGCCAAGCCTTCCTGAGGTTGAGAGGTTCTATACTATAAGCTCCAGGAAAGCCGACATAAATCAGGGAAAGTTACTTCTGCTCTTTGGGTGGGCTTCTTCCTGGGAATTGAGACAACTGGACTAGATGGTCTTTGAAACTTTTTCAAGTTTTAATAGCCTGTGGCTCTAATGGATTTATACAGTCAGTTAATTAATACATATTCTCCCTCACATCCACCTGATTACACCTGCATTGCCAACTAATCCACTGTAATTCAATTTCAGGCTTTTAAAAGTTCTCCAAGTGGGACTAAAAATACCAATTAATGGTCAAGAAAAATGACAGGAAAACTATGATCTACTAGCCCAAGAACCAAGGACACAGTAACATGAATTTTTAAAAGGTGAGTTAATCTTATATTTTGATGTAGTAAATCTTATTAAAATGCATAGTCTATATACTATATACTGTATAGTTATTAACATATGATTCATTTTATTTGTATGTTTATATGTCTACTATTTATCTGTAGGTCTACTATTTATCTATATATACTTAACTGTATGTCTATTTTGAAATGCCAGTGATCTACTGTCAACAAATACTGATAGGATCTTGCCGGTTTCAATTTCTTTTGACCACTACCTAATGGATTCATGTGGCTTACACTGAATTATCCTTATGCAGAGAATGCACAGGTCTAATGGAGAGAGGTTAGACTGGTAAAATGATAAGCATTCACATTAATTTTGACTAAATCAAGAGAAATTTTCTTTCTTTTATTAGTTCCTTGGAATCTAATTTCTTAAATTCCTAGTTCTAGTAAAGTCTTGTTGATCTGATGGTTTTCAAATAGGTGTGTACGGGGCTCAGTAGCTAAATGGTGAAACTAACCTTAATCCTTTACCAAACTGCAGAAATGTAAAAAGTAACAACAATGAGCAAAATTTGTGCTCCTAGACTGGCTCAATTCATTCCATAATCCTAACTGAACCTTTGTTTATTTTCGGAATGGCAAAGGGCATCAGGTTACTAAGTCTTTTCGCACTTACTCCTGCTTCAAAAGCCAGCAGTTTCTGGGACTTGTCTGGCCGACAGTCGGTTTCCCAAAGCCTCCTAAACGAGGGAGAGAGGGCTCGGGTGGATCACCGGTCGCCTATCCATCTGCACTCCCCAGGCGCCCGGCTCACCTCGCTCCTTAAAGAGGAAAGGCCATATCAACTGTTCTTGGTCCGAAGCTCTCGGGCCCAAGGGGTGTGCAGTGAGCGCCCTGATTCACCTCGCATTCCCAGCGGCAGTCCAGGGCGGGCGACACGGTGCGCTCGGCTGCGCGCTGCGGGACCCGGAGGCCCTACAGGGGGTGAGGAAGAGCAGTACTAGGTTCGCGGGTGCGGAGCCCTGGGAACGTTGCGGGAAGTGGAGAGGTCGAGCTCACCCAGGGCTTACTGGCAGCAGAGCGCGGGAACGGGCACCCGAGGACCCTGGTGTTGCCAGACTCGAGTGGCAGCAGTTGACATCTGAGGGTCTGTGACCGTGCTGTCCAGACTCCGGGTGAAGGGCGGCTTCCAAGGACAGGGAACCCCACGAGGGCGCGGCCAGCGAGGAGAGGGCGGGGTTCCCAGTGGTCCGGGAACGGAGATCCCGCAGCCACCGCCCGGGAGGACAAAGTTGCTCCCAGCGGAGCAGGGATCCAACTTTCACTTCCCAATTTAGCCCAGAGAGCACGAGCCTGCAAATAACCGGGGGCCCTGGGGGAGCCTGAGGCAGCTGTTCCTCCCGCTCCTTACCTGGCTCGTCCCTGGCGCGGAGCCCAGGCGGCGCTGGCCAAAGTTTGGGGCAGTAGCGGCGGCTGAGGGGGACACAGACTTGGCCACCCGACGGGCGCGCGACGCGAAAACCTCAGCCGATCTCGGGTTGTGATGCTGCTCCGCCAGTGCCGGGTCCGGGCGCCCGCAGCGGCTTTGACTAAAATAGGCATCGCGGCAGCTGCGGCTGGGGTTGGGGCCGCAGCGCGCACGCGCCCGGCGTCCCGGCGCCCCCCGGCGGGCGGAGTCCCCGGCTTCGGCCAGGACTCCCCTCCCGGCTCGTCCAACTCCGCGGCTGCGTCGGCACAAGTATGGTCCATTTGAAACACCCGCTTTTTCTTTCCTGGTTTCTTCTCTCCTGTGTTCTGCCCTTGTTTGGGCACGAGTGAGGGGCGGGCAACATCTTGGGGCCAGCGGCATAGGTTGTTCATCCTCATGGGGATAACTCGAGCTGTCCGGTCCCAGGAGGGAGAAAAACCAGGAGAAGAAATGAAAGCTAGAATCATTTCCCCACAAAGTCGCATAACTCCTTTCTGGGATAGTCGTTCGCATCTGAGCACAAGGCGGAAGGACCGGGAGAGCGCGCAACTCTGGAGTCTGAGCCTGGCGGCGGAGCCGGCGGTTTGGTCCCCACCGTGGCGGACGCGGGATGGCGCCCTCGGGGAGCCGGCCCTGCTGCTGCTTGTGGGGCCACGCGGGAGACTTCGACACCAGCCACTGTTTTGTTTCCATCGAAAGAAGGTACGGATCTGAAATTTACATATCCGTGGCAACGCCAGGCCTCCACTGTAGGCGAAGCTCCACACGAATTTGCCACGTGGACTTGGCAGATTCGGGACCTTAATTTGAAAAGCAAGGTTATGAAAGTATGCTCCAATCAATCTTTACTGTTCATAGAGGACAACTGTTTGGAGTAAGAAATGCAGGACAAATTAATGAAAAATAGGTAAGAGGAGTTGGAGGACAGAAGGGGAATATTAGCTGGGCATTCACAGTTTCCGCACCAAGTGTTCCATTGACGGACAGAATTTGTGCCGATTGTTAGAGTGTGGGGTCTTTCATGTGTGCCAAACATGCTCCAAAGACCACGGGTACATTATGAAGTGAGTACTTGAGTGTGCACCCTTGCCAGGTGTCTCCAGTGGAGAAGCAGTGCCACATCTTCAAGAACATGGCTCAGAGTCCTGCAAAGACCAGGTTTGAATCCTGCCTCTACCACCAGCCAGCTGTGTGGCCTTGGGGAAGTTACTTAGCTTTTCTGTGCCTCAGTTTCTTCTTTTATACCTTGGGGATGATGATGATGACGATTGCACCTGTCTCAGGACTGTTTGGAAGACTAACTGATTTAATGTGCATAAAAGGCTTAGTATGTAGTACCGATCAAGTTCTGTGTATATGGCCACATATTCTACTTATAGACCTCCTTCTCTAACATGTTTGAAATTTGCTGTATCTATCCAAAATTTATTTTCAGGGCTGCTTCTTCAGAGTCTGTTTCTTTTTAGATTCACTGCTAGCGATTTTGGTAGCTACCACTACATGCAGTTTAAGATGTAGATTTAATTGTAAATGCGCACAAAGATTTTGCACGGATAATCATTGGAGAATGGCTTATAGTAATGAACACTGGAAATAACCTAAATTCTAATCATAGGGGACTAAGTAAATTTTAGGTCATTCAGACAATTACTTATAATTGTTCTAAGCAGCTATTAAAAATAATTCATAGAAAGATATTAGAAACATAATAATGTCTGTAAATTATACAGAACAGGGGTCAGTAAACTTTGGCCCAGAGACCCAGCCAACTACCCATCTAAAATGGTTTTTACATTTTTTAATGGTTGAGATCATCAAAAGAAAAATATTTCATGATGTGAAAATTATATGAAATTCAAGCACAGTCTTCATAAAGTTTAATTGGAACCCAACTCATTAATTTATGACTGCTTTTGGGCTATATTGAGGAGTGGTGATAGAAACTATAGGATCCTGTGGAGCCTAAAGTTTTTACTATCTGGTTCTTTACTGAAAAAGTTTACTGCCCCTCAATATAGAGTATACTTTGTGCCGGACACTTTTATAAGTGGATGTAGGTAGCTATATTAAGCCACTGAATCTTCATGATGGACTATGAAGAAGTAGTTACTATTATTATCTCCATTTTGTGGATGGGAAGCTGGGGTAACAGAGAGGTGGGATGGGCTGCGCAGAGTCACACAGCTAATGAGAAGCTGGGCCATGATGTGAATCAGGGAGTCTAGTTCTGGAGTTTATGCTCCTGTCCACTACCTATGCAGTTCCTGCCAACTTCTGTCACTGCCTATACTGCCTCCCATAAAAAGATGTTAAATAGAAAAAGGCAAGTTACAAGAGTGTGGAGAGCATTATAAATCACCCAGGATGTTAAAGTACTTACATTTCTTACCTCAGGGTACAGAAGTTGTACATGATTTTTCTTTTTTTCCTCCTCTTCTCCCTCCCTCTCTCTCCTTCCTTCCCTCTTCATCTTCCAACCTCTCCTGCCTCTCCTCCTGCTGCTGCTGCTGTTAAATTTCCTATGATTATTATATGTTAAAATTTAAACACATACTTACTAAAATAGGAGAGCCCAGGTTCTGGCTTTTGCATACTGGAATGGCAGACTCCAGAGGTGTAGTTATGGAGTCAGCTGTTACAGGACATCCTCACTCCTTACCTAACAGGATAAGATGTCTGCGATGCAATCATGTCACGATTGCATACTTTTATGAAAAGAGCACTGCATTTGATATCATCAAACTTGAGTCTTGGCCTTGGATAGAGCCTGTTTTCTTGGAGTCTGTGTTCCACAGAACGATCAGACTGAATTTAACCCATCTCCCTCACTATAACCTGTCTAAGGATTCAAAGCATAATTTTATTTTTAAATTTCTCATTGTTGATATTTGAATACCAGCTCTATAAAATTAGAAATAAGAATTCTAGACATGAAAACTCAGGTTTGGGAGTGGCTAGTCTCCCTGGTCTCCTTCTGTTGGTCATGGAAAGATCAGATTGAAAGATTCTGAGCACTGTGTGGAAACAAATGCAGAAGGGTAGCTTGCACAGAAATGTAGAATGAAAGGATATGAGGCATAAATAGCAAAATGTAGGGAAACCTGCCTCCTCTGCAAAAGCTCTGGCTAGTACAGGTTGGATTGATATAAATAATTGTTTCTACCTTTATTTCTCTATGGGCATCATAATCTGCTTTTATCATTTGAACAAAACCTTGATGAAATTTATAAGTTCAGATAGAATAAGTTTCATGGAAATAAATCAAGACCTGAGGAAGTCACTGGTTTTAAAATTATGTAGCATTACCTTCCTTACCTCTATCTGCCCTCTGTTACATTGGTATAGACTTTCTTTCAAATGTTACTCCCAACTGCATGAGGGTCGTAGCTTCTGGTGTGGTCTTGGGGTAGACAGTTCTGATCAGCAATTAAATGGTAATTTGATTAAAGTCTTTCTTTTTTGGTAAAGTAATTTAATAAAGTTTTTATTTTATTGAAGTATAGTTGATTTACAGTGTGTTAATTTCTGGTGTACAGCAAAGTGATTCAGTTTTATACACACATACACACACACACACACACACACACACATACATTCTTTTTCATGTTCTTTCCATTATGGTTTATTACAGGTTGTTGAATATAGCTCCCTAGGTTATACAGTAAGGCCTTTTGGTTTATCCAGTCTATATGTAATAATTTGCATCTGCTAATCCCAAACTCCCAATCCATTCCTAATGCTCCTCCCCTGCAGCCACTATGTCTGCAAGTCTGTTTCTATTTGATATGTAAATTTATTTGTGTCATATTGTAGATCACACATATAAGTGATACAATATAGTATTTGTCTTTCTCTTTCTGACTTCACTTAGTATGATAATCTCTAGGTCCATCCATGTTGCTGCAAATGGCATAGTTTCACTCCTTTTGTGGCCTAGTAGTATTCCATTGTGTGATCTATGGCACATCTTCTTTATGTATTAATCTATCTGTGGAAATTTAGTTTTTTTCTGGGTTTTAGCTATTGTAAATAGTGCTGCTGTGAACATAGGGATGCATGTACCTCTTTGAATTACTTTTATCCAGATATATGCCCAGGTGTGGGATTACTGGATCATACGGCAACTCTATTTTTAGCTTCTTGAGGAACCTCCATACTGCTTTTTCCATAATGGCTGCACCAACTTACATTCCCACCAGCAGTGTAGGACGGTTCCCTTTTGATTAGATTCTTTCTGTACTTAAGCTCATTAAATGTTACATTAACTCTTTCATTGACCAGTTTGAAAACCAACCTCACTGGTTTTCAAATTTATTTTCCTTTTTAAAAAAATAATAGACATGGTTTTGTTAGAGCAGTTTTAGGTTCACAGATGATCAAGCCGATAGTGTGGAAAGCTCTTATATACCCCTTTCTCCCTTGCTCAGTTTCCCCTACTGTTAACATCTTGCATTGTTGTTGTTCAGTCACTCAGTCGTGTCTGACTCTTTGCGACCTCATGGACTTCAGCATGCCAGGCTTCCCTGTCCTGCACTAACTCCCAGAGTTTGCTCAAACTCATGTCCATTGAGTTGGTGATGCCATCCAACCATCTCATCCTCTGTTGTCCCCTTCTCCTGTGTGCTATCTTTCCCAGCCTCAGGGTCTTTTCCATTGAGTAGGCTCTTCTCATGAGTTGGCCAAAGTATTGGAGCTTCAGCTTCAGCAACAGTCCTTCCTGTAAATATTCAGGGCTGATTTCCTTTATGATAGACTGGTTGGATATCCTTGCAGTCCGAGGGACTCTCAAGAGTCTTCTCCATGTCACAATTTGAAAGCATCAGTTCTTCAGCACTCAGCCTTGTTTATGGCCCAACTCTCACATCCATACAGGACTGCTGGAAAAACCATAGCTTTGACTGTATGGACCGTTGTTGGCAAAGTAACGTCTCTGCTTTTAAATATGCTGTCTAGATTTGTCATAGCTTTTCTTCCAAGGAACAAGCGTCTTTTAATTTCATGGCTGCAGTCACCATCTGCAGTGATTTTGGAGCCCAAGAAAATAAAGTCTGTCACTGTTTCCATTGTTTCCCCATCTGTATGCCATGAAGTGATGGGACCATATGCCATGGCCTTAGTTTTTTGAATGTTGAGTTTTAAGCCAGCTTTTTCACTCTCGTCTTTCACCATTATCAAGAGGCTCTTTAGTTCCTCTTCACTTTCTGTGATTAGGCTGGTGTCATCTGCATATCTGAGGTTATTGATATTTCTCCCCGAAGTCTTGATTCCAGCTTGTGCTTCATCCAGCCCAGCATTTCTCATGATGTGCTTGCTATACATGTAAGTTAAGTAAGCAGGGTGACAATATACAGCCTTGACGGACTCCTTTCCCAATTTGGAACCAGTCTGTTGTTCTGTGTTCGGTTCTAACTATTGCTTCTTGACCTGCATACAGGTTTCTCAGGAGGTAGGCAAGGTGGTCTAGTATTCCAGTCTCTTTCAGAATTTTCCACAGTTTGTTGTGATCCACACAGTCAAAGACTTTAGGATAATCAGTGAAGCAGAATTAGATGTTTTTCTGGAACTCTCTTGCTTTTTCTATGATCCAACGGATGTTGGCAATTTGATCTCTGGTTTCTCTGCCTTTTCTAAATCCAACTTGTACATCCAGAAGTTCTTGTTCATGTACTGTTGAAGCCTAGCTTGGAGGATTTTGAGCATGACCTTGCTTAGCATATGAAATGAGTGCAATTGTACAGTAGTTTGAACATTCTTTGGCATTATCCTTCTTTGGGATTGGAATGAAAACTGACTTTTCCAGTCCTGTGGCCACTGCTGAGTTTTCCAGATTTGTTGGCATATTAAGTGCAATACTTTAACAGCATCATCTTTTAGGATTTGAAATAACTCAGCTGGAATTCCATCACCTCCACTAGCTTTGTTCGTAGTGATGCTTTCTAAGGCCCACTTGACTTCATACTCGAGGATGTCTGGCTCTAGGTGAGTGATCACACCATCATGGTTATCTGGGTCATGAAGATCTTTTTTGTATAGTTCTTCTGTGTATTCTTGCTGCCTGTTGTTAATATCTTCTGCTTTAGTATTCTTACCTGGAAAATTCCATGGATGGAGGAGCCTAGTAGGCTACAGTCCATGGGGTTGCAAAGAGTCGGACATGACTGAGTGACTTCACTTTCACTTTTCTGTTAGGTCCATACTGTTTCTGTCCTTTATTGAGCCCATCTTCGCATGAGATGTTCCCTTGGTATCTCTAATTTTCTTGAAGAGATCTCTGGTCTTTCCCATTCTATTGTTTCCCTCTATTTCTTTGCATTGATCACTGAGGAAGAGTTTCTTCTCTCTCCTTGCTATCTTTGGAACTCTGCATTCAAATGGGTGTATCTTTCCTTTTCTCCTTTGCCTTTCATTTCTCTCCTTTTTTCAGCAATTTGTAAGGCCTCGTCAGGCAACCATTTTGCCTTTTTGCACTTCTTTTTCTTGTGATGGTTTTGTTCAATGTTTCCTGTACAGTGTTACAAACCTCCTTCCATAGTTCTCTGTCTATCAGATCTAATCCCTTGAATCTTATTTGTCACTGTCACTGTATAATTGTAAGGGATTTGATTTAGGTCATACCTGAATGGCCTAGTGGTTTTCTCTACTTTCTTCAATTTAAGTCTGAATTTTGCAATAATGATTTTGGATTTTAGCCAGGTGTGTTTTCTGCTTTTTACATTGACTCACTTGGTTAATTTTTTTCAGGTTATACACTGAACAAGTGTTTTATATCTTGGGTAAATAAAAAACAGGAAATAACAAAGCAAAAGGGTATAATCTTTCATATCATTGTTGCATCCCAAAGGCCCACTGTCTTAAAAATGGTTAAAACAGTGGCTAAATATTTCTAATACTCAATTCTGGGAGGAGCTGCCTAAAAAGTTGGATTATACTTTGTTCATTGAACAATGAGCTTTTACCCGAAGGGTTCAACCCTTAAAAGAAACAAAACCTAACTGAAACTAAAAAAAGTGACCCAGTACTTTAAGAGGACAGTGAATTATAAAAGAGTAGGGTGTTTGGAATTAGCAGCTGGATGTGAATCATGGTTTTACATTTAGTAAACTGGGTAAATTCAGATAATTTATTAAACTTTTCTGAGCCTAAATTGCTTGTTTGTAAAACTTCAAAGATTATTCTTAGTTGACAGAATTATTTGAAAATTCTAATCTTCAGAATTAAAGTTTTTAAAAATGCCTCAGACTTCCCTGGGGGTCCAGTGTTACAAACTCTGCACTTCTAACACCGGGGGCTCTGGGTTCAGTTCCTGGCCGGGGGACTAAGAACCACATGCCTATCATGCAGCGTGGCTAAAAATACAATAAGAGAAAATGAGTGTGGCATCCATCTTTTGGTAGCTTAATTGTACACCTTTTTACCCCACTTATAGTGCACTGCACATGGCACACAGTCAATAAAAATGATTAGAATTCCCATCATCAAAATTCCCTGATGAAATGGTTGAAATAGTCTGTGAACATATGAAATGAAGATGTAGTTTCATCTTCAGTGTTATTTGCCTGCTTTAATAGCTGAAACATAAGCATATACAAGACCTAGAGATTTCAAACAAAATTTGTAGATTGCAAGACTTTGACTCATGCTGAAATATCTGGTGGTTTGGGATTTCCTCGGAGTAGCCAGAAATCAGATATTGGCTTCAGAAGCAAATTCATAAAATATGTACTAGAACACATTCTAGAAACTAGGCACTCAGAGAACTAAGTTACAGTAATTCACTGTGTGGACATCGACAGAAATGTGCACAGAGCGACTCTAGGCAGAAACTTGAACCCCTGATACTCCCTCTGTCTGTTCTTCCTTACATAACTTTCCTTCTAAAACAGCAGAGTTGCACTTGTGAATTATTTGTTTAAAATATTAAAATAACAAAGGCCATAGATGAAGCATTTAATAGGATTTCCTAATCTCTCAGAAAGTTATTTCCAAAAGAATAATTTATTGTAAGTAACTAAGCATAACAGAATAGTGATTTTTTTTTAAAGTGTGAAAAGTTCAGATCACTTCAGTCGCTCAGTTATGTCCGACTCTTAGCAACCCCGTGAATAGCAGCACGCCAGGCCTCTCTGTCCATCACCAACTCCCAGAGTCCACCTAAACCCATGTCCATTGAGTCAATGATGCCATCCAGCCATCTCATCCTCGGTCATCCCCTTCTCCTCCTGCCCCCAATCCTTCCCAGCATCAGGGATTTCTCCAGTGAGTCAGCTCTTCCTATCAGGTGGCCAAAGTATTGGAGTTTTAGCTTCAACATCAGTCCCTCCAATGAACACCCAGGACTGATCTCCTTTAGGATGGACTGGTTGGATCTCCTTGCAGTCCAGGGACTCTCAAGAGTCTTCTCCAACACCACAATTCAAAAGCGTCAATTCTTTGGCACTCAGCTTTCTTTATAGTCCAACTCTCACATCCATACATGACAACTGGAAAAACCATTGCCTTGACTAGATGGACCTTTGTTGGCAAAGTAATGTCTCTGATTTTTAATATGCTGTCTAGGTTGATCATAACTTTCCTTCCAAGGAGTAAGCATCTTTTAATTTCACTGCTGCAATCACCATCTGCCGTGATTTTGGAGTCCAGAAAAATAAGTCAGCCACTATTTCCACTGTTTCCCCATCTATCTGCCATGAAGTGATGGGACCGGATGCCATGATCTTAGTTTTCTGAATGTTGAGCTTTAAGCCAACTTTTTCACTCTCCTCTTTCACTTTCATCAAGAGGCTCTTTAGTTCTTCTTCACTTTCTGCTATAAGGGTGGTGTCATCTGCATATCTGAGGTTATTGATATTTCTCCCGGCAATCTTGATTCCAACTTGTGCTTCCTGCAGCCAGCGTTTCTCATGGTGTACTCTGCATATAAGTTAAATAAGCAGGGTGACAATATACAGCCTTGACGTACTCCTTTTCCTTTTTGGAACCAGTCTATTGTTCCATGTCCAGTTCTAACTGTTGCTTCCTGACCTGCATACAGGTTTCTCAAGAGACAGGTCAGGTGGTCTTGTATTCCCACCTCTTTCAGAATTTTCCACAGTTTATTGTGATCCACACAGTCAAAGGCTTTGGCATAGTCAATAAAGCAGAAATAGATGTTTTCCTGGAACTCTCTTGCTTTTTCGATGATCCAGCAGATGTTGGCAGTTTGATCTCTGGTTCCTCTGCCTTTTCTAAAACCAGCTTGAACATCTGGAAGTTCACGGTTCACGTATTGCTGAAGCCTGGCTTGGAGAATTTTAAGCATTACTTTACTAGCGTGTGAGATGAGTGCAATTGTGTGGTAGTTTGAGCATTCTTTGGCATTGCCTTTCTTTGAGATTGGAATGAAAACTGACCTTTTCCAAAGTGTGAAAAGAGGGTCAGAGAAATATCAAAATCACAGTCAAATCCCAAAGAAGCCTCAAGGCCTGACCTGTATTGGATTCTTACAACAAAAATGGATCCCTCCCAGACAGATCTCCCACAAGAGCAGGTTCAAAAGTCAGGCAACAGACACTGCCAAGACCTCTCTTGTGTTTTGTTCTTTCCCTTTTGGGAATTTCTAGAAAACGACAGACCCTTGAAGCCTGTCTATGAATCCCATGGTAAGTACCTTTACTTCTAGAGACGAGAAATGCTACAACCCTGAGGATGATACTTCTAAAAATACTGTGTTTTTAGTGTATAAGTAACTTCTTTATATGAATAATTAATTTGGTGATTAGAAAAGAAAAGTTATTAATGATAGAAAAACACCTTATAGCAAGTCTTAATGTGTATAGATAAGATTTTGATTGAAAGTAAAGCCAGGGAATGACTTTTGATGTATATCTAGAGAAAGCGAAGTTTTCAAGTCATAGAATTTACTGAGCACTGTCATTCTGTTACGTAATTAATTCTCAAAAAAGTCTGGTTTTGGAGGCCTGATAACAGCCAGCCCAGTAATTGACATTGGCTAGAAACAAAAACCCAAAGCAACATATTATAAAGATGGAATAATAAAATAAAGTTGGGAATAATGATGCTGTCATCTGGCATTAATTGATGTGCAAAAGCACTCAGAGTTCCCAGGAGAAAAGAATTATTTAAATGCAAATTTTTATTATTATGACTACTTAAATTGTTGTAATAAATTCATGAAAATAAGACACCTCACTAGCTTATGCATATATAAAACCTAATAAAATATTTATGAGCCACATGCCGTCAGCTTTATCATTTGGCATAAAAAATGATATTTTTTTAGTCCAAGAACAAGCATATTTGGTAAAATTTAGGACCACAGAAAATGATGACAGTGATGTTTGGCTTGAAAACTACAGAAAACCTCACACACTTACATAGGAAAAAAAAGGTCATGATTTGAAAAGATAGATTTTGCAGTCATTGAGTCTCTTAGGGGAGGAATGGAACTCCTTGGTTAGCACATTTTCCAACAGAACACCATTTTGGTTTATATGCCATATACAAAACTATTCTTATGCAGTTTTACTGGATACTACAACTTAGGGATTTCTTAATCGTCTTTATATCAACTATACCACTTTAAATTATCTGAAGAGAAGTATAATGAATATAAGCTCAGAAAATGGCACCCAAAAGCAACAGAACATTCTACCATGAGTCAGGAAATCTTGTAGATGATATCATATGACTGTTTAATGAATAAATAACATTTCTAATACCTAGATAATTGATGTTGAGTAGGAAAATATCTAGTAGAAAATGTTAGTATTAATGACCATTGTAAGATGCCATATGATGAAGTCATTAAAATATGTTGGCATTTAGTACTGAAATTATTAAAGGCTTAACATGTTGGCATGTGTTACCATGTGTTTTAAAGTAATATTACAGATGTGGATTCCCCAGAACAGTTTGTCTGTACCTCTGTTGTGGCTTTTATTACTTGATCCATTTTATATGTTTATGTACAAGCCTTGCTTTTCCTTCCATTTTGTAAGTTTCTGGTGGGTAGAGGTGTGTCTGATTTATCTTTCATGTCTCCATGGTACCTATGTTAGCTGATAGAATACTTGCATTTGCTTTCAAGTATTATCTTCCAATAGAAGAACTACTGAATATTTTTAAAATGGTGTTTTACAACCTAAATTGCTATGAATGGTGGATATAGCAAAATAAATAATCATGCTATCTAATAAAATATTAATAAATAACAAAATAACAATATTCTACTATATTAAAAATGACTTTATTTGAATTATGATGACCTCTCCACTATAATAATGACCCTTCTCTCCCCTACCCACTCTCACATTCCCCATCACCACCTTCCTCTCTCTGCCCACTTACCATCTAGAAGATTTATGCTGGAACAGGAACATATATGCATATATAAAACATAATAAAATACTTATTTTATTAGGCAGAAAAGTTAGGTTTGGAAGGTAGAAAAGATAGGTTTGGAAGGTGAGAAAAAGTGATGTTAACCCTGAGGTGCTCATTCCTTTAGAAACATTAAATGGTCTGAACGGTGGCAAATGCCTGGGCTCAGGAAGTAGCGGTAGTAGGGGAGCACAGAGAGCTCAATGTCAAAAGCAACTGCAGGACACTGGGGGCCCCCATCCCAGAGGCCAAGTTGCCAAGCAACATTGCCATCAATCCAACGAGGACTCATAGGACACAGAGAGAATGAAGCAGCCCTCCTGCTGTGCCCTGACATCTTATAAATTTGCCCCTGCACCTCTTGGAACAAGAAGAGAAACTCAGAAAGACTAATGAGTTCATTTTAAATGGTTGTTTAAGCTGGGAAGAAATTCCTTTTTAAGCAGTTGTTGTTGTTCAGTTGCCCAGTTGTGGCTGACTCTTTGCAACCCCATGGACTATAGCATGTCAGGCCTCCCTGTCCCTCACCATCCCCTGGAATTTGCCCAAGTTCATGTTCATTGCATCCATGATGCTGTCCAGTCATCTCATCCTCTGATGCCCTCTTCTCCTTCTGCCCTCAATCTTTCCCAGCATCAGGGACTTTTTCAGTAAGTCATCTGTTCACATCAGATGACCAAAATACTCGAGCTTCAACTTTGGCATCAGTCCTTCCAGTGAATATTCAGGGATGATCTCCCTTAAGATGGACTGGTTTGATCTCCTTGCGGCCCGAGGGTTTTAAGTGGTAGGGTCAAGTATATTTTGCCATCACTGGGAAGAGGAAGTGAGAGCAGGATGAAATCAATTGACAAGTTAAAGGAAAGGTGTGTTTTCCACATGTCTGATCAATGTCTCTTCAGTTTACACTTGCTATATATTTTATTCATTTTTTTCCAAAAAGATTAATGAGCACTTGCTATATACTAAGCACTAGACCAAGGTAACTTTTCACAGAAAAATATAATTATAGTAAAAGTATGGAGATTGGCTTTAGGTGAGGTCACAGTTACACCTTTTTGAGAAAAATAAAATACAGAGACCAGTTATATTATTTATTATTTTAAATGGAATTCCTTACAGGGAACACAGTAATCTGTTGCATGCTACCAGCACAGAAGTCTCTAAGCTAAATCTGCTTGCAGGTTTTCAGTCCAAAGAATGATCTTGGAATCTGAAAACCAATAACTGCATCCTGAACAAGTGTTATTCAACTCTCTTCAACGATATTGGGAAGAAAAATGTGACTTTGAAAGTCATTTAGAGGAATACCAGTTCTGTCTCATACAGAAAAAATGACATTATTACAAATCTTACATTTTGTTTCATGACAAAATCATTGATAGCATTGCATTACTGAAGTCAAATTAAAAGGGAGATTCACTATCAAAATTCAGATATAAATTCAAGAACAGATGCAATTACTTTCCTTGTACTCAGCAAATATTTACAAAGCAGCTGCCATATGCCAGGCACTGGTTCCCAAATGGTAAGCAAGATGTAGACTAGTAGGGGAGTTTAAAAACAGAATTCCTTTTCTCAGAAAAATAGACATTATGCTTGTGTATTGGCTAAACTTTTGTCTCAGATGAACCGAGTTATATCCCACTTCAGATATATTCTGTGGTCTTTGGAAACCCCAACTTATTTCACATCAAAAAATATCCTCTCTGTCTTGGAGACCTTGCTAGCTACCGTTTGAAAAAACTTCAGTTTACAGAGTTTCATTGTACATGAGATTTTATCCCATCTTAGAAAAGAGAGAGAAATAGCACTGCAAGGAACACTGAATTAGTTTACTTGGAATATAAGTAGGGGAGGTGGCCTGAGATAAGACACCCTTCTCAGTAAAATTTCAGGACACATAAAAATATCTGAAATGAAACTGGACAGATTCAGAGTTTAAAGAATTTATTTAAACTGCATCAAAGAAGCTTGGCCATGTTTTCTTATTATATAAAGTTATAGCCATTTTAACAGAGTTACGTTTAATTGCACTTTTTGCTCTTAAACCACATTTGAGCTCAAGGTAGTCATTGATGATTTAGAAGAAGGTTCATGTTTGGGTCATGTTCCCCATACGATCACTAACTAATTCAGCAGATGTGTAACTAGCATTTTGGCTTTGAGTTTTCTTTCAGTTCCAGTTGGGGGCATTTTACTTCTCTTCAGGTTACTTAGTAGCACTGTGGTCAGTGTAGCATGGAAAACACAAGGACACTGATTTGGAGGACCTGGCTTGAGTTGAGTGTCACCCTTCACTGTGATTCAGCCTCTCTCATCTTTTTTTAGCCTGCTTTTAAAATTCTTCTCCATTATGGTTTATTACAAGATATTGAATATAGTTCCCCATGCTGTACAGTAGGACCTTGTTGTTTATTTACTTAACATATAATAGTTTGTATCTGCTAATCTTAGGCTCCCAATTTATCCCTCCCCCACCCCCCCTTCCCTTTTGGTAACTATAAGGTTGTCTTCTATGTCTGTCAGTCTGTTTCTGTTTCAAAAGATAAGTTCATTGGTATCATATTTTAGATTCTACATATAAGTAATATCATATGGTAATTGTCTGTCTTTCTAACTTACTCCACTTAGTATGATAATCTCTAAGTCGATCCATGTTGCTACAGATTACATTAATCATTCTTTATGAGTAATATTCCATTGTATATATGTATATACCACATTTTCTTTATTCACCTGTTTATAGACATTTAGATAGCTTCCGTGTCTTGGCTATTGTGAATAGTGCTGCTATGAGCATTGGGTTGCATGTATTTTTTCAAATTGGAGTTTTCTCCAGATGTATGCCCAGGAGTGGGATTGCAGGGTCATATGGTAGCGCTGTTTTTAGTTTTTTAAGGAACCTCCATACTGTTCTCCATAGTGGCTGTGCCAATTTACATTCCCACCAAACAGTGTAGGAGGGTTCCCTTTTCTTCACATTCTCTCTAGTGTTTATTATTTGTAGATTTTTTGATGGCAATTCTGATGAGCGTGAGGTGACACCTCATTGTAATTTTGATTTGCATTTCTCTAACAATTAAAAATGTTGAGTATCTTTGTATGTGGTTATTGGCCATCTGTCTTCTTTGGAAAAATGTCTGTTTCTGCCCATCTTTCTGAATTGGGTTTTTCTGTTGTTGTTGTTACTGAGTTGTGTGAGCAGTTTGTATATTTTGGAAATTAAACCCTTGCTGGTCACATCATTTGAAAATATTCTCTAAGTTCTCTCTTCATTTTGTTTCTGGTTTCCTTTGCTGTGCAATAACTTATGAGTTTGATTGCAACCTCTCTAATCTTTATCATAAAATGGAATTCTTCAAAGGAACAAGCAAATGAAACCTTGTGTACCTGCATGTGTTGTGAACTATAAAGCATTAACTAGAGGTAAGATATTATTTTGTAATTAAATAATTTGGAAGATAAATTTATAAGAGAGGTAATCTCAAGTTAGATGACCTAAAATATCTGATATTAAGTCAAGTGAAGGTAAAAGTTCTACTATAAAATTATGTAGAAATAAATATTTTTGGAATCCTATAAATAAAATTACTTTTATTAAGATCACCAAAGCTTGAATTGAAAGGGAGTAAAGGGAAAAATTATAGTTCAGGATACAAATTATCTGTTCTGAGGGGCAAAAAATGTTCCCTGTCAATCTTGAATAGCTAGCAGGTTTTAAAGCTAGTCAAATTTAGCATAATAATAAAACTTCATTATATTGAAACCATGCTGATATCATATGCAAATGTACAATACAGCATTAAAATGATGGAAATATTCATAGTGAGCTGACTAAGTGCTAAAGTAACTAATATTTCATTCTTGCTACATCTTTTCATTCCTGTAAGATTTTTGAACTTGAAACATAGTTATATCAAATTAAACCTGTATTTTACTATAATAGGCCCATATGATGTTGATATTTGCATTTTATTTATATTTATATTAACTTTTGATAGATTGAGGAAAAATAATGGAATTAGGCCCATTGATTTCTAAAATTTGTGTAAAAACTGTCTTTCACTAAAAATAACATTAATTTGGGAACACCATTTCTGAAGATTAATTTCTTCGATAACCATATGCAACATAATGGAACATGGAACCTAGTTTGAAAGTACAATCCAATGGCACACATATTTGGCCTTTGGTCAAACGAGGGGACTCAAGTACATAGTGTTGTATGTATATAGCTCTTATATTTAATACAGTGTCTAACTAGTCTGTTTTTTATGGCTCTTGCCAGCTTAGTTGAGGGATTTCACTTTGTAACTACTTTGTCAAATCAATTCTGTCCTTCTGGTTCTGTGCAGTGTAACAGTATGACATCCAAAGCTTATTCAGATGAGCAGAGAGCAAATGAATTTCCTTCTGCTCCTCTATTGAAGGAAAGAGAAAATTCTTCCACCTCTGAATGCTGAGCGCATCATACTATTCTTTATGGTAGATACATCTCAGCATTGTGAGTTCCTGAGGGTGCAGAGCCAGGGCAAATCCCACTGGTCTCTTTTCATATTTGCACAAAGGTCAGATCAGGTTAGAAGGTCTAGCTCTGCCCTACATCCTGCCCTGAGAGGGGGGGGAGCTTCCAAACATCTAAGTGACATAAGCTGTGTAACTGGGGCCTGCAGCCTCTGGGAACTGGCCTTGGTGACTGGGGTGGGAGTGTTTATGGGTGCATTTTAAGCCAGAGACACACCCTTTCCCCTTCAGGCTACTTCTCAGTTCTTCCTGACCACGAAATTTAGCACAGAAAAATCACAAAGCAATCACCCCATTTCCTTCAAGTCAGAGGGACCATTCTTGGCCTGTGCCAGCTTCAAGGGCCTGCATCCTATACAGTAACAGAGAGCCGCCGGCTATGAGAGCACCACACTTGGTATAAATGCTCTACTGTCTTAATCTTGAAATTCTTTATTCTTTGTGGACAAGGTGCTCCATTTATTTTTGCATATACATATTTTGTATACAAAGCCACAAAGCATTTTTGCTTATTTTTTGGAGTTTTTTTAAATTGTGAATTTTAAAAGTTAACTAATTTATTTTAATTGGAGGATAATTTCTTTACAATATTATGATGGTTTCAGGCATACATCAACATGAATCGACCATAGGTATACATGTGTTCCCCCCATCCTGAACCACCCTCCTACCTCCCTCCTCACCCTATCCCCCTGGGTTGTCCCAGAACACTGACTTTGAGTGCCCTGCACAAAGCATTTTTAACACAAGAAAGCAGCTGGTTCCTTATCTTACTGCTCTATTACCAACAATAAATGAATCAAAGGAATTTAGGGCTGGAAACAATTAGGCTGAGATTAAATTGAGCCTAGTTTTTAATAGAGATTAAATTTAAATGTACTGTGATATTGCACTTTCAGGGTACGCTTCCAGTATATCATTGCTTTTTGCTTTCTATCTGGGTTGATTAGAAGATTTAGAGACAGTAAAGTGCTGTTTGCTAGACACTTCAAAGCAAACATACAGAGTGGATCCATGGAGGTCACTATAGGGTTTTTTATTTTTTTAAGTGAGAAAAGCTGGGTGCAACCAAGGTATTGAATAATAGCCAATCTGTTAATACCGAGGGATGGTGCCAGGCTTACACAAGTGTGAAGATGGAAAGGTTCATCCTGTTGTGTTTGTACTCCTTCTTCCTCACCTAAAAATGATTCGATTTCTGGAAAACTTGACTAGAAATTCTTTTCCTCCCTCTGTCACATGATTTGAGCCAGAAGTCTATATCGCATCTCTGCCTGGCTTTGTTCTCAGTTGACTTTCATGGTTAGAAAGCTATCTGATAATTAACCCCTGTTGTACTATTAGCTGGTAGTAACTTAAGGTGTGACTGCTCCTTGGGGTACTCTGTATTTTAATATTTAATACCACACAATCTTATAGGCACAAAGAAATGAATTTCTCCCAGAGCCATTGTGAAGCCTGCTGACAAGCCAGTGGGTGCTTCCTGACGGCCTGCAGTGGCACCAGGCAGACAGGTGCCATTGTGTCTGCTCGTAAGCACTGCCCATATGTAGCTGGGAGACAGAGGAACCTCCTGACTGTCCATTTAGTTCATGCCAAGCTCAGTAGCTCATCCAGACTTGTTCAGACTGTATCATATTGTCCCATTTACGGCAGATGCACATACAGAGAAAGTAATGTACTTTACACAACCCCACTACTTCTTCCCCCTCCTCCCCATGACTTTGCTTCCTTGCTCACTGAGAAAATAGAAGTAATTGCGAGAGAACTTTCATATGCTCCCATCACATCTCTCATTTGCCAGCAACAACACTCCTATATACTGTGCCTTCTCACCTTAACTAATGATTGTCTGTGCATAATTGACTTTGACTCATTTGCTCAAGGTCATCACTCTAGCAGTTCACCCTTCTCTTCTGGATCATTCCCATCCTCATACTAATATGCTGTTATTTTTCTTTCTTCCTTTAAATTTGTGTATTTATTTAGGTCATGCTCAGTCTTTGTTGCTGTGTGGGCTTTGTATGGTTGCTGGGAGCACAGGCTACTCTTGAATTATGCAGTGCAGACTTCTCATTACAGTGCCTTCTCTTGTTGTGAAGCACAGGCTCTAGGGTGCTTGGGCTGAGTAGTTGTGGCACACAGGCTTAGTTGCTCCAAGGTGTGTGGAATCTTCCTGCACCAGAAATTGAACCCGTGTCCCCTGCATTGGCAGGCGCATTCCTATCAACTGTACCATCAGGGAAGTCCTGTTGTTTTTCTCAGTTAAAAAAATATACAATAAAAACATCCTCTTTTCTTGACCCCACTTCCAGCTCAGGCTACCATCTATTTCTATTTCCCTTTACATCAAAACTTGGTAAACATTATTATACTTGCTCTTTCAATTTCATGCCTCTCACTTTCTCTCAGCCTACTTCAGTCAAGTTTTTGTCCCCAGTTTACTCCACTAAAACTGCTCTGTCAGGTTCACCAGTGACCTCCATGCTGCTCAACCCAGTTATTTATTCTCAGACTTCCTGTTACCTGACTGTCAGCCACATTTGAGGCAGTTCACCACTCCCTTCTTCTTGAAACATTTTTCTTCTCTTGACACCCAGGACTGCACGCTCATGGTTTTCTTCCTTCCTCACCAGCTGCTGCTTCTTGAATCCTTTGCCAACTCTTCCCCTGCTACCCCATCCTCTTAACAATGGAGAGGCCCAAGGAAAAGTCCCCAGACCTTTTCTTCTTCTGAACCTATGTTCACTCCCTTGACCATCTCATCTAGTCCCATGGTTTTAAATATCATCTACATGTGGAAAAAACCCCCAGCTAATCCCTGGTAGCTCAGATGGTCAAAAAATCTGCCTGCAGTGCAGGAAACTCTGGTTCAATCCCTGGGTCTGGAAGATCCCCTGGAGAAGGAAATGGCAACCCACCCCTGTATTCTTGCCTAGAGATTTCCATGGACAGACCATAAAGTCACAAAGAGTCAGACACGACTGAGTGATTAACACACACACGTGAAATACTCCTAAATCTTTATCTCCAGCCCAGACCTTTCTCTGGTACTCTAGACTTCTCCAGCTATCTATTCTACTTCAGTCTAATAAGCATCTCTCACTGAATCCTGATCTCCCCTTCCAAGACCAGTCCTATCTCCTCCAGTCTATTTTCAGCAGACTGATCAAGGTGATTCTATTAAAACGTAGGGCAGATCACATCACTCTTCTATTTAAAACTCTCCAGTGGCTTCTGGTCATTCTCAGAATAAAAGTCAAAGTTCTTACCATGAGTTAATCAGGCCCCACAATTGACCTCTGTGACCTCTCCCTTGCAGTCCTTCTGCTCTAGACACACCGGCCTCCTAGCTCCTCCTGCTCTTGCCTAAAGACCTCATGTGCTCTCCTTCGGCCCAGACTGCTGTTTCCCCAAATAGCCACATGCATCATTTGTTTGCCTCCTTCAGGTCTTTGCTCAAACATCACCTTTCTCTCTCGGGCCTTCCTTGACTAATATTAAAATTGCAGCGCCCCTTCCCAGCCACCTTCTCTGGTTTATCTTTCTCTACAGTACTATCTCTTTCTGTCTCTAGATGTTTCTGATTTATTTTCTGTCTCCTTCACCTCCAGACTGTGAGCTTTGTGAGTGACAGGATCTCTGTTACCTGAAATATTTCTAGTGTCCAGGTCAGCACCTGGAGCAACAGCGTGTTAGTTGCTCAGTCGTGTCCAGCTCTTTGCGATACCATGAACTGTAGCCAACCAGGTTCTTCTGTCCATTTTCCAGGCAAGAATACTGGAATGGGTTGCCATTCCCTTCTCTAGGGATCTTCCCAACCCAGGGATCAAACCTGGGTCTGCTGCACTGAAGGCAGATTCTTTACCATCTGAGCTACCAGGGAAGTCCACAGTACATACTCAGTATGCACTTGTTAGCTGTAGGATGCTGTATCTCTCTACCGAAGAACACGGCTTGCATGTGAGCTTCAGAAAACCAGTTTTCCAGATAGGGATCAGATCTGTCTCTTTACAGAGCTGAAGGGATGGCTGGAAGGTAGACCATCTGCCTGCCCCTGGTGGTGGGTCGAGTTTTCAGTAGGAGTCCCTCACCATCCAGTCAGACCACACCTCTTGCCCTTAGAACTGCACATGTAAAATTGAGATCCTGTGCTACATTTTTACTATTGATTCACAAGTATTCTTTTTACTCAGTAATTAGTATGCAGCTTTTCATGAAATGCCTCTGTTTAAAATATGTTAGTCATGATTAAGCTGATAAATTATCTGTAGTAATAAAATAGTCTTTAAGATTGGCATACTATCATCTCAAGAGATGCAAACATTTATTCCACTTTCTACTCATGTTAAATAACTTCACATTTAAAATAAATAATTGCTGCCTACCCCACAGTAACACATGTTGCTTTCATCAGAGGTTGTAGCAAAATTCTGGCAGCACTGATGTGGAAGTAGCTACCCACTCTCCTGCTGAGAGTACTTACTGGCTGCTTCTCGAGAAGTGATACCTAACTCAGTAGGGCACCGCAGCAGATTTCCATAAATCTGAGGACATACTTGAGGATGCAAAATTTCATTCTCCTGGTTATGGTACAGAAAAGGACAAAATTGCCCACAGTTTTTTAACCCCACTCTTATATTCCAATGAGAAATATAGAAAAAAAAATTGTAAAATTTATTCACAATGTACAAGTTAAGATGAATAAAACAGCTGGCAATGGCATCTTGCCTTTGAGTTGGATTTATAAAAATATTAGTGAGCTCAATTTGCTGTATTTTGCTATTTCATTTGGGGAATGATGAAGAAAGTCTTTTATAATTATAAAACTTGAGACTTCGATGTCATTTATCACAATATCGTCTGGAATTCTGAAAATGTTCTGTCAGGGATGACTTGGACATTTCAGGACTTGACATTTGAAGGAAGTTGGGTAACCGAATATCATAATGGTATCTTTTTCCTATGTATATCCTGTCATTTAAGGCATAGAGTTTATCTGCAATGTCACTGCCAATTAAAACCGAAAACAGGCGGGAGATATAACGATGCTGAGCCAAGAGCAAGTATAGTTTCTTTCTCCTCCAAGACACATATCGACAATCAGTTTCTGCTGTGAGGGTTACCTAAAAAAACATAAGACCGCACATAAACAGAGATTAGGAAGCAAGAAATGTTCTGCCCTTTTTTTTGGCCCCAAATTTTAAATGAATTTCTCATGCTGATTTTAATATACCCACAATATATTGTAAAACATAGAGAAAGTACAAAACTTATTACTATATATGTAATTTGTAACATGAATAATCACAGTGTTGTGCCCATCTCCAGTTCATCTGTTTCTAAGTTTAGATATCTATATTTTGCATTTTGTTGAAGTGAGAGCTACTTGATATTAAAAAATAACAAAGTTGGCTAATGTTGGGGAAATATTTCCATGTCAGTCCTGAAGACTGTGGACATTTAACCCTAATCCATTTGCTGTAGTACTGAATAGAATTAACCTAATCTACATATGTGTATGATTCTTTATATATAAAACACACATGTATACACACATGTATGTTACATGTATTAACCAGAGGAAAATGAATGCCATAATAGAACCTACCGAAAGGATTATCTTTCAATACTACCAGATATGGCAGCATAGTAATGACATTTTGTTTAGCATTTTGTTGCTAGAAAACAATTGAAATTCATCACATTTTGAATTTTAAAAGTCACTTATTTTGTCATAAGGACAGATTTTCATTCTTGGTGTTTTTCTAAACTGTGACAGGTGGCAGTGTTTAGTTTAGAGTCAAATATCAATTAATTATATTTTAATTCCCACGTACTCAGTTAAGCAAAGGAAAATTTACGAATATTTATCACAGACTTCTTTCTATCCTATGGGATACCCAGTCTTCTCCTTGTTGCTGGACCTATAAAGTGACATTAATCAGTAAGACTCAAGCAGAATGGGAAGACATGCATGCTGCCAAGTACATTCCAAAGTTAAGTATAAATTACTCCTATGTCATCTGCTGCTCTATTTGCTTGTTTGTCTGTTTTTAAACAAGCAGCATATATCTGTTTGAAAGAGGTGGTGTTCACGGTGTGGTCTAGTTATCCCTTACCTGAAAAGTGCCTTCCTCTGTGGGTTTCAGTGAGTCCCATTCAGGAGAATCCAGGAACTGGAAGGGGAAAATGTAATGCAGAAATTCGCCATCAACTGTCACTCTGATCCTACCCAGACACAAAGGACATCAGTCAGGAGGGAAGGAGAAAGAACTAAATTGGTGACAAGGGCAGGAAGCAGTATTTCTGATCTCTGATGATTCTTTTGGCTTTTAAAATCTTGAAGGGCACAATATTAAATTCATACATTATAATAAGTGACAAAAATCTCCTGTAAAATTTATGTACTGCTGTTCCTCCCATAGTTAGAATTCTGGAACAGTGGGTGAAATTCATCAGAAAATTCCTCAAACTGTACATTGATATGTGCCCATTTAGGTGTGTATAATATATTACAATTACAAGTTTCAATGCACTCAGTCAGATTTTAAATTGAGTAGAACTCTGAAGAACATAAAGATGTACCACTGGAAATACCTCTGTAAACTAAATATTTAACCTTCTAAAAAACATGAATAATCACAATCCTATCTCTCCCCCAAACTTTTTTTCAAATTTTATATATAGTACACTACCCCTTTGAGCAAGTGGGCATTTGCTAGAAATTACTGGAAAAAATGATCATTATAAAATTTAAATGTTCTCTATTACTTAAAAGAATGCCCTAATAGAATGTTTCAAATACTTTGTATGCTAAATAACTATAAGCATTCTATTATTCAAACTGGCATCACCTTTTTCTTGACTCTAAGTGACTAGTTTGGAAACAAATAGCATATCCAGACAAACCAATTCATACCTTTGATTTCTATGAAGAAATATTAAGACTAAATTATATCCTGCTTCAAGTAAATGGTACCATGTATGCTAAATGCCTATGTAAATGACTCATGTGTCAAAGGTTTTCTCATGCCTCAGAGTACTAAATGCTGCTGAGGACTATGCTACGTTGAGATAGGAAAATGCAGCGAAAAGAAACAAAAGCTAGTAAGTAATAAAGCGGAAAGACACGCAAGTGCCAAGAGTACAAACCTTCCTGAGACAAGCAGGGAGAGTTTGTCAATGGAGGTTTTCCCCTGCATGGCATAACAGTGCTCCTTTTCCAGAGTAACCACTTCTGAGCTCATAGCAATAGTTCTGAAGTCAGGCAAAGAGGTCCCCAGAGGCTGGAAGAGGGAGCTGTACAACAGCTGAAATTCTCGGGCAAAGGTTATGCTGTGAACTTGATAGGCAATGTGAACAAACCGTATGAAGCAGATGACAAACAATATAAAATTCCAGGAAAATATGTCGGCTGCACAGACATCTACCCAAGCCCAGATAGCAGAACAGAGAAAACCCAATCCCAGCAAACTGAAGACATAAAGGAGCCCAAAGAATCCACTGCCACCCATGAAACCTACTACAAATAAAATACTGGCAAGATGATAGATGGCTCCTTCAGCCTCCTGCTTCCAGATGGTGCAGACAGGGTGTTCATCGATTAGGTTCTTCCATAAACTTGAATTTCCTTCCATGGCTGTAGTACTGTCTGATTCACTTTTCAGTTGATATTAAATAATATCAAAGCAAATAATTAAGTCCTTTGCTTTTCCATCATCAGAGTTGAGTCTTCATAAAACCAGAGAAAGCCCGGACACTGGAGCTGAGGTGATTACGGGTTTGGTGATGTGGATCTTGAAAAACTAAGAATCCCATGCTAGCATCCTTAAGTTCATCTGGGCTTCTGATTTAGTTCTAGCTGACAAATATGTTGTTGTTGCCTGTGTAAGAAATAAAAACAGGATTCTAATTAAACAGAATTGAGAAGTGTATTTAATGAATCACCAGCATTTTACTTATTCAAGTTGACATCCTACTTTCTATGAAGTTAAAATATATTCACAAATACTGAAAGTATTACACTTCTAGGATAGAAAAAAATGCATATTTTCAAATTAGGCTTAATTATAAATTATTTACAGAAATTTTAGTGTTTGTTACAATTAGCTAACTATGTATTTTTCGAGAAAGCTAAGTGCTATAATCAGCTGGTTTCTATAACAGTAATTCAGTGCACCTCAAAATCTTTCATGATAGTGACTAAAAATTCAGATTTATAGACTGTTTCCAGATATACTGAGTCAGAAATCTCTAAGGGTGGGGCCTCAGTGTTGGTATTTAGAACAAGCTCCCTACATGATTCTGATGCATCAATTCACGTCTTCCATGGCCCACCCTTTTAGAGATGCTGTTTGACAATATGTTATTCACTCTTTACAAATGAAGAATTTGAGGCTGAGAGAGACTAATTTATCTTAGGCCACACAGTGGCTGATGGCAGAGCAGAACTTCAGCACTTAAGCCTGCACGCCAGATCCAATCATGTGGTCTCTCATGAGAGAGATTTTAAAATAGTCACTGTAAGGAGCCCTAATCAATAAATGTAAGAAACACACCATTAGGAGTCAGGTTTTAAGAGCATATGGTAGACTGTGAAAATGTTTAATTAGATCAAAATTATTTGAGAAATATAAATTCAGTTCTCCTTTACTGTATTAGAGGCTCTTTCAGGCTAAAGGTTGCATCTATATAACTAAATAAATAATATTAAAGTTCTGGCTACTTACACATTTATTTGCCAGATGATCAAAAATGTTAGCGACTAGTTCCTCTGCACATATATTCTCTACCCTTTCAGCCATATGGTAAAAATGCTAATATGTGATCTCATTCAGGAGAGACTTAACCATGATGACAGAGCTGTAGGGTATATATCATTTATCACCAAGTTTCTTAACAATAAATGGTTTCAATATGAAGCATTCATTGGATTTATTTTTTTTGAAACCAAAATAACATTCAAGAACCTTGAACTTGTGTGCTATATTGTTTTTATTTTGAGATAGATTTTTTTCCAGAACACCTGGTGATAAAATATCAAATAACATAGATCTAGTCTCATAGAAAAAAAGTACCTACAGAGGTGAAAATGACTTGGCTGAAATAAAAAAAGGAACATCATTTTACTACCAACAGAACTAGAGATGAAAATAAAGATGCTGCTGCTGCTCAAGTTCCTGGTTTTTCATCCTGGATAGTGATTCTCTTCTCAGCAAGGAATGACTTTAAGAACATCACCAGGTGAATCATTAAAACAAGAAAAAATAACACAGACCTACAACTTACAACCATATTATTTCTACTTATGCTGCTTTCAAATACAAACATTCTGCATCCCTCTAATTATCACGCCATCCATTCCTCTGTGAGGGATGAGACTCAAGGCCAACTGGCACTCTGAACACATTTCCTTTCTCTTCTTTAAACAAGACCCAAAGTTATATATCACTGCGTACTCACAACAAAGAAACATTTTTTAAAACTACAATGAGTAGTTGAGAAGTGTGACATGCAGACCACAAATGTCAGTCTCCCTGCTGTTTTACTTTTAAAACTCCAGTATTTTAATTCCTCAAGATGCCAAGCAAATAGCCACAAAAGCAATATTTAAAAGCACTACCAGTGGAGCTCTGAACTTGGATTTGAACTTCCTGGAAATTTAAAATCTTCAACAAATTGCTAAAATGATGCTAATGTGAAACGTTTGTGGCAATTCAGAAGGGAGTTTATTGGAATTTTACCCCTTAAACTCTTGACTTGGGGAGTAATATACCGGGCCACCTGCATTCCTGGAGTGTGACCCATTATAATGATATGAGGAACTGTGTTTCCGGCCCTTTCCAGTCAGCTTCTGTTTCAATAAGCTGCTACCAAACCACCTTCCTACCCTTGATCCTGTATCGCTCAACAAAGAGTGCTGACTTGCCCTGATTAGATTACTCCACACCCAGGCTTTCTCCACTTGGTGTGTTTTTATTCAGTCACCAAAACAGATGTACTTTATTAGAAGAGGAAGAACTGACAGGGGCAGGTGACGAGCCCAAGTGTTCCTCTGCCATGTGCCAGCAGCACTGTATGAATGCCGAACACGACTCATCAACCAGCTGCCTATGTCAAAGGCCTGTAGGCCTTAAGTCACGTTTTGGGGTAAATAAATGCTGAAATGCCAAAGGAGCACAATGGATTTCTTAAGTAGTTGATCTTCCCTGCAAAAGAAGTTAACACATGGGGATACAAATGATGGAGACAAAGTGCAAATAAACAAAATATTTCCAAGCTTTTCCCCTTTTTACTCTTTACATTGTCAGAGCCTGAGTTCAAAGGAATAAGGAAATGTAAAGGCAGACACAAGGATGCTCAACTAAATGTGATATAAATTGGGTGGCACAGTGATGAAGATTAACTGGAAATGGCAGTTATGGGTTCAGAACGTGTACATTTATTATCTCATAGCATCACACTTACTGCCATGAGCGAGGCAGTATCTAAACCATCATGCTCAGCTTACAAATGACGAAGGTGGAGCCCAAGGCAGGTTAAGTAACTTGCTTCAGGTAAAAGTCACAGTAAGTCACAAAGCTAGAAATTCAAGTCCTCTTCCACTCAGCTTCATGCTCTCCCCAGCAGGCAGTGTGTCTTTCAAGGCTGCAGATCTGATTTAATGTGTTGGGAGACCAGTTGAATATTCTGCCAGGACGGTTTGCCAGGAAAATAATAATCCTAACAGTGGATATTTGAGACAGGCTATATCCGCTTGTCCAGTTCAGTCCATAATGCTTAGAATACTACCAGGGACACAGACGTAGAAAGCCACTCATGAAATAATCTGCTGTATTACTGTTCAACACTGACTCATTTCCTCTTCTTGATTCCAAAATTATTAAGGGGCAAAGACAAATGTTTTTGTATTTCAGACCCCTGGCACTCAGGAAATGTGGATTGAACACACTGATACAGAGGAACAAGTCCTCTCTGCCTTGTCCATCCTCATTCTATCCAGGTCAACAGATGTTCTAACATCTGTCGCCTAGGGGAACAGAAGCGGAGGTCTTCTTGACTGAGGGGTTAGGACATCACTTATTTAAGATGTCCGGCACAACTCCAAATTCATAGGAGAATCCTTCTGTCTTCTTACAATGTTCAGTTCCTTAAGAGCAGCTGAATTCCTGATTTCATTAAAACAACTCTGGTAGCTTGTGGTATTATGTTAGTTGTGGTTGCTAGGCAACCTAGCAGATAAAAATTCTATCAGTATTATCCTCATTAATTGGAATCATATCCAACTTTGGTATGTGTTACATATGGAGAAAATAGTTTTCTCTACTTAAACCTTTAAGTATGTATACTTACTCAGCAACTATGTGCCAAACATTTTAAAAATTATTTAATCTGCACAACAACCCCATGAGGAAGATACAATTATCTCCATCCCATGGATAAGAAAATTGAAACTCAGAGGAGGCAAGTAAATTGTACAAGGTCACCACACTGTTCATATTGGAACTAAGATTCCATCCAGGTCTGTCTGACTCTGAAACTCACTGTCTAAACCATATCATTCTGCTTCCACAGTACCAGGATTTAGAAAATATAGACTTTAGTTTCCTACCACATCTTTACCACATCTTTATCCATTCCTCTGTTGATGGACATTTAGGTTGTTTCCATATCCTGGCTATTGTAAATAGTGCTGCAATGTTTGGGGTGAATTACAGTTTTCTGTGGGTATATGCCCAGTAGTGGAATTGTTGGATCACATGGAAGTTCTATTTTTAGTTTTTAAGTAACCTCCATACTGTTCTCCATAGTGACTCTACCAGTTTATTAATACATTCTTATCAACAGTGCAAGAGCATTCCCTTTTCTCCATATCCTCTCCAGCATTTATTATTTGTAGATTTTGTGATGATGGCCATTTGGACAGGTGTGAATTGATATTTCATTGTAGTTTTGATTTGCATTTCTCTAATAATTAGTGATATCAAGCATCTTTTATGTGTTTGTTGGCCATCTGTATGGCCATCTCATCTTTGAAGAAATGTCTGTTTAGGTCTTCTGCCCATTTTTTGATTCAATTGTTTTTTTTATATTGAGCAGATTTTTAAATAACAGAGAAATGGCATTGCTGTACTTGTAGCTTGTTTGCTACAGAGCTAAGCCATTTGAAGATAATAGATTTTAAAAGCTTTCTTCAGAGGATTGCAATAGAAGACAAACCATCCTTATGTTGTAAATGCTAAACTTACTTATTTCTGCAGGAGTGATCTCTCTTATTCTTCCCTATCTTGTGTCCTGACCTCCTATGGCTGGTAGGCATTGACCCAGAACTAACCTATCCTTGAGTAAAGAAACCAGTCTCTGGAAGCCAATAACAATGGAAATCACCCAGGGACCTGTTAAAATGCCCCTTCCCTGGCCCCACCCCAGAATAACTGAGCCAGGGAGGGATCCACACAGATGCATTTCTAATAGGTTCTCAATTGATTTTTTTAACTTCTTATTTTGTATTGGGGTATAGCTGATTAACAATGTTTTGATAGTTTCAGATGAACAGCAAAGGCAACTCAGCCATACATATACATGTATCCATTCAGTTTGAGAGCCATTATTTCATCTTGTTCCTGAAGGATTCCTGGATTATCCTTGGTTAAAGAGCCTCAGCTTTGTCCATTCCTGGCTGCCAGCTGGCTGTCCTTCCAGGCTGGTTACTCCATGTGATGTCCTCTGATCCTTAATTGTCTGTCCACAGCTGTAGTGCCAGTGTTGGGTCTACCATCCTTCTGTCTGGTCTGTCCAGTTGGTATTACTACTTAAGAGAAGGGTGCCAGTCTTAGCTATATCCCTAAGCAGCATGTGATTAATTTATTTATTGTCTGTGCTGGGCTTTCTCCAGTTGTGGCCTGCAGGCTTCTTATTGCGGTAGCTTCTCTTGCTGTGGAGCACGGGCCCTAGGTGTGCTGTCTTAGTAGTTGTGGCATACAAACTTAGTTGTCCTGCAGCATGTGGGATCCTCCCAGACCAGGGATCGAACATGTGTCCCCTGCATTGGCAGGCGGATTCTTAACCACCATAACATCAAGGAAGTCCCACAGCATGAGATTTTAATCTTCCCAGATCTGTTTCCTCATTGATAAAATGAAAGATTTGGACAAATAATGTGCAGCTCCTTTCAGTCTAAAATAACACCACTCTCTATGATATGGAATTCAAGTTATTCCTAGCCCAGGTCAAAATATAAAGCAGAGGGGCAGAACTGAATTATGACTGCACATCTTCACACCAGGTTTGTGACTAGGGCCTTGCTCTGGAAATTGTTTAATTATTTAAGGACTGTAGTGGGAACCAGGCACTGGCAATTTTTTTCACAGACTTCCCATTGATTTTGTTGTGCAACCAGGGTTAAGAATTTTAGGGGGATGGGGTAAGAGACACTAGAACATTCTATAGAGTAAAGGATCTGGATTTTAATCCTTATGTTTCAGGGGCTGGAAAGGCACATTTTCTCTTGTGTTTCTCATTTCCATGCTTTGCTCAGGTCAGGAGGCATTTTCTTCCTCACACTCATCTCTGAGGGGGCTCAAGGTTTGTGCATGTTCTGCATTAGCCTTTCCTTAACATGGTGGCTGAAGTGCACTTTCTAGGCTCTGAATTTTTATGGCCTTTGCTATCTGTCTACATGGCTTCCACTGTATATTATATTGACCATAATATATATTTTCTTTTTAATTTTTTAAAAGTATGTATTTATTTGGCTGTAACAGGTCTTAGTTGTGGCATGCGGGATCTTTTTTAGTTGAGGCATGTGAAATCTTTAGTTGCAGCGTGTGGGTTCTAGTTCCCTGACCAGGGATCAAACCTGGGTCCCCTTCATCAGGAGCTCAGAGTCTTAACCACTAGACCAGTAGGGAAGCCTCTGTTTCTTTTTTAAAGCATCATAATTTGTTTATTCTTTCAGTTGGGGTACGTATTTAAGTAATATTTTAAAGAATCTAATGTAGATAGTGTGTATATTTTTAAATATTGGCTTTATTAATTGGTCATTTATATATATATTATATAAACAGTGTTCAGGTAGAAAAACAATGTTTAGAATATAGTTTTGGAACAAGCAGGTTAATAGCCAGGAAGCCCAAGGGAGATATGACTGATACCTGAATCAATGAGTTAGGTGTTGGACAAAGAAAGAAAGAAAAGTGTATATTATATTAACCATGAAGAAGAAATGACAGGAAGATGTGTCTCTGCTGAGACAGAAGAAGAGAGAAAGGATGAAGACACTTTGGAGTTATAAGAGATCCTGAAGCTTGGAAAGAAATCAGAGGAAGTTGTGGGACAGGGGACTTGCTTCGAGTCATGTTTAACCTGATGCACCTGGTCTAGCAACAGAGTTCACAGCAGAAGATAAGGTGCAGGATGGAGGCATCTTTAACAGTTGTCCTAAATGACACAGGACAACACTGAATAAGGATTGGAGCTGATGAGATTATCTAGAAAGTGAGTACAAAGAGAAATGAGAGTTGAAGTTAAATGCCCATGACCAGAAGCCTTAGAATTCTAGGGTTGTGCTGGCCACTGCAGGAGTCCTCAGCCACACGTGACCACTAAGCCCCTGAAATGTGACTGGTCTGAAGTAAGATGCGTTGGTCTCCATGGATTTCAGAAACAGTACAAAGATAAGGAATGTCATTAATAATTTCTTTATTGGTTACGTGTTGAAATGATAATGTTTTGGAAATACGGGTTAAATTAAACATGTTATTAAAGTTAATCTCACCCATTTCTTCTTAATGTTGCTACTAGAGAATTTTAAATTATGTATGTGGTTGCATTATATTTCTCTTGGACAGTGCTGGTCTAGAGCCTCTCAAGCAACAGGAAAGAAGAAATTCATTTCTTCATCATGCCAAGACTTGGCATGATGCTGTGCAAACAGTGCATATGTATAGTATATAACTGTATAAATATGGAAGAATTATCTAAGATTAAGAGCAGAGAGTTGATGTAAGTGTAAATGATATTGGCTAGTGTTCATATGCTACAGTCAGTCAGATGTTATCCAAGGCATAGATGTGTCACCATCTGGCTTCTGCCTATAGAGATGGCCAACCCCACTAAGCTCTTGGCACCTTTATTCTACCAAGGAAGGCGCTACTTTTTTCTTTTGCTTTAGGAGAATCCTACTTTCTTAAGCAATTATATTACATGGTCTCATTTTCTCATTTCATCTTCTGATGTTATCCCATGGAATACACTGGAAATCTCAGGTAGACAGTCTCATAAATTTTATGCTGGAGATTGGATTGTGGCCTTCTGGATTCCAGAAGATCCACACCAGCCTTGGGGGGTTTTCACATAATACCTAAGTCTCTTCATGCACCACTAGGCTTCCAGGCTGGAATATGCCTTTGACTTTTTATACCAATGAAAGCTTGGCTTCACTTGAGACTCGAGGAAATTAGAGAACCTGCCCACAAGCTATGCCAGGCTTCTCTGTTTCTCTTGTCTCAGCTAAAGCCACATTTGATCATCTCTAGCCACTCCAGTACTCTTGCCTGGAAAATCCCATGGAGGGAGGAGCCTGGTAGGGTGCAGTCCATGGGGTCGCGAAGAGTCAGTCACGACTGAGCGGCTTCACTTTCACTTTTCACTTTCATGCATTGGAGAAGGAAACGGCAACCCACTCCAGTGTTCTTGCCTGGAGAATCCCAGGGACGGAGGAGCCTGGTGGGCTGCCGTCTATGGGGTCGCAGAGAGTCGGACACGACTGAAGCGACTTAGCAGCAGCAGCAGCAGCCATGTTTGGTTTCTCACTTTATCACATATGGTGGTAGGGAGAGTTCTAAGATTCCTACCCTGCTCATGCAAGGTCCTGTAATTCCCTTTCCTTGAGTCTTCCCATTGAATGGCATTCCCATGTGAATGGCATGGGATAGAGGGTGCCTTGATTAGGTTACATGTTCTGGCCAATGGGGCTGGAATAGTCACGTCTGTCATTATGTTAAGCCATGTAAGACTCCACTGTAGGACTGGAGAGGGACTGGAAGTTAGACAAACATATTCTTACTAGCCTAGAAAAAAAGCAAACACCATGCTGTGAACTGCCTGTGGGGGCCACTAGGCAAGGAACTGCAGGCAGTCTCTGTGAGCTGAAAGAAGTACCCAACCAACAGTTATGAGAATAATGGGGACCTCAGTCCTTCAATCATAAGGAGCTGAATTCTGCCAATCACTTGGAATCTTGGAAGAGGACCCTAGACTCCAAATGAGGAGTGCAGTCTAGCTGATAACCTGAATTGCAAGCTTGTGAGACCCTGAGCTGAGGATCCATTCTAGCTGTGCCTAGACTTCTGACTCACAAAAACTGTGAGATAGTAAACTTGTATTGTTTTAATCCACTAAGTTTGTGGTAATTTGTTACAAAGCGATAGAAAATGAATATACGCAGTTATGAATATCCACTATAAATGAGACTTTTCATTAAGGTAATAACTACATTTTACGATGGACTTGAAATACAGGTCTATGGAGAAGAAGACAATCCTTGTGAAATTTCTATCAGGAAAATCAAGTGATAACAGGTCTTTAATCATATGTGGAAAACCAGACAGGATAAGTGGCCCTGGGAATTATATTTAAATTAACTGTACCACTTTATAGGTTTTTCTTTGATGGAGTCCAGTGGCCCCAACACTATTAAGCATTTGTATACGTGGGCAACTTCTAGAATGCTTATGTCATTCACATGTTGTTGTTTGGGGTCCCTGGTGGCTGAGATGGTAAAGAATCTGCCTGCAATGCAGATGACCAGGGTTTGATCCCTGGGTCAGGAAGATCCCCTGGAGAAGGAAATGGTAACCCAGTCCGGTATTCTTGCCTGGGAAATTCCGTGGACAAAGGAGCCTGGCAGGCTTAAGTCATGTGTGACTCCTTTGCAACCCCATAGACTGTAGCCTGCCAGGCTCCTCTGTCCATGGGATTTCCCAGGCAAGAATACTGGAGTGGGTTGCCACTTCCTTCTCCAGGGGATCTTCCCAACCCAGGGATCAAACCTGCATCTCCTGCATTAGCAGGCAAATTCTTTACCGTTGAGCCACCAGGGAAGCCCATATGCCATTCATATACCAATCTCCAAAATTCCTGAATACCATGTTTCCTTGGGTGACTTTTAGCTGGATCAATTTCTTTGTAAAATTGAGCCATACATATGTGGCAAATACTTGATGTTTCAAATACATCCAGAGAGTAATACTAAATAAACAGCCCATAGAAACTCGAAACAAATAGCTATGTAATTCGAATTGTGACTCCACCAAATTTAGATGAGTTGAGCAATGGGAATGTAGTAACTATGTACCATCTTCTTAATCCTCATATATTATTACTACTGGTAGTACTACCAACGCTGTTACTACCAGCACCTAACATTTACTGAACACTTACTGATTATGTGCCAGGCACACGTCTAAGAGCCCTAAAATGCTATGTCACTTAATCCTCACAACTTCTTGAAGTAGGCAAATTTATCTCCCCATTTTGCGGATGAGATATCTAAAGTATAGGTTGCTTAAGAATATAGTATTGATAGAGCCCAGACTCACTCTCAGGCAGGCAGATGCCAAACAAGGCTCTGCTGTCTTAACCCTCATGACTTAACTGCTTTACATACAGTTTGAATCTAAATATCTGGACTTACTGGAGCAAATCAACAGCATTCTTGTTTTCTCACTTCAGTCCTAGATTCAGTGAATTTAAATGTTTTCTTAAGAAATTACAAATTTTCAGGTGGGAGGATGAGAGAAATAGGTGAGTGAGGTTGAGAGGTACAAACTTCCAGTTACAAAATAAATGAGTCGTGTCTAAAATGTATAGTCTGGGGAATATAATATCTTTTTTAAAAATTGGAGTATAATTGCTTTATAATGTTGTGTTGGTTTCTGCTGTCCAACAATGTGAATTAGCCATGAGTATGCATATCTCACCTCCCTCTGGAGAAGGAAATGGCAACCCGGTCCAGTATTCTTGCCTGGAGAATCCTGTGGACAGAGGAGCCTGATGGGCTGCTGTCCATAGGGTCGCACAGAGTCGGACACAACTGAAGCGACTCAGCATGCGTGCATGCATTGGAGAAGGAAATGGCAACCCATTCCAGCATTCTTGCCTGGAGAATCCCAGGGACAGGGGAGCCTGGTGGGCCACCGTCTATGGGGTCGCACAGAATCAGACACGACTGAAGCGACTTAGCAGCAGCAGCGGCATATGGTATTGGTCTTTCTCTTCCTGGCTTACTTCTAGGCTCTAGCTTTGTCCACCTCATAAGAACTGACTCAAATGCATTTCTTTTTATGGCTAAGTAATATTCCATTGTATATATGTACCACTAACTTCTTTATCCATCCATCTGTTGATGGACATTTAGGTTGCTTCCATGTCCTGGCTGTTGTAAATAGTGCTGCAGTGAACATTGGGATACATGTGTCTTTTCAAATTATGGTTTTCTCAGGGTATATACCCAGTAGTTGGATTGCTGGGTCATATGGTAGTTTTATTCCCGGTTTTCTTTTAAGGAATCTCCATACTGTTTTCCATAGTGGCTGTATTAACAACTTATTAATACATTCCCACCAAAAGTGCAAGAGGGTTCCCTCTCCTTCCCACCCTCTCCAACATTTGTTGCTTATAAATTTTTTGATGATGGTAATTCTGACTGGTGTGAGATGATATACCTCACTGTAGCTTTGATTTGCATTTGTCTAATAATTAATGAGTGATGTTGAGTGTCTTTTCATGCGTTTGTTGGCCATCTGTATGTCTTCTTTGGAGAAATGTCTGTTTAGACCTTCTGCCAATTTTTTGATGGGGTTATTTGTTTTTCTGATATTGAGCTGCATGAGCTGGTTGTATATTTTGGGGATTAATCCTTTGTCTTTTGTTTAATTTGCTATTGTTTTCTGAGGTTTGCCTTTTCATGTTGTTTATAGTTTCCTTTGCTGTGCAAAAACTTTTAAGTAGGTCCCATTTGTTTATTTTTTTTATTTTCATGACTTTAGGAGGTGGGTCAAAGAGGACCTTTCTGTGAGATCTGTGCCAAAGAGTGTTCTGCCTATGTTTCCCTCTAAGAGCTTTATAGTTTCTGGCCTTACATTTAGGTCTTTAATCCATTTTGAATTTATTTTTATATATGGTGTTAGTAAGTGTTCTAATTTTATTCTTTTACATGCAGCTGTCCAGTTTTCCCAGCACCACTTATTAAAGAGGCTGTCTTTTTTCTATTGTATGTTCTTGCCTCCTTTGTCAAAGATAAGGTGCCCATAGGTGCATGAGCTTATCTCTGTGCTTTCTATCTTGTTCCATTGATATATGCTTTTGTTTTTGTGCCAGTACCATACTGTCTTGATTACTGTAGCTTTATAGTATAGACTGAAATCAGGAAGGTTGATTCCTCCAGCTTTGTTTTTCTTTTCAAGATTGCTTTAGTTATCAGAGGTCTTTTGTGTTTCCATACAAAGACAATTATATAATATTAATCTTTGTATGTTGACAGATGGGAACCAGACTTATCATGGTGGTTATTTTGAGATATATAGAAATATCAACTCACTATGTTGTGCACCAGGAACTAACATAGTGTCATGGGTCAATTATATTTCAAAAATAAAGAATACCGTAGAAAAAAAAGTCAAATTTGTGGTTATCAGAGGCAGGAGTTGGGGGAAGGTGGTCAAAAGGCAGAAACTCCCAGTTATAAGGTAAATAAGTACTAAGGATATAATGTGCAACATGATAAATATAGTTAACACTGCTGTATGTTATATATGTGAAAGTTTCTAAAAAGTGCTCTTATCACAAGGAAAAAGTATTTTTTCTGTTTCTCTAATTTTGTATCCATATGGGATGATAGACTTTCACTAAACTTAATGTGGTAATAATCACTTTATAATGGAAGTTAGACTATTATGCAGCACATCTTAAAGTCATACAGTGCTGTATGTCAACTGTATTTCAGTAAAACTGAAAGAAAAAAAAAGAAATTACAATTTTTGGAGCAACAGAAGGATAGGTTGAGTCACTCAGTGCCGTATAATTCTTAGTGTGAAGAAACAGCTGTAAACCTCTCCTTCATAAGCTTATCATTTATCTGCTTTAAACAAACAATCCCCATACTCTGCTTCAAGTTCTTCTGACTTCTCCATGTTCTGGAAATGGCTAAAGGCACAAGCAGGAAGCCATTCACTTTCAGTCAGCTGCAATCATGTCATGCAGTAAGTTCACCAGAGATTCCTGATGAAAGATGCAGGAGAAGCTGGAATCACAGATGCATGAAGCAGTCTTGCCTTGACATGAAACCAAGGAGGACACCTTCACTTAGCTCTCCTCCAAGTGGCCTGCATGCGGCCAATGAACTCACTTTTTCTATGTTTACTTCATGTTCCTTCCTGGCAAACACACCTAATAAGTTCATGTGTGCTAGCTAATTGGCTGTAGTCTTACCTTTGTCATTTTTTTGAGCTTAATGAGCAGCTGGATCCCACACCAGGGTCAGCAATGTTTGAAACCACCAAACCAGCCACTCCTGGTGCTAATAGGAGCATTTCTGCAAGGAATTCCATTTCCTTTCAAGTGTTTTATAGAGACAGGAGCTTTCTCTTTGTGAGAAAAATTGTTCACTGGTTCTCCATACAGACAGCCAACAATCTTTCCACTTTTTTAAAAACTTCTTTCAGTCTCATTGTTATTGACTTTGAAGTACTTGAGCTTATTCCAGCCATACACGTTGCTTTTATTTTTGTGTACTTCCTGTCATGATCTTCAGTGTGCCTTATTCCCTTATTCCTGCTGCTCAGGAAATACTGTATGTTCTCTTGATTCTTTCAAAATATTTGATTATCTCCAGCTTCTCTTCAGTGTTTAAGCTGTCCTTTTGCATGTACTGTTTGACATTTTTGAATCAAGATGCTTAAATATTCTTGGGATATTAAATGAGTGTTTTTCTATAGAAAAATGCATAAGTGCAAAAGAATAACAAAACACAGTCTTGCAGGATATCACTCAGTGAACCAAGGTAGCTGGTAATGTTTGAGGTCTGTGTGTGTTATATTTTGTGTTATAGTCCTACAGCTTGGTTAGCTGGTTGCAGTTTAATGTGTTCACCTGGTGTTTCTGACTGAGTAAATCACTGAATAAGTTAGTACAAAATTTGCATCATGCTTGAATTGTTACTTACATTTCAGTTGCATTTGAATGATGCTGGTTTTCAAAATAAGCATTATAGCATAACTGACTATATCATCGACTTTCAAATAGCCAAGAACATATTAATAATTAACATATGTAAGAATTCAACAAACTTCTGCCCTCATGGAGCTTGCATTTTAGTGAAATTTAAACATTGACACCATTTAAGCCCAGTTTCAAATTATGAGATCTGCTGCTGCTGCTGCTAAGTCGCTTCGGTCGTGTCCGACTCTGTGTGACCCCATAGACAGCAGCCCACCAGGCTTCTCCATCCCTGGGATTCTCCAAGCAAGAACACTGGATTGGGTTGCCATTTCCTTCTCCAATGCATGAAAAGTGAAATGTGAAAGTGAAGTCGCTCAGTCGCGTCTGACTCTTGGCAACCCCATGGACTGCAGCCTACTAGGCTCCTTCATCCATGGGATTTTCCAGGCAAGAGTACTGGAGTAGGGTGCCATCACCTTGTCCGTATGAGATCTAAGATAATCTAAAAATACATCTTATATGCAAATAAGCTACTTAAAACTCATTTAAAGTCAGTTGTTGCATACTGAATTTTTAAATAAATGCTATATTTTAAAAGACAATCTAAAGTCTTAAAAATCAAAATGCAAGTAAGTTGTTTCTTAGAAATTCAAGACCACAAGCAACAAACAAACCCTAAAATGTCGTATGTGTCACAGGAGTAGCATATTAAATATTAATGTGCCTGTATTCTTCTACTTGTATAAATGCAAGGGCATATGGAGTGATTTTTCACTTAATGTTAAGAAAGGTTATTCCTGGATGGCGGCACACTCCTTTTTTCTTTGCATATACCTGTATTGTTTGCTTCCTTTATAATGATCTTATAAAACTAAAAGGTGATTTTATGTTAATTTGAAAATTTTTAAATACAAAGATATCAGAGAAGAAATATCCATGAACTCAACAACCAAAATTATCAAATATTAACACTGTCATACTTTTGGCTCTTTTTAAAATAAAAAAAGATTCCACAAAAAAATAAAGATCACCATGGACTACCCTCTAGTGCCATCCCTCACCTATCTACTCTCTCTATAAAACTGCATTTCTTTCCTGTCCATATAGAATAATTTTAAAAATTCCAATTAAAAATGTTAGGCTAGACTAGAAATGTGTCTTATGAATTTTTCAGCTTTACGCTTAATTTTTTTCTGATGAATAATTTTAAACATATTCCAAAATATAGAAAATAATATATGATAACCCCCCTACATACCCATTACCTAGATTCAACACTCATCAAGATTTTGCCACATGGAATTTTTGAAATCAAAAGTGGAAAACTGTAACCTACTGTTCATCCTACAATTTGTTCAGTCAATAAACAACCACCTACTAAGGAAGACAGGGAGAACTGAGATTAGCTATGTTCTCACTATGTGCCAGGCACTGGGTCTTGTCTACACTGACCCACTGAGGAGTCACAACTCTGCCACCCAAATAGTATCATTAGCATTCTTCAGAGTGGCAAATGAGGCTTGGAAAGATGAAAGTTCTTCCACAGGCCCAGCTGCTTGCTCTTCTTTCTAGACCATAAATCCCTCCTCCCCCGCCAATTTCAGTATGTGTGAGAGGCACTAGAGGTTATTCTGTTGAAAAATACAAAATGAGAAGGTCTCACTTTGCAGCTGTGTGAATTGATCCCTGAATTCTCTGGGCTGGAGGAGGGTCCAGCATTGTTATGGGAGCTTTAAGTCAGCAACTTTTTGTTATTATTAAATTTATAAAATAACCTGTTGTAACTTCCACTTTAAGACATTTTCCTCTACTTAGATAAAAGAGAGGAGTGTTTTATCTTTTCCTTTAAAAAAAATTTCATTAATGATTCAATACATTTTTGTAAATTCTTATTCTCTATAGCTAATAATCCCAGCTGACCAACACTCATAATTACAGAAGCCAATTTCAATTGCAGTTTGCAGGTTTACAAATGTATCACAGACATTTCCAAAGCAGTTTTGAAACTTCTCTCCTGTCATGTCACTTATGTGTTGTTATGCTCATATGCTGCAGCAAATGCTTCATAACCATTCTTGATCTTTCCTAGGGACTGTTCAGACATGAATGCTCCAGTATATCAACCCTATTAGTCAGTCTTGTGATAAGAAGCATGGGATTTGGGTTTCCCCTGACACATATTTATTTAATAGCATAGACTGTCACCATTTAGAAGCCCAGGATGCACAATGATTCGGCTATTTTGAGAAACTGATGAGATTAAAGAAACTCAAATTATCAAATGTCTGCCAGCTTATATGTATAAAATTTTAGTAGAGCAGATAACATCTTATTCTAGATTTCACTTAATATTTGTATCTCAAACTCTTCAAAAGATAAACCCAATCTCCCAGAGAAGGAAAGAAGCTTAAAGATCATGTGGGATCAGACAGACCTCTTCATTTGACAAATGTGGAAAGAGATCCAATATTTATTTTGCTTATATTTTGTTTCAGGTAGTTCTTGTTTGGTTTTCAGTTGCCACAAAGAACAATGCTAAGTTCCTCTATTGTCACACCAAGGAGTTGTTTGTGTAACAGTCCCTGGTATTAAAAATAACGGAAAAGAAAATAGCCACCAAACTTTAGCATGAACAGAGAGACAGCAGTAAATTTTTTAAGGCTGCCATAAAACTCAACTGCAACGTTCAAGCTTGCAAACTGAGAATGCCTAACCACAAGAGTTGGAGTAAAAAGTCAGGAAGGAAGGTTGTCACATTCTAGAAGTTCAGTAAATCAAATTAGGTTATATTCAAAAGTGGGTTTCTAATTCTGCTTTCCCACTTATTTACATATAGAACTTTTTCACTTTTTGCAAAATGTCTCCTGACTAAAACAAAATTTTTTCGTGTGTATACCATAGCCATATTACTGTATTTGATTCTGTGCCTTTAATCTTTTTTTAAAATACAGACCCTCAAAATACATATCTCTGTAACCGACCTTGGTGAGGAGGTAGTTTAGTGGTTTTCAAATGTCTTTCTTTTTCTTTCCTTCCCCGCCCCTCTCCCAGGGGGATTCCCCAAATAGAGTAAACAGGTCAGCGCGACCTTGGATGAGGCCGCTTTCTGGGTCCCGAACTCAACGGGAAAACCCTGCCCCTACACAGACCTTTTGCCTAGGGAAACTTCTCTCTGCCTGACTTCCCCAAGGCCAACCGAGGGCTATCAGGCCCCCCTGAAGCAGCTTTTCTCCCTCTAAAATCCGACCTTTTGGGGGTCTCCAAGGTGCTGCCCGGGGCAAGAGTGGGTCCAACAGCAGATGTGGGAAGAAGATTCACCTCTGTGGGCGGAGGACCCGAGCGCTTACGGCTGGTGCGCGGACCCGCAGCCGGCCAGCCTCCAGCGGCACCCGCGCGGACCCCCCGGGCTCGCCGCTGGCCGGAGCGGGGCCAGAGCGGGAGGCAGGTGGCAAGCAGGGGCACAGGCAGCGAAGCTTGGGCGCTGCTGGGGGGTCTGCAGGTCGCGACCCCCTCCCAGGGGCAGGGCCAGGACAGAGACCGCACCCGGCAAACGGCCCTAGTGCCGCAAGGTGTGAGGGTGCAGACGGCGGCGGGAGGGTGGCGGCCGAGGCGCCCCGGCTCCCTCCTTACCTGGCCTTTCCCGACCTCACGCAGAGCTCCGGCCTCGCGCCCGCAGAAGTTTCCCAGCCGAGTGCATCGGACCCCGCCGACCGGCGCGAAGTCCCTGGTGCCCGGCTCACGCGCTCCTGGCCACCCCGCGCCAGTGCCCGCCCTGCGCCCGGGCGCTCAGTGACCGCAGCCCGGTTCCTGAGCGGCGCCGTGGCGCAGGCGGGGGCCGGGCACGGGCGCGCGCCCCGGGGACCGCGGGGAGGGCGGGGTGGTGGCGGCAGGAACAGCGCGGGGCCCGGGTAGCCCCAGCCTCCGGGGAGTCGTCGGACTGCAGATGAACCTAGCGACTGCGCGGCAGAACAAAGTTTGCAAAGATGGGTCTCAAGTGAACGCAGCTTACAGTTGTAAAACGAACCTCGTGTTCGCTATATGCCAGGCAGAGGACCATGGGGTTCACTCCTTGGATGGGAAGCAAGTACTTCTGCCCTCTCGCTACCCCAGCCCCACTGTAAACAAAATGAGATCAATGACTGGAATGGGGATGGAAATATTTGGGTAAAGAGAGCAGAGAACAGTTAATATCTTGATTCAAATCAATGAATGCCTCCAAAACGCAAATGGATGAAGAGCATGGACAATCATAGAAGGAAAAAATTTAAATACACATGATCCCCCCCAAAAAGTTCAAGTTAGTAATGAGCCCTAATGCATACAACTTAAGGCACAAATCAAATGCATTTTTTCCCTCCCATGAAGTTAGTGAAGTTTTCTTTGGTTTTGGTGATCAAACTCTGATGGTTGGTGAGGGAACAGTGAAACACAGCCTACTTGAGGATTTGCATCTCCTCCCTTCTCTTAGCACCCTCACTCATGTTCTATAACTGTTCTGGTGACAATGATTCCAGGAACATTTACTGAGTAATCAGTGGCTCTTTTGGTCCCTAGAATAACCATTAAAGTAATATAAATGGTAAAAATTAACCTCTTTTAATGGATACTGGGGCTGAGGGGCAAAAAGTACCCATATTCCTATACCCTGTATGGGGCTAGAAACCACATGCCTTCCAGGCCTTTGCTGTTGTGCTTCATTCTAGGGACTTACTCAGAAATGTTGGAAATCCAGTTTAAACTAGATATGGCTGGGGAAGTAAGAAAGTCATGATTTGACATCAGATGTATTTGAAACTGCTAAGTGGCATTTCAGGAGGTTCCCAGGAGCTGCAGTCCTTTATGTCTCAGCACAAAAAGAATTCATCCATAGGCAAAGTGATAGGTAAGAGGTGATAGGACGCTTGTGAGGCTTATCAGTGGGCAGGTGAGAGGGTGCCACACTGAGAACTGAGTGGGCTACAGTTTTATAATCAGGAAAAATAGGTAAGGGAGAAAGACAACCTTCTCCCTTATTCTTAAGTAGGCATTATGCTTGCATCATTAGCTCCTCCCCCAGGTTGGGCAAGGGAATCTTTTTGTCCCTATATGGTCAAGCTGGGACTGTCATGGCAGTAATGGAAAAATTATTTCAAGTCTCAGTACAATGGGCGTCTTTCACTTTGAAATGTCACCTTTCCATAAATTGTTGTTTTTATATGTGCGGAAAGCATGTTCTATGGATCATCTACTTACTGAGCTCACTGGGCGGGATGTGGGTCTCATGCCACCATTATTTTTTTGTTATGTCTCATGCTTCTGTTCCATGGTTTTGTTGCTAAGCAAGCCTGCTTGGTTTTGTGGTTAAGTCAACCTGCTTCCTTGAGTAATCATTACTACAGGGGTCTCCCATATTTATTTCTACTTACAATCCTCTCGTGTGGTTAACTATTTAATCACCTACTTTGTCTGTTTACTCTGTCCCTATCATATTCTGGGTTTAGATTTTACTTCTTATTTAATATTATATGTTACATTTTTAAAAGATTATATTCATGGTCATTTTTAACTTAAAAACTCCAAAGAAGTAAGAGATATGATTGTGCAATAGATTGTAAGGTGGCTCCATGAATTCCTGCTGACTCCTGGTGTTCACACCTTTTGGGACCCCCCCTCCCCTTGAGTGCATCTGGGACCTGTGACTTGCTTGTAAAACAATAAATATAGTGCAAGTGGTGGATATCACTCTTGTGACTACATTATATTACAAAAGACTTGGTCTTGGTGGCCAACTCTCTCTAGAGACCATCTGATCTGGCTTGATGAAGACATTGAGAACAGACTTGTGGACACAGCAGGGAAAGGAGAGGATGAGATGAATTGAGAAAGCAGCATTGACATATATACACTACCATGTATAAAATAGATAGCTGGTGGGAAGCTGTTATATGACACAGGGAGCCTAGCCTGGCACTCTGTGATGACCTAGAGAGGTGGGAAGAGGGGGTGGGAGGGAGGCTCAAGAGGGAGGGGAGATATATATATACACAGAGAGAGAGAGAGTTATGACTGGCTTGTGTTGTTGTACAGCAGAAGCCAACACAATATTGTAAAGCAATTATCCTCCAATTAAAAAAAAACAATTCAAGGGAGAAAATAGAAGTGGTGCCCCATACATCAGCCCCAGGTCTAGGGCTCTCTGGGATTTCCACCTGCATTTCTGCTTCAAAGATTGTGTGTCTAAGGTCCACAGGCTTGTGAGTCTCTACTAAACCTCTAGGGCAGGACAGATACAGTCAACTCAGCTTACACAACTGAAGTTGCAACTGCAATGTGAAGAATACTTATGTAAAGAGCTGGAAACAGTTAAGTACTAAACCAGGTTTCATTTAATTGGGTGTACTTGGTTGCTAATTAGACCAACTTCCATATATGAATTTAGGTGGGCTTACTCACCAACCCCTTCCTTCCCTCTTCCTCCCTTCCTCTGTTTCTTCCCTGTTTTCTTCTTTCTTCCATGCTTCTTTCATTTTTTAATCTCTATATAACTCTCCATAACTCTGTTTCTCTGTATCCCCCATTTTTATCTATTTAAAGTATAGTTGCTATACAATATTGTATGAATTACAAGTGTACAATATAGTGATTAACAATTTTAAAGGTTATACTCCATTCATAGTTATTGTAAAATACTGGCTATGTTCCCTGTGTTGTACAAGTATATCCTTGTGTCTTATTTTATACCTAATTGTTTGTACCTCTTAATTCTCTAACCCCCTACATTGCCCCTTTCCCCATTGGTAACCACTAGTTTGTGCTCTATATTTGTGGGTCTGCTTACATTTTGTTATATTCACTAATTTGCTTTATTTTTTAGATTCCACATTTACTAATATCATACAATATTTGTCTTTCTCTGTCTGACTTATTTCACTTAGTATAAGCTGTCTAAGTCCATCCATAGGACTTTGTTGCTGCAAATGGCAATATTTCATTTTTTTTTAACAACTAACTAGTATTCTATTGTGTATCTATATATACCATGTCTTCTTTATCCATTCATCTGTTGATGGACACTTGGGTTGCTTCCATATCTTGGTAGTTATAAATAATGCTGCTGTGAACATTAGGGTGCATGTATCTTTTTGAATTAGTGTTTTTGTTTTTCAGATAAGTACCCAGGAGTGGAATTGCTAAGTCATGTGATAGTTGTATTTTTAGTTTTTTGAGGAATCTCTGTATAATTTTGCATAGTGGCTGCACCAGTTTACATTCCCAGAAACAGTGTGGGAGGGTTCCATTTTCTCCACATCCTTGCCAACATTTGTTGTGTTCTTTTTGACAATAGCAGTTCTCACGGGTGTGAGGTAATATCCCATTGTAGTTTTTTAAAAAATATTTATTTGGCTGCACTAGGTCTTAGTTAGGGAACGCAGGATCTTTGATCTTTAGCTGTGGCATGCAAACTCTTAGTTGTGGCATGTGGGATCTAGTTCCCTGACCAGGGCTCAAACTTGGGCACCCTGTATCAGGAGCACAGAGTCTCAGCCACTGGACCACCAAGAAAGTCCCTCATTGTGGTTTTGATTTGCATTTCTCTGATGATTACTTAAAAGCTTTTGCACAGCAAAGTAGACCATCGAGGAAATGAAAAGACAACCTACTGAATGGGAGAAAATATTTGCAAATGATATGACTGATAGTGAGTTAATATCCAACATGTGTAAACAACTCATACATCTCAACATCAAAAAATCAACCCGATTAACAAATGGGGCAGACGAACTGAATAGACATTTTTCCAAGGAGGAGATGCACATGGCCACCAATAGGCACATGAAAAGATGCTCTTGTTTTCTTTTTTTTTTATTAAGATAAACTTTTATTATATGAGTAGTACATTAATATGTCATTTATTAGTGTATTCAATATATTGTGTGACATCAAATTTCTTTCATCAGCTATCTTTTTCAGACCAGAAAATAACTTGGAGCTCATTTCTTTTTTCATAAATTTTTCATATATATTAATTTATATTTTTTCATATATGGTTATATATATAAAATATACGTATATAATTACTCTTAAAGTACTGCATGCTGTCATCCTATTATTAGTATATCACAATGTATTCATCTGTTTAACTGTTTAGATTGTTTCTGATGTTCTGATGTAAGCAAATGCGAAAAGCATGATTCTGTCAGCACATGTGTAATGAACTTCCTAAGGCAGATTAGATACCAGAAATGAAACTCTTGAGTGCGTCCATTTTATTTTTATTTTTTACACTTTGTATTGAGTTGTAATTGACACACAACATTATATTAATTTCAGGTGTACAACTTAATGATTTAATATCTATGCATTGTGAAATGATCACCCTAGTAAGGCTAGTTAACATCTGTCACCATACAGAGTTACCAAATTTCGTTTTCTTGTAATGAAGAAAGTGAAAGTGAAAGTTGCTCAGTCATGTCCTACTCTTTGCGACCCCATGGCCTGTCCATGGAATTCTCCAGGCTAGAATACTGAAATGGGTAGTCTGTCCCTTCTCCAGGGGATCTTCCCAAGTAATGAGTTAAGATCTATGCTCTTAACAACTTTCAAATATGGAGTACAATATTATTAACCATGTATTACTAACCAATATTATTCATGAAATGTTAGGTCCATGAATCAAGGCAAATTGGAAGTGGTCAAACAGGAAATGGCAAGAGTGAACATCAACAATTTAGGAATCAACGAATTAAAATGGATTGGAATGGGTGAATTTAACTCACATGACCATTATATCTACTACTGTGGGCAAGAATTCCTTAAAAGAAATGGAGTAGCCATCATGGTCAACAAAAGAGTCCAAAATGCAGTGGTACTTGGATGCAATCTCAAAAATGACAGAATGATCTCTGTTGATTCCAAGGCAAGCCATTCAATATCACGGTAATCCAAACCTATGCCCCAACCAGTAATGCTGAAAAAGCTGAATAGTTCTATGAAGACCTACAAGACCTTCTAGAACTAACACCCAAAAAAGATGTTCTTTTCATTATAGGGGACTGGAATGCAAAAATAGGACATCAAGAGATACCTAGAGTAATAGGCAAATTTGGCCTTGGAATACAAAATGAAGCAGGTCAAAGGCTAACAGAAGTTTGCCAAGAGAATGCACTGGTCACAGCAAACACCCTCTTCCAACAACACAAGAGAAGACTCTACACATGGACATCACCAGATGGTCAATACTGAAATCAGATTGATTATATATTCTTTGCAGTCAAAGATGGAGAAGTTCTATACAGTCAACAAAAACAAGGCCGAGAGCTGTCTGTGGCTCAGATTGTGAACTCCTTATTGCGAAGTTCAGACTTAAATTGAAGAAAGTAGGGAAAAACACTGGACCATTCAGGTATGACCTAAATCAAATATCTTATGATTATACAGTGGAAGTGACAAATAGATTTAAGGGACTAGATCTGATAGATAGAGTGCCTGATGAACTATGGAAGTTCGTGACATTGTACAGGAGACGGGGATCAAGACTATCTCGAAGAAAAAGAAATGCAAAAAAGCAAAATGGCTGTCTGAGGAGGCCTTACAAATAACTGGGAAAAGAAAAGATGCAAAAGGCGAAGGAAAAAGGGACAGATATACCCATCTGAATGCAGAGTTCCAAAGAATAGCAAGGAGAAATAAGAAAGCCTTTCTCAGGGATCAGCGCAAAGAAATAGAGGGAAACAATAGAATGGGAAAAACTAGAGACCTCTTCAAGAAAATTAGAGATACGAAGGAAACATTTCATGCAAAGATGAGCTCAATAAAGGACAGAAACAGTATAGACCTAACAAAAGCAGAAGATATTAAGAACAGGTTGCAAGAATACACAGAACTATACAAAATATCTTCATGACCCAGATAACCATGATGGTGTGATCACTCGCCTAGAGCCAGACATCCTGGAATGTGAAGTCAAGTGGGCCTTAGGAAGCATCACTAAGAACAAAGCTAGTGGAGGTGATGGAATTGCAGTTGAGCTATTTCAAATCCTCAAAGATGATGCTGTGAAAGTGCTGCAGTCAATATACCAGCGAATTTAGAAAACTCAGCAGTGGCCACAGGACTGGAAAAGGTCAGTTTTCATTCCAATCCCAAAGAAAGGTAATGCCAAAGAATGCTCAAACTACCACACAATTGCACTCATCTCACATGCTAGCAAAGTAATGCTCAAAATTCTCCAAGTCAGGCTTCAACAGTAGGTGAAAAGTGAACTTCCAGATGTTCAAACTGGGTTTAGCAAAGGCAGAGGAACCAGAGATCAAATTGCCAACATTTGTTGAATCATTGAAAAAGCCAGAGAGTTTCAGAAAAACACCTACTTCTGCTTTATTGATTATGCCAAGGCCTTTGACTGTGGATCGCAACAAACTCTGGAAAATTCTTAAAGAGATGGGACCTGACCACCTGACCTGTCTCCTGAGAAATCTGTATGCAGGTCAAGAAGCAACAGAACTGGACATGAAACAACAGACTGGTTCCAAATAGGGAAAGGAGTACGTCAAGGCTGTATATTGTCACCCTGCTTATTTAGCTTATATGTGAAATGCCAGGCTGGATGAAGCACAAGCTGTATCAAGATTGCCAGGGGAAATACCAGTAACCTCAGATATGCAGATGACACCACCCTTATGGCAGTAAGCAAAGAAGAACTAAAGAGCCTCTTGATGAAAGTGAAAGAAGAGAGTGAAAAAGTTGGCTTAAAACTCAACATTCAGGAAACTAAGATCATGGCATCTAGTCCCATCACTTCATGGCAAACAGATGGGTAAACAGTGGAAACAGTGAGGGACTTTATTTTTGGGGGCTCCAAAATCACTGCAGATGGTGACTGCAGCCATGAAATTAAAAGACACTTTCTCCTTGGAATAAAAGTTATGACCAACCTAGACAACATATTAAAAAGCAGAGACATTACTTTGCCAACAAAGGTCCATCTTCAAAGCTATGGTTTTTACAATAGTCATGTATGGATGTGAAAATTGGGCTATAAAGAACGCTGAGCGCTGAAGACTTGATGCTTTTGAACTGTGGTGTTGGAGAAGACTCTTGAGAGTCCCTTGAATGGCAAGGAGATCCAACCAGTCCATCCTAAAGGAAATCAGTCCTGAATATTCACTGGAAGGACTGATGTTGAAGCTGAAACTCCAATACTTTAGCCACTGATGGGAAGAACTGACTCATTTGAAAAGACCCTGATGCTGGAAAGATTGAAGGCGGGAGGAGAAGGAGACAACAGAGGATGAGATGGTTGGATGGCATCACTGGCGCCATGGACATGAGTTTGAGTCAATTCTGGGAGTTGGTGATGGACAGGGAAGCCTGGCGTGCTGCGGTTCATGGAGTCGCAAAGAGTCAGACACGACTGAGCGACTGAACTGAACTATTAACCGTAGTTGACATGCTGAACATTACTGTGTATGTCCATTTTAATTTTGTTAACTGTTGACTAATTGTTCCCCAAACTGTCTGTACAGCTCACATACCTACCAGGTGTTCTAGGGCTTTCTACACAGGTCCCACTGACACTTGACATCATCCAACTTTAACAGAGTTCTAGCTCTATTTCTTTTCTCCTTTTTCTCATCTTGTTCTTCCTCCTCCTCTTCTCTCCCCTCCCTGGCTTCATTTTCCATGCCTCTCATTCTCTCTCTCCTTGTTTCTTTTGCTCTTTTGTTTCCTCATCCTCTTTTGCTTTCTTTATTCATAATTTTGAAAATTTAACTTATCTGTTTTATTACTTAGTGAAGATCATGAAAATGTGTCAGCAAATGAACATTTATAAAGTCATTGTCAAAGGCTACCGTGTTTTCTACATCATACTTTTAAAAACCAAGGTAAAATATCCAGAACATAAAGTTAACTATTGTCAAGTGTTCAGTTTAGTGGCATTTAATACATTGACAATGTTATACAGCCACCATCTCTATCAAATTCTAAGATATTTTCATAACCCCTAAAGATATGGGTATGGGCACCCCATACTCGTAAAGCAGTCACTCCCCAATTCTCCCAACTCAGCTCCCAGTAACCACCAATCTGATTTCTTCAGTATGGATTTACCTATGATGAATATTACATGTAAATGGATTCATACAGTATGTGACCTGGTATATCTGCTTTCTTTCATTTTGCATGCCTTTGAGGTTAATCCATGGTATAGCGTATGTCAGTACTTCATTCATTTTTATGGCTGAATAATGCTCCATTGAATAGTTATGCCACAATTTGTTTATCAATTTACCAGTTGATGAAGATGTAGATAATTTCTCCCCCTTGACTAATGTGAATAGTGCCACAATGAACATTTGTGCATAAGTTTTTGTTTGAATATCTGTTTTCAATTCTTTTGGGTCTGCACCTAGGAGAAGAATTCCTGGGTCATATGGTAGTTCTATGTTTAACTTTTTGAGAAACTGTCAACCTGCTTTCCATAAGAGCTGTACCATTTTACATTTCTACAAGCAAAGTACAAGGGTTCCTATTTCTCTGCATTCCTGACAACACTCATTATTTCTTGTTTTTCATTTTTTAAAAAAATTACAACTATCCTCTTGGGTATGAAGTATATCTTACTGTTTTGATTCGCATTTTCCAATGACTAATGATATTGAACATCTTTTCATGTATGTGTTGGCCATTTGTATATCTGCTTTAGAGAAATGTCTACTAGTCCTTTGCTTATATTTAAATTGGGTTGTTTGTCTTTTTGTTGTTGAATTGTAAGGGTTCTTTATATATTCTGGATACTGGATGACTCCTATCAGATAGATGGTTTTCAAAATTTTTTCCCATTCTGTGGGTTGTTTTTCACTTTCTTGATAGTGTCATTTGATGCACAAATTTTTAATTTTGATGTTTATATTTCCCTCTGTTGCTCATACTTTGGGGACCATTCCAAAGAGTCTGTAAAATCCAAGGTGGGTAGCATAAGCTATCTCATCATTTTTATTTTTATTATTATCCACTTCATAGACTATCATATAGCTGAATTTTTTCTTTCTTTTTTTATTTTTTAAATTGTGAAAGTATGATAACACATTTATAAGCAACTTGAAAAATATAGAACAAAGTTACATAGAGTTCAACTCTATATTACAACTATTTTTTAAGTAGATAAGTTAAGATACTTAGTTGGAGTTTCAATAGCAAGCTCTCAAAATTAATAGAATGGAATTATCCTTCAGTTAAAATAAATAAATTTTTAAAAATTAATACAATGAATAGACAGAAAAGTAGAAGAATATGGTAGGCCTGAAAAGCATTATGAACCAATTCAACATAATTAAAATTTACACAATTTTCATAGAACAGCAGCTTACAAATTCTACTGAAGTTCCCATAGACTATAAGCCAAGAGACACTGGAAGATATTCAGGAACATAAAACAAGGTGCAGAGATTTCATGATCTAAAGGCATTGGAACCACTCAGAGTCTGTTCTCTTACCACTGTGGAATTATATTAAAAATCAATATCAAAAGATATTTGAAAATAATTCACATATTTTCAAATGCAATGTGACATTTACTAAGAGAGATCCTTGACTTAGCCATTAAATGCCTCAATAAAGTTAAAAGACTGAAAAAACACAGAGGGTGGTTGCAGAGAAGAAAGCATTTAAATGAGAAATTAATATCAAAATGAGAGATTAATATCAAAGATACTTTATAAACCCCATGTAATTGAAAATTAAAATTAATGGGTGTATTTTTTCATTTTTATTCTGTTATGAATATTTTCTAATTTTCCTTGTTATAGTTTCTTAGATACACCCACTTTTAATTGATGGGTGTATCTAAGAAGCTGTAACAAGGAAAATTAGAAAATATTTGTAACAGAATAAAAATGAAAAGAGAATTTATCAGAATTTGTTGCATGCAGCTGAAGTGGCTCAATGATACTAAATACAAGATGGATTCTTGAATAAGGTAGGAAAACAAATAATGGACACTAACATAAAATTTTGTGAAATTTGAACAAAATCTGTACTTCAGTTAGTAACACTGTATCATATGTTAATTTCCTGTGGTTCTTTTGTTGTTGTTGTTGTTACTCAGTTGTGTCTGACTCTTTGCAACTTTATGGACTGCAGCACACCAGGCTTCTCTGTCCTTCACTATCTCCTAGAGTTTGCTCAAACTCATGTCCATTGAATCAATGATGCCATCCAACCATCTCGTTCTCTGTTGTCCCCTTCTCCTCCTGCCCTCAATCTTCCCCAGCATCAGGATCCTTTCCAATGAGTCTGATCTTTGCATCAGGTGGCCAAAGCATTGGCACTTCAACTTCAACATCAGTCCTTCCAATGAATATTCAGGGTTGATTTCCTTTAAGATGGACTGGTTTGATCTCCTTACTGTTCAAGGGACCCTCAAGAGTCTTCTCCAGCACCATAATTCGAAAGCATCAATTCTTTGGCTCTCTGCCTTCTGTAAGGTCCAGCTCTCAAATCCGTACATGGCTACTGGAAAAACCATAGTTTTTTCTATATGGACCTTTGTCCTCAAAGTGATGTGTCTGCTTTTTATTACACTGTCTAGCTTTGTCATAGCTTTTCTTCCAAGGAGCAAGCATCTTTTAATTTCATAGCTTCAGTCATTGTCCGTAGTGATTTTGGAGCCCAAGAAAATAAAATCTTTCACTATTTCCATTTTTTTTACCCATCTATTTGCCATGAAGTGATGGGACCAGATGCCGTGATCTTAGTTTTCTGAATGTTGAGTTTTAAGCCAGCTTTTTCACTCTCCTCTTTCACCTTCATCAAGAGACTCTTTAGTTTCTCTTCACTTTCTGCCATTAAGGTGGTGTCATCTGCATATCTGAGGTTATCGATTTCTCCTGGCAGTCTTATTCGAGCTTGTGTTTCATCTCTCCCGGCATTTCCCATGATGTACTCTGCACATAAGTTAAATAAGCAGGGTGACAATATAGCCTTGATGTACTTCTTTCCCAATTTTGAACCATTGTTCCTTGTCCGGTTCTAACTGTTGCTTCTTGACCTACATACAGATTTCTCAGGAGGTAGGTAAGGTGGTCTGGTATTCCCATCTCTTTAAGAATTTTCCATATTTTGTTGTGATTCACACAAAGACTTTAGCGTAATCAATGAAGCAGAAGTTACTTTAGCACTAACCTCATAGATGCCACAATAAATGGAACTACATCAGAAGTAGATGTTTTTCTGGAATTCCATTTCTTTTTCTATGATCCAACAGATGTTGGCAATTTGATCTCTGCTTCCTCTGCCTTTTCTAAATCCAGGTTGTACATCTGGAAGTTCTCAGTTCACATACTGTTGAAGCCTAACTTGAAGGATTTTGAGCATTACCTTGCTAGCATGTGAAATGAGTGCAATTTTGTGATAGTTTGAACATTCTTTGGCATTGCCTTTCTTTGGGATTGGAATGAAAACTGACCTTTTCCAGTCCTGTGGCCACTGCTGAGTTTTCCAAATTTGCTGGTATATTGACTGCAGCACTTTCACAGCATCATCTTTTAGGATTTGAAATAGCTCAGCTGGAATTCCATCACCTCTACTAGCTTTTTTTTTTTTTTTTTTTTTTTACAACATAGTATTTCTTATAGTCTCAGAATTGGAATAGAAGTTTCAACCTCACTCAACTTTTTAAAACAAATCACTCAGGTAATAAGCTCCCTAGACTTTTAGCAATAATACTATTAGGTTGGTGCAAAAGTAATTATAGTTTTGGACCCTGAATTTTAATTCATTATAACTAGGCTCAAACACATCTTTATTAATCAAAATAGGAGTCATTACAATCAACACATTTTTGCCAATGAAAAATAAGTTTCTTTATTTCTGTAGCATAAAAATCTCTGCTTCGGGTTTTGACAAACTGTTGGAAAGCATTTTCTGCATCCTGGTGGTTGTAGGAGGATTTTTTCTGCAAAAAGTTGTCAAGATTCTTGAAAAAGTTGTCATTTGGTGAGAGATCAGGTGGATATGGCAGATGAGGCAAAACTTTGTAGCCCAGTTCATTCAACTTTTGAAGTTGGTTATGTGACATGCTGTCAGGCGATGTCATGGAGAAGCATTAGACCCATTCTATTGACCAATGCTGGCTGCAGGCATTGCGGTTTTTGGTGCATCTCATCAATGTGCTGAGCATACTTATCAGATGTAATGGCTTCACTGGGATTCAGAAGGCTGTAGTGGATCAGACAGGCAACAAACCACCAAACAGTGACCATGACCCTTTTTAGGATGCAAGTTTGGCTTTGGGAAGTGCTTTGGTGGAACGTCTTCTCGGTCCAACCACTGAGTTTGTCATCCCTGGTTGTCATATAAAATCCACTTTTCATTGCACGTCACAATCCAATTGAGAAATTGTTGTTGTTGCGTAGAAGAAGAGAAGCAACACTTCAAAACGACAATTTTTTTTATTTGCAGCAGCTCATGAGGCACCCACGTATCGAATTTTTTCACCTTTAAAATTTGCTTCAAATGCCAAACAACTGTAGAATAGTTGACGTTGAGTTCTTGGGCAACTTCTTGTGTAGTTTTAAGAGATCAGATTCAGTGATCATCTCAGATGGTTGTTGTCAGCTTCCTATGGCTAGTCACTGCGCTCCTCAACTTCAAGCTTCTGATCTTCTTTGCAAAACTTCTTGAACCACTGCTGCACTGTACATTCTTTAGCAGTTCTTGGGCCAAATGCATTGTTGATGTTGTGAGGTGTCTCTGATGCTTTATGACCCATTTTGAACTCGAATAAGAAAATTGCTTGAATTTGTTTTTTGTCTAACATCATTTCCATAGTCTAAAATACATATAAAATAAACAAGTAATAATTCATTAGCAAAAAACATAAAGCAAGAAATGCTCATTAAAATGAAATATAACATAACCACATTTATTTAAGAATGTATTCCGACATCAAATGGCAAAGTTCAACAATGCAAAACCAAAATTACTTTTGCACCAGTGTAATAGATGCCAGAATAAATGGGACTATGTCAGTTTTGAGTGAATATAAATTAGAAATTTAGCATTCTATTCTTAGTCAAACAAGTGTAATCAAAATGTCAAACTTTTTTAGCTGGGCAAAAATTCATAGGTTTTCTAAAATATATATTTATTATACATACTGTTTGTACATATTTATACCAAAACTTTTTTCCTGTACTTGATAAAGACTTGAGAAAGAAAAACAAACAAAAAAACAGGAGATGGAGAAATTGGAAAACAGAAACTAAATGAGAACACTTGAATATGAATAGAAAAAATAAAATGAACTAGATGAAAGTAAAATACCATCATCTAGTCCAGTTGTTTTTAAACATGACTGCTTATTAGAATCACATCTGGAGCTTTGAAGAAAAAAGCAATACTTGGGTATTTGAATTTTTCAAAAATTCCAAGATAATTCTAATGTGCCTCTGAATTTTAGAAGGTGATTACAGCTTTTTCTATTAAATAGTTTGACTGATATAGAATTATATTATTTTCTGTTGACCAATCATGATACAATGGTATTAAATGAATAATAGTTACAAAATCACAAGAGTAAAAGATGTTTATCAGTTTTTACAATCAATAGCCAGACAAAAAATAAAAAATAATTATAATTACAAGCCATAATGGAAACATGATCCCAACAATATAAAATAATTACATACAATTTGGGGGGTTAAGTGAGTGGGGAAGTAAGTGGAAATGCACATGTGCACATGTTTTCATCCCCCGAGCCAGTCTATGCTTTTCATAGCTGTGTTTTATAAGGAAAATACATAGCATGTAGAAATATATGATCTTTTTTTGAAAATTGAAGTATATTTAACTTACAAGGTGCTAGTTAGTTTCAAGTGTACAGTAAAGTGAATCAGTTATACATATACATATATCCAGTTGATTTTTTAGGTTTTCTTCCCCATACAGGTCATTACAGAGTATTGAGTAGAGTTCCATGTGCTAACAATCGGTTCTCTTTACCTTCTCTTTTACATATATTAGTGTGTATGTGTCAATACCCATCTCCCAATTTATCCCTCTTCCTCTTATCCCCTGGTAACCATAAGTTTGTTATCTACATCTGTGACTCTACTTCTGTTTTGTGGCTAAGTTCATTTATACCTTTTTTCTTAGATTCCACATATAAGCAGTATCATATGATATTTGTTTTCCTGTGTCTTCATTCACTCAATATGACGATCTCTCAGTCCATCCATGTTGCTGCAAATGGCATTTTTGTTCATTTTTATGACTGAGTATGGTGGTTTTGTCACTAAGTTGTGTCTGATTCTTGCAACCCCACAGATTGTAACCTGCCAGGCTTCTCTGTCTGTGGCACTCTCCAGGCAAGAATACTGGAGTAGGTTGCCTTTTCCTTCTCCAGGGGATCTTCCCAACCCAGGAATCGAACCCGGGTCTCCTGCACTGCAGGCAGGTTTACCGACTGAGCTATGAGGGATGGCTGAGGGTATGTATATCTATATCTATCTATCTATCTATCTATATATATATATATACACACACACACCACGTTTTCTTTATCCATTCCTCTGTTTTGGTTGCTTCTAGGTTCTGGCTATTGTAAATAGTGCTGCAATGAACATTGGGGTGCATGCATCTTTTTGAATTGTGGTTTTCTCTGAGTATATGACTAGGAATGGAATTGTTGCATCATATGGTAGTTCTGTTTTTATATATACATATGCCTTTTCAGATTCCTTTCCATTTTGGTTTATTATGGGATATTGAATATAGTTCCCTGTGCTACACAGTAGGACCTGTTGTTTATCTGATCTTCTTTATGTTGTTTATCTTATTTTATACAATTTTATGTTTTTTCCTTTTGGATCATAGAAAAAGCATGAGAGTTCCAGAAAAACATCTGCTTTATTGACTATGCCAAAGCCTTTGACTCTGTGGGTCACAACAAACTCTGGAAAATTCTTAAAGAAATGGGAATACCAGACCACCTGACCTGCCTCCTGAGAAATCTGTATGCAGGTCAAGAAGCAACAGTTAGAACTGGACATTGAACAACAGGCTGGTTCCAAATCAGGAAAGGAGTACCTCAAGGCTGAATATTGTCACCCTGCTTATTTAACTTATATGCAGAGTACATCATGAGAAATGCTTGATTGGATGAAGCACAAGCTGTATCAAGATTACTGGGAGAAGTATCAATAACCTGAGATATGCAGATGACACTACCCTTATGGCAGAAGAACTAAAGAGCCTCTTGATGAAAGTGAAAGACGCGAATGAAAAAGTTGGCTTAAAACTCAACATTCAGGAAACTAAGATCATGGCATCTGGTCCTATTACTTCATGGCAAATAGATGGGGAAACAGTGAGAGACTTTATTTTAGGGAGCTCCAAAATCACTGAAATGGTGACTGCAGCCATGGAATCAAAAGACAGTTGCTCCTTGGAAGAGAAGTTATGACCATCCTAGACAGCATATTAAAAAGCAGAGACATTACTTTGCCATTACAAAGGTCCATCTAGTCAAAGCTATGGTTTTTCCAGTGGTCCTGTATGGCTGTGAGAATTGGACTATAAAGAACGCTGAGCGCCAAAGAATTGATACTTTTGAACTGTGGTGTTGGAGAAGACTCTTGAGAGTCCCTTGGACTGCAAGGAGATCCAACAGTCCATCCTAAAGGAGATCAGTCCTAGGTGTTCATTGGAAGGACTGATGTTGAAGCTGAAACTCCAGTACTTTGGCCACTTGATGAGAAGAACTGACCCATTTGAAAGACCTCGATGCTGGAAAGATTGAAGGCAGGAGGAGAAGGGAACGACAGAGGATGAGATGGTTGGATGGCATCACCGGCCCTATGGACATGAGTCTGAGTCAATTCTGGAAGTTGGTGATGGACAGGGAGGCCTGGCCTGCTGCAGTCCATGGCGTTGCAAATAGTTGGACATGACTGAGCGACTGAACTGGACTGATATTGTATTATGATCACAAAAAGAAGCAACTAAAAGAAAAAGACCCCTTTAGAAAGGCCACAAGAAAGGATCTGACTTTACTGTGGACCAATGATTTGAGTAATTGGTGTCTTTCAAAGCCCTGTTTATGCAGAGGGATGGGCTGGTCTGGTGGCCACAGGTATATATATGGCATCAGCCATTAGGAACATTCCCCTGATTACACCCTATCCGCCCCCCCACCCCCTCATACCCTGTGCACTTTCTCTTGGCTAAGGATGGGCATGGACACTTGCTGATGGCTGTGGAGTCCGCATGGGAATCTGATAACATGAAGCCAGTTCCCTTGGGGCTGCCTGTCCAGCAAACATGTTGAGGAGCAGTCACTGTTCCTGTGAATCGAATGTCAGGGCCTCATTTCCCCTCATTAAATGAGAAGACAGTAATATCTGGTCTTCCTTCAGAGAGGCATTCCAGGAATCAACAGACAAGTATCTGTAACTAGCTGTGGGCAAAATCTCTCTAGCTTTGCTCCATTTATTAGTAATGTCCAGGGTAGCTTCCTAGAACTGTGGATGGAAAGAACTCTCGCTTGAGAGGCCCCCATCCAGTCCCATCTGCAAGGAGAGCTGCAACCAAGGCACCCAGACCTCTGGGCTCATTCTTCTCGGCTTCCCTGTATAATTTATTTATGGCTCTAAAACCCAGCAGAGTCAGTAATGTCCTTCTATCCCTCTTTATATCTTTCCACTCTTAAACTGCATCCCTCCTGGGACTTCATTCAAAGGAGTTCCTTAGTCTTCTTTGGAGTTCCTCCAACTTCTCTGCATTCAATTCAAGAAGCTCTAAACACAGCCTTTCCTGTAACAGATGCTAAGTAGTCTTGCTTGAGCAGAGTAAAGGACAATTTATATCCTTCAGTGTTATACAAATGTGATTCTAGGCTGAGGGAATGCGTAGAGGGAAATTAGGGGCTTTGTTGAGCTGAGATCAAAATTCTGCTGCATAGCCCCCCTGCCAATGACCACAGGTGAGTCAGTTACTTTGCTTTGCCTCCATGCTTAGAAGGTAGAAAAGAATATGTACTAATTCTTCAAAAGGCCCCTGTGAGGAGTAAATGATATAGTGTATATAAAGTGCTTGGTTTATGTTGTTCATATTTTTCTCATACAAACTGGCTTAACTGTAAGTCAGTTTCTTCATCTGGTGTTCAACAGAAGAAATGTGATCTGCTCCAAAGCGGGAGAAAAAAAGCGGATTTACTGACAAACAGAACCGTCCTATTCTCTAAGAGATGTTCAAGAGTAATTTTAAGTATGTTTAATTTTTGCCTTAAATGCTGATTTTAAAGCTGAGCTCTGTGGTAAGATCCAACTTCCTTGAGGGACAGTTTGCCTTGCAATTTTATTCTCAGCAGTTTACAGTCCAGTGCACTTTTGAAAGCTTAGTAAGATTTTGAGAACCATTGACCCAAAGATAAATAATTTATCATTTATAGTCCTCACAAAGGGACAGCTTGATTTGGAAATATCTCCTTCCCAGAAATCCCTATGAAATAGGAGGGGGGAAAAAACATATGAGCAGTGTTTGGAATAATCAGTGCACGAGAGATAAACAGTACACCCCCAGCTTTGCAAGACAGAGTAAAAACTGTTGCAAATGGGATAACATCCCATAGATTCACTAACAAATAAATGAAGAAAAAATCCAAAACCTTAGCATGTCTCCCATATGTCCATCAAGATAAATAACAGATAATAACCGCTTATAGTAGACTGGGCACTGTTTTATGCAAATCATATGTATTATTTATCCTCCTATGAATTTATGGGCAAGTATTGTTTCTGCTCTGACTTTCTAGGTAAAGAAGCTTAGGTACAGAGAGATTAAATTTTGCCACATGTGCCAAATCCCGGGGTTTTATGGCACGTGTGGTAGAGCTGGATTCAGACCCAGGCAGTGGGTTCCAAGAGGCCACCTTGTACTGGCTCTTTCTCTTGAGTGTCTCTGGTTGGGAACTCCTGGCCCAGCCCAGTCTTTATCCCTAACTGGGAAAGCAATTATAGTAGTGTAGTTAAATGCACATATTTTAGTGTCTAAAATTTCCTCTTTTAATCCTGGCTCCACCACTTAGTGGAGGAGCAGGAAGGGAATTGATTACCTTCCCTGCTCCCTCCATCTCAAATCCTAGCTGGTTAAGAAACTGAGGTCTACAGGATTTAGATATTTAAAATGGAAATCATATTCTGTACCCAAACACTGAGTTGTTTTGCCACCTCTGAGTCAGCTTGCTGTATTCAAATCATCATGCATTCAGAAAGCTTCTTATACGTCAGCTACACTAAGTGGTAGTGGTTTTTTTGTTTTGTTTTTCAGTAATTTAACATGGATAAGGCATTGTGAATTATGGAGAAAATTAGTGTATTAACACTTTGAGTTAATTCTAATAAGGTAAATTTTTATTATTGCTCTGTGATTTGGTACATAATCTTCACTATTAGTTGAAGCCTAAGTATTGTATTGATTTAATATTCAAGCAGTTAGTAGGAATGCTTACCACTTATTGAGTATTTGCTTTGCACTAGGAGCTTACTTAAGATTTGTCATTCACTTTTCAGTAAGGTTGGTAGGTATCTTTCCTCCTCATTGTTGATGGCAATTGAGTTATAGAGCAGTCTCCAGTAATTAGCTTCAGTTCTCATTATAACCTAGAGTGATAGAGGAAGTCTGAAAACTTTGAATCATTCCAGTGTTTTCCTGTGCATATTTAACCACAATCCTTTACTCCTTCCCAAAGAATTGATAAAGGCAAAGCTGTATTTGTAGCTTCAGACTTGCTACATTACAGCTTAAAGACCAGTATCTATGGAATATATATCTAATAACCACTTTGTTACAAAATTTGCATAGTTGTTGATCCCTTGAATACCTGACCCCAAAATTAATCTCTAATCTGGCAGATTCCATACTCTGATCCTCACTAGAGAAATCTTCAAACTGAAAAAAACAAAAGGCTTATTTATGGGTTCTCTCAAAAACTATCAATGTTATGCAGAAAGGAAGGAAAATCAAGTGACACCTTTCCTCAGATGGTGACAAAAGATTAGCTCTGATTAACTCAACCACTGCCTCTGAGTTATTTCATAGTAGCAAGGGCAAAAATTCTTGGCTGTGTTAATCACATTTGGATGAGACATAGCTTTTATAGAAATTATCCCCACATCATTGCTTTGTTTCTGGCACATTAGTACAGCTAATTCATGAGCAGAATGAACAAGTCTTTCTTGCAGCAGAGATCTTCCTTTGATGAAACAGAGCCACCATAAGCTGTCCTCCAGAATCTGGAAAAAGATTGTATTCGTCTGTGTTACACATGTTTTGCTTTTGAATTCAGTTGGTCACCAAGTATGAGATCATAATAACTGTTTAAGGCAATAGGAAGCCTAGTTATAGGACATCAGTTCCAGGTTCTTCCTAGTTTATTTTTCAAAAATGCTTCTTCTAGATTACTTGGTGGTTCAGATGGTAAAAAATATGCCTGCAATGCAGGAGAACTGGGTTTGATCCTTGGATTGGGAAGATCTTCTGGAGAAGGGAACAGCTTCCCACTCCAGTATTCTGGCCTGGAGATTTCCGTGGACAGAGGAGCCTGGCAGGCTATAGTCCATGGGGTCACAAAGAGTCAGACATGACTGAGCCACTTTCACTTTCAGATTACCTAATTAACTCACATACACGTTTACGCACCATTTCAGGCCATATGAATTTCTTTATTATGTGACCTGTTTACTAACCAAAATGTATGATTGAGAGAATGTAAACACAAATGAGCCAATCCACAGTGGAAATGGGAATGAAAACAACTGATGTGAACTTGACGGGCTCCTATTTCTCCTCCATCTCAAAGGCGCATACACAGAAATGGGTCAGATCTGTTGTTGCCATGTGTGCAGACAGGGAGTAACAATTCTCTACTGGAACTGAGATGACAAAGGAGACCCGGAGAGCAAAGATGATTGGTGAGCAGTAGTAAGAGTAGTTGTTCTTCCCTCCAGTTTTTTAAGAAACATCAATTCACTATTAAGTAAAAGAAAAGCAGAAGTTGTCAACATGTATATAGCCCTAGGACACATTCTCTATAAAATACATCCTACAGTAAGGTAAATTTTATAAAATGTGTATGGTGCATGATTCTTTTGATGAATTTGACTTATTGGTTTAAACAGTAAGTTGATCTTTGGGACTAGGGTTGAGAAGTCCTTTCTGGAAGCTGTAATAACATTTCTGAACTATAAGGATACTTTACTGGTTCCTATGGACTGGGATTTACTCAAATGTACACTTGTGTCCTAGAAAAGATGAGCGAACTTCACCACAGTCACAGCAGGAGGGTATGAGAAGTAGAGCTATTGAAGCTGCAGGATGGAAAGAAGTAGACCTCTAGGGGCTTAAATATATTCAAATGTAAAATTTTCTTTCAGAGGGTCCTAGGTGTGAAATGCTTGAATTAATCCTGCTTAAACCGTGTAGAAAAACAAACATACTAGACAAAGGAAAAGTCATGAAAATTCATCTAAACAGCTAAAAAATAGTATGTGTAGACTACCTCTCAACTGCAGCTTTTTAAAAATTCACCCATGATGGCTGGTTTGGCATTCATTCCTAAAGCCTCTTTTGTTTCTTGATCTGCACAGAGAAATCAATTTGCAATGACAAACTGACATGTTAAACACCAATCTCAGATTTAACTGAAATTATTTCATGCCTCTGTGAAGCATAGTAATCCATTATTTTGTTTTGCCTTGACAGAATGGCAAAAGAAGCAGAAATTTTTTTTGTAAAAAAAAAAAGCTCTTAAACTCCTTTTGCCTTGTCTGCAGCATAGGGAGGAAGGAGGTTGAGTATTTCCATTTCGTGTTTGAGCTACTTGAGAAGATAAATTGGGTGAGGCCACACAGGAAAATCTTCCCATTATTTTCTGCCCTTTAGCCATGCATGTGGCTCCCTCCCAGGAGCTCACACCGTGCCGCTGCGTAATAACTGAAGTGTGCGGTTTATGCCAAAATATGCTCTGAGTAACATGTCCTCACAGACAGTCATGTTGTGATTGGCAGCAAGCTAGGGTTTTGTCCTCCTTTGGCTCTAGCCTCTCCATCCCAGGTTGGGGAGACCCGACTAGTGAGCGAAGAGACAAAGAAACATTCCATTTGCTTGTGGGAGTGGAGTGAGCCAGGGAAAGAACCTCCTCCTCCACTCAAAGAAGCCAGTTTGAGAAGATGAGAACTACGTGCTTTCTACCTGTGGCAGAGCATCTGGCAAACAAACAGAAAACATAAATAGACTCATGGAGACAGATAACCAACCAGTGGTCTCTGGATGGAAGTGGGTCTCTGGATTTTGCAGTTGGGTGAAAGAGATGAAAAGGATTAAGAGGAACAAATTTCCAGCTCTAAAAGAAGTAAGACCTGGGGATATAGTGTACAGCATAGGGAATACAGTCAGTAATACTATAATAACTGTGTATGGTGACAGATGGTAACTAGATTTATCATGGTGACCATTTTGTAATGTATAAAAATATCAAATCACTGTTCTATACACCTGAAACTAACATACTATTTTAAGTCATTTATACTTCAATTAAAATTTAAAAAGAAATATATTTGAAGTGTCTTCAAAGATAAAACTACCATGTCTCCCCTAAAAGATAGATATAAGAAGTATCCAAATTATTTAAGAATTTGTATTAAATTTATGTTGGCAAGGCTGAATTCACTTTTCAATTTTTTAATGAACTATAGAATACATCAAAAGAATATATATAAAATATTTGTCATGTTTCTTATCCCTCAGTTCAGTTCAGTTGTTCAGTCATGTCTGACTCTTTGCGACCCCATGGACTGCCCCACTCCAGGCCTCCCTATCCATCACCAACTCCTGGAGTTTACTCAAACTCGTGTCCATTGAGTCAGTGATGCCATCCAACCCACTCATTCTCTGTCGTCCCCTTCTACTTCTGCCTTCAATCTTTCCCAGAATCAGGGTCTTTTCCAATGAGTCAGTTCTTCACATCAGGTGGCCAAAGCATGGGAGTTTCAGCCTCAACATCAGTCCTTCCAATGAATACTCAGGACTGATTTGCTTTAGGATGGATTGGTTGGATCTCCTTGCAGTCCAAGGGACTCTCAAGAGTCTTCTCCAACACCACAGTTCAAATGCATCAATTCTTCAGCGCTCAGCGTTCTTTATAGTCGAACTCTCACATCCATACATGACTACTGGAAAAGCCATAGCCTTGACTAGATGGACCTTTGTTGGCAAAGTAATGTCTCTGCTTTTTAATATGCTGTCTAGGATGGTCATAACTTTTCTTCCAAGGACCAAATGTCTTTTCATTTCATGGCTGCAGTCACCATCTGCAGTGATTTTGGAGCCCAAGAAAATAAAGTCTGTCACTGTTTCTACTGTTTCCCCATCCACTTGCCATGAAGGGATGGGACCAGATGCCATGATCTTAGTTTTCTGAATGTTGAGTTTTAAGCCAACTTTTTCACTCTCCTCTTTCACTTTCCTCAAGAGGCTCTTTAGTTGTTCTTCACTTTCTGACATAAGGGTGGTGTCATCTGCATATCTGAGGTTATTGATACTTCTCCCAGTAATCTTGATACAGCTTGTGCTTCATCCAATCCAGCATTTCTCATGATGTACTCTGCATATAAGTTAAATAAGCAGGGTGACAATATACAGCCTTGACGTACTCCTTTCCTGATTTGGAACCAGTCTGTTGTTCCATGTCCAGTTCTAACTGTTGCTTCCTGTCCTGCATACAGATTTCTCAAGAGGCAGATCAGGTGAACTGGTATTCCCATCTCTTTCCAAATTTTCAACAGTTTGTGGTGACCCACATAGTCAAAGGCTTTGGCATAGTCAATAAAGCAGAAATAGATGTTTTTCTGGAACTCTCTTGCTTTTTCGATAATACAACGGATGTTGGCAATTTGATCTCTGGTTCCTCTGCCTTTTCTAAAACCAGATTGAACATCTGGAAGTTCACAGTTCATGTCCTGTTGAAGCCTGGTTTGGAGAATTTTGAGCATTACTTTACTAGCATGCAAGATGAGTGCAATTGTGCGGTAGTTTGAGCATTCTTTGGCATTTCCTTTCTTTGGGATTGGAATGAAAACTGACCTTTTCCAGTCCTGTGGCCACTGCTGAGTTTTCCAGATTTTCTGGCATATTGACTGCAGCACTTTCACAGCATCATCTTTTAGGATTTGAAATAACTCAATTGGAATTCCATCACCTCCACTAGCTTTGTTCGTAGTAACCCTAAGGCCCACATGACTTTGCATTCCAGGATGTCTGGCTCTCGGTGAGTGATTATACCATTGTGATTACCTGGGTCGTGAAGATCTTTTTTGTATAGTTCTTTTGTGTATTCTTGCCACCTCTTAATATCTTCTGCTTCTGTTAGGTCTATACCATTTCTGTCCTTTATGGTGCCTATCTTTGCATGAAATGTTCCCTTGGTATCTCTAATTTTCTTGAAGAGATCTCTAGTCTTTCCCATTCTATTGTTTTCCTCTCTTCTTTGCACTGATCACTGAGGAAGGCTTTCTTATCTCTCCTTCCTATTCTTTGGAACTCTGCATTCAAATGAGTATATGTTTCCGTTTCTCCTTTGCTTTTTGCTTTTCTTCTTTTCGTAGCTATTTGTAAGGCTTCCTCAGACAGCCATTTTGCCTATTTTCATTTCTGTTTTTTGAAGATAGTCTTGATCCCTGTTTCCTATACAATGTCACAAACTTCCTTGCTTCATCGGCACTCTATCTATCAGATCTAATCCCTTGAATCTATTTCTCACTTCCACTGTATAATCATAAGGGATTTGATTTAAGTCATATGTGAATGATCTAGTGTTTTTCCCTACTTTCTTCAATTTTAGTCTGAATTTGGCAATAAGGAGTCTATGATCTGAGCCACAGTCAGCTCCTTGTCTTGTTTTTGCTGACTCTATAGAGCTTCTCCATCTTTGGCTGCAAAGAATATAATCAATCTGATTTCGGTATTGACCATCTGGTGATGTCCATGTGTAGAGTCTTCTCTTGTGTTGTTGGAAGAGGGTGTTTGCTATGACCATTGCATTCTCTTGGCAAAACTTTATTAGCCCTTGCCCTGCTTCATTCTGTACTCCAAGGCCAAATTTGCCTGTTACTCTAGGTATTTCTTGAATCCTTTTGCATTCCAGTCCCCTATGATGAAAAGGACATCTTTTTGGGGTGTTAGTTCTAGAAGCTCTTGTAGTTCTTCATAGAACTGTTCAACTTCAGCTTCTTCAGCATTACTGGTCGGGGCATAGACTTGTATTACTGTGATATTGAATGGTTTGCCTTGGAAATGATCAGAGGTCATTCTGTCGCTTCTGAGATTGCAAAAACTGCATTTCGGACTGCATTTTGGACTCTTTTGTTGAGTATGATGACTGCTCATTTCTTCTAAGGGGTTCTTGCCCGCAGTAGTAGATATAATGGTCATCTGAGTTAAATTCACCCATTCCAGTCCATTTTAGTTCACTGATTCCTAAAATGTCGATGTTCACTCTTCCCATCTCATGTTTGACTGCTTCCAATTTACCTTGATTCATGGACCTGACATTCCAGGTTCCTATGCAATATTAGTCACTCAGTCGTTTCTGACTCTTTGTGACCCCACAAACTGTAGCCCTCCAGGCTTCTCTGTCGATGGAATTCTCCAGGCAAGGATACTGGAGTGGACTGCCATTCCTTTCTCCATAGGATCTTCCCAACCCAGGGGTTAAACCCTGGTCTCCTGCATCACAGGCAGATTCTTTACCCTTTGAGCTACAGGGAAGTGCCCCTCTGTTGTAGTTGTCAATTTTATTGTCACTATGAAATCTAATCAAGCTTTTGAGCTTTTTTTTTTCAGTCCCATTTTTTATTGTTGGTATAACCCTCTGCCTCTACATTGGGCTTTTGCAGTCTGTGGAGTTTTCTTTCTTTTTTTTTCTTCTTTTTTTTTAACTTTATTTTTTAAATCTGTTATCATTTTTTCTACATTTATTCCTTTGTTTGCTTTTCCTAGTGTTCTTTTCCCCTTGCAGTTAATCTTTAATGTATATAAATCTTCTTCATCTACCCCTATTTAGCTTTGCATATCTATTCTTTCTTTTCTTTGTGTCCTTGCCTCTCAACATATTTGTTAATTTTATTTTCATTGCTTTATTCCCCAATTGGCACCTTGCTTTAGATTTGTTTTCCAATTTGTGCTTTAGTTAGTTTTGTTCTTAACTGGTAGGTATAATTCTTGGTTTCCTTTGTTCACTGGGTCAATCTACTATACTTTATTTTTGTTGGACTGTTTTGACTTTGCTTATGGGTGTATATGTGTATACTACATTATTTTAATTATTATTTGCCTGATTTTGTAACTACCATTTGTCTGGGGTTCATCTTTGGTTTCTCGTTTTGGTTATTTGTTTTAATCTTACTTAATGCCATAACAAAGCACTTGTGGAATCTTCATTCCTGACCAGAGACCAAGCCCTGAGCCTTTGGAGTGGGAGCGTTGACTCCAAGACCCTAGACCACCAGAGAACTAACCCTAGGGAGTATCAAATAGTGAGAACTTCCACAAAGGAAACCACTTGATTACAAGACCCAGCATCGCCCAGCTACCAGTAGCACCCTGGGCAGGACACCTCATCTAAACAACAAACAAAACAAAAATACAAACCCAATCATCAGCAGACAGTATTACCACCTCAGGAAGCCTTGCCTATCAGAGGAAAAACAAACAAACAAACAAAAAAACTCAGCACAAATGTAGGAGATAGGAAGAATAAAACAAAAGCAGACCTTGGCAAAGGCTGAAAAAGAAATTTATAATTATCGATAAACTGGATTCTATAAGGCATGAGACTCTTGGAACAAGTCCAGAGAGAACAGTTCATAATCTTGAAAACAAGATATGATCCTGGGATCGGAAAACTGACCCCAGGCTATTTCCTAAACTGGTGTCTCAGAGTCACATGTTTTACGTATCTGTGGAAAATCCATCAATAAGAATATTAGTCTTAGTTACTGATTTGTTACTGATTTGTTATTGATTACTGTTTCTTAGTTACTCAGTGGTTAATGACCACTTTGTTCTTTGGCCCTGAAGGCCACATGAGTTATAGCTTAACTCCCTGCACATTCTTTCCTTCATAGCTGGAAGTATAATAAAGCTGGCTCGGATTCAGTTTCAGCACCTTCACCTTGGAGCGGTGTTGGTCCCCTGATCCTTGCTTTTCACTGAATTCTTGTGTCTTGTTTTTCATTCTCCCGCATATCACGTTTTCAAAAACACTGCTTGTTGAGCCAGTCTCGACACACAAATCTCACCCTATATGAAGCTTACACAAACCGCTGGACCAACCTTAGGAGGGCAGAAACCAAAAGGAAGAAAGAATTCAACCTTAAAACCTGAGAAAAGGAGACCTCAAACACAATAATTAAAAAAAAAAATAAAAGGCAAAAAATACTACACTAATGAAGGAACAGACTAGAAAGACAGAAGTCCAAAGAAATGAAAAGGAAATAGGCAAACTACCTGAAAAAGAATTCAAAATAATGACAGTAAAGATGGTCAAAAACTTTGAAAACAAAATGGAGAAAATGCAAGAATCAATTAACAAAGACCTAGAAGAATTAAAGAATAAACAAAGAGATGAACAACACAATTACTAAAATTAAAAATATCTAGAAGGAATCAAGAGCAGAATATCTGAAGCAGAAGAATGAATCACTGAGCTGGAAGATAAAATGGTGGAAAAAACTTCTGAAATGCAGAATAAAGTGAAAAGAATGAAAAGAACTGAGGATGGTCCCAGAGACCTCTGGGACAATATCAAACGTACCAACATTTGAATTATAGGGGCCCCAGAAGAAGAGAAAAAGGGTATGAGAAAATTTTTGAAGAGATTATAGTAGAAAATTTCCCCAACATGGAAAAGGAAAGTCAATCAAGTTCAAGAGGCACAAAGAGTCCCATACAGAATAAAGCCAAGGAGAAACATGCCAAGACACATACTTAATCAAACTAACAAAGGCTAAACACATTGAAAGAATATTAAAAGCAGCAAGGGAAAGGCAACAAGTAACATACAAGGGAAACCCCATATGCTTAACAGCTGATCTTTCAGCAGACACCCTGCAGGCCAGAAGGGAATGGCAGGATATATTTAAACTACTGAAAGGGAAAAATCTACAACCAAGATTACTGTACCTGGCAAGGATCTCATTCAAAATTGATGGAGAAATAAAAAGCTTTTCAGACAAGCAAAAGTTAAGAGAATTCAGTACCACCAAACCATCTTTTCAACAAATGTTAAAGGGACTTATATAGTCAAGAAATAGAAGAGAAGAAAAAGATCTACAAAATCAACCCTGAACAATTAGCAAGTGGCAATAGCAAAGTACATATCAATAATTACTTTAAATGTAAATGGATTAAATGTTTCAACCAAAAGACACAGACTGGCTGAAAGGATACAAAAACAATACCCATATATATGCTGTCTACAAGAAATCCACTTCAGACCTAAAGACACATAGACTGAAAGTGAGAGGATGGAAAAATATATTCCATGCAAATGGGAAGGAAAAGAAAGATGGAGTAGCAATCCTCATATCAGACAAAATAGACCTTAAAATAAAGAAGATTAGAAGCGATAAGGAAGGACACTACATAATGATCAAGGAATCAATCCAAGAGGAAGACAACAAATGTAAATATCTGTGCACCCGACATAGGAGCACCTCAATACATAAGACAAACACTAACAGACATAAAAGAAGAAATTGACAGTAACACAGTAACAGTGGGAGACTTTAACACCCCATCACACCAATGGACAGATCATCAAAATACAAAGTTAATAAGGAAACACAAGCCTTAAATGATACATAGATAGGATGGATCTCATTGATATTTTCAGGATATTCCATCCAAATGCAGAAGAATATACCTTCTTCTCAAGTGCACATGGAACATTCTCCAGGATAGACCACATCTTGGGTCACAAATCAAACCTCAGTAAATTTAAGAAACCTGAAATCATATCATGCCTTTTCTCTGACCACAATGCTATGAGACTAGATATAAATTACAAGAAAAAAACTGTAAGAAACACAAACACATGGAGATTAAGGAATACATTTCTAAATAACCAACAGGTTACAGAAGAAATCAGAAGGGGAATAAAATTTCTAGAAACAAATGACAATGAAAACAATAATTCTCTAGTATCATTAAGTATTTACCTAGAGCCCTTTATAACAAATGTAGATAATGAATGGTTATCTATTGCTATGCCACAATCTACCCCAATACCTAGAGACTTTAAAGATGAACCCATTATTCTCTCCTACATAGGAGTGCTTTTAGTCATTAAAGCAATTTCTTTGGGAGGGTTCAAATATTCCATTTCTTCTTGAGTCAGTTTTAGTTAATTTTTAATTTTCTAGGAATTTGTCTTTTTCATCTAAGTTTTAAAATTTATTAGCATAAAATTTTTCATATCTTTTTATAATGTCTGTAGTATCTATTGATATATTTCCTTTTTCATTTCTAATATTGTTTGTTTGTACATGTGTGATAATTTTCTTCAGTTGTGTCTGACTTTTACCACCCTTTGGACTGTAGCCCACCAGGCTCCTCTGTCCATGGGATTCTCCAGGCAGGAATACTGGAATGTGTTGCCATGCCCTCCTCCACGGGATCTTCCCAACCCAGGGATCAAACCCACGTCTCTTACATCTCCTGCATTGGCAGGCAGGTTCTTTACCTCTAGCACCACCTGGGAAGCCCAATATTGCTTGGTTGTACCTTTTCTCTTTTTTTCTTTATTGGTGCCATTAGAGATCTGTCATTTTTACTAATCATCTCAAAGAAACAAATTTTGTCAATTTTCACTATTGTGAGTTAGTTTCCTTATTTTTAATTTATACTTTTATCTTTGTTACTTCTTATCTCCATCTTTCTTTGGATTTATTTTGCTATTCTTTTCCTAATTTCTTAAATTGAAATTCTTTGTTCAATAATTTGTAGCTTTTTTTCACTCCTAATTGGTGCAACAGGAGTTATATATCTCTCTACTTATTGTTTTAGCTGCATGCAAAAAAACTTTGATATGTATAGTTTTCATTATTGTTTAGTTCTAAATATTGCCTAATTTCTTAATTACTCTTATAATTTTTTTGAATAATTGGTTATTTAGAAGTGTAGTTCTTTATTTTCAACTATGGTATATTTCTAGTTATTATTTTGTTAATTGGTTTCTAAGCTATGTGATCTGTCTGATACCATTCCTTTGAAACTTGTTGAGACTTGTTTTATTGACTAGTATGGGATTATTTGTTGTTACAACTTTTTTTTTCTTCCTTCACACATTGACAATTATCTTTGCCATCCCTGGGAGATAGAGTTTATTCTAGTTCATTTTTCCATGGAGGTTGTATGCCTTGGGTCCTAGCTCTATAGTCTGTTCACACCCTGGATTATATCTTCTCTACCCTAGTCCCAGAAGGCATGCATATCAAAGATCCTATTCACCCAGTTCAGTGCATGCCCTCAAAACAGAAGCAGAATCAGTAGTATTCTCTCCTCCCTGCCTGTTACCTTTTAGTTTTTTTTTTTTAATTGAATTGTAATTGATTTACAACGTTGTGTTAATTTCTGCTGTACAGCAAAGTGACATAGTTATACATACATACATTTATATATATTCTTTTTTTTATATCTAGTCTTTTTTATTCTTTTCCATTATGCTATATCCCAGGACTTTGAATATAGTGCCTGTGCTACACAGTAGGACCTTGTTGTTCATCCTTTCTATTCCCCGTTAGTTTTTGACCAGAATATTCCTTACAGTTTTCTAGCCAGTTTATCATGGGATTTAAGAAGATTTTTTAAAATAAATATTATCCACCACTTTTCATTGGTTGTGAAGCTCGTTTGCATACATCAATCAGCAGAAGCCCATATTGGCATCTTATTTGATTACTATTGAATTCCCATAACACATAGTAAGTAACATGTTCAAGGAGATTTAAGACCTGGTCATTTCTTGATGTAATCACTAGAAATACTGTTAGGGAAAAACTTAACAGAATATATAGAGTGAATGATCACAATTATTAACCAAACTTCAAATAGAGAAATACACCCTGAAAAGAGAAAACTGATGTTTTTAAGTATCATTCAAAGTCCTCAAAAATACAGCCAATAAATCTGAATAATTCTGAAATGACTTCCATATGTTCACTAAAAAGATACACAGGGGTGTTCATAGCACCATCTCGCCCATCAAAAATTGAAGAAAGAAACAGAACCAGCAAATACCTATCAATGGTAGGATAGATAAACAAGTTGTGGAATGCTTCAAAGCAATGAGAATGAACAAACTACCACTCCATGCAGCTGGTTACATGAATTTCATAAATATAGTGTTGGATGAGGGAAGCTCAGTCAAATAATATATAAATTTGTATGATTCTATTTATATGAAGTTCAAACACAGATAACGAATTTATTGAGTTATAATTCAAGATGATTGTTAATCCTTGAGAGAAAGCTAGTGACAGGACACACGAGGACGTCTAAGGATCTGGTCATGTCCAGTTTCTTATCTGAAAGATTGTTATATAGGTGTGCTCATTTTATGAAAGTTAGTTGAACTGTCCACTTTTAATGTGTGCATTTTCGGTATATATACTTCAATAAAATTTTATATTACAAAAGATCCAAAATGAAAGATTAAAAGCCATGAATTTATTTAAGGAATAAAATATTTGCCTGATGCTGCTCTTGATTTTAAAAAGCAAGGTTGTGCTAGTGAAGTGTTAACATAATGACATTGTAGCTTATTCAGGAAAGCTTGGGACCTTGAGCTTGAGAAGTGGGAATAGGAATATGGAGATATTTTTCTTCTAAGTTTAGAAAAACACTGCTTTCTCCAGATTGAGCTGTACTGTAGAATTGTATAAGGGCTTTTCCTTTTTTTCCAATTAAAATTATTTTTGTTGAAGTGTAGTTAATCTTCAGTGTTGTGTTAGTTTCAAGTATACAGCAAAATGATTCAGTTTTACATATATATATATATACACACACATATATATGTTTATATATATTCATTTATATATATATACACACACACATATATGTTCTTTTTCAGATACTTTTCCATTATCAGTTATTACAAAATATTGAATATAGTTCCCTATACTATACAGTTTTATAGTGGTTATGTTTACTGATCACCTGCAGAATTCCTGGAAAGTTAAAGATCTGTCTTTTTGAGCTAGTACAAAAAGGCTCCAGCACAGAAATCCTTTTTCCAGCTTTGTGTGACCTTAGAGATATCACTTACGGAGCTTTAGTTTTGTCATCTGAAATATACCAATACGGTATTAGGTTAATGAAAGGGTAAAATATTTGCAACCATGCCTCACAGATGGTTAGTTCTCTTAGATGGCTGGATGATTTGGGCTCTTCTTGGGACATCAGAGGTCTAAGCCATGTGTTAATCTTCTTCTTTGACAGTTGTCCTCATCCCACCCTAAGCCTGTTACTTCAACTGTACAAAGAGAATACCTGCCTACCCCTCTGTCTGGTACCTGGTAAGTAATCTTCTGATTATTAATAATATTATTAGAATATTATCACATAGCAAGTTGAGTTCTATTTGTCTTAATTTCTGCAGTGACTTATCATCCGAGTGCAATTATTTCCTTGGGAACACTAAATTATTCCTCTGCATCTACCACATAGAAAAATCTTCAGTGGGCTTCCATTCCCTGCCCTTGCCCTCTCTGTAAAATTTTCTTTGTCACCGGTAAAGCATCATCATCTCAGTAAGAAATGCAGTGGGTGGTTTCATTCTAGATCTATGGTTTGTCTTGGGCTAGAGAAAAATCCCAAGTTCTCTAAGGAAGAACTCCAAGTCCAGCTGACTTGCCAAGACTTGTCAATAGATTTGTGGATTCTTTACGGAAGAATTTTGGCTCCTCATTTTAATTTATGCCTCAACTTTAAACAGATTATCCCTTATTCTGTTGTTTGCCAGGATTCCTGCATTTTTCATTTTAACCTCATTTTCTGCATTGTGGGTTTCCATTCTGAGATGGAGATAAATCATGCTGTCTCAACCTGTTTGTAGTGTATTAATCATCCAGTTCTCTTCAATGGGCTTTTCATATGGTTGCTTGGTTTACATCTGTTATTCCTTTCTCACACAAGATGCACAGCCTATTCCTATTTCCTATTTCTTTAAAAAAATCTGATATAGAACAGTGTATTTTTCCCATGACATTTCCATTGGTTGAATATTTATCAAAAATTATTTGACTTAGGGGGACTCCATCATTTTTATTTACATTATTTCTTTGTATTTCATGATATTTCACCTCCCAAATCCCTAAAGGAAAGCAGCATCAGCAATGACCTCTCCAACTGATTTTCTCAAGTCTTCCTTCTTAGAGCTTAGACAGGTCTCACATTTCTTGAGGGCAGAGATTACCTGTTTCATTTATCATCTTAATCCATAGGTAAACCTACTGATTCTTTTGCTACAGTAGGATATAGAGAGGAATTTATTTGCAAGGGAAATTTTAAAAAACTGAACTTTTATACTCTTAGGATGTTGGGAGAAACTTTTTCTTCAAAAATGTGTATCTTTTCTGAAGACTCAGTTATTCCTGAAGTGAGCATAAATTATGATTTTTACTTTAAAATTAGAGTTAAGATAGAAACTGTTAAAGTCTTGTATAGACATTCTGCTACTGCCAATTACATTACTTTAGTCATATGATAGTAACCATGACATCACTGGTATAACCTAATATTCATTTGAGTTTGGGGTTATGTTTTGACAGTGACCTTCAGCTGTGTTTTTGAAAAGATAGATAAGAAATTGCTGTGTCTCCCCAACCCCAAGCAAGCATTTGTAGGCTATTATTGGTATGTTTCAACATGTATTAGTTGAAACTAGAAAACAAACTTTCAACTGCTCCCAAACAGTATATCTGCATTTCATGTGGCTGGGATTCATAATTTTCTCTGCTTTTTCACTTTCCCTGGTTCTCCAACTTTTAAGTGTCAGTGTTCCCAGGGTTCCATATTTGGTCCCTTTTATTCTCCTCATGTTACACACTTTCCTTGTGTCTACAAACATTATCACCACCCACACTCCTCAACTCCCACATTTCCATCCCCATCTCACTTTTCAGCTTTCCTTTCTTTAACTCCAGCCACTGGCCAGCCCTGGAAGGTGTTTTCCTTGGATCTCAGTATCCGAGAATGTGTGGTTCTCTGAAACTACCGACCTTCTTTTGACTTAGCGTCTCAATGAAAGATGTACTTAATTGTGTTTTTCTGCTTTGCAACTAGGAAGCTCAGGGCAGATTTGGTGGCCTATCTGTGGTTGTTGTTTAGGGTCTGCTTTTTGTGTATTAACCTCTCTTGTAATTCTCTTCACTTCAGTTTTTCATCTATTTGTTTTTGTCTTGCTATAATGCATGTATTTATTTAGAATTGGTTTGGAATAGTCAAGGTATGCCTATAAGTAATATGATATGATTAGATATATATATATCCCTTCTGAATATCTCGACCTTGATGATTCATGTGCATATAGTTTAATGTCAGTATGTTAGAAATATATCCTCCTCGTAACATTTTCTGCCGCAAACTAATCAACTAGTCTCCCAGACCAGTAGTAATCCTAACTTAATCTTCAACTCTTCTTTCTCTCTTTCCCACATCATATCGAATTAGTCACCAAATTCTCCCAGTGTATCATGAGATTTCCTCTTCATTCCCACTGTCACTGTCCGACTGGACTATTGCAACAGCTTCTTGCTACTCCAGTTTGTTCTCTGTTCTGCTTCCAGAACAACCTTCCTAAAATATATATCAGATTAGTGACCTATTTTGAAACCCTTCACTGTCTCCCCATGGCCCACAAAATAAATTCCAAACAGGGCTCTTCATGATTTGAACAGTGAACTCTTTCCTCTCCATAGTGGGAGCTTATTCTCCCTTCTGGGGGTCCCGCACTGCCTGAGTAACCATTGGATTCCTTTAGAAGCAGGCCCTGAGACAGAATGGGAGTGCAAGAGTTTGATCTGGGCAGGGTCTTGGGATTACCAAGTCAAGAAGGGAAAAAAGCAGAAAGGGGCTAAGAGAGAAGTCGGGCTGTGACAAGAGTCAGCTTGCGTGAAAATCGTCAGATAACTGTAAATCAGGGCTTTTCCTCCTGCCTTGGGGAGCCTGCTTATCAGCTCACCTCTGGTTGCAGTGCAGTCTTAGCCAAGGCCTCTGAGGAACCTACCAAGTGTCTGAAAGCTGGTATGGCCTTTCAGGGTTGTCTTAAACTTGAGGTGAGGGAGCTGGACTTTTAGGTGAAAAAAGATGTTAGTTCCTCCTAACATTTGCATGTATTTCAGGCCACTTTATTGTGAACACCCAACGGCAAATGCTTGGATATGTATAGCTCTCTGTACTTTTCCAGTGCATTATCTTAGGTTAATGTATAGGTTTCTGACCCTGTCATACTTGCTCTTTAATTGATTACACACACACACTGTCATACCCTAGTGTAACAGCCTGGTTACTATATTTACTTCCTCAGTATAAAACTAGGTGTATGTCCCCTGAAGATCTTACTTTTATTATTCAAATTCATTTCAACATGTGTTAGCAGTGCCAAAGTAAACAATGCTGGCAACAATTTCTTAATGAAGTAAAGATAGACAGCGTGACTTTTCATTTCTGTCTTTGATTAATTGTGTGCTCATTTCCTCTTTTATGAAAGATAAATCCACATGTAAAGCTGTATCAAGTTAGAAATGCAAAGACTGTTTTTAAGAGTTCTTAGTTCCAGTGTGACATTTTTGTTTTTATTTTTATTTTTTTTTATTGATGGATCTTTTCATTTACCTTTTCTGACAACGTCCAAAATGAAAAATTCTGTGCTTCATAGATGAGCTAGTGATCCCCTGACAGGGCTCTACAAAAGTTTCTGGTCATAAAATACCAATACTGTCTGGACGACTCAGAAATTGCCACTAGACTAGGGCAATTTTTTAAAGTGAATTTAATGAGACACCCTGAAGGAGAAATCTAGAGGCAGGTCCATTTTGACTTTAACATAATGACTAGGGGTGGACAATTTGCCTGTCACTGTTGGAGATGTTTGGGGGTGTTGATAAGAACCCCTTTTACAAGTTAACATACCCAAACACAGGGTTGCTTCTTCATCACTGCCCAAAGTGTCTGTCCATATTGTCATCCATCATAATTTCAGGTTTATAGATGGAGAAACTGAAATGTAGGAAAAGCAGACCACAGATTCAGAATTAGAAGTCAAATGGAAAACAAATAATCAGATAAAAGCCCAAATGCTTTTCTAGTGCAGGAGAGGAACCCTTCCCAATCAGAGGTGGGTCATCACAACCAGTGGACTTTGTCTTTTTTTAAAAAAACTTTTAATTTTAGAATAGTTTTAGATTTATAGAACAAAAGTCCGTCTAGTCAAGGCTATGGTTTTTCCAGTGGTCATGTATGGATGTGAGAGTTGGACGGTGAAGAAAGCTGAAAACCGCAGAATTGATGCTTTTGAACTGTGGTGTTGGAGAAGACTCTTGAGAGTCCCTTGGACTGCAAGGAGATCCAACCAGTCCATCCTGAAGGAGATCAATCCTGGGTGTTCATTGGAAGGACTGATGTTGAAGCTGAAACTCCAATACTTTGGTCACCTCATGCGAAGAGTTGACTCATTGGAAAAGACCCTAATGCTGGGTAGGATTGGGGGCAGGAGGAGAAGGGGATGACAGAGGATGAGATGGTTGGATGGCATCACTGACTCGATGGCCATGGGTTTGGGTAGACTCCGGGAGTTGGTGATGGACAGGGAGGCCTGGCGTGCTGCAATTCATGGGGTCGCAAGCAGTCAGACACGACTGAGCGACTGAACTGAACTGAGATTTATAGAAAAGTTGTAAACATAGTACAGAGAGTTCCTATTTGCCCCATGTAGGGTAAGGGAGTTAGAGAAGGGGAGGTTTGGAAAAAGAACGAGACCGGCAGTTTACAGGAAGAGATCACCTTTAATGAGGCGAGAAGGGGCAGCAGGCAGATTAGTGAGCTGCTGCACTAACTCAAGAAGAGAGTAAGTATATACATAGGCATATATGTAGAAATCTACTGTCTTAAGGGGCCTGTTCTTCTCCAAGGTTGTTCTGATTAGGTATCTCTTGAATGGCGGGGGCAAGGAATTCTGGAGAACGGCCAGAGGCTGGGACCAGGTTGGCGGGGGCAAGGAATTCTGGAGAACGGCCAGAGGCTGGGACCAGCTGGGAGCTGGTCGTAAGCAACCTTAATGTCCATTTTTTTCTTTGGGTGAGAGAGTTGTTTGTTTTGCATAGAATGATGCGGAGGACCTGGAGGGGGGTTTTAACTCCAGGCTATTTTGAGCCATGTAACTTTCCTTCATTCCAGACCCTAAGGAATGTATATAAAAAGAGAAAGAGAGGTGGGCGTGGTTAAAATTCAGGGCTTCTTCATGCTGATAAATGAGGGTCAGGGGTTTGTGGTCTGGGAGGAAGGAAGTCTAAGGCCCGTAGTGTTGATTTTCTATTGTAGCCATCAGGGTCTCAAGCCAAAGAACAGTCTTGACTTGGTCTTGGGAAATGGCTCAAAAAGTCTTGGAGGAATCCCTGGAAAAGATTAAACAAACAAGGCCCAAAGGTAAGTAGGAGGATGATAAAAATGAATGGTCCGAGAAGGGGTAAAACCCAAGGCATCTGGTTCCAATCTGTCAACCATGACTGCCAGGAGTTGCTTAATCTCTGGCAGATTCATGAAGCATGATCTGTAAGGTTTTTTGCAGCTCCTTGGACAATACCCAACTGGTTGGCATAGAAACAGCAGGATTCATCTAGAAAAAGGCACAAACCTCTCTTCTCTGCAGTGAGTAGATCTAATCCCCTTCTATTTTGTAATACTATGGCTGCCAAGGAATTGAGTTGATTTTGGATAGTTATTAGGCCTTGAGCTATTTCCTGGAGGCTGTCTGATAGGTCTTTAGATAGTGTCTGGTAGGTTTGGATGGAGCTGGTTAAACAGGTGGTTCCTGTTCCAATTCCAGCCACTATTCCTAGTCCTACTAAGAGGGGAATGAAATTAATGGCTCGTTTTATTTGCTTGTGGATGAGAGGAATAGGCAAGGGTTGATCATTGGGGGCTATTAAAATGTTTGGACTGGAGTACACCAGGGTGCAGGTTCTGGTCTAGTTAGTAGGTACACAGAGATATGTAGATGTCCCACACAGGAAAAATAGACCAGGTGTCAATACAATGGCTGAAGGCGAAGAGGAGTCAAGGGGGGCTTTTGATTGTTCGTTTAAGAACGCTAAGAGACCCCACTAAGGTGACCCCAATGATTGGAGAAGTGGAGGAATATGCTAAGGGAACCATCCTGTAAAGGTTAAGGAGTGTCCTGTAGGACCAGAAACATTATATATAGCCTTTCCAGCGGCAAAGAGTAAAGTGGAGGTATAGTTGCACATGCGGTTAGGGATTGTGGCCATGGGTTGCTCATATGAACTGTTACGGGAATTTTTGGATATGCAAAAATGAGTTAGTTGTAACAGTGTTACTCTCTGGGCAATAGGGCCTCCTATTGGAGGTTTTTTGTGGAAGGAGGGAAGTTCGGTGAGTAAAGATTCTAAGAGTATGTCCGAATTTTGGATTTCGTCACTCAGTTCAATTCAGTTCAGTTCAGTTGCTCAGTCATGTCCAACTCTTTGCGACCCCATGAATCGCAGCATGCCAGGCCTCCCTGTCCATCAACAACTCCCGGAGTCTACCCAAACCCATGTCCATCGAGTCGGTGATGCCATCCAACCATCTCATCCTCTGTTGTCCCCTTCTCCTCCTGCCCCCAATCCTTCCCAGCATTAGGGTCTTTTCCAATGAGTCAACTCTTCGCATGAGGTGACCAAAGTATTGGAGTTTCAGCTTCAACATCAGTCCTTCCAATGAACACACAGGACTGATCTCCTTCAGGATGGACTGGTTGGATCTCCTTGCAGTCCAAGGGACTCTCAAGAGTCTTCTCCAACACCACAGTTCAAAAGCATCAATTCTTCGGCGCTCAGCTTTCTTCACCATGAAACTCTCACATCCATACATGACCACTGGAAAAACCATAGCCTTGACTAGATGGACCTTTGTTGGCAAAGTAATGTCTCTGCTTTTAAATATGCTATCTAGGTTGGTCATAACCCTCCTTCCAAGGAGTAAGCGTCTTTTAATTTCATGGCTGCAATCACCATCAGCAGTGATTTTGGAGCCCAAAAACAAAACAAGTCTGACACTGTTTCCCCATCTATTTCCAATGAAGTGATGGGACCAGATGCCATGATCTTAGTTTTCTAAACGTTGAGCTTCAAGCCAACTTTTTCACTCTCCTCTTTCACTTTCCTTAAGAGGCTCTTTAGTTCTTCTTCTCTTTCTGCCATAAGGGTGGCGTCATCTGCATATCTGAGGTTATTGATATTTCTCCCGGCAATCTTAATTCCAGCTTGTGTTTCTTCCAGCCCAGCGTTTCTCATGATGTCCTCTGCATATAAGTTAAATAAGCAGGGTGACAATATACAGCCTTGACATACTCCTTTTCCTATTTGTAACCAGTCTGTTGTTCCATGTCCAGTTCTAACTGTTGCTTCCTGACCTGCATACAGGTTTCTCAAGAGACAGGTCAGATGGTCAGGTATTCCCATCTCTTTCAGAATTTTCCACAGTTTATTGTGATCCACACAGTCAAAGGCTTTGGCATAGTCAATAAAGCAGAAATAGATGTTTTTCTGGAACTCACTTGCTTTTTGATGATCCAGCGGATGTTGGCAATTTGATCTCTGGTTTGTCTGCCTTTTCTAAAACCAGATTGAACATCTGGAATTTCACAGTTCATGTATTGCTGAAGCCTGGCTTGGAGAATTTTGAGCATTACTTTACTAGCGTGTAAGATGAGTGCAATTGTGCGGTAGTTTGAGCATTCTTTGGCATTGCCTTTCTTTGGGATTGGAATGAAAACTGACCTTTTCCAGTCCTGTGGCCACTGCTGAGTTTTCCAGATTTGCTGGCATATCGAGTGCAGCACTTTCACAGCATCATCTTTTAGGATTTGAAATAGCTCAACTGGAATTCCATCACCTCCACTAGCTTTGCTCGTAGTGATGCTTTGTAAGGCCCATTTGACTTCACATTCCAGGATGTCTGGCTCTAGGTGAGTGATCACACCATTGTGATTATCTGGGTCATGAAGATCTTTTTTGGACAGTTCTGTGTATTCTTGCCACCTCTTCTTAATATCTTCTGCTTCTGTTAGGTCCATACCATTTCTGTCCTTTATCGAGCCCATCTTTGTATGAAATGTTCCCTTGGTATCTCTAATTTTCTTGAAGAGATCTCTAGTCTTTCCCGTTCTGTTGTTTTCCTCTATTTCTTTGCATTGATCACTGAGGAAGGCTTTCTTATCTCTCCTTGCTGTTTGGTCACTAGTTGAAGATATTTAAGATATGAGATGAATTAAGGCTCCCCATGGTATGAGTGGTGTAAGAACATGTTACCTGTGGTCCAGTCGAGGATGGATGTGGGGAGGGCTGAATCTCCTAGAGGAGTTATGGATAGACATATCCAGCAGTCTTTGGCCAAGTGAGGGTTGGAAGTATTAAGAAGGGTATGGGTTAAATTAAGGGTCTGGAATAGATAGTTGAGGTTAGGATTTTGAAGGAGTTCGTGGGTCAGAGGAAGAAGGGAGGATAAGAAGAATATGTTAAACAACATTTGGGGAAGTAAGTATAAGATAGACTACTATGGAAAAGAAGTGGTAAAAGGTTCCCTGTAGCCACAGGGTGGAGATATAATCTTCAACGTGTTTGAACATGGATCCTTGAGGACTCAAGACCCAGATATCTGCCAGAAGTTGTTCCAGGAATAATTGTAGCTGTGAAACCGACAGGCTCATCTGTCACCAATTGGGGCCACTGGAAGCCGTGAGAACTTTAGAGTTGTAGGGCCTGTGTGAGAAACTTGATAAGTATTAGTCTGACAAGCATTTTCATCTTTGGGCTGCATAATCTTTTTTAGCCGAGTGATGTGTACCCAAGGGGTGATTTCTTTTAATTTTGCAGTGGTAGGGGTCAGCAGAATTACGATGTAGGGACCTTGCCATTTTGGGGTTAGATCTGAGTGGGACTGAGTTGTCATATAAACTTTGTCTCCTATTTGAAGGGATGGATATTGAAGATTGGGGTGTGGTCGAGGGAGTAGGTCATCCATATGTTGCCAAAGGGCATCTCGTATCTGGGCAAGTAAAGGAAAAGGAAGGTGGGATGGCAGTTTGGGACCATCCTGGGAGGGGGAGAGACCGAAAGGTATTATTGGCCGCCCATACATGGCCTCAAATGGACTGATATTTAAGGATTTCTTTGGTAAGGCCTGGACATTTAAGAGGGCTAAAGGGAGTTTAGTCCAGTCTTGATAAAGTTCGATCGTTAATTTGGTCAGAGTTTCTTTTAGAACTTGGTTGGCTCTCTCAGCCTTACCAGAAGACCAGGGATGATAAGGAATGTGAAACCTCCAAGGAACTTGAAGGCTTGTGCAATATTTTGGGTGATTTGGGATGTGAACTCGGGCCCGTTGTCAGACTGAAGGGAGGAAGGCATTCTAAACCTGGGGAGGATTTCAGTAAGATTAAGGTGAGCCACAGTAGGGGCTCATTTGTTAGTAGTCAGGACAGTTTTGATTCATTCAGAAAATGTATCTACGAAGACGAGGAGAAATTTAACCCTTTTTACGGGTGGCGTGTGGGTGAAATCTACCTGCCAGTCTTGTGCAGGAAAATGTCCACAAATTTGGTGGGTGGGGAAAGGAGGGGGGCAATTGTTAGGATTAGGATTTGTCCACTGACAAATAGTACAAGTTTGGGTCAGACTATTTAAATAAGTCACATCGTCCTTAGTTCAATAAAGCTCTGAAGGAAAACCTTAAGTACTTTTGTAGAGGGATGGAAAAGGGAATGTAAATATGAAAGTAATGTGCAGATGTTAGGCTTGTCGGTTTGGGCCATAGTAAAGGCAGGACTAACAGAGGCGGTCTGCCGCTTTGCTTCGTGATCTGCTATATTGTTATAAAAGGAGATAGGACCATGTTGCTGATGTGCCCAGCAATGTATTATAGCAGCTTGTTTTGGGAGCTGAGCCACATGGAAGAGTTCAGAAATAAAAGAAGCATTGAGAATAGGTGTGTCCTTCTGAGTCAGGAATTCCCTCTCCCTCCAGATTATAATGTTAGAATGTAATATGTTACAGACATACTTGGAGTCAGTGTAAATGTTTGGTCTTTTGGTCTTTGGCTAGGGTCAAACCTTGTGTAAGCTATCAGTTCAGCCTGTTGTGAGGATGTGTGAGCTGGGAGTGTGGCTGACTTGATGAGGCAAGGGGGAATAACTTTGTCAGACTGTCCCTGGACTATAGCATATCCAGCCCCAAATGGGGCTTGTTTCTGGGCACTGCCATTTATGAACCAGGATGGGACTTTGGGGTCAGTAAGGGGCTGATCGGTCATATGTTCAAAGGGATTAAGTGTCATATCTAAGGTCTGAACACAGTCATGAGATAGGTGTTCTGCTTCTGGATCTGGTGTGGGGAGTAAGCTAGCAGGATTAAGAGGTTTACAAGGCATAAAAGAAAGGGATGGGTCGAGGAGGTGTGCCTGGAGGATCTGTAGTCTAGCAGGGGGTAGGGAAAGGAAAGCCCGATGAGAGAGTAAATCTTTGAAGGAATGAGGTGAGCATACATTTAGAGGAGCATTTCGGGTTAGTTTTTGGGCTTCAAGTGTTAAGAGGGTAGTTGCAGCTAAGGCCTGGAGACAAGGTGGCCATCCGAGCATGATGAGATTGAGTTGTTTGGGTAAGTAAGCTGGAGGCCCCTATATGTCCCCCCTTTTTTGGCACAGAATCCCTAAGGCATGTCCGTGTTTAGAATGTACAAACAGGAAAAAAGGCTTGGCGTAATCAGGTAAGTAAAGAGCAGGAGCCTGTAGTAAATCTTTGGTAAGAGTTTGTATTGGGGTGTGGAGAGAGGTGGGGGCCAATAAGGGTTCATCTAAGTTTCCTCGAGTAGCTTGGTAGAGAGGTTTTGTTTGGAGGGCAAAATTTGGGACCTGTATTCAGAAGAAGTTTAATAGGCCTAATAGAGAAAGCAGTTCCCTCTTGGTTTGGGGCCTGGGGGTCTGTGTCAAGGCTCGAAGTCTCTGAGCTGAAATTATTTTGGATGTGGGAGTGAGAAGCAATCCCATGTAATTGACAGTGGTGAAAGCAATTTGTGCTTTGGAGAGTGAGACTCTGTAGCCCCAGTTGCCTAGGGCATTTAATACTGTCACAGTGTGGACTAGGCAGTTATGGCGAGAGGAACTGTATACCAATAAATCATCTACATATTGGAGTAAGGTAGGAGAGCCTAGATGTAAAGTTTGTAGGTCCCTTTGAAGGGCTTGACCGAAAAAATGAGGGCTATCTCTAAACACTTGTGGTAAAATGGTCCAAGTTAATTGTTGAGATTGATGTGTGTCTGGGTCCGTCCAGGTGAAGGCAAATAGGGGCTGTGAAGAGTGGTGTAGAGGTATAGTAAAGAAAGCATCTTTGAGGTCTAATACTGTGAAGTAGAGTGTGTCAGGAGAAATATGTGAGAAAAGGGTATAGGGATTAGTGACCATGGGGTGTACGAGTATTATGGACTCATTGATCTTGCGAAGATCTTCGACTAGACGCCAGGAGTGGAGTCCCTTTTTTGACTGCCAGTATAGGAGTATTATGAGGAGAACAGATAGGCCACAAAAGGGTGGCTTTGAGCAGTTGGGAGATTATTGGTTTAAGTCCTTGTCAGGATTTTATTGTCAGGGTGTATTGAATTTGGGTTATTACCTGAGAGGGATTTTTAAGAAAAACCTATACAGGGGAATGGTGTCGGGCTACCAGTGGGGTTTCTGTCTCTCAGACCTGAGGATCTGTCGGGAGAAGGTCAGGGGGCAGGTTTTGGGAGTGAGGGTTGGCCAAGGGTTTGGGTGTCATTTGGATGCAAAGAATTGATATGGGATCTAAGAATGGGAGGTTTATAGAAGTTTGTAGCTTAGCCAGAAGATCATTCCCATCAATGCCATTGGGCATTGAGGAACTACTATAAAAGAATGTGTTAGTGTTGCCTTACCAAAGGAACAAAGTAGAGGAGGGGTTATTTGGGGATAAAAAGGGATGCCTGAGACCCCTTTGATGGCCACTTCTGAAGGTTGGAGAGGGTCCTTAAAAGAGGTTAAAAGTGAAAAGGCCACTCCAGTGTCTATTAGGAACGAGACTTTGTGTCCGGCCACTGTGCCAATTACCTGAAGCTCTGAGTCCGTCTGTATGGGGTGGACTTGGGGTCTGGAGCTTGGGCTTCGTCACTGGAATAATTCGGGCACAACTGGATCATCCCTCACCTCATCTGAGGAACCATGGTCTGGGGTGCCAGGGCCCCCCTGAGTCTGGTTCCCAGCCCATTGTTTTTCGGCCTGGGGTGGACCCCAAGATTTGGTGGGTAGTGTCTGAGGACAATCCATTTTCCAGTGGCCCCATTGTTTGCAGGTGGGGCAGGGTTTGGTGGGTGGCTGGGGGTCTGGGCAGGACTTAGCCCAGTGTCCTGTTTGGTTACATCTGAAGCAGGGGCCTGGAGGGTTAGGTCCTATATGGGTGGGCCGAGGTTGATAGACCAAAGGGGTTGAATTTTTTTCTTGGATAGCTGCAGCAAATAAAGCATAGTTGGCCCTTCTATCTTTTTCTTTTTTCGCTTCTTCCTTCCTATTGTCAAAAACTTTAAAAGCTATTTCTAGGAGATTGACTGAAGCAACTTAGCAGCAGCAGCAGCTAGGAGATCTCGCTGAGGGGTTTCGGGGCCCTTCTCTAACTGGCGTAGTTTTCGGTGAATATCGGGGACTGACTGGCTTATGAACTGGACGTGTAGGTACAGAAGTCCGGTGGGGGTGGAAATATCTAGATTAGTGTATTTTTGGAGTGCCTCAGTAAGCCGTGAAAGAAAAAGGGCAGGATTTTCATCTTTTTCTTGAGTCACTTCCCTAATCTTATCGTAGTTAACATGAATGTGAGAGCTTTTCAGCATTCCTTCTAATAAGCAGGTGATCATATGCAGCAGGTACCAGATGCCAGTATCACCTGCTTGATATGTCCACCATGGCTCAGTTAAAGGGACTGCATCATCAGCCACCGGATTAGTCCTATCTTGGTTACAGAGCTGATCAGCATGAGTCCGGGCTGACTGCCATATCCGTTCCTTTTCATCGGGGGTTAAAGTGGCATTTAGGATGTAATAAAGATCATTGCAGGTTAAATGATATGCTTGTGTAAGGCGGAGGAGTTCTTTTCTATATCTAGTAGGATTTTCTGAAAAGGATCCCAATTTTTCTTCAATTTGGGTCGTATCAGAAATTGAGAAGGCACATGAACCTGTCTAGGGCTTTCTGGTCCCACTACCTCTCTGAGAGGAAACATGTGTTTGCTTTGGGTCCTAGCCGATGGAGGGGGTTGGAAATCTCTTTTGGGGTTTCAGAGTCATCGCTTCCTATTTTAGAGGAGGAAGGGCTAGAGGATGGGGTCTCGTCTCTGGAAGTTTCTTCTGCGGGGCGGTAGGGAGGAGGCTCATCTGCCAGGTCAAAATCAGGGCCTGAGGGTTTAGGGGGCCTTTTAAGGGCTTTAGTTTTGGATCCTTTTGTAATGGAGGGGGAGAGAGAGCAGGGAAGGATTTGGTAGGTAAAACAGTCCTTGCAGAGAGAAGGACAGCTTCTAAGATGCCAGAAGGCTTGAATATAGGGGACCTCCGACCATTTGCCATTCCGTTTGAGGAAGTTAGTGAGATCTGATAAAATATTGAAATCAAAAGTCCTGAACTCAGGCCAGCAGTTTTGGTTATCCAGTTTGTATTGATGCCAAATTTGAGTGCGAAGTGACTCAAGTTTATAAACCTTAAGATCAGTAAAGAGTAGAGGTTTGAGGTTTCATTTTAGGCAGGCCAAGGGAGAGTCCCACGGAACGGATTGGCTTGACCCCATAGCAAATGGCTAGTGACTGTCCAGTTGAGAGAAAAGATCATCACCTAATCTTGAGACGGAGCAAAAAGAGAGAGAGACTCTGAAGGAGGGACGGGTGTCCCCCAAGTACCTCCGCAGAGGGCCTTTTGGCCACAGGGTTCCCTGGGAACCTGGAAAGGACAATAGTCTATGGTGCCCTAGAGTACCGTCCAAGCTTACCTGGGCTACTGGGTCAGGCGAGAATTCATGGTGGATGGAGGGAGGTCGAATGGCAAAAGCCCTCTGTCCTGGAGTTGGTCGGTCTCATGGAAAAGAAAGTGTAGAGAAAAGAGGGAGAGAGAAAATGAGAGAGAGAGAGACCAATATTCTTTGGGGTACATGGAAAACCAATAAAGCCCTTACACAGGACTTGTACTGCTCATGAAGGCACAGGAGGTCTTGAAAGCCCAGGTGGCAAAGTGAGCTTGGCAGGCTTCCACTCTCTGAAGACCTGGCCGTGGAGAACGAGAAGGAACCTCAACCTCCTGGGTTTTAGCACCAAAACATGTAGGGTAAGGGAGTTAAAGAAGACGAGGTTTGGAAAAAGAACAAGACCGTCACTTTACAGGAAGAGATCACCTTTAATGAAGTAAGAAGGGGCAGTAGTCAGATTAGTAAGCTGCTGCACTAATCCAAGAAAAGAATAAGTATATATAGGCATATATGTGGAAATCTACTGTCTTAAGGGGCCTGTTCATCTCCAAGGTTGTTCGGATTAGTTATCTGTTAAACATCTGGGGCAAGGAATTCTGGAGATTGGCCAGAGGCTGGGACTGGCTGGGAGCTGGTCGTAATCAACCTTAATGTCCATTTTTCCTTTGGATGAGAGAGTTGTTTGTGTGGCATAGAATGGTGGGGAGGACCTGGAGGGGAGTTTGAACTCCAGGCTATTTTGAGCCGTGTAACTTTCCTTTACCCCACACCTAGTTTCCCCTTTTGTTATTATGTTATGTTGGGGCTTTCCTGATAGCTTAGCTGGTAAAGAATCCGTCTGCAATGCAGGAGATCCCGGTTCGATTCCTAGGTCAGGAAGATACCCTGGAGAAGGGATAGTTCTCACTCCAGTATTCTTGGGCTTCCCTTGTGGCTCACCTGGTAAAGAATCCACCTGCAGTGTAGGAGACCTGGGTTCTATCCTTGGGTTTGGAAGATCTCCTGGAGAAGGGAAAGGCTACCCACTCCAGTAATCTGGCCTAGAGAATTCCACAGACTGTATAGTCAGTCCATGGGGTCGTATATTAGTATGGTCCATTTGTCACAGTTAATGAACCAAAACTGTTAGATTGTTTTAACTAAAATCCATATATTTTGTTCAGATTCTCTTAGTTTTTTAAAAAATATAATTGACATATAAATGATATTAGTTTCAGGTGTACAACATAGTGGGTAGATATTTGATATACTGCAAAACAATCACCACAATAAGTTTAGTTAACATCCATCACCACACATAGTTACACATTTTTTTCTTATGGTGAGAACGTTTAAGATCTACTTTTTTGGAACTGTTAAATATATAATACAATATTATTAACTATTGTGACCATACTGCACATTGCATCCTCATGACTTATTATTTCACAACCAGATATCGGTACCTTTTGACCACCTCCACCCGTTTCACCCACTCCCCACTCCCTGCCTCTGACAACCACCAATCTGCTCTCTGTATCTAGGAGTTTGGTTTTTTCCAGATTCCACATCTAAGGGAGATCATTTGGTATTTATCTTTCTCTGGCTATTTCACTTAGCATAATGCCCTCAAGGTCCATCCATATTGTCACAAATGGTAAGATTTCCTTCTTTATTAATGGCTGAATCATGTTTTGGTGTGTGTGTGTTATATTTTCTTTATTCATTCATCTGTCAATGGACTCTTAGGCTATTGTAAAAACTGCTTGGCTATTGTAAACACTGCTGCGGTGAATATGGGGGCACATATATCTTTTCCAATTAGTATTTTCATTTTCTTCAAAAAATATGCAAAAGTGGAATTTCTGGATCATATGGTAGTTCTGTTTTGAAATTTTTAGCTTGATTTAGTCCTGCTGGCTTATTTTTGCTTTTGTTATCTTTGCTTTTGGTTTTAAATCCAAAAAAAATCGTTGTCAAGACTGATGTCAGGTAGCTTACTGTCTATGTTTTCTAGTTCAGGTCTTAATTTTTGTATAGGGTGTAAGATAGTGGCCCAATTTCATTCTTTTGCACATGCCTGTCTGGTTTTCCACTGTGTTTTCCACTGAATACACCACTGTGTATTCTTATCTCCTTTGACGTAAATTAATTGACCATGCATATGTGAGTTTATTTCTGAGATTTTTATTCTGTTCTGCCTATCTATGTATCTGGTTTTTTATGCCAATACTGTAATGTTTTGATTACTACAGCATTGTAATATAGTTTCAAATCAGGGAGTATGATGCCTCCAGTTTTGTTCTTCCTCAAGATTGCTTTGACTATTCAGTGACTTTTGTGGTTCCATACAAATTTTAGGATTGTTTAGGATTATTATATTTCTGTGTAAAATGCCATTTAAATTTTGACAGGAATTGCATTGAATCTGTAGATTGCTTTGGGTCATATGGACATTTAAATAACTTAATTCTTCCAATTATGCTTTTTGTGTTATACATGAAACAAATCAGCATGCTCTTAATTCATGTAGATTGTCTCCCATGAAGAAAAGTAAAGCAGTGTCAGGGGTACAGTGATAGGCCATTCTAGATAGAGTGATCAGGAAAGGGTTCTCTGAGGAAGTGAGATGAGACTCTGTGAAGATCTGGGAGAGAAAATACCAGACAGAGAAAAGAACAAGACAGAAGAAGTTTATTTGTGAATGTAGCATACGTGATTCTTAGCAACTGTGGTCCAGTGTGGTAGATTATGGCTTCTCCAGATAATTGAACATAACATATAATCAGACTATAGCTGTGCACACACAGATATGTGCACATGCATGCAGGCACATTCTTCTCTCAAGAAGCCAGTCAATAACATAAATTAGCTAAGTGGTTCTCAAAGTCTTATATATGTGAGAGTCACCTATTGGTGTTGTTCAGTCCCTAAGTTGTGTCCAACTCTTTGCAACCCTATGGACTGCAGCACACCAGTCTCCTCTGTCCTCTACTATCTCCTGGTGTTTGCTCAGATTCATGTCCATTGAATCGATGTGGCTATCTAACCATCTCATCCTCTGCCACTCCCTTCTCCTTTTGCTTACAATCTTCCCCAGCATCAGGTCTTTTCCAATAAATTGGCTCTCAGCATCAAGTGGCCAAGGTATTGGAACTTCAGCTTCAGCATCAGTCCTTCCAATGAATATTCAGGTTGATTTCCTTCAGAATTGACTGGTTTGATTTCCTTGAAATCCAAGGGACTCTCAAGAATCTTCTCCAGCACCATAATTCAAAAGCATCAATTCTTCAACTCTCAGCCTTCTTTATGGTCAAACTCTCAGATCCAAACATGACTACTGGAAGAACCATAGCTTCGACTATATGGAACTTTGTTGGCAAAGTGATGTCTCTGCTTTTTAATATGCTGTCTAGGTTTGTCATAGCTATCTTTCCAAGTAGAAAGTGTTTTTTTCATTTCATGGCTGCAGTTACCATCTGCAAGGATTTTAGAACTCAAGAAAATAAAATCTGTCACTGCCTCCACTTTTCCCCTTCTATTTGACATGAAGTGATGGGACTGGATGCCATGATCTTAGTTTTTTGAAAGCTGAGTTTCAAGCCAGCTTTTTCACTCTCTTCTTTCACTTTCATCAAGAGACTCTTTAGTTCTATCATTAAAGTGGTATCATCTACATATTTGAGGTTATTTATATTTCTCCTGGCAATCTTGATTCCAGCTTGTTATTCATCAAACCTGGCATTTTGCATGATATACTCTGCATATAAGTTAAATAAGTAGGGTGACAATATACAGCCTTGACTTACTCCTTCTCCAGTTTTGAACCAGTCAATCATTTCATGTCTGGTTCTAACTATTGCTTCTTGACCCATATACAGGTTTCTCAGGAGACAGAGAAATACCATTTCCCTCTCTTTAAGAATTTTTCAAAGTTTGTTGTGATCCACACAGTCAAAGCTTTAGTATAGTCAATGAAGCAGAAGTAGATGTTTTTCTGGAACTTCCTTGGTTTCTCCATGATCCAACAAATGTTAGCAATTTGATGTATGGTTCCTCTGCCTTGTTGAACCCAGCTTGTACATCTGGAAGTTCTAGATTCACATATTGCTGAAGCCTAGCTTGGAGGATTTTTAATATAACCTTGCTAGTATTTGAGATGAGTGCAATTGTGCAGTAGTTTGAACATTTTTGGCATTGACATTTTTTGGGATTGGGATGAAAACTGACCTTTTCCAGTCCTGTGGCCACTGCTGAGTTTTCCAAATTACTGACACACTGAGTACAGCTCTTTAACAGCAGCATTTTTAGGATTTTAAATGGCTCAGCTACAACTCCATCACCTCCACCAGGTTTGTTCATAGTAATGCTTCCTAAGGCCTGCTTGACTTCACACTCTAGGATGTTTGGCTTTAGATGAGTGACCATGCCATCGTGGTTATCTGGGTCATTAAGACCTTTTTTATACAATTCTTCTGTGTATTCTTGCCACCTCTTCTTAATCTCCTCTGCTTCTATTAGGTCCTTACCGTTCCTGTCTTTTATCTTGCCCATCCTTGCATGAAATGTTCCCTTGGTATGTCCAGTTTTCATGAAGAGACCTCTAGTCTTTCCCATTCTGTTGTTTTCCTCTATTTCTTTGCATTGTTCATTTAAGAAGGCCTTCTTGTCTCTCTCCTTGTTATTCTCTGGAACTCTGCCTTCAGTTAGGGATATCAGTAGCTTTCTCCCTTGCCTTTTGCTTTTCTTCTTTCCTCAGTTATTTGTGAAGCCTCCTCAGACAACTTCACCTTCTTGTGTCTCTTTTTCTTTGAGATGATTTTGGTCACTGCCTCTTGTACAATGTTATGAACTTCTGTCCATAGTTCTTCAAGACTAGAAGATCTGACTACCAGATCTAATCCCTTCAATATATTTGTCCTCTGCACTGTATAATCATAAAGGATTTGATTTAGGTCCTACCTGAATGGCCCAGTAGTTTTCCCTACTTGCTTAAATTTAAGCCTAATTTTGCAATAAAGAGCTCATGATCTGAGTCACAGTCAGTGCCAGGTCTTGTTTTTACTGACAGTATAGAGCTTCTCCATCTTTGGCTTCAAAGAATATAATCAGTCTGATTTCAGTATTGACCACCTGGTGATGTGTAGAGTCATCTCTAGTGTTGTTGGGAAAGCGTGTTTGCTCTGACCAGCATATTCTCTTGACAAAACTCTGTTAGCCTTTGTCTTGCTTCATTTTGTATTCTGATGCCAAACTTCCCTGTTATTCTGGGCATCTCATGACTTCACGCTTTTGAATTCCAATCCCCTATGATGAAAAGGACAAGAAATACTGGAATGAGTTGCCATTTCCTCTCCAGTGGACCACAATTTGTTGGAACTCTTCACTATGACCCAGCTGTCTCAGGTGGCCCTGCATGGCATGGCTCATAGCTTCACTGAGTTACGCAAGCCCCTTCATCACAACAAGGCTGTGATCCATGAAGGGGGATAGTCACGTGGGGATCCAGGTAAAAATGAAAAGTGAACATTTCAGGATGGCTGCCAGGCTGTCAGTGATTCAGTTAGCTCTTGTTTTTCTTAGTAGCTCTCATAGTGATCAGTTTTCAACTTTCTCTGAGCTTAGTTTAAACATTTTTCAGTAAAGTGTAGTTTGCTGCTGTGGATCAGGGACCAGAGGGTTATCTTGAAAAGAAGAAAGGGTCACTTCAAGCTGGAAATAGCAGATAAGGTCATTTGGAATAGTTCTTCTGCTGAAGATGACTACAAAATCTAGACGAAAATTTTTGAAAAGTGTTAAATCATCGTAGAGAGAAATGATTGCACGGGTTTACTAGGCTAGATTTTTGGAGAGGAAAGTGGGACCCCTTCTACTCTTAATCTTCTAACTCCTTCCCCAGGCCCCAGGCCAGGACTTCAAAGGGCTACACCATGGAAGTGCAGGTACAGGTGGCAGTTCAGGGACTATTAGCACCCACAAGGGCTGGCAGAAGAAGTACTTCCTAGGGGAACAAAACATCTTTGTAGGTCCAAGTAGTTCTGTAACTATTTTTTTAAAATACAGTGCTCTGCAAAACAAAAACAAAATAACCAAAATCATGGTCAATCCAACCATCTCAAAATTTTTGTACTGATGATATAAGGATGCATCTAATTAGAATCCAGCAGTTAACTGTTAATAGACTAGAAAATACTAGTTTACTACATTGTATTAAAGTCAAAACAACAAATACATTATGTCCAATGGAGAGTAATTTGGCCATGAAAATGAACTGCTTTTTCATGCAAAAACATGGATGACTTACAGAAAGATTGGTGGTGGTTTAGTCGCTAAGTCATATCCAACTGTTGTGACCCCATGGACTGTAGCCTGCCAGGCTCCTCTGTCCATGAGATTCTTCAGGCAAGAATACTGGAGTGGGTTGCCATTTCCTTCTCCAGGGGATCTTCCCGACCCAGGAATCAAACCCGGATCTCCTGCATTGCAGGCAGATTCTTTCCCAACTGAGCTGTAAGGGAAGCCTACAGAAAGATTAAGCTCAGCCAGAGAAGGCAGCCCAGTACTGTACCTATGTATGCTGCCATTTATATGAAATTCTAGAAAGTGGAAAACTAACCTACAGTGGCAAACATCAGATTACTGGTTTCCTGGAGCCAGGGCAAAGGGGGATTAAATGTAAAAGGGCATGAGGAATATTTTGGGGTGATGGAAATATTTTATATCTTGATTATGGTGGTGGTCACATGAGTGTTTGTGCTTGTCAGACTCATCAAATTTCACATTTAAAATGGATGCATTTCATTTTTTGTAAATTATACCTTAACAAAGTTGATTTGAAAAAGATATTAAGTCCATTTCCCCTAAAACTTCTATTCTATATACTTTTCTCATCCAAACAATTCCAAGACTCATTTAATATAATGATGATTATTGTATTTTTTGTTTTAAAAGGTGATCTCATTTACTGTGTGTGTTCTGCCAATAATGATAATATTATCAGCCATATTTTATTAAATTGATATTCATGTTATTTAGTAAATGTCTTCTTTAGAACCTACCTGACATGGACATCTATATCTAAACATATGCTCCTGAAAGCCTCCCAACAAAATTTTCTCATTGGTTTATTCTTATCTGTTAAGAAACAATAGATGTGATAAATTTCATAATTTTAATGCACTATGAAATATACAAATGTATGTATAAATGTGCATTAAAGGAGCAGGGGAGATTAGTGAATGCTGATTTACATCTTAGTCTATTTGGTTGGTTATTATTATAAATAATAACTTGTTGAACTTAAGTTCTTTTTCTTATTAAAGGTAGAGTTAGAATTATGTTAACAAAATAGAACTAACAAGGGAAAGCATAAATATAAACAGCCCAAATGAAAGTATTTATATTATGAATCTTACAGTAAGAAATAAAGAATGAAACAAACTTGGCATTTCTAAGAAGTCTTGAAAACCACGATCCATGCTAGCTGATTCTCTTGCTTCTGTTAACAAGCCAGTCACTTTTGCACTCAGATTGAGAAACTCATTATTTCTTTTGTTGGTTGTAATTCTGCTGATGCTGGTACTCTTGTTATTGCAATCCTGTGACTCAGTTGACCAAGATGGATTGTAGACTCTGGGTCTTCACTGATAACCTTTACTGACCTTGTAAGAGTCACAGATCCTCATTATGACAAAAGTCCAAAATGCTTCATGAAACAAAATGTTGTGTCACAAACATGTGATTCTGAGAATACTAGACTGAAAAGAGCTTGCTATGCCATGAGAAACCATGCTATTTAAACCAACAATTTTCCTTGAAGAACCCAGTGTCAAATATGCACATGGATGTTTATCCCCCAGCAGGGCACATCTAGCTCCCAACCCCTGCATCCCTTGTACCCTGAGGAAATTAAGGCATGCCTTGAATTCTGATAATACCTGAGTCAACATAAAAAGCACTAAATCTTATACATATTTGTGTTGACATAGATTGAGATCCTTTCCAGCTCTCATAGCAAAATTGAATTCCTGCATACAAGAATTATATGCAATATATAATCTCTTAAATCTTTTTGCCAATGATTTCTTAGCAATAAATCCAGAGAATTACGTTTCAGGAATGTGAATATGTTAGTGAAGAAAATAATGTTTTGAAACCCAGAGAAGCAGCTTTTTATTGGTATTCATAAAACCAAATCCTTTTTTCTGGAAGAGCAAAGCTATGATGACATTCCCTGCAGTAGCTTCATCAATTAGTTCATAAATTTCCTTGAGTGTCCACCCACGGTATCACAAAGCCTGTTTTATATGCTCTGCTGGAGCATTGGGAGAGGAAACACTGGAGGAGGTATTTTGCCCCCAAGTTATGTACATTTTAATTATTATTAAATGGGAATCAAAGAAGAACACAATATGTGTGTTATACACACATGTCTACATTATCTGTCTATCTTCATTGTCATCAACATTATCTATCTACTGTAGCTAAATACAGAGATTAACTAAGCGCAAAGGAGAAGTAAGTAGATTATAAAGTGTAATTAAGATACTTTAAAAAAACCTCTGCTAGTACTGGCATAGTCCTCTGCTTCTTTTTTAAATAAGGGGCTTAATTTGACTTATGTTAGACATTGAATAGGCACAAGTAACGCCTCCTGAAACAAGAGTATAGAAAGAACTTGCTATATGTGAGTCTCAAAGGACTCCCTTTGATCTTCAGTCTTTTCCCCACAACCTTTTCCTTTTAGGGAGAACCATAGTCTGCAGTTGACACTGGTAGAAGGATTTAGGATATCTTTTTATTTTTTTTTTATTTTTTATTTTTTTTTTTATTTTTTATAAATTTATTTATTTTAGTTGGGGGCTAATTACTTTACAATATTGTAATAGTTTTTGCCATACATTGAGAAGAATCAGCCATGGGTTTACATGTGTTCCCCTTCCCGAACCCCCCACCCACCTCCCTCCCCCTCTCATCCTTCTGGATCATCCCATTGCCCCGGCCCTGAGCCCTTGTCACATGCATCGAACATGGAATGGTGCTCTGTTTCACATATGACAATACACATGTCTCAATGCCATTCTCCCAGAACGTCCCACTCTCACCTTCTCCCTCAGAGTCCATAAAATTGTTCCATGCATCTGTGTCTCTTATTCTGTCTCGCATATAGGGTTATCGTTACCATCTTTCAGATTCCATATATATGCATTAGTATACTGTATTGTTGTTTTTCTTTCTGGCTTACTTCACTCTGTATAATGGGCTCCAGTTTCATCCATCTCAGTAGAACCGGTTCAAATGTATTTTTTTTAATGGCTGAGTAATATTCCATTGTGTATATGTACCACAGCTTCCTTATCCATTCGTCTGCTGATGGACATCTAGGTTGCTTCCATGTCCTGGCTATTGTAAACAGTGCTGCAATGAACATTGGGGTACACGCGTCTCTTTCAATTCTGGTTTCCTCGGTGTATATGCCCAGCAGTGGGATTGCTGGGTCATATGGCAGTTCTATTCCCAGTTTTTTAAGGAATCTCCACACTGTTCTCCATAGTGGCTGTACTAGTTTGCATTCCCACCAACAGTGTAAGAGGGTTCCCTTTTCTCCACACCCTCTCCAGCATTTATTGCTTGTAGACTTTTGGATAGCAGCCATTCTGACTGGTGTGAAATGATACCTCATTGTGGTTTTGATTTGCATTTCTCTAATAATGAGTGATGTTGAGCATCTTTTCATGTGTTTGTTAGCCATCTGTATGTCTTCTTTGGAGAAATGTCTGTTTAGTTCTTTGGCCCATTTTTTGATTGGGTCGTTTATTTTTTGGGAATTCAGCTGCAGAAGTTGCTTGTATATTTTTGAGATTAATTGTTTGTCTGTTGCTTCATTTGCTATTATTTTCTCCCATTCTGAAGGCTGTCTTTTCACCTTGTTTATAGTTTCCTTTGTTGTGCAAAAGCTTTTAATTTTAATTAGGTCCCATTTGTTTATTTTTGCTTTTATTTCCAATATTCTGGGAGGTGGGTCATGGAGGATCCTGCTGTGATTTATGTCGGAGAGTGTTTTGCCTATGTTTTCCTCTAGGAGTTTTATTGTTTCTGGTCTTACGTTTAGATCTTTAATCCATTTTGAGTTTATTTTTGTGTACGGTGTTAGGAAGTGTTCTAGTTTCATTCTTTTACAAGTGGTTGACCAGTTTTCCCAGCACCACTTGTTAAAGAGATTGTCTTTTCTCCATTGTATATTCTTGCCTCCTTTGTCGAAGATAAGGTGTCCATATGTGCGTGGGTTTATCTCTGGGCTTTCTATTTTGTTCCATTGATCTATATTTCTATCTTTGTGCCAGTACCATACTGTCTTGATGACTGTGGCTTTGTAGTAGAGCCTGAAGTCAGGCAGGTTGATTCCTCCAGTTCCATTCTTCTTCCTCAACATTGCTTTGGCTATTCGAGGTTTCTTATATTTCCATACAAATTGTGAGATGATTTGTTCTAGTTCTGTGAAAAATACCATTGGTAGCTTGATAGGGATTGCATTGAATCTGTAGATTGCTTTGGGTAGAATACTCATTTTCACTATATTAATTCTTCCAATCCATGAACACGGTATATTTCTCCATCTGTTTGTGTCCTCTTTGATTTCTTTCATCAGTGTTTTATAGTTTTCTATATATAAGTCTTTTGTTTCTTTAGGTAGATATATTCCTAAGTATTTTATTCTTTTTGATGCAATGGTGAATGGTATTGTTTCCTTAATTTCTCTTTCTGTTTTCTCATTATTGGAGTATAGGAATGCAAGGGATTTCTGTGTGTTAATTTTATATAGGATATCTTTTTAGTGTACTTGTTTGTTTTTACCAAGGCCCCTTACCAGTCAGGATCTGAGGACCAAGCTGATATCCTAAGGAGGAGCCTCTGACACTTGATACTCACCTCCTGTCCTCATAGGGCCATCTTACAGGAGTTGTAACCCTTCTCTGCCTCCTAGCCTCCATCAGGCACATCCCAGGCCATCTGTACATATTTCCATAAACTTGAACCTTGAAAAAACAGGACTGAGGTCTCAGTCTTTTCTCTGTAGAAGACTTCTTGTCTCCCCATGAAAACAACCACCTCATTTTTAAAAACTTCAAGCCTATAGGAAAGAATATAAAAAAGAACACATATATGTGTATAAATGAGTATGTAATTGTATAACTTTGCTGTACAATAGAAATTAACACATTGTAAATCAGCCACACTTCAATTAAGAAAAAATTGAAAAAATATTTAAGCTCCATATAATAATAGCAGTGGAGAGGTGTATTACATGAAGATACCTAACTACTCTCCAGACCCTCACCAAACCAGAGACATGTTAAATCTGTCCATGTAGAGCCCGTCCACCTCCCTCAAACAGGGAGCATAACATAGGGAAGTTGAGGATCAGAATTTAAAGCTGCCTCCTACGTGTCTTACCTGAAAAAATTAAGGTGCACACTGAAGTGTATATATATTCTTATTTAATATTAAAATGGTCTTTAAAAATTTATTCTCTCAAATATTTAAGTAAAATTGACTGCTTAGGAACTGCTGCTGCTGCTGCTGCTAAGTCGCTTCAGTCGTGTCTGACTCTGTGCGACCCCATAGACGGCAGCCCACCAGGCTCCGCCGTCCCTGGGATTCTCCAGGCAAGAATACTGGAGTGGGTTGCCATTTCCTTCTCCAGTGCATGAAAGGGAAAAGTGAAAGTGAAGTCGCTCAGTCGTGTCCGACTCTTAGCAACCCCATGGACTGCAGCCTACCAGGCTCCTCCATCCATGGGATTTCCCAGGCAAGAGTACTGGAGCGGGGTGCCATTGCCTTCTCTGACTGCTTAGGAAAGACTCTATTTAATCTGTGGTTTCGCCTAAATCCTCATCCATTGTCAATGTGGGTATAAATACTTAAGTTTGAAAAGCATGGAAATGATTATTAACTTGCCAGAAGTACAAAGCACATGCTTTAGAAACTCATGGGAGGGAAAAGTCATTTCTGTTTGGAGAATATTCAAGGCAAACTTGATGGAGTTATTTTCAAAAGTGGCATCAATGGCATAGACTTGAGCTGGCCACGTGCACAAATGTTTGATCCATGCAGTCCGTCTCCCTTCCTAATCCTTCTGCATATGTACAAGATGGCGCTTTGAATTACCAAAGAAGGCTAAGGGATGGATATGATGAAGAGTGTGATACAAGTTGTATTTGTAGAATCGGAGACTGTTTTGGCTGAATTATGTCAGGTTTATGATGTCAGTTCAAAGAGGTGACTCTTAGATGTCAGGGGCACCAGTGATAGAAACTCTCCTATCACATCAGTTTCTATGAAAAGAAAGACCTTTTTTCTCACCCAGAAGTCAGAATGCAGACTTTCTCTCTGCTTGCTTTCATAATGGGGATGTATTAAGAATATCTACTTATCTCCCTTGTGATATTTTCAGCCATTGTTAGGCATAAAGTAATGGACACATTATTTTATGAGAGATTGTAAAATTGTGATATTCTAGTTCTATAATTTCTTCATCATTTATTTTTTAAAATCTTTAATTAGAGGACAATTGCATTAAAATGTTGTATTGGTTTCTGCAACAACATGAATCCACCATAAGTATACATATGGCACCTCCCTCTTGAACCTCCCTCCATCCCCTACCCCATACCACCCCTCTAGATTGTCACAGAGTATCTGATTGAGCTTCTTATGTTATACAGCAACTTGCCACTAGCTATCTATTTTACATATGGTATAGTATATGTTTCCATGCTACGCTCTTAATTTGTCCCACTCTTTCCTTCCCCAGCTGTGTCCACAAGTCTGTTCTCTATGTCTGCATCTCTATTCCTGCCCTGCAAATAGGTTGATCAGTGCCAGCTTTCTAGATTTCATATATATGCATTCAGTTCAGTCCAGTTCAGTCACTCAGTCATGTCCAACTCTTTGCAACCCCATGGACTGCAGCAAGCCAGGCCTCCCTGTCCATCACCATCTCCCAGAGCTTGCTCAAACTCATGTCCATTGAGTCAGTGATGCCATCCAACCATCTCATCCTCTGTCGTCCCCTTCTGCTTCTGCCTTCAGTCTTTCCCAACCTCAGGGTCTTTTCCCATGAGTCAGTTCTTTGCATCAGGTGGCCGAAGTATTGGAGCTTCAGGATCAGTCCTTCCACTGAATATTCAGGACTGATTTCCTTTAGGATGGACTGGTGGTTGGATCTCCATGCTGTCCAAGGGACTCTTAAGAGTCTTCTCCAACACCACAGTTCAAAAGCATCAATTCTTTGGTGCTCAGTTTTCTTTATGGTCCAGCTCTAACATCCATACCTGACTACTGGAAAAACCATAGTTTTGACTATACGTACTTTTGTTGGTAAAGTAATATCTCTGCTTTTTAATATGCTATCTAGATTTGTCATAGCTTTTCTTCCAAGGAGCAAGGGTCTTTTAATTTCACAGCTGCAGTCACCATCTGCAGAGATTTTGGAGCCCAAGAAAATAAAGTGTCTCATTATTCCTATTGTTTCCCCATCCATTTGCCATGAAGTGATGGGACCAGATGCCATGATCTTTGTTTTTTGAATGTTGAGTTTTAAGCCAGCCTTTTCACTCTTCTCTTTCACTTTCATCAAGAGGCTCTCTAGTTCCTCTTCGCTTTCTGCTTAAGGGTGGTGTCATCTGCATATGAGGTTATTGATGTTTCTCCTGGCACTTGATTTCAGCTTGTCCTTCATCCAGTTCAGCATTTCTCATGATGTACTCTGTATATAAGTTAAATAAGCAGGATGAAAATATACAGCCATGATGTATTCCTTTCCCAATTTGATGCTAGTCCATTGTTCCGTGTCCGGTTCTAACTGTTGCTTCTTGACCTGCATACAGATTTATCAGGAGGCAGGTAAACTGGTTTGTTATTCCCATCTCTTTAAATTTTCCACAATTTGTTGTGATCCACATAGTCAAAGGCTTTTGCCTAGTCAATGAAGGAGAAGTAGATGCTTTTCTGGAATTCTCTTGCTTTCTCTATGATCAAACAGATGTTGGCAATTTGATCTCTGATTCCTCTGCCTTTTCTAAATCCAGCTTGAACATCTGGAATTTCTTGGTTCATGTACTGTTGAAGTCTAGCTTGGAGAATTTTGAGCGTTACTTTGCTAGCATGTGAGATGAGTACAATTGTGCGGTAGTTTGAACATTCTTTGACATTGTCCTTCTTTGGGATTAGAATGAAAACTGACCTTTTCCAGTCCCGTGGCCACTGCTGAGTTTTCCAAAATTGCTGGCATATTGAGTACAGCACTTTCACAACATCATCTTTTAGGACTTGAAAGAATGGAATTCCATTACCTCCACTAGCTTTGTTCGTAGTGATGCTTCCTAAAGCCCATTTGACTTCACACTCCAAAATGTCTGGCTCTAGGTGAGTGATCATACCATCGTGGTTATCTGGGTCATTAAGATCTTCTTTGTATAGTTCTGTGTATTCTTGCCACCTGTTCTTAATATCTTCTGCTTCCATTAGGTCCATATTGTTTATGTACTTTATTGTGCCCATCTTTGCATGAAATGTCCCCTTGGTATCTCTAATTTTCTTGAAGAGATCTCTAGTCTGTTCCATTCTATTGTTTTCCTCTATTTCTTTGCATTGATCACTGAGGAAGGCTTTCTTCTCTCTCCTTGCTATTCTTTGGAACTCTGCATTCAGATGGATATATCTTTCCTTTTCTCCTTTGCCTTTCACTTGTCTTCTTTTCATAGCTATTTGTAAGGCCTCCTCAGACAACCATTTTGCCTTTTTGCATTTCTTTTATGCATTAATATATGATATTTGTTTTTTTCATTCTGACTTACTTCACTCTGTGTAACAGGCTCTAGGTTCATCCACCTCACTAGAACTGACTCATATCCATTCCTTTTTATGGCTGAGTAATATTCTATTGTGTATATGTACCACAACTTCTTTATTTATTCATCTGTGGATGAACATCTTGGTTGCTTCCATATCCTGGTTATTTTAAATAGTGCTGCAGTGAACATTGGGGTACATTGGTCTTTTTGAATTATTGTTTTCTCAGGACATATACCAAATAGTAGGGTTGCTGGATCATATATTAGTTTTATTCCTAGTTTTTTTTTTTTTTTAAAGAATCTCCATGTTGTTCTTCATAGTCACTGTATCATTTTAAACTCCCACCAACAATGCAAGAGGGTTCCCGTTTCTCTACACTCTATCCAATATTTATTGTTTGTATATATATATTTTTTGATGATGGCCATTCTGACCAGTGTGAGGTAATAACCTCATTGCAGTTTCGATTTGCATTTTTCTGATAATGAGTGATGTTGAGCATTTTTCCATATGCTTATTTGTCACCTATATGTCTTCTCAGGAGAAATGGCTGTTTAAGTCTTCTGCCCATTTTTTGATTGGGTTGTTTGTTTTTCTGATGTTGAGCTGCATGAGCTGTTTGTATATTTTGGAGATGAATTCTTTGTTAGTTGCTTCATGTGCAATTCTTTTCTCCCATTCTGAGATCTTCATAGTTTCTTAACTTTCATAATGCTATTTTTTTTGCTTCTTCATCCATCTGGTTACCCTATGAAATAATGATGCTCCCTAGAAGCCACATCTTGAGGCAGAGTCTACATGCTAAAGTTTTACTGGGAGATACAATTCAAGGACATCATGGATGAAGGAGAAAGGGAAGTAAGGCAGGGAAGGAGGAAAAGCAAATGCAAAGTGGCATGTTGTAAAGCTGATATAACCTCACAACATTACACAACTGGTTGGTTGGTCACATAGGATGTCTGCCACATAGGATGTAAGCAATGTGAAATACTATATCTTGGAATAATCTTGATGGAGGGAAGGAAGGAAGGCAAAACTGTCTGCTAATGATTTCCCATATCCTTTGGTCGGAGTTCAACGTTCTCTTCAAGAGGTGTTAACTCCTCTCACCTTCCAGGTTGACCCATCAGACTGCCCAAGACAGCATTCAGGGAAGCCAGATCATATGCAGTAATGTTTAACACTGTATCTGGGTCCAGAAGTAGTGGGAGGAGCCAGCATCTTTAAGCCCATCCCCTCGAGTTGGACCTGGACCAGAACTGCTGTTGCCCCCAGAATAGCAGGTGTGACAGTCACCATGCTCAGAGCCCAGCCCTTACCTCACGGGAGGCTGAGACAGTCAGCAGTATTAGGAGAGCAGATGACAGTGATAGTGGTGGGGGTGTCCACTGAAGAAGTGGTTAAGTCTCAGGGGCAGGTAGGCTGTGGAAATACAGGGAAGTGCATGAACTCAGGTTTATATGCTTCTTCATATAAAAAAGGCAGGATAAATGCTTGAATTTTTTCTTTTCAATTATTTTTCAGAACAAGGCCTTAGCTCTATTGATCCTCCAAAGATGATCAATGAGGGTTTTAAATTTTGGTTTGATTTTTTAGAGGGGTGGGCATATTATAACAAGTCCATGGGTTTTTAAAAAACTGGATTGATTTGTCTCTATCCATTTTTTCACATAAATGCATATTTTAGAAATGTCCAGATTGTTCCTTCTTTGGCCAGTGGAAGCCATTTCAAGTTAATTCCTGAATTCTGCTGACATGCTTCTGGAAGTCTTTGAGAGTTTCTTTGCTTTCTGGTGTGACAAGGTATCTTGTACATTTCCTGCCTCAGACCTGGAACCAGCCACATCTGCAGGCAGCCCTGGTTCATTTTTGTGGCTAATAATATTCAAAGCCACACTCTGGACACTAAGCTAAAGTAGCAGAATATTGAAGGTAAATCTAAGTGTTACAAAAATTTTCTTAAGTAAAAAACTTAAAAAAATAGAAAAATTAGATTCTCAACAGGTAAACCAAATTTTTGACAAATGCTTGTAATGGAAATGTATATATATTTCAAATCTAGAGGGAAATTCAAAATTTTACTTCAGTGACTTAGCATACTCCTATTTAAAGACTCCTTAGGAAACCTTTCATTCTGTTGATCAACAAAACATTATTTGGGTACCTTGTGTTTCAAATTTTTAGGCCCTCTGAGTGCTCATAGGTTTCTGAAAAGTGTACATGGTCCAGAAAATAGCAGCTTGATCGCTTCTTGGCCTTTTGGCTAAGATCAAATGCAGAAAATAGCAGCTTGAAACTCGCTAGGGATCTGTGTACGCACATTTTACAAAGGAAGCTCTCTTAAATGGTTAAGTATAAACGGGCCCAGAGACAACTAGGTGGGGGGCTGGGGGAGCAGAGAATTTATTTATTTACCAAACAACTGTTTAACTTTCACTTGCTGAGCTCTGCCATGGAGAATTCAAATACAAAAGGTTTATTTAAGTACAAAGTTTATCCCTCCAGGTATTTCCAGATAATTTGAAAGTAAGAGAAGAAAATAATTAAAATACTGTGTCTTAACTAGTTACTGGGTTGCTAACTTCCATAGACAGAAGGAGAGACCTACAGCCAAGGTGGAGTTGGGAGTAGGCTACTAGGAACAAGAAGCATTAAACTTGGGCTTGAAGAATAACTTCCCCAGGTTGTGGAAAAAAGAACATTCAAACTGTAGAAAAAGGCATGGACAAAGCCACAGAGATGAATAGGGGAATGGTCCCAATGGAATGGCAAGACGCTATTCTTGTGCGTTTCTTTTCAAAACAGACAAGCACGTGGAACAGTCTTGCAATGACAATAGGGGAAATTGAGTCTGTAGATACCTGTAAGTAGTCAAATTGAGAATGAGGTTATACACCATGCTAAACACTGGAACTGTTTAGATAGTTAAAACAAGATTGAGTTTGTGTGAGACATGTCATTTAAGAATACAGCTTTGTTATTTCCTTCATAGATAAGATGTTGACCTTAAAACAGCTTTCAAGCTTAGCTGGACAGTGCAAAGACCACAGTGTTCTGAGCAGGCCAGTGGGTGTTGGGAGGACAGGGTCTCAGATTGGGGGTGTGAGAAATGCACGTAGGAGATAGGTGCTCACACAGCCAGGAGAGTCCCAGAACTCTCTTGCTGCCGCTGCTGCTAAGTCGCTTCAGTCGTGTCCGACTCTGTGCGACTCTATAGACGGCAGCCCACCAGGCTCTGCCGTCCCTGGGATTCTCCAGGCAAGAATACTGGAGTGGGTTGCCATTGCCTTCTCCAGTGCATGAAAGGGAAAAGTGAAAGTGAAGTCGTTCAGTCATGTCCGACTCGTAGCGACCCCATGGACTGTAGCCTACCAGGCTCCTCTGTCCGTGGGATTCTCCAGGCAAGAGGACTGGAGTCAGGTGCCATTGCCTTCTCCGCAGAACTCTCTTACTGTAGCTTTAATTTCATGACTGCAATCCCTCTCTTGGCTTCCAGTCTTGACTCCAGAGTGACTTTTCGTTAGGAACTCTCTTTCTCAGCTCTTAACTTTGCAGATGATCTCCAAGAGGCTGAATCCTCTAGGACACTGATCTCTAGTTAGTAGTGGGGCCTATCTTTGGGTGCTGAAGTCTCACCTGGTAGATCTCTAAACTGATAAACCCTGACAAGGTTGGTAAATTGATCATAGGCACTTCTTTCAGGATTTGAAATAGTGTCTGACAAATGAGACCCCGTGGACAGTGTCACGCTATTTATATTAGGATAAATCTAAGCTTAAGTAATAAAGATCCTCCAGAATACCATGACTTTAATAATAGTAATAATAATAATAATAGAAGTTTCTTTCTCTTCCTCACATAGTAGTTTCAAAGTGAGTGTGGCATGTCAGTGAGATTGCTCTGCTCAAGTGAGGACCCGGATTCCTTCCAAGTTGTGGCTTTTCCATCTCTTGGCCAGTGTGCCTCAAAAAAAAAAAAAATTAATGTGCATATGAATTCCCTGGGAATCTTGTTAAAGCAGATTCCATTTTAGTAGGTCTGAGGTGGGACCTGAGATTCTGTGTCTCTAACAGTTCCTGGATGGTACAATACTGCTGTTCCCTGATCATACTGGAGTAACAAGACCCTAGGGCATTATCATTGTCTGCATGGTCAACATGGAGTCACTGCTACAGTCAGGGAGAGGCAGAGGGCAGAGGCTCCCCTGATGCCTTGGAAGTGGCACACAGTACTTCTTCTCATGTTCCCTAGGTGAAATCTTAGTTACATAGCCACATCTAATGCTACAGATGTCTTGGAAATGGAACCTTGTTGGGCAGCTGTGTACACAGTCACAGTCCTTACTTTTGTAGAGCAGGGTTGGTGGGGGGCAGATATCCGCAGACAGCTTGCTGTGCCTGCCACATTCCTCTACCTGGAGTCCCCTCATGCGCCCCTCAGGGTCTTCTGGTGGTCACCCAGTAATGTGAGGTATACCCAGGGAAGTGTCCGTGAAGTTTTCCAGACAGCACTTCATAGCATTCTTTCCTCGGGCACATTCTTGAAATACCCTACTCCTGCAATTTCCTGGGTACAGAGGTAGCCTATTTAGGAGAGAATGCGTGAGTAGACTTTCTCTTTCTGCCTTCATGACTTTGGAAGTGAGCAAGATGACCAGATTATGCTTCTTTAAGATCTGCTTGTTTAATGTTTCCTAGTTTTATGAGAGTAAATTAATGCTTCAAATCCAGTTTCCCATTATCCCAGTGGAGAGAGTCTTGCTGGGTGCTGCAGATTTTCCCCTCCAATGAGTGAGATAAGATAATAAACGAGTCTAGGCCACTGGCAAGATGCATAGGCAGCCTCAGAGTGAATCATAATCACAGTACATTTGTAATAAAGCCCCAGTTTAGATGCAAGCAGGCAGCAACATTAGATGGTCAAATAGCTCAAGGATATTGAGTGAAAAACTTACTGTTCATGAGCAATAATAATATTTGCCCTTCTGTTTTTATTTATGTGATTGAAAAGTGTCTGGCTTATTCACTGAAAGAAATTTTCATTTCCTGATACTCCTCTCAATATTCAAGCAAGTAAAATAGAATTAACTAAAAATGGAATGATATAATCTGTTTTAGCTGAAATGCTAGAAGGGCAAAGAATGATTGAGCAAGCACTCTGTGACTGCTTTAATGTGACCTTTAATAAGCGAATGTGAGGAAGAGATACTAAGCTCTCTCTGAAAAAAAAGTTAAATATGTATACTCTCCCCTCAAAATACAAGCCTAGGGAACAATGAGCCCTTAGTTGAATTTTCTCCTCTGCTTGACATTTCTCTGTTGTCTTTCACTGAAATGAAAAATTTCAAAGTGAGAAGAAAAACCCTGAAATATTATTCTCAAAATCAAATAAGGCTACTGTGTCCTTCCATTAGCCCCAACAGTTGCTTCCAATTATTGTGACCAGATTTTCTCATTTGTGCATTTTAGAGAGACAACATTTGAATTTCAGGAGGAAAGCTGAGAATTGAATCATGTTATATAAATGCTCAAGACTGTAGCAGCAGTCTAGAAGAGATGGAAAAATTCTCTCTGGATTTGAGTCAAAGATACAGATTTAAATCCCGGTCATTAGTTTTCAAATAATCATGGTAATGATGAAATTAATGATGACAAAGATGATGATGATGACAATAGCCAGCATCTGTGGAGTGCTGACTGCAGACATGGCACTGTTCAAATGCTTTCCATGTACTAACTCATTTAATCCTTATAAAAATTCTTTGAGGCATGTCATATTATAATCCTCACTTTACAGTTGAGAACAAATGAGGCACAGAAATGCTAAGTAACCTCCTGAGGTCACACAGGTACGATAACAGACACCATTCACCCAAGATCAGCTTCTTCTCTCTGGGCATGTATCCAGCGGACATTTCCCAGCCTCTTTTGCAGGAAAAGTGGCCACTGGACTAAGTACCAGCTGATAGAACATGAGAGATATGTGTCATTTCTAGACTAAAGCTCTTTAGAAGCAGGAGAGCCCCCTCTATGGTCTTTGGCCATTTATTTGCCTTCTGAGTGAAGACTGTGCTGAGGCTCAGGGGGATGGCAGAGCCACAGGTTGAAGAGGCACCAATGACTCCCACCCATCAGGAACACCCTTGGAGCATCACAGAGATGGAAAACAAAGTTGACCTCTGTCTAAACCGTTACATCTTTGAGGGTCTGCTTGTTACCACAATAGAGCCAGCTCCGATTAACAACCCAGGAAGTGCTGGAATCAGTATGTGAATCCAGGCAGTCTAGCTGCCTCATCCACCAAGGTTAGATCACTTCACCTCTTCATTTGAAAAATGGGAATGATTATTATTACCTGTCTGTCCAGGCTTCTAGGCTGGTGTCCTGAGGTCTCCTGAAGAAGAGTGAATTCTCTGCAGCTCCGGAGGAAATCTGGGACAGAATTAGAAGTACCCTAGGCAAGGTGTTCTGCTTGGTTTTGGTTAATAGTCTCCCTGGGATCAAGCTTTGCCATAGCTAGAGCAAGAATACTCTTTTCTTCAGACCTTAGTCATCAACTTGCCACCTATAGGCTCCATGAGGCTCTTTCTGCTGTTCACCTTCTCCAGATGAGTTGTCTTCTGACCCAGGGCTGACTCAGTGCATCTGTACTCTGTCTTGTGTGCCATGGCCTACCCTTTCGGGGGTTTGCTTTTTAACAGTGCCTGTTCTCCTAATTCCAGTCCCCCTCACTGTAACTTGATTCTCTTTCCTACCTGTCTACTGCTAGATCCTAGTGTGATATAAACCAACTTGCCTAACTTTTCACCCTGATAGTATATGTCCTGCCTCAGGTTGAATTTAAGGTATAAAATTGTGTTTCACATGTACGGTATAAAATTTGGTATTGTTATTAATGTTTAAATTTTTAAATATCAAGTAAAAGAGGCAATTTTATTTCATTCAACTAGATATTAGTTGAAGAAATGGGTTAAATATTCTTAAGCAATAGTTAAAATTTTTTTAATTAAGGTACAGTTGATTTACAATATTACATTAATTTCAGGTATACAGAATAGTGATTCAGTATTTTTACAGATTATACTCCATTAAAAGTTATTACAAGATAATATCTATGGTTCCCTGTGTTACATACAATATACCCTTGTTTATTCTCTATTTTATACATAGTAGTTTGTATCTCTTAATCTCATGCCCCTAACTTGCCCCCACCCCTTCCCTCTCCCCTTTGGTAACCACTAGTTTGTTTACTGTATCTATAAGTTTGTTTCTGTCTTGCATATACATTTATTTGCATTATTCTTCAGATTCCACATATAAGTAATATCATACAATATTTACTTTTAAAAAAAAATTATTTATTTATTTGACTGTGCTGGATTTTATTTGTGGCATGCAGGATCTTTAGCTGTTACAAGTGGGATCTAGTTTGCTGACCAGGGATTGAACCCAGGCTGCCTTCATTGGGAGCACAGTCTTAGCCACTGGACCACCAGGGAAGTCCCCAGTATCTGCTTTTATTTGACTTGTTTCACTAAGTGTAATATTCTCTAGGTCAATCCATGTTGCTTCAAATGGCAGTATTTCATTCTTTTTATGACTGATTAATATTCCATTGTATACGTAGACTACATCTTCTTTATCCATTTATCTGTTGATGGTTATTTGGGTTGCTTCCATGTGTGGGCTGTTGTAAATAGTGCTGCAGTGAACATTGGGGTGCATATATCTTTTTGAATTCATGTTTTTGTTTTTTTCCAAATAGATCTCCAGTAGTGGGATTGTTGGATTGTATGGTAGTTCTGTTTTTAGTTTATAGGGAACCTCCATACTATTTTCCATAGTGGCTGCACCAGTCTACATTCCCACCAACAATGTTCAAGGGTTCTTTCTCTTTTTTCAACAACATTTGTTATTTGTAGACTTTTTGATGATAACCATTCTAGCTGGTGTGAGGTGATATGTCATTGTGGTTTTGATTTGCATTTCTCTAATAATTGACCATGTTGAACATCTTTTCCTATGCCTGTTAGCTATCTGTGTGTCTTCTTTAGAAGAATGTCTATTCAGGTCTTTTTTCCTTTTTTTTTGATTGGCTGAAAAAAGTCAATTGTTTGCTATTGAGCAGTATGAGCTGTTATATATTTTAGATATTAACCCCTTGTTGGTCATGTCATTTGCAAATATTTTCTCCTAGTCAGTAGGTTGTATTCTCATTTTGTTGATGGGTTGCTTTGCTGTGCAAAAGAGTTTATGTTTAATTAGATCCCATTTGTTTATTTTTCCTTTTATTTATTTTGCCTTTGGAGACAGATTAAAAAAATACTGCTACAATTTATATTAAAGAGTGTTCAATCTATGTTTTCTTCTAGGATTTTTATAGTTTCAGATCTTACATTTAGGTCTTTAAACCATTTGATTTATTTTTGTATATGGTGTGAGGGACTGTTCTAATCTCATTGTTTTACATATAGCTGTCCAGTTTTTCTAGTACAAACTGTTGAACAAACTGTTTTTTCTCCATTGTATATTCTTGCCTCCCTTGTTATTGGTTAATTAACCATAAGTGCATGGGTTTATTTCTGGGCCCTCTATTCTCTTCCACTGATGTATGTGTCTGTTTTTGTGCCAGTACCTTGCTGTTTTGTTTACTGTGGCTTTGTAGTACAGTCTGAAGTCTGAGAGGATGATACCTTCAGCCTCTGCATCCCAAAGTCCCTGTGGCCCCAGATCCAGTGCCATGCTATGGTGTGGAATGAGGCAGGCTGAGTGTTTGCTCAACTTGGGCTGGGGTACACAATTAGGTGGTTGTAGGAAACCTGGCAACTATTAGGGTAGCCCCCTCTCTGTCTTGCACTGAGGGCAAGTCAGCACCTGTGCACTCCTCACAAGCTGAGTCCAGCCTTCTCCAGCCTTTCTGTCTGTCACAGGGATCCTCTAAGCAGCCAAGGGGGCTTGTGTCCTCTGCATAGGACTCCAGGACCAGGATGCTCAGTGTGTGGCTCAAATCTCTCACTCCCCAGGGTGGGTGTCTACCAGTGTAATCTCCCTTTTCCTCTGAGTCCTCTCCCAGGGGCACAGGTCCCAACCTGATCATTTTTCTTAGCTTCCTACCTGATGTGTGTACAGCCTTGGTTATACAGGAGTCCTTCTTCCAGTGTCCAGTTAGTATTCAGTGAGAATTCCACATGTAGCTGTTGCTGCTGCTAAGTCGCTTCAGTCGTGTCCGACTCTGTGTGACCCCATTGACGGCAGCCCACCAGGCTCCCCCGTTCCTGGGATTCTCCAGGCAAGAATACTGGAGTGGGTTGCCATTTCCTTCTCCAATGTATGAAAGTGAAAAGTGAAACTGAAGTCGCTCAGTTGGGTCTGACTGTTAGCGACCCCATGGACCACAGCCTACCAAGCCCCTCCGTCCATGGGATTTTCCAGGCAAGAGTACTGGAGTGGGGTGCCATTGCCTTCTCCTTCCACATGTAGATGTGTTTTTGATATGTTTATGGGGAAAGTAGAGCTTCTGTGACCTCTTACTCCACCATCTTGATCTCCATCTCTAGTTTTTAAAATTTGAATATGCAGGTAAGGTTAATCAAAATACACATATTAATCAAAATATGTTTTGTAAGACAGTTTTAGAAATAGTTGGACTGAAAAATGAAGGCAGTGTTGAAAGTAATTACCAAAGATCACAATTGAGAAGTGTTAATAGCTGCAAATAACACATTCATTAGCTTTCTTAATGGCAAAGACTGCTGGTTCCTTTGCAGTTTCTTTTATGGAGAATTATGGCACTGAAGCAAACTGTCAATTACAGATGCTGAGATGTAGCTTTTTCATTGCTGACCTGTAACTCTTTTATTTGCTCCTCTTTGGCAGATGCTATCCCCAGGCATCACAAGCTCTGCCCATGAGGATGAAAGTATTTCTATAATATTCAGTTTAGTTGTTGAGACGGTTCTCTTCCACATCCACTCACCCTGGTCATTTGCAAGGAATCAGGTTTCAGCTTCCAGGCAGAGCAAATTCAGAACAAATGAAATGGAAACACCAGGATGGAGAGGGCACTTTTATTTGCTTGAGTCAGTGCCCAATACTTTATGTATACTGTATATATACATATATATATATCCCTAGTGGCTCAGACAGTAAAGCGTCTGCCTGCAATGCAGGAGACCCGGGTTTGACCCCTGGGTCAGGAAGATCCCCTAGAAGGAAATGGCAATCTACTCCAGTACTCTTGCCTGGAAAATTCCATGGATGGAGGAGCCTGGTGGGCTATAGTCCATGGGGTTGCAAAGAGTCGGACATGACTGAACGACTTCACTATATATATATATATATACACACACACACACACACACATATATCCACACTATATTTATATGTATATCTATATATATATAGCAATTATAGATTTATGGAAAATTGCAAATGTAGAACAGAGAGTTCTTATACCCTATAGCAGCTTCTCTTAGTGTTAACATCATATATAGCCACAATATATCTGTCAAATAAGAAACTAACACTGGAATACTATTAACTAAAGACTTTATTCTGATTTCACTAGCTTTCCCACTCCTATCCTTTTTCAGGTCTAGGGTCCTATCCAGGAAATCACCTTACATGTAGTTGTAATGATCTTGGGGGGCCTTGGCCTGCAATGGCTTGAAGCAGGGCTTGGGTTCCCAGCCAGCAATTGAGGCCGGGTCGCAGCAGTGAAAGCACCAGATCCACAATTTGACCAGTGGTCAGTGACAAGCACCCTGGCCCTTCAGCTTTGCAGAAAAGAATTCCCACAAAGGCAGAAAGTAGTGAAACAAATGAAGTAGTTTTTAAGAGGAAAAATAGTGCAGTACATGTAGATAGACACATGGGCAGACTCAGGGAGAGACAGAGCGGCTAAGTCTCGCCCTCGTGGCAGTTTGAGTTACCTTTATGGGTTATTTCTTCTGGGTTTCCTTTGGCCAATCATTTTGATTTGCCTGGTTCACAGTCCATATTTGGTATATCTCAGGATCCTCCCATGTGTGCGCATGCCTCTCTTAGCCAAGATGGATTCTACTGCAGAGGCCTGTGGGTAGCCTGACATTAGCTAACATCATTCCCTTTGACCTCCAAGGAGGCTTTTCTGTGCATGTATGGTTGGAGACGTCTCCTGACTTTGAGAAGAAGTAAAATGTGGTCTGGGCAGGGCCCAGCTTCCTCTCTTAATTGTCATGACTTGGATTTTCAGTCCACAGGGAATGAATCTGCAATCACTTTACCCCAGGGGTGAGTGGGCATCTACCTCCTGCCTCAGTAATGTCTCCTTAATCTCTTTTGGTCTGTGACAGTTTCTTAGTTCCTTGCTTTTCATGACCTTGGTAATTGTAAAGAGTAATGTTCATATATTATTTGTAGATTATCCCTCAACTTTTGGTTTGTCTGATGTTGTTTTATAACTAAACTGATATAAGGGGTTTGGGGTCAAATACCACAGAGGCAAGGTGCCATTCTCCTCATATCATATCAAGGAGTGTATATGATAAATTTATCACTGGTGATATTAACCTTGATCTTCTGGCCAATGCAGTGTTTGCTAGGTTGCTCCAATGTAAAGTAACTCTCTCTACCTTGCCATAGTCTATCCTTTGCTAAATCAAGGAGGAAAGAATATTAAGCTGTACCTACTCCAAAATGGAATATTTATATAAGTTATTCGAAATTGTTTGTAAGGGGGACTTGCCTTTTTTCCCACATTTATTCCTTCAACCATTTCTATCAGCCTGGACTCATGGACATTTATGTAGTAACTTGGGTTGTAACCCAGTGCTATGTTATTTTATGGCTCAAATTGTTCCAGGTTTGTCCATTGGGCACTCTTTCAGGTTTACTCTTGAATCCTTTTGACAATACCTATCTCTGTTACTTTTATTTATTTTTTGAGCAATGCCATCTTTTCTGAAACTAAAAGGTTATCCCAGTTTATTTTGTGTTCTTACTGCCCTACAGCCATCCATGTATTTAAGAAGTTCTGGTTCCTTTTACTGGAGAATCATACCTTGTATTTCATGCTTTAGAAATGTTCTCTGTACAGAAAACTCTGGCACAAAGTGGATTGACCTTGGACCTAGACTGACAATTAAAGTACAGTACTATCAAGTGGTCCTACAAGGGACTTCAGGGCATGGATCCAGAAGATTTGTTACTGTAGGTGAGGTGACTGATACTGTAGGTGAGGTGACTATAGGTGAGGTTCTTGGCCTTTCCAGATTTGATGCAGAGAAGCACAAATCCTTTTTCAAGCTTCTCAATGGGAATTGAGATTCCTAATTCAAATATACCTACATAACACTGCTATTGTGATCTGTGATCATTAGTCTTCTAGAATTAATATTAATGCCTCTGTTACCAACAGTTGTTTCAGTTAGAGATCTCTTTTCTCAATCATAAATTGTTGTTGGAAGTTGTTGTCTCTGGATGTTATAAACAGAAAATAGATTGGAGATGTCCTGTGTAGATTGTATATTAGAGAAAGGTTGAGTAATAGTGAATTGTCTTTTAGTAGCAGAGAAATGATACCGAAGAAGAATTGCTTCCTGGTATTAGTAAGTAAAAGGCTTTGGTTAGAATGTTCCTTAAAAAATCAAATTTACTACCTTTGTAGCAAGATAACTTATTGATATACTATTTTTATGCTTTATTCCCACTGTTGTAGAAGATTTGAAGAATAAAAGATTAATTCCCACCTACCCTCCCCTGATAAATAGTGATATTATAAGAAAAATATATTTTGTGTTTGTCCTCAGTCTCTGGCTACTAAAACTTTTGAAATTTCCTGAGCGATAGGGGTGAGAAGAGCATCTCTTGTTACTTGTAATAGTTCCCTTTCAACCACATCCGGGTTTATGCTAATGAGGTGACTCCTGGAAGGTGACAGCTGGTCAACAGAGGAACTGACCAGGCTGTTGGAGAGTTAGAACTTTCAGCCCCATCCCCTGGCCTCCTTGGAGGGTAGAGGAGCTGGAGGTTAACTTAATCACCAATGGCCGAGGATTTAGTCATTATGCCTATGTAATGTCAACTGCAAATTGGCACCTGCCATCTACCTCTACAAGGATTAAATCATGCACTGCTGCAGCTGATTTTGAGTAAATTTTTTTTTCTTTTATTCCTCCTCCTTTTCTCTCTACTTCCTTAACACACACACACACCCACACACACACACACACCCATTCTCACCCCTATTTATCAGACATTAGATCTTTGATCTTGTGCTCTGGCAGTCATAGCCCCTGGGAGAAATTAGCAGTCATTAGGGACTGAGGACTAAACTCTGAGGAGCAAAGATTTCCACTAGTTGTCTGAAAGGGAGAGGGAAGGTGTTCCCCTCAAGAAAGAAAAAGATTGGGATGGAATCTCTGGAAACGATATTATTCTTGAGTTGTCTGAACTTTGGCACAGGGAGTGGGAGGTAGGAGGTGTGTCCATATCTCAGCTTGTGGACATCAGGACGTACTGCTGAGATGGACACCATCAAAGAGTGTCTGACACAGGGAAAGAAGCAGTAGTGAAATAGCAGCAGCCACAGAATGAGAGCTTCTTGCAGGGCTCTTCCATAATTCTAGGGAGAGCAAGGAACCTCAGAAATGACAAGTATACATGTCAGCCTTGGAGAATGATAGATGTGGACCAGAATTGCTTTGATAAGAAAAGTAAGGAAACATTATGGCATCTGAACTGGAAGAATGGCTATTATGATTCACAGGGTTCAGCTCATCGTTGTACTCATGACTGTGATTCACTGCAGCAAAAGGATGTCGAGCACAATCAGCAAAGGGAAAAAGTGCACCAGCTGCAAGCTCCCAAGGGTCCTCTCCAGTGGATCCATGTACCATGTGCTTAATTCTCCCAACAGTTGAGTTGAGACAATATGAGTAAAATGTTGCAAATCATGGATGCTCACTAGAGACTCCCTCTCTGGTGTTTTTAATGGGGGCACTCTCTGCCTGGCAGATGCCCAAATGTAGACTCGCAGAAGGAAAGTATGTGTTCATCATAGACCACATTGTCTGTACAAATTGTTACACACAGAAGAGATACTCACTCTTATTAACTGATAAAGTTAATGATGAGAACCCTTCAGAAATCTAACTTCCCAGACAGCGGCCAAGGGCCAGCTTTGTAAGCAGGTCTTTCAGAAGATAGCATCAGATCTGCTACATGAACTTTACTTCATAACGTGATTTTAGATTCTGACGGGGTAGGACAAGTTGATAGAAGAAGCTTTGCCAGAGTTCCCTGACAGTCCAATGGTTAGGACTCCACACTTTCACTATCAAGGGCCCAGGTTCAGCCCTGGTAAGGGAACCAAGATCTCCCAAGCCATGTGATATGCCCCTCCCCACAAAAGAGGAAGAACCTTTGCACTAGTCTTCCTTCAGAATGTATGAATATCACTGATGGTTTTGACTGATCCTTTGTCTCTGTTGTATCCATGGGATTTTAAATTTATGGAGGTTACTGAGTAGAGAACTTTTATAGCTCCCAAGAGAAGGGGGTGGTAGGGCATGCCCTGCAAGGTACCATGGTGAGGAGGCAGGAAGAGTGAAAAGAAAGCATGCCCCAGAGCTTTTATTGTGTTTCCTACAGGAAAGGCATGGTAGAGTGTGCAAAACAGTTTAGGATTAGTTAGTTTGGATAATGTCAGTGGACTCTCGGTTCTGGGCTGGTCTCTGGTTTCCTGGTACCTGGCCCTGGCTTGACTTAGCGGGGGAGAAATACTGACTTGGTGTATGAGTTAGATAAAGGAGGTAATTGAGAACATGGACTTAGGATTCTTTGGTTTGTAGATTAAAGACATGTTTGTGGGTGAGTTATTCATTATCTCTAGGAATTAGCCAGCCCTAGGAAGGATGTTGTCTCCTCAGCTAGCAAGGGCCCTGGGATGTCAAAACATCTTAAAATTTAAAAAACATGATTACTACACCCTTATTCCAAGTTCTTACTTGCATAACAACCATGTGATCACTTATAGTTAGCCCGATCTATCTCTGTGGATCAAGTTTCCACAAATAGGCATATCTACTTACAAAGACCAAAGCATTGTTGGTACAGTTTGTGACAACTGGGACTTGTCATTGACTCTAGGGAAAATGATTTATGAACTTTTATGAAAAAACATTTTATGAAATGTTTTAGGAACACTTGAGAAGATGGTTGGAAAGAGAGAAACAGGCATTCTAACTGGGTAGAAAGATCTATTTTATGAGAATGGAAAAGTCATATGTGAATACTGGTTAACTATTCGATTTGCATGAGCCAGAGTATAGACTGAGATAAATCCAGTTGAGTTACAGCAATGGGGAGGGGAGTTTGTCACTGGTTGTTCTTAAATGTGTGAATTGAGAAGCAAGTGGAGGTTACCTTTTGAGTCAGAAAATGAAGTACTAACAATTGTATATCAGAGAGAGGAATCTGAGAGTGAACTATTGAGAATGATTAAAGAAATATAGGGGTAGCTTGTAGGTAGGAAGGTCAGTAATGAGGCTTATAGGGAAACAAGCCAGGAACAAAAAGGGCTGGATGTTAGAATAAAGAAAAGGAAGACTTATCTTCCAGTCATGTTAGTGTAAAGGATGGATAGCAGAAAGGTGGAAACAACCCAAGTGTTCATCAATAGATGAATGAGTGAATAAATGCGGTATATACATGCAATGGAATTTTGTTGTTCAGTTGCTAAGTCATGTCCAACTCTTTGCGACTGCATAGACTGCAGCATGCCAGGCCTCCCTGTCCCTCACTATCTCCTGGAGTTTGCCCAGTGGCATATTTCAGCCATAAAAAGGAATGAAATTCTAATATATATTGCAACATGAATAAACCTTGAGGACATTATGCTAAAAAATTAACCAGACACACAAAGGACTAATGGTATATGATACCACTTACATGAGGTAAGTAGCTTAGGCAAATCCATAGAGACAGAAAGCAGAATTATGGTTACCATGGGGCTAGAGGGATGGAGGGAAGGGGGAGTTATTCTTAATAGGTATAGAGGTTCTGTGTGGGATGATTTAAAGTTCTGGAGAGAGATAGTGGTGATGATTACACACTATGTGAATGTACTCAGTGACACTGAGTTGTACACTAAAAAATGGCTAAAATGGTAAATTTTAGGTTATGTGTATTTTACCACAATAAAGAAAGAAAAGGAAAGGAAAACAACTGACAATTGAATGAGTGGCAGTTGAAGAGTGACTCTGAGATGATCAGCACAGGGAACAAGATGGATAGTGGTAACTCTCAGAGACATGGGAATTTGATGGTTGGTAGAGCTGATATCAGGGCTTCCCAGGTGAGGTAGCTCAGCGGTAAACAATCTGTCTGCCAATTCAGGAGAGACAGGTTCAATTCCTGGGTCAGGAAGATCCCCTGGAGGAGGAAATGGCAACCCACTCCAGTATTCTTGCCTGGGAAATGCCATGGAGAAAACCTGGTGAGCTATAGAGCATAGGGTCGCAAAGAAGTCAGTATGACTGAGCATGAACACAGGAGCTGACACCAAGCTCATAGACCCTATGTCCACCTGGACCTATGAGCTTTCCCTAGTGGTTGGATGCTGACTGCACCATTACCACTAGTTAAGGACTGTGTGAATGCTTTTCATCTGTTATAGAGGATGAGCTGTCCTTGCTCCTGTATGAAGACTACATCTTCATCTGTACGTGGATCCCACTCTCTTCTACCTACTTACTTAAGAACATCAGTCTCTTTCCTTATTGTCAATTTTCCCCTCTCTTCTGGGTTGTTCCTGTTGACATACAGATATCTCCCATTCAAAATAGAGCAAAAACAAAACAATACACAACAATCTGCTTGACTCCATCTCCCAGGACAGTCACAACTCCATTTCCTTTCCATTATACCAACATTCTTTGAAGTATTTCTCTTTGCTTCATATTCTCCATTACCATCCTCTCTCGAGCCCACTCCATTTAGACTTTTGTCTCTGCCACTCCTCAGAGGCACTTACTGAAGTCTTCCATGTAACTTTTGTAACTTCCATGTTACCAAATCCAGTGGCCAGTTCTCAGTTCACACATTTTTTTTACTCATCTGGAGCATTTGGTACAATTGTCACTCTCTCTTTGAAACATTTTATTCACTTGGCTTTCACTATTCCCTTCTCTTTTGTCTGTCTTCCTACATCCTGGGGCTCCTGCTTAATTTTCTTTGAGGGTTCTTTGGAGTGCCCTTAGGACTCAGTCTTCAAAACTCTTCTGCTTCTATCTACACCCTCAAATGATTTTATTTAATTATATTCCATCACTACAGTGATATACCTCAACTCAGAATGACAACTCAGTATATCCAACTGTCTAGTAGATATTACATTTGGTTGCCTAAGGATCATTTCACATTTAACATTGTTTGATACTGTACTCTTTATTTTTCTCTTAAAACTGCTCCCCCTCCCCCCATTCCTTTTCCATCTTAGGAAATAGTCTGGCCAAAATTCCAAAATCTTAGAATCATCCTTGATGCTTTAAAATATATATATATCGTATATATATATATATGATATATATACATATATACAGGAGATATATATATATATATGTGTGTGTGTGTGTGTCTGTATATAATATATATATCCATGATAAGAGTCAGACACGACTTAGCAACTGACCAACAACAATATCTATACAATCAATCAGCAAATGCCTCTTGGTTCCATTTCTGGTGCTAACATCTTTCTCTATTTTACTGTCAACACTCATATTATTGCAACATATTCTGTATCAGTTATGATTGAATCTGACTATGAACAAATTGTTTACTAAAGTACTCTTTTCTTGGACTAAGATTGTTCAGATAGTAAAGGGGTATTTAATGCCACAAATAAATAATGGAATCTGGATGTAAGATCACTTTCCCAACATAATCACAGTAAGGATTTTTTAAGCTTTTCAATAGGAAAGTTTTCTTTTCTTTTTAAATTTTTTATTGAGGTGTAGTTGACTTACAGTGTTTTGTTAAAATACAAGCATTTTTGATTGCTTCTCTTCCCTAACACTATTCTTTTTCCTCACCTTTTTGAATAAGGGAAAGAAACGTTAGTTTGTTTCTCCTGAATGATTGTTCCTAATTCTTAAACTTGTTTCACCAGGACAGGCCTGTGACCGCCCATTTTTCTTTCCACGTCTACAGTGCTACAAAGGGTGCCACTGAAAAAGGTCTTGATTTGACCCTGCTATTTCCCACCTTTAATAAACCTCAGTTCACACCAGTCAGAATGGCTGCTATCCAAAAGTCTACAAGCAATAAATTCTGGAGAGGGTGTGGAGAAAAGGGAACCCTCTTACACTGTTGGTGGGAATGCAAACTAGTACAGCCACTATGGAGAACAGTGTGGAGATTCCTTAAAAAACTGGGAATAGAACTGCCATATGACCCAGCAATCCCACTGCTGGGCATATACACTGAGGAAACCAGAATTGAAAGAGACGCGTGTACCCCAATGTTCATCGCAGCACTGTTTACAATAGCCAGGACATGGAAGCAACCTAGATGTCCATCAGCAGACGAATGGATAAGGAAGCTGTGGTACATATACACAATGGAATATTACTCAGCCATTAAAAAAAATACATTTGAATCGGTTCTACTGAGATGGATGAAACTGGAGCCCATTATACAGAGTGAAGTAAGCCAGAAAGAAAAACAACAATACAGTATACTAATGCATATATATGGAATTTGAAAGATGGTAACGATAACCCTATATGCGAGACAGAATAAGAGACACAGATGCATAGAACAATTTTATGGACTCTGAGGGAGAAGGTGAGGGTGGGACGTTCTGGGAGAATAGCATTGAAACATGTATATTATCATATGTGAAACAGAACACCATTCCACGTTCGATGCATGAGACAAGGGCTCAGGGCCGGGGCAACGGGATGACCCAGAGGGATGGGATGGGGAGGGAGCTGGGTGGGGGGTCCAGGAAGGGGAACACATGTAAACCCATGGCTGAATCATGTCAATGTATGGCAAAAACTATTACAATATTGTAAAGTAATTAGCCCCCAACTAAAATAAATAAATTTATAAAAAAAAAAAAAAAAGACACCAGTTTGATTCCTAGATGGGTAAGATCTCCTGGAGAAGGAAATGGAAACCCACTCTAGTATTCTTGCCTGGAGAATCCCGTGGACAGAAAATCCTGGCAGGCTACAGTCCACAGGGTCACAAAGAATTGGAAAAATAAAAATAAATAAATAAATAAATAAACCTCAGGAAACTTGAAATTGCAGGGAGCGGCAGGCAGCCATAGCCTGACCCTTGCCTGGCCCCTCTCAGAGCTGAATACCATAGCACTCATTAAATATTCAGCAATCTATTGCCAGTTTAAAACAAACAGAGGTGATCTTTTCAAACCATCTAGTGGGTCTGCAGTACAGCTGAAGAATGACTTTCCTGCTTCATTAAACATTTAGGTGACTCCTTGGCTTGGTACAGCTGCCTGTAATTGTGACAACAGATAGAGCAGATCAGTGTAGACTCCCTCTTAATGCAGGAAAACTCCCATCATATTCTTATTGATGATTTTTGGCAAAGATGACAGGAAGGAGGATGGAAACATCAGGAAGATAAATAAATCTTCTAATTCCCAGAAAGTTGGCACGTGTTCTCAAGAAGTGTGAGAGCTGTTTAATATATAGGTTGTTTGACAATTGCATTAATACCATTTATTTCACCTTTGAAAGGCTCTCTTGCTCTGTAATCTTGATGAAAGCATGAGGGATTTCTAAGAGCTTTGCTAAAATCATTCATACACTTGCGCTAATACTCATAATGATGCCCTAAAAGATAATGAAAATTTAAGCTCTTCTGGTACCTTCAACTTGCTGCTTTGCATTTGGAGCTGTTTGGCCATCCTAACTTTTACCATCATTACTTGCAGATTGTTATTTTGTCATGTAATTGTCTTTAGAGCCCATCTTTGGGTTTAGTTGTCAACTGCTGCTTTTGTAGCATATATTCAAGGTCCCCAAATAAGTGCTGAGTGCACTGAGATTTCAGAGAGCCTGTATTCCCACTGAACTAGTTAAATAATAATGAAAAGAGTAACTGTTGTATGTTTGTGAAGTGCTTTAAAATTGTGCTCACAATTCTTCTTTCTAATTGATGAGACAACTTTGCATTTCTCTTCTACCTCTAAGATCAATGAAAATTTAAAAGATATTAAGTATGAATGAATTCATGTTAAATATAAAGTCTCAAAGTATTTTGTTTTCACTGTCTCTCCCTTCCATCAACTTTGTCTTACACTGTAGCCGCCTTCTCATGTTCCCATAGAATCAACTTCAAAAAGACTTTGTATGTTGATCACCCGGTGACCCATTTTTTACTCACACTCTACCTTGGAACAGGGGTTTCCTTATTGGTTTAATGTATGTTGTCATAGGATGCATTTCATGGGATAGCTCAGCTTTGGCTTGATTCTTCTGCTTTCTGCTAATCCTTGAGTATCATTTAGTAATGACATTTTCAAGCTGAATCTGATCTCAAAGATTTTCTAATCCAACTTCCTTATTTTAGAGAGGTGAATCCAAGGTCTAGACAGGCAACATGTACTGCCCCAGAATTGTTTCAAGTCCTTCTCAGTTTTCTCAATCTGTTTGCTATCCCATGGGATAAGAGTTTCCTATTTGTCCTCAGCTCCCTGGTCTTTATGAAGCTCCACTTTGCTCCACTTAACTAGGACTTTTCAAGGGCATGCCTTTCTGGGTTGTAAGTATCTTTCTTCCCCTCTGTGGCATCTCTCCAGCTCTGTTACTTTGTGTCTGGTGGGGAGGGTAAGTGGAGGGGGTGGAAGTTTTACCCTTGACAACCAGATTTTGTCATCTGCCTTAAACAACTTATTAAACTGAGAAGAAATCATGTTTAAACAATGCCCCGTGCCCTCTGATGGTGAAGAAATATTTTTTGAGTCCTTGTCCTCATTTCACTGAGCTGGCTAGTTTTCTATCCATCAGATCTCCACCTTGTTCCGATGAGCCATATATAACTAACGCACAGGAAGTTGACACCAAGAAATTGCTTAGTTTGTTTTGTTCTACTTTCTTCAGTTAATGTCCAGAGTCACCATTTATATCTTACCCTTTCTATTTTTATGTCACAGATTTTAATTTTCATGTTCTTTCTATTTAGAATTTTCACTGGCCCAGCTCCCATGCATACATTGTCAATGATGTCCCTTTTTTCTGCTTTCTTTTGTGGTTTTTCATTTTGCTTTGTTGACTCTTGCTTCACATTTTCTGGGTTATCAGATATGAATGGCAAGCCAGAACACTGATGTATTCATTTGCATGAAGACAGAAAACATCCAGAATCAGCATCCCCTTTCCTGGTCAGGGCTGGCTAAGCCTCACCCGCCTGGCTCCTTGACTCCCCTTTTCTAGACTTCGGGCTGAACAACAGTTTCCTAAGCACAGTACTCCTCACTGTCATATTAAGGTTCGGGGGAGTAAAGTACACTGGCCACATTCCAGGCCCAGAATTGTACCCTGGTCACCGTGATAGGGCTTTGCCAGCTCCCGGCACATGATGTGAATAAGAGACCCTTAGGTGTTTATGTAAGTGGGTCTATTTTAATTTTCGAGGACCCAGAAAATTTTTCCCAGGGGTAACAGGGTGGCTTATTTTCCCTTTTGCTTGATTTCTCCCATTTTATCTATTAGCTTTCCCTGAAGGCTCCTTTTCTAGTTCTCAACTCCTTCATCTCCTTCATTAAAGGATGCCACATTTAGCAAATACAACAATTTCTGGATTAATATTTAGGAATGTCAGTGGTCTTCAGTGCTTAACATTCTTCCTATTTGCTTTTACAAGTCACCCTTGCCAGCTCCCCTTGTTTCGTTGTGCTTGTCTTTCAGGCACTGATCTCTGTGGACTCCTCTCTGTCTGCCATCTGCATGAATTCTGGGGATAAAGAGTATGGTCTCAAGTTTCACGACACAACAGCAACCTTACCCTCCAGTTACTTATCTGATTTCCAAAGCACATGTCCTCTCTCAGTCAGCAACATAGAACACCGCAGAGCAGGTCAGCAGATGCCTGTGCTGACCGTTGTCTCTTCCTGGCCCCTGTCCACAATCCAGCTCCTAACAAAGCTTGGCGTAGAGAAGTGCCATTTAGTCCAAGAGCCTTGCTAGCACTTGAGCCTCCTCCACTTAATCAGAAGCCAAAGGACTGGAACTACGATGGTTTGGTTTGAGGTGGTTTTGTTAATGGTCATTAGGAGAACTCAGTTTCAGGGAGGCCATGTCTGCATTGGCTGTAAAACAACTCTGAGGACATTTTCCAGCACATGACTCAGTGTCACCTAGATGAGGTCATATATGAGGAGTGTCCTTTAGGATCCACTCTTAGCACTTCCATGGCGTTTTGTTTTCCATTGTTCCACAGCTGGTTATATAGTTGCTCATCTCCCCTCTTGGCTCTCTCACTTGACTGTAAATTCCTGACTTACTCATCTCTACATTGCCTGCAGCCTTGTGCCTCAAAGGAGCTGAATAAAGTGCCTGTGTAGGGTGTTTCACAAAATATTTCTTAGAACTGTGACTGAGAATGTGCAGAATCATTACTACATGAATTGTTAGGGTCGCAGAAGACCTTTCTGCAGCTGTCAGAGGTTTGAAACTGTTCTGAAGTTCTTACAAGGAGGCATCATCATTTGAGATAGTATTGAAAGGAAAGGAGTCTACACGCCTCGGTCCAGCCATCGTGGGGTGTACGCATGACAAAGAGCAGGGGTTGATGTGGTAAAACGCCACACAGCTTGCTTCACCCTCGACTCAACCTTTTCTCACTGTGTTTTCCCCAAGTTCCCAGTTTTAGCTCGTCTTCTTAGGGAGGCTTTTCAGACCTATTTAATCAAGAGAAAGGAAATGGGAGGTGGAGAGAAAAACTGTCACAGGGAGATGTGTGGCTTTCTGAAGAAAGCGTATGTTCTTTCAAAACATTAAAGTACAGATTTGCATTTTTCTGACCAGAAATGTCTGGTTTGCCTTGAGGAAGGATTAGGGGCACACACCAGGGATACAAAGAAAAAGATTCAATAGCTAGCCTTTGACAACTAGAGTAGGACTTCTGGGTCTGCAGAAAAGCTTTCGTTTTGAAAGGCAATCTTTGTGGAGAGAAAATTTCTTCACCTACCAAGAGCCACCTTGTGAACTAGGTCAGAAGAAAAGGCAGGGGTGGAAAGAAGTCAGCATGTGACATAGGGTAGGAGGCATGAGTTGAAGAGGAGGAAGAGAAAGGGGAGAGGACACAGGCAGTGGGACATCTGTGTCCCGACCACTGCTCTTTGAGCTGATGTCCAGGAGCCTCCATGAATCAGTGATGACAAACCAAAGGGCTTAGTGCCCTGTGCACCTCTTGGTCCCTAGGAGGCTGGCGGTATCCCCTGTCAGCACATCACCATGGTCCAGCCCTGAAGGAGAAGTTGGCTTGACAGAGGGGCCTGAGACAGCGCTCAGCTCTCCCCGGTCTACAGAAGGTGCAGAGGGAGCCAGAGGTCCTACGTAGCCTAATGAAGAAATTCAGAGATTCTGTGAGGACAGAGTCTGGGGTCAGGAGGCAGTAGCTGCAGAATAAGGGGAAGTGGCCAGCATGCTGGAGCCAGGGCATGGGTGACAGAATGCTGTGCCAGTGGGCAGATAGATGGTCCTGCTGAGCCTCAGCTGTCACTGGGTGGAGGGTACAGCCAGGCCATAACTGTGTCACAGAGGTTCGACCCCAGGAGGAGGCTGAAGAGAGACCAGCTAGAGAAATATGGTCCTTAGTCAGGGAAGGCATTCTCCCACTGAATCCACGAGTATATTGAGCTAAACAATATTCATTTTGTGCCTGAAGAAGCTGCAGCTCTCGAGTTTACGGTCATTTACCCCACTTCATCCAGGACCTGCAAACTCAAGCTAAACTCAGCTCTCAGCTCCCTCAGTTCATCCAGGTGTCCAACATTGCTTTCTCTGCTCCTTGAAGCATTTTATGTTTTCTGGTTTCTCCTTTTAGATGTCTTGTTTAATTTTGAAAGACACACAAAATTCTTCCAAGATCCACACTCCAACAGTAAAATGCAGTGGTTTGGCACTGTGGTAATGACTGAATCCATTGCCTTTTTGTAAAAATGCTGTTGTAATCTACATGAAAAATTCCACACAAGATAAAAGTGCCTATTGGAGAAACCCCTGATTAATTCTCCCAGTCGATTTTATGACTCACTCATTTGGAGTTTATTGGATTTACATTTCAGACTGAAAACTCAAAGGGAAATAGTTAAACATAGAATACTGAATTTTCAAGGCATCACACTTCATGTATTTTCCATTTTCCCGTGTTTTGCATATGGCCAGAGTTTGATAAAGCTCTATCTTTTTTTCCCTTTAAAGTTTTCCTTCTTCTTTTTTTGGCATTTAGTTTTTAAAATTGGAGTATAATTGCTTTACAATGTTGTGTTAGTTTCTGCTGTACAACAAAGTGATACAGCTATATGTATACATATATCCCCTACTTCTTGAGCCACCCTCCCACCCTTCCATTCCACTCCTCTAGGTCGTCACAGAACACGGAGCTGAGTTCCCTATCAGCTTCCTGTGCTATATAGCAACTTCCCACTAGCTATCTTATTTTACACATGGTAGTGTATATATGTCAATCCTACTCGCTCAATTTATCCCACCCTTTCCTTCCCCACCTGTGTCGACAAATCCCTTCTCTATGTCTGAACCTCTGTTCCTCCCTTGCAAATAGGTTCATCAGTATCATTTTTCTATATTCCATATATATGCCTTAATATACAATGTTTGTTTTTCTTTCTGATTTCACTTTGTATGACAGACTCTAGGTTCAGTCATATCACTACAAATGACCCAATTTTGTTCCTTTTTATTGCTAAGTTCTATTCCGTTGTGTATATATACCACATTTTCTGTATCCATTCATCTATTGATGGACATCTAGGTTGCTTCCATGTCCTGGCTATTGTAAATACTGCTGCAGTGAACACTGGGGTACATATGTCTTTTCGAATTATGGTTTTCTCAGGGTATATGCCCTGTAGTGGGATTGCTAGGTCATATGGTAGTTCTATTTTTAGTTTTGTAAGGACCCTCCATACTGTTCTCCATAGTGGTTGTATAAATTCACATTCCTAGCAACAGTGCAAGAGGGTTCACCTTTCTCCACACCCTCTCCAGCATTTATTACTTGTAGACTTTTTGATAATGGCCATTCTGATCCATGTGAGGTGAAACCTCATTGTAGTTTTGATTTGAATTTATATAATAATGAGCAATTTGAGCATCTTTTCATATGTTTGTTGGCCATCTGTATGTCTCCTTGAGAAATGTCTGTTTAGGTCTTCTGCCCATTTTTTTATTTAGTTGTTTGTTTTTCTGATACTGAGCTTCATGAGCTGCTTGTATATTTTGGAGATAAATCCTTGGTCAGTTGCTTCATTTACAAGCAAAAGGGACAAAACTTTATCTTGATACTTATATTTTCCTCATCAATAAACCAAAAGAGAAAATATTACCCAAAGAAACTGCATTCCTTAATCAAGATTTTTTTCATAGTTAACATCAAATTTTTCTTGAAAGTTAAAAAAATATACACATTCCCTGGAAGTGGTTAGGACTCCAGGCTTCCACTCCTGGGGGCCCAGGTTTGATCCCTAGTCAGGGAACTAAGATCCTGCATGCCATGCAACATGATCAAAAAAAAGGTATACTTTTGTCACACACACACACACACACAATTAACAAAGGAAGAGGTGGTGAAGGAATTAGGCTTGAGAAGGAGGCACATTCTATGAGATTCTGACTTAGAGAAGAAGAACTTAGGGAACCAGGTAGTTACAGCCCCATCACAGGCCAATATAAACTGCCTCCTGGCTCCCTGTCTCGTCTCTCTCTGCCAGCATTTCCTCCCTTAAGTTGAACTACAAAACCCTTCCAGAAGCAGAGGGAGGTGCATGCTAACTGTAAAAATGGTCTAACTAAATTTAAATGCCACTTCTCTTACTTTGTTGGGAGATAAAATATGTGTTCATATCACATATTTTGTTGTTGTTGTTCAGTTGCTAAGTTGTGTCCAACTATTTGCGACCCCATGGACTGAGCATGCCAAGCTTCCTTGTCCTTCACTATTTCCTCGAGTTTGCTGCAACTCATGTCCATTGACTTGATGATGCCATCCAACAATTTCTTCCTCTGGCATCCCCTTCTTCTCCTGCCCTCAGTCTTTCCCAGCATCAGGGTCTTTTCCATGAGTCAGCTCTTTGCATCAGGTGGCCAAAGTATTGGAGCTTCAGTATCAGACCTTCCGATGAATATTTAGGGTTGATTTCCTGTAAGACTGACTGGTTTGATCTCCTTGTAGTCCAAGAGACTCTCAAGAGTCTTCTCCAACACTACAGTTGGAAAACATCGATCCTTCAGTGTTCAGCCTTCTTTATGGTCCAACTGTCACATCCATACATGACCACTGAAAAAACCATAGCTTTGACTGTACGGACCTTTGTCGCCAAAGTGATGTCTCTGCTTTTTAATATGCTATCTAGGTTTATTATGGTTTTCCTTCCAAATATTATATATTTAACTTGACTTTAAGTCTCATTGATAATGTGTATTTTACTTAAAAATAAGGCAAAGGATTACTGTTGGGAATGGTACTGAGGCTTATGTAAGTCTGACAGGGTTTTGAAATGTCTCAATTCCTATAAAAATATAATAAATGACATAAATAATCACTTTCTTGAGTTTTTGAAATTTCTTAATTTTTATTTAAATTTGAAAATATTTGGAATGATTAAAAAGGCAGTATTTACTACTGGAACTGACTGAATTTGTGATTCAAACCTCAGGTGCCTACATGACACATAGTTGGCACCTAAGGTGTCACAGCCAGGCACACTGCCCAGCCAGAGTTTTAAAATATGGGGACCAGAGCTTGAAAAAGTCTTTGCTAGAAACTAGCAGTGGTTGAGATCTTTAATATTAAGGGCAAAAAGACTTCATATCATGATCTCATAAAGATTATATCTATACCACTAGGGAGTTAAATTTAATGAATATTAAAGTTAAATTTAATGAAATAAAATGACCACCTTTCTAAGTAAGAAAATTATAACATCCTGTAATATGCACAGATTCAACAGAAGTTAGAATATGCTAGGACTTCTTATTTGGCAGATTTTTTAATTTAATTTCAAATAAATGTTGGTGCATTTAATGATTAGAGCAGGATTACAATAATATTACAGAGATTTAGAAATCAGAGAAAATCTTTCTCATAGCTCCCTCTAAGAACGAACACCATGTTGAGTAACAGTGATTCTTAAGCTGACCCTCCATCTGGATCACCTGGGAAGCTTGTTATGGAGTGGATCCCAGGTTCTTCCTATGAGTTGGAATCTGTGTGGGTAGGAGCCTGTGGATTTATATTTTTAACAGGCTCCCTGGTGGGTTCTGATTTGCAGCTGGGAGATTAACTTGTTCAGTTACGCAGGATCATTTTATCTGCAGTTCATGAAGAGGGCCTGGAGAAGGCAATGGCAACCCACTCCAGTACTCTTGCCTGGGAAATCCCATGGATGGAGGAGCCTGGTAGGCTGCAGTCCATGGGGTCACGAAGAGTCGGGCACGACTGAGCGACTTCACTTTCACTTTCCACTTTCATACATTGGAGAAGGAAATGGCAACCCACTCCAGTGTTCTTGCCTGGAGAATTCCAGGGACGACAGAGCCTGGTGGGCTGCCATCTATGAGGTCGAATAGAGTCAGACACGACTGGAGTGACTTAGCAGCAGCAGCTGCATGAAGAAGGCCCATTCCTTCCTAGGCCCATGTTTGCTACCTGGATCATCTCTGCTTTAGGGCAGTGGGAAGCTACCGGAGGCCCAGAGCAGGAGGTAACCTGGCCTTATTTGCTTTTTCTTTTTTAAAATTTTATTTGGTTGTGACAGGTCTTAGTTGTGGCATGCAGGAAATCTTTAGTTGCAGCATGCGAACTCTTAGTTGTGGCATGTGGGATCTAGTTCCCTGGCCAGGGATCAAACCCAGGCCCCCTGCACTGGGAGCTTGGAGTCTTAGCCACTGGACCACTGGGAAGTTCCCTTATTTGCTTTTTTTTAAAAAAATTATTTTTTTTAACTTATTTATGGCTGTGCTGGGTCTTTGTTGCTGAACAAGCTCTTCTCTAGATGTGGCGAGTGGGAACTACTCTCTAGTTGTGGTCCTCAGGCTTCCCATTGCAGTGGCTTCTCGTTACAGAGCACAGGCTCTAGGGTGCACAGGCTTCAATAGTTGTGGCACATGGGCTCGGTAGTTATGGCTCCTGGGCTCTAGAGCACTGGCTCAATAGTTATGGCCCATGGCCTTAGTTGCTCTGTGGTATGTGGGATCTTCCTAGACCAGGGATCAAACCCATGTCTCCTACATTGGCTTATGCAGGAAGCCCCCCTTATTTGCTTTTTAAAGCTCACTCTGGAGTTAATGAGTAGATAGGATTTGAGAGGATTAAGACATGGAGTCAGGTAGACAAATTACAAAACATGGTGAAAATGGAGAGAAGCTGACACAGCTGAGAGGCATATATATTAACAGAAGATGGACTTGGTAGAAACTGGTGATGACTGGATTTAAGAAGGAAATGTCAAGACCTCCTCCAGGTTTTGGAAACAGAAAAGGACTATTTGTTGAGATTGGATACACAAGAATCTAATCTGTATGTATCTTTTACTGTAATTTGTCTCAAATACTTTTCCAAAAGGTGGCATTGAATATGTGTTTTAATTTAGGTAGAATATAACTACCATGAAATTATAAGGTAATCTTCAAGAGGGAAATGTGGTTAACTTTACAGTGGAGAAACCAGGTAGATACCACCTCAACCAAGCAATCCAAATTAATATCACCAAGATAAGACATATCCATACTGTATACCCACTGATATGATACACTGAAAAGGTCACAGCATCATATCTGGAGCATTCTTGCCAAAAATGCATAGCTTCATTATATGAGAAAACATCAGACAAACAAAAAATGAGGGACATTCTACAGATAACCAAAGCCAGTCCTCTTCCACGGAGTCAGGGTCATTGAAAGGGACTGAAGGAGAGTAAAGGAATGTGAGAACTAAATACAATGTGCTACCAGGAGCAGAAAAAAGACATGTAGTGGAAAAACTGACAAAATTTAAATATAGTGTGTAGGTTGGTTAATTGTATTGTATCAGTGATAGTTTCCAAGCTTTGATAATTCCACTGATTATGGAAGATGTTAACACTGGGAAAATCTGTATAAAGGACATATGGGTTCTCCCTGTATCATTTTAGCAACTTTTCTGCAAATCTAAATTACAACTATAAAAAATTACCATATTTATTTTTGCAATAATTTTAAAATATTAATAAAATACACTTTTTCTCAAAGTTGTGCCACTTCTGGGATAAAAAGCACTGATGCCTGAGACTGTATAGAGGTGGCTAGTATCTGTGTGAATTAATTCTGCTTCCTATGTGTCTAATAATTTTCCTTTACCAGTTTGGACTGGTTCCGGCTATAAAACCTCTGTACAGCTAACACTTGAACGACGTGAGGGGTCAAGGGCATCAACAATCATCCAGTTGAAAATCTATGTATGACTTATAGTTGTCCTGCCAGATACAGTGTTCCATGGTTTCCAAAGTTCCATGTCCATGGATTCAACTAACCACAGATGGTACAGTACTGTAGTATTTATGGGGGAAAAAAAAATCTGGGTATAAGTGGACCCATGTACTTCACACCTGTTTTGTTCAAGAATCAGTTGTATTTTTACCACCTTAATCATTGCTCTCAGCTGGGCCTCTAGGCATTGTGGGATTGGGGTGGGGGTAAACTCCTCCATGATAGGTGAGGTCAGGTAACAGCATCCCTAGGCTGAGACCGAAGATCAAGAGTAAGAGGTAGGCAAAGTCTGCAGTATCTGTTCACTAATTTCCCTCCTGGAATCACCCCTTTCAGAAGCTACCACTGTATTCTGACCATTCTCTCCTTTGCTAAGTAAAGTGGAAACTCACTTCCACTCACACGCAGGCACAGCCTTGCTGTTCACTAGGAAATAGTGCAGTCAGCACAGAAGTTCAGGTGTTAACAACTGATGAAGCCCCTTCCATTTATCTTCCCTCCCAAGGACTTTCCCATTGACCAGTTCTCCAGGGAGTCAGAGGGAATTGCACCCTGAGCCGAGACCAGAGCAGTGGCAGAGCTGGGGAGTTGCCGGTGTGCCTAGAGACACCAGGTATGTGCAGCTCCTGGGGATTGAGGTGGAGGGTAAACCTGGCATTCTAGAAAAGGCCGTTCATGGAGCTAGCACCTCAGTGTCCTGGGAGGGGTAACGTGGTGTTACTTGTGTAAACTTCCGTAATTTCCCCTAGAATTTTGGGTTCTATTTTGATGCTGACCTTGTGTTCAGGTTAACCTCAGTTTGATTCCCTCTTCAAAGTGACTGTAAGCTCTTGCCTTTGATACTTATCGAAGCCTATAATACTTTAGAGTCAGAGAACAGTAATATATTTTCATTGCCAACTGAATGTAAATCACTTTCTAAATCACATATAACCATGAAGGTGGTTTGTTTACAGCTCCTAGGGTTTGTTGACATTTGTAACTCCCATAAATGGCCACCAAGCCAGTTTCTCTTGAACAGTAGAGGAAATGGTAGATTTGTTAGATGTTCACACAGTGTTAATGGAGTCTGCTTGCCTTGTGCTTCCTGACTGCATTCAGCTGCTGCAGAAACATGTCTGCAGGAGGCCCTGAGCCTCGAGCAGAGTGAAATGGATTCAAGGCATGATTTGCAAGACATGGTATTAGCAATCTGATCTACAAGACTAGACTCAGTAGAGAGGAGAGGGACAAGCGGTACTTTGGGAGTTAAACTCTAACATAAGGATCCTGCTCAAAATAGTCCTCATCCTCCTTGCCCAGACCTAATGAACAAGCTTTAATCTCAATTCCTCCCCATCACCTGCCTTTCCTACATGACCCTTGCAGGTGGCTGTTCCTGATGGTGCTCATTCAGAGGCTCATTTGCTGCTTTTGATTTCTCTATCAGTATTTATTTTGGCAACCTTATTCAAGTATAATGTACATACCATGAAATCCATCCATTCAAGTGTGCAACACAATGACATTTTTGTAAATCTACTAGGGTGTACAACCATTACTGTAATTCAGCTTTAGAAGATTTTCATTACCCCAGTAAGGCCCTTCATGCCCAATTATTTTTGTAATTAATTTATTTTAATTGGAGGCTAATTACTTTACAATATTGTGGTTTTTGCCATACATTGACATGAATCAGCCATGGGTGTACATGTGTCTCCCATCTTGAACCCTCCTCCCACCTCCCTCCCCATCCCATCCCTCAGGGTCATCCCAGTGCACCAGCTTTGAGTGCCCTGTTTCATGCATCGAACCTGGACTGGTGATCTATTTCACATATGGTAATATACATGTTTCAATGCTATTCTCTCAAATCATCCCACCCTTGCCTTCTTCCACAGAGTCCAAAAGTCTGTCCTTTATATCTGTGTCTCTTTTGCTGTCTCACATATAGGGTCATCATTACCATCTTTCTAAATTCTGTATATATGGGTTAATATACTGTATTGGTGTTTTTCTTTCTGACTTACTTCACTCTGTATAATAGGCTCCAGTTTCATCCACCTCATTAGAACTGATTCAAATGCATTCTTTTAAATAGCTGAGTAATATTCCTTGTGTATATGTACCACAACTTTCTTATCCATTCGTCTGCCGATAGACATCTAGGTTGCTTCCATATCCTAGCTATTGTAAACAGTGCTGCAATGAACATTGAGGTACACGTGTCTCTTTCAATTCTGGTTTCCTCAGTGTGTATGCCCAGCAGTGGGATTGCTGGGTCATATGCATCCCCAATTATTATACATAAGCCCCGTATCCACCCCAGACTCTAGGCACCTCTCATCTATGTTCTGCTGTCTTTATAGTTTTGTGTAGTCTGGACACTTCATATAAATGCAATCAGGCAGGACATAGTCATTTATATCTGGTTTCTTTCATTTAGCATGATGTTTTGAGGTTCATCCATGAGGTAACAGGTCAGAGTTGTTTTTCTGATGGCAGGTTCCAATTGCCCCAACCCCAAAATTCCTTAAAGATGCTAAGACCACCTGCTATCCATATGGTTCATCCTGCTTCTCTTCATGTTCCCTGCAGTCAGTGTCCCACATGGTCACTGGGTCTGACCCTGTTCTTTTCTTGCTCAGCACTTCATATGGCATCACCTGGGCTGAACCATCTGGTCCACTTCAGTCTGTCCTGCCAGGTTCAGATCTTTGTTCAAATGATACTTTCCTTAAAGGAGTCCTTGCCGAACTTCTTGACTAAAATGGCATCCTTTGACATGGCCTTTTCACTTGCCCTGCTCTTTTTCTTCAGTTTATTAATTTCCAAAATAAATTTTCTGCTTAGTATCTTTATTTTAATTAAAAAAATTATCTTATATAGGAATATAGTTGACTTACAATATTGTGTTAATTTCAGGTGTATAGCATAGTGATTCATATATGTATCATTCATATGTATGAATCATGATTCATTCATATATGATTCGTATGTATATGTTATACATATACATATATCTATTCTTTTTCAGATTCTTTTACAATATAGGTTACTGTAGAGTATTGAATAGAGTTCCCTGTGCTATACAGTAGGTCCTTGTTGACTATCAATTTAATATATAGCAGTGTATATCAATCCTAACTCTTAATTTATCCACTCTGCACCTTCCTATTTTGGTAACCATAAGTTTGTTTTCTAGGTCTGTGAATCAGTTTCTGCTTTGTAAATAAATTCATTTATTTCATTTTTTTAAGATTCCATGGACAAGTGATATCATACGATGTTTGTCTTTCCCTGTTTGACTTCACTTAGTATGAGAATCTCCATGTTGCTACAAATGGCATTATTTCATTCTTTTTTACGACTAATATTTCATTGTATATATGCACCACATCTTTTTTAGCCATTCATCTGTCAGTGGATATTTAGGTTGTTTCCATGTCTTGGCTATTGTAAATAGTGCTGCAATGAACATTGGTGTGCGTGTAACTTAAAAAAAATAATTTTATTTATTTTTTTTTGGTTGTGCTGAGTCTTCATTGCTGTGTTGGCTTTTCTCTAGTTGCTGGGAGCAGGGGGCAGCTCTTCATTGCAGTGCACAGGCTTCTCACTGTGGTGGCTTCTCTTGTTGCAGAGCACAGGCTCTAGGCACGTGGGCTCAATATCTGCAGTTCCCGAGCTCTAGAACACAGGCTCAACAGTTGTGGCACACAGGCTTAGTTGTTACACAGCATGTGGAATCTTCCTGGATCAGGGATCGAAACTATGTCTCCTGAAATTGGCAGGTGGATTCTTTACCACTGAGCCACCAGGGAAGCCCCACATGTAACTTTTTGAATTATGATTTTCTCTGGGTATATGCCCAGGAGTGTGATTGCTGGATCATGAAGTAGTTCTATTTTTAGTTTTTAAGGAGCCTCCATATCGTTCTCCACAATGGTTGCATCAGTTTACATTCTCACCAACAGTGCAGGAGGGTTCCATTTTCTCCACACTCTCTCTAGTATTTATTGTTTGTAGACATTTTGATGATGGCCATTCTGACCACTGTGAGATGATATCTCACTGTAATTTTGATTTGCATTTCTCTAATAATTAGTGGTGTTGAACATCTTTTCACATACTTTTTGGCCATCAATATGTCTTCTTTGGAGGAATGCCTATTTAGATCTTCCACTCAATTTTTAATTGGTTTATTTGGGCTTTTAATATTGAGCTTTATGAACTGTTTGTGTATTTTGGACACTAATGTCTTGTTGGTCGTGTTGTTTGAAAATATGGTCTCCCATTCTGTAGGTTTAACTTTTTGTTTTATTTATGGTATTCTTTGTTGTGCAAAAGCTTTTAAGTTTAATTAGGTCCATTTGTTTATTTTTATTTTCATTACTCTAGGAGGTGGCTCCAAAGATATATTTCTGCTCTTTATGTCAGAGAGTGTTCTGCCTCTATTTTCCTCTAACAATTTTATAATATTCAATATTACATTTAGGTCTTTAATCCATTTTGAGTTTATTTTGTGTATAGTGTTAGAGAATGTTCTAATTTCATTCTTTTACATGTAGCTGTCCGGTTTTCCCAGCACCACTTATTGAAGAGACTGTCTCTTCTCCATTGTATATTCCTGTCTCCTATGTCATAGATTAGTTGATCATAGGTGCATGGGTTTATCTCTGGACTTTCTCTTCTGTTCCATTGATCTTTATTTCTGTTTTTGAGATAGTACCATACTGTTTTGATTACTGTAGCTTTGTAACATAGTGAGAAGTCAGCTTCCTTCAGCTTCTTTTTTTTTCCCCCTCAAGATTGCTTAGCTATTCAGGGTGTTTTGTGTTTCCATACACATTGTAAAATTTTTTGTTCTATTTCTGTAAACAATGCCATTGTAATTTGACAGGGATGGCATTGAATCTGTATATTACTTTGCATAGTATAGTCACTAACAATATTGATTCTTCAAATTCAAGAACATGGTGTATCTCTCCATTTGTTTGTGTTGGCTTTGATTTCTTTCATCAGCATCTTATAGTTTTCTGAGTCCAGCTCTTTTGCTTCTTTAGGTGTGTTTATTCCTAGGTATTTTATTATTTTTGTTGCAATGATATGACATTGTTTCCTTGATTTCTCTTTCTGATCGAATGTCATTAGTGTATAGCAATGCAAGAGATTTTCTGTGTATTAATTTTGTATCCTGCACCTTTACCAAATTCATTAATGAGCTCTAGTAGTTTTCTTTCAGTGCCCTATCTTTTTGCCTTTTCATACTGTTCATGGGGTTCTCAAGGCGAGAATACTTAAATGGTTTGCCATTCCCTTCTCCAGTGGACCAAGTTTTGTCAGAACTCTCCACCATGACCCATCCGTCTTGGGTGGCCCTACATGGCATGGCTCACAGTTTCATTGAGTTAGACAAGGCTGTGGTCCATGTGTTCAGTTTGCTTAGTTTTCTGTGACTGTGGTTTTTATTCTGTCTGCCCACTAACGGATAAGGATAAGAGGCTTATCCTTATTAGATCTGATAGACAGAGTGCCTGAAGAACTATGGATGGAGATTCATGATATTGTACAGGAGGCAGTGATCAAGACCATCCCCCAAAGAAGAAATGCAAAAAGGCAACATGGTGTCTGAGGAAGCCTTACAAATAGCTGAGAAAAGAAGAGAATCTAAAGGCAAAGGAGAAAAGGAAAGATATACCCATTTGAATGCAGAGTTCCAAAGAATAGCAAGGAGAGATAAGAAAGACTTCCTCAGTGATCAGTGCAAAGAAATAGAGGAAAACAATAAAATGGGAAAGACTAGAGATCTCTTCAAGAAAATTAGAGAGACCAAGGGAAAATTTAATGCAAAGATGGGCACAATAAAGGACAGAAACAGTATGGACCTAACAGAAGCAGAAGATATTAAGAACAGGTGGCAAGAATACACAGAAGAACTATACGAAAATGATCTTCATGACCCAGATAACCACGATGGTGTGATCACTTACTTAGAGCTAGACATCTTGAAATGCGAAGTCAAGTGGGTCTTAGGAAGCCCACTATGAACAAAGCTAGTGGAGGTGATGGAATTCCAGTTGAGCTATTTCAAATCATACAACATAATGCTGTGAAAGTGCTGCACTCAATATGCCAGCAAATTTGGAAAACTCAGCAGTGGCCACAGGACTGGAAAAGGTCAGTTTTCATTCCAATCCCAAAGAAAGGCAATGCCAAAGACTATTGAAAACTACCACACAATTGCACTCATCTCACATGCTAGTATAGTAATGCTCAAAATTCTCCAAGCCAGGCTTCAACAGTACGTGAACTGTGAACTTCCAGATGTTCAAGCTGGATTTAGAAAAGGCAGAGGAAGCAGAGATCAAATTGCCAACATCCGTTGAATCATCAAAAAAGCCAGAGAGTTTCAGAAAAACATCTACTTCTGGTTTATTGACTATGCCAAAGCCTTTGACTGTGTGGATCACAACAAACTGTGGAAGATTCTTCAAGAGATGGGAATACCAGACCACCTGACCTGCCTCTTGAGAAGTCTGTATGCAAGTCAAGAAGCAATATTTAGAACTAAACATGGAACAACAGACTGTTTCCAAATCGGGAAAGGAGTACGTCAGGCCTGTATATTATCGCCCTGCTTATTTAACTTATATGCAGAGTACATCATACAAAATGCCTGTCTGGATGAAGCACAAGCTGGAATCAAGATTTCTGGGAGAAATATCAATAACCTCAGATATGCAGATGGCACCACCCTTATGGCAGAAAGCAAAGAAGAACTAAAGAGCTTCTTGATGAAAGTGAAAGAGGAGAGTGAAAAATTTGGCTTAAAACAAAGATCATGGCATCTGGTCCCATCACTTCATGGCAAATAGATGGGGAAACAATGGAAATGGTGAGAGACTTTATTTTTTTGTGCTTCAAAATCACTGCAGATGGTGACTATAGCCATGAAATTAAAAGACGCTTGCTCCTTTAAAGAAAAGCTATGACCAACCTAGATAGCGTATTAAAAAGCAGAGACATTACTTTTCCAACAAAGGTCTTTATAGTCAAAGCTGTGGTTTTTCCAGTAGTCATGTATGAATGTGAAACGTGGACCATAAAGAAAGCTGAGCACTGAAAAACTGATGCTTTTGAACTGTGGTGTTGGAGAAGACTCTTGAGAGTCCGTTGGACAGCAAGGAGATCCAACCAGTGTATCCTAAAGGAAATCAGTCCTGAATATTCACTGGAAGGACTGATGCTGAAACTGAAACTCCAATACTTTGGCCACCTGATGTGAAGAACTGACTCACTAAAAAAGACCCTGATGTTGGGAAAGATTGAGGGCAGGAGGAGAAGGAGGTGACAGAGGATGAGATGGTTGGATGGCATCACTGACTTGATGGACATGAGTTTGAGCAAGCTCCAGGAGTTGGTGATGGACAGGGAGGCCTGGCATGCTGCAGTCCATGGGGTCACAAAGAGTCGGACTCAACTGAGGGACTGAGCTGAACTGAGTAGTTTTCTGGTAGCACCTTGAAGATTTTCTGTGTATAGTATCATGTCATCTGCAAGCAGTGACAATTTTACTTCTTTTTTTCCAATTTGGATTCCTTTTATTTCTTTTTTGATTACCATAGCTTCCAAAACTGTGTTGAATAAAAGTGGTGGGAGTGGACATCCTTACTTTGTTTCTGATCTTTAGAGAAGATGCTTTCAGCTTTTCATGATTGAGAATGATATTTGCTGTGGTTTTGTCATATATGGCCTTTATTATGTTGCGGTATGTTCACTCTGTGCCCATTTTCTGGAGGTTTTTTTCTTTTTATCATAAATGTGTGTTGAACTTTGTCAAAACTTTTTTTTTGCATCTCTTGAGATTATCATATGGTTTTATTCAATTTGCTAATGTTGTGAATCACAGTGATTGATTTACAGATATTGAAAAATCCTTGCATCCCTGGGATGATTACAATTTGATCATGGTGGATGATCCTTTTACTGTATTATTGGATTTGGTTTGCTAGTAATTTGTTGAGAATTTTTGCATATATGTTCATCAGTGATATCGGCCTGCAGTTGTTTTTTTGTGGTATCTTTGTCTGCTTTTGGTATTAGGGTGATGGTGGCCTCATAGAATGAGTTTGCGAGTGTTCTTTCCTCTGCCTATTTTTGGGAAGAGTTTCAGAAGGATAGGTGTTAACTCTTCTTTAATGTTTGACAGAATTTCCCTGTGAAGCCATCTGTTCCTGTACTTTCATTTATCGGAATTTTTAAAGTCACAGTTTCAATTTCAATACTGTGATTTGTCTCTCTATGTTTTCTATTTTTTCCTTGTTCAGTTTTGGAAGGTTGTATGTTTCTGAGAATTTTCCCATTTCTTCTAGGTTGACCATTTTATTGGCATATAGTTGCTTGTAATAGTCTTTTATGATCTTTTGCATTTCTGTGGTGTCAGTTGTAACTTGTTTTTCATTTCTGACTTTATTGATTTCAGCTCTCTCACTTTTTTTAATGAGCCTGGTTAAAGATTTATCAATTTTATTTAATTACCATTTCAAAGAACCTGCTTTTAGTTTCATTGATCTTTTATGTTGTCTTCTTCGTCTCTCGTTTATTTCTGCTCTGATCTTTATGATTTCTTTGCTTCTAATAACTTTAGGTTTTTTGTGTTCTTCCTCTAATTGTTTTAGGTATAAGGTTTAGTCGTTTATTTGAGATTTTTTCTTGTTTCCTGAGGTAAGATTGTTTTGCTATAAACTTCCTTCTAAGAACTGCTTTTGTTGCATACCGTATGTTTTGGATCATCATATTTTCATTGTCATTTGTCTCTTGGTATTTTTTGTATTTCCTCTTTGATTTCTTTGGTGATTCATTGGTTGTTTGGTAACATACTGTTTTAGTCTCCATGTGTTTGTGTTTTTTACAGTTTTTTCCTGTAATTTATTTCTAATAGCATTTTGGTTGGAAAAGGTACTTGATATAATTTTAACTTTCTTGAATTTATCAAGGCTTGCTTGTGGCCCAGCATGTGATCTATTCCGGAAAAAATTCCATGTGCACTTGAAAAGAATGTGTATTCTGCTGCTTTTGGATGAAATGGCCTATAAATATCAATTAAGTCCATCTTGTCTAATGTGCCATTTAAGGCCTGTGTTTCCTTATTGATTTTCTGTCTGGATGACCTGTCCCTTGGTGTAGGTTAGATGCTAAAGTCCTCCACTGTTACTGAGCTCCTGTCAATTTCACCTTTTATGGATGTTAGCATTTACCTCATGGATTGAGGTGTTCCTGTGTTGAGTGCATAAATATTTATATTTAATATTGTTAATCTTCTTGGATTGATCCCTTAATCATTATATAGTGACCTTCCTTATCTCTCGTAACAGTCTTTATTTTAAAGTCTATTTTATCTGATATGAGTATTGCTACTCCAGCTTTCTTTTGATTTCCATTTATGTGGAATATCTTTTTTCATCCCCTCAACTTTCAGTCTGTATGTATCCCTAGGTCTGAACTGAGTCTCTTGTAGATAGCATATATATATGGGTCTGTTTTTGTATCTGGCCAGTCTGTGTCTTTTGGTTGGATCATAAATTGGATTATTTCTTATTTTACATTTCAACTGTATGAGTTTTTCATATATTTTGGGTTGTTGTTGTTGTTTAGCTGCTAAATCATGTCTGACTCTTTTGTGACCCTGTGGACTGTAGCCTACTAGGTTCCTCTGTCCATGGGATTTCCCAGGCAAGAATACTAGAGTGGGTTGCCTTTCCTTTCTCCAGGAGATCTTCCTGACCCAGGGATTGAACCTGTATCTCTTACATTGGCAGGTGGAGTCTTTACCACTGAGCCACTAGGGAAGCCTCATATTTTGGATATTAACGGTTATCAGTATTTTCTCCTATTTGGGTCGGTTGCACCTACCAAATTGTTTTGTTGATAGTTTCCTTTGCTGTGTAGAAGCTTTTTAGTTTGATATAGTTCTGCTTGATTGTTCGCTTTTGTTGCCTTTGCTTTTAGCATCAAAACCAAAAAATCCCCAACACTGATATCAAGAAACTTACGCCTTTGTTTTCTTCTAGAAGTTTAATGCTTCCAGGTTGTGTGTCCAGGTTTCAGTACATTTTGAGTTAATTTTGGGGTACAGTTTCATTCTTTCATTCTTTTCCATGTGGCTGTCCAATTTTCCCAACACTGTTTATTGAAGAGATTGCACTTTCTCCATTATTTATTCAGCCTCCTTTATTGTAACTTAATTGCCCATATAAGTGTGAGTTTATTTTGGGATTTCTATTTTGTTCTGTTGATGTATGTATCTTTTTTTTTTTTTTTTTTGCCAATACTATGGCTAATTTGGCCAATACTATTAGCTAATTTCCCAATACTATGGGTAATTTTTTTGCCAATACTATACTGTTTTGGCTGTTATAGTTCTTTAATATTGTTTGAAATCAGGGAACATGATGCCTCCAGCTTTTTTGTCCTTTCCCAATATTACTTTAGCTATTCAGGGTCTGTTGTGGTTCTATACACATTTTATGATGGATTATTTTCTGTGAAAATGGCATTTGAATTTTGAGAGGAATTGCATTGAATTTTGGGGTATCAGTGAGTACAGAATATTTTTCCTTTTTTTGTGTTATCTTCAATTTCTTTCATCAATGTCTTACAGTTTTCAGTTTACAGTCTTTTACCACTTGGCTAAACTTATTCCTAGTTTTGTTTATGTTTTGTTTGTGGTTTCCTTTGTTGTGCAAAAGCTTTTAAGTTTAATCAGGTCCGTTTTTTTAATTTTTGTTTTTGTTTTCATTAGGAGGTGGGTCAAAAAAGATCTTCTGATTTATGACAAAGAATGTTTTTCCTATGTTTTCCTCTAAGTATTTCATAGTATCAAGTCTTATACTAGGTCTTTAATCCATTTTGAGTTTATTTATGGATGTAGTGTTAGTTGTTGTTGTCACGTCCAGCTGTTTGCGACCCCATGGGCTGTAGCACACCAGGCTTCCCTGTCCTTCACTATCTCCCAGAGTTTGTGCAAACTCATGTCCATTGAGTAGATGATTCCATTCAACCATCTCGTCCTCTGTCATGGACTTCTCCTCCTGCCCTCAATCTTTCCCAGAATCAAGGTCTTTTTCTAGTGAGTCAGCTTTTTGCATCAAGTGGCCAAAGTATTGGAGTTTCAGCTTCAGCATCAATCCTTCCAATGAATATTCAGGGTTGATTTCCTTTAAGATTGACTGATTTGATCTTCCTGCTGTCGAAGGGACTCTAAAGAGTCTTCTCCAGCACCATAATTCAAAAGCATCAATTCTTCGGTGCTCAGCCTTCTTTATGGTCCAACACTCACATCCATACATCACCACTGGAAAAACTATAGCTTTGACTATACAAACCTTGGTCAGCAAAGTGATGTCTCTGCTTTTTAATGTGCTGTCTAGGTTGGTCATAGCTTTGCTTACAATGAGCAAACGTATTTTAATTTCATGGCTGCAGTCACCATTCACAGTGATTTTGGAGCCCAAGAAAATAAAGTTTGTCACTGTTCCCATTGTTTCCCCACCTATTTGCCATGAAGTGATGGGATCAGATGCCATGATCTTAGTTTTTTGAATGTTGAGTTTTAAGCCAGCTTTTCCACTCTCCTCTTTCACTTTCATCAAGAGGCTCTTTAGTTCCTCTTTGCTTTATGCCATTAGGATTTGAAATAGCTCAACTGGAATTCCATCACCTCCATTAGCTTTGTTCATAGTGGGCTTCCTAAGGTCCACTTGACTTCACATTCCAGGGTGTCTGGCTCTAGGTGGGTGATCACACCATCATGGTTATCTGAGTCATGAAAATCGTTTTTGTATAGTTCTGTGTATTCTTGCCACCTGTTCTTAATGTCTTCTGCTTCTGTTAGGTCCATACTGTTTCTGTCCTTTATTGTGCCCATCTTTGCATGAAATATTCCCTTGGTATCTCTAAATTTCTTGAAGAGTTCTCTAGTATTTCCCATTCTATTGTTTTCTTCTATTTCTTTGCATTGATCACTGAGGAAGGCTTTCTTATCTCTCCTTGCTATTCTTTGGAACTCTGCATTCAAATGAGTATATCTTTCCTTTTCTCCTTTGCCTTTAGCATCTCTTCTTTTCTCAGCTGTTTATAAGGCCTCCTCAGGCAACCATTTTGCCTTTTTGCATTTCTTTTTCTTGGGGACGGTCTTGATCACTGCCTCCTGTACAATGTCATGAACCTCCATCCATAGTTCTTCAGGCACTCTGTCTATCACATCTAATCCCTTGAATCTATTTGTCACTTTCACTGTATAATCGTAAGGGATTTGATTTAGGTCATACCTGAATGGTCTAGTCATTTTCCCTACTTTCTTTAGTTTAAGTCTGAATTTGGCAATAAGTAGTTCATGATCAGAGCCACAGTCACTCCCAGTCTTGTTTTTGCTGACTTCTCCATTAGAAGACTTATACGTGGAGAATGACTTATAGATCTTATAGATGCAGAATGACTTAGAGAATCTTTGGCTGCAAAGAATATAATCAGTCTGATTTCAGTATTGACCATGTGGTGATGTCCATATGTAGAGTCTTTTCTTGTGTTTTTTGAAGAGGTTGTTTGCTATGACCAGTGTGTTCTCTTGGCAAAATTCTGTTAGCCTTTTCCCTGCTTCATTTTGTACTCCAAGGCCAAACTTACCTGTTGCTCCAGGTATCTCTAGACTTCCTACTTTTGCATTCCAGTCCCCTATGATGAAAAGGACATCTTTTTTTGGTGTTAGTTGTAGCAGGTTGTAAGTCTTCATAGAACCGTTCAACTTCATCTTCTTCAGCATTAGTGGTTAGAGCATAGACTTGGATCACTGTGAGATTGAATGGTTTGTCTTGAAAAGGAACTGAAATCATCCTATTGTATTTGAGATTGCACCCATGTACTGCATTTCAGGGCTTCCCTTGTGGCTTAGTTGGTAAAGAATCTGCCTGCAATGCAGGAGAACCTGGTTCAATTCCTGGGCTGGGAAGATCCCCTGGAGAAGGGATAGGCTACCCACTCCAGTATTCTGGCCTGGAGAATTCCATGGACTGTATAGTCCACGGGGTCGCAAAGAGTTGGACATGACTGAGCGACTTGCACTTCATACTGCATTTCAAACTCTTGTTGACTATGAGGGCTACTTCATTTCTTCTAAGGGATTCTTGCCCACAGTTGTAGATACAATGGTCATCTGAATTAAATCACCCATTCCTGTCCATTTTAGTTCACTGACTCCTAAAATGTCAATGTTTACTCTTGCTGTCTCCTCTTTGACCACTTCCAATTTACCTTGATTCATGGACCTAACATTCCAGGTTCCTATACAATATAAAGAATAATATTGTATTCAACCTTTACAGCATTGAACTTCACTTTCACCACCAGATACATCCACAACTGGGGGTCATTTCCACTTTGATTCAGCCTCTTCATTCCTTCTGGAGCTGTTTCTCTGCTCTTCTCCAGTAGCATATTGGGCACCTACCGACCTGGTGTGGGGTGGTGGTGTTCATCTTTCTGTGTCATATCTTTTTGCCTTTCATACTGCTCATGGGGTTCTCAAAGCAATAATGTTGAAGTGGTTTGCCATTCCCTTCTCCAGTGACCACGTTTTGTCAGAACTTTCCCCCATGACCCATCCATCTTGGGTGGCCCTACACAGCGTGGCTCTTAGTTTCATTGAGTTACACAAAGCTGTGACCCATGTGATCATTTTGGTTAGTTTTTTGTATTGTGGTTTTCATTCTGTCTGCCTTCTGATAGATGAGAATAAGAGACTTGTGCAAGCTTCCTGATGGGTTGGATTGGCTGTGGGGGAAAACTGGGTTTTGCTTTGGTGGGCAGGGCCTTGCTCAGTAAGTTTTTAATCCAATGTTCTCCTGATGGGTGGGGCTGTGCTTCCTCCCTTAGTTTGGCCTGTAGCCAAACTATACAGGGATAATGTCCTCCTCCAAAACTACTTATTCCAGCATGCCACACCCCTCAGGACGGCTGCTGCTAGTGTCCCTGACCTCACGGCAGGCTACTGTCAATCCACGCCACTGCCAGAGACTCCCAAACACAGGCACTTCTGGCTTAGTCTCTTGTGGGGTCACTGCTCCTTTCTTCTGGGTCCTGGGGTGCACAAGGTTTTGTTTGTGTCCTCCAAGAATCTCTATTTCCCCAGTCCTGTGGAAGTTCTGTAATCAAATCGCACTCACCTTCAAAGTCAGATTCCCTGGGGATTCTCAGTCCCTTTGCTGGATCCCCAGGTTGGAAAGTCTGTTGTGGGGCCTAGAACTTTCAGAGAACTTCTTCAGTATAATTTTTCTCCAGTTTGTAGATTACCCACATGGTGTTAGAGAATATTCTAATTTCATTGTTTTACAGATAGCTGTCCAGTTTTCCCAGCACCACTTTTGAAGAGCTTTTCCCCATTGTATATTCTTGCCTCCTTTGTCAGAGCTTAGTTGATCATAGGTGCATGGGTTTATCTCTTGGCTTCCTATCCTGTTCCATTGATCTATATTTCTGTTTTTGAGTCAGTACTATATTGTTTTAGCTTTACTGTAGCTGTGTAATATAGTGTGAAGTCAGGGAGCCTGATTTCCTTCAGCTACATTTTTCTTTCTCAAGATTGCTTGGCTATTCAGGATATTTTGTGTTTCCATATAAATTAGAAAAATTTTTATTCTATTTCTGTGAAAAATGCCATTGATAATTTGATAGGGATTGCATTGCTGTATATTACCTTGGGTAGTATATAATTTATACCATGTTAATTCTTGAATCCAAGAATCAGTCAAAGAATATCTTTCCATCTGTTTTTGTTGTGTTTGATTTCTTTCATCAGCATCTTACAGTTTTCTGAGTCCAGGTCTTTTTGCCTCCTTAGGTAGGTTTATTCTAGGTATCTTATTCTTTTTGTTGCAATAAGTGAGATTGTTTCCTAAATTTCTCTTCCTGACCTTTCATCATTTGTGTATAGGAATGCAAGTGGCTTTTTGCACATTAATTTTGTATCATGCAACTTTACTGAAGTCATTGATGAGCTCTAGTAGTTTTCTTGTGGCATCTTGAAGATTTCGTATGTATAGTATCATGTCATCTGCAAGCAATGACAGTTTTACCCCTTTTTTCCAATTTGGATTCCTTTTATTTCTTTTTCTTCTTTGATTGCCATGGCTAGGACTTCCAAAATATGTTGAACAAAAGTGGTGAGTATAGACATCCTTGTCTTGTTCTTGATCTTTAGAGGAAATGTTTTCAGCTTTTCTCTGCTGAGAATGATGTTTATTGTGGGTTTGTCATATATGGCTTTTAATTATGTTGAAGTTTGTTCCTTCAACAAGGGGGCTTCCCTTGTGGCTCAGTTGTTAAAGAATCTGCCTGCAGTGCAGGAGACCTGGGTTCGATCCCTGGGTTGGGAAGATCCCCTGGAGAAGGGAACAGCTACGTGCTCCAGTATTCTGGCCTAGAGAATTCCATAGACTGTATAGTCCATGGGGTCGCAAAGAGTCAGACACAACTGAGCAAGTTTCACTTTCACTTTCATTTGTTCCTTCTATGCCCACTTTCTGGTGGGTTTTTATCATAAATGGGTGTTGAATTTTGTCAGAAGCTCTTTCAGCATCTATTGAGATGATCATATGGTTTTATTCTTCAGTTGCTAATGTGGTGAATCATTTTGATTTATAGATCCTGAAAAATCCTTGCATCCCTGGGATGAGTCCCACTTGGTCATGGTGTTTGATCCCTTCAATGTGTTATTGGAATTGGTTTGCTAGTATTTTGTTGAGGATGTTTGTATCTATGTTCATCAGTGATATTAGTCTGTCTTTTTTTGTGTATGTGTGGTTTCTTTGTCTGCTTTTGGTATCAGGGTGATGGTGGCCTCGTAGAATGAGTTTGGGAGTGTTCCTTCCTCTGCTGTTTTTTGGGAGAGTTTCAGAAGGATAGTGTTAACTCTTTTCTAAGTGTTTGACAGAATTCACTTGTGAAGTCGTTTGACCTTGGGCTTTTGTTTGTTGGAGGTTTTTAAGATGCTGCTTCAATTTCAGTACTTGTGATTGGTCTGTTCATATTGTCTATTTCTTCCTGGTTCAGTCTTGGAAGGTTGTACTTTTCTAATAATATGTCCATTTCTTCTAGGTTTTCCATTTTATTGAGGTATAGTTGCTTATATTAATAGTATTCTCTTATGAGCCTTTGTATTTCTGTGGTGTTAGCTGTAACTTGTCCTTTTCATTTCTGACTTTATTAATTTGGCCCTCTGCCTTTCTGTCTTGATAAGCCTGGCTAAATTTGTTTATCTTTCCAAAGAATCAGCTTTTAGTTTCTTCAATCTTTTCTATTGTTTTATTCATCTCTATTTCACTTTTTTTCTGCTCTGATCTTTCCTTCTTTGCTTCTACTTAATCTGGGTTTTTTGTGTTGTTCTTTCTCTAGTTGCTATAGGTATAAGGTTCGGTTGTTCATTTGAAGATTTTTGTTTCCTGAGGTATGATTGTATTGCTGTAAACTTCCCTCTGAGAATTGCTGTTGCTACATCCCATAGGTTTTAGATCACTGTGTTTTCATTGTTATTTGTCTCTAGGTATTTTCTGATTTCTTCTTTTGCTTCAGTGATTCATTGACTATTTAGTAGTATATTGTTTTAGTCTCCACATGTTTGTGTTTTCTACAGTTTTTTTCCTGTAATTTATTTGGTCCAAAAAAGATACTTGATATGATTTCAACTTGTTAAAGTTACTGAGGCTTGATTTGTGGCCCAATATGTGTTCAGTGCTTAAGAATGTTCCATGTGCACTTGAGAAAAATGTGTATTCTACTGCTTTTGGATGAAACATTCTATAAATATCAATTAAATCCATCTTGTCTAATGTGTCATTTAAAGCCCATGTTTCCTTGATTTTTCTGTCTGATCTCTCCATTGGTGTAAATGGGTTGTTAAAGTGCCCCACTATTATTGTGTTACTATCAATTTCTCCTTTTATGAATATTAGCATTTCCCTTATATACTGAAGTGTTTCTATGTTAGGTGCTTATATATTTGGTGAGCATCTCTGTGACTGTTACTTTGAACTCTTAGCTAGGTAAATTTTCACTTATCTCTGTTTCATTAAAGCTTTTTCTGACATTTTATCATGTTTTTTTGTTTGAAATATATTGCTTTGTTTATTTATTTTCCTTTACTTGCTGTGTGGTTTTTCTGTGCATTAGCTAAAACAATGTCCTCTCCCAGTCTTGGAGTGGCTTTGACTAACAGGTGAACCTTATTGTTTCACCCTGCTCTAGCTCTTAGTTGTCTTAAATTTTTGTGATCGTCTAGCAGCCTACTTTATTCTTAGTGGCTTTTGGTAGTTGAGGGTGTGCAGTGACCTGTCGGTGTCCCAAAAAGGGAAGATCTCAGTCAGCACCTAGACTCAGGCTGATGGTAAGCTAGGCTCTCAGGCAGCAGATTTTCAATTGTGCAAGCACGCCTGTTTCAGGGGCAGATGGGCCTTCCTGTCTGTTGTCTCTACCATGAGCTCTGAGGTATCAGCTAATTAAGAAGTTTCTTTGTTTGCTGCTGTCTCATTAACACAAGAACACAAATCCCATACACACAGGCCCTGCTGTCCATGAGACTCAGGCTATCAAGTGATGTAGCACAGCCACAAAAGCTGGGGCACCACATGTATACACAAGCTTCTTTCCTGGAGATGCAGGTGACCTGGGGCAAGACAAAGGAAGAGTGTGAAGATGATACCCACTGGCCTCCCTCATCTCTGGAGAGGATTATAATCAGCCTTTGTGTGTGCTCAGTCACTTCTATGACTTAGCTCCTCTGTCCATGGGATTCTCCAGGCAAGAATACTGGAGTGGGTTATCATGCCCTCCTCCAGGGAATCTTTCTGACCCAGGGACTGAACCCATGTCTCCTGTGGCTCCTGCACTGTAGGTTGATTCTTTACCACTGAGCCACCGGGAAAGCCCCAATAATTAGCCCGTAGATGTGTTTAATTAGAAGTCTGCTCCTCAGGCTTCATCTGTGAAGCTGAGCTAATAGGCCTCTTTCACAGAATGTCTGGGGGTGTGTTTCAGTCTGCTGTCTCTCTGCTGTGTCCTGGGGTGGGTAGCCAGTTTAGAGCTGTTTCGCCATTTGTGACAGTCCTACAGGACCCACTAGCCACTAGAGCCACATGTTTAAGAGGTGTCCCCTGGTGGCAGCCATGAAAACCAGGGCACCAGATGTATGCACAAGGTCCTCTTCTGGAAGATATCAATAGGCTGGAGTGAGGTGGAGGGACAGTATGAAGATGGCCCCACCAGCCTCTGTGGTCTCTCCAAAGAGGGTATTTCAGTAGGCTTCTATATGTGTGTTAAATTAGAAAACTGCCCCCTAGGCCAAATCTTTAAGATGTGAAGATAGGTGTCATTCATAGAAAGACTGGGAGTGTTTCAGGCAGAGGTCTCTATGTGGAGTCCGGAGGTGAGTAGCCAGAGAAGTCTGGATGAGCCCTTTAAGAACTATGTTTTTGGGTGGTTAAATTGAACGAAGGTGGTCAAAGGTACAAACTTCCAGTTAGAAGTAAGTTCTGGGGATGTAATGTACAGTATGGTGTCTGTAGTTAATACTGTATTATATGTTTGCTAAGTAGATCTCTTTAAAAAAATAAATTAATTGAAGTATAATTGATTTACAATGTTGTATTAGTTTTAGGTGTACTGCATTCAGTTATACATATATACATGCATACATATTCCTTCTCAGATTCTTTTCCTTTATAGCTTATTATAAAATATTAAGTGCAATTCTCTGTGCTATACAGTAGGTCCTTGTTGGCTATCGTATATATAGTATTATGAATATGTTAATCCCCACCTCATAGTTATCCCTCTTGTCCTCGTCCCCTTTCCCCTTTGGTAACCATAAATTTGTTTTCTGTTTGTAAATCTCTTTCTGATTTGTAAATTAGTTCATTTATACTTTTAAAAAAAGATTCCACATGCAAGTGATATCATATTATATTTGTCTTTCTCTGTATGACTTAATTCACTTAGTCTGATAATCTCTAGTTCTATCCATGTTGCTGCAAATGTCATTACTTCAGTCTTCTTTATGGCTGAGTAATATTCCTGTGTGTGTGTGTGTCCATCCCCATCCTCCTCTTTGCGAGCCCATGGACTGTAGCCCACCAGGCTCCTCTGTCCATGGGGTTTTATAGGCAAGAATACTGGAGAGGGTTGCCAGTTCCTTCTCCAGGCTATCTTCCTGACCATGGGATCAAACCTGGATTTCCTGCACTGCAGGCAGATTCTTTACCTTCTGAGCCACCAGAGATATACACCACATTTTTTTTTTTTGATGTATAGTTGATTTACAATATTGTACCAATCTCTGCTGTACAGCAAAGTGACTAAGTTATACACATATATACATTCTTTTTTAATCTTTTCCATTATGCTTTATCACATATTGAGTATAGATCCCTGTGTTATACATTAGGACTTTGTTGTTTATCCATTCTAAATGTAATAGTTTGCATCTACCAACCCCAAACTCCAGTCCATTCCTTTCCCTCCCTCCTCCCCCTTGGCAACCAGAAGTCTGTTCTTTGTGTCTATGAGTCTGTTCATGTTTTGTAGATAGGCTCATTTGTGTCATATTTTAAATTCCACATATAAGTGATATCATGGTATTTGTCTTTCTGTTTCTGACTTTAGTATGATAATCTCTCATTTCATCCATGTTGCTGCAAATGGCATTATTTTGTTCTTTTTTATGGCTGAGTAGTATTCCATTGTCTATACATACCATCACATCTTTATCCATTTATCTGTCACTGGACATTAGGTTATTTTCAAATTTTGGCTATGGTGAATGAACATCTCCTGGAGTAGGAAATGGCAACCCACTCCAGTATTCTTGCCTGGAAAATTCCATGGACAGAGGACCCTAGTGGGCTACTGTCCATGGAGTTGCAAAGAATCAGACATGACTGAGTGACTGAGCACACACTCTAACATAAGAGTAAACAACAAAAAGCTGACAAAACTGTTTCTTCACAAGTAATTTGCAGTTGTAGCTAACCTGGTTTTTAGGGCTTCTCAAGTGGCTCAGTGGTGAAAAATCTGCCTGCCATTACAGGAGATGCAGGTTTGATCCCTGGTCAGGAAGATTCCCTGGAGAAGAGAATGAATGGCAACCCACTCCAGTATTCTTGCCTGGAAAATCCCACAGACAGAGGAGCCTGGCAGGTTACAGTCCATAGAGTCACAGAGAGTCAGACACTACTGAGCAACTGAGCACGTTTCTGTGAGCACAGGGGTGCATGTATATTTTTTGAATTACAGTTTGTCTGGGTATACTCCCAGGAGTGAGATTGCTGAATGATATGGTAATTCTAATTTTAGTTTTCTGAGGAACCTCCACCCTGTTTTCCATAGTTGCTGTGCCAATGTACATTTCTACCAACAGTGTAGGAGGGTTCCCTCTACTCCACATGCTCTCCAGCATTTGATATTGGTAGATTTTCTAATGATGGCCATTCTGACCTGTGTAAGGTGGTACCTCATTGTAGGTTTTGATTTGCATTTCTCTAATAATTAGTGATGTTGAGCATCTTTTCATGTGTTTGGCCATCTGTATGTCTTTTTTGGAGAAATGCCTATTTAGGTCTTCTGCGCATTTTTCAGTTGGGTTGTTTTTGTTGTTGTTGAGTTGTATGGGTTTTTTGTATATTTTGGAGATTAAGCCCTTGTCTGGTGCATCATTTGCAAGTATTTTCTCCCATTCTATAGACTGTCTTTTCATTTTTTTAAATAATTTGTTGTGCTGTGCAAAAGCTTATAAGTTTGATTTTTGTCCCATTTGTTTTGATTAGGTCCCATATTATTTCTATTGTTTTGGGAGACTGACCTAAGAAACATTGGTACAATTTATGTCAGAGAATGTTTTGCCTATACTGTCTTCTAGGAGCCTTGTGGTGTCATGTCTCATGTTTAAGTCTTTAAGAGCCATTTTCAGTTTATTTTTTGTGCATGGTGTGAGGGTGTGTTCTAACTTGATTGATTTACCTGCAGCTCTTCAACTTTCCCAGCACCACTTGCTGAAGAGACTTTTTCCCATTTTATATTCTTGCCTCCTTTGTCAAAGATTAATTGACCATAGATGTGTGGGTTTATTTCTGGGCTCTCTATTCTGTTCCATTGATCCATGTGTCTGTTTTATACCATTACTACACTATTTTGATTACTGTGGCTTTGTTGTATTGTCTAAAGTCTACGGGGTAATTCCTCCCCTCCTGCTTTGTCTCTTTCCTCAGGATTACTCTGGAAGCTCTGGGTCTTCTATGGTTCCATATAAATTTTTGGATTATTTGTTCTAGTTCTGTGAAAAATGTCATGGTCAATTTGATAGGGATTGAATTAAATCTATAGATTACTTTGGCTAGTATTGCCATTTTAGCAATATTAATTATTCCAGTCCAAGAGCATGGGATATCTTTTCTTTGAATCATCTTTTATTTCCTTTATTAATCTATTTCTTAACTATAAAATAAACCTTGGTCAGATTTATTCCTATATATATATATATTTTTTTTTTGATGCAATGTTAAGAGGACTGTTTCCTTTTTACATTCCTTTTCTGATATTTTATTGTTAGTGTGAATGCAACCAACTTCTGAGAGTTAATCTTGTATTTGCTAAATTCATTTATTAGATCTTTTTGTGTGGAGTCCTTAGGGACTCTATATCCATTCATCTGCCGATGAACATTTAGGTTGCTTCTGTATCTTGGCTATTGTAAATAGTGCTTCTATGAATATTGGGCTGCATGTTTCTTTTCAAATTAGAGTTTTTGTCTTTTCTGGATATCTACCCAGGATTGGGATTGTAGGATCAAATGGTAACTACTTTTAGCTTTTTAAGGAACCTCCATATTGTTTTCCAGAGTAACTGCACCAATTTACATTCCCACCAACAGTGTGGGAGGTACCCTTTCTCTACATCCTCTCTAGCATTTATTTTGTAGACTTTTCAATGATGGCCATCCTGACTGGTGTGAGACATTTTAAAGACATTTAATAAACTTTTGTTAGAGCTTTTTATCTTTCAATTTAAAAATATGCCTAGAGGGCAAAAACCAAGAGAAATTTTAAAAATGGTTTCTTGTTTGCTATATCCTGGTGGGTCTCATGGATGCAAGTCCCATTGGCTTTCAAAGCTAAATATTTTGGAGGCTCATCTCTTAGATGCAAGTCTTAGAAGCTGGAGTGCCTGATATGAGGTCCAAACCATTTTCTCGTCATGGAGAAGCTTGGAGTTGTGGGTTTCCTCCTGACTGTGGGTGGCCATGCCCGGGGTGGGGTGTATAGTGAGACTGTGTCTCTGCTCCTCCTTCCTGGTTTGATGTGGGTTTCTTCTCATTCATCTGATGTGTTGGGGTTGCTCCTCTAGTTATTGGATTTCTTTCAAAACACATTGTTTTGTATGTAACTGTCGATTACATGCGTCTGTAGGAGGAGGTAAGTTCAGGACCTTCTAGTCACCATTCTGGATGGGCCTTTTCTATTTTCTTACTTTTCTATTTTCTTACTAGACTAGTGGGCAAGAGTGCTATCTCCATTGTCCTGCTGCCAGTGTTCACTGCCCTGCTGCTTACTTCCTGTCTGGGGAAGTTAGACCTTTGCTAAATGGGGGTAATGGTAGCATGTGGTTTTATGAAGTTCTTGAGGACAAACACCTCTGCACACCTGGAATGCTTTGAGCACAGGTGACGGGGTGAGGCAGTTTATCATCTGTCTCCTCCCACTGAAGTGTCAGCTTCGTCAGGGAAGGACTTTTTCTCTTTGCACGCCCAGCCTCTAGAATACAGCTCAGTATTCCTTACTCATTGGCCTCAGCCCTCATTCCTATTGGCCTGCCTGCCTACCTTTTTGCAGTCCGACCTGTGCCCTTCTCACAGCTTCCCAGCCTGGTGGTAACTCATCTCTGAGGCTCTGTAAGCCTTCTGGGCATCAGCTCCCTGGTCTTCCCAGGGAAATCCCCGAGGCTGGTAAAATTATCTGATAAATATGTAGTGAATGGTGATACTTTCTTAGTTGAAATGTAAGCTTTCATAGTAGCAGCACCATTTTTGTGTAACTGCCTAAGCTTTAGTGGGAGTATTAGGAAACATGACTAACTGCAAAGTTTTACAATATTCCAAGTGTGTACATATTAAACATCAGAAACGTGACTTTATCTTATTAGGGTAGCAAATGCTCTTGGCGTGTTTTCAAGGCCTGGTGATGAGGCAGACTGTCTGGGCAACGTATGTGGCTTTTTTCTCAAAACACCATAGAACATAAGACAGCAGAGGGACAGAACATAGGATCAGAGGTCATGTCTAATAGGGAAGACACCCTGAGATCCAGGGAGGAGCCCAGGCTCTAAGTCATCCAGTGTTTTAGGTTTAAAAAAGCTTCCTTCAGTTTGTGGGCTCAGCTGCTCAGCTAAAATCTAGAGATGAAAATCAGCTTGGGACAGAGAATTCCCAAATGGAGTCCAGTTAGACGCTGCTGCTAAGTCGCTTCAGTTGTGTCCGACTCTGTGCGACCCCATAGATGGCAGCCCACCAGGCTCCTCCGTCTATGGGATTTTCCAGGCAAGAATACTGGAGTGGGGTGCCATTGCCTTCGATTTAGACGCTAGGCACTTGTATTAACTTGTTTATTCCTCATAATCACCAGTTACTAAAGGACAGTTGGGATTTGAACCTGGGTCTGATTTTTCTGAAGCTGAGACTCTACACATTATACTTCCACTTTCTGCTGTTAAGACCTCAGTGGGAAAGTGGATTCTGTGCAAACTTGAAAATGCTCTGGACTCGAATGGGTACATCTTGGAGGTCTGCACCTCAGATGACCCAGGTGGTCTAGGATAAAGGCTGCTTTAGCTTATCTATACTTTTTTTTTTCTGTCACATTGGTCAACAGTTACATGGTGACATGGCAGGTAGCTAGCGTTAGCATCTCTGCAGGTAGCTGGTGATGATATCAGACCCTGAATGCATTGCTAGCTAGTGGCGCCCTTCTCTGGCGATTGGGGGGGCGGGAGTGGCTTACAATCATATTGTCAGTGACAGCGCATTATATGCAGTGCTTATTTAAACAAACAATAATAGAAAACATGACTCCAGAAAATCCGAAACACATAGCCACATTTCAACTGTACTTGTATGTAGTGACAGGAAATGTGTGTCTAATTTTAGACCAATTTGAGACAGAGATCTCAAGAGAAGCGCACATATGTATACTTTGGAAAACAGCACTTACCTGAGAAAGAACAAGGTATCAATGAAGTAATCTTTTAAGCTAATTTTTTCAGGTTATTTTATACAAAATAGTAATTAACTTTTGTGATATTTGATGAAGCAAGACAAAGAAGCTGTTTCTTCTTTTTGTCTCATAAATTAGATTACCACTCCTCAAAATGATACCCAAAGGAACGGTATTTCATGAAATATTTCAAAAAATGCCTTATGTGGACAAGTTTGAGGAATGGTCTATCTTTCTCTTGAAGATTTAAGGTTGGGGAAACACCAAAACTTTAAAAAAAGTATTACTGGTTTTATTTCCAGGAAGTGGTCTATGGGGATAAGAAGTGCTGGGCAGTTGCTGAGATTTCTGATTGTAACATATGTTTGGATCATTCACTCATGTGGTCTCTTTGTTTTATGAACCTAGGCACTATGATTTCCAGGAATACTTTGTAATCAAACTGACAGACAAGTAGGTGAATAATCCTAGGTCCACTGATTTTTAGGGGGCATCCAAACCAGATGAGTCTGGATCAGCTGTCTGAGGGGTTAACACATAAGCCAGCGAGCTGCCTCTAACAGCCTCCTCAGCACAAATGAGGGAGCTGGGTGGATGCACTCAGCCTCAGCGCAGGGCTGACAGTCTGACTTCACTGCGTATTCCCATAGAGAAGTGACATGATGCATGCAGGATGAAGGCAGTTCTGAGGTTGCCACTCAATACAAAGGAACCAGGAAAAAACCTCCCATTCTTAAATAACATTTATTATTGTTGGAAAGAAGTCTCTTTTCATGAGAACAGTTCTCACATTTATTTAAAGGTATACTGGTTATGGTTATAGAAGCAAATTTCACTGAAGTGCTCTATATGAAGTATGCCCGACTACGACTCTTGAGTTCAGCAATCTAATGTTCACAATGTGTTGGCTGCCATTAGCTATGTATCCAAACATGCCTTTTTTTTTTTTTCCCCCTTTGAAAACATGTGCCTGCACAGGGTGGAGAAAGAAACGCCAAGGGCCTGCTAAAAAGGAGAAGCTTAGAAAAGATAAAACTCCTGCAGCAGTTCTGGTCAACTGCAGCCCATGGGTGCAGGAATAGTGTTTATGTGGGGAGGTGCTGCGCCCAGTGGTTTCTCGGTTTAATGGTGTGAGAGCCCTTGAGGTTTTCTGCGGCGGAGGAAGAAGAGAGAGATGCCATTTACTGAATCCAGTCGATGTTCAGGCAGCGAGCTATGAACGCAAACATGTCTGAGACTTCTTCTATCACTTTGGCTGTGGGCTTCCCAGCCCCGTGGCCCGCCTTGGTGTCCACGTGGATAAGCAGGGGGTTGTTCTGCTTCCGGCTGCGGCCCACGAGGTGCTGAAGGGTGGCGATGAACTTGAGGGAGTGAAGTGGGACCACGCGGTCATCATGATCTGCGGTGAGGAGAAGCATGGACGGGTACTGGATGTCGTCTGCCTCTGGCAGCTTCACGTTGTGCAGTGGAGAATATCTGAAAGGCAAAGGCACTTCCATGAGACCAGGTATCAAAATGAGAGCTGTGTGTGTCCACTAGGTTAATCACGGGACTGGTGGGCGCAGAGACCTGTTGTTCATCAGCAGTGAGGACTGTGGCCAGCTGGTCCCCAGGTAACCGGGTGACCACTGCAGCCATTATGGTGGGCTGTGACTGGCCAGGGCTATTGGAGGCTGGGGAGCCCTGTCACTTATCTGGCCCCCACTTTGGAAGGCTGTGTAAGAAAGAAACTCACAGGGCTGCTGGAACAACCCAAACTACATGCACACTGACTGTCTTGAGGTGAATATTTTCATATTCTTCAGGCTGAATTTTTCACTGCAACAAAGTGAACTGGTTGTCCCTTTGTTTATTGTTGTATGAGCAAACATTTTAAATTGAAGTACAGTTGATTTACAATATTAGTTTCAGGTAATTCAATATATTCTTACAGATTATACTCCAATTAAAGTTATAAAATAATGGCTCTATTCCCTGTGCTGTACAGCACATCCTTGCAGCTTTTTCACTTTATGCACAGTAGTTTGTATCTCTTAGTTCCTGACTCCCATCTTGCTGATTGTTCTTTTAAATCACTGACTATGGATATAATAGGTGCAAGCCTTTCTTTTGTTGAAGAATTTCAAATCCACAGTGTCTGGCAGCTTTTTGCCTGTTTGGTATCTATAAAATCTTTATTCTGATCTCAGCTTTATAGTCAGGAAGAACACAGGTCCCCCTGGGCCTAGTTTCTGTCTGAAAACCAGGGAACCTGAGCTGGGCTGCTGACCTGCTGGCTCATGTCCAGCAGAAACTGACTTTGGCCAATGGTAAGAAAGTTAGTGCAGGAGGAACCTTCTGAAGCACAAGATAAATTTGCAGTTAACAAAAGGTTTTTAAAAACTACGTACAGTCTACGTACAGATTAAATGCTTGATGCTAATTAAGTAAAGTGAAAGAAATCTCTGAGTATTTCTTTACTTTTTAGTCAATATGGCTGTCTTATTTCTCAGAGTGTTCAGTATTAATGAATAAACTATTTTAGTAGAGTTTTATTTTGAAGAGTGAATAAGCAAAAATAGTAAAATTTCTGCTCAGTTAACCAAGTCAGGACTAAAACCTTCTGGGGTTTAGTCTCCTAATGGGTAAGATGTGGGGTGACAATGGATCTGTTTTCTGATCTCACTTCAGAGTATTTTTGGATCAACCCTGGTCCTCCAGATAAGGATTAGTTCTGTGGGAAAACAAGCTTGGAAATTCTTTTTATGAATTATACCTCTCCCTACCTCAAGATTCACATACCACATTTATATATTAAAGATTCTGAGAAGTTCTGTTCTGTAGGAAAAAAAAAAAGTCTGTTAGGCTTTATTTATCCCAGCCATTCACAGACTTTGAAATCTGGATCTTTTTTCAGGGGCGACCCCCTCCAGTATAGTGGATTCAGTTTTCTGCTCACCTGGGAGCAGATGAGAGGACATGTAGCCCTGTGAGTGCTAGGCTGGAAAATTAAGGTCTGAAATAGGAGTATCACTGATGTCTTGACAGAAAAAATATTAGGAACTCTCTTTTATTGCTTTCAAATTAATTTTATAAGTATTGGGTTCCAGTGAATATTTTGTTACCTTCAACATTCAGTCTTTTCAACTGAGTATAAATGGGACCTCGCCCCCTATTTTCTCTAAGTTAATTTGAACTATGACTCCTTCAGATATTCAGCTTTCACCAGGATGTGTCAGTGGGGCTACTTGTATATTTTTAAAGTTAAACTTTTCCCCCTCCTACAGAACAGAATTTAGTAGTATTTGAAAGTATTCAATTAAAAAAAAAATCCAAGTCATTTTGGCCAAATATCTAAGTGGAGAACTAGCCATACAAAGCACATCAAATGAAGGAAAAAAAAACCTGACTTGAGAAACTGAGGTTATTGTATCAAAATCTATAGTTGACTGAGAAGACTGGGACAGGGGACACAGGCTCCTGATCCTATTCCAAAGGCAGTTCCTTAATACTGCTGGTAAAACCCACAGATCCCTGCTGTGGGAAGTAAAGAGAACCAAGAGCCAAAGAAGAATGCAGCTTACAGTCTTGAGAGTCTAGATGTTCGCCATTTTCTCACTGTTATCACCAAGGTGGTTGAGGGATATAAATATTTCGATAATGCAACTTGTAGTTTCAAATATGGGTTTCCCAGGTAGCTCAGTGGTAAAGAATCCACTTACCAATGCAGGAGATGTGGGTTCCAACCCTGGGTCAGGGAAATTCCCTGGAGAAGGAAATGGCAACCCACTCTAGTATTCTTGCCTGGGAAATCTCATGGACAGAGGAGCCTGGAGGGTTACGGTCCATGGGGTTGCAAAAGGGTCGGACACAATTTAGCAACTAAACAACAACAAAGTTTCAAATATAAGTGGTTATACTGAAAGCACAAAATAAGTTTAACTGTACTTGCATATAGTCCTATTTCCTTATTTTTTAATTGAGAAAAAGAAATCATATATATATATATGTATATATGTTATAATGATACCTTTTTTAAAATTAGTTTTTAATTGTTGTATCAACAAAAACCACACAGATTTTTTATCTCATAGTAAGTCAGAAGTTTGAGTTGGTTTGACTGGGTTCTCTGGCTGTCTCAAGGTTGAAATCAAGGTGTTGGCTAGCTGGGCACTTATTAAGAAGTTCTAGGGAAAAATCTACTTCTGGACTCATTTCAGTTGTTGGCAGAATTCAGTTCCACAAGGCTGTAGGAATGAGGTCCTCATTTCTTTGACTGCTATTGGTTGAGGTTGATATCAGGTGGTAAAGACCCCCTTCCTCCATTTTCAAAGCCAGCAATGGTGGGTCTAGGTCTCCTCGTGCTTCCAGTCTCTCTCATCTCCTTTTCTGCTGCATCCCTGACTCTCGCCAGAGATAGTGCCCTGCCTTTAAGGGTCTGTCATTAGATTAGGCCCCCTTGATAATCTAGGACAATTTTTCCATTCTGGTCAGCTGATTAGTCATCTTCATTTCATCTGCAAAGCCCCTGCAGAGCAGTCCATAGATCGGTCAACCACTGAAGAACCGGGGGAACAGGAATCCTGGGGGACTGTCTTTAGAATTCTGCCATCATATCTTTGTTATTTTTGTTCAAGACCAGATCACAACTAGGAAGACAGATAACTATCCCCACCATGTATCCTACTTTTGCAATGAATTACCTGTAAACATGAGATACTGAAGGGGACAGTCAAACATACCCTTTTGACTATATCCAGTATTCTGACATCAAATCGTTAGCAATACAAATACATCAATATGAATCAAAACCTTACTTGATAAGCCATTCAAAATGTTGTTTGTTGTCTGAGCACCCATAATCAGTGGTCCAGGCGTGACCAATGGTGTATTTATGGAACTTCAGCATGTCCATTACTCCAACTTGGGCAATAACGCAACCAAAGAGGTCAGGACGCTGATTGGCACAGGCAGCTAAAAACAAGGCAGAAACAAAGGAGGTCGTCCATCATTAAACATCTGTTATAAACAAAACCAAAAGAGAACAAAACAGCACTTAAATGTTTTCTGAATCCTGATGGTCTTTTTTCCCAAAAGCACAGGAAGAAACTATCAGAAATCACTTGCCCAAGAGTCTACAAGCTTTCCCCGTCCTTCCAGTATATATCCGAGGGGTGGAATATTTTCATCAGTAGTGGACACGTAACTCTTCATGGAAACCTCTCAGACTTTCTGGAAAATCTGTGCTGCTCCCATCCCTAGCTGCTTTCACAGGTGATGCAGGATATTAACAAACTTGTGCAGAATTTCAAAACTAGCCTGTGATATGGTGACATAGTAAGAAATACCTATTTAATCTTTGTCCCTGGTTCCTAGAACAGATTTCCTAAAGCCCTTGAGAGTTTCCTGAGTGAAAGAGTGAGAGGAATATTTTTCATAATTCATAACTAACCCCTCTCAATCATATCTGAGTTCATGCTAATGAGGCGGCTCTTGCTGGGTTCCTAGACAGCTTCAGGATGGGGGGCTGGTTGACCATGTGATAGGATTGGATCTTTTGGTCCCACCCCTGACATCTGGGGAGAGGAGGGGGAATGGAGATAGTGATTCAGGGCTACTGATTTAATCAATCTAGCCTGTATAACAGAACCTTCATAAAAACCAGTGGAGTTTGGAGAGCTCCTGGGTAGGTGAACACATGAAGGTGCTGGGCCCGTGGTGCACTAACAGGGCGGAGGCTCGGCATGCACCTGCCCCAGCTATACATCTCCTCTGACTTGTTCCCAAGTTCTATCCTTTATAACAAACTGGTAAATGTAAGAGTGTTCCTGAAAGTGAAAGTCACTTAGTTGTGTCCAACTCTTTGCGACCCCATGGACTATACAGTCCATGGAATTCTCCAGGCCAGAATACTGGAGTGGGTAGCCTTTCCCTTCTCCAGGTGATCTTCCCAACCCAGGGATCGAAACCAGGTCTCCTGCATTGAGGGCAGATTCTTTACCAGCTGAGCCACAAGGGAAGCCCAAGAAGACTGGAGTGGGTAGCCTATCCCTTCTCCAGTGGATCTTCCAGACCTAGGAATCGAACTGGGATCTCCTGCATTGCAAGCAGATTCTTTACCACCTGAGCTATCAGGGAAGCCCTAAGAATGTTTCTGAGTTCTATCAAATTATCAAACTCGAGAAGGGGGACCTGGGAACCCCCAATTTATAGCCAACAATCAGAAATACAAGAGGCCCAGAACTTGTGATTGGTGTCTGCAGTGGGGACTGTCCTTTGGGTCTGGGTAACTAGCTAACTCTGGATAGTGTCAGAATTGAACTGAATTGTGTGACATCCAGTTGGTGTTGGAGAGTTGCAGCATTGGTTGGTGTGGGACCCACCCTCCCACCCTTTCCTGCATTTGGCATCAGAAGTGTTGTAAACAGCAACAGTTGATATAGGTATAGCTCAAAGCAGAACAGAGCCTAAGACCCAATTCAGAGCTCTATCAGATACTGACATATTTTCTTGTCCTGTTTTAAAAATGCTCTTCTCCGTATACTTAAAAATTTATTTTTTGGATAGTTCAATAAATGTTTATTGAACATCTGCCATGTGCCTTGCACTAGGCATGGGGCCTGGGGATATGCCAGTGAATAATTTAGTGGGAAAGATAAAAGAAGTGAATGGGCAGTTACAGTGTGGCATTCTCATCTGTTGAGAAAGTGCAGGTACTATGGAAGAAGGGTGTAGGCCGGCATCATGAAGTTGGGGAGATGTTGGGAGGAAGTAACATCGAAGCCGGCGTAACTAGGAGTTAGTCAAGAGATGTGAACTTTTCCTGCCTCTGGCAAGAAATAGTTCCCACTGCAGTTTAGATGTCAGTGCTTATTCATGATACCGATTTCTGAGTCCTACCCTTGCAGATCTTATCCTCCCCACTGAGAGGTGGGAGGGGCAGGAAGATGTTCTTTTAAATAAGCACTTTAGCATCTTGATGGACAAACTCCATCTCTGAAGGTCCCATAAAGGACCTGGTTTATTAAAAGGCATAAACCAATTCCTGAAAATACAACTCACAAAATGGACTTATTGGATGAACCAGTAAATTACAATACAATTCTCCCACTACTAAAATCAGGTGGTATTTTTCAACATCTTTTCCCATTAAATAGGTTAGATGCACCGTAAGTTGTTCTTTCTTTTATATTAATACTTGTTTAATTCATATGAAAATTAAGTTGGCTCAAATTTAAAATATACTAAGAATCAGACCACTTCTTATTACTTCCATCATCACACTCAGGTCCGTGCCACCATCTTCTCTCACTGAGACAGGAGCCACCTAGCTGGTCTCCTGCTTTTCTGTCCTCGCCTCTTCTGTCTACCCTAACACAGCAACGGATCAATCCACGATCCTGATTTTAAAACATGTCAAGTTACATGCTACTTCTCTGCTCAAAACTCCCCCAAAGGCTTTTCAGAGTAAACCATGTTCTCTGTGACAGCTGTGAGGTCCTGCCTGGTTTAGGTTCCCACCATCCCTAACCTCTCACATCACTCGCCCTCGCTCTCTGTGCCTAGCCATAGACATGGGTCTCCAGGCCGCATGCTGGCCTCAGGCATGTCATGTCGCCTGCCTCAACTAACTAGAATGGAAGCTCCATGAAGGTGCTGTCTGCTTCATTTGCTGACATATTCCCAGTATCTGGAAAAATGCCCAGTACTTGCTCAATACATATTTGTTGAATAGATAAATCAAACTTGTGGTTATTTGGTATTTAAGAATATTATCCATATCCTTCCTCAATTTATTTTTTCTTTAAATTGAAGTATAACCGACATAAAGTGTATTAGTCTCAGGTGTAAAACAGCGATTTGATATTTTTATGCATCACAAAATGATCACCATGATTAGTCTAGTTACCATCACACAAAGTTATTAAATATTATTGACTATATTCCCTATCTATATAGTATATCTCTGAGATATTTTATCACAGAGTTTGTACCTTTCAATCGCCCTCATTTATTTCACTCATCTTCCCATCCCACTCCACTCTGGCAGCCACTAATTTTTCTGTATCTATTATTAGTCTGTATTTGCTCAATTTGTTTTTACATTTCTCATATAAGTGAAATCATATGGTAACTGTCTTTCTCTGACTTATTTTACTTAGCATAATACCCTCTAGGTCCACTCATGTTGCAAATAGCAAGATTTCATTCTTTTCTATGGCTGAGAAATATTCCACTGTGTGTATATTATACATATAAATCTTCTTTATCCATTAATTTATCAATGGACACTTAGGTTGCTTTCATATCTTAGCCATTGTAAATAATACTAGAATGAACATACGGGTACATATCTTTTTGAATTAGTGGTTTTGACTTCTTTGAAAAAAATTACCCAGAAGTAGAACTGCTGAATCATATAGTTGTTCTATTTTTACTTTTTAAGGAACCTTCATACTGTTCTGTATAGTGGAGAACAGTTTACATTCCCACCAGTGCATGAAGGTTCCCTTTTACTGCATCCTTGTCAACACTTATTATCTGTTGTCCTTTTGATACTGGTCCTATTGATAGTGTGAGATGGTGTCTCATGTGGTTTTGATTTGCATTTCCTTGATGATTAGTAACATTGAGCATATTTTCATGTGTCTATTGGCCATAAATGTATCTTCTCTGGAAAAATGTCTATTTAGGCCCTCTGCTCATTGTTAACTGTTTGTTTTTGATGTTGAGTTGTATGGGTTCTTAGGCTATTTTGGACATTAAGCTCTTAGCAGATATATTGTCTGTAAATACCTTCTCAGGTTCAGTAGGCTGCCTTTTCATTTGGTTGGTAGTTTTCTTCGCTGTGCAAAAGCTTATTAGGTTGCTACAGTTCCATTTGTTTGTTCTGCTTTTGTTTCCCTTGCCTGAGGAGACATATCCAAAAAAATTTCATGAAGACCAATTCAGTGTACTGCTTATGGATTCTTCAAGGGGTTTTATGGCTTCAGTTTTTATAAATATTTTTTTGAGTTTATTTTCATATACGATGTGAGAAAGTAGTCCAGGTTGACTCTTTTGCATGAAACTGTCTAGTTTTCCCAACACCATTTATTGACAAGGCTATCTTTTTCCCACTGTATATTCTTCCTTCCTTTGTTGTGGACTGACCATATATGTGGGTTTATTTTGGGGTTATTTTGTTCCATTGACCTTTATGTCTGTTTCTATGCCAGTACCATATTGTTTTGGTAACTAGAGTTTTGCAGTACAGTTTGAAATCAATGAGCATGATACCTCTAGCTTTGTTTGTCTTTTTCAAAATCGTTTTGGCTATTTGGGGTCTTTTGTGTTTATTTGTTCTAATTCTGCAAAATTGCCATTGATATTTTGATAGGATTTGCATTGACTCTGTACATTGCCTTGGGTAGCAGGGTAATTTTAACAATATTAACTCTTCAAATCTATGAGCATAGTACATCTTTTAATTGGTTTGTGTCACCTTCAGTTTCATCATGTCTTACAATTTTCAGTGTACAGGTCTTTCACCTCTTTGATTAGATTTGTTACTAGGTATTTTATTCTTTTTGATGCAATTTTAAATGGGATTGTTTTCTTAATTTCTCTTGATAATTTGTTAAGGTATAGAAATGCAACAGAATTCTATATATTGATTTTTGTATTGTGCAACTTAATTAGTTCTATGATGGCATCTTTAGGATTCCCTATATATAGTACCATGTCATCTGCAAACAGTGGCAGTTTTACTCCTTTTCTAATTTGGATTAGTTTTATTTCTCTTTCCTGTCTGTTGCTGTGGATAGGACTTCCAATAAAATGTTAACAGGAGTGGTGAGTGACTCTCTTGTCTAAAAAGACCCTTTTCTTGTTCCTCACCTTAGAGGAAATGGCTTTTCACTGTTGAGTATGATATTAGCACTTGTCATACATGGCCTTTATTATGTTGAGATGTGTCCTTCTATTTGTTAAGAGTTCTTAATCACAAATGGATGTAGAATTTTGTCAAAAGATATTGAACCATCCTTACATCCCTGAGATAAATCCTACTTGATCATAGTGTATGATCCTTTCAATGTACTGGTGAATTTGGCTAGCTAAGACTTTGAAGCTTTTTACATCTATGTTTACCAGTGATATTGGCCTGCAATTTTCTTTATTTTTGTGGTATCTTTGGTTTTTATATCAGGGTGATGCTGACCTTGTAAAATGAGTTCAGAAGTGCTCCTTCCTGTTCAGTTTTCTGGAACAATGTAGAGAAGATAGGGTGTTAACTTTTCTCTAAATGTTTTGTAGAATTCACCTGTGAAGACATCTGGTCCTGGACTTTTTGTTTGCTGGGAGTTTTCTTTCTTTTTTTTTAATTTACTGATTCAATTTCATTACTGGTAATTGGTCGGTTGATACTTTCTTCCTGATTCAGTCTTGGGGGATTGTAAGTTTCTAGGAACCTATCCATTTCTTCTAGGTTGTCCACTTTATTGTGCATAATTATTCACAGTATCTTAGGATCCTTTGCATTTTTATGGTGTTGGGTGTGATTTCTCTTTCATCTCTGATTTTCTTTGGGCCCTCTCTGTTTTTCTTGATGAGTCTGGTAAAATTTTTTCATCTTCTCAAAGAAACAGTTCTTAGTTTTATCGATCTTTTGTACTGTTTTTTAGTCCCTTTTACTGCTCTAATTTTTATATTGTAGTCACTTTAGGTGTTAGGTTAGATTCCATTTTCATTTGTCTCTAAGTATTTCTTAATCTTCTCTTTATCAGTGACCCACTGGTTGGTCAGTACCATATTGTTTAGTCTCCGTTTGTTTTTTTTGCAGTTTTTCCTTGTAGTTGATGTCTAATCTCATACTGTTGTGGTTGGAAAAGATACTTAATGTAACTTCAACCTTCTTAAATTTATTCAGATGTGTTTAGTGGCATAGCATATGATCTATCCTGGAGAATGATCCATGTGCACTTGAAAAGAATGTGTATTCTGATGCTTTTGGATAGAATGTTCTTAATCTATTTAGTCTATCTAATCTAATGTTATCTTTAAACTCAGTATTTCCTTAATGATTTTCTGTCTGGAATGTCTATCCATCGAAGTAAACGGAATACTAAAGTCTCCTGTTATTGTTTTACTCTCGGTTTCTCCCTTTGTCATCAATATTTGCCTTATACATTTAGGTACTTCTATGTTGGGTGCATAAATATGTTTTTAAAATTTTATTTTATACTATAGTTAATTTACAATGTTGTGTGTGTTTTAGGTGTACAGCAAAGTGATTCATATATACATATACACATATCCATTCTTTTTCATATTCTTTACCACATAGGTTATTATATGTTCCGTGTGCTATACAGTAGGTCTTTGCTGATTATCTATTTTATATATAGTAGTGTGTCTTTGTTAATCCCACACTCCTAACTTATCCCTGCCTCCCCTTTTTCCTCTAGTAACTGTAAGTTTGTTTTTGAAGTTCTCATTTTTTTAGAACTGTTTTTTCTGTTCAGCTTGTATGATTTTCATTATTCTGTTTTCCAGGTCTCTGAGCCATTTCTCTGTATCATCTAATCTACTGTTGATTCCTACTAGTGTGTGTGTGTGTGTATATATATATATTTATTTATTTCAGTTATTGTAGTCTTCACCTCTTTTTGGCTCTTCTTTTTATTTTCTAACTCTCTGTTAAACTTCTCACCATGTTCATCCATTCTTCTCCTGAGTTTGTGGAGCATCTTTATGATCATTACCTTTAGCTCTTTATTGGATAAGAGTGCTTGTCTCCACTTTGCTTAGTTCTTCCTCTAGGGGTTTTATTTTGCCTCCTTAGTTTAGAACATAGCTCTGTCTTTTCATTTTGCCTAATTCTCTGTGATTACCTCTGTGTGTGAGGTGGGCTGGTTGTGTGTTCTGAGCTTGGACAAGTACCCCCATACAGGGATGGCCTACAACAGCAGCAGACTCCCATGTGGTGCTCAGTCACGTGGTGTAGGGCTGCCTCCTCTATGGGCTGCATGGCCTTCTGTGGTGGCAGGGCCAACTACTTTCGGTATGCTGGCAGGCAAGGCCTGATATGTGCATGAGCAGAGCTGGTGCCAGTCTGCTGCTGGGTAGAGTGCTGATGGTAGCCAGAGGGGGGACTCCAAAATGGTGCTTGTCAGCACCAGCATCCTTGTGGTAAAGTAAGTTCCCCAAAATGGCTGCCCCCAGCATCTGTGTCCCCGAGGAGTCCCAGTTGCCTCCTGTCCCTCTGGGAGGCTCTCCCAGATTAGCAAGGAAATTTGACCAGGCTCCTTTCAAATCACTGCGCGTATGCCGGGACTCAGAGCATGTGAGATTTTGTGTGTGCTCTATCTCCCCCAGCCCTCTGGCTCCCCTGAAAGGAAGAGCAGAGCCAGATGTTCTGGGGGCTTGTCTTCTTGGTGAGGGGTCTCTGGACTGGGGAACCTGCTGTGGGTCTTGAACCTCTCTCTCCTTGGGAAGGATTATCCTGCAATTGTGATTATCCTCCCATTTGTGGGCTGCCTGCCTGAGGTCGTAGGTCTTGACTAGACTATGCATCTACCCCTCCTTACCCATCTCATTGTGGTTCCTTCAGTTGTAGAAAATCTGTTAGTCTGTTAGTCTTCAGGTTGTTCTCGTAGTTGTTCTGTAAATAGTTGTTAATTTTGGTGTGCCCATGGAAGAAGGTGAGCTCAAAGGCTCACCATCTTGGTCACAACTCTACCCTTACCAAATTTAAACAAATTATTTTGGACATATACATTTTACCTCCATGGGAAAATGTTTTTTTCAAGTCTATATTCTATTGGGGTAAAAAAAATAAGGGGTAGAAAAGTTAGGGCAGGAATTCAGGTTTTGACACGAGTCAGTATATTTCAAAGACAAGGAAACAGTGAATGTCAAAATCCCCTGAGAACAGAATTGAAAGCTGAAAATTGTCACATGTGCTTAAGGTTGAGTCTCTTTATGCTAATCTACATTTGTAAAATGGCCCCTCATCTCCTAGTGACACTGGAGGTAGAACCCAGCAAGCAGAGTTCAGGTCCACTATAAATGTCCACTGCAATGTTAAGTACTGCTGAGAGACAAAAGCAAAGTAAAATTTCATTAACTACCAAAAAATAGGAAAATCTACTTAGAGGCAGTGCCACATAGAGGTTAAAAGAGCAGAATCTAAAACCATGGTGCTAATCATCAACCCCAGCATCACCACCACCCTAGCAAGCTACTCTACCTCTTAGAGCCCCATCTCCCAGGCTGCATGCATGTCAAGGGCTCAGCACTGGGCCTGGCACACAAGGTGCTCAGCAAGGGTAAAACTATGACTGTGGCTATTTCATTACTTTTAAGCTGTGGATCCATCTTTGCATGGACCTCATTTTCCTTTAGGACTTCTTTCTTTGCACCCACAGCATTTAGCATCCCATGGCATTAGGTATTCAACAAGCATTTATACCTAATGATCACAGGTGGGTAGCATAGTCAGAGGGGTGTTATTTGGTTCAGTCCTGTGCTGCCTGAACTATAGAGACCTGTGGGCTTGGTCTGTGGGAAGGGAGTCCCACCTAGGGGAGAGAAGGGTGAAAACTGTGGTCCAGAAGAGCTCAGAACAGGAGGAGGAATGGCTTTTCAGGCTCTGATGAGCTGAGTCAGTAGTTGTGTCTTCATATGTGATTTATTAGATACCCAAATACAAAAAGGTTTTGCTTTTTCTGTACCACTGCTACCATCCATGAGCCCAAAGTAAGTCAGAGTATCTGAAAACTCCGAGAGTTAATTAGTAAAGTACAATGAATAAACCCAGTTCTCACCTACTAAGAGGCCTCCATTTGAACCTCCATTAATAGTCAGCCTCTTGGGAGACGTGTAACCTTCCTTGATAAGATATTCAGCAGCACACTGAAAGTCATCAAAGCAGTTTTGTTTGTTGGCCAAGATACCACCTATAATGTGCCAAAGTGAAAGATAAGTTAATTAACAAAATACTAAAAAACAAAATGAAAAATCAACAAAAACATTTTAACCTAAGAGGAGTTCAAATAATGATAAGGCACAGTTTCAACTACTGATCAACTTAAACACAATGAGCTAACACTACATTTAGAAAAATGCCTCAATTTATGCACTATGGAAATCCATCATCAGTACCACAACTGCTAATCCATACGGTGCCTTTGTATTTTTCTAAAACCTCTTAGAACTTAAAAGGCAAATGCCCCAAATGGAAGAGATGATCTATTATAATGTCGGACAACCATGAGAATAAAAGGGAGAAAGCATGTCATCAACACGAACTTGTGTTCTGGGAGGAGCTGGGCTCACGGACACACGACTTGGAGAACTGAGTCCTCCATGAGCTCCACAGAGTATGTGACGATGGAGGTGAGCTCACTGCCTCTTCCCTGGGAAGATGAAAGTGCTCTGCACAGAGAGGCTCATGTCTCACCTCTCCTCTTTGCAAGAGTTTGAGATGAGTAAACGATTTTGAGAACTAAAGCTCTCTGATTTTGCCCTTGGCTATTTATTCAAGAACTTAAGTAGGAATCTGGAGAAGGGAATGGCAACCCACTCCAGCATTCTTGCCTGGAGAACCCCATGTAGAGAGGAGCCTGGAGGGCTATAGTCCATAGGGTCGCAAAGAGTTGGACACGACTGAGTGACTAACACACACAAGTAGGAATTAGGTGATTAGGTGGGGGAATGTTGCTGCACAAAGTAGCTTATTAGTTTTAGTCTTTGTTGGCCCTGCAGCATGCAGGGTCTTCCCCTGCCAAGGACTGAACTCATGCCCTGCTTCAGTGGAACTGCAGAGTCTTAACCATTGGACCACCAGGGAAGTCCCTAGTTTCTCTAGTCTTTTTTTTCTCTCTAGTCTTGAATGAAGAGGATCTCAAACATCTCCCCAGAGAATCTCAGCTTTCGCATAGCCAAATGAATCCATTAAGAGAGGCACATCTGTAAGGTCTTAGAATATCTAAAAGTAAAGGCCAAAATTCAAAGTCATGCTCTCAAAGGAATGGATACCTGAAATAACTGCCTATGAAATGAACAAAAAGCAGACATAGATGTGATTAGATATTTGAGATTAAATATAACCATTTTTGCAGAAATTCAATTAAGGATGAAGCAGTACTACTGAAGAAATTTTTTCATATCAAAACAAATGTTATTAAGATTTTAATAAGAAATTATCAGTGAATTAGAATGGCTAGGATAACTTAGTTTCCCGGAATAATATAATTTTGAGTATATGACTATATTTTTTAAAGGGCATTAAATTTTAAAACTCAATTAACAGAATGCAATCTAGATTTATCAATGTTCAATATGACAGGGTCTAACTGAAAAGGTCCATTTGGGGTCCTTTTGCTGGGAGAAAGTCTATGATCAACCTAAACACAGGTAAGCAACTTTCAGCTTCAGTCAAGCTGCAAACTTCCCTCCCCTCAAGGCTTTTGGAAAATAACTTGGTTATATTTAATACAGAGATGAGAAAGTTGACCAAGACCAAGGGAGGGCAGTCTTCCCTATCAGAGCTCAGTGGGCCACCTAAGGAACAGAAGAATTTTACGCTGAAGAACTTCCACGGTGTCACGAGTCTATGCAGGTAGGTGTTTAAGTGTGTACATGAAAAATTTTAAACCAGAAAATTGGGTGAATCAAGGGCTCCAGACTTAGCATATTGGTTTGGGATGTAAATCAAACATATGGTATGTTGAGATTTTATTTTTATTCTCCTTTTCTTAGTCATCTCTTAATATCACAGTTTCACAGTATGATTTTAGTGTAATTAAACTCATATCAGGTCCAAGTCAAAATTATACAATAAATCTATGCTGTTTCAAATACAATGACAACTGATAAAGCCTTCAGGGATGACACCTGGCAGCAGTTGGCCCAACAATGGCTGGGGCCCCATGTGTCCACTGGGGACATTCACTCTTGCTAAGATTCTCAGATAGTTTGCTGTCTAACATTGGTCCTTGAGGGTGCATGCTGAAGACCCAGGGATCAGTTCTGGGCCTTTCCTGCCTCCTGACACTTAATAGTTACTTAGGAAGAATTCTCTTTACTCTTCTCTTTGCTGATTTTATCTGATGCAGCACAACAGAGCCTCTGGCCTCAGGAGGCAGAGAAGAACAAGTGGGTTTATAGATCTGAAGGGTGGTCTTGGATGCTCTTCTTGCGGAAGAAGAGCCCCCTCGGCTGGTGCTGCCCAATCAAGCCCTGGCACTGGGGTCTGCCCTCGGGCCTGCAGACTGTCTTCTACACGATGGCTGATGTCGAGATGGGAGAAGCAGGGAGCTGGTGGGAGTGAAGGTGCGTCCCCCAAACACAGGAATAAGGTAAGGGAAGAGCATCTTCAAGTTATTGGTTCATCTATACATTTCAGATTCACAAAAGCCTGGGAGACAGGGCATGCTCCGTATATAGAGAAAAGGAAAAAACAACAGGGCTTTAAAAATAAAGACTGCCATAATGTTTTTAATTTCCTCAAGCAACTAGAATACATGCTTCAGGAGGCCAGAGACTGAGTCATTAAAACCAGAAAAGAATAACAACTGCGTTGCGTTGAATAAAACCTGCACGTGATAGAGTCCCCACAGTAATGCTAAGGGAGATGCTATTTGTTAGCAGTGTCGGAAAACTTGGAGAAAACAAGCAAAAGATGCCCAAACCGGGACTAGGAAAGCTCTATTTTAGAGAGATCTTTTCTGTTAAGAGAAAATAACGTGGTTTTGCAGTCTGTTTTAAGAGAGCCTGGCTTTCACTGTTTAGCATTATCTGGCTAACAGAGGACACAATAAATACCAAAAGTTATACCCCAGACTCACTTCTGACAATGATTGATAGATAAAAATGTACACCATATATTGCTAAAAAAATTGATTATGGTATGAAGGGGATGCTTCTGAAAAATATGTACTTCATTAAAATAGACTGCAAAAGAAAATGTGAAAAGACTGAGCTGTTAATTTAAACAGACACTGAAACTACAGTTTCAATTTAGAAAGGCGGGGACACTGCCTGCAGTGTGTCTGGAAGCATCCTTATTTTTCATCATCTGTCTTGTCTCGTCTGCTCCTAACCCCTCGGCTCAGACTGCGCCATATTTGTGTTTCTGCAGAGAACACACCTTACCTTTATGCCATGTCTCTCCATATTCGCCACCTCCTCTGATGTTGGCCACTGCAAGGACACCACCCATGTGTCTCACGAAGATGAGCCTGGACACACTGAGAGGTGGCGAAAAGAGTTAACTGCCCCTAAGTGCCTGGTAAGGACCACACTGTCTCCCTCCACCACACACACGCCCCTGAGGACACTCCACACGTGGTATCATCTGAACGGGAGCCCAGCACTTACATGTTTCACTTAAATCAAGTGAGGTAAAACTTTTGACTGGTTAACTGCAAAGCTCAGACATTTTCACGAGCATTCAGTATACCTCACTTTGAACAACGGTCTTGGCAAACAAAAACACTGCCAAGCTGCCTGACACAGGTCTGGTGTGAACACCCAGTACTCGCTCCTGCTACCATTTTTTCCAGTATCTTTCTCCAAATTAAGTCGGAAAAAAGAAAGAAAGCTCTTTCTGAAGTATGAATTTTATACAGGTTTTCCAGAGATTTACGTATTAAACTAGGCATGAGAGAGACAGAGGAGATCAAGGACACAGACCAGAAAACAAGAAGGGAGTGCCCAGGGCTGGAGGATGTTTTCTAGAAATAAACAGAAGAAATGATAGTACAAAGCTTCTTTACAAAATTTAGATTTTGTTTTCCCCCTTCTCTTCCCACTGACCCTAACAGTATTAGTACTGAGGTTATTTCTCTGCTTGCTGTAACTAAAATTAATTTTGCTTTGAAAACTATTTCTGAAATTTTATCATTCTTTCTTTCAGTAACTGGGGAAATGACAGGCTTCGGCAGCCCGAGGCTCTGGACAGTCTGGGTGCTAACTTCCTGGATGCTGAAGATCAGAGGAAGGAGAGCTGAGGTAGGTGATCAGACCAGACACTCATGTGGTCTTTCCTTCAACATTTTTCCTACACCTTGGATGGTCTCTGCTGAAACTACCAGCATATCCACTGGCTCAGAAAAGAAAATGTGTAAGTACACTTCTTACTCATCTCAATTCCCAACCCAGAGCAGGCTTAATAAATACACACAATGAACAAAGACAAGATCTGTGGGGACCAAGGGAAGGGGGTTCAGGTGCAGACACAGTCTAGACCAGCCTCTGGCTTCTCCTACTGTTTGTTTGGAGAAGATCAAATACACAGAGGTGCCACGCTTACCTGTAGTTGGGGGTGATAGATATGTTGAAGCCACCGTAGCCGTATAGGAAAGCAGGGTGAGAGCCATCCAATTTTATGCCCTTTTTATGCACGATGAACATTGGAATCTTTGTACCATCCTTGCTAGGGTAGAAAATCTAGAACAAAAGAAAGCAGAGTAGTTAGATTTCACATTCCTGAGTAAGCACTTGAATGCTTTTACATGGGAAAAGTAGGTAGTAAATTTTTTAAGACGCAGAGAGGCACAGTGAAAATCCAGTACCACTAAAGGTCTAGGTGATAAAAAAGCATATTTCAGTTTTTATGGAGACAGTGTGGAGTAGTGAATTAAGGCAGACTTGACTGAATTCTTATTCACTACCAAAAGCTAGGTGACCCCGGGCAAGTTGTCTGTTCTCAGCCTTATTTCTTTATCCCTAAAATGTGGCTGTCATGCCCACCTCTTAGGGTCTCCACGAGGCCCAACTAAGAGAAGAGGCATTCAGTTCTCTGCTCTCAGGCATCTCCCCCCAGCGCTGGAAAGTCAGATTTGGCTCTTCTGCCAGACAGTCCAATTGAGGAAGACGATTTCTCTAGGAGAGACAGTTTATATTCAACTTCCTCTTTAAATGTTAAGACACTCAACTCTTCTTCATTTTTCTATGTTTAACTACTAAATAAATGTTAGCAACAACAGAATGTGTGTGAGCTTTATAGAGTAGAGGAGGAACAACACAGAAATCCTATTGTTCTGATTAAACAATGATACTTTCTCCAGTATTGATAATGAAGGCTCATCAAACCTTCCTGAATCTGGACATACTCAGGCAAGTTCAGTTGATATTTCTAGATTCATCACATTTTGGGTAAAAGGAGTAACAGAAAAAGGATTAGCAAGAGGACGTGAAATGCTATTCAAATGGTAAGACACACAAAAAGTACTAAGGCACCCAAAGCTGATAATGGCTTTTTCCAGACAAAAATCTGTAAACAGCTTTCTCTTTGGGGAAACATGGTGTCTTTATCCCAAATGACACCTGAAAAGTGCCCCAGCTTAGAAACATCTAATAACTTCATAGTCAAGGACACAAATGTCTACAGTCACTGTGACTTGGAGCCATATTCTATTCAAAGCTTTTTAAGGTAGCAGTTCTACTGTAGAAAGTTGCCACAAAGTCCTTGGAAATAAACAGTGAGGAGTGGGCAGGGGAGAGGGGGAAGTCAAGGCAGATTTGGAGAAAGGCACTACAGGGTCACGATTAATGCCTGCAAGTCTGGTCGTTTTTTTGAAACCTGCCAAGAAATAGTATAACAAGCATTTGCTTCTACTTTGGAGAGAAATACTGAGAGATTACATAAATTTGGTCATTAAGGAATCATAGAAAATACACTGCAGAGTTCAAAATCGTTCAACGGGACAGAGTCTTTTTTTGTGTGTGTGTGTATGTTTTATTTTATTATTTATTTATTTGTTTATTTATTTTAGTTGGGGGCTAATTACTTTACAATATTGTAATAGTTTTTGCCATACATTGACATGAATCAGCCATGGGTTTACATGTGTTCCCCTTCCTGGACCCGGGACAGAGTCTTATCTAAAGTTACGAGTGCCAGTTAGCAGCCACTAACAGAAAGTAACTGTGTGGGCAGGACAAGTAAATGCCATGGCAGAGGAACAAGTGATGGACCGGGGTAATGCACAGGGCCCTCAATCAGGAGTAATCTAACCACAGAGGCAGCCGCATCCAGGGAGCAAATGGTCTCATATGATTCTACCTTAACGAATACAGCTACCTCCCAACCTCCCACCTACCCTCCAACCCCAGCCCCGCACCTATTCCCTCTTTGGTCCAACTGAGCTCTCCTCAGGCCACAGCCCCTCTGCACCAGTCAGCTGGACTGGTGCACCTCTGTCCCCACTAAGCTCTCAGACCTTCCTCTTTGCTACCACCTGGAGGAGGATTTCCAGTGCCTGAACTGGTTTGTTCCCATCTGTCTCCAGGACAAAGGAACATAATCCAAAGCACAAAGGCTCCCTTATGCCTGTAGCTGCAAAAAATATACCCAAGCTTTAAGCTGCTGTGGTTCACATGTTAAAATAACATTGAAAACCCTGTCCCAAAGTGAAACGGCACTGCAAGAATGATTACAACAATATCATCTTCAAGACAACACCTTAAAAGAAGGTTATTTCAGATTTGAACATACACACTTAATAAATATGTATACAGATTGTTTTTCAAATTTCTCTATATGGGCACAGAACAGTATTTTATGCCACTTCCATCTGTGGAATGGCAACTGATAATAAACCTTAACCTGACTCTATAAACTAATTCCTCCTGAAGCCACTTCCTTCAAAACTTTTCTTTCAGAGGCTTTTTGGGTATTTATTTTCTTTGTACATCTGCTCAGTGATGAGAAGCCCCCCATTTCCTTGTTCTTCCCAAACCTGGCCCAACCAAAAAGCTCCACCTCAGAATCTACACTAGTGGTTCTTGAACCTTATTGGTTGGACCTAAGCAGCTGGCATAAACATGTTAAAAATGCCATTTCCTAGGCATCATTCCCAGGAATTCGGACCCCATGGTGTGGGGTGGATGCCCAAATCTGCAGATTCAGCACATCTACTGGCTCTTCTGATGCAGATGGATCTAGGCTCAAAAAACTAGTTATGCTGTTGACTTGTATCATCCCTTCTAGCCTCATCAGTTACATCAACCAAAACCAGGTATTTTCCCAGTCCTTGACAATTCAATCTGAGATTCTACTTCTCTTGACCCAGTTCTCCTGCGATTTTCTTCAGTGACTAGTGATTTTCTTTCAATGACTGGTGCGCCTGGATGCCTTAAAGGCATGACCTCTGCTGCTGCCACACCCTATCCACTTGTTCATTCAAATATCTGCTGCATGTCCATTATGTGCCAAGCACTGTGCTGAGCACTGGAGACATACAGATGAATACGACCTGGATACTTCCTTCTGTCATGGGACTGAATGTCTCCAGAGTCAAGTTGACAGGTACTGCAAACACCCATCCCTTGGCCCTTAAAACTTGGAGCTCTTCTGAAAGAAACTCATTTCCCCCATGATTCCAACTTGTTCTCTCTCCACCTTTTCTTCCTTACTCCTGAGGTATCTGCCTTTTTTATTTCCTTTTTTAAAAAAACTTTCATTACAACATTCAATCCTTTATATCTCTCTGGCTCTGTCAGCCTCCCTTGGGTTTTCTTGACCAGCTTGTGACCCTTAGGGTGACCCTTAAAGTATCACTAATGCCTGAAATCCTCTAATTCTAACCTACCCAACTGGGTTTCTTTTCCTCCTCTGGGCTGCTGGGCACTCAGGAAGTGCCAATTCACTTAATTACAGATTAATAATAGTTGAACTCATGGGCTCTGGACTTATGCCTTTTTTCTTTCCCTAAATGAATTGCTTATGCTTTTTTTCTTGACTTGTCCTTGCTATATCTTTCCTAAATGTCTTTCTTACACTTTTTTCCTAATCAATTCCAGAGTAGCTGTTTCTAGTGTTTTCCATTTTCCTCCATTCCAAGCACCACCCATTTGCATCTGCTGCTCTTTGGATCTGGCTTTGCCTATCTTCATGGGAGTCATCTGCTTGGAATTCTTGAAAAACCTTCTGTCACCTTCACTCACCCTCTGAACCCCAGAAGGGTTCACTACTACTGCACTTTTCTGATCACCACAAGTTTTTCTTTTAGTATTGTCTCCTTTTCCTTGGCATACAAACGAACTCAAATTTCTTCTGTCCTACATAACAACAACAAAGCCCCAAATCTTTTGCACCACCCAGTCTGCCCCTCAAGCTAAATTTCCATCTCCTGCTTCCTTCCCGATCAAATATATCCATGGTAACCTACACCCACAGCTCACACCTGCCTGCCTCCTTCAGGACTGTCCCCACCACTGCCCTTTCAAAGGGCATCAGTGAATGGTTTTGTCTTTGCCTCTCCATCCATGAGACTTCCCTGGTGGCTCAGAGGTTAAAGCGTCTGCCTCCAATGCAGGAGACCTGGGTTCGATCCCTGGGTCGGGAAGATCCCCTGGAGAAGGAAATGGCAAACCACTCCAGTACTCTTGCCTGGAGAATCCCATGGACGGAGGAGCCTGGTAGGCTACAGTCCATGGGGTCGCAAAGAGTCGGACACGACTGAGCGACTTCCCTTCCCTTCCCTTCCCTTCCTCCATCCATACCTCTACCCCTAGTGGTGTAGTCCTTCTGAACTTTATCACATGCTTATAGAGACATATCTATTTACACATATTCACATACACAGGTTATTATTAAATGGCGGTACATAATAAAATCAGACGAATGTTGGGATAAAACTTACTCTGCTTCTCCCCAGTCAGCTATACATTATGGAATTCTTTCCAGGTTAAGATACATAGACTTAAAACTTCACTAAAAAAAACTTCATTGTATTTAACCATTTAACAAGCTTACTTAACCATTTTGCTCACCAAAAGCTAATCAGACTATTTTTTCTGTTATCAACAATGATGGAATAAATCCCTTTTACATAAATCTTATATGACTTCTGTAGGATATATTCTTAGTCATGAGATCGCTAGATCAAAGTGTACATGCATTTAAAAATTTAACAGAGGAATTAGAGTCAAGGTGGCAGAATAGGAAGCTATAGAACTCACCCCTCCCACAAGTACATCAAGAATACACCTACAAATGAAACAGTTCTCACAGAGCACCTGCTGAACACTAGCAGAGGACCTTAGATAGCTAAAAGGACAAGAAAAATTCCTGCACAACCAGGTAGGATGAAAGAAGGGAAAAAAGGGAATGAGACAGACTCCGCAGCCCTGGATGGGGAGCTGGAGGAGAGGAGAGGTTCCCACCCTCAGAGAAGCCTCCTCACCAGTGGGGAGACCAGCTGGGACACACAGGGAGCTTTGGGGACTCAGAGGAGAGCGCAGCTACTGGTCAGTGGCAGGCAGAACAGAGTAAGACCCACATGGGTGGTCTGTGCCATACAGATGGCCGAAAAAGCACATGAAAAGATGCTCAACATCACGAATTACTAGAGAAATGCAAATGAAAACTACAATAAGGTATTACCTCACACCAGTCAGAATGGCCATCATCAACAAAATCTATAAACAATAAATGCTGAAGAGGGTATGGAGAAAAGGGAACCTCCTGCACTGATGGTGGGAATGTAAATTGGTACAGTCACCATGGAGAACAGTATGGAGGTTTCTTAAGAAACTAAAAACAGAACTACCACACGATCCAGCAATCCCACTCCTGGGCATCTGTCTAGAGAAGACCATAATTTGAAAAGAAGGTGCAATGTTCACTGCACCACTATTTACAATGGCCAAACATGAAAATAACCGAAATGTCCATCAAAAGAGGAATGAATAAAGAAGACATGGTACCTATATACAACAGAATATTACTCAGCCATAAAAAAGAACAAAATGCCATTTGCAGCAATATGGATGACACTAGAGACTGTCATTCTGAGTGAAGTAAGTCAACGAAGGACAAATATTGTATGATGCTGCTTATATGTGGAATCTAAAAAAGAAAAGAGATACAAATAGACTTATTTACAGCTAAGAAATAGTTATAGATGTGGAAAACAATCTTATGATTACCAGAGGGGAAAAGGGTGGAGGGATAAATTGGGAGACTGGGCCTGACATATACACACACTATATATAAAATAGATAATAAGGACCTACTCTACTAGCACTAGTAGCACAGGGAACTCTACTTAATACTATGCGATGACTTATATGACCCAAAGAGTGGGTGTATGTATGTGTCTAACTGATTCATTCTGCCATACAGCAGGAAGAAATACAACGTTGTAAATCAACTATATTCCAATTTTAAAAAATTCAATAGATTCTGGCAAATAATTCTCTAAAGATGGTGTGTCAACTTAAGCTCCTAATGACAGTGTCAATTTCTTATTATAGTTGATGTTAAGATGGATTTTAATTTTTGTTGGCCTAGTAGGCAAACATTATCCTATTTATTGTTTTAAGATTCAGTTTTTAAATTAGCAAACATTTTCATCTGTTTATTGGTCGTTTTATATCTCTTCCTCAGAGAACAAAGTGTGCCTACCCTTTTAGTGTCCTTTACTTTTCTGACCAATTAACAGACATTCTTCTTACATTAAGGGTATTTACCTTTTTTTCTGCCATATATTTTGTTTGTATTTCCTCCCACTCTGTAGCCGGTTTTTAAAGTTTCTTTGTGGTATCTTGAATATAGACAGATAGCACATATATAGATAGGACTCCATCATCCCCAACTATAAAAGCATTGTCTATATTTTCATTTTGAAGTTTTTACATTTATAGTTACAATCCAAATGAAGTTTGTTTTTACATATAGTCTGGTATCTAACTACTTTTCCCCAAATAAACTATTATACACCATTTACTGAACAGTAGTTCTTTTCCCCACTGTTTAGAAATGCCATGTTCAAATTGGTATCTTCCCAGGCCTTATCCGTTTTGATCCCTATCTGGCAACTACTTCTTTGGCTTCCTGTGTGGAGTATCTAATTCTTTTTCAACCTTTCTAACTGATCCGTTACTAGCTCTTCTTCTTGCTCCCAAATGCTACTGTTTTGCACTTTTGTGTATGTGGTGTTCTCGTTCTCTTTTCTTTCTGCAAACTCCCCATCTGCCATCTCAGAGAGCTCCAGTAAACTGCTGTGCTAAGGACCTCCATGTCCACATCTGCAGGTCCCTGTAATCAGAAAGCCCTTCAGGGTGCTCCACGCTGAGGGCTGAGATCTCCAAGGCAACGTGCTCTAGATGTACCTCGCTCAGGTTCCTCTTCAGGGCTCTCTCATTTCAGCTGGTAGCAGCAGTCTCTTCACTCACTGTCTCCTCAGCCACCCGACTGCCAACTCTCAGAATCACAATCTTGTACCAAGGACCCCACACCCAAGCACCCACTCAGTCCTTTCTCAGGTCCCTCCTCGCCCATGGTGACCCTGCTCAGAACCTCTGCTGCACTAGCCTCAAACCCACCTGGTATTCCTGGCTCCTCTCACTAGCGTCAGTGAAGCTACAGTAGGAGCAGAACACTTTGAACTATTATTAGTAACATACAATGACCATAATGTACTTTATGTGCTACAAAAGCCATTAGTGCTTGATGAGGAGGCAACTGCTGAAGCTTGAACCCACAGGCTATTTTCAGTGCTTTATTGCTACAACACCACCCAGGTTCAAGCTAAAAAGCAAAGAGACTTACTTTTCCCCCTCATAACTGTAACCAAATGAGAGCAAGGTGACAACCCACATCCATTCTTTCTGTCCACCGTGGGCACAGCCCTTTGATGGAATGCCAAAGCCATAAAGGGACCCTTAACGGATAGGACAACAAAGTGCTCACATAGGAACCAGCAGACATCCACTTGAGTAACAGAAAAGGTCTGTCCGTCATCCAGGGCCCACAGCTCATCACGTGACGGGTCTTCCCCGTTCCTGTCAGCAGCAGAGCAAATGGTTCATGTGACAGATCCAGTTCCACCAGGAGCCTATGACCCCAAGGTTAGCAGCAGGGTCTTTCCCCGGGCACACCTGTCCACCTTCACAGACACGAGCACCACCGAAGAATCTAAGAATGTCTTTGGAAGCACCCATGAGACCACCGAGAGGGACCAGGCATTTTGATACACAACCTTCATCAGGGATACCACAGATGAAAAAGACACATCATGACAGCAGTTTAAAGCCACAGTTAGTTCTAGACATTAGTAAGCCGACCAAAGATTGGTCAGACACTGACTTTAGAAAGCCTCCTTCCTAAATTTCGAGTTCCTCCCCTTTAAAATTTATATACTTCATTTTGGAGACTCTCACAGCAGCATAATGACGTTATTCTACATTTGAAACCAAGAACATGTGCACAACCAGGCAATAAGGAATCACATTCTCTGGGAAGTCCATGCTATTTCTTGATAGAGGACAGAGATGGGTATTTTCAAGTAGTCACAAGACTGTGCTGCCTGGGAAAGGAAGTTGGTGTCAGCTCTTTCTCAGCCCTGGGTGATCAAGGTGATCCCCTCAAATTCTGGGGATTCAAACTGTTTCAGATACAAAGACAGACTGTCATTCTGGGACCTCATCTAGTGGGATGCCCTATCTTATTTTACAAAGGACAAAACCAAGGTCCATAAAGATAAAGTGCCAGCCAATGTAATACTGCCAGCTTATATAAAATTACCACCAAGTCCCTGGTCCAGCGTTTCTTCTACTCTGTCACAAAGTAATTCACTTCAAGCTATTATTTCCTTGTAAGTAATTACACAAAATTTTGCAACTGTTAGAAACTTTGTCACAGATTCTTCCCACCCCCCAAGACACTGCTTACCAAACTCGAGGGAATCCAAGGGACAAATATTCTGGCAAAGGTACTGTGCTTTCTATTGCTTTTTTGTTTTTGTTACCCTCTTGAAAAGGAGACTCACTGAAGCATGTCAAAAGCCTTATTCCAGTTATAGGGGTTATTGTTTATTATTACTGTTTTAAGCAGAATAAGTCTGCTTGGAAAGATGACCCTTCTCAAAACAATCATCAGTGTACAACCTTGAGGACAGATTATTTAAACAATATCACTACATCTACTAAAAAACTCAGTTTCAACAGTAAAAGGCAATTCACTTCAGAAATGAAACAATGCTTGAGAGAACCATAAGAAAACCCTACTGCTAAGTAATCAATTTTAGAGCAGGTTCTAATTTTGCAGATTAAAAGCCATTATTCTAGTGAATGATTGTTTAACAGAGAGCTCACAGATCTTCAGTTGAATCTTTTAAATTAAAAAACTCTTGAGGAAAAGAGAGGCAATGTCGGAAATGACCCATTTCTACTGTCAGTGTGACTGTGCAGAGGCATTGCCAGATAGAAGGTGGTTTTACCCTGGACATAGGTGCCTTAACACATGGATCTGGTTTCACATAATAGATAAATAGAAACATCTTCCTTTAAAGGAAAAGGAGGAGCAAGTGAATGTAACAAATGAAGGGAACATTACTGTTCTTCAAGAGAATGAAAAGATCAGCTCTCTATGCTGAAATGATTACTTTTCTGGAGATAATACATTTAGTAATAAGATCAATTTTACTAACGTATTCAAACATGTGCAGTCATTTAAGTTCCCCACACAATCTTTACCCCCACAGTGAACCTGGTTCAGATTCGGTGCTGTTTGAGGCAAACACCAGGACTCTCGTTATCACCAGTAACGGAATGTGCTCATCCACAGAAGATGAAGGAGAACTGGAAAGGGCAAGCCCTCCACAGAGAAGAACGTCTGGTGATAGCAACTCCTATCTAATTTTAGAGCCTGACAGGTTGAAAGGAGAATGTTCATAAAAGGGTGCTGAGCTTCCCTTTGCATCAGACTTGACAGAGGCCACTTGTGCGGCCTGTGCTAAGTGTGGCAAATACATGTGACGAGGAGCAGAGCTGCTCAGCAATTCCACACTCGACGCGAACAGGAAACAAGACACACCCAAAGAACTGGGCAGAAGGCAACCTCACTGCCTGGACTAGCTTGTAAAACAAGTATACAAAGGAGTTCGGAAGGCGCTGCACATTTCTGTGCTGGGCTTGGGTTAAAAATACTAACCTGACATTTGAAGCTTGCAATCTTATCTCTTTCCCAGACTTTTAACTTTGAAGGAGTGGGGAGGAGTTTGAATCACCTTTGGGCACGAAATATAAGGGGAAGTGTCTCTTCCACATTGCTTTACTCTGCTTTCCAAAGGATGGTTGGACATTTTTGTGACACTGGAGATTTAAACACCTTCCATGGGGCACCTCAGTGACCGCAAAGTCGGTCTATTTAAAGATCTATTATAATTTGGGGGACATTTCTTGCTAAGTGCTACACACATGATTTCTGTAGAAACGCACCAGCTCTCAAAGGCTTGGCCATCTGTTCCTTGGAGTAATAGACCTATTCCTGGTCTCAAACTGCAGCAAGAAGTGAAATAGAAAGTGGAAGGTTCTGAACACAAGGACAGACAGACAGCAGTACAGGCACAAGTGGAACATGGCACTTTGACGAGTGTTCACAGTTCAGAGGTAAGTGCACGTGTGCTCAGTCGTGTCCGACTCTGTGACCCCCTGGACTGTAGCCCGCCAGGGTCCTCTGTCCATGGGATGTTCCAGGCAAGAATACTGGGGTGGGTTGCCATTTCCTACTCCAGGGGATCTTCCTGGCCCAGGGATCAAACCTGCATCTCCAGCACTGGCAGGCGGATTCTTTATACTGAGCCACCTGGGGAGCCCTAGTTTAGATGTAGTCAGGTATTTTAAGGTAAAAAAGACAGGTGCTGTGACTTGTTTGCAGAACATAAAACCCACCTTCAGCTCCACTGCCCTGATCTCCTTGTGGTCAGGGCAAACACACAGACATTTTCATAAAAGTGAAGGACCTTCTAACTGAATGGTTCAGAGAATGCAGCTTCTGTTTTTCTAACCGGCATTGTTCCCAAGGTCCTCTCACAGAATACATACAGTGCCCTAAAATGAGGCTCACCACAACGGTCTTTAGGCTGCATGCAGGATGCATGTGTGTTTGTTTCATTCCTCATGAAAACAGCATGATGAGTCATCCTCGGGGGTTACAAGCACTGCAGTGGGTATGTTCAATCAGCATTTGTTGAATGAATAAATGAGTTAGAACTGCATATTAAACACTCTGATCCTACAAACACTGATACACCAGCCTGCCTCAGTTCCTGGGGTTCAAAGTCATCTTGGGTGCCTCTCACACATCATCTCACCTATCCCTGCCTATCCACGTGGCAGCCTTGTCTTTCAACAGGACTCTTGTTTCCAGTCTTTGGATACTTGTTACCATATTAATCTCAAGATCAAAACTAATGCTCCTCTTAATCCAGGTCACTCCCCTATTGAAAATATGCAATGACTCTCCACTGTCTACAAAATGGAGCCCATGTTTGAGACCAGCAACTGAAACTGTCTACTTTCTCCTTTCAACCTTTGTGAATCCTCTCCAGCTATCTTCTCCAATGAAACTGCCACTTCTCCAGACCCCTGCCCTCAATGTCACATCCTATACAGACTAAAGTATGACTAAAAGTATGGCTCTTGGGAATTCACTTATTTGACCCCCATCCACACTCTGATCACAATAAACTGTGGAAAATTCTGAAAGAGATGGGAATACCAGACCATCTGACCTGTCTCTTGAGAAACCTGTATGCAGGTCAGGAAGCAACAGTTAGAACTGGACATGGAACAACAGACTGGTTCCAAATAGGAAAAGGAGTACGTCAAGGCTGTATATTGTCACCCTGCTTATTTAACTTATATGCAGAGTACATCATGAGAAACGCTGGGCTGGAAGAAACACAAGCTGGAATCAAGATTGCAGGGAGAAATATCAATAACCTCAGATATGCGGATGACACCACCCTTATGGCAGAAAGTGAAGAAGAACTAAAGAGCCTCTTGATGAAGGTGAAGGAGGAGAGTGAAAAAGTTGGCTTAAAGCTCAACATTCAGAAAACTAAGATCATGGCATCTGGTCCCATCACTTCATGGGAAATAGATGGGGAAACAGTGGAAACAGTGTCAGACTTTACTTTTTTGGGCTCCAGAATCACTGCTGATGGTGACTGCAGCCATGAAATTAAAAGACGCTTACTACTTGGAAGGAAGGTTATGGCCAACCTAGATAGCATGTTTAAAAGCAGAGACATTACTTTGCCAACAAAAGTCCGTCTAGTCAAGACCAGGGTTTTTCCAGTGGTCATGTATGGATGTGAGAGTTGGACGGTGAAGAAAGCTGAGCACCACAGAATTGATGCTTTTGAACTGTGGTGTTGGAGAAGACTCTTGAGAGTTTCTTGGACTGCAAGGAGATCCAGTCAATCCATCCTAAAAGAGATCAATCCTGGGTGTTCATTGGAAGGTCTGATGTTGAAGCTGAAGCTCCAATACTTTGGCCACCTCATGCGAAGGGTTGACTCATTGGAAAAGACCCTAATGCTGGGTGAGATTGGGGGCGGGAGGAGAAGGGGACGACAGAGGATGAGATGGTTGGATGGCATCACCGACTCGATGAACATGGGTTTGGGTAGACTCCGGGAGTTGGTGATGGACAGAGAGGCCTGGCGTGCTGCAATTCATGGGGTCGCAGAGAGTCAGACATGACTGAGCGACTGAACTGAACCCAGTGCAGGCATCCCCAAAGCTACATCTCAGGAAGATTCAACCTGTGTTGGGTATGTCTAGTATTGAGAAAAGATTTACAACAGCACATATGGCAGGTCATTTCATTTAGAAACTTCTCTACCTGAGAAAGTCAAAATAGCTGAAAATGCAGGGGATAGATGTTAATCAAGGTTCTGGAGACAGAACCTAGTAATAGTAAACTCCTATACAAGCTAACTATAAACTAAACTTTCCATACATTTAAGAACAAATATTAAAATGCTTGCCAGTTTCTATATTTTTCACAATAGAGTTTTCTTTAGTCTTTACTTTGGTCAAAATATACATTATTTATTTTACTTGATTTGTTTAAAACACTTATATAATGTTTTCCCCATGTACCAAGCACTACTCTAAGGGCTTTATAAATTCAGACATTAAGTCTATATCATGAATACTGACATTTTTTAGGGAAGTCACAGAGAAGTAACTAGTCTAAGTCATATATCTCAAGTGATGGAATCGGAATTCGAACCTTGGCTGTCTGACTACAGACTCCATGCTCCTAGCTACTCTAAACAAGGAATTAGCAAATCCTCTGGCCCCTCTGCAAGGGCTCCTCCTGAACCCTCAAGGGCACAACTACTTTGCCCTCATGCATCTCCCTTCTGAGGCTGTGCACCAGTTTACATCTACACCTAACATCTGTGTCCAGAGTACAGTAACAAATGCTGGATAAAAGCACAAGTGAATGTTCAAACTGGACTCTATGCGTCAATAAAACACAAGAAAAAGTATTTTAAGTGCCAGTTCATTAAAAGATATTAGCAAACTGAAATCAACAACATATTGAACAGACCATATATCACAATCAAGTGGAATTTATTCTAGGGATGCAAGGATGATTCACTACTCACAAATCAGTCCATGTGATATACCACATTAACAAAATGAAGGATAAAAATCTTATGAAGAAAAAGCATTTGAAAAAATGTAGTATTTATTTATAATAAAAACTCTCAACAAAGCAGGTATAGAGGGAACAAACCTCAACATAATAACGGCTATATACAACAAGCCTGCCACTAACATCATACTCAATGGGGAAAAGCTGAAAGCTCTATATTAAGGTCAGGATCAAGACAAGGACACCCATTCTTGGCACTATTACTCACCATAATATTGGAAGTCCTAGCCAGAGCAATTAGGCAAGAAATAGAAGTACCCATATTGGAAAGGAAGAAGTAAAACTGTCACCGTTTGCACATGACACTATATCATAGATATAAAACCCTTAAAGACTCCACCAAAACACTGTTAGAACTAGTTCACAAATACAGTAAAGTGGCATGATACAAAACCAGTACACAAAAATCTGTTACATTTCTTTACACTAATAATGAACTGTGAGAAACAGAAATTAAGAACACATAAATGGAAAGACATTCTATGCCTATGAATTGAAACAATATTGTTACAATATCCATATTTCCCAAAGCAATATACAGCTTCAATGCAATCCTTATTAAAAAAACCCAAATTTTCTTTTTCCCACAGAAATGGGAAAAAAAAAATCCTAAAATTTGCATGGAGCCACAAAAGACCTGAATAGCTAAAGCAATCTTGAGAAAGAACAAAGCTGGAGGCAATTGTATGTCCAGATTTCAAACTATATTATAAAGCTATAGTAATCAAAACAGTATGGAACTGGCCTAAAAACACACATAGATCAGTGTAACAGAACAGAGAACCCAGAAATAAACTCATGCTCATATGGTCAACTACTTTATAACAAAGGAACCAAGAATATACAATAGAGAAAGGACAGTCTCTTCAATAAATGGTTTGGGAAAATTGGATAGCCACATGCAGAAGAATGAAAATGGACTACTATCTTACACCCTAAACCAGAATTAACTCAAAGAGTTGACCATCACACCTGAAACCATAAAGCTTCCAGAAGAAAACATAGACATAAGTTTCTTGACATGACTCTTGATGATTTTTTTTAATATGACACCAAAAGCAAAAGGAACAAAAGTGAAAATAAATAAGTGGGACTACAACAAGCCAAAAAGCTTCTGCACAGCAAAGGAAATCTTCAATAAAGGGAAAAGCAACCTACTGAATGAGGGAAAATAACTAAATCATGTATCTGATAAGGGGCTACTCTCCAAAATATATAAAAAAACTCATACAACTCAATAGCAAAACCCAAATAATCCAATTAAAAAATGGGCAGAAGATCTGGATAGACATTTTTTTTTTCAAAGAAGACATATAGATGGCCAACAGGTACATGAAAAGATGCTCAACACCATTAATTGTCAGGGAAATGAAAATCAAAACAATGAGATATCACTTTACTTGTTAGAATGGCTATTATCAAAAACACAAGAAATAACAAGTATTGGCAAGGATGTGGAGAAAAGGGAACTCTTGTGTACTGTTGGTAGAAATATAAACTGGTGCAACCATTATGGAAAATGATATGGACGTTCCTCAAAAAATTAAAAATGGAACTACCATATCATGTAGCAATTCCACTTCTGAGTATTTATTTGAAGAAAGTGAAAATACTAATTTAAAAAGATATATGTACCCCTATGTTTACTGCAGCATTATTTAAAATAACCAAGATATGGAAACAACCTAAGTGTTCATCAACAGATAAATGAACAAAGAAATTGTGAGATACACACACACACAGGGGAATATGATCCAACTATAAAAAGGAATGAATCTTGCCACAACATGTATGGACCTTCAGGACATTATGCTTAGTGAAATAACTCATACAGAGAAAGACAAATACCATACAATCTCTTATAAAAGAGGTCTAAGAAAACAAAAATTAAGCTCACAGATTCAGAGAACAGACTGGTGGTTGCCAGAGGCAAGGGGTAGGAGAAATGGATGAACTATTTTGTTTTGCTTTTAAATAAATTGAATACAAATTTAAAAAACAAACAAATAGCAATCTAGAGTCTGGCATTAAAATGCTTATAAGCTGAGAAGTAATAAAACAGAAATTAACTCTGGCTGAGGTACTTAAGAGACTGTATAAGCATAGATAAGGGATCCCAAACTTCTAACTTATTACTGATGAAAAATATTTAACATCTGACATTTTCCTGTTTGTAGCTGTTAATGTATTAATTTAGTAATGCCCTGGTGGGTGAGCTTTATGGCTCTTGAACTGTTTGGTTCTGGTAATTGACTCATGACACACCTGCATCATAAGCACTCAACAACAATGCCTGAAATCCATTTCAAATCCTCATTAACTCACACCTACAGCAGACCACTTATTTATTTTATTGCACTAGAAAAATAAAATTAATAACCAATGTTGAAAAGGCAAACTCCAGCCAGACTGTTCAGTAATAGAACAGAAAAGAACCGCATAGCGTAACAATTTGTGGCTGGCAGTTAGGCATCCTTAAAAGTGTGAACTATTAATATTAAAGAGAGACAGATGTTAAAGAGGAGAAAAGGGAGTGTTGTTTTTGCAGTCAAGCAGTTTGAAGAGGCTGGTGTGGGTGTATGGGGGGAGGGGATGGAATAACCTGCACAAAGCCAAGGGTGGCCCTCAGTCAAGGACAGCGTCGGCAGAAGCCCCAGAACCAGGATGCTGGCACAACAGTCCAATTATCATTTTTCCTTTGTACATCCCGGGGGAAACTGAGATACAGCACAGCACTGTGAAGAACAAATGCACACAAAATAATTCTGCTGCAGAAAAATGAATGACTGGAATACTGAAAAGGTGAATTTGGAAGTAAAATTCATGAGCACAAAGACATTTATGCAAGTTTCTGTTGGATACATCCAATGCTGCTATTACACTCTGATCTACTTCTTCCTAGAGCCTCTCAGACAATACAAATGTAGATCACCAAAACAGACCCCTCAGGTGAGTAAGAGGCAAAAAAAAAAACCCATCATAGATGATTTCATGTTGCCTAAAAAACCATCATTAGGAAGCTCAGAGCACAGTGCATTTCACTCCCCCACTGGGATGTGTGGGGTCAGCAGTAGACTCGTGCTGGCCTGGGCAGGCTGCAAAGAGATGGTCAATTAGAAGGGATAGATCAGAGGTTTAGAGGAGCATGACAAACAGCTACTGAGAGGCAACTCACAGGGGGCAGAAATGAGGAAGGAAGAAAAATAAAGGCAAATCACAAAGTTCAGAAATCCTACTGTGAAGATACAAGCACCAATTGTTTGCTTTCTGTTCTAAACTTGGCTGTGTGAACTGTTTCGTATTTCTGCAGCATAACAGTAGCAAAAATCTGTATCAGTGAAACTGCCTATAATTTTTTTTTTTTGATGGCTATGAAATGCCTCTCACTACCTTGTATACCCCAGCACTACCATGGAAGAATGATCTTGTCTATTCATTTTAAAATGTGGAAATGATATACCTTTGATTACACACACACACACACCTTTTTATTATCACCCATTATCAAGGCAGTGAAAATTGAAGTCTAATAAAAAGAAAAGCTTAAGATGGATAACTGAATCATGTTCATGGACGATCTAGAAAAGAACATCATGCTGTACTGATGACAGATGCCAGGCAGGATGCTGGATGGGGGACATTTGATGGTTATGAAGCATCAGGGCTGTGTGTGCAGAAAAGCTGGTTATGAAGCCTGCCTGCTGAGTGCAAAAATCTAGTGAGCTCTGTGTAATGTCTCTACTGCCTAGTAATCAACACACAAAGCCCAATACTCTTCAGAGACCCCTCACTCCTCTGGAAGCCGCTGCGCTTACAGGCTCCACTCACAGGCGCTCCGGTCCACTGCAGCCTGACTGCGGCTGGCTGCTCTCACCACTAGATGCTCACGGGCCATCCCGACACTGCCCAACCCATGGCCACTCTGCTTTCCTACAAGACCACACCATTTTCCTGGGAACTTTTCCACCGTGATGCAAGCTTTCCTGGATCCTCTTCCCTACCTCCCCCACCTCCTGTCCCATAAACCTTAAAGCACCCTTGAAACTTTGGTCCTCTTGTCCCTTCTATGCACACTGCTGGGGTGCTCAAGCTGAGTCCATGGGTTCATCCACCACCCCCCGCCAGCCCTCGTGCCTCTGCCTGACTCCTGACACTAATTCTCTGAGCAGCTAGCAGATGCCCCATGTACATCTGGCACAGGCCCTGTGAAAGGCTCCCCAGGATAAAAACCTCACCCATGTGGGTGCACACCAGACCCTGAGGGGTTTGGGCCCATCTCCTTTTCCAGGTTCATCTCTTGCGTCTGGGCTCCAGCTGTGGGGCTGAAGACACCTGTGCTGTGGATGAGCTCTCCTCCCTCCAGCACCCTTCCCCTCTGCCCACAGTTCCCTTCCAGGAAGTCTTCTTCCCAGGAACAGTTTCAATGCTCCTCCTCTGGGCTGCCACAGCACCTGCAATCAACTGAAATTAGACTGCTAAAACTCTTTGATTACATCCCCATTTCTCTAGTAAACTGTCTTTCCTTATATTCCCAGCACTGCCAGATACATGACAGTTGCTTAATAAATGTTTGGGGAACAATTATTTTTATTTACTGAAGCAAACTATTCACTTAATCATTCCTATAATTCACTATAATTCTTCACTAGAAAATTCTGTTTTGTTTAAATCAGCATTAGTAAAACTGGCTTAAGCATCCTTCAGCTTCTCTCTGAGGCACAGGGTCTTCTGGGACCTCACACAGACTAACATAGGATGGAAAGACCTTACAGAAACCACCTACACAAGTCAATAAACATGCTGAGAAGTGAAAAAGGAAAGGTACACTGAATGCATGAAATAAGAGGCTGCTTCAGAAAACATGTTAAAAGAGCCAAAACTACTTAAAGAAAATTTAGCTTCCAAAATCTGGAAAGGTAATTAAAAAAAAATCCAAATTAATCACAAACCCTCATAAAACATAACAAGGAATGGGTCAAGTGAATTTACATGTTGGTGGAATTACTTTTTTTATTGCTCAACTTGTCTGAAAGATTCACAGACATTTGTAAGCAGGCAACAACAACATAATAAATGTGTGCTAGGAAAATATAAAGAAAAATTTACTTTGATGCTCTAAGAGGGAGAGGCAGTGATATTTCCTGCAGTTTGTCGCAGACTATGACCCAAAATACTCTTAAAGATGAGCTCAGGCAGAAAATGTCACAGCAGTACAAATGGTAGTAAACATTCATTTTCTGACATTATTTGTTGGTTCTGAATGGAGAGAACCAATTATCATAGGAGAACGAGGGTCCAACTCAGAAACTTTACACAAAGGAAATGTTCCAACTGTGTAGGTTTCTGGCCGTGACAACTAGATAACTGAGCACTGCTCCATCTATCGTGGCCTCTCTCATTCGTTTGTCAAGTATTTATATGTATCTACTCTGGGCTCTGTGGACACAGCAGTGGGGAAAACCACTTTCTTAAGAGAAAAGAACACAGGAACAGATTAAAAGATGACATCAGCTGGAGAGCAGTGCAGTGGGGGAGGAACAACGCCAGACCTGGGACCAGGAGGAGGAGAGCCGCTCTCTTACATGGGATGGAGGTGGATGGGGTCTCTCATCAGTTCGGTGAGGCTGAGGGAAGGACCAGGGAGGGGAGGAGTGTTGAGGGGGCGGGATGGGAACGCGTACACACACAAGCCAAGCGAGGGGCCGGTCTGACAGCAGCTGAGCAGATGAAGAGGAGAGAGCAGAGGCCGTACCATGGGGGCCTGTGGGCATTATTCAAGGCTGGTCAAACATAATCATAAGGGATATATTTAATAAGAAACTACATTAACCGATGCAACAATAGCAAAGAGTCACCTTTCTTGACCACTGATCGCAGCAGTGGCTGCCCTGTGCTTGACCACTGAGCCCAGCCAGGAATTCTGCTCAATGCAGTACCAGTAATAGCATCAGTCATTCACCCAAGCTGACACCACCCCGAACACTCAATCCTGTGGGGTAACGTGTTCACCTCAAGGGAAGACTCTGGCTAGATTACACTTGCATTCTCCCACTGATGAAAGGTGCCATGTTAGGGGCAATCCAGCAGAGTTTCGTCTCCCACAGATGCCCCCTGCTATTGGCCAGCCCAGTGGCCGCTGGGGAGAGAACAGCCACAGAGGGGTTCCAGCTCTCGAGGTGCGTGGGCAGGGAGAAGGGAGAGGCCTGAGGTTAGGACAAAAAGGCAGGGGGCAAAGAGGGGCTGGAGTGAATGGAATGAAAAGTTAAGGAGAAAGAGGACAGGCCAGTGCCTAGTGATGCTGCAATTCAACTGAGGGAGTCACAAGTGGCAGCCAGCCCCGGGCTGCTTCCCTGCCTGGGCCCAGCATCATCTTGCCCTCCTCTCACAGACCCTGGCATCCGAGAACTGTGGGCCCAATCCAAGTTCCTGGATATAAATGGGTCCACAGAGAAGCAATGGAGACCCGAGAGCTACAGGCAGAATTTTGAGAGGCCCAATGGGAAGCAGACCAGTGAGACAGGCTGCACAGCTTGGACTGGAGTTACCAGCAGCTCAGGCCATGTAGAAGTTTGGATTGGAAGTTCTATATGTTCTTTATTAAGGAGTAGGAAAATAGACATCACTTTAAAAACAGTGTGGAACTTCTCTGGCAGTTCAGTGGTTAGCACTTTACCTTCCAATGCAAGGGGGGTGGGTTTGGTCCCTGGTCAGGGAGCCAAAAAGCCAAAAAACAAAACAGAAGCAATACTGTAACAAATTCAATAAAGACTTAAAAAATGGTCCACATTAAAAAAAAAAATCTTAAAATAATAAAAACAGTGTGCTCAGGATACAATCTCTCCTACCATTTGGAGTCCAGCAGAGAAAAGAGTAAAGGTCCTTGGAGGAAAAAAAGGTGACCATTCACTAGGTTTTCCAGAGTTGTTTGGATTTCTGAAGAAAATATTTCGGAAAAAGGAAAACTTAAAAATAACAGAATGGATTTCTAGTGATAGCACTTTGGGTGTGTGGTCAAAGGATGAGGCTGGGTGCCTGGAGGCCTGCTCCGCCCTCTCTGGGGAGGAAAGTGTGGTGTCCTCTGCAGGGTGAGTACCCCTGCACTGTTCTTTTTCCTCCCAGCACACAGAAGGTAGCCTTGGCTGTGTGCCCACTCTGAAGTTGGTCTGTCCTCAGGACATGGTGCTGGCCAACAATGTGTGGCTGGAGTGGGAGGTAACACTTGTAGACAAAAGCAATCTGGTCATTACAGCATGGCCCAGCATGTGTGTGATACATGTCCCCTCTGTGCCACAGGGACAGCCACGCTTGGGTGGGGAAGCTCTCCGGGCAGGGTCTACAGGGAGCCCAGGCTGTCAGTTGACAGCAGGAGATACCAGCTTTCCTGAGATTCTGGAGGGCCCTGTTACTTGCAATGGTCTAGCCTATCCCTGTTGATAGAGAAAGGAGCAGTTAGGAAGGAACACATTCGTCATTGGTAGAAAATGCTAACACACGGCATTTGAGTCTTTCTACTCCTAAACTGAATGTATAAAAAATACACATTTTTCAAAATTTTAAAACTACTTTTTTGAGATGAAACTCAAAAATTGTTTAGAAGAAAAGAAAAAGGTGAGAAGACGGGGAATTCAGGACCCAGGGGGTCTCACAGAAGGAAAGTGGGGAGCTGGTACTGGGAGTCACCATTCTGAAGCCCCCAGGCAGTCTCACACGCCTTCTCGTCCTTCCCTCCTGGTGGAACAGAGGAAACCTCCCTCCTTCTAGGAAGGCCAGCTCCCCACCAGGGCTTGGGATCCCCTCACCTCCTCAAGAACTCGGCTCCTTTGGTGGTTCCCTTCCTACTGGAGTCAACCCATTGACACACCAGAACAGTCTGGTTTCCCCCACCTTAATAACGTGTTACTGACCACCACCCCAAGCCACTGGACTTCTCAAGACTGTCTACACATGGTTCTGCATTTCCTCTCCTCTCATACCTTCTCCCTGGTCCTGAATTCACTGCCATGAAAGCTATAGAAGGCTCTGCTGAGTCCTGTCCCCAGGGCCACAGAAGCGGAGCCCAGAATCAGGGACATCTCTGAGGCTGACTGAGCCCCTTTGTAACCATTGCCACAATAATCACTCTGAAAATCACTAACGAGCTTCTTAACTCCCAATTAGACAAAGATGCCCACTTCAGTAAGCACTCTACAGCACCCCAAGCAATCACCTAACGCCAACCTTCCAGCAGGAATTTTCTTTGTCCTGAGGCTATGAAAATTGGCTATTAACCCACAAAAACTGTTGACTCTCCCTGGCCTGTCAGCTGTTGTCGGTCTCTCTGCTCTTTGTTCTTAATAAACTCACTCCTTTCTGCAATACCCTTGTGTCTGGAAATTCTTTTCCAACCTGTGCTTGGACTGCCTCAACAGGCTCCATTTGTAAATGTCTTATAAAATTAAAAGCTAGTTTTTTTGATTGATTTTCTTTTTAAGCACAGCAGTACAAGTTATTCTACAGAAAGAAAATGACAAATTTGAAAAAGTAGTCTAGAGAAGGAGAAAGAGAGTGGAAAGATATAAACCATGGCTATTAAAAGTCAGAGATGTTCAGTTAGCCTATCGGGGATTATTTTTTCTAAAAAAACTTTTTAAATATTTAAACTTCTAAAACATTACATTTTAAACATTTAAAATGTAAGATTGTTGCAATTAAGAAAGTAATGCAATACAAAGTAACATGACAATAAAGCTAATCCCCCAATCCATCAATAACACCCACCCCTAAGAAATCAACACTGTCTTCTTCAATTTACCATGGGGCTATATCCTGATAAATCCATCATAAACTGAAAATACTGTCAACTGAAACGCATTTAATATACCTAGCCTACTGAACATCATACATTAGCCCAACCTACCTTAAACATGCTTATAATACTTATACATTAGCCTACAGTTGGGCAAAATCATCTAACACAAAGTCTATTTTACAATAGGGCTGAAAACCTCATATAATATATTGAGTAGTATACTGAAAGTAGAAATCAGAACGGCTGTATGGGTACAGCATGGTTGTAAGTGCATGAGTTGTTTAGCCCATGATCACCCAACTGGCTGGAGCTGAGGCTCTCTGTGTCTGCCCAGCATCACACAGGAATATCCTACAGTGCATCACTAGCCCAGGAAAAGCTCAAAATTCAAAATACAGTTTCTTCTGACTGTGTATCACTTTCACAGCATCATCTAGTCAAACCATCGCAAGTCAGGGACCATCTGTATATGAACACCATATACGTCCTCTCTCCTCTTTCTCAATATACCCTCCCCAGCCACTACTCTGAACCCATCGCTCACTGCAAGTGCTCCTGTCAGGATTATTAATGAACCCAGCTCGTCAAATCCAAGAACTCCTCTTTCTCCCTTACTGACCAACTAAACACACGGTGTTGCCTGTCACCCGCTCCTTTCCATCTTCTCTCCTTGGCTTCCTGGTCTACCCGGTCCACAGTCTGCTAGTTTTCCTCCACCTCTCTGGCTGCTGCTTCTCCAGCTCTTTCCTGGCTCTTCCTCCTCCAATTAATCCCTAGATGTGGGGCTGCTCAGGGCTCAGCTGTGAGCCTTCTCCACTCTTGACATGTTCTTCCATGTGATTCAGTCCCTGCCCTGGATTTAACCAGCACACTAATGCTGAAGGTGCCCACATATATCACTCTGAGCCTTTGACCATAAGACCCAAGTATCTAACTCCATACCTGACATCATCACCCGGATGAAAAGGTAACAATAGGCCCAAAACATTTTTCCTCTCAAATTCATCCTCCCCAACCCACTGCCAACAACTTGATACATGATACCAGCTGCTCAGATTTGAAATCTCAGAGTCATCCTTGATGTGTCCCTTACCCTCTCCCCTACACGTGCAATCCCTGTGTCCTGTTCAGTCTACTTCCCAGGTGTATTCCAAACACACTTCTCCCATGTCCAAAGTCTACACTTTAGTCCAGGCCACCTTATCTCCTGCCTGGTCTATTGTTGTGTGTGTGTGTTAGCTGCTCAGTTATGTCCAGCTCTTTGTGATCTCATGGACTGTAGCCCACCAGGCTCTTCTGTTCATGAAATTCTCCAGGCAAGAATACTGGAGTGGGGTGCCATTCTCTTCTCCAGAGGAATCATCCTGACTCAGAGATCAACCCTGGGTCTCCTGCATTGCAGGCAGATTCTTTACTGTCTGAGCCATTTACAACTGTCTATCAGCTCTATGTCCACAACTGCCCTTTGAATCTATTCTCCATAAAACAGAACATGGTTTTCTTAAATCAGAACACATCACTTTCCAGTAAAAAACCCTGTAGAGACTCCCACCACACTTGGGGTCCCAAACAAACTTCTAACATGGCCACGAAGCCCTGCTCTACCCCACACCCGTCACCCATTCTCCTCCACTCACCACATTCCAGCCTTCTCTTAGGTCCTCTCTGAAGGCAACTGATTTTTAGTCACAGCCTTTGCTTTAACATGCTAGGCTCTTCTTCTCTCATTTTTATGTGACTAGTTCCCTTTTAGCTTTTAAGTTTCCACTTAAATGAAAGCCAGGCAATGCCAAAGAATGCTCAAACTACCGCACAATTGCACTCATCTCACACGCTAGTAAAGTAATGCTCAAAATTCTCCAAGCCAGGCTTCAGCAATACGTGAACTGTGAACTTCCAGATGTTCAAGCTGGTTTTAGAAAAGGCAGACAAACCAGAGATCAAATTGCCAACATCCGCTGGATCATTGAAAAAGCAAGAGAGTTCCAGAAAAACATCTATTTCTGCTTTATTGACTATGCCAAAGCCTTTGACTGTGTGGATCACAATAAACTGTGGAAAATTCTGAAAGAGATGGGAATACCAGACCATCTGACCTGTCTCTTGAGAAACCTGTATGCAGGTCAGGAAGCAACAGTTAGAACTGGACATGGAACAACAGACTGGTTCCAAATAGGAAAAGGAGTATGTCAAGGCTGTATATTGTCACCCTGCTTATTTAACTTATATGCAGAGTACATCATGAGAAACGCTGGGCTGGAAGAAACACAAGCTGGAATCAAGATTGCCGGGAGAAATATCAATAACCTCAGACATGCAGATGACACCACCCTTATGGCAGAAAGTGAAGAAGAACTAAAGAGCCTCTTAAGGAAAGTGAAAGAGGAGAGTGAAAAAGTTGGCTTAAAGCTCAACATTCAGAAAACTAAGATCATAGCATCTGGTCCCATCACTTCATGGGAAATAGATGGGGAAACAGTGGAAACAGTGTCAGACTTTATTTTTTGGGGCTCCAAAATCACCGTTGATGGTGATTGCAGTCATGAAATTAAAAGACGCTTACTCCTTGGAAGGAAAGTTATGACCAACCTAGATAGCATATTTAAAAGCAGAGACATTACTTTGCCAACCAAAGTCCGTCTAGTCAAGGCTATGGTTTTTCCAGTGGTCACGTATGGATGTGAGAGTTGGACGATGAAGAAAGCTGAGAGCCAAAGAATTGATGCTTTTGAACTGTGGTGTTGGAGAAGACTCTTGAGAGTCCCTTGGACTGCAAGGAGATCCAACCAGTCCATCCTAAAGGAGGTCAGTCCTGGGTGTTCATTGGAAGGACTGATGTTGAAGCTGAAACTCCAATACTTTGGCCACCTGATGCGAAGAGCTGACTCACTGGAAAAGACCCTAAATGCTGGGAAGGATAGGGTGCAGGAGGAGAAGGGGACGACAGAGGATGAGATGGTTGGATGGCATCACTGACTCGATGGACATGGGTTTGGGTAAACTCCAGGAGTTGTTGATGGATAGGGAGGCCTGGCGTGCTGCAATTCATGGGGTCGCAAAGAGTCAGACACGACTGAGTGACTGAACTGAACTGAACTAAATGAAAGCTCAAGGGAACCACTGTTGATGATTCAATTCACACTGGGCACGTCTGTCATTCCCAGCAACAGTCATTGTTTAGTCCATTCACAGCCCTTATTCCAACTTTCAATGTTCACATTTATTTTGTGTTCACTTGCTTTTGCCCTTTTTCCACATAAAAGTGAAGACCACATCTCTCCAGGTCACTGCCACATCCTCAGTGTTTAGCCCAATGTGAGGCACAGAGTAAATCCTTAATATGTACAGCAACTGCATAAATGCACACGGTTCTTCCCTACCCCACCTCTGCCAATCAATGCAGACCAAGAATTTCTGATGCAAGGTGAGGAGGAGGAGGAGACCTGCTGAGTCGTATATGAACTTGTAAAGGTGTAAAAGTCTAGACGAGTGAGTGGAAGCAGCTCTGGCAATACCCCTTAATACTCCCTGTTCTTCCTAATTTTGAAGAGTCTGAGTCACGGATCAAAGTTGGCGCTTCCAATAGAGCCAGATCTGCAGATTCTCAAACACACCAGCCACCGTTTAGAGTATTTATACTTTTCTCTAATATTTTCCAAATATTTAAATTAACTATATTCACATTAAATTCTAGAGTTGAACTAGGCATGCTGTGTAAAACAGAGAAGCTGAGGGTCTAGATGTAAGCAGCATGTACATAATGGTTTTTACTTACCCCCTAGAGGGTTTTCTGTTTGAGATTTCATTTCAGAATTACCCACTACCTTAACCAGGATCAAAGAGTCTATTCTCTGCTTAAAAACATGTCTGTATGCATCTTAACATTTATATTTATATACATATGTACACAAATGAAGGTAGCTGGAGGCAAGGAGGACACAAGGCATTAACCATTACTTAGCAGATTCAACTAGCAGATGATTTTTAAATGTGTAAGAATATGGGCTGCATTTATCAATACAGCCTGAGTGTCTACTTTTTCTTTTGAGACATGAGCCAAGGTCAATGATAAGATTTTTCTAGGCTCTTAATAAAGCCACAATGTTTTACATCAACTTCTACATGAAGACCTAGAACTACTGACCTCAGGGCAATCAACTGCTGAGTTGTGGCAGCCTGATCAGAGAGGTGGACATAGCTGCTCAGAGGCTCAAGAGCATTACAGAATTGGAGACCTGGCTTAAGCACCAGTTATGCCAGCAGGTGACTTGGAACAACTCATCTAACTTCTCTATACCACAGGCTGCTCATCCAGAAAATTGAGATCATGAGAACATCCATCTCCGAGGACGGTTCTTCTCTAAAGAAGTGAGATAATGCATAGAGAACCCTGGCAGGGAGATGGGCACATTGTGTGCGCACACCCATGCTGTGTGTTCAAGCACCAGATGAATATCCATCCCCTCTCCCTGTGTTTTGCTTTTGACTGAGTCCCCACGAGCAGGGACAAGAAGAGAAGCTTCTATGGAGGAGTTGGGACTTGGGTGAATATTGAAATATTGAAAATGTGTCGAGTTGCCAAGAACAGAGTTAAAAAAAAAAAAGTAAGTAGCACCAGAATGGAGCACAGCGAAGGAGAGCCAGGCAAGTCTGAGAATGGTGGTCAGGGCTGTCTAGGAAGTGAGCCTGAGTGGTATGGGGATTCGGAGTGGTGAGCTTGTACCTTTGTGAGCTGGATGAAGGAGGGCGCCAAGAGGTGGGAGAGGAGCTCACACTTGACACTGACCCGGAATCCACACATGTGTCCTTGCTCACGATGCCTTCCACTTCACAACACTTTACCATCATGTTTATCACTATGACAACACTTCTAATCCACTTCTTACATTGAGTCAGCACTCTTTTTGCCTCTGCTTTCACACAGAGTATTTTTATCATTTAATAGGTCCCATAAAGGTCTACAAAGTGCTCACTAGATCTTCACATGATGTAGAAACATACTTTTAGAGGTAAGGAAGCTTAGGGATTTAGAGGCCTTTTAGGGTAATCTGTTTATTTTAAAGGTGAAAAACAAAACACAAACTCCAACCAAGTATAGAGAGAGCAAAAATAACATTCTTGTAACAAAATGCACAGGATTAGCACAGCTTTGGAGTTCTGCGTTCTAGTCCTGGCTCTGTCAATTACTGATAGTGTGACCTTTGCTAAAACACTTAGCAGACTGAGCTTCAGTTTCCTCATCTTTATTATTGTTATTGTTTGGCATACCGTGTAGCATGTGGGATTTTAGTTTCCGACCAGGGACCGAACCTGCATCCCCTTAACAGTAGAAGCACAGTCTTAACCACTGGACCCCCAGGGAAGCCCCCCTAGTTTCCTCATCTTTAAAATGACAGGGTTCATAAAGATGAACCCTAATGTATATGCAATTTGTCCAGAGCCCAAAACCATTAGTGGAAAAACAGAGCACCTAAGAAAAAGCAAGAGAAGCTGTGAGATTTGGGACCTAACACCTCCCCAAAGCTGATTCGTGCCGTGCTTCCATTCCAAACAGCAGGCCTCTGAGGATGGCCTGTGTCCACGTCCTCTGCAAGAGTGGTGCAGGCGGAAAGATGACTCTAGCACAGAATAAAACACCTGGAGAGCCAACTGTACACTGCTTACTTAGCCTTATCACTTCAGACAGTCTCTCAGTTCATCTGAATTTAATGCTCAGATAGTCTCACAACTTTTCTATCACTTCTGCTGAAGTTAGTACAAGCAGTCAGGAATGGCAAATACTCATGTTCTAGAGGCAATATTAAATGTCTTTCTTTATGGGAGAGAAAAGCCTCTTGAAAAGGTGCTTCTGTGTCGGAAGTGTGTGATTTCTACTGTTCACAATGATAGTATTTGAAAATTCAACTTTTGTGGAGTCTTATTTTTTTCAATGGGATCCTGAGATTTAGATACCTGGCCACCAGGTGGCGTGTGGATTCCTTGGTCTCAGGGTCCAAACCAAGTTTCTGCTGAAGGTCTGTTTTGCCTTCTGTGGCACATTGCTAGGTATCCCCCAATATCCATTCCTCCCACTTCCTTGATAATAAGGCTCAAATTTTTAGCTGGTGCACTTTTTCTGGGAATAAAACTACATCTTTAAACCCCCTTGTGCTAGGTGTGGCCATGGGAGTATGTTTTTACCAATAAAATGAAAGCGGACATAATACATGTCACCTTCTGGCAAACATGCTTATAAGACACTCTCCTCCTGATCATCCCTCTTCTTCCCTATTGCTGCCTTCATTCTGGCTGGAAAGTGGATGCAACATGGCTGGAACCCCTGCAGCCTTCTAGAACCATGAGGAGATGGCAGGAAAGAAGCCATGATACAGCAGCAAGACAAAAAGAGCTTGGATTCCCTATACCTGAGACACCAAGTCATTCCTGGACTAATTTCCCCTGCACTTCCTTTATGTGAGAGGGAAAAATAAACATCTCTCTCCTTTAAGCCATGGTTATTTTTTACTTTTTCTCCTTTTGCTCACAGCTGAATACAGTTTGAGTAACACACCTTGAGATTCATTCAGATTCATTTCTAAAAACAGAACTAATTATTAAACTAGTCTAAGATAAGCACCATTAGCACACATGCTATTCAGAGATGACAACTAAACTACTGATACAGTTCTAATAAGAACAAAGTGACTTTCTACCTTGTTTTTAAAGGATAATGAAATATAACAACATTCTTTTCCCAAGATAGTTTTCTAGCAAGGGGTTAGAGCTAACTGTTAGCTGTGAGTAACTTGAAATCAGTATCAGCAAAGCTCAGCAACTTGCAGCTTTTACGGATCTCAAAAGCCATGACTCTTGGAACAACTTAAACAAAATTTAATCTATTTAAATGGCTTTACTACCTACAACAGCAAGCTCAGATCTTTAGATAACTGAAATATTGAAATTTTTGTACATACTAAATATGAACAAATCTCCACTGAGTACAGTTGTCACTTATGGTAATGAGTTTATGGATAGCCTAATCTGTGACACTTACGGCTTCAATTGCAGTGGCATTATTAAAGAATAATAAACTTAGTCCATCATCTAGAAATGAATCTAAGCCACAAAAATTAAATCAACACCTGTTTAACTCATTAACATCTCATCAAAATAAGGTGAAAAAATTTCCATGTCAAGTCACCGCCGTATCCCCAGGAGAGCCAAGGCTGCCCTCCCCAGGATGTCAGCCACCAGGCATGGGTTTTGCTGCTTTCCCGGTTCTTATCTCATCGCAGGCCTATTTCCTCCAAGCAAAGTTCAGAGAAACTGAGGAAGGTGGGCAGAGGCCTGGGTTGCCTTGAGCCGTTTTACACCTTGCAAAAGGAAGCCCTGCAGGAGGCTCAAGGGATCTCTCCAGGCCTGTCTGGTCACTCAATTCTCAAGGCCACCTTGTGATTTTTACTCTAAGTGGGCTACATATTCTCAGGCTGCTGCAAAACAATGTCCTTCTTCAAAACATGGAAGAACACTTCTTTACAAGTGGTATGGAGACTGCAGCAACCACACACTGGGGCCCCATAACCTATTCTCTGTTTTAAGATAGCAAGAGAACAAAAACTCTTATCATCTTTTATAGTCAAATTATTTTAACACAGCTGCTATCTAAAGAGGAAACAGATACAAACTTATGCCCTCTGAATATGAATATTATGATCTCAATCTAGAACAGCTGTGAGAATTCTAAAAGAGAATTCTAAAGAAAGGCAGGAATCTGTTTATGCAAGAATATGTCTCTGTGAAGCGTAATATAAAAAAATAACATGAAAGCTTTAGGCACAAAATTGCCAAGAACAATTGACTCAGTTTAAAGCGATTTCCTAATCATATGCAAGCACCATATCCTCTCAAAAGGTTCTTTTTGAAAATATTCCCCCATTCACTCTTAACTAACATGTTCTGAAGATTTCTGACCTATCCTTAACTGTGAGAACACAGCAATATAGAAAAACGTTATCATTAGTTCAATAGTCAGCTGACCAAGGATGTGGATGAGTCAAAAACTGCATATGTTGTGCACTCAGCACAGAAGTCAATGAGCTAAATTAAAACACTAATTAATGTTCTGAGGATTCATGTTTGTTGAATGGCAGAGCCTGTAGGCCAGTTGTTGTTCAGTCGCTCAGTCACGTTCAACTCTTTGCAACCCCGTGAACTGCTGTTGCACGCCAGGCTTCCCTGTCCTTCACTATCTCTTGGAACTTGCTCAAACTCACATCTGTTGAGTCAGTGATGCCATCCAACCATCTCGTCCTGCTGTCCCCTTCTCCTCCTGCCTTCAATCTTTCCCAGCAAACTCCAGGAGTTGGTGATGGACAGGGAAGCCTGATGTGCTGCAGTCCATGGGATCGCAAAGAGTCGGACACAACTGAGTGACTGAACTGTAGACCAGTAACTACAAATTACTATCAAGGTTACAAAAATCTAGACTAAAGAAAAATAACTCCACTCCTTCTACACCAAGGCATCTTGGTAAACCCAAAGAATCATCTAATTTTAATTTTCCAATCATCTAATTTTTCATCTAATTTTAAAAATCAGCTTCTGGTCAGCTATAAAGCAAATCACCTTTGGAATGTTCTTGATGTTTCATATGCAGTATTGTAAGTAAACCTCAGAAGTGTAAAATTCCTCAGTTTAAGAGGACAAGACTCAAGCTAATAAAATCTGTGTTAAATACTTATAATTTTTACTATTTCTGTACTCTGTGGATTCAGGTTTGCTATTGCACCATAAATGGAATCTTCCTTCTAATTTATTCTTTTATAACATGTGGAAACTATTGTCAATGGAGTTGATTCAGAGTGTACTGAGTTCACTGTTCTATTTCAGGTCTATAAATTTTGACTTTCACTTTAGGAGGAGAAAAGACAATCTTTCAGCTGTCAAAAATTTTTGGCTGAACAAAAATGAGACACTGAGAATCCAAGAAGTGCATTTTTGCTACACTGCATCCTTTGTCATGCCATGTTCAGCCACAATGCAAACACTATTTCATCCACAAAAAAGAGCTGTCAGAGGCAGCCCTACTGCACAAGATGCTGAGGGTAGGACTCCTTTCTTCTTGAACGTACTGTGAAATTATGAAATTAAACTGCTATGAATAGACAGAATACCTGATGAACTATGGATGGAGGTTCGTGACATTGTACAGAAGACAGGAATCAAGACCATCCCCAAGAAAAAGAAATGCAAAAAAGCAAAATGGCTGTCTGAGGACGCCGTACAAATAGCTGTGAAAAGATGCGAAGCAAAAAGCAAAGGAGAAAAGAAAGATATACCCATTTGAATGCAGAGTTCCATAGAATAGCAAGGAGAGATAAGAAAGCCTTCCTCAGTGATCAATGCAAAGAAATAGAGGAAAACAATAGAATGGGAAAGACCAGAGATCTTTCAAGAACATTAGAGATACCAAGGGAACATTTCATGCAAAGATGGGCTCAATAAAGGACAGAAATGGTAGGGACCTAACAGAAGCAGAAGATATTAAGAAGAGGTGGCAAGAATACACAGAAGAATTGTACAAAAAAGTTCTTCACACCCAGACAATCATGATGGTGTGATCACTCACCTAGAGGCAGACATCCTGGAATGTGAAGTCAAGTGGACCTTAGGAAGCATCACTACGAACAAAGCTAGTGGAGGTGATGGAGTTCCAGTTGAGCTATTTCAAATCCTAAAAGATGACGCTGTGAAAGTGCTGCACTCAATATGCCAGCAAATCTGGAAAACTCAGCAGTGGCCACAGGAGTGGAAAGGGTCAGTTTTCATTCCAATCCCAAAGAAAGGCAATGCCAAGGAATGCTCAAACTACTGCACAATTGCACTCATCTCACATGCTAGTAAAGTAATGCTCAAAATTCTCCAGGCCAGGCTTCAGCAAGACGTGAACCATGAACTTCCAGATGTTCAAGCTGGTTTTAGAAAAGGCAGACGAACCAGAGATCAAATTGCCAACATCCGCTGGATCATCGAACAAGCAAGAGAGTACCAGAAAAACGTCTATTTCTGCTTCATTGACTACGCCAAAGCCTTTGACTGTGTGGATCACAATAAACTGTGGAAAATTCTGAAAGAGATGGGAATACAGACCATCTGACCTGCCTCTTGAGAAACCTGTATGAAGGTCAGGAAGCAACAGTTAGAACTGGACATGGAACAGCAGACTGGTTCCAAATAGGAAAAGGAGTCCGTCAAGGCTGTATATTGTCACCCTGCTTATTTAACTTATATGCAGAGTACATCATGAGAAACGCTGGGCTGGAGGAAGCACAAGCTGGAGTCAAGATTGCCGGGAGAAATATCAGTAACCTCAGATATGCAGATGACACAACCCTTATGGCAGAAAGGGAAGAAGAACTAAAGAGCCTCTCGATGAAAGTGAAATAGGAAGGTGAAAAAGCTGGCTTAAAGCTCAACATTCAGAAAACTAAGATCATGGCATCCGGTCCCATTACTTCATGGCAGATAGATGGGGAAACAGTGGAAACAGTGGCTGGCTTTATTTTTCTGGGCTCCAAAATCACTGCAGATGGTGATTGCAGCCATGAAATTAAAAGACACTTACTCCTTGGAAGGAAAGTTATGACCAACCTAGATAGCATATTAAAAAGCAGAGCCATTACTTTGCCAATAAAGGTCCATCTAGTCAAGGCTATGGTTTTTCCAGTGGTCATGTATGGATGTGAGAGTTGGACTATAAAGAAAGCTGAGCGTCGAAGAATTGATGCTTTTGAACTGTGGTGTTGGAGAAGACTCTTGAGAGTCCCTTGGACTGCTAGGACATCCAACCAGTCCATCCTAAAGGAGATCAGTCCTGGGTGTTCATTGGAAGGACTGATGTTGAAGCTGAAACTCCAATACTTTGGCCACCTGATGCGAAGAGCTGACTCATTGGAAAAGACCCTGATGCTGGGAAAGATTGAGGGCAGGAGGAGAAGGGAACGACAGAGGATGAGATGGCTGGATGGCATCATCGACTTGATGGACATGGGTTTGGGTGGACTTAGGGAGTTAGTGATGGACAGGGAGGCCTGGCATGCTGCGGTTCATGGGGTCGCAAAGAGTCCGACACGACTGAGTGACTGAAGTGAACTTAACTGAACTGAAACTGCTACGAAAAGGTAGAGGCCATCTCTGAATGAAGAACTGTGGTGAAATTGTTCAGGAGTCCCAGTAGGGGCCTGGGGCTTATAAAAGCAGCCATCCCTCAAAGCTCAACCCAGTTTCCAACTCTCCCAGGAAGATTCCCTGGGCATCCCGGCCAGGATATCACGGTGCTGACGGAAACTTTCACCTTTCCCCCGATCACTGTGATAACATCTTGGGGTGTCTGACCTTTCAGAGCTCTATGTCTCAACTTTCTAGCCGGACTGCAAACTTTCCAGGGACAGTGCCTGTGTCTGGAACTTCTCTGGATTCAAACAGTACAACCTGGCATTGCACGTCACATTATAAATATTTATTGACAGACTAAATTTCCGTATTCCTTCCCTTTGTTTTAAAATGAAACATATTACTGATCATAAATATAGACAAGATTTTTTTTTATATAAGTCACTTATCACCAAACCTTTGTTATTAATGTAATTTCTAATGCTCAGTATTTCCTTTTATTTTTAAAGACATGCGCACAGATGTTCTAACCAATATTACATAGTGGTCATGTCATTCATAATAAAAAAAGGAAAAAGATCAGTCAACCGCAGCTGTGATCAACCTACCCAAAACTTAATTCTTATGTGTACCACAGACTGGAAGAGAAAGTTTTTCCAGGATCTGATTTTCAAAATTGTATTTCCTATATAGATGAATTTTCTCCCACAGCTGTAGTCAGGACTGGGTAAAGACTATATAGTAGCTATGTTTTGTGTATGTCAGCAAAACAGGACACTCCCACCCTACATCCCCCCACCACCATTCAAGATCTCTGGTCCTGAATGCAAATACATTACACAAAGAACAGCCCTGTGGCTGGTTTAGCCATGTGTTTCTTCGACCCTCCTTTTTCTCTCTCCTTCACTTAGTACATCTCACGAGCTATACCACCAGGTGGGCATGCATGTCTGTGGCCACCATTACCTGCACTGACTAACCATGCAGGGCAATCTGTGTAGTATTTGCTTCAAAATGATAACGTACATAGAATGTAAGAAAGAATAACAATTATCCCAGGGAATTTTCTTTTTAAATCACATACAGAATAAATACAAACACCAGGGTCATGCAAAATCAAAAGCAGCACTACCCTGAAGTAATTGAAAACAAAAAATGAATCTTCCCCCTGCCCCCGCAAATGCTGTGGTTTCTATTATACACTATGAGGATGTTTTCCTCTCATGCACAAACCCTTCTCTAGGGCCTGCTTTTACAGGCTGGTTATTGTTGGCAACACTGCTGAGAGTCTGATCACAATGTGAGCACATATGTCACACTCACATTTCCTGTCAAAGCTCTGCTGTGTACACCTGAGCTAAGCCACTGCAAAATGGACTTTCAGTCTATGGTACTGTGATATCACGGTACATTCCAAAGCCACCTTCACCCACAAAAAGATAACTCAGTGCAATATGTATGATGTGTATAATCAACATATTAAAGTCTCCTGATGGCATTATACTAGAGAGATTATACCTTCATAAAAGTTGTAAAACCAATGTGTTCTCTCAGTTATTCAGTTACTATCCCCTTAAATACTTCCCATGAATCTTTTCATCTTTTTTTCCACTGCTCTTGTACAAACAAAAGCTTCTAAGTATTTCAGTAGCTCAAGGTTAGGGGAATTTTCTTTGTGAAATGGACAGCCACACACAGAGGACTTCAGTGCCTTTTCCAATGGCATGCGACTGGCATCACCCGAGCATACTTCCTCCTCAGTTTAATCTGGAAATTTCAGGTTGCTGTGCACAGAGCTGAGGGATTTCTACTCCACACAAGCATGTGCTTGGCTGTAAAGTTTTATCTTTTCATTTATATCTGAAAACAACACATATTAGGTTGTAACTAGTTTCTTTGTGTACCATCTGTAAAGAATAGAAAAAAACAGCTACTTGATAGGAAAAACAACTCCAACCATCCTCCCTGAGAAGGAAGAACCACTTTCCTATAAGAAGCTGCCATCTAGGCAGCTGTTATGATCACAGGTCCCTCCTCCCTGCCACAAACTCCACAATTACTCACTTTGGCATGAGTTGTGGGAAGCAGAAAAGAGAATTCTTTAAAAAAATACAGACCTGAGGGGCTGCACAACAGACATGAAGAGAAGATGAGGGCTGAAGTGAGGGGTGTCTCATGGGCAACAGTGCCCAATCCTAGAGCAGCCACGAGGGGACAGCCACTTCTCGCTGCCCAGGAACCCTTTGCATTACAGATGGGAGAGGCAGTGTCTTGCACCACACACATACACACACACACACAGACCCTCTCCCCTCCACTGCCCTGAGGATGTCCAGGCAAGGACTAGAAGTAGTCCCTGAGAAGGCCAAATGTTATAGCTGACAGGCACACAATTTTTACACACAGAGAAAATGAAAAACAGCAAGGCATGACAGCCTAAAAGTGATGTTAAAAGTCTAACGCAGGACTAGGGTGAATTAATGAACCATACAAGCACTAGACTGGGGCTATCGGCCCCTAAAAGATCTCTCTCCAGGCAATGGCTCACCTTGAAACTGAAAGAAGCCAAACTAGCTATGGAAACCTAAAAGTCTGCCATATTTACTTCTAACACTTTTTGAAAAAAACTGATTACATTCTACATGAAAGCATTAGTCTCTCAGTCATGTCTGACTCTTTGCAACCCTATGGACTAGAGCTCACTAGGGTCCTCTGCCCATGGGATTCTCCAAGCAAGAATACTGGAGTGGGTTGCCATGCCCTTCTCCAGGGGATCTTCCCCATCCAGGGATCAAACCCAGGTCTCCTGCATTACAGGCAGATTCTTTACTGACTGAACCCTATGTGCCAGACCCTTAATACAGGCAGACCTTGGAGACACAGTAGATTCAGTTCCAGGCCCCCGCAATAAAGCAAGTGTCACAATAAAGCGAGTCAGATGAATTTTCTGTTTTCCTAGTACATGGAAAAGTTACGTTTGCACTATACTGTAGTCTATTCAGTGTCACATACAGTCGAGAAAGCTGGACTGTAAAGAAGGCAGAATGCCAAAGAATTGATGCCTTCAAACTGTGGTGCTGGAAAAGACTTCTGAAAGTCCCTTGGACAGCAAGGAAATCAAACCAGTCAATTTTAATGGAGATCAACCCTGAATATTCACTGGAAGGACTGATGCTGAAGCTCCAGTATTTTGGTCATCTGATGCACACAGATGGCTTACGGGACAAGTTCCTGATGCTGGGAAAGATAGAGGGCAGAAGGAGAAGAGGGGGTCAGAGCATGAGATGGCTGGATGGCATCACTGATGCAATGAACATGAACTTAGGCAAACTCTAGGAGATGGTGAGGGACAGGGAGGCCTGGCGTGCTGCACTCCAGGGGGTCACAGAGAGTCGGACACGATTGGGCAACTGAACAACAACAACAATATTCAGTGTGCAACAACATTAAGTCTAAAACAACACTGTATATACCTTAAAGAATATTTAAATGCTAGAAAATGCTAACCATCATCTGAGCCTTCAGTGAGTCATCTTTTTTGCAATAACAACATGAAAAATCACAATCATAACAAATATAACAATAATGAAAGTTTGAAACTCAGCAAGAAATTACCAAAATGTGACACAGACACATGAAATGGACAAATGCTGTCGGAAAAATGGCACCAATAGATATGCTAGATGCAGAACTGCCACAAACCTTCAATTTGTAAAAAAAAAAACAAAAACACAGTATCTGCAAAGCACAGTGAAGCAAAGAACAATAAAACAAGGTATGCCTATATATATCATCTCATATAATCCTGCAGGAATCCTGCAAAATGGGTACTGTTTTGCAGCTGAAAAAACTGGCAGAAAAGTTAAATGACTCATCCTATGTCAACCAAGATGTATCAAACAATACATGCAGATTTCAGACTTCAAGCTGACAGAGCTTGAAGACAAAGACCCTGGACCTCTACTGAGAATGCTCTCTGACTTTATAAGTACTATTTAATATAGATCAAGGATCAGCAAACTTTGTCGTGGAGGGCCAAATACTAAGCACTTTAGCCTTTGTGGGCCACAGTCTCTGCTGCACTGTTAAAGCACTAAGGCAGCCACAAACACTATGTGAACAAACGTGGCTATTCTCCAAAAAACCAGAGGCCAGTAAGTTGACTCCTGATATAGAAGAGAGGCTGGTGATCTGCAGCCTAGGCCAGATTCAGCCGGCCAAACAGTTTTATCTTTGATCTAGATCTAGCCCATCATCTAGACTTCTCTTAGACAGGTGAAGAGCAATTCACCATGTTAAAATGATGCTCTAGTTTCACAGAAACATTCTCAGGGTATCCAGTGCTCCTTTTTTCTAACTTTCCTTTGGAAACAACACTCTGAATCCTAACCTGGGTCTCTGTGGTCCAGGCCCCCTGGTAGGAGAGCCCTGATAAACACCTGGTACCTGACAGGTGACCTGTCATTGCAAAGGAACAGAGTCATTTTGCATCATTTGTCAATGAGGGATTTGATTTCTGGGAGACTCAGTACCTATGGGCCACTGAGAAAACAAAAAAAATGGAGATTCTTAATGTGAAAGTATGGTGACCAGAGACTGAGCCTGCTACGCATGACAATTAAACAGTTAATTCATCCATTCTAATATTTTATTGAGCGCTCACCCTGTGCCAGGCAGACATATGGATGAACTTCAGACTGCAAAGACTGCCTTCTAGCACTTGAGTGAATACTTCATGTAGAGAAAATCTATGTTGTTACTTATCACACCATGAGACCTGAGCCAGAAAACAATCCACTTTCAAGCAAGCAGACAAACTGTGTTGCTTTGATCCCCCAGACAAGGGACTCTGGCTTCCTGTCAAGAGTGGCAGAATCTGTAAACTCCAAGAGGGCAGGGACCTTGCTGGGCTCAATGCCCAGAAGCAGCAGGCGTTCCCAAGTATCTGTGGCCCATGTTGCTGTGGATTACCTCCATAGCTGCTGACAAACTGGGGTGTGCACAGCCTGGCCTGAAAGTCAGATTTTTTAACTCACATTGTCAAGATAAAATACCCCCTACCTGGACTGTCTGGTAATCGGAAGCGTCGATTCCTTTCACAGTCACCTCTCGGAAAACTCTGGGCTCCAGTTCCTCTTTGGTCAGATCACAGTGATAAATGATACCTAGAAGGAAATGCAAATCTTAGTTAAGTCCATAAACTCACTAGATACAAGAGGGGCAAGGATCACAAAGCACAGTCAGCAGTGCTGTTTAAGGTCACTGCAGAAAGAGACCTCAGAACAGCCTGCATGTGGACCATGTAATGCTGCATGACTGTTCACACTTCATCATCACCATCCCATGTGGTCTTCTTTTTTACAACAGTCATCTCTGTATCATTTTAGAAGATTCTAATGCATTCAAGACTAAGAGCAGAGGTAAAACCTAACTGCAGAAACATAACAGGTCTTTCCCAATGCCAGGTCACTTAGGAGTACAGGTCAAAGAAGATGGGACACCTCATGTAGGGTTATTTCACCTGAGCAGTGATTAAGATGGAAAACTCAAATGATGTGCCCAAAGTCAACAGCCTATCAGGGGTCTCTTGATGGGAACTCTGGGACTACTGCTTCCTAACACTCAACCCTCTGTGGACACACACATGGACAGCAATCAGGGACCAAAGATAGCCTTTCAGGGGAGTCTTTCAGAGTTGCCTTTAAAATTCTGACTATCCAAGTAACTGTGCACAACACACATTGATGAATACACAACAAACTTTTAGCTATTTTAACCACTAATTAAAATCCCATTTTCTTAATTTAATACTACTGCATTCTAATATTTAATATCTAAACAAAGGGGCTTCCCTGGTGGTCCAGTGGATAAAAATTCGCCTTGCAATGCCAGGGACATAGGTTTGATCCCTGGTCCGGGAGGATCCCACATGCCGTGGAGCAACTAAGCCCATGTGCCACAACTACTGAGCTCTTACGCTACAGCTACTGAAGCCTGCATGCCCCAGAGCCTGTGCTTTGCAATAAGAAGCCTGCGCACTGCAACTAGAGAGTAGCTCCCATTCTCCATAATGAGAGAAAGCCCAGGTGCAGCAACGAAGACCCATCACAGCCCCAAAATAAAATAAGTAAAACTTAACAACAAAAAAGAACTAAATCAAAGGAAAAATAAGTAAGATAAATCATTACTGTTTGAAAACAATGACATTGCTATCGTTTCTGAAACAATTAGTCATCCAGAGTGGCTGGTGTGGAAACAGCCCTCCCACATAATACTTTAAACATACACTATCAGTATATGAAAAATCAATGTAGAGATCCTGATACTTGCTGCAAAAGCAGAAACTAAGCAGTTACTCCCACAGGGTACATTCAAACTGATTGATCATATGTTAAAATGGCAGCGTGCTTTCTTTTCAACTCCTCTGTGTATGTATGAACTTCACTAACAGCTGAGAAACAGCACTCTGCTCCCCACTGGCAAAGAGCAATATGTTTAGATACTTTAACAACAGGACTGTTAATCCCCATGAATGTTATCACAATTACCATGCTTACAAATTATTTTAAGGTTTATAATATAATCATACAATATATGATTAACATTGACAGTGGGGAGATGCATAATATGACTGAAGTAGTGGCTTTCTTAGTTGAAGCTGTATTTGGATATTTGTTGGAATATATCCTTATACATAAAATATTTTCAGACTACACTCTGGGCATACATTCTAAATTACCAGACACACTGAGTACTGTACTTGCCCAGATAAATATAGTCTTGAGGGCAAAGGCTATCTTCACATATATGTTAATTTTTGAAAAGCTTCTTCATTAGTACCTGCCCCACTTCCTCAAAGCACAAAAAGCATCTACATCTTCAAAAAAAAAAAAAAAATCCAAACCACCAGTCAACGACGAGATTGCAGAACAAACATGAGCCATTGAAGCCCTGGACTCACCCCAGCATCACTGTTACCTGAACTACAGTGACTCACAAAGGATGAGGAGCCAGGATTCCCAGCTCTAACCACCAACCAGTTCCTGGGGCAGTGCCCTGAGGTAAGTCACCAAAGTACTAGAATGAAACTTCTCAAGTGAAAGACAGTGAGTAGGAAACACACTCTAAATGCCTGCTTATCTAGAAAAATCGAGACATCAAAGCCTCTAGCAGAAGAATGAAATTATACAACATGGGCTGGCTCCTGTTGGGAGAAAGGGTGCCAAGTGCCTGATCTCTGTTCTGCTATTTGGGACAGAAGTGGCACTTTGGAGGAGGCTGGGTTACACCTAAAGGAACCAGTGCTTAATTTACTTGACGGATATTTTCTTTTTTCACATCCATCTGGGTCAGTCCAGGTGAGCCCACTGCAGAACCACGTTGTAACGTGAATCCCTATAGCCTAATGATGTTTTGTGTCCTGTCTCAATTGGTTTGCTAAGTATAAGAATCGGGTATCGGATTGGAGAAAACATCCTAGAGTCATGAATCAGAGAGTATTGGTTAGGTGATCTCTAGGGAATAATTTCAAAGTTTAAGGGCAAAAGAGAACCGAATTCGGAAGTTCCTTAAGACCAGAGGAGATGTCTTGGACTTGAGGAGATGGGTCTCCTAATGAAAACAGTGCTTTAATAAGGCTATTCTAGCAAAAGGAAAGAGGGAAGGGCAATCAGCTCAGATATTCCTGCTATAATTGGAAATAAATGTAAGGAGGTGAAAGAGATGGGAGTTAAAAAGAAGGGTCAATTCTAGAAGAAACTGCAAAAGGATCAACATAGGAATCTGGAAAACTGGATATGCAAAGAAAAGGCAAAAGAACTCGGCAAAGATGACCCACGTAGACACTGTTTCATTCAATTACAGGTTGGGTTTTAAGGATATTAAAATTAAAAAAACACAAAAATAAGTCTCTTAAAATGTTTTTGCACTCTTTGGTCATTTATCCAAAGGAGTTGAAAATGTGTCCACACAAGAACCTGTACACAGATATTCAGAGCAGTTTTATTCATGACTGCCAAAAGTTGGAGGCAACCGAGATGTCCTTCAGAAGGTGAATGCATAAGTAAATGGTGGAACATCCAGATGATGGAGTATTACAAAAAATAAATAATCAAATAATAATAGCAAAAAATAGATAAACCATTAACCCATGCAACAACCTTAAATGCATATTATTAAGTGAAGGAGCCAATCTGAAAAGTCTATATAATCTATTAATATGATTCCAACTATAGGTCATTCTGGAAAAGACAAAGCTATGGAGACAGTAAAAAAGATCAGTGGTTGCCAGGGGCTAGGGGGAGAAGGGATGAAAAGGGCAGAGTGCAGAGTGCACAGACATTTTAGGGTACTGAAATTACTCTGCATGATACCATAAAAACACATACTGATGGATACAGGTCATCATACATTTCTCCACACTCAGAATGTACAACACCAAGAGTGAGTCCTAAGGTAAGTTATGGACTTTGAGCAATTATGATGTGTCAATGCAGGTTCATCAACTGTAGCAACTATACCACTGGAGTAGGGGATGGTGATAACAGGGGAGGCAGTGTAGGGACAGGGAGTACACAGGAAATCTCTGTCCCCTTCCTTCAATTTTGCTATGGACCTAAAACTGCTCTTATAGCATTTTTATGCTTTTCCCAAAGAGTCTGGGAAAGGTTCTTTGATTTCTTCTCCCTGTTTCTCAGAACCATGCAACTGGGATGGCTGTACTGGATTATTACAACACACCGAAGTCTGGAGTGAACCTTAGACAGCCCCCCCAGGTTCCCTGAGTACAGCATCCCTCAGCTCAACCACTAAGTGGTTTGAGCCACGGGGAATAAGTGCATCGTGCTCCAAACTGCCCTGGTTGCCTGTTTTCCTCCAAGTGCAACTGCCTGTTTTCTTCCAGATGGCTTTGCTCAAGACATGTCTTCACCATGTACTTCCATGGGAAGCAAAGTCAGCAGGTGTACACCTGCCAGATGTATCAGGTGTCCACAGCAGCGAGTGCAGCAGGTACTTTTGGCCCTAGAGCTTTATTTATAATTTAGTGTCTGTTGTTTACTGCAGCAGTGGACAGTTAACTTTCGGAGAGCAGTGCAAGACAGCCTTTGAAAAGCAGACATACATGTATATGGATGTGTACATATGTACACACTGACCATTTCCTGCTTTCAGGGAATATAGTTTAATTATTTATTTTTACATTTGGTTCAGAAAGCCTGAGCCTGGAAGCCCTGTTCTCCGATTTTAGGTATCAGATTACATTAAGGAGAGAAAAGAAAAGGCTGGAGGCAAAACGAATTAGGAAAAGACAAGGAGAAGAAGAAAGCATTGCAGTGACAAATAAAGCTTGGTCAGGAGCTGCCTGCTGGTACAGAATCAGGAACACACTTCTCTTTCCAGACTTCACGGCCAGAGTCACAGATAATATTTCACTGCTTGGCACAGAACCCATCATTGTATGCTAGGACAATGAGCCCTTTCATCTTCGGGTAATGATGAACTTGTCCCTGAAATAAATGGCCACATGGGGTCACTGAAGGTGGTTTACAGGCCTCTGGGAACTCTGGCTTTTATGAAGAGCAGGTGAGTCAGCCTTGCTCTGTTCTCCTTGTTGCTCTTTATCCATTAAAACTGTTTAAAGGCTGTGAGGTTTTCCAAAGTTCAATTTCTGGAACCAGTGTAAGTTGAGGAAAACAGTGCAGACCCCGCAGCACTGGGCTGAGAGGAGGAAAGCAATTTTCCTTGGTTCCTGTCCACTGGCTGCCACTGTCCTCCAGGCTTTGGGGAGGAGTGGTGAGGAGCAGGACACCCTGACGTGAGGTTCTTGACCTGTCAGTTCAGGGCTCCTGGCCCTGGTTTCCACATCTTTGTGAGATCCTCTGAAAGGTGCATGGGTGAGTAAAGATTGCTAGGTGTCCCAGATGGACCATCAGACCTATGTACAGAACATTATTCTTTTGATTTAATAACCCTGACAGCAACCTGCCATGACGGTTAAGATTCCTGAAAGACTGCCTGTTCTGTGACTCCGAGGCACAGACAAAAAAGTGGATCAGCCATCACTGTCATCTGCCAAACCCTGGAGGAGGACAAAGTCATTTCTACTCCTGCTCAGTGTCCCCTGCATCTGTTTTATTTGCCAAGAACCAAACGACCGCAACAAAACTGGCTGGGACAAAAAGGACGATGAAGGGGCTTGAAAAACAAATAAGGAACGTGCAGACATTTCTTCAGCCAGATTGCTTTCAGGATAAGGTCTGCCCAGTCAACTGCAAATTGCCAACTGGCCAGGCTCCTGGGACAGATCAGGGTGTCATAGCTTTGGCTCTAACAGAAATGCTGAATGCAGCCAAGTGCAGAAACAGGAAAAAACCCAAACAAGCAAAGTGAGTGTGAAAAACCTTAAAAAAAAAAAAAAGTATAAAAAGAGTTATGTTTACTTTGGGGAAAATTAACTGATGCCACAAAATTGTAAATGTTTTCTTCCTTTTCTACTAGAACCAAGTAACAAGTTTTTTCCTTTTTTCCCTCTCCATATGATGTAAGACTATACTTTTAGAATTTTATTTTAATCCAGCTTAACAAAAGCAGAATGTAGTCTCAGTTTTAAAACAGCTTTTAAATGTCAGATGTGACTACAGATTTTTATTTAACACTTTTAGTTATCTGCTGTGTGTGTTTTGATATATATGTAGACTAAAGGCTCAATCTACAGTTTTACTTGTTCATACCGATTTTTCAAATCAACCTAGAACAACAGCTGGTCCTGTCCCCAGAAGAGAGACTCAGGATATAAGAGTAATGAGAGCGCAGTCTTAGGTGTTCACGTTTCCCTTTGTTCTGAGCATCCGTTTTACCAGTTTATATTAAGTAATTCTGGCTGTAACACAGCACATGTAATTTTCAATATAACATGGCATCATATTTCAGTTTGTCAAAAGAAACCCCAACGGGAGTATGATTTCTAAACTGGACCATGTTGGTGGAAAGACTCACCTGGAGATAAAAAGGAAGTAAACTGATAGAAGATTTCGGTGTCTTTCTTCTGACCGCTGTACCCCACGACGCTGCCGACCTCCAGCGGGAAGGCCTTGAGGAGAGCACCAGTGGCCAGGTCGTGAAGCTGCAGGGTGTTCTTTACGTCGTGCAGGTAGCACAGCACCAAGAAGTTGGACCTGACGCAAGCTACCCACTCTGAAAAGATAGGGACACGTAAAACCTAATGTGGCTTTAAAAATTAGCCAAAAACATTCATTTCACTGAACAACAGTTCTGGGGCTCTACACTGTGCTCTGTAGCACTGAGACTGGCTGAGTGATTTTAAAATTGGCTTTAATCATTCACTGTGTTTTCAGCATATCCCTCTAATAAATCATTGCCAATGTCAGATCCAGAGGTAATCGCATATTCTCCACCTGGGACCAGGAGCCTTTGATGATCTCAATAACGTGTGTAATACAAGTGACCCTGCTGCCCTATTTCGTGTCCAGTATCATGTTACAGGAGGTACAGATGGAAAACAACCAAACCTGAATCATGCTCCTCGTCTGCCAAGATTGTTTATTCAATAAGAAAGCACCAAACCCTTGCTTGGCATGTGCTTGGCACCCTGCAAGGTGCTGGACAGACCAGCAAGGAGATGAGGTCACTTCTGCCCTTGAGACACAATCACGTAAAAATATAAGTAGTAACGTGTAAACAAAGGTGAGTGAGTGGCTGGTTGAGATTCAAAATAAGTGGGAGCCCTTGAGCAAGTGCTGAGTTACATCTGGAGGACAGTGAAGGTGGGGTGCCTGGGTGGTGTTGGGGACAGGGCAGCTCTCTGTCGGGAGAGAGGGTGGGAAAACACAACTCAAGGCACGAAGGCCAGAGCTGGGGAAAAGAAGAGAGAAAAGGAATATGAATGAACCGGGAAGGGCGAATGAACCAGGAGTGAAGCAGGAAGGGAGGAAGACGGCAAGAAAACGAGTGAGAGGCCCATTTTCAAGAAGAAAACCGTCGTCCCTTTTGGGGGTGAGTGGGGTTGGTGGTGGGAGGTCTGATGGGGGTTCGGTGAGCTGGGTGGGGGAACTTTAGTTCTGGCTCGGTCATTACTGTGGAGCTACCGTTGGACGAAAGGGTGACATACACAAAGGGTGACAACAGTGATGGATGCATGCATCCCATGGCCGACCAGAGAACAGCAGAGTACATGGAGGGTGGAGAAGAGATCGGAACCCCAAGAAGCCAAGCAGAGCACCACATGGAGCTGGGGATCAAATTTGCAGAAGGGTGGCCAAGACATGAAGGGCATCTCCAGGAAGAGTCACCAGGCCGCGGTGAGGAGGCGGATCTGAGGGTTAGGCGGGGACAGGAGTCCCCCCCCACCGCCCTATGCCCAGGCCGCACGCAGCTTCACTGTTGTGTCGTCGGTGATAGAGCTGGCAGAGCGGAGGTATGCGAGCAGAGGAGGAGAGGAGGAAGTGGTGCGGGCAGGCCTGAGCACAATCCACCGTGCTCTGGACGAGATCGGCCGGCGACAAGGACAGGCCATCCAGAGAGGTAGGCTGTGGCAAATGCAAGCCAGCACAGGGCTGCAGGAAACAGCTCAGGAATGTGGAAAAGATGAGCCTTTCTTGGTTTTCATGGTATGGAGCAGGGCAAGGGGCTTTTAATACTGCTTATTTTTATAACCCAGGAAACTAGCAGCTCACACACATAACATTATCAATGCTCAACAAGACACGGGCCGGAGGGAGCTCTGAGGATCACCAGGGGCCCCAGTTTCATTAGGTTCTTTAGGTTCCTACTGCAAACTTCTCCTCAAGTCAGGATATAAAAAAGAACTATTACACCTAAAAGTCATTTGCTCATCCACCAATATGATTTTCTTAAAGTACTTCAATCAAGCAATGTATTTCATGTGGCTTTAATGTTTTAAAGAAAGGGGGGGAGGAAGTAAATTATTTCTGTCAAAAAATAATCTATCTGTGTTAACTATGAGTACATAGGATTCTAAAACAGACAAAGGGAATAAGAAAAGGACAAGGTAATTTGTAGACTGTCGTTAATAAAAGCTCTGACTTAACAGCTGTACTTTATGATTCATCTCTAGTTTTTATTCTCAGTAGGGCATTCTGTGCTAATGATATATTGCAAATTTACCTGTGCTTCTCTTTGAATTGATGAGTGCTAGTGCATATTGAAGGTTTCCCCTTTCCAGTGTAAAGAACTTATAACCTTTCAGAGGGAGGGTTATAAAAATACATCACCGCTCCCACAAATCTCTGAGCATTGATTTGCATTTCATTAGATCTGCAGATGAGACAGGATTGTCACCTTAAGGTAGAGTTAAAACTGCTTTGGGGGGTGGGGGTGGGCTTTAAAAGGCAGAAACTTCACATGTCTTGGGAAATATTTGCATTTCTGATGGTTCCATACAAGAGAATCACTGTTCCAACCTGACCTTCACCTGAAAAGCACCCAGGGCACTCTTCACGAAGACCTGTGCCACCAAGTCTCCTTTGGACCCGCCAAGGCCCGAGGGGCCCTCCGGTGGCAATTAAGAAGTGCTCACCAAGAGCTGGCTCTTACCACCCCTGGAGGGGACATTCTGTCTCAGTACACAGAAGCCAAAATCACTGCAAACCGGTTTCCTCACATGAAGATGCTAACAGAGAAGGCAGGAAACCTGTTCTAAGATTCTCGGGTCCTTCATCCAACATATGAGGTCCAGAGAGTGAACAGAAGGTTTTGAGGACACAGATGAACAGGCTTCCTTGGAAAGAGCCCCCGTCCTGTTGTGAAGTCCCCTCCCCACCAGGAGAACTCAGCTGAGAGAGACAGAGCACCGGTGTCTAATCCAAGCTGAGAAGCAGGTATGGACAGAGAAGAGCCTGGGATGAGCTGCAGTCCTGAGCTGCAGATAGGGGCTGAGTAGGTAAGGGCATGGACAGGGCTGTCTTGGGTCCCATCTGATAGGACTACCCGAGGTGTAAGAGGCCTCCGTACAGAAGCAGGTGGATGGGTGAGCCAGGTGTCCAGGGGCAGAGGGGAGCGCATTAGTGAAGCACTTCCTGAGACTCAGCTGTAACTGTGTGCCCACCTCCTGCTCTACAAGTAAGGCCAGGCTGAACTATCCGCAGGCACAGAGCATGCTGTCTTGAGCCAGGGAGGAAGGGTCCTTACTTTTCCAGGATGTGAACCTGGATCTGACTCCAATATATGTGCTTCAAGTCACTGAAAAACCCATGTCAGGACTGCTTCGTCTGACACAGGGCCACTCTGCCATTTTCACAAAGAATTATTTTCCTGATTATACACCTTATACCTTCCCTTGGAATGGCCCTAGATTTTATTCCTATTCAATCCATCAGCAGAAGTTCACCTCCACAAGCAAACTCTCCCCTAGCTTGAAGGTATTCGACTCTCCTTTTGTGTCAAAAACTGTAGCAAAATTAGTAAGTCTCATTTTAAGTCAAATCCAGCTTTCAGGCAATAAGTAACTTATAAAGCAGTATATCATTTTTGGAAAATCACTGAGAAAATGAATAAATGGGAACTTAAAGGCTCTGTGAAACATGATGGACTCAGAAGTGATGCTCTTAAGACGTTATTGTAGCACAGCGCACACAGCAGCAAGTGCAATTGATCTCAATTAAATCTGACAATAGTCTCTCTTCTCTTCTGGTAAGAGGACTATAAATCCAGCCTAAGATCTACAATAGGTATAAAATGAACAGCCAAAGGTTATTCCAAAGCTAAAAGCTAAGGATTCTGAATCCAAATAGTTTAAAAAATTTAAACATTAGCACTTATTATCAGATAATAGCTACACAAAGACAGTCAATATTTAATAAAAAAGCTCCACCTTTGAAGGTCTGGATTCATACCTTCACAATTTTTATGAAGATCCCACACAATATTGTGCTAATTATAAAATGTCACATGGTAATAAACACTTGGCTGCTCTATTAAGACTTTTCGGGATCATAAGTTGAAGGTTCTTTACCTTGTAACTGGTTACCAGAGAATGAGAGATACACCAGTGTCTTGACATTCTTATCAGAAACAAAAGCACAACCTCCGAGCAGCACGTACTCTTACCTAAGACGTCTTTCTCGTGCTCAGGAACCAGCACTTTCCACCTGGACTCCTCGGGATCCGTGAAGTCAATGTTGATCAGGCGGTAGTTAGGAGAATGGCGATTTGTCTTGAACGTGAACACCGTGCCCTCGTTGGTCACGTAGTCATACTCTCCTTCGAAGTTGTCGATCAGCTTCACCCACTTCAGGATTCCTGGTGAGAGACCAAGCACCTCCGTCACCTCTCTGGGATTTGAAGTGGTGTGGTTTGTGTGTAGGGAGGGGATAGATCTTTTCTGTCTACAGAACACAAAGCAGAAACAATGTTTGGAATATCTACGGCATGAGATAGAGTGAGGATGACTGTGGGTGAATTTTAAGGTTTCCAAAAAACTCAAAGGAAACCTTTCCAGAAAAATCTGGCAATGAAGATGAGTGGAGAATAGTCTGTCCAAGGAATCTGTCTGAATCCCTGTAATCCAGCACATCCTCTTCTACCTAAGTGGAACTCAAATCTCAGCACGTCTTTCTACCTCCACTGCCACCACTCCACCCCAAGTGTTCATTCCCTCTGGTTATGAGCACTGGCCCACAACTGAGGATGACCGCATCCCCCCAGGGGACTCCTGGAAATGTCTGCAGACACTGTGGGGGTTACAGCTTGCAAAGTGACAGGAGGGCTGCTACTCTCTGCCTCTACCTAGCGAGTAGAGGCCAGAGATGCTGTTTCAAGATACAGAATAGCCGCCTGGACAAAGAGTCAGCCAGCCCTGAATGTCACGAGTGCCTAGCTGGGAAACCCTGGCCTGCAGCATTAGCTTTCCGCCTGGTCTTCCCACTACAATGTCTTAATATCTTACACTGGTCCCAGCTGGTACTTTTCTTAGAAATCTCCCCATGTCTCTCTGAATAAAATCCAAATTCCTTGCTATGATCTCCATGGTCCTGCATGTTATAGGCCTTGCCACTGAGCCAACCTCAGATGCTCCAACTTGTGCCTCACCTGGTCCTCGGGCAACACTGGCCTTTGGCAGGCTCCTTATGACATGCTTCACCTCAGGGCCTATTGTACACTGCCTTGCCTGCCGGACCCACTCACAAATCATTTCTTCACAGCACTTCTTTCAAGATATACACAGCTGACCCTTGAGCAACACCGGCTCAAACTGCATGGGTTCATTTATAGGAGGGTTTTTTCCAAAGGTAAATACTGCAGTACTTAACCCATGATCTGTAGTTGGCTGAATTCATGGATGCAGAGGGACCATGTATCCAGGGGACTGACTATATAACTTCCACGTGGTTCAAGGGTCAACTGTACCTAATACGCTTGTTTATAATTTGCCTTTTTTTTATTCGCTGCTAGATATTCAGCACCCAAGTAGAATGGCACCTTCAAAGGTACAAAATAAAACTGGTGTTGAACGCAAGGGGGAACATTTTCCAATCCTTCTGTTGTAAGAACTAGTCTGCTGAAGGTCATCACTACAAAGAAATCTTATATGCATCCACCATCATCATCATTTAAATGGCTTACCAAATGCCACTTTTAATATTAAAAAAAATCCACTGGGAAGACATCTGGTTCATAATATATCAGACATAAATATTCAGAGGACATCTCAAAAATTTTATAAATGAGAAAGCTCTATGACTTCTAAACTGCTCAAAGGCAAGCCAGATCTCAACTATTCTCCAATGAATCTCCTACCTTTAATTTCACAGTGAAACTGCTACATTAATTTGGATAGTTCATTTACATTCCTCGCGATTTTACATTCATTATCTAATTCATCTCCATAACACAACATCTTTATATAATTTGTTGTTGAATTAAATTAATCAGGGAAAATATAATCCCATGGTAGTTTTTCAGTTACACATAACAGGATTAAAACCTTAGCTCCAACCAGTATTTAGCCACATGACCTTGAACAAACTCTTTATCCTTTGCTGAGCCTCACATTCTCAACTATTGAGAAACAGTAAGCAAATGAGAAAGTTATTATAAAGTAACTACTAATACTCACCCCACAACAAAAACCCAACAAATATTATTTTAAAATAAACTACAGGAATTAAAAATAAGATAGGCAGTTAAAAAAAAACTTTAGCTTTCCCACATATTAGTAATACCTATTGAAAAACACGGTTGGGGCAGCAAAGGGACCTCATTCACATTAGAAGCAAAATTAATGAAATACTTAGGAATGTACTTAACAAGAAACGTGGACTCTATGAGAAAAGCTCCAAAATTTTTCTAAAGAATCTTAAAAAAACAATAAAACAAAATCGAGTAACTGGAAACACATACCATATCCCTAGACGGGAAGACTTCATATTTCAAAGATGCAAATAATTCCAGAAGAAATCTATAAACGTAACACAATTCCAAATGCTTTTTAGGGAATTTTACAATACTGTTTAAAGTTCATCTGGAAGAATAAGCACTTAAGTACAATGGATATATCTTTGATGACAAAACAAGAAGGAACGTCTTGCACTATGATGGCCTGAACAAGCCCTCTACCCTCTGAAGGTAATTATTATCCTTTTATGGTAATCACTTTCTTATTTGTCTTTGTTCACTTTTTGCCTGAACATGCAGCCATGAACACTATAGTCTAATTTTGCCTCATTTTTTAATTTCTAATATAATGAAACCACACAACATGGATTTTTTGAGTCTGATTTCTTTCTATTCTTGGTGTCTGATCTGGCAGTATCTTTGTAAGATTATTTATCCTCTGGTTATCATTATTGACTTCTGGTTAAATCCTACTGTATACAAAGAACATATTCTGTATGATTTCAATCTTTTTAAAATTGTTGACAAAAAAATTGCAGCCTAATTTTTAAGTGACTTTAGAATGTTTATCAGAGAAGGCAATGGCACCCCACTCCAGTACTCTTGCCTGGAAAATCCCATGGACAGAGGAGCCTGGTAGGCTGCAGTCCATGGGATCGCTAAGAGTTGGACATGACTGAGCGACTTCACTTTCACTTTTCACTTTCATGCACTGGAGAAGGAAATGGCAACCCATTCCAGTGTTCTTGCCTGGAGAATCCCAGGGACGGGGGAGCCTAGTGGGCTGCCGTCTATGGGGTCGCACAGAGTCGGACATGACTGAAGCTACTTAGCAGCAGCAGCAGAATGTTTATATGACTGAAAAGAATGTGTATTTGCAGATTTTTTGCTGTGATATGTTAAGTTGCTGTTGTTTACAAAATGAGGCAGGGCAAAAGCTAACAGAGTCTTGTCAAGAGAATGGACTTGGTCATAGCAAACACACTTTTCCAACAACCCAAGAGATGGCTCTACATATGGACATCACCAGATGGTCAATACCAAAATCAGAGTGATTATGCTCTTTGTAGCCAAAGATGGAGAAGTTCTATACAGTCAGTAAAAACAAGACCTGGAGCTGACTATGGCTCAAGATCATGAGCTCCTTATTGCAAAATTTACACTTAAATTGAAGAAAGTAGGGGAAACCACTGGGTCATTCAAGAACGACCTAAATCAAATCCCTTATGACTATACAGTGGAAGTGACCAATATATTCAAGGGGTTAGATCTGGTAGACAGAGTGCCGGAAGAACTATGGATGGAAGTTTGTAACACTGAACAGGAGGTGGTGACCAAAACCATCCCAAAGAAAAAGAAATGCAAGATTGAAAAGTGGTTGCCTGAGGAGGCTTTACAAATAGCTGAGGTAAGAAGAGAAGTGAAAGACAAGGGAAAAAGGGAAAGATATGCCCAAAGGAATGCAGAGTTCTAGAAAACAGCAAGAAGAAAAAAGAAGGCCTTCTTAAATAAACAATGCAAAAAAATAGAGGAAAACAACAGAATGGGCAAGATCAGAGATCTCTTCAGGAAAACTGGAGATATCAAGGGAACATTTCATGCAAGGATGGGCATGATAAAGGACAGAAATGGTAAGGATCTAACAGAAGCAGAAGATATTAGGAAGAGGCGGCAAAAATACACAGAAGAACTGTACAAAAAAGGTCTTAATGACCTGGATAATCACGATGGGGTGTCACTCATCTAGAGCCGGACATCCTGGAATGTGAAGTCAAATGGGCCTTAGGAAGCACTACTAAGAACAAAGTTAGCAGAGGTGATGGAATTCCAGCTGAGCTATTTAAAATCCTAAAAGATGATGTTGTTTAAGTGCTCCACTGAATATATTAGTAAATTAGGAAAACTCAGCAGTAGCCACAGGAAAAGATCTGGAAAAGATCAGTTTTCTGTCTAATCCCAAAGAAAGGTAATGCTAAAGATTGTTCAAACTACCGTACGATTACGCTCATTTCACATGTTAGCAAGGTTACACTCAAAATCTTTCAAGCTAGGCTTCAGCAGTACATGAACTGAGAACTTCCAGATGTACAAAAGCTGGATTTAGAAAAGGCAGAGGAAGAGATCAAATTGCCATCATTCACTGGATTACGGAAAAAGCAAGGGAATTCTACTTCCGCTTCATTGACTATGCTAAAGTCTTCGTAGATCTAAAGACTGTGCTAAAGACTGTGTGGATCACAATAAACCGTGGAAAATACTTAAAGAGATGGGAGTACCAGACCACTATTAAGTAATTTATTAATCTTTTGTTCAAATCTGAATATTTATTGGCTTAAGGGGCCGTTTTTTCTATCAGTTAAAGAAAAGGTCTGTTAAAATGCTTCTGATTGTAGATTTGTCTGTCATTAGTTATATTTCTGTTAATTTTTACTCTCTGTATTTTGGAAGTATGCTGTTAGGTACATACACAATTAGAATTATTATATCTAAATAAAACTGAATTGAACTTTTTATGATTACGAAGTTTTATCTCAAGCAATGTATGTTGCTTTAAAGTCTACTCCAATATTAAGACAGCTACATCATTTTCATTTTAACAAATTTGGCCAGTTGTCTTCTGAAAAATGGATGGTCCCAATATGTTCTTCTCCATGTCTCCTAACCACTCAAATGCTTTCCATCTCTTTGTGGGTTGCATTCATGTAATTTCTTTTTATACTCACTTTCACAAATTCTCTCTTCAGCTATGTCTCATCTCTTCTTTAACCTAATAACCTAACTTTTAACATTAATCATACTTCTAATTTTAGAAGTTCTACTTAGTCCTCTTCCAAATGATTGGTCATTATTTATAATATCTTGTTTCTTGCTTATGTTTCCAAGCTTCTCATTTATTTTTTTTTAAAGCAGCATCACTGTTTTTAAAAGTGCATTTACACAATTATTTTATATTCAGTTCCGTTCAGTCGCTCAGTCATGTCCGACTCTTTGCAACTCCATGGATTGCAGCACGCCAGTCCTCCCTGTCCATTACCAACTCCCGGAGTTTACCCAAACTCATGTCCATTGAGTCTATGATGCCATCTAACCATTTTATCCTCTGTCATCCCCTTCTCCTCCCACCTTCAATTTTTCTCAGCATCAGGGCCTTTTCCAATGAGTCAGTTCTTCACATCAGGTGGCCAAAGTATTGCAGTTTCAGTTTCAGCATCATTAGGAATCTGATAATTCCACTCTGGTGTGAATCTGCTGGCTCTACTTCTCATGCTGGTGAATTTCTTCATCTAATCTGTGATTTCTAATTGTGAACTGATTTCCCTTGATATGCTATCTGTGAGAATTCTTGGAGGCCTGGGTGGAAGTGACATTATTTCAGATAAGATTTGTATCTGGCTTCTGTTTGCTTCTTGGGAGGCAACCAACCTGGGAGCACTTTAAATTCTTGGCATGGAGATTTTTGGACCCCATAGAGAGAATCAAGTCAACGTGCACACACATGAATGTCAGTCCTTCTGTTTTAGGAGAATTCAAATCCTGCCTACAAGATAGAAATACGCAGGTTTCCTTACTACATACCCTGCCTCTCCCCGACTTCCCACTCCACCGTTGGCAGGTCTATTCCTCAATAATCCATACACCATCACCAAAGGGAAGCTCAGACTCAAAACCCAGCAGAAACATTCTGAGACAAACCAGCTTACATCCCAGGATTCCTGTTTTCATTTTGTCTTTGGTCTCTATGATTTCTCTTCTTTTGTGCCAATTAGCAATATATTTAGTAGATGCTTTATTAACTTTTTACAACATTTTGGTTGTTTCAATTAGATTATCAAGTAGATTATTATATCACCTGCTGCATTCCCACAAACTGAAGTCCTTATAATTAACTGTCATAAATAATTAAGTTCCAAATCTGAGTCAAAGATTTTTCTTTTTCCAGTGACAAACTGCTGACCCCCAAAGCAGGTGATCCATTCAAAGACAAATGCATCTTAGTTTACGTAAAACAACACTTTAAAAGGAAAAGAAACCCAAACACTATTATTCCTTATAAGACAAAGTAAAAAAATTAGTTGGTGATGCAAAATTTGCAGAGTCAGAAAGCTACATTTGTTTATTATAAGAATGATGAAACAATTTTCTGGACTGTGACATTTGTAAACACAAAGCCTTAGTTCAGGGAAATGTCAGATTCCTTAAATGTTTCCCTGACAATAAAACATTTCCTGATGTGAAACCTTTATTTCTCAAAGTAACCATCTTATAGCTTCTGACTGAAAAGGTCTTACAGCCATTGCAGTGGTATTTATTATGACCCTACTTTCCCCTGCCTGTAAAAAAGTCACTGAAACATCCACCAAAGGCAAAACATAGCATAAATTTCCTTTAGTATCTCTGTAAAGTCAAGTGAACCTAAAAATGTCATGCACTTGTTTTAAATAATCAAGCTCCAAACAACACCAAAACAAAAAAAAGTTTGTGGTCATTATCTGCCACCAATTTCTGAAGCACTGACTTTAGTCATAAATGCACACAAGTCAGTCTTAGGAATGTGGCTGGATTTATACAAATCCAACTATAGTATGAAAAGCTGTTCAAAGTACGCTCACAGGGCAGCATGTTTAAAACGAGGGTTCATGAAATCCTTTGGCTCTCTGGGAACCCATGCTCTTCAGGCTTTGGCCATAAGATAATTCAAGAGAAATGGTATTCCAGTTGAACAATGGGACTCATTCCGTTTTGTTATTCACAAGTTAAAACACTGTTGATTTAATTTAAAAAAAAAATGGAGTTACTTTTAAAAAAAAGAGATGTGGCTAAACTCTCAAACCGTCTCACTTTTGCCCACCTCTCCTGAGGTATTTTTGTATGTAAGTGGTTCCTCCCTTTGAAGTCAACAGAATTCGATTCCCAAACTTCTCTACACTGAAGTTGAAATTATTTTTTATAAATCTGTTTCTTGGTGGGGGAAAGATTAGTGTACTGAGTGAAGGTGAGCTTAAAATAAGTTATCTAAAACTTTGTCTAGAGCAATTCATTACCTGTATTGCTGTCTTTGAAAATCAATGTTATTAAGTATATTCCATAGAAAATGTTTTATAAGCTCTCTCATAACAGGAGCTAAAAAGTGCACTTACATTGACAGAACATGGAGGCCTTGGCCTCTGACAACAGTTAACAAATGCAGAGCAGACACAGGTCATGCTCCAGCACTGAGGAGAGCAGAAAGCTGCTGTTCTCTCTGGCTTGATGCCTTCATGCTGTCGCACCTGCCACATGGTGATGGCTAAAACATGGGCATGGAATCCAACTGACCTGGGTCTGAATCTTTCAATGGCATTAGAAAAGCTAACTGGCCTCACCCTTCTCAGTTTCCTCCAGTTAACAACACAGGCTCCTTAGAGGTTGTTGAAAAGACAATGGGATATCTAGAACTTGGCACACAGGAAATGCTAAGAAAATACTCACTACCATCCCAATGCTGGTTATCACCCCAGCATTCCTCAAATGACAAAAATAAGCAGAACGTGGCTTCAGAACAGCACTATTTATTTGCTAACAGTGAACTTATAAAAATCTAATTTCCATCTCTCAGGGCACACAGCCATTTTCCTAGGAAAACACCTTTATAATCACTAATTTAAAAATTGGTAAAATTATTAATTTTATTGCTAGTACTTCATGTTTTACTTCAAAATTAATGTTTTTTCCTTACTTTTATACTGTCTTTTGATGTTCCAATTCTTTTGGGTTGCTGGCATTCCCACTCAGAAACAAAAACTTATTTTCTGATAACTCCCTGTCTCTCACAGAAGCCCTCTTCCTTAGTCTGACTTTTTAATGCTCTGATGACTTTGCTCAACTTGAGACAACTCATTTGTTTCAAGTTCCTTGAATGTTTATTCCCCCCGACCCCACCTTTCCTCTCCACCTTCGAAAGATGGCCAGCCCCACCAGGCATGAACATGGGAGTCAAAATTGTCCCAGATACCCAGAAACAAGAGGTCACCTGCCTTGCATTGCAGAGATGGCTGAGTGAATAATTTAAGTGTCTGACAAACACTAAGCTTCCTTTTGTAGTACTATGTTAGCATGTAGTGTAGATTGATTTCTAATGCAGGTGAAAGCCAGTTTTCTTTAATGACATGAAAGCATTAAAATGAAGACATGGTGAGTGCTAAGAATTTTATCAATCTAAAATGATCCAACTTTCAGCAAAAAAAGGTAAAAAGCTGAGAGACAGGTTAAGTAAAAGTCTGGATGAAGCTTAAGATAAGCTTCTATTTCCTCACAAAAATTAGCATGTCAGCATCACTGATCTTTTCCTCCAATATTGTTGCTCAGTCGCTCAGTCATGTCCAACTCTTGGCAACGCTATGGACTGCAGCACTCCAAGCTTCCCTGTCCTTCATTATCTCCCTGAGTTTGCTCAACTCCTGTCCATTGAGTTGGTGATGCCATCTCATTTTATGTTGCCCCCTTTTCCTCCTGCCCTCAATCTTCCCAGTATCAGGGTATTTTCTAGTGAGTTGGCTCTTTGCATCAGGTAGCCAAAGTATTGGAGGTTCAGCATCAGGCCTTTCAATGAGTATTCAGGGTTGATTTCCTTTAAGACTGACTGGTTTGATTGATGAGGGACTCTCAAGAGTCTTCTCCAGCACCACAATTTGAAAGCATCAGTTTTTCAGTGTTCAGCCTTCTTTATGGTCCAACTCTCACACATCAGAGTCTCGTACATGACTATTGGAAAAACCATAGCTATGACTGTACGAACTTTTGTTGGCAAAATGATGTCTCTGCTTTTTAAATGCTGTCTAGGTTTGTCATAGCTTTTATTCCAAGGAGCAAGCGTCTTTTAATTTCGTCCCTAAATGCTGTGTCATGAGCAAAGACAAATTCAGGTCCATTTCAAGGATGATGACGCTGAAGCAGAATGGTGTTAAGTTACCAACAACAAAGATTTTAGACATTCAGAGTTCTTTGCACCTAACAATTACTTCTTATGGACCCTATTTAAAAACTTCTTATATAGCTGTAAGTTTATTCAGAATAGGGTCAAATGGTCTTTTGCTGCTGATTATCCTATAAAATAGAGGGAAAAGTACCTGACCTACTAAAGAAAAATGAAAGACCCCAAGAGAAAGGGGATCAAACAAAAGACAGACAGCAGAGAGGAGTGAGAGGGGATTTAGAGTTTCCAAACCTCAGACAGGTCCTAACTCTGGGCCTGGACATGTGTGCTTGGTGACAGCACCACTGATAAACCCTGATGTTGTGCACTGGCTGTCTCGTGGCCTCTGTCCAACTGGCGGGGAGCACACATCCGGCAGGGACAGGCTGTCATCACTGCCATCACCCAGCACAGCGCCTGGCACAAAGTACAGCATAGACACATGTCTGCTTCATAACTAAATATAACATTCACATAATCCTGTTTCAGACTGAACCTTATATACATTTCTTGATAAGGTAAAGTCAAGAGAAGTAACCAAATTTAAAAGAAGTTAGCAGTTTCTTCCACTTTCCCAATAAGAACATTTAGAAATACAATACACAAAGTTAAACATGTATAAAAGCATGGTGAAAATCATCTTTTGAATTTTTAGGGTATAAATTTTCATGAAAATATTTTAAAAGTTCACATATTGGCAAGAAAAAGGAAAACTCTGAGGTCTGACATTTAATTGTAATGCAGAAAACATGTGAACATTTACTTTAAATTTAGTCAATGTGAAACAACTTTATGTATTCATAATATTTATAGCAAATTTAGGAAACAAAAGATATACATGCATAAATATATGCATATATATATTTCAAAAGAAATAGTAGTCTTGATTTAGAAAGGTACAGAAATAGAAGAAAATCCAGACACAAATCATACTCTTGAAAGGTTCCAGATGATTAATTTCAGCTACTCCACAGGCATGACTCACACTAAGAATTGCAGGGGTCAAGACTCAGCTGCCTTTTCCACTGCAGAACTAATAAAATGTCATGCTGCCTGGTGTCTAAGTGATACCTTGGTACCTCTATACTTTCAATTATAAACAAGAGAAGCAGAAACCTTCTGCTCATATAATAAACAGGACAGGAGAAACACGGTCTATACTTTCTTCCATCATTCTCAGGATTTAATAGAAAACAAAAAAATTAATTCAAAAAAGTTAAACAGGCCAGAAGGGTAAAGATTACTCACAAGTAAATGAACAGGGTGGCTTCTCAAGCAGGGTCACCTGAGCACAGGATCTCTAAAGGGGCAAGAGAAGTTATGGAGACAAGCTGGTGCCCATCTACTATGAGTCTGTGTTAAAGAAAAGTTATCTGACACTTGTTAAAATGGTAATGAAGACTACTCAAGACTACTGCAATAAGGGAGACAGGTCACACGGAACTCAAATACAGAAAAGATAGCTAGAGGTTTATAGCCAATGTGCAGAATGAGGGGGTTGGTGGATGGAAAATTACTAACAGAAGACATCAGGGTAGGGGGATTCTTGGTGAAGGCAGGTTAAGTACATGGAGGATAGCTGGGGGAAGAGGAATTGTATCCATACCAAGGGTATAGGACTGTCTTTAAACTGACTTAGTAGGATTCTCACTAAAACTGAGGCTATGTGGGCCCAGAAAGGTTGAGTCGGGGGGGGGGGCAAGGAACTAAGACTGAAGCCTAACTGAGAAGAGGCTCAGAGGAGCCTGACTCAAGTCTGGTCAAGGAGAGAATCTCTATTGTTGTCAGGCACTGTTCTAGGTGCTGGGGACCCCACGGCGAGTGAGACAGACAAGGTCCTTAACCTTGTGCAGCTCAAAAGGAATCACACACACAAGGTTTTTGTATGGAGAGAAAAAAGAAACCAGAACAGGGGAAGGGTCAGAAGGGCCAGAAGCAGGAAAGGTATCACAAAAGCAAGAGGAAGCATGTTAACTCCTGCCTCTTTCCCCAAAGAAAGCAGACAGTGACTTGGGACATGTTTCCAGCAGCCAGCGCAGACGACGGTGCAATATTCTTTGCAGGGGGCCTGCTTAGCTATTTTGAACACTTGGAAAATTATAGAGACTTCCAAGGCCCAGACAATAGGCCAAGTGCAGTTTCCATCCAGTGATGAGCAAAGTGAGGCAGGGAGTTACCTGTTCAGAAAAGTAAGGACAGGAGCAGCTACAGCATCAACTGCAGTTCCTGTGAACAGCCACAGCCCACAGTTTGCAAGAAATGTGGTCATATTACTAAGTAAAAATACTGCAAATGTAAATGGCGGAAGTGAGGTTCTCCAAAGAGAGGCAAGGGTGAAAGAAAGATCTTGCTCACAGAGGAGCACAGAGCAAGATCAGCTAGTCCTTGAAAAGAAAATCAAATTGGCATAAATGTAAATCACTCAGAAAGCATACTTTTAACTCTCAAGATTTTAAGATTTTTTCCATTCTGTATTTACGTAGTTTTGTGTTCCTTACGTATTATCTTCTTCTGTGGTATTAAGTAGCCACTGGCCATTTTTTGGTGCTTCTCATTTCAAAATGCACACAGGCAGAAGGTTTTCTTAGAAAACAAAGATGACAGAAATGTTACAAAAGAGCTTCCTCAGTGAAATTATTTAGTTCTCCAGACAGGATATTTAGTGATGCCCTAATAAAGAATGTATAGGGAAATGCTAGTAAATCTCGTTGCCTTTAAGGTAAACATGATTAAAATGGTAACAGAAAGGCCTGAGGTTATCACAAGGGGTATCAATTTATGCAGTATAATATTGATGATTTCATAACATTGGATTTAGTTTTCAGTCACCAGCTATTCAGTTTAACTCACCTAATATTTCAGTTAACTAGCACATTTAGCATTTAACTTAAATATTATTCTTCCATTTAGTTTAAACAGGGCAACAAAAATGTGGGAGCAGTAAGGGAACAGCAAGAAAAAGATTCTGGGTGGCAATCACGGTCCCCAACTGGGTAGATGCACTCTGGAATTTTCAGTTATCAACCTGAAAAATTAAACATGTCACCTATGAGAGGCACACCTCTTCATGTTTTCTTCCATATAAGGACTCTGCTGATTATGAATCAGGTTTTACATAAAATAATACCAAGATCTGTGTTTAGAGCAGCTTTGATACTAAAGATACATTATTTTTAGGGCGTCTTCAATCTATTTAATCTACTACCAAAAACCATTGTGTGATGACTCCAAATATTCCCCTTTCAGTCAAAAAACAAATGGATAAAGAAAGAAGGCATATGTGAGAATCCACTCTATGCCAGGAACCCTGCTAAGCCCTTTTCTGTGCATTTTCATTACTCTTCACGATTACTAAGTAGGTATCATTTACCTATTGCTAAGTAGGTATCACAAAGTAGGTGCCACTGCCTCATTTGTAGCTGTGCAAATATGAAGAGAGAAAGGATAACTTTCCCAGGGTCACCAATTATTTAGTGGTGCAGTTGAGATTTTAAAGTTTTATTCTCAATATACCTGACTGTAATGAAGAGGAACTATTTTAAAAAATTTAACAATCACAGTATCAATCTTCTATGTCTCTCCTGTTATAAACCAAATATACTGTGTCTTCAACAGTTAAACTCACCCTCAGTACTTATTTTTTCTAACCAGTCATAATCATGTAATTGTGCACGTGTGCTCAGTCGCTCAGATGTGTCTGACCACTTGCCATCCCATGGACTGTAGCCTGCCAGGCTCCTCTATCCATGGGGTTTTCCCAGGCAAGAATACTGCATTGGGCAGCCTCCTACTCCAGGGGATCTTCCTGATCCAGGAATCAAACCTGTGCCTCGTGCATTAGCAGGCGGATTCTTTACTGCTGAACCACGTAGGAAGCCCCAATCATATAATTAACTCATAACAAATCAGCAATCAATTTAAAAAAAACACACATATACACTACCATCCCCCCAGCCACACACACACACGCAAAGATCTTTCTAATCCTGATCTACACAATTAATTGACTTTTGAACTCAAGAGTGGGAACTGATTTCCAGTTCATTTTCTTAGCACCGGTCAATCACTGCAACTGTTGAGAGCTTTCAGAATCCTAGGACTGCCATTCAAAAGAACTCCTCTGAGGCTAGTGCTATTCATAGATTTAATGCTAGTAAAGCAATAAAAAAAAAAAAATGACAGGCCCAGAAACATACCCAGAATTTAGCAGCTATCACTGGAGAACACTCTACAAATTGCTCCCAATCCATCTGTGTGCAACTCAACAGCTTAAAATCCATCTATTTATTCACATACATTGTGTTTTCTTGTCTACAGGATATTCTATACTTTTGACTCAATGAATTCCACACACCGGTCAGTTTAGTATTCTTATTTCTGAAAACGGTATCAGGTTATTGTAAGACTTGTTTGCTCTATTCCTTTCCATGTGGTTTTCCATGAGCTCACTGGGAAAGTCTTTTTGATACATCCACTTGTCTAAACTGATGTACTGAGTTAACTGATCAAACACTAATCTAGGTGCTACTGTGAAGGTATTTTATAGATATGATTAAAGACCATTATCAGTTGACTTTTAGTAAAGGAGATTATCCTATATAGTCTAGGTAGACCTGAGCCTTCCAGCAGAGCTGAGGCTTCCCTGAACAAGAAGAAATTCCACTTGTGGACGGCAGCTTCAGCCTATGCTTGAGAGTTCCAGCCTGTCCCTCTTGATGGCCTGCCCTACTGGTTTCAGACTTTCCTAGCCAGCCAGCCCCCTAATCATGTAAACCAATTCCTTGCAATAAATCTCTTAATATATATCTCCTACTGGTTCTGCTTCTCTGGTTAAACCCTGACAGATACATTCACTAACCATCGATATTTCACAAATATAAAACACCTAGTGATAACTTTAGTAAGAAATATGTAGTTTCTTATATAACTCAGAGGTATAGTACCAAATAAATGTGAAGATTTACATGTAGTCTTAGTCAAACATATAGCTGGATTTTGTTCAGATCAAGGCAAAATAATCTTAAAGTTCCTCTAGAATTTTTTTTTTTAAAAGAGAGAGAACAATTTGGAAAACAATAATTGCTAAATTTACTGAGTGACCACTCTGTGCTGGGTTTTTCACCTAAGCTACACAAAAATCGCCTAGAAAACAAAGACAATTGTCTCATAAGTAAGGAAAGATCAAGTTAGGAAGGGAGGCCAGGACCTGGCATATTCTCTAAGTATTTTCCAACCTGAACATAGCCTTCAGGATTTTTTTAAATGCTTCCCTCTTTAATTCCTCATGTTCATTCATGGCTGCAAGGACTAGAATCTTATTTATGAAGGCCCAGTGTATGTCTACACTGCCTTCCTCCTGGAATCCCAATCTCTGCGTATCATACCCTCTTCGTTAATTCCTCATAAATGCCGAAAACATGGGCAGAGAGAGGTAGTGGGGGGAAAAGGTAAGGACCCTAAGGGGTCAGGAAGAAAACAGAGGCACTGGCACTTGCAAAGTCTCATTCAAAGTAGTACCGTTTACTATGCAAGTGGACACAGAAATAGTTCAGAGTGAGAAATGTGGACGAAATTTTTTCTCTGCATTTGGAGTCAATTAAGCAATTTGTGTATTTTTTAATAACAGGTCTACTAATAATTTAAAGGTATAATGGACTAATAAATAGAAAATGAAAGCAGAGCTCTCTGGAGGAAGACAACATAATTGAAATTTTTGATAAACTGGAAAAAGGCAAAGTCCCTTCCATCATCCTAGGCCCAAGCAGGAAACAGTGGGCAGGACCAGAGCACAGTAATATCTATCAACTTGTCTAAGATTCGACCTTCCATGCTCAGCCAGGTGAGTGATTCTTGAGTGGCGTTGTACATCTTTCAGAGAATGTAAAAACCAAGGTGGATGTAGCATTCATGAGATCAAAATGGATATATCTTTTTCTTTTACGGATCTTGCTCAAAGAAGTTTAAAAATGATGCAGTACCCAATTAATAATATAAAATGGTATATATTTTCTGATCATAATGTAATATAGATAAAATACTAATAATGAGGGAATTAATCAACAATTAGACATGAGTACAATATTATATATTTTAAAAATTTGTGTCAACTATCTCTGAAATATGGGGCTTCCTGTGTGGCACTAGTGATAAAGACTCCATCTGCCAATACAGGAGACCCATGAGAAGTGGATTCGATCTCTAGGTCAGGAAGATCCCCTCCAGTAGGAAATGGCAACCCATTCCAGTATTCTTGCCTGAAGAATCCCACTGACAGAGGAGCCTGGTGGGCTATAGCCCATAAGGTCACAGAGAGACGTAAACAACTGAGAGACTGAACATACACATCTCTAAAATGTATTTATTTCATATTAACCAGAATATGGGGTAACTGTGCCATTATCTGGGTGCTAAGGGCTTCCCCAGTGGCTCAGTGGTAAAAAATCTGCTTGCAACGCAGGAAGACACAGGTTCGATTCTTGGGTCGGGAAGATCCCCTGGAGGAGGGTATAGCAACCCACTCCAGTATTCTTCCCTGGAGAATATCATGGACAGAGGAGCCTGGCAGGCTATAGTCCAGGGGGTCCCAAAGAGTCAGACATGACTGACACAACTAAGCATGAGCTCGAGCACTGGGTGCTAATATCCCTGACAGTTTTCGGGTTTGGGAATTCTCAGCTCAGTAAACAGTGCTGTTGAAAAGCTTTAATGCTTGATGATGGTGCTGATATGATATAAATGTTGGAGGAAAACAACATTTAAAATAAGCCATCTCCAGAATTCACAACTGGCTGGTCCTATCTTGATAACCTATAGTTTCAGGAATCAAGTCAAGTTAATATTGCACATGAGTCCAGTACTGAGAAGCTGTCTTATGATCACATGTTAGCCTAATAAATTATCACTGGTGTCTGACCTCTTTCCCGTGAAAGTCTGCACTATTACATCTAGATAGTAATAATACTTTACAGATCAAAGGGCCAGCTTCTCCTGAACACTCTTCATCTGCAATACAGACAGGATACTTTCACACAGAGAAACATACAAAAAATATGGTTAGCCTCGATCTACAGAAAAAATGCTAAAGCCAACATTCAATTTTTTTTCATTTTAAGGAATAATATCAAAAGAAAAGATCATAAGACCTGAGATGATGTGATTAAATGGAAGAAGGTTTCTTGGGAAATCAATTAGAAGACCAACATAATTGTTTTTTAATGGGGCTCTCTGGAATAATCATCTGTGTTTGAGAGACAGCTTACCAGTGATGCCGTTGGGCTCCTGCTGGAGGTCACAGTACCAGAGTCGGTTTACAGGATCACATCCCTCCCTTATCGACAATAAGACGTAGCGACCATCGTCAGATAACTACAAAGGAAACAAAAATAGTTTCCTAGAATAATAATAATAATATATAATTATAATTATATATAATAATAATAATAATAATAGAATATATTTTTTGTGAGAACACTGTTAACACATTAAGTTAAAAAAAAAATCACTGGTGTATCTTTACTGCAAACTTATGACTGGATAAGAAAGTTAGAAAAAAAGATAACATCAATTTGAACTTATTTTGCAGTTGATCACTTTATTTTAACAAAACATAGTGAAATATTTAAGTTGAAAATATCAGTATATATAACTGAATGGCTCAAGATGACTTTTACTTACAACCTATTCTTTATAGTCAATAATACTGTAAGAATTTTATATGGTGACAGATGGTTATGGGACTTGTCATAGTGATATATTTGATTGTTGGGCCCTTATGTCATACACCTAAAACTAATGTAATCTTCTATGCCAACTGTGCTTTTTTAAAAGTTTAAAAAAATAAAGTCTATTCTTTAACTGAAAAATACATGCAATCTGTCATTCTGAATATAAATATCCTAAATTTGAATTTTTGTCATGGGTTTACACACTTTAAAAGCTGTAGTAAATACGTAAGAATTAGCAAAATGGCCGTGAATGCACAAAAGTTCATTTGTGGTTCATAATGTTTACATTAACAAGTTTCTATTGAACAAATGAACAACTTTTTACACGGATCTTTAGTCCCCTATGCACAAGGCAGCAGAAATAAAAGGCTGTGCTTCAGCGGCTATCTTCTACAATACTAAACAGAAGAATCTATCTTTTACAATACTAAACAGAAGAATCTTAGGTAGCAAAAAGAATCTTGCTAAATACTAATGCAACAAAAAACACTGTTTTGAGTTGTCAAAATTGATATAAGTAGTATCAGACTATATATCCTTTTGCAACTAATTTTTTCATTCAATATTTTAAAAATTAATCTATGTTGATACATGTTTATTTGCTTCACTGGTTTTAAATGAGATAAAATATTCTACTGTGCTGCTGCTGCTAAGTCGCTTCAGTCGTGTCCGACTGTGCGACCCCATAGACGGCAGCCTACCAGGCTCCGCTGTCCCTGGGATTCTCCAGGCAAGAACACTGGAGTGGGTTGCCATTTCCTTCTCCAATGCATGAAAGTGAAAAGTGAAAGTGAAATCGCTCAGTCATGTCTGACTCGTAGCGACCCCATGGACTGAAGCCTACCAGGCTCCTCCGTCCATGGGATTGTCCAGGCAAGAGTACTGGAGTGGGGTGCCATTGCCTTCTCCATTCCACTCTAGGCAAACACTATAATTGATTCATCTTCCTACCACATGAGCATTTAGATTATTTCCATTTTCTTCATTTGTGGTTTTTGTCCTTCTTACAAGCAACACTGTGCCTTCATATACATGTTTCCTGGGGTACATAACTACAAGTAAAACTGCTCAGTGATACAATATGCACATATTCTACTTTACCAGATGTTGCCAAATTATCTTCCTAAGTGATTTTACTGACTTACACTCACATATCAGTTATTTCCACATCCTACTCTGAAGGTGAATTATATGTGCCATCTTCGCTAGGCCACGGTACCTAGATATTTGGTCAAACATTATTCTAGATGTTTCTGTGAAAGTGTTTTTCTGAATGAGGTTGACATTTACACTGGTGGACTCTGAGTACAGCTGATTACCCTCCATAATGTGATGCGCCTCAACCAATCAGTTAAAGCCCTTAGCAGAAAAGCCTGACCTTCCCCAGCCAGCAGGAATTCTGCCAGTAGGTGGCCTCTGGACTCTGAACTGAAACTTTCCAGGGTTTCCAGCCTGCCAGCCTACCCTGTAGATTTTGGAAGTGTCAAGCCTCCATAATCACATTAGCCAATTCCTTAAAAAAAATTTCTGTCTCTGAATATATATTGTGTGCTCAGTTGTGTCTAACTCTTTGCAAGCCTATGGACTTCACCCCACCAGGCTCCTACGTCCATGGGGTTTTCCCAGCAAGAATATTGGAAAGGGTTGCTATGCTCTTCTCCAGGGGATCTTCCTGACCCAGGGACTGAACCTGCATCTCCTGAGCTGCAGGCAGATTCTTTACCACTGAGCCACTGGTGAAGCCCCTATATATATATAATATACAAACCAACAGGATATTTCTATATCTTATATATAAATATATAATATATATAATTATATTGTATGTTAATGTTATATGTTAAAATATATATATAATTATATATAATAATATGTATTATATGTATATAAGATATTCAAATATCTTGTTGGTTCTGTTTCTCTGGAGAACTCTAACTAATGCACTTACCAACAACTGTTATTCTTTCATTTATTCATAAAATAAATATTTGCTAAGCAGCTATTATGCACATTTTCCTAAGTGCTAAAGATAAATTGGGGCTTCCCAGGTGGTGCAACTGGTAAAGAAGCTGCTTGCCAATGCAGAAGACACAGGAGATGCGGGTTTGATCTCTGGGTTAGGAAGATCCCCTGGAGGAGAGCATGACTACCTACTCCACAACTCTTGCTTGGGAAATCCCATGGACAGAAGGAGCCTAGAGGGCTATAGTCCATGGGGTTACAAAAGAGCCGGACATGACTTAGCCACTAAACAGTTGTTGTTGCAGTGTATTATAAAATGGTAAATGTCATACAGAACATATGAACAGGCCTGGGTAAGGGAGGCAGGGTGTGTGGGGAGGGACTGTGGTTTTAAATATGGCAGTCAAGGTAGGCTTCATAAGATGCCTCTCCACTGTCTTCTTTCACTGTTTCAGATGAAGTAATTCCTTATGTTTTTCTCCCTATGTATAATGTGCTTTCATATCTGGCTGCTTTTAAGATTTCCTTACTATCTTTGGTTTCTGCAAATTGATAATAATTTGCTTTAACTAGAATCATCTCCTTCAGATTTGTTGAGCTTTTTGAATATTTGGATTTGTCTATTTTATCAAATTCATAGCATTTTTGGCTGCTTTTTCCTCATATAATTTTTGTATCCCCTCACCCCTACCCTAAGACTTCAAATACATCCTGTTAGGTCAATTAGTATAGTTCTATAGTTGAATGAGACTATGTTTGTTTTTGTCCCAATTTTTTTTTTCTCTCCATGGCTTAGCTTCAACATGCTGTCTTCAAATGCACTGATATTTTCTTTTATAGTATCTAATCTGTTATTAAGCCTATGTAGAGAATCTTTTGATTCAGATAGTTTATTTTTCACTTATAGAAAAATACTTGGTTATTTTTACATTTTCTGTTTCTTTGTTCATTTACATTAACATTTGCTAAAATCCTTTTAAATTTATTTTTATAATTGCTTTTGAAAAGTCCATATCTGCAAATTCTACTACTGTCATTTCTAGATCTGTTTTATTAACTAACTTCTCTCCTGGTTATACGTCACATTTTCTTGCTGCTTTACACATCTAGTAATTTTTTAAAGTTGGATTTTGAACATTCTGAATGCCATCTGGATTTTTTGGGGAGGGTCTTTCCTTTAAAAGTTTTGAGGCTGTTCATTCTGTAGGTCAGCTTAATCCATTCAAGGCTTATTTCCAAGCTTTGTTGAGGAAAGTCTCCAGTCATACTGCAAAAGCATGAATGGCCATTCTGGGGTCTTAGCTGAATACCCTGGGTGTTCACAAGTCCTTTCCACTTTAACTGGTTGGAATGTAAAAATCTCCCACTTGTTAAATCTCTAGTAGTTGTCAGCTTACAAGTTCCTGGTGGTTGTTCACAGCTTGATCATGGAGCCTCAGTCTATGCATGTACGGCTTAATAGTCAGTCTAAGATTCAGGGGGACACCAAGAAGATTCCCAGGACTCTTAATGGGTGGTTCCCCTCCTTTGGTTTTGTGCCTGCAAGTTCCAGTGGCCTTACTCTTCCTGAATTCGGATCTTTGGATCCCTAGTTCAGTGAGGCTGCAATATCCTGGGGGTTCTTCTTCCTTGTGCCAGAATCAGAAAATTCCTCCAGGCAGAAACCTGGGGCTATCATAGGATAACATCTCTCTCACAGATTACAGTCCTATGATACCTGGAGATCAATATCTCCAACAGATGTTTTTTCCATTTTGTATAGTTTTCTACCTGTTTATGGTAGCAGGGCTAGCCCAGTACCAGTTACACTTAGGGCCAGAAGCAAAAACTTGTCATTATGTTTTTATTTAACTCATTAATTCTTTATTGGATACATTTTTAAGGTACATTATCCTATATGTTTAAAATACATAGATGTAAAAATTAAAAATGTGGAATTGAGGACTAATTAAAAAGAAAATATTTATGATTCATAAAAAAACTAATAATGACATAGTTTTTATCTTATTACACAGTAGGATAATTTAGTGTTTTACTTAGTAGCAGCATAAAGCTTTTAGACTTGGAGGAATTAGATTCCAGCTCTCTGGAAATGTCCATCCACTTTCTATCAGCAGGTTTGTAAACCAAGTGTATGTCAATTAGGTCTCTTCTGCATTTATAAATTAATCAAAATAGCTATGTGTGTCTAAAACATTCAGCATTTTTAAGCACACTGTATGTTAAACATCTTTTTCTCAGGAAAAAAAAAAAAACTGTTTTAAAGCACAGAGGTAATCAGTACTTGTAAAACAGAAGTGGGATTCCAAGTAAGTATAGTTTGATAAGAGAGTCTAGAAAACTGTTTAATGTGGCTGTTCTTTCTTTGTGACATTTTGTCTAAGTTCTGAAGTAGTCTCCTTTCCAAGAAACTGAATCATATTTTCTTGTATGAGTTTTGGTCACAAGCTACACAAGAGGCCAAATGATTCAGGTACACTCTCTCCATCTCTGTCTAGGCTTCTTATAGCATTTTCAAAGATCGTCAAATGGTTTTGGAGAAACTGCATATACATTTATGATTTCCATGAATTCTTTTCTCCATCCTCATCTCCATCCTCCATCCAAATTACTTGTCATTATGTTTTAGGCAGGTTTCTTGAAAATGAATATCTGAGTTGACTGAGTTGAAAAACTCAATCTAAGAACTTGTATTTTGTCTTTCTAATTGTTATTGCTTCTACATCTTACTTTTAACATTCTAGTTAACTTGCTTTTCCCTTCTCATTTCCTTTTTATACTGCATTAATATAAACGTTTAATTAAGATAAACTTCTTTATAAACTCTTCCCCTTCATTGACTGCTCTATGAGTTAAATACTCTTGTTTCTAGTCTTTTATACATTTTCCTTAAGCTTTTCATATACATAGCCAATAAACAAGTGTCCAGAAATTTAGTTTCACCTTATTTTTAAACTGTCCTATATTATTAAGAATATCATTAGCAACATCACAATTGTCACTTTATTAAATGTAATGGAAAGCAGCCTCATTAATAATACTTCATACTTTTGTTCTCTTGTCCTTTAAACAAAGACGGACTCTTACAGCTTAGTGCTTAGAGTCATGCTACATCAATCATAAATGATGGCTAATTCAGCGGCAGTGATTCAGCCAACAGAATGACAGGGCAGTAAAACTCACTGCAAGAACCACACCAAACCTTCGATGACAGCTGTCTCAAGCACATCTAATGAGTTTTTCTCGGTATTTCTGGCTGCACTAAATGGCTGCAGCAGTTTATATTTAATCTAAGGCAGGAAGTTCCAAGGGAATTGCTGTTGGGATGCCAATTAAGTCAGTCTCTCTTCCTCACAACTCAGATATTTCATAGCCACTAAACAAATATGTTCAACTGCAAAAAACTCTGAATTTTCAAATGCTCAAGCATTTATAAGTCACTGTTGCCCCAAAATATATACATTAGGAAATACCTTCTTACACCAAAATGTAATCAGTAACAATGCATATTCAACCACCGCCTCACATTCAGACTATTTCAAGAGAGTTTAAAAACCGAATTTTGGGAATCACTGGGAGGGGAAGACAAAAATACTGTTGACTGAGGAGGAGACCTTAAATCTCAAGAGCAGAAAGCGAATTTGCTGAAATCCAGATAAAAGGAAAACAGAAAAGCAGGAGAGCCAAGGGTCCCATCAGGCCTTCATGAACAGTATAAACCCCAGTTCACAAAACACTGTTTTTCTTTAAGCAATATGACATCAGAAGAAAAACCATGTTTTCTGGAATCAATTAATCTCATTCAAAACCACTGACTTTTTGCAACAGGGGTGCAACAATGCTAGCCTGACCAATTATGAAATATGTAATTCTTAAGTCACAGCTTCCTTTCACTTTATGTCCATATAATTTTAAGCAAATTTTCCTTAAGTCAAAATGATTTTATTTCATGAAAATCTGCCTTTTATATAAATAAATTTTAACAAAAATAAAGTTCTAAGAACTACTGTAAATAAAATATTTACATTTGTTGATACTAAGTCCACTGATTATATTTCAGACAACACCAACAGGATGAAAGCTAAAACTCTTTACCATTCTTACTACTGACAATTCTTTTTAAAAAAGTGTATTTCCCTTTAGACACAAGTTACCTTGACAATCTAATTGTATGAGGTCATTTGTTGAATTACACTTAAGAGTACTGATTAAATATCTTTAGAAAATGCTAATTAAGAAAGACAGGAATAATATCTATTGATATTATTAATATCTAATAATATCTGTTGATAAAAGTATCTGGAATAAGAAAAATTCAAATGTATAAAGAATGTGGTATTCACAGAAAAGTGTGTTGGTCATTCAATTATGTCCAACTCGTTGTGATCCCATGGACTGCAGCCCACCAGGCTCCTCTGTCCATGGAATTCTCCAGGCAAGAATAACTGGAGTGGGTTGCCATTTCCTTCTCCAGGGGATCTTCCTGACCTAGGGTTGAACCTAAGTCTCCCACACTGCAGGAAGATTCTTTACCATCTAAGCCACTAGGGAAGGATACAAAATATTTGGCAATCTGCTGGTACTTAGCTATTCATTATCCATAACCAGATGACCTCGACAGATAAAAAACAAAGCCAAAAGCCATCCTCCCTTGCTCTGGGGTAGATGAGGTTGAAGATAAAACTGTCACAAATGGTGGCTGGTTTTAACAGGAGAATCCGCTGCCAGGCAACTTTACATCTCCTTTACTGAAGACACAATTTAATGTGCCACCAAACAGGCATCTACTATTTAGGGGAGTCAGAGCTGAGGCTGTCTATTCAAGCAATATTTACTGAGAGTCTCCTGCAGCTGAGCCAGGCTCTAGAACACACAGATCAGAGCAGGACAGGGCTTCGAGATTGAGGGCTCAGGTGGGAAAATCAGACACACACACATTCACACACAGATATAAAGTAATACTCTAAACATTAATACTGAGAAATCTAACAGGGAGGGGTGCTGGAAAGAAGTGTGAGATTGGAAAAGGTCTGAGGGAAGGAATGGTCTCTAACTAGTTCTTTAAAGAGAAGCAGAATTCCTCTAAAAATGGTTGCTTGACTTCTTCCATTCTCACAGCTGCTATAATGGCATAGTACCTGGTTCAGAGAGGTATACCTAACACACTCATTCTTAAGTACACACCTCACAGACAGCAGCATTTGTAGTGGACGCAGCAGTCTGCTGAAGCACTCATTCCCCTAGCTCCGGGGCGCTGGGAGCAGACAGCACTCAGCTGAGAACCTCAGGGCCTTGTCCTCCCAAGGACATATTCTTTTGGGCTCACCCCACATACAATGACTAATTACTGCAGAGGTATAAAAGCCCAGATCCCTCACTCCTAGTTAGGCAAATGCTCAAGAGCTAATAACCTAGCTCATAGGAGCTCCCTGTAGGATTGGCTGAAGCCCTTGTCATGACTTATTCAACTTCTCCCCCTTCTACCTTCACTCCCAGCATCGGTCAGTTCAGTCGCTCAGTCGTGTCCAACTCTTGGCGACCCCATGGACTGCAGCACGCCAGGCTTCCCTGTCCCCAGCATAGGCGAAGGTTTTAAAAGCACTCCCACTGAACCTGACCTGTGACACTATGCAAGGCATCAGATCACCCGGTTTCTCATCTTGACATATTTTATACTATTCGAAGGAAACCTTCTAAAGTGGTGGCTTCTGGTGGACACCCAATCAATAATAGCTGCCATGTGCATTTCCAGTTATCAAAAGGAAGGGCATAAAACATGGGGTTATCAGACTTTATACTTTCATTAAAGAAGCCACATTAATTCACTGAGAAAATTTAACTATGTATCCTGTGGTATTAAGCCTCACCGAGACAGTAATATTTACCAAGGAAACCTTTGACAGACATCAAGCAAACTATTCAACGGTGTATGTATTTCATACTTTATTCTGTTAGATTCACATGTGCTGTTCCAACACACACATGACACAGCACATTCGGGAATACAATTCCTACAAACTCAGCCGCCATCAAACACGAAATTTAGAGATAAGAAGCAACCAGGACAAACCTCCAGGGAATCTAGTCCCAAATAATAGGTTTTTAAGAAATTTCTTCAGTGAATACCTCATGGAGGTGTGACCAGATCTATTCAGACCAGAGTCTGGGTCAAGCTGCACTGTGTTCACAAGAAGTCAACATCTCTACCACTGGCTCATTTAAGGCTTTTTTTTTAATAGGAAAACAACAGAAATAAGTGTTAAATTGAACTAATACACTGATAATAGCAATTCCTCTCGAGAACAGGATCTTTGTATTTTAAAGAATAAATTTATTATTACTAGCATAAAAATCCTAAAGTAGATGAATCTATTTTCAGTCTCAATATGGTAAAAAAAACAGCTGGGCTTTCCAGATGACCTGAATAAGCCAGTTTCTCTTCATGAACCTCATATTAAGAGAAAATTAACAGATGATCACTTCTTGATGTTTTAAACTATCTACAAAACTGTCTTTCAAAACATCAAGACACATAACTAATATTTACATATACATAGAATATGTAGACTTTCATCAAACTTATTATCCTTTTCAAAAAAAAAGCTCATAAACTGTTTTATGCTAGAGCTTCTGGACTCCATGGTCTTGTGTTAATAACCAAATCTTCATGGATATGACAGTTCTTTAATATATATAATTTTTTCCACTTAGAATCCAACAAGAAGCAGGTGGAGAAAGTTTTTTCATAATTTGAAAGTACATGCACTTTTTCAAATTGAGAAAAGTCTTTTATATATTATAACAAAGAATTAATTGTATGTATAAGAAAAGCATACTAAAAAGCAGTGAGACTTAAAATTGCCTGGGAAATTAACAAAAGGAGTGACAATGGATTTTAATAGCATTTGAGAGCTAACCATGTTCCTCTCAGAGCAAAAAACCATCAATTTTATTTCATAGACTCTTTTGGATTCTTTTCATAGTAGTTGTGAATCATAACATCATCTCTTCAATATTATGTATGTTTCCAAAACATAATCTAGGAAAACTTTCAAATGTCGAACTAATCACCTAAAGGGACGGCTTTTCATTTATGGGACTCATTATAGATTTGTTACGCAAACAGGAGACAGTGTCAGCAGCAGACACACAGGGTAGTCATTCATAAGCAGTGTGATGTGCACTGACATAAACATTTCTAATGGGTAGTCCTGGAATCGGCTTTCCGACTACTGGTTGCTACCACAGCAAGGATGGAGAACAGAAAGAAACCCCAGCACTCTATGATATGTTGTTGGGTATGCCAGAAACAGATATGACAGAACATTCTAAGAAAAGAAAACACACTCAAAGTAAAATGAGCAATGGAGGTCTCAACATGTTATAGTCACTCTTTCTCATGTACCTGATTGTTTCTCTGGCACATAAGCTTGGTAATATAAGAATCGACTGTTCTCTTTTCTCCCCTACTGAGCTGTAGGGTGGGGGGTGGGGGCAGCTGAGAAGCTGAGAAAAGTGATGATCAACAAATCCAATTTTCTAAGGCAAAAACAATTCTCCATCAGGAGCTGTTTCATGAATTCAGAGGAGTGCCCCCTGCAGCCTTTCTCACATCCAGGTCTTTAGTTTGGCTTCCTGACTTTCTGCCTTCCCCACCATGCTCTGCCCCACCATGCTCTTCACAATGGGGTGAAGGGTCACCAACCAGCACATATGCCGGCAGCCTCAGGTTCAAGCACCAAAGTTAAGGTTAAGAGGACAAGAGTGTCCTTAAAATGACACACAAACTGAACATGATGGGAAATCTGTCATGGGTCACCCCCCGCCCCAAGCCTCTCTGTAAACTTAAAAATGTTTATTTAGTATAGTTTACTACAGACAAAACATTCTCCATCAGAGCCAGAGCCTGTCCATCTCTGCTCCTACGTACCACCTGGCCCTGGCACAGTGGTGGACCCAGGGTAAGGGCTCCCAGGTATTTGGGGAGTAAATACATGAAACCAGGAAGAGAGCTACCAAACAGTTAATGCTCAAGCCCGAAACCATCCAACAAGAAAGGGGCAGGTGAGGTAGAATTTCCTGAGGAACATAGGAATTGACTGTGCTTGCCCTATAGGGCTATGCCGGGCACACCAGTGTCTGCAGGATCTTTATGTGCATGAACCTTAGCAGAGGAAGGGGGAGTACAGAAATGTACGTTCTGAGCACCCACAAAGAGTTAAGCGTTAGGTAATGATTTTACACGTTGACATATGTGTAACATATACAAAAGTGTACACAAATACAGTTGACCCTTGAGTAAGATGACTCTACTTACACACAGATTTTTTTTCAACAGTAAATACTACAGAGAGACAAAGCCCAGGATTGGTTGAATCTGTGGATATAAACAGTAGACATGGAGGGATCACATATAAAAAGGGCTGATTAAGTTATTAGGATCCTTAACCTCCGCATTGTTCAAGGGTCAGCTGTATATGCATATCTTAATTACTAGGGATCACAGTGAACATATGGTTTATGGAGACATGTGATAAATATTAAGATCAGTATTTGTTGTTTAGTGGCTCAGTCATGTTTGACTCTTTGTGACCCCATGGACTGTAGCCCACCAGGCCCCTCTGTCCATAGCATTCTCCAGGCAAGAATACTGGAGTGGGTAGACATTTCCTTCTCCAGAAGATATTCCTTACCCAAGGATCAAATCCATATCTCCTGCTTGGTAGAATTCTTTACCACTGAGCCACCAGGGAAGCCCAAGGGATTATCTTTGTTAAAAAAACAAGCCTCCCCCACTCCTAACTTCCCCCAAGAATTAGGTACAACAGAATTAGCTCCTTAGTGAAAGATTCAGCTGTATATCACCAAGAGGCTGGGCATTTTCTCTTTAGTCCCTGCTAAAGGGATGTGATGTATTTTCAGAATCTATACTCTAGAGCACCCTCTGCTGGGAAAAGTGTCTCCAAATGCTTGCTTTGTATGCATGTGTGATTTTTAACACTCTACAAATCACTTTAAAATAGATTTGGGATGGCGTGGGGCGGTGGAGTGGAGGGTGTCCAAAAGAATCCTCTAAAACATGGCCTTTTCTACCCTCCCACAACCCTGCCCTCCAACAGAAACCTCACAGTCTACCTTACATAATAACTGACATCACTGTCCCTCCAAGCCAAATGCCAGGTATGTTTCATGTTACACCCAGGAGGCATAAGGCAACCGCTGTTCTGTGATCCCAGCAGCTGGAGGTGTGGAGGGACCAAGGGCAGAAGGCCTGGGCTGGCAGTGAGGAGGGCAGTGCCGAACACTGCCCTCACATCCAGGATGGAGGGACCAGTGGACGTGGGTTCCCCTGGAACAAAAGGCACCGGGCGGGCAGCTGGTGGGGAGCTCCAGGCACCTGGAAAGGCCCCTGCTGAAAAAGGATGGAAAGCAGGGGCAGCAGAGAGGCAGGAACCTCAAGGGAATCCTGCTGAGAGGAGAAGGTTTGGAGGAAGGGAAGATGATGGCAAAGATCAGCCAGAATTTAAGGTCCACACGAGGGAACGTGTGGTTCCAAAGTCCAAAGGTTCCCAGAATCGAGGGGATCTCACTGCAAAAGGAGGCCACAAAGAGCTGGTGCCCAGGCACCAGTCATGACTGACAGCCACCAGGAGACAGGGACAAACAGCTCCAGATGAGCAAAAGTTCCCTTCCCCTTCTCCAACTCCTTCCCCGTTGGCCACTGGGGAATCTAAAGCACCGTGAACCACCAAGGGGAGGGGAGATAACAGGCGATAACAGGGAGGGGAGATACTCAGAATGGCCACTTCCCTGCCCCTTGTAAAACTAAAATTATGTTTCAGTCTGACCATCCTCCACTTTCTTCCTGTCCCTTCATGCTTCCTCTTTCCTGTTCCCATCCCCCAATTCCCAAACAACCACTGATGGGCTTTGTGCCATTATAGACTAGTTTGCATTTCCTAGAGTGTTATATAAATGAAATCAAACACTGTGTACTCTTTCTTTTCTAGCTTCTTTCACGGAGCATAATTATTCTGAGAGTCATCCCTGTTGTTAGGTGGATCAATAGTTTATCTCCACAGTGGCATACCCACTATGGAAAACAGTATGAAAGTTCCTCAAGAAAAACATATGAAAAATACAACTGTCATATGGTCCAGCAATCACACTCCTGGCTATATATCCATACAAAACTATAATTCGAAAAGATACACACACCCCAGTGTTCACAGCAACACTATTTACAATAGCCAGGGCATAGAAGCAACCTAAACGTCTGATAGATCAATGGATAAAAGAAGATGTGGTATTTATATACAATGGAATATACTCAATCATAAAAAAGAAATAATGCCAAATGCAGCTACCTTGAAATTATCACGTGAAGTCAAAAAGAGAAAGATAAATAACGTATGATGTCATTTATATGTGGAATCTAAAACATGACACAAACGAACTTTTCTACAAAACAGAAACAGACTTACAGAGAATAGACTTGTGGTTGTCAAGGAGGGTGGAGGTGTGGGGGGAGATAGATTGGAAGTTTGAGACTAGCATATGCAATCTATTAGATATACATATAACTAAATCGCTTTGCTGTACATCAGTAAGTAATACAGCAATACTTCAATAAAATAAATTTTTAAAAAATAGTTCATTCCTTTTTATTGATGACTAGTATTCCATTACACAGATGTACTGCAGTTTATTCACTCATGCACTTGTTAATGGATACTTGGGTGTGTCCAATTGGGGCTATCATGAACAAAGCCACTATGACTACTCATCTCCAAGTCTTTGATATGGGCAAAAAATATAATCAAGAAGAGAGAACAAACAGCACCTACTCCACCTGTTAGTCCCCCATGTGTTCACGAAACCTAAGCTGGGGAGAGGGAGGCAGTAAGTAAACTGGAGACCTGATATTTTGGTTTGAGCTGCAATGAACCTTTAGTAGGGCTATCCTAGTGGCTCAGTGGTAAAGAATCTACCTGCAATGCAGGAGCCTCAGGAAACATGGGTTCAATCCCTGGGCTGGGAAGATTCCTTGGAGGAGGGCACGGCAACTCACTCCAGTATTATTCCTTGGAGAATCCCATGGACAGAGGAGCCTGGCGGGCTACAGTTCATAGGGTCTCAAAGAGTCAGACATAACTGAAGCGACTTAGCACACATGCACAGAGCTTTAGTAACAGTTCTAATACCGAAAAGTGTCCAGAAAGCTATGGGTTCTGCCAAGTGGTAGACACTGTCCTGGGGAGAGAGGCTGTCCTGGGCAACAGAGGGAAAACCAAAGCTGCTTCATGATAGTAACTTAATGGACAGCTCAAGACAAGAAGAACCTATCCATGCAGGAAGGCAGAGGAGATCTCTGTGAAGGAAGGAGATGAGTCATGAGATGGCATCTAGGATATAAATAAAGAGAAGTCTTCAGACGACCTGGAATGCAGCAGCCAAAAGGGAGGAGGGTGGCTCACCAAAGAAATTCAAACATCTCCATGCACTCAGATGGCCACCTGCCCACATGTACCTCCAACCACACCCACAAAGCCCAAGGCTCCAGGGACTATGAGATGTTGTGATAAATTGTCCACCCATAGACTGAAAAAGGCCCTGAGGAAACTTAAGAAACTCTCGGAGAGCTGATGTGACTTGCCCAAGGCCACATAGACAGGGCTAAAATTAAAATCTCCTGATTTCTGGTCCAGCCCACCCCTGTCACTAGAGTGACGAATCCTCCAATGAGAGACACTGTTAAATGTATTCACAAAATACTAGATTCAAAATGACACTCCCCAGATGGTAAAGAATCTGCCTGTAATGAAGGAGACTGAGGTTCGATGCCTGGTTCTGGAAGATTCCCTGGAGAAGGAAATGGCAACCCATTCCAGTATTCTTGGCTGAAGAATTCCATGGACAGAGGAATCTGGTGGGCTATAGTCCATGGGGTCATAAAGAGTCGGACATGACTGAGTAACTAACACAAAAGCCACTATTGAAAAATAAAAGTAACAACCACAGCACGTGCATTTGGAGTGTGGTTATGATTGGGACTACTGCTTTCCTCTACGGTGCAGGTCACTAAATAAACACTGTTAGAAGACTTCCTGGTGGCCCTGTGGTTAAGACTCCATGCTTCCCCTGCAGGGGATGCAGGTTCAATTCCTGGTCAGGATACTAAAAGATCTCATATGCCACAAAATGCAGCCAAAAAAAAAAAAAAAAAAGCCGGGGCGGGGGGTGGGGGGTGGGAGGCGTGTTGTTAGGAAACCGTCTGCTTCACTTGCAGTGAATGCCCTGACCAATCTCTGCACCAGGCATGGTACTTCTGGTCCAGCCAGCCGATAGCACATCTGTTTCTTGGACTGTCTTGGGATTTATCACACTTCACTGACAGGTACAAGAAACTCCCACATTGAGACTTTTTGCACAACCTAGATTTTTCTGACCTGGAAGTGAATCATCAACTCAGGGTAGACCTAAGGCTTCTGTAGGCTCAGAACTATAGCATCCATGTTTAAGGGATGAAGGCATTCTTTCATGTAGCTGGAAGGTCCTCTCAGCAGGACCTGCCCAACTCACTCTAGTCACTGAAAGGGTGGCATCTAACAAAATCCCTCAAGCAGCTGGAATACAGCTTAATGAAATCTACACCTGGTTTGTGTCTACTAAGCCTACCAGTTTGGCTACGACTTCCTCTGCACAATCTGCTCATCAGGGCACTGATCCAGCATAAAGTTCCTCAGGACTTGCTGGACACATCCCATGAATTTCTGTTTTTCTATTTAACAACTTTATTTATTGCTTCTGTGCAATACAGATGCAGCTCTCCATTTTCTACCAATCTTTAAATGGTCATTCTTGCTGTTTTCACATGACCTCTTACCTTTTGTCAAGGGAGGCAGAGTGCATGCTGATTAAGAAGATACAGGCTATGGGTCTAATATACCCAGCAGACAATTCCAACCATGGACTCGCAAGCTAATCATACTCATAGGTATTTTATTTTGTCTATGCAATGAAATGATCACTGCCCTCTAAAGGTTATGGTAAAGATTATACTAGATGAACCACACAGAGTGAATATCTACTGAGTGAATGGTAGAAGGATCACCCAAACTATTTAAATTTGCCTTTCTTTTCAGTTGCCTAGCCACAGAATTGAATATATATATATATGTATATGTTAAATGCAAATAAGATATGTCTTGACTGTATTTTTAAAAACTGGCTACTAATAGCAGCATTATTCACAATCATGCTGGGGAAACACCCCAAGTGTACTTACAGATGATTGGATAAATAAAGTGTAGTACATGTACACAATCGAATATTATTCAATTTTTAAAATGATGGAAACTCTGACACACACTATAACATGGAAATAAACCTTGAAGATCTTTATGCAAAGTCTGTGCTCAGTTGCTTCAGTCATGTCCGACTCTTTGTGACCCCAGGGACTGTAGCCCGCCAGGCTCCTCTGTCCATGGGGATTCTACAGGCAAGAATACTGGAGTGGGTTGCCATGCCCTCCTCCAGGAGATCTTCCCAACCCAGGGATTGAACCCACGTCTCCATCACAAATGGATAAATTCTATATAATGACATTTACATGAGGTACCTCAAGTAGTCAAATGCATAAAGAGACAGAAAGTAGAATGGTGGTTACCAGGGCCTGGGTGGAAGAGGGGATGGAGAGTTATCACTTAATGTGTACAGAGCTTCAGTCTCACAAGATGAAAAAGTTCTAGAGACAGATAGGGGTAACGGTTGTGCAATAATGTGAACATACTTAATGCAATCGTACTCTATAAATGATTAAGCTGATAAATTTAGTTCATAACTAAATTGATAAAATTTATGTTAACTATATTTTACCATGATGTTTAAAAACAAAGACAAAAAAAACTAGCTGCTTCAACTAAATGCTAGTAAAGAGATCTGAGGAACAAGTTACATGTGTATTCTACAGTGAAGATTGTTTCCTTTTAAACTAACATGTTAACATCAATATTCTAGAAGTTACTTTTAGTTGTATTTCATTGTATCGATAAAATAATTTTACCTTTATTAAAATATGTCTGCTATAATGTTTCTCCATCAACATCTTTCCCCACAAAAGGTGAAAAGAAACACATGAACTAACATGACATCTTCTGGGGGAGCATATTTACCTTCCTAATTGTTTCGCTCAAATGAAGGTACAAATGTACATTATTTTATAAATAAACACCTACTATCTGCAGAATGCAGAAGCCTTAGGTGTGAGGAGAAGCTGGATCAAGATGAAAACTTAGTATAATAACCTACAAAGAGTCAGAAAAATCACAGGAACAAATATGTGAGAAAAATGACAACAGTAACTACACAAGAAAAGCTTGTAGATGGGAAGTTAGGTGGGGAAGACAAAGCATGAAAAAAGGACATAATTTCAGGTAATAATATATAAGTCCTATAAAATCACTGTTAACACATTGTGTTAAAGTCCAGCAAACTTTTTCTAGTAAGGGCCAGATAGTATTTTCAGCTTTCTGGGCCATGTGGCCTTCTGTGGCAACAAGTCAACTCTGCTATTCTGAAAGCAGCCTCAGACAGTAAGTAAACAAATGGGTGTGGCTGTGTTCCAAGGAAACTTTATTTACAAAAGCTGGCAGCAGACCAGATTTCAGTTGAGGGCAAGTTTGCCCACTATGGTTCTAGAGAAACAAAATAAATAAAAGGACAACGTGGAATAAAGTGGATTAATGAATGAGGACTAAAATACCCTGAGTTCCTATTCTATCCCCCAGTGAATCAGACCCATGTTCAGAAGTTCACATCTAAAATGCCCCTTTCATACCCAAGTTCTAACTATATCCCAGAGAAGACATAAAAGGCTCAATGGACTAAAAAGTTTCTAGTGAACTGCTCACTCCCACTAAGAATGGGATGATGGCCCTCCTATATGAAAACATTCAGAATGCTTTGATTTCTTAAAAAAATTGTATTTCATATACATATATAAAAGAAATGAGCTAACAAGAGCCTAACTCTTGCCAAGATTTTTTAACAGCTGATTCTCAAGATGCAGAATAAAATCTGGGAGAGTAACTACAAAGATGTATCACTTCAACAGAGGCTCTTTCTTATCAAGACCAGGAAGGTATGAACCATCTATGAGATGCGTAAATATCCAAAAGAAACATATTTGAATGTAAAAACAAGTAAACAAGAAACATGAAGATCACAGTTGTATAAAAAAGAAAAGCAAACACACTCTTCGCCCTCCCTCTCACTTGTGTAAAAAGAAACTTTTGGACGAAAACTCTCTTCACCTCTGAGATTAGGATCCAAGTTTTGAAATATTCATGTTCTACTTTGTGTTATTTTGCACTTTTACATTTTTACCATAAGCATGTATTACTTTTGGTACTAAGATTTTTATATTGAGATTACCTCTAAAAGATTTACCACCTTTGCTATTAAGAGTACACTTGAGGTCTAATATTTTTAGCAAAAGAATATTCAACTTCAAATGGACTTCCACTATCCATAAAGATCACCAAGTAAAGAGAATATTTATATACACAATCCATGACAGATGCTATTTGTGGGTAAAATTTCACGGTAGTACAATACCTCAGCTCCACCCATCCACTTAGGCTCATCAGGAAACTCAGCACACAAAATATCTTCTGACTGATCAGTCCCCAACACATGGTAGCAGAGCTTTTGGTGGAGATTGGTGGATGTCTCTGTGCCTGAAGGGGTTAAAAATGTACACTGAAATGCAGCTGACAATTTTAAGAAAATCTACTCCTCCCATACTAGACACTGCTAAAAAGCTAAGTATCTGGCTATAGGATTACACAATACCAAGTTAATATACAAAAGTTAATCACTTTTCTGTACACTAGCAATGAAAAAGTGGAATTTGAAATTAAAAACACAATACCATTTACATTAGCAGTTCCCAAAATGGAATGCTTAGGTATAAATCTAAGAAAATATGTATAAGATCTATAGGGAAAAAATTACAAAACTGATGAAAGAAATCAAAGAATAAATAAACAGAAAGATACACTCAATATCTTATGGAAAACACTCAATATTGTCAAGAAGTCAATTTTTTTCAACTTGATTTACAGATTCAATGCAATCCCAATCAGAATCTCAGCAAGTTATTTTGTGGATATGGACAAACTGATCCTAAAGTTATGTGGAGAGGCAAAAGACCTAGAAGAGCCAACACAATATTCAAAGAAGAGAACAAAGCTGGAGAACTTTCACTACCCAACTTCAAGATTTATTATAGAGAATCAAGACAGTGTGGTATTAGCAAAACAAACAGATCCAGAGAACAGGGTAGAGAGACCCACATAAAAAGAGTCAACGGATCTTTGATAAAGGAACAAAGGCAATATGATGAAGAAAAGACAGTCTCTTCAACAAATGGTGCTGTAACAACTGGGCATTCCTGTGCAAAAAATGAATCAAGACAGAGGCCTTACACACTTTGCAAAAATTAACCCCAAATGGATCACTGGCTTTAAAACGTAAATGCAATCAAGAAACTCCTATAAGAGAGACTTCCCTGGTTGCCTAGTGGTTAAGACTCCATGCTTCCACTGCAGTGGGCACGGGGTTTGATCCCTGGTTGGTGGACTAAGATCCCACATGCTGTGTGGTCAAAAAAAAAAACTCCCCCAAAACTTCTAAAAGATAACACAGAAGAAAACCTAGATGACCTTGGGTCTGTTCATGACTTTGTAGATGCAACATCAAAGGCAAAAAAGAAATACTGATAAGCCAGACTTCATTAAAATTAAAACCTTCTGCTCCATGAAAGACACTGTCAAGAGAATGAAAAGACAAGCCACAGGTTGGGAGAAAATATTTGTAAAAGACACATCTGATAAAGGACTGTTATCCAAAATATACAAAGAATTTTTAAAACTCAACAATAGGAAAACAAAGACCAAAATAAGAAAACAAATTTTTAAAAAGGGCCAAAGACCTTAACAGACCTTAGCCTCCCAAAGAAGATATAGAGATGGAAAATAAGCACATGAAAAGATGCTCTGCAGCATGCATCCAGGAACTGCAAATTAAAACAATGAGATGCTACTACATACCTATTCAGTTCAGTTCAGTTCAGTCGCTCAGTCGTGTTCGACTCTTTGTGACTCCATGAATTGCAGCATGCCAGGCCTCCCTGTCCATCACCAGCTCCTGGAATTTACCCAAACCCATGTCCATCGAGTCAGTGATGCCATCCAACCATTTCATCCTCTGTCGTCCCCTTCTCCTCCTGCCCCCAATCTCACCCAGCATTAGGGTCTTTTCCAATGAGTCAACTCTTCGCATGAGGTAGCCAAAGTATTGGAGTTTCAGCTTCAACATCAGTCCTTCCAACGAACACCCAGGATTGATCTCCTTTAGGATGGATTGATTGGATCTCCTTGCAGTCCAAGGGACTCGCAAGAGTCTTCTCCAACACCACAGTACAAAAGCATCAATTCTGCGGCGCTCAGCTTTCTTCATCGTCCAACTCGCACATCCATACGTGACCACTGGAAAAACCATAGCCTTGACTAGACGGACTTTGGTTGGCAAAGTAATGTCTCTGCTTTTAAACATGCTATCTAGGTTGGTCATAACCTTCCTTCCAAGGAGTAAGCATCTTTCAATTTCATGGCTGCAATCACCATCAGCAGTGATTTTGGAGCCCAAAAAAATAAAGTCTGACACTGTTTCCACTGTTTCCCCATCTATTTCCCATGAAGTGATGGGACCAGATGCCATGATCTTAGTTTTCTGAACGTTGAGCTTTAAGCCAACTTTTTCACTCTCCTCTTTCACTTTCATCAAGAGGCTCTTTAGTTCTTCTTCACTTTCTGTCATAAGGGTGGTGTCATCTGCATATCTGAGGTTGTTGATATTTCTCCCGGCAATCTTGATTCCAGCTTGTGTTTCTTCCAGCCCAGCGTTTCTCATGATGTACTCTGCATATAAGTTAAATAAGCAGGGTGACAATATACAGCCTTGACGTACTCCTTTTCCTATTTGGAACCAGTCTGTTGTTCCATGTCCAGTTCTAACTGTTGCTTTCTAACCTGCATACAGGTTTCTCAAGAGACAGGTCAGATGGTCTGGTATTCCCATCTCTTTCAGAATTTTCCACAGTTTATTGTGATCCACACAGTCAAAGGCTTTGGCATAGTCAATAAAGCAGAAATAGATGTTTTTCTGGAACTCTCTTGCTTTTTCGATGATCCAGCGGATATTGGCAATTTGATCTCTGGTTCGTCTGCCTTTTCTAAAACCAGCTTCAACATCTGGAAGTTCACGGTTCACGTATTACTGAAGCCTGGCTTGGAGAATTTTGAGCATTACTTTACTAGCGTGTGAGATGAGTGCAATTGTGCGGTAGTTTGAGCATTCTTTGGCATTGCCTTTCTTTGGGATTGGAATGAAAACTGACCTTTTCCAGTCCGGTGGCTACTGCTGAGTTTTCCAAATTTGCTGGCATATTGAGCGCAGCACTTTCACAGGATCATCTTTCAGGATTTGAAATAGCTCAACTGGAATTCCATCACCTCCACTAGCTTTGTTCGTAGTGATGCTTTCTAAGGCCCACTTGACTTCACATTCCAGGATGTCTGACTCTAGGTGAGTGATCACACCATTGTGATTATCTGGGTCATGAAGATCTTTTTTGTACAGTTCTTCTGTGTATTCTTGCCACCCCTTCTTAAAATCTTCTGCTTCTGTTAGGTCCATACCATTTCTGTCCTTTATCGAGCCTATCTTTGCATGAAATGTTCCTTTGGTATCTCTAATTTTCTTGAAGAGATCTCTAGTTTTTCCCAATCTGTTGTTTTCCTCTATTTCTTTGCATTGATCGCTGAGGAAGGCTTTCTTATCTCTCCTTGCCATTCTTTGGAACTCTGCATTCAGATGGGAATATCTTTCCTTTTCTCCTTTGCTTTTCACTTCTCTTCTCTTCCCAGCTATCTGTAAGGCCTCCTCAGACAGCCATTTGCTTTTTTGCATTTCTTTTTCATGGGGATGGTCTTGATCCCTGTCTCCTGTACAATGTCATGAACCTCTGTCCATAGCTCATCAGGCACTCTGTCTATCAGATCTAGTCCCTTAAATCTATTTGTCACTTCTACTGTATACTCATAAGGGATTTGATCTAGGTCATACCTGAATGGACTAGTGGTTTTCCCTACTTTCTTCAATTTAAGTCTGAATTTAGAATGGCCAAAACCCAGAAAATTGACACCACCAAATGCTGGCCAAGATGTGGAATAACAGGAATTCTCATTCATTGCTGGTGGAAATGTAATGGTACAGCCACCTCAGGGCATAGCCTGGTGGTTTCTTACAAAACTAAACATAAAAGATGCAGAAACTATGCTCGCTGGTATTTACCCAAATGAGTTGAAAACTTAAATCAACACAAAAATCTGTACACAGGGGTTAAAAGCAAAACTTGGAAGCAACCAAGATGTCCTTCAGAGGCGAATGGATGAACAAACTACAGTACATCTAGACAATGGAATGTTATTCCGTGCTAAAAAGAATTGAGCTATCAAGCCATAAAAACATATGGGGAAAACTTAAATACACATTAGTAAGTGAAAGAAGTCAATCTGAAAGGCTACATACTATATGATTCCAAGTGTATGACACTCTGGAAAAGGCAAAGTTACAGGGATAGTAAAAATATCAGTGGTTGCCAGGGCCTGGTGGAGGAGGGAAGGATGCACAGGTGGAACACAGAGGATTATTAAGGCAGTGAAAATGCTACAATGCTGGATTCCTATCATTATATGAAAATGCTACAATGCTGGATTCCTATCATTATACATTTGCACAAACCAATGGAAGGTACGACCCTGAGAATGAACTCAGATGTCAACTATGGATTTGGGGTGATTATGATGTGTCCGTGTAGGCTCGTCTATTGTATCCTCTGGTGGGGATGTTGATAATGGGGAAGGCTATGCATGGATAAGGGACAGAGGGTATATGGGAAATCTTGGTACCTTCTACTCAATTCTGCTGTAAATCTAAATCTGCTCTAAAAGATGAAGGCTACTCAAAGCTACAGAGAACAAACTGGTGGTTGCCAGAGGGGAGAGAGGTGGGAGGATGGGCAATACAGGTAAACAGGATTAGAGGTGCACACTTCCCATTCCAAAATAAATGTCACAAGAATACAATGTACAGCACAGAGAATTTAGTGAACAATTTGTAATAACTTTGTATGGTGACAGATGGTAACGACTTATGATGGTTATTATTTTTATAATGCGTAAAAATACTGAATAACCAAAAAAACAAACAAAAAAAGATTAAGTCTGTTTAAGAAAACGGAGGGTTAAGTATCAGTTGATTATCACCCTGGAAATAATCACACATATCTGCTGATTTTGGAGGTTGATATAATGTTGAAGGAAAAAAGGAAGAGGATACCATCACATGAAAAAAGAAAAAATTTTTACAGTACTTGGTGATTGATTCTCCATGGGCTTTCTAGGAACATTGGTAAGAAACACAGGACCAGAATTGCTTAGCCTCACTCAATAAGCCCTCCACCACACAACCTGAGAGGCTGTTGAGGTGTTCCAGACAAGAGGACAGCAAAATTACAGCTGGGAGATGCTGGTTTTCTTAAATCAACCACGGTTACTAATTATAACTATTTCTGCCAATGGAAGTTGAGGTTAAATAATAATTTTCATGCTTTTTCAGAAGTTAACTTAATAACACTGTCCTCTAAGAAGAAACAGCTAGTGATAACCTTTTTTGGTCTCCTGGGACTTGGAAACAACCAACATTTTCTAACTCAGCAGCACTCTTAACACAGGTAGCTAAATCAGTACACAGAGCACAGAGAGCTTTCTTTAGCCAGCATCCTTGAATAAAAAGCCTACTCTTAGCTTCTCCTGTAGTTCATTGGTTGAACTAAGAAAAAGGTACTAAAGTAAACTAATCAAAGGCGGCAAAAGCTAACTGTAGCTGAAAAAGATGAAAAGCATAATAGACTCACTCCGAATTCAACTGGGGGGAAAAGAGAAAAGAAAGACAGTGCATCCCCAATGATACAGCAATTTACGGCAAAGGGACAGCATGTACAGGAGAAAGCACTGGACTAGCCTTGCTTCCTGCTAGCTCCATGGACTGCAAAAAGTAACTGAGACCCTGCACCCCAGCTCCAAATCTTCAGCAAAGAGATGGTAAAACCCACCTGTAAAGACCAAGACAATATGAAAATGTTTTATACCACATGGAAATAAGGAGTAGCATAAAGATGATGCTGACAGCTTGTACCAGCAAAGTACAAGCTATAGGGCCCTTCCTACCTAGGAAGGTGAGAGGTGAAGGGAAAAAAGGGGACCAGTTGCAAACAACAGGATCTCTGTGCAACCGAAGGGGAGAGCACATGTCCCGGAAGTTAACAAGGACAAAAGCGTCAAGACAAATGTGACCAACAGATGACCTGCAACTTCTGAGGAGAGGAAGAGATGTGATTACTGCAAAACTTTATCATCACTCATTAAACCTCATTAAATAAGTAAGTTTTATTAAAAAAAACAAATCCATTTTCTCCATGACCGTCTGGGAGAGAGACTACATCTGTGAAGAACAGACACTGCAATAAAAATGGTTCCAATTTTTCACAGTTCCCTGTATTTGTTTCCCCACCCTTTTGGCCCTTGCTTCGGCCAAAAGAAAGCAGTGAAGTGATGTTCCAGGAGCAAGTCCAGGTTTCAAGGAGGCCATGCCTTTCGGCTCTCTCTTGGAGAGCTGTTGTGCACACAAGCCCGGGCTGGCCTGCTAGAGGGTGGGAGACCACAAGGAGCTTCATGGGGGCCCCAGACATGTTCAACCGACTGGCAGCTAATCACAGGTACATGACAGAACTCAGCTACACCCAGAACCGCCTGGCCAATTTGCAGACTCACGAGCAAAAATAAAAGTTTTGGCAGGATCTGTTACACAACAATGGTAACAGGTACAACGTCCTTCATGGAAACATGGTTCTAGACCAAGGAACCTCTATGTAGGATCTAGCTTCTTCTCTATGTGGAGACACACTTCATTTCATGAAAAAGGTGCTTCATCTGAAGTTTCAACCTACCATCACTTTTCCCATCCTGCTGCGGGTATGCGTTGTAGAACATCCCCTTCCCGTCATGGGTCCAGGCCATACAACTGAACTTGACTCTTTCAAGCACATCTGGAAGCTCTTTGGCACCATCGACTTTCATGAACTTGATGGTCACCCAGTCGGAGCCGCTGGCACTCAGACCATAGGCAAAATATTCACCATCCTCACTGAATGCATAGCCTAAGGGACACACGAGAAATTGTCAGTGAACATGGGAACACAACTCCCAGCCTTGCCCACTGTCCACCACGCTGACAAGGGTTTCTCTGTCACATATGGAGGCAGAAAGCAGCAACAGGAGGAGCAGGCAACCGGTAATGAGAACTCTTGGGGCTCACCCAGGACTTGCAGGGATTTGTCTTATGACCCTGGACAAATTCCCTAACCTCTCCAGGTCTTAGTTTCTTCATCTGTAAAATGACGTACCGAATTATATGACCACCAGGATGCTTCCATTTAAAAATTTCTATAATTCAATAAGTAGTTCATTTCAAAGCAGAGCTCATCTGGGATTTCAGCATATTTTATTTATATTCAGAGGGAGGAGAAAGGGAGGAAGGAAACTGCTTCTAGAGTAATGACTGAATGTAACAGAACTAAACTGGAGCCATTATCTAATTTTTGGAATGGATTTCAAACTACTTGAAATCACTCCTTACTACCTCATTTTCTGAGAATTGCTAGCATGCAAGGATTAACATCCACACCACCTGACAACCAAAAGTCCAGGTAAATGAAGCCTGAGGGTTTGCAATGAAGACTCATGCAGTGCATATTCCAAAAGTGACAGTGAAAAATAAGGAAAGCAACACCGATGATGGACTAATGCACTATGTTCCACTCTCTGGGGCCGTCACAGACAGAATGTCCTAACCACTGTGGAATGTTTCTTGACAAATGTTTATGTTTCTGTTGGCTTTTATGATCATAAAGAATGTGTAATATTGGGTACCAGAGATGCCCTCTTATGATGTCTGCCAACCTTCACTGGAGGCTGAAAATCATCCTAAGAAATCAAACTATTTTCAGGGGTTTCCTACTATTTTGAAAGGAACTTCTATGAGTGAAAAATAGTTAAAATTTCATAAAACCTATTTATTAATCACTTATAATTCCTATAAAGCATCCAGGCTCATATGTATATAAATACAGAAAAGGGTCAAGAAAGTAATGGAGTAAATATTCATCTTTTAGTCTGCATAAATTATATATAATTTAAAAAATTTCAGGGAAAATGCAAATAAAATATGTTGACTTTAAAATGTATATTTTTAAAAAATCATACACTATGAAAAGAATCTGAATGTCTGTTCTTGTGTTAGTCACTCAGTTGTGTCCAACTCTTTGAAACCCCATGGATTGTACTTGCCAGGCCCCTCTGTCCATGGGATTCTCCAGGCAAGAACACTGGAGTGGGTTGCCATTTCCTTCTCCAATAATACGGTCTGAAGACTGAGACCAAGTTCCATGTCTAATGTACCATGTTATCCATCGGGGCCTGTACATGACAAACATTACAGAAAGGAGTTTTTGGAATGTATTATTGAAGTGAAAAATAAGACCCTGTTATAATGAAGTCCTTCTGGGTGAGTTGCAAGACAGACTTGGGTTAAAATGAAGTGAGTTTCTATTTAGAGTATATTACTGCACAGTATCAGTGTGTTAAACTCTTTCACAACTCCAAGATCAAATTCAACGATGAATACTCACAAAAAACTTGCTGGTGTCTTATTTCCAATACTGATTATGATTACTCTCAGTACTAATTAGACTAAGGATCATCATTTACATATACAGCCTAGTGGGGGAGAGGAGGAGGAAGCACTAAATGACTGACTGACTTTATAAAGGGGTCTTCGCCCACATCTGCTGAAACAGGGCTCTTTAATTCCCATCTAATCGATTACAGGACTTCAGAGTTCCAACTGCTTAATTTTGTAGGGCTGAATCTACACTTGTGCTTGTTCAAAAATAGAACATGCTGAGCCAACTCGACTAAACATCTAGAATACTAGTCAGTGATGATTCTCGAGTGTACAATTTTTAAACCATAGATACAGTGTATAGACAATATTCATACCCTAAAGTTGGGTGTTTATGGCACAAAGCTGAGGTAATCTTATTGACTCTGGAGGTTATCTTGGGGGAAGTTACTTAGGAGACATACAGCAGCTAAATACATATTTTTGCATAGAGCAAAACTTATTCCTTCAGTTTTTAAACTTGCATCCTCAGGGGACAAAGCATCAAGTTGTCTAATTTCTACAAGACTGTGTTTTATACTTTTAATCCTAACATCTTAACAATCAACTAAATTTTAAAACTCATCACTTTTTCTTGTCAAGGAAGTAGACTTCATATTCTTTCCTGTTTTACATGTACAGTTAAAACATTCTTTGTAGAACTTAAATTTCTTATAGAAGAGAATTAATTTTTTTTCCAAATACAGATAGGTCTCAGAGATGCTATAGGAAGTGGTGATGATACTTCAAGATCCCAGAAGCCCTAGAAACTAATTTAGGTCCAGTGTGAATTATTCTCTAGTTCTGCTTCATGCTGTCAGAAGGTGTGACCACTCATGTGTTCTAAATAGACTGTGCCGAAATCAGCTTTCCTGACACTGCATGTGCGTCTGTTCCACAATATGGTTCACACTCTGTCTGGTCTCTCAGAGGTGGGACGACTGCACCCACATCAAAGCTGTCAGCGTGGGCCCCAGGACTCCCGCAGGCCTGGCTATGGAGCCCTTACCTCGGAGTGCCACTGTGCCATCATCGGAGAGTATGTTGGGGTCGAGGAACACTCTGGCTTCACCTTCTAAAGAATCTTGTACATATAATACTCGTTGGTTCTGCAAACCTGTATTGTAAAAATAGAAGTACCTGGGGGACAGAGACGGTCTTTATTTAGTTGTGGAGTAAAACCAAACACATAAAAACAAAAGGAAAAACAACATACAAAGGTACAATTGCACATAGGCTGTGCCAGAGGACTAGAGTGGATGGTCCCACCAGCTCCCTGTACCTAGAATTTGTTACTTGAATTGCTTTAGGTATTAAAATAATTCACTGTGATTCTGCACATCAGCTAAATAAAGTCTGTTTTATATGCTAAAATGAAAACTGATATTCAGTAAAGCAGGAACTTTTTCTTTTCAATGGAGAAGACAGCAGATTTGCTAAAATGTACCAGTTCCCTTCTTTAGTCATGCTTCTAGGGCAAGGGGTGGGCAAACCTTTTCTGTAATGAGCAAGACTGCAAATTATTTAGGCTTTGGGCACCATACAGACTCAATCCTGCAGTTGTGGCACAAAAGCAGCCATGAATAACACACAAGCAAATGACCATGGCTGTGTGCCATTTAAAGTTCATTTGCAAAATAGGAGGTGGACGAGGCTTGGCACGCAGAGCATACTTTGCTGATCCCTGTGTCGGGGGAGTCTAATAATTTCTAAAGTAAATCTGTGGCAGTGGTTCCAAAAAGACTTAAAAGCCGAACAAGAGGCTATGTTTTAAGTGAGTGTCAGAGGGAAAGGAACAAGAGAGGTGAATTAATGGGTGCTCCCTCCTGGCCTACTGCCATTCTTGGATGGAAGAAATGCATCTAATAAAGTCTTTTCATGTAGTATAAGCCAAAGAGGATTAATTTTAGAGGCAAATAAATCTCCACTGCTGTCTATGAATCATGCTATCTCACCAATTACTAGCCACAAGACAATTACTTCCTACAGTCTAGTTTCATCCTAGGACACATCTCTGCTAAATTTCTTAGTCCTTCTTTTAAGAATGTGGACAACAGACCAAAAAAATACTATTTTCATAGTCAAGCATAGAAATGAGCTGATTTTATAATGTTTATAAAGTTTATAAACTGGTAAGTTATTTGGAATTTGTACTGTAAAATTTAAGAAAGTATTAGATTAGATAAGCAAAAAGAAAATGAAATGAAAGGAAATTTACATACCTTTTCCCTTTCTTAAAGTGGCAGCTATACTTGGGATAGTCATACAATTCAGTCATTCTCTCTTTGTATAAACCTCTAATAGGACACTGCTCAAGAAATGGCACAGTAATCTTGTTCTGGGCCTCCACGAAAGCCTGGAGAGAAAATTTAAATGAACAAAGCATGTCAGATATAAAATTTTCCACATGGAGTATTATCCATTAATATTACCAGCCAAGATTCAGCAATTTCACTCCCGGGACTATATCCTAAGGAGACAAAAACATTATGTTGAGGAGACATCTGCACCCCCATGTTGACAGCAGCATTATTTACAATAGTCACAACATGGAAACAACCAAAGCGTCCACTGACAGATGAATGAATAAAGAAAATGTGGAATACATATAGACAAGTATAATTCAGTCGTAAAAAAAAGTAGGAAATTCTGCCATTTGTGACAACACGGATGGAACTTGAGGACATTAAGTCTAATGGAGAAAGACAAATACTGCATGATCTCACTCATATGTTGACTAATTTTAAAAAAAAAACCAAAATCTACAAACTCACAGAAAAATCAGATTTGTAGTTACCAGAGGCAGGAAGGAGATAAGGCAAGTGGGAACTGAATGAAGGTGGTCAAAAGGCACAAACTTCCAGTTATAAGATAACTAAGTACTAGGTATGTAATGCACAACATGACAAGTACAACGGACACTGCTTTAAGAGATATTAAAGCTGTCAAAAGAGAATAAAATCCTGAATTCTCATCCCAAGGAAAAAAATTTTTTTTTCTTTCTTTTGCTATCTGAATGAGTTGATGGATGTCAACTAAACTTGTCCTGGTGATCATTTCATGATACATGTAGATTAAATCATTATGCTGTACACCTTAAACTTACACACTGCTGTACATCAACTATATCTCAATAAAACCAGGAAAAAAGATTTTTAAACAATATATCAGCAAAAGCATACTCTCCCTCAATAAATAACAGTAATACTCACATGGCACTCTGTACCAAGCAAGTATTAACTCATTTAGAACTCATATTCCAACGGAGAAGGTTCTTTTTCAGCCCAACTTTCTGGATGGGGAGAGTGAGTCTTAGAGTGGTTCAAAAGGTGATGAACATCACGCAGCAGGGAAGTGGCAGAGCCAGCTCTTGAATCTGCTCTCAATGAACACACTAGACCACGGCTTAGATCACAGGCTGTCAAGAGAGGGCACTCACCCCAGGCCAAGGATCCCGGCTTCTCAGCAGCCAGTGATCCCCAGATATCAGATAAAAAGAAACCAAACTAGAGATACAAGCTAGAGACATCCAGGTACTAGCTTATCAATTTTGTTTTTGACAATTTTTCCAAGACCTACTACCCTTGTCAACTCGAGAACTTTGCTAAATGTTGAAACTATAGAATATTAAAAAAAAATTGGAAAGTGGGTGGCACTGAGTAAGTTTATTGACAACAATGATTTGTAAGAAAAGCAAGAGGTAGCCTCAGGAGGTCAGGAGAAGTGACAGTTTCTACAACAGATCAGGTGTATCCAAGCTTAGCCTGTTTATAACTAAGCAGTCAGAAAGTTTATAATACTGTAATAATACTGTAATACTATAAAATCTGGGCTTCATAATAATTCACATCTGGTTATTAGAAATGAAGCATGAGTAAATGTATCAGCTCAATTGAAGGTTGAATCAGATGTCTGTGCAAAGGCAAACCATTTTGATAGGAGAAAACTTCAGGAAATTAACAACTTACTATATTTGGAATGGCACACAAAAAATGCATTATTGTCAGAGTTCATCCAGACCTAAGGACCCACCCAGCTCAAAATGGTCTTTAAATGGGCTCTCCTACACAAAGCACTGACCCCACGCTGGAGAACCACGATTCTGTGCTGAGAGAAAGCTGCTCTAAAACTCAAGGTTTATAATGTGCTTGAAAACAAGTGGGAAAGAATATGAGGTATGAATACAATGATTAACAAGAGTTTTGCAAGAGGATCAATTCAAGAGAAATAAAACTGTTACGGGTCACATTTCTCATTTCATTCAAACAGAAAATAAAACTGAGTCCCACAGAAATAGGGATCGGTAAACCTCACCATGGCCTGCTCTCCTATGGTACTCGAGCTTAGAATAGGTTTATATTTTTAACAGCTGGGTACAGGCAGGGGTGGAAAACCTAACAGTGACCTGGGTGACTCACATCATCTAAAATATTTCCTATGTGGCCCTTTAAAGGAAGTTTGCTGACTCCACTCTATCTCATTACAAAGTGTCCACAAAGATACTTTTTGCTTTTTAGTTACAAAATCGATGCACAGCTGCGAAGCCACAAGGGGCAGTACTCTGAGGTGGGGTGGGGTGGGGGTGTGGTGTGGTGTAGTGTGGTGTGTTGTGTGTGTGTTGGCACTCTGGGGGTTGTAGTGTGTGTGTAGCATTCTGGGGGGGTAGGTGGTTGAGGGGTGTGTGTGCACAGCACTCTCGGGGGATTGGGGTGGTGGGTGTGTGTGTTAGTCACTCAGTCCTGTCTGACTCTTTGCAACCCCATAAACCATAGCCCGCCAGGCTCCCCTGTCCATGGGATTCTCCAAGCAAGAATACTGGAGTGGGTTGCCATTTCCTTCTCCAGGGGATCTTACTGACCCAGGGATCAAACCCAGGTCTTCTGCATTGCAGGCAGATTCTTTACTGTCTGAGCCACCAGGGAAGCAAAAGCATTACCTGATTTCATGGCTGAAGTAAACTGGACCTTTTGACACGACCTTCCCTCCTGTCCCTGGGCTCAGTCCACTGAGCTCCCCTCCCAGCCTTTGTCTCTGCTGGGTCACCTGCCTGCATTGTCCATCCCCCCATCTCTGTGGGAGGTGGGAGCCTGAGCATCTCCAGCCCCATTTACTGCTGGCTCCATGCCACCCTGGGTGTGCAGCCTTACAGACAAGGAAATGGAGGCAGAGGGTAATAAGGTCACCTGACCAGAGTCACTCAGTGAGTTAGCAACAGCATGAAGCCAGAGTTATGCTCTTTCCGTCACTGTAACAGTGCCCGAGGCTGACTCCTGGCCTACTACTCATTTATCTTTTAAAAGGACTCCTCTTGCTCTGGGTGGAGAACAGGCTATGGGGGAGCAAAAGTGGCAACAGGAAAGCTGGTTAGCAGGCTCGGGCAGTAGTCTGGTGAGAGACAAGTCCATGTAGAATGGCCGGTCTCAAAACGGAGCAGGGATGGGACACAGGGGAGTCACGGGAGTTGGGGGCAGAGAAGGGTAAGCCCACGCCCACATCTCAGTCAGACAGTTGGTTACGAGAAGGGTCTCAGCAGAACATTCAAGCTACTGAGGGCTCCCACCCTGAGACCCGCCAGACTGAGGGTCCTAGAAGGACCCTTTCCACTGGGGGTCCTCTGAGAAAGAAGCCCTGCAGCCTTCATTTCCCTAGTCCTTCTGATTTGTGTGTGTTGGAGGCTGCACTAGGCCTGACCCTGGAGGACCACAGTGGATCCATGAGTCACAGATTCTTAGTCCATTTTCCCTGCAAAGGTGAACTGTGCTCACCCATGGATTCTCTATGCTGCTTGGCTTCTCTCGGTACAATCACAACTGCTGCCACAGAATCCATCTCACAACAAAGCAGACACACTGGCTTTTCTCATATAAAATGTTCAGAAAACCACCAGACGAGTCATAACAATGCTACTAAATAACCAGGCTCATTATATCCAATATGTCACCCACAAATGTTAGTCAGTTACTTTAACTAGAGCAATATTTAAAGACGACATATTTCCAATACCTAGATGCAAACAATGTTCAAGTTCTTAACAGTCTTAACGTGCATCTTTATAATATGAACAGGTCCTCTTCATGAAGGTGTGGATAAATCTTCTGTTAAGGGGTTTGTGAAATTTAGGGTCCCAAAGAATGCTAATAATGCCTTCTTGGTCATTTATGGATTTAACAGTCTGCCTTCTTGGTCTGAAAATTAGAATACATTTGGAGGAAAGGAAGAAGAGGTATAAAGATAATGAAAAGAAAAACTTGAGCAATTGCATGATGATAAAGAAGCAGGGTGAGGAGAATTAAATTCTTCTTGTCCCGCAGGAGTCTCAGTATCCAAACTCATACTCCAGGGTATTATTAAAATCACTGAAACTCAAAAGCCCATGAAATGACACCAGCAGCTGAGCTTTTAAAGAGGATCATGAGTTTAGATTTTATAGCTACGGACGAGTCTGAACACATTTTTCTAAGAATAGTTGCTCAAAGCTACGAAATCCAATTCACATTTCATTTTGCCTTAACTATTAGAAACCTTCAAAGGGAAGTTTCAGTTATGCAAGATGACTAAATTCTAGAGATCTGCTGAACAACACTGTGTTAACAATATTATACCATACACATTAAACGCTGTTAAGAGAGCAGAACTCATGCTAAATGTCCTTACCATAATTTAATAAAAAGAAAGCACAGCTACCTGGCAAAGTGTCGCTCAGTTTGGGAGCTGGAGATGCCTTTACCTTTACTGTTTACAGAATTTTTTTCAAGTTGTCCTCACATCAGTCCACTAAATATCTCAAGTCCTTTCACAAGCACAAGTCTTACATATATGAATAAAGAGGATGCATAAGTTACTTATTAAGTAGATAAAATATATAATGAACATAGGGCTTCCCTGGTGGCTCAGTGGTAAAGAATCCACCTGCCAACACAGGAGATGTGGATTCAATCCCTGATCCAGGAAAATCCCCTGGAGAAGAAAATGGCAACCCACTTCAGTATTCTTGCCTGGAAAATCCCATGGACAGGAACCTGGTGGGCTACAGTCCATAGGAGGGTCACAAAAGAGTCAGACATGACTGAGCGACTAAAAAACAACACAGAGCATCACGATGGGCGATATAGGATTAAAAAGATGACTCACACACACATAGAAGATAAAAGCTCTAGGAGAACAAATGAAGGGAAAGCCACTCCCAGGATAGGATGCAGCGGGCCTCAGAGAGTGGGGCAGGAACAAATGAAGGGAAAGCCACTCCCAGGATAGGATGCAGCGGGCCTCAGAGAGTGGGGCAGGCAGGCAGTCTGATGACAAAGAGGGACTTCCAGCTGGGAGACTGACTGTGGCACGGGTACCATTCAAGTGAAACCAGGGATAGTGCTACCTACATCCCACACACCTGGAGGAGTTTTAGCTGCAAATGATACACACACAAGGATGTATATATGTATGTGTATACATACATATGTATACACACATGTACATATACACACAAATGTGTGTGTGTGTATATATATATGTGTGTATATATATGTATATATATATGTGTGTATATATATGTGTGTATATATATATATATATATATATGAGTGTGCTGGTTAAAGCAACTATGGTTAAGGCAAGTGGTTGGGGTCACAGCACAGACTGGCAGAAAACACCAGTCGGTGTTTTCTGTATAGTCCTGTGTAAGGAGCTGAGAGCACCCTGGAGGCCAGAGGGGGAAGCACTCGGACCCCCTCTCTCTGCTGGGAGTGTAGCAGAATTCAGAAATGACTCCCCAGGTGCAAGGAGGCACCCATAAAAAAGAAGACAAGAGGTGGCACAGTTCATCTGGGAGGCTGCAGGACCCAGGGCCAGGAGGGCTGGGCGACCACATGGAAAACTAGAGGCAAGTCGTGCCAAACACAGTGAGAGGCACCTGCTCCAGGAAACAGGTCTAGAAATTGAGATTACAAAAGAATGGAGTTACGTACAAGACACACTTAGGAACTGACACCCCACAAATGAAAAAAAAGTGCCCCATATTTCCCAGTGTTCTCTGAACATTTACAAACATTGCCAGTACATCAGATCAGACAAAAAAGGAAATGTTAAATCCCAAGAAAAGCTTGTTTGGGTCATGGTTGTAACTACAATGCCGTTATATTGACCCAGGGAGGTGCCTTTCTCTTCCTGGCCCCACAAACCCCTACAAATCCCAAGGACGAGAAATGTCGAATCCAATTGGTGAGAGCCCAAAATCCATAAGGCTTATTATCTTTGAACATTAAAAGCCCAGCGTGGCTACAGAGAAAGTAAAGGGCATCAAAAGATGGATTTACTTTCCCTTCTTGTTTGGTGAGTTCATCAGATATTTTTTAGCTAGTGATACTTTCACTCTCTGAGCTATTGAAATTTTTTGCTTTCATAATTTGAAAATGTTACACAGGACTAAAATGTTTCAAGGTGGTTTTAAACACACCAACAATGTCTGAAACATGAAAATACTGGAATCCAAAACATAACAAATTAACTGAATAAGAAACTGAATAGATTTTTTTTTTTTGGAAAATAAACTGCCGAAAATTAAATTCTGCCAATAAATAAATAAAAGAAAAAAATTAAAAGTGGGTCCCTCTCTTCTCTCCGGGACCACCTACTCTCAGGGCAGGAAGGCCCCTATTGAGCTTCCTGCTGCATGTGGGTGACAGACCAGGTGGAGCCTTCAAAAGCCCTTCCAGGCCTCTTTCCACCTTCTCTGCCCGTCCTCATGAGGGCAAACCAACTTGTTCCCCCATTGGGCGAGTTACTGCCAATCAAAGGGGAAGGAAGCAGAAAGTCTCACTATGACCTTAGATCCAAGCCTTGGTCTCAAATCTCGCCATTACCAGGGAGCTCATTCAAAGCTGGAACACTAACCTGACCTGGCCCTGTTCTTCAGTGTACATACTACTACTGACCAGAAGCCTGGCAAGGACAGAGGTGATCTGCACATCAAGTCCAAATCTAACTAAAAACCCACCCAGGAAGAAGTTAAACACATACATATCCTCTCTTGAATAACTCTTGTATCAATGGGGAAATCCAAACTATAACAAGAATATTTCAAAAATAAGAAAAACAAAACTATTAGGAATTAAAGTTCTTGTTGTTTAGTTGCTCAGTCGTGTCTGACTCTTTGCTACTCAATGGACTGCAGCACACCAGGCCTCCATGTCCCTCACTATCTCCGTGAGTTTGCCCAAGTTCATGTCCACTGAGTCTGTGATGCCATCCAATCATCTCATCCTCTGCCATCCTCTTCTCCTTTTGCTATTAAAGTTCTTAGAATGTGACAAAAACACCTGAAGCTGACATCTGTTTCTTTTCAGTATCTTAGGATGCCCCACTGAGAGACTGCAGGTGGGGTGGGGGGTGAAGTGTGACCCCTGCTAGCCATCAGAACTCCCCTTCCTGAGATCCAGGGATTCATCCGGGGCCAGGCAGGACACCCATGCAGAAGGAGGCTCGAGGCTGGTCCAGGAGTTTGTTTCATGACTCACACACATTGAGGCAGCTGACCTGATTGAGTCCACAGCACAGATTCAGGAGCGTACCTGGAACAGGCTCGGGGGACAGTCGGGGCCTGGGTGTGCCATGTGCTGAAGGGCAGCACCCACACTGTGATAGATGAAGTACATGTGGCCCAGGGAAGGTGCTTTACACCCAGATACAAGGCTAGGTCTGGAAAATGAGTCACACCTTCAGGAAGTCTGGGGTTCACCCTCTCTCTTGATCAGATTTTACCATTTCTGGGTGCCAGCAGCTTACACTAAATGTCATAAAGTGTCAGTGATACCCCTGTCTATGTTCTAAATATGTTAACTCCTTTCTACATTCTTCTCGTGAGTAAACCCTGTTCATTTTCATAGGCAGAATCTTCCATCTATTCTCCTCGACATATAACAGTCAATAAAGTAGTTATGAACCCAGGACAAGCAACCAGAATCCTTTTTTAGGAACTGAGGTGAACAATAGCAGGAGAGGCTATCTCATGAGATCTGGGGTTGTCAGGGCTGTGTAAAACCTGAAGGGGCAAGGACCATCTTTCTCTACTATGTGGGAGAGGCTACTGGAAAACAAAACAATCAGAGAAAAGCAGATCACCTAAGAGACAGAGACAGACAGGTTTAGGGAAATACCACAAGCAGTCCTAGATCAAGCTGTGCCTTAAGGCATGCACTGATCTTCAATTACGTGAGCCTCTCAGCTCCTTTTTTAAAAACATATATAAAGGTGCGGTTCATCATGAGTCCTGACTGACACAGCTCTTCCAAGAGCCCCTCGGCTCAAGCACTCCAGGCTGGAAGAGGATGAATCCACCAGAAGCTTGCCTGAGGGCTGGATGGGGAAGCCTGGAAAAAGTGACCATGAGTAAATGAGAAAGAGCAAAGTAGTAGTTAAACATTCTAATCAAAAATCTTTAAGGTAACAAAAAAATAAAATAAAAATAAATCAATGAGCTAGAAAATTAAAGAATACAACTTAAAAGTTCTACAACCATTCCTTTCTAAAAACAAACAATCTCCTCACCACCACATTCAACCAAAGTTCTGGCTAAACTAATTATAAAGAGGAAAGAATTTACAGATACTGGAAATTTGGAACGATGAAGAAAGAGACACAAACATGGAGAATAAAGTTATTGTAAGAAATATTTCACATAACCCCATGCTAGTAAGTTTTAAAATCTCAATGACATGGACAATTTTCTAGGAAATACAAACCACTAAAATGGATCCAAATGAAAGGAGATATGAACAGAGCCCAAGAATTAACTGCAATAAAAGAATTTGTCCTAGATAGCTCTAAAGCTTTAAAAATGATCAAGCAGATAATCCCTGTGCTATTTAAGCTACTTAAAAATAAATGAAATAACAACCATTTATTAAGCACTTTCTTGTGCCTACCACTCTGCTACATGGTTCACAAACATCACTCAATTTTTACCACTACCATATATAGTAGTTTTCTCCAAATTATAAATTAGAGAATTGAAGTTTAGAGAGGTTGATAAGCATGACCAATGTCACACCTCTGATAAAATTGTGGAGTTAAAATCCAAACCTGCCTACCTCTAAAGTTATTCATTAAACAACTATACATTGTTGCTTTCCCATGAATAAACAGGTTCCAAGATCTTCAAAGAGTTCTCATGTGCTGCTGGGAAGAACAGGGTAGAAAAGAAGTTCTGGAAGAAGGGAGATGTTAGGATGCTACTGAATGTCTAGCTCGGTGGCAACGCATGCCTGAACCAGGCAGTGCCAGCAGGGATAAAAACAAGAAGGGTATGAGACTTTACAGAGGAAACTGGAGGTCCCAGAACCGTGTGCATGATTATATACAGAGCTGCCCCAAATGGTCAGAGCGCCATCGAGTGCTATACAGGAGAGTTCTGCAAGTCTTTATTATGACATATGCCTTGATTTCCCCCAATGAGAAAATTAAGAATCACAAATAAAGTCCCTCCAGTTGATGCTCTGAACAAGTGAGGCATCTATGAGAATTTTGGCTCTATAAAGCAAAGCTATTATTGTTCTCTAATCATCTCTATAAAGCAAAGGTATTACTGTTCTCTAATCATGTCTAAGCATTCTCTAAGGCAGTTTTTCCAAGCTTTCTAGATCTTAAGAATTACTTGATGAGGTGCTTGGGAAACAGATTTCTGTTTAAATCTGTTTAAACAGAGTAGAAAGCTTGGAGTAGGAGTAGAAACAGATTTCTACTCCTATTAGATACTCTAAAAGTAGATGTTGGGCATGTCTATTTTTAACAAGTACCTAGGTGATTTTTGGGCTTCTCAGGTAGCTCAGTGGGTAAAGAATCCACCTGTAAAGCAGGAGGGTTCAATCCTTGAGTTGAGAAGATCCCCTGAAGGAGGAGGGCACGGCAACCTACTCCAGTGTTCTTGACTGGAGAATCCCATGGACTGAGGAGCCCGGCGAGCTACAGTCCATATGGTCGCAAGTTGGACACAACTGAAGCGACTAAGCACGCATGCACAGGTGATTTTTATGACTGAGTGCTTTCCCCCCAGACATGGCAGACATCTAAGAGAAAAGAAAGCAGCTCAGAGAAGTCACAGTTACCTTCATTCTTTAGTTGCTGGTTCCTTAATAACTGTTTTCCCAAAGATATCATGTCTGATGTCAACATTTCTCACAGAGGAAATGTAGATTATTGGAACCAAAGCTGAGTAGTGCTTATGGGGAAAATATTAATGTTAAATGTACACAAGCAACCTTAAGAATTTCATCAACAGTCTGGGGGCTGCTTTCCCTGGTGGTGAACAAATGGGGCAAGACTCCCAGCTTCTACTCAAGGTGTGGCTCAGCCTCCTTTTGGCACTCACCTCCAAAGCTCAAAGGTTAAGGGGCTCACCATCTCTGGTCTGCCTAGGATGGCATGTGATTCCAAGCTGGCATGGACCACATTTCTCTTGCTCATGACAGCTCATCCTTCTCCTCACCCCCATGTAATCTAGTGCTCAGCAGAGTGGACACACAAGTCAACACAGGACAGGGGAGGAAAGGAAGGGTGAGAGCACTTATGGAGAAGGAAAGGGGATGAAACCAGCGGACCTGTGGCATTTGGGCTGCCAGCATCCATTTTCCTCCCCAGGGTTCTCCCTGCTTAGTGAGAAGACTCCACATAGCTGTCCTGTCACTGCAGAAGCGAAAGAAGGTCCCCACGGTTTCTACCAAATCTTTTTTCATTGCCACAGGACAGCCAAGCCGTGACATACATGTCTGGAGCCTGGCCAAACAAAACACCCTCTCCTGGGGTGCAGTCACTGAACAAGCAACAGAGGGCTGAAGGTCTGTAATCACTGATGCCACTAGCAGTGCTGCCTGAAAAGTGGAAATTCCCACCATGGAGCTCTAGAAGTACCTGGTTCCTACCTGCTTCAAGCCTAGCTCTCCAGTCCACCCAGAAGCTGGCCTCCTTGTCCCTGCTATGAATTCCTTACTTGCCAAACATGGCCAGAATTCATTTCAGCTGCTTGCCTCAAAAACCCCATTGCAGAAAGCAAGAAAAAGACAAGAGAAAGGATTGCTTAGAAAAGAAGATGGACCAGTACCAGCAAACTCTATCATACTTTTGACAATTACCCCAAGCACAGATCAAAAGGACATGCAACCCTAAATACACGTTTCAACTGTGATTTACAAGAAGTATTTTTGTGAACCATACTAAGGCTAAACATCTCTGTAGGAGGTGATGAAACATTTTAAGACCTTAGAGGTCTTGGAGATTGAGATAATAACTGGTAATATATTTACCTAAAGCATTTCCTGTTTCTAGTAGAGAAGGAACAACACAGTAATTCTCAATCCAGGTCCTTACATGAAACATTAATAATGGAGGGCGGGGCATTTCATGGTGGGTTCAGAAAACACCAATTAAAAGAGGTGTTACCTAATAGCTTCAAGGTGATCTTTGCCCTGGTTTAATCATTGCGCTTTAGAACAATAAAACCACACTCACAGGTCACAATTCTAACCACTAGCAGAGGTGGGGATTCAATGCTCAAAATATAAGTATGTTTTTCAAAAGGAAAATGCTGCCTACTTTTGTGGATGAAAATAAAAAGACACAGGTGTCTCTAAAGTAACATTCTGAGTAAGCAAATAAGAGGACTAGAGTCTGAAGGTCTACATTTCAATACATTGAAGCAGTAGCACCTAAGCTGTACCACCTTTGCACAGAGCTCTGCTGAGCATGGAAAATGAACTGTTACATGCATCTTTTCAGCTGGGTGTTGCTAAAAGGTTGGATCTAGATGAATTGATTCATCTACATTCATTTTGACTATATTCATTTTATAGATGAAGAAAAGAAATCCCAGGTAAGACACCTGGCTGTACTCACAGGTCAAGAAAATGGAAGACTAAAGGCTATGGCTTCCAGTCCCATCTGGCAAATACTCTCTTCCTCCTCCCTGTGTCCCAACAGAAGCGACACCGGCAATGTCTGGAAACTCACAGTACAAAAAGGATGTTCACATTTTGTCCTAAAGTCTTCAAAAGAACACTGCAAACCAAAACCAGTCTTCTATGCTGTGAATTATATCCAGTATTCCTCTGCTCCCAGTCAGCTTCATCTGCTGTCTGCTGGCTTAGAGACACTGAAGTAGCCCTTCACGTGAGTGTACATCCTGGGAGCAAGCTTCCACTCTGTAGGCTGTGCTGCCTGACAGCATGACGGGGAGATGCAAGTGGACAAAAGGATCTCAGCTCCCTCAGCCCCTCATCAGTTCTTGCCCATGCTGGCTATGTCCCACACCAGAGAGATGACACCACACAGGGAAATCTAGGCCAGACTGATATCAGCACAGAGCAGGCAACTCTTCATGCTATATCCTTTTAGGGTCAATCTTAAAGAACAACAACAAAAGTGAGCAGAAAACCACATATCAGAATAGTTAGGATTCCAGGGAAAGGAGTTGACTGCCCTAAACGTTGTTCTTCACTGAACCTCTGTGACATTAAAATACCTACAGAGAAATCCTAGGCTATTTAACATCCTAGAGCTGATCAGAAGTCTTTTAAGATTTAAATCTTTTCTGCAGAGGAAGGGATGAGTATAGGCAGGGGAGGAGAAAGGTGACGTTTCCAGCTTCCTTACCTGTAAGAATGAGGGACTGTTCTGCTCACTACCTTCATAGCCCCTTCTCAAAAGATGTAACAGGCAACCCCTAACTATTCCTTCAAATAGGGGATGGGGATGGGGAGCAAATAATGTCTTAGAAAAGAAGATCTCTATTTCTTTGATCCTCTATGAAACAAATGATACTTTTTTAGAAGGAATAAACATACAGTTTTTGGGGGGTGGAGGGCTGGTTCCTACTAAGAGATCTTCTCTCACAATCCACAAGGCAAATAGAGCTATTGGTACTGTCATTTAACCCAAGGCAGTTCTCAAGGAGGGGAAAAAACAAATCGGTCTTTTGATATCTGCAGCTGGTATCCTACATTTGCTTAACTCCTGGACCAAAGCCCCAGGACAGGGCTTCTGTGGAAGACAAGGCTTCTGTGGAAGACAGGGCTTCTGTGGAAGACAGGGCTTCTGTGGAAGACAGGGCTTCTGTGGAAGCTAGACTTGACAATTAGTTACAATAACAGATGTAAATTCTTCCTCTTTGTAAGCATCCTCCCTTCACTACGTAACAAGTTCTGGAATTCAATCAAGAGGTCAAAGCCGCAACAAGATGGAGTGAAATGGGGAGACTCTTCAAAAGGTGACAAGGATGATGCCTCTATCTGGACTTCAGAGCTGCAAAACCAAGCCCAGAGATGCAGAGGATTTCTCACTATCAGGAAGGGGAGCAGATGGTGCCCTGTGGACTGACTGCACCATGATGGGCGGGGAGGCCAGGAGAGAGAAATACACATTTGGTACCCTCCCAGGGACCCGCGAGCGAGATGGCTGCTTCAGTGACAAGAGCAGTGTAAGCAAACTCCAAGGGCTTGAGAGGCAGTGCAAGGCGGAGGGGGCAGAGCAGTCCCCTTGCCAGTGTACACCAAAGCTTCTACAATTCCCCAGGAAGAGTGGTCCATCTGCACAAAGAACACAGGATGACGGTGAAGTCACTGGGTTTGGCAACGGATCCACTGCTGACCACAAAGATGGATGACAGATGGGACAAAGGAAGAAGGGGTATGAGCCACCTGAAAAGGGCACACAGACTGGCTTAGGGACAGGAAGAGAGGAGATGGTTTGTGATAAGATCTGAAATGAGATGTGAATAGGGCTCACCCAAAGGGGCCAAGACACCAACTAAGATGAAGAAATATGCTACAAAGAGCTAAGGCAGAGTGTGGGGTTTGGGGTTCCCTTGTCTGTTGGTCCTGGGAAACTTAGGAAGTTAGAAGATTAGGAAGTGAACCACATGCACATTATATTCAATGGGTGGGGGGTGGGTGTCTTGCTATTAGTAGTCTAGAGGCTCAAGTCCCCTCAGAGTCAAAGCATCAAGGTGCAACAAGGCTGCTGCACACACTTCCTTCCATGGCCTGTGGAGGACAAGCTGGGAGAGCCTGCTGACTGAGAAGTATGGGCTCACAGCTGCTGGGACCTGCCTAACCGTCTTCAAATCCCTTTCAATGACTAAAGCCTCTCCCTCTGCTGTCTCCCGTCCAAGGTTTCTCTGGTGTCCCACTTACTCCAGTGAGACTTCACTATGGTTTAGACGTCTGCCTCCAGAGTACACCGTAGTTAGCAGATGTCTAAAGAGCTTTTAACCCAGAGTCTCCCCTTTATCTTTTGTTAAGTTTGTATTTCCGTACAGATTCTTCTAGAACAGAGAGCAAACAACAGCAAACCCCTGTCTCCGAGAACTGCAAAGGCACTTTATAAAGTTGTCACCCCTGAGGGCTGCACCTTCTCCCACTTCCTGCTCCACCAGGGGCACTTTTCACTTAGCCAAGCAACCCTTAGAGCTCAGCACTGTAACAGATGCACCGACTACTGCATCAGGTACATCTACCAGGTTCAACTTCAATGCCAAACTATTGTTGGAAATGGAGACCTTCAATTTGCCACTATTAAAAATAACACCCCAAACTGGCCCTTTTCTATCTGAAGTGACACTATTACTCTACCCGTAGGCCTGAAAACTCTTCTTTTTCCTTAAGTATTTACTTTTTGTTGCTGCTATTGGGTGGGTTGATTTCTCATTATTGATGGTATGTATGAGTGGTATTGATTTTATATTTATTCCATACACACACGCTTTATTGAATTCATTCTGTTCTCAGTTGTTTCCCTTAGGTTTTCTAGATGCATAATCACAGAATCGGTAATTGATGATAATTTTATTTTATCCTCTACAAACTTTAGTTCATGTTTTATTGCACTGGTCAAAGTTTTGCAAACATACGAAAACAGCAGTGACAAAGATATTCCAATCTACTGTTTAGGTTGCTTTGGATACTTACTATTAAAGTTATTACTAGTTTTAGTTTTGGATTTTTTTTAAACTTCTTAAAACATTACCTAGATTAGTTATATAGGCTTACTTAATCTATGGATATAATAATATTAAACTAAATTTCTATGACAAATTCTGCTTTCTTATTTTTAACCTGCTATCATTATTTATAGTCTTCACATCAATGTTCACCAGAAAGGTTGGACCGTATCTTCACTGTCCAATACTGGCAGCCATTAGCCACATGTGGTAACTGAGCACCTGATATGTGGCTGCTCTGAATTGATATGTGCTGTAAGTGTAAAATACACATTGGATTTTGAAAATTTAGTCTAAAAGAATGCAGATACCTTAATAATATTTTACACTGATTACATGCTGAGATGTTAGTACTTTGAATATACTAAAGTACTTTAATTAATTTCCTCTTTCTGTTTACTTTTTTAATGTGGCTACTAGAAAAGCTTGAATTATAAATGCTGGTCTACTGCTTCCTCTTTACAAAGCAGTTCTCCTGAGTTTTTAAATTAAGGCTAAACTGATCTCAAAGAAACAACTGAGTTGCACAGGATATTCTACAAACTGGTACATTTGCTATAAAATAGGGTCATGTGGGCCTTGACAGCTTGAAAGGATTCATCCAGATTCAAGTTCCCCCCACCACCATCTGTGAGAATTTTCAAGTTACAAGTCTGCTGATATTTCTTTAATAAAAGATAAAGCCTCAAATGCCAGGAACTGGCAGAATTGGATAAGCTCTATTAAACATGAGATTAAATCAAAGACTTACTGATAGCATTTCAGATCTTGAGCTATCAATGTTTCTCACTTCCGGGCTGGTTTCTATTGAAAATGTAACAAGCAGCTTTTCTTTGTTTTAGAGGCTACATGAAGATTTTCCTCTTTACACCAAGGTATGGCTAATACACCCACCTCTGTGTACATGGCTCTGAGTAGAAAATGTTCCTGCTGCTCTTCTGCTCATTAGAAAAACACACCCTATCTTTTCAGTCTAAGACAAAAATTTCACTCATCAGCTCTCAGATGACAACCAGCTCCTGCCAAGGACGAGGTTCCTTCCAGAGGAGGATGCGGGGCAGGCATGAGCTGCACAGCCCTGACACCTGAGGAGCACTGCTTGGACAGGTTAGCATGAGAGCAGGCATGGAGGGGTCACTCAGCGTGCTTGTAGGAGGACCCATAAAGTCCCACAGGGAGCAAAGACATGACTCTACTCCTATAGCGTGCATTCCCAAAGCTACTACACCCAGAGTCTTTGATTTTTTTTATCATTTCTTTAATGTGAAGTTGATAACCACCTAGACCACCTGATTCCACTCTTACAAGCTGAGTGACCTTGGACATGTTATGTAATCATTCAAACTCAGTTTCTTCATCTGTGAAATGGGGAAAAGAAAAAGATCTATTTCAGGATTTGAGAACTGAATGAGATAAGGTATGCAAAGCTACCACTGAAGTGCCCAGCACACAGTAAACATCTATTATTAAATACATACCATGAAAATAGCAGTGTATATACCAATGTCATTAGAGTCTATCCAATGCTGCCTAGAAGATCACTAATTAGCAAAGTTTCACCTACTAGTTAAGTGGCTTGTCAACCACAGGACCAGACATCATCAAATAAGGCACAGCAAAATGTGCATGCATTAACACGTAAACAAAAACTGGGTCATTCTAACATAGCTGAATCACTCAATCCCCATCAAAAGCTGCAGAAATCCAGGTTGTACCCAATTCCTTAGACAAAGGAATCAGCATAGACAGTCCTTGAGGGCAGTTTTTCAGAGATGCACAGGAAGTTCATCTCCTTCTCTCTTGCTCTCCATCCACTACAGGCTATGTGGCTGCCTGTGACCCTCCGTGTCCAGGCTCAATCTGTCTCCGCCCAGTCCAAAGTTGGAGGACCAAGGTTTTCTGTTGCAGGGTCAAGGAGAGGACGCAGCCCTGCCTCTGCTCCCTGCTCCTCCTAGCCTCACCTGCAGAGCTGGAGCCTCTGCTCACTCAAGTTACCTATTTGTTTCTCATTTGCTACCCACCAACCTCTAAAATTCATTGCTTCACCAAAGAAAAATGAAAACCCAAACATCAATCATTCTCACCCATGAGACCTCTATCTTTCTAGAAGGGAATGGGGAAAGTGAGAATGAGGGAGTACAGATACAAGTTAAAAACCACAGAAAAACCTCAAAATGGTGGTGTGCTTACTTCAAGGACAAAGAACAGGGGAGAAGTTTTAAGAGTTCCTGCAGTGGGCAGAGGAGAAGATAAACGCTTGCCACAAAGAACAGCCAAGGGTGGCAGAAAGAGAAGCAGGCAAGCTAGTGCCTCGGGAATGAAGGAAGAAAAACAAGTTCACATGGGATTTACTCTAGAAGGAGCAACCTCTTTCTGCTTCTGCCGTCACCTCTTCCATGTAACATCGTGCCTGGCTAAGCCCTTCACTCCACTCCATTCCTGGTGAAGCTTTTCCCTAACGACATGAAGGCAGTGGAGTCTGCAACCCACTGACCAGGCAGCGTGAAAGAGTTGCAGGAGTACGAGACAGGGAGTGAGGGGTGGGCGTGGGCAAGGAAAGCACCCCAATCCCACTAGCCAGGTCCACATCAGGAGGGAATGCCTTCTTGGAAAATCTGAATTGTCTTGGAAATCTGAGTTCAGTTCTCCAAGGAACACTGATATATACAGTGGCAAGGGACCGCAAGATACAAGAACAGCTAAGACATAGGCTTTTAGAAGCTGGCCTAGAAAACCACTCAGCAGGCATTAACTTTTTCCAGGTTTTTTTTTTTTTTTTTTTTTTTAGTGGGAAATGTACTCTGGGATTCTAAAGAAGCTCAAATAAACTTCTGGAGTGCTGAGGATATTAGAAACTGCATACATATTTTTATATACTAAGTTAATATGGCTATAAATAAAAAAGTCAAAGAACTTTGAGTGGATTGGAGAAACACTATTCCCTCATCCAAGCAAACTTAACCACATACAGCATATGTAAATAATGAATCTCAAATGACAAGTCCTGGGCACTCCAAGAAGGAAAATAGTATCCATCGGACATCGCACTTAGGGGTAAGCTTCATTAACAAAATGAGACTTCAGCTCAAAATACTACGTTTCTCCAAAAGAATAGGAAAATTTCATATTTTTAGACAGAGTAGAAAATTCTCCTCTTCATCCCCTTATAAAATATAAAAAGATACCGAGAATTCAGTTTACTTATAATTTAGTTGTTGTGTTGTTGTTGCATTAAAATCAATAAGTAATCTAAGACCAGCATTCAGTTTTCAAGACTTGGTACTACGTCTCCAATATATTTTCTTTCCTTTGGGAAAAAATGCATTAGGCAATTTTTTTCTTCACATAATTATTCTCTAGGTTTTTATTTTTCTTTGGTAAAAATTTGCTTTCCTTTTTTCAAATACTTTCATTTCAAACAGTTGGTTCATCAGTGTGCCTATAGTCCATAAACACTATTCAAAACAGCTATGTGATCTTCTATGGGACTAAAAACACTTTCACCTTTTCTCACGAATCATTTCAAAGAGAGTGGTAGTATAACAGTTCTATTCATCATCCCACTGCAGACAACACAGGATAATACTAGGAGGGACAAGCCATGGTTAGTGATGTTTATGGTTTGGTCTGAGCTGTGAAGACCATCTTCTCTTTCATCATAAGCCCTCATTTACCTTCGTCTGCTCGCTGTCTGGGTCTTCAAGCCAAGCGTAAGGGTCACAAATTTTATGCCCATGATAATCCTGTACCTGCAAAAGACAAAATGTGGTATTAGATAACTAGTGTCTAACCCCAACTACATCACTACTTCCCGAATGTGACAGAGATAAGAAAGGGGAAGTCTGAAATAGCCCAACTGGCTCACTGGCAACGTGTCTGCCCAAATTACCACATGGACCGAAGTTGGCAGGTTCTCAAAGGTGTCAAACCACCCTTAATGAAAAGAACATTTTAGCTGGAGCGGGAAGAGAGATGAAAGGTCAGAATAGGAACAGCTCTGTCTATACAACACAAAACAAAGGCCTGCCACTGTGTTAAAGAAACTTGAAAACGTGTTGTTGGTAGCCAAGCGCTGAATGACACGATGCAGTGGGGAGACTGGAAGGGCACGCTTGGGAGGGAGCCATCACACACGGGTGCACTGCCCTGTTCTTGCTAAGCTTATAGATGCTCAGGAAATCTCCCGACAATGTACAATCTGCCTTTAAGTCTAAACTACCAAAAAGCAAGTTAACTGATGTGTAATGATGCTCACTGACGTCAGAGAAAGCTGACTTTCATGCAATGAAAGAACATTTCTACAACTGAAGCTTCTCTTCTGTTCAATGTATTATGAAATGCTTTCTTTCACTGGGTAGGAAAGGAGGCACAAAGGTATCATGCATTCAGACTACCCTGATATTTGATGAGATAAAACTGCTGAGTGCCAGGAGAGCCTGGCTGAGGGGACGCCATCGGGAGCCCCCACGTGGGAACTTTTGGAAAATCAAATTCCTGGGTGGGCCTGGCCTCAGAGACTGACTAAGTCTGGTAGACCAACTAGAAGTCACCACTCCCCAGGTGATTATGCCCAAAGAAACTACCAACAGATAAATACCCCAATAACACAGTAATGTGACTAATCTAGCCAAATGAAACCACATGGACATCTTTCTAATCAAGTCTCTCTCAACAAATGAACAACATTCCATTTGAGGCTTCCTGTGTGCAGTTGTCTGAAAGACAACCAGTATCTCACATATTTTGCACCTGTCTCCTTGGTTTTGTTCTGTAATACCAGAAGGTAAAGGCTATTCCCTAAGGAAAGCAAACAATCTCCCGGAAAAGGAAAACCTGCTGTTTCTACTGTTTATCAAAATTCTACTGTGGCTGTTGGTCAACTGAGACTCTCTCCCAAGCCTCAGACCCTTAGCTTTCTGCAGGGGGTCAGCATCTGTCCTCATCTGGTGCTGGGGAGACAGTACCTGGGGACACCTGGAAGGACAGGCAACTGAGGTGGAACAGAAGAACTGCTGAGCAAATAATGACCAGCAAGTGCAAGGCACATAAAACCTGATGAAAGCCTTCCCAATGAGTCTTTCTAAAATTATCAATTTTCAATCCTTACCAAAAGCCTCTCTAAATTTTAGCTGATTATCACCGAGGAAAAGGTTTTCTGTCTTGTTTTCTCATCTGCAAGTCTCTTACATTCTACACACCTTGAAATGGTTGCAAAACATGCTTACAGTGACAACCATCTTTTCTCTGACAATAGGAATCAAAAAAATGTAAAGTTGTGCAAGATCTTCCAACCCAGTATTTTTAGGAGCAATATCAAGCACAAGATGGCAACATGCCCAGGGCCATACCGAGTTCAGAATCAGAGCTCAGACTCAAAACAATCTGCAAACAGCTTTCCCCAAATATTCCTTGGAAGGGACCAATTGGACACTTTAAAAATGTTCCTCAATTCAGTTCAGTCGCTCAGTCGTATCCGACTCTTTGCAACCCCATGGACTGCAGAACGCCAGGCCTCCCTGTCCATTGTCAACTCCCGGAGTTTACTCAAACTCATGTCCATTGAGTTGGTGATGCCATCCAACCATCTCATCCTCTGTTGTCCCCTTCTCCTCCTGCCTTCAATCTTTCCCAGCAGCATTAGGGTCTTTTCAGATGAGTTAGTTCTTCCCATCAGGTGGCCAAAGTATTGGAGTTTCAGCTTCAGCATCAGTCCTTCCAATGAATATTCATGACTGATTTCCTTCAGGTTGGAATGGTTGGATCTCCTTGCAGTTCAAGGGGCTCTCTAGAGTCTTCTCCACAGTTCAAAAGCATCAATTCATCGGCGCTCAGCCTTCTTTATAGGCCAACTCTCACATCCATACATGACTACTGGAAAAACCATAGCTTTGACTATGGCAGTGTAATATCTCTGCTTTTTAATAAGCTGTCTAGGTTGGTCATAACTTTTCCTCCATGGAGCAAGTGTCTTTTAATTTCATGGCTGCAATCACCATCTGCAGGGTTCTTGGAGCCCCAAAAAATAGTCTGTCACTGTTTTTACTGTTTTCCCATCTATTTGCCATAAGGTGATGGAACCAGATGCCATGATCTTAGTTTTCTTAATGTTGAGTTTTAAGCCAACTTTTTCACTCTCCTCTTTCACTTTCATCAAGAGGCTCTTTAGTTCTTCTTCACTTTCTGTCATAAGGGTGGTGTCATCTGCATATCTGAGGTTATTGATATTTCTCCTGGCAATCTTGATTCCAGCTTGTGCTTCATCCAGCCTAGCGTTCCTCATGATGTATTTTACATATAAGTTAAATAAGCAGGGTGACAATATACAGCCTTGACGTACTCCTTTCCCTATTTGGAACCAGTCTGTTGTTCCAAGTCCAGTTCTAACTGTTGCTTCCTGACCTGCATACAGATTTCTGAAGAGGCAGGTCAGGTGGTCTGGTATTCCCATCTCTCGAAGAATTTTCCACAGTTTGTTGTGGTCTACACAGTCAAAGGCTTTGGCATAGTCAATAAAGAAGAAGTAGATATTTTTCTGGAACTCTCTTGCTTTTTCGATGATCCAGCGGATGTTGGCGATTTGATCTCTGGTTTCTCTTCCTTTTCTAAATCCAGCCTGAACATCTGGAAGTTCATGGTTCACGTACTGTTGAAGCCTGGCCTGAAGAATTTTGAGCATTACTTTACTAGCATGTGAGATGAGTGCAATTGTGTGGTAGTTCAAGCATTCTTTGGCATTGCCTTTCTTTGGGATTGGAATGAAAACTTACCTTTTCTAGTCCTGTGGCCACTACTGAGTTTTCCAAATTTGCTGATGCTACTAAAACTCAGACATATCCAGAAACTTAACTTTTCATAAAAGGGGAAAGATTAACAGCAAATCTTAGTTTTATGACTAAGTGAAAGTGCTGCCACGTGCTAGACCCAAAGCAATGACCATCTGCTGAATATACATACTGTTGTGCCTGATGTTTTAAAGCACCTTTGTAAGAGAGCTGATTATATTCCTATTTTACAGCCGCAGAATGCAATTCACAGAGATTGGAAGGGTGAAGGCTGTAGATCTGCTGTGAGCTAAACACTGTGCCATAGCCACATTTATCTGATCTGGTCCTCACTGTAAGGCTACTACCAACTTATTTTTCCAGATGAGGAAACTGAAGCTGGACATAGTTAAAGCAGCCAACAAGGGTCAGATGGTTAACAAGCAGGAGGGAGAACAGTGACCCCACCTTGAGCAGACCCCAAAGCCTGAGGACTTGATCTTTTGCTAATGAAGCAGACCAGTTGTGAATTGGCAGGTGCACAGGCGGACCTTTACTCTGAACCCAGTGCACACTACTGGACTGCCTACTGAATGGTGTTCACCTCTGAGCAAACAGCCCCAACTTCTCAGTACCTGCCTTATAATCTGAAGCAGACTGAAGTCAGTTACTGAGCAGACATTTCTAACCAGGACAAGAAACAGATTTTCTCCAGGACAATCCCAGGAGCCAAATGCCCTCCCCGCATCCACCTGGCCCCTACATTTTTCTTTTATAAGAACATACCCTACAAGTGGGGTGATCTCATTGGCCACATCCCCTGAACTCAAGCTATATAGTACCTGATTCTCCCATCTGATTTAAGTTCCCAAACCATTCCATATTTTCCAAAGAGGCTTTAAAAAGAGAGTTCTGATAAGACACTATCACTATTAATATTTCACTTGTATTGGTCAATAGTTTGCCTGCTGCCTCTGGGACCAAGTGCAGATTTGTACACACAGCAGGCAGAGCCCATCAAACCTGGCCCCATTTTATCTTCCCTTTCCAGCCCCCATCCAAGCTTACACCTCAGATGTTCTGGTCACAATGGCCTTCCTGCCATCCCAAAACAAACGCAATTCCATGACTGTCCAGCCCTACATAACTATGACTTTAAGTCACATGACCAGGAATGTCCTTTCAACCTTAACCAATTGACCAACTTCCAGCCTCAATTCTCATACTGTCTCCACCTCCTGATGGAAATTAATGCCATTCTCCTCTATGTTTTCCACTCACCCTGCACACCCCGCCGCTGCAGGCCTGAATTCCCTGAGCGCAACACTCTCGGGGGATGGGCCACAGTATCACATTGGAACAGCACAGTTTCCAAAAATCTGCTTGCTAATGCAGAAATCCATCCAATGGGATTGCAAGCTCCAACCCCACAGTTCAGTAGGAGACTGCTCAGTGCATGGCTGGAAGACGCTCAAGGGAGAGAGACAGAGAGCTACAGCAATGGCTAGCACCTGCTGGAGAGAAATAAACCCATTCTAGAAATCAAGGCCACAATTTAAGGAAATGCGTAAGTCAAGCCTGCGTTAGTAATCAGGACTCTGTCACAGGAAAAAGACACTGCCCACAGCTGTCAGGGCTGGGATGAGTAACCTGTGGGGTCTACAGAGCAGGGTCCAGGCTGGACGGTGCGCTACATTTCCTTGGCCTTGAGGCTGATCACGACTCCTCTGATGCAAAGGAACTGGAGAGTATTAAAATCCATGGTATACCCTTTGAAGTTAATTGTTCATAATCTTTCTGACATCTTCATAAAATCCTCACTTAACCCTTTCAAGAACTGTTAAACACAGACTAGGTGAACTGCAGGGTTTTGGTAACCCCCAAAGTGAAAAGCTAAGCAAGAAGCACCCCTCCCCTATTTAAGTAAAACAAATCTAAAACAGCACTTATCAAATGTTATAATTTTATCTCTCCTGAAAACTCAAAGATCCTCAAGAACCAAACCAAGATATTTATGCCTTCCCATTACTCATGTCTGGCACACTGCAGGGCCAGGGCATCACCTGAATGAACGAACGATTGATACTACAGAAGCAAGTAAGCTCTGTTGTTAGCCAAGCCAGCCCTAATAGTTCATTCAGGAAAGAAAAGGCCTATAATAGGAAAGGGATCTGCCAAAGGGCATCCAGGGAGGGAGTGACAAACCCACAACTAGCACTCAGGTCTTCTTACTTGGTCTGTCCCCTTTCCATTCCTGCTGGATCACGTTATTCCTGTTGCACAAAGGAAACAACTCTTGAACCACAGGGATAGGGCTTCTTGGGCGAGTAAATTTAATAAGCAAGCAGCTGAACAGACAGAGAAAACATGGTTACCAGATGGCCACAGGTCAAAGAAATCATGAATGCATTAGTACCACTTGGAAGTCTTAATTTAAAACAACCCTTACATCCTTCGCTCTAAAGCCCCAGAACCCTTTACCCCAAAATGAGGAGTGCTTTAAAGTACAGACTTCAGGCACAAATCGGGTCAAAGCAAGCAGAAAAAAACTGGAACTGTATTATACAAAAATCTTTTTATTCCAACTCTATTTTAAGTCATCTGAGGAGTTTGGCTATTCCTACGAGAATCATGCCCACAACATTTGGATTTACTCCAGTTCTTAAGATGCCAAACTAATTTTTACACGCAAAAAAAAAAAACGGTGTCTGCCCAGAATATCACCCACAGGATCTCCACAGTGACTCTGAGGTTATCTACAAACTGAGGGAAATGGTGGCTAAGCCCTGCACTCGGCAAAACTTCATTGTCCAAAAGGCCACCCTCTCCTCTTCTAAGGCCTCCTCTGGCCTCGCCGACTCTGCTCTGGTTTAGGAACACGCGGATCAGCTCTGTCACACCACGGGGCCCTGCCCCACCTTCCACCGACTCTATCTCCGCCCTGCATCCCCAGCGCCCGCTGCCAGCACCCGGCAGATGGAAGCGCTTCACACACGTTTTAAAAATCGAATGAATGAACTTCAACTCTAAGTATTTTTAATTTGTGAGTTGAAAGTTTGCTTTTGTCTTACAACTGGACATCATCTACACACATCCACACTTTCTCCTACCACCATATTTAAGCAAGAGCCTCCTCCAAGGAAAAACGGCAGTGACACGTTCTGTCTTCCCACTCTCTTAAGACGCCCATGCCCACCTGAGTGTTCGCCCTTGACCCCGATGATCTTGGGAAGTGGTCCAGCTGCGGCTGGTCACCGGCTCCGCCGCCAGCGGGCGGAGGGTGACGGCCACCAGGGCCCCTGCGCCTCGGGAGGAGCCGGGCGTCCCCAGCCGGGTCTCGCAAACAAAGGCCGAGGGGGAGGGGAGAGCAAGGGGTGAGGGGCCGCGGGCGGCGGGTGGTGGGCCAGGCGCCGCTGGGTACTCACGGCGGTCTCGTCGCGGTACACGTCGGGGTACTGGAAGGACAGCATGGCCGGGGACGCGCAGGGGCGGCGTGGGCTCCGGGACGGGCGAGAGCGGGCCGCGGGGCGAGGCGGGTGCCGGGAAGGCGACGGCGGCGACGGGCTGCTCTCGACCGGGACTCTCGGCCGGGACTCAGGACCGGACCGGCTGCGCGGCGGCGAGGACGTGCGGGAAGCAGGAAGCAGCTGTCGGCGAGGCCCGGAGCCCCTCCCCGGCGGGCGGGCCCAGCGGCTGCGGCGGCGGCAAGAGGGAACGGGCGGCGCCGTGCGTGCGCCAGGCCGGGCGCACAGCTCCCTCTGCAGGAGCACCGGCCGCGCCCGCGCCGCCGCCCGGGCCCACGCCTAGACCACCGAGCTGAGCGTCCCCGCCACGCCAGCGGGGCCACGGCGCCCGGCACGCGCCGGAGAGCGACCCGCGCGGGCCGGGGACACGCCCAACACGCCGGCCCCGGCCCGCGCGCCCGGCACACGTGCCATCACGCCTGCGGGGCCACCACGCCTCCTGGCCCCTCCCGCCCTCACCGAAGTCCCCCTGCTGGCCGCTTCGCCATTGCAGCGCTCGCCGGACCTCCCTCAAGCCGAACGAATCGCGGGGTTTGCTTATTCGATTCTCTCATCAAATTGAAAATTCCTGTTCTAGGACTGGGTAGGGACGGCGACGACAGACCTGGCCTCCCCAGCTTTGAGAGCGGAGGTTCTTGAAGTGACCTAATTTCCACTGCCTGTGACCCTGGACTTGGAAGGGCAGTAATAATGGATCGTGAGGACTAAGAAGGAAACACCACTCGTATCCTCAACACCCCTGTGGGCGCTGTGTGATTGGGCAGCTGGATTATTTAGGTGCTATCAGGTGTGAGTAGGACAACTGATGAGTCCTTGGGCTCCCCAGGTGGCTCATTGGTAAAGAACCCGCCTGTCAATGCAGGAGAGGCAGGTTCAATCCCTGGACTGGAAAGATCCCTTGGATAAGGAAATGGCAACCCACTCCAGTATTCTTGCCTGGAAAATCCCATGGACAGAGGAACCTGGCAGGCTACAGCCCATGGGGTCGCAAAGAGTCCAAGTGACTGAGCAGGCACACATGTCTCAAATGTACCAGTTGAGAAGGGACCAAGGTGGGAGCACTGGAAATCATCTAGGGTTTTTTTGTTCATCCTTCTGGTTCTTTTATCGGCATGTCTTTTCTGCCAATGTGTTTGTCTATTGAGCATCTTTTATTTTGGGGGTGGGGGCAGGGCAGGAGGTATTAGATGCTAGAACTCAAACCCATGATATTTTAACAGTTATATTTATTCATCCTTGGGCTAGTGATATGTATTCTGGCCTTGCTTTCTGAGCTATCAGGAAGAAGCTTTACAGCTCCAGCTATCAGAGGCTGATGGCTTCCCTGGAGGTCCCCATCTCCCAGAGGCCTTATGCTCTGGGAATAAGGCGCCTGCCAGGCTCCTCTGTCCAACATCTGTTAAGACTGATGCCTCTGGCGTTTGCCCAGATAACCCATCCTTTAATTGGACTCTGGTTTCCAGGTAACTAACTTACTGACTGATGGAAGTACAGTCAGTGATTTCCAACTACTTTCCCCCAAAGATTTATGTTACGTTTTCCAGTGTGACTCTTAATGAAAGTCTTATATTCCTGTGTATATCTAATCTCCACAAAGCATCATAAAGTGTGCAATATTAATAGCACCTAGAATAAGAGTGAGGCTCTCTTCTTGGCCCTGCCACTAACTGTTTCACTGGCTTTGAATGAGTCCTTACATCATCACTATTTTTAAGTTACAGCAGGAGAGAATTGGATCATGTGGTTTCAAAGAATTCTGAGATTCTTTAATTCTAATCAAGAACTCAAGTGAAGTTGTAGGAGCCTCAAAACTAACCCTAGAATTAAGAATGAAATTGCCATTCACTAGAGAGTGCTGTCCATATCTTGTGGACAGATGGAGGTGAGAGTGGGATTGTAATTGTCTGTATACTGGAGGGGCTTTCTCTGTAGTTATCTTCTGTTTTCAAACCATCCACCAGCACAGATTTGGCTGAGAGTCCATTGCTGGGCCAGAGGTTCTTACTAAATTCACAGATCTTATCTTTTTTAGGAACTGAAGCTGTTCTCTTCTAATACCCTTCTCTCAATATAGCTGTGTGTTTAATAGGTTATGTGAGGTGTCTGGAATTACAGCTGTGAAGTCTCTGCTCCCTCCTCCCCTTCTCAGCCTAATGCCTAACTGAATTAAATACCAAAATGGGAGGACAGGGCTGAATTAAATCCAGATTAAAAATTGGGGCAGAGAGAGTGGATCAAGAATGAATTTTTGATTCATTTTTCCACTTCAGCTTATGGAACTTATTTATACCATTTCTAATGAGGTTCCCAAGTTAGGTGTGTTTCCAAGTCAGGAGAGAGAAATCTTTTTTCCTCTTCTGTTATTAGGAGAAAAATCAGGTGTGGCCCCTACGAGTAAAATGAACTTGTTTCATTTAAGTAAGGAAATATGAAATGATCTATTCATCTGTTTTAAATTTAGGACTTAATATCTGTTAGCAAATACATAATATGCATTACAAAAAATGTGTCTGTTCCAAATTCTTGACTGTAAAATTAGAGATAGGAGATTAGGGAAGAACGGAGAGGAAAAGAAAATGAGATAGACGAAGCAGAATGGAGAGACAGCATCCCACATTTGATGTGATCAAGAAAGGTAAAAAAAAAAAGCACAAAAAGATAATATGGAGACACGATAAACATATGACAACACATGTGGAAAACCAGCATTGGACACAATCCGTCACAGAAGAAACCTCATTATATGGCGTTTAGAATATTAATGTTAAAATTGTTAAGTTTTCTTGGAACTTTTACAACTCTGAGTAGTAATGATGGACCTGCTGGTGTTCTTATCATTAATTGACAACAAGCAGTGTATCTGACCTGCCCACAAGAGGTTGTCCGCCCTGTTCAGCATCTTTGAGCCTCTCTGGGCTTACTGAGTAGCAACCAGACTATTTTTCCAATTACTACTGCTTCTCTCAGGTACTCCTTACAGGTGTGACCTTAAATTAGCTAATTCTGAAGAATTAAATCTACTTTCAACTTCACTGTGCAGTCTTACTTGACATTTATCCTTTAACCATTTCACTGTAGGCTGCAGCATAGTATTATGGCCTCTAATAAAGAATTAATGCTGACTTACTTCACTCTGTATAACAGGCTCTAGGTTCATCCACTTCACTAGAATTGACTCAAATTCATCCTTTTTTATGGCTGAGTAATATTTCATTGTATATATGTACCACATCTTCTTTATCCATTCATCTGTCGATGGACATCTAGGTTGCTTCCATGTCCTGGCTATTGTAAACAGTGCTGCTCTGAACACTGGGGTACATATGTCTTTTTCTATTATGCTTTTTTCAGGGTATATGCCTAGAAATGGGGTTGCTGGGTCATATGATAGATACTTGTGTTGTTGTATGGCAGAAACCAACACAACATTGTACAAATTAAAAAATATATATATATTTAAAAAGAATTAGTGCTGGGAAACATAGTCTTCAGCTCATAACTCTCTGCACCTTTGGAGATTCAGGGTCCTATAACCTAAAGAGTTTGGTACCCAGCTGGTTCAGGTGTTGCCTCATCCCCCAGAACAGTCTAAGGTCTTGAAGCCCTGTCTTGCTGATAACTCACATTGCATTGAAAGGTAGCTAACAGAATTTCTGACTCTGTGCTAGCCTTACCATTTTCCTCCTTTCTTGTGGGGAGGGGGAGGAAAGGAAACACTTCATTGTTTTTATAGAAGTACTACATGGAGACTTCCAGCTTGGACCATAAGGCAGACTAAATAGTTTCTGCTAAACAACAAATTGTGAATGCATCACCAGGCTCCCAGGGAAACTTTGCTCACTCCTTCCAAACAGATTGGATGTTAAAAAAAAAAAAATACAAGTGAAATCAGGAGAGTGAGAAGCAATAGAGTCACCAGGATAAAGACCTCCAAGGGGCATCATCTACATTGCATCCTGTGTATATGTTACCCTCTGGATTTGTGCAACTTAGTTTCCATGTACACACTCCAGGAAGACTGCCCTCAAAACTGATAACTATCTGAGTTGTCTGTTACTAGGGGTCATCTTTGAAGGAAAGCATCCTAATATAGGGGCTTCCAAGGTGGCTCAGTGGTAAAGAGTCTACCTGCCAATGCAGGAGACTCAAGTTTGATCCATGGGTTGGAAAGATCCCCTGGAAGAGGAAACGGAAAATGGCAACCTACTCCAGTGTTCTTCCCTGAGAAATCCTGTGGACAGAGAAGCCTGGCAGGCTACAGTCCATGGGGTCTCAAAAGAGTCAGACATGACTTGGCACCAAGTTAGTTGGCAACTAACAACAACATCCTAATGTAGGCCCAGAAGTTTTCTGCTGATTAACCTAACTGCAGCTTAACTCACAATCACAGATCATGCAAGGAAACAACATTGGCTTTAATCTGTTAGCATTCTGGAACATTTTCACACTCCTCTGAAATCCTCTGCATGGTGAGAGGCTGAGTCTGAAAACCGTATTTCCAAAATGCCCTTGTCAGCTGGTTCTGGCTAGGTTCTAAAGAGGTAGGAGGGGAGAGACTACTTTTCTCTTTTTAACTAGATGCTGGCAACAGCACAGTTGGATCCGAGGAAGGGAACCTTCACCTAAAGGGTCAGCAGCAAAGTTGTTTGTTTCAAATGCACTGTGGACTCCAGGCTCTTGTGTCCTCTGTAGGAGTGCAGGCTGTGGGCTTCCAATGGAGGAGTGGAAGGGTGAGTGCTGGTACGGCTGGTGTAGGTATCATCATGGGGTCTGCCACCACTTCACCCTTTGCTCTGCCAACTTTAGGAGAAAGAGTGGCTGCTCAGGACAGTGATTAATCTCTAGGTAACACCACCTTTCCTTTTTTCAATCTTCCAGGCCCAACCTACGTATATAACAAATTGCTTCTATTAAACTCCCCGTTTGAAGTATCTAGCATGATTATTTTTTTCTACCTAGACATTTTTTAAAGTAAGTGTAAGAATAATTAACAAGCAATGTTTAGAATCTCTGAGGGTTTTAGGTGTTGGAAAGATCAAATACATAATATAGAATGCCAAGATATGAAATGCTTCCAGAAAAAAAAAATACCATCCCTGGAATAGTAAGTTGTAAGCAAATATTAAAATGACCAACTGGATTTGGAAAAAATAAAATATAACTTACAGAAGTGAAAAATGATTTGGTGAAATTAAAAAGACATAGACTAAATATCAAATTAGAAAGTTAATGAACTGAAAAGTAGTTCTGAATAAATGGCACTGAATGCAACACATAGAGACAAAGACGTAGAAAATATGAAAGAAAAGGACAAATATTAAATATATAGAAAGTAGAAAAGCCATTTGATCTTTATGTGTTAAGAGAACAAAATTCCATACTCATTCATGAAAAAATATCAAGGAAAAGTAGGAATGGAAGAGAATGGCCATAAGCAGATTTTGGTAACTATGAAAAAGAAAAAAAAAACCTAACCCTCAAACCACAATCATTTAAAATATGGAAACATTAGAATCATCCCCTGTATAATCTCAAAACAAGGGTAAGAATGGTACAGTCACCACTTCTATTCTGCATTGCACTAGGGAATTAGAAGAGAGAAAACAAAACTGTCCTTTTTAAATGATATAATTGTTTACTTAGACAACAAAAATTCTGCCAAGAAATTATTTAAAATAATAAGAGAGTTGCTCACTGTGGCTGGATATATGACTCATGTGTCAAAGTCAACTGTGTTTCTAGATACATGAACAAACAAATGGAAAAATCAGTTTTAAAAAGACTCACACTGGGGCATTTCCCTGATGGTCCAGTGGTTGGGAATCTGCCTTGCAATGCGGGGGATGCGGGTTTGATCCCTGGTGAAGGAATTGACATCCCAGATGCTGCAGAGTAACTGGACCCTTGCACTGAAACTAAGACACAACACAGCCAAATAAATAATTTTTTTTTTAAAAAAAGCAAGGCTCACACTAGCAACAGAAAGTATAACATAGCTGGGAGTAAATCTGAAAAGAGACGTGTAAGTTTGGACCATAGAAAATTAGAATACTTTCCTAAAAGACAGGAGAGAAAGCCTAAATAAATGGAGAAATATCTCAGGTTCAAGGCTTGCTACATTTAATATTGAAAAGATGTCAACTTTCTTCATGTTGATTTGTAGATACAATGCAACTGTAGTTAAAATCTCAATACTTATTTATATCCTGGTGGAACTTGACAAGCTGATTTTATAGTTTATAGAGAAGAGTGAAAAAGGTAAGAAATGTCAAAACACTTCTGAGGAAGTAAGGAGGGATTTTCCTATCAAAAACTAATATAAAGCTATAGTAAGTGAGATGGTCAATACCAAAATCAGATTAATTATATTCTTTGCAACTGAAGATGAAGAAACTCTATACAGTCAGCAAAAACAGGCCCAGGAGCTGACTGTGGCTCAGATCATGAATTTCTTATTGGCAAATTCAGACTTAAATTGAAGAAAGTAGGGAAAACCACTAGGCCATTCAGGCATGACCTGAATCAAATCCCTTACAGTGGAAGTGACAAATAGATTCAAGGGATTAGATCAGATAAACAGAGTGCTTGAAGAACTGTGGACAAAGGTTTGTAACACTGTACAGAAGGGAGTGATCAAAACCATCCCCAAGAAAAAGTATTGCAAAAAGGCAAAATGGTTGTCTGAGGAGGCCTTCAAATAGCTAAGAAAAGAAGAGAAGAGAAAGACAAAGGAGAAAAGGACAGATATATCCATCTTTGGAATGCAGAGTACCAAAGAATAGCAAGGAGAGATAAGAAAGCCTTCCTACGTGAACAATGCAAAGAAATAGAGGAAAGCAATAGAATTGGGAAAAATTAGAGATCTCTTCAAGAAAATTAGAGATTCCAAGGGAACATTTCATGCAAAGATGGGCAAAATAAAGGACAGAAATGGTATGGACTTAATAGAAGCAGAAGATATTAAGAAGAGGTGGCAAGAATACACAGAAGAACTATACAAAAAAGGACTTAATGACCTGGATAACCATGATGGTGTGGTCACTCACCTAGAGCCAGACATCCTGGAGAGTGAAGTTAAGTGGGTCTTAGGAAGCATCACTATGAACAAAGCTAGTGGAGGTGACGGAATTCCAGCTGAGTTATTTCAAGTCTTTAAAGATGATGCTCTTCAGGTGCTGCACTCAATATGCCAGCAAATTTGGAAAACTCAGCAGTGGCCACAGGACTGGTAAAGGTCAGTTTTCAATCCAATCCCAAAGAATGGTAATGCCAAAGAATGTTCAAACTACTGCACAATTGCTCTCATCTCATAGGCTAGCAAAGAAATGATCAAAATTCTCCAAGCTAGGCTTCAACAGTACCTGAACCAATAACTTCCAGATGTTCGATCTGGATTTAGAAAATGCAGAGGACAAAGAGATCAAATTGCCAACATCCATTGGATCATCAAAAAAGCAATAGAATTCCAGAAAACCATTTACTTCTGCTTCATTGACTACGCTAAAGTCTTTGTGTGAATCACAACAAACTGGAAAATTCTTAGAGATGGCAATACCAGACCACCTTACCTGTCTCCTGAGAAATCTGTATACAGGCCAAGAAGCAACAGTTAGAACTGGACATGGAACAACAGACTGGTTCCAAATTGGGAAATCAGTACGTCAAGGATGTACATTGTCACCCTGCTTGTTTAACTTATATGCAGAGTACATCATATGAAATGCCTGGCTGGATGAAACACAAGCTTGAATCAAGATTGCTGGGAGAAATATCAATAACCTCAGATATGCAGATAACACCACCCTTATGGCAAAAAGCAAAGAGGAACTAAAGAGCCTCTTGATGAAAGTGAAAGAGGAAAGTGAAAAAGCTGGGTTAAAACTCAACATTCAAAAAACTAAGATCGTGGCATCCGGTCCCAATCACTTCATGGCAAATGGATGGGGAGAAAATGGAAACAGTGACAGATTTTATTTTTCTGGGCTCCAAAATCACTGCAGATGGTGACTGCAGACGTGAAATTAAAAGACGCTTGCTCTTTGGAACAAAAACTATTACAAACCTAGACAGCATGTTAAAAAGCAGAGACATCACTTTGCCAACAAAGGTCCATATACTCAAAGCTATGATTTTTCCAGTAGTCGTGTATGGATGTGAGAGTTGGACCATAAAAGAAGGCTGAGCACTCAAGAATTGATGCTTTTGAACTGTGGTGTTGAAGAAGACTCTTGAGAATCTCTTGGACTGAAAGGAGATCAAACCAGTCCATTCTAAGGAAATCAATCCTGAATATTCATTGGCAACACTGATGCTGAAGCTGAAGCTCCAATACTTTGACCACCTGATGCAAAGAGCCGATTCATTAAAAAAGACCCTGATGCTGGGAAAGACTGAAGGCAAGTGGAAAAGAGGGCAACAGAGAATGAGATGGTTGGATGGCATCACCACTCAATGGACATGAGTTTGAGCAAGCTCCAGGAGATGATGAAGGACAGAAAAGCCTGGCATGCTGCAGTCCATGGGGTCGCAAAGAGTTGAACATGACTGAGTGATTGAACAGCAACAAAGTGAGATGGTATGGTATATAAACAGGGATAGAAAAATGGAACAGAGTAGAATAGCCAGAAATAACTGCACAAATACAGGGAACTGTGATATGCTACCCTGGTGCTATTGCTATTGTACACTAGCCGAGAATGGAGGAACTACAGTGACCTTTGAATGACATGGTTGTGCACGGCACTGGTCCACTTATATGTGAATGTTTTTCAGTAAACATATTGGAAAAAGTTTGGGATATTTGTGACATTTTGGAAAAACTCCCAGATGAACCATATAGCCTAAAAATATTTTAAAAAATTAAAAATTATGTCATGAATTCATAAAATATTGCAGGTAGTGGTCTATCCTTACATAGGCATAAGGTAATATTTAAAATAATGTTAATAATGTGTTAGTTTTCTTACCGTTTTTTAACTTTGCTTTCAAAGAATCACATTACCGTATAGTATGCCTCTCATTGTGTCATAGCTGGAGAAACTGCCTGTCAGTCTATGATCACAAGTAAGTGGTTTTTTAAAAGATGAAACAATGTTCCCAACACTCTATTATTAACATGACTGCAATACCATAGGCCATAAAACTTTTATAAGTATTCATTCATTAATGTATAGGCTAGGCTACCTTCAAGCAATCTTACTCCTTATACTAGGCTACCACATTGCAGCTTTTTTTATTATTGGTGCATAAATTGTTATACCTGTAAATAAGTATGAATTTCTTTATCACATTATCTTTTCATTTGTGATGTCTAGTGTTAGTGGTACTTATACTATTTACAATATTTTGTATTCTATAAGACAATATTGATGTGGGTACTGACAAACAGTTGATTCATCTGACAAACAGATGATGTAAATTTATTGGTATAAATACACTACAGTACTGTAAATGTATTTCCTCTTCCTTATGATTTCTTAATAACACTTTCTTTGCTCTAACTTCATTGTAAGAATACAGTATATAATACATATAACACACAAAATATGTGTTAATCAACTATTTCTAATATTTGTAAGGTTTCATCAGCAGTGGGATGTTAGTAAAGATTTGGGGGAGTCAAGAGTCATATGTGGATTTTTTATTCGTGGGGATCATTGTCCATAGCCCCTATGTTGTTCAAGGGTCAACTGTATGTAATAAACAGAGTCAGAATAAATGTTTATCTGTGAGGAAAAAATAAAATTGCTTTCCTATCCCATATCATACCAAAATAAACTCCAAAAATAAACCAAACAATAAAAGCACCCCAAAATAAACTCCAAAAGGATTAAAACTTAGATTTCAAAAGTAAAACGTTAAGACTTTTAAACAAAAACACAAATTAATTTCCTTCTTAACTGGGGCCAGAAAAAATTTTCTTAAACATGGCACACTAAAAGGTCTTCATAAAGGACATAGTCATTAATTTGACTGCATTAAAATAAAAAACTTCTTGACATCAAAGGACTCTGAAGAGAGTGAAAAGCCAAGACACAAACAGAGAAAAGATATTTGCTACACATAAAAATAACTTCCTCTTGGATTGAAAAATGAACAAACAACCCAACAGAAGAAAGGATAAAAGACAAAAGTCAGAAGATTAGGGACAGAATGGAAACACACTCAGTCAATAAACACCCGAGCTGAACAACAATATTAATAATCAGAGAAATAGAAATCCACAATGAAGCCTCATTTTACACCCATTCAATTATCAAAATATAAGAATTGTAACAGTACTAAATATAGAAGTCTATGTCGATTCTTAAGCAATGCTGGTGGAATGCCCACATAATAAAAATCTCATATTACCATAACGTATAAAGCAAACAGTAACAGCATTATGAACAGGAACAAATTCACAATCAAGACAGGAGTTTTAAAAAATTTCTTAGTAATTAGTAAGCAGAGACAGTAAAAACACAAAAAAATTGAACACAATGATTAACACACAGGACGTACTGCTTTTTTCTTTTCTCCAGAATGTAAATTTTATACTCAGTGAAAATTAATCAGTAATGATGAATTTTCACTCCTTTGAGAGCCTATTAGCCCTGGGGGATTACCCGCCCAACTAGCCAGTCAGCCAGTCCTGGGATGCCTCAAGTCAAGCAGCCAGTTGTGTGGGGACCCACCCCCCACACCAGTGGACCAGTACCAGCACTGGGCTCCCTCTGCCCCACCCATGCAATGCCCAAGGACCCACCCCTGCCTGCCAGCTTGCTGGTAGCCTTTGCATGAAGCAGAATCTGGCAGCCAAGTGGCCAATCCCACCTTCCAGCAATACCCACAGCAGTCACCCCCAGCACAACAGAACAGCCCATGTAGCCCATGTAGGGGAAAGCCCTATAGCATGGAGCTCTAGTGGGTAGAAAGGAGTGTGCTGGTGGTCCTTGTAGGACATCTATATAAGGCCACTTCCCCAAGGTCGGGAAACATAACCAACCTACCTAATACACAGAAATAAAAACAGAGTTAGGCAAAATGAGGAGACAGAGGAATATATTCTAAATTAAGAAGCAAGATAAAACCAAATGAAGAACTAAGTGAAGTGGAAATAAGCAATTTACACAATAAAGAGTTCAAGGTAATGATCATAAAGCTGCTCAGTGAACTTGGGATAAGAAAGGATGAATACAGTGAGAAGTTTAACAGAGTTAGAAAATACAAAAAAGAGCTGAAGAATACAATAACTGAAATTAAAAATATACTAGAAGGAATCAACAGTAGATTAGATGATACAGAGGAACAGATAGATTTTTATATATATTTGTTGTTGTTGTTTAGTTGCTCAGTTATATCTGACTCTTTGTAATCCCATTGAGTGTAGCCCACCAGATTCCTCTGTCCATGGGATTTCTGAGGCAAGAAAATGAGTAGGTTGCTGTTTCCTTCTCCAGGGGATCTTTCTGACCCAAAGATCAAACCTGCATCTATTGTAATGGCAGATGAATTTTTTTTATTACTGAGTTACCTGGGAAGCCCTTTTATATAATAAATGGTGCTAAAACATGAAGTGTAATAAACACTGCTAAAACAGCATTTTATGAATTAAGTTCATAAACTTGACTTTATAAATGAAATCAAATGGGCCTTAGGAAGCATTACTACAAACAAAGCTGGTGGAGGTGATGGAATTCTAGTTGAGCTGTTTCAAATCCTAAAAGATGATGCTATTCAAGTACTGCACTCAATATGCCAGCAAATTTGAAAAACTCAGCAGTGGCCACAGGATTGGAAACATCAGTTTTCATTCTAATCCCAGAGAAGGGTAATGCCAAAGAATGTTCAAACTACTGCACAATTGCACTCACTTCACATGCTAGCAAGGTAATGCTCAAAATCCTTCAAATTAGGCTTCAACAGTATGTGAACCGAGAACTTCCAGATGTTGAAGCTGAATTTAGAAAAGTCATAGGAACCAGCGATCAAATTGCCAACATCCATTGGATCATAGAAAAAGCAAGAGAATACCAGAAAAAACATTTACTTCTGCTTCATTGACTACGCTAAACCCTTTGAATGTGTAGATCACAACAAACGGTGGAAAATTTTTAAAGAAATGGGAATACAAGATCACCTTACCTGCCTCCTGAGAAACCTGTATGCAGATCAAGAAGCAACAGTTAGAAGCAGATAGGGAACAACAGACTGGTTCCAAATTGGGAAAGGAATATGACAAGACTGAATATTGTCATCCTGCTTATTTAACTTTTATGCAGAGTACATCATATGAAATCCCAGGCTGGTTGTATCACAAATTGGAATCAAGATTGCTGGGAGAAATATCAACAACCTCAGATATGCAGATGACAGCACTCTAATGGCAGAAAGAGCAGAGGAGCTAAAGAGGCTCTTGATAAAGGTGAAGAGGAGGGTGAAAAAGCTGGCTTAAAACTCAACATTCAAAAAACTAAGACCATGGCATCCAGTGCCAGTCACTTCATGGCAAATGGATGGAGAGAAAATGGAAACAGTGACAGATTTTATTTTCTTGGGCTCCAAAATCACTGAGGATAGTGACAGCAGCCATGAAATTCAGACACTTGCTCCTTGGAAGAAAAGCTGTGACAAATCTATACAGCATATTAAAAAGCAGAGACATCACTTTGCCAACAGTGGTCCATATAGTTAAAGCTATAGTTTTTGCAGTTGTCACATACAGATGTGAGAGTTGAACCATAAAGGAGGCAGAGCACCAAAGAATTGATGCTTTCGAATTGTGGTGCTGGAGAATTCTTGACAGTCCCTTGGACAGTAAGGAGATCTAACCAGTCCATCCTAAAGGAAATCAAACCTGAATATTCACTGGAAGGACTGATGCTGAAGCTGAAGCTCTAATACTTTGGCCACCTGATGCGAAGAACCAACTCATTGGAAAAGACCCTGATGCTGGGAAAGATTGAGGGCAGGAGGAGAAGAGGTGACAGAGGATGAGATGATTGGATGGCACCATTGACTCAACGGACATGAGTTTGAGCAAACTCCGGGAGCTAGAGAAGGACAGGGAAGCCTGACGTGCTTCAGTCCATGGGGTCACAATGAGTCGGACACAACTGAGTGACTGAATAACAACAACAAAAAAATTATGTTTTAATATAGAAATTTTAAATGTGGACTTATGGCTCATATTATACATAGAAATAAATTCCAGGTAGATTAAAGGAAGTAGGTCGCTCAGTTATATCCGACTCTTTGCAATGCTGTGGACTGTAGCCTGCTAGGCTCTTCTGTCCATGGAATTCTCTAGGCAAGAATATTGGAGCAGGTAGCCATTCCCTTCTCCAGGGTATCTTCCCAACCTAGGGATCGAACCCAGGTCTACTGCATTGCAAGCAGCTTCTTTACCATCTGAGCAACCAGGGAAGCACAAGAATGCTGGAGTGGGTAGCTTATCCCATTTCCAGGAGATCTTCCCAACCCTGGAATCTGAACTGGGGGTCTCCTGCATGTAGACAGATTGTTTACAGGCTGAGCTACCAGGTAAGTCAGGTAGATTAAAAACCTACCACAAAGAAAGAGCAGTAAACTTTTAAGACAGAACAGGGGAAAAAATCCTCTTGGGAGTTTTAGGATGGAGATGAATTTCTTAAACAGAAACCATAAAGGAAAAGAATGATAATTCTAGCTACATTAAGAACCTCATTCATCAAAATACATCATAAACAGAGTGAAAGGAAAAGTCTACATTAAAGACAATCATATCTATATCACATGTAACTATCAACATCTAGCATGCCAAATATATTTTTAAAATTCTGAGAAATCAACAAGAAATCATTTATCAGCCCAGGAGGAAATGGACAAAAGATTTAAATAGGCCCTTCATAAAGGAAGAAATCCAAATCACCTATTAATACATGGAATGGTGCTTCACTAGTAATTGAATAAATGCAAATTAAAACTACAGTGAGGAACTGTGAAAAACCCAATAGATTACAAAAATTAATTCTGAAAGTATCAACTATGAGAGATAATGAAGAGCAAAGGAAATGTTGCTCAGGTACTACTGATAACAAGGAGGGGTTGGGGGTGGTGGTGGGGCAGAGCACAGATTTATAAAAATATTTTGAAAAACAGTTCTGCTTTTCCTGGTAAAGGTGAACACACAAATATACTACCACTGGCGATTCCATTAAATTTCCAATAACATTCTCCGTTCTTTAGAGAAACGTATACATATATACCAGGATACATGTATAAGAATGTTTATAGTGGTATTTGAGCATAACAGCACCAAACTAGAAACAAAAAATATGTCAATTACCAACAGATTGAATAAACTTTGGTGTACACATACAGTGGCTTATATAATAACATATTATTTTAAAATAAATTTAACACCACAACTAGAGAGTAGCCCCCACTTGCCACAACTGGAGAAAAGCCCACTCACAGGAACAAAGACTCAGCGTAGCCAAAAGTAAAATAAAATTAAATTAAAAAAATTAATATTTGACTTTAACAAAAGAAAAAAATTGAAGTAAAACTGATGGATTGCTGGAACACAGGTAGACATTTCTTTAAAATGAGAGGTATTAGTTCTCAAAGAGCCCTTTGAAATTAAGGGGGTAATATAAAAAAAAATGAAAGGACCTGCACATTTCCTTCCCTGCCACTTTGCAGAGGCAGCATTTGAATAAATAATTCATTGCACTTGAAAAATCAAGATGCCATAGTCTTTTATAGAGTGTGCTCTGTGTGTGTGTGTTGAGGGGGCTTCCTTGGTGGCTTGGTGGTAAAGAATCTGTCTGCCAATGCAGGAGACGTAAGAGACCTGGGTTCGATCTCTGGGTTAGGAAGACCCCCTGGAGGAGGAGATGGCAATCCCCGCCAGTATTCTTTCCCCCTGGAGGAGGAAATGGCAATCCACTCCAGTATTCTTTCCTGGAGAATCCCACAGACAGAGGAGTCTGGTGGGCTTCAGTCCATGGGGTCACGAAGAGTTGGACACGACTAAAGAGACTTTACACGCATGCACATGTGTGTTCTTAATTGCAAGAGTAAATCTCAGACAGTATTTACGGATTTTTTTATTCTCCATCCATTCAACTGAAAGTCATGGTGGAAACTAATGGTTTTAAACTCATATTTAACTGATCTTGAATTTCCTGGCATAACCCTGGCATCAAAGACACAAGTGGCCCAAGACCACTCTTTGGGGTTGTTTTGTCAACTTACTTGTCAGCAGAGGGAATCTCTTCACCAGAGAGCCTGCTAAGCTGCTGCCAACTCAGTTTCCTTTGTTGAGCTTTGGGGACCAGAGACTGACCTGATTGTCACATAAGCACAGAGAAGGAGTGGAGCCAGTAGGTACCCCTCAGGTAGGATCAAGTGGTACTCAAACTGCAAAGCCACTCTATGGGATCAAGATCCAACAATAGGGTTTGAGTTTGAAGCCTGCCAAATCTGAGCGATCTAAAGGCAGACATCAAAGTGAGGGCCATGCACAGCAACAGACACCCAGAGTTTGGGGCCAGGGAAATCAGAGCTTGTCTGAGTCTGAACTGAGGATAAAGAGAGGGGCAGGAGGGTCTTGAAGAAGTTCCTGCATGATGGATTACTGCTCATGGTACCTGGAGAATTCACAACCAGCTGTGTGGTTTATTTAAGGGCCAGCAAGAAAGCAGGGCAGGGATGTGTCCACAAGAAGTAAAAGTCCACTGATGAAGCACTAGTAAGCACGCTGATTGCAGATTTTTATAAACAGTACTTAATAAGCTGCCAGTAGGAAAGCTATGGAGCAGTGGCTCGGAGCCTCAGGATGTCTTTCTGCATTTCTTTTTCAGAGCTAGTCTCAGACAAGGGAAGCTTCTGAGTTTATACTGGAGTTCCTGTGGCCCCTCTCAAAGCTTTCTATCCACAGAGTCCAACGACAGCAAGTCTGGATGCTCCCAGGACCTCTTTTCACATCTTAGACTGGGTACTGGGCTCAAAAATAAGCTTTCATAGAGCTCGCTTGTCTTCCCTTTCCAATCCACCTATGGGGGCTCAAACCACATGAATCTCTTGTAACACATGAACTTCTTTTTAAGGTACAAGCCTAATGATATGGAATCCAGTGGGTAAAGAAGGAAGCAATACCTCTTTCCACCTTGGCACAAAGGGAGGATATTCTCCCATCCAGGTGGCTGGCAGTAAGCAGCGGCTAAGAGTTTTCTGAGGTCCAAGACCAATCTCCTGCTATGCCTATGTCTAGAAGGAATGTGCAGGAGAGAGCAGAGTGTCAGAGTCTCACTTGGGCCAGAAGGACCTGGGGCACCAGCTGCAGATTCTTGGAAGGATGACTGGGGCACCATTTGTTGTCCTTTTCTCCTGTCTCTGGCATTAGAAACAGGCTATGTCCATATTCTTTAAGTAGAGACCAATTCTAATTGTCACACCTCTACAGTCTACTCATCAGTAGTCTGGACTCAATTCTGATAGTTTCTTTACCTCATCAAGGTAGCCCCAATTTCACCGGCAATCCCCTACCCCTTATTCACAAACAGTCTCTGATTCATTCTCGCATCTACCAAACTCTGCTAAGCCCCAGCCACCTGTGTTTCAAAGTTCACTACTCTGCCCTCTGCTGGCCTGATTCAGAATTGGTAGCTCCGCTTTTCAAGCACTTGAGTTAAGTATTATCTGGGGACCTTTCCAATTCATAGAGAACTTGGAAATGCTTATACTACCGTACAGTCTCTAAAAATGTTGCATGAGGCTCTCAGGAGACTTCCCTTCTTAAATCTGCTCACCTGCTCGTGGGTTAAAACCCTCTGGGGACATTTTCTTCTAAGGTCAACTTCTGAGACTATATTTTAAGCTACTGATCCTCTCTTGGTTCTCAAGTACATTGTCCAGTAGTTTTACCTGGATCCTCAAGTGGAGTTAGATGTCCCTTCCCTGATGTACTAAACCCTGGAAGTTTGCAGTGATACCAGTTGCTTCAGGTCTAGCCTGATTAAGACGATTTCCATGAAAAAGCATGTGCATACCACCCACAACTGCCAAGAGCACTCATCACTCTTCCTGTGTACCTAGCCCAGGACTGCCCACCTGCAATTTGCTCTAGAAAGAATATACAACTATTAAAAAAATATATTACCTATTATAAGGCTGGTCTTCCTAGGTAGCTCAGCTGGTAAAGAATCTGCCTGCAATGCAGGAGACCCCGTTTTGATCCCTAGGTTGGGAAGGTTCCCTGGAGAAGGGATAGGCTACCCACTCCAGTATTTTTGGGCTTCCCTGGTGGCTCAGACAGTAAAGAATCCGTCTGTAATGCGGGAGACCTGGGCTTAATCCCTGGGTTGGGAAGATCCCCTGGAGGAGGGCATGGCAACCCACTCGAGTATTCTTGCCTAGAGAATCCCCATGGGCAGAGGAGCCTAGCAGGCTATAGTCCATGGGGTTGCAAAGAGTTGGCCATGACTGAGCAACTAAGCACAGCACAGCATTATAAGACTATCTCATGTCACAATACAATGCAAACACATGGTGTGTTTCTGAGAGTTTACCTGGAAACTCAAGATTTGCCATAATAATTAAAAACCTTAACAAGATTTTTTTTTCCTATCCTTAGCTCTTCAGAATCCATTCTCTTGAGATACTTGAGTGCGTGTGTGTGTGTGCATATATACCCATTCCATCACTGAAATCAGTTTCTCTCTAACAGACTTTCACAAGTCTAAGAATTCCTGATCAGATTTTTATTTGTCGGTCTATAGGATTTGACAAGCCACTAAGATCTTCCATGTTTCAAATTAACACCTTAGCCACAATTCTAAACTTGTTGCTCTACTTAACTAAAGTATTTCTTTGCATTTGTGTCAGTTATTAGGGACATCCATTCCTCATATATATTTGTTTCAATTTTTGCATCGATCTTGCTGGAATTTTTCCAGTTATCACTTAGGAAAAATTTTACTTCTTACGCATACAGAAGTACAACTAGGAAAATGGATAAAAGTCACTTTTAGAATAAAATGCAAATATTGCGTGAGGCATCAAATTTTTGCTGACATTTATTCCTCAAATAATAAAATATAAATCTTTCTCAAATAAGATAATCAGTTAGATAATGTGCAGGCAACTGAATTAAGCAATGGAATTATAAAAATTATCAAATATGTTGTCTCGTTCTCAAACATTATTTCAGATTGTATGTTAGGATTTTGATGGCCACTTCACAAGTTTTTCATTTAATAAATATTTGTTGACTGCATGCCACATTCTGGGTACCATGCAAGAATCTGGAGATTCAGTAATGAATATTACACAGTTCACGTGCTCGTGGATCCTAGATTCTGGAGGGGAAATGAGTGCAGTATGACCTATAGGATCAGGTGCTATGAGTGTGAAAAGGTCGCCTAACTCAGTCCTGGAGGGATAGAGAAGAGTTCTCCATGGTAGCAATGGCCAAGTTGCAACTGGAAGATTGGGTGGGACTTAACCAGGTACAGATCAGGAGGGAGGAAGTGAAGTGGGAGGGGAAGGGGAGTGTCTCAGGGAGCATCCTCTGGAAATGCCGAGAGCTGAGGGTGCAAAATGCATGTGATGAAGCACGAGTGTTCAGTACACTTGGAGTGCGTATGACTATGCGGGGAGCAAGGACAGATGAAGCTGGAGAAGGAAACTGGTCAAGCCAGACAGGTCACCTGTATTCATTGTTGATAGGGAACTAGGAGAGTCATGCACTAGATTGATAGTAAATAATAGTTTGTGAGTCAGGCAATGTCACGGATGTAATAAAGAATGATAAGAGCCGGGGTAAGCTTTGCTGCAGTACAAAGAAGCCCTAAATATTCAGTGGCTTAGAGAACAAGAATTTTCTCTCTTTCTCACTTTACAGAATGGAGAGGTTTCAGATTAGCAGTTAGAAGTAGGAAAGAAAAGTGGGCTCTGCTCCTGGCAGAGATCCAGGCTGATAGCAGTGATCTGTTACTGACAGATGGCTTCCAATGTCACCACCACAGCCAGCGAGAAGGGGACATGGGAGGAGTGAGTAGGTGGCTTTTATGGTGCTTCCACTTACCTGCCATTAATCAGAGCCCAGTCACATGGCTACACCAAAGGCAAGGAACCAGGAAACAATGGAGCTCAGTGACATGCAGGTAAGAAGAGGATTTGGGGGGACAAGCTAGTGGACTGTGAATCAGAACCAAAATTGTTCACATTTTCCCTCAAAGCCCTTTGTCTGCTTGCCTCTGATCATCTCACAGTTCTTGTCTTCTTTCAGCTCCTAATTTACTCCTGTAGTTGTATATAGGTCCCAGTGGACTGTTTATCTTATCGCTAACCATGAGTCTTTCCTCAACTACATCCCATCCTTTGATCAATCCCCTCTGACTCTCAGCATGGTTGGTCGTTTGCTTGCCCAACTCCGTCTGTTTTAAGGAAAGAGTCCGGCCCTGCTGGTCAGTGGGGATAACCAGAAATGCTGGTTGGTGAATCAGGAGGTGGTGCTCTGGGTCAGCAAGACACCAATTCCAAGGCCACACACGCAATGAGGGCAAGGATGCAGTCACTCTCAGGAAAGCACAATGGCAGTGGCTTACTTGACCTTCTTCCTCAAGACTCAGCTTTCAAAAGGAGCAACCACACCCAGACTGACCAGTGAATTCATACAAACAGGGATGTCAACATGCTCTGAACTGACAGCCAACAAAAACATTTCTTTTGTGTGGAGGCTTTCTTCCTCGTGCGCTCAGGGAGGGCAGAGAAGTTTGACCTGTCTGGTCTGGAGAGCATGATGCACTGCTCTCCCCGTGGTTCCTCAGGGAGGCAGAGAAAGAGGGGTGTGTGTGTTGATTTAATGGGAGTTGGAGCTGCTGCTTTCATAACCACTGATTAGTCCTATTTGCTATTAGGAAATCCTTGGGCTCCCCATCAAAGGTCTCATTGTTGGGTTCTTTCTTTCTTTCTTTCTTTCACTTGTGTCATCCCAGTAAAGTATCCTTTCACTCAGCGATAGATGTCTTCTGGGTCATTTTCATAACACTGCGAAGGTGTGGCTCAAAGTGGCAAAACAGAGATTTGGAGATACCTGTCCCTACTGAGAGTTTAAAGTTGACATCAGCAGAGAAACCAGGGATGGAGATTTTGTTCATGAAGAATTTTTTATCTGTTTATGTCCTTGGATCTGTCTCCATTTTTGTCCAAATTCAGATATTGAAAAATCTAGGCTTTTATTCATAGAGACCTCTACTGGCAATGATAAATAAACAAGGCTACCTAGAAGACCTTAATGCTGGGAAAGATTGAAGGCAAAAGGAGGAGGGGGCGACAGAGGATGAGATGGTTGGATAGTATCACTGACTCAATGGTCATGAACTTGGGCAAACTCTGGGAGATAGTGAGGGACAGGGAGGCCTGGCTTGCCGCAGTCCATGGTGTCGCAAAGAGTCAGACACAACTTAGCGACTGCACGACGACAACAACCTAGGAAAGGGTTGTCTGCATGTTGGGCTTTTAATTTTTCTCTTCATTTAATATAGAAGCCTCATAGAAATGCAGGCAAAAAATTGATTCTCCTTAAAGTCAGTTTCTGGAGAATGAAATGGCAACCTACTCCTGGGTTGGGAAGATTCCCTGAAGAAGGAAATGACAACCCACTCCAGTATCCTTGCCTGAAAAATACCATGGACAGAGGAGTCTGGCGGGCTATACTCCATAATGTCACAGAGTCAGACACAACCAAGTGACTAAACAATAACAAAAAAGCCAGTTTTTTAGGTGTGATAGTGTATGAAAGATTAGTCCTGGATATTGTCTAAAAACATCACATAGTTATTATTGATCTGATTCTTAACTTCTTAAATTGTTTTTGATTCTTATATTTCAAATTAAGCTAGCCATATGCACATAATAATTCTTTCATTAGTAATGCTCATCTCTTACTCTTTCAGACTTTTTAAAAAACCTTTCCCTAAACCATCTCTTCCAAGAAGTTCTCCTTCAGTCACTTCTGCTTGACTGGTATTGTTTCTCTGTATTTTACATTTGTATCCCAGATGTGGCTAGGATGGTGGATCAGTAAGGATGCCCAGGTAATGTTGAGGTGGGTGTGTGTGTGTGCTCAGTTGTGTACTACCCTTTGAGACCCCATGGATTGTAGCCCACCAGGCTCCTCTGTCTGTGGAATTCTCCAGGCAAGAATACTGGAGTGGGTTACCATTTCCTCCTTCAGGGAATCTTCCCGACCCAGGGATTGAACCCGTATCTCTTACACCTCCTACACTGGAAGGTGGATTCTTTACCACTGTGCCACCTGGAAGCCCCAATGTTAAGGTAATAATCCCCAAATCTCAGTGGTTTAAATCATCAGATATTTTCTTGCTCACACGCCATGTCCAGTATAGACCAGTAGGGGGCTCTGTTCATGTGTAGATACTCATGGACGCCATCCACACTGACAGAGGCTCCATCCTAACATGTTCCCTAATCATCAAGTTAGGGTGATAAAAATGTAGTGAAACACACACTGGCTTTTAAAACTTCTGAGTAAGTCTTACAACTTTAAGGCACTTTCTCAAATATCTCAGGCATGTAGAAAGGGTATGTTAAAACCTTTTTCATTTTACATACGAGGAAACCAAGGCTTAGAGAGATTAAATTAAGATCTAACAACTTTTCTTTAGATTATCATGATTGCTAGGGTTTCTTTTTTAAATTAATTATCCACAATTTTTCAACATCATATTTGTAATGTGTGAATGGACAAATACCAACGCTGCGGCACTAACCTGGTGTTCAGAGTGAAGTGAATGTTGCTCAGTTGTATCTGACTCTTTGCAACCATGGAATTCACCAGGCCAGAATACTGGAACAAGTAGCCGTTTCCTCCTCCAGGGGATCTTCCCAACCCAGGGATCGAACCCAGGTCTCCCACATTCCAAGCGGATTCTTTACCAGCTGAGCCACAAGGGAAGCCCAAGACTACTGGAGTGGGTAGCCTATCCCTTCTCTGGCAGATCTTCCAGACCCAGGAATTGAACCAGGGTCTCCTGCATTGCAGGTGGATTCTTTACCAACCTAGCTATCAGGGAAGCCCTGAGGGTATGAGGGTGCTCAGAGTACAAGAAGCCAAACAACATCTCTCTAGCCATGCTACTGGCAGTAATCAAGAGAACTCCAAGTCCTTCAAGGCTCCTCTCTCAACTAATTCTAGGAGTTGCTAATCAATCTGGTCAGGCAGGGACGTCATGTGGTCCTCTGCCTTTACTCTGACTCTCTGTGGTGATGACTCCTGCAAGCACATGATGCCCGTATTGAAGGATATGGACCTCTCCCTCCCTCTCCCCCAAGAGGGCATGGTGCCTGTGAAATGGGTTGAAGCCTCAGAGGAGCTGTCTCCTTTTGCTGAGGAAGCCAGGGCCCACAGTGTGAAGAACTCTTTTAGGTTTTACCGACTCTTTTACTTTAGCTCTTTCTCTTTCAGACTCACATAAAGCCTTTAGCCACTTCATGTCACACCTAGGGTCTCATGTCCTCTTGGGTCAGACTTGTGAACCTCAGCTCTCATCTCTCAGAAAGAAAAACTCTTTCCCAGAAGGTCCTTCAATCACTCCTGTGGACACCTTCCCACCCACCCAGACACGCCTGTTTTGGGTTGAACATCAGACCAAGTAGACCTACTTGATGCAATATTTAGAGAGGCATAGACTTGTTCTTCCATATGGCAAAAATACAACTAGTTAATGTAATGGATTGAAACATCAGTATGTCTGGATTTGCACAGAGCACCATGCATTTCAAGTGTTCTGCCATCTCTACAAGTGAGAAGAACTGATATAGGGAAATCAACACTCAACTCCCAGGCCCAGACCTGCAGTCTGCTCTTAGGTTTGCCCCTTTTGAGTAACCTTGGGAAAGTCACTTAGCCCTTCTGAACCTTTTTATTGTTCACTTGTGTTCTCAGTCACTCAGTCGTGTCTGATTCTTTGTGACTCTGTGGACTGTAACCCACCAGGCTCCTGTGTTCATGGGATTTCTCAGGCAACAATACTGGAGTGGGTTACCATTTCCTCCTCTAGGTGATCTTCCCGGCCCAGGGATCAAACCCTCCTCTCTTGCATTTCCTGCATTGCAGGCAGATTCTTTGTCTGCTGAGCCATCAGGGAAGCCTTTATCATTCATAAAATAAAGGAAATAATAGGGATGGATTTCCAATGAGTTATTCAACTATGCAAGTTTGTGATTTGTGGTGACAAGATTTATTATTCACAATTATTGTCAACAGGTGGCAGCAAAAATCCAATCTTTAGTAAGTGAGGAGAAAGCTAACTGCCTTTGACTTAGAATTTCAGAGAATATTTAGTTGGTTTTGTTCATTTTAAACCTGATGAGAAAACTAAAGCTAAAGAGTAACATACTATCTAAACATTCATATTATTAAAATTATAAATTCCTTTAAGAGACTGCCTACCTTCTAGCCTCTATTTTCAAGAGTTTTTTCATAGCATTTTACCCAGTTCTGTATATCATTGTTTTATCAATATTAAATGAAATGGAATCAAATGGCATAAATACAGAAATTCGTAGGATTATGAATACAAGATTCACATAAAATTCTGAAAAATATGCAAACTTCTATTGAGGCTCATCCTTCTCTGATGACCCATAAGTTCCTGTTTTACAACTGAAGAGACTTAGTGAAGAAATGATGGGCACAAAGCCCCATACTCTTCAAACACTAGTGCTTACTTTGATCCATGTGATGTGATACTCTCCCTTCTCCCAGAGAGGATACAATGTGGTGTCTGTTGCTGCATTGCCCAATGAGGTACCCACTAGGGGCATGTGCATACTTTATGTCAATTAAGTACAATTAAAATTTAGTTCCTCAGTCACACCAGCCACATTATAAGTGCCCAGTATCCATATCTGGCTAGTGGTTACCAGATTGGACAATATAGAACAAATAGAGTATGTTTCCATCATTACAGAAAGTTCTGCTGGATAGCACTGATCTAGGATGGGGAACTCTGTGACCCTCTGACTGTGTAGGTGCCATCTTTCCTGTATATAACGCTCAACTTTTACCATTGGCAAAATATGAAATATATCTTGAAAGGAAATGACACACTTACTTTGAAATTCCTCTCCTCCAAAGTTGATGTTAATTATTGCTTGACTGGAGTGTGTCACAAGAAATAAAATATCATGACATTTTTGAAAGTAAATGTCCCTGGATGAAATCCTCTTCTAAGAAAGTTTACATTATCTAAGATAGGAGATTTTTTTCCTTCTGTCTAGAAGGTCTTCTCTTTCAGAGCTGATGAACTGTATCTATCTAGCTGTTACTGGACAGTTGTGCCACCAAATGGAAAAGTTAGACAGTAGTTGAATATATTGCTCTTTGACCCACTTCATCTGGGACTCTCTTGGCTGTCTGCATTTCAGAAGTGCAAGCCCAGGACATTCAATTATAGCAGATGCTGTGATAATCTAGTTCTTGATCTATGAGTGAATCTTATCAATGTGACTGCTTATTCTACTTTAGAATAATTGTGTTATAGAGAGCAGACTTGTGGTTGCCAAGGGGGACGGGGTGGGAGGGGAATGAACTGGGACTAGCAGATGCAAACTATTATACACAGGATGCATAAACAACAAGGACCTATTGTATAGCACAGGGAACTATATTCCATATCCTGTGATAAGCCATAATGGAAAAGAACACAAAAAAGAATGTGTGTACATGTGTATATATGTGTGTGTGTATATATATATATATATGTATTATATATATATATGTATTATATACATATATATGTATGAATCACTTTGCCATACAGCAGAAAGTACCACAACATTATAAATCAACTATACTTCAATAAAATAAATTTAACAAAAGAAGAATTGTGCTGAGATGGGCAACTCAAACAGCTACTAATCCTCCTTTGAGAACTGGGGTTGTGGAAACTGTTAAATTGAAGTGTTTTCTCCCCTAGAAGTATCTACCACATTATTTTGGGTTGGCATGATATTTTAGAATACTTCAGAACACTATTGTCCCCCTTTTCCAGGTGAAAATAACTCAGAGAGAGGCTCTCAGTAAGGATGAATACATTTTCACTGGAAGGCAGAATAGTTCTACTATTTCAGATATAATTCATGGTGAGCATATTCAGAGAGAATCTTTGAGTCCAGTACTTGATACTGTATGTATTTTTAAATGACAACTCACAATGGCTGGCTTTATAATTCATTTCCAGTATTATATTAAATGATAAAAATAGATTCCATCAATTCTAAATTATTACAATTTAGTACCTAGAGTACTGGATGGGGAATCAAGAAACCTGACTTATCTCCGGCAAGGATTCACTGGACTCTCGGGCTGAGGTGCTATTAAATCAAGTAATCTAGCCTATGCACCAGGATGCCCAAGCTCCTTCATTTGGGAAAGCAGGAGGGGTTTAGAAAGCTTGCTGGACATTCAAAATATGAAGGAATATCAGAGCAGACTTCTTGCCTGTATTTTTTCAAATAATAATAAACTGATAAAAACAATCACTATCTAACAGAGTGTTAACTACATACTGAAAAAGAGCTTTAGCCATCATAAGAGTTAAAGAAAATATAAAAATCTTGACTTCTCATTTGAAATATCAACTCTGACTGGCTTGACGTCAGTCCTAAGCAGGGGAAGCATGTGTGACTGTGCTCATTGTACAGTGGACAACCTATATACTCATAACAAGTGGCCTTGATGAATGCATTTTAGTTACATATGAGAGATCTTCAGCCACTCCAAGAGATGATGGGAAAATACAGAAGAGAGGTTTTTTTGTGTTTTTTTTTTCCCTGACTCTAGTGTCTCACATCCTTTTGGGGTCACTGAGGTGGGGCATATGTGGCTGAAATGTATGCTAAGTTCTTTCTCTCCCTGAGATGTTCTTGGGTATAAGTGGAAAACCTGCTTAGACTTTGAGCCAGCAGAAGTCTGAATACACCAGCTCTGACATTCCAGGGCTATAAAGCAACTTTAAAGCAAAGAATCAAGAAATACCAGTGATTTTTAAAGTACTATATTCAGGTATACAAATATCTAGATCACTTTAAATTTTAAGTTATTGGGAAATATTGGGGAGTTATACCAGATTTCAGCCCGTGAGACTGAAATTCCTAATCTTCCCATAGGAACTAACTGATTAATGGCAGGAGACAATTGGGAGCAGACTGGTAGATAACCTGAGAAACAGAATACTTGTATTCAGTTGGCATTTTGTTGCAGGAAGTCTTCAAAATTTGGGGGCTTGGAGTTAGGGCACTTGCCTTCTGGGTTTGCCTTCTGACTCTGCCTCTCAGTTCTATACTAGCTAATTCATAAAAGGGTATGGGTGAGAATATTTCCAAGATCTTTTCCAACTTTCAGATATAACTCTTTTTTGTTTTATTCAAATGCATTGAAAGAGTATGTCATAAAAGAACATTTTTAGATTAATGCTAACCCACAAAGACTGCCATATATATATCTCAGACAATCAGAACTTTCATGCTTGAAGACATCTTTAATTTCTACCATTGGTATGTTAAATTGTTTCTTCCTTATCTCTACTTCATTTATTTTCAAAATTAAATATTTTATTTTAGAATAGTTTTAAATTTACAGAAAAGTTGTCAAGATACTACAGAGAGAGCCCATGTACTTTCCCCTATTGTTACCATCTTATATTTGTCATAACTAACGAGCCAATTTTAATACATTGCCATTCACTAAAGCTCATACCATATTCAGATTTCCTTAGCTTTTACCTAATGACTTTTTCTTTTCTAGGAAAGATCCCATCCAGTATACTAAATATATTACATTTAGTTGTCATGTCTCCTTTGGCAACTCTTGGTTGCAAGTTTCTTAGATTTTCCTTGCTTCTAATGATCTTGACAAATTTGTAGAGTACTGGTGAAATATTTTATAGAATGTTCCTAAACTGAGACTTGTCTGATGTTTTTCTCCTGATTAGTCTGGAATTAGGGGGGCCTGACCTGGTGGCCCAATTGTTAAGAATACTTGCTTCCACTGCAAGGGGGCAGGGGTTCGATCACTGGTCAGAGAAGTAAAAAGATTGGAATTAGGGGTTGTGTGGAGAAGGACCACAGACTTATAGTTGCTATTGACCTTGACCACCTTGGCAAGGCAATGTTTGCAGGATGTCTCCACTATAAAGTTAGTCTTTTTCTCCATCCATTCCAAACTCTTTAGAAGAAAATCACGTTGCTCACTCCACAGGTAAGGGGATTTAACTCAGTTTCAAGTCACCATAAACTGAATTTTAGAGAAAAATCTCCTCAATGTTTAGCCAGAGTTCTGAGATGATCAGATAAGTTTCATAGCCAACGGTTTGGTAAGTTCTTACTAACCCTGAACAGAATTATTGGGGGGTGGTGCAGAGAGAAGGGCTAGGACTTGTCCTTTAATAATTTTTTCTCCCTTCTCCTGAAGGGAGTTGTACTCACGCTCAAGAATCGCAAAACAACATGGTTCCTGCCTCCTTCCCTGTCACGCTCTAGTGAAAAAAAAAAAACTATCACTTTAAAGGTGGAGGAAAAAAATACTTCTTTTTCATTGCTTTACCAAAGGACTGGGGAGATCTGGGTGAGCAACATTTTTCTAAGGTCTAGCTGTACGAATCTTAACACTGACAATGAAGAGTTTCTGTGCTTCAATGGCTTTCACACTTCCTTCTGTCCCCACCCTGTCAGGAATAACAAATTCTTGAAGTGTGAATGTTCATGCCCAAACCAAACATTTTCAGCCTACCATTTTTTATGTTACAGAAGTAATGTACGTTTTTCTTAATAAAAAATTAAAACAATTCAGAGATATATAAAATATAAAAGTAGAAGTCCTAGAATTTGCATATGGTAGAATTTACTCTATTAATAAATTTGAATTCTTTTTGGCTTTTAATCAAATATGTTGGTACGTTTTTATTAAACAAACCCTACTATCAAATAGTATACAGAAAAAAGAGGGAAAAGATTTGTTTAAAATTTGGCTTGGCCTGTTCTTTTGTTACTTATTTAAGCAAGAATTTGTTGTTGTTGTTCAGTTTCTAAGCCACGTCTGACTCTTTGCAACCCCATGGACTTACGACCCCAAGCATGCCAGGCTTCCCTGTCCTTCACTATCTTCTGGAGTTTGCTCTAATTCATGTCCATTGAGTCGGTGATGCTATCTAACCATCTCATCCTCTGCCACTTCCTTCTCCTTTTTCCTTCAATCTTTCCCAGAAACAGGGTCTTTTGCAATGAGTCAGCTTCTCACATCAGGTGGCCAAAGCATTGGAGCTTCAGCAACAGACCTTCCAATGAATATTCAGGAATGATTTCCTTTAGGATTGCCTGGTTTGATCTCCTTGCAGTGCAAGGGACTCTCAGGAGTCTTCTCTAGCAGCACAATTCAAAAGCTTCAATTCTTCAGCATTCAACCTTCTTTATGGTCCTACTCTCACACCTGTACATGACTACTGGAAACACCATAGCTTTACTATATGGACCTTTTTCATCAAAGTGATGTCTCTGCTTTTTTAATACACTATCTAGTTTTGTAATAGCTTTTCTTCCAGGGAGCAAGCATCTTTTTAGGCTGCAGTCACTGTTCACAGTGACTTTGGGGACCAAGAAATTAAAATCTGTCATTACTTCTACTTTTTCCCCTTCTATTTGCCATGAAGTGATGGGACTGGATGCCATGATCTTAGATTTTTTAATGCTGAATTCCAAATCAGCTTTTTCATTCTCTTTCACTTTCATCAAGAGGCTCTTCAGATCCTCTTCACTTTCTGCCATTAGAGTGGTATCATCTGCATATCTGAGGTTGTTGATATTTTTCCTGGCAATCTTGATTCCAGCTTGGTATTCATCCAGTCTGGCATTTAGCATGATGTACTTGGCTTAGAAGTTAAATAAGCAGGGTGACAATATACAGCTTGGATGTACTCCTTTCCCAAGTTTGTACCAGTCCGTTTTTCCATGTCCAGTTCTAACTGTTGCCTCTTGATATGCATACAGGTTTTTCAGGAGACAGATAAGGTGGTCTAGTACTCCCGTCTCTTTAAGAATTTTCCACAGTTTGTTTTGATCCAGACAGTTAAAAGGGGGCTTCCCTGGTAGCTCAGATGGCAAAGAATCTGCATGCAACTCAGGAGACCCCAATTCAATTCCTGGGTCGGGAAGATCCCCTGGAGAAGGGATAGGCTACTCACTCCAGTATTCTTGGGCTTCCCTGATGACTCAGACAGTAAAGAATCTGCCTGCAATGCAGGAGACCTGGGTTCAATACCTGGGTTGGGAAGATCCCCTGGAGAAGGAAATGGCAACCTGCTCCAGTATCCCTGCCTGGGAAATTCCATGGTCAGAGGAGCCTGGGGGCTACAGTCCACGGGAATCACAAAGAGTCGGACACAACTGAGTGACTAACACACACAGTTAAAGCTTTAGTGTGGTCAATGAAGCAAAGGTAGATATTTTTCTGGAACTCCCTTGCTTTCTCTATGATCTAATGAATGTTAGAAATTTGATCTCTCTTCTGCCTCTTTGAAACACAGCTTGTACATCTAGAAGTTCTTAGTTCACATGTTGCTGAAGCCTAGCTTGAAGGATTTTGAGCACAACATTGCTAGCATGTGAAATGAGCTCAACTGTACAGTAGTTTGAATATTCTTTGGCATTGCCCTTCTTGCAGACTGGAATAAAAACTGATGTTATCTAGACCTGTGGCCACTGCTGAGTTTTTCAAATTTGCTGGCATACTGAGTGCAGTACTTGAACAGCACCATCTTTTAGGACTTGAAATAGCTCATCTGGAGTTCTAACACCTCCACTAGCTTTGTTCATGGTGATGGTTCCTAAGGCCCACTTGACTTCACACACCAGGATGTCTGAGTCTAGGTGAGTGACCACACCGTCATGGTTATCGAGGTCATTTGTATAGCTTTTCTGTGTATTCTTGCCATCTCTTCTTAATCTCTGCTTCTGTTAAAAGAGATTAAACTGTTTCTGTCCTTTATCGTGCCCATCCTTGCATGAAATGTTTCTTTGACATCTTTACTTTTCTAAAAGAGATCTCTAGTCTTTCCCATTCTATTGTTTTCCTCTATCTCTTTGAATTGCTCACTTAAGAAAGCCTTCTTATCCCCCCTTGCTATTCTCTGGAACTCTGTATTTAGTTGAGTTTATCTTGTCCTTTACCTTTTGCTTCTCTTCTCTTCTTTTCTCAGCTATTTTTAAAGTCTCCTCAGTCAATCACTTTGCCTTCTTGAATTTCTTTTTCTTGGGGATAGTTTTTGTCACCGCCCCTTGTACAATGTTACCAACCTCCATCCATAGTTTTTCAGGTACTTTGTGTATCAGATCTAATCCCTTGAATTGATTCGTCACCTCCACTGTATAATCATAAGGGATTTGATTTAGGTCATACCTGAGTGGCCCAGTGGTTTTCCCTTCTTTCTTCAATTTAAGCCTGAATTTTGTGACAAGGAGTTCATGATCTGAGCCATAATCATCTCCAGGTCTTGTTTTTGCTGACTGTATAGAGCTTCTCCATCTGTGGCTGCAAAGAATATAATCAATCTGATTTCAGTTTTGAGTCCCTGCTGATGTCCATGTGTAGAGTTATCTCTTGGGTTGTTGGAAAGGGTACTTGCTATGACCAGTGTGTTCTCTTGACAAAACTCTGTTAACCTTTGCCTTGCTTCATTTTATACTTCAAGGCCTAATTTGCCTGTTATTCTGGTATCTCTTGACTTCCTACTTTTGCATTCCAATCCCCTATGAAGAAAAGAACGTCTTTTTTGGGTGTTGTAGTTTTCATAGAACCTGTCAACTTCAGCTTCTTCAGCATCAGTGGTTGGGGCATAGACTTGGATTACTGTGATGTTGAATGGTTTGCCTGGAAACAAACTGAAATCATTCTGTCATTTTTGAGATCGCACCCAAGTGGTACAATTTGGACTGTTTTTTTGACCATGAGGGCTACTCCATTTCTTCTAAGGGATTCTTGCTCACAATAGTAGATATAATGGTCATCTGAATTAAATTCACCCATTTCCGTCCATTTTAGTTCACGGATTCCTAAAATGTCAATGTTCAATCTTGCCATCTCCTGCTTGTTGTTCAGTCGCTAAGTGGTGTCCAACTCTTTGGAACCCTATGGACTGCAGCACACCAGGCTTCCCTGTCTTTTACCATCTCCTAGAATTTGCTCAAACTTATGTCCATTGAGTCAGTGATGCCATCCAACCATTTCATCCTCTGTCACTCCCTTCTTCTCCTGCCTTCAATTTTTCCCAGCATCAGGGTTTTTTCCAATGAGTCAGTTCTCCACATCAGGTAGCTAAAGTATTGGAGCTTCAGCTTCAGCATCAGACTTTCCAATGAATATTCAGGACTGATTTCCTTTAGGATTGACTGGTTTGATCTCCTTGCTGTTCAAGGGACTCTCAAGAGTCTTCTCCAACACAACATTTCTAAGCATCTCCTGCCTGACCACATCCAACTTATCTTCATACATAGACCTAATATTTCAGGTTTCTATGCAGCATTGTTTTTACAGCATCAGACTTTACTTTCACCACCAAACACATCCACTACTGAACATTGTTTCTGTTTTGACCCAGCTAGTTCATTCTTTCTGGAGCTATTTGTAACTTCCCTCTGCTCTTCCCCCATAGCATATTGGACACTTTGACCTGCAGGGGCTCATCTTCTGGTATCATATATTTTTGCCTTTTCGTACTGTAAATGGGTTCTCCAGGCAAGAATACTGGAGTCGGTTGCCTTTTCCTACTCCAGTGGACCACATTTTATCAGAACTCTTCACTATATCCTATTTGTCTTGGGTGGCCCTGCATGGCAAGGCGCATAGCTTCATTGAGTTATGCAAGCCCCTTCTCCATGACAAGGCTGTGATCCACGAAGGGGAAGCAAGTATTTATTGAACACCAATCATGTACAAGGTGCTAACACGTCTGTGGGAGTATAAATGATGTGAAATGAAATTATCTATCCTTAAAGGAACTTCCAACCAAGAGAGAGGGGCAGACTTCCAAAACCAACAAAGAAGTCAACAAATGTCTTCATGTAAGCACATTTGTCACACAGAGAACTTTGAGAAACTAAGTTTTGCTTTGTTAATAAAATCATGCTCAGTAGGTTCCAGAAGGCAGCGTGCGCAGTTGGGAACGCGGAGCTGACGGAGTCTATTAAACGGGGTTCCGGACTGGGCTATGGAGCAGGTAAATGAGCTCAAAGAGAAAGGCAACAAGGCCCTGAGTGCTGGCAACATTGACGATGCGTTACAGTGCTACTCTGAAGCCATTAAGTTAGACCCCGAGAGCCATGTACTCTACAGCAATCGCTCAGCGGCCTATGCCAAGAAAGGAGACTGCCAGAAGGCTTATGAGGACAGCTGCAAAACCGTTGACCTAAAGCCTGACTGGGGCAAGGGCTATTCACGAAAAGCAGCAGCTCTTGAATTCTTAAATCGATTTGAAGAAGCCAAGCAAACCTATGAGGAGGGTTTAAAACATGAAGCAAACAATCCTCAGCTCAAAGAAGGTTTACAGAATATGGAGGCCCGGTTGGCAGAAAGGAAATTTATGAACCCTTTCGACATGCCTAATCTGTACCAGAAATTGGAGAGTGATCCCAGGACAAAGACTCTGCTCGCAGATCCTACCTACCGGGAACTGATCGAGCAGCTGCACAACAAGCCGTCCAACCTGGGCACGAAACTGCAAGATCCCCAGATCATGACTACTCTCAGCGTCCTGCTCGGAGTTGATCTGGGCAGTATGGATGAAGAGGAGGAAGTTGCAACACCTCTGCCACCACCTCCTCCCAAAAAGGAGACAAAACCAGAGCCAGTGGAAGAAGATCTTCCAGAGAAGAAGAAGCAGGCGCTGAAAGAAAAGGAGCTGGGGAATGAAGCCTGTAAGAAGAAGGACTTTGACACAGCCTTGAAGCACTATGACAGAGCCAAGGACCTGGATCCCACCAACATGACTCACATGACCAACCAAGCAGCTGTGTACTTTGAAAAGGGTGACTATGGTCAATGCCGGGAGCTTTGTGAGAAGGCCATTGAAGTGGGGCGAGAAAACCGAGAAGACTACTGACAGATTGCCAAAGCTTATGCATGAATTGGCAACTCTTATTTCAAAGAAGACAAGTACAAGGATACCATCCATTTCTACAACAAGTCTCTGGAAGAGCACCGAACCCCAGATGTGCTCAAGAAATGCCAACAGGCAGAGAAAATCCTGAAGGAGCAAGAGCCACTGGCTTACATAACACTGACCTGGCCTTGGAGGAGAAGAACAAAGGCAATGAATGTTTTCAGAAAGGGGACTACCCCCAGGCCATGAAGCACTACACGGAAGCCATCAAACGGAACCCCAAAGATGCCAAACTGTACAGCAACCAAGCTGCCCGCTACACCAAGCTCCTGGAGTTCCAGCTGGAGCTCAAGGACTGTGAGGAATGCATCCAGCTGGAGCCAACCTTCATCAAAGGATATACCCGGAAAGCAGCCGCCCTGGAGGTGATGAAGGACTATAGCAAAGCCATGGATGTCTACCAGAAAGCACTCAACCTGGACTCCAACTGTAAGGAGGCCACAGATGGTTATCAGTGCTACGTGATGGCCCAGTACAACCCACACGACAGCCCTGAAGATGTGAAGTGATGGGCCATGGCCGACCCAGAGGTGCAGCAGATAATGAGTGACCCAGCCATGTGGCTTATCCTGGAACGGATGCAGAAGGACCCGCAGGCAGTCAGTGAACACTTAAAGAATACTATGATAGCACAGAAGATCCAGAAGCTGATGGATGTGGGTCTGATAGCCATACGGTGATGACTTGCTCATCATCCCCTTCCCTTTGCCCTCACATGGAAAGAGGAGCTGGGACCGTGGCACACAGCACAGAGCAGAAGAAAGAGAAGGGGAGACAAGCGAACCGCGTATCTATATATTTATACAGACCTACGTGGAAGATTCAGAGACTTACACTCGCGTATTCGTGCAGCTGCTGCCTCTGGGCCCTCCCAGCACACGCATGGTCCTTCCCCTGCCCCCCAGTGGCTGTCTCAGCTGCTCTCCCATAGTTGGCTATTTTTTATTTGGGGCAGTGGGCTTGTATGGGGAGGGGAGGGTGTTCTTCCCAACCTCAAGTCCCAACTGTCTTCATTCACATTGTTAACTCCACATCCTCTTCTCCAATAAAACAAGCCAATCAGGCGTGGTTATACATTGAAAAAAATAAATAAATAAATAAATAAAATCATGCTCTACTTACAGTATATTTATTTAGTTTGTTGAATATGGAACATTATTAAAAAGCTCTTGAGCTAATTTAAAAAATGGGTGAGAATTGATTCTGTTCAACTATAAAGACACTTTCACTGTTTTCCTGTAACTGTGTGGAGTAATTCTGCCTGCTTGTTTTTAAGATAATGAAAAACTACATTTTCCACTGATCATGCCATGAAGGGAGGATGATGAATCTAACATTTTACTCTTTCCAAGCCTATTGTGTACACCACACTTAAAACCTTTGATGACAAAAGAATTTCTATGAACTTCTACAGTAACTAATCTCTTAATAGCCCCTTGTCTATAATGATGTAAGAAAATGCATTCCTGGCAATAGTTAAATTCACTAAACACAAATTAATCTTATTTTATCAAAATATTATATTAAAATGAATGGAACCATAATAAAATGTAATTGTTGATTAAATCAGCTATGAAGTATTATATCAGGAAATTCTAAAAGCCAAAAAAAAAATCCCATAGAATTAATTTCCATCCATTTACAGACCCTTTTAACATATATAAAGTTTATTTCATAATTGTAGTTTTTGTGTACATAGGATTTTACATTAGTTTTTACTCTTTGTTTCATATGTATTGTTCCATGTCTGTGCATCACACTTATTATTTTCATGGTTGCCTAATATTCACAGTATTGATATTTTGTTGTTTAACTGGCCTCTTTAGTTAGAAATTTAAAGTCTTTCCAGTTTGGGATTGTATATGTAATGCTGTTCTAAGCATATTTCTTTAGTTAGCAATACTTTCCATTAATATGCTTTTCTCCTCTTCAGTTTCAGTTTCAGTTCAGTCGCTCAGTCGTCTCCGACTCTTTGCGACCCCATGAACCACAGCACACCAGGCCTCCCTGTCCATCACCAACTCCCAGAGTTTACCCAAACTCATGTCCATTGAGTTGGTGATGCCATCTAACCATCTCATCCTCTGTTGTCCCCTTCTCCTCCTGCCCTCAATCTTTCCCAACATCAGGGTCTTTTCAAATGAGTCAGCTGTTCGCATGAGGTGGCCAAAATATTGGAGCTTCAGCTTCAACGTCAGTCCTTCCAGTAAATACCCAGGACTGATTTCCCTTAGGATGGACTAGCTGGATCTCCTTGCAGTCCAAGGGACTCTCAAGAGTCTTCTCCAACACCACAGTTCAAAAGCATCAATTCTTCGGTGCTCAGCTTTCTTTAGAGTCCAACTCTCACATCCATACATAACTACTGGAAAAACCATAGCCTTGTCTCGATGGACCTTTGTTGACAAAGTAATGTCTCTGCTTTTTAATATGCTGTCTAGGTTGGTCCTAACTTTCCTTCCAAGGAGTAAGCGTCTTTTAATTTCATTGCTGCAATCACCATCTGCAGTGATTTTGGAGCCCCCCAAAATAAAGTCAGCCACTGTTTCCACTGTTTCCCCATCTATTTGCCATGAAGTGATGGGATCGGATGCCATGATCTTAGTTTTCTGAATGTTGAGGTTTAAGCCAACTTTTTCACTCTCCTCTTTCACTTTCATCAAGAGGCTCTTTAGTTCTTCTTCACTTTCTGCCGTAAGGGTGGTGTCATCTGCATATCTGAGGTTACTGATATTTCTCCCAGCAATTAAATTGTTTTTTTAAGGTTTGTTTCCAAAAATAGGATAATATATTGTCTGGCATTTGATATGCTTTGTCAAGTTGTTCTCCAAAACAAATGCTGTCTATTCACAAAGTCTAAAACAATAAATGTACACAATTCCTTTCTGCAGCCCTGCCAATACTATAAAAATAAAATCCCACTGTGCCGTGTGCTCAGTTGTGTCTGACTCTTGAGACCCCATGGACTGTAGCCCGCCAGGCTCCTCTGTCCATGGAATTCTCCAGGCAAATATACTGGGGTGGGTTGCCATTTCCTTCTCCAGGGGATCTTCCTGACCCAGGGATCAAATCTGGATCTCCTGTACTGCAGACAGATTCTTTACCACTGAGCCATCACTAATTAATAAAACTCAGATTTATTTCTGATTTTACTGGTAAATCTTGGGGTTCTTGGAAATCTCTCTTTACTAATGTAAAGAGAGACACATGACATCAATTGATAGATCATGCTCCTAACTCAGGACTGTTCACAGAGAGTAGAGCCCTATTCTAGGCCACATGAGAATCTCCACTGAGACTGGGCCTGTTTCCCTCTCTCTCTCTGCCTCTCATTCTTTCTTTCTTCCTAAATTAGATTCTGAACTGCTGACATGGGAATAGGAGCAACACAAATGAACTAGAATAGCGAGTACCAAAGTCACATGACCTCAAAAGGTCTCTGACTCCCTGACAGTAGCCTGTAGATTTGGGTTTTCTGCAGGGAAGAGGAGAGAATGGTACCATCTTCCAACCCTGGAAACCTTGCCTAATGAGTAGAATGAATGATGCTCTCCTGGGACATCTCCCATTTGACATCCCTCTCCCTCAAGGGAACATGTACAATCATCAGTGTTACTCACAGAGAGAATCAAACTGATACAAAAGGGAAAAGAAGTTCCAGAATATATGGTGAACAAAACAAATTACTTAATAAAGTATCAACAATATTGGCTCAGATTGCCTGGGACACTCCTTTGCTACTAAAATACAAGAATGCTTCCTTTTCAGATGCAGCTTTCTGAAGAGAGTTCTGAAGTGAACACTGCATCCTACAGTCTGAACTTTGACAATTATGTGAAATAAAGGACAAAGAAAGGGTTATCTATAATAATAATTTATCAATGGGAATGTGTTCTCTACCTTTCATTGTGTCTTGAACCCTTCAAATGGCACCATTGTTTCCTTAGAAGGAGTTAGCCAGAGAACCCTCTGCCCCCCGGGGAATCTTTGTTGCCTTCCTTGAAAAACATTTAAAACAAACAAGCCCCTTTCTCTTCCCTAGACAGTACAAGCAATATTAATGGTTACCTACCTGTGATAAGCACAGCAGTCTCATTTTACCTGACTTGAAAGGGTCATCTGTACTGTCAAGCCCAATTAACTTGTCTTACTCTCACACAAAGAAGGAAGGTTACCAAAAGGCCACATCTTGCCCTGTATCTTGGCTGCTCTGGTACAATGGCCTGATCAAAGGCCATCAAAGCATCAGGCCAATAAAGGTAGATTCTGCTTTTTGAGGATATTGGCATAGTGCCACACTTGGAAGCCTGTGGGTTATTACTGGAAGGCTCAGACACCAAGACAGGATTTTATATGCACAGGGTCCCCCAGAGGTTCAGAGATGCCACTTCTCAATTTTTTAACAGGATTATAAATAATTGTGGCATATTCTAAATATTTATGATTAATGCTATTCATACAATAACAGTACAGTATAACTGGGCTTTTTATAAGATAATTACAGGATTTATAAAAAATATTTAATTTGAAGTGTACTAGTAATGGGACAGAAGCTTAGGTTTGAATGATGAACATCTTCAGTCAAAGACCTCCCTTAGGGAAGAGGAACCCAAAGTGCACATTTGAAGCCCTGGGTGAATGAAAAGGCTGAGTTGGTTGCATGTCAAGGGCTCCCCTGGCTGCCCTGTAATGGGTCCTGTGTGAGCATAATCCAAGCAGGTCACAAGAGTCACATTACTTATCTGGTTCACAGAGCCTATGTCCCTGCAGAAAATCTACCGGACACTCAAATATCTGTTGATATATGTGGTTTTGTTTCAAAGATTTCCTATGCTAAAAGGAAATAAGTGAAAAAGTCACTTAGCTATTCTCTTGCTTCTAGGAAAGCTTGGCTTTAAGCCATCCTAGATGTTTAGCTACAGTGTGGTTCCTGCTTCCTTTAATGGCTCATTTCAATATTTATACATTTGAATATTTGAATAAAATTAAATGGGATTGACATTAATTGATCTGGAAAAAAGGGAATTCGGTAGGGTTTCCAGATGTCCCATATGTCTGGGGTTTTCTGGTAATTCTGTTTTTAAAAGAACACACACAACACACACACAACACATACAAGTCACTCACATGCACTTGCACACACAGTGTTTCAGTCCAGATTAGACAGCACAGTGTTAGCATAAGTCTTATTAAAATATGTACCATATTCTCCAGCCTTAGATCTGGTAAACCTGGCAAGAATGAACATTGATAAGGGTCTTTAAGTATCTAAATATTTTCTACATAAAGTCGAAAACCAGATTTTTCACACTTTCACCAAGAATATAAAAATAAGTGGTTTTAAAGTAAGCTAGACCAAGAATACATTCTGGATAGAAAAAGTGTTAAACTTTAATATACTGCTGAGAAAATTTGTGGAGTTGTATCCTCTGATGGAAGGAAAATCTTAAAAACAACACAAGATAATTTTCTTTGATGTAAGTGGTTCTATCCTTACTCTGGTACAAAAGAGAAATGAATGAAGAAAAATCATTCGTGATCTCTTGGAACTTTAAAAATATTATAATGTGTAACTTCAAAATTAAATTTAATTTCCCTGAAATATTTCTAATACCTTCTTTTAACTACTCCTTTCTGATGATCCAAACTCAACTGGATAGACTGAGTCATGTCATGACCTGAACTTTAAAAGTACAACTGAATATATGTCTTTTCTTTTAATCAGATTGGAGTTGGAGTTCTGTTGCCCTGAGGCATGTGGAAATTAAAGTTCAATACCTAGGAAGGAGGGAAGGCCAACAAGAGATGAACCTGGGGTTATTATTAGCCACTTTAGCTGAAGTAGAGAGATGGCAGATGGGCACAGGAGAGCTCAACAGAACTCTGTACAGAAGCTCCTGGTGTGTGATTGTTGAAGCGTGAGATGATGGTCCTGCTGAGCAGGGGAAGCCCTCAGTGCAGGTAGTAAAGACAGAGAACAGAGGTAGGGTGATAGGAACTGAGCTTAGGACCTAACAGCTTGACTCTCTTTGTCTTCCTTCCTTGCCTCTCTCCAAATTAGCAGGCAGAGATGCTGTACCAATAAGTACCAACCCCAAGGTCCCACGTCAGGTGGGCTCAACAATTTTAGTAGATATATTTGGACAAAAAGGAGGCTTATTGGAGTCAATTCTAGTGGTGTTGATGAACCTAGAGCCTGTTATACAGAGTGAAGTAAGTCAGAAAGAGAAAAACAAATATGGTATATTGACATATATATATATATAAAGAATCAAGAAAAATGGTACTGATGAACATATTTGCAGGGCAGGAATAGATATGAAGACAAACAACAGACTTTGGGCACAAAGGGGGAAGGAGAGGGTGGGACAAATTGAGAGACTAGCATTGAAACATGTACATTACCATATGCAAAAGAGATAACTCATGGGAAGCTGTTGCATAACATAGGCACCTCAATTGGTACCCTGGGACAACTCAGAGGGATGGGGTGAAGTGAAGGTTGGGGGGAAGTTCAAGAGGGAGGGGACATATGTGTACTTATGACTGATTCACAATGTCGTATGGCAGAAGTCAACACAATATTGTAAAACAATTATCCTCCAATTAAAAATAAATTTTAAAAAATTTTAAAGAGAGGCTTATAACCTAACTACTCAATGGATCTGTTGAACAAATACTTTTGAAGATGTCTTTTGGCACGACTATCTACTCTGGTAGGCAGGATTATGGTCCCCCAAAGATGTCCATGTCCTAACCATCAAATCCTATGAATATGTTATCTTACATGACAAAGGGAAATTGAGGTTGCTAATCTGCTGACCTTAAATTAGAGAGATTATCCAGTTGGGTTCTTATAAATGGAAGAGAGAAGCAGTAGAGTAGGTAAGAGTGATGTGCTATGAGACTGACTAACCCTAATTTTGCTGGCATTGGGGAGAGAGGCAGAGGACCAAAGCCAACAATGTGGGCAGCCTTTTGATGCTGAAAAGGCAAGGAATTGAGTGTCGCCCTAGAGCTTTCACAAAGGAATGCAGCCCTGCCAACATCTTGATTAAGGCCAATGAGACCTATGTTGGACTTCTACTCTACAGAAGAGCAAAATAATCAAATTTGCATTGTTTCAAGCCACTAAGTTAGTGGTAATTTGTTACTGCAGCCATAAAACACTAATACACCTATACTGAAATTCCCAATGACATTCCTCCCATCTTATGAAGCAGTCCTTAGAAGGAAGAAAACCAGAACCACGGTTATTTAGTGGCCTGTACTCATGTACCACTCACACATGGCCATGAAGACCTGTTTGTGATGCTCTATTCTCCCTTGCAAAATAGCAACACTGATGAACCTCATAGCAAGATATGCTCCCCTTGCCCATCTCTCCAGCAAAAGCCCTTCTCACTGTCCCTTAAATCATGATTCCATCTTTCTTTTTGTCCCAAGTTTTCACAAACAATACATTTTGCTGGGGATACTCAGGGTTAAGCTCAAGTCCCTGTAAGTGCATGGCAAATCCAGTCATATTCCTTATGTTTAATTCAGGATTGGGGACAGAGTGAGAAGTGAGTTTTACAGAAACAGCCATTCTAATTTAAACAAAATACAAATCATGCACAACAAATACCCCAAACCTGCGTTTTAAGAAAGTAAATGGCAGTTGAGGCCAATTAAGAGGATGATTCATTCTCCTACTAGCTTTTATGTGAGCAGTTTAGGTTCCTTGAACTCACTAATAGTTAACAGTGAGAACTAAAAGTTATCTCTGTGGAAGGGATAAGGGGTTTATCCACCAAATGATTCCTCAGTTTCCTTTCAATAAAATGAGAGTGAAATTAGAACAATCTTATGCTTTAGCACTAGGAACTGTCGGTAAGGCTATGAATGTTTTTGAATTATGTCTTTGGGCAGTAAGAAACTGAGATATGAGTCAGGAATATCCCCGTCCATCCTTTATTCTTACTAAATGCTGCATAGTTTTTGTCTCTTTAGCATATTTGGTGCTTTGAAAGCTAATGTTTATAGTGTGTTTACATGAATAGTTACATTTAATCCTCTTGTATTAAAGATGAGAAAAATGAGACAAAAAGTGATGAAGAAAATTGCCCAGATGGGTACAGTTAGTACTTGGTGAATCAGATCTCTGGGACTTCATAGCCCTAGTTCTTAACCATGGAACTTTATCACACCTTGAAGGATGCACGTTACCATGAGATAGGCTTAACATGCGATGATTTTGCAAAACATACATTCATATAGGCAGGTCCCCTCATATCAGGAGTGTTTCTAACTTTCTTCTTCACCTGCCCAAACCCTACTTAACAGTCAGAGCCCAAATCTTCCAGTTTCCTCCCTAAGACCTTTCTCCTTACCTCACAAGCAGGTCTGCAGGAGATGAGTAACCATCGTTGTATCTTTTGCAACATTCAGCTCAGGGCTTTGCATGTAGTAGGCAGCTGCTGGGAAGTGAAAATGTCCCTGGTCTTTGTCTCAGAAGAGTCAGACTTGAATCTGCTTTCCCCTTTACTAGTAGTGTGTCTGGAGATTCAGTGACCTCATCTGTAAATAAGAAGCTAAAAGAAAAGAAAAAGAAGTCATATTTATTTCACAGATTTGTGATCGAGATAAAATGAGCTCTTGCTTATAAAAGTATTTTGTAAATTAAAGGACCATTCCAATATGAGGGATAACAGTATTATCAAGTAAGATTGTCAAATAAATTTTGTGTTGCATTTCCTGAATTAGTCCTGAGACTGCAGAACTATGGGCCAGTTTTATATGTGAGCACATTATGATGAAGTCATTATACTGCCATTGAGGACACCTGTGAGATCAGGATTGTCTACCCTGGTAAAGAGAAGTGAGTTTTCAAAACAAAGTCCAAGTGTTTGTCTATTCAATACACAATTGTGAGCAGCTCTACAGAGTCTCTGGCCTCAAATTAGAGCAAAAAGGGATTTGGTCCAGACATAAGGAAATGCTTCATGAATATAGAGACTGTGAAACCTACTATTAAGGGAAATTGTGGAGACAAATAACAGCCACAAATAAGTGACTTCATGCTGCCAAATTGACCAAAGAGAAAAAGAAACATGTTTATATTTCAAAATGTGGATGTTCTGAAGCAATTAAATCTCTTCCCTCACTAAATTGACATATTTTTGGTCTTAATGGCACTATAAAATTAAATCCTTTAAAAGAGATTTAAAATATAAGAGATGGCATCTCTTCTGTGGAAGAAGGGAAAACAAAATGAAGAAACTATTAAAATAGAACTGTTCAAGAATACATATTGCAGACTACCATAAAAACTTATTTAAAGATAATAAAGTCTCCAAGAAATGGTCTCAATAAAATTAAAACCATCCCACATAGATCCCTTCTCTTCCCTCCTTGGATGGCCTCCCCCACCTCCTGCAACAATCACACTATCTGAACACCCATCATTCTTATGCTAAGACTGGGGACCACAGCACCCTACTTGGCTTAGTAAGTGGTCAGTGTCGAGAAGGTAGAGTGGTTTTCAATATCTATGTGGATGTTACACCAGAACAGGTGAAAACCTAACAGCATTACAGATGAGGTTTCAGTCTAGCTCTACTTTGCATGTTCTTTCAAAAGTATGGGACCATTTCTGTGACGACTGAACACTGACAGCGAATGTAATCCGAGTCCAGTTAAAGGTCACTGACGGTGCTCCACACTCTGCAATAAGCTTATCAGGGCATCTCCTGAAATAGCAGTCACTTCCCTGTCTCCTTCATCTTCTTAGCTCTTTGCCTTCCTCCCCCTTCCCCCGGCAGCACCCACCCTTCCCTTTCGGACATGTATCCTTCAGCAAGGTTCTCTTTTTTCTTGGGCTTTTCCTGTTGCCATCACAAAGCCCTCAATGTCCTGTATGGGGTATCTTCATCTAACCTGGAGTCAAAGGCCATTCTTACCTCAAAAGAAAAAAAAAAAAAGAAAGAAAGAAAATTCCCTAATTTTGTCTTCCATAAAAAAGAAGAGGATGTAGTTTTAAAATAAATGCTAAATGAATATATACTGAAGAAAATTTCTATACGAAGCAACGTCATTTCATAATTTCCTAAGAGAATCCTGGAGTGAAAAATGTTTCTATCAACTCATAGAATCTGTCATGCCGACAGTGTTCCTTTGCATTTCTTGGGTCATTGGCTCAAGACTCAATTTTTTCTAAAATATGGAAATAGATTATTCAACAAATGCTTCTAAGGAGTCTGCCAAAATGATTACTAAAGCGTATGCCATTGTGGCTCCAGGTCTCTCGACATTTCAGGCATTTATTATCTCAAGCAGTTGCCTGCCAAGCTCCAAGATCAGCAATTATGTGGAGATAAAAATGATTAGTCTTTTACTGTAGCAAATGTGACTAGCTGATTGCCAAAGACAAGGTCATTTGTGCAAAGAATTGCCAAAATCTCTAAGTAAACCTGACACAGGTATTTCACATGTCTAGGGGCACCTAATGTGCCTGTTTCGAGTTTATTCTGGAGTAGTTTATGCACAGTTATTAACTAGTTTCTTTGCATAGTGTTTATAGTGTGAAAGTACTGCCAGGGCCTCAGAATGAGTGAGACCCAAGCCCTGGGCTCAGGAATTGGGAACTACTCTGAGAGCATGGAAGCTGGGTCTTTCACTGTAACGTACAAGGCTGTTGTCATCCAGGCTCCAACTCCCTCTCTGCCACATCTCCAGTGACTTTCCTCCTGCTTTGCTACACTCCCACAACACTGGCCTCGTCTCTGTTCCTGTAACTTTGCAAGTCAGCCCTTGCTCAGAGCCTTTGTCCCAGATACTCCGACTGCCTAGCACTCCCAGATACAGGCCTGCAGGGCTCCCTCCTCACTTCACTTAGGTCTCTGTTCAGATTTCCCCTCCTCAGAAAGCCTCCCTCATTGTCCTATCTGAGAACATTTCTGTCACTCATCATCTCCTTTCCCTGCTTTAATTTTCTTTATACACCTTCTATTGCTTCCTTCATGGATGTGTCTTTAGTGTTTCCTATAGCATCTGTTACATGATGGGTGCTTAGTAGACATCACTAAAGTAATGAAAGAATGGATGGATGGATGTTCAACCTAATGAAGGGACTGGACAGATTCACAGACAATTACAGTACAGTCAGGGCTAAAAGCAGCATCTTCTGTCCTTTGGTAGTTCCTCTCATTCTCACTTTCCTTAACTCTGAAACTCCCCACTCCCCCATTCACCCAGAATCATGTGCTCCCTGTGATGCTGTGAAACTTCCTTTTGTTATTAGCTTTATCTAAGCAAGGTGCGTTTTTTCCTTCCCCTTTGGATGGAAAACTCATCAGTTTTCTTGTCTAGGGTCCATTGAAAGATTGCAGGAAGATTTCTTTTTGAAAAGAATTCACATGTAAACTAAACATCCCATCTTTGTAATCATTCCTCCTAAACATGTTATATATTTTGGGAATATATAGGATATATATTTGAACAAACATACACATACACACAGGTTTCCCAGGTGGCTCAGTGATAAAGAATCTGCCTGCCAATGCAGGAGATGAAGTTTTGATCCCTGGGTTAGGAAGATCCCCTGGAGAAGGAAATGGCAACCCACTCCAGTATTCTTGGCTGGGCAATCCCATTGACAGAGGAGCCTGGTGAGCTACCGTCCATGGGGTCGCAAAAGGGTCAGACATGACTTAGCAACTAAACAACAACATACATACATATACACACACATATCATAAAAGAGCTTACTTCCCAATTTTTGACTTGGTTTGGGTTTCCTTTGCTTTTGACCTTGCAGTCAGAATACACAAAGAAACTGTGTGTTTATCATTCTCCTCAGGTTCTTCCTAGAGCTAAGTGCTCTAACTTGGGACAGAGATTTTGGTTAGCTTTTTAATTGGTCATGTCTTGGTAATGGTTTTTGTGGGATAAAAGCTCTACTTATATCTCAGTCATTATGGAGAGTGAGTCAATTCAAGACTTCAAGTGAGGTTTATTATCTTCAGAGATTAAGGCAATAGTTTCTGAAGAAATTTTTTTAAAAAAGATCTGATTAATTAGAGAGCTTCACTAGAGTGTGTTCTTCATCATCAGAAGACGTGTTTCTGGCTGCTATTTCCTGTGTCAAACTTCCCCCTCATCCCTCAGGTTTGTGCTTATGAGAATTAGAAGGGCTGGGTCTCAGCCACTGCCACCCACATCTCTTACCCACTAGCACCAGTTATAAGGAATGTCAAAGACAACTCAGAACATATGACCTGGCTAGGAAGAACTAAGGGCTCACATTATGGTCTGTCTTGTTTCATTTATTTATGTTTCATCATCATCTACGCCTGCTGTTCCCTTTGAATCATCCATAGACTCCATTCATAGGTCAGGCTCATAACTGGACCCAAATGAGTATATGTAAGAAGCATGAAAAACATTCAATAAATATTGGTTAAATTGAATTAAATGGATTGAAAAATGCCCCCACTGAGGTATAGACCTCTTGGGGATTATTTGGTTGCAAAAGTCAGAAACCTAAATGACTAGCTAAAGTTAAAAAAAATAATAATAAAAAGGGAACTCATTCAGAGGATATGAGGAATTCTTTATGAGAGAATGCCTGAGAAGCAGAAACTCATCAGGAATGAAGGAGAATGCTCTTTAGGGTAGTTAGTTCTCTCATTTCTGAAAGATTGCTCTATTCTCTCTCTCTTATTTTCCTCTTTTTTCCAGGCTGACTTTAAAATATTTTTGTTTTGTTGAAGTGTAGTTGACCTAAGACACCATGTTGCAGACTGACTTTATTGACTCCTCAGTGTGCATGACAGAAAACGGCATTCCCAGTCCCACATGAACTCCATTTTGAAGTGCTCAGTATATACCAACTGGATCCATTCAGTTCCAACATGTGTAACACCTGGACACTGGCTTTTGACCTCATTGTTAAGCAGAATTCTTCTCCACCAACCTTGGATGTTGCCTGACATTCTTTTTAATGTAGTACTCTAGACAGCCATTACCAGTTGTTTGAAAATGCCCATTTATGTTCTAATTTCTCTTCCACTGAACATTCCTCCAAATATTTTACGGTAGCTATGGGGTCTACAGAGTGAGTGTGTCACTCTAAGGCTGAGTATCTCTAAGTTCTTGAGATATATGACATGGTTTTGAGCCTGCTTTACTCTCCTGGTAATAGAAGAGCTGCATCAAAAGCTCATTTAACATACAGCGATTCAGTGATATCTGTGTTACACCAAACAACAAAGACAAAAGCATTGCCAGGAAATCCCTTTATGCTACCCTCCTTATTTATGCTCACCATTCCCACAGGATTCACAGTGAACCAAGGAAGGGGAACCTATAGAGAGCATACACAGAGAAACAAAAGGACATCATTTGTAGCTTTTGAGCTTTCTATACAGGCAAAATAAAATCTACTTAAGGAATTTACAAAGATAAAGTTGACTCCACATGACTTATAGTGTGGTGACTTTAGAACTTACCCCTCAACGAGAAGGCAACTTAACTCTGTTCTGGAGGTGGTTCAGTTTGCCCTTCTTTCACTTTAGAACTTGAAGCATTACACCCCATGTGTTCTCAGCAGCAGCAGCAGTTTTCATCTTATCAGTTCTAGATGTTATAGTTCTACATACACAGCACCTCTGCAGCACAGGGCTTCCTGGAAACCAAAATCCTGCATCTGTAAACATGCACAAGAAAACTCAAAGACGATGCACCCACTCAAAATGTGAATGAACATAGAACACGGTCAGCTCCCCCCAGCACCATCCTCATTTACCTTGCATTATCTTACCCCACTAGGTAAAATTCTGCTCCAAGGGTGTGATTTGACTGTCATTTATAAGATGCCTCAAGCCAAAAGCACACTGGAGAGGACACAATACCAAGAAGATATTCAGCAAATGCTAGCCTCTTCCAACCTCAGTAGCTGCTCTATCCTGAAACGTTATCATTCTCACCTCATCACCTCATTAAGCCTGTTGTGATGTTTCTGGTGCAGGGTCTATCACCCAACCAACTTGGTTGTTTTTTCCAGGTCTGTATGTTTCTGATTTGTCAACTGACTTCTGGACAGCATTTTCCTATCTTTTTCCGTGTTCAAACCAGGTGGGAGACAGTTGGTTCTGTGTAACAGAGTGCCACGTGGTTAAAAAGTATTCTAAAATGTCGTTTAATGATTTTCTAAAAATTACATGTGTTGAAATGACTTTCTAGGCCACAGATGGAGCTACTCCCGCCTGGGGTACAATGTCAGCAAACTGAAACTGGGATGGCTTTTCTGTCCCTGCAAATCCTCCACTTGGCTATAGACACAGTCTATCTGGGTGGCTAGTCCCCAAACGCCAAGCCACCTCTGGGCCTTCTCACCCCAAACAAGGGTGACTACACAGCCCCAGCCAATCAGATGTTTTCTATTTTTTTCTTCCTTAATCTTTATTCTTTATCCTTTTAACGCTTCCTGCCTTCTGCCCTATTTTACAGTTCTGGTGAAGCCGACTATCTGCTTCAGGAAGTGATAAATAAAAGCGTGTTTGTACCACCTAAGTTGTCTTCTTTAATCATTTTTTAAACACAGGTAGCAAGTTAAAACAATAGAACCCAATCCCCATAGCTGGCTTTCCATTATAGAGTAAAGATTCGCAAGTAGCAGAAGAGAAATAAAGGAACAAGAGTTGCTCATCCACTTTCTCTCAAGTTTAAGGTACATTGAATTTAGTAATCTGCCTCCCCAGCCTCCACCTATGGCTCTGCTTCCAGTTGTTGTTCATGCCTGTACTAAATCTGCAGATACAGTAAAACAGAAAAGTACAAGAAATTCACCACAGGTTGTTAGGAGATCCTCCAAATGATTAAGGATGACAATACTATACAGAAAATGAAGACTATCGAGAGATTTGAGATACCCTGAAGGAAGAAAAAGTTTACTTGCATTATTTCAGGAAGACTTTTGATACTACCTGGTACCAGAGAACAATGCCCAAGTGCAGGATAGAAAAGAAGGGAGAAAGAAGAAACTAATTTCTCAAAGAGGAGAGAGAGCTATAAAGAGAACTGTGAACCACCAGACAAGCATCAGGCTTAAAGTGGTTCGATTTATATGCAGATGATCTAAAGATAGAAAATAGAATTGGCACATGAAGCTCCAATATGCCCCTTCCTCCTTGAAATTTCTAAAGGTGAAGGTCAGTATTTAATAAAACCACAGAGGTTAATCAAGTAACACACACATACACACTTGCAGATGCATAGATAAATAATGTTTCATACATAAATTTAACATTATATAATTATAATGTTATAGCTAATAACATCATAAACATATATAAAGCATTGTAAAGGATCAAGATTAAAATATACCCTGATTTTTAAAAAAATGTTTAGCAAAAAATACAGCTGAAAAACTAAGGACCCTGCATGATTAAGGATAAGAGCTTTGTATCACTTGCTATACACACACACCTACACACACAAACACACACACACACACACACCCCTATATATATACACTTAAAATTTTTAGGCCTGATCTCTAAAGCAAGGGGAGCAGTGTGGGATAGAAAACTGCTCAAGGATAGGGCATGGTGTCTGGAACTAGAATATCCCAGGTTTGAGTCCTGGCCTGGCCACCTGATGTTTACTTTGACTAAAGTTTTCTGAGTCCCAGTTTTCTCATATTTAAAACCAACATAATAAGAGAGAAGTGACAACATGTAGTCTGTAACAACTAGGCAAGCTATTCATTATTAAGAAACATTTGACCATTGCCTTTACAGCTCTCAGCTAAATATTTCCATAATCCTACCAAGATTCACAAATGTCATCTCCTTTCAAGTATTGAGCAGCCAAGAAAATGAACAGAAAGAAAAATTCCATTTCTTGAGTCAAGAATTCCTGACTGTGCTGCTTGTGTTTATTCCACTGGTATTTTAATAATTAGGAAAATAGGAATAATGGAAGCACCAATAAAAATAACTCCACTTAGAAAAAGTAAAGCAGCCAGAAAACCAATTCTGACATGTATCTTTATACATCAGAAAAAATTAATTTTGTAGTGCTATATAGGTACTATCCCTAGAGGTCATCTGTCCTAGACAAGTTGTATTAATTATCAGTCCAAGTTCAGAGCTGGAAATAGAAATATTGCCAGGTATATTAAGAAGAAAGAGATTTAATACAGAGAAATAGGCTCTTCAAAAATTGCTAGAAGGGCTGGAGGTGACCACTGAAATGGCTGAGCTCAAGAGCAAACTGCTTCTACATCAGCAGCCTCTCCAACACCCCATCTCCTCTTGACAGCTTTGCTTGTCAGCAGGGAAAAAAATCACAACTACAGATCCATGTCCACTAACATTTGTAGAGAAAAAGATAGCCAGTAAGAAATTTCAATGTGTTAGTTACTAAGATCAAGTGTTCAGGGGCCACAGGGGCCATGCTTGTGATGGTTGGTTTTCCTCCCTGAGCCTGACAGTATCATTCGGTGTTCTGGGTGGTTGGGAAGACAGAGTCACTTTCTTCATTTATGAAACTTTTTAATGAGAGACAATCAAGTGTGATATAACCATTCTGACTATCCAGTGCATAATTTTAAGAATAATGAAAACAATTTTAGAAACAGAGATAAAACAAAAATATTCTTTGGCACTAGGGAGAGAAACAAAGAATTATTTTACTACCATTTCTCCTGTACATTGTAAATTTCCAAACCAGCAATTTGGGTGGCCTTTAAAGTGAAGTGTGAGGGAACTTCAAGATAATTACATGGACTTGAGACTGGAAAGTACCCTTAGTCCTGTTCTAGATGGTGGCTTAGAGTTCCTGATGCGTACAGCCTCACGTAAGCTGAAATTGAAAGTTGGCTCTGAAATAACTCATTTTACAAAATCCGGAAGATTGAATCTTTTTTTTTTCAGAGATTGAATTTTAAATCAGAATGTAAATTTTCTCTGCTTTTTTAAAATTTAGGTATCTTCTATGATTTTACTATCAAGGCATATGTACCAGTATGGTTTCCTCACTGGGACCTTCTGCAAAACTTGGCCCTCTTGTACTTGGTTTTCCTCCTACCATCCTAGGCAAATCATAGTTATTTGTTTTTCAGTTAACAGACATTATCTGAACTGCCATCCTTATACTAAGACTCAGGTGAAGGCAGGCTTGGGCAGAAGGGGATGAGTGGGTGTGTATACCCTCGCCACCTCATCCTGTCCTTACTTTATCCACCCTTGAGACCCGGAAGATCGGGCGCACTTGCTCCGCCTGCTGCATGGGCACCCAGTGTTCTCAGAGTGGTTTGCTTCTGACAGTTTCAGCTGCTGGATCAACACTTATTTTTTTTTCCTAAATGACTCAGATCTTTATGTTCTGTTGCTTTAGGGTAATACCTATGACAAATATTAGGACATGATGGTGCAGGGTTAGAAAGAGTGGACGTGACAACTAGCATTCACTTTTAGGAAGTAGCATCTGAAGGCTATAACTCTTCAAGGCTGATGACTCAGCCACCCAATGCCCAGGTACCTACGTGTCATATTCCTATAAAAACACCTGATATTTCCCGCCATAATATATTACTCAGTTACAGACATAATAAAAGTTGAATTTGATGGCAAGAGTCTTGGTGTCCACAGTGACCCAGTGCTGGGCTCATGAGCCACAGTTGTGATCAACTCTATAGATAAGTATGGATGGCACTGTTGTTAATTTCTCAGCTTTACTGAAACACTATGCCAGGCACTTCCCTTTAGGTTTATGTGGAATAGCTCTGTGATTTAGGCAATATTATTATTCGCATTTTATAGCAGTAAGTGATGCATGGAGGGGTCAAGTCATTTGTTCAAGGTCACACAACAGTGGCAACCTCAGAATCTAAATCTTAGCCTTTGGAATGAAATCCCTCCCTGGTTTCTCTGTTCATACTACTGTTATTAATCTGGTCATGGAGCCTCAAAATATTAGATCTGGAAGGGGCCTCAGAAGTTATAACTACACACTTATTGTAGGGATGAGAAAAATGAAGCCAAGAGAACTTTAAATGACTGTCTTGAAGATCCATATCTGGGTCATGGCAAAACCAAGATAATAACTAGTGTTTTTTTCTATTACATCACACTTTGGCTTTTCTCTGCCATTATTATTTATGCTAATGAATCAGTAGGTCTTATCCACTTCCTTCCTAACTTTTATGATCTCTGTCCCTTTCCTCCTATCCCCACTACCATCACCCAAATCTAGGCACTGGTTACCCTTTGCCTAAAAGAGTGAGGTTACCTCTGACCAGCCTCAGGACTGCCTGTCTCTCTTCCTTCAAATGGATAGAAATGAGACCAAATGTAATCAGTAATTATATAAGCCACCTTTTCAAAAATGTTGTGTCTATTCCATTCAATCATTTTCAGTGTTGCCAAAGTTCTCCTTTGCAATCACTTATTGTTATTGTTAAAAAATCTGTAAACATTATTAATGCTCAACTTTCCCTTGTAATTAGATGCAGTTATTAATTTTTTAAAAATAAAAGTATAGTTGATTTGGGGCTTTCAGCTGATTTTGGTGGCTCAGTGGTAAAGAATCTGCCTGCCAAGCAGGAGATGTGGGTTCAATCCCTGAGTTGGGAAGATTCCTTGGAGAAGGAAATGGCAACCTACTCCGGTATTCTTGCCTGGGAAATCCCATGGACAGACGAGCCTGGTGGGCTACAGCCCATGGGGTCGCAAAAAGTCAGACACAACTTAGTGACTAAACAGCGACAACAACATAGTTGTTTTACAACATTGCATTAGTTTCTGGGGTAAAGCAAAGTAATTCAGTTATATGTGTGTATATATATATATATATACACATATATATATATGTACACATATATATTCTTTTTCATATTCTTATATATGTAATTGAATATATATGTATATTCTTTTCATATTCTTTTCCATTATGGTTTATCACAGGATATTGAATATGGTTCCCTGTGCCATACAGTAGGACCTGTTGGTTATCATCCTATATATAATAGTGCATATAAAGCCATCATCTCTTGATGGATTGGTGCAACAGCTTCCTAACTGGTCTCCTTAATTTCCTACAGTCTTTTCTCAAAACAGCATCTGAAGTGACCCTGCTAAAATATGAGTCAGACCATGTCACTCCATCATTCAAAGCCTCCAATATCTTTCATCTCACTCAAAGTCAGAGTTCTTACACTGCTTACAGGGACCTAAAAAAATCTGCACTGCATCCCCTACCCCACCTCTCTGATCTCATCTCTCCCCTTTCTGGCTCCACGTCAGCCACTCTGGATTTCTCAGAAACTCCAAGCAGGTGACAGGACTTTTACACTAGCTTCTGCTTGAATCATTTTCTCCCAAATATTTTGATGCCTGACCTCTCACCTCCTTCTATAGTTAAAAACATACTTTCAGTGATACTTTTCCAGATTATTTTTTTTTCTGAAATTACTCAAACATCCCTGGCTTTGTCCTCATTTCCTGCTTTATCTTTATAGCAATTATACGATTTGTATGTAGAATAGTTGAGATCTCACTTCCTACCTCTACAAAAGGCAAGCTCCATGAGAGCAGGGATTTGTCTCTTTTTTATTCATAGTTGTTCCATTGTCAAGAAGAGTAGGTAGCACATAGTAAATATTCAGCAGATATTTCTTGAATGAATGAAAATTTTAGAGCTGGTGACACCTGATGACATGGATGTTTCCCCAAATTCATACTTTAAAAAAGAAAAAAAGTCTACAAATAGAAGAGAAACAGTATTTAACAATGTGTGAGCCTTGATTTGGATGAATGTGATTCTAAGCATTTTAGTTTCTTTTCTTAATTATTTATACTGGGTTGTCTGTAATGAACATATTTTATATCTTAAAAAATTTTAAGATTGGGCAAAGGTAATAAAGAGCTTTAGTCAATGATAAGGAACAAGTTAGCAGGGGTGGATGGCTCACACAGCACAACACAAAAACTTCACCTTAGTATAAAATGTTAGATGTCCATTGACAGATGAGTGGATAAAGAAGATGTTAGATACACACATACACACACACACAAAATGGAATTAATCCTTAAAAAGAATGAAATAATGCCATTTGCAGAAACACGGAAGGACCTAGAGGTTATCATACTAAGCAAAGCAAGTCAGAAAGGGAAAGATAAATACTTTGTGGTATCACCTATATGTAGAATCTAAAATACAAATGAACATATCTAGGAAACAAAAACAGACTCACAGATATAGAGAACAGACTTGTGGTTGCTGGGGAAGAAGGGTGGGGAGGGAAGAATGGAAGTTTGGGATTAACAGAGGCAAACTATTATACATAAGAAGGATAAACAACAAGATCCTACTGCATAGCACAGGGGACTATATTCAATATCCTGTGATAAACCATAATGGAAAAGAATATGAAAAAGAATATATATATATATATATATATATATATATATACACACACATGTATAACTGAGTCACTTTTCTGTACAGCAGAAATTAAATACAACATTATAAATCAATTTTACTTCAACAAAATAAAAAATAATAATAATAACAACAAAAAGAAGTGCCTACCAAAATATGTACCAAGAATTATTCTAAATCTTTACTCACATTCCTTTACTTCATACTCACTGAATTCTATGAGACATCTAATATTACCCCTTTTTCACAGATGAGGAAACTGACGCTCGAGGTTACCCAGAGTTCACTTGACACTGAAGCCATACTTTTAATTTAATTTCTTTTTCTAGCAAATATGTGAGTTTCATGTAGAATAATGTGCTAAAAAAAGTTCTTTTAAATTTAGTTTCGCCTCTTAAGAAAGTGTTTATGCATATTGATCATATGGTATTATTTCTTTAGATAAAATTTGCTTTATGAGCAGCTTACATTACTTCCTTATTAGTTCAAACTTCATGGAGTTTGAACCAAATTAGAAGGGACTCTGGGAGTATCCACACAAAAATACCCCCACCTCACATACATGCACAAAAATTGTGCCTTAGGGTTTAGAAAATCCTGAGGTCTCCATCAAAACCCTGTTAGAGCTAATAAATAAATATAGCAAATTTGTAGGCTGCAAGACCAAATTACAGAAATTTGTGGCATTTCTATATATGAATAAAGAACTATTGGAGGACTTCCCTGGTTGCTGGCTCACTGGTAAAGAATATGCCCTCCAATGCCGGAGACACAGGTTTGATCCCTGGTCTGGGAAGATCCCACGTGCCGTGGAACAACTAAGTCCGTATGCCACAATTATTGAGCCTGTGCTCTAAAGCCTGTGAATCACAACTACTGAGTTCCCAGCCTAGAGTCTATGCTCAGCAACAAAAGAAGCCACTGCAACAAAAAGCCCACATACCAAAACTGGAGAGTAGCCCTCACATGATGCAACTAGAGAAAAGCCTGAGCAGCAGCAAAGACCCAGCACAGACCAAAAAATTAAATAAAATTATTAAAAAATTAAAAAAAAGAACTATCTGAAAGAAAAATTAAAACAATCCTGTTTAAAATTGCATTAACAAGAATAGAATAATCATAATAAATTTAACCAAATAAGTGAAAGACCTGTACATTGAAAACTATGAGACATTAATGAAAGCAATTGAAGAAGACATAAGTGGAAAGATTTATCACATTCACAGACTGGAAGAATTATTGTTAAAATGTTCATACTACACAAAACAATCTACAGATTCAGTGCAATCACTATCAAAATTCCAATAGCATATTACATAGAACTAGAACAAATAATTCTAAGTCTGTATAGAACCACAAAATATCCTGAATAGTCAAAATAATCTTGAGAAAGGAGGACAAAGGTGGAGATATCATGCTCCTTGATTTCAAACTACAAAGTTATAGTAATCAAAACAGTATGATACTGGGAGAAAGACAAACAGATCAACTGGAACAGAATCAAAAGTCCATAAATAAACACACACATATGGACAATTAATTTATGACAAATGTGCAAAGAACATGCAATGGAGAAAGGACAATCTTTTCAGTAAATGGTGCTGGGAAAACTGGACAACCACATGCCAAAGAATGAAACTAGACCATTATATTACACCACACACAAAAAAATTAACTCAAAATGGATTAAGGACTTGAATATAAGACCTGAAACCATAAAATTCCTAGAAGAAAACATTGGTGATAACCTTATTGACATTGGTCTTTTTGTTGATCTGACTTCAAAGGCAAGGAAAACAAAAGCAAAAATAAACAAATGGGACTAGACTAAACTGAAAAACTTCTGCATAGCAAAGGAAACCATCATAAAAATAAAAAGGGCAACTTGCTGAATGGGAGAATATACTTGCAAATCATATCATATTTGATAAGGGCTTCCCAGGTGGTACAGTGGTAAAGAATCTGCCTGCCAATACAGGAGATAGAAGAGATGTGGGTTTGATCCCTGGGTTGGGAAGATCCCCTAGAGGAGGAAATGGCAACCCACTCCAGTATTCTTGCCTGGAAAATTCCATGAGCAAAGGAGCCTAGCGAGCTACAGTCCATAGGGTCACAAAGAGTTGGACATGACTGAGAGATTGAGCACATACGTATCCGATAAGGTGTTAATATAAAAAATATATAAAGAACTCATACAACTCAACAACAACAATAAAACAACCTGATTAGAAAATGGACAGAGTGTCTGAATAGCCATATTTCCAAAGAAGACTGCAAATGGCCAACTGATACATGAAAAGATGGTCAACGTTACTAATTACTAGGAAGATGCAAATCAAAAACACATTGAATTATCACTTCACACCTGTTAGAATGACTGTTATCAAAAGGACAAGAAATAAGCTCTGGTGAGGATATGGAAAAAAAGAAACCCTCATACAGTGTGTGGGATTGTAAACTGATGCAACTATGATGGAAAACGGTATGGTGATTCCTCAAAACATTAACAGAACTACCTTATAATCCAACTATTCCACTTCTGGGTATTATCTGAAGGAAACAAAAACACTAATTTGAAAATATATAGCACCTATATGTTCACTGAGGAATTATTTACAATAGCCACGACATGGAAACAACCTAAGTGTCCACTGATGGAAGAAAGAATAAAAAAGATGTGATCTATACACACAAATGGATCACAGCCTTGTTGTGGCAAAGGGGCTTGCATAACTCAGTGAAACTATGAGCCATGCCATGAAAGGCCACCCAAGATGGACCGGTCGTGGTGGAGAATTCTGACAAAACGTGGTCCACTGGAGGAGGACATGGCAGACCACTCCAGTATTCTTGCCACGAGAACCCCATGAACAGTATAAAAAAGAAATACTACTCAGCCATAAAAAGAATGAAATTTTGTCATATGAGACAGTATGGATAGACCTTGAAGGGATTATGCTAAATGAAATGTCAGAAGGAAAAAGATAAACATCCTATGATTTTACCCATAAGTGTAATTAAGAAAAACAAAACAATAGCAAACTCAGATACAGACAAGAGATGGTTGGTTACCAGAGGGAAGGGTACTGGGGGCTGGGTAAAAGGAGTGAGGGGGTTCAATGGTATGATGATGGATCATAACTAGACTTGTAGGGGTGATCAGTTTTTGGTGTATATAGAGGTCACATTATAATATTGTATACCTAAAACTTACAAGTATGAAAAAATATTTCACTGTATCAACAACAATAAATAGTCTGATAGAACCAATAGAAAGAAAAGTTGTGCACAAGTGCTGTTAGAGGAAATCTGAAAAAAAAATATTTTGTTCTTAGTACATATCTACCCTTTAAAAATTATTATTATCACAGAGATAAAATAAAAATACAGCTTCTCCTTGTGGTCTTCTAAACAACACTCTTGTTTGTATTTCTCTGAGGCAAATGTTTTTATTTAACCTAGGCAAGATATTTTTAGAAAGTAAGAAAATGGGGAGAAATTTAGAACAGAATATAAAAACCATATAAGTGCTTGGGTATGAATTCAATTTGCCTTGCTTGGTCAAATAACTAAATCCCTGGGGACTGTCGTCAAACACAATTTAAGATCACCATTTGATAAAATCTTCATTCAAAAGGATCAAGAACCTAAAATGTTGACAGATAAGGAAGACCATTTCATTTTTAAAAGAATGTTTCTGGCAATCTGTTTCATCAAACCTTGGCTCAGATTCTACTTCCCCCCAAGAAATTTCCCTGACATGTTGTACCCCTCCCTGGTCACTCCCTTATATGATACTGATTCATACTTACGCCAAAAATTTTTGTGACGTCAATCCACCTCATAATTTATATGTTTCTCTAACTGAACCACAAACTTCTTGAGGTTAAAGACTCTATTTTTTTTTTTCTAGTTTCTAACTTTCTTACCTTGATACTAGGTATAATACTAGGCCACAGTTGGTGCTTGCCTAACAAATACGTGTTGAATGAATGACTAATACATGGGGGGCTTGGAAATATTCCTAACTATTGAAGACGGCATTAGGAAAAAGTGGCTGGACACTTTTGCACACACAATTTCATTGAGTCATCACTATGACTCTGTGACAGAGGTATTATTAATGCTACCATGTAACATTGGAAGAACCAGAAGCTTCGAGAAATTAAATAATGCCCAAGTTTGTATGGCTGGAATCATGATTCGAGTTCAGAGCTGTTTGCTTCCCAGGTCTTTGTTCTTTCCATCACTCTGAACAGATTTGGTTTGTTTGTTTTTTTCAAGCACAGGTGATGAAAAATAATTTCATCTATGCTATGCTATGCTATGCTAAGTCGCTTCAGTCGTGTCCGACTCTGTGCGACCCCATAGACGGCAGCTCACCAGGCTCCGCCGTCCCTAGGATTCTCCAGGCAAGAATACTGGAGTGGGTTGCCATTTCTTTCTCCAGTGCATGAAAGGGAAAAGTGAAAGTGAAGTCACTCTGTCGTGTCCGACTCTTAGTGACCCCATGGACTGTAGCCTACCAGGCTCCTCCGTCCATGGGATTTTCCAGGCAAGAGTACTGGAGTGGGGTGCCATTGCCTTCTCCGTAATTTCATCTAGCTTGGGCTAAAAGAAGGTTTCTTATTGCAAGAATCAGGAAAGAATGGGAAGGTCTGCAGAATCCAGAGCTGTTATGGGAACATTGGCAATAGGAACTAGGGAGAGGAGGCTGCCAACCTAGGCTGTCTCTGCTTTCTCTGTTCAGGTTCTGTTTTCTCCTTCTAAAGAGAGCTTTTCTCTGTGCTTGTGTTGGGAGGGGTGAGGGCAGTGAGAGATGAGAGAGAGAGGCAGAGCTATCAGCAGCAGCCCCACTCTCAAATTCCTTCTCCTTCATGCCTAGCGAGGCCCCCATGGATGTATCATCTCTTAAATCTCATCTGTCAGCTGACTGAATATGCATCACGACACATCTCTCTTACAGAAAGAGAAGCAAACTATTCACAACTCTTTAGAATCCAGCCTGTTAAAGAGGAACAGCACTGGCCTGGGTGATCAGTGGCCAGTATGGTACCCTAAACAAAGACAAAGGTGGACGTACATCTAGTCCTCCTTGCCTTCATTCAGCTACTCATGTCTACTGCCAGATTTCCGTGTTCACTCAAATCACCATTTTGGTATTATTAATTGACAGGTGTCTAGAAGGTCCACATAGAATTTTTTAAAAATTATCTACTATTGATATTAACAGACAACCTGGTTCTTAATGCTTTAAGGATGATAATGATATTTTTGTTTGCTCTAATTGGCCTTTCTTCTTCTCAAACTTATTAAATCAGTTATTAGTACTGGAAAATATAGTGAACTAACATTATCACCACACCAATGTTGTCTAACCATTTTAAGGCAATGTTGCTGCTGCTGCTGCTGCCAAGTCACTTTAGTCATGTCCGACTCTGTGTGACCCCATAGACGGCAGCTCACCAGGCTCCCCCGTCGCTGGGATTCTCCAGGCAAGAACACTGGAGTGGGTTGCCATTGCCTTCTCCAGTGCAAGAAAGTGAAAAGTGAAAGTGAAGTCTCTCAGTCGCGTCTGACTCTTAGCGACTCTGTGGACTGCAGCCTATCAGGCTCCTCTATCCATGGGATTTTCCAGGCAAGAGTACTGGAGTGGGGTGCCATTGCCTTCTCCAAGACAATGTTGTGTGTAGGGTAACGTAATGGTTTTTCTTTTTTTTTTTTTCTATCAATCTTGTTCAAATGAAAATGTATCCAGTTTCTCAACATGTAAAACAGAAAAAAAAAAGCAAGGCTTTTGTTTTTTCCGAGGGAATTCTGAATGAGGTGTGGTATTCCTGTTTTGCTCTTCTGCAATGCTTCTTTTAGGAGGCCACAGAGGAGGTTCCTTAGGACACAATTTGAACAACCCTGGTGGAGTGGGAGGATGACCTGGGAGCCAGAAGACTTGTGTTGAAGATCTGGTTCTGCTAGTCCTAAGTTGTGCAACCTTGAAAAAGACATTTAACCTCTATCCTTTTCCACTGATAAAACGGGGATAATCATACTTTCCCTTTCCAATTTTCAGGGTAGTTGTTAGTATCAAATGACATAATGGATACAAAAGTGCTTTACAAATGGTAAAGATCATTATAAACATGAAAAATGCCTCATTGCACTTTAGAAAAATAAATGTTGATGTATACAGATCTTTAGAATCCAGGATAACTAAAAGTGCCCGTTTAAAACCTTTTTGTGGCTCTAGTAGATTTGAAGTAGAATATGCATAAGAATAGTGAAATAGATTATCTTTTTAGTATATATAAGCAGGACAATGTCAATTTTACTAACCATCTAAGGTTAGCAAGGGGATGTTCCATTAGTATGTGATTAGCCTTAGAAATGCCTTAAGATAGATCAATGAAAGAAATGAAAGAAATAAGTCCAGAGTGTAAATGTAAATTGTGTGCACAGTAATGATACTTTCCATGAGCTCATGGGAAAAGATTACTCGAATTAATTGGCATCACCATCAATCACAAGCTGTTGATTGCTCTAGGAACAGAGTGTAAATCTCATGAAATGAAAAGTGGGGTTACAAAATCTCAATCTGCTTTAACCTGCTGTTGAGAAAGGAAATGAGTAGCTGTCCAAATGTTGTATTTCCACTTGCCAAATGCAACAATTAGACCCACACTTTCATGAATTAACCTGCGAAGTGAATAAATCTCTTCAACAGTTTCATGTCATGGGTTCAAATGGTGTAACTTTTCTTACATAAAGAACTTAATAAAGAACTTAAAGGAGAATAAATCATTAGAGGAAGTAAGGGGAATTTATCGTACTCCAAGGCTGTTTTTAAACAGACCTCAACTGTGTGACAACAAAAAATAGCCTTGTGTTTAAGGATCGTCGAATCCAGGTTTGCAATAGGCATTATAAGAAACCAACAAATTGTATGTGTGTTTATTCCGCCTCTCTTTACACTGGAAACTGGGCTGCTTTGTGTTTGTATCTCACCTAATGCCTAGCAGTTTGCTCTCAGGAGAGGAATGGCGAAAGACACGTTCCCCAGGTCAGCCATTACAATGAAACTTTTATTTATTTTTTCCAGTAAAATTTGTACTTTCTTAATTTCTACCACTGGGATAAAAAAAAAAAATTGTAAGCTGACATACCAAGTCTGTTGGCCACCTCAGAAACTTCCTGAAAACACCTTTTATAAGTTATATCATTTCCCTCCAATGTGTAATTTTTTTCTCCTTTTTCACTCTAGGGGCTGAGAAGAAGGCCACTCCACCTTTTCAATAAATATCAACATTTCGGTAGAAAGCTGTTTATTTTCCTCCTGAAGCACATTAATACTACCAACCAACAATAGTGGCTTTTCAAACTCAGAAAGCAAGACTGAAAAGGGCCAGCCACAACTCCCCAGCAGTGGCAGCCAACAAGTTTTCACCTCAGGCTGTTTGTGAGAAAGGATTTTCTATTTTTACTTTAGAACCATTCGCTGATATTCACCCCTACCCTTATTTCAGGGAGAGTAAAAATGGCTCAGGAACACCTTAAAGTTGGGCTATTAGAAAATTTAAAAAATATCAAATTGTATAATAAGTATTCGATACACCAGGTGAAAGCTTTTCACATCAGAATAGATCAAGATATATTTTCCCCCAGCCCTCTTGAGAGATTATTTTTGAAAGGAATTCAAGTATATAAATTGAAATGATTTTTTCTCATCGGTATTCTGGCATATGCAGGTTTTACCTAGAACACTTTGTACCTAGTGCCAGAAAGTCCCAGGTTTTAGGCAGGAGTTAACTTTTACCTCCAGGGAGCAAGTGGCTTCTTATGTTCTTTAGTAAGCTTAACAATTGGGGGTGCTGAATTAATAAAGATTAAGTCTTGCACTGTGGATTATGACAGCAGCCAAGCAAAGCCAAACTGGACGTATGCTGGTCATTCTAAGAAGGGAAGTCCTATCCTGGGTGGACTGGCAATTCTTTTCATAGTAGCTCAATCTTTATGAATTCATCCTTCTTTACTATCCCACTACCTATAACAGTTCTCATTGTCTTCCTTTTTTTTTTTTTTATTAATTTTTGGAATAGTCTTAAATCCTTTATTTTAATTTCTTGGGCTGTATTTTCCATCAATTATGGTACTGACAACAATTTTTCTTTAAGATTCTGAAAGATATTCAGAAAACTCACAGACTAGTAAAATTAGCAAGCTGCTAAAACTCAGAGCAATTAGAGAAGCAACCTGAGCTTCCTAAGGATATATAACTAATTTTTTGCCAAGATATTGGAAAATCCAGATTTTTGGACCGTGCCAGTCTGTAAGATAATTTGTGTGTGTGAAACTATAGTATTTATAAACATAAACTTTTCTCCTATATGTTCTCTCTCTACTCTGGACCCCTGTTCCATCAGGGTAAGGACCATACATAACTTGTTCATCTTTTCATCCTAGCATCTGGTATAGTTCCTGAATATCAAACCCCCACTATAGACACATAGTGAGGGCTTGATAACATTGAATATCACACTATTTATTATTTAAAACTTATCTAATGGGCTGATGAGTATGTCTCCCAACTTGATTAAAGTTCCTCAAGCGTATACACTATTTTGAAGATAGTATAGTTGCTAGCAGTATTTAGTACATACAGGCTTTTTGAAAAATTGCAAACACAGAATAATCTCATAGAATGACATCAACACAATTTTTTGAAAAAGTACTATGGTAGGCTGAGGAATGGAATTCCAAATATGCCTAAAAGGAACTTTGCTGATATGATTAAGGGTCTTGACTTGGGCAATAATCGTCATGCAGGTAGGTCCACTGTAATCATAACAGTCCTTACAAGAGGGATCAGAGACAAGAGAAGTCAGAGCCAGAAGAGAAGAGGATGTGATAATGGAAGCCTGGAGAAGGGTGATGTGCTTTATAGACGGAGGGAGGCAGTGCCCAGAGAAGCTGAAAAAGGCAAGGAAACAGATTTATCCTTCAGAGCCTCTAGAAGATATCAACCCTTCCAACACCTTGACTTTAGCCTAGTAAAATGATTTTGAACTTCTGGCCTCCAGAACTTTGAAAGGATAAATTTGTGGTACTTTGTTACAGCAGAATCATACGAGACTGATAAAAGTACACAGTGGCAATTTCTACAGACTGAAGAAAGGAAAACATATACCACACGCTTGACATACACAAAAAATAAAATTGGAAGAGAACAATAAACTGTGGAAAATTCTGAAAAAGATGGGAATACCAGACCAACTGACCTGTCTCTTGAGAAACCTGTATGCAGGTCAGGAAGCAACAGTTAGAACTGGACATGGAACAACAGAGTGGTTCCAAATAGGAAAAGGAGTACGTCAAGGCTGTATATTGTCACCCTGCTTATTTAAATTATATGCAGAGTACATCATGAGAAACGCTGGGCTGGAGGAAACACAAGCTGGAATCAAGATTGCCGGGAGAAATATCAATAACCTCAGATATGCTGATGACACCACCCTTATGGCAGAAAATGAAGAAGAACTAAAGAGCCTCTTGATGAAGGTGAAAGAGGAGAGTGAAAAAGTTGGCTTAAAGCTCAATGTTCAGAAAACTAAGATCATGGCATCTGGTCCCATCACTTCATGGGAAATAGATGGGGAAACAGTGGAAACAGTGTCAGACTTTATTTTTTTGGGCTCCAGAATCACTGCTGATGGTTACTGCAGCCATGAAATTAAAAGACGCTTACTCGTTGGAAGGAAGGTTATGGCCAACCTAGATAGCATATTTAAAAGCAGAGATATTACTTTGCCAACAAAAGTCCGTCTAGTCAAGGCTAGGGTTTTTCCATTGGTCATGTATGGATGTGAGAGTTGGACGGTGAAGAAAGCTGAGCGCCAAAGAATTGATGCTTTTGAAGTGTGGTGTTGGAGAAGACTCTTGAGAGTCCCTTGGACTGCAAGGAGATCCAATCAATCCATCCTAAAAGAGATCAATCCCGAGTGTTCATTGGAAGGTCTGATGTTGAAGCTGAAACTCCAATACTTTGGCCACCTCATGCGAAGGGTTGACTCATTGGAAAAGACCCTAATGCTGGGTAGGATTGGGCGCGGGAGGAGAAGGGGCCGACGGAGGATGAGATGGTTGGATGGTATCAGTGACTCGATGGACATGGGTTTGGGTAGACTCCGGGAGTTGGTGATGGACAGGGAGGCCTGGCGTGCTGCAATTCATGGGGTCGCAAAGAGTCGGACACGAGTGAGTGACTGAACTGAACTGAAAAAATTATCCTTTCTGATCACCTCGCCTGAGGCAAAAGATTGTCTTCAGGATAGATGGTGGATGTTTCTCCATAGCATTTTTAATGATCTCTAGGAACAATAACTATATTTTGTTTTGTTTTTTTCCAGACTGGAAGAAGATAAAATTCTGTTTGCCTTTTATGCATGTGAAGCATATATAACTTATTATTTGGTTTTTACCCAAAGAAGAAAAAAGGTGAGCTGTGTGGCTGATAGGCAGGCAGCTTCACCTGAAATCTTTCCGATGTAGATTTGAATTTGAAGATACAAGTAGTAGCAATCAAGCATAGCAATCCAATAAACAGATGGTTTTGGAGACAAAATATCTAGTTTTCTTTAAACCAGTTCACTTCTGCTGTGGTCTAGCCCTGACCTCAACTCTACATTTTAATCCCACAATTTGTGGAGTGAGTGTGTCTGTGTGTGTGTGTGTGTTATTCATGTGAACTCAGCTTACCCTTGGCTTATGAAACATGTGAATTGGAAAGCTGTTCTCAAAATGAGCTCCCTCTTGGAGGATTTCCCAAAGCTCAGACTGCTTTAATTACTTAACCAAGAAGTTTTCAATGAGCTGTTTTGAACCTGGCATTCACAATACACTTGCCTTGTACTGAGCGATAACTTTATGACAGGAAGCTTTGTTAGCTGGACCACCCGGGGAACGCAGCTTGAATAGAATATGGCTGCCTGTTGACTTAAGAATGTGGGCGCCCCTGGACGTGCCACACCTGTGTTCCCTTAGCTGCCCCTCAGCTCCTGTTCATTTCCCATGTAATTCAAGGTGTTGAACTTAATCCATACAGCTTTGCATCAATAGCCTCATTTATGGGTTCTTCTCAGGCCCTGGCTATGTTAGAAACCTCTTCCCGTGTAGTCCAAAGGTGCTGGAAGGCTGTGTACATTATGCATTCAAATGGTATCTTGGATATGACAGAACTATGTCTATGCAACAGGTCCAACATAGTTTGAGAATATAATCTTTAGGATTTCCAAAGTAGTCCACTTCAATTTTGACTGATTTTTTTTTTAACCATCTTCACAATCAAAAGCAAAGTCAAAGTATTATCTAGGTGAAAAGAATCAAACTGATTTGAACACAATTTCTCTTTCTGATAGACAGTCTTACAATTTCAACACATTTAATTAATAGTTCAAATAAATCAATAGTCTAAGCTTACCTCACTGCACTGCATTTTGTTCTTCTGGCAATACATAGTCTTTCTGGTTTAGACTACTTCTCTCTCAGTTATGTGGTAGGGTCCTAAAAGTAGAGCATATTGGTGGTGGTGGTTTTGTTGCTAAATCGTGTCCAATTCTTTGTGACCCCATGGACTGTAGCCTGCCAGGCTCCTCTGTCCATGCGATTAGCCAGATTTAAAATTAATCCTTTTAAAAATTTCAAATTCCTTTAAATTTTATTCATGTATTTTAATTTTATTCCAATGACTATTGGTTCAGGGGTGAATCTATGCTCTAAGATGGACCAGGTAGAGAACATTTTGGAGTTTTGCTAGGAATGCTGGGACAAATATGTTGGCTCCTTTAGATAGAATTAAACCCAGAAGAATATAGTCCTGGAACCTATCAGTAATTTGCAGCCATTTGTGACCTAAAGAATGGAGCCAAAACTGAGACATGGATTTACTGGGAAATGAAAAACTGGTTCCTCGTGACACAGTTTGAGTCCTGAATTGAGTCTTGCTGGATGGTTTAGTGACATAAGACACTAAATCCCCTAGTTTAATTTAGTGCTTTTGAGTTGGGCTTTTGTCTCTGGAAACTAAAGGAATAATAATTGTTATGATGACAGCATTATAATGATACTGAAAGTTCAGATATTGTTCAGATCCAAAGGTTTAATGATACCTGTGAGAGTGTGGTACTTGTATTGATTGAGCACCAAGTCCTCGACTTTAAGCACTTTCTAGTACTCTCTCAGAAATCAAAGGTGTGGAACTTATGCTATTGTTGTTGTTTAGTCGCTAAGTCATGTCAGACTCTTCTGCGACCCCATGGACTGTAGCCTGCCAGGCTCCTCTGTCCATGGGATTTCCTAGGCAAGAATACTGAAGTGGGTTGCCATTTCCTTCTCCATTTGCTATTGTTAGCATGTCTAAAAATATAAAAGCCATTTATTTGTTCCTGAAAACCTTTTCTTTATTCATATGTAAACACATAGTTTGCCTCTGTGGGAAAATGATTACAATGTTTATTTAAGCAGGTCCCATTTCTTTATCAGGTATAATGGATATAAAAGTATTGGATGCATTCCTGCTACAAAATTCAAGCTGAGAAAAAGTAAAAATACATCTGTATCTGTCCACGGACACTCCTGTGAGGATTAGGATATAATATTTACACAAATGATGAATTTTTAGAATAAAGTTATATAAAATTTTAATCTGTTTTCTTGCTTATTATTTGTTACTTAATATTAGATTAGCTTTTAGCAACAGAGATATGACTTGAAAGATTTATTTTCCTCGTAAGAATATGAAATATTGAACTTTTGAATTTATCCTTAAATGAAAGATTTATTTTGCTTCCCTCTCAATGGTGGTTAACAAGGACCTTTTCAAACAAATCTGCAGTAGTGTTGCAATACTGCTTTTCTTTTTAAAAAAACAAATATGATTTCTTATATCTAAAATATTTTAGTAGATAGGATGATTTAAATATCAAATGAATAAGAACAAATGATAGCATAATTCTGTTGTGATAAAAATGCCTTTAGATGTTGATCAATATATTATTAACAAATTCTAAAAATTAAAATAATGACATTAACAAGGAACTTGTTTCACTTAAAATTTTATTTTCTCCTTAAGTCTAGCTCCTATATAGCTTTCTTGCCTATCTCTTCTTTGTTCTCAGCTTTTTTTTTGGATACTTCTTTATTCTCTTTTCATTCAATAGTTTATTAATTTGGGACATATGAACTTAGCATTTTTTAAAAGGTAAAGGTAAAAGTGATTGGATTTTTCAGTAATTTCATATAGTTCAACCTAATACAATGTACTTTTTAAAGGAAATTACGTCATAAACATTTAAATTGAAAAAAATATGTAGCCTGTGGGCCCGATAATAATGGCAATATTCCTTTAAAAATAGGTATAAGAGATACAGGACAGGTGGCAAACATTCTAGAGCTGGAACTTTGACTTTAGCAAAACATAACTGCTGTTTCTACCTGCTATGGGCTTGACACAGAAACTTACAAAGCCCAAGATAAATGTATTTTTGGAGGTGAAACTTGCCCTTCTATACTTGTACTTTTGTTGATAACTTGTTTAAACCAATTGTGTATGTTCTTTGTACGCTGGAATTGATTTGCTAAAAGACAGCTACTGACAAAAAAATCCAGATAAAACTCAACTTCAGGTCATGGGACTTGTTTTCAGAGCCAACTTTTATTTTCTTTCTAGATTTTGTACATGTTGCAAGAGAGGACTACAAATTATCTTACTAATTGTAATAAGTATGGACACATATTTTTAAGAAGTCTCAAGGGCCAAGTATATTGAAAAGATGAATTAAGACAACTTGTACTATGTGAAAAGTCAATTTCTTTCAAAATTGTCATCATTTCAAACCTGGTTTTATTTAAAAAGAAATAATAATACTCCCAAGGTACATACTTCTGCCACAAGAGAAATTAAGAGTGAATACTTAGCACAGTTAGTCATTGTGGAAATCAATGAGAAAAATCACAGTGGGAAGCTATTTGAAATTGCATATAAGTTTAAATAGTCATTAGGAAGAAATTCATTAAAACTAAAGAAGACAGTAAAAAGAAAATGTTTACATGGTCTCCTTATCCTCGTATTGAGCATCTAATTGGTAAATTAAACATCTCAGGCCACTTTTTCAGCATTATCATTCATTATCATCTAGTCCCCAGATCCTACCAGAGCATGCTAAAATAGTATTATGAGATTAAACTAAACGCATACCAGAAAGTATAGCAATTTGAAATGCACTCCACAATCAACTAGAAATTAACGTGGGTTATCAGTGGCAGTGAGAATAGAACTGCAGGCAACTGAGTACTGACTATAGACATATATATGCCGAGACAGTTGTGCTTTTATACATGTTAAGGCAGTTCTGGAGGTGAGTGAGAAGTCTGTAAATTGTCTGGCTGCTTCTGCTTTATTTTTCTGGCTGGATAGTCAATTGACACAAGTTACAATAGTGGGGAGATGATATTATTTGATGAAGTCTAGGCTTGCTGGTGTTTGTGCAGCTCGGCCTTCTCTCTAGCGGAATGGTTCACCTCCAAAATTCCTCTTTGAGCTGACATCGCTATCTTCACCTGCATATCTTAACCTCTCTTGATCTTAAAATGTGACTATCAACCAAATGGAAGTATAGGTTTTTCTTTTTTCTTTTCTCTCCTCACCCTCCACTAGTTCTTTCCTTGTGTTTTTTATGTGCATGTGAACCATTATTCTCTTTGGATTATCTAGTCTTCATACTGGATCTTGACAATGCATGAGCGTATCCTAAGTCCTTAAAACTCTGGGAATATGAGTGCCTTCCTTTTATTTCTGGGCTGCTTGCCTTCTGGAGAAAGCGTGAAAACTTCTTTATTTGCAGCCTTGCTCATCCTTCTTGAAACTGACTCACAGATTTGCTTTATTCTAGGAAGCCATGTAAGGTGTATTGCTGTCTGACTCTTTGACACCCCTACATAATACGAGTGGCCTCATTTTCACTAACTTTCATTTTGATATCCCTAGTTTTGAAAGCTTTTCCCCTTCTCTTCCATTTTAAAATTGGATGTGTTCAACATGCCCTGACTGAATTAGCACTGCCTATCTGTCCGGTGAAGCAGTCCTGGAAAAATTCACATTTAAACAGCACCTCCAAGAGTTCTTAATGACTTGGTGCTGAAAGGCAGCTGGCTCAAGTCCAAGTCTGGGGTTTCACTGCTCTGGCAGGAAGGTCAGTTTAGTCCTAAGGGGAAGGAAAAGAAAATACTATACTCTGTATATCCTGTGAGAGAAAAATTACAAATTCAGATGTAATATTGAAAATACTTCCTTTTTAATTTCAAAGTAACTGCTTTTAGTAGCCAGTGAACTCCCAATGGTTAAATTATTAGCTTTAGACATTTTGCTTTAGACAAAAACCTCTAAGTGGCCTACTTTCATTTTCGTCTGGTTGAACAGTTTGTGGTTATAATATTTTAAATAACCTTTTAAAATGATCTTGGTAAGAGGGTAAAGAAGTAAAAAAAAAGAAAGAAAAAGAAAAAGAAACCACCAAACCTCAATTTTTGAAAACTTTTTTCCTGAAGACCTCTGCCTAATTGTTCCAATAAGGACACAAAAACTTAAATCAATTATGCAAGTTTCTTAGTCTCAGAAGCAATAGAAAGCAAAAAAAAAACAAAGGAGGGGGGCAAGTTTTGCATTATTTCTTAGGTGAGCTGTTCATCTTGCTTTTCATAAATTTTAGAAATACAACTATACCTACCTGAGGTAGAAAGAACAGGGGTATGACTTAGTTCAGAAGGAAAACCTTAGTAACCTAGAACCACATGCCACTTGATGAGGGAGGGTATTACTTGTAGATGATGTGTGTTCAGAGTTCTCCCTGAGACTCCCCTGGTACTATTAACTGTCTGATTGAGAGGTGAAGGCTGGGACAGACACATTAATACAATCACTTTTCTTCACAACTAAGTCATTAGTTAAATAAAATCTATGGGAAAGCTGATGCCATAAAAGAAGTTAGATAGCATTACCCTGGTGTTATTACCCTTGTTATCCTTGACCTCTGGAGACTTAATGATCTTCAAATAAGTCGTTATTTCAGCAAATCCCTTTTCAAACGAAATCAAGGACTGGAGAGTTTATTTAATAACCACCACAAACATTAAGTAAGTGGTATAAAAATTCTGCTTTCTTGACTTAATTTTGATAACAATGTGCTGAGTAAGCCTCCAAGTCCTAAAGTGAAACATTCCCCTCCCCACCCCTTACTTTCCACTGCTTAATCTACTGAAAAAAATGGTTGCTACTGCTTTTGGATTTTCAAGTGTAAACCATGTTGCTTAATGCAAACTGAAATAAACTGGTTAGCAGACGTCAAGCATCTCAGAAACTGCTCGAGGACGCATGTCACGTTGAGGTTTGAGGAGGTACACTCTGCCATCACACCAGTGCAAAATGCAATAGGAAACTTCTTGTCACTTTCTGTCAAAGAGTCAGTGCGTGAAAAACAAGAAGGCTGCAGTCTGCTCCTGAGATATACTGGAGGATTTGTATCTCTCTGCTTGGCCTCTCTTAAGAACCGAATTTTATGAAGGCTGAGATCACTCTGAAGGGCACCCATTAAACTATGATTGTTCTTGTAGATGTGCAGATAGCTGAATAGTGATGTTCCTTATTCTTCTTTTTGGCTTATGGACCCCTTTGAGAATCAGTAAGGGCTATAAAATCCAGAGAACACACACACGTGGACACACATACACACAAAGAAGTTGCATATCCTGTTAGGGAGTTCCATGAAGTCCCTAAAGCTTGTCCACAACCTCTGTTGCACAGACTACACTCTGATTGATGAATTCATCTTGCATTTTTATAACCTGTCAGGGTTGCCTGCATTTTATTAGTATTTTTTGGTAAGGGAGCCAAAACTCCTTTACACGTCAACACAAAAATAAGATTCTTTGAAATGGAGAGGTAACAAACAAAACTAAAAACCCGACAACACCAAAGATTCAACTCCTTTAGAAAAATTTGTACCATCATTTTTGGGCGATGCTATTTTGTATTTTTCTGGTTGTGAGGTTCTCATCCTTTCCTTCGCTTTGTGCCTCCACCCTCTCTTCTCCTCCCCACCCTCCACCCTAGTGTGGACACATTCTTATCTGCTCTGTTCTGAACTAGTGTGACACAACCGTAACTCATTTTATTTGTGAAACCAGGTCTTTTTCCTCCTATGTACGCAATTTTGTGTCACAGAGTATCTTCCCCTTTCTTTTGAAAAGACATCTTCAAGAAGAATAAGTTCTGAACCCAAGAAATATTTTCCTTTCTCAAATTAGCTATACACAACAGTGCATTGACTCATTTCAAATGTTAAGAGATTGTACATGTTTTCATCAGTACCAGTTTGCCCTTTACCCCTTGAAAAGCTAAGTCTAAGCCAGTTTCACACCTCTCTTTTCCTTTTCACACCTTATCCTTATCTCCACACCCCCAAAAGAGCAGCATCTGTAAGATCCTATGGACTCTTACCTGTGGGAAGACCAGTGGTTGTCTTTAGTTTGTCTTTAAGTGCAGTTTTCCAGTTTTCCACTAGTTGGGGCTCTGTACAAAGGAAAGGGAAAAAAGGGCCTCCGGAATTATTCATTAATACTAACAAAACATTTTATATGATATCCCTAAAGTACTATCCGAGTCTCTGGAAAGATGCTCACTAATTTTATTGTTGTCCCAATATATAGATCATGAAGTTGTGTTGATATATTGTTGGATCAGTTGTGTTTGCCTTGCTTAGTTTGGTTAGAGAAGGCTAAACTAGTTTACTGCTTTCAGTGTGATTTGTAGGAATCCATTTCACCCAGTGCAAAAACTATTACAAAATGTGAAATTATGAAGTCCATAACATTTGGAACATTGGGTTCATAAGTAGCAAGATCATCTTTGTAAGTTTTTTCTAGGACAGAGAAGTAACCACTCATCTTTTAACCTGCATGGCACAAAGTCAGGCACAAACTAGACCTTTAATAAAAGTAGTCTGATTTCTGCCTCTGCCTAAGGACCAGAGCTTGGATAACATTATCTAGCATCAGTTCTCTGCGAAGACCTTTAGGAAACTGTCTTGGTCTGTACTAACTATAGGTTTGTTGCTCTCAATCGGTTTTAATTACTTTGTGTCAGGTTGAAAGATTACCTTGGGTAGTCACATACAATCAAGGTCTCCCAGCACTTTGCTCACACTCAGCGTTTTGTTTTAGGTTTGTTTATCCTGTCTCTCTCCACCTCCCCGGAGATCCTTTGGCAAATCTGATAAACAATGCTTTTTTTCTTGCTTAAGGCAGAAAATCCAATCGAATACAATGGGAGGCCAGACTTGGCTGCAATGCAGGCTGCAGGTGTGCTGGCATTGTGGTCATCTAAACCAGATGCTGGGAGTTGAAGCACCTGCTTCCCTTCTCTGTCTACACTCCAGAGACCACTGCTTCTGAGTAACAGAGGCCGGAGAACCAGGCTGAAGAAAAGGATGAAAATACCACAGCATCCTCTTGACAGATCAAATGAGTTGCCCTAGAAATAGCTTCATGAAATTCTCCCTCTAAGTCCTCAAACACATATAGCCTGATTTGTGTTCTCCTTCCCCTCTCTAATCTGACAGCAGCATCCTCTCAACACACACACTTGACAACATCATTTACTAGAAACAGACACTCAGCGGCAACTTAATTTTTCTCTGGATTATATTATCTAGAGAGGCAAGGCTGGCCACGGACAAGAGGGTGATGATTTTTATGGTTCTGATAACACACGATGCCAAAAGCCTTGTGCAGCCTCAGATTTAATGAACATTTCTATAAGTGCCATCAATTTCTGAACAGTCCAGAAAGAACATTTAATTTTCAATCTTGAATGTGGATCATCAGATAAGAGATCAGGGAGAAACTGGTCCTTGTGGGGATATGACTTTGCTCTAACACTGGTTGCCCAAGAGGCTGGCTCTGGTATTTTTATTAAGCTGATTCTAAGTTATATTATTTCAGTTCTAAATATTAGTAATAAATTGGTTACAGGCATGTGTATTCAAATCCTTAGTAGGAAACCTGTAGGGGTTACGTTCCTTCCTGCTGTTAATATTTTTATTTCCAATTACAGTGTTACTTATTGTCATGCATGAATGTCCTTTTGGGTCAGAGTTCACACTTTGTGTTTATACAGAGGGATCTATTTTCTTTGTATATCTTTGTACTGTGTTGCTAGGAGTCAATGGAGAAAGTTTTTGCATTGAAGAATGAAACCCTGTAGCCACACCACTCTGGAAGTTCCCCTGCAAAAACACACAGCGAGGGGGCCAGGGCCTTGGCGTGGAGGAGAGGCAGGTACTGGGCCTGTGTCCTTCTCAGCTCCACTAGCTCCTCCATCCAAGAGGAATCTGTTCCTTGTCTGTGAGCTCTTACCGACTTCGTAGCTTAAGGAAGCCCGTTACACTTGTTCCTTATAGCTCTGTAATAAACGGATCTATTTTTGTTGCTGTCTGTCCAGACCAAGTTTACAAGGGAGAGAAAAATTTCTGAAATGACACGCCAGGGTTGTGGGCATGAGAGGAGAAAGAGGAGAGGTAAGATGGGAAAAGGCTGACAAATCAGAACAAACTAGTGGAGTCGATTTGAAAAAAAGGGATGTGTGGTATTTAGTAAAAAATTTTTGAAATCACCCAAAGGGTTGACAACATGTTTCCAAAAAATAAATTAAAAATAAAAAGACTCATTCTCTTCATCTCATGCCCACATTCTTCTTGGTCAAAGCCTCATTAAAAGAGGCACCCAGACAACTAAGGAAAGAGAGAGGGTGGATCTGGAAGCAAGAAAGAGAACCCTGGATCCTAGAGGTACTCTGATCTGCAGATGTGCCTTTCAGTGGAGTTTGGAATTCACTGGGGGGCGGCTAATGGGGTGGAGGGGGCTGCAGAGATGGAGATGAATATGGAAATGGAGATTAGGTTAACAGTGTGTCTATTCTTTAATATCACGGGAACTGTTTCCACTTATCTGTGTGACTCTTTCTTTTGTGCCTCTTAATTTGTCCTTGAAGTTCTGTATCTAATCATTAGCTGAGCAACCAATAATTCTCCCTCCGTCCCCCACCCCTTTTTACAACCAACTTTAATCTTTCGACTCAGTGAAAAACATGTTTCCCCTATCATAACTGGTTTAACAAAAATTCTCTTTCAAGTTTAGATTGCTCAGATACAATGGCTTTCCTGCAGCTTCATGCTAGGGAAAGGAATTTACATTAGAAAAGAGAGATTTATGATAGCGTTGAATTTCCATTTGAATATGGATGGTTAACAACATGCATATGTTTTTTTTTATTATTATTATTATTTTAAGGTTTAAGCCGTGCCATAGGCAAAAAGAAAGCTGGAAACTGCGGGGCTGGCAGGGCTCAATGAATAATTTAGTCTGGATCTCATTCACAAACAGCAGCCCAGTCCTAGGGAAAGGACCGGTGCTTTTCCCTGGATCGGAACTGGAATAAGTGCCAGGATTTCCTGATTTGTTTACATTTCTCAAAAAACTTTTTTTCCCCCGGACTAGGACAGAATTAGACTTCCTTTTCCACTTTTGGCTCCTTCTAAGCTATTCTTGCTCACGGTGTTCTCTCCCCTTTCCCTGCATTCTCCTTTGTTGAAGTCTCAGCTGGGTCCTTTGTCTCACGAAAACATGCAGAGGCGATGAAAGGTGTTGGTGGAAGAAGAATGGTCTTCATGATGACAATGAGCCCACAGTAGCCAGCTTTGCCTGGACACAGCAGAGTCTATCCAACTTTTACATTTAAAACCTTCTGGGCTGTCTCTCACTAGGGCTTAAAAAGGATTCTGAGAGGCCAGGATATGATACATCAAGTGATCTTGCCCAACTCCTTAAGCTATAAAAGGAGACGTTGAGATCACCTTCGTTCTCATCAACCTCACTGATGACGAGATTTGTCGTTCTGTGGTGAAGCTTCAGCCAGATCTAGGCATGGGACACCGGTGTTTTCTCTTTGATAATCAGTCTTCTAGGACCTGTGGCTAAGGGCCTCTGTTCCACCCTGTTATTCTCCCTGCCCTGTTTGGTTTCACTTTCACCATCTTGACTGTCTATAATTGTCACAAAAGTTTGTTTTGAAAAGTTACTCTAAATTCATTTGTTTATAAATGTTTGGCAATCAGGGATTAGTTCCTTTTCCTAACAAGGGAAATGTAGCCATTGGTCAGTGGCCAATCTGAAGGGTTAAAAGGCAACCAGATCTTTTTGGGGACTCATCAACAAGAACAAATCAAAGAAACACAGAAGTCGTTTGAAGGGTTGGGGCAGGTTCCTTAAAAGAGACATGTAATTCTCTTTGGTTTATTGACATTTCTATTTCTTTTTTCCTTCTCTCTTGTTTCTGAGGCTAAAGGCCTCTTTAAATTTCATTATTTAAGTCATCTCTGTTTTGAACATGTTTGCCATTCTGACCCTAGGGATAATTGTGAAGACTATCTTGGAGCAACCCTATCCTCCCTGCTAGGACAGCTTGGGCTCTCTTCACTTTGGGTTCCCTTCACTTTGGGTTCCCTGGGACAAGCAGGGTCATCCGTCCTTTCTGCTTTCCTAGAAATCAAACCCAACTCTTGTATGAGAATCAGATAACTTAATTGTACTTGGGGTATGGCTTTAAATACTTCCACCATTCCAGGCTTCCCTTGTAGTTCAGTCTGTAAAGAATCTGCCTGCAGTGCAGGACACCAAGGTTTGATTCTTGGGTTTGGAAGATCCCCTGGAGAAGGAAATGGCAACCCACTCCAGTATTCTTGCCTGGAGAATCCCATGGACAGAGAAATCTTGAGGGCTATAGTCCATGGGGTCACAAGAGTCAGACATGACTTAGCATCTAAACCACCACCATTCCAGGATTATTTGTATCATAACAGAAGAAATTTATGGTAAAGGAATGAGTCTCTAATGGTGGAACTTATGATACCAATGGTGGAACTTACAATACTTTTGCTTGAAGCAAAATGTCATCCAAGTGCTCCTGAAATTATGTCATACTGAGGTTGGATTATGTCTAACATATGGATCAAGTCAGGCACATGTTGTTTGTATCCCTATGTATGTATGATTACCAGGTGGCTCAGTGGTAAAGAGTCCACCTGCCAATGCAGGAGAAATGGGTTTGATCCCTCAGTGGGGAAGATCTCCTGTAAGAGGAAATGGCAACCCACTCCAGTATTCTTGCCTGGAAAATCCCATGGACAGAGGAGCCTGGTGGGCTACAGTCTGTGAGGCTGCAGAGTCAGACACAACTGAGCAACTGGGCGCACACACACACACACATATATACACACACACTTATATACGTATACACACACATATGTAGAAGTCACATGCAGAGAAACATAGTTTATTACGAAGATCCTGCTACTGAGGGCAGACAGATGAATGACCATGAGACTTTTCTGAACCGTATACTAACATAGCTGATTTGTGAACCAAGACCATAAATAGCTATTCTGAAATGTCCTTTATAACAATCATTTACTCACTCTAGTCACTATGAGAGTGCCTACCTTTTGAAAGGCCAAAGTAGACTCACTTCTCTGTCCTGCAAAGTAAGACTGGACAAATGGTCACATTCTCAGTATAATCTAAACATGCATCAAGGTGCACCCAGTGGACTAATGTGCAAAGAGTTTCAATTAACACTAGCACATCAGGGACATCAAAAGAATAATTTTTCCCCCCATTGGTTTCAGAGACAGTATTGTAGGCAGAAGTGTTACAAAAGAAACCAAGGTTTAACCTTTTGATGATCTGAAGAACCAAGCCCTGCTTTGGATTATCTTCTGAAACAGGTTCTTATGAAATGATCTGCTGACAAGTGTAAGTGAAGCACGTATTCCAGAATCACATGGTATCTTCAACAGAGTTTCGAGTAAGACATAAAATGAGTAATGACATGATGTCCAATGTGAAATTTATCTTCTAAGCAGGGGAACCCCACAAATAAATGCATGTGGTGGGAAGAAAAAAAAAACAGATATAGAACAACATTACTTAGAAAATCTAAAAATCATTCAAATCACATGAACAAAAATGTAAATTAGGTGGTAGAATATGATATATTTTGCATTGTGTATGTAGGTACTACAGATAGCAGTGCTTTCTAATATGTTTCATGTGTGTATGTGTGTATGCACTCAGTCATTTAGTTGTGTCTGACTCTTTGTGACTGAATGAATTGCGGCCCACCAGTTTCTTTTGTCCATGGAATTTTCCAGTCAAGATTACTAGAGTGGGTTGCCGAATTTCCTACTCCAAAAAATCTTCCAACTCAGGGATCGAACTCGTGTCTCTGTGCTAGAAGGCAGATTCTTTACCACTGAGCCACAGAGAAGCTCAAATATGTTTCATATGATGTTCTTAATTCCAGGTCTTTATTTCAAGAGAAAACCAGAGGTAAACAGCTTACTTGAGCAGGTTTTCCCTACATGAATGAAAATAGTAAATATTCTGGAAGACTTACAGATTTCTCAAAGTTGTAGTAAACAAGACCAGTTGGCTCATCTGAAGGGACCCTTCGGAGTCCAGCTGGTGGTGCTTGGAGACCAAACCAGTGATTCTTTTGGGCTTGCCTCCAGGGTTAACCTGGACTCCAATAGAGAGGAAATATGACTTAGCTCCATGACAGCCCCAGGGTCCCAGACGCCATGGGTGCTAAAGACGGGATGGATTTCCATGTATCAAGTGCATATACCGGTTTTGCCTTACAACTGTCAGAAGCCTGAGCAGTAGAGAGTAGTCCGAGTCCCGGTAGACTGCATCACCATTACAGTCTGTTATTAAATGAGTTTTTCTCTCAGGCAAAAGGTGCACTCACCTTTCTCTGGGAGGTGACAATGTCAAGAGGCGGCAAAGGCATTTTCTAGGCTTTGATTTCTGTCTTCTTACATACCATATTCTTAATTCAATGGCTACAGAGCTCTGTATATTGAATAAGATATAACAACAAAATAGTTCGTGATCTTAGAAATATTTTCAAAAAATTATTGCCACATTTACACAACTTCAAATGTGTATATGGTGGGCAAGTGGGTGAGAGCAGATTCTTGTTGTACATAAATGACATCATGTTCTTTTAAAAGAGCTATTTGGTGTTTGGTCCCTGTAGCGTCTTTACTGAATTGAGATTCTTCACTGAATCATCAGCTGGATTCTCTTTGGCCTTTAGGGAGGTGCTGTAGACAAGTCAGCTGCCTTCTAGGTTCCCAAAGGGGACTTAGAGGAATTATTGCTTGAAGTCATGGTCTCTGGGTGGTTTTGGTGAGTAAGAGACCAGTAGGGTCTCCAGGCCCATGGACAGCAGTCAGTGTGAGTTGAGGTGAGGGCAACACAGGGTAAGTTGGCAGATGTAGGGAGTGTGATGTGGTGCAATCTCTATTTGACTTTTTGACTCTGCAGCCAGAGCCTACATGTGGCCAAATGCCAAGCCTGGGGGCCTGTGATCAGGGGAGGTGAACAGGGGTCCCACAGACCCACTGCAGAAAACCAGCAAATAGTCTTGGTATGAACAACATGGAGATTAGGCCTTCCTGACAAATCCCGACTCCACATGTAGCAGATCACATAAAGGCATCTATCTTGGGAGACAAGGCTGTGACACTTGGGGAGGTTGTGACCACTCATGGCCCCTTTATGATCCACTGACAAAACAAGATGAAATCACCTGGTTTCTGATTATGAGACCCAGATGGGCTCAGTCATGCTCTGAACCAATGGTAGAGCCTTCCATACTTCCACCCAACCCAACAACTACCCGCTACCCCCATCCAGCTATGATATTTCTTCTCAGCACATAAGCTTGACACCTTTAGCCCTTCTGGAGAGAAAGGGACCTTAGATGAGACATAGTCCACACCCCCCACACCCACCTTGCCTTGGGTAGCCTTGTTATCTCGCCTTGGAGTGTGATTTAGTACCACATGACACTAAGATATGATAACATGAACACTCTATTACCTTGGGAAAGACTACTGAGCAAAAATGCTAGTTGGAATAGCTCTGTTGATGATAGCTAGGAGGTATTATCTGGGAAGAAGATGGAAAATAACTCAGAGCCAAGAGTTGTTTTGGATGGTTAAAGGGAATTCAAATATAGATGAAGATCTGCCCACACTTTAAGAAAATCCTCAAAGACATGACAACTGTCAAGGTTGCACTTCTTAGCAGTTATCACCTACTTTTTGTTTTCTGCTTCATCAGCTCTATAACCCTGCAAGTTTCATTATTAGGGTTTCCTGCTACACTTTTAATTTTCAGTTACAGATTGACTAGGGACTGCCAGTATGTGTGGCCTACTGATGTTTGCTGGTAGATTATCCTTGTAAAAGTTACTATAGTCAGGTTTCATTTTGTAAAGGTAGTGAAGAATGGTAATTCACATAAATTCCACAGCCTCATTGCTCGTGATGGTCTAACAGCTAAGAACAAAACAGAAAGATAGTCTCATTTTAAACAAACCTTCTTGCTTCAAATAATATACTAAACAGACAAACAACACCCCCACCCCCCGCCAAAAAAAAAGAAAACAAAAAAACCAAAAAACACCTTACAGTTGAATTTACTGAGCTGAAGAGTTCAAATTTTGCCAGAGTCAGGGACTGGTAACTGACATCCAGTTATCCAGTTCAGGGATTCATTTTCCCTTTTTTCAATACTGAATGAAATTCCCTTTTTAAAGGCTTATAATTTATTGTCTAAAACTGAAACTGGGACAAATTCAAAGCAGGATGAAAGGAAGTCTCCAAAACAATAGCATTGAAATTCTCCCAGGGCTGTTTCAATTGTGAGAACTTAGAGCACCTGAATTGCTGCATAGTGGTGAGGCAGAGGACTTGAGAGAGTGGCAGTGTGCCTAAATGCTGTATTTTTGTGGCGGCCTCCTTTGCTGGATAAATATTGCAAGTTTTTATTTTTTCCTATTTTGCTGAAAATGTTCTACAATTTCCCAGGAATTAAGAGACACTCAGGCTAAGGCAAACTCTGATCATAAATGAAAATAAGAGTTCATGTTCCAGTCCTCAACACAAAATTTCAGGGATCCTTAGTGAGTATTTTCTGGGTACCAGGTTCTAGGCAACATGCATTACATGCATGAGTTCATTTAATCTTCACAACAATATTATGAGCATAGGTACTATTATTATTCTCACTGTACAGATAAGGAAACAGAGAGGTTAAGCAACATTCCTCAAGCCACATGGCTAGTGAGTGGCCTAGTGATGTCATTTCCATACTCTCAACTACTTAACAGAATTGCCTCCCAAGAAAAGTAAACTGCCTAGGTTAAATGATGTTAGGGATTGACGGCGAATAGAAATTGATATTTGGTCCAAAGAAGCAGAGCATGTTTAGTTTTTGATGAATCCTGATAACATTTGGCTGCTGAATAATAAGACCAGACAAGTTGAGTCCTGCTATGCTCTTGCAATTCTTTTAGTTTTATTCCCAACCTAACTCTTCCTGAAAATGATTGAAGTAGCTTACATACACATGTATATCCTTATTCCAGGCTCAACAGGGCTCCAATCTTATTTCAACCACCTCCTAAATATCCCTGCTGAGTGCATGTCTTCAGGCACCTCAAATATCTACACTGAATTTTCCAGACTCCCCTAAACAACTCTGCAGCTGGACTTCTCTCTCTCTGTAATGGTATTACCCAGTTGCTCAGACTCTGAAGCTCAGGGTAAGTTCTATTTCCCTCTTTCTTATACTGTCTCCTGCCTCAACCCCCTCCGAGAGTGCACAATCAATTTGTCATCAAGTCCTGTGGGTTCTCTTTGCCCTATCTGTCCATACCAAGCTCTACTGCAATGAACCAAGCTTCTAAAACCAGATTTTAGGATAAATTTCCACCAATTTGCCCATATTCAGGCTTTCTGTCCTCAAGATAGCCACTCGGAGTCAATCCTCTAACAAGGGTTTTTTGTGCTCTATGTTGTTCCAGGCACTGTTCTAAACTAGAGACACATCAGCTCTCTGCCTTGAACTTGTGGTCCTTTCTGCTTGAAATATCCATCCTCATTCTCCCCCTCACCAGTATTTCTGTTTTTAGCAGCCACTGCCAGTGACTGAGATCTCTGGCTCTGCATCCCTTTCCCTTGACCTGATGTAGGTTGAATTTAAAGAGCTCCAGGCTTTCCAGATGGTGCTAGGGGTAAAGAAACCACATGCCTATGCAGGAGACGTAAGAGACATAAATTCAGTCCCTGGGTCAGGAAGATTCCCTGGAGGAGGGCATGGCAATGGAGCCTGGTGGGCTACAGTCCATAGGGTCACACACGATTGAAGCGACTTAGCAAACACACGTGCAAGGAGCTCTAGCCCAGCACTCGGACTGTGGTAGAAAGTCTCTTTGTGATCATTTAGCCTGTTCACACTCCTCAGTTTCTGCTTTGATTCTAATACCTTAGTCCTCAGCCTTGGCTCCTGAATTTATGCCACATTACTGTTTTCTGAGTCCCTCTTATTAACCTCCTATTCCGTGACTCTAACTCACTGTCCCCTTAATATAGCCCTGCCTCTAAACCCCACCCCTATGAGACCCAACTTCCCCCAAGAAGTTGTACTTCCTGATAGCCCACCTGCCTCTTTGGAAACTAGAATACCATGGCTTGTTTGTTCAATAATCATTAACGGTTTACTGAAGCTCTTCTGTGTACTGGCCACATAACACATAACAAGAATGACAATATCCTGTCCTCATGGTGCTCACTCTGTCATTGGCACAAGTGATTAAATGAAGAGGCAAGGTAATTTCAGACTGAGAAAGATGATGAAGAAAATAAAATGGGCTGCCAAGCTGGAGGAAGGGGAGGGAGGAGGCTGGCTTAGATGAGATGTGCAGGGAAAGCATTTCAGGTAAGGCTTGAATGCTAAGAAGGAGCCAGCTGTGTATAAAACTGGAGAACGTGTTCCAAACAGAGAAGACTGCAAACGAAAGACTCTACAGGGGCCATCAGCCTAGTGTGCTCCAAAAACAGAACAGAAACCAACAGAGCAGAGCAAAGGAGGGGAGAGCGGTAACAAAGGAGCTGAGCAGAGGCCAAAGCACAGAGGCCTTGTTTCCATGTTCTTGAGAAGTAGGTTTGTTAGTTGCCTGGCTCTCCAAATCTTCTATACTGTTTGTTAGACTGACTTTCCTGACCCCAGATGGGCCCCGCTTTGATGGCAGTGTATGATTACAGACTCTCTAATTCCACTCACTGCTCATGGGCATTAAGTGGGCAATACCCAGTCAGTACATTCAAGGTGAGATGGTGCCCAACCAAGGTCTACCTGTTCTCCAAAGGCTGATTCCCATACCAGTGACTTTAGGATGTATTCCTAAGTGATCCCGGTTGGAAAATGATTCTTTTGCAGTAGGCTGTCTTGGTCTGAGCCTTTACCCAGCTCTCCTCCTATCCTAGTTTATACTGTGGTTTTACCTTTCCTCCCAGACTGAATGCCAGACTGTCTGGTTCAATTTTGTTCCATTCAGATTTAATAGCATGGTGTCCTCCTCTCAGTTGCCAGGTGAGAATAGCTGTGTTTTGGAGAATAAACTCTTTGTGATACCATCTGGCTACTGTCATGAGGATTAAGAGTATTTGTGAAGCACCCGGAATGGTACCTGACACAAAGTAGGTTCTAAATAAATTGTAATAAAATGATCATTATCACAGTTGTGTGATTTGGGGCATAACTCTTTAAATTTAAATGAAGCTGCTGGATGAAATGATTTCTAAAGTGTTTTATAATTCTAAAATTTGATCATGACTTGGATGAAGACACTGAAAAATCTCAGGAAGAGACAGAGTCTTTGGCTATTGCTAACTTTTCCCCAGTGGGAAACCTTGTACACATTGGAGATTCTTTTATGGCATCGGTGGTATGTTATTGGCAGCAATTGTGTATTTATTCTTGATAATATTTCAAGCATTTTGAGTGTAGTAAGAGTGGTAATACTTTCTTCAAATGCACACCAGAAATACCAAGCATTATCAAGGATGTGGTTACACAGAAATTTTCCTGTACGTGTCATAGGTGTATCCATCAGGACAGCCTCTTTGGAGAATGATTAGAAAAGAGCTAGGTAAGTAAAAATGCACATATTGTATGATCCAGAACTTCTACAAAGAGGCTTGTTCAAGAATATTCACAGGAACATTGCTTCTCATAACAAAATTTGAAGCAACACAAGTGTCTATGAATAGAAGGAATAAATAAATATAGTATATTTGTATGTAACCATTAAGATTAGTGAGCTACAACTATACAAATATCAACATGGACAAATCTTAAAAACATTATATTCAGTGAAAACAAATTGTATAATCATAATATAGTATAATACCTGTAAGATAAAGTTAAAACATGTAATATATAGGTTATGGGTATGAACATATAATGTAAACATATAACAACATGCATGGGAAACACTAAATTCAGAATAGTGGTTAACTCTAGGAGGGGTGAAGGCAATGGCACCCCACTCCAGTACTCTTGCCTGGAAAATCCCATGGATGGAGGAGCCTTATAGGCTGCAGTCCATGGGGTCACTAAGAGTCGGACACGACTGAGCGACTTCACTTTCACTTTTCACTTTCATGCATTGGAGAAGGAAATGGCAACCCACTCCAGTGTTCTTGCCTGGAGAATCCCAGGGACGGCAGAGCCTGGTGGGCTGCCGTCTATGGGGTCGCACAGAGTTGGACACGACTGAGGTGACTTAGCAGCTAGGAGGGGTGAAGGGAGCAGAGTGGAATTAGGAGATGAGTATATAAGGAACTTGAACTGAATATAGAATGTCTTTTTCTTTCCTTACAAAGGATTTGAAAGAAAACAGGCAAAATATTAAGATTTAACAAAGCTGAATATATACACCAGTGCTTATTAATAGTCTATTTTTTTGTATGCTTGTATTAATTAATAAGAAAATAAAACATGACTATTAAAATATACCTGTAAATATTAATTGCTGGATTTGAAAGAAAGCAGATAATTTAAGCTACTAGTGAAATGGCTAAAACCTTGTCTTTAAAAAAAATTTTTTTTTATTCAAGTAGAATTGTGTTAGTTTCTGCTGCATAGTGAAGTGATTGTTTTATATGTATATATATGCAAATACATATATTCATGTATACATGTATATATGTCTTTTTTATTATAGTTTATTACAAGATATTGAATATAGTTCCCTGTGCTATATAGTAGGACTCTGGTGTTTATGTATTTTATATATAGTAGTTTGTATCTGTTAATCCAAAACTGCCAGTTTATCCCTTTCCCACCCCTTTCCCCTTTGATAACCGTAGGCTTGTTTTCTATGTCAATGAGTCTGTTTCTGTTTTGTAAATAAGTTCATTTGTTTTCTATGTTTGTGAGTCTGCTTCTATTTTGTAAACAAGTTTATTTGTATATTTTAGGTTCCACAAAAAAGTGATATCATATGGCATTTGTCTTTCTCATTCTGACTTATTTTGCTCAGTATGACAATCTCTAGGTCCATCCATGTTGCTGCAAATGGCGTTATCTCATTCTTCTTTATGGCTGAATAGTATTCCATTGTGTGTGTGTGTGTATACGAATATATATATACACATACACATATATACCACATCTTCTTTATCCATCCATCTGTTGATGGACACTTAGGCTGCTTTCATGTCTTGGCTATTGTAAATAGTATGAACATCAGGGTGCACGTACATTTTCCAAATAGAGTTCTCTCTCAAAACCTAAGTCTTGATGCGTGTCTTTGTGTTCACATAAGAAAAATACCTGGATTAGATTTTGAGACTAGGTATCACCACTTATAATGAATAGTACTGAAAATAATTAAGATGACACATTTTGAAAAGCATTTTTTACTCTTACATCATGGAAGCTTAAAGCATTATTTTCCTTTAGATAAATTTTAGTTTATCAAATATCCATTAACACAACTGTGTACTATCTTTTATTATCTTTTAAATGGTCATATGCTTATCCTCCTAATAGAACTGAACTAAACCCTGATCATCCAGTTTTCAGCCTGAATTCTTCCAGTTAACAGCTCTGCTTTCCTTACTCAATAACTTCTTCTTGAGGTGATGAATATATAATTATAACTTCAATGTATTGATTTCTCTTGTGTAAGAAGCCTAGGCACTCCTCAGAGCACAGCAGAATTATTTACCTACTAAAGAACTGGATTTTTCTCTAGGGAGTAGGATAGAACACTATTCTTTTCCTAACACACAGGTATCCCGGGAAAACACTATAATGAATCAACCAAACAACTTGATCATTTATTTCAGAGTTTCTAAAAATGCATACTTCCAGCTGCCTCCTAGTCACCCTCCCAGCACAAGGAGAAACGGTCCCACCATGCTGTTTAGCATCACTGGCTTCCAACCAGAAAACATATACCTTATACCTCCTCTGTTCTACTCTGATTGACACTTGTGATTCTCAAAGGCAAAAATCAGATTTTAACATTCAGACCTGAATACTCATTGAATTCTCAATAAGGGCAGGACAAATTAGAGGACACAGGCAAATTTTTCAGCAACATAGATGAAAGCAATCTTTATTTTTCTCTGAGTCCGACTTTGAGGTTCACTATTTCCACCACATATAAAGCCAAGCCTTTGTAGTGTGTTTTCGTTTTCTTCCCCCTCTCTCTCTCTTTATTTTTTTTGATGTACGCTGGCATCTCTCATGAAAAGATAAAGGCATCAATTAAGTATATTACCAAACCCCAAGGATAAAAGCTATTGTTGTGAACAGGAGTTAGGCACGCACATGGTATCAAGTAAGGGCCTGGAAACAGACTGCTGCCAAGGAAAACAGATGTCTGTCTCTTTTACAGAACCCAAATTGTGTGTATATTAGCAATTGCTAAACTCCTGATTGACTTAACAATGACGATATTGATGCACTAATTTGGGCTGAGTACAATCACTGCGGCTATCATTGTCACAATAAAATTTGAAAACTGATTCAACCAACTAGTAACAAATGACAGAGACAATGAAACAATAGCCAAGGAGCCACCCTAAAAGAGAAGAGGATGCCTTGCATCCAGAAATGTCCAGCCTTTGCTGTTACAGCAAAAGTCCAGATGTGGGTAGGAGAGGAATTCCCCCACATAACAATGAGTAATAACGGCTAACTCACAATCATAGGATGCATGAGACAATGATGAATTGTATATTTCAAACCTATAGAGGACAATCAAAATGGTTACTTTCTTCCTAGTGGGTTACACTAGCAAAATTGGAAGTGAGAGAAAATTCCGCTTGAGGTTTTGCACATTGTTTTTCCTGTTTTCCTGACATGGTTATAAATAAGAAAAAGTGCAGATGTTCAGATCCTCTTCTCTGTCGCATGACTATGTTTCATCCTTTTATTAGGTTGCTCTTATTGTTCCTTTTATGTTGTTGTTTTTAAACTCCCCTGCACATGTTGTCCTCAGGACCTTTAGATTCCTTTCTTTCTCTCTTTCTTCCTTTCCTTCATTCTTCTCCCTGCCCTCTTCTCTTTCTTCTTTTCTCCTGCTTTTCTCTTAACAGCATCATTGAGAAAGGACGGAGAGGAGAGTTAGGCATAGACTATGAGCTGGAGTCAAGAAGAGGAGGGAGGATGAAATCAAGAGTGGCTGTCTAACAAGAGGATGGACGATGTCCGGCCAACGCCCAGTAGATTCTGTCTCCTTAGAAGCCAATTCTGTCCATATTTAGATTCATAGTAAGGGGATATTTAGATACAGGTCAAATTAAATGTTAAATAACTTCAGCATGACCAGGCTGGTCATAGAAAGACTTCTGAAGTCAGTCTAGAAGATCAGGTTCACTTTTGGGAAGAAGAGAGTCCAGTTTAATGGACTATGTCTAATATCAATATAAGATTAAATTCAAACATTGGCTTCCTTCAGAACTCAGCTCCCCACAACCCATTCCTGTATAACAAGGTCCACTGACTGGGTAAGAGCCTGCAGAGTCACTTGAACTGCAGTGAGCTGTATTGTGTTTTTCTCTGAAGCAATTCCTCTGGCAAAGCCCTATTAAAACTCTGTTTGACTCAGGCTCTTTTCACTTTTTAAACTGAATCGCCTTAACCTCATGAATCTTACGAGATTTCCAGTTCCTACTAACTGTCAAAATAAATGACACTCAGGTTCTTGAGTTTTCCTTGCCCCGTGGTCCAAGGCTATGTCTATAAGAAAGCAAACACCTAGCTATATCCAGATTTTGGATGTAAGTCTGCCTGATTCCAAACATCTGGATAGCTGAAAACATCAGGATGTTTGGCATCAAGCAGACAAAACATCTGGATGACTGCTTAAGTTTTTCACTTTTTCACTGGATGTTTGGTGTCATGTAGACACAAGTTGAAGCTCTGACATCATCTTGTAACAGCTCCCAGGCTGCCAGGCTGGCTCCAGATTCCTTTGATTGCAACTGACATTTTTACAAGAAAATTTTGCATTCTGTGTGATGCTTGTTGCTCTTATGCTCAGAAACAGATTCATTATGCAGAAAAAAATGGCCCTAACCAACCCCCAAAGGCCACATGCTTGAGGAAGAGCTTGAAGAAGCTGGAGAATTTCAAAATCACAACTGTCTCTGTAAGCAAAATCATAACATAACTTAAGCAAGAGAGGGTGGCTGGAGAGAGAGTGGTAAATGTGCCAGATCCCTTCTAACAGCCCTCATTTTGTTTCACTCACATTTCAGCCAAGAAATCTTGTTTCCATGCTGGCAGAGGTGATGTTTCCTCTATTGTCAGATGTAGAAAACTGACAAATGGCTGAACATTCCATAAAATACACCAGAAATTTCACAAATGGAAGAGTGGGGATTGTTTAGAAAACATCATTTTCACCAGAATTTTTGCAAATAAGATTCTCCACTTGGCCTAGTTTGAGAGTTTCACAGTCAAAATGAGGACTTATGCACCCCACCTTGGGAACAGTTGTGCTAATGATGAAAGTAAATGATCAGCAACTATGCGGTGACCACATTCTCTGTACCTGGCTGTCATGAACTGCCTGACTTCATGCCCTTTCTCATCCCTGCTCTTGCCAAATATACTCATGAGCTTCTCTGATGAGCTCATACCTGCCCACTTGCTGTGACCAGCCCTGCTTTAAGACATAGAAGGATCCCTGGCCTTAGAACACTGTTAGAGCAGGTTCAAGCTACACCCCTTCCTCTCCTCCCTCAACACCTGATAGACAAGATCCTTTGCCTGTTGCTTCCAGTGTTTTCCAATTAATTAAGAAGCTGCCTGTATTTCTTCTTATATATATATCCTTATACACTAGCTTAATATACACTAGCTTATGCATTTATGCACTTATAGACAAGCTTATGCACTTAATATACTTATAAAGAAGTTTATGCACTTATGGACAGTGATCAGTGCAAAGAAATAGAGGTAAACAGTAGAATGGGAAAGACTAGAGATCTCTTCAAGAAAATTAGAGATACCAAGGGAACATTTCATGCAAAGATGGGCTCAATATAGGACATAAATGGTATGGACCTAACAGAAGCAGAAGATATTAAGAAGAGGTGGGAAGAATACACAAAAGAACTATACAAAAAAGATCTTCATGACCCAGATAATCATGATGGTATGATCACTCACCTAGAGCCAGACATCCTGGAATGTGAAATCACGTGGGCCTTAGGAAGAAGCATCACTATGAACAAAGCTAGTGGAGGTGATGGAATTCCAGTTGAGCTATTTCAAATCCTAAATGATGATGCTGTGAAAGTGCTGCACTCAATGTGCCAGCAAATTTGGAAAACTCAGCATTGGCCACAGGACTGGAAAAGTTCAGTTTTCATTCCAATCCCAAAGAAAGGCAATGCCAAAGAATGCTCAAACTACTGCACAATTACACTCATCTCACATGCTAGCAAAGTAATACTCAAAATTCCCCAAGCCACGCTTCAACATGTGAAGCCGTGAACTTCCAGATGTTCAAGCTGGCTTTAGAAAAGGCAGAGGAACCAGAGATCAAATTGCCAATATCCGCTGGATCATCGAAAAAACAAAAGAGTTGCAGAAAACATCTACTATTGCTTTATTGACTATGCCAAAGCCTTTGACTGTGTGGATCACAATAAACTGTGGAAAAGTCTTTAAGGGATGGGAATACCAGACCACCTGACCTGCCTCTTGAGAAACCTGTATGCAGGTCAGGAAGCAACAATTAGAACAGGACATGGAACAACAGACTGGTTCCAAATCAGAAAAGGAGTACGTCAAGGCTATATATTGTCACCCTGCTTATTTAACTTATATGCAGAGTACATCATGAGAAACGGTGGGCTGGATGAAACACAGCTGGAATCAAGATTTCTGTGAGAAGTATCAATAACCTCAGATAATCAGATGATATCTCTCCTCTGGCAGAAAGTGAAGAAGAACTAAAGAGCCTCTTGATGAAAGTGAAAGAGGAGAGTGAAAAACTTGGCATAAAGCTCAACATTCAGCAAACTAAGATCATGGCATCTGGCCCCATCACTTCATGGCAAATAGATGGGGAAACAGTGGAAACAGTGGCTGACTTTATTTTTTCGGGCTCCAAAATCATTGTAGATGGTGACTGCAGCCATGAAATTAAAAGACGCTTACTCCTTGGCAGGAAAGTTATAACCATCCTAGACACCGTATTAAAAAGCAGAGACATTACTTTGCTAACAAAGGTCTGTATAGTCAAGACTATGGTTTTTCCAGTAGTCATGTATGGATGTGAGAGTTGGACTATAGAGAAAGCTGAATGCTGAAGAATTGATGTTTTTGAACTGTGGTGTTGGAGAAGACTCTTGAGAGTCCCTTGGACTGCAAGGAGATCCAACCAGTCCATCCTAAAGGAGATCAGTCCTGAGTTTTCATTGGAAGGACTGATGTTGAAGCTGAAACTTCAATACTTTGACCACCTCATGCAAAAAGCTGACTCATTGGAAAAGACCCTGATTCTGGGAAAGATTGAAGGCAGGAGAAGAAGGGGACGACAGAGGATGAGATGGTTGGATGGCATCACTGACTCAATGGACATGAGTTTGAGTAAACTCTGGGAGTTGGTGATGGACAGGGAGGCCTGGCGTTCTGCAGTCCATGGGGTCGCAAAGAGTCAGACATGACTGAGCAATTGAACTGTACTGATACACTATCACGTTAAGTATTTCTCATGTTCCCCATGTCCAATTTTCTTGAATATTTTGATCGTAATGGGTATTGAATTTGGTCAAAGACTTGTTAAGTATCTCTAAATATAGCCGTATGGCCTCTTCTCCTACACCTATTAATATGGCATATCATACTAAGGGATTCATGTGTCCATGCTAAGTCACTTCAGTTGTGTCTGACTTTGAGACCCTATGGTCTGTAGCCCATCAGGCTTTTCTGTCCATGTGATTCTCCAGGCAAGAATACTGGAATGGGTTGCCATTTCGTCCTCCAGATGATCTTCCCAACCCAGAGATTGAACCCAGGTCCTGCATTGCAGGTGGATTCTTTACCATCTGAGCCACCAGGGAAGCCCAAGAATACTGGAGTGGTTAGCCTATGCCTTCTCCAGGGGATCTTCCCAACCCAAGAATTGAACCAGGGTCTCCTTTATTAAATCCTCACATTTGACTTGTAGTATAAGTTGCTATAGGGCTTCCCTGATAGCTCAGTTGGTAAAGCATCTCCCTGCAGTGCAGGAGACCCTGGTTTGATTCCTGGGTTGGGAAGATCCACTGGAGAAGGGATAGGCTACAACTCCAGTATTCTTGGGCTTCCCTTGTGACTTAGCTGGTAAAAAATTCTCTTGCAGTGTGGGAGACCTGGGCTCGATCCCTGGGTTGGGAAGATCCCCTGGAGAAGGGAAAGGCTATCCACTCCAATATTCCAGCCTAGAGAATTCCATGGACTGTATAGTCCATGAGGTTGCGGAGAATCAGACATGACTGAGCAACTTTCACTTTCATAAGTTGCTATTACATGGAGTAGAAACTGAGGCTCAGAGTAGTTTAACAACTTGCCCAAGCTCACAAAGAAGAAACTAGCAGAGACAGAGCCAGAATTCAAAGCCAGGATTGACCCCAAAGCCCAGACATGTAATTGCTCTTCAATATTGCCTCAGTTGGCTTCTCAACTTGACCCCCTTGCTTGCCTAGCCCACAGTCCATCTTTGTCTTCAGCATGCTGACTTTTCTTCACTTGACTGATTTTATTTGACCCTAAGGCTGACACAAATTCACTTTTTCCTTTATTTGACAAATATATTGAGAGCCCATTTTATGGCAGGCATTGTGTTTTGTGTTAAGAATAAAATAGTGAACAAGACAAGACCCAGGCTCTGCCCTTGGTGCCTAGTGGAGGAGATGAACCAACAAAGAGCCAATTTCAATGCAGGGTAATCAGTGCAGTGACACAAGGATCTGTATATAATACCTGGTAGTTAAATTCACTATCCAGAGTCCTTTCAATACTTCCTGCTACTGCCCCCAGCTGGTCCCCTTTGTCTCTCCCCTGTTCAGCTGACACTGGGTCCTCTGAGTCCTTTGCTCACTCCCATCCTGAGTGAAGGCAGAAGGGAGGATGGGAGGTCAGCAGCCTCAGGTCACCATCTGCAAGAGTTTATAATTGAGTTCTGTTCCCCAGATCTGAAACTCAGTGACTCAGTTGTTACTCCTGGGCTCCTAAACTCCCTCCTTTGTAGCCTAGGAGGTATAAGTTCTGGGGTTCTGGGATACTGGGGTTTTAGGTATGAGGTGGCTTGTTGCCACCTCAGAGGTTCATAGAGTCTATGAGGGTTTAGCTAAAAGTCCCAAGTGTTGACTCAGTTACCCTCCTTAGTACTTTCTTGGTGTTCTTCAAGATTGAGGCCACTTAAAAAAAAAAAAAACACTGAGGCCACTTTACTCCCTTCCTCCAGAGCAGGAGTCCTATAACTGATGGACCATGTGACTCCTGACTTGGACTGGAGTTCAGAGTTCCTTTCTGCCAGGTTTTATCCCCTGTGTGAGATCTCTGATGCCAAGGGTTCCCTGAATCTCATGTGAACAAGCATGTGGATTACTCTGAGCTTGGGACCATTGGCTGCTCCATCCAGGATCACTCACCACAGCCTGGTCAGTTTGCCCTTGACTTTGTGCAGTACTGGTAATTTTCTTGGAAACACAGAGTTCTAGAAGGAAATATAATCTGTCTCAGAGCAATGATCATATGTGTAAATAGATGCTCAGTAAATGTGTTGAAAGAATAAAAAAAAGGAAAGTTAAAGCCAGAACTGGTGCCAGTATTCAAGTAGCACAGATTCTCACATGCATTGGTCACCCAATAACCATTTGCTGATTTGAAGCTGTTTGAGTTGGACTACAGTGTATCTGGGGAGATAAGATTTATAGATATGAAACAATTAAAGGGCAATAAAAGACAACACACCTTGGTGTCTCTATATCATATCACCTAGCCTGTGGATAAAGGAGACTGCACTAGGGACCAGGGTGAGCAAAATACTTACAGAAAATGAAGGGCTTGAGATGGACTTTGCCCATTAATTCACTTCATGCTTTTCCAAATGAGTTTTTCAAATAATTCTACACTAGATATATCACTCTCATCTTACCAAAAAAAAAAAAAAATGTTCAGAAGGGCTGAGAGAATGAAATGAGAATTTTGTTTCAATTTGACAAATACTGACTGGCTGCTTTGTGCCATGTTTTACTGCCAAAAATTAAGCATGTGAAACGGATGAGAAGGACACAATGTCCCCTTTGGAGCACCACAATGGTGTGCTGCGGTTATAAATAAGAACTTAAAAACTATGCAGTAAATTCTAAAACAGAAGTATATAACAAGTGCTATAAGAATCCAGTGGATAGTGTTAAAAACCACCTTTTTGGCCATGATAGGAGTGGGAAGACATCTGTTAGGAAAAATTGTGAGAGCTGAGTCTTGAAAGATGACCTTTTGTTCCCTGTCCTGGGAAGAGAAAGTATCAGAGAGGAAATTGCAGGAGCAAGATTTGTATCCGGAAAGAACACAGTACACATCCATGTTGGACAGGAAGGTTAAGGACAGGCTGTGAAGTGCCTTGCTAAGGTGGTTAAGGAGGGACTTCTGAACTCCTGCTGACTGATACGTATAGACTATGGATTCCAAAGGTGCTTTCTCTCCACTTTTCTTCCTCTTTCAACCTTACCATCCAGACCTACACTGTCTCTACTTGGTTCTTACTTTATCTAAACTCATTCATGCACAGGGACCAGCACTAGCAGATTCCCAAAGGATGGCTGTGGTCTCTGTCAGCTCCCTACAAGGATGCCTGTGACTTGGGCCTTCTTCGGGAATCTTTCCCTGTAATTGGGAGTCTGCCTCTGCTCTCTTGAGGGAAATCTAAAAGAAGGATGTCTATGATCCTCAGAGTCAGCATAATTGGTTCTGCATTCCTAACAATGTCCAGAAAAGTTCAAATCAATTACTGTGTAGAAGGGACAGAGCAGAAGATGTTTCTATAATAACTCCACCATGGTGTTTATCTGGACCCTGGCTCAGAAATTAAGCATCCATTTTTAAAGATGGCTGAGCATTCAATATCACAGTAATCCAAGTCTCTGCCCCAACCAGTAATGCTGAAGAAGCTGAAGTTGAATGGTCCTATGAAGACCTACAAGACCTTCTAGAACTAACACCCAAAAAAGATGTCCTTTTCATTATAGGGGACTGGAATGAAAAAGTAGGAAGTCAAGAGATACCTGGAGTAACAGGTGAATTTGGCCTTGGAGTACAGAATGAAGCAGGGCAAAAGCTAACAGAGTTTTGCCAAGAGAGCACACTGGTCATAGCACACTGGTCATTTAACTTATATGCAGAATACATAATGCGAAATGCTGTGCTGCATGAAGCACATGTTGGAATCAAGATTGCCAGGAGAAATATCAATAACCTCAGATACACAGATGACACCACCCTTATGCCAGAAAGCAAAGAAGAACTAAAGAGCCTCTTGATGAAAGTGAGAGAGGAGAGTGAAAAAGTTGGCTTAAAACTCAACATTCAAAAAACTAAGATCATGGCATCTGGTCCCATCACTTCATGGCAAATAGATGGGGAAACAATGGAAACAGTGAGAAACTTTATTTTGGGGGGCTCTAAGATCACTGCAGATGGTGACTGTAGCCATGAAATTAAAAGACATTTGCTCCTTAGAAGAAAAGCCATGACCAACCTAGACAGCGTATTAAAAAGCAGAGACATTACTTTGCCAACAAAAGTCCAAAATAGTCAAAGCTATGGTTTTTAGAGTAGTGATATATGGATGTGAGAGTTGGGCTATAAAGAAAGCTGAGTGAAGAATTGATGCTTTTGAACTGCAGTGTTGGAGAAGACTCTTGAAGTCCCTTGGACCGCAAGGAGATCAAATTAGTCAATCCCAAAGGAAATCAGTCCTGAATATTCATTGGAAGGAGTGATGCTGAAGCTGAAGCTCGAATATTTTGGCCATGTGATGGGAAGAACTGACTCATTGGAAAAGAGTCTGATGCTGGGAAAGATTGAAGGCGGGAGGAGAAGGGGATGACAGAGGATGAGATGGTTGGATGGCATCACCGACTCGACGGACATGAGTTTGAGTAAGCTCTGAGAGTTGGTGATGGACAGGGAAGTTTGGTGTGTTGCAGTCTATGGGGTTACAAAGAGTCAGACAGGACCGAGTGACTAAACTGAGAAATGGTGATCAAAGCCAAGCATGTCGTTATATCTCCTGTTCTATATAGATTTGCAAACATGATTCTTTTCTCCCAAATATTATGCAATTCCACTTTCCATTTTGGCTGTGTTATAGCTTTTTGAATTGCTTCTTCTAGAAGTCAGAGTGGCCCAACAGAAAGCATCCCCAAATTAACTAAACCACAGAGAGGATTCTCCTTCTTTCTGGTTCCATGACAATGCACTCCAAGAGTCCCAGGTGCTTGTTTATTCTGGGAATAGGCTCCAGTTTGGAGACTTGCACGGCCCATTAAATCAGCTCTGTGTCCTGGTGAGCCTTTCCACTATGAGCCTAGAGGTCTCCATGTGAACATGGAAAAGCAATCTTTCCTTTCAGGAAAGAAGGAGCATAGACTAAGCTCAACACATCAGAGTTTCACCCCTCCACAGCAGGTTAAAGGAAATGGTAGAGGTTGGGGACCACACATCAGGACTTCTGCTTAATCCTCTGTGGGCTGGGCTGTTTTGTGGTAAAGGAAGTCCAGTCCCAGGGCTGACTGAGTTTATAAAATGGCATTCTCCTCTCATGGATTTTTATTTAAGAGGAAACACATTTTTCCTTTACATTATATTATTTTCTATCTTTCCTGAAATACTTATTTTTAACTTCATATCTTCCAAACTTTAGATGGCATAACCAGATTTCTCATCTCCCTTGATATTTTACTCAGTGCTTCTCAAACTTCAGTGCATATGAATCATTTGGTGAATTTTGCTTAAGAGCACAGTCTGGTTCAGAAGATTGGTGTAGGCTGAGAGTCTGCACATCTAACAAGTTCTCAGGTGATGACAATACTACAGGTGTATGGATCATACTAGAGGTAGCACAACTGTAGAATTTTGGGCTCCTATGGACCAAGCATTGGGAGAAGTAATAAAGAGGCAGAGGAAGAAGACAGAGATGTATTTTACATCCTTGTAACCAGTAATACAATCCTAATTAGCTAATTAGTAAAGCTTGATTTTGTGGTTGATTGAGACTGATCTAAAGCTGGACTCCATATAATTTTATCTAAGTAAGATTACTAATTCACTTACAAGCAGTCTTATAACTTGTAACTCTCCAGGAGCCATAAAGTGATCATCATTAACTCTGATTTCCCAAGATTTGTTCCCCTTTTGGGATAAGTGAAACATATACTGATTTGTTCCTAGGGTTGAGTGATTTCCAATCTTTTTCAATTCATGACATAATAGAAAAACACAATGTTGACATATCACCCTAGGGGAAGCTTCTTGCCTCTTGAGTCGCTACCAGCCATTGGAAAGCAACTGGCCCAGAATGTTTGGAATGGAGACCCAAACCTTGACGTGAAATTAATCCATACACTCAGCCCCCTGATTGGCAAGCTCTGATTTTGCTATAATTTCTCAGTTTCAGAGATTCATCTTAAAATATAAATGGCGAAGATGTTTATATTTGGAAAAGTAGCACTAATGTCACTATCGGTTAAAAGTCAAGTGGAGGGGACTTCCCTGGTGGTCCAGTGGTTAAACTCCCAATGCAAGGGACCTGGGTTCAACCCCAGATCAGGGAAATAGATCCTGCATGCTGAAACTAAAGGATCCCTCATGCTGCAACTATTAGTAAGACCTAGCCCAGCCAGATAAATAAATAAATATAAATAAATTTTAAAAAACAGAGTCCAGAAGAAATTACTTGAGGGCTGACTCAAATAAAGCAGGAATCTGGGAATGACCTAAAGCAGAGCAAGGAAGAGAAGGAATAGAGGACAGGGCAGGAGAGAAGGGATGGTGGAAAGGCAAGGGTGGCTTCTCCTTCCTTGAATTTTGCCAAAGTCTGCCTGTTTCAGTATTGATCACACTTGCCCTCAAATAATTCCCCTTCTCTCAGCAAATATTATGAACCTATATGAAGACCAAAATAAAAACCAAAATGGTAGGAAAAATGGACAGGTATATCTGATATACCTGAAAGATATCTGCAAATTATTTTTGCAGAGAATTTTTTTCCTAAGTTGAAAAGCAATGACTTTAAATAAAAAAATTCTTTTGCAACATTTCTATGATAGGGAATTAGCACCCAAACCCTTGTGGATTGATAATCCTCTCATACAATATGTGTTTTCTTATAGACCAGAATCAGCAAACATTTTCTATGAAAGGGCCAGATAGTAAATATTTTAAGCTTTGTGGTCCATGCCATATCTGTAGCAGCTATTCAACTGTTGTGGCATCCATAGACAGTGCAAAACAAATGGTCATGGATGCGGCCCCATAAAACCTTATATATTAAATCAGGTGAGAGGCTGATTTGGCCCATGAGCTATAGTCTGTGACCTCGTTTAGACAAAACCTTACATGTTATTGAATCAAAAATAAAAGTTGAATGTGGAAAAGAAGAGTGCATATTTACTTAAGAAGGCAAGGTGAACCACAGAGGTATGAGGACAGATCCTTCCTGACCACCAGATGCTGAACAAAAAATCCCACCCAGGGCTTCTGAAAAGAGGTAGTAGCCTGGCAGATTGCCCAGGAATACAATGTAAGTGGGAAAATGGAAACTTAATTTAGGCAAATGTTCTATGAAATGGTCTTTCAGGTCAACTTGGCAGAAAGATTTGAAATGCTACCATTTTGCATAGGTTTTGTGTTTTTCCCCAAAGTTTTTTCACCAGCCCTTGGCCAGAGCAGTTGTCATGCAGGAGATGATACTGAGAAGCAGTAGTTTGCAGAAATACTGAATAGTTGGTATAGGTTGCATTTTCATGTTTTATTAAAATTCTTTTTTGACCACACACCGATTTATCTCTTTGAGCCTATGAGATTATGCTAATTTGGATGTCTGTGGTTTATGAAGTGGGATCATCTAGCCATTTAAATTGTGCATTCTGAGTTTCTTAAAAGAGGTCAGATAAAAACCCTAAATATTATGATCTCAAAATACAATAGACAGAAAAATGAACTTTTTGGGCTTGTAAAAAACTTTGTACACATTTATTGTACATACTATTCAAATATGTACATATTTAGAAGTCAAATTTTTCTTCCTGTGTGGCCTTACCTACTTAACTATTAAATTTCATTTGAAATGCAAATTAAAGCTATCTGAATACAAGTGCTTTTATGTTAATTGCCCAAGTAACAATTTACTTCACTCATTTATGTTTCCATTTTTGTTTTGTTTTCACAGGAAGTGAAATGCCTGTCACCATATAGAACAGTATGGGATTTCTTGTTTGTAATAAGTGTGTTGTTCACATTATGCCTTTTAACATTTATCCTAAATCAACCCTTTAATCTAGGAGTCTTTGATCCTAGTTTCTTTCTAGAGTCTTCAATACCAGGACTTCCCCCAAGTAATTCTTGTGTAAATCGATATCATGGCTGTTAGAAGGCAATAAATGAACAATGCCACAACTAGTATTTGTAACAACAGGGATGATTAACTTAATTACCTTATCCTTTTGAAATATCTGAGGAAGAATTATGACCCCTGGGATACCAGCAACAGTCACCTAATCTATTTCTTAAGTTATAACAGCAAAGTCTCCGGCAGCCATCCCTTCGTGGTCTGCCTTATTGCAGCCCCAAATTGAGGCATTTAGCAGTGCTCTGTCGTGGAAGTCTAAAGGCATAGTGCTGATTTCAGGAGTTTCAAGTTTCCTTAAAAAGTAAAATTTCACACTTAAATTTTGGGACCAATATGGAAGAGTCAGTTTTTCATTTTGTCAAGTGAGGGCAATAAACAAAACCTTTCCATCTATTGCACCCATAACTTCAAAAAAGGAAGGGTGTTTGAACAACAAAATAATAAATAGGAAATAATCTCAAACAAAAGAGCAGATCGTTATAAAAAAAAACAAAACACCTCACTACATTGTTTTCACTCTTTCCATTTTAATATAGATTGGGAAGCAAAAGCATATGTGATAAAGAAGACAGGGAACTAGGAAATCTTAAAATCTTACATAGAATTAGAAGGATTATTTTCTGTGTTTAGGTTAAATCATTTGAAACTATTCCTTCATAGTAAGTGAAGTCAAAAGAGAAACTGAGAAGACTTAAGAAAGTTTTCCCCCTCAAGTACTGTAATTCTATGGGACACATTGCTTCAACAGGATAGGACTTTCCTTAGAATGTCATCTCTGGAATTACAATGCAGGGAAATTTATCTCAATATTTTCTAAACTTTTCATACAGTCAAATGAAAGTCATTATTCAAGAGAGCTATTAATATGGTGATTTTAATTGGTAATGATAATAATAACCATATAGCAAGGCAGTCCTTCTATATAAAGCAATATTTCCTGGTAAATCTATTGTTAAAACATTTTAGATGGGAAAATTATCATACCCCATGTAACAAAAAATTTATAGAAGATGTTTTCAGCTCCTTTCCTATCCAATTTTCATTTCCTGTCCATTGGCTTCAGGGATATGAGACAAGTAAAATTTCAAAAGCTCCTGGAAAACACAAGCTCTGTGTGTGTGTGTGTGTGTGTGTGTGTGTGTGTGTGTGTGTGTGTGACGGGGAGGGGGATGGGCGAGGGGGGTGGGGGGGGTGGAGAGAGGGAGAGGGAGGGGAGGAGAAGGGGAGGGAGAAGGAGAGAGGGAGGGAGAGAGGATAGGGTAGAAGGATGCTAAAATGAAAACATTAAAACTGTCCCTTGTTTTGTAATCTGTCTTCCATAGGCTCTGATACACACGTGCTCTGGCTTTGTGAATTTCCCTGTGATAGACAGTGCTTGATTGATAATGTGCTGTATTGAGGAAATCCAGTGGAAGCATTCACTGAAGGAACATAAATGGTTTGAGAAACACCAAAGCTACCTTATCCTCAGCGTTATCAATGAGGCTGCTATAAACATCAATACTTAATCCATTACATGGTAAAAAAAAAAAAAAAACAAAACAGAGGATACTAACTGGGACCTGGACTGGGTGTGAGCCAATGATTCAATACCCTTTGGAGCTGGAGGGTCAGGTTGAACTAATACCACAGAGCAGAGACAGAGTAGAGGTGGGAGGTATCTGTGCGTGGAGTCATGAGTCAGTGCACTTTCAGATAAAACAGTGAGCATCTCTGTATGGACAGCCTTTGGCATAGAGAGGTGAGCCATTAAAAAGTGAAATTCCTGCATCGTGAGATTCTACAACAATACAGGAAATCAACATTAGGATTTGTGGTTTCCTGCAAATGGTGAATCTAAGAGAACACTAAAAAAAAGTGCAACATGTTTCAACTATCAGCAGAGATGTTACCCAAAGATTTCTCACTCTATAAGTGTCAGAGACAAACATGGGATAAAACAGGAGGTCTAGAATAGTAATTCTAGAAGCTTGGAAGAGGGTGTGTGTAAAATATTCATTTAGAACATTGATCGTAACCTGTCTGGAAGAGTGGGGCTGGATACTGAGTTAATTAAAATAGAGTACTAAAAATCATAGCTCATATTTACTGAGGAGTGATTCTGTGTCAGGCACTGTATAAAGGCCTCTATTCAGTTGCTAAATCTGTGCTTCTGAAAGAGGACTGGAGGTTATTAAGGAAATTATTAAAGATAGCTGCCTTATGTTAGAACCACTGGCAAATTTACTATCTTCATTATGCATTCCAGGTGACTAACAGCAATAGACTGTCCTCTGGTTATTAGAAAGAATGAAGTCTAAATACTGAACAAGGATAAACAACATACAGATAAATATTTTGAAATGACCCAGATTTGGAAAGTCCTAATACATTGCCAAGCTTTCAACATTTTCCTCGCCACAGAATGACTCCTCTGAGAACAAAGTAATTGCTGACTTCAAAGAGCTCTGAGGAAGTTCAGTGGATGGAAAGAATTTGACTAGCAACTGGGTGAATCAAATCTAGAGTTTTTCTATCACTGGTCTGTGTGTGTGTGTGTGTGTGTGTGTGTGTGTGTCTAAATCACATGAATATGTCTACAGAATTTAACTCACTACCAAGTATTTCTCAAGGTCAAAAATTCACTGGAGAATTGTAATGCTGTCTCTGAGTTGTTCCACACTTGGGCTCCTCCCGGACAATGTTAATTATGGATGCCAGAAGTTCCCAAGCTTTGCTGGGCCTTGAATCCTGGAGAGCTTTAAAAAAAGTATATATTCACAGACCTACTCAATCAGGCACTCTGGAGTGGAGCTGGCATCAGTTCAGTTCAGTCGCTCAGTCGTGTCCGACTCTTTGCGACCCCATGAACCGCAACACGCCAGGCCTCCCTGTCCATCATCAATTCCTGGAGTCCACCCAAACTCATGTCCATTGAGTCGGTGATGCCATCCAACCATCTCATCCTCTGTCGTCCCCTTCTTCTCCTGCCTTCAATCAAAAGCATATATTCACAGACCTACTCAATCAGACACTCTGGAGTGGAGCTGGCATAGACGAGTATGTATATTTATGCAAGTGATGCTGATATCAGTTTGGATGTACTCATTTAATTCGAGTTGGTAGTGAATCTTGAGAACCACTCATCTAAACAGCTCAACTAACACTCAGGTTGAATGGCTGTACCTGTTTCTCTTGAAGCTATTTCCTTAACAACAGCAGATCTGAGTAGACACCTCTAGGGTTTTCTTTTAATGGATTGACTTCTCTGCACTGTCACAGGAGATTCTACTTTGCATTCTTGCCTGTCAAAGAACATGTTCCTTCATGAAATCCTAAGAGAACCTAGACAATGTGGCTTTAGAAAGGATGACCTCCGAAGGGATTTGGGGAATCTGCCTTAATATTTCCCCTCAGCAAGATGCCAACAATATTCCAAACAAGCGATTCAAACCTGGAAAACATCTCAAGTGCCACATGAGATGTTATGATTAATCTCTTGGTTCCACTGATTCTCCCCTCTTTTAGTCTGTGTCTATACAGTCTCTTGGTTTCTCTTCCCACTACAAACCTAGCTTATCAGGCTGTTGGGCTCTTTATTGGGCAGAATTACCTGTAAAAGACAGGGGCACCAAGGTGCCAGTTGGCAACCTGGAGACCTCGGCAGCTTGAATTTTTAAGGTCACTGAATCTCACTGGAGGACAGCCCATTTTGATTGTTGATTTTCCTCTCTTGAAATTTATTTCCGTAAATCAACCTCCACCAGCATCTCACATGTGTTTGTAAGTCTGGCAGAATAGAGCAACGCATTTTCAAGATCTCAACATTCAATCCTTTCCTGGAGAGACAGGGAAACATACACTTGCCCCCATCCTTGGGGAAATGGCCCCTCCCAGGCAGCTTCAGAGATACCACATTTCCCCTTCCTATCCCAGCCCAGGTTTCCTTTTGGATCTCCCTAGTTATGGAAGTCAGGAAGAATGAATACATTATTGAACTTATTTGCTAATCAATTTATCTCAGTATGTATTTGTCATGGCCATGTGCCAAGAGATAGAAAATGAACCATGGGGAGAATAAATTAGATATAGTTTCTAATGCAAAGTTGAACATGATTAGCAGCATTAAAGAAGATTTAGAAATTGCTATAGGAGCTTGGTGGTCAGAACTTCTCTCTCATATTATGGAAGAGAAGTTTGTGGGGAAGATTCTCTCTCTTTCCCTCCCTATGGCCAGCCCTCCAGCTCTACAGGGTGCAATAAAACATAAATCCTGAAACGCCTTTGAGGTCTTTTGTCTCAGGAATCTCTGTGAAAATGTCAGGATTCGTGGCTTTGAGGAGGATTGAGGCTAGCTTTTCGGTAGCATGCTTCAGATCAGCTGGGAGCCTGTTGTACGTAAAGATTCCTACTGGCACCTCAGAGACCCAGATCCACTGGACTGGGCTCAACCCCTCATGTCACCTCCAGGTACATGTACAAAATTCTCCCCGGACGTAGGTCAGTGTCTCCCAGTTGAGACAGTCAACTCTTTGAGTTAAAATCTTAGCTTAAACTGATTTTCAGATCCACAAGAAGAGAGAGAAAAAAAACCAAACCATTGAGCACATAACAGCACCTACTTGTGGCCTTTAATTCTCACTGCCACTCACAGAGGTGGGCACACACTGAGAAAAAGATCAATGATTGACCTGAGGTCTTAAGTGGTAAATGGTAGACCCTGGTTCTAGACTCAGATCTCCCAACCCCAAAGTCTAGATCATGTTCATGCAGTCTCACGGGGCATGTGGTAGTTATTCAGTCAGTATCTGCTGAATGGAATTGAATCAGAGACAAAGCAGGGCTTCCAGAGAACTGAAGTCCCCAACCGTGATAGTGGATTCATCTATTTGTCTTTGCAATTCTGTTAGTTTTGTCATGAGCATTGGTGAAGAACGCTGCACTCTGGCACATTTCCCTGGGGCAGGAGCCCAGAATTTGGCCCTGAGGCCATAAGTGACACAGACACAGCCAGATGAAGTCTGCAGGCCATGATGGGGGCACTAGAGCCTCACCCAGCCCTTCATCAAGCCTTTCTTCTTCTCAACTGTGTAATTCTAGCAATGACTGAGGTGCAGTGTGTTACTGGCAAAAGACCAGATCTTTTCCCAGCTCTACTTTTTGACATGTAGAGAAAGGGGAAAAGCCACTTTCTAAGGTTCTACTGCTTTTTTCCCCTCAAATTTGCCTTTATTTGTAATGTTTGCATTAGCAGAACTCACACCCTATCTAAACAGGTTACACCTTCCAGAAAAGGCACAAACATCATGAATCATCAAGGAAGCAGAGAAGTTTGCACCTGTAGGTTGCCATAGAATTTTCTGTAGTACGTATTAATATCTACAATGAAGTTTTATTTCAGCATATTAATGTCACTTTTATCTTTCATTTGGTGTAACTTCCATTCATTATAGAATGTTATTACAATAGTCTACAAATCAACTGCAGTAGAAAGAAAATGATTTAAATATTAGATAGCTAAGTTGACTAATATCTACACAGAAAGTTGTGGTTTGAGGTATGGTCAGATAAAATTAATTCTATCAATTTTAAATTAGTATTACTATTCTCATCAAATTTTTCTGTAACCTGAGACAAAAAATATTTATAGGCTTTATTTCCCCTTCACGGTTCAAAGCCTTTATCTTGATGATTTGGATCTTTCAGCTTTCCTCCTCAATGCTGTGATTCACTGGTTTCCTGTCATTTCACTCTGCAGGGTCTGGTTTTCCCATTGGGAGAGCCTGCCATGACTTCTCAGCAACAAAATTAGCCTGGAGTAATTTGGGGTTGAGACGGCGGCTCCCTGATTCATTTGGGTCTACAGGGAGATGGCCACGACCAAACAAAACAGCCAAAAGGAAATGCTACCAGGTCCTCCTGTATCTGGACAGCCCAGATGTTATTTACAGCTTTGTTTATGAAGTAATTTCTTGACTCTCCTGGCCAGGATCCACACACTTTGTCATTTTAGAGCACACACGTCCTGTCACATGGTGACGGTGTGCCCTGAACAAGTAAACAGGCTGTAAGACTATCATAGGGGAGAAAAGATTTTTAGCACAACACCCTGCTCCTCCCCTAGTTCTATAAAAGACAAAGAAAGGCAGAGAGACAGAGAACTGAAAACTTTCTTAATTTTAGTTTTTTGACTCACCACAATCCATGCAGCCATTTTGAAACTCCTACTATGTGCAAAGTGCTATGAATAAAGAAGTTGGCTAGTTCAGGAGCCCAATGCTCAAGACCCTCCCATTCCAGGGAAAGGCAGACATTAATAAACACAGGGAGCCCACATACAACCTGCAGGTGAAGTTGGTGTAATGCTTGGGATGGGGTACAAATACTCCTTGAAGAGTTATTATAGATAATACTGTGAAGGTAGGGACAGCACATTCCTCAAATTAAGAGAAGGATTCATTAAATTAAAATCTGTCCCTACAGTGGAGGGCTACGCTGCCCTGTTTGCTTCCATCACCGCCAGAAACCTCCCCAGCCAAACCTCCTCTCCAGGCTCTGGCCGTGGTGGTGTACATTCTGTAGTCTGATCCAGTCTCCCACTCTTCTGATTACTCCCAGACCACTCCATCATGCTGTTGTCAGCAGAATCCTCTGCATCTTTGCATCTTCAGCTTATACACTGAACATTTTTGTTGTACTTGAAACCTGAATATTCTCTAACGAGGGTACACTCTACTCTTAGAGGGTAGCTGATATGTTCTCATGCCCTAAATCCCACAGCACCTGGGAGGAGAGTCGCCTTGCTCTTCCCTCCTATTCACTAGTTCTTTTCATTCTTATATGCCATAAGGTATCAGCTGCTGTCTATCCCCACTGAGGCAACACTGACAACCTGATCATTCTTCCTCAGTCTTGAAGGATCTCAGCACATCACTTACTACTTTCCCATCCTTGTGGATTTCACCACCTCCCATTAAAGATTTAGCTAAATGTGCTGTCCTTGATCTTGTCCACAGTTCCTTGACCTCATCAGTTCTGATGGCCTTTTCAACACCCCTTCCAACCTCTTCCATGGTTATGCCCTAGAATTTAACATTATCAACTCATACACTGCCTCCTAAATTTCAAGCTTCCCACTCTCTGTTCATCACCAGCTACTTTTCAAAGTCAGTTATTGCAGTACCCTCTCTCTATTACTTTGTCCATATAGAGTCCACTAATCCACTGAATATATCATTTTTCAGTGCCCATGATCCACCTCACTACACATCCTGAGAGCGCTTTCCCTTCTAGAATCTATGGTTCATGGCGATAATCACTTCTTCGCAAATACGCTCAACCCCTGTAGTGAGTTGGACAGTATCTCCCCAATGTTGCTGTCCACTCAGAGCCTTAGAATATGACTTTATTTGGAAATAGAGTCTTTGCAGATGTAATTGGTTAAGATGAGGACACACTAGATTAGGCAGAGTCCTAAATTCACGACGGGTGCTCTTATAGAAAGAGAAGAACACACAGAGGCACCGACACAGGCAGCAAGGCCTTATGAAGGTGGAAGAAGGGAATGGAGTTATGTTGCCACAAGCCAAGGAATGCAGGAAATCACCAGACGGCAGGGGAGGAACTGGGACGGTTCCTTCCTCAGAGCCTCAAGAAGGAATCAATCCTCCTGATACTTTCATTTTAGACTTCTGGTGCCTAAACTGTGAAAGAATAAATTTTTGTTGTTTTAAGTACCAAGTTTATGGTAGCATTTTTATGGCAGTTGCAGGAAACTAATGTAACTCTCTTAACTTCTATTATCCTCTTATAGCAAAAATCTTGATAATGATTAAACCCCATTCTCGACTTTCTCTGTCCCTGCTTCCCTGATAGCTCAATTGGTAAAGAAACTGCCTTCAATGCAGGAGACCCCGGTTCGATTCCTGGGTCAAGAAGATCCACTGGAGAAGGGACAGGCTTTCAGTTCAGTTCAGTCGCTCAGCTGTGTCCGACTCTTTGCGACCCCATGGGCAGCAGCATGCCAGGACTCCCTGTCCATCACCAACTCCTGGAGTTTACCCAAACTCATGTCCATTGAGTCAGTGATGCCATCAAACCATCTCATCCTCTGTCGTCCCCTTCTCCTCCTGCCTTCAATCTTTCCCAGCATCAGGGTCTTTTCAAATGAGTCAGCTCTTCACATCATTCTTGGGCTTCCCTTGTGGCTCAGCTGGTAAGGGATCCACCCACAATGTGGGAGACCTGGGTTCGATCCCTGGGTTGTGAAGATCTCCCAGAGAAGGCAACAGCTACCAACTCCAGTATTCTGGCCTGGAGAATTTCACGGACTGTATGTATAGTCCATGGGGTTGCAAAGAGTTGGACATGACTGAGTGACTTTCACTTTCTGTCCCTGCACCTCACTGGCAGATTTCAGGTGAAAGAAAACTCACAAATTTACTAACTGGTCTCACTTTGCAATTTTGACCACTGATCAAATGTCTCTTGACATTTTCTGGTAATTCAGCCGCATTTTGTAGTGCATTCCTCCTATTTTCTGGGGCAAATATTTCCCAGTTTCTTTTCAGTTCCAAACTGATGACTGCCTCTTACGACACCAAGAGAATAGAAGTAATGAGAAGAGAAAGAATTCTTCTGTCCACCAGATCTACTAACCTACCTGAATTTGTACACATATTTTTCTATTTTTTTCTTCCTGTTTCACTCATTTAATACACAAGTATTTATGAAGGGTATTTCACCCCAGGCAATGTTATGACATCTGGAGAGAGCAAAGTCCCTTCTCTTCTGATGATCATATTCTTGGATAAAAGACAAACAATAACTTAATAAAAATATGTATATTCAATGTAATATTAGACAAGAAAGGGATTACAAAGGAAAGTAAAGCTGTGATCCATAGGCAGGGTACAATTTTAGGAAGGATGTTCAGGAAAGACATCCCTAGCATGTCTGAGCAGAGATCTGAATAAAGTGAGGGATGGATGAACTGTCTGTGCTTCCTTCCAAGACTAACAATCTCTGCTCTGGATCCCACCCCCCTTGTCCTACTGAGGACAAATAGACCTTTTTTCTATAATTTTCGCCCAAATTTTGCATTACTAATCTCTCCTTCTTTACTTGGTTATGTTCATCAAAATACAAACATGGTAAAATATCTGCCATCTTGTAAAAAAATAAAAAATGCTCCTGGAATCCACATCCCTATTACTTTGGTCGTCTTTGGTATAGTAAAAGTGAAAGTTGCTCAGTCGTGTCCTATTCTTTGCAACCCCATGGACTATACAATCCATGGAATTGTCCAGGTCAGAATACTGGAGTGGGTAGCTGTTCCCTTCTCTAGGGGATCTTCCCAACCTAGGAATGAACCCAGGTCTCCCACACTGCAGGCAGATTCTTTACCAGCTGAGCCACCAGAGAAGCTCTTCTTTGGTAAAAATAAAAAAAAACCTCCCCCAAAGAGTTTCAGTATTAACCATTTCACCTCAAGTCACTCCAACATTTTTTCATTCCTATCAACAATTTCTATCATGTCAATTGCAAAGTCATTTTTTAACCCTAAACTTATTTGTTTTTTTAACAGCATTTGAGAGTTGATTACAAACCCTCCTTTTTTTTTTTTTTTTTGGTTGGAACAGAGGTAAATTTATTTAAGTAAAACAGAGTTGATTTAAAGAAAATTATTAAATATTGGGTATAGATGGTCTATGAATACAGTGAGTATATGAAGTTTGTACTGAAATGACCGACAGCAGTAAACAAAAGAATTGCTATACTCCTGCAACAAGGAAATGTCATAAGGAAATGGAGTTTTAGGAAGATTAATTCTGTGGCCATGAACAAAGGCCACAGATAGAAAAAAGTTCATCGACAAATAATAGATATGAAAATGACAAACCCTCTTTTAAAAAAGATTTCCTTCAGTAGATGTCTCAGATACTCCAATCCCCACACCTTCCTCTGCCCTCATCGAACTCTCCTGATCAGTGTCTAAATATCTAAATGTTGGCACATCCCAGGGTTGAATCCTCAGAACTCTCTGCCTCTGCATCTATACTCGTGTGTGAGGCAATGTCATCCTGCCTCCCTGCTTTAAAAACCATCCATATGCTGCTGACTCAAATTTTATCTCCAGGCTATCAGAGCACCAGACTCATGAGTATCTAATTTCCTACCCAAGATTTCTGCTAATTGACATATCGAATTTAATGTGTACAAAAACAAACTTGATTTCCTTTACTAACAAGTTCAATGCTTTTCCACTTTCCCCATCTTACTTAACCATAATGGCTCAGCCCCAAATGTTAGATTTTCATTATCCTAAACTCTTTTGTGTCTTTCTATATCCAAATCTAGCACCAAAGCCTGTGAGCATTGCTTTCAAGTCATGTCCTTCTTTCAGCATGTCTACTACTGTCATCCTAAGCCCAAACCTCTGCTGTCTCTCTCTCAGTTCAGTTCAGTTCAGTCGCTCAGTCGTGTCTGATTCCTTGTGACCCCATGGACTGCAGCACACCAGGCTTCCCTGTCCAACACTGACTCCTGGAGTTTACTCAAACTCATGTCCATTGAGTTGGTGATGCCATCCAACCATCTCATCCTCTGTCATCCCCTTCTCCTCCTGCCCTCAATCTTACCCAGCATCAGGGTCTTTTCAAATGAGTCAGTTCTTCGCATCAGGTTGCCAAAGTATTGGAGCTTCAGTTTCAGCATCTGGTCCTTCCAGTGAATATTCAGGACTGATTTTCTTTAGGATTGACTGGTTTGATCTTCTCACAGTCCAAGGGATTCTGAAGAGTCTTCTCCAATACCACAGTTCAAAAGCATCAATTCTTTGGTGCTCAGCTTTCTTTATAGTCCAACTCTCACATCCATACATCACAGACTCTTGGAGGGCATAAACAAAACTTTGTGCTCACCAGGACTCAGGAGAATGGAGCAGTAACCCCACAAGGAACTGACCCAGACTTGCCCATGAGCGTCCAGGACTCTCCGACAGAGGCATGGGTCAGCGGTGACCTGCTGCAGGGTTGGGGGCACTGAGTGTAGCAGTGCATGCATGGGAGCTTTTGAAGGAGGTGCCATTATCTTCATTACCTCCACCATAGTTTGGCCTCAGGTCAACCAACAGGGAGGAAACACAGCCCTGCCCATCAACAGAAAGTTGGATTCAAGATTTACTGAGCATGGCCCCACCCATCAGGACAAGACCCAGTTTTCCCCTCAGTCTCTTCCATCAAGAAGCTTCCATAAGCCTCTTATCCTTCTCCAGCAGAGGGCAGACAGAATGAAAACCACAATCACAGAAAACTAATCAAACTGATCACATGGACCACAGCCTTGTCTAACTCAATGAAACTATGAACCATGTTGTGTAGGGCCACCCAAGACAGACGGGTCATGGTGAAGAGTTCTGACAAAACATGGCCCACTGGAGAAGGGAATGGCAAACCACTTCAGTACTCTTGCCTTGAGAACCCCATGAACAGTATGAAAAGTCTCTCTCTAGGTAGGCAATAAATTTCCTGATTGGTTTTCCATCAGCTTAACTTGCCCTACTTCCATTGTTTATTCCCCACACATTATGAATGGCCTTAAGAAGACATGAATCAATCATGTCATTCCCCTGTACAAAATACTCTAGAGACTTTGCATTATACTCAGCATCAAATCTGAAGTATCTGTCCTGCATGATCTGGCCCCTTACCAATCTCTGCAACCTCATTTGTCATCATTCTGCTCCAGTCATCCTCAGCATCCTGATGGACCCCACCAGGACAAGTGTGTTTGTAACTCCAAGTCTTGTACTTATGCTTATCTCTACCCAGGAGGCTTTTCTCTTTTGTTATCTATATGACTTATTCTCTTATTTCATTCAAGGCTTTTTTCAAATTATACTGTCTTTAAAGAGGCCTTATCTGACCATATTATTTAAAATAGCATTGTATCTGTATCCTATCCAATCATTTTATACCTCCTGTGGTGGTTTTGTTGTATCCAACTCTTGGATCCCATGGACTGTAGCCCTCTAGGCTCCTTTGTCCATGGATTTCTCAAGCAAGAATACTGGAGTGGGTTGCCATTTCCTTCTCCAGGAGATAGCCCCAGCTCAGGGATTGAACACGAGTCTCCTACATTACAGGCAGATTCTTTACCAGTGAGCCACTAGGGAAGCCCTTATATCTCCTAACCTGCTTTATTTTTCTTTGTGGCCAGTATTAGTACTTGATATTACATATTATGTTTAATTGTTGATTATTATGTCTTTCCTACTAGAATATAAATATCAAAGGATAGGAAGTTCATCTTATTCATGATTTGAATGCTGGAGTTTAGAACATGTTGTCATCAGATAAATATTTGTTTAGTTAATTGAGAAAAAATATTTTTTGAAAAACTTAAATGCATGGAGTAAATTTATAAAATAAAGTTTATAATAAAAATAGCTATTAATCATAAATAGGTTCCAGGCAGTTTGCTAAGTGCTTTACAAATATGTTATTTTTAATTCTTATATTAACCTTATAGCTAAGGGCATTATAACTCCCATGTAGCATATGAAGGAAGTAGAGTTTTAAAAATGTGAGAAATTCACCTAACATCATATAGTAATAGGTCAAAGAACTAGAATTCTAACCTAGATTTGCCCAGCTCCAAAGCTCCAGGATACAAAATCACAACCATATAAATGTTTATTCTTGTTTATGATAGAAAAAGTGCTGGTGATATTTCCAGTAGCATACTGAAACAAATACCTTCCATAACATTTCTGATCAAAACAAATTTTTGAATAGAACAAAAAATGCTTCATTGAGCTGGCACGAAAGAAAGCAGTTCACCAAATACATAAAAGAGAAACCAAGAATGTTCAACAAATACCAAAATGCATCCCTATGATTGAGTGAATAAGAAATAAACCCCACCATACAGAAGAGACACAAAATAACTTGCTATCTACTTTTGGTTCTGGAAAGGAGGAAAAAAAATCTCACTGAGAATTCATAATCACATTTTGAAAGGTTAGCTGTCAGAATTCATACTTTCAAGCTGAAGATTTGATTGAAATAGTTTCTAGTTGGTAGCACTTCCAGGTAATTGGCGTAAATAGACAAAAATCTACTCTAGAGAACTGGATATTCTATCCAAGCCTCAAAGGATTCTTGTGGGAAAAAAAATTTAAGGAAAATGAGCAACTCATAGACACAAATCACAAAACATATTAAGAAGTAACATAAAGGAATATGTCAAAGAACAGATATTGGTAGCAGACCTTGAAAGACTAACCAATTTTTTAAAATTTATTTATGTATTTTTAAATTTTTATTTGTTTTGGCTAGGCTGGATCCTCACTACATTTTGCAGGCTCTAGCTCTTGGGCTTTAGTAATTGAGGAGCATGGTGCTCTGCAGCATGTGGGATCTTAACTCCGTGATCAGGGATTGAACCTGTGTCCTCTGTGTTGAAAGACAGATTCTTAACCACTGGACCACCAGGGAAGTTCCACGACTTAACCAGTTTGATTCGTCTAATGCTGAGTATGAACTATCCTTAATATGTTTGAAGAAATAAAAGAGAAGTTGAAAATATGAATAAGGAAAAGCAGGATTTAAAAAGCGAGAGACTGTCTAGAAATTAAAAAGGTAAAGTATTTGAAAATAAATGTTGGTTGAGCACTTCATCAGCAGATTGAATACAACTGAATAGAGAATTATTGAGCTGGAAGATAGAACTATAGCCCAGAGTGCCATAGGGTGAACTGCTGAATCAGCAGACTCCCTGGAGAATGTGCGGGAGAAGTAGGGGACAATCACCCAGAGCATTCTAGCAAGCTATATGGAAGCTGAGAATTCTAGCTCTCAAGCTGCCCCCACAGCAGGCTAAGCATGGCAGTCATCAGGACCAACAGGTTCCAGATAATAGATAGAGCTGAAAAATAGTAGATCTAGCAGCATTCGCCAAAGGACTGGTGTGAGACCAGGATGTCCTTTTGCCTTAATTCCACAAGGACACATAAGTCACATATCTCCTTCCATACACTTGGACATACACTTAAGGGGCATGGGCTCTCTGAGAGTTCAAGCATTTTAATAAAAATAACACACTATTACTAAATATTTTTTAATTACCAAATTTCAATAATTTGAAATTAGACTGAAATTTGAGTTAATTTTTATCTACGAAGCAGTTGGGTTTATAAGTAAAACTATGTTAGTTACAGACAAAATTACAGAGCTACAATTTCTCAGCACATATGAATATATGACATGACAACCTTTGTATAATCTTTTGTTTTAACAGGCTAAAATCACTTCTAGTTACATTCAAACTTAATTTTATTCCTTGTAAGAGGCTTCCCAGGTGGTGCTAGTGGTAACGAACCAGTTTCCCAGTGTAGGAGACATAAGAGACGCAGGTTCGATCTCTGAGTCAAGAAGATCCCCTGGAAGAGAGTATGGCAACCTACACTTGTATTCTTGCCTGGAGAATCCCACGGATAGAGGAGTCTGGTGGGCTATGGTCTATCAGGTCGCAAAGAGTTGGACACAACTGAAATGACTTAGCACACGTTCATTCCTTGTAAATTTATATTATTAATTAGAATACAAAACTAAAGATATAGGGGGAAATCGTTTTGCCACAAGTTTTATTTTTTCAATGCACACGACTCTAATGCAAATTTTATGCAGCACTTTGATCATCTATGTCATATGTTGTTTGATTCTTTGCACCTGTTGTAGAGACCTGGCTTCAGTAAAACTTTTAAGTAATTCTACAAATCTAGTAGATGGAGAAGAAAGCCAGAACTAAAGAATGTTTCTTATTTCTGCCTATGTGAAAAAATGCTGGCACCTAGAGAGAGCATTTGGGGGCCTCGAGTAAGGGCTGAGACACTAAAGCAATCCTAAGAATGCCCTGTTGGTCACCATAGTCTCCATCTCAGGGCAGTGATTTTCCATGGATATAAAGAACATTCAGCTGAGTAGTGGAATGAAGGATCGTTATATCTCCAATCCACAGCCATAGTGGGTGTTGGAAGGCCAGCAAGCACCTAAAGACAGACACTGACATGGAGGCATTGTTACGATCCAATGGGTGTGCTGTCATTATCCTTTTTGCTGACTCATTGAGGGCATCCATCTTGTAGTCATGACTGGTCCAGTGGTTGAGGACTGAAAGAGTTCCTAAAATTATTTCAAGCAGTAGAAGGATATGCTGGGAAGGAAAAGAGTTTTCTTTTTGGCATGGACTCAACTGGTTGTGTGCTGAGAGGAGAGACAGGTAAGAATGTATCATTTTAGCCCATATATTTCACACTGCTCTCATTCTTGAGTTAGGATGAATAACTTCCAGAATAACTAACTGGTCAGATTTTTAAAGACTCAAATTTAGAGGCATGCTGGATATCACTAAATTGAAGCTCTCACCTGCCATAGTAAAATGCTCCTGGCTCCCTGCCCTCTACCACTTAGAGGACTTTCACTCCAGCAGCCCTGCCATGTACAGGAGCCCATTTCCTCAGGAAGGGACATGTCCTTTCTGACCAACTACTGTCTTTATTGCAAGGGAGTCTGATACTTGATTCATGTGGTTTGTGTCCTGTTTGACCATTGAGATGGCCTGGAGCAAGTTTTTCCCCATCTGAAGAGTTCTCTTGTCCTCATCTGGATTCTTTTCTCTATGTTCAATTGCTATCTCTGTTGACTTTTACTATAACCTGTCCAAATCCTATTAATATTCTCATAGAATTATCTTTTCTGACTTCTATATTGTTGCCTTGAAATTCATCTGTACTTTGTTAAAGTTTAAATCCCATCTCTTTTTTAAAAAGCCATCTCTAAAAATTATACTAAAATGTTAAAAAGTGTCAAAAATGTTTATAATTAAATTTAATGCAATTCAGCACACACACAATATTAGATTCACCACAAGCTCTAAGAAATAAATGAACAAAATAGTTAAAATTCCAAATACCTGAAAGTTATATGATATAACTGAAGATAAGAATGATGAGCTTTTCTTCCTTTCTTTAGGAAGAGATTTGACAACCATTTCTTAGTCTTTTTAGTTAATGACAAGGTCTATTCAACTTCTTAAATAATTTTAAAAGCTTATTTCTACCTCTGTATTCCTACTATCACTCTTGGTTAAGATTTCATTATTTCTTACTTGCATTCTTATGAAATTAAAGAAGGCAGAGGAAACGAGATCAGTTATTGGGGGCTCATTCTGTGCTAGGAAGTTTGTCACATGAGGATTTAGGAATGAATCACACATGGTTCTTTTTGTAAAGGGGCTCACAGTCTAAAGAGGAGATGGACATGCAAACAAGTGATTAGAACAACAATAGCACAGTAGAAGACACATATTAGTGTTGAGGAAGGAGTCATTAACCTCTGTGCTGGGATGCTGGAGAATGCTTTCCAGAAGTCACTTTTCAGTTGGCAGTGAAGGAAGTAGGTCAAGGCATTCCAGGAAGAAGTAACAGTAGATATCTGGCCTGCTGTGGATGACCTGGCCCCTCCTAACTTCTCCATCCTCCACCTCATACCTGTGACTCAGACACCGCCAAAATGCTTGTTTCCCCTGTAGAGTTCCATGTGGTTTTATGACTTTTTACTTTTGTATGTGCTGTTGTATTTCCTACCTTTATTCTGTAAGTGATGATAGGTAGGGAAGATTTTTGAGCAAAGGAAAAATATGATCAAACTTTATTTTAGAAATATTATTACTGTGGTTCTGTTGAGGCTGAACCTAGGGATGGAAAGATTATAAGTAGAGAAAACAATTACAATACTACTGTAAGCGCTAACAAGACCCTAAACTAAAGCAATTGCCATGGAAAGGATGGGATGACTATATGAGATGTTAAAAGGGTAGATTTGATGGATAAAGACAATATGGTATATATATAATGGAATACTACTCAGTCATAAAAAGAACAAAATAATGCCATTTGCAGAAACATGGGTGCAATTTGAGAATATTATACTAATGAAGTCAGAAAGAGAAAGACAAATGCCATATGGTATCACTTATATATGGAATCTAAAATATCACACAAATGAACTATCTACAAAACAGAAACGGACTCACATACATAGAGATCAGACTTATGGTTGCCAAGGGGGAGGGGAGAGGGAGAGAGATGGACTGAGAATGTGGGGTTGGTAGATGCACATTATTACATTTAGAATGGATAAACATCAAGGTCCTACTGTACAGTACATGGAACTATATCCATTATCCTGTGATAATGGAAAACAGGAAAAGAATGTAAAACTGTATATGTGTAAAACTGAGTCACTTTGCTGTACAGTGGATATTGGCACAACCTTGTAAGTCAACTATATTTCAGTCAAAAAAAAGTGATGGGAGAAACCAACAGAACATTGTAAAGCAGTTATCCTCCAATTTTAAAAAAAGGTGGATTTAAAAGTGATCATGATGATTTGTTGAGTGGGATGAATAGGGAAAAGAAGAAATAGAATGACATGAGGAGAATTTAAGATGCCCCATAGATTTTTGCCTTGAGACATTGGGTGTTCAGCACTTCACCTGCCAAAGTAGGGAATATAGGAGGAAGAGCACATTTGGGGGAAAGATTAATTCTGTCTTGGATATAAGTGTCAAGGGAGTCTTTCAGGTAGAGATGACAGTAAGTAGCTGGATTTGAGACTAGGTTTCAGGAAAGAAATCTGGGTTAGGGACTGGTACTGAGAAGCATCATCAAGTAGATGATAGTTAAAATAAAGGAAATACATTTAAAAAGTGGAGAAAATAAGAGTGAAACTCATGGTTGACTCCTAAGAGAAGGGATTCACTGGAGTCACTGCCGTGGTAGAATCTATTCTTGGAGTATCCTAACTGGACAGAATGCTACAGTTCCCCAAATAAAGTGGATTTGAATTTCTTCAACCTGTGTGATTGAGAACAATTCTTCCAGCGTGGGGGAGGTCTAGCCTCTCAAATTGAGCCCTTTATGTACTTGCCATCCTGAAAATAGGAGTATCTGGAGGCAAGAAACCTTCCTGGATGTGCCACTTGAGAGTATGACTTGTAGTTTAATGAATAAGGTGCTTTCCTCTCTAAGTAATGACAATAAGCCTTGCAAACTAAGATAAGAAGTTATGAAATGATTTTGAATGGAAGGAAAGATGTGGTGTATAATAAATGTGAAAAAAAATCTTCACAGTCTGATAAAAGAGGTACAAGAAATGTCTGTATTTCTCCAATTACTGTCCTAAATATGGCAACACTGTCTTGCCAACATGATGCATTGTTGAAGTTGGCAAGTAGGGAATATCTTGGGATAGTAAAGATTGACAAAAGCATCAACTGTAGTGAAATAAAAGTCTCTTAAAATCACATTTACTCTGATGAATACATAGCAAAGACTTAACAAATCCTTGTTAAATTAATCAATGACTTCATTGCTTACCAAGCCGTTTTTTGAATTTTCATTTGCCTTTCCAAGTAAATTCTCCTTTCGGAAAGAGAAAAAATTGACAGTTGGACATGGATGTATAACTGGTGTCAGGGATGTGCCTCTGATGTATCTGGCACATAGTATGTAGTCAACATAAATTGCGGGCTGAAAGAAAGGATGTAGAAAGGATGGGAAGGAAAGGTTAAATTAATATCTGTCAAGACTTTGGGCAGTGTGAGTGGTATGTTCTAGGACAATGATTCTTAACTTTGTGTCTGAATCACTCAAAAGCTTAAAATATAGACTCAAAAAGGCTCCACTCTAGATCTACTGACTCAGGATTTCAGGAGGTGATATCAGACTATGTGTAGATTTTTAAACCTCTGCTGTTGATAGATTCTGTTGTACAACCTGGGTTAAGAATTGCTTTCTTCAGATCTGTTAGATCCTGGATACGTTAATTAGTGAAGTTCCAGGCCTGTAGAAGTGACAGGTTGGATCTTGAACCCAGAGTATCTTTATGAGGTAGAACACCATGGGGTTCCCCTAATTAATTTTCTGGGTCTTGTTGTCTTGACTGTGGAAAGTCATAGGTTAACTGTACCTTGCTCACAATACATAACCTTAAGCTATCTAGTGAATGGGAGTAGAAAGCTGAGTTGATTCTTGACTAATTATTATGTTTGAGGAATTATTGATCGCACCAAGCTTAACTATCCTTCCCCAGCAATGCTAATCTGGAATGAGTTCCTAAGTTCCTGCTGTTTTTCTCCCTCAAAAGAAACCAATTTCTAGCTCCCCTGCAACTATTAATGTTAGAACAAATGAAGTTCTCTAGAAACATTTTGTATAACATATAAGCACCTATTAATTGTTTATAAGGTCATAAGTGCTTTAATTTTTTATAATATCCCTGATGATTAAGCTCAGAGTTGCGGTTCTATCCTCATTCTCACAGGAAAAGAAAATAGCAACAAAACAAGCTTCACCTGCCTCAGCTATTCAAAAATAATCCTTCAGTAAACTCCTGGCCCCCAAATTTAAAGCTACTATTGCCCATGAGGAGGAGTTCTAGGCAGCGATGCCTAAACCAGACAAGGCTGTGGTTAGGGAAGCAGACCCATTGTCACATCATTTTTGAACTATTTGCTCCAATTAAAACATGGCTCTACCATCTTGGAAAGTTGTTAATGGGGGAAAAAGTAGGAAAAACTATTGACCTGTGTCATGGCCCACCTAGTAGTCAATGTTTTCTTTATCTTTGAGTAGAAAACACTCTAAACAGCTGAGAGTCGTTTGAAGCAAAGATTTTTTTCTATTGAAAACTTTAACTTTTATTTTCCCATCAATCAATACAAATATATTTGCCTAGAGTTTAAAAAAATGAAAGTTCTACCGCCACAAATATCAGAAAATGTTTCTCTTTTCATAGGTTTGCTTTCTTTGTATGGTAATAACTGTCTATATACAAGAATGCAATCAATGATTTTATAGTAGAAAATCAGCCAACTGGAAATCCTTCCTTAATTCCAAAGATAAACACTGCATTTGTTTACTGCCATTGTTGATTTTTCCAAATTCAGGTTATCTTTTTGATGGAAAAAAGTAAAGCTTAGTTTGAACAGACAGTTCTTAAATGTCACTCCATACATAGAGTTGGAACAAGAGAGCCTCCTTAGATCATCATAGGAAGCATGAAGCTGTGTCTGACAGAATGGACTGGCTCAGGAATAACTAGCATTTAGAACAATCTTCCAGAGAAGGATGGTTCATAACCCCAAGCGAAAGCACCCCTAACAATTCAACAAACAGGCACAGACTCAGATTTATACATATATTGAAGCTTGGAGGATCCATGGGCAAAGGTTGCCCTTTTCTCTGATAGATTAATCTACATCTAAAATATCTATTTCACCTCTCAGGAAGATACTATATCATGAAGTAATCTGGATCCCATATCATGAAAAAAGGGAGCTTTCAGGAAGTACTTATAAAATGTCAAATTAAAACACCCCAAGTATTTTCTATACATTCCTCTTTTATGGTGACATGATACTTAGAAGTGATTACAATATCTAGGCACAGTTGATAATGATCCATAACAATATTCAGAAGAAATTTATCACTATAGATTCATATACATAAGTTCATTTCATTATATACTCCTTCACTAATAAGAGTGATTCACATACTACTTTACTAATAAGAGTGATCATCAATATTTATTGATTTAAGACTTATCCATATAAAGCTTTCTTTTAAAATTTGAGGTGGTGACGGATCCATAAGGGTTTCAGTAAGGAATCAGATAGCATATTTTAAAATAGTTAACTGAAACTGGTTTGAAGAAAGGATTATTTAGAGTGGTATGATCAAGATTAAGGAAACCAACAAGGAATAGTGCAACACCAAGATGACTAGGAACAGCCAGAAGTTATTATTACCTCTGGGCCTGAATGAATAAGGAGGGCAATGTAACCAGAACATCAGAGAATTTGGGGGAGGTAAATGGAGATTAAATATCTCAGTGGGAGAGCAAACATATACAGAAGAGTTAACTAACGATACAAACCAGTAAATAGCAAACATCAAAACTACAGAGATAAAGACAGTAGGACAGAGCACAGCCTATTAGTTAGGAGCATGGACTTGGAGGTTAGCAGGAATTTTCTAAAATCCATCATGACTGTATGATTTCTTCAAGTTATGGAAACTTTCTGTGTCTCAGCTTCATTCAGATGCAAATAGCAGTGCTAACTCTACAGAGTTGTTAAAAGGCTTAATTGAGATAACATATATAAATCTTTTGGCTTGGTGCCTGGCACATAGTAAGCACTCAGTGAATGTTAGTTACTAATATCACCATCATCAATAATAGAGATCAGTTCAGTTCAGTCGCTCAGTTGTGTCTGACTCTGCGACCCCATGGACTGCAATAGAGGAGATCAACCATAACCAATGGCTATTGGAGTCAGAGAAGGAAGGGTAGAATTTAGACATGCAGAAAGAGAGAGGAAGGACCTCTGGAGAGGTTTAGTAGGGAGACAAGGCATAAACAAAGATTATGAAGCAGGAAATCACAGAGTATGTTCACAGGGTTGTATCAGGAGCAGTGGATTCAGATTGGGAGTGATAAAATGTAGAAGGAGGGGGTGGCCCAGGGATGGAGGCTCTTGAATGTCAAGTCAGATTTGGCTTTTATCTTGTACATTGTGGGAAACAATAAAAATATTTAAATCCAATGGCAAGGTAAGAGTGGTGCTTTTAGGATGTGAGACTAGATGTGTGTCTACAGTAGGGAGTTTGTAACGTGGCAGAATTTAGGATGAACTTCACCAGAGGAATGAGTTAGGTTTAACTGTAAGTTATCAAATTCTTTGAAAAAAACACGGGGAAATTGATATAAGTAAAATCATTGATTAACATCTGTTAGTCATTTTAAGTACACTTACCCATTATTCCTCCTAACAGTTACTGCTGTCTTTGTGTTTTCTGGGTCTTGGTGTTGCATCCATTAACATTTCTCTCTGCTTCTACACTCAGTGATTCTAGTTTTAGCAACATTTGACCATTAGGTTCTTACAACTTAAACATTTTAAACAGAATAATTTTCTTGTGTTCATAGGAGAAAGAAGGACTTTTAATAATAGAAACATATATTTTTTTCCCAGACTTACGATGTTCTTTTTACAGTGTCTTATAGGTCTTAATATGGGCTTCCCTGGTGGCTCAGACAGTAAAAAATCTGCCTGAAATCCAGGAGACCCAGGTTCAATCCCTGGGTCAGGAAAATCTCTTGGAGAAGGGAATGGCAACCCACTCCAATATTCTTGCCTGGAGAATTCTGTGGACAGAGGAGCCTGGCAGCCTTCAGTCCATAGGATTGCAAAGAGTTGGACATGACTGAGTGACTAACACTACTACTACTATATAGGTCTTAATGCATCTAATCTTCACAGCAATTCTATGAGGAAATTCTATTGCCATTTTACAGATGAGAATATTAAGGTTCAAGACATCTAATAACTTACAAAATGCATACAACCAATAAAAATTAATGGTAGAAACCAGGTTTGTACATAGGTGTCTATGTACTTGTGCTACATGTTTGCCAAGAAAGACACCTGCAGAATGTAAAGCTCCAATTATTAAAGTTTGATCTCAATGTCAAATTTCATCTTGAGCTACATTATATTTCATCTCTGCCTCTTACTTATCGTTTGTTATATTTTAAAAATACTTTACTATTCACAAAGTTTACATTCATGGTCATATCTGATCCTCACCATGATGTAATAAATTTGAAGTGGTTAACTAATTTGTTCAAGGTCTTCAACCAGTAGGTAGCACATTTGGAACTTGATTATAGGTCTTCAAACTTCAAATACTGTATGTTTTCCACTAGATGAAAAGAGATTTAATTAAGAGAAGAAAATTTAAAAAGTATCTATTTTTAATGTGATAATCATTTACAAAGTACAGGTTATGAGTTTGGCAACATTCTGGGTACTAACTTAAAAAAAACTCTCTGCCATTAAGGTACTCATCACTTTGGAGACTGAAAAAAAGAGATAGCTATAGAATGAGAGGGGCTATCATCTCATTGGTATAGAAACTAGATGAGTACTAGGAAAGGACCTGGTCAGTCTGGAGTGGGGAGAGACAGCAGTTCTGGTGGTTTGTGACTGGTGTGGAAAGAAAGATTTACTTGAGAAGCAACACATGAGTTGAATTTTAAAGAATATACATGAGGAGATGGCAAAAGGAGAGAGCTCGTGTAAAGATTTGGAGGCTTAGAGAACATAGCATTGGGGAGGTATGTGATGTCCGACCTGGAGAAAGCACGGGGTAAAAAGATGAGCCTGAAGAGCAAATCTAGGATCTGATGGTCCAGGGTAAGGAACTAGGACACAAGCTTGAAGGAAGGGAGCAATAATCTCGGATTTGCATTTCAATAGCCACACTTAGGAAGCAGTCTAGGAGATGAGTTGGAGGGGACTAAAGGTAGAGATTCAGAAACCATGTACAGAGGTGGCTTCTTGTAATAGTCATGAGAGAAAGCATTGCATGGGGATGTAGATGGGCTCAAGATGCATGGAAGCGTAGATGGACTCAAGAGCAAATAAAAGGTGGAATTATATGGACTTTGGGATTCTCTGGATGAAAGGGAAAGATGTCTAGAATGATTTCCAGATTTCTGACTTGGACAACTATGGAATTTAGTGGAAGTAGAAAATATGGAGATGGGACAGATGAAGGATACTATGAGAATGTTGGAGTGTGTTTTATATGCTGTGTTTAAGATGGCGGTTGAAAACATAAGTGGAGATGTGTCATAGGAAGTTAGATGTGTTGGGAGGCAGAAAGTTGTCTGCACTGGTGATAGAAATTTAGAAGTCTGCAATGCATTACTAGTGCTTAACAATAATAATACTTCTAAATATTGGTTGACTACCATGTGTTTTTGGGGGCCCCAAAATCACTGCAGATGGTAACTGCAGCCATGAAATTAAAAGATGCTTGCTCCTTGGAAGAAAAGTTATGACCAACCTAGACAGCATATTAGAAAGCAGAGACATTACTTTGCCAACAAAGGTCTGTCTAGTCAAAGCTATGGTTTTTCCAGTAGTCACGTATGGATGTGAGAGTTGGACTATAAAGAAAGCTGAGTGGTGAAGAATTGATGCTTTTGAACTGTGGTGTTAGAGGAGACTCTTGAGAGTCCCTTGGATGGCAAGGACATGCAACCAGTCCATCCTAAAGGAAATCAGTCCTGAATATTTATTGGAAGGACTGATGCTGAAGCTGAAACTCCAATACTTTGGCCACCTGATGCCAAACTGACTCATTTGAAAAGACCCTGATGCTGAGAAAGATTGAAGGCGGGAGGAGAAGAGGATGACAGAGGATGAGATGGTTGGATGGCATCACTGACTCAATGGACATGAGTTTGAGTAAACTCTGGGAGTTAGTGATGGACAGGGAGGCCTGGCGTGCTGCAGTCCATGGGGTCACAAAGAGTCAGACAGGACTGAGCGACCGAACTGAACTAAACTGACCATGTATTTGACATTCATTTTTCTGCATATACCTAATGTTTCATTGTCTCATTTAAGCATCCCAAGAAAATTTTATGACAGACATTATCATCCTTATTTTATGGGAGAGGAAACTGAGGTTCAAAGAGTTCATGAAATTACCATGGTTGTTATAAGGGTGGATGAATTAAGGAGATTATGTAGAAGAAAAAAGAAGATACAGAATACAGGTTGGTGTTTGTTTGCCAGAGGTGGAGTGTAGGTGAAAGAGATGAAAGGGCTTGAAATGTACAAACTTTCCATTATAAGATAAATAACTTTTGGGAACGTAATGAACAGTATTCTATTGTATATTTGAAAATTACTAAGAGAGGCGATCTTAAAAGTTCTTATCATAGGAAAAACATTTGTATTTGTAACTATGTTTGGTTATAGATGCTAACTAGACTTATCGTAGTGACGGTTTCACAATATAAACATGTATAAAAATATTACATCGTATACCTAAAACTAGCATAATGTTATATACAGACAATATTTCAATAAAAAAGAAAATAGCAGACTGCTCAGAACTCTAAGGAACAACCTGAACAAATATTTGTGCTGTGCTGTGTTGCTTAGTTGTTGTGTGTAACTTTTTGCAACCCCATGGACTGTAGCCCACCAGGCTCCTCTGTCCATGAGGATTCTCCAGGCAAGAATACTGGAGTGGGTTGCCATGCCCTCCTCCAGGGGATCTTCCCAGCCCAGGGATTGAACCTAGGTCTCCCACATTGCAGGAGGATTCAGCTTTACCATCTGAACCACCAGGGAACAAATATTTACTGAATGCCAATTATGTGCCAGGCACTATTTTAAGTATTAGAGATTTTTTCCTAAAGTTGAAGTAAACAAATTATTTCAAGTCCCAATTTTTAAAAAATCTACAAATATTTTTTTTTTTACTATGTTTTAAAAAATGCACCTGATCAGGATGCAAAGTGGAAGTGTGTGTTTAATGATCCCAAATTACTGGCAAGATTTTGAAGAGCAAGATGATGTTAGAAAAACAATGCCACATTTTTTAATCAGGAAAAGGAAGATTTTAAATTTCTGTCAGATATGAAAGCTCTTTGGGAGAAAGTTAACAGAGGATGGTGACACAGGGCTTGGGGTTTATGCTTTGTCTTTCATCTTCATCAACTATGTAATCCGCTTAAAAAATACTTAATGGACACTCATGTAAACAATAAGATAATACCTATAATAATATAGTTTGACACAAGATAAACACAAAACTGAGGGAAGATATCATTAGAATCTAACTCTGAATCACACATTATCTTGTATGGCATTAAATATAAGTTTCTTGATTCCCTATAACAGTATATATCACTTATTGAGGTGCCAATATTTAGGACTAGATTCAATACCAAGACTGTTACAATCATTATTTTGTTTGTCAGCCTAATGACTGAGATTTTCAGCTTCCTATCAATGTTATAAGATTGTTCTTATTTATCATGTGTAACTTGAGTCTCATGAAGGTTAAATAACTTGCCCAAAGTCATAAACCTGACACACAGAATCTAAAGAAATGATCTCATTCTATCCTATAGCCTCTCAAATGTAAATCCTCAGTAGGCAGGTCAAAGAAAGCCCTTCACCACTTTAGCTAAAATTATTTGCCTGTTTTGCCCATACCTTAAGCTCTTCAGCAAAAGGACAGTGAATATGTGCCTTATTGTTCTCCTCTACTTACACAGACATTCTTGTCATCTCCTTACTATCATCCTCGTCATTCTTAAAGTATGAATGACCATCGGAAAAGCAAGGTTGAGTCAAAAACAGGAGATGAACAGAGATGGTTGTGTTTCTGACTAGAGGCAAGAAAAAAAAAATCCCTCAGAATGTCCATTTGTTCCTGTGTAGTTATCAGAAATAACATTGCGCAAACTCCGTATGAAGAAAATGTGTCATAACACACTGAGGGGAAAAGTGAAGTTAGAGGAAATGACAGCGTTTTCTTAGCTAGGAAATCTGTCACTCCTAATTAGCTAATATAAAAGATTTCATGAAAAAGGTGGAATTTCAGGAAGTGTATGCTAATTTCATGTTTCACTGTATGAATCACTGTGTCTGGCTCCCACAGGATCTGTATGCAAATAATATACTGCCTTTGAAAAGAAAAGTAAAACAAAACATGAAGGCCATCTAGTATTAAGACAACCACTCTGTGGTTTCAACAATGTTTGCCCAAATGAATTACCTGGATTATAATATTACAGAAATATATTAGATGAAATTAAATTTCTCTTGCCAAATATAAAGCATTTAAAGTTGAGTATTTGCTAAGTTCTTATTGAACAGTGTGACAGTTTCCTTTGTACCTTATTTAGCAAAGAAAACAGCTTAGATGAAATATATTATCCTGGGATATATTATCCATTAAGATGATTAAAATAGTTAGCTTTTCTTGAAGCCAGTGCTTTTCCTTTAAATTGCTAAAGGAACTTTGCAAATGTTTACAATCTAAAGAACAATGTACATCATACATTTAGCTCTACTACTACAAATAAAATGAATTTAAATGTTCATACCAAGTCTAAACTAGCTATTTCACTTTTTTACCACAGCCAGCTTGACATTTTATTTTTAATCTTCAGCAACTTGCTTTGGAATTAATTTGACACAGCTTAGTGAATTTTCCTGAATTAGATTAGAGGGAGAAAACAAAACTGAAAATACAACCCAAACCGATAAAATATTAAATATTTTGTTGGACTTATATTTAGCTGTTCTATGACTATAAAATTGTTTCTAATATTATATATGTATATAAATGTAGTTATAGATATACTATATCATATACTATTTTTACATGGCTCCATAAAAGTACTTTGAGAATTAAGTGATATAAAATGTTAAGCATAACAATAATAACAGCAATTGTAATCATTATAATTATTTTTATCATGATTGTTTTCTATCTGAAGACTGACTATCAGCAAATGCCTTTTACAGATGAGAAAATGGCAGATTCACTTATCAAGATAATGTTTATGCTTCTTGGTTCATTGTAATCATCTGCTGGTTTTAACTGAAATGTTAAATTCATTACCATCCTCAACCATGTGCTTCAATTTTACAAGTGTGAGTGAATTTCATTTGGTGGCAGCTCCTAGAAGGAACTCATTCAACATGTTAATACTTAACTACTGTAATCATGGCAAAGGATTTATCTTAAAATTAAGAAATTATTGTCTTCCACAATATATCTCCACTAGGACCCTAATTATTAACAACTCTTTTTCTTTTATGGCATTCATCATTATTACTCATTGCCTTCAAACAACAGATTCAAATATAATGAACAACAAATTTATTAGTCTGTACTAGGATTACTAATATGAAATCACTCACACATATAACTCTTTACAATTACATTTCTGAATCTCTAAGACTGTTTTTCTATTTCAATTGATTATTCTATGTAATTTCTCAGCAAATTGGTGACAGAATTAATACCTTGAACTGAATTAATTAACTAATAGATCTTAGTTTCTTGGGCAAAATTTCTACTTAGATATGTTGGCTGAAACTTGAAGTGAGAATGGGTTGAATTTTCCAAGGAGTTAAAATCCAACAAAATATGGTCATCTCATAGTTCTTTGGATAACATTTCAAGGCAGAATCTACAGCAATATGTTCTCTCCAGAATGACAGAGGTGATTGCCAGGATATTGTTTTAGACTACAGTAAACCAGGGCTTCCCTAGTGGCTGACTGTAAAGAATCCACCTGCAATGCAGGAGACCTGGGTTTGATCCCTGGATCGGGAAGATTCCCTAGAGAAGGGAATGGCTACCCACTCCAGTATTCTTGCCTGGAGAATTCCATGGACAGAAGAACCTGGTGGTCTACAGTTCATGAAGTTGCGAAGAGTTGGACACAACTGAGTGACTAACACACACACACCAAAGCAGGGATAAGATCATTCCAATTCACCCAAAATATTTAACTGCAAAGGGCTATTCTGAAGAATTGCAATGACTGAATCCACTCAGCACAAAAGACAGGGAGTGGTGTTGTGTCGATGGATCACAAGCCAGTTCTTCCTGGGAAAGTCATCTAGAATTAAAATTAAAGGAAGCAAACCATGTCACAACTTGCATGTACTGTCATTAGAGTTTCCAAGTAAGAATTACTTGGCTTCTTGACAGCCGAACAAGACAGGCTTTCAGCAGATGACCTGAATGGTTTCTCCGAAGGTCTACCCAATCACACTCTTTTCAATGCTTTATTAAAATAATAAAAAAAATTAGTGGCAACATGCTTTTGGAATTTAAACAACAGCAGCAACAAAAACTTCTCAACGTTTGTTCCTATCACGTTATATTTTAAGTCATTGTAAAAAGACTCCATATTTGGTAATGGTAAATGATGGCAGAAATTACATTATTATTTATTGATAACTGATGTTATTCTGAACCAATTTTTGCAAACATGAACAGTACAGAGAGAGTTATATAAGCATAAAGATTTTGAAATCATAAATTGTCACATTTGAACACTTTCTTGCTCTAACTTCTCTATTAAAATGATAGAGCAATACAAAAAAATTCTTTTTTCCTAAAAAAAACAAGTGATGCAGGGTGTGTTCTCAATAGAAAAAAGAGCAGGTAATTTAATAATACAAATACACAAAAGAGGAAAATATAATGGAAATTCAAAATATTGCAGAAAGTTAAAAACCTTACAGTCCCCAAAGGCTATCAGACAGATTTCATAAATGGAACTACTACTTCTTGAAGCTGAGTGTGCTGATGTTACCAATTCTGTCACTGGAATTTGACTCTAGGAAAATATCCTATTACATCAGCTATCTAGCCATGTCCACAACCCACCCTGCCTCCATTAAATCCACTAATTTCTCATGATTAACCTAAAAAAGGCTCTGAAAAATGGTGAGGCTCATTGATATATTGACATATTGCCCCCAAACCTGCAACTGAGAAAATTATTTACATTTGATGGAAATGTATTTTAAGTATATTAAAAAAAAGTATTTTCAAGTGCAGAGCTTTTCTCACTCATCCTCTGTGTCATACAAAAATTAATGGTTACGTGGTTTGCTTCAATCTTACCTATCTGCCTAACCCACAATATTCAATATTCAACTTAGATACTAAATCCTTGGGTAATTCTTTTCTAATATCCCCAATTTGGTTAACTATGCCTTCTACTTATTACCTTAAAATAGCACTCTAGTTTGTCTGTGGACTTCCCTGGTGGCTCAGATGGTAAAGAATCTGCCCACAACACAGGAGACCCAGGTTTGATCCCTGGATTGGGAAGATGCCCTGGAGGAGGAAATAGCAACCCACTCCAGTATTTTTGCCTGGAGAATTCCATGGACAGAGGAGCCAGGGAGGCTGCAGTCCATGGCATCACAAGAGTTGGGCACGACTGAGTGACTAACACATACACACAGTTTGTCTGTATTGTGGTTATAATTTATTGCCTACTTCTATACATTTACTGGGCTTCCCTGATAGCTCAGTTGGTAAGGAATCCATCTGCAATGCAGGAGACACCAGTTTGATTCTTGGGTCAGGAAAATCTGCTGGAGAAGGGAAAGGCTACCCACTCCAGTATTCTGGCCTGGAGAATTCCATGGACTGTACAGTCCATGGGGTCACAAAGAGTCAAACGCGACTGAGTGACTTTCATATGTTTACTGCCTTGGACAGAAAGGAAATCAAACCAATCAATCCTAAAGGAAATCAACCCTGAATGTTCATTGGAAGGACTGATGCTGAAGTTCCAATACTTTGGCCACCTGATGTGAAGAGTCAACTCATTGGAAAAGACCCTGATGCTGGGAAAGATTGAGGGTAGGAGAAGAGGGCAACAGAGGGTGAGATGGTTGGATGGCATCACCAACTCAATGTGAGTTTGAGCAAACTCTGGGAGAGAGTGAAGGACAGGGAAGCTGGACATGCTGCCATCCATGGGGTTGCAAAGAGTTGGACATGACTTAATGACTGAACAACAACAACAAATACATTTACTCAGGACAGCAATTTCCACTATTAATCACTTTCTCTTGCTCCCAAGAGCAAGCTTGGAACTTGGAGGCAGTCTCAAAATACTCAGATGGTTGAATTCTGAAAGCCATGAAGTTGGGTGTTATCATTTGTTATTAAGGATATTTTTAAAATTAATAAACTTAAACATGATTTTGAATACTGAAAAGTTAGAACAACAACAACAAAAAAACATGTGACATAATTTTTTTTAAAAGCTTGGAAAACCTCAAGGAAAGCAAAAGTTTATCCATTTATTTTGTAAGATTCTTCTTATGAAAAAAATAGTGTGAACTCATGTTCTTAGAAAGAAGAGATTTGTTCTCTCCATGAGTACACAGAAAGGAGATATGCTTTAAATGGCTGTTTTAGTCCATGAAGTGAGCAGAATTTTGCCAAGAAAAGATGAAGTGCCCAATTAGAGGATACTAAGTCAGGGAAAAATATTCTCTAGGGTAGCGTTAAATCTGAATACTAAAAAATCTGCTATTTTCTCATAAACAAACCTTGTAGGAAATAATTCTAAAAGGAAAATGTGCTATGACATGATGCAGAATCACACTACTGGTGATTTGGAGAGGCAGTATTAGTCACTGAAAAAAGATCAGTCTTAGAGGCAAACCTTTCAGAGTTCAAATCCTAGCTCCACCCTTTAGGTGCCTGAACTTATGCTGCTGCAGCTGCTGCTAAGTTGCTTCAGTCGTGTCTTACTCTGTGCGACCCCATAAATGGCAGCCCACCAGGCTCTCCCGTCCCTGGGATTCTCCAGGCAAGAACACTGGAGTGGGTTGCCATTTCCTTCTCCAATGCATGAGAGTGAAAAGTGAAAGTGAAGTCGCTCAGTCGTGTCCGACTCTTAGCGACCCCATGGACTGCAGCCTACCAGGCCCCTCCGTCCATGGGATTTTCCAGGCAAGAGGACTGGAGTGGGGTGTCATTGCCTTCTCCACTTGAACTTCTGAAAAGGTATTAAATTCTTTATTAAAAATTCCTTAATTTCTTCATCTGTAAAGTGGGGAAAATAATGCCTATTTAACAAAGCAAAAAAACCTCACAAAAACACTCCCGCCAAAATATATATAGGGCTTGATATGTGGTATATCTTCAATAAATATTATTTACTGTTATTTTATTTCAGCCTACTTATCCTGTTGATTACTTTTAGGGATTCAGGGACATATTTTAAATCCTCTTTTGAATCTCAGTATGAGAAGTAAAGTTAAAATTATACACGTCTGATTAGAAGGACTGTTATAAAACTTAAAGTGAAGAGGGTGTCATATCCGTATATAGTAATATTAAGGATTAATGTGAAAAATATTTTTCAAACTCAAAGAATAGAAGATGATAATTGGCAATGACAGAAATCCAGGGAAGGGATCAAGCTGTCATTATGGGTTTATTTACCATTCATTCTTTTTCTTGGGACATGGATAACTTATCATTACAAATTAAAGGAAAGCTGCATTTAATAGTGCTTTTCAAAATAATTGAAAAGACAGACTTTAGTTTGCTTGCCACAAAATAATATGTATCAGTAACTCCCTTGACATCAAAGTTATATTGTTTGTCCTGTTGGGAATACAACTTGCTTTGCTTTAACCAATAATCCTAGGAAATTTTTTCTTATTTTAGCTAATAAATAGAGGTCATATTGCTACCTCCTGTGTTTCTGGCGGTTCTGAATCTTGGCTCACAAAGGTGCTTAGGTTAAAAAAACAAAAACTTGGTCACTCTGTCTCAGACACATTAAAAGAAACACAAAGACCACATAGAAGGTCACTTGAGATTTTCAGGAGATTAAGCTCAAAATTGTAAAATGTAATGTCCGAAGACCCCACTCTGGGGTGCCAGATCAAGCACTGACTTGTTTGTGAACCCATTGTGTTGTAACAAAAAATTCACCTATTTTCCTCAAAAAAAAAAAAAAAATAATGAAAATAACAAGTATTTCACATGCAAGGTTACTACTGAAGACATGCTTTCACGCCCATCATTTGACTTCCTTTCCCCATCTCCCTCTGAGATAGGGAGAACAAGGATTATCCCAACCCCAAATGTTCTAGATGAGGTCTTATAATTTGTCCCAGTGAGAGCTGTAAGATTTAAGGGATAAAACTTTAGCTTGAACCCCATCTTAGTTAGAGTTTGAGCCCTTTCCTCTGATGAACAATAGTTAGTGAAGTATGTTCCACCAAGTATTATTTTCACGTGATGACACAGGTAAAGAATTCGCAGGGTCAAAGAAGATAGAAACTCTTGTATTAAAGAAAATTCAACTGTTTACTGCCGTCAATAAGCAGTGTGTATTGTCAATAGGAAATAAGAAGGTGAATGTATCATATCCCTGAAATATATTCCAGGATTTTCCACTAGTCAGACAAGATGAACACATTCATGGGAAACTGCCTTATATTATGCTTATTGGAGAACATATATGTTTTTGTGGAAATTTATTAGTTCAAAATTCTGATTTAGCCCCTGGCTTTCTTCTCTGAAGCCAGTTGCCATATTCTACCCCAAAGTCTCCCTGATAATGGAGAGGTATGGGGCACTGATCTTTTGGTCCAGGCATCTTGAAGGGTTCATGCTTTCACAAAGTCTTCCCAAAGTGGAGAAATTTGTTTTACCTTTAAAAATGTTATAATTTGGAGCAAATAAGCTAGAGTTTTGAATATGTGCATCATTTTGAAAGTTGTCTTGCTTTATTTAGACTTTAGTACAGAAGTTAAAATAAGCCATCTCTTACGTTTTTGAGTTGTATCGAGTCTGTTTAGGGAACTTTTGGGGGCATTTTGGAAAAGAGGGATGGATGTCACCATGTGGAAATAATAATGTTTTTGGGAAAAAAATTAAAGGAATATTATTTTGTGTTATGTGCACTCATCCCCAGGGGACCTATACAGGAAAATTAAAAAGAAAACCTTCCCACCATTGGTGAAACTAAAGATTCTGTTTTCACTGGCTTACAAAATAATCCCCTAAATATTTAGCAACAGTATTTTTATTTCTCTCATTTCAGATGCTTCATAGGGATAAAAGACTTGATTTACAAGTGGAAATAGCCATATATATAATTTCAACCATCCAAATTGAAAACTGGTAGCATCTCACATTTTTAATTAATAACAGGGCTGCCATTCACATCAACTCATATGGGATTGATGCTAGCCAATGTGTTATAATCTCATTCCAAATAGAGAAAAGGCTGCAGACACAGATGTGGTAGATACATTCCTGTGGTTATGGTTTTTACGTAAAATAACTGAAATCCCTAACTGGTGTAAAGGCACCATGAATATAAGGATACACTTGGATCCTAAAAATGGTTGAACCTAAAGGAATAAGAACCTCAGGAATAGAAATGTTATAGTTACACAACTGGGCACTCAGTCCCTGGTTTGAATCCTAGCCTTGCTAGGACTCACTTACTAGCTATGTGACCTTCTACAAGTTTCTTAACCTTTCTTGAAGCATCACTTGCTTATTTGTAGGATGGAGATAATCATGCCAATTTCTCAGAGGTGTAGTAATGATGAAAAAAGACAATATATATAAAGAGATAATGTTCTGACATGGTTATAACCAATCACTCAATAACTATTTTCTTTACCTGCAGCAAAAAGGGGATTAGTGTAGAGGGAGTGATAATTTGAGAAACTTTTGTAAAATTGTAAAACTGGTAAGTCTGGCTTGTGTGTTTCTGTCAAATAGCTGCGATCCCTGGTAATGTTCCTCAGAAGCAATGTAGCAATAAAATGTATATTTTATTTTTCTAGACTATGTTCTCTAGGTTCACCACATGCATTACTTGTCAGGAGGTGAGCAAAGAAAAACCTGTGCCCTACTTCTGAGATTTTGATGTTTATAGTTACTTGATATTTCTAGTGAAATTGCTAAAAAACAAAATGAAATAAAAAATACTTTTTAGTTTGAAAAAATGAGATCGAAAAGGGATCTCAGTTCAGTTCAGTTGCTCAGTTGTGTCCAACTCTTTGTGATCCCATGGACTTCAGCACTCTAGGCTTCCCTGTCCATCACCGACTTCTGGAGCTTGCTCAAACTCACATCCATCAAGTTGGTGAAAGCATTCAACCATCTCATCCTCTGTCATCCCCTTCTCCTCCTGCCTTCAATCTTTCCCAGCATCAGGGTCTTTTCCAATGATTTTTTTAGCTTGAAAAAATGAAATAAAAAAAGGATCTATAAAACCTATTAAAAATCATCTAAACTATGGAGAAAAAATACATATTTGTTTACAAAATCTGGTTTAACAGAATGTGGAAAATAACCTATAAAATTTAAGAGACAGAAACAGCATTAAATAAGAATGAACTGGTTAACATAGTGAATACTGTATATACTGTATATGATACTTATTACCCTCAAAAGATAGTTTAGACTGAATATAAATCACTTCCAAAATAATTAGCTGTAATTCATGAATGGCAGATCTATAACATACTCCTGAGAGAAATTAGAATGCTTATGATTTATCTAGACTCTTCTGAGGTCACTATGATAGTGTAAACGCACCTCTCAGAAAACATTCTGGTTCAGCCTGGTATTGATTTTATTTTTAAATTTTAATGTTTTTCACTTGGAAGAGAGTTTTTTGGGTCATTTTCAGTTGTAATTTTGCTTCTGTCTAGTTGGACAGTCTTGTGTTTTGCTAAATTTCTGGGCTACCTAAGGCTTTTCTACTTTTCATACACACACTGGATAATCGGAGACAGTTACCCAAGTTCCTGGAGGCAGCTAATCTCAACCAAGAAACCATAATCAGCTTCTTACTCATCAAGCTAGGATTAAAGAGAACAATGCATGACAGATAGATAGGTTCTTCATTCTAGCTCATAAATCATGATCAGAGCTTGAGGAATCAATCTGTTTGACATTAGCTGGTTTGTTTACTGACGTTAGCCTAAATTTCAAGACATTTTCTAGAGACTAGAAACACCTGAAGCTTGAGAGACAATGAACTTGTGTAACAACAAAGAGGCAAGATAATTTACTTTTGTCTTGAAGACATCTGAATTGCTTTAGAGTCTCTGTTTTCTCTGAAAAGCAGGTATTTGCCTTGGACTCACTTTATCTCAATGAATAACAATCCTTCTTTTTTGGGTTGTAATACACTCTTGACTGAACGGTAAATACCAGCTTTTAAGATGGAAACCACCATGGCAACACGCATGAGTGATATTTCTCATGCGATTGATTCTGGAGTCCCATGCCCTTGATGGCTGGCCTGGGAAAGCAGGAGGTCATTGTTAGCTCACTCTATTTGTATACAGCTATTGAAAGTTAGAGGCGTTCTCCTGGGCTTGGCCTCTTAAATGCAGTGCAAAACACAATTCCCACTAACATGCCACTTGAAGTAAGGAAACCGTATTCACATCCTGTGAGCCAATGTGGATTTTTCCACTGATGCCCATTTAAATGTCTCAGTTCCTGAACGCAAGAAAGGGGGTGTCAGAAGCTTAGCATTTCCAGGATTTGGGATGGGGGAATCCTGTGAGTGCTGTCTCATGACTTGAGGAAATTTATCTATTCTGAGAAACTCGTAGTTATTTATCCCTATAATAATTACTCATTTCTAATTTGAGAAAGAGTCTTTTGGAAGACAGGAGTCTTGCTGTAGTGATTCATTTCTTTCTTTCATGGGGATTAAGTACACTACTGGACAAAGTACAATGTGAGTTGCATCATTTTACACTACAAATGAGAGCAATATGAGATATTAAGGGATGGACATTTTCCAAAGTCTAATTCTGCTTTGTGTCAACAGCAGGATTAGCTTTAAGGGTGATCTTTTTTTTCTTTCTTTTTCTTAAGTATCTCCAATTCTAATGCCATGTGCGACTCGCTCTCAGAAATGGAACCAGTACAGAAAACATGTGGTAAAACCTCCTGTTTCTAATCCCACAGAGGACACATAAGTGGTGGTCCTTTGAGGTTGGCCTTTGTACGAATTGTGGGAACAAGGCTTAGGGACAGGGACTGTCCCTCAGTGAAGAGGCTCAGGCCATCTGTGTGTATGAGAACATACACCACATGGTGGCCAGGTAGACCCCAAAAGCTCAGCCAGCAGAGGCAAGGACAGCTTCATGAAAAGGGGAGTAAGCATCTATGACAAAGTGTGTATTTCTATGTGGGTAAAATTAGGGAGGAGAACAATTGGAAACTAGATGATAGATGTAGAATAATAATACAGAGAGCAACCAAGAAAATATAAACATGAAAATATAAAAAAGTGTAGAATTAGAAGAAGACAAATGCCTTCAAGGAATAGTTTATCTTTCTAGAGCTCAATATACTTTGTAAAACCTTTTGGTTATTGGCAAGAAACCTTTGGGAGTTAAATAGACAGAATTATTATATTCCTTTGATAACCAATAGCAACTTGCTTTGGTTTAGAAAGAAGAAATCTTTTGCAAGTGGTAGGATGGATGTTAAGAGATAAAGATTTTTGTCCTGGTCCTATCATTAGAAAAGTCATCTGACCTCTCTGGGCCTTAGATTTCCCATCTGCAAAATGAGTTAATGGATTCTAAAATTCCGTCTGTTGCTGCAATAATCAACATAAGACTACTCTTTAGAATAGCCGTTTGGACCTTTCTTCATATAAGCATTACTCTTCATTCACTCTTCTGAGTTACTTTAACCTCTGTATATTTTCTTTAAGACCTCCATTTAAGAGACAAAATTTTTCAAAATGAAGTAGACAGAAGCATGTGGATTTGGGATTACAAATTGGTATCATTGCTGTTATCTGATAATCTGTTGTTAAAATTTTGAACTTATTACTTAATTCTTTTGTATTACTGTATTTCTTCCTACAGGTTGAAGATACTTTGTTATCTCTTCTTGGATTATAGAAGAAAGGATTGAAAATTTTAGGATGTCTGTTAGTATTTTCCAGGCCATTATTCTATCACTCTTAAGCTAAATCAACAAAGTAAAGCAAATGACAGTTTTTCTTTCGGGGTCTGTGTGGGAGTGATGCTACTTTAGTCTAAAACATAAACACATAGACCTGTACGTTTACTAACCTCTCTCTTTTCCTAAAGGCCTCATGCAAGTCTGCACTTCTTTATTCTTCCTCGCTTCTAACTCCTCACCCTACCTGCAAGCTGAATTCTGATCCTGCCCCACAATGAAACTGTCCTTGCCAATGGACACACCTCAGTCACTCTCTGCAGCAATTAACACCATGTTTTCTTTCCTGAAAATTCTCTCCACCCTAAGATCCCATGACACCAATCTTTCCTGTTTTTTATTTTCTCTACTTCTTGGTCCTGTATTAGAATTCCTCTTTGTCTGTACAGCCCTTAAATGTCTGTGTTTACCAGGCTAGTGTCCTTGACCATTTTTTTTTCCCCTTATATGCTCTTGCTGGGTGATTTCCCTCTCATAACTTTTATCTTAATCTAGATCTCTCCTCTGAAGCTCCAGGCCAATGTTTCCAGCTGCCTTCCAGAATTCTCCACCCACAGGCATCTTATACGCAAACATTTAAAATCCAACTCTTTATCTTCCATCTAAATCTACTTCTCTTCCCATAATTTCTGTCTCAGTAAATGCCCCACCATCCACCCCATCATCCAACCTAATCTGGAAACATCCTCTCATTCCTCACTTCTGATCAATTACCCAGCCTATCTGTTTCTGTTTCCATTAGCAAGGTTCAAGACTTGGTCATTTCTCACTTGAATTACTGCAAGGACCTACTCCAGCCTCTTCTTTCTGTGATCAATTTTCCAAAATGCAACCAGAAAGATTTTTTTAAAAAATTATCTAACACTGTCATCCTACCCACTTCTTCCAAGTGCTGGAAAGCTTTCTGCTTAAAGCTTTTTGTTTCATGTTAAAATCTGAACTCTTTGTAATGATTTCCTAGTACTTTTTGCCCTCTCTCTTATCCATCGCTCCAATTCGTCTTCCAGCACACACCCTCTGCTCCTCCAACTTGTATTTATTGCAGTCTCATGAATCAGCCATGCCCTTTCAACAAGTTTAACAAATATTCTTGACTGACTATGCGGAATCTTCTCTCCAACTTGGCAGGGCGTATTGGGGTTGCCTACTTGTCCTCTACCCACCTGACATGAAACTGATGAAGATGAGGTCTTGGTCTTACTCCTTTCACTCCAATGCTCCCAACAGTTCTGAACTTAATACAAAACTTAATACATGAGCTGAGATCTAGTTTTTCAATTTAACCTTGCTTGTAGAAGTTATTTCAAAATAGCTATTGATTAAAGCATGCTTTTGTCCTTTCCTGCTCTTAGTTTTGCAAATTCTTGACAGAAAGAAATTAAATTTTCTTTTTTATTCCCAGTCTGATTCCTAGCAAACATGCCTAAATTGTCCCCTTCAAATGATCATCTATAATTTCCTGGAGAAGATCCAAACCAGTATTCATATATTGTTCAGAATTTTTTCTTTATGATTCTGACCATAATATAAAAATTTAACTGCTTGCTATCAAAGAGAAAGACAAATTTTAAATTATCAAGTACGATGAAAAGTCTTTGTGAAGATTTTCTTCCAAGAGAATTCATATTTAAAATTCTTCTGCCTTTCTTAGTAACTAAATTGCTCCTTGATTTAGTTTATGGATAATGAACAGAACTTTTCACACTGATTGTTTCTGCTCACTGGCTTGCCTGGCTCCCCCTTTATCTGAGGTCCACAGGGAGGGGCCATGTCTATCTTTTCAACACATATCTACAGCACCAAGCCTTACACCATAGTTGGCCCTTAAAAACATTTTTTAGCAAATGTTGAAATATCTAGCTTTTGTTTTATAAAAGCCTGATTTTTACACACATAAAAGACAATGTTATCTGCCAAAGATGAGACAAAATGTCACAAAAGGTCACAAAAATTGTACTGGATCAACTCTTTATCATGAAATGCCAACAAGTCATTCTAAGCTTGACTCTCATGCACAGCTTGTTGTAAGTTTTACAATTCAAAGTAAGCTTTTGGTCAGTCATAGCCAGCCCTCTAAATGAATCTGGGATAAATTTAGTACTGATTAAACTTGGCAAGTTATCTCTATGGAAAGCAAGGCAAAGCAAAGCAAAGTAGATCTCTATTTCTATTACATCTAAGACAGGGAGGCAAAGACAAACTTTTCAAGAATCACTCCACCTATAAGAACACAAACATTGGATTCAGAAGTATCCATTAATCCACATGGATTTTCAATGATAAACTTTCCCAGGATTATAAGTTTTCCTTCTGCAGTTTCTTCATAGGTGATCAATCATTAGGAAGTCATACCACATCAAGGGATGCTCATAATAGACTCAATATTCTCCATTTAATATCATTTAGGCAAGCCATTGTCTTCACATTCATGGTTGTTAAAAAAAGAGGAGAGTCTTTTTCAGTATATGTGTCTGGTTAGGAGAGAACAGGATAAACCCCAAGTTACAAGAAATGACATTTTTGTTTTCTGATTCAGCACAAGGAAAGCCAGAATCAGCAAGACCCGTTTCCCTGGCATGAGACCCTATAGACAAAGCCTTGATCTAGATATGGGTACTGCAAAAACAGAATGAGATATTCTGCTAAGGTAGCACTGCTCGGAATGATCATAACAGATTTCATCTTGCTGGGAAATATCACTCGGTTTTGTAATAAAGCTGGAAAGACTTCCTAACCAAGATGCTTTCAGTGATGAAAAGCTTGGACTTTCTGGTTTTCCAAACGCAGGAAGAAAACAAGTTAGCTGTTTATAAAAACAAATCCAGTGAAAAGGGGTGGGGGGGGCGCTCTGTCAATAATAAACATTTACATTATTCTGTGTGTTTAATATGGGAAAAGACCATATTGGTCATTGAAAGTTGGCCAAACATGGTCAGTATTAGTCTCTGCAGAGTTTCTGAATCTTGTGTTAAAAATGTTCTCTAACATTTTTCTCTCTATTCCCAAATGGATTAATAGTAGGCAGACACAGAAAAAAGTGTGAGCAAACTAGAATAGCCTAAATATCTGTACAACTTACTATGTGAATTATGTGATCCTGTCCCTTTTTCCTAATTCTGTTGTCTAATCTCAAGAGCCATCTCCTCTCTGTCTTAACTAGTTGTCACTTCCAACATTTCATACTCCCAGAAACATACCCACATTCTGCCTAGTATGACTGTCACATGTGTACTTATACTTATATTTATCTCTGCAGCATCCAGAATCATTCTTTATTACAATAGAATCTAATGTAAATTTCCGGAATAATCATCCCTTAAGTTTTTAAACTTGTGAGCATCTGATCATAAGGTATAAATCACACTAAATTGCTATAAAAAATGAAGTTTATGTTGAATAAAGAAACATTTAGTAATATCTTTCATGTGAGGTGTTTGCATAAATGAAGATAATTTATGAGAAAGGCACAATTTTTTGTTTTTTACCTTGTTGATTTCTAGTGTCTATAATAGCATTTATTGTAGATGATCTTTCCTGCTACTATGTACTGTTTGACTATAATGGTCATTTTTGTACATCGTTATTCTTGTGTAAGCTTAGTATCTTCCCCATAACGTCTGAGTGGGATTCCCTTATTTCAAATCCCTCTGCTGTCACTTCTTTAGGTATTTTATTCAAGCCTCATTTTTTATGTGGTTTGTTCTTTGATTCCAAATACCTAAGGACTCCTGTGCTTTAATTCAGTGGTAAATACCTGGGTTTTAAGGAACTTAAAGCAAAAGAAACTGGGGCCCTTGTATGATAGAGGGGGTGAAAAGGACTGCTTGATTATCATCTTGAAACAGGAAACCCAGGTTAGTGGCTATAAAGAAAGGGAAATGGAGAAGATTCAATAAAATGAACCCTGGATCTCCAAGATCTAAATTTATGAGAGTCTTGTTAGCAGAAGAAGTGTCATAAGCCATATGCTTTCAGCGATTATATTTTCTGGAGTTCTAACTGGAAAAAGAACTAAAGCACAGTCACAGGAACAGGTGCTGGGAGAAAGAGCCTGCCACCTGAGATGGGTGGTCAGCAGATCCTACGGCAGTGGCCATGGGATAAACTCAGATCCTCAGCAGGCTATAATCAATGGCTGAAAGTCAAGTTTAGTAATGCAGGCACATCTGGGTAGGAACTGTGCTTATTTCCCAGCAGGTGATATAGTCAGATTCAAAATCTTTCTGTGCTAAAAGAAGTCCACTGAGTGGCCAAAGTTTTAGAGATCTTTAGTCACAATAAAGGACTGGAGTGCAAATTTGAAACCAGAATGCAACTCTAATCACAGAAACTAAGGGACGGTGTTAGGAAATGAGAGAACATTGTGGCTCCATGCACAAGCATAGCCACAGTAACCATAAACTCCACCAGGAACAGGAAATGGGTGCCAGCTCCATCCCACTTTGGGCAGATGGAGTCCTGAATTTGTTCTTTTGTTCCAGTTCAAGAAATAGCCATCACTACCCACCACCACTACCACTGTCATTATCATCATTACTATTATTATTTCCTTTGGGGTTAATCAGCTTAGCAGTTACATGATAATCTTCAGGTCACTTTAAATGCTATTCAACTGCTCACAATGGATGGACATTGTTTTTAAAGGGGTTTCACCATAAAATTAAGCACAATTATTTTAAATAGCGTATAACTTAGAGGCTTTTTGAAATTCTGTGAATAATGTTTAAAGTATAAATGGGGTGGGTCAGTTAAGATGATTTTGTCTAGAGATAGGAGAAAAATTTATCTCCAACTGGCTTAAAAAATAAGGGGAATTGTTTGGCTCCTGGGATGAGAAAGCCATAGGGAGTGCTAACTCCAGGTGTGCCTTGGTCCAGCAGCTCAATGATGTCACCAAGGAATAGGATTTCTTTCTTCCCTTCTTTCTTGCTTTCTGAAGTTGGCTGCCTCTGAGGCAGGCTTGCCAGAGTTGCTAGGCTACAAACATCTTTATTTATGTACAGCAGGGAAGAGAATATCTTTGCCTCAGCATTCTAGAAAATGTGTGGCACTTCACTGTGAGCGGATCATCTTCAGGTCTTGCCCACTCGGGAACCAATCACATTGTTGACTGGCTAAGAGGTAACATCTGTTTCCCCAGAACCACATGAATTCTAAAATGAGAAATGGAGCTGTTGGGAAGGAGGAAGGAAAGAATGGATACTGAAAGATAGCAATCATGGTCTTAAGGCACTGACAAGAACCCAACTCCAGTTAAGGAAAGGAAATGATCAGGGGCTTCCCTGGTGGCTCAGTGGTTAAGAATCTGCCTGCCAATGCAGGTAACATGGGTCGGATCCCTGGTCTAGGAAGATCCCACGTGCTGCAGAGCAACTAAGCCCATGCACTACAACTACTGAGCCGGTGCTCTCAAGCCCGGGAACTGCAACTATTGAGCCCATGCATTGCAACTACTGAAGCCCAAGCACGCTAGAGCCCGCGCTCTGCAACAAAAGAAGCCACTATGATGAGAAGCTTGTGCACCACAAAGAAGAGTAGCCCCTTCTCCCAGCAACTAGAGAAAAACCTGCACCACAATGAAGACTCTGTATGATCAAAAATAGATAAATAAAATAAATCATTTTTTTAAAAAGGAAATGATTAAATACACTGAGTAGCTCAACGAACTATCAGAAAGGCTGGTAGACCAGGTAGGGTAAAAGTCTATGCATTGGTTTGTTAAGGCTGCCTCAACAAAATACCATAAACTTGGGGCTTACACAAACAAACACCCTTGTTATCTCGAAGTTCTTAAGGCTAGAAGTCTGAGATGAAGGTGTAAGCAGGGTTCATTCCTTCCGAGGGCTGAGTGAAAATCTTTTCCTTGCTTCCTTCCGAGCTTCTGGTAGTTGCCGCCAGTCTTTGGAATTCCTTGGCTTGTAGACACATTATCCAGTCTCTGCCTTCATACTCACATATTTTTTCTGTGTGCCCATCTGTCTCTGTGCCCAAATTCCCTCTTTTTATAAAAATACAGTCATATTGAACTGTAAAGGCATTAGGGCCCGTACTAATGACTTTATCTTAACTTGACCATCTACAAAGACTATTTACTAACAACTTCCCATTCACAGGTATGGGGGTTAGGCTTCAAGAGTTTTAGGGGATCTGATTCAACAGATAACAGTACAAGGATCAACTCACACCATGCAATCAAGTAAGGTATACATCTCAGCCACTGGATACTTGATGCCACTTCTGCTGGCTCTGGCAGCTCCTGAAGCTGGTCCTGCCTCATGGTACCTGCTTCATGCCAGCTCCTTGACATCAAGGTGTGGGGAGAGAGCATCTGGCTCCTTCTCTTTCTTCTCTCCTCCCCAAAGATTCACAAAATTTGATGTTCTCCCAACACAGCAAAGTCTTTAGTTATTGGGAGGCCAAAAAAGAAAACTGTATACTACAGGTGGCAGCCAACAAAGTATCATATTGGCAAAGATGGATTCTTTTCTGATTTGTTTAAGGAGAGGGTTGGGGAAAAGGCACACACTGTGTTCTGAAGGGGGCAGGGAATGTGATTCTGACAGAGTGCAAAGGAAGCAGAAATGGTGGATTGAAAAGCCAAAGACAAACTTCTGCATTTTGTCTTTGAGGTGATTCAGTTTATCTTCCTCTACCTGTGGTCACAAAGAAGCTGTGTTGGGTGGGTTCTTTTATGCTGAGCAGAGCTCAATCAAGTGATGCTCAGGAGTGAGGACCTCTGCTGGATGGTGCCACAGAGTCCATAGTCAGAGTTGTCCTGGTACCTCCAAACTGGCAAACTCACAGGACATATTGATTAGCCCCAAATCCACAGCTGACCCATGTGTTTGTTTTTTTTTTTTAACTGTACCTTCTACACGTGGGATTTTAGTTCCCCGACGAGGAACTGAACCTGGGCCCCCTACGTTGGAAGTGTGGAGTCTTAACCACTGGCCTACCAAGGAAGTCCTCCATGTGCTTTTGAAATAGTGGTAAGAAGCCTGTATACCTGAGATACACAATGATGGGGTAACTTTTTTTTGTTCTAACACAGCTTTGATTCATCTACCTGTGATAACTTGTGTATCTACCTCCCTTATAAGGTTGTAACTTTCTGGAGGCTAGAGAGGCTCATCTATCATAGTGTTTTGGGGATGGATCTGACACACTTCCGATGCCCAACAATTGTCAGAAGTATTAGTAAATGGATGGATCAGAAAGGTTGTGTGTATATCGACTTTGAGGATGAGGCAGGGATAGAAGTTATTAAAAAATGTTAAAAGGCTCTCAACTTAAGAAATTTTCTCAGAGCAATTCTACCATGATCCATGACTATGCCCTATTTTCACAGCCAGGGTAAGTGGTAAAATAATGGGAAACAAACAGAGATGTTAGGATGTATATTTCCTCTCCCAGATATATAAGGTTTGCTTGGCCCTGTGTTTGCAATTCAACAGAGGTTTCTAACACTGGGGGCTTAGTGCTACTTCTACTCCTTCTCCAGTGAGACGTCCTAGACACTAGCAGAGATTTGTCAACAGATTTTGCCAAATTCAACCCTCAATGGAAATTCTGCCAGCAGATTTTGCAAATTTACACCTTCCTAAGGTGATCTTTAACAATATTTCCACTGTATATTTTCTAGGTTCTTACTTATTGGTATGTTTTTAAACTTATATCCTGGAAATCATATAAATAATAACCCAAAAAAGAAATAAAATGATTTAAAATCTGAAGTGAGAAGAGAATTTGAAATGTTTTAGCTTATGTTGTATTCAACTCTGAAAATGCACTAGCTCAGCCTTTTGAATTTGGTTTCCCTTGTAGTACTAGAAGAAAACAAGAATTAATTTTAAACAAAAATCTGTCTTACTTGTACAATACAAGCTTGAGCTTAGAAAAAACATCTTTTTTAAATTAAATTTCCTTTGAAAAACAAAGGCTTAAGTTAAGGGTAAAATGTTTTGGAAAACTTGAAGTTTCAAAAATAGAACTTGGAGGAAAATAAAAATGGTTTTAGGGCTTTCTGAAAAATCCCTAATACTGCTGAGCCCCCCTCCCCTATTTGTAACAGGAACTAGGCTAAACACTTGCTTTCCCAACGTGGAAACTGAACCTCTTTGGAGGTGCTAATAAAGTGTTAAATTACTCATTTCATTATTACATTGATACTTCTCTTCTATCCTTGTTTATAATTTTCAATTAAGATGAAAGTGACCTGATATTACAAATTAAAAATTTATAGACACTTCTCAGCACAGAGGAAGTGCATTTGAATGGTCAGTAATAATCAGAAGTATACAAACTGAACTCATCTATCATTTTTTTATCCTAAATCAGGGTATGGATATGGCATTCTATTAGGTACATGCCTAATAAGAGAGATTTTCAGAAGATATTCCTATACATCTCTGGTGTGTAATTTTTATTCATATTTTACCTCAGACCCAGATCCTAGGTTTCTAGAATAATTTTCTATTTCATTTTTAGGAAGGTGTCCAGTTTCCCTTGTATAGTATCTGTGATTATTCTCCTATTCTAAAAACCTTTCATTCATCAGTCTCGTTGCATAGATGTCCTGTCTATGTTACTACTGTAGCCTTTAGTCAATGAACCCATCAGTATCCTCACAAGTGTATACTAATCACTTTCATGTTAGTAAGTCTCATGATGCTCTGGGTAGCGGTAATAAACTCAAATGCTAAGCAACCTAAATGTCCATCAAAAGAAGAATGGATAAAGAAGATGTAGTACATATATACAATGGAACATTACTGAACTGTAAAAAAAAAAGAATGAAATAATGTCATTTGTCACAACATGGATGCACCTAGAGATTGTCATACTGAGTGAAATAAGACAGAGAAAGACAAATATTTGATATCACTTATATGTGGTATCTAAAAAAAAAAGGTATAAATGAATTTATTCACAAAACAAAGAGTCACAGATGTAAAAAACAAATTTATGGTTACCAGGGTAGAAAGGTGGGGGGATAAATTGGGAGATTGGGATTGACATATACACACTACTAGTAATATATATAAAATAGATAACTAATATGGACCTCTGTATAGCACAGGGAACTCTACTTAATACTCTGTAATGACCTACATGAGAGAAGAATTTTAAAAAGAATGGATATATGTATGTTCTCAGTAGTTTCAGTTGTGTCTGACTCTTTGTGACCCCATGGACTATATAGCCCACCAGGCTTCTCTTTCCATGGGATTACCCAACAAGAGTACTGGAGTGGGTTGTCATTTCCTCCTCCGGGGGATCTTCCCAACCCAGGGATCAAACCCACATCTCCAGTAGCTCCTGCAATGGCAGGCTGATTCTTTACCACTTGAGACACCTGGATATATGTTTATGTATAACTGAATCACTTTGCTGTATGTACAGCAGAAACTAACACAACAGTGTAAATCAACTATTCTTCAATAAAAATTAAAAAAATCCTCAAATTTATTTATTGGCCAAGAAGGTAACAGAACATGTGAAATTAAAAAGTAACATGGAGTAGCAGACCTTTGGCAAATTGGGGAATACATGCTCTGCCTAAATACACTTAAATTCCTTTAAGAACATGATGCTAGCCCAATAGAGCACAGCTGTTGAGTTTTTGGAGTCTGTAGATTTTGATTTTCTCTCTTACCATTTAGACAATAATAAGGCAATACAGATCTCTCCCTTTTAAAACACCGATACAAAGATTTGTGGTCAGTTGTTTACTCTTGACTATGGCAAAAATAAAGACTCTAAAATGTTTTCTGATGAGAGTGCTGTTAGATAAAATAATAAAATTACTATTAACTGAGAAGCAATTTTCATTACCAGACTGATCTACCAGAGCCACATGGCATGCTGAATTCCTAAGAACTCTTATGATTACATTGCTATTTATTTTTTATTACAAACTACTTGTTAGAGGGCTCTTGTGTGCAGATTCTTGCTCTGTGTACTTACTAGCAATCATTAGACATGGTGTTTGTTTCCTATAGTGTTGACTCCAAATTCAACCCAATGCTCTTCAAATTGTTATCCCCCAATTCAGCCTAAATTCAGAAGGAATGTTCAATTTACCACCACAGAGAAGGAGCTGATCTCGAAAGAATAATGGGAAAGAACAACAGCTGCTTTAAACAAATCTTACAAACACAATTTAGCACAGACACTGAACGGGAAGAGAAAATAAAGACTGACTAATTGCCAGTGGACCAGCGTGTGCCCTGGAGCCTTGAATCTGGAAATTATTCATCTCTATTTTTCTCTCACCTCCCCAAAGGTTCAGTGAGTACATTGATGTCTGGAGCAAAATCCACACAAGATGCATTTTCACTGCAGCATCTGGTTCTCTGGGAACGCTGCTGCTTGCTTTCTCACTCCATTTAACCTTTCGTCTGAAGTATTGTTTTGGCAGCCAAAGATATGCCTGCATTACTTTGTGTTTTTAAGAATCCCACTTTCTCTTTGCTCATAAAATCTGCAACCTGGTGTAGGGATGTTTGAAATGTTTCCCGAGTCCATACATTTGGGGGAGAGTAATGGAACAATTCACTTTAGATCCACCCATATTTCAGTCCTCATCCCACCCAGGTATCAGGGTTTCCTTTTGTCATAAGGTCTGTAGCTAAAACCACAAACTCTCTGGTGATCAGTGAAATCATGTCTTTGTCGTCTTTGTCCTATAAATGAGGTAGCTATTAGATCTTGGATCTTTTGTGAAAATAATCCAAAATGAAGAGAATATAAAAAGGCAAACCTCTAGAGTTTTTTAAGTGCAAAAGTACTCAAGTTTGACAAATACTTTAGATTTATGACATTATTATGGGCATCAAACCTACAGGCTTTATTAAAAACATCTTTTAAAAAGCAATCATTTTAAAAAGAGTGTGAAGAGCCCAAAATATATATCTTTTGAATAAACTTGTTTTTTTGCTGAACCAGAACCAAGCATGTTACATAATGTGAATAAGATAAAACCACAATCAGCGGTCTTCCTTTTCCAAACGGAGGTGACTTCTCAAAATGGCATGGCCTAGTTATACCATTTTCAGTGTTAAAAATCAGGGGGAGGATCATAACCACAATGATTAAAGTTTTCCAAAGAATGTTCTATAAATCCTTGTAACAACAATTTCACTATTTCAATTTTAGGCTGTGGGAAGGTTTCAAAGGTTTAGTATTTTTCTTTTTTTCATTCTTAAATTGTTCATTCTGTTTTTTCAAATAGAGCATTTAGGAAATGATCCTGTAGCAATTTAATTAAAATAGCAAGATCCATTAACTTCACACTGAATAATATGTAAACCTCGATGTTTAATTAGTCTTTGACTCTGTAAATTACAAAATACTTTTCTAGTCATTTGCTGCTGCTGCTCCTAAGTTGATTTAGTTGTGTCTGACTCTTTGTGACTCTATGGACTGTAGCCTGCTAGGCTCCTCTGTCCATGTGATTCTCCAGGCAAGAATACTGGAGTGGGTAGCCATTCCTTTCTCCAGAGGATCTTCCTGACCCAGGGATCAAACCTGTGTCTCCTGCGACTTCTGAATTGCAGGAAGATTCTTTACCACTGAGCCACTAGGGAATGTCCATCAATCGAGGAATGGATAATGAAGATGTGGTACATATATACAACAGAGTATTATTCAGCCATTGAAAGGAATGAAATAATGCCATTTGCAGCAACTTGGATGCACCTGGAGATTGTCACATGTTGTTGGAAGAGGGTGTTTGCTATGATCAGTGGGTTCTCTTGGCAAAACTCTGTTAGTCTTCACCCTACTTCATTTTGTGCTCCAAGGTCAAACTTGCTGGTTACTCCAGATACCTTTTGACTTCCTACTTTTGCATTCCAATCCCTTATGATGAACAGGACATCTTTTTTTTTGGTTTTAGTTGTAGACGGTGTTGTAGGTCTTCACAGGACTATTCAACTTCAGCTTCTTTGCCATTACTGGTTGGGCAGAGACTTGAATTATTGTGATGTTGAATGATTTGCCTTAGAAACGAACCAAGATCATTCAGTCATTTTTGAGATTGCAAGCAAGTACTGCATTTTGGACTCTTGTTGACTATGAGGTCTACTCTGTTTCTTCTAAGGGATTCTTGCCCATGATAGTAGATATAATGGTCATCTGAATTAAATTCCCATTCTCATCCATTTTAGTTCATTGATTCCTAAAATGTCAATGTTCACTCTTGCCATCTCCTGCTTGACCACATCCAATTTACCATGTTTCATGGACCTAACATTCCAGGTTCCTATATAATATTGTTATTTATAGCACTGGACTTTACTTTCGCCACCAGACACATTCAAAACTGTGTGTTGTTTCTACTTTGGCCCAGCCTCTTTCTTTCTGGAGCTATTTCTCCACTCTTCCCCAATAAAATATTGGACAACTACTGACCTCATCTTCCAGTATCATACCTTTCTGCCTTTTCATACTGTTCATGGGGTTCTTGAGGCAGAATACTGGAGTGTTTTGCAATTCCCTTCTCCAGTGAACCACATTTCGTCAAAACTATCCACCATGACCTGACCATCTTGTCCTTTTCTATGGGATTAGAATGCAAAAGAAGGAAGACAAGAGATACATAGTATAACAGGCAAGTTTGGCTTTGGAGTACAAAATGAAGTAGGGTGAAGGTTAACAGAGTTTTGCTAAGAAAATACACTGGTCATAACAAACACCCTCCTCCAACAATGCAAGAGATGACTCTACACAAGGACATCACCAGATGGTCAATACTGTAATCAGATTGATTATATTTTTTGTAGCCAAAGATGGAAAAGCCCTATATAGTCAGCAAAAACAAGACCTGGAGCTGACCGTGGCTCAGATGACATCTACATCTGCTTCACTGACTACGTGAAAGCCTTTGACTATGTGGATCACAACATACTCTGGGAAGTTGTTAAGAGATGGGTTACCAGACCACCTTACCAGTCTTCTGAGAAACCTGTATGCAGGACAAGCAGCAACAGTTAGAATTAGACATGGAACAATGGACTGGTTCCAAATTGGGAAAGGAGTACATCAAGGCTGTCTACTGTCACCCTGGTATTTAATTTACGTACAGAGTAAATCATGGGAAATGCTGGGCTGGATGAAGCACATGCTGGAATCAAGATTTCCAGGAGAAATATCAACAGCTTCAGATATGCAGATGATACCACTCTAATGGCAGAAGGGGAAGAACTATAGAGCCTCTTGATAAAGATGAAAGAGGAGAGTGAAAAAGCTGGCTTAAACCTCAACATTCAAAAAACTAAGATCATGGCATTCAGTCCCATCATCATGGCAAATAGAGGGGCAAACAATGGAAATAGTGACAGCTTTTTTCTTCTTGGGCTCCAAAATCATTGCAGGTGGTGACTGCAGCCATGAAATTCAGACACTTGCTATTTGGAAGAAATGCTATGACAATCCTAGATAGCATATTAAAAAGCAGAGACATCACTTGGCCAACAAAGGTCCATATAGTCAAAGTTGTGATTTTTCCAGTAGTCATGTACAGATGTGAGAGATGGACCATAAATAAAGCTGAGCATCAAAGAACTGATGCTTTTGACTGTGGTGCTGGAGAAGACTGTTGAAAGTCCCTTGGAGATCAAGCCAGTCAATCTGAAGGGAAATCAACCTGAATATTATTGGAAGGATTGATGCTGAAGCACCAATACTTTGACTACCTGATGCAGGCTGACTCATTGGATACAATCCTGATGCTGGGAAAGATTGAGGGCTGGAGAAGAAGGGAGCAACAGAAGATGTGATGATTGGATGGCATCACTGGCTCAATGGATGTGAGTTTGAGTAAACTCTGGAAGACAGTGAAGGACAGGGAAGCCTGATCTGTTGCAATTCATGGGGTCACCAAGTTGAACATGACTTAGTTACTGAACAACAACAACTAGAGATTGTCATATTGAGTGCAATAAGTAAGACTGAAGAGGAGAAATATTATATGACATCCATTATATGTGGGATCTAAAAAGAAATGATACAAATGAACTCATTTACAAAACAGCAAGAGACTCACAGACTCAGAAAATGAAGTTATACTTGCTGTGGGTTGGGGGTGGAAGAATGGGAGATGGCATAGTTAGGGAGTTTGGGATGGACATGTACACACTGCTATATTTCAAACTGATAACCAACAAGGACTTACTGTATAGCACAGGGAACTATGCTCAATGTTATATAGCTGCCTGGATGGAAGGGGAGAGTGGGAGTGAATAGATACCTGTATATGTATGACTGAGTCCTTTTGCTATTCACTTGAAACTATCACAACACTGTTAACTGGCTATACCCAATACAAAACGGCTCAGATCATAAACTCCTTATTGGCAAATTCAAACTTAAATTTATGAAAGTAGGGAAAACCACTTACCATTCAGGTAAGACCTAAATCAAATCCCTTATGATTATACAGTGGAAATGACAAATAGATTCAAGGGATTAGATCTGATAGACAGAGTGCCTGAAGAAATATGGACAGAGATTCATAACACTGTACAGGAGGTGGGGATCAAGATCATCCTCAAGAAAAAAAAATGCAAAAGGGCAAAATGGTTGTCTGAGGAGGCCTTGCAAATAGCTGTGAAAAGAAGAGAAGCTAAAGACAGAGGAGAAAAGGAAAGGTATAAAATGGTTGTCTGAGGAGGCCTTGCAAATAGCTGTGAAAAGAAGAGAAGCTAAAGACAGAGGAGAAAAGGAAAGGTATACCCATCTGAATGCAGAGTTCCAAAGAACAGCAAAGAGAGATAAGAAAGCCTTCCTCAGTGATCAATGCAAAGAATTAGAGGAAAACAATAGAACGGGAAAGACTAGAGATCTCTTCAAGAGAATCAGATACCAAGGGAATGGTATACCCATGCAAAGATGGGTACAATAAAGGACAGCAACAATATGAACCTAACAGAAGCCGAATATACTAAGAAGAGGTGGCAAGAATACATAGAACTATATAAAAAAGATCTTCACGACCCAGATAACCATGATGGTGTGATCACTCACCTAGAGCCAGACATCCTGGAGTGTGAAGTCAAGTGGGCCTTAGGAAGCATCACTACGAAAAAAGCTAGTGGAAGTGATGAATTCCAGTAGAGCTATTTCAAATCCTCAAAGGTGATGCTGTAAAAGTGCTGCACTCGATATGCCAGCAAATTTGGAAAACTCAGCAGTGGCCACAGGACTGGAAAAGGTCAGTTTGGATTTCAATCCCAAAGAAAGGCAATGCCAAAGAATGTTCAAACTACTGCACAATTGCACTCATCTCACACACTAGCAAAGTAATGCTTAAAATTCTCCAAGCTAGGTTTCAACAGTATGTGAACTGATAACTTCCAGGTGTTCAAGTTGGATTTAGAAAAGGCAGAGGAACCAGAGATCAAATTGCCAACATCCACTGGATCACAGAAACAAGTAAGAGAATTCCAGAAAAACATCTACTTCACCTTTATTGACTACGCCAAAGCCTTTGACTGTGTGGATCACAACAAAGTGTGGAAAATTTTTCAAGAGATGGGAATACCAGACCATCTGACCTGCCTCCTGAGAAATCTGTATGCAGTTCAAACCAGACATGGAACAATGAACTGGTTCCAAATTGGGAAAGGAGTCCGACAAGGCTGTATATTGTCACCCTGCTTATTTAAGTTACCTACAGAGTATATCTCACAAAATGCCAGGCTGGATGAAGCACCTGCTGGAATCAAGATTTCCAGGAGAAATAACAATAACCTCAGATATGCAGATGATACCACCCTTATGGCAGAAAGTAAAGAAGAACTGAAAAGCTTCTTGATGAAAGTGAAAGAAAAGAGTGAAAAAGCTGGCTTAAACTCCACATTCAAAAAATGAAGATCATGGCATCTGGTCCCATCACTTCATGGCAAATAGAGGGGGAAACAATGGAAACAGTGACAGACTTTATTTTCTTGGGCTCCAAAATCAGAGATGGTGACTGCAGCCATGAAATTAAAAGATGCTTGCTCCTTGAAAGAAAAGTTATGACCAACCTAGACAGCATATTAAAAAGTAAAGACATTACTTTGCTGACAAAGGTCCATCTAGTCAAAGCTATGGGTTTTCCAGTAGTCACGTATGGTTGTGAGAGTTGGACTATAAAAAAAGTGAGCACAGAAGAATTGATGCTTTTGAACTGCGGTGTTGGAAAAGAATCTTGAGAGTCCCTTGGACTGCAAGGAAATCAAACCAGTCAATCCTAAAGGAAATCAATCCTGAATATTAATTGGAAAGACTGATGCTGACCTTATCTGAAGAACTGACTCCTCAGAAAAGACCCTGATGCTGGGAAAGATTGAAGGCAGAAGGAGGAGAAGGGGACGACAGAGGATGAGATGGTTTGATAGCATCACTGACTCAATGGACTTGAGTTTGGGCAAGCTCTGGGAGTTGGTGATTGGCAGGGAAGCCTGGCATACTGCAGTCCAGGGGGTCACAAAGAGTTGGACATGACTGATTGACTGAACTGAATACAAAGTAAAAAATTAAGAAAAAAAACACTATGTATCATGTGGATATGAAGATATTTGTGAGTCGTGCATATTATCATAGATAAATATTAAGCTATAATCTACCCTTGGAAGGCTTGTATGTTAACCAGCTATCCAAGGTAAACAATTGCATTTACTCTAAGTGAAAAACTATATCTCTTAAAGTGCTCTTAAAGAAACTATGAGATAATGCTTTATTAAAAGTTTATTCCATCTTTGATAGTCATTTGTATGAAATTATCAAAGAACTAGTTTAGGCTTAATTTCATTTATAACTAATGTTTATCTAGCCCTGGTGGCTCAGATGGTAAAGAATCTGCCTGCAATTCTGGAGACCTGGGTTCAATCCCTGGGTCAGGAAGATGCCCTGGAGAAGGCAATGGCTACCGACTCCAGTATTCTTGCCTAGAGAATTCCTTGAACAGAGGAACCTGGCAGGCTACAGTCCATGGAGTTGCAAAGAGTCGGACATGATTGAGCAACTAACACTAAACACTAGCACTTTCACTTATCCTATTTGAACCTCATGCAAATAAAGAAATGTGGGCTCAAAAAATTTAACTGATATCCTTCATGGTCTTTGGGAGAAATAGTTGGAAATGGGGTTAAAATCCCTATGTTCTGACTCCAGAGCCCACAAAGCTGCCCCTCCTAACAGTGGTTTCAAAGACCCATAGAAAGAAATACATACATATATGCCCACATTTAAGTTAAAAGTTTTACAAATTAACACTTAATATATATTAATGACTTCTATTTTTAGTTGTGTATACACACAACTGGTTATGACCCACATCTAAACTGATTTTCACAAATGGGCTATGACCACACTTTGAAAAGCTGTACCACAGGGTCTCTCATTGCAAGGTTATCTTGCCATAGTATGCGTAGGTGCCAAGGGCACCATTCTCAGGGGGCTCTTGCTTTCAGGTTCTCATGTTGTCATCTGAAACTCTTAATACTTACTTTATCTTTGAACTTGTGTTTTGGAAGTGATGGCCAAGAGGACAATGGGGCATGAAACTTGAGCAGAATGAGGTACAATCTGTATGTCTGCTGCCCCTTGCCCTCATTCACACACAGCACTCACGATGCCCCATGAGCACAGAATGCTGGTGAATCAACATTGGATGGGAATTCAGTGAGACTCCAAGTGAGAATGTGATTAAGTATGCTTTGTCTATGACTGAGTAAGTGGGGACACTGACAGCCTGGGGAGGCCATGCTTGCAATTTAGACCTGAATTTACTTCAGCTGTAAAGAAACGTGATGCCATTCTAAGAAATACAAATTACCGAGTAGCCTTATCATATCCTTTCTTACTCATATTACTTCCCTGTATTAGCCAACCACTTATGCTGAAAATGATGACATAGAAGGAAAGGGAAAAATAGGGCAATCCAGAGTGACTTTTCCTTTCAGTCTGTCCTTGATCATCAGTGGGACAGAGAGAATGAGTGTTGGTAGAGAGTGTGTGTGTGTCAAGAAATGTAATAAAAACAGTTTATTTAGTTTTGTATAGTATATCTGATGTTCTGGTAAGAATGAAATACATAAACATATATTAATTATGAAATACAAATTGTGTAATTTTGGTGATTCTGCCGATGAGTTAAATATGATTATATTTTAATTTTAAACTGTCATTGCATAGAATAAAGATGAATAATAAAATTCATGCAAATAATTTAAAATTTCTTTTCTTAGAATGACATTAAATAGTAAATAAAAAACCATGATAAGTCAGTGAGGGAGCGAGAGCACCAAAGAAAATGAAAAGCTTTGTAGTACCTATAATGGCACAGTTTTCCTGGTTTTGTAATTTGGGGGTCTATCATTTTCATTTTCCTCTGAGACCTGCAAATTATGCAGCTGCCAGGAGTTGGGTTTACCACCCTCCCCAATAGTATGTCCATGGCCTAATCTATGGAACCTGTGAATATTACTTTATATGGCAAGAGAGTGAATATTACCTTATTTGGCAAAAGGGTAAACAATAACTTTTATGGCAAAAGATGTGGTTAAGTGGATCTTAAGAGGAAGAGCTCCTCCTGGGTTATCTAGGTGGATCCTAAGTCCCTAAATACAATCAATGTATCCTTATAAGATGGATATACAGAGAAGAGGAAGAGACAATGGGACCATGGCTTAGGATGATGTAACCAAAGCCAAGGAAGGCCTGGGGCCCCTGGAAGCTGGAAGACACAGAACAGAAACAACTGTAGGGCCTCTCGTTAGAGAACAGCCCAGCAGACACCTGGATTTTAGATTCCTAGTTTCCAGAGCTGAGAGAGAAAAAAAAAATATTGTTGTTGTAAGCCATCCAGCTTGTGGTAATTTATTTTAGAGCCCTAGGAAACTAACACCCTGACTCTTCCACTGAACTTCCTTTCTCAAACTAGGTGTGTGGACCTTAATTAGCATGGAGGTCCATCTCTTCTCTAGATGTAGTTGCTCTGTATCATCCTGCATCACCCGGATGCTAATTTCTGATCATTTTACATGCTAGTTTTGCCCCTTTATCTTGTCTCTGGGATCTAAATTCCTTGGGAATAAAGAACATGTCTCAAAGACTGTGCCCTCTAGACTGTCTTGGACAATACTAGTTTTATAGAAAATTGTCAGCGGATTCCTATTGACTGACCATAGGCTTGAAATACTGATGAGGTTTTTATTTTATTCTTATATTTTTCTCTTTAATATTTAGATGACTCATGTGCATACTAAGTTGCCTCAGCCATGTCTGACTCTGTGCAACCCTATGGACTGTAGCTCCCCAGGCTCCTCTGTCCATGGGATTCTCCAGGCAAGGACACTGGAGTGGGTTGCTGTGTTCTCCTCCAGGGGATCTTCCCTATCCAGGGATCGAAACTGGATCTCTTTTGTCTCTTGCATTGGCAGGAGGATTCTAATCTCTCTTCCCTACGTGAACAGCAAAACCTTTAAAACTGAATCTCAGACAAATTTATCTCAACAAAGTGACTATTTTACAAAAGCCTCAAAGTGATTTAAATCCAAATTGTTTAATAATCTTACATTTCTATTAAAGAATGTCAGTCTCAGGTAGCATGTGTACTAGAGGCCTTTCTGCTGTTGTGTCAGATACTGTTGCTTTGATTACATATAGTAGAATTTAAGGCTAACAGGGAGGTATTTGGGGACAAGGACTTTTCCATATTCTTTGAGTCACAACTTGGAATAGAGCACATAGTAGACACAATGTACATCCTTATTTAAAGCATACATGGATTTTAACTTTTTTTTTAATTGTGTGGAATTTTTTTAGACAAACTTAGTTCAGCAAATATGTATTGAGTATCTTTCTGGGAGGCACCCTTACTAGTTAGCTGTGGGGCACACAAAAATGAGTAGACACAGTTCCTGTCCTGAAGTGACTGACTTTCTAGGAGGGTTCAGCAACTACATAAACAATTTCAATCTGGTAACTAACACACACACACATATGCTATAGGCATGCTAAGGAAGAAAATAATTCAGAAGGAATGATTGGGAAAGAGTCATCAGAGACTGTGATATTTGGCCCACATCTCAAAGAATGGTAGTTTTGTCACTTTCATGCATTGGAGAAGGAAATGGCAACCCACTCCAGTGTTCTTGCCTGGAGAATCCCAGAGACGGGAGAGCCTGGTGGGCTATCGTCTGTGGGGTCGCACAGAGTCAGACATGACTGAAGCGACTTAGCAGCAGCAAACAATTTTAGAGGAAGGATATTCTAGGAAGAGACTTCACACAAGCCAGGAGAATGTAAGTACTGTGGTATCTATAGGGCCCTGATAATATACTGATAAATTTTCTAGAGGCTGTGTGTGGGTAAGATGTGGTAGGAGATGTGACTTAAAAAGGTGTTTGAATTCAATCACTCAGAGCCTTGAACACCGAGCTAAGAAAATCATACTTTGTCCTGTAGGATGTAAGAAATTTTGCAGGGTTTTGAGCAAAGGAAACATGTCACCTAACCTTTGTGCCATGTTACTGAGGTGTGGGTTGAAGAGATAAGGATTTAATTGTAAAGGGAGCTATTACATAGATTTGATGAATAGATTACAACAGCATAGATTTGGAAAGTAGCTTGAGAGATATAATGAAAGAGAAAAAGTTGTCTGAGAGATAATTAACAAGTGGAATCAACAGGTCTTAGTGACTGATGAGATATGAGCATAGACTTGAGTGAGAGATAAGTCCAATAAAAGTGTCCTGAGAACAGAGTGATTAGATGAAGCACGTAGGAAACATAGGAGAAGGTACAGTTCTGGAAAGAAACTCTTCCAGAGTGTAAGTTCAGGACATGGTAATTTTGAATTACTAGTAAATATTTTGAATTGGAGCTCAGTAGATATAAAATTTGCAGTCATCAGTGTGGAGAACGTGTTTGAAGCCACCAGAGAGAATGAGAATCCAGGAAGACAGTACAGAGTGAGAGGAAAGGAAGGAAAGAAGGGAAGGATTTCAGTGTAGTCAATTTACCTTGGCATCCCTGAATGCTCCTGAAATTCAGAGCCCCCCAAAAAATTTTAGTCAGGTTTTTAGAGTATAAATTTATACAGTAAAATTCATCCTTGAACATGTACAGTTCTATGAGTTTGATGGCTACATACAGTTGTATAACCGTGACTTGAATCAAGACCTAGAGCATTCCTATTTCTGTCCAAAAATTCCTGTATGGCTTTTAGTAGTTAATTATCTCCTCACACTAGCCCCTGGGTAGCAACTAGTTATTTTTCTAATCCAATATTTTTGTTTTTTCAGAATGTCTTATGAATGGAATCATAGCAACATGCAATTTTTGAGTTTGGCTTCCCATATTTAATTGAAGGCAGGAGGAGAAGGGGAAAATAGAGGATGATATGGTTGGATGGCATCACTGACTCGATGGACGTGAGTTTGAGCAAGCTCTGGGAGTTGGTGATGGACAGGGAAGCCTGATGTGCTGCAGTCCAGGGAGTTGCAAAGAGATGGACACGACTGAGCAACTGAACTGAACTTGAGATTTATCCAAGTTGTTACGAGTATCAGTAGTTCATCCTTCTTTATAGTGAACAGTATTCCCTGTGTGGAGACATCACAGTTTGTTTATCCATTCACCAACTGACATACAATTGGGCTGCTTCCAGTTTTTGCTGATTATAAATAAAGGTCCTATAAACATTTGCATACGGACTTTTGTGGAAGCACAGTTTTCATTTTTAGGGAAAAATCTTAAGAGTGGGATTGTTGGATGGTATGGCAGGTCTATATTCAACTTTATGAGAAACAGCCAAACTGTTTTCCTGAGTAGTTATTCCGTTTTGCATTCTCCTTGGCAGTGACTGGGCTTCCCAGGTAGCTCTAGTGGTAAAGAACAAGCTTGCCAATGCAGGAGACATAAGAGACATTGGTTCAATCCCTGGGTTGGGAAGGTCTCCTGAAGGAGGGCATGGCAACCCACTCCAGTATTCTTGCCTGGAATATTCCATGGACAGAGGAGCCTGGCAGGCTTCAGTCCATAGAGTCGCAAAGCGGACATGACTGAAGTGACTTTGCACACACGGCAGTGACTGAGAATTCTACTGCTCTTCATCCTTGTCAGCACTTTGTGTTGTTGTTATTTATCATCCATTAGGTGTGGGTAGTATCTCATTGCCGTCAATTTTTTGTGTGTGTTAGAATATGTACACTCGTTTGGGAAAAGGGTCTGTAACTCCATCAGATTCTTAAGGCTCATGAACTTGAAGGTGAAGAATCATCAAAGTATGAGCTTGGAGAATGAAGAGAGGTCAGAAAAGCACACTGAGAAGATTAGAGAAGAGTTTAAGAATGGAGAGTCGGCAGCGCAGAGGGCAAAACAAAGTGTACAACATGAATAGAGAAAAATTGATGCTGTACTTAGTAAGGGAAGAGTCCCGCTCATCTCTGAGATGCCTTTTCAGTGGAGTGGAGGGGAGGAGGTGAAAAACACGACAGCCAGTTTAAAGCAGAAATGAAAAGGAAGGAGATGGAGGCAGCACATGTAGAACATTCCTCTAAATATCAGCATAAAGGATTCCTCTAAATGTCCAAGCCTCTCTCTGTTGCTGGAAAAATCACTTCTGCGGAGCCCTAGAAGAGGTAATTTTGATAACAGTGAACAGTGTTATTGGTATGAACATTATTTTAAAAAATGTGATTCTTCAGTGTACCCTAGATTTTACTGGCATTGACTTCAAATTTCCTGAGAAGCAAATCCGTTCTACCACTGATGCCACTGACTTGGCTGGAAAGAACTTTCGGGCACACAGAGTGTTATTGTGGCTGAAAACGCTTTCCCTAAGTTCATGTCCAAGAGTTTTACAACATGCAATAGTGTGCTGTCAGGACATTTTACAAGTCAGCTGACGCGAGCTGCAGGGCCACAATCATTACCCTTTCCCAACGGCCTGCTGCTGGGCGCAACCTCAGCTAATCTATCTGGACATTTCCCCAAACACAGAAAAGATGAGTCCTCTGAAATACAGAGGCAGTCAGCATGTGGTCAGTCAGGATTCACTGCTATGCTTTCAGTCTCTGTGTAGAGTAGGAGAAAAGTTGTGGAAGAAGAGGAGACAAAAGATTTAGTAAAACTCAGACATCTTCAGAGAACAGTTTTCTTAGTCAAGAGGTATAATGTGAATATAAGAGCGATCCATTCCTGAGTCTGTCTGTCTGCTCTTGGAGCACACTGAAGAAGCTAGGAGGCAGAAAAGATGCAAATATACTCTCCCCCACCATTTTCTCTCAGAGTTTCTCTCTGCCTCTCTCTTACACATACATACCCAGCCTACATGTTTCGATTCCTTCTAGCTCCATATTCAATCCTCCTATCTTCTCATTTGGAAGTGGGCCAGGCAGATACATAGTATTAGGGCTGTGAGTAGCTTGTCCTCCACTAGTTCCCCTCTAAGGCAGCTAGAATAAGACTATCACATCCATGCCATTACAAGAGTGGAAATCTTGTCTAATGTCTAGTATTCTCTCCTTAACTAGTCTTCGATGTTAGATTCACAATTCCACTTGATTTACACATCAATGCTCTGTCTCAGAACAGATCACAAAATAGGTCACTGCAACAAGTGCGGTTCCCTGGGAAAAGCACAGGACCCAAGAGATGGATTTGAGACACAGTTCTGTTATGTACTAGCTATGCTATGAGCCAGTTACTGATTTTTCCTTTCCCAGGGTTTTCATCAATAAGAGGGAAACAAATAGCTTCTAATTCATCCTTCATCTCGTATTGGGTGTTCAAACAATGTTGTAGAAGTTCATATCACCTCCAGAGAATTTGACAGTAATTGTTATTATCACTAATAATAGTTGCTATTATCACTCTTGACTAACTGGCAGCCTTGGCTTCACTCTGTCCCCTCCTCCCTGGGAGCTGCCATTGGTGCTTCCTTGCCTAGGAATTCTGCCCCCTTCTCTTCCTTGACATGCCTTCTATCTTCTACAAACAGACTTAAACTCACATTGCAAACTGTACTTACTAACTTCGACATTCTTACAGCAGACAAGTTACCGTACTTGCTGGGATCTGTGGCTCTCTCTCTTTTTTCCCTCATCATCAGGAGTCAGGATAATCTTTTCAAAACAACCTCTCCCCCGTACCATTTACTCCTCTTTTCTCCATAACATCAATTTTAGTCAATTGGTGGATGCTCTTGAATGGAGAATTTAGGGAAGCACTAGTATGAGTGAACCACCCCCCAAGGCCACAAGGTAAATTAGGGTTGCAGCTTCCTGATTTATGTGAGCACAGATAGTTATTTTCCTGAAATGGGTACTCCACAAACACTCCCAGTCTCTGTTCAAACATTTTCCAACAATGCTCCTTCTGGATTTACCTAATACTTAATTAAGGTTTTTAAAAAAGCTTTTGTGAATGAAAGCCCTTATCATTGCAGAGTTTTAGACAAAGCCTTACATAGTCAGAGTGGTAGCAACAGAAAACTTGTCAAGGTGTATGATAGATAAGTTCGCTTATGGGAAACCAAGTCCTAAGATGTCAGTGCAAATCAGGTTTTTTCTAGCAGAACTGGAGCTACAAACTACCATTTGCCAGAAGATATCCCACCCATTCTAATGTGAATGGTATGCTTGGGCCAAGGATGAATGTGACTCTTTAGGATTTCAAAACTGGGTGTAGACTTTGAAATAATGGTTGAAGAGTTGTTTTATGTTGATCATCACATGACTGAATTATAGACTATGATCTCTTCTTGCTTCAGAGTTCCCTTGAGGAATAATTTGTTGTTTGTGTTCTCTGATCTGCACAATGTCAAAAAATGTTAAAAGTGGAATGATGATAGGATAATGATACGCATCAGAGAAATTCTGTTATTTTTGCCTTTTATTAGACCAAACTGGGTATTTTTTTTTAAACTATGATTTGACAAACTACTTCTACGCACACAGAGTCCATTAGATAAAAGGTATTGGTCAATATTTGCTGTTCTGTCACTAAGTCATGTTCAATTCTTTGCAACCCCATGGACTGCAGCACATAAGGCTTCCCTTCCTTTACTAGTTCCTGGAGCTTGCTCAAATTCATGCCCATTGAGTTGGTGATGCTATCTAACCATCTCAATCTTCTGCTGCTCTCTTCTCCTTTTGCCTTCAATCTTTCCCAGCATCAGGGTCTTTTCCAATGAATTAGTTTCTCACAGCAGGTGGCCAAACATTGGAGTTTCAACATCAGTCCTTTCAATGAATATTCAGGATGGATTTCCTTTAGGACTGACTAGCTTGATTTCCTTACAGTGCAAGGGACTCTCAAGAGTCTTCTCAAGCACCACAATTGAAAGCATCAATTCTTTGGTGCTCAGCCATATTACATAAGTGAAATTATATAAGATCAGTTTTTATGAATGTCAAGTCAGCTGCATGATACTCGTTTGTTAACATGACCTTTCTCCCCAGCTCTTTATTTAGAAAATGGTTCTTACGCTATTTCAAATCTCAGTTGGAGGGCAAAGAGTGAACAGTCCTCTAAGAGATCTAGAGATGGAATTGAATTCAAACTTCTCAAAACTTTAACAATTTCCCTTTCCCATTTTATCTACTTGTGAGGTCTCCAAATTGCTGTGGGATTAGATTAGCCCTGGAATCAACACTAGCCCCTGGAGCCTCATAGAGATGTGCTGTTCCAGTCCTAAGTTTTACTGAGGCAAGCTCACCCTAGAGAGGTAAGTAAGTTGGTCTTTCTTTGGGTGTCTATGCTGGGAAGGCTTTATTTTGCATATTTGGTTACTTTTTAATTAAAGTGGTGATTTGCTATATCTGCTCACACTTCTCTTCCAAAAGAAAGCTGCCCAGAATTTTCAACATCACAACTGAACCATTTTGTGGCAACTTCATTCACCTGTCCAGCTTTCTTTGAGGGATATTTGCCAGCATGGTGATCACCATGGGAGCTGCCCATGAGCGCTCTCACTGATGTTTCATCCCTACCACTCCAGTAGGCAAACCCTCTCTGACTTTGCCAGAGAACAACAGGCTACTGATTGAGTGAAAAATAAATGTTTTTGTAGAACCTGCTTCTTAGAAGCAAAGTATCTTTTGGTATAATATCTAGGACTGAAAACATGATGTATCAGCAATGAAAATGAACAGTGTAGGGCATGCATTGTCACCCATGCTTGACTTTTGGGGGATTAGCTTTATTGAAAATGAGCCAAAGCACCTTTCAAAGCTCAGCTGAATTTTGAGAGTCAGTATGGAGTATATAATGTAGAAAATTATTTTCTGAGAAGAGGTGACTCTTGGGGAAACATAGACACAGAGCTATGAAATAGTTAATACCCAGCTAACTACAATCTGGGCAATCATTTATAGAATGATTCATGAATGTCAAATAGAAGGAAAAAGTTCACTTTTAAAACCATTAGCCCAGTGATAAGATCTTTAAGAATTTCATCCAAAGCACCATTCCCCGCCTATTGAGAGTCTTGTAATGTTTGTGGGAGATAACCTCTTGACTTTCTTTTTCTGCAATATGCCTTGTCTGGTGAGCCTAGAGTTTGGCACAAAAAGATAAACACCTTCCCTCCTGTGGACTTTGACAAATTCAAGTTCTGAGTTGACTGAAACCATGTATTCTTATCCAAAGAAATCTAAGAGTCAGCATGTTCTTTTTAGTTAAATCCCTCACTCTCTAATCTTTGCTTAATTTTTGTCATAGCATTGTGTTATGTGGCCATTGGCAGTTTTAGCAAAGATTATGGCATTATTAATAAAGTTAAAATTAATAATGATTTTAACCTTGTATGGTTTTGTGAAATTCAGTAACAATGAATACCGTTGACCCTTGAACAACATGGGAGTTGGAGGGGATTAATGGTGCCGATCATCAGTGCAGTTGAATATCAGGTGTAGCTTGTTGTTCAGTTACTAAGTCAAGTCTGACTATTTGCATCTCCATGGACTGCAGCATGCCAGGCTTGGCTGGACATGTACTCAGTTCCCCTGTATCTGTAGTTCTGCACCAGCAGGTTCAACATACAAGGATAGCATAGTACTATATTTTTAAAAATCCACATATAAGTGGACTTGGGAGGTTGAAACCCATGTTGTTCAAGGCTCAACTGTATAAACAGCTTTGAGATCTGGAGGCAGGGCAGGCACTTTTCACATGTGCAGCTAATCCTGGTGACCAGGGAGTTAATGTACGAAAAATCACATAGCACTTGATACATAGTAAATGCTCATTTCAATGACCTGGTTTTCCAATCTCTCCATCTTGTGTCCTCAAAAAGGGCTTCAATTATTACATGTTCATAGTTATATGGTTTCAACTATTCTCCGAAGTTGGAGCAAAAGCTTCAAATACAGCATGAGAGTAAAGCTCAAATTTCCATAGCTTCAACATGGACTAATTGTTTATGTTAGCAATGACTGTGAAAACGTATAATGTCTTTGAAACCAAGGCACTGGTTTCATGCCACCTTAGATGACTCTTTCTGGAAGCATGCTTCTATTGCTGAGACCATCAGCCTTTCTAGGCCCTTTGTTTCTGTCTAACCAAATAGCTGGGGATATTTGCTTCATAATCTCTTGTATCACAGCAAACCTATAATTGACAGGAGAAATATCAGCTTCCTCAGTCTCTGAACCCTTCCTTTCCTCATTGAAGTGGAATTAATTTGTGTCATGGAGATTGTAGAGGAAAAGCAAATGCACTGAGAAACTCGTGGTATTTCTATCAGTTGTGATGAACATGGCTTACATGTATTAAGTTATATGGCAACTACTTTGCAAACATTTCTGTTAATCCCTATAACATTGTTGCTAAGAAATATTATCAGCTTCACTTACAGATGAAAAAACTAAGGCACAAAGAGGTTAACTATTAATAATTTGCCCAAGGCTATCTCTCTCGAAATGCTAAGGAGAGAATTTAAATGTAGGTCATCTGAATGCAGAACTGAGGTCTACAGACCAGCACCCTGTTGGGAACCTGACAGCAGTGAATCCAGAGAAGGAACAGCTACAGGAAAGTGCTCAGCAACACACTAATCCAGTGGGCCTTTCCCCAGCAGGGAGGACCCTATAGTGCTGATGTTCGCTGAGGATCCTCACTGTTTTCTAAGTGAAAATGTCTTCATATTTACATTTATTATTACATAAGTAAAGAGTGGAATTTGGGAAGGTGATATTTGTCAATATCTATTTATCCTGGTAAAACTGAAAGGCAGTTGGGAATCATTTCACAATATATGTAAATATCAAATCATCATGTTCTATACTTGAAATAAACATGTTATACCTCAATTACACCTCAAAAAAGCAAACAAAAAAACAGAATCCCAAATAAATGTATAAATGTACCATCCTGAATTTCATCTGCTATAACCTGGCCTATTTCCCTCTATTTCAAGCTGAGTGTTGGCTAGTATATGCAGAAGTAGGATAGAAATCTAAATGAGAACTGAAAGGAGACAGAAGAGAGAAAGAGAAATAAACACAGAAGTAGGAAAAGAAGACAGTGGCCACCAGCTGAGTAAAAAATAAATTTCACTAAAACCTTGTCACCCTTCTATGTGCCAGCTGTGCCCCTCTCTGACATACCCTTCTCTGAGTCTCTCAGGCCTTCACCCCCTCTCAGCAGTGCAGCACTCAGAGCCCATGCTCATTATTTAGTCACCACTTTCTAGTCCATGTTGCAAAGCTAGGATTGCCTGGGACAACACTTTTCAGGTGGGTTGTTGTATAGTCCTTGCTGCAGCACTAGAGAAATATTTTCAGGTTCACACAAGCATTATTTCATGATCATCATCAACATCTCAATGGTTATGATCTCCACTGGTCACCTGGAAATTTCCAGAGGAGGTGTAGGTCCTAGCTAAGACCCTAGGCTTTGGAGCCAGATTCACTGTGAAAACCAGCTGTGCTGTTAGCTGTGTACCTTCAGCAAGTGACCAAGCCTTTCCTCTCTGTACACTCAGAGTGGCAACATCTCCTACTACTGGTATGAGTGGCTACAACAATAAAATGGTACTAGAGATTCTTAACTTTTTGTGTCATGGACTCCTTTGACAACCTGGGAAAGCCCTTTGAAACTGTTTTCAGAATAATATATTTTAAATACATAAAATAAAATATACGATACTATAAAGCAAACCAATCTTAGAGTTTTTCAATATTTTTAAAAACAAATATATGATTAGTAATGCATACATTAAATAATATCTAAAAGTAGGTTTAATAAACAGGAAATTTCAAATTTATGATAAGTATATGTGTTATTTTGAGACAGCTGTAACAATTGTAATGTGATATGAAAATATCTGTGGTTTCTACTTGTGCTAAAAACAAAGATGCTGCTAACATCACCAAAGTTTGCTGTTTGCATCTACAGTTGAAAGAAATGCTAAGTTCCAGTGAAAGGTTATGGAAAACAAATATGTCAATTTTTTTCATCTAAGTTCAAAGATCCTCCTCAAGTCTAGTCTGGACTGTTTGGGAGGAGTCTATGGGCCCCAGGTAAAGACCTTGGACTGATGACAGACAGAGCTTAGAACAGCAAGTTCCTTGCAGGGAGTGCTCTATGAATTATGCATTACTCAAAGGTTTCTTCTTAGGAATTGAAATAATGTCATGCTGTTAGGGTGAACCATGTGAAATTGTCAATTTTGTAGGTAAAAAAATTAAATGTTGACAATTTCAAATGATTCAATCTAATATAATTCAGGAACTCTGTAAAATACCTTGTGAAACTAAGTTAATTCTCTAGTTTATACTATGAAGTTCCCACCTTCACTCCCCAAGAAAGTATATATTAGCTTAGTGGGTTTCTTTAAAGCATAGACTATTTGGAATTACAGTTGATTATTTCTTTTGGTTCTTTCCAGTAATTTTTGACAAAGACAAATGGACACACTTGGGGGTTATTCTGAGATTTACAATACATCTTTTAAACATACATATTTATCTTAATTATAAAGCATTTGTTATGTCTATGATTTACTCATTTCTAATGATTCATTTAGATCTGGAATAGCTCTTCCACATTGCCAAAAAGTTTAGTTTTATTAATTTAGAGGAAGTTTGTGACTTAACTACATTTAGGTGTCACACATTATTTAAAAAGATACTTTAAATATGGTGCCTCAAGCATCCCTAAATGAGTATGCAGTATAGTCACAAAAGTAACTTATCACCCTCAGTAACACAACACTGTTCCTGGATTGAAGGATTGGAAGGGAGATTTCAGGTACTTAAATGCAAGTTCTTATAATAAAGTGTTATCATTGCAGGTTTACTTTTATGTAACACCAGTCAGATGGTAAAATCTGAGGGTAAGAATTCTCTCTCATCCATTATGGTATCGCCAGCACCTATTTCTGTGGCTGCACAGATAGAAATACAAGAAATATTTGTTGAATGAAAGAATGAAGAGATGAAAAAATACTAGCTTCATCAACTGCTTCTCTTACCTTCTGTGATAGATAAGTCAGTGGTTATAATTCAAGTTTAGTTTGCTTTCAGAATTCCAATGTTAATTTTGAATGCTCAGAAATACTGTCAATTCTATAAAATATAATTATACAGGAGGGAAAAAATTTTGTGAGTGTTAAAAAAAAATAGATTGCTTTTGAAGACTGTGCATTCTGCGAGAAAGTATGTTAATCAAATTAAGCATATAAACAAGATTGCTAAAAGTCTGATTTATGTAAGAAAATCACCTTTCAAGTATTACCAAGCTGTTCAGAGGCATGTTTCCATTCAAACTACTGGTCATATTATGAAAAATTGGTAGATTATGGAAAATATGCTCACAAAAAGTATGTGAAATATACTTAAAAATACTAAAAACACCCGGCATCTAGGAAGTGCTCAAAAATAATGTAAACTGAATTCATGTGATAAGTAAAAAAGTCCTATCAGTTTGTTGTTTAAATTTTTGTGTTTTAAATTTGTGGCAAAACTTTGGCATCTTTTCACATGGTTTATTAACTGCGTGTATTTCTTTTACCCTGAACTGTCTGCCTCTTGTCCCTCTTATTATAATGGGCTTGTCATATTTTTAATTGATCTATGAAAGCTCAATATTTTGTCCTAGAAATTGACAACGTTTCCTCCAGTTAACATTTGACTTTTGGCATTGTTTGTGTGTATGCTTGAGTGTGTGTTTTTGCCAAGTCGATGATGAATACTGTCCTATATTTTAAAAGGCTACGTTTAGTTCTTTTATAGCTTAATTTTTTTCCATTCACACCTTTGATCCATGTAATTTGGGGTTAAGGAATTATGTCGAAATCTAGCCTCATCATTTTCCAAATGGCTATCTAGGTGTCCCAAACTTCTTATTGTAAATCTGTTTTTCCATTGATTGGAAATCCCAGCTTTATCAAAGTCACTCTGTATAAACTTGCATTTGTTTCTGAATTCTTTCCATGGAGCTCTCTATTGTTACAAACCACAATTGCAGCTGGTTAATCTGCACTCTTTACTTTCTTTCCCAGAATTTTCTTTGCTATTCTTGTGTGTTTATTTTCCAGATAAACTTTAGTCATTTTGCAAGTTTCCCTGAACTTGTAATTTTGATTAAAGTTTGATGAACATTTAAGCCAGTGCTGGACACACAGTAAGCCCTCTGCAAATGTGTAATATAATTGTAATTTTAGTAATAATTAAGTTTAGATCCTGCCTGCCCCCTGCCGCCCACCTTGTGGCTCATCTGGTAAAGAATCTGCCTGCAATGTGGGAGACCTGGGTTTGATTCCTGGGTTGGGAAGATTCCCTGGAGAAGGAAAGGCTACCCACCCCAGTATCCTGGCCTGGAGAATTCCCATAGTCCATGGGGTCACAAAGAGTTGGACTGAGTGACTTTCACTTTCACTTAAGTTTAGATCAAAAATAATGTTAGAGATGAAGAGGTTTAACATCTTTGCAATATTGAGTCTTCTTATTCAATGGAAAATTTGGATAATTTCCACTTAAATGAAAAAAAAAAATTTACCCCAGAACTTGAAATGTTGTTCTAGTCTACTCACTGTCATTCTCTTGCAACAACTTCGACCTTCTTCTTCCTCAAGTCCTTCCCAGTATCTATACTTTTGTAGGAAAAAATCATTGTCATGAGGTTTCAGCCACTTTATTTCCTCTAGGGAAATTTGCAAGGTTCTTCCCTTGGTGTTCCTTCTGCCCTCCTCCACTCCAGTTACAAATGATCCTCATGTTGCTAAATCCAATGGCCAATTTCCATGCCTCATTGGACTTGATTTCTCAGCAGAGCATTTAAAACAGGTTTTACCATTTCTTTCTCGAAATACTCTCTTCTCTCTGCTTCCCCCACATTACTCTTGGATTTTCACCATCTCTCTGACTGTATCTTCTAAGCCTCCCGACCTTTTTATCTTTCTTTAAATTTTTTTAATGATGAAAGTATGATAACACATTTATAAGAGACTTGGAAAATACAGAACAAAGTTACACATAGTTCTACTATTGTTACAACTATTTTTTAAGTGAATAAATTAAGACAGTTGGAGTTTCAATATCAAAATCTCAACAATTAATAGAATGAATAGACAGAAAAGTAGGATATAGTAGAGCTGAAAAGCACTATGAACCAATTCAACATAACTAAGATATACACAATTTTCACACAAGAGCAGGATACAAATTTTATTCAAGTTCCCATAGATTATAAACCAGGAGACACTGGAACATATCCAGAGACACAAAACTAGGTGCAAAAATTTCATGGTCTAAAGATATTGAAATCATGCAGAGTCTGTTCTCTTATCATTGTGGAATTATGTTAGAAATAAATATCAAAAGATATTTGAAAATAACTCACATATTTTCAAGTGCATTTACCAAGAGAGATTTTTGACTTAGCCCTTGAAAGCCTCAATAAAATTGAAAGACTGAAAACACACAGAGGGTGATTGCAGAGAAGAAAGCACTTAAATGAGAAATTAATACAGACATGAGAAATTACTGAAGATATTATAAAAACCCCCTGTATCTGGATACTAAGTCCACTTTTAAGTGATGGGTATTTCTAAGAAGCCATAATTTTCCTTTCTAAAAGGAAAATTTGAAAGTATTTGTACCAGAATAAAAACGAAAAGACAATTTATCAGAATTTGTTGCATCAGCTAAAGCTGCTTAGTACCACTAAATACAATGTAGAATCTTGAATAAGATATGAAGACAAATAATGGATACTAGCACAAAGTTTTGTGAAATTTGAACAAAATTTGTACTTTAGTTACTATTACTGTATCACAAGTGAATTTCTTTTTAAAAAAATAACATAGTATTTCTTTATATACTCAGAATTGAATTAGAAGTTTCAAGCCTCATTCAATTTTTTTTGTTTTAAAAAGATCACTAATTAGCTTTCTAGACTTTTAACAGTAATACTACTATGTTAGTTGATCAGTCATGTCTGACTCTTTGCCACTCCATAGACTACAGCCCGCCAGGCTCCTCTGTCCATGGAATTTTCCCAGCAAGAATACTGGAGTTGATTGACATTTCCTATTCCAGGGTATTTTCCTGACCCAGGGATTGAACCTGTGTCTCTTGTGTCACCTGCATTGGCAGGTGGATTCTTTACCACTGTGCCACCTGGGAAGCCCATATATATACAAAAGCTTTTCTACTGCACTTGATAAAATAAGCCTCCTTTATTTTTAAATGTTCAAATTCATCAGGAATTTCCTCTGGGCCACTTTTTCCTTTCTCTTTTCACTCTCTCAATGCTCATAACTATCAATCTTAACTTTAAATACTATCTATACACCAAAGACTTAAAAAGCTTTTATCCCTGTATGTACCTCTTTTTCTGTGTTACAGATGGAAAGATCTACTTGCCTTCTTGAAATCTCTACTTGGAATTCTTGCTGGCATCTTATTTTAGATGTAAAATTGAACCAACCTATCCCTACCCCACATCAGATCTTCACTTCCTCTCACTCAACCTACCTGGGAACATTGCTTCTCCATCACCCAATTGTACATGTCAAAATCTGGGTATAATCTATGATGTCAACATCTCACATTCAAATTATTACTAAATCTGTCCAGTTATCTCTTGATCTCTTGAATCCATTTACATATCACCATCTTCACAGAGCCCTCTCCTCCCCCAATTCCAAAAACCCCATCACTAACCTGGATTTCCACAACCTTCTTTTTTCTGCTTATTTATGAAGATCCTTTCCAACCAAGCTCTTCTCTACCTAGAAGTCAAAGTAATAGTTAAAAAATGTAAATTTGAAATTATTACTGCCTTGCTTAAAGCATTTTTTATGGCTTTGCACTATTAACATAATAAAATTACAATAATCCACAAGTATAAACTACCAAACCACCTGTCCCAAACTAATCTTCAGCATTGTCTTCTGTCAATCTTCCTTATGATCACTATTCTCTGCTGAGACCCCATTCCCTCAAAAGTGAAAATCTTCATTTGTACTCATTTTTTTATTGTTGTTGTTCAGTCACTAAGTTGTGTCTGATTCCTTGCAACTCCATGGACTGCAGCACACCAGGCTTCTCTGTCCTCCACTCTCTCTCAGGGTTTGCTCAAATTCATGCCCATTGAGTCAGTGATGCTATCTAACCATCTCATCCTCTGCTGCCCTCTTATCCTTTTGTCTTCAATCTTTTCTAAGCATCAGGCTCTTTTCCAATGAGTTGGTTCTTTGCATCAGGTGGCCAAAGTATTGAAGCTTCATAATGGGCTTTGAGTGTTACATCTTCAGGAGAATCTTTCTTGACCCTTGAGTACAGGTTAGATTCAAATATCGTATGTACCTATGGGTGCTGATACTTTTCTCTAACTACATCATAGTAGCTATTATATAGCTTTTTGTGTGTGTGTTTATTACTTTATAATCTATTTCTATTAATATTATTAGATTGTATTCTACATATCAGAGACTACATAATTTTTAAACCTTTTCAATTTAAAATAATAAAGTCACATTCTGTTGTAAGAAATAATGTAGAAGAATTCTGTATATATTTCATATACTTTCCCCCAATGACAACATCTTGAATAACCATAGTACAATATCACAACCAGAAAACTGACATCGAGAGAATCTGTTAGCCTGATTCAGAGTTCATCAGTTTTACATGTGTTCATCACGTGTTTGTGTCATTCCATGCAATTTTATCACGTGGAGATTCATGATCACCACCATAGTCAAGGTGCAGAAAATTTCTATTATAAGTATCTCTTGTGTTACACTTTTATAGCCACAGCCACCTCCCTTCCTGTGATTATTTTTAAATTGCAGTATCTCCATGACTTAAGATAGAACTTGACATCGTAAGTATTTAGAGAATATTTGTTATATGAATAAAGTAAATTAAATAATTTATTAAAGTTGGAATTCATTAAAATAATCTTCCACAACCATAAAGGATTTATTCTAGAAATTTGTGGGAGGAAAACCTAACAAAATAATCTTCCATTACAAAATTCAAAAATAAAAAGCTAGTTTGGGTTTTCACATTCTTAGTCCCTCGGTCACCATAAGGAGTGGTGGATGGCTGCTGCCTGAACTTCTCACCCTGCTCCACATCCCACTGTGGCTGCTGGATAGCCAACATTGTTCTTCCTGGGTGCCCTCTGGGTTCAGAAATTCATATTTGGAGGGCCAGAATCATGGACGGCTGTGACATCCTTGTTTATTGATATGACAAAAAATATTGTATTTCATACTATCAACGTCCTTCAGACAAAGACCACCAGGGATTCACTTTTAAACAATGTGGGCTTCTTACTTCTTGCAGGGAGAGAAGGCTTGCTGGAGAATTAAGCCAACAGAGCTTTGTTCGGTATCTTTGTAACAAAATATTGGGAAGGACTTATAATTTGGCCTGTGTTAAGTGATTTTGGAGGGTTTAAGGAAGCAAGGCTTATCTCTGGAGAGGATGCAGTCAGGAAGTGGGGATAACTTTGTGAGTGTCTTAATAAATTATTAAAACCTTAATAAATCTTTTCCAAAGGTATGGGAGCCTTTAGACCAAGGCTAAAGCTAGAGCTAGTAACAGTGCACCAACACACATATTGGTCAAAACAGGGACATATCTGGTATTTTTGTGGCTTGGCTATTGTTCATGATTTGTCTGTGTTCAGACATGATTGCAGAGTGCTCTTATTTTTGTCTGGATACATGATGGTCACAGTGTGGCCTTGTCTGATGTTGATGTTCTGTGAAATTATGTATATTTACTGCAAAAAGACCTGCCTAACATGATCAGGCCAGCTTCTGATGTCAGGGACTGCTTCTCCAAGATAATTTTCATTACTTGCAAACTATATTCATATAGGTACAGAAACCATTGTAACAAGAATTACCTTAATATTTATCAAGAGTATACTGTTCAGTAATATTTGTATAGAAGATGATGATATATACACATTATATACACATATATACATAACTATATACATATATATCAACAATAAGTCACTTTTAAATATTAAAAAGGAGATTTCTTTCATAATAGAAAACAAATGTATCAACTGGGATTGAAACCAAGCAGGACACTGTGAAGCCTTTGGGCACAAAAGTCTATGTCCCCCTTTTTCTTATTAGCAGGAAACAGGTCTCATTCAGTCTACATGACCTTCCTTGAGTTCTAAAGAGCAGGTTCCAACAATTGCTAATCAGGGAAGGGAGGGGATGTGCAGACTAGGAGGAGAGCAGTTCAGTTCAGTTCAGTTCAGTCACTCAGTCCTCTCCGATTCTTTGTGACCCCATGGACTGCAGCATGCCAGGCCTCCCTGTCCTTCACCAACTCCCAGAGTTTACCCAAACTCATGTCCATTGAGTCAGTGATGCCATCCAGCCATCTCATCCTCTGTCGTTCCCTTCTCCTCCCACCTTCAATCTTTCTCAGCATCAGGGTCTTTTCCAATGAGTCAGTTCTTCGCATGAGGTGGCCAAAGTATTGTGGTTTCAGATTCAGCATCAGTCCTTCCAATGAATATTCAGGACTGATTTCCTTTAGGATGGACTGGTTGGATGTCCTAGCAGTCCAAGGGACTCTCAAGAGTCTTCTCCAACACCACAGTTCAAAAGCATCAATTCTTCGGCGCACAGGTCTCTTTATATTCCAAATCTCACATCCATACATGACTACTGGTAAAACTATAGCTTTGACTAGATGGACATTTGTTGGCAAAGTAATGTCTCTGCTTTTTACAAGCTATCTAGGTTGCTCATAACTTTTCTTCCAAGGAGTAAGCGTCTTTTAATTTCATGGCTACAGTCACCATCAGCAGTGATTTTGGAGCCCCCCAAAATAAAGTCTCTCACTCTTTCCACTGTTTCCCATCTATTTGCCATGAAGTGATGGGACCAGATGCCATGATCTTAGTTATCTGAATGTTGAGTTTTAAGCCAATGTTTTCACTCTCCTCTTTCACTTTCATCAAGAGGCTCTTTAGTCTTTTTTGCTCTCTGCTGTAAGGGTGGTATCATCTGCATATCTGAGGTTATTGATATTTCTCCCGGAAATCTTGATTCCAGCTTGTGCTTCATCCAGCCCAGTTTCTCATGATATACTCTGCATATAAGTTAAATAAGGAGGGTGACAATATACAGCCTTGACATACTCCTTTCCCTATTTGGAACCAGTCTGTTGTTCCATGTCCGGTTCTAACTGTTGCTTCCTGACCTACATACAGGTTTCTCAAGAGGCAGGTCAGGTGGTCTGGTATTCCCATCTCTTTTAGAATTTTCCAGAGTTTGTTGTGGTCCACACAGTCAAAGGCTTTTGCATAGCAAATAAAGCAGAAGTAGATATTCTGGAACTCTTTTGCTTTTTCTACAATCCAATGGATGTTGGCAATTTGATCTCTGGTTCCTCTGCCTTTTTAAAATCCAGCTTGAATATCTGGAAGTTCTAGGTTCATGTACTGTTGAAGCCTAGCTTGGAAAATTTTGAGCATTATTTTGCTAGCATGTGAGATGAGTGCAATTGTGTCATAGTTTGAGCATTCCTTGGCATTGCCTTTCTTTAGGACTGGAATGCAAACTGACCTTTTCCAGTCCTGTGGCCACTGTTGAATTTTCCATATTTGCGTGGCATTTTGAGTGCAGCACTTTCACAGCATCATCTTTTAGGATTTGAAATAGCTCAACCGGAATTCCATCACCTCTACTAGCTTTGTTCGTAGTGATGCTTCCTAAGGCCCCCTTGATTTCGCATTTCACGATGTCTGGCTCTAGGTGAGTGATTACACAATCGTGATTATCTGAGTCGTAAAGATCTTTTCTGTATAGCTCTTATGTGTATTCTTGCCGCCTCTTCTTTATATCTTCTGCTTCTGTTTCATTGGAAAAGACCCCAATGCTGGGAAAGATTGAGGGCAGGAGGAGAAGCAGACGACAGAGGATAGATGGTTGGATGGCATCACTGACTCAATGGGTACAAGTTTGGGTAAACTACGGGAGTTGGTGTTGGACAGGGAGGCCTGGCATGCTGTGGTTCATGGGATCGCAAAGAGTCGGACACGACTGAGCGACTGAACTGAACTTTGTCTGTTAGGTCTGTACCATTTCTATCTTTTATTGTGCCCATCTTTGCTTGAAATATTCCCTTGGTATCTCTAATTTTCTTGAAGTGATCTCTAGTCTTTCCCATTCTATTGTTTTCCTCTATTTCTTTGCACTGATCACTGAGGAAGGCTTTCTTATCTCTCCTTGCTATTCTTTGGAACTCTGCATTCAAATGGGTATATCTTTCCTTTTCTCCTTTGCCTTTCACTTCTCTTTTATTCACAGGTATTTGTAAGGCCTCCTCAGACAACCATTTTGCCTTTTTGCATTTCTTTTCCTTGGGGATGGTCTTGATCCCTGCCTCCTGTACAATGTCACGAATCCCCATCCATAGATCTTCAGGCACTCTATCAGATCTAATCCTTTGAATCTATGTGTCACTTCCACTGTAGAATCATAAGGGATTTGATTTAGGTCTGAATGGTCTAGTGGTTTTCCCTACTTTCTTCAATTTAAGTCTGAATTTGCCAATAAGGAGTTCATGGTCTGAACCACAGTCAGCTCCTTGTCTTGCTTTTACTGACCTTATAGAACTTCTCCATCTCTGGCTGCAAAGAATAAAATCAATCTGATTTCAGTATTGACCATCTGGTGATGTCCATGTGTAGAGGGGGGAGCAGTTACAAAACCAAGAAACCAATAGTGTAGGCTTGGGGAAGGTCTTGGTTCCTTCTCAAGGGCTACTTAACAGTATCTTTGAGCTGCTTTGCAGATACACGGAGAAGGCAATGGCACCCCATTCCAGTACTCTTGCCTGGAAAATCCCATGGACGGAGGAGCCTGGTAGGCTTAGTGACCATGAGGTCACTAAGAGTCGGACATGACTGAGCGACTTCACTTTCACTTTTCACTTTCATGCATTGGAGAAGGAAACGGCAACCCACTCCATTGTTCTTGCCTGAAGAATCCCAGGGATAGGGGAGCCTGGTGGGCTACTGTCTATGGGGTCACACAGAGTCGGACACAACTGAAGCGACTTAGCAGCAGCAGCAGCAGATACAGGTGCTGAAATCCTCATCAGGTGGTAGAAATGAACTGTATGCTGCCCGTAAGCATGTAGACCCCACACCTGTTGGAACCAGAAGGTTGATGATTCTGATTCCCAATTACCTCACCAGCACTCAATCAGAAGATCGTCCATGAGTCAATCACGGCCTCCCTTTCTGAACCATTATACTAAAACTTCTCATAGCTTTCCAGTTCGGGACACATTCCAGTTTGGGACACACAGTTTTGAGGGCATTATTTTTCTGTGACCCTCTTTTTCCCCGCAAAGCAAGAAACTTATTCTTTTCTACTTCACCCAAAACTGTCTCTGAGATTTTATTTGGTACCAGGTTAGAGATGCTGAATATCAACTATAGATTACACTTAATAATGTGTGTCAAGCAATTTTAGATACAATGGAATATTACTCAGCCATTAAAAAAAATACATTTGAACCGGTTCTACTGAGATGGATGAAACTGGAGCCCATTATACAGAGTGAAGTAAGCCAGAAAGAAAAACAACAATACAGTATACTAATGCATATATATGGAATCTGAAAGATGGTAACGATAACCCTATATGCGAGACAGAATAAGAGACACAGATGCATGGAACAATTTTATGGACTCTGAGGGAGAAGGTGAGGGTGGGACGTTCTGGGAGAATGGCATTGAGACATGTGTATTGTCATATGTGAAACAGAGCACCATTCCATGTTCGATGCATGTGACAAGGGCTCAGGGCCGGGGCAATGGGATGATCCAGAAGGATGAGAGGGGGAGGGAGGTGGGTGGGGGGTTCGGGAAGGGGAACACATGTAAACCCATGGCTGATTCTTGTCAATGTATGGCAAAAACTATTACAATATTGTAAAGTAATTAGCCCCCAACTAAAATAAATAAATTTATAAAAAAAAAAAAAAGAAAGAAAAACTAAAAAAAAAAAAAAAAAAAGAAAAAAGAAAAATAATTTGTACTCACACATGAGTCAAACATTTAGAAATGTTCTAAATAAATATAGGACATTTTTTAATTGAAGCATAGTTGACTTACAATATTATATTAGCTTTAGATGTACAACATAGTAATTCTATATGTTTATAGGTTATGACTATAATAACTCCAAAGTTATTATTAAAAATGACTATGACATGGAAGCAAACTCAGCATCCATCAACAGATGAATGGTACATTTTAAAAAATATATTTTGCAGTGCCTCAACTGCTTCAAATACCTTCTCTCCTCTTCTCAGTGTATCAGAATGCTAACTATGAAAGGAAAGCTGTATTCTTTCCCAAGCGTATTTTAGGCTCTTATCTACTAAATTGAAACAAGTAGGAAAAGCTGGTGAGAGACTGACTCTCCATGAGTAACTATTTTCTAAGAAATTAGTTCCAAGGTTAACTCAAGAATTCACTTTTAAATATTTATAGCATGTCACGGGCACTGGCATGGGTTATAAATGAAGCACCTAAATCACTGTGTTGTTAAACCATAGTATGTTAATGATAGGGGAGAGATTTTTTTATTTTTACTTATTAATCAAGATGTAAGTAAAAGTAGGCAAAATGAGAAGTGACTCCAAAATGTTTTTCTAAATGAGAACATAGATTTTCTTCAACGCCAAGGCTTTTGTTTCTTTTGTTCTATGACAGGTAGCAATTGTGGAGATATGAGTAGGATTTATGGAAATTAGATCTGCTACAAATTTCTTCTCTTCACTTTACTAGGCTATGGAATTTGGACAAATTCTGAGTTTCAGTTTCTTCACCTGAAAATGGAGCACATGCCCACCACATGGCTCTTTCACAGTGATTTCGTGAGCCAATATATTAAAAATAAGAACTACTTTAGTGATTGACACAGAGCAGTTTCTCAGAAAAGAAAATGCTCATAGCCAATACACCAGAGATTGATTTAGAAACAAGAGGAAATTAGGTTACAATGCTGAACAAATCAGAGAAGGCAATGGCACCCCAATCTAGTACTCTTGCCTGGAAAATCCCATGGACGGAGGAGCCTGGTAGGCTGCACTCCGTGGGGTCACTAAGAGTCAGACACGACTGAAGCGACTTAGCAGCAGCAGCTGAACAAATACCTCACATTAAACATTATGAATGCGTTCTTCTGAATACAGAAGTTCAGTAACTGTGACTTACAGTGGTAAATTAAAAAAAAAAAAATTAAGAAGACATTCAGATGACCACCCTAAAGAGGTTCTTATCCAATGTTTCTGTGTGTTGGGACAGGGGTTCCTACACACCATGAAGCAATTCTCTGATACCAGCTGGGTGTTTATGATTCAACTCAATTCTGACACTACTCAGAGATGGCATCAGATTCCAGAGGTTAAGAGCTCAGTCCCACAAGACTGTCCACCCTCTTCTTCCACTTCAAATGCCAGATAGTAAAACCAGGTTGTTACCTGTGCTTCTTAACCACTGACTATAAATCAGAGGTTCCCACAACCCGCTCTTTTGGGCTCAATTAATTTGTAAGAGTGGCTCATAGAACTCAGGAAAACATTTTACTTACTGGATTGCTGGTTTACTGTAAAAGGATGTGACTCAGGACCAGCCAGATGGAGGAGACGCACATGGGGAAAGGGTGCAGAGCTTCCATGCCCTCTCCAGGCACACCACTCTCCTTGTACTCCCACGTGTTCACCAGCCCAGAAGTTCTCTGAACACTCACCTCTTTTGGGTTTTATGGAGGCTTCATTACTTAGGCATGATTGATTAACTAATAGGCCTTTGGTGATTGATTCAACCTGCATGTCCCCTCTCCCCTCCTGGGAAATCAGAGGGTGGTTCTGAAAGTTCCAGCCCTCCACTTGTGGTTGGTTCTTCTGGCAACCAGTCTCCATCCTTAGGACATTTCCAAAAGTAACACAAACCCAAATATAGTGGAAAGGGGCTTGTTATAAATAACAAGCCACCCATTTCACCTCTGTGTCTCTGGAGCATTTTCAGGAACTGATGTCAAAACCAAATGTTACAACAAAAGATGCTCCCATTGCTCTTATCATTCAGGAAATTCCAGGGGTCTGGAGAGCTGTGAGCCAAGAACTATGGACGAAGATCAAATACACATATTTCTTTTAAATCACATTATCGCATACCTTTTCTGAGTTCTTTAATATTAGGCTATGATGAGACTTTCTGCTCCTGGTAAAAAGCTGTTTATATCCTACCCACTAGCAGTATCAATTAAAACACCCATTGAGATCACAGGTGTTGGGAGACTAACCCACTGGTGTTTCTTCATTGAAATGCTGGAACCTATTTGTGATCCTAATACTTTTTACCTGGCTTGCAATGAAGATCTAAACTCCACCCCCACCAGAGAACTGTTTTCCTTGATTGTCTTGTAAAACTGCTGGGATCTTCCAGCAAGCCCTGGATTTTCCTCCAGCAGTCAGAGAGAGTTCAAAGCATTCTTCCTTAAGGGGTGGCTTCTATAGCCCCTTTCTCAACAGCCTAGAATTTGCCTGCAGCTGTGCAATATGTTGGGGAAGGCTGGCTTGTAGTTGTCATTCAGGCATTCTGACTCTTCCTCCATCTGGCGACTTGCTGCCTCTCCTTAAGGCTGATGCCTCCCCCACAGCCCTCTCTGGGGTGGACTTAGTGGAGCCTTTCCTTATCTCTGTGCTTCTAAGCTGAACACCAGGGACATTTACAAACTTGACTGGGAATGAACTTGGAGCCACCAAGCTCAAGTCTCTTGTGAGCCAAATCATTATTTAATCAAGTTGGTGGCTGTGGAAGAAAAGAGCAAAACCACTTAAATATGGATGATAACAGTTCCTGGCTTCACCTCTACTTGTGAGAAATAATCTCTCTTCCCAGTGGACACATACAGTAAATTGGGAGATTGCCATTTACTGCTCTTGATTTTAGCACATTCCTCATCATTATATATGGCTTTCCATCTATCAGCAAAAAGTTAGATTTCATTGACATATTGGTTGTAAATTCACCTAGAAAAAAGAAGGCTCCTTTTTCTGGCATGGGTATATAATATATGAGTATATACAACTTAGTTCAATCCTTACTTAAAATATGCAGTGCCAAATAACTTATTTGTGTTTTCATCTTATCTACACTTTTTTTAATGTTCAAAAGTCTCTGATGCATAACTTTATTCCTATTCTATATTTTTTATTGAGAATTTTTAAATTGAGGAATTACTTTTTTTCCATTTCTATAATAAACATTGCTAAATTTCCCTAAAATATTAATTATTTTTGAAAGAGAAATATACAGAAGGAAAGGATATTTTTTATTGTTCACAAAATCTGAATATTATAATTGGTCTACATGAATATTAAGTTTCTTCAGTCCTAAAAAAGCCTGTACTTTAATATATGATAGCCATCATTGCAGTTCGTTTGCTAAACACTTTATAGATACTATCTCAGTTTATTGTCACATCACCCCAACAAGGTGGATATTCTTTTACAAATATATAGTACACCTTAGACTTAAAAAAAATGAAATAATTTTCTCAAAGTTACACAGCTAATTTAGTGACAGAGCTAGGATCCAAAATTATGTAATACACTCACTGTAACATAATGAGACATGAACTCTTTTCCCCTTCTAGGATATGATAGGCAATCATTTTGCCAAATTTATGTAACTAACAATCAACTAAACAAACACATAAGATACATAGACAAACCCCAGAGGTATTGTAGATTTGGTTCCAGACCACTACAATAAAGTAAATATTGCAATAAAACAAGTCACATGAATTTTTGGTTTCTCAGTGCATATAAAAGTTATATTTATAGCACACTTTAGTCTATTCAGTGTGCAATAGCATTATGTCTAAATAATGTACATATCTTAATTGAAAAATGCCTGTTACTAAAAAATGCTAACCATTATTTGAGCCTTCGGCAAGTCATGGTAGTAATATCAAAGATCGTGATCACAGATTGCTAGAACAAGTATTACTAATGATGAAAATGTTTGAAATATTGTGAGAATTATCAAAATGTGATACAGAGATAGGAAGTGACCAAATACTCTTGGAAAAATGGCAGCAATAGAATTGGTCCTTGTAAGGTTGCTGTAAATCTTTAAATTTTGTAAAAAAAAAAAAAAAAAAAGCAATAAATTATTTGCATTTACAAAGAATTTGTACCAAAATAAGGAGATATGCCTGTAAATTCCCACATACCCAGATGTGTAAGAAGAGCATATTCTCTATGGATTGCTGCTGCTGCTGCTGCTAAGTCGCTGCAGTCGTGTCCAACTCTGTGCAACCGCATAGACGGCAGCCCACCGGGCTCCACCGTCCCTGGGATTCTCCAGGCAAGAATACTGGAGTGGGTTGCCATTTCCTTCTCCAGTGCATGAAAGGGAAAAGTGAAAGTGAAGTAGCTCAGTAGTGTCCGACCCTTAGCGACCCCATGGACTGTAGCCTACCTGGCTCCTCCATCCATGGGATTTTCCAGGCAAGAGTACTGGAGTGGAGTGCCATTGCCTTCTCCTATTCTCTATGGATTACAGCACCTTAATTTCTGATTCCAAGCCCCGTGTTTCCATCTTTCTAGTATCCCCATCCACCTTGTCCCAAAGCCCCAGAAAGCATCACACATTGATGGGAGACTTAAAATGATACCATTGCACTGAATGTACCTTGTATCTATTCTTCTTTGAAAGTTGTCCATTTCCTTGGAATTGTGTCTTGCAGACAGGACCTGAGTCCACACCCTTTCTGGACTCCTAGAACTGTCCCTCTCTCATCTCCACATTCTCTATCACAATTTTTTTTTTTTTAAAGCTGGAGGCAATGAAAGGGGGACCTGACAGAGAGCAGAAGATGGGCATAGGTCCAACCAATTTTCACTGGGGTTTGGCAATTGGTGATCAAATATCACAGTTTCATGGGAATTTTTTTGACCTCTGTAACTAACAGGGATTCTGGTCCTTTATGGGGAGATGAACATTTTTTGAATCTTTTGACAAAGTAGGTCCTGTGTAATAGAATATAATACTCTGGAGATCATATTTATTTTGCCTGCAACAAGGAAAAACACTAAGACAAGGACCATTATTCAAATTTGAAACATATTTCGTATGTCCCATAATCAATCTGGATTTCTCTCTCTGGGGAGTCAGCTGCCAAGTCATGAAGATACTCATGCAGCCCTGTGGAGGCCCATGAGGTGAGGAACTGGGACCTCCTTCCAACAGCTGTCATTAACTTGCCAGTCATAGGAATGGCCACCTTGGAAATGGATCCTCTGGTCAAGCTTTTAGAGAGCTACAGCCTTGTCTGACATCTTGATTGCAACCTCCTGAGAGACACCAGTCAGAACCACTTCCAAATTCTTCACCAAACCGCTAGCCAAACCTAGCCAAACCACTCCCAAATTCTTAGTCCACAGAACTCTGTGCAAAAGGAAATAAATGTTTGATATTAAGTTTGGGGCAATGTGTTTTTACAGTGATAGGTAACTAATATGAAGACAGACCATGAGTATAACGACAACTAATATCAAATGGCCTTTCCATTTAATTTGGACACAGATGACTTATCTTTGCCAGTATCTGTAAGATTAATCCTGTATCAGGCAATTGTTAAGGGCAATGGTTTTAGAAATACCATAACCATTGGACAGGATTGTCTACTAACAATTAAGACTCCTGAACCAGCAAAAAACTAAAGTATTGCCCTTTACTGAGATTTTGTATTATTCCTTCTAGAAGACTCAATTTAATTTTTTTTCATTTTTTGAAATTTTTAAAATTAATTTAATTGGAGACTAATTACAATATGGTGGTGGTTTTTGCCATATATCGACATGAATCAGCCATGGGTACACATGTGTCCCCCCACCCTGAACCCCCCTCCCACCTCTGGGTTGTCCCAAAGCACTGGCTTTGAGTGCCCTGCTTCGTGCATCAAACTTGAACTGGTGATCTATTTCACATATGATAATATACATGTTTCTATGCTATTCTCTCAAAGCATCCAACCCTCGCTTTCTCCCACATAGTCCAAAGGTCTGTTCTTTACACCTGTGTCTCTTTTGCTGTCTCGCATATAGGGCTGTCATTACTGTCTTTCTAAATTCCACATATATGCGTTAGTGTACTGTATTGGTATTTCTCTTTCTGACTTACTTCACTCTGTATAATAGGCTCCAGTTTCATCCACCTCATTAAAACTGACTCAAATGCATTCTCTTTTTATAGCTGAGTAACATCCCATTGTGTATATGTACCACAGCTTCCTTATCCATTCATCTGCCGATGGACATCTAGGTTGCTTCCATGTCCTGGCTATTGTAAACAGTGCTGCGATGAACATTGGGGTACATGTGCCTCTTTCAATTCTGCTTTCCTCAGTATGTATGCCCAGCAGTGGGATTGCTGGGTCATATGGCAGTTCTATCAGCAGTTTTTTGAGGAATCTCCACACTGTTCTCCATAGTGGCTGTACTAGTTTGCATTCCCACCAACAGTGTAAGAGGGTTCCCTTTTCTCCACACCCTCTCCAGCATTTATTGTTTGTAGACTTTTTGATGGCAGCCACTCTGACCGGCATGAGATAGAACCTCATTGTGGTTTTGATTTGTATTTCTCTGATAATGAGTGATGTTGAGCATCTTTTCATGTGTTTATTAGCCATCTGTATGTAGAAGACTCAATTTCTGTTTATTGCTAGGACCTTTAGGTAATTATAAGGAAGAAGAAGGAATCCCTGTGGATAAGTATGGTAGTTGACCTTTAAGATGGCCCCTAATGATCCATGATTCCTGATATTCATGCTATTATGTACTTTTTTTCCCGTTTGAGCACAGATGATATCTAGTGAGTTGCTTCTAATAGATCTCCCTTGTGCTCAGTCATGGCTGACTCTGCAACCCCGTGGACAGTAGCCCAGTAGTCCACAGAATTTTCCAGGCAAGAATACTAGAGTGGGTTGCCATTTCCTTCTCCAGGGGATCTTCCTGACCCAGGAATCAAACCCTGGTCTCCTGAATTGCAGACAGATTCTTTACCAACTGAGCTACAAGGGAAGCCCTAAGAAATAACCTATGACAAAAATAGATGCAATACTATTTCCAGGATTAGGGCACAAAAGCACATGGCTTCCGTTTTACTTGCCTCTCTCACTCTCTCACTGGCTTACGCGTAGGGAAGCCAGCTGCTATGTTGTATGCTGCCCACTAGAGAGGCCCACATAGCAAGGAAGTGATGTCTCTGGCCAAGAGCCAGCAAGTCCAACAGTACACAAAAAGCTGAATTCGGCCAATGAGCGAGCTCAGAGGAGATTGTCTCCCAGTTGGGGACTCCAGGCAACATCTTGATTGTAGCCCTGTGAGAGGCCTTGCGCCAGAGATATTCACTAAAGCCATGCTAAGCTTTGGGAAACAAAGAATCTATGTGATAAAAAATGTTTCTTGTTTTAAGTTATGAAGTTTGGGGGTAACTTGTCACATAGCCATACATTACTGTGTAACAGGTAGATAAAATAAGATTAAATTATCTTGGTTAATTTTTATAATAAAAATTACATAATTTTATATATTTATGTTATATAATATTATACAACAATATTAGAAAGGTGGTTTTTCTCTCCTATTGAGTCTTTATACATAATCAGTTTTATAGGAATTTGGTCACTGATTATCCTGAGAATACGGGTATATCATGGACAGTGAAGACACTGACAAATTGTTAATTTAACTCATAAAGTATATTATAAATATCACCAGTTGATGAGGACATTTAAACTTCTAGAAAAAAGTATTCTTTCTCTCATTATTCTATTGACAATTATTATACAAGTCAGTGCATGACCACTTTTAAACTTGGGTCTTATTTACAGGAACGCATTTTACTTAAACATACCTCAGGAATGCTAGATTTTGTGTTTGATTTGTCAAGTTTTTGTTTCTTTTATCATATGTTTGATTAATATAAGGACTACTGCAATCATTTTGTAATCATTAAAATTTGAAGAATTCCAAATTAATCTAATTTTTATCTTTCATTTTATAAGGCAGAGGAGCAAGTATTTATGTAAGGCATCATAATAATTTTATTCTTTGGAGTTCAAATTTGGCAAAGACAAAGTCAAGAAGCTCAGTTATTCAAAAAGTAGGATGTGTTATGAGTTAGTTCTCAAAAAGCCACAGGGCTTAGCTTGCTTCCAGAGAGATTGTTTCAAATATTTAAGAAAGAGATTTATACTATTTCTTCTCTTGGGGAACGTAGCAAAAGAGAGATTATGCTTCCCTGTATAAATTTATGAAGTTAGAATAACTCTGAGAGCAAACTGGGCAGAAAGAATGAGTACCAGGATATAAGCAGAAGTGAAAGGTCAGGAGAGCAGAGCCAGAGAATCTCTCAGAGCAATAGGTTGAAGAGGGACCTCAGGAAAATTTTTACTTAAGGATCCAAACTCTGATCCATCATCTGCCCAGAGAAGAATTTTGTGCCTGTTGAATATGGTTATTGGTGATTGAACAAGTCCTGATACCCCTGGAAATTAAATGTATACACTTTCCACCTGAGACTTACCTGTCTTTCCATTTGTCTTTTTAAAAAATCAACTGTTAAATTCTGGCATCAATTATGGAATCTGATCGTCTAGTTCTTTATTAAAGAACAAAATGAAGGGAGAGATTTCCATTATCGTCATCTTTTCTTATTTCATAGTTACTCCCATGGTTTGAGACCACTGGTAGTTGATGTTTCCATGGATACCAGCTAAATAACAAGGTAGCAATGTAAAAGTTTCCTTTAGAAAATAGTCAGCTGCTATCACATCTTGGCTTGTGCTTTTAAACAATTCCTAGAGTCTCTGCATCTGCCAGAACAAAACTAAAATGGCATATATACAGAACTGAACACCAGAGAGAGAGAGGGTAGGGTTTAGAGAGCACATGAATAATCATTTCAGAGGATTGCTAGGTTTTGGAAAGGGGATTATAAGAGACTAACACTGTGGATAAATAAAAGTCTATTTCTGGTTCTGTTTGGTTTTTAACATGTAATCATCAACGTCCAACTGACTTGGAAAAAATTCACAAAAAATGATGCATATCAGGTACCAAATTCTATTACACACCTAAAACTCAGCTGTGATCTTTCTTTTCAAAATTCTCTTTTTTCCTGCCCCTAAAACCCCAAGAAGCAAGGAATCCAGGCTTCTAGACACCGCCGAATGAGTCAAGGTACCACGGCCCAGACAAGCTAAGCACTGGCTCTGTCACACACAGACACAAAGGCATGCAAAAAACCGCAGCCCTCTGGTTTCATGGCTCCTGCTTTCTTAATCAAATCGAAGCAGTGTGTACATAGAGTTCATCCACAATAACAGCAAACACCGTGAAACACCTTAGGGTGTTGGCCAGCAGAAGTGTCCATTGAATTGTGATTCACTGATCAAGAGGAAGCCCTCTGAGGCAGCCAATCAAAGTCTAGCTCAGGGAAAAAATCACTTGGCTCTTACAGGAAGCCATCTAATTATGTTACCGTAATTCCCAGCCTTGCATTTTTCAGCCACCTCAACACAAACTCACAGACTTCACCGATTATGTAATTACGGAAAACTTCACAACAAACATGAAGATTCCTTCTGGAGGCCACATTGAGGACTGGGATGTGCATTTGAGCACCCAGCCCACAAAGAGAAGAGCAAAGAGATTTATTGAACTTAAAAGGCTGAAGTTTAAAAGGGGCCTCAAGCGGACCTCCCTTTTCGTGTGCACATTTTTTGCACCTGCAACTGTTTGTGGGCTGGAAAGCAATAGTCCTCCCCCTTCTCCCAAGAGACCATGCTCTAATGCCTTGGCCCCAAATGTGTCATTTTCCTGCCAGGGGGGCAGAAATCAAAAGAAACCAAGTTTTTAGAACTTTGCTGTAAAGAAAATAATAGTTCTGAAAAGGATTGGAGCCACATTTTCAGGTTAGACACAGTTGTTGGAGAAATGTCAGAAGGGAAAACATTCCTCTTCACTTTCCTTCTTAACTTGCCCAAGTTCTTCGCTGCACTGGGTTCTGGGTGACATCTGTACCATCCCTCTCAGTGGGGGCTGCTGCAAGCTTTCCACTCCACAGCATGGAACTGCGCTCAGACCAGCGTTCAGCGTCTAGAGTCTAAACGGACCCTCCTGATTCTTCCCAGAGGAGATGTCGTATGAATTATTTCCATTGAAACCAATGTTTGATACCAGAAGTGAACTGTGGAATCTTAATTACAGTGCTCACGATTGAAGTGCTGACAAATGGTCCTGCTTTAGATGGTGTTTGTGGGTGGAGCTTGGGTTAGAGCTGAGATCAAAACTTGATTGTAGCCATTGATCCACTTCCTCCCTCCCCCACCACCCACCTCATCTGTTAGATAAAAGTTAAGAGTGAAAAGCCTCTTTTAAACTATTATGAACTGTTTTATTAAAAGAAGCATCTGAAAAAAAAAAATAAAAAAATAAAAAAATAAAAGAAGCATCTGTGGATTTTTATAAGACTGGCCAAGATTTGCCCAGTTATTTTTTCCATCCTATTCAGGAAATAGAAAGTTTGAAATTAAGGGTCATAATTGAAGCAAAAGTGTTATGTTCATAGGAGATAGAATGCATCACTAAATAGAGGGGAGATCCAGTAAAGCCCCCTACTCAGCATATATAATAGCACACAGATGAACTTGATTGAACAAATGAGACTAGCAGATGCAAATCGAGTAAACTTGATTCTTTGGTTTAACTTGGAAGACACTGAGGATATAAACCTTGAGGACATAGGGTTTCTCACATACCTTGTAAAATACGAGTGTGCCATGTAGTTAGATGGCTTCAGATTTTTAAAAAGCAGATATATTTAATCTCCTCAATGGATGTGTTGAGGGGAATAACATCTCAGCTAGACTGAGTGATCCTTTTTCTTATTCTTTGGTTCAATCTAGTATTAACATTTTTTTAAGGAGGTAGTTTTGGATTCCTGGTTCTTGTAAAGCAAAGCCCACGATGTTCTTCAGTTCAGCTGTCTCATGGGGAAAATGAGGGGAGAAGGCTTAAGTGGTTCATTACACTAGCTACTGAGTTACATTTATACACAGAATTATATTGATGGCATGGAATGGAGAGAGGGTGTTTAGGGTAAGGATGTGAAACCTGGGGTATCAAGAATACAAGTTAAGGGATTGGAGATAATGGAAGAGAGAAGAAAGAAGAGATGAGGCAAACTCAGGAGCAAAACATAAAATAGTAAATTATGTTGGGTTCCTTGGTATGGAAAGTACAAGATTTCTCTTAGACACATGCAGGCCTGATCTCACTGGGGTCAAAAGAACAGTCAGGAAGCCCTCCTAGAAGATGCCAAGAGGGAAGCTTTAGAGCCAGAGAGAGCAAGGTCAGAATTCTAGGAGGCTTTCTATCTGCAAGTGGGTTCCCCAGAAAGTCTTATTTTAGGTCTCTGCTCTTGAATAAAATCATTCCTCCTTTGATGGAAATTCCTCTCATTTCCATAGGAGGGAAAGAATCAGGTGAAAATTCAGTGCCACAGACAGAATAGGGTGCACTAAGAAGATTAACTTGGCAGGAAATTTTGGAGAACCTGATATACTTAGGAATTAGAGATCAGTATTCAAAGATCTCTGCATTCCATGCCATTTAGATTCCAAAAGCAGATTTAGGTGACTGTGGGGAATTTATAGCACATCTTTTTACTCTGTGAAGCTTCTTCTATGGATGGATTTCTTCCCTCTTGACTTGTACTAATAAAACAGATTGAGGAAAAGGACAGTGGCATGAAAACCTGATGCCTCCAAAACAGGTTTTATTGTGGCTTTATTTGGAGAAGAATAAATTTTCCTTTATATTTTATTTTCTTCTCTCCTTCAGAAAGTGCATCATTTGATCATGTCTACTTCAGCATTTTGGAATTTTAAACACTCCTCTGAGCCCTTCCCCAGCAGGAGGACTTTCTTCCAATGAGAGGGCCTCCCACAGGTTTTCTCAAGGTACAGTGGGGTTCCTGGTGTTGGCACTACAGGCAGAAGCCATGGAGAGCCCCAGCCTCTGGTACCATAGATGTTGGGGCCCTAGAGCACCATCAGCAAGTTCTCCAAATGCAGTCCCTTCTCCAAGTATGTGGAATTACTAATAAAAAAGAACTTAGAGCCTATTTCACTTCCACTCAACAAATAAGAGTGTACCAAGGGGTAAAAATAGAAACAACAGGTTCAAAATGGAGTCACTTGTGCTAAGTCCCAGGGCAACAAACCAAAGTACTACTAATTAACCTAACTGCACTTTCAGCCTCTCCAAGGAGTGGAATTTTAAACCAATCAATCTGGAATTTCCTAATCAACACTGGTGAGGTAAAATATGTGATAGACCCTTCCACTTATGACAAAGAAAGGTAACTTTCTCTGAAATAATCTTTTTTGTTTTTTCATTCCCATGTTTCATCCTTTGTCTTAAAAATCTTCCATTTTGTTGAGGTCCTCTGAGCACCTTTCTCTTTGCTAGATGGGTTGCTGCCCCCTTCATGAATCATTTAATAAAGCCAATTAGATCTCCGAATTTACTCAATTGAATTTTCTTTTTTAACACAAGAGTTTAAGATTTGCTCCCCTTCACTACCAAGCATGAAAACAAGAGACATAAAACATAGATGGTGGTAAAGACATGCTAGAGGGAACCTTCTCTTCTTTCCATTATTACAGATGCTGATGACTTGTTTTTGAATTGTACTCTTTGAATCATTTCTTTCTCCATTTATTCCAGCCCTACAGGCTGTGGGTTTTTAAGGATTAAAGTTTCTTTCTGGACTTCTTCAGCCTTATTCAGGAACGTGAATCCCCCATGATGGCCTGCCCCCTTCAGAATAATGGCCTGATTTATGGACACTCTCTGTCATAACCCAGAGGCAAATTAGTAACTCTCCACTTGCCCCACCTAATAGATTATCTGTCTGCAGTTGGGAAATTCCACTAGCCACTTCCTGAAAACAAACCTTCTACTTTATGGTTCAGAGGACAGCTGTGGAGTGCCAGGACCACTCCTCCACTCCAATCTATACTCGTCCTTGTGGAGAGACACCTAATCCTCTTTGCCCAACATCATCCCTCACTCTTTCCCTGTCCTAACCTACCCTCTGCCCTTTTCTTGCATTTTTCAGGGTTTACAAGTAACAGCTATTTCTCCTTTGAGAGGGAAAAGTCACCTTGACAATTCCCCCGAATATTGCCAGTAAGGACACATAGAATAAAAAGTAAATCATTGTGGACATACAGTTCGGGTTTTGTCAATCTGTCCACAGTATTTACTGAGTGACCAGTGTGTGTACGAAGGGCCTGGTAGGAAATAGTCTTTGGGGATAATAAAACAACAGGAGCCAACAGATTGAGTGCCTGCTATAGGATTCAGAACATTCAGGGAAAGAATCTGTGTAGGTTTCAGCAAATATATCATCAAATACAGCATTTATATGACAAAAGAAATCTTCTTTATAACACTTCATATTAGTGTATTAACTCACAATATACAAATCAGTGTATATTCCAGGGTGTAATAGTTCAAAAAACATTCTTTTGATTAACCTATACATATATCAACATAAAAAGAAAAATAAATAAGACTTAGTGTTCATTTATTATAAAACCTAAGCTCTTAAAAGCTTGGTATACTAGATATATGTCTTTTTAAAATATGATGTTTCTCTGTCACATTAATAAACATAATTATACTTGAGGGAACAAATTACATTTGTTTGAATAATGTTAATGAATTAAATCTAAAGATAATGTAAGGCAGCAGCCTAAAACTCTTTTGGGCCAGGGCTAACACCAGCACACAGATCCCATGCGAGGACTTGCAGAATGATAGCTCAGGCAAACAAGATAATGGAAAGAAGATTCTGGAACTTGGGTAGAAAGCAATATTGAAACCTGAGAACTTTCTTCCGAAGAAAAAGGCTTTCCGAACACAGCTGTCTTGGAAAAAATTCAAACTACCCTCTTTCAGTGATTCATTTTACGATAATTCTATGTTTGAGTATTTACCATGTGAAGCGAAGAAGTGGAGCGTTTCATCAGACTTCCTAAGAAAAGATGCTGTTTAGTGGACCCCTGAGCTCCCTGGTCTTGAAATCAATCCTAGTCTAAGGCGGGAGGGGCTTAAAGCTCGACAGAGAACTCAGCATGGAAGCATCCTCAAGGTTTGTCCTGCCAAGATCTCAACTCTGGGTTCTGATGTATGTGCTTCTGCTTTGTAAGACCAGGTCCCCACTTGCGGATCCCTGACTTGGGTTCAGAGCCCACGTCACCCCCAGTAACCTGCTATTCCCCAAGTTCCTCTCAGCTGGGTGGTTATCCTCCCAGAGAATGGAGTAACATCTTCCTCTGTTTTTAACAATGCTACTTTATACTGGGTGGTGTGCTGCTGTCTGTCTCCCTAAACATCCATATACTCGCTAGATGTTCCTCTTGGCATCTACTAATCACAGTTCTCACTTAAGGAACATGTACATTATAGCAGTCAGCCTGCAGAATCACTCACATGCACTCTCTCACTTAAACCTCACAGCAAGGCCATGAGTTAGATTGTTATTTCCATTTAACAGAAAAGGAGTCTGAGGGTTTGAGAGGTTAACTTGTTAGTAAGTGGTGAAGCTGGGTTTCAAACCTAGATCGGCCTTATTTCTATCTCCCCCATTCCAATCCCCATGGCCAGAGGAAAATGGTCCAGTCTACAGCAGGGTCTGTCTCTGCTTTGTGGAAGACAGCTTGGTCTAGATTTTTCTCACTGCATGTGTCTTCTGAAATTTGATGGTCTCCCCTTGAACTTTTCAATGTCTTTTTAAAAATAAATGTGCTTTTGCTCATAAACTATATTCTCACTTTTTCTATCATGGTTGCCACAATCATATTCTCAATGACATGAAAAGAATCCGATAAGCATGCTAGGAAATGCACCAAGCAAAATCACAAAGCACCCCTGCCTTTCAGACGTATGTATAACATTCCCTCCAAAGACATCATGAAAGGAAAAGGATGGAAAATCTCGGGGAGGAAGTTTTCAGAGACTGTTTACGTGACAAAGAAGTTGGGAAAATAGGGTATTATTGTGATTCCCTTCATCATTTCAGGATCTGAAGTGTTTCAGAAAGAAAGACACTCTGAAAGGAAGATAGACTTCCAGGGGATGTGACTCATAGGAGGAATATGAAAGACAGAGCTAAGCGACTTGTCAGATGGACAATGGGCTTTTATTTGAAGCATATGGAACCACATGGAAGAATACGAGAGGTGGAAGTAAGAAAGGGAACAAAGAAGATACAGGAAGATGTTCCTGGCTTGCGCAGGCTGAGGGGTGGGTGGAAAGGCAGAGGCAAAGGAAACGGGTGGGGGGAGGGACAAAAATACAGGAGGACTTTTGTGTGTAAAGGAGAGAAACAAATGCCCTGTTTTAGTATCTTGAAAAATGTTGCCTATTTACTAACAAGAATGAAAGTAAATTTCTCTAATGTTTTCTTCCAAAAGACTCAAAAGGCTTCTGAAGCTTTCTACAGATGCCATCCATTAGCTAAGAGAAAATCTTAACCCTCTGTCCTCTGACAGACAAAATGAAGGCAATTTCCAGTCTCATAAAGGGATGGTTTCTGGAAAGAAACACGAAAAGTGTGTTTCCTAAAAGAGTTACCAAAATTTATGCTTTTGAGCTTGGCTATCAACTAGTAAGCCTGTAGGAGAGCAAAGAAAACAGGTCCAGGCAAAGGAAAGGAGTGGGTCTCCTGACTTACCCCTCCTTGTCTCCACAAAGCATGGGCACGCATGTGGAGCTTCCTTTGGTGCTACTTATCACCCTAAAATAAAAATCTGTGATGACTTTGTTTCTGAGGAAATGCCCATATCAGACATCTCTGTTTATAATGCTGAGTACCTCAGAACATGCCATCTGGTGCTCTGGAACTTAACATTCTTGTACGAGTTTGTTCTGATGAAATCCTTGGCATTTTCCTGAGGCTTTTTTTGCCTTCCTGCCAAATGTTAATTGGTACCTGTTCCTGTAAGTCTTGACTTCTTCTTTCCCAGCTATAGAGATCAGCCTTAAGGGCACTTTTGTTTTTTTAACTCAGAAATCTTTTCCCCAAAAATGTGTTCTGGTTTCTAGACCTGACAGGTGCCCCCTCCCCAGGCTCTGCATCCTTGGAAGGCCTTGTGTTGTATTTATTCACTTTACAGAACAGACCTGCTAAACTTACTATCTAAAGGTTTGGAAGATACTTTAGACTGTGCCATGTCATATGTCATTAGTGTTTATTGGTCACCATAAGTTCCGAAGCCTTCTTTCTACAGTATCTCTGGATTACCATCCCACTCCTTTCAGATAAAGAGCCCATACATACTTTCTTTACACGTTATTCCCATTTCCATTGTTTTTTTTGTTTTTCTGGTCTAACAACATAAGCCTGGGAAATAGCATGATGGAGAAGAAAAAAAAAAGTATTGACTTTGATGCCAGAGAGATCTAATTTTAAATCTTGGTTTCCTCCTTTTTTTCTCTCTCTTTGAACTGGACAAGTGACCTAACTTCTAATTTCTTTATCTTCAGAGTGGAAATGGAAGTGATAGTGAAGTTGTAAAGATTAAATCTGATAATCCAATCATGTGACTGGCACATAGGAGGGGCTCAAAAATATCTCTCGGATAAAAGCATAAATTACTAAATGAATAAAAGAGAAGAGCAAAAGAAGAAAAAGGAGACCTAGCTTTGCCTCTCCACTGTGGGCTGGCTTTATGGTGAGTCTGCCAGTTTAGGAAAGGAAATAAAACTATCAAGCAATGCAGTAAGTACAGATGGTGAGGGAAGGTGTAGGGGATGCTGGCATGCAGAGGAAAGTCTCCTAACACAGCCTTATGAAGGAAGAGAGGCAAGGAGGAATCCATGCCTTATTCCTCCTATTAGAGCTCCTCTTACACATTACTTTGCCTGTCTTTTGTACCGTGATCATTTACTAGTGTATTAAATTTTTATGTAAAATACAATGATCCCATGTCATATATCACAAATTTAACCAGCTTGGGTGGTGATTTTGTGACATGATGGAGCTGGTCCATATAATGTATGTCTAAGGAAATATTAACACTTTTTCCCCCCAAGGTTTATAGAAGCTGCCTTTTGGAGACCTAATAGGAAATACCTGTATAAGTTTGTGACACTGGAAAACAGAATACGGTCCTGGTTCTATTTCCTACATGGTTTACCATCTACTAAGGCAAAACCCCAAACCTCCACATGCATTAGCTTTGTTTAGGTACTGAATGTCACCAAAAGTATCTGTGTGCTATGGAGCTGGCGTTAGTGATGTGAAGGACAAAAACTAGAGGACAGCTGTCCAAAGTTAGCCATTTCCTATGGGCAGACTGATTTCTAATCCTGACAGAGTTATTGGTCACCTCAACACAACCAAAAGGCTTGCTTTTCTTCTCTATGAGCTTTTAAATTACATATTTTCCCATTTTAGACTACTTTTCTGAGAAAAACAAATATTGTATACTAACACAGATATGTAGAATCTGAAAAAATTGGTATAGACAATCTTATTTACAAAGTAGAAATAGACACAGATGTAGAAAACAAACTTTCAAGGGAAGTGGGGATGGCATGAGTTGGGAGATTGGGATTGACCCATATACACTATTGATACTGTGTATAAAATAGATAACTGATGAGAACCTGCTGTATAGCACAGGGAACTCTATTCAATGCTCTATGGTGACCTAAATGGGAAGGAAATCCAAAAGAAGAGGGGGTATATATATACGAATAGTTGATTCACTTTGCTGTACAGTAGAAACTAACACAATATTATATACTGTAAAGCAACTATACTCCAATAAAATTTTTTTTAAAAAACTACTTTTCTCCTAAATGAAAGTGCCAGAATGCTAGGATTGACTCTATAAAATCAAATATTTCAGTGAATTACCTAGTAGTACTTTCTATTGGTAAACTTTCCCCCCTTAGGTTAGAGGACACCCCTGTGTTACAGATCAGTATTGTTTTCCTGTTTTACAGATGAGAAAACTGAGGCATGAGTACAGCATATGATTTGCCTAAACTTTCGTTAACAGCTTAAGGGAAGGTCTGGGAATCTCTGCAGTGCCTATGTTTTCAAGTCTGTTGCTTACTTATGACACATCAAGCATCTCAGGAACATTAAAAATGTTCTCTTAGGGGAGGTCAGTGATTCTAGTCCCAGGATGTAAAATGTGATAAACTGCAGGGAGGGAAATAAATCACCATAGAACAAAAAAACCACATTTGAGAGTAGTGGAATCTCCAATCTCAGCTTTGAAGAGTTGGAAAATTATGTGAGATGACTACCCTGGATTTGGCCACTCTTCAGTAATGTCTATGCTATTCAAGCACTCTTGTGCAAATTCAATTTCTGAAAGTTAAGAAGGGAATTTTTATTCAGCAAAATGTTCTTGTAAAAGTTGTCTGCCTTTAAACTGTACACACAACTCCAAGGAATCTCTTACTAGAAAGCAATGCATGATTCCAACATGAATCACAGGCTAAATTGACTATTTTCCCAGGATGTTTTAACTAACGGCTGTACTCAACTGAGAACTAGGATACTCTACTACATCTGTGACTGAGATGCTCACTGAACAACTGTTTAACCACACATGAGTATGCGTTTGTCATAAATCAAAGGGAACACAGTGGAATCTAGTTAGGGCAACTTTCAATTAAAATTAGGTAGAATATGCAATGTGGATGTTAACCACCCCTTACTTAAAACACAGTTGAAGTGGATCAGCAATGTTCTTGTAATGCTAGTTTCACCCTAACCATAATTTTATTAATGGCAATTGTGAGGGAAGGAAATCAGAAGAAGGTACTATATTTTTTCATGAAGCTAACATTCAAACAGTGCTTTGTTCTTTGAAAGCAGTTTCACACATCCGTCCCTCACAAAACGTGACTGCGTTACTTCAAAAGGTACTATCGTCTCCACTTTTAAATAAGGAAACTGAGACCCAGATGAAGCTAAGACATTTGCAGAGGTCAAATACTAAATTGCAGCAAAACTTAAACTAAAAAGCCAGATTTCTTTTCTCATGTAGATAGTTTTCATTTGAGTTTTTAATCCTCCTGTACCATATTCTTTATGTACTTTTGAATAGACTTTAACATTTCTTAATCTCAAACAGTAAATATTTGGCAGACACTTTATAAAACAAACAAACAAATGACTCCTTGGTTCTGAAATGGAATGCTTATGGCAAGCATTTCCTTAGTAAAAATCATTAGAATATTTATTTCACTGATTCACAGGATATTCATTTCATTGATTCATGAATATATATTTCTGTATAAACATGAAGCTTATTTTATTGATTCGTTTGTCTTTGTTTTAGAATTTAAAAAATTTACTTATTCATTTTTAACATAAAATCCACGTGTTTTGACCCAGAAGCTGGGGAGTGTGAGGTCACATAGACCATTTGGAGACACAAAGCCCTTCCCCTACTCCTGTGGAAAAAGCTCTGACAGAAAAATGCTTAAGTTATCAACAAGCCTCTCCCCTAATAAGACACAACCAGCAGACCCCAAACATAATGCTGTTGGTCTTTCCCTGAGGTAACTGTTAAGTCATTATTTGCCCCATATTTCTAGAATCTTTCTTCTAAAATTTCAGGCAACACTTGGTTCATACTCAGCTCTACAAGCTCAAACAGTTTTATTTCATTAAAATTGTTTATCTATCAATCTATTTATCCATCCATCCAACCATCCATCCATCTATTTATTAGCTCCCAGTGAAAGGAAAGGAGAAAGTGCCTTGGGCAAGAGGAATAGCTGTTATTTGTAAAAGGTCAAGCTCAAACAGTTTTATTTCATTAAAATTGTTTATCTATCAATCTATTTATCCATCCATCCAACCATCCATCCATCTATTTATTAGCTCCCAGTGAAAGGAAAGGAGAAAGTGCCTTGGGCAAGAGGAATAGCTGTTATTTGTAAAAGGTAGAAAAATAATTGGTTGTTTTTCCTTGTCTATGCAAGTTCTATAGATTACCTACTCTGAAGGGTAATAGATTGGTCTAGTACACTGAGAAACTTAGGAGAAAACTGAGGTAATGTAAGACCTTAGGGGCTTTTCTTGTTGTTGTTGAAAGGTAAATACCATTTTGTATTCAAGACATGTAACATATGTGGCATACAAGCCGATGAATGAGTCATTTGTTGTTGGAAAGTGAACAAACTTGCCTAATGATATAGTTTTCTTTTCAGGGTGTGTGTATGTGTGTTTTCTTTCTGAGAAATGCCTCCCTTTGACTCACCTCATATTTTGAATTATGGCAATTTTTAAACTGGCAAATTCATTTTCAGATTGTTTCTTATTTGAGAGATATGGCTGAAGCAATTGAATTACAAATGGAACCTAAAGCATTGATTGTTAAAACTTTGGGTTATAGAAGACAAATCAGAATGACACAAAAGGTATATTTCTGAAAATCTGTACTTCATGATAAATTGATCTTTCTTAGAGTTGTGTACTAAAGAATGAGATGTTGACAAAAGTGCTATGTGTTACCAACATCAAATACTATTATTATTAACATAAAACAATGTACACACATAGCTATCCAATTATATCCAGTTTATCACGATAATTCTCTATATGACGGTTTTTTACTTCCTATTTAACTCATTTCTTTTTCTTCTCTTTGGGCTTCATTTTCTTCTTGTTTATTTAACCGTTTTCTTCTTGTTTAAGTAATTCACTTCAGTGCTTTGTTTGCAGTTAAATTAGAGATGAATTTATGGGTTCTCGATGACGGGTCCTAGAATGTAAGATCTTCTCTTTCAGTGCGCATGTATTCAGTTGGGGCCAGCACCTTCTTGATTGACAGATGGGAAAGAGGAACTCAGTAACTGACATCCTTAGCACAGCACTGGGGTATTTTTCTGTTCCTGGGCTTTTTTTCCCCCCTTGTATACATTTCTGTCCACCAATCTTCTCTCAGGGAAATTTGGATTTCCACGTATTCCAAAGCTTTTTGGACTTCATTCTGTGACATTCTGCCACATGTACCCTAGTACTTATCTATGCTTCTCTCCACCCTTTCGAGACTTAATCTATCAACTAATCAGCAGGTGGAGCCCTGTGAGGTGCCAACATGTGAAAAGTTTTAAATACATCTTTGATTGTAGCTCTCCAGACTCATGTTCAGAAAGAGTGGAAAAACTATTTTGTAAATTAAAATCTTTGGAAACACCCTGGAGAAGATTACTCCTTCTAAAAGAAAAGCATGGTTAATATATCCAGATAGTTTGTTTCATCTTTATATGAAAAAGAGATTCTATAAGATCCTTCAAAATACCAAGTGGTATTCAATGGATACTTAGCGGTATTTATCATAAATGGATAATGTTACTCTTCTTGGTATCAACCACTAAAAATATTGAAAACTCCATGGTTTATAGACCACAACATGCCCTAAAAGTCTAATTTTTTCATATGAATTAAAAGGTCTATCTGATGCATGTGTTCCCAAGACTTTGTTCATAACTTGAATGATATCCTTGGTATTATTAATGCTTTGGCTATTGATTCATGTACCTTTGGGACATATTTGATTTTATTCATATGCCTGTTATTTGCCCTGTTACAGACACTCACAGGACATTGTCAGTTACTCGGTATTGGATAACTGACTTATTTTTCAGGATGCCAGTTACCCTTCCCAGCTTACTTCTTGTGTGGGCTTGGCAGACATCAGCACCCTAGTACCTAGAAGGCACTTTCTTCTCCAGAGTAACTTCATGGAAATAAGGACTCTTGTTGCAACTGGCTGAGCTTGGAATCAACTCCTTCTCTGTCTGCATTACAAAATAAGTGAAGACTAACCAGCCCAGACAGGTTTTTTGTATCCTTAGATTGATCTCTTTGCCTCTTTTCAAGAGGTTTTTTTTTTTTTTTTTCTGTAAAATAGCCAGACTACAGTTAAATTTAGCCATGTGAGATGGTACAAACAGACTTTCATGCATGCTGTGTCATCGAGGGGATTTCAGGATTGTCTAATTGGTCTGCCTTGGAGAATCTGACGCAATCTCCCATTGGTTTCTGCTCAGGAATCCGGGTGGGAAGTGAAAGTACAGATGAGCCTGCCTAGGCCTTCTCTACCATGCAACAGCTTGCCACTGGCTGTGTGTGGGTCTGAGACCCAGATTCATGCCAATTCAAAATGAAAACCTTCAAATGAGTGCTCTGAAAGTAAAACGAAAACTGAATCTGCTTGCTACCTCTCAATGAGGCCCATAAGATAGCAAAGGTTTTGGGGTACAAGGTCAAGCTAAAGGGTTAAGGACAGAAAGGCATTGGCCCCTCAGACTAACTAAATACCCTTTCCCAGTGGCCTGGCTGTGGAAAAGTGACCCTGAGCAAGGTCAAGCCACCCACACAGGATCTAAATGTCCCCTGTTGGACCACATCTGAATCCCATAGGAGAACAGGCTCCAAACTGAATGAGAAGAGTTCTAGGAAATCCTCTCTGATTTAAAACTTTGAAGGACAAAAAAGAACTAGAGGGATTTGGGAAAACTAGTACTGGGTGAATATTTATGCTTATGGACCTTAACCAGAAAGGGAAAAAATTCTCTAAGTTATTTTTATCACTTAAATGAGGAGGAATTTGCTGAATTGTTTGGCATAAAGCACATCACAATGTTTTTCTTATTAAAATTTTTTTCTGATTATCAATTCATTCTTGCTGGCAAAATACTCAAATATTACAGAAATGTGTAACATAGAAAATGAGAGGGCTTCTCTTCTAGTACATCCCCAGAGGTAATTTTTTATAGCAATTTGCTTTGTATCCTCAATTTTTCCCCACTGATACACTATCATCTATCTATCTATGTCTGTCTATCTATCTATCTATCTGTCATCTATTTATCATATTTTTTTTACAAGAATGGAATCTCCCTTGACAAATACATAAATTGCTTTTCAACAATATTCCTTTCCACATTTGCTTATAAAGATAAACCTTAATTCTTTATTTGATTTTTAAGACTAGATTTCTTTAAAACTGTAAACTATGCACAGAATTAAAGCAAAGAATACAGAGAGAAATATACTGAAAATAAAAATGTTTTCCTTCTCTCCTCATCCTACAGTATTTTAATTCTGGCCCTTGGAATGTTTTAAAGCATATACAAGTGTATGCATACATGTACTTATTCACTTTTATACAGAAATTTTTCACACAGATGGAATTGTACTATATAGTTCTGCATCTCCATTTTAAAATTTAGTACAAGAGCGTCTCAGTTGGACCAAAGCTGAAAACACAAAAGTGGACTCCAGGAGAGTGGCGACCACATCTGTCTGGCTCACAGCTATATGGACTTTGCTTGGCATCCATCTCAGAAGCTCTGAGTATATTCCATTCCAGTCAGAAAAACTCTGTAACAAAATCTATCTCAGTCCTAGATGCTCAACAGACCCAGAGGAAGTTTTCTTCTATGGATTCAAGGTCTGGATCTCCATGGAAGATGGCTTTCTTCTTTTGGTGTCAGCCTGCAGAGAGACTTGACCTGTTCCTGAATGTGGGAACCATTTGTTGCTCTAAGGTAGACAGGGGAGCACATGCTGTCTGGAGAGTAAATAAGGAGGCCAAAGAGGCCCACAGACCTTGGCTGTGCTGAAATTCTCCCTTGCTTCTAGCAATCCATGAAATATACAGTCTTTCTTGGGGGAGAAAATCCAACTTTGATAGCAGAAGTGAATTCCTAGTAATTAGTAAAATTAGTAAGATAATGAATTTTAGTAAGATTCTTAGGGGAATATTTTAATAAATAAAAGAAAACATTCCTGCATGTATATATAGGCTGACATGGTCAAGTAACAATATTAAATAATGGTTGTTTATTTAACTCTTATGCCCATTACAACTTCTCTAACATATTCACCCTATAATACACCTTCCTCCTCAAACGTGGTATTTGGTTTTTAATTCCTCAGTGTTGGGGAGAAAAAAGGGATTCACATTACTAAATTTGAGCATCATCTCAGGCTATAAAAAAGCCAAATATTTCATAATTTTAATCATAATTTTGGGGTTAATAGGAATTGAAACCAATAATAAGCTGTTCTTGAATAAGAGAGAAAATCTATCTACTGGTGAGACTTCAAAAGTCAACACATTCCAGAAAGGCATTAACTTATAACAAGAGACATTAATTATGCACTGACTTTGGGACATTAAAATGTCACACGAGGATTTACGGATTTTGAGAAATGTGTACAATTTCTGTGGGGAATTTTCGTCATCCTGAAGGACATGGATAACAGAAAGGAAGCCTTTTATTAGGGCTTATTTTAAAAACACTTTAAAAGTGCTAAGGAGTCAGGATAACTGTTGTGCAGCTGGCTACAGACAGTTGGTACATAAATCAGAAGGAACCAGCCATAGTGAGCCTCCATATGAAAAATCTAACACAAACTGGCAACTGATCATTCTCTCTCCTTTATTTCTGTATAAACTGTTTACAGAAAACTATGTGCCAAAGTGTCTGAGGATAGTGACATTCTAATCCCTAGTAATTCTTAGGAAATGTAATTGCAGGAACAGATTTCATAAAGTGCTTTCCATCTTATATAAATCTGTATAAATCACAGACCCCTGGAAATGCCATTTGGATCTCAGAGATCTAACTGGAACAGCAGCCTCACTCCTCCCTGGAGCTTCCTAGGGCAATTGCTAGTCCCCTGGAGGAGCCCTTGCATCCTGGCTGGCCACATCTTATCAACTGTCTTCAGTTCTGGAGAATTTAGAGCAATCTCACCCAATTTGCTGTGCCATGGACTTGCCCCCTGAATTTGGAAGGCCTTTACCTTTAAGGAAAAAGTAACCCTCTGCTTCTGCCTCATTTTCACAAAGAGTTTGCAGATACCTGAATTGAAGTGATTGCTTACTGTCCTTGGCTGTGAAGAGACTCTCTCTATTGAAAACTGAAAATCTATAGGGCGGATGGCATGAGCCCTATTGAGTGGTGCATACTTCCTCTCCACAAAGTACTTTTAGATGCATAAGGGATGACAGAGTGAGGCTGGATATGGTTTGCTCACAGCTTCCAAAGCTGATGAGCATCAGTGAATGAGCCTCTTGGAATGCGGGGCATCAGTGTCCCTCTTTCAACATGCACATCATCCTGTAAAATAAGTGGCAAGTATGATCTCAAAGATGCAAATCTGTAAACACGGAGCAGGTAACGTTTTCATCTCGTGGTTCATATGGGAAGAATCAAATGGACCAATACAGGAATGGATACTCTGAATTTGGTTGTTATGTAAATGGATCCATGTCATTCTTCAAAATAAGACCCCAATCCCACCCCTCTCCTCCATCAGTCCTATCATTGTCCCACCCTGGGCCTTCAGGATCTCTCACGGGGATTACATCTCTAGTTTCCAACTTGTTCCTCTGATTCTAAGCTGATCTCCACTACTTAATCCTTCCAGACTATTGTCAAGTCATGATCCAACTACCATGTAAACCTATTATGTCATCCTCTTACTTATCGTCTTTTGGAGTTTTCCATCACCTGAAGTCCATCCAAGAGTCTCGGTGCCTGCCTGCTGCTTCAGACTCAGCCCTGTCTATCTATGCCTCATACTGGATCCTCGGCTAACACATTTGCCGTCCTTGTGTTCGATGCTCCTCTCACCCCTGTGCCTCTGCTGTGCTGCCCTCTCTACCCAAAATGTTTTCCCCATGTCTTGGCTGGTTGAGTACTGCTTGTCCTTTAAGATTCAACTCACACACCACGTTCTCCTGAGATCCTTCTCTAGCCCATCATCCCTCAAGGCAGATAAAGGGCCCAGAGCTCTATGTGCCGCCTCTTTCTGCAGGTCCAGCTCTCGTTGCACTGACCTTATTGTAGTCTGTTCATCTAATCATATGTTTTCTGGCCTGTGAGATGCTTGGGCACATAAACTGTGACTTAGTCATTGCTGTGTTGTTCTTACTCCATGTAGAGCATCAAGTCTGTCATATATCCAGTACCCTATACATGCCTGATGAATGAATGGGGATGGAGAGGCAAAATGAAGACAAGAAGGGTTCACATTTTTATATAAGGTGTAAGGATTTTAGCAGGTTATATGAAGTTTATAGTAGGTTTTATATAAAGTTATATTAGGTATTAAAAGAAGCATATAAATTTATAAATAAGTAGAAGTTAAAAATAAATTTTTAGAGCTGAAGGAGACTTTATTGGGCATCTAGTCCTACACCTTTATTTTACAAATGGGGAAATAGATACCCTGAAAAGTTATGACCTGTCCAAGACCTCCCAATAAGGTAATAATAACCTTTAAACAGGTCCACATAGAGTATACTATATGAATTGAGATCTGGATAGTTTATGCTTTAATATTTATGTTCAAGTATAAAACCAGTATCATGATTCACTGATGGTACATTTAGTCCTACTGACACATGAGTTTCAGAATAATACAAAGCTTCCAGTATTGCAACATATTCCTCAGCCACCATCTGCAACTGTGGTGAATATTTAGTACTGAATATCTCTAGAGCCTGGGGCTACCCAGGTGGCTCTAGTGGTAAAGAACCCTCCTGCCAATGCAGGAGACATAAGAGATATGGGTTCAATCCCTGGATTGGGACGATCTCCTGGAGAAGGGCATGGCAACCCATTTCAGTATCCTTGCCTGGAGAATCCCATGGACAGAGGTGCCTCAGAGGCTACAGTCCATAGGGTCACAAAGAGTCGGACATGACTAAAGCAACTTAGCGTGCACATACATATGCAAGAACTCCTGCTACCGAATACTCTCTACTTACCAAAGCAAGGCCCATTTCTGACATGAGTAGTGGCATAGCCTACAAGCCTTCATGGCATTTGGTCACAGTTCTTTTGACCTGAGGACACAGAGCAAGAAGAGTGTAACCATGCTTCCCTGGGACCTGAGCAGGGTTCATCATCAGGGCAGATGTTTGGGGGTATGGCTGGGTTGTGCCAGCACTAAGCACCCATGTGTTGGTTTATAAAAGAGTGTTTGTGACATGTGGTGTCCTCTAAAGCCAAGAGATCAGGGTAAGAGTCCATCTTGCCTCATCTTAAGAGCAGTACTAAATTTGAATGAATGAAATACACAGTAGGGGCTTCCCAGGTGGCACTAGTGGTAAAGAACTCGCCTGCCAATGCAGGAGACATAAGAGATACGAGTTTGATCCTTGGGTTGAGAAGATCCTCTCGAGGATGGCGTGGCAACTCACTCCAGTATTCTTGCCTAGAGAATTGGCACGCATGCATACACAGTAACTGTCATGCGTGTGCTAAGTCATTTCAGTTGTGTCTGACTCTTTGCAATCCTATGTACTATTGCCCACCAGGCTTCCCTGTCAGTGGGATTCTCCTTGCAATAATACTAGACAGTGTTGCCATGCCCTCCTCCAGGGGATCATCCTGACCCAGGGATTGAACCCTCGTTTCTTACATCTCCTGCATTGGCAATAAGGTTCTTTAGCAATAGAGCCACCAGGAAAGCCCCTGGTAACTGTCACATTCCCCTTTAAAATGTCCTATGATGGTAATGAGATAATAGTCCATTGGGATCCTTAACACAGGACTTCTTATATTCTTGAGGCATTGCATTTAGGATCATCTAAAGTACAAACGTCTAAGGAGAAAGGCCAAGAAACTAGGAATTTGCAGTCTTGGATTGTTTTCTTAAATCTATTCATTACCCTACAGGGTAACTTTGAGAAAATACAACCTGTTAATGGTTAGTCATTTCAGTTTCTCTACTCATAAAAGAAGCCATAAATTATCTACACCCTTGCAGAAGTCCTGGGAGAACAAATGCTCAAATGAAAGATATAGTATAAGTATCACAAGGTTTTACAAAGATTGAAATCTGTCCTAACCTCCACTTAAATAGTTAGCATGATGTCAGGCTTACATAAAGAATCTCCAATATAAGCACTCCTAGATGCTGTAGTGTGGTGTGTTTTTTTTTTTTAGCTACTCAAAAGAAAAATATTTTCTAAATCCAATGTATTTTCTTGGGCCAATGAATTAAGTTTGTGTTTAATATGACCCTATCATGTTAAAAGACTCCATTATGAAAACAAAACTATTGCCTGGGAGCCTCTTCCATTCTGTTTATATTCCATCTGTCACTACCTGTCCTCTTCTGGGCTGTCTGCAACTCCTGATTCTCTTGGGCTGGTAATTAACAGGACAGATAGTCTTTTGCCTTCCAGTACCACATTTAAGCTGTTTGAGACCTTGAGTCTCCTGGAACAACCTGTGATTTGGATTAAGGATGTATCAAGTAACTCAAAGACCTTGAGACAAATGTGGTTAAAAGCAGATATTTTTTTGACTTAGGATTGGGGACAAACTTCACAAGCTTGATTAAGGAGACATTCCGAGAAAGCTGACCACACCAAAACCATCTAATCCTGTCTGGAAGGGCTATGGGATCCCTGCTCCTCGATTGGAGTCATCTTTCCTCACAAGGAATGTTATATTTCAGAAGAAGGGAAAATCTCCCCTCCCACCTACAAACAATGCTGCACTGGTACCTGGAGATTCAAGGACTTCGGAAGCACCAGAAAAAAAAAAACATGGTTGAGGAGTGGATTTTGATGACCTCTAACTTTTGGAGGTTCAAGGTTGAAGAACTAACCTTCAAAATGGGAGTCTCATAATACTGCTTGGAGGTGGATTACTCCCCTGTGTGTTCCTCTCCTTTCCTCAGTGAGAAAGATCTTCACTTTGAAAGAACCATGATCCAGTGGTGGATATTTTCTATTCTTGATAAGCCCACTGAACCAGAAACTTCCTGTTCATCTTCCTGTTCAATATCTGTCTCAGCCTTAACTATGATAGATGCTCAGAAAAATATTTGTGGAACCAACCAACAAACAAATAAAACATCATTTCATTACTTTTTCCTTGGTAATTATTCATTTTAAAAAATGGATACCCCACTTACAAGAACTTCAGAAGAATTTTCCCATCCTAAAGTTCCCAGAAATCTAAATGGACAAAATATTTCCATTTTAATTTTTAAATATCAGAAGAATGCAGTGACCACAGTTTATATTTTCCCTCCTATTTTCCTCAAGGCCTGGGTTGCTCATTTAAATGCAATTTGCTGCATGTTTGGGTCAGTGACTTAAGTTGGGAAGCTCTTACAGTAATTCAGCGCCGTGGAAATTCCAGAACTTTGGCTGGGGTCTGGAGGAAAAGCCCAGGATTGGTGGTCCCAGGGGTCATGCTAGTTAGCACCAGGCAGAGGTCTGGCCTACTTGGGGCAGCAGGTCTCCAGCCTAACCAGTCTGGATTAGCATGGAATCAGTCGCAACGTACGAGAAAGCCAGGAGGCCAGGCAAGATGACTAGGAAGGTTATAAACCAGAAGACTTCCGCCTTGGTATTTGAAAACCACACGGTATTTTACAACATTCCTGTCTATTAACTGCTGGGAAGGGCACTACCTTATTGCCTTTTGCATAATGAAACCAATCTTTCCCCTCAGAGGCCCCCGTGTTGCTTTGATCAAGTTCAAAAGATGAGGGAAAGGATGACTAAGGACCTTGGGAACCAGACTGAAGAATCTCACAGACATACTCAAGGGTTTTTTTTGGGGGACTGTTGTTTGTTTTTTTAACCGATGCATCATTTTGGTAAACAATTCCTATAGTCTGTGCACTTATCAAATTCCTTTACCCAAATATTTGCTATTTATAAAATAATCAAGGAAACAGACTTGTGTTTATTATTCCAAAATCAGCAGCAGTTTGATGAATTAAAAACAGTCTTACTTTTTCCTTTTTCCTCTCCCTTTACCAGCCACTTGTAAAAGTGCCAACATTACACACCCAGCTCTCTCTTTAAACAGTAAGAACGAAAAATAAAAGTGACCTTGGCAAACTCTAGGTTGACTCTGCCCAAGTTAGACTTTGGGTCAACCGCCCAGTCCCCCTTTGCAGCAGAGACAGGCTTTTGGAACTAACTGAGTTTGAAGGGAATACTGTCAATGTCTGTTTCCGGTTCACAGGGGCCTCCGCGTCACCGCAGAGTTCAGACGTCTGACTTGTTTCCTGACTTTGAGAGTCTCCTACTTTAAACACGGGGGATCAACCCTGCAAAGGAAAGGAAAGACACGCACAAGTCTGCCTCTGACTCCACCGACTGTAACCCTCAGGATGGTTGCTCCAGGCGGGACTTAAGCCACTGTTTTAAGTGGACAGTACTTCCTGTTGTCCTACTGGCAGGGCGATGGGGATGCTCTGAGTGGGGAAGGCCAGCACTGGGTCAGTTCTTGACAATGTAGCTTCCAGGAAATTCCCCTCTTCACTCATCATGAGCTATGTACAGAGCAAAAGCAGTTTCTTCAAACTCAGAAAACCCTGTAAGACTGGATCTCAGATAGCTTGTAGTGAAGTGGTTCTATTTATATTTTATGTGTGTGAAAGAAAGGCTTTGATAGAGGCACACATCTAAACTTTTCTTTCTAAAAGAGACAAAGATGCGAAATCATCATAAGGAGGTAACCAAAGCATTCCAACAAATTCTTTCATTTAAAAATAACTACAGTTATCCATTATCAAGCTAAAACTCCACGGTTACAAATAACTCAACTCTGCACAGAGTTGCCACAAAGCTTAACAAGTAACTGACATACTGAAGCCCTCTTTAAAGCCACTCTACTCTTGAATGTCCTCAATTTTGTCTTTATTTTCCTGAGCTTGTTTCTGTTAATAAATAGAACAGGGAATCTCACAGACCTCTAGAGGTCTCTCACTCATTGCTCCTATTCCTTTATAATATGCTGAGCTGACTGAAAATCAAGTTTCTGTTCAGCCAAGGTGAGGCTGGTGGTTGCTAAACCCTGAAAGAGATGGGTTCCCATTGGCATGATCTGGTTGAGAGACACCAAAGCATCCAGTCTCCCAGAGGAAAGTGGGGAGAGGGGCTGGAGGGGGTGTCATGGAGGGATGGGGGGCTGAGATTGGGGGTAGGTTGGATTCCTCAGCAGCTAATGTGGGCAGGCATTTGTAGGTAAATGGTACATACTCACAAGTCAATATTAGGTATTAATGAATAAAAATTTCATTTATCATTATGAAAGGAAGAAGTTTCTATTCATAAGTGACAATTTCAGTAAATAATTTCATTATAGAAGGATCCTGAAGGCAGGATTCACTCCACCTCCCAAAATAAGAGAAGCCTGGGTATAATGTCATTTGCAGCAACATAGGCAGACTAGAGATTATCATACTAAGCAAAGTCAGAAAGAGAAAGACAAATACCCTGTGGTATCAGTTATATGTGGAATCTAAAATACAACATGAATGAACCTATCTGCAAAACAGAAACAGACAGGCATAGAGAACAGCAGTGTGGTTGCCAAGGGGGAGATGAGGTAGAGGCAGGAAGGAATGGGAGTTTGAGATTAGTAGAGGCAAATTAATATATATAGGCAAACTAATATATATATATATATTTATATATATATATATTTATATATATATATATAATTGTTGTGGTCCTTTAATGGACCGGAACTTGGGAGTACAGAGTCGATCGATAAGAAAGTAAAAGAAGGAAGAAAAGAGACTGATATTTCCTGGTTTACACAGTATGCCAATATAACTCTAGGACAAAGAGCTAGCACCGTCTACGCAGGCTCAGGGCACCCTCTCGAAGAGGTCTTGAAAGCCCGGGCAAATAAGTAGACACGATGGACACCTGTGCTCCGTGGAAGCAGCCTGAAATGGAGAGAGGGAGAGGGCGAGAGAAAATGAGGAAAGACACGGTGACCAGTGCTCTGGTGGAACAAAGGCATTTATTCAACATATTGTGGGCGTATATATACTCTCTTACAAGATAGCCCTTTTTAGCAGAGATAGGGATCAAAAATCTAACAAGTCATCTAGAAAGCCAGATGCTAGAATCATTCTCAATAGAGGGGGTTGTCAAAGTTACTTTACATATCAGAAAGGAGGAGACTTGTAAATGGCTGCTGTTCACCAGTATGGAATTTCCATACGAATGAGATACATGAATTTCTATTATCCCGGAAAGCCAGCTTGCCAGCTCTCTGGCACCTGTATTCAGGTGCTGTTAAGGAACATAGAATTCATGCAAGACTGAAAACAGCACACAGGAAGCCCCCTGTTAGATGTATCCTGACATATAATATACATATATATATATCTCTACACACACACACACAGGTTCTACTGTACAGAACACGGAACTATATTCGATATCCTTCGACAAACCATGAAGGAAAAGAATATGAAAAACAGAATATATATAACTGAATCACTTTGCTCTACAGAAGAAACTAATACAACATTGTAAATCAACTATACTTCAATAAAATCTAAAAAAAGAGAGAAGCCTGGGTAGAATCTTGGAGTTAATGCTGCCTTCACCTATCAGTCATAGGCTCTCCACAATGGAAATCCAGAAAAGAGCGGGAAGCAAAAAGCTTTTGTTGTTTTTCTCTTGTTTACTAGCATTATGAAACAACGAGGAAGGCCAGTCCCTTAGGATTTCATGAAAGGCTCGCCAAGATTACTTTCTCTCAGGAACTTTTGCCTTGAACCACTTTTAGGCTCTGGACTAGTTCCTTTTTGCTGGAAGAACGTTATTGTCTGAAATAGTACGTGCTTCCTTCTAGAATGCCAGCGGAAAACCCCAATGATGCCTTTTCCCACTAAACTATTAAGATTTCTCCTTCCAGTAAATACAAAAAGAAGAACACACAACTATCACTAACTGGCAGTCTAGGAATGTTTTTATAAGTGGAAAAGTTATGTATTTTTTTAATTTTAAAATTTTTACTACTATAAGCTTTATGAGGGCAGAGACCATACAACTTTGTATCCTCATAATATCCAGTATTATTCATGCATGTAACTGGAGATGATAATGATTTTTTAAGTGAGGAAACTTGCCTTCCCCTGGCTATGAAAAGCCTTTTTCTCGTAGCACTTTGACCAAGCAAAGGTCCGTAATATCTGTAAACATGATGGAAAGCAATGAGGATAGTCCTTGTCCCAGAGCCTAGTATGAAAATCTAGATGGAAGATTGGTTTTACTGTTCATTATCTGTTTTAATGACTAGAAAGGAAATGCAATTAATTAAGAAACAACTTAAAATGGAAACAAAACTCATCTGAATTTGGCTTTGGTTTGTGGTGACTTCCACACCTTAATACTGCTCATGATTCTTTTCCATCCATCCTTAAGTCCAGCCTCTGTTCAGTTGCTCAGGTCCCAGCTGGAGAAGCGCCCAGGAGAAGGTTCCGGACATCTAGAGGGACTAATCTTATGGGAAAAGAGCAGGGCAGGAGAAGGTACTAGAATGTAGGGACTAGGAGTCATAATTGAGGCTCATCTCTGCTACTCTATCACTTTGTTTCATTGGGAAATGCTTCTTCCCTTTTCATTCCTGAGCTTTTCTCTTGTCAACTAACATAAATGGACTAGATAATGTATAATTTCTTGTTGGAACTGTTATTGAAACTCATATATAAATAAAAGTTAATTGAACTTTGAACTTTTGTGGTATTATACTGAATGTGGAAAAAGCTAATGAATATAATAATAATGGCTAAAAATGGATAACTATATCAGAATTACAAAAAGCTCAGAGAAATTCAGAGACAAAATTGGCAAAAAGTAAAACATGCACATATTTTTAATTCTAGTTTTTACTACTGTTTCCTCTTATAGCTTATTTCAACAAGCATTTCAAAGTTATAGTACTTTTGGGTAAAGACCCTCACTGACTTGAACGTATGTAAATTAGATCCTGGTCGTTTGAACTTGACACAATTCTGCAATATTTGAAGTTGTATTCTAGCTCTTCAAATAAATGAACAGTGTCATTTGCCTATTTGATGTATTTGTCAAGGGTCCTTTGAGAAACTACTGGGTATCAGTACTAAAAAGAAAACACTGGCAAAAATCATAAAAGCAGGAAAATTAATTTCAGGGCATTTTAATCTTCCCCTGCTTCCTGAGCTCACAGGGTTTCAGAAGTTGAGAAATCCTCTCTGATGTCACTGCTCTCTGAAAGCTGATCCATTGGAATCCATATGGTGGACATCTTTGAATTACACACTGCTGACATTCTTCAATGTCTCTGAAAAAAGAATTTCCCCTTTTAATCCTCAAAACCAAACTCAAATGAATTGTTTTATCCACCTGAACTTCCTCAGAGGAATATAAACTGTTTGATTCAATCCATAATTTCCTTATATTCTATAACCCTCCAAATTATCCTATTTTAGCTTTAAATTCTGGTCATTATTACTGTCACTGTTTCCAAGCTGGGAAAATGGAGGGTGACATTTTGTGATGCATCACAGAGATAGAACACAAACATGAGCCAGGAACGTTCCCATTTCCTTGATTTTCTACCACAATCTGCCACTTTGTTAATTCAATGACAATTCAGCGTGGTTCCACAGACTGTGCATATCCAGAAACTTTTGGCTTCTAAATGCTTCTTTAAGGAAAAAATGTCTATTTGCTAAACAATAAAGATCAGACAGAAGAACAGAGTGCGGAGCCCATTGGTTTGAGCCTCAGAGAGAGGTCCCTGGTGGCAGGAACCTAAAAGAAGAGCCTGTAATAGAGAATTGCTGCTGGCCCAGGAAGCCCTCACAGAGTGCCCAAGAGTGGGCAGGGGTCAAATGGTTGACGGGTAGGGCCTCTCCTGGCCTCTGTCTCTTCACTGTTCAATGAACATTCTATCCTTGCATTGATCATGCTCTGCTTCTATCCCATGCCAACACCCATTAAATGTCTTTAGATATCTTTACTATCTATACACATCCCTATATTGTGTTTTTGTTTTGTAAGAACACACACCATTGCCAAACTTTAGACTGAATATAAGATGTGGTTCTCAAAATACATAACATCACCATTTATTCATGAGTTCTGAATTCATACCCAGTTTCATCTCTGGGAAGAGCCCACTATTTGCATTCAGGCTATTTGCTCTATATCTTAGAAGGCCTGGTTATTTCTCACATGCTCTGTGAGGCCTCTTTGACTGTCACCCTCCTTGGGGCTTCCCCAGTATCCTGGGCAGGCTCTACCATAGTTTTTAACTGACTGTTATGGGATAAGTTGTGTTACCCTCCAAATTTATATGATGAAGTTCCAGCCTCCAGTATCTCACAATGTAACCATATTTAAAGATAAGGTCTTTAAAGAGGTGATAAACTTAAAATGAAGCCATTAAGGTGAGGCCCTTTCAGCGTCACTGGTGTCCTTATAAGAAGAGGAGAGACCCCAGGGATGCATGCACACAGAAGGGCCATGTGAAGACACGGTAAGATGGCACCAACCACAAGCCAAGGAGAGGGGCCTTGGGAGAAACCGAACCTGCAGACACCATGATCTCGGGCTTCCAGTCTCCAGAACTATGAAAAATACATTTCTGTTGTTTAAGCCATCCAATTTGTGGTATTTTTCTTATATCCTGGGAAACTAATATACTCTCCTAAAAATTGTTGCTTATCTCCCTCTACTTCTCTGCCATGAATACTTTTTTTTTTAATATAATTTTATTTTTTTATTTACTTTTGGCTGTACTGGGTCTTTGTCGCTGCATGGGCTTTTCTCTAGTTGTGGTGAGTGGAGACTACTCGCTAGTTGCAGTATGCGGGTTTCTCACTGACGTGGCTTCTCTTGTTGTGAAGCACGGGTTCTAGGGCAGGTGGGCTTAAGAAGTTGTGGCATGTGGTCTCAGTAATTGTGGCGCCCAGTCTCTAGGGCACAGGCTTAATAGCTGTGGCGCACAGGCTTAGTTGCTCCATGGGATGTGATATCTTCCCAGATCAGGGATCAAATACATGTCTCCTGAATTGGCAGGCAAATTCTTTACCAGTGAGCCACCAGGGAAGCCTGAGGTGAACACTCTTAGAAAGGATTGTTGTTCGTCTTTCTATTCAAAGAAACTAGCAGAATGCCTGGCACATATAAAAAAATGTTGAATGAATGAGTGAAGGAATTTCCTGACTCTGAAATTTTATCATGAGCATCCAATCATTGGCTCTCTTATTTTTCTATTTTTATTAATCTTCTACCATCTTAATTCTACTAGTTTGAACAAGTGTCTTGGTTTTGCACATAAGTCTTCAACACTGTCAAATTTATTTAGTCTTCAGAGATGTCATGCAGACATTAGCCATATCCGGACCACTCCTCCCACACTGGATATACACAGAGAAGTTTGGTGCTGTGGCTTCTCATCATGGCAACATGCCCAGCCCAAAGATGCCAGTTTATATGAGTACAAATAGCAAAAGCATGGTAGACATGGCTCTTTTCTCGAGCCAAGCTACCATCTCAATGTTAAGGAGGTTGAAACTGCCACTAAAAACAACCTCTTCCAACTGTCAGTTCTCAAGTAATCAAAATAAGAGAAGAGGTCATTTATAGGGTGACCTGCTACTGCTACTGCTAAGTCGCTTCAGTCGTGTCCGACTCTGTGCGACCCCATAGACGGCAGCCCACCGGGCTCCGCAGTCCCTGGGATTCTCCAGGCAAGAATACTGGAGTGGGTTGCCTAGTAAATGCCAAAAAGTGTGGAAAATGAGTTGAGAGCTACCCTATGTCATGAAGTAATTACTCCAGCCAAACTCCTTTATGTCTCTCTGTATAAATTTTATACAATTTTACATTCACATTTATCTAATACAATGGAAATACAAGGGAGAAAGTCATAAAGTCTCAATTATGGGATATCACCATTTATAACAATTCAGAAAGATCACATTTATTGAATAAGACATGTTTGTACTTTGAAAACATTTCCTTTCAGAATCACTCTGCTCAAATCTCCTGGACCCCAGTGAATTTTGAGTAAGGAAGAGCTGAGAGAGTATTTACACATCCATAAAGGCTATCCTTTTTTTATAGATATTTACTTGCTGCCTGACTGCATTCTTGCTTAAGAAACGTTATGTTGAAATGGAATGTTATTTTACGCGAGTGAGGCTACAGGGTGAACCCTCTTGTAAGAGCAGCCTTGACCTGATGCAAATAGACTCAGGATGACCTGCTGCTCCGGATGTTGGCTAGCAAAGTTTGCAGTAGACACTGTCTGAATCTAATGTTTGCAAGGGTGTTTCCCCCATAGCAAGATGTTGCCAAGGCAAATCATTTATTCCTAGGTCCTGTTTTGTTTTGCAGGTTTTATTTTTTAATTCTCAGCTTAACTGGCAAATTTAACAATTCCATTCTTTTCCATAAGTGTGGATGTGTAAGGGTCCAGAGTACCTTACCCTTACTGTACTAGTTATACTGAATATTTTGGACCAGTTTATTTTGCCTTCCAAAGAGGTATTATAAGGCAGACTACACTTTTAAAAGAAGAAATGTTCTACCTAGATACACTGAGGTGAGGAATCAAGAACAAGAATCTCCTCTATGAACTGAGATAATAATGCACTAACTTTAGTGAATTCCTAGGAACACATTTTCTAGAGACTCAATTAAATAAACTCCTTAGTAAATGTCTATGAGTATGAGGCATTCCCAGGTGGCACTACTGGTAAAGAACCCGCCTGCCAATACAGGAGAGATAAGAGATGCAGGTTCGATCCCTGGGTTGGGAAGATCCCCTGGAGAAGGGCACGACAAGTCACTCCAGTATTTTTGCCTGGAGAATCCCATGGACAGAGGAGGCTGGTGGGCTACCAGTCTGTAGGGTTGCAAAGAGTCGGATACAACTGAAACAACTCAGCATGCATGCATTCATGTGTGTGAGGCATGATGTGCTTTTAGAAGGCCATAAAGGGTAAAAATCATTTAACTGTTTCTGACCCTCAGGGAGTTTGCAGCAAGGTTGAGGACAATTTAACCATGATCAAGCTTTTAATTAAGCTAAATACAAATAAAATATTTCAATAACAGATCTAAATGCTGGAGATGGCAGTCTTATGAGGCTGTCCATGGTTAACTGCCAAGAGAATTTTATAAGCAGGAAGTGCTCTGAGACCTCAGAGAGGATCAGCTTGGGAAAACATCTTTCAGCATAAGCAGATGTAGGTAGACCCAGGAGGAGGCCAAATATATCTATCCAATTGTCTGCTGATCATGAGACCAGGCAGATTTGGCCTCAGTCCCACCTAGGACTACATGAGACAAGGTCCCTTCTACTCTGAATCTGTCTTCTCATAATAAAATAGGGACAATAAATCTACCCCATGAGTTGTTGTGAGGAAGTAGATGAGCTCTTGGGGTAAGTAAATTCTTGGTACAGAGCCTCCCATATGTTGGCATTTATGATATCAGAGATTATATTATGTATCATTTTGTCTTTTAGTCTACTGTTTGCTTCCCTCACTCAGAAGTAGGCATTTGAAGATATGGATTTAACATTATTTCATGCTTGGATCCACAGCCTTACTACAGGCTCAAAATAGTGTCAAGTACACATTTGTTGTGGAGAAGGCAATGGCAACCCACTCCAGTACTCTTGCCTGCAGAATCCCATGGATGGAGGAGCCTGGTAGGCTGAAGTCCATGGGGTCGCTAAGAGTCGGACACGACTGAGCAACTTCACTTTTACTTTCATGCATTGGAGAAGGAAATGGCAACCCACTCCAGTGTTCTTGCCTGGAGAATCCCAGGGACGGGGGAGCCTGGTGGACTGCCGTCTATGGGGTCGCACAGAGTCGGACACGACTGAGGCGACTTAGCAGCAGCAGCACACATTTGTTGAATAAATAAATCAACAAATAATTTAACATCAAAAAAATAGATTAGGGGCTTCCCTGGCATCTCAGTGGTAAAGAATCCACCTGCCAATGCAGGAGATACGAGTTCAGTCCCTGATCTGGGAAGATACCACGTGCCACAGAGCAAGCCACAACTACCGAGCCTGTGCTCTAGAACCTGGGAACGACAACTACTGAAGCCCGAATGCTCTAGAACCCATGCTCTGCAACAAGAGAAGCCACAACAATGAGAAGCCTACACACCACAACTAGAGAGTAGCCGCCACTTGCCACAACTAGAAAAAAGCTCGTGTAGCCCACAAACACCCAGCACAGTCAAAAAATAAAATAAATAAAAATTTTTTAAAGTAGATTAGCTAATATTATTGTTCAATCCTGTCTTTTTCATATTTCTTTTCATCCCTTTCCATTTTCTTCAACCTTGGGAGCAATAAGAGATATTGCAAGCAGCAGGATAAATTCCAAATAAGTGGGATCATTTGGAATTTTAAAGTTGTCCCTAATAGTTAAGGATATAAGAATTTGGATTATTTGCCTGGAGAATGATAGATGATACAATGGGGAAAAATACTTGTCTTCCTATTTCTACTCCCTGCATCAGCTCCTGGTCATGTCTGTTCCCTTTGTGTCTCTCTTATCCATCAATGGTCAAAAATAAAGAACAAGGACTTCCTTGGCAGTCCAGCAGTTAAAACTCTGTGCTTCCAATGCAGGGGACAGAGTTTCGGTCCCTAGTCAGGGAACTAACATCCCACATGCTGTGTGGCACGGCCAAAAAATAAAACGAAAAAAACAAAAAGAAACCAAAACACAAAACAGCAACATATCATGGGGAGGAAGCAAATATTTTTTCCATGTAAACCTTCCAATACCCTAGGAGAGAGAGTTGGAACGTAACTTTCCCTTTCTCTAACCTAGCTCAGTGCCCCATTTTTAAGCCCAAGAGTTAGTTAGCCAAATCACACCCAGTGAAGCATGCTGGTTAGAAAATTCTGTGTTTGTCACAACACGAGGTCAGGCAAGAATGGGCTTCTACTGTGAGATCACTTGGTTTTATGCAAAAGTCCCTGTTACTGCCACCAGAGACAGGCTTACTTATTTTGACCTAATTTTCTGTTTCGTTATGATTTTGTAAACTAAAATTAAATTTGGTTTGTTTTCAGCACATTGACCTGGGAGGGAGGGGATTGACAATCAACATTTTATCATCATGCATTGGTATGTGACCAGCTAGAAAGTCTCATTAAAATCTTATTTGCAGGAAATGCACTCATTTACCACTCCCCACTTGGTCATATGTTTGTTAATAGCACAGAGGGGAGGTAAAATGAGTCACAAAAGGTCAACTCTGGATCAAATAAGTGTCCTCCAGACTGCAGATTGTGGACACCTCATTGCATTCATTGTTTTCTCCGCATATTGCTCAGAGTGTCTATCCATGCACACTCTAACTTCTTAGATAAAATCCTCTCTCCAGACCTGCAAAACCCATTATTGCCTAAGAAAAGCCAGAATTACTGAATGTTTCCCTTTCTTCTGACTTAAAATGCACGTCATCAACCACGTCAAGGAAAAAGACAACATGCAAAATATTCTCTGGGGTTTCTCACCCCTTCCGAAATATTCTTGCAGTGAATCCTCAGCTTAAAAAATGGTTTCATCAGAAGATTTTAATGTCCCTGTGTTAGTATTTCCAGAGTCAAAGAAATGAAATTCAAACATTTCAGGGACAGCTTGTGGAGAGGTTGATTCCAAAGCTGAGGGATATTTTGCTTTTCATGTGAAAAATATTTTACAGTCTATACAGGGGTCTTTATGGGCTTTATAAAATTTCTTCTGTAGCTGTACACATTAGTCAAGATCCTGGTAAGAAACAGAAATCACCTCAGAAGTTTCTAGTGATGACAGTTTAATAAGTGACTGCTTACAGTGGTATGGGCAAGCTAATCGAATAAACAAGAGATGTGGAGGCACCCAGAGACCAGCAACAGTGGGAAGATTGTACTACCCTTAGGTCTGAAGGGCAAGAGGGGAAATAGTGCTACTTGAACTCAGTTACCTACTAGAAGCTACGGTCCCTGTCAAAGACCCACCAAGAAGACAGGGAGCCAAGAAGCCAAGAAGAAATACCCTGGCACAGTCTCTTTCCAAACTCTGATCTACCGGTGCTTCCCATTGATCTAAATCAACCAGAAAGCAGTAGCAAGGGAGACTGGGTGAGACACTCCCTAGGGGTCAGCTTCCCAGGACATAAAGCAGGGTGAAGGAAGGTAGAGAATTAATCAACTAAGACAATTGGAGCATAACCAGATGTTCTCCACGTGCAATGATTTTGCCCAAATTTTTGGCCAGTTTTTATGATAAATTTGTAACTATCTATCCAGACCTGCTCAATACAATGACCCCTTTGAGATTCTGTGATCTTTACTAATATTCCAGGCCCTGAAACAGAAATTCTTTCTGTGAAATGTTAACTCTTCCCTATTGGGATAATCCTGATTTCCATGTCAACTAAATACATTAAAAATTTTGAGAACTATGAAGACCTTTCTCCATGCTATGAATCTTTTAATTCATAATTTCTGATTTGGCACAGATTCATTCCTTCAAAGACCTTAAAACACTTTTACTTTTGTTATCTCATAGATCTTTACCATATGTCTGATTTGGTACCTAGTACAGTGACACACAAAAAGAGATGCTTAATAAATGCTGGTTGACAAGATGATCATAGTCGAATACCTTGTGCAGATAGGAAAGCTGAAAAGTTAGGCAACTTTGTCAATATCTCATGGTGTGTCAATCAGAATAGAAGCAAAGGCAAAGGGTTTACCCTGAATATGCTGCTCCCCAATGAAGATTTTGAAAACAGAGCAAGAATTTTAACAAGAGTTTATTTTCTTCCTGTACTTTGACCCAATCTTAAGAATAGTTGGGAAATTCAGGGCATGTTTTTTCAACCGATTTTTTTCCTAGATTGCCAGAGAAATGTAAGTCTCATTATTTCTTCTTAATCATTAGACATGAGATATTGTCACCAGAAGGAAGAAAATGTGGAATTCTACACTTCAAGGAATTGAACTGAACTATTAGGGTTTCTTGTATTATTTCTGGATTGGGGGAAAGGCAACATGAGGAGGAGATTAAGCCTGAGAATTGCTTGTGAAACCAGTGACTGCAATTCCTTCTTATCAATGAAAATAAAGGATAGGAATGACCTGAAAAAGTAAATGTACTTGGTTTTAAGACTTCCATAGTTACTATCCATCCATCTTCAACCAAACCTACTATATTCCAAAGTTCTAAATGTCAGTTTTTCTTGGATTGTCACTGGCTTCCTGAATACCCCATGAAGGACTCATATAGAGAAGGAGAAATGGAGGGTTGTGATTCCCTGAAAGCCTGGCAACTCTTTGTGGAATAATATTAAATCAGGTAGATGAAATTTTAACAAAATATGCATTGAAGTTTCCTCCACATCTTTTCATGGCTTGATAGTGTAAAGTCATTCATCAACATGAAAACATTTGGGCATAAGGCTGAGCTGAACTCTTGGAGGCCTGTGTCATGCCTGTTTTTGGAGGGTGTCGCCAGTCTGCTTCCCTTTTGGCTCAGACAATAAAGAATCTGCCTGCAATGCAGGAGACCTGGGTTCAATCCCTGGGTTGGGAATATCCCCTGGAGAAAGGAACAGCCACCCACTCCAGTATTCTGACCTGGAGAATTCCATGGACAGAGGAGCCTGGCAGGCTACAGTCTATGGGGTTGCAAAGAGTCAGACACAACTTTCACTTTCACCAGTTTCACTGGTGAAACTTTCACTTTCACCAGTCTGCTTGACTTGTAGGTGGTTCCTGTGTGCACAGCCTCAGGGTGGGCGTCTAAGACATCACAAGGGAAACTAACAGAGGGCTTGGTTATTCTCAAAATCACATTTAAGTCAATGATAACTAGTTTCTAACTACCTTATTTCTTCATTCAGGCATTACCCTCAACCCCTTCCATAATCACAGTGGCATCCTATCTTATAGATCTCTTGTACGTGACCTTGGAACTTAGTGCAGGGCACATAGGAGGTGCTCAGTGCATGACTGAGGATCAGTTCACAGCAGAAAGGTGTGGAATAATTGAGACTCAAGGGAAATAACTCTGTAGCATTTGAGTAAAAGAAAATAATAGAAGATTGAACTGTAACTGAATTACCAAACTAGCTAATATACTTCCTAAAAATGTTTATATTCAAAGGGCCAAGTTAAAACATTCTGTCTAGGAAGATGTTATTTACCAAATTAATGGTCAATTTTTTAAAGCTTCACTTGAATTTTTCCAGCATTCGTTGTATTTCCAAAACACAACACTAATCTACAAAACACTCCACAGATGGGTTAAGAATGAAGTCAAATACCACATGAGTCAGATAGCAAACTCAATTGTGAATGTTACCCTCCATTTATACAGGAACAATTAATACAAACTATCAACAAAATTTCTTGTAACCAACATTTTAGGTCTATGTCACTTCAAATGACTCCTTTATCTATCATAGGCAAATAAAATCATTAATGTGAGGAGGAGGAACATTTGACTTTCAGGTGGAACCTTGAAAACAAAGGTCCTGCTTGCCACAGAGATGATGATTTCAAGGAATGTAGGTATTTTAACTTTTTCTCAGGTGTAAGAATCAATAGCTCATCATATTGAGTAACCAAGACTTCTTATCTCTTTTCTAAAGATAATACTTTTATTGTCACATAAATGTGTGTTGCTAGCAAGATTAAAAAACATTCAGGCTAAAATGTTTACACATATGCTTATATGTGTATACATATATATATATATATGGGAGGAGAGAGAGAATCTATTTAATCTGGAAAATCAACTAAGAAATATCCTCTGAGTGAATTCTCTATACCCAACATTTGCCACATTATGCTAAGGATAAAGGATAAAAAGACAAGGTCTTAAAAGAACAATGAGATACCACTACACACCTACCAGAATGGATAAAATCTGGAACACTGACAACATCAAATGTTGGAGAGCATGTGGAGCAAGAGAAACTTTCAGTCACTGCTGGTGGGAATGCAAAACCACTTTGGAAGACACTGGGCAGTTTATTACAAAGCTAAACACATCCTTACTATATGATCCAGCAATTGTGCTTCTTGATATTTACCTAAATAATTTGAAAATTTATGTCCATACAAAAATTTGCACATGGATATTTAAAGCAGCTTTACTCATAACTGTGAAAACTTGGAAACAACCAAGATAATGTTCAGCAGGTGAATGGATAAATAAACTGTGGGGCATCCACACAGTAGAACATTATTCAGTGCTAAAAATAAATGAAAATGAGCTACCAAACCATGAAAAGATATGAAGGAAACTTCAATGCATATTACTAGATGGAAGAAGCCATCTAAAAAGGCTACACACTATGATTCCAGCTATACGACATTCTGAAAAAGGCAAAACTATGGAAACAGTAAAAGAATCAGTCAGTTATTATGGATTGAAGGAAAAGGAGGAGAGATGAATAGGCAGAGCACTGAGGATTTTTAGGACAGTGAAATTATCAATATATGACACCATAATGATGGACAGCATTGTACATTTCATTACACATGTCATTAACACCTGTCCAAACTCATAGGATATAAAACACCAAGAATGAACTGCAGTGTAAACTATGGCCTTTGGGTGAGTTATAGTGCTGTGTAAATGTAGGTTCATCAGTTGTACCACTCTGGTGGGGATTTTGATCATAGAAGAGGCTATGCATGTGTGAGGGTAGGTGTACATGGGAAATCTCTGTAACTTCTACTCAATTTTCCTGTGAACCTGAAACTATTCTTAAAAAATAAAGCCTTAAAATAAGAAAATGAAGGAGAAAGACAATGTCCTGTCCCCTGAAAAGTTTACAGTATTTGATGAGAGTTGGGTCTTGAGTGACAGCAGAAGTTTTACATGCATAAATTGGTGGGGGTAAGGTGGAGGGGGTGACTCAGATTTGCCAATTCCATCCTATGAATAGGCATTGGGGTTAGATGTGTCCTATTAAGGTATCTAATTTAACTCTCACCAAACCAGTGTGAATGTAAATACTATCCCCATTTTTCCAGAAGAGGAGACTAATGTTTAGAAGAACTCAATGAAAGGGACAATTAAGCAGCTCCCAAAATAACCACTTAAAAGGAACTTATAGAATTGTAAATTAGTATAGCAATTATGGGAAACAGTAAAAATAAATGACCACATGATCCAGCAATTCCACTTCTGGGTATATATTTGACGAAAATGAAAACAGGATATCAAAGCGATATCTCCCCCCCCCCATGTTAACTGCAACATTATTTGTAATAACTAAGGTACAGAAATGGGACTTCCCTGGTGGCTCAGTGGTAAAGAATCTGCCTGCCATGCAGGAGATGTGAGTTTGATCCCCAGTCAGGAAGATCAACTGGAGAAGAAAATGGCAACCAACTCCAGTATTCTTGCCTGGGAAATCCCATGGACAGAGGAACCTGGTGTGCTACAATCCATGGAATTGTAATGAGTTGGACATGACTTAGCAATTAGAGAAAAACAACAATAAGAACAAAAGTATGGAAATAGCCTAACTGCCCATCAAGGGATGAATGGATAAAGAAGATGGAATATACACACACACACAGGAATATTATTCAGCTATGAGAAAGAAGGAAATCCTACCATTTTCAACAACATGGCTAGACTTTGACCTAAGTGAAATAAATCAGATAAAGATCAATACTGCATGCTATCACTTACATGCAGAATCTTAAAAAAAACAAACTCATAGAAATAGTAGACAAGTGGTTGTCAGGGACTAGGGACTGGGGTAAATAGGTAAATTTAGGCAAAAGTAACTTTCAGCTATATACATGTTGGCTATGTAGATAAGACTGTATTGTATAATCAAAATTTGCTAAGAGAGTAGAATTTAAGTGTTGTCACTAAAATAAAAAGATAAACAGGTGATGGATGTGTTAATTAACTAGATGAGAGGAATCCTCACAATATAAATATTATATCAAATTACTATGAGGTACACTTTGTTAACTATACCTCAACAAAGCTAAAAAAATAAACTTGATGAACAGCTGATTCAGATTGCTCAAATAATTCAATTATGTTGTCAAAGGCACAAGCAGTTCCCTCTCAATTCATTGCAAGGTTTGCAAATAGAAAAAATGAATGAGTTTCACAGAAATGATCAAGGCTTTAGATTTAGTGAATACATGTACTATGCTTACTTAGTGCAAATAATGCCCCAAATCAAGAAAAGATTTAAAAGTAGAATCAAGCTAATGCTTATCTATGACATCATCAACTCTTCCTGCTTAACCATTTTATTTTAGGTCTTGTTTGGTTTTGAAAAATGTTTCACATGTACTTAAGAAGGATGTATATTCTTTAATTGTTGGGTAGAGGATCTGTATATGTGCCTATTAGATCATGCATATTAATTATGTTGTTTAAACCTTCTCTATCTTTACTGAGATTTTTGATGCTTGACCACCAAGTAACTAAGAAAAATGTACTGAAATCTCCTAGTGAATATATTACAATTGTAAATTTCTCCCTGTTGTCTTATCAATTTTGCTTTACATATTTTAAGGCTATTTTAGAACTACTAAGTGTGAGTTGAAAAAAGAAATGATAAAATGAATTTAACAGAATGGGAGAAAATATTTGCAAATGATGTGACTGATGAGAAATTAATCTCTAAAATATACAAATAGCTCATGCAGCTCAATATCAAGAAAAAACAACCCAGTAAAAACAATAGGCAGAAGATCTGAATAAACAATTCTCCAAAGACATACAGATGGCCAAAATGCACATGAAAAGATGCTCAACAGTGCGAATTATTATAGAAATGCAAACCAAAACTACAGTGAGGTATCATCTCACACCAGTCAGAATGGCCATCATCAGAAAGTTTACAAGCAAGAAATGCTAGAGATGGTGTAGAGAAAAGGGAAATCTCCCACACAATTGGTGGGAATGTAAATTGGCACAGCCACTATGGAGAATAGTACAAAGGTTCCTTAGAAAACTAAAAATATGATACCATATTTTTATGATCTAGCAATTCCTCTCCGGGGCATATATTCAGAGAAAATCATAATTTGAAAAGATACATGCACCCCATTGTTCATTGCAGCACTATTTACAATAGCCAGGCCGTGGAAGCAACCTAAATGTCCAGTGACAGATAAATGAATAGGAAGATGTGGTATACATTAGTGATGGGGTATTACTCAGCCATAAAAAAGAATTAACTAATGCCATTTGCAGCTTCATGGGTGGACCTAGTGATTATCATACTAAGAGAAGTAAGTCAGAGAAAGACAAAATATTGTATGAAATCACTTATGTGCTGTGCTTAGTCACTGAGTTGTGTCAGACTCTTTGTGTCACCATGGACTGTGGCCTGCCAGGCTCCTCTATCCATGGGGATTCTCCAGGCAAGAATATTGGAGTGAACTGCCATGGCCTCCTCCAGGGGATCTTCTCAACCCAGGGATCAAACCCAAGTCTCCCACATTGCAGTTGGATTCTTTACTGTCTGAGCCACCAGGGAAGCCCAAGAAAACTATAGTGAGTAGCATATCCCTTTCTCCAGGGAATCTTCTCGATCTAGGAATTGAACCAGAATCTCTTGCATTGCAGGCAGATTCTTTACCAGCTGAGCTACCAGGGAAGCCTGATATCACTTATATGTGGAATCTAAAAAGATGATACAAACGAAATTATTTATAAAACAGAAAAAACTCACAGACTTTGAAAACAAACTTAATGGTCACCGAAGGGGAAAGGGGGGCAGTATAAATTAGGAGTTTGGAATTAACATATGTACACTACTACGTATAAAATAGAGAAGCAACAAAGACCTGCTGTATAGCACAGGGAATTCTACTCAATATTCTGTAATAACCTAAATGGAAAAAAGAACCTGAAAAAGAATAGATGTATGTATATGTGTAACTGAATCACTTTGCTGTACTCCTGAAACTAACACAACATTGTAAATCAACTATACTCCAATATAAAATAAAAATTAAAACAACAAAAAGGAATGTAAACATTTTGAAATTAATCAGGAATATGGTGTCAGTTAGTTCAGAATAATTTTAGTTCAGAAATAATTTTATTCCATGTTTCCTTACATAGCTTGACATGTAAATTGCTCCAAATTCTGCCTTAGCACATGTATCAATCCCTCATTTGAATTTAGTTAAATAACAGGAAAATTTTGCATTTATATTTTAACAACTTCTTTACTATCTCACTCCTAACCAGATAAACTCTGGTACTGATCCCTGGTTCTTCAGTTAGCTGAGTTTAATGAAACGTTTATTTGCAACAAAACGGTATTTGACATATTGAAGATTTATATTATCCTGTGGAGGAAAGTTGCAAGTTCAGTAGAAGCTGAGACAAAAGTTACTCTCCTAAGTGCAGTGAGATCTCAGGAAGTATAAGACCTGAGAATAAGGTGTCAAAGCTAGCAAGTTTGAGTGCAGAAAGAGAAAGGGAGAGATGAAAGAGACCTGGGATAGGAACAGATCCAAAAGGACTTTCTCAGGGAATGTGCTGTGAACACAGTGTGGCACTTCTGATGTTCCTCCAGTGTCTTTGGTGAAATCTCTGTGTCATTGGGCTTCCTAGGTGGCTCAGTGGTAAAGAATCTGCCTGACAATGGAGGAGATACAACTTGAATTCAATCCGTGGGTCAGGAAGATCCCCTGGAGAAGGGAATGGCTACCCACTCCAGTATTCTTGCCTGAAGAATTCCAGGGACTTAGGAGCCTGGTGGGCTACAGTTCATGAGAGTCAGACACCATTGTGCATGCACACATGTGGACACACACACAGGTCATGGATGACTTGGCTTGGAGGAACTGGAGCCATAGGACAGGGAACAAATATAATGTTTTGTAAAAAAATATTGAATCTTTGTTATTAGAAAATCAATGTCTCTATGCTCTCACTCAGTCTATCATATCTAATCCCTTGAATCTATTTGTCACTTCCACTGTATAGTATAAGGGATTTGATTTAGGTCATACCTGAATGTTCTAGTGGTTTTCCCTACTTTCTTCAATTTAAGTCTGAATTTGGCAATAAGGAGCAAAAAGGAAAAATGGTTGTCTGAGGAGACCTTACAAACAGCTATGAAAAGAAGAGAAGCTAAAGGCAAAGGAGAAAAGGAAAGATATACCCATTTGAATGCAGAGTTCCAAAGAATAGCAAGGAGAGATAAGAAAGCCTTTCTCAGTCATCAGTGCAAAGAAATAGGGGAAAACAATAGAGTGGGAAAGACTAGAGATATCTTCAAGAAAATTAAAGATACTAAGGTAATTTTTCATGCAAAGATGGGCACAATAAAGGACAGAAATGGTATGGACCTAACAGAAGCAGAAGATATTAAGAAGAGGTGGCAAGAATATACAGAAGAACTACACAAAAAAGATCTTCACAACCCAGATAATCTCGATGGTGTAATCACTCACCTAGAGTGAGTCATCCTGGAATGCGAAGTCAATTAGGCCTTAGGAACCATCACTACGAACAAAGCTAGTGAAGGTGATGGAATTCCAGTTGAGCTATTTCAAATCCTAAAAGATGATGCCATGAAAGTGCTGCACTCAATATGCCAGCAAATTTGGAAAACTCAGCAGTGGCCACAGGACTGGAAAAGGTCAGTTTTCATTCTAAGCCCAAAGAAAGGCAATGCAACAGAATGCTCCTTGGAAGAAAAGCTATTACCAACCTAGACAGCTTATTAAAAAGCAGAGACGTTACCTTGCTGACAAAGGTCCATCTAGTCAAAGTTATGGTTTTTCCAGTAGTCATGTACGGATGTGAGATTTGGGCTATAAACAAAGCTGAGCGCCAAAGTATTGATGCTTTTGAACTGTGGTATTGGAGAAGACTCTTGAGAGTTCCCTGGACTACAAGGAGATCCAACCAGTCCATCCTAAAGGAAATCAGTCCTGAATATCCACTGGAAGGACTGATGCTGAAGTTGAAACTCCAATACTTTGGCCACCTGATTCCAAGAACTGACTCATTTGAAAAGACCCTGATGCTGGGAAAGATTGAAGGTGGGAGGAGAAGGGGACGACAGAGGATAGATGGTTGGATGGCATCACTGACTCAATGGACATGAGTTTGAGTAAACTCCGGGAGTTGGTGATGGACAGGGAGGCCTGGCCTGCTGCAAGCCATGGGATCGCAAAGAGTCGGACATGATTGAGTGACTGAACTGAACTGACCTGATGCTCTCACTAAATTAAGTAAATATTTAAAGACTATTAATTTGAGGGGGCACCTGGTCACCGCTCCCCACTCCCACCTGGAGCACTAATAACTCTGGCAATGTAACCTTGTTAGGCAGTGGCCGTCAGCAGAATGGGGATTTACCTAGCCCATGATTTCTTTGACTGACACCACCTCCTGTGTGGTGGGAATAATTCTGAAGCTGGAGAGGGGAAACAGCTGTAAGCTTAGCTCTGCTACTTATTAAGGTTTAAATTAATATAACTAAGTCTAAATTAGACTCGTTGGTCCCCATCTATGAAATGTGAATAATCAAACCTTTCCAGTCTCTTCATAGGTCAATTTTAAGGATCAAATAAGAAAACAAAGGAGAAAATATTTTGTAGACTACACAGATGTTTGGGTTAATGAACCCCACAGAAACCCCTGAATAATCACCAGCATGCTTGGCCTGAACTGAAGATCCTGGGTTCAGCATTAACTGATGATACAGGAGAGTATTAATAATTTGTTAAATGCCAAAATGACCAGAATACAATAAACACCACCAAACACATACACACATACACCCCAAATGAACGAAGCCAAGAGAGTGGGCATATTGTTTTCACAGTCAGTCTCAAAGTTTACTCATGTGCTGTGCTGCTGTGTTTAGTCACTCAGTCGTTTTTGACTCTTGGTGACCCTTTGGACTGTAGGCCACCAGACTCCTCCCTCCATGGGATTTTCCAGGCAAGAATGCTGGAGTGGGTTGCCAATTCCTTTTCCAGGGGATCTTTCTGACCCAGGGATCGAATTCGCATCTCCTGTATCTCCTGCATTGCAGGTGGATTCTTTACCCACTGAGCCCTTGAGGAAGCCTGGTTTAATCATGTGACTTTATGAACAGTTTAATATTTTCTTACTAACTCAATTTGGTTCCTGAGAATACAATGGGAAAAAAAGTTAGGATTCAATGAAGTGTTTAGCTGGAAGTTCATTGGGTAGTACTCTCTTTCCCATAATTCTGAGAATTCTGGTAGTTAATCTGAACATTTTGAATGGCAAGTGCTACAGTGAATACCTTCTTGGTTTATTGCATGTTTAAGGTGGGAAGGCTCTGAATTTGGTATTACTAGTGGTGACAGTTCAGTTCAGTTCAGTTCAGTCACTCAGTCGTGTCCGATTCTTTGCGACCCCATGAATCGCAGCACGCCAGGCCTCCCTGTCCATCACCAACTCCCGGAGTCTACCCAAACCCATGTCCATCGAGTCGGTGACGCCATCAAGCCATCTTATCCTCTGTCGTCCCCTTCTCCTCCTGCCCCCAATCCTTCCCAGCATTAGGGTCTTTCCCAATGAATCAACTCTTCGCATGAGGTGGCCAAAGTATTGGAGTTTCAGCTTCAACATCAGTCCTTCCAGTGAACACCCAGGACTGATCTCCTTTAGGATGGACTGGTTGGATCTCCTTGCAGTCCAAGGGACTCTCAAGAGTCTTCTCCAACACCACAGTTCAAAAGCATCAATTCTTCCGCGCTCAGCTTTCTTCACCATCCAACTCTCACATCCATACATGACTACTGGAAAAACCATAGCCTTGACTAGACAGACCTTTGTTGGCAAAGTAATGTCTCTGCTTTTAAATGTGCTATCTAGGTTGGTCATAACCTTCCTTCCAAGGTGGTGACAAGAGGTCCTTAGTTTTACTTCCATCCCAGTACTTACAGACCCAATGTAATTTCCCTTGATTTTAATTGCCATGGACTAACCTTTTCTTTTCTATAAGTTTTTCCAGGTATACTAAATATAAGTACCTTCCTAAATCTGGTTTTTATTTTTCAAGATTAAGGAGAAAAGTGAGCGCCAGCACGTGTCTATTTTGGGGTTGGTCCCATTCAATGCCACTTTCTTTCTCTCATACATGAGAATCTATTGAGCCAAGCTAATAACTAGGTTAACATTTCTCTTCCTTGATCAACCAATAAAATAAAAGTAATTAATCAGTTTAAAAAAAAATGTATGGCGAAACTTCATGCAACACTGCAGGTTTTTAAAGTTTTGTCTTAAGAATCTTTATCCTTACAACTCAGGAAATGTTAGTGCCATGAAAATCTATATTTATAGCTCCCTGAGGCATATATTCCTATAACAGACCATTTTATATTCTGGAAAAATTGTGCTTGTCCTAAAACATGCAAGAGATAAATGAATCAGCTTGTGGTCCCACTCCTGGAGACGGTGTTTGTCATAAGGAAGGATGTATATTTCACCATCTTCAGCTTCAGTTACAGCTACATTGGAAACTTCAACTTCCATGCCTAGCATATTTTGTGACATTTTTGCTAAACTCTTAATTGAGCAAGGCTGAGCTATCAACTGTCAATTTGCATGTCTTTTAAAGACTAGAAGATCATCATCAACCTGTTTCTGAAGCAGTGCAATGGGGATGTGAACACACGCTTTGGAGAACATGCTTTGGGAGGGCTGGGACAAGGTTTCCTCCTCTTCTATCTCCCACAAGCCTAATACAGAGCTGAAAAATGTATGATATCAATAAATGCTGAATCAAATTGAATCAAAATTGCCAGGCTATTAGGTCCAAGAGAAAAATCAAAGGAACCAATGAGAAGAAGGGTTATTAGAGAAATAAGGGAGAAACAAAAGCACTCTCTCAATAGGAGGCACAAAGGGTTCTCACCAAATTCAGTCCTATTGAACCCATGTGGACAAGTTCCTTTTCCCATTCATCTCCCTACCTATCTATTTTTCCCACTGATCATTGACCTTGGCTACTATCGTGCTGTGTGTGTTACGTCACTTCAGTCATGTCCGACTCTTTGCGAGGCTTCTCTGTCCATGGGATTCTCCAGGCAAGAATACTGGAGTGGGTTGCCATGCCCTTCTCCAAGGGATCTTCCTAACCCAGGGATAGAACCTATGTCTCTTATGTCTCCTGTATTGACAGGTGTGTTCTCTACCATTAGTAACACTGTTAGGTTGGTGCAAACGTAATTTTGGTTTTGAACTGTGAATTTTAAATTATGTGCTCTGTTGCCCAGTTGTGTCCAGTTCTTTGCAATACCATGGACTGTACCCAGCAGGCTCCTCTGTTCATGGGATTTTCCAAGCAAGAATACTAGAGTGGGTTGCCATTTCCTCTTCCAGGGACCTTCCTGGCCCAGGGATCAAACTTGCATCTCCCGCATTGGCAGGTGGATTCTTTACCACAACGCCACATGGGAAACCCTTAAATCATTATAACTAGGCTCAAACACATCTTTATTAATCAAAATAGGAACCATTATAATCAACAGATTTTTGTGAATAAGAAATGTTTATTCCTATAGCATAAAAATCCATGCTTTGGAATTCGACAAACTCTTAGAAAGCATTTTCTGCCTCCTGCTGGTTGTGGAAAGCATTTTCCTGGCAAAAAGTTGTCGAGATGCTTGAAGAGAGAGATCAGGTAATATGGCAGATGAGGCAAAATTTCATAACTAATTCATTCAACTTTTGAAACGTTGGTTGTGTGACATGCAATCAGGCATTGTCTGATTGGAGAAGAATTGGGCCCTTTCTGTTGACCAATGCCGGCTGCAGAATTGCAGTTTTTGGTGCATCTCATCAATTTGCTGAGCATATTTCTCAGATGTAATGGTTTCACTAGGATTCAGAAGCTATAGTGGATCAGACTGGGAGCAGACCACCAAACAGTGACCATGACCTTTTATTTTATGCAAGTTTGGCTAAGTGCTTTGGAGCTTCTTCTCGGTCCAGCCACTGAGCTGATCATTGCTGGTTGTCGTATAAAATCCACTTTTCTTCACACATCACAATCCAATCTAGAAATGGTTCATTGTTATTGTATAAAATAAGAGAGGATGACACTTCAAAATAATGATTTTTTTGATTTGTGGTCAGCCCATGTGGCATCCACTTATTGAGCTTATTCACCTTTCCAATTTTCTTCAAATGTCAAATGACAATAGAACGGTGGATGTTGAGTTCTTTGGCAACTTCTTGTGTAGTTTTAAGAGGATCGGCTTTAATGATCCTCTCAAATGGCTGGCAACTGTATTCCTCATCTTCAAGACTCTCATTTCCTTTGCAAAACTTGAACCACACTACATTTGTTAGCAATTCCTGGGCCAACTGCATTGTTGATATTGTGAGTTATCTCTTCTGCTTTACAACTCATTTTGAACTTAAATAAGAAAATCACTTGAATTTGCTTTTCGTCTAACATCAATTCTACTGTCTAAAATAAATATAAAATAAACAGCAAGTAGTGTTATTAAAAAAATAAAAGGGAGAAATGCACATTAAAATGATGTATAACATAACCACATTTATTTAAGAATGTATTCCAACATCAAGTGACAGAGTTCAACAATGTAAAACCACAATTACTTTTTGCACCAATCTGAATATCAAAATCCAACCCACCCTTTAAGACCTCCCTCGACATCACCTCCCCGGCAGACTTTTTTGACCTCCCCAGCGTTGGATCCTTCCCTGTGGAGCTTAGACTCACCTAACAGGTTGTCCTTGACTTTGTTTCAGCACTTGTCTCATTATACGTTTATGGTATGTTCACATACCTGTCTCTTCCCTCCCCCAGACCCAGACTATAACCTTGAAGACACTATGTTGTTTTTCCTGTTATTATGACTATCTTCTCTGTATCTAGTCCCTAACTCAGTCCCCGGGCCACAGGAAGTACTCAGTAAGTGTTAAATAACAATGCCTAGTGTACCTTTCACTTGTGGTTTCCACTGAAGGTCTAAAGAAAAAAAGTGCAAAGGAAAAAAAAAGCTTCTTGAATGCCCACTTGAACTATAGAAAAGCTACAGTAATGGCTATTTCTCAACAGGTAAGAGGAGAAGGCCCATTAACTACAGAAGGAGCACCGTTTGTGAACATTATTCATACCTAAATGTGTAAGCCATAGCACTCTACACCAGTTCACATTACTCTAGAATGAAGGAGATCAATAGACCTCTGTGATAGGAAAGTTCTTTCAAAAGAGCCACTTCCCTGCTTCACAACGGGACTCCATGTGGGATGACTTTCTATGCTGCTTTCTCAAGGGCCTGGTTTAATCTGGTTTTAAAATAATCACTACAGAGAGGGCTCCATTAATTCCCTAAGATGGCTGTCTCCTGGATTAGTAGACTTCTAGGGATCTCTTGAACAAATAAACAGTTTGTGACACTGAACCAGGGCTGGCCTGCTTTGGTAGTTCTCCGTGTGCAGCTGAACTGAAACATAGCTGGACTTGGAACATGTTTATACAAACTAACTAATCCTACTAGATCATCATGACCTGCAATTACCCTGCTCTTCCCAGCCTGCACTCAACTTGTGCCAAATGAAGCAGCGGTTTCACAATGAGAGAGTTTCCATTAAAGAGACAGGTCGGACCCCTGCGTGACTTTCCTTTCACTCCAGTGTCCAAGTCTCCCCATATCTAGCACGCCTAAGGAAACAACATTAGGACGCCCACCTCTACAAGGCTGTTCTATTGAACTTAAAAGAAAGCTTCTCTTTGTTATTAGTTGGATCAGACTTAGACACTCTGAGTTGGAGCTTATTCTCGTCTTCTGGTGGCAGCCATTTTGCTTGAACAGGACCTTATGGTTTCTCTCCACTTATAATAACTCTAGTTACTAACTAGTTCACTTATATACCTATTAATGAAATGATATTCCTACAGGCTTGCACAGCCATACTTTGAGCTCATAGAATATCTTTCAACATTCTATGTTTGGAATCTGATGGCACCTCAATCATTTTTTCTCTCAAATATCTCCTTTAAATTCTTAAATAGTCTAAAGATTCTAGGAAGATATGAATCCATGTGTTTCTAATTCATTTACACTCATACCATTAAAATCTATACTGTAAGAGTCAGCTGGTGTTCAAGAAACCAGTTCAACCTTTAAATAATCTTTGTAAAGGCTTTCTTCTTAACAACAGGAAGATGTGTTTGCCAAAAGAAAATGAACTGAAACACTAGAAAATCTGGGTTTGATTCAAAACTAACTCAGGCAGTTTAAAAGGGCTATAAACTCGGTGAGTGAAAGGAGTTTAGTTTCCATATACTACGTATCCATATGCTGTGTTCATACTTGGTGTGTGTATCCTTAGCTCCCACGTGCTGATGCCTTGTGTTAACGTTTGGAAAGTCAGAGTCAGTTGGCAGGTTGGGTTAGAACAGGGTGCTAATGAGGTCAAAATTCCAGGCCCAGTTTTCCTGAGGATGGGGTGCCGTTTCTCTTTAGCCAAACACTTGCCACTAATGAGCTCCTTGGCTTTGAGCTACTCTGATTCAGTCTAATTTAATAAGTTTACTGAGGTCTACAAAGCATCGGCACTGTGCTTAGCACTGGGGCTACTCCCAGGACTGTGATGTGGTTCCTACACTAAAGGAGCTCATAGTCCATCAGGAGAAAGAAGTCAACATACCAGGGCAGCAGTGTAGTACAGGGAAGAGGTAGGAGGCTCTTTGGGGGCCAAGGGAGGCTCCATGGGAGGGGCTTTTCTTCATCTTTTGAGGCTTAGTAAAAGCACTAAACTCTTCTATGTAGAGTTCCCTATGAACATAGGTGTTTCTTTCTCTATAGTCCCCATTATACTTGGAGGAGACTTCCACTAAGGATGCTTAGGAAAATTTTGTGAATAGATGGTAGAGATAATACATTATTATAGACAGAGTTTGGAGAAAAGAACATACCAGACAAAGGACTAGGGGAAGGGGAATTGGAAGGGCCAAAGGATGGAAGAATAGCTGAGGATAAGGCTGGGGAGGTAGAAAAATAGAGCACAACTCTTGAAGATCTTACATACCCTGCAGAAAAGCTCAGATTTCATTTTGTAGTCTATGGGGAGTTATTAAGGATTTTAAGAAGAATTTGACCTGTGTTTTAGCAAGATCAACTTTGTGGCTACCTGGATGGGAAAGAAATGAGTCTGGAGGCAGTGGAACCAATCTGGAACTTACTACCACTCTCTAGGAAGGAGCCAAGGATGGCCTGGACTTCAGCTGTGGTGGAGAAGATGACAAGGAGAGTATTGATGCAAAAGAAGGCTAGAAGGCAAAGTCAAGGAGACTTGCAGAATGATTGGGTGAGGGGTGAGGAAAGAAATGAGTCCTGCATGATCCCAGATTTCTCCTTTGGGAGATGAGGTGGCTAGTGGTGTCACCAGTCAGCATGAGCAATGAGAAGATGTCCAGGATTGAGCAGGGGGAAAATATAAATTCAATTTCAAAAGTAATCTATTTCAGCTGTCGATGGACATTTGCGGGGAAAGTGTGGATTGTTCAATAAAACATGAGTTTTTTTTTCAGGAGTTTGAGGAACTGAAATATAGATATAAGATGAGATGGAGATGGAGATAAATATCTAGGCAGAGAGGCTAAGAGCGAGAAAGGATAGGAATGAAATAGGAACACATTCAAAGACTCTAATATATAAGCTATGGACAGAGAGAATTGATCTGCAAGAATTCTTAGAAGAAATATTCAAAGATGTAGTGGTGTCAGGGGCAGAAAAGGAGAAGGGAGGGAGGTAGAGGCCATATGTATAAAATGCCCCAGGAAGACCAGGAAGGAAGGCATGGAGACAAGTCCACTGAATTTGCTGTCAGGAGATCACAATGACTTTACCAGAAAAGGTATCAGAAGCAAAGACCCATTTTCGGAGGAAAATGTGACAAGATGTGAGGAGTGAACCATGCCTATTGTTGGGCATCTTGAGGACTCTAGAGAGGAGAGGATGAGGTAAAAGTTGTCAGGCAATGCTCCCTTCCTATAGAAAGGGCAAGATTTAGGAAGGTTGAGAGGCTGAAGGTAAAAAGCCTTTTGGGAAGGAAGGATCATATACAATGTCTCCAAGGAGAAAAGAATATGCACAAGGGAGGGACTGGCCTCAACAGGAGGGAGGCCTGAAACCTCAGCCTCAACGAGAAAGTTCTTTCTTAGCTTTTAGAGTCAGGTATTTAACAATGTTTTCACACTGAAACATTTTATTCCATTATTCATCTAAAAATCTTCCTATGTCCTCACTTTGAAGACATTCTTAAACTTTGTTTTTAGATACGAAACCAAATCTTGGTGAAATGATGTAGAATTCAGAGGCATGTAAAATTACGGGTGTAGTGAGATGAGGTTGCGGGGAGGCACGGGCTGGAGTCCCAGCTCTGTCACTTCTGTATTCCCTGGCCTCTCGGGGCTTTGTTTCTTTACCTTTGTCCAAACTACACAGCAGGGCTCCAGGAGGGTCAAATGAGACCAGCTCTGTGAACGCTCTTGCTAAACTAGTGCAAGACAATGTTAGCAGCTGTATCCAGTTTCCTGGCACCTGAGACTGTCTTGTTCTGTTTGACTTCCAGGGCCCCCTTGTTTTAAGTGAGGTAACACAGGCATATAAGGCCCTTACATGTTGCTTGGCATGGGTAGGTACACAGTAAAAGTTAACAGTGATCAGACTTTCCTCCACCTCCTCCCACCTCCATTGCCCTAGTCCAGATCCTGTATGGCCTCCTATGGTGTCCATTTTGCACCTGTTCTGAAGCATGTTACCCTGCCTAGAATGAAGGCTTACTGGTCTTCTGTCACATTTCCTCATACCTACCCCTTCCTATCAGCTATTACAGTGAAGCCCATCCACTGAGCCAGTTCTCACTATAGCTGTGGTGTCTGATAATATTTTAAATAATTACTCCTCCCAAGATTATTCACAGTTTAGTATGGCAGGAATCTTTACCTGAGAAATGAGTCCTCTACACACACACACACACACACACACACACACACACACACAAATATACACACACATGCTACAGATTTGACTTTGAGCTTATGGATTGCCTGGGCAAAAAGAAACATAAGACAACTAAATTCTATAGTGAGAATTGTAACTGCTCACCAGTGTCTATTCCTTTCTAAAAATGATGCGTCACATTTTCCTTATAGTTAACCCAGCCATGAGATCAACTTCTAACCAATGGGATATAAGTAGAATTGATAAGTACAACTCACAAGTCATACTCTTTAGCATGATAGACATGATGGGATGCAGATGTGGTGGCAGGAGCTGAGGCAGCTGTTTGGAATCCAGAGGGACTGTGCATTTAGAATATCTGTACTAGCCCTGGACTGCTGACCTTTGGGCTATTACTTTGGAGAAAATAATGCAAATTTGGATTTTTTGTTTCACCAGATTAGACTGTACCCTACTAATATACAAATTGGTATCTAGATGTAGAGTCCTGCAATAAACATAGAAACCCTAAAACAGATGCTAATGCCTTAACGGTCAAGCAACAGATACCAAGGACAAAGAATTTGAAATCTGTTGTTGTTCAGTCACTAAGTTGTGTCTGACTCTTTGTGACACCATGGAATGCAGCATGCCAGGCTTCCCTGTCCTTCACTATCTCCCAGAGTTTGCTCAAACTCATGTCCATTGGGTCAGTGATGCCATCCAACCATCTCATCCTCTGTTGTCCCCTTCTCCTCCTTCCTCCTGCCTTCTCTCTTTCCCAGTATCAGGGTCTTTTCCAATGAGTTGGCTCTTTGCATCAGGTAGCCAAAGTATTGGAGCTTCAGCTTTAGCATCAGTCTTTCCAACGAATATTCAGGGTGAATTTCCTTTAGAATTGACTGGTTTTATCTCTTTGCAGTCCAAGAGACTCTCAACAGTCTTCTTCAGCACCACAATTCAAAAGCATCAATTCTTTGGTTCTCATCCTTCTTTATGGTCCAATTCTGACATCCCTACATGACTACTGGAAAAACATGGCTTTGACTATATGGACCTTTGTCAGCAAAGTGATTTCTCAGCTTTTTAATACTCTGTGTGGGTTTGTTATAGCTTTCCTCCCAAGGAACAAGTGTCTTTCAATTTCATGACTGCAATCACCATCTCCAGTGATTTTGGAGCCCAAGAAAAAGTTTGTCAGTTTCCACTTTTTTCCCCATCTATTTGCCAGGAAGTGATGGGACCAGATGCCACAGTCTTAGTTTTTTGGATGTTGAGTTTTAAGCCAGCTTTTTCACTCTCTTCTTTCACCCTCATCAAGAGGCTCTTTAGTTTCTCTTCACTTTCTGCCACTAGAGTGGTATCATCTGCATATCTGAGATTGTTGATATTTCTCCTGGCAATCTTGATTCAAGCTTGTGATTCATCCAGCCAGGCACTTTGCATGATGCACTCTGTATATAAGTTAAATAAGCAAGGTGACAATATACAGCCTTGACATACTCCTTTCCCAATTTTGAACCAGTCTATTGTTCCATGTTTGGTTCTAATGTTGCCTCTTGACCTGCATACAGGTTTCTCAGAAGACAGGTAAGGTGGTCTGGTATTCCCATCTCTAAGAATTTTTCACAGTTTGTTGAGACCCACACGATCAAAGGCTTTAGCCTAGTCAATGAAGCAGAAATAGATATTTTTCTAGAATTCCCTTGCTTTCTCTATGATTCAATGAATGTTGGCAATTTGATCTCTGATTCCTCTGCCTTTTCTAAATCCAACTTGTACATCTGGAAGTTCTCAGTTCATGTACTGCCGAAACCTAGCTTGAAAGATTTTGAGCATAACCTTGCTAGCATGTGAAATGAGTACAACTGCATGGTAGTTTAAACATTCTTTGGCATTTCTCTTCTTCAGGATTGGAATAAAAACTGACCTTTTCCAGTCCTGTGGCCACTGCTGAGTTTTCCAAATTTGCTGACATATTGAGTGCAGCACTTGAATAGCATTGTCTTTTAGGATTTAAAATATCTCAGCTGGAATTCCATCTCCTCCACTAGTTTTGTTCATAGTAACACTTCCTAAGGCTCACTTGACTTCACACTCCAGGATGTCTGGCTCTAGGTGAGTGGCCACACCATCGTGGTTATCCAGGTCATTAACACATTTTTTGTCTAGTTCTTATGTGTTTTCTTACCACCCCTTCTTAATGTCTTTTACTTCTGTTAGGTCCTTACCATTTCTGTCCTTTATCATGCCCATCCTTGCATGAAATATGCCCTTGATATCTCCAATTTTCTTGAAAAGATTTCTAGTCTTTCCCATTCTATTGTTTTCATCTTGTTCTTCTCATTGTTCACTTAAGGCCTTCTTATCTCTCCTTGCTCTTCTCTGGAATGCCGCATTCACTTGCATATATCTTTCCCTTTCTCCCTTGCCTTTTGCTTCTCTTCTCTTCTCAGCTATTTGTAATGTGTCCTCAGACAACCACTTTGCCTTCTCGCATTTCTTTTTCTTGGGGATCGTTTGGTCACTGCTTCCTATACAATGTTACAGACCTACATCCACAGTTCTTCAGGCACACTATCTACCAGATCTAATCCCTTGAAATCTGTCAACTGTTGACTTTTGTCATACCATGGTAAACATTTGATAAAACTACCACCAGTAGTAGATGATTAGTAATTGGCAATCTCAGTAAAGACTTAAAGAGAGGTTAATTCGGGTGTTGCTAGTCTTCTTACAAGAGATCTCTTTTCTGGGAAGTTCTCTATTGCCTGTAGGCTGCAGTCCAAATTGAATGAAAGTCTGGTGATTCAAAGGTTTGAAAAATAATACATCAAATACACTGAGAGATGAGACTTTAATGCCAAGACTTCCTCAGAGCCTGATACTGAGTGTTCCCTACTAGACAATGGGGCCACTCCCATCGTAAAGACTAAGGGTGTTGGCATCTCACTCAAAGCTATTGTTTCAGATGGTCTTAGGGAGTCTCCAGCAATATGAGAGAGAGGTATATTGAGTATGGAGACCAGGAAATGAAGGAATAGAATCCTTTGGCTTAAGAGTTATGGATAGACAAGATCTTTGGCAGTAGTTATTGGTATCTGGAACTGACAAGAAGCAAGTAGACCATAAGTCTGCTAAGTTTTAAGGGAATTGTATTGCACAAGCCTGACCTGAAAAGACGGTGGCCATCTGAAGCTTAAAGTAATTCTCAACCTCCTAAACCTTCACCAGCAGACACCAGGCTATGCTCACTTTATAAGTGGCTGTGAAGAATAAAGGCAAAAAAACCTCACATAGGACCAGAAGAGTTGCTCCCAGCATCCCAGTCTAGGCAAAGGGCCCTGCACTGCCAGGGCACAGAATCTGCAATTTCCATCTGGTGGGGTGTGACAGTTACGATGGATGAGTAGCTGCAGTGTGTTCATCATTTTTCACTTTTCTGAATGGGAGTTGTTATTGTGGTTATCCACAATAAAATGGTCATAAAGCTTTGTTTATTGTGGTATCTTGTGGGGAAGGTGGGGCTAAAGATAACTTTTCTTGTAGTTTCTAGGTCACCAGATTACAGAGTAAAAGCTAGACTTGATAGAGAGGATGGTACGTTATGCAGAGATTCTGTACTTTAAGCCTGAGGGAGAATGTTCTGTGTGGGAAAAGAAGGGTATGCATGGACATTTGGATAGCCAGAGGAGCCAATTTTGGTGGATACTGAGTTTATCCATCATATGTATGCCTCTTTCTTCTTTGATAGTCAAGCTTTTCTTATCCTCCCTCAAAAACAGTCATGGCTATGAGACTAATTTCTGACCAGTGAGAGAAATTAGTGAGCAGAAATATTGTAAACCACTTTTGGTTCCCTTGCACTTTGTTCCTTGGGACAACCACTTTGAACCCAAACACAGAAGCTGTGTGTCAGTAATGGCAGAGCTTCCCACCAGCTCTAAATCATCTATGTCTGGACTTTCACACAGAATAATAACAAGTGTGCAATCTGTTTAAAAGCCACTGGTTTGGAGTATCTTTGTCATAGCTGCTTAGGCTAACATATTCTACTTACTAGGAAGGAGAAAGTCTGCCAGTTTCATAAGAAAAGTCTTTCTGTTTATCCTGGATCTCAACCCCAAAAGACAATTTTCAAGTGTAGCCTTACAGGGAGTGTCCTGTGGATAGTATCCTTGGCAACACTTCACCAAAATAAAAAAAATCACAAGCAATGTGCACATGACTTGCATATCTTCCACTCTCTCACATTTTTAAAATGTCAAAACCATAAGCATAACTTTAAAGAGAAGCTCAATGAAAGTAGTTAAGGAGATCAAACAGTACAAACCAATATGTATAAAATTAATAAGGTACAAGGATAGATTGTACAGCAAGGGAATACAGCCAATAGTTTACAATACATTAGGTAGAGTATAATCTATAACAATTTGAATCACTATGTTACTAGGTTAGTGCAAATGTAATTATGGTTTTTGCATTGTTGAAATTTGCCATTTGATATTAGAATATATTCTTAAATAAATATGTTATATGTCATTTTAATGTGCATTTCTTGCTTTATTTTTTTGCTAATGACTTATTACTTGCTGTTTATTTTATGTTTATTTTAGACTATGGAAATTGTTGTTGTTCAGTCCCTCAGGAGTGTCTTGACTCTTTGTGATCCCAAGGACTGCAGCACACCAAGCTTCCCTATCCTTCATCATCTCTCAGATCTTGCTCAAACTCATGTCCATTGAGTCAGTGATGCCATCCAACCATCTTATCCTGTTGTCCCCTTCTCCTCCTGCCTTCTCTCTTTCCCGGCATCAAGGTCTTGTCTAATGAGCTGGCTTTTTGCATAAGGTAGCCAAAGTATTAGAGCTTCAGCTTCAGCATCAGTCCTTCCAATGAACATTCAGAATTGATTTCCCTTCAGATTGATTGATTTGATCTCCTTGCAGGCCAAGGGACTCTCAAGAGTCTTCTTCAACACCACAGTTTGAAAGCATCAGTTCTTTGGGGTTCAACCTTCTTCATGGTCCAACTCGCACATCCATATATGACTAGTGGAAAAACCATAGCTTTGACGATATGGACCTTTGTCGGCAAAATAATGTCTCTGCTTTTTAATACGCCATCTAGGTTTGTCATAGCTTTTCTTCCAAGGAGCAAATGTCTTTCAGTTTCATGGCTGTAGTCACCATCTGCAATGATTTTGGAACCCAAAAAAATAAAATCTTCCACTGTTTCCATTGTTTCTCCGTCTATTTGCCATGAAGTGAAATAATGTTACACAAAGAGTAAATTTGAGCGATTTCTTATTTGAGTTCAAAATAGGTCATAAAGCAGCAGAGACAACTCACAACATCAACAATGCATTTGGCCCAAGAGCTGCTAATAAACATACAGTGCAACAGTGGTTCAAGAAGTTTTGCAAAGGAGAGGAGAGCCTTGAAGATGAGAAGCGTAATGACCAGGCATCGAAAGTTGACAACGACCAATTGAGAGCAATCATCAATCTCTTACAACTACAGAAGAAGCTGCCAACGAACTCAATGTCCTCCATTCTACAGTCCTTTGGCATTTGAAGCAAACTGGAAAGGTGAAAAAGCTTATAAGTGGGTTCCTCATGGGCTTTGTGTGTTCATGCTAAGTAGCTTTAGCTGTGTCCAACTCTTTGAGACCCTATGGATTGTAGCCCTCTAGGCTCCTCTGTCCATGGGATTCCCCAGGCACAAATACTGAAGTGGGTTGCCATACCCTCCTCCAGGGGATCTTCCCAACCCAGGGGATCAAACCAGTGTCTCTTATGTCTCCTCTATTGGCAGGCAGGTTCTTTACCACTAGCGCCACCTGGAAAGCCGCTCTGGGGCGGGGAAAAAAGTCTTTGGAAGTGTCATCTTCTTTTATTCTAGGCAACACAATGAAGCATTTCTCAATTGGATTGTAATGTGTGATGGAAAGTGGATTTTAGATGACTATCAGCAATGATCAGCTCAGTGATTGGATCGAGAAGAAGCTCCAAGGCACTTCCCAAAGCTTAACTTGTACCAAAAACTGGTCATGGTCACTGTTTGGTGATCTGCTGCCAGTCAGATCCACTATAGCTTTCTGAATCCCAGTGAAACCATTACATCTGAGAAGTATGCTCAGCAAATCGATGAGATGCACTAAAAATTGCAATGCCTGCAGCTGGTATTGGTCAACCGAAAGGGCCCAATTCTTCTGCACAACAACTCCCAACTGCACGTTGCACAACCAACACTTCAAAATTTGAAAGAATTGAGCTATGGAGTTTTGCCTCATCCACCATATTTACCTGACCTCTCACCAACTGACCACCTTTTCTTCAAGCATCTCAACTTTTTACAGGGAAAATGCTTCTACAACCAGCAGAAGGCAGAAAATGCTTTCCAAGAGTTTGTTGAATCCCAAAGCGTAGATTTTTATGCTATAGGAATAAATGAACTTATTTGTTGGCAAAAATGTGTTGATTGCAACGGTTCCTATTTTGATTAATACAGATGTGTTTGAGCCTAGTTATAAGGATTTAAAATTCATGATCTGAAACCGCTACTTTTGCAGCAACTCAATACATACTGGAGACTATATAATATTGTAAATCAACTACACTTCAATTTTAAGAAAAGGATACAAAAATAGAACATCCACCAGAGTATTACAAATATTGAGTCTTGTGGCGGTGGAGGGGGAGGGACTTGATTCTAGGATAGAACTCAAAATCTTCAAGAGTAGCAGAGGATACAGAATGCTTCCCAGCTCCAGGAAACTCCAGCAATGGCAGTGTGTATATGATAGCACTTTGGAGGCCTGTGATGTGAACAGGAGGGTTAACACATTCTATCAGGAAACCTGAGAAGCACAACTAGTGTTTTCCAGTGTTCTATATCTTCCCTGTCCTCGCTTGAAAGAGTTCTGCCTCACTGGAAGTCAACAGCTGGCTCAGGATGGGCACAGGTACAAAAGCTGTCTTTGACTTTGGACTTCTTACTACCCAGAGGCATCATGCCTTTTGCTAAAAGCAGCAAAAGACGGGGACCCCATGTTTCTTCCATCTTTTCAAAATAAATCTCAGAACCCAGAACGCAAAGAGCTCAGCTTTGAAGCACTGGTCTTTGGCACTTGGCCACCTAAAGAAACTTTCAAAAGCCAGATTTAATCTATCTAATGGTTTTATAGAGTTGCTGGTTTCTAAGCTGCGTTATTTCAACATCAATTAAGAAAAATATTTGAGACACTCTGGGTAGACTTCTGCTCATGAGCCCATGTGAGCCTCTAGTTCTATACCATAGCAGGACACAGCTAATTCAGACCTGGAATATTTTCATAATAAATGTTCTATGACACCTGCTTTATGCATAGACAATCTTCTACAATATCTACATGGATTTTAAACTAGCCAAACAGTGACCTTCTGGGTATCAGAACATATAGGCTTCCTCTATGTGGTTATTTGATTTTATACTATTTGAATGCATAAGTTACATGCCAATGACACTGACTTTGGATTCAGCATAATATCAAACCACATTTTTAATTGCATATTTAGTATTTGACCATTAACTTCTTTGGGCTCAGAAACTTTGGGAGGTTAAAGCAAATGATTTAACGATAAATCTTCAAATCTTCTGGAGTAGCAGAATATACAGAGTGCTTCCCAACCTGGTATCTAGATGTCTTCAGTAAACTCCAGCCATGACAACAGGAGTCTTGAAGGTATGTATTTTATGTTACTTTGGAGGTCTGTGGAGCACATGAGGGATTGGTATTCTATCAGGAAACCAGAGAAATCTCATGATCACTGCCAAGAAAGCTCTCTGTTTCCTATTTGTTGCATAGTGTAAATGCACCAAAACACTTCTCAGTTCATGTTAACTGAAAAAAAGCTGTGTACAAAACTACATACATAACATTTGTGTGTTTATGAGGGGGGTTGGTGAGGGGTGTTTATAATTTGGAGGGTGAAAGTGAGGATAATTTTTATTTTCTTCTTAGTGAATGTTTGTATTCTTGAAAGAATGACATCTTATTTACATATTGACAAAAAAACACTTTAAGAAATATGCCCCTCCAACTTGCCAGAATTTTATAACAGACAGATTGGGTTGACATTACCTAAATCCAGGGGTCTGGCCAGTTTTAGCACCTTTAGAAGCATGACAATCAGATATTATGTCATTCTTGATGTGAGGCAATAGCACACAGCATCTACCCAAGAAATATTCTTTGTCACCCACCCTTGCCTTTCACCCCCAACCCCTGACACACACACACAAACTAACTTTGAACAATTCAAGCCTCAAGATCTAATTGCCAGTTTATAGGAAATACAGGAGTTAGAGAAACAAGCTACAAGACATTACCAGGAAGCAATCTACCAAATTCAGAATCATGTGAGTATTCTACATGATGAAGGATCTGTTTTCTTCAACAGAAGGAAAAAATGGCAGTAAGAAAAGGAGAATAGTGGTTAAGTTTCAAAGGCGTTTATGAGAGTTAATGATGAAATGCAACCTGTGGAACTTGTTTCGAACCTAATCCAAATAAACCAACTATATAAAGATCTTTTTTAGGAATTGGGGAAATATGAGTATCAAATGGAAATTGGATCTCAATTAAGAAATTAATGTGAAATGTTGATTGAGAAAGAAAAAACTGCCATGAAAAATAACTGTCAACCTAGAATTGAGTAGTTAATGAAACTGTTCTTTGAGAGGAAAGGTTAAATAAAGGTATTTTCAGGCTAACAACCATCCTCTCCACAAATGCATCACCACATTAAGGTGAAAGTTAAGAGCTTGAGAGGATTAAATATTGTCTCCCTTAAATCCCTAGTGGTTCAGACAGTAAAGAATCCATCTGCAATGCAAGAGACCCAGGTTTGATCCCTGGATTGGGAAGATTCCCTGGAAAAGTGAATGGCTACCCATGCCAGTATTCTTGCCTGGAGAATTTCTTAGACAGAGGAGCCTGGAGGGCTACAGTCCATGGGGTTGCAAAGAGTTGGACACAACTGCGCAACTAACAGTTTCACTTTACCTTTATATCAGTTGAGACTGTGATATTATTTCTACCCTGTTACAATTCATACAAAGGGATTAAATCCAAGTTTTGCAACAGCTATCACTAACTATTGTACTAAAGTACAGAAAACATGTTCCTCACATGGATGACTATTGTCCAAATCACCAAAGGGAAATAGCATAAATAGATAAGAAAATAAAATGATAAATAAAAGCTGAAAACAGACTCATGTCATTTTCCTCAAAATGAATATAATTTTAGTTAATATATCAATATGCCTGAATTCCATTTTTTCCTCAAATTTTTGCACTAAGGGATGCAAACCTGCCTTTGACCAGTTTGCTAACTCAGAGCTCAGCTTCCTCAACCTGTTTGCCATGGATAGGCAGGGATCCTGGGGAAGCAGCTAGAAGGTCAGGCCCACAATGGCGAAGCTTTTTGTGTTGTTCAATGATGTGTCCCAAGAATATAGATAGAGATTGGCACATAGTCAGTGCTCTGTATTCTGAGGTTGAATTTTTAAATGTGCACCATAAATAGCACATATTAAAAGAGAGACCATGAAAGCTAGCCTGGGGCTTCCAGCCCTCACTTAGCAAAGGAGATACTGGAGGGAAACCGCTGAGAGTTCTGTGCTTTTGTGCACAGGCCTATCCTGGAAAGCCCTTAGGACAAGACATATGGGCACATGGTAGGAAGAAAAGACATAAAAATGAAGGCTTTGTGTATTAATTGACTCACTGAATAGACAATCTAGGCTGCCATACAGTATCTTATTCTTCCTTCTGGAGATGAGGTCAAGGAGTACAGGAGAAGTTTCTTACTCCACTTTCAAGATTTCTTTGTAGGAGATAGAGGTTCACAATCAGTGAGTAGAGTGGTAAGATTCCTGTTTTGCTGGAAACATGGAGATCTGGAGCAGCTAGTTTAAATAATGAGTGTGTTGTAAGCTGGGTGGATAACCCAAATGGGAATACCTATCTCCTTCCTACAAAAATCTATGTCCTAGCCAGTATTATACCTATGGTGATAGAAGAAGGACTTAGTTACACATGTGTTTTGATTAATATCATATGCGCATTCAACCTGCATCTGTAGACTCTTAGCGTACATCTGTAGTCCATCCAAGCCCATTTATTTATATTGAGATCTGCAGATTTCATAGGGAAATCCACAGATATGTAGATCCACAGATATGTAGAGCACCATCATACCCAATAAATTCGACTTGGGAAGTTTGACATGAGAACTCCTATGGGCTTAGGAGAAGGTCTGATTCTGGGCACAACTCAGTGCTCCAACAGTCCCGTTTTCAGTTTATCCTTGATATTTTAGCAATTTTAAGTTTCTCCCAATTTCCAAAACATTTCAAAGATGTTAGAAAACAACCAATGTGAATTTGTTAAACATAAACACTCTTCCCTATTGATGTAAAAGTTTTGGTATTAACATCATGGCCATAACAATGGCTGTAAATGCCATTAATTTTCATATGTATTTAATAGCTCAGTTTGTACTAATTTAAAGGGGTAAAGGCTCTTTATAGGCTGGCACAACCCAACTAATCCTTCTACCTTGATTCTCCCAGGCTGTGCCAAGAGGAATTTTCATTTTAATGGGTGTGACATGAAATGATGAGGGAAGTGCCCTTCTGCAGTTCTTGGAATGTTTTTGTCATTAAGTTTCCATGAGTGTCTTGATTGTACCATCATGTTAATAGTCTGCTCTGAATTAGGAGGAAATTTTATTTCATAACACTTGTCACCAAAGACAAGCACATCTCACCACCCATCCATAACATGTATAAACATATGAAAAATCAAACCCAGGTGTACAGTTAAACCTGAGATCCCCAGATGGAACAGGTTAGACTGGTAGAAGGAAGTTTTATAGGCTTTTGATATTCCTACTCTGTAAAGTGTAAATAAAAGTCCGCCACTTGACATAATTTTGCAAGTATGGTTAAGCCATTTTTAACAAACAAGAATCAATTTGGATGAGGGGGAAACAAGTCCCATCAGATATCGAGACATATTATAAGACTATGATAATTAAATGTGTGTAAGTGCTCAGGAACAAAAAGATAAACCAGTTAAGTGGAGAACTCAGAAGTATATGAAAAAAATTACAGTTTGAGAAAATGAATGTTATGTAAATAACGTCTCCAAAAGAAGTGGATAATCAGAAAACTAAAACCATTCATGGATATAACTATCCCCAATAATTCTTTACTGCACACTCAGGTGATAGTCAAAGATAATAAAAATGTGTTCATTAGAAGTGATATCAGGAGCACCAAAAACAATGGCAGAAAAATGGGACAAATATAGATTCTTTTGATTGGTGACCTACACTTGGAGGCTGAGCTCCTTCTGAGTATCCTATGACAATTAAAAGCATGTTATATATCATTCAAACTATGACACCCTGGAAAACAAAAGGGGCCTCATTACTAATTATCATGAGAGAACATATAATTCTGGACCTTCCTGGGAAACGTGGGATATAGTCATCAAATTCGTGCTCATATATATTCCAGGGACTTCATATTAATTCTAACGCCCTTAGGACACTTATAATTTCCAAAGTTGCCCCCAGGGGTCTAGATCTAGTTTTGGATGAGTCTGTACTTTCCGTTTTGGCCCAGAGAATGTGGAAGTATTTGTTCCAGAATCATTCTTTTCTTTCCCTCCATACTTCTTAATCCTTTAAATTCTTTCAGTTTTGGGTTCTGATATGCAGGTAGCAGCAACTGGAGTGCATTCCCTAGGTAGGCAGATGAACTCTTGATATCTTTGTAGCCTTCCCCAAATGTCTAGAAAGCTAGTATTTTCCAGAACCAAACTATTTCATCATGACTTGAGTTGACCTGGCCAAAAATATAGTAACACACTAAATTTTCTAAATGTGTTATGTGATTCTATCATTTTCAGACTAAGACATTTCAAAGCTGGTAAAATGCCTGGACACACAATGAAGAAGAGAATGGAGCAGGTGGGGAATTAACATTTCCCGAGCACCCAGAATATGCCTACACTAGGTTTCATGCATTCTAAAGATTGTCTCATGTCAATCATCCCAGGAACTCTATGATAGGTGTCCTATACTCATTTTTAAGATGGAAATATTAAGCCTCGAAGATGATAATTTGCCTAATATCACACGGCTCTTAAGAGTCAGCTAGAAGAATATTTATTACCCTATGCTATCCTACTTCCATCTGAGTTTCTTCCTTTTGTTATTGGCTTCATTCTACTTTATGTTCCAAGTGATAATAATGGAAGTCTCCTTTAAGACACAGCTATTGGAGGCACAATCAGTGGAGAGGAAAATGCTAAATCTCCCAGTGCTAGAAAGGCAGAAACATCATCTTGGTCATTTAAAGGAAAGAAACTGCTTAAGGAAAAACTTACAAAATGTAGACCCTGTAGTTTTCCAAACTGACAACAAACTTTTCAGTACTGTGGCTTCAGCATATGTTCCGAGTTCTCAGAAATCATCATATTTCTGCTCACTTCTTAGAGTCTCTGTCACCCTGGTGGTGAGTCCTGTGCTTAAAAAGCCTATGCTCCCCAGTGTCAGATGTGCTATTTACATATGACCACATTAGTTGCTTTGATTCTCAGTTTCCTGTACATCTGGCTGAAGAATGGCCGGATGGAAACTTGGGGTGGGGGAGATGCAGTTGTTCACCAGGCCATAGTACACAGTGGCGGCAGCATGCTGGATTATATACCAGATTTTTAAACTGCATTCTAAAGATGACTTCACACTGTATCACCTCACTGGTGTTGCATTTGGAGTGCCCCTCACTCAGGCTGAGAAGTTCCTGTGTTTTGTTCCTCGTAGTTCATCATCTCTGCTTCTGATAGTTCATCTCCACTTTTGGTCCACATCTCTCTCTCTCTCTCTTAATTTCTTTAAATTAGACTATATCTATAAGAGATATGCTGAACTTAAAACAAATGCCTATGGTTAAAAACTCTAGAAAAGTTTGTACATATTGCACTAGGCTTTTTTTTTTAAATCACAACTCCACTCCCTTGCAGTAAACACTGGTAAATTTAGAAAGAAGCTTGCGAAAACTATTTTGAAAGGTATATAGGTTTGATTTTTTTGGTGTGGGCATACATATATTTAAAGTACATGATTATCCACTGTGCTCAGAAATTACAATAAACAGGATACTTGACAAGGATCATGGAATCATAGAATTGCATCATTGTTCATTAGGGAAAACAATGACCCTTATACTGTGCAGGTACAGAATGACATTATCATTTATTCCGAGTGCAAGCACAAATATGGAACAGACTAACTAATGAGTTGAGATGTCATCTGAATTTCCACGTGTTATGTTTACAGCTCAGAATTGTAGGTTTATTGAATGGTGCCAAAACATTCTTACTTTATAATAGCATTAGTGACAATTTACTTGGGTAATCCTATTTGTTTTCATTTTAATGAGGTAGTTTGGGATGGTAACCTGCAGTGGAAAACTGAGGAACAGGTGACAGCATGATTCGAAATGCCTCTTAAATTGAAAGGTAGTTAAAAACTAGACTAAATACTTAGATGCACAGTGGTTATCCAGCACTATATATTTTACTCTAAAAACAGTGAGGCTAAAGTGCCAATTTTAAGAACCTAGGATTTTATTACCTTTTAAAATTTTCCTGCATGGATGAATGGATAATAAAGACTAATTTGCTGCATTTTTGTGGCTGGTTTCCACATGTTGCATTTCCCAGTGATGCTTTCTTCATGGAAAAGACTGTGCTGGGCACAACACATTTTTTTCCATGCCATAATCATATGTCTATGATTCACTAAATCCTTCAATATATACACACAGTCAACGGTGATGCAGATGGCTAACAGGTATGGATATTTGCCAAGCCTTTAGGTGTCCCAGCTTATAAAAGAGGTTTCTAACAATGCAAACTTCAATTATGTCACTTAAACCCATCGATCTTTTTCCCTTGCCTAATGCTATAAATCTTTTGGATCTCTTATTTCTATTGCATTTGATGCCTGGAGTGAAAAGAACTCTTCTGATCCTTTAATTTTCCATAGAGACCTAGAATGAGAAAATGGAACATCTGTAAGTCCCTATCAATTAAAAATGAAAAGTCCTTCCTCATTCCATCTTATCAAAGGCTAACTCAACTAGTAAGCAGATTACTCACGTATTTCTGGAGCACAGGATAAGAACTCATACTAAACACCATCTTTTAGGCCCAGGTAGTAAAGAATAACAAGATATTCCCCTCAAAGAGCACCATTCTTAGGTCAGCTCCAGGTAGGCCTTGTAAGATCTAGTTAATGTTCAAGTGAAAGAGATGTGAGGTAGAGAAAAGAACTCCTAATTTATCATTCTAGGACCAGCAAAGAGACAAACTGTACCAACAGAGAGAATTTAATATAAAGAATACAAGGAATTATTTACTAGGTACTGAGTTACTGAAGATTCACAAAGGAAATACCAAGTTGTCATGGAAATAGGATACAGTTACCACCTGTAGGATCAGAGAAGAAAAGGAAGAGATGGAAAAATTTTAAAACCAAATGCTTAGAGGAAAGCCCCAATGGATCCTTCACTCAGATGTCTGAGGTAGGGGCACAGCTTTAAGAGTGCTGGACCTCAGGCCTTGGAGGGTGGGCCCTGTGGAGGTACCTTCCACAGGGAGGTGGCAGCTGGCAGATGCTGGTATATCTAAGGGCAGTGGAAGGGCCTTTGGGGTTGACCTCGGCATCTAAGAAAGTGATGCTGCCAGCTGAGACAATGTCTCTGAGGGGCTACTGTGAGACTGGTTCTGCAAGTTTGGGAAACATTGCCAACTGGTATGAAGTTCTGTGACTGGAACCAACCAGCTGAAGAAGTGTTGCTGGGAGATACAGAAAGGAACAACCAACAAAAGTGGCCTCAGAGGTATCAGGAAGAAAAAGAAACTTTCTCCTCCTCCAGGCCTGCAGCTTCCCTCTACCATTCCCTATGTGTGTGCTCACTGGTGTCTGACTCTTTGCAAGCCCAGGGACTGTAGCCTGCCAGGCTCTTCTGTCCATGAGATTTCTCCAGGCAAGAATACTGGAGTGGGTTACCATTTCCTCCTCCAGGGGAGGTAGAACCTAATCAAGAGCTAGCAACAGAGAAATAAATGTGTTTTGAGGAGATCTAGCATCCTAAAGCAAAGTATAGAAGTAGAAGGATGAGTTTGGTGCTTAGAGACAATAGCTTCACACATTAAAAAAAAAAAGCATTGACCAGGAGTGGAACTCTAAGTGGAATTCTTATGGTGGGTCTTACACTTGACATTGTACTTCTCCATTCACCACCACTCCCATCACACTTATTGGTAAAACTTGAGTCAAGATTTTTTCCTTCTAACTTTGATGCATTATTTCATCAGAACCAGAGTTCAATCAACTGGAGAAGGTCTTTTATAGAGATTACCAGATAATCTAGATGACTTTTACTTCAGAGAGTTGTTTATCACTCTGAGGAAGGATTTTTTTAAATCTATTTTTATTTAAAACGAAGAGGCAAAGCCTACTTGAGAAATGATTTAACATGGAGGTCTTATTCATGAGTAGCAGCAGCAGTAAATTATGCTCTAGAATATGAAGTACCTGCTCGGGGAGGTACTTCCTGCCATCCTTCCTGAATGTGGGACAGAACCTACAAAGTATGTGGTTTCCCTTTCAAAATCTCTAGGCTTCGCTATTGGCCATCTTGTCTGTGCTGAGTTGATTTAGATAACAGAATGAGAAAGCCCACCTGCTTCTTATTTTTTTTAAGTTTTATTTTTTAAAGTGTGCAACCCAACCGTTTATATAGATTTTTCTTCTGAAGTGCAGAGTGGTCTGCAACTGTCTCCTAATGGGAAAGCAGAACACCAGTTGGGTTTTGCGGGTGTTAGGGACTTTAGCTGCTGAAAATGAACATTTGATTCATGTAAAGAATGATCAATCAGCTGCCACTTGGTATACAGAGAGCAGCTTGAAAATCCCTGGAGGCCGGCTTATGTAGCAGCCTTCTCACAGTAGAAAACACGGAAGCAGTACAGAGTGGTATTGTTTTCCAGTGTTTCTCCTGGAGAAGTTGGTTTGCCATCTGGCAACAGGAGACATGTGCAAGTATTCCTAGAAATAACAATTTACCCGTGTGCTGGCACCACCACACTGGAGGAGGCCCCTTGGTGAAGGGCGGGTATCAGTTTCTATCCTGCAAGCCTCCCCGGGGGGAGTTCCCCAGAAGAACTGGGAAAGAATTACTTAGGTCTCAGTCTATACCCCGAACTTGCTTTTGAACCAAGTTCCTAACAGGAAAGTGATAATAGATATTTTAAGTGATGCTTCATTCAGTAAATTAATTGGTATAGAACACTGGGTGAGATTTATTTGCATGAGAAAGGTAACTGGGCATGGAAGATTTCAACCTGAGAATATTTGCAAAGCAGATAAGTAACATCACACACAAAAAAATGAGGCCAGCCCTCTGCTAACAGGACAGTATGAGCACTGTTTTATTTACTTTGGGATGGAGGAGAGTGAGAGATTGTGTATGTCAAGTCCTATAAAACTCGATTTTCTCTACAGTAGAGTTGGTCCAAATTGTGTATTTATTCTTGCACAGACACTGGGCTCTCCCTAAAGTTTGAAGAGTTCAGATTACTAGTCATCCTCAAGAATAAACCTGGGAGAAAGCAGGTTCTAGCACTGAAACAGAGGCCATCTACATTCCTGTTGTCTGGTAAAGCACCTAAAGCAATCACAAAATATCCCAAGTCTTAGGTCGCTGTACAAGGATGGTGCAAGATCAGCCAGACTTCATATTCAAATAACCACCCAAGGATGCCTTACCTGCCCCCCACCCCATCCAGACAAAGGGGAACTTGGTGAGACACTCTTGGGGGGTACAGGGTGACTTGAATTCTGTTAGCCTGGACAGAGTAAACTAGACCAATACATTCAACAACAATAGGAGGTCCTGAGAGCCTGTCTTAGACCAAATGCATTAATAAATGAAGAGATCTGTAACTAACCTTCCCACCAACATTAACCACACCAAAAGCAAGCCAAACCCAGGCTTCTCATAATTGGTTCTTGTTCCGACACAAGAGTGAGAAGAGCCATTTGCTGTGGCCAACGGTTACTATCGCTCTCCTCTGTAGAAAGCCACTGTCTTCGAAGAGCTTACTAAGGGTCTCCACTAAAGAACAAAAAAACATGGGTAAAACTGGTTTCCTCTCAAGCTATGACTCAGTGTTGGTCACCACACTTCCACTTGGGCCTATTAACATTCAGTGGCCAGAATGTCACTCTTCTTAATCGGCTGCTCTAGCAAACAACAGCCCTGCTGCCTTGCAGTCATACAGAAAGCCACAAGAATATTTCCTTTTGACTCTCTTCTCTCCACATCAGACCCACAAGTCAAGCTAATGCTGAGATCTATCTTCTCACAATCTACTAGAAAGTGGCTTGCCTCGACTTGCTTATCCTGCTAAAATGAGAAGCAAGAAGTAAACAACTTCATATGAATTATAAATAGAGGGCACAGGTTATTGAGCCTGCTTGTACCATAGTCTGATGAAAACTCAGGAAAGCATCCTGCTCCATCTTGATCTGAGTTGGGAGCCACATCCCTGAGAAATTAGCGACAGAGCCAACGACGTGGATCCACGCAGAAGCCAGGATCCCCGTGAGCACTCCTGGACTTCAGGACTTGGGGGGTAGGTCAGAGAAAACTAAAGCTCTTGTTTTCTTTTCTCCATCTATCCTGGAGGTCAGGAAAAAACATTAGCAGAATCTGAAAGTCCACTCTTTACACATGACCTCTTCTGTGGCATGAAGAGGTGAACTCAGAGATCGTAACTGCTAAAGAATGGCAAAACCCAGTTCAGTTGTAAGCCCAATGCCCCAGAGCCCATTCTATTATACACTTCAGGTCAGTCCATGCCCCTTTAAAACAGTGAACTGTTTATAGCCTCAGCAAACCCAAATGCTTAGCTCCAAAAGCTAAACAAAAATAACTGTTAAAATACCATTTTTGGTTTCTCTGATGGTGCCTCTCAGGATTATTAAATTCAATCACTTGTCCTTTTGCTCCAGTAGTTTCTTTGTCTCTTGGGAAGCATTTCTCTCACACTTCCCCTAATTTCTTCACATGCCCTCATCTCAGCTCATCCTTACCCAGGCTGTCTGAATTCTACTCAGTCTCAAAGATGTAACTCAACTTCCTCCTCTCCCCAAAAGGCTTCTCTAACTACTTATAACTCCCACCTTTGAACTCCTATAAAAATATTTATACCAGTTACTTGGCATTTATGTTTTATTTCTTACAGTTAGTTCTGTTGGAGAATAATCCATCTTCAGGCTGAATTCACTATGCCCCATTTTTTCATTGATTATTTGTAATCCTTGAAGGCAAAGATTCTATATTAAAATATCTTAATATCTCCAAACCCAGAAAGCTCAGGTACTCAGTAAATGACTGTTGACAGAGAGCCAGGTTAGAATGCTTATCTCAGGCTGGAATTTGAAACAGGCAGGATGGGTAGAGAAGGTAGCCTATCTTCCCAGATCTCTGGTGAGTACTGTGGAGTACAATACAAGAACAGTATCAGGAATCTCTTCAGGGTCAGAAAACAATCCTCTGATGCCCCAATTCTGGGCAGTCCATGTCCCAAAGTTTTTCACATTGTCCGCTCAAACTTCTAAATTTTGAACTAAAACTATGTAGTGTGTCAGAATCTGAAAAACAACACTAACTTTTACTTATCAGTTTCACTTACCTTCACAGCTGTGGTTTGCAAGGTGTCAAATTTCCTCTGAAGCCTTTCTGCAAAGCTTTATCCCCCTCCTTTTTCCACCCTGCCAGTCATCCCTGTGAACAATGACAGCCTCCTTGTCAAACAGAAGCCACTGGAGCTATCAATTTTCATGAGCATTTGAGTTGGGATAAGCCCAGCTCCCTATAAAACCATTTTCCTTCTAGGAATGGCTGGTTCCTTTTTATTTAAGGTTTCTGAAACTTCTCCAATTAAAGCCTCCTACCTGGATGATTTCTCATGGTTTTATCAAGGTCTCCCTCAGCTAAAAAGATGTGGTAAAACTTCATTTTCTCTAATTCGTACAATGAAAGAGTTTGGTGTATTACTTTTTTTCCCCCAAACTGTACATGGTGTCTCTGAAAGTTTCATGTGGCCTGGAAAGGGGTATCTCCCCTGGGATAAGTTTTCATATTACTTTTTGTTTTCAATAACATCTGCTTCTTTACCCCTTCCATTTCCTATCTAGAGTCCATTTTCGCCACATGGAGAGAAATCACTACATAAGAAATGACAGAAATGATACCCTCAGGTGACTTAGGATCATCCAGTGAAGCTCTAAAATCGGATCTCTTTTCTCTCAGGGATGTGGTCTTCACCTGACTAAAATTAATGCAAAGGACTCAGGTGACTGGAATAGTCAGATGTGTGGACCAAAGTATTTTCATTGACCCAGTGCCTCTGAATGTTCATGTCAAGGTATAAAAGATAGTAATTCATCTTAAAGGAAATGGTTAGAAACACTGCCTTTCTTTCTTCTGATTCCCCTGAAATCAGCTAATGGCAAAGCAGAAATCCTAAAGCTCTGATTTCTTTTCCAAAGCACAGAACTGTCACTCCCAAGAAAGATCATAAAGATACACATTGAAGTCCTGCATCAATACAATACCAGCAATACAGCCTTGGGCAAATTACTTAGCTTACACTGTATTAGTTTTTTCAAATGTAAAACACAGATTTTGCCCCAATTTTCCCACAGAGATACCATGAAAATTGACTGAGTTAAAATATAAAAATACTTTAAAAACTTTAAAACTTGTATATAAACTCTACATAATGTAATTATTCTAATTTTATTTTCCTATTATTAATCTTGATATCCTCAGTTCGATCGTTCAGTCGTGTCCAACTCTTTGCGACTCCTTGGACTGCAGCATGCTACCTCCTTCTCCAGCAACAACTCCTGGAGATTACTCAAACTCACGTCCATTGAGTCGGTGATGGCATCCAATCTTATCCTCTGTCATCCCCTTCTCCTCCTGCCTTCAAACTTTGCCAGCATCAGGGTCTTTTCAAATGAGTCAGTTCTTTGCATGAGGTGGCCAAAGTATTGGAGTTTCAGCTTCAACATCAATCCTTCCAATGAACACCCAGGGCTGATCTCCTTTAGGATGGACTGGTTGGATCTCCTTGCTGTCCAAGAGTCTTCTGCAACACCACAGTTCAAAAGTATCAATTTTTTGGCACTCAGCTTTCTTTATAGTCCAACTCTCACATCCATACATGACTACTGGAAAAACCATAGCCTTGACTAGATGGACCTTTGCTAGCAAAGTAATGTCTCTGCTTTTTAATATGCTGTCTAGAATGGTCATAACTTTTCTTCCAAGGAGTAAGCATCTTTTAATTTCATGGCTGAAGTCACCATCTACAGTGATTTTGGAGCCCCCCAAAATAAAGTCTATCACTGTTTCCACTGTTTCTGGATCTATTTGCCATGAAGTGATAAGACTATATGTCATGATCTTAGTTTTCTGAATGTTGAGCTTTAAGCCAACTTTTTCACTCTCCTCTTTCGCTTTCACCAAGAGGCTCTTTAGTTCTTCTTCACTTTCTGCCATTAGGGTGGTGTCATCTGCATAACTGAGGTTATTGATATTTCTCCCGGCAATTTTGATTCCAGCCTGTGCTTCATCCAGCCCAGCATTTCTCATGATGTACTCTGCATATAAGTTAAATAAGCAGGGTGACAATATACAGCCTTGACATACTCCTTTTCCTATTTGGAAACAGTCTGTTGTTCCAAGTCCAGTTCTAACTGTTGCTTCCTGACCTGCATACAGGTTTCTCAAGAGGCATGTCAGGTGTTCTGGTATTCTCATCTTTTAAGAATTCTCCAGAGTTTACTGTGGTCCACACAGTCAAAGTCTTTGGCATAGTCAATAAAGCAGAAATAGTTGTTTTTCTGGAACTTTCTTGCTTTTTTGATGATCCAACAGATGTTGGCAATTTGATCTCTGGTTCCTCTGGCTTTTCTAAAACCAGCTTGAACATCTGGAAGTTCACGGTTCACGTATTGCTGAAGTCTGGCTTGGAGAATTTTGAGCATTACTTTACTAGCGTGTGAAATAAGTGCAATTGTGTGGTAGTTTGAGCATTCTCTGGCATTGCCTTTCTTTGGGATTGGAATGAAGACAGATCTCCTCCAGTCCTGTGTGACCACTGCTGAACTATGGACAGAGGTTCATGACATTGTAGAGGAGACAGGGATTAAGACCATCCCCAAGAAAAAGAAATGCAAAAAAGCAAAATGGCTGTCTGAGGAGGCCTTACAAATAGCTGAGAAAAGAAGAGAGGTGAAAAGCAAAGGAGAAAAGGAAAGATATAACCATTTGAATGCAGAGTTCCAAAGAATAGCAAGGAGAGATAAGAAAGCCTTCCTCAGTGATCAGTGCAAAGAAATAGAGGAAAACAATTGAATGGGAAAGACTAGAGATCTCTTCAAGAAAATCAGAGATACCAAGGGAACTTTTCATGCAAAGATGGGCTCAATAAAGGACAGAAATGGTATGGACCTAACAGAAGATATTAAGAAGAAGTGGCAAGAATACACAGAACTATACAGAAAAGATCTTCATGACCCAGATAATCATGATGGTATGATCACTCACCTAGAGCTAGACATCCTGGAATGTGAAGCCAAGTGGGCCTTAGGAAGAATCACTACGAACTAAACGAGTGGTGGAGATGGAATTCCAGTTGAGCTATTTCAAATCGTAAAAGATGATGCTGTGAAAGTGTTGCACTCAATATGTCAGCAAATTTGGAAAACTCAGCAGTGGCCACAGGACTGGAAAAGGTCCTTTTCATTCCAATCTTGATATCCTGCCATTTCTTAAATCCACGCTTTCAACATACCAATGGTTCTTCTCTGGAATATTGAAACATTTCTATTTTGGAGTCTGAATTCCATTTCTAATCCTTTGCAAAAAAAATAGAGCAAAAAACTCAGCTTTCCTGACTACTTCTGGATAAATATATTCAGGCATTCTGCTCTTCACATTTTTAAACAAATAACTAAAGGAGCTAGTTTTCTTTTGAGAATTTTTTAAACATTAATTTTTAAAATTGTTTTTTTAACAACAACAAAAAATTTGATGGTGCCATTATTTTGAAGTACACCAAAAGGACAATTGTGTTTTTTTAGAGGGCTCTTTTGAGGACTATATTTAAATTTCAATATATTTGTATTTATTTATTGACTTAGTGACTAAGCACAACAATTTAAATAAGAAAGATCACAAATGCCAGCAAAAAAGAAAACACCTCAAAAGTCTTTCAATATATATTATAGAATTTTTTTTTTGGTCTTTTTAAAAAATTGAGGTCTGGTTGATGTATGATGTTTGTTTCAGGTGTACCACACAGTGACTCACAATTTTTAAAGGCTATATTCCATTTATTATTATTATAATATACTGGCTATAATCCCTGTGTTGTACAATATATCCTTGTAGCTTATTTACTTTATACATAGTAGTTTGTACCTCCTAATCCTCTACCCCATCTTGTTCCTCCTGCCTTTCCTCTCCCCACTGGTAACCACTAGTATATTTTCTATGTCTGTGAGTTTCTTTTTTGTTACATCTATTAACTTGTTTTATTTTTTAGGTTCCACATAAACGTGATATCATACAGTATATGCCTTTCTCTATCTGACTGATTTCACTTAGCATAATACTTTCCAAGTCCATCCATACTGTTGCAAATGGCTAGACTTTATTCTTTCTTTTTTTAATGGCTAAGTAGTATTCTCTTGAGAATTTTAAAAAATGTTCTGTGTCCACAAAAAAAAGATTGAAACCTCTTTACATCTGATTCTGAGCATATGAGAGTTCTCAATAATAATTCATATTATACTGTTACAACATCAACATCTGCAGACCTTAAGAAACATTATAGATGCTGTCACCTCAATCATTGCTTCTATGTTATTGTATTTATTTTTAGAGCTAAAAAATTTACCTAAGAATTTTGCAAAAGCCATCCTACTATCACATTTAAAAGCCCAAAAGTAAATGAAAAAATTATGGTGCTATGGCTAGAAGGAGGGGGATGTGAACTTAAAAAGCAAAATTGGGAGTAGAACACTGTGACTAGATTCCATTACTCTTACTTGGTAACATCTGAGAAACATAGCTTTCACAGTGCATTTTTCCCACCATTTACTGGCATTTCAATTTAATAGAGTAGCCATTCTTGAATCAGCAAGAATAGCACACTACCTTCTTAAACATCATTAATTATCTTCCAAAAATATTTAATGAAATGATTAGGACTAATGAGACTCTCCTAGTGCTGAAATGAACAATTTATATGATTCAATCATTTAATTTTATAGAAAGAAAAAAATTCAGACAACATAAACAAAGGATTAACTGCTTCCTGAACTCTAATTGATGATTTTGGCACTATATAGATACAGTTCCATTTAGAACTGACCCTGGGATAAAACCAGAAATCAACTCGACCGTTAATACTTGTTAACAAGGATGATTCATTGTTCATTAGTTGATGCAAAACAGTTTAAGGGGTGGAGGCATTGTTAACCAGAACTTTAAAGAACTCAAGAAGAGAAAACCATGAAGTAGGCAAAGCTTCAGAAAGTGAGATGAGTTGTGGTCCAGATACAGTTTTGCCAAGCAAAGTATTTTCTTGTAAATTGAATTGTCATTTCAAATGTAAAAGTGTTAGCCTTTAATTAGGGAAATAAAACTGTTTGAATAGATGAGAATTTTAACAACAAAGTGTTGCCTACTAAGCCAACTACCTGTGCTAGATATATAGAAATATCGATTCATTTTCTTATGATTGGACCACACCTAACTAGCCTGGTGGTGCAGTGGTAAAGAATTCGCCTGCCAATGCAGGAGACACTGTTCCATCCCTGAGTCAGGAAGATCCTCTGGAGGACAAAATGGCAACCCACTTCAGTATTCTTGCCAGGAGAATCCCACAGACAGAGGAGCCTGGTGGGCTATCATCCGGGTGGTCACAAAGAGTCGGACACGACTGAGCATGCACGCGTTAAACTATAGGAAATTGCTCTGTTGCAAGTAGAGAAAAGTGGGGAATTTTCATAAAACACAAAACTACAGGTGAAAACCATGTTTCCTCTTGTGACACAAGGAAGAAGCTACTCTCTAATGCACGGTGAGAAATGAGAACTACTACAGCAGGGAAACAATGACTTAGACCTAGAACTTAAACATTGGTTGTACAATCATGCATCTTGACCCAAAAAAAAAGAGAAGTTAAAAGTAAAAATAGCTGGGTGGAGTACACCTCTTTTATTAAAAACAATCCTGAAGGCAACTGAATCATAGTTTACACATTTTAATTAGTTTGAATTAGAAAACATATTCTTCAAGGCCAATTATTTCTGACTCAATTGTTTACTTACTTACTATGAAAGTGACCCATGGAGTCTTGGTTGAGCCAAGATATTCTGAAAAACTTTGGCTGATAAATGTTGGGGCATGTTGTAATGAAGTTCTTTCTAAGACAGTGTAATGACATCTAGATAAATAATTCAGTGCATATGAAGGCATTTTGAGTAGGAATATTTTGCCTAAATGATCATTTAATATCTAGGTAACTTACTCTTTTCCTGTAAGCATTACTCATAAGGTGTTCATTTTTACATCGTTTTTGAGAGGAGGGTTAAGTATAATTAGTCACTGAGACTAAAGTTAATTTCACAAATTCACTCTTCAAAATACAATGCTGAAAGAGGGAAGAGACTAGAGGTCAACAACAACAGCAAGTAAGTCATTTAAGACTTCTTGGTTCTTTTTTGTTTAGAGATGAGAAGGAAGAAAAAATTTGAATAGGAAGAATCTGGAGAAGATGAAGGTCTATGGAAGAAAAGACAGAATAAGTAAACATCACAAAATGAGAATAGATAGATTTGTTTCAGCAGGAAGTAAAACCTGTAAGTTCTTATGATGCTCTGAATCGTTTATTCTGCTTTATAATTCAGGTTAGTCCCTGAAAAGAAATACTTTTAAAGAACTCATGGTATTACTCCAACTCTGATTTCCCAAATATAGAGAAAATTGTCTTGTCTTTTATTAGAAGCTTAAAATATTGCCTGGATATGCAGGATTATTCATTTCAGAGATTGTTTCAGAAGCCAAAAAAAAAAAAATGATAAGCATCTGCACAGTGATCTGGGACCCATGTGGACACCCTTCGTTCTTTCCATACAACCATACATGAGGGTACTAAACATCCTCATCAGTAACAGAGCTTTCCTGTGGCTCTGATCCACTATGGGTAGAAAGATTTAGTCTGTCTGAGATGAGTAGCAGCAATTAGGTCAGATGGATATCATTTGGGGGTATGTGTGGTAAAAATGAGAATGTAGCACATACTCAGTTTCCTTCAGGAGTCAGCTGATCCCAGGCTCAGAGGAGGCCCCTTGCTGTCCCACGAAAATGAGATAATTCATCACTATCTGTGGGAGTAGTCTCTCTCCTTTCAGTCACCACCACGGGCATGCTCCGAAGACCCTGGCACCAAAGGACAAGGGCGTTACCTTACTCCTAAGCCTTAGAGCCCTGCTGAGATATGGGAGAAAGGAGTGGTGGGGTAGTAACAACTTGGATGGAGTGGAGGCTGTGTCTCTGAGGAGATCGCTTGAATACAACAGGAACAGTTTTACCCAATTAATTAATAACAGAGTGCCGAGAAAAAGCACCATAAGACCAGAGTCCACTCATGTGTCCTAGGTCATATAATTAAGTCATATAATGTGGTTATACCAATATAGAGAGTAGCATGTTTTTAAAATAGAGGTATAGTTCATGTACCATAAAATGTACTTGTAAGTGTATAGCTGAGTGGGGTTTTTAAAAGTATACTCATAAGGTTATGCAGTCAACAGCATTATTTAATTGCACAACATTTTCATCACCCCACAAAGGGATCTCCTCCCCATTAGTAGTCATTCCTTATGCCCTCCTCCCCTCAGCCCCTAGCAACCACTAAGCAACTTTTTGTCACTATGGTTATGCCTATTCTGGATATTGCATATAAACAGAATCATAAAATACATTGCATTTTGTGTCTGGCTTCCTTCACTAAGCATATCTTCAAGATTCGTCCATATTGTGACATGAATCAATAGTTCATTCTTTTTTATTGCATAATAATATTTCATTGTATGGGCATACCACATTCTGTTAATACATTCATCAGTTGCTGGATGTTTGGGTTATTTCCAGTTGTTGGTTATTATGAATAACACTGCTATGAACACTGATGTACAAACTTTATGTGAATATATGTTTTCAATTTTCTTGGGTATATAGCTAGAAATACAATGTTGGGTCATATGACAACTCTATGATTTAACTTCTTGAAGAAATGCTGAAATTTTTTCTAAAATGGCTCAACCATTGTACATTTTCATCAGTAATATCTGAGGGTTCCAACTTCTCCACATCCTCCCAACACTTGTTATTTTCTACTTCTTTCATTATAGCTACTCTAGTGGGTGTGAAGTGGTATCTCATAGTGGTTTTGATTTGCATTTCTCTAATGACTAATGATGCTGAGTATCATTTTATGTTCTTATTGGTCATTTGTGTATTTTCTTTAGAGAAATATCTATTCAAATGCTTTGCCCATTTTTAAATTGAGCTATTTATCTTGTTTTCTTGAATTATGACAATTCTTTGCATATTTTGGATAACAAATACTCGTCAGATATATGATTTACAAAGATTTTCTGAATCTTTACGGGCAGTCTTTATACTTTATTGGTAGCATCCTTTGACATACAAAACTTGTCAATTTTGATAAAATCCAGTGTACCTATGTTTTCTTTGATTGCTATGATTTTGATGCTATAACTAAGAAACCATTGCCAAATCCAATGTCATGAAGATTTACTCCATGCTTTCTTTAAGAATTTTATCGTTTTAACATTGACATTTAAGTCTTAATTGATCTTGAGTTAATTATTGTATATGATGTGAGGCAGCAGTCCAGCTTTATCCTTTTGCATGTAAATATACAATTGTCACAGCAACATTTGTAGAAAAGACTATCTTTCCCCATTGAATGATTTTGGCATCCTTACTGAAGATAAATTGACCATATATGTATGGGCTTATTTCTGGACTCTCAGTTCTATTCCACTGACCTATATATCTAATATATTTTTTTAGAAAAAACACACTGTCTTGAATATTGTAACTTTATAATAAGTTCAAAATGAGAAAGTGTGAGTTTTCTTAATTTGTTTTTCTTTTTCAATGTTGTTTTGGCTATTCTAGACCCCTGCACTTTCATGTGAATTTTAGAGTCAATTTGTCAATCTTTTCCAAAAAGGCAGGAAGGAATTTAATAGAGATTTAATTGAATCTATAGATCAGTTTGGAGAGCACAGACATATGAATAATATTGAGCCTTCCAATCCAGGAATATGGTATGCCTTTTCATTTATCTAGGTCTTTCAAAATTTCTTTCAATGATGTTTTATCTTTCTCATAGTACATGTTTCGCACTTCTTTTTTAAATTCATCCCTAAATATTTGATGATTATAAAAGCAATTGTTTCCTTAATTTCATTTGGTATACTCATTGCTATTACATAGAGATACAATCAATTTTTGAATATTGATCTTATGCCTTGCAAACTTTCTAAATTTATTTGTTCTAATAATTTTTTGATGAATTGTTAATTCTGCATTAAGGTTTTCTATATACATGCTCATGTCATCCACAAACCAAAATAGTTTTACTTTCTCCCAACATAGGTGACTTTTATCTCATTTTCTTGCCTAATATTGTCCTGGCTAGGACCTTCAGTACAATTCTGAATATAAATGGGGAGAGTGAACATCTTTCTCTTGGGAAAGCATGCAGTATTTGCAGTCTTTCAACATTAAGTGTAAAACTAGCTATAGGAGGTTCATAGATGTTATCAGGTGAAGGAAGTTTCTTCCTATTCCTAGGTGTGAAATGTTTTCATCATGAAAGTATGTTGATTTTGTCAAGTACTTTTTCCTCACCTATTGAGATACTCATGTGGTTTTCCTTCTTTGTTCTATTGATGTGATATAATACATTAATTGATTTTTTAATATGAAGTCAATCTTGCACTTGTGGGATAAATCTCAATTGGTCATTGTACTCATTAGCTCAGGCTGTCATAACAAAATACCATAGACTGGGTGACTTAAACAATACAAACGTATTTTCTCACAGTTCTGGAAATATGAAATGAGGATGCAAGCAAGCATGGACAGGTTCTGGTAAGGTTTCTCTTCCTGGCTTGCAATGGCCGCCATCCCACTGTGTCCTTACATGGAGGAGGAAAGAGATATTCACCTCTTTCTTGTCATATTTTACTATAAACAGGAAGAACCAAGCCACTCCTTCAATATTTAGCTTATAAATATTCTCAGCTAAGGGGCTTCCCTGGTGGCTCACTGGTAAAGAATCTGCCTGCCAGTGCAGGGGACATAGGTTCAAATCTGTGGGTTGAAAAGATCCCCTGGAAAAGGAAATGGCAATCCTCTCCAGTATTCTTGCTTGGGAAGTCCCATGGACAGAGGAGCCTGGTGGGCATAGTCCATGGGGTCCCAGAGAGTCAGACACTACTTAGCAACTAAACAACAACAAATCCTCAGCTAAATATCCAGTTTCATCACTCTCATGTGCTACCTTCCACAAGACACCAGAACACTGTGCAGCCAAGTTCTTTGCCACATTATAACAAGAACCACCTTTCCTTCAGTTCAGTTCAGTCACTCAGTTGTGTCCAACTCTTTGCGACCCCATGAACCGCAGCACACCAGGCCTCCCTGTCCATGCCCAACTCCCGAAGTTTACCCAAACTCATGTCCATTGAGTCGGTGATGCCATCCAACCATCTCATCCTCTGTCGTCCCCTTCTCCTCCTGCCCTCAATCTTTCCAACATCAGGGTCTTTTCAAATGAGTCAGCTCTTTGCATCAGGTGGCCAAAATATTGGAGTTTCAGGTTCAACATCAGTCCTTCCAATGAACACCCAGGACTGATCTCCTTTAGGATGGACTGGTTGGATCTCCTTGCAGTCTAAGGGACTCTCAAGAGTCTTCTTCAATACCACAGTTCAAAAGCATTAATTCTGTGGCTCTCAGAAGCAGATGTTTTTCTGGAACTCTCTTGCTTTTTCGATGATCCAGCGGATATTGGCAATTTGATCTCTGGTTCCTCTGCCTTTTCTAAAACCAGCTTGAACATCTGGAAGTTCACGGTTCACGTATTGCTGAAGCCTGGCTTGGAGAATTTAGAGCATTACTTTACTAGCGTGTGAGATGAGTGCAATTGTGCGGTAGTTTGAGCATTCTTTGGCATTGCCTTTCTTTGGGATTGGAATGAAGACTGACCTTTTCCAGTCTTGTGGCCACTGCTGAGTTTTCCAAATTTGCTGACATTTTGAGTGCATACCTTTCCGTCAGTTTCTTTTTTTAAAATTTTTAATTGGAGGATAATTGCTTTACAATATTATGTTGATTTCGGTCAACATGAATCAGCCATATTCATGCTGGCATACATACGTCCCCTCCCTCTCAAACTTCCCTCCTACTTCCCACCCCATCCCACCCCTCTCGGTTGTCTCAGAGCATCACATTCGAGCTTTCTGCATCATGTAGCAAATTCCCACTGGCTATCTATTTTACATATGGTAATGTATATATTTCAATGCTGATCTCCCTATTTGTCCCACCCTCTCCTTCCCCTACTGTGTCCACAAATCTGTTCTCTATGTCTGCATCTCTATTGCTGCCCTGAAAATAGGTTCATCAGTACCATCTTTCTAGATTTCATGCTGCTGCTGCTTAGTTGCATCAGTCGTGTTTGACTCTGTGTGACCCTATGGACTGTAGCCTGCCAGGCTCCTCTGGCCATGGGATTCTCCAAGCAAGAGTACTAGAGGGGGTTGCCATGCCCTTCTCTAGGGAGTCTTCCTGACCCAGGGATTGAACCCAAATCTCCTGCATTGCAGGCAGATTCTTACCAGGGAAGCCATGTGTTAATATACTATATGATTTTTTTCACTCTGTATAATAGGCTCTAGGTTCATCCACCTCATTAGAACTGACTCATAACGTGTTCCATTTTATGGCTGAGTAATATTCCATTGTATATATGTACCACAACTTCTTTATCCGTTCACCTACTGATGGGCATCTAGGTTGCTTCCATGTCCTAGCTATTGTAAATAGTACTGCAGTGAACAATATGTCTTTTTCAATTGTGGTTTCCTCAGAGTATATGCCCAGTAGTGGGACTGTTGGGTCATATGGTAGTTTTATACCTGGTTTTTAAAGGAATTTCCATCCTGTTCTCCACAATGACTGTATCAGTTTATAAGAGGTCTCCTGGCCACTACTTGGCCTTAGTAGAGACTGGATGCTTAACCATGGACGACAAAGTTACCATGTCAGCTAAATTACCTATGAGGAACTGGATGTTATCTGACCCACCAAGTCATATAGTTGGGTATGCAGCAGCATTCCATCATTAAACAGAAGTGGTATATATATGACTGAACCTGAGCAGGCCTTGATGGCATAAGCAAGTTACATCAATAACTGACTCAAATACCCATGGTCCCTACTCCTCCTCCTATAATACCTTCTCTCCACTGGCCAGTACATATGGCCTCATGGGGAGTTAGTTCCCTTTGAGCAGTTGACAGAGGAAGAGATGACTTGGGCCTAGTTTACAGGTGGTTCCACGCACTAAGTAGATACCACCCAAGAGCAAACAGCTATACAGTTTGCCCCTTTCTGTAACGCCCTGAAAGACAGTGAAATCTTCCCCCAGTGGGCAGAACTTCAAGCAGCACACTCAATTACTCATTACCTGGAAGGAGAAATGGCCAGATGTGGAATTTTACACTGATTTATGGGTTGTGACCAATTGTTTGGCTGGGTCGTCAGGGGCTTGGTAGAAACATAATTAGGAAAATTGATGACTAGGAAATTTATGAAAGAGGTATGTAGGTAGATCTCTCTCTCTCTCTCCATCTTTTAATTTCTGGACTCATGAATTTTGCTTATGGGAGAAATACCACCTTATATTGGTAGATGACTGAGACTATTTTCTGCTGTTTGGAGAACTTTACCCCAGCCCTATAAGGTATTACCACCTGATTGGTGCTGTAACTGAGTTTTCAACAGGTGATTCCATTGTACTATCAAACCAGATGAGGAATGTGGTAAGACTAGTGAGTTCCATGAATGTGTAGCTTTTGCTGTGAACTAAGATCCTTAATCAGAATCAATCTTGTGTGGAAAACTATGACAGTGGATAAGGCATTCTGTAAGTTCACAGATGGTAGTTTGGGCAGAAGTGTTGAGTGTAGGCAAGGCAAACCTTTTATCAGGATAATACTGGCCTCACAAAATGAGTTGAGAAGTGTTCTCTTCGATTTTTGGGGGGGAACATTTCTGAACAATATTAATTTTTACTTAATAGTCTTCTGTTTGATATCTTTACCAATGAAGCCATCTGGGCCTGGGCTTTCTTCTATGGGATTTTTGTTGCTGTTGTTATTAATTCAGTCTCTTTTATTTGTCATGGGTCTATTTGAATTTTTTAGTTTTCTTGAGTCAGTTTTGGTAGGTTTTGTCTCTCTAGAAAGTTGTTTATTTTATATAAGTAATTTGTAAGTAAGTGCTGCACTCAATATGCCAGCAAATTTGGAAAACTCAGCAGTGGCCACAGGACAGGAAAAGGTCAGTTTTCATTCCAATCCCAAAGAAAGGCAATGCCAAAGAATGCTCAAACTATAGCACAATTGCACTCATATCACATGCTAGTAAAGTAATGCTCAAAATTCTGCAAGCTAGACTTCAACAGTACATGAACCAAGAACTTCCAGATGTTCAAGCTGGATTTAGAAAAGGCAGAGGAATCAGAAATCAAATTGCCAACATCTGTTGGATCACAGAATAAGCAAGAGAATTCCAGAAAAACATCTACTTCTGTTTCATTGACTACACTAAAGCCTTTGACTACATGGATCACAACAAACTGGAAAATTCTTAAAAAGATGGGAATATCAGACCACCTTACCTGTCTCCTGAGAAATCTGTAGGTAGGTCAAGAAGCAACAATTAGAACCAAACATGGAACAATGGACTGGTTCCAAATTGGGAAAGGAGTACGTCAAGACTGTATATTGTCACTTTGCTTATTTAACTCATACGCAGAGTACATCATGTGAAATGCCAGACTGATGAAGCACAAGCTGGAATCAAGATTTTCGGGAGAAACAGCAATAACCTCAGGTATGCAGGTGACACCACCCTTATAGCAGAAAGTGAATAGGAACTAAAGATTCTTTTGATGAGGATGAAAGAGAAGAGTGAAAAAGCTGGCTTAAAACTCAAAAAATGAAGATCATGGCATCTGGTCCCAATCACTTCATGGCAAATCGATGGGGAAACAATGGAAACATTGACAGACTTTATTTTCTTGGGCTCCAAAATCACTGCAGATGGTTACTACAGACATGAAATTAAAAGATACTTGCTCTTTGGAAGAAAAGCTATGACCAACCTAGACAGCATATTAAAAAGCAAAAGAGACACAGATGTATAGAACAGTCTTTTGGACTCTATGGGAGAGGGCAAGGGCGGGATGATATGGGAGAGTGGCATTGAAGCATGTAAATTATCATATGTGAAACGAATCGCCAGTCCAGGTTTGATGCATGGTACAGGGTGCTTGGGGCTGGTGCACCGGGATGACTGAGAGGGATGGGATGGGGAGGGAGGTGGGAGGGGGGTTCTGGAAGGGGAACACTTGTACACCCATGGTGGATTCATGTCAATGTATGGCAAAACCAATACAATATTGTAAAGTAAAAAAATAAATTAAAAAAAGAAAAGAAAAAAAAAAAGCAGAGACATTACTTTACTGACCAAGATCCATATAGTCAAAGTGATGGTTTTTCCAGTAGTCATGTATGGATGTGAGTTGGACCATAAAGAAAGCAGAGTGAGTAAGAGTTGATGTTTTTGAACTGTGATGTTGGAGAAGACTCTTGAGAGTCCCTTGGACAGCAAGGACATCCAACCAGTCCCTCCTAAAGGAAATCAGTCCTGAATATTCATTGGAAGGATTGATGCTGAAGCTGAAACACCAATACTTTGGCCACCTGATGCGAAGAACTGACTCATTTGAAAAGACCCTGATGCTGGGAAAGATTGAAGGTGGGAGGAGAAGGGGACAACAGAGGATGATATGGTTGGATGGCATCACCAACTTGATGAATGTGAGTTTGAGCAGGCTCTGGGAGTTGGTGATGGGCAGGGACCCTGGCATGCTGCAGTTCATGGGGTTGCAAAGAGTCAGACATGTCTCAATGATTGAACCGGACTGAAATCTATATATAGCTCAATCTATATTTATGTATGCAACATTAGTAAAAGACTTTTCACAAAATATTTTAGAAAAAGAAAAACTTATACAAATCCATTATGGAGAATAACTTTCAAAGATATATATAGTTGTAGAATTCCATTTATGTAAGTTTAAAAAGAGGGAAAACCAATCTATGGAACTGGGAGTTATAGAGTATTTTTGAAGGAGGGAGTTACAGTGTTTGGGAGAGAGGATGATGGGATCTTTGAGATGCTAGACGTATTCTGTTTCTTCATCTTGGTGGCAGTCCCAGTGGTGAGTTCACTTTGTGATTGTTATTGAATTGTACATGTAAGATTTTTACAGGTTTCTGTATGTGTATTATTCTTCAGTTTTGAAAGTATAAAAATTACAAAAAAGATACAAGGATTTCCCATTGGTTTACACATTGAAATTTATGGAATATCATTACATTTGTTCATTTACAATGAAAACAAAAGAGGTAGCTTTTATGTAATAGTTGAAAGGTGTTTTCCAGCCTCATTTTGTGAGAATGGTAACATTAAAAATTTAAAAACAAATTTCAGTCAATTCTATTAATGAAAAATACTCTTTTGACTTTTTAATTTATTGAATCACTTATTCTTTAATAATCATTTCTAAGTGTTTAGTATGGTCTATACCTGTGTTTATCAGAGACAGTCAATAATGTAAAGAAAGATCCATGTCACATGGGATTCCTCTTTGAAGCAAATCTAAAAAAATGGAATTCAACATGATTTCTCTTGTGAGAGAAACTGGGACTCCAGGAGCCTGTGGACCTTTGGAACTTCTTCACTCAAATAAAGGGGAAGGATTTACCTGCTGCTCTGGAGGTAGGTGTGGGATAGTTTGGAATGAGAGAGGAATTTAAAATTCTGGAAAGGTACTCTTTTCAGAAAATTCTAAAAGACCACCCTTTTCTCAAATCCTTTATTTTTATAAAATACAATTATTAAACTCCCCAAATGCTTGTATAATTTTTTTGGCAGAAATATTGTTTTATTTATTGTATTCTACAATTTCCACTAGATTTTTAGGATTCTACTTTCAACTGAAGTTCTACAACTTGTAATCTAGTTTCCTGAGTGTTTAACCATAATTATTTTAAATTTTATGCCTGGTAATCCCAAAATTTCTATCTACTTTGAGTCTGTTTCTATGGGCTAGCTTTGCTCTTTGTCTTTTGGTTATTTGCTCATTTTTCTTGGCCTGTCTGGTAATTTTATTAAAAGTAGATTTTGTGTATGAAAACTTGTGAAGAGTCTGGATGATGTTTTCTTCCTCTAGAGGGGCTTTAATATAGTGTTCTGGGTTTGAGTTTGAAACTGAAGTTGCTTTATTTCTGGTTTTTCCTTACCTGGGTGAAGCCCTTCAAGGATCTCAGTGACAGCCTCAGTGTTTTCAAGCACTCTTTCTCTCTTGGGTGGGAAAAGGGAACTCAACATTTTTGTTGATGTTTGTTTGTCTGTTCCTAATTCTTTCAGATGGCAAAAATCTCTTAGTGGGCTTTTAGCCTCTTGGAATTTTGACCTCTTGATTTGATTACCTTAGAAGCTAATTTTTCTCTTTTTAACCTACAGAGGCTAACTGATGCAAGCTCCAAGACTGCTACTCTCTGTTTAGTCTCCATGTATCAGATAGGGCCCTCAGATTAGACTCCAGAAATAGAACTACATGTATGTTGTCAGTTGATTTTTGACAAAGATGCAAACTCAAAAGACAATAGTCTTTTCAACAAATTGTGCTAGGAAATTGATCACATATACAAAAACATGTACTTTGATCCAATCTGAAACCAAATACAAAAATAACTCAAAATGAATCATAGATCCATGTGTAAAACCTAAAACCATAAAACTTCTTGAAGAAAATTTCGGGTAAAAAAAGTTTGCAACCTTGGTTTAGGCAAAGAGTTCTTAGGCATGAAACCAAAAGTATATTTCATAAAAGAAAACAAATTAGTGAATTGGAGCCAAATGAAATTAAGAACTTCTATGCTCCGAAAGGCACTCTTAAGAGAATAAAAACACACATCACAGACTGGGAAAAAATATTTGTAAATCAAACTAGCAAATGCCCTGAGGGAAAAAAGAACCTTAGTTTTATAAGTGCTATTGCCTTATAACTGTTAATATTTTTTTTATTTGTCCTATTTTGTTTTTCAGCTTTAGTTGAAATTAAAGTATTATTGGTGTGCAATAAACTACTATTTAAAGAGTACAATTTGATGAGTTTTGACATATTTATACACCCCTGATACCATTACCACATCAAGATAAAGGACATTCACATTACTGTCAAGAATTTCCTAATGATTTCCCTCCCTATTCCTTTTCTACTGTCTGTCCCCAGGCAACCACTGGTCTGATTTCTGTCACTACAGTTTATATTTTCACAAACTTTATGAAAATGGAAATATGAAATACATTGTTTTGTGCCTGGTTTGTTTCACTGAGCATGATTATTTTAAATTAATTAATGCTGCTGTGTAAATAAATTGTTCATTCCTTTTTATTGAAGGGTAGTATTTCATTGTATAGTAATAACACAACTTGTTTATCCATTCCCCTGCTGATGAACTTTGGGGTGATTCCTGATTTTTGCTATTACAAATAAAGCTGCTATGAAGATTCATGTACAAGTCATTCTTTTATATCTACTGAGTCAGTAATACCTAGGATTGGAATGGTTGAATACATTGCAAGTATACATTCAACTTTTTAAGAAACTGTGGAACTGTTTTTTCAGAGTAGTTGTACCATTTTACATGTTTTCCAGCCGTGCATGACAATTTCACTTGCTCTGCATCCCCACCAGCACTTGAATATAGACAGCCTTCTCAGTTTTATTCAATTCAGTGGTTATCTACTATTATCCCATTGTAGTTTAATTGGCATTTCCCTAATGATTAATGGTGTTGAGCATCTTTTTTTTTTCTCCTTTATTGTAGATTCTTTTATTTTAGTTTTTCAGGGGTATTTACTGAAGTATGGTCTTCACCATGTTCTTTTTTTTTTTCTTTTACCATTTTTTAAATTTATTTTGTTTATTGAAGGATAATTGCTTCATAGAATTTTGTTGTTTTCTGTCAAACCTCAACATGAATCAACCATAGGTATACATATATCCCCTCCCATTTGAACCTCCCTCCTATCTCCCACCCCATCCCATTCCTCTAGATTGATACAGAGTCCCTGTTTGAGTTTCCTGAGCCAAACAGCAAATTCCCGTTGGCTATCTATTTTACATATGGTAATGTAAGTTTCCATCTTACTCTTTCCATACATCTCACCCACTCCTCCCCTCTCTCCATGTCCATAAGTCTACTCTCTATGTCTGCTCCTCCATTGCTGTCCTGTAAATAAATTTTTCAGTATCATTTTTCTAGATTCTGTATATATACTTTAGAATATGATATTTAATTTTCTCCTTCTGACTCACTTCACTCTGTATAATAGATTCTAGGTTCATCCACCTCATTAGAACTGACTCAAATGAATTCCTTTTTATGACTGAGTAATATTCCATTAGGACTTCCCTGGTGGCTCAGATGGTAAAGCGTCTGCCTACAATGCAGGAGACCCAGGTTCAATCTCTGGGTCAGGAAGATCCTATGGAGAAGAAATGGCAACCCACTCCAGTACTCTTGCCTGGAAAATCCCATGGACAGAGGAGCATGGTAGGGTACAGTCCATGGGGTTGCAAAGATTCAGACACGACTGAGCGACTTCACTTTCACTTTTTTTAATATTCCATTGTGTATATGTACGACAACTTCCTTATCCATTCATCTGTCAATGCACGTCTAGGTTGCTTCCATGTTCCAGCTATTGTAAATAGTGCTACAGTGAACAATGGGATACATATGTGTTTTTCAATTTTGGTTTCCTTAGGGTATATATGGAAAGATAAACCCATTTGAATGCAGAGTTCCAAAGAATAGCAAGGAGAGATAAGAAAGCCTTCATCAGTGATCAGTCCAAAGAAATAGAGGAAAACAATAGAATGGGAAAGACTAGAGATCTCTTCAAGAAAATTAGAGATACCAAGGGAAGTTTTCATGCAAAGATGGGCACAATAAAGGACAGAAATGGTATGGACCTAACAGAAGCAGAAGATATTAAGAAGAAGTGGCCAGAATACACAGAAGAACTGTAAAAAAAAAAAAAAAAAAAAAGATCTTCATGACCCAGATAATCACGATGGTGTGATCACTCACCTAGAGCCAGATATCCTGGAATGTGAAGTCAAATGGGCCTTAGAAAGCATCACTAGGAAGAAAGCTAGTGGAGGTGATGAAATTCCAGTTGAGCTATTTCAAATCCTAAAATATGATGCTGTGAAAGTGTTGCACTCAATATGCCAGCAAATTTGGAAAACTCAGCAGTGGCCACAAGACTGGAAAAGGTCAGTCTTCATTCCAATCCCAAAGAAAGGCAATGCCAAAGAATGCTCAAACTACCACACAATTGTACTCATCTCACAAGCTAGTAAAGTAATGATCAAAATTCTCCAAGCCAGGATTCAACAGTACGTGAACTGTGAACTTCTAGATGTTCTAGCTGGGTTTAGAAAAGGCAGAGGAACCAGAGATCAAATTGCCAACATCCGTTGGATCACTGAAACAGCAAGAGAGTTCCAGAAAAACATCTGCTTCTGCTTTACTGACTACACCAAAGTCTTTGACTGTGTGTATCACAACAAGCTGTGGAAAATTCTTCAAGAGATGGGAATACCAGACCACCTGACCTGCCTCTTAAGAAATCTGTATGCACGTCAAGAAGCAACAGTTAGAACCGGACATGGAACAATGGACTGGTTCCAAATCGAGAAAGGAGGGCATCAAGGCTGTATATGGTCACCCTGCTTATTTAACTTATATATGAGTAAATCATGAGAAATGCTGGACTAGATGAAGCACAAGCTGGAATCAAGATTGCCAGGAGAAATATCAATAACCTCAGATATGCAGATGACACCACCCTTATGGCAGAAAGTGAAGAAGAACTAAAGAGCCTCTTGATGAAAGAGAAAGAGGAGAGTGAAAAAGTTGGCTTAAAACTCAACATTCAGAAAACTAAGATCATGGCATCTGGTCCCATCACTTCATGGCAAATAGATGTGGAAACAGTGGAAACCGTGGCTGACTTTATTTTGGGGGCTCCAAAATCACTGCAGATGGTGACTGCAGCCATGAAATTAAAAGACGCTTGCTCCTTGGAAGAAAAGTTATGACCAACCTAGACATCTTGTTAAAAAGCAAAGACATTACTTTACCAACAAAGGTCCTTCTAGTCAAAGTTACAGTTTTTCCAGTAGTCATGTATGGATGTGAGAGTTGGACTATAAAGAAAGCTGCTGCTGCTGCTAAGTCACTTCAGTCATGTCCAACTCTGTTGACCCCATAGACGGTAGCCCACCAGGCTCCTCTATCCCTTGGATTCTCCAGGCAAGAACATCTGAGTGGGTTAAAGAAAGCTGAGCGCTGAAGAATTGATTCTCTTGAACTGTGGTGTTGGAGAAGACTCTTGAGAGTCCCTTGGACAGCAAGGACATCCAACCAGTCCATCCTTAAAGGAAATCAGTCCTGAATATTCATTGGAAGGACTGATGCTAAAGCTGAAACTCCAATACTTTGGCCACCTGATGTGAAGAACTGACTCATTTGAAAAGACCTTGATGCTGGGAAAGATTGAAGGTGGGAGGAGAAGGGGACGACAGAGGATGAGATGGTTGGATGGCATCACTGACTCAATGGACATGAGTTTGAGTAGGCTCTGGGAGTTGGTGATGGGCAGGGAGAACTGGTGCACTGCAGTCCATGGGGTCGCAAAGAGTCGGACACGACTGACCAACTGAACTGACTGAACTGAACTGATCTGAGTGTATGCCTAGGAGTGGGATTGCTGGGTCATATGGTGGTTTTATTCCTAGTGTTTAAAAGAATCTCCATACCATCTTCCATAGTGGCTGTATCAATTTACATTCCCACCAACAGTGCAAGAGCATTCCCTGTTCTCTCCAGCATTTATTGTTTGTAAACTTTTTGATGATGGCTATTCTGACCGATGTGAGGTGATATCTCATTGTAGTTTTGATATGCATTTCACTAATAATGAGCAATGTTGAGCATCTTTTCATGTGCTTATTTCCTATATGTACATCTTCTTTGAGGAACTATCTGTTTAGATCTTTTGTTCAGTTAAAAATTTGAGTTGTCTTCTTATCAAATTGTAAGACTTCATCATATATTCATTATATATGAATGTATAGATTCATTTTATTGGGTGGAGTCCAGGAGATGGTGAAGGACAGGGAGGCCTGGTGAGCTGCAGTCCATGGGATCTCAAGGAGTCAGGCACAACTTAGTGACTGAGCAACACTGTATATTCTAGATACAGGTTCTTTGTCAGTTATGTATTTTGTCTTTTTCTTTTTTTGCAATCTGTGTCACCTGTTCATTTTTGTAACAATGATTTTAAAGGGAAAACTTCAAAAACTTTTCAAGGTAATTCTAATTTACATATTTAAGTTTTACGCATCTTCTTTTGGCACGGTATTTAAGAAATCTTTGCCAATTTCCAAGTTACTAAGATTTTCTCTTTTACCCTATGAGAAAAGCTTATAGAAAACACATATATGTTTCATCATTTGGGGTTTTACATTTAATATCCATTTGGGGTTCATTTTTGTATTTATTATGTATGAGGTAAAGGTTAAAGTGTCAGTTGCTTAGTTGTGTCCGACTATTTGCAACCCCATGGACTGTAGCCTGCCAGGCTCGTCTGCCCATGGGACTCTCCAGGCAAGAATATTGGAATGGGTTGCCATTCCCTTCTCCAGGGCATCTTCCTGACCCTGGGATCAAACCCAGGTCTCCTGCATTGCAGGCAGAGTCTCTACCATCTGAGCCACCAGGGAAGCCTTTGAGGTAAGGGTAGAGTTTCTTTTTTTGTGTATGATTAATTGTTCCAGTACAATTTGTTTAAAAAATTATTATTCTACTCTGAATTTTCTTGATATATTTGCCAAAACTTGATGGTACATGTGTGTGTTTCTTTCTAGATGCTCTATTCTATTCCATTGATAAGTATGTCTCTTTTATACCAAATCATATTATCTTAATTCTAGCTTTGTAATAGACCAAAATCAGTTAGTATAAGTCTGCCAATATTTTTCTTTTTCTTTCAAAGTTGTTTTGACTATTTTAACTACTTTATACTTTTCCATATAAATTTAAAATCAAGTTTTCAATTTCTTTGCAGCCACTATGGAAAACAGTGTGGAAGTTCCTAGAAAACTAAAAACGGAATTGCCATATGATCCAGAAATCCCAATCCTTGGAATAGACCCAAAGAAAACTATAATTCAAAAAGACACATGCACCACTATGTTCACTGTAGCACTATTCACAATAACCAAAGCATAGAAACAACCCAAATGTTCATCAACAGATGAGTGGATAAAGAAGATGTGGTATATACACAACAGAATACTATTAAGCCATAAAAAGAATGAAATAATGCCATTTGTAGCAACATGGCTACAACTAGAGATTATCATACTAAATGAAGTAAGTCAGAAAGAGAAAGACATATACCATATGATATCACTTATATGTGGAATCTAAAATATGCACAAATGAACCCATCCAGAAAACAGAAACAGACTCACAGACATAGAGAAAAGACTTGTGGTTACCAAGGGGGAAGGGGTTAGGGGAGGGAAGGATTGGAAGTTTGGGATTAGCAGATGTAAACTATTATATATAGGCAGGATAAACAACAAGGTCCAACTGTATAGCACAGGGAGATATATTCAGTGTCTTGTGATAAATCATAATTGGAGTAGGAAATTGCATGGATTGAAGAGCCCATGGGGTCACCCAGAGTCGGACACAACTGAGCACGCATGCACACAAACCATAATGGAAAAGTGTATTAAATAAATGAATGTCTGTATGTGATAACTGAGCCACTTTGCTGTACGGCAGAGATTGGTACAACATTGTAAATCAACTAGACTTCAACTAAAAAAATAAAATTAAAAAAATTTCAATTTCTGCAAGTAAGTTTGATATTATTTTGATTGGTTGCATTGAATCTATAGATTAATTTGAAAAGAAATGATATATTAACAGTATTGATATTTCCAATTTTGTGGTGGTTTAGTCCCTAAGTCGTATCCAACTCTTGCGACTTCATGGACTGTAGCCCACCAGACTCCTCTGTTCATGGGATTTTTCAGGCAAGAATACTGGAGTTGATTGCCATTTCCTTCTCCAATTCCCTATTTAGGAACATATTATATTTCTCTTATATTTAATTCTTCTATTATAATTTTTATAGTAATGTTCTATTGTTTTCAATTTGTACACACTTCTGTCAGATTTATCCCTAAATATTTTAAATATATTGATGCAGTTTATATGGTATTTTTTTAAATTTTAAGTTGCTGATTGTTCATTGCTAGTATATAGAAATATATGTGTATATTATATATATATTCTTTTTTTGTATATTGACCTTTTGTCTTGCAACTTTGACAAATGCACTTATTACTTAGTAGTCTTTTTAGTAGATTATTCAGGATTTTTGTATAGATGATAACATCCTTTTTATTAAAGGAAAATTTTACTTCTTCCTTTCCAACCTGTATACTTTTTATTTATCATAATGCAGCAGAAACACAAAATTTTAAAGCCAAAATAAATATTATCAAAGAAAGATATTGTAAACATGTATAAGGAAAAAGCAGTTACAAAGAGGAATCAATTATAGATATAGGATATGAAAATGTATTGATTTTATTTTCCTTAATGGATTAGATATGTAGCTGGGTGTTACTGAAGTATGAGTTAGGAATTTGCAAGGCCAAGATAAAGGATACGTCAGTCATCAGAGAATAACAAAGAGATATGAGGAAGGATAAGAAAAAAGTAAGGAAATATGGGGAAAGAAGTTGAAATATCAGCATTTATAAAATTGAAATCCCAAGAGGAAAAAAATAGAACAAAGTGATTGACATATTCAAAGAAATAATGCCCCAGAATTTACTAAAATTAAAGAAAAATGTAATATCTGAGATTGCAAAGTCTCATAGAATAACAACAAATATAGGAGAACAATAAGCCACACCTAGAAACACAAATAGTAACATTTAAGAACATCAAAGAAAAAAGTTCTAAAAACTTCCATAGAATAAAGGATCTCACCTACCCAAGAATCAAGAATCCGATTAACATAAAACTTCTCAGTAGCATCCCTGGTTGCAAGAGGACAGTGGAGAGATTTTTTTTTTGGTGTTGAAAGACCTATGAAACTAGAATATATAATCCAATAAATTACTGTTTACTTATAAGAGCAAAAGAAAAATTTTCTTGCATTTATGACACACAAAGTTGTTTATCACACAAAAACAGTCTGAAAATACATGTGAAGGATATACTTCAAGAAAAAGAGAACTAGATACAAAAGGAAACTGTGTGATATGGGAAATAAGTCTGAGTAAACTTACAACCTGTGTCTCTATATGCAATTATCAACATGTGCATGCCCATATACACACACACAAACACAGAGAGAAAATAAGAAAAATGAGTACATAATAATTAGAATAAAAATCTAAACATTTCCAAAATGGTAGCTGGGAAATTGATGGGAATAGGGACAAAAAGAGGAAAAAAAGAGAAAGAAGAAAAACAACAGAAGTGTAGGTAATAAAAACATGAAATAAGATAGCATTAATAAGTCCTATTAAAACCACAATTATGATAAATGTAAATGTTATAATAAATATAATTGACTTTGGTAATTAAAAGACAAAGGATCTCAAATAGAATAAATGGGAATCAAAATTTCAAGTATTATACACTGAAAAGGAAACGCTGCGTAAAAGTAGAAAATAAAGGGCCAGCAAAAGATTTCATACCCATCAGCCTGGGGAAAATGGAAAAGTCTGACCAAATCAAAAGAAGGTAAAAAAATGTAAAGATAAGAATTATCATGCACAAAGGTGGAGAGTGTAAGTTAATATTAGTATTGTGGAGAGCAATTTTGCAGCATCTTACAAAGTTCCCAGGATCTAGTAATGCCACTGCTTAGTAATATCGGTCAATGTGAATACTGCTAGCTTCTTGCTATGTACAGAATTGTGTCCCCCTCAGAACTCGTATGTTGAAGCCCTAATTGCCAGTACCTTAGAATTTTAATTTCATTTGGAAGAAATTTCGTTAAAGAAATAATTCAGTATAAATGAAGCTAAATAGACCATCCTAATTCAATCTGACTAATATCCTTGTAAGAAAAGGAAATTTGGATACCCAACGAAAGACACCAGGGATATTCAGGCACAGAGGAAAGGCTATATGTGGACATGGTAAGAAGGCAGCCATGTACAAGCCAAGGAGAAAGGTCTCAGGAAAAACTAAACTTGTGCCAACAACTTATTTTGGACTTTCAGCTGCCAAAATTGTGGGAAAATAAATTTTTATTTAGGCCACCCAGTCTGTGGCATTTTCTTTTTTATGACAGTTCTAGGAAATTAACACACTAGTATAAAACAACATCAGAACTTTAGTAGGTGAACAGAAAATGTTTTTCTGTTCTCACATAAATCCCAATCTAGAATTCAGCAATGGCCTTCCGTCTAGTGATTCAAGGACCCAAGGTGTTTCTATCCTGTGGCAACACCCAGACTTGGGTTCTCCAACCCCTAAATTAAGAACATATTTGAGAGTGAAAGAAGATCCTATTAATTAGGACAATGGGCATAAATCTGGCATATAATTGTTTTCTCTAATACCAACAAGGTATTTATCAGTAGATACTCACACAACCCTAAGAATCAGTAAGAAAATACAGGAAATCTAACAGGAAAGAGAAGAGACAGGAGAAGGATTGACAGTTCACAGAGAGGAAAACTGAGTGACTAGTGCATATACAAGGAGTTTTTCAATGGAAATAGTAATAAGATAAATGTAAAAGAAATAACTTGTATCCATCAGATTTGCAAAAATTACAAATATGCAAAAATACAGAATCACTATGTTGTACACGTGAAGCTAATATATTGTAAATCAACTATACTTCAATTTTTAAAATGTAAATTAAAGAATGAAATTGATAGAACAAAACCATTTATGCAAATTAACACAAGCATACACACAATACTCTTAAAGTCTGTATGCACATCCAAAGACATATAAGTACTCAAGAGTGGCTGCTTGTGGAGGGGAAATAAAGAAAGAAATCATGGTTTGCAGAGGCTTTGACTGGACTGATGATGGTAGTGGGTCTTAAAATGGTGAAATGATAAGATCAGAAATGCACACCTAAAACTCCTCCCAGCAAAAAAACCCTAAATAAGGAGGAGGGAGTGCAGGCAGGTTGACTAAAAGATAAGAAAAAGGTATAAAAGAGTCCCTCAAATTTTGGTCAATTCTTGTTAAATTGGGATGGTTTGAAAACTCAAAAGCCAAACAAATAGAACACTGTCCTGTGACATCATTGGCTTTGCAGGGTGTGAGAAGCTTTGTGGGGTTTCGGGTGCGCTTTCCTTTTTATCAAGAAGCACATGGAGTGGTTTGAAATTCTAAGCATGGTTTGCCACAATGAATGCCCTATACTGTAATTAAACCATTGGCTTAGAGGCCTGTTTGCCCTGTTTAAAGCGCTTTGTGAAACTCAGGGTTTGCCTTTTGTTACTGCTGAATTTGACAAGCAACTGGGACAGGGGAAGTCTCTGTATTTCCCTGCTCTACATTTACCCAAATGCTGCGTGTGCTGTCAGTTAAAAGCATCACCCTGCCATGCCTATTGGACTTCAGTTACAAATATTGGCAGGAGATGTTCAAGGAGACAACAAGAGGTGTTTAGAATCTGTGGTCCTTTGAGATACAAAATTATAAAGCAGCCACAGAAATGAGTCAGCCCATTAGGTTAGGCCATAACCACAGCTAACTAGAGTGCTCAGACTTCCAAAGACAAGAGGCAACATAGCCTTACACATGTTCCATTTCTTTTGTATCCTCACAACACCTGGGGCCACTTGCTTTCCATGAAACTTCCTAGGTGAATTTTGTTGATTAGCCACTAAACACACACACACACACACACACATCAGAATCTCAATTCTGCACAAATATTATAATGTTCTTACAGTTCTAAAATTGTTAGTAGAATTAGTTCTATATTTTTTCAGTCAGAAAACAGTCTCTGGAAAGATAGAATATAACAGACACTTTGAATGATATAAACTTCTACAATGTGATAGACAGCCAAGGGAACTCATTTTAAAGGGCAGGAGCAGTGGTAATAAAAAAAAAAAAAAAAGCAAACTCATGAGTGGCAAGAGAAAATGCAAAACTATCAGAGCAAAGTAATTTAAAGTATCACAACAAGAGGCAGTGGCTAGTGAAATATAAGGATTTAAGTGTCAGGAAGTTCAACTTTCAACTATGTTTTAAGATATTCTTCTGGCCCTATTCACAGTTCTGTCTACCACAGTATTTCTCTACTCTCCTTCGTAGTAAAACTCCCCTAAAGAATCGTCTCTACTCCCTGTCCTGACATCTTCACTTCCCATCCTCCCTTGAAAACACTCATATCAAACTTTTGTTCTCACCACTCCATGCCATCGCTCTTAGTAAAGTCAATGATGTCCAGGTGGAGCACTCAATTCCAAGTCCTCTCCTTCACCGACTTCTCAACGGCATTTGCTTGCTACTCTTCTGGAAACTGCCTTGAACCATTTTTTTAAATGTCTACTTTCAAATACATTTAGACTCACACAGAGGTTGCAAAAATAGTTCAGAGAGTTCCTGTGTACCCTTCACTCAGCTTCCTCTAATAATAGCACCTTTCATAACCGTGGTGCAAACGTGCTTGAAACTTTTAAAACCTGCTCCTGACTTCTTTCAACCTTTTCCTCATTTGGCTTCTGTTTCACCATTCTCCTGGGTTTCCCTCTCCTCTCAGTCTTTCATGTTGAGACTCTTCCTCCTTCCTACTTCTAGAAGGTGGCATGCCCCAGAGCTCAATCCTCATACTTCTTTTTCACCTCAATTCACATCTCATGTGCTCTTGTCTTGTCTTATAGCTTCAGATAGAACATAGGTGAAGAAATTTCCAGATTATTATCTCCAGTCTTGAACCCTCCATTGAATTCTGGCTTGCACGTCAAACTGCCTACTCCACCTCTCCACTTTGGCATCTAGTGTGCGTCTTACTTTAATATGTCATAACTGAGCTCATTCAAGCCATGCCACCCAACACTTTCTCCCATATTACCCTTCTCAATAAGTAGTTCCATCATTCAGCCGTGTACTTAGGCTGAACGCTGAAACTAACCCAGACAGTTCTCTTCCTCTCATATGACTACATTCAATCTAACAGCATAATGTATCAGCTCTAACCTGCAAAATATGATCTATATCTAAGCAGTTCCCACCACCTCTTCTCTCTACCATCTTTGACCAATCCACCTCCACCTTCGTCCCATATTATTGCAACAGCCTTCTAACTGGTCTCTAGGCTTCCACTCAGGCTCCCTAAAGTCAGTTCTCTGCATGGCAGTCAGGGATTCTTTTTTTTTTTTCTTTTTAAAATATTTATTTATTTGGCTGTGCCAGGTCTTTTGCCTGGAAAATTCCATGGATGGAGGAGCCTGGTAGGCTACAGTCCATGGGGTCACTAAGAGTCGGACACGACAGAGTGACTTCACTTTCACTTTTCCCTTTCATGCACTGGAGAAGGAAATGGCAACCCACTCCAGTATTCTTGCCTGGAGAATCCCAGGGACGGCGGAGCCTGGTGGGCTGCTGTCTATGGAGTCGCACAGAGTTGGACACAACTGAAGCGACTTAGCAGCAGCAGCCAGATCTTAGTTGCAACACAAGGGATCTTCGTTGTGGCAGGCAGGATTTTTATTTGATGTGTATGGGTTCTAGGTCCCTGACCAGAGATTGAATCCAGGCCTCCTCTGCATTGAGAGTGTGGAGTCTTAGCCACTGGACAACCAGGGAAGTCCCAGTTAGGAATTCTTTTAAAATGCAAACTAAATCATGGCACCCTTCTACTCAGTGTCTTTTCATAGGTATAAATCCATTGTTGCCATATAGTTTAAAGCCCATGGCACCTGTCATGCCCTATGCTCAGTCACTTCAGTCATGTCTAACTCTTTGTGACCCTATGGAGTGTAGCCTGCCAGACTCTTCTGTCCAGGGGATTTTCCTGGCAAAAGTACTGGAGTGGGTTGCCATGTTCTCCTCTAGTGGATCTTCCTGACCCGAGATCAAACCCCTTTCTCCTGCATCTCCTGCATTGCAGGTGGGATCTTCACTGTGGAGGCACCTGGGAAGCCCTGCAAGATCCTATAAAATCCCCACCACCTTCTTCGATGAACTCTCCTACTGCATTTGCTTCCTTTGCTTCTGCAGCCTCCTTGCTATTCCCAGAACACCTAAACATGTTCCTAGTGTGGGTATTTGCTCTTAGACTTCTCTCTGCCAGGAACACACTTCCCCAGCTATTCATGTTTAGGATTCTGCTCATTCCCTCAGAGAAACCTTCTCTGACCCCCTTATCTGAGGCAGTACTCCTTCTTCCATAGCTCTATCCCTACTCATGCTTATCATTTCTAATAAAAATGTGGTATCTGGCTGGTTGGTTGGTTGGTTTATTGTCTGCTTGTCTATCTATCTACCACACTAAAATATAAACTCCAGGAGAACCAGGACTTTGTCTGACTTTGGTACACTCTTGATTCTCTGCGTGACATGTAGTAGGCACCCAATAAATCATCTGTTGAATAAATATATAAGAAAAGGAACAGTAAAGAGCTGCATATAGAAATACTCTCAGAAGACACACAACATTTTATATGGCAATGATGAAATTTGAAATCCAAGTTAAAAATAGAAGATTTTTTGTAAGGACTGATTGAAATTTCTGCCACTTATGAAATGACTGTCTTTGGCCATCTCAGCTTTACTGCAGAGGAAATGTCATTAATTATAAATACTCTGAATTATCCATGGCTAATCATGAATATGTCAATATCAAATGTAAAACTCTTTTAGTTGGTTTACCTCAAAGAATTTGCAAGAAACTTGAAGTAATATATGAGGTCCACCATCTCCCTACTATGTAAATGAAAGAAGCATAGTAAATGGTTTAACCTCTGTCTATATGACCTCCCTCCTGGGTCACTGCTCTAACAATAAATAGACTCACTTGAACAATAAAGGTGTGAGAGTTTTAAATTATATCCTTGGTTAGTGTAATGACATTATAAACATTTTCTTCTTTTATCTTTAAAGGTATATACCCATGAATTACAGGTATAGACTACATTCTTGTTATCTGTGTTTCTCATCCTCCCTGAGGCAGTGTTCTGTCCTTATGTAATTCTTAAAGATACAAGTCAATGACAAGTATATCCAAAACCAAAATATGATTTCTCTATCCTTTCTCATTATCACTTTGTAAATCAGCATGCTATGTTATAGTCTCTGAGAAAGTGGGTCTATATTACACCAGCATTTGGGGGCAAAAATGGTTGAGTTCTTTGTATCAATATTCTGACTTGAATAAATCTACAAATGCTCAAGGGAAAAAAATATAAAAAGTATAAAGCATATACTTTATACACCAGAAAGTATAAAGGATGCAGACCAACAGTTTTCAACAGGAAAGAACTCAAGGAAAATTTTTACCATGAGCCCTTACTGAGGATACTATTAGAGATGAAAAATAGCCAACCAAGGGATGGCCAGGAAAAATATGACAGTTGAATAGAGAACTAACATTTACTATGTTTAACTGGTAGAAAATAGAATGCAAATATTTTGAAGAAATAGAAATGACACCCAAAAAATTGTGAGAGGAAAAAGAAAATGAGAAAATTGTTAGAAAGGTTATCAGTGGAAACAGAAAATACAAATCTTCTTGAAAAATTATACCTATATATGTGAAGCAAAGAGAATAAATACATTTCTTTAATTGTAAAAAAATAAAAACCATAAAATAGCATGACAGATCTAAGATCAAATTTATCCATCATAATGGTAACTATAAATGAGTTTAATACTTATTGTATTAGAGTCTAAGCTGTTACATCAAAGAGAATCCAAACCATAGATTAAATAAATTTTCTTTCCTATAAAACTTTGCAGAAATAAAACACTCCAGGATTGCAGGGAAACTGTTCCACAAGGCTATCCAGGGACTCAGGTTCTGTCTACCTTGTAGCCTGGACATTTGTAGTAGGCTGTCCTCACCAGCATTATCTCAGCTGGCTTATCATCCTCATAACCCTAAGAAAGGGGACAAAGAAAAGTCAGAGCAAATGGCTTCCTCTTTTGAAATGAAGTTGCACAATTTCCTTCCACTCATATGCTTAGTCACATGGCCAAGTTTAACTGCTAGGGAGAGTATAAAATAGTGATGGAATTCCATCCTGGCATTTCTTAGAAAATTTATGTTTTTCTGAATCTCAATCCCAAGAAAATTTGTCAAGAATTGAGGGAAAAGGAGGGAAATGAAAATTTTTCTGCAGGAATCAAAATCTTACAAGCAAAATGGAGCTCCTACTAATTTGAAATAATCCACTGAATAAAATTAAAAACAAGAAGAGGAAATGCTGACTCGTGGGTTTGAAGGTTTAGGTAGATATTTCCAAGGACAAGGGCATCAGGACATAGGAGGGAAGCAGTCGCAAACTAATCAGTCAGTCTTGCTTTTAGTTGTTTCTGTGTTCTGAAGAGGAGAGAGCTAGATAGAGAGACAGAGAGAGATGCATAAAAAGATAGATAGGGAGACTAAGGCTGGAGAAAGCCATCTTCCAAAAGGATTGAAGGAACCATTTCTTGGAGTTCACACAAGACCTGGAATAGCTTCTGTTCTCATTGTCCAGAGTAGAAAAAACTCATAATTCAAAAGACATCAGGTAAAGTATTCAGAAGGCTATGGCTTTAATACTGGAAAATATTAGCCCTAAAATAAATGCTGCTCTATCTATAAAGCTTAAATTCCAGACTCCCAAAATATTCAAACTTTTCCCAGGTAATTTAACTGTGTCCTAGAAGAAAGCTCACACATATTTATATAAAGATAAAAACAAGTACATTACAAAATAAAATTCACAATGTCTAACACCTGATCAATAATTACCAAGCATACAAAAAAGCAGGAAAATATGATTCATAATGATGAGAAAGGTAAATCAGTTGAAACTAACACAGAAGTGATGCAGCTAACAAAATTAGTAGGCAAGGATATTGAAACAATTATTATAAATTATTCATTTTGTTTAGCAAGCTAGAGAAAAGATGAAGAATGTTAAGTAGAAACATGGGAGACATGGAAGAGATCAAATCAAACTTCTGAAAATGAAAAATGTACTTCTGAGATAAAAGACGTTCTGAATGAGAAATGATTAGTGAACTTAAAGATATAAATATAAAAATTATCCAAAATTAGACATAGAAAGAGCTCTGAAAAAATAAAAGAGGGCATCCACCAAATACACATACAATTGGCGCCCCTGATAGAGATAAACAGGAGAATAAAACAAGAATTTGAATAAACAATGGTTGAACGTTTCAAAATATTAAGAAACTATAAACACACATACCTAATAATCCCCAAAATGCAAGAAGCATGAATAAAGCTATGAAGAGCATCATAATCAAATTGCTTAGTACCAATGATAAAGAGAAAAAAGCTTAAAAGCACTCAGAGAAAAAAGACAGTAGTCTTCTTTTAAGAAACAGTGCAAGTCAGAAGATAGTATAGCAATCTCTTTAAAGTACTGAAAGAAAAAAAAGGCACCTAGAATTCTAAACCTAGCAATTTTTTTCAAAAACAAATGTGATAAAAAGACTTTTTCAGGCAAACAGAAGCAGAATTTATTACTAACAGACATGTACTATAAAAAATGTTAAAAGAAAATCATTTAGGCAGAAAGAAAATAATTAAAAATGGGAATCTAAATCTACGCAGAGAATGGTAATGAAATGGTACCATGCGGCTAAACACAAAAGACTTGCTCAATTTTTAAATCTCCTTGAAAAATGACTACTTAAAGCAAAATATCTTGTAGAGTTTATCAGGTAACATATTTTAAATGTTTCTGCACCTAAAATGACTCCAAATACATGAAGTAAAAACTGATAAGACTGCACTAAGAAATCATAAAATCTACAGTTACAACCAGAGGTTTCTCCTAAACCCTCTCTCAGTAACAGGTAGAACAAATTGGCAAAACATCTGTAATGGTATAGAAGATTTAAACAACACTTTCAACCAAATTGACTTGAGCAACGTTGTAGAACACTAACCATCAGCAGAAGAGCACACTTTTTTTTTTTTAAGTGCAAGCAGAATATTTATTAAAAGAGATTATATTTAGGTCTTAAAGCAAATCTAACTAAACTTAAAGGAATTTGAATGATACCAAATTATGTTGTCTGACTACTATGGGATTGAACTAGAAATCAATGAAAGAAAGGTGTCTGAAATACTCCTAAATATTGGAATCTAAATAATATTCTAAATAATCTAAATAATAGTCATGTAAGTATATTATCTACTCAAAAATTAATTAAATAATATGTTTTTTAAGCAGTGGGGTTAATTTGATTGCATAGCTAACAAATAGCCATTAAGGTGATTTCAAAGAGATGTTACCCAAATATTCTGAGCTTTACTTGAAAAGATATATGTTCTTTCAAGAGTACGACTGTAAAGGACAATCGTTATCCGGGGGTAGAAGTTTGATTACTTTGCTAGAAAATCAGGCCTAATTCTCTAGAGCCGTAGAGTTTTTAATAATTCTTAAAATTATTTGAAAGGCTAAATTAATACTCTAGCAACAGACTTGCCACTAGAGCTGATATTATTTGTTTTTCTCTCAGGAGAGAAAAATAAATTCTTACACTTATCCTTGCTTTGCTGAATGTTCAAGTATTTGACAAGTACTTAGAAAGCACTCAGAATGTGCCAGATACCATTTTAACAGACAAAGAGCAAAACACAGTCCTTGTTTTCACAGAGATTATATTCCACTGCGGTGAGTGGGAGGAATGTACAATAAACCAATAAGCAAACATATGATATGCCAGATGAGAAATGACATGTGACAAAATAAAGCATCCAGGCAGCTAGAGATACTGACAGAGGACCAGGTGAAAGGAGAATGTTTCCCGACACAAGAAAAGATTTTATTTCTTAGAATTTTTTAAACTTAGGGCTAATTTCAGTTGTCTTTGAGTGAGGTCATCATTTAATCAAACTTTTTGTGGAAGAAAAAAAGGTAGAGCTCCCAAAAGGCAAAATTCAAACATTTTAAATGACAAGTGCCAAGGAGAAGTCTGAAAACAACAGCATAAAAGATGGGGGAAGCTAAGAATTGGCTTCAAAGTCAGCAAATGGCCAACAACTTGGTCTCTGGGGGCTGTTCTTATTACAAGGAACCTTACAACAATAACAAAAACAAGTAAACAAAAGAAATAAAGGAAAGCATAGCCACTTCTCAACAAGTTATTAAATATCACTAAGATTCTTTGGAAATCTCCGCAAAGCACCCTTCTGAAATTGGTTATCCAAACAAGTCTTCTTGTTCTGGTTCATAACAGTAAAAATAAGGCAGTATGTATAAAGATGAGAACGTTGCGTAGTCAGGTATGATACTACATCTTATTAAATAAGAGCAGGGAAATTCATTCCTCTGATTAAAAGGAGGGTGGACAGGTGTAGTTTAGAAAGCCTCTGCAGGTGATCCTAATTAGCAGCAAAGCACCACAGACTTCCACTTGACAATTATTGCCCCATTGCACTGCCACTACAGGAAGAATGAAGCTTAATTCTTTGAAAGGAGGCAGGGTTTATACTGTGTACACATGGCAGCATAGCCATTATCTGGAAAGGGAGTTAGTTAGGGGTCAGATTCAGAAAAGTTAACATATAGGATGGGGGCTTATAATCACTTGACTTTTTTTTAACTGGTTGAAAATCCAAATTATGTAATTACTTCTTTACTTGACATGGTATTGTTTTTCCTGTTTCCTTCAAAGCTTTGAAAAATCTTGCCTTGGTTGGTATAGAGTATCACATACCTTGTTCCACAAAAGTCTGATACAAGAGGAGTCAAGGATGGTCAGGAATGTGTGTGTGTGTGTGTGTGTGTGTGTGTGTGTTTTAACCTAGCATTTCCATTTAAGGCAAATCTTAGCACCAATATCACCCCCCACCTAACACATACACACACACATACGCACAGACTCCCTTCAACACATATCTAGACACTGAGTTGAATAAAAATCCTGGTGACAGTCTGAGCTTGAAGATATCCTTCTCAGACTCCAGGGAACTTTCCAGAATATGACAGTCTAGTACAGCATGGCATGAGCATTCCGCAAGCTCTTTCTGGCTGGAAAACACGTGCACGGGTTAGCTTTCAGCTGGTAGTCTGCAGCTGCATGGACCTGTTGTCTAGGTGGGATATGCAGTAACGACAGAAAATTGGACCAAAATGCATTTGCCGTCTTCACATGAGAGTTTTTGAAATGGGACTGTAACCTTGGACACTAGATGTTTCTGCCGATTTCTATTTTTCTTGGTGAAAAGATATGCATATCAAATCTTATTCCCAAAAATTCTAATTTAATTTTGAGGTCCTTAAAATTTAATATATGTGATCAATAGAATTGCTGTTATAATTGTTTTGTCACTAGCTCATGTCTGACTCTTTGCAACACCATGGACTTAGCCCACCAGGCTCCTCTGTCCATGGGATTTTCCAGCCAAGAATACTAGATAGGGTTGTCATTTCCTTCTCCAGAGGATCTTTCCAACCCAGGGATCAAACCCACATCTCCTGCATGAGCAGGCAGATTTTTTAACACTGAGTCACAGAATAGTATACTATAATACGTACCTTATAGTATACTATATACTACCCTTCCTCAAAAGTGAGACTTTGTTTTCATTATGATAGGATTCCAGAAACTTTTCCATCATATGGTGAAATGAAGGATACATAAAGTTTGAAAATGACTGGATGAGGCCATGAAGTTTTGTAAATGGTTAGGAGTTGTTTCTTTGTAGGATATAATTTAAATGTAATATTGTTTTTTCTCACCACAAGAACAGTGGTAAAAATTGGCCACCAAAGCTAATACCTTTGCTTTCCCCTTTGGAAAACTAGTAGATCCAGCCATAGGTTTGAGTTTGTATCCTAAACAGAAATAAGGAATGTGTTTGACAAAAATAAAGGCTGGATTAGTCATCAGTCATTTACTGAACCAGTGCCTGTGTTTTTCACCTCCATGTGTTGCTTTGCTTTACATCTGGCAAGAACAGCACTTCATAAACCGGGTCAAAATTACAAGGAAGGGCCATTTTGGAATCTGGGAGTTTCCTCCACCACATGAAAACACTCAGCCAGCATGCCAGAGGTGTACATCACACAAGCACAAAGGAAAATATGGCATTGCAAAGGGTGTGGGAGGAAGAAACAAAGAGAGACGCAGCAGTTATGTCAAGACAAAAAAAAAAAAAAACCAACTTTTTCCTTGAAAGATGACTATGACTTATTTCAAACATGAATCAAAATAGCTCTGAAAGTGTTTTTGCACAGAGTGTCTTGGTGAGAGATATTGGTGTGGACCATTAACAAACAGAAGCAGCTCGCTGGTACTCCAACGTTATTTATACTGCTTTAAGGTTCTGGGCACCTGATCCTCAATGGGCGAGTGGCAGATACACTATCTGATTTTAACCACAGAAACCTCTGTCACAAAAGCATAAAAGGGCAATGGAAAGGGCTATGTAATCAAAGTGCGCTCAGGACTTTGATGTGGGCAGGGTTGCCTGGTGCCTGTAAGTACCACCTTCCTCAAACATTTCCCCACCTGTGACTGTCAGTGGCCACTGATCCTTATCTATCCAGGTTATTCACCAACAGATGCAAGGTAGTTAGTTTCAACTTAAAATGTGTAAATCTGTATTTACATATGCTGTGCCTGACCCCCACCCCAAAATCACCTAAAGATAAATAACTCATGGAGAAGTTTGAATGTTGTGCCTCCCTCATCCTCATGTAGTCAACTCAAGCTATAAATTTGCCTGATATTTTCTTTGCATTCAGAATAGGAAGCCTTGCCTTCAAGTGTCAGCCCAATGAGACCACTGGCTGACTGGTTTCCAGATTTGTATGACATCAATATAATGTGTTAGTGGCATAGTCGGAGAAGGCAATGGCACCCCACTCCAGTACTCTTGCCTGGAAAATCCCATGGACGGAGGAGCCTGGTAGGCTACAGTCCATGGGGTCGCTAAGAGTCGGACACGACTGAGCGACTTCACTTTCACTTTTCACTTTCATGCACTGGAGAATGAAATGGCAGCCCATTCCAGTATTCTTGCCTGGAGAATCCCAGGGACGGCAGAGCCTGGTGGGCTGCCGTCTATGGGGTCGCACAGAGTCAGACACGACTGAAGCGACTTAGCAGCAGCAGCAGCAGCAGTGGCATAGTCATGCCTGACTCTTTGCAACCCCATGAGCTGTAGCCCGCCAGGTTCCTCCACCTGGGGAATTCTCCAGGCAAGAATACTGCAGTGGGTTGCCATTCCTTTTTCCAGGGTATCTTCCCAACCCAGGGATCAAACCCAGGTCTCCTTCATTGCAGGCAGATTCTTTTTTTTTTTTTTTAATAAATTTTTTAATTTTAGTTGGGGGTTAATTACTTTACAGTATTGTAGTAGTTTTTGCCATACATTGACATGAATCAGCCATGGGTTTACATGTGTTCCCCTTCCTGAAGCAGGCAGATTCTTTACCATCTGAGCCACCAGGGAAGTCTATTTAATATAGTACCCTACTATATATATATATATATATATACACACACACACACACACATATATATAGTATATTTGTATATGATACCCTAATCCAACTGCCCGGCATCCAGCTGATGCTACTATGGCACTTTGAGGGGTATTCTTCCTACCCAAAAGTAAAATAAAATTCAGAAAATATTTATTTCTGTCACATAAACTAGAAGGCAGCAAAAACTCAAAGGGCTGACATTGTAATTCAAACCAAAATCTGCTGATATTAATCTTAGATTAGAGCATCGGTCAAAGTCAACGTCAATTACAGCAATATTTTTTCTGAGATTATAAACAAAACTACTTTATTACTATTCTATAACAATTCTTCATGGATATGTAGGCAGATTGAGTTTGTCTGATGACTTCTGTACAGTCTTATGGTGTAGAAAAGGAGCAAGCAGAGATGGTTAAAACTAAATAAAGAGAGTGAACCTCTCTTTTTAGGTTTAGGTCATTTAGAACAGAGTAGCCAGCCTGAGCCTGGATGCTGAGTCACCTCTCTCTTCAGGATGTTCTCCCCACAATTTTCTGTAATTAAATTGCCTTCTCTGTACATACACTCTCATTATCTCTTGCTTAGTGCAGATTAGGACTTTTTTTTAATAGGAAAGATACCATATTTTCAGAACTCCAAATCAAAACATACAATCTAAGGAAGGATTTTAGTGTAAGGATTTTATGAATTCATGTAGAAAGTTGGACCACACTAAAGAAATGAAGTTACATTTGCTATATATTTAATAATTCTTCTCTACTGGAAAGGATAAAAATTTTCAAAAAGAGTCTGCCAAGTTGACTTAGCTAAGAGTAGTAGCTATAGACAAAGGAGTATGGAATTTGGAATGAAACTTATTTAGGTTCAAATCTTGACTCTAACAATTGTTAGCTGTGACCGTGAGCAATAACATAAGTCACCCCAAGCCTTGGTGTTCTCATCTGCAGAATAAGAGTAATAAACTATCTTATTGGGTCACACAAGAGGTGCAGTTTTGATCTCTGGGTTGGGAAGATCCCCTGGAGGAGGAAACAGCATCCCACTCCAGTATTATTGCTTGAAAAATTGCATGGACAGAGGAGCCTGGCGGGTTACAGTCAATGGGGTCTCAAAGAGTCGGACTTGACTGAGTGACTGAAAAGGAACTGGACCATTGTGAACATTAAGGGCATGATACATACAAGCAAAGCTTCCAGCCCAGTGTCTGGTATATGAGGGCTCAACAAATCTCTCTTCAATTATCTTCCTTCTTTCTACTTTTTCTCTCTCCCAATTATATAAAGCCATGAGTTCTTTTGACAAATTCTCACAAAGCAACAGTTGATAGGATGCATACTGCCTTCAGGAAACCAATCTGACTCAAAGGTCTCCTAACTTCCAGGCAATATTAGGGGCTATAATATTCCAATCCATCGTGAAACTTTCCTTGATGACAGCATTCCTAGGTAAATTTCTCTTCTGCTGCTGACCCACAGCAACTAAATCTTATACCTCAGAACACGAAACTTTATTCTACACTCACATGCATTTGGGTTGACCACTCCTGGCTTCCAAATAAAACTGAAACTTCTTCATATCAAAGTATAATTTTTTTTTGTTTCAGCCTTGAGAATGAATGGATATTCATGGATTAATCTACCTCAGAAGAACTATATTTAGTTCTGGACTAAACAATCATTTCAAAAACCCCAACATTAAGAATATAATGCATTTTCACAAATCCTGAAAACTAACAAATTTCATTAGTAATCTTAACAACTAAATAGATTCTTGAATTAAGTACAATTTAATTAAGTATAGTTCAAATTTTTGAAATCTTGTGTTAAAACCAATTCCTGAAAAGCCTCTCTGAGAATATATTTGAAAAGTATGTAGTGTTAATTTTCAAAGGGTTGATAAAATTAAATATTTTTTTACTTATAGTGCAAATTTTAAGAATCATGTAGTATAAAGTGTATTCTTTCTCTAACTTTTCTAGTGCAGAAACATTGTGTTTCTAGCCAAAAGAGCTTGAAAATGAAAAGAATTTACTAATATTAAAACAATTCTAGACTTTCTATAACATAACAGTTTATACTGTCATAGAGCAAGTTGTGTAATTTTGCAAGATGGGTCTGGTTTTCTTTTTCCTCCTGTGGAATGGGAGAGACAACTTCCCTATGGAAAAGTAGTATAGGAAATCAAAAACAGAAGTTTGTTTGTGAGGGCTGTGGGTGGAAAACTGGTCACTATTCACTTTTTGAGGTTTTTGAAAAGTCCCTCTCTACTCCTTATTTCCACAAAGAATGAAAAATAGATATCATGTGAATTGGGATGTACACAAGCATATTATATTTTTCCAGTTAGCAAACATTCATCTGATTAACCATCACTGGCTGCTGCAGTATAATGTATGCATATATATAGGTATATATACTTACCTGCATATACACATGCGTATTTGGTTCATGTTATGTATGTACATTTCAATGGCATTTTTCTTTTAAACATACTCTAATATGTTGTTCAGTTATTTCTTAATAGCTTACGTATACATAATTTACCAATTTCCTTTGTGCTATCATTGCCTAACAATGTACAGGAAAAAACATGTAGCAGGATTTGTTTCTGAAGCCATACAAGCAAAACTGGGTATTTTTAATTGATTCAAATGGCACTGAGAAGTAACCCAGATTAGAAACAACTCCAGGGAGCATCTGGAGATCCAGTCATAGGCAGATGGGCAGATAGATGGCCCTTAGGGATTCTGAGATTAATTGGAATCTTCCCCAAACTATTGACGTGATGGGACAGGGGTTTAAGTTAACCAAATTGTGTGACAACAGGTACCATGTGCAACCAACATAATGAGAACAGCTACGTTTGGAGACCCTTGTGGAGTTTCCACACCCACTGTCTGGGAATCAGCATCTCCAGGGCTTCTTTCTTCACACTTGTCAGAGCTTCAGGGGAAAACTTGCCACCCTCACACAAAAGGACTATTGAGGGGGCTGTGAGTCAACTGGAAAACATACACGGCACTTTCTCAACTTGTTTCTTTCCACTCCTGCAAAATAGCATGTCTTTTCATTTGCATTTCCACTCAACAAAAGAAGGGCACCACTTTGACAAGCATTTACAAGTGGGCCTTAAGGCAGGGCAGAGTCGAGTTCATTAGGAACTAAATTTCTAGTAAACACCTTGATGGATAGATCTGGTTCATAAATATCAGGCCCAGTTATTTTGTGCCTATATTATACCTGACTGAACTTTTGAGCCCCTTGAAACCATGAGGGGGATGGAGGATGCACTGGGAACCCCGCTCTCTCTACAGTGAAGGTCTCCCCGACCACTCGTCCAGGCACGTGAGGAGGGTTGCTCAATAGAAACTAATACTAAGCTGCATGTCACCCGTATTTGTATCTTCTTAAGTCAATGTAGTTGATTCAAAGAGTTACGTGTAAACAATAGCAGAAAAAAATTCCCCCCTGGCAGATTGCAAAGGGAATTTCTGTTTCTAGTTTATTCTTTTATTGAGTTCTGTGTAAAGTACATGAAGGGATTCTAAAACCCTTTTCTCTCCTCTCTCTCTCCAACTAATGCTGTTTTCCAGTCTCTGAGCTGCCAATGTACCATGAGAAATCCACTCACTGACATGACAGAAAAGGCAGTTGTATAGCAGAAATGGTATGGTCTATTGCAATAAATTACAGGTTTCCTTTTCATGTTCAGCACAAGAGGCGGCCCTCATGCAATTAGCTACAGCTGGTTAAAGAAAGAAACCATGCATCTGTGGACAGATCAGACAGAGAACCAACTCTTAATTTCTGGGATATATCACCATAGGAACAGAGAAGAGACCTGATTTTTGTTCCTGAGCATAAGCCATTTTTAAAACTTGTACTTCCCCCTCTGAATCATCAAAATAGTGTAGCATTTGGGGAAACGAACCTATGATCACGTTTTTTCCGTTAAGGTCACTGGTTATGACAAATAGCTGAGTGTCTTCCACTTGGTTCTTGTCTTCAGCCTGGCAAAAACTTTTCCTTGGAAATCTCAGCCTTATGCTCACTCAATTATACAATTGTCACTGTGTGTACTATTTTCAACTGGAAGTTTATATTGGTATGCTAGAGTCCTTCTAGAATGATAATCTGATGTGTTTTATGTTTTTCTATTATTGTTGAGTGCTCATTTTGCATGACTTAAATTGCAGTTTATTTCAGAAAAACTGAACATTTAGAAACTCTTAAGAACAATTTTAATTGCATATGCATGGGGCACTGGATCATACATGTATTAATAATGTATTCATGACACTCTATTATGTAGAAGATGTAAAAATACTTCAGTGCATGTATCAAGTGAGTTGTTTGTCTTCCAAGAGACAACCTAAGAAAATACTGGTTATTATCAGTTTGAGAAAGGCATCCATATGTCTGTATAATGCATGTACATATCCACTTCTTAATCATCCATGTGAAACTTTAGCTCTATTTTTTTCTGCAAATAAAGTCAACCGTAGGAAGTCTGGGACTTATCTCCCAGGCCTGTTATTTTCAAATAATGAAATTTTTAAATCATTTCAATATTTGAAAATAACTGTTCTTACCAATCCTGGTTGAGAATAAATTTACTTTACAAATGAAAGAAGGTAAAAAAAATTAAGACAAATCTTAAGATTAAAATTGTTCATACTTATCTCCTGGAACTGTTGGGAGCCCCTGTAAAGTTAGGGGGTACATTCAAATCATGAAAGTAAAAAGAGACTTTGCCTGCCGAGGTGTTCATTTAATGTAGAAAAGAGAAATCATAATGGAAATCATCTGTAATTACTGATTCTATACCCCATGCACCCATACCTCTAGCAAAAACACTGTTTATTTCGTAGGAAAGCAGTAGAGCTACTGATGTTTAAAAGCGGAGGGGGAAAGGGAAAAATAACTTGCCAGTCCAGCTGAAGATCACAAGGCATTTGTGGAGATGTCTCCAGAGCATTTGCCTGAAGATTTATTCTGAAAACTGTACTTAAAAGTTAAAAGCTGTTTGCCAGTTTCCCTCCCTCATGTCGCAACTGACCTTACTGTGCCATCAGAACAAAGACAACAATGATTCCCACATTTTTGTTTCATTTGGTTTAAGAGAGATGTACACAGAGTGAACACCCTTTAAACAGAAAATCAGTATTACATGTTTGGAAGGAAGGAAAAGAACCAGAGTGTGTGCCCAGACAACAAATTTCTATCATCTCAAAACCTGTAATTTACATGAAAATGTGTAGTTTCCTTGTACTGGACTTCCAGACTCCTTGTGTAATGAACAACCTACACATTGTGTTGTGAATAGAAACAGGTTGGGAAGAGGGGAATTATGAGCTCTGCATTATGAGATCTGATGGCCAACATTTGCAAAATTTTGAGAAAAAGCAATATTTTTTGAACCTTTTCCCTCCAAAGAGACAAATATTGCTCTTGAAAAAACAGCAGGCTACAGAGACCCCTTAGGGCCAAAAATTATACTCAACTGGTATCTATTTAGTAAAAACCACCTTCCAATAAAAGCAAACTCAGCACAGAGCGAAAATAAGAAAAAAATCAAATGTAAACCAGTATAAAGACCTAGGAATCACGGCTATTGAACTTTGAGAGGAAATAACCAATTCATTACGTCTGGAAATATTTCAAGCTGAGGGGGGCCAAACACTAAACTCCAAATTTGTATTAATCCCTGAAAAATGGCATTGGTAAGATAAAAGACCTTTCTCTTTATTTTGAGTTTAAAAAATAATATTCTCTACTGTCCATTTTTTGAGCATTATTTAGTCAATGAAAGGCGACAAATTATGAAATTGCTAAATAAATGTTTCCGATAGTTACAAAGAAAGGAAACCTCCTGAATGGACATCTTTCATTTATCCCTGGAGAAAAACAAAATACAGAGCTTCTTGGTGATATTATTCTAATTATTTCAAAAGTATTTCAATAATATCAATACTTGAAATGAAGTAAAAAATACAGAATAAAATGTTACCAAACCCTTAAACCCAGAATTTCAAACTGTTCCTCAATAGATGATACAGACTGATAGTTCTGATGAGATGATTATTTCCTTTTAAATCACCCCTAAGGAGGATATTGAGCTGCAAGTGAGGGTCAAAAGTTCCTACTTTATCAAAGTTCCACTACTAGTCTTTCATGCATGAGCATTAAATTTGTTTATGAAGCAAAATATATTGAGGGCTTGCTTCTGCTGGGGACTCCTCTGGGCTACATTAGGAAACCAGGCTGATAAGTACACTTGCTTTCATGTTTATAATTCAATTGGGCAGCTAGAAGATAAGCAATAAGCAAAAGCAAATCACAGAGTATGTGAGCCCATGACAAGGGTTATGAAAAGGAAAATGTCAAGTAGAATAAAGGGGATCAGGAATATATTGGGAGTACATTTAAATAGGATGATCAGGAAAAAACTCATTGAAAGAGTGACATCTGAGTCCAGAGCTAAAGGAGGTGAAGCAGTTAGACATGTGGGTAAGCCAGCTTCTCAACCTCAGTCCTGTTGATACTATGGGCTAGATAATTCTTTGTGGTAGGGGCTGCCCAGTGCATTACAGGGTGGTCAGCAGCCTCCCTGGCTTGTGCCCACTAGATGCAAGTAATACACACCCCTAGTCCCGGTCATAACAACCAAAAATGTCAAAATGCAACAACCAAAAATATCGAAAATGTCCCAGTTGTAACAAGCAAAATAGTCAAAAGACCCCTAGTGGGGAAAAAAAAAAAATCACCATTGAGAGTCACTGGTCTGGCAAAACAAAATCAAGATATGGCCATAGAGATATGGCTAGATATGGAGAAAGAGGGAGTTAGGGCTGAGGCCAGAAAGGTGACAGGAATGATCCTTTAGGGCTTTCATGACCTGTCTGGACTCTTTGTTTTGTCCCTGAATGAAACAAAGCCACTGAAGAGTTGCAAAAGCACCACTCTGACTGCTGGTGTGGAGAATACACTAGAGCGAGTGAGTGGGCAAGGGCAGAAGCAGGGTGATCAGTGAGGAGGCTGTTATCATCTGAGCAAGGGATGATGGCAGCACCTACCAAGATGATCAGGAGAGTAGATACAGGATATCTTTTTAGCATACTGAATGAAATTTCCTATCAGATGAATGAAGGGCTTGACGAAAAGGAGTTAAATATCCCTAAGCAACTGGAAGGATGGAGGTGCCATCTGTTGAGATGGGACTTGCAGTAGAGAGCACATGATAGAGAGGGTAGATCAGAGAACACATTGAAAACCATTCCTTGGCAAGTAAGAGACAGGAGAAGTTTTATTTTTGCATATGTCATGATGTTTTAAATCAAAGTGGTGGCAAATTTTCACATGCGAATGTAATACCGGATAGGAAAAGAGATGAAAAGCTTTATCTTAATGTAGAATCTGTTTAAATGCTTCTCTTTGGTACGGAAGGATTATTTTTGTATGGGTGCATTTTCTAATTGGAGAAGGAAATGGCAACCCACTCCAGTGTTCTTGCCTGGAGAATCCCAGGGACGGGGGAGCCTGGTGGGCTGCCGTCTGTGGGGTCGCACAGAGTCGGACACGACTGAAGCATTTTCTAATACAAGAATCTCAATGTAGACATGCAGCATATGTGCCTGTCCTATATAAACATAACATAAAGCAGTATTTCTCTAGTTGAGTACATTCAAGGGATAGCTCAAAAATGATATAAGGTATTTTAATTTTTTCCCTAAAGAGCACCTATAATTGTTCTAAAATAAAGAATTACTACTCTCATATTTACTTGTGGAAACCCAGAGTACTAGAACTGTGTTCCTTCAGGGCTCCGTTCTGATTTCTGTCAAGGCAGTGATCAGGTCGGACTGCCATCCTGTGCAGTTCTGTGTGTCACCACCACTGGACCTTGAGTCGTTCAAGGTCACAAGCTGGAGTTTCTTTACCTCAGTAGCTCAGTGCCTATCACCCATACACACTCAGTAAGTATCAACTGTATGAATGAGTGAATGAAAGTATAATGATTAGGAACCCAGATCTTGTGGTGTACATTTACAGTACAGCCTTAGACATACAAACCAATCTCACAAAGGTAGCAACCATGACTCCACTTTCTCTCCTCTCCTTCTTTTCCCCTCCCCTCTGCTACCCCTCCTGCCTGCTGTGAAAGACAATGGTAGATGCGGGATTCAGTCAGACCTGAGTTGGAATCTCAACTCTCCCACTGACTACTTATGTGAATCTGGGCAAATTACCACGTGATGAGACAGATAACTTGCTAGACACACTAGTTCCCAGGTAGATTTGCAGCAAAGCAACAGCTGTGTGTCCAGAATTTAACAATCAGAAAGATCCTAAAATCCAAAAGTAGTTCTCTGAATTTCCACACAGGTGGTTTGCTTCAGTGACACAATCTAGGAGGTGGCAGGTTCTCTAAGTGTCTTAATCTTGCTCTGCAATTGGCACACTGTTTAGGTCATTAGAACACAGGGAATAGGACAGGCTGGTCCTTTCGTCCATGGAACTTTCTGGCCGGTGGAGAAGGCAGACTTTAAACAAATAATTACACAGGTTTATATGATGTTGTGTTAAGTGTTGGGAAGGAAAGTAATGACATAGTGTACCAGAAGAATCCAGCCAAATTTTGGGGAAGGATGGGGTGGGGGTGTGTGGAAGCTTTACTATGGAACTCACATTGAAGCTGAAAACTGAATCATGAGTTGGAGTTGGAGAGGGATTAATTGTAGAACAAGGAAGTTGGGGAAAGAGAATGGGGAAGAAGAGTGCTCCAAACTTCAGGCATTTAAAGATAACCAATAAGGATCCGGGCTTCTGCCTTTGCACATCAATTAAACAAATATAATCCCTAGAGTAGGGACTCAGTTTATGTTTGATGGATGAATGAACTCTGGAAACCCCTTATTATTCTGGTAGCTACATTCACAGATTTTATATACACACTCTCACCCATTCCCTAAAACGCCCAAGTGACCACCTGGCAAGCCCAAAGTTCCCGAGGAGCTCAGGCTTCTAGTTTGCCAGTATTCAAATGGCCACTTTGTCTTTCATCTAAGGCTCTTCTGAATCACTCTTCAAACCACAAGGCAGTTGACAGCATTTGTGCTGTGAGTAAGGTTCCGTCTTTCACCAGGGTTGGCTCTAGCTCATCAATATTTTCTAGTGTATGTTGTATCTGTACAATTGGTGAGTCACCCATTCTTTGGGTGGTATGACTACCATTGTCTTTTATGAAATTATAAATAGTGTCTGCTCTTGTTTTGCTCTAAATGAAGCCCACAGACTAGGGGTCTTTTTCAAAGCCTTACATTTTTCTCTTTAGTTCAGAGGAAACTAAATGAAAAGAATCACTTCCCTTTTATTTAAAGAATCACTAGAGATAAGTGGACTCAGCCAAATGAGGAAAATAAAACCCGAAGACCTGTTCCTACAGTCACATCTTCATTCCCTGGTCCTTTCCTGAGAACCCCTGTGGTTCACGTATTTTTGTTAACTCTATCATAAAACGTGATCTTTATTGCAATTTGGCATATAAAGTTTCAGCTCAGGGGCAAGTTTACTTCCTTTCTGAACTACATTTGCAAACTGGCCCTTTTTGAAAACTATTCAAATATTTTGAAAAGGGAGACAAAACTGGCAGCTTGAATCCTAATGCATTCTTCTATTTCAGTCACTTTGATACTGATAAAAAAAGAACAAAAGTCTGGTGAAGACTTTGCCCCGCTTGTCCTTAAGTTTCTCTCATCACCAACAATAGATAAGACCTATTTTAAGATCTGTAGTTTTTGGCCACATTTGTATTAACTGTGCTATCATTCATATTTTTTCTTTTCAAAAGGAAAGTATTTTTTCCTGTTATTCCTGGCTATAAATATGTAATACTCTCATTATAAAAAGCATTCAGTTATGATAGAAGTTTCCCTCAAAACCTCTGTAATTTTGAAAATGAAATTGCCAAGATATTTAAAGGTTTATGAATTGTTTGCTTGCTTAAAAGTTTCACACATTCTATTCATGTCATCAGAAAGACTTCAAACATCCCTATTCCTCCAAATAACCAACTAATCATGCACATCCACAAGCTGTCAGCTTTTCTACATTTCTTTCAAATATTTTAAAAATCTAGTTTAATTAGCCCAGGCTCTGGAGGCAGGGAGGGGGGAGAATTTTACATTACAGCAAAATTAAATAGCAGACTGGAAAATATTTAGCATATTGTTCCTTCAATCCATGAGGACTGAATATGAACAGTGCACATGCCTGTATGGAGGGAGACAAAAAATAAATGTATTACTACTTTCAGGACTTACGATCTCACTAAAGAGATATGATGTACAAAAATGGTATATAGGATTATGTGAAGAGGCAGAGATTTCTCTCTGGGTTTTGACCATCTTCACACATAAGCTGCACTGAGGTCGATGCCCTAATGCCAGCTTCTCAACCAATCCTATTGGTATTATACTTGTCAGCACTGAGGAACATTCAAGACTTCTTTATCTTGCAAGTTTGAACATCTCTGGCCATGAGATGCTGCTATAATCAACAGATTCCAGCCTCTCCTCCCACCTCCTCCTTCTCAAGTAAGTCACTTTTATAGAACACTGCAAGGAGCAGTAATAGAGGCTATGCAGACTCAAAGGGGTTGAAGGAGGACATGAAGAGCCCCAGGTGAGTCATCTAAAGGTGTTTCACCTCAGTGACTCTGCTCAGGTACAGGAAGCACAAGCCTGCATCTGAGGTATTGTGAAATCCTCTGGGGAAGCATCAACATAGTATGGCCTGACACTCAACTTTAAAAAGGCCCTCACTACTTTCAAATCCTGTGCTTCTGAGGTTACATCTCAACATGCTCTGAAAACCTATACATAACAAAATTTTCACCCAGCTTAGAAACTCATTCCTCACAATAAAATTCTTCTATCATATAATAGTGGGCTTCCCTGGTGGCTCAATGGTAAAGAACCCACCTGCAATGCAGAAGATGTGAGTTTGATCCCTGGGTCAGGAAGATCTCCTGGAAAAGGAAGTGGCAACCCACTCCAGTATTCTTGCCTGGGAAAGACCATGCACAGAGAAGCTTGGAGGCCTACAGTCCATGGGGTCACAAGAGAGTTGGACATGACTTAACGACTAAACAACATCATATAAAGCAACAACTTCATCTAGAGATAGAATTACAAAGTTGCGAAAAAATGGATAAAGGAACAAAGATGACCTGAGGAAATCAGTAGAAAATAGTGTTCATTTTAGTATGTTTTTCGAACTGCAGGTTGAGATCCTTTAGTGGGGTTGGGGCGGGGAGGTGAAATCAACTTGGTGAAACCAAAAATAGGCACGTATTAAAGATATGGTGGGTTTGGTTTCAGATCACTGCAATAAAGTGAATATCGCAATGAAGTGAGTCACACATTTCTTTTTGGTTTCCCAATGCATAGGAAAGTTACATTTATACTATACTATAGTCTATTATGTGTGAAATGACATTATGTCTGAAAAATGTACATAACTTAATTTAAAAAATGCTTTGCTGCTAAAAAATACTAACTATCATCTGAACATTGAGTGAATCACAATCTTTCTGCTAGATAATGACCTTGCCTAGATGTTGATGGCTATTGACTGATCAGCATGGTGGTTGCTGAAGGTTGGGGCAGTGGCAATTTCCCTAAAATAAGATGACAATGAGATTTCTCTCTTTGATTAATTCATCCTTTCATTAATTATTTCTCTGTAACATGTACTGCTGTTTGATAGCATTTCAACCATAGTAGAACTTCTTTCAAAATTAGTCTTTAAAACTCTGCCACTGCTTTATGAACTAAGTTTATGTACTGCTCTAGATCCTTTGTTGTCATTTCAACAATCTTCACAATATTTCTCCAAGACTAGATTTCATCTCAAGAAAACATTTTCTTTGCTCATCCTTAAGAAACAACTTCTCATCCATTCATGCTTTATCATGTTCAGTTCAGTCACTCAGTCGTGTCCGACTCTTTGCGACCCCATGAACTGCAGCATGCCAGGCCTCCCTGTACATCACCAACTCCTGGAGCCCACCCAAATTCATGTCCATTGAGTCGGTGATGCCATCCAGCCATCTCATCCTCTGTCGTCCCCTTCTCCTCCTGCCCTCCATCTTTCCCAACATCAGGGTCTTTTCAAATGAGTCAGCTCTTTGCATCAGGTGGCCAAAGTATTGGAGTTTCAGCTTCAACATCAGTCCTTCCAATGAACACCCAGGACTGATCTCCTTTAGGATGGACTGGTTGGATCTCCTTGCAGTCCAAGGGACTCTCAAGGGTCTTCTCCAACACCACAGTTCAAAAGCATCAATTCTTTGGTGCTCAGCTTTCTTTATAGTCCAACTCTCATATACATACATGACTACTGGAAAAACCATAGCCTTGACTAGATGGACCTTTGTTGGCAAAGTAATGTCTCTGTTTTTTAATATGCTGTCTAGGTTAGTCATAACTTTCCTTCCAAGGAGTAAGTGTCTTTTAAGATCACAGCAATTCAATTGTATCTTCAGGCCCCACTTCTAAGCCTATTTCTCTTGCTCTTTCCAGCGCATCTACAGTTATTTCCTCCACGGAAGTCTTGATACCCTTCAAAGTCATCCATGAGGGTTGGAAATCACTTCTTCCAAATTCCTGTTACTGTTGATATTTTGACCTCTTCCCATGAATAATGAATATTCTTAATGACATCTAGAATGATGAACTCTTTCCAGAAGATTTTCAGTTTATTTTGCTCAGACCCATCAGAGGAGTCACTATCTAACACAACTACAGCCTTATGAAATTTATTTCTTGAGTAATAAGATTTGAAAGTAGAAATTACTCTGTGATCCATGGGCTGCAGAATGGATGTTGTGTTAGCAGTCATGAAAAAAATGAATCTCCATCCGAGCTCTTGGGTGTTTGGGTACATTTTCAATAAGCAGTAATATTTTAAAAGGAATACTCTTTTCTGAGAAGTAACAGCGGGCTTAAAAAATCACTCAGTAAACCATGTTAAGCACTGGTTTAAATTTAAAGCCACCAAGTGCATTAACCCTAACAAGAGAGTCAGATTGTCCTTTTAAACTTTGAAGCCAAACACTGACTTCTCTTCTCTAGCTATGAAAGTCCTAGATAGCATCTTCTTCCAATATAAGGCTATTACATCTACACTGAAAATCTGTTTTTTAGTGTAACCACCTTACTTAATTATCTTCACTAGGTCTTCTGGAAAACTTGCTGCAGCTTCTACATCAGCACTCGCTCCTTCACCTTGCACTTTCTGTTACAGAGATGGCTTCTTTCCTTAAATCTCATGAACCAAACTCTGTTGGCTTCATATTTTTCTTCTGCACCTTCCTTACCTCTTTCAGTCTTCACACAATTGAAGAGAGGTAGGGCTTTGCTCTGGATTATGCTTTGGCTTAAGGGAATCGGTGGCTAGTTTGATCTATCCAGACCATTAATCTCCATATCAGCAATAAAGTTGTTCTTTTTTCTTATCTTTCATGTCACTGGACTAGCACTTTTCATTTTTTTCAAGAACTTTTCCTTTGCAGTCACAGCTTGGCTAACTGTTAGGTGCAAGAGGCCTGGCTTTCAGTCTGTCTCAGCTTTAGACAGGTCTTCCTCATGAAGCTTAATCATTTCTAGCTTTTGATTTTAACTGAGAAATGCATGAACTTTCTTTTCACTTAGAGGCCATTGTAGGGTTATTAATTGGCCTAATTTCATTATCATTGTCTCTCAGAGTATAGGGAGGTCCAAGAAGAGGGAAATATATGGGAGAATAGTAGGTCAGTGGCATAGTCAAAACATACACAACATTTTAAAATTAAGTTTGCTGTCTTATATGGGCACAGTTTGTGGCACCTCCAAAACAGTTACAATTGTTACATTAAAAATCACTGATCACAGTCACCACAGCAAGTATAATACTAATGAAAGAGTTTGAAGTATTGTGAGACTCACCAGTATGTGACACAGAGATGAAGTGAGAATTTTTCAAATGCTATTGGGGAAATGGTGCTCATCAAAATTGCCAAAAATTTAAGTTTTTAAAAAATGCAGTATCTGCAAAGCCCCAACAAAGTAAAGTGCAGTAAAATGAAGTATACCTGTATTTAAAAAAAAAATGAAATAGAATAGGACCAGAGAGAAGGGAACAGAAGAGGGGAAATAACAGATACCTCATAAAATTAGTAGTGTTTTGACAATGAGTCATGGTGAAAATCATATAAAAATACTATATTATACCACTGCCTCAATATACTCATCAAGTTAAATTTCTCAAAAAAAAAAAAAAAAAACCCCACCAAGGTTATTATTGGTAAGACACTTGGATCTAGCCCATGGTCATATCCCAACTGAGCAATGGCAGTGTCTCTGGGATGCCATTTGGTTCATGGGACAAAACAAAAGAACACACTCAGACCAAGACACAAATCCCAGCCAATGCTTCCATCCAGGTCACTCTGCAATACTCTGTACACTAGTTTTTGCTTCTTCTGAAGGGGAGGTGTTTATGTGTATATTCATTGAGGAGGGTCTGCATTGAATCTTAGCTTCATTAGTACTATTATAACAGCAACTAATAGGGACTGAAAACTTATATGCTTTATAGGTATTATCACCTAATTTTCACATCAACTGTATAAGGAAGGTTCTAAAACTATCCCCATTTTCTAATAGCAAAAGAGAAAGTCAAGTAATTTGCTCAAGGTCCACATGATGGTGGAGCCAGTACTCACACAGAAACAATAGTGTGATCATCCATGGTGTTTTCACATAGACTTGGCCATTTATGACTTGAACACTTCTTTTCTTTTCTTACTAGGTCAACCATAAAAATGATAATTGATGTCTTCTTCACCTTTTACTGACATTTAAAAATTCTTTCTCCTAAATGTGCATCCTAAAGACAACTGAAAATTTTCAATAAACTAAGAATCAACTGAGCACGTTAATTCACTGATGGATGCACTTGATTTTTTGTTCTGAACACTGTACTCATCCAAATACTGCTCTTCTAATACAGGTAGAAAAAATAATTTGGCTTGTGACCCAAAACAAAAAGGTTTTTTAAAATCTGTTATTTCATTGCTCCCCTGCTTTAAATGGATACGCCTATAGTACAGTTATTAATAATAATCATTCTTTTAGATCTAAAGTTACTAACTGTGGCTCTCTCTTTTAAACTTTTTATACCTTGTGTCTTATTATTTATTCCTCCTCATTTTCCCCTCATTCAAAAACAATCCCTTCAAATTCTGATTTTGTTTTGTAGGTGTTTGGAGATCTGGTTTACTTTAAAACAATGAAGCAGACATAATTCCCTGAGGGCAACTCATTGAGAACTGGGAGGTCCTAGTGGCACAATTAAACTGGCAACAAATCAATAGAAACAGAAGAAAAGAGGAAAGAACAATAATTAAAACATTCTGTCAAAAAATAGAACAGAAATTAAAAGATGCAAACTATTGTTTTGACAGATAATCATGCTTTAATTTTCAATAGATTGCTTAGGATAAAATATAGACTTTGCCTTTTATAATATTCTGGTGTTCCTTTCTAGGTTGATAACACTGTGATTATGTCACAACTGAATGGCAGGTATTTTCACCAAGAGAGGACGGAGCAAACAGTGAAATGTTGCCCTGCTTGTTATATAATGTGAATCAAACCCTCTATCGATCTTTCCAAAATGGCCCGTTACGGTCCATGTGTTTTCATGTGCACATAAGATGATGTATTATCATGAGGATGAGGATGAAATGAGGATGAAAACAACTCTATTGAGTTCCATGTAATAGGCACGTTGCTAAACACTTAACAAACATTATCTAATTTAATTTTCATAACAAATTTAATACTCAGGTAGTTTTATTATTTTCCTATTATATAGTTGAGTAAAGTGAGACTTAAGAGAGTTAAACAAAAAATTTTGCCCATGATCACACAGCTAATAATTAGAGGAACCAGGATCTGAATCCACTCAGTCTCTAAAGCCCATTATCTGAGCCATATGGTTCAACTAGAGCCTCCCAATCTCACAAGGCCAGCAGAAGCAGCTACAAGTTTGCTCTGCTCTTATAATCATTGCTAGACTCACATAAATGATTGCAAGTATTCGTTTTATGGGTGCTCTGATTTCAAAAGCTATTAAAACCATGGGGGAGGAGGGAATATGTAACTTTTAACTTTTCCAAGGAGTTCTGATGCAAAGGGAGAGAGAAATGAGAACAGTCGGAAGGAAAAGTAGGGAAAGAGAAAGTTTAAAATTAAAATTGCAAGAAAGAATAGCATGTGTATGTTGATGGAACTATTTGGTGGGAGGTAATATTGAATGATGCAAGAAAGGAAGCCGTAGATTTCTGGAGGATATCCTGTGAAAGGGTGAGAAGAAATGGAAAATAGAGCAAAAGTGGGGGACTGGATTTGAGGGGGAGCATGGTGGTAAAGAGTCTGCCTGCAATGCAGGAGACCTGGGTTCGATCCCTGGGTCAGAAAGATCACCTGGAGAAGGGAATGGCAACCCATTCCAGTATTCTTGCCTGGAGAATTCCATGGGCAGAGGAGCCTGGCGGGCTATAGTCCTTTGGGTCACATAGAGTCTGACATGACTGAGTGACTGACATACACACACACACACAGAATGGTGAATTTGATGGCTGTAACAGGCAGGAGGCTGAGAATATGGTGCAGATGGTGGGTGTGTGAGTAGCTATGGTGAAGGGAGTCTGTGGAAATTCTTCTAAGATTGAGAAAATTGAAAAATTGAAACAATTAGAACGGCATTGTGAGTGGTTAATGTTTAAAAAGCAACTTAGAAATGCATACTGAAAGTATTTTCAGGTGATATGACGTGATTCCCAGTATTACCACAAAATGATCCAGAAAAAAAAATTTTTTTTAAGTACATCTCAGAGTTAATGAAATGTAGTAATAATGCCCAGAGAAGGCAATGGCAGCCCACTCCAGTACTCTTGCCTGTACAATCCCATGGACGGAGGAGCCTGGTAGGCTGCAGTCCATGGTGTTGCGAAGAGTCAGACACGACTGAGCGACTTCACTTTCACTTTTCACTTTCATGCATTGGGGAAGGAAATGGCAACCCACTCCAGTGTTCTTGCCTGGAGAATCCCAGGGATGGGGGAGCCTGGTGGGCTGACATCTATGGGGTCACACAGAGTCGGACACAACTGAAGCAACTTAGCAGCAGCAGCAGCAGTAATAATACCAACCGACATTTATTGAGTACTCACCACAAGCCACTGTATTAAATGATTTACAACTGACCATAATTCCTGACTTTCTTGATTCTGTTTTCATCTTTGTCCATTTGCTCAAGAGGTTAAGAGAGACTCATCTTGGCCTTTCCCTCTCCATCATGTAAACACTTCCTTCTTGTATTCACAAGCCTAAAACCCCTTGGCTGTGCATTGGGAACCACCAGTGACCATGGAGCAAGATACCAAAGATTGTTTCCCTGCCTGTAGCTATCCTGCCATCATAGGTTGACAATATTATTTCCACTAAAAACATCCAAGTCTTACAAGTTTGGGCAATTCTTTAACTTTCAATCCTTCTACTTCATTGTTTTACTTCATTTCTCTGAGCTTAAAGAGACACTAGTTTGGAGCCAGGGAACACAGAGGTTATTCTGCACAATAGTATTGATAAAACCATATCTCCATATAGGTAGCATGATGATGTTATAACTATTAACTAAGGAAGTCTTTTTCTTGAAATTTTACTTCACATCCTTGCCAAAAGTCCTCTCATTTAGTAATCTAGCTTGGCTCACATCCACTGCTCAAAGAAAAGATATGAGCACAAAAAGCAGAGGAAAAAGGAATTCGCTTCCTGAATGTTGAGTTGCAGGAGTGTAAATCTTTAGCGGAGAAACGGTGGACTCTTAGCACAGAAACAATTTGAAATGAAAGCTTGAGAGGAAGATAAAGTCTCCCATCAGACATGACTTGTGAAGGAGAAGTTGGGGTGATGGACAAACCAGGGAAAGAGGGGGCTTACTGAGAGGGGTAGAAGAAACAAAAAGGTCTACAAGAGCTGTTTATTACCTACCATAGCACGTTACCACAGACTGGGTGGCTTAAGCAACAGAAATGCATTCTCTCACAGTTCTGGAGGCTGTAAATCAGAAACTGAGGGTCAGTAGGGTTGGTTCCTTCTAAAAGCTGTGAGAGAAAAGCTGTTCCCAGTCTCTTCCCCTGCTTATAGGTTGTTCCTCTTTTCCTGTGTGTCTTTACATTATCCTCCCTCTACATGTGTCTCTGTGTCCAGGACACCAGTCATAGTGGATTAAAATCCACCCTAGTGACTTCACTTGAACTTGGTTCTCTCTGTAAAGACTCTATCTCCAAATAAGATCATATTCTGGGGTACTAGGGATTAGATTTCAACTTATGAATTGGGGGGTGGGGAGGAAGTAGACACAATTCAACCTGTAACAAGCAGGAATATGAGAATTTTCTTGAAAGTGCCTTACAAATATGCACCACAATGGCTATCCACTGGCTAGAGCTCTGGAGCCACATGGGAGCTGAGAAGGTCTTCAAGGACAACTCAACTCTCACCCATCCCCCAAACCTCAGTACCGGTCACTCTCATCATTGTCTGAAGACAGTTTTCCTTTACCTGGTGGGAGAATTGCACTGGACAACAACAGGAATTAAGTCCACCTGTGCTCAAAACCTGAATCTGCCCCATCCAACTAACCTACAGAGAGAAATATCTTGGATCAATCCACAGCAGAACCCTAGCTATGTGGTGGCAGGGTAAACAGAAGTCCTCCCATTACTCTCGTGGAATCACAGAGCACTAGCTGCCAATGCCATCTGCAGTGTTGCTATTGTTATTTAGTCACTAAAAAGTCATATCCAACCCTTTAACATCCCATAAACTGCAGCACACCAGGCTTCCCTGTCCTTTCACCATCTCCCTGAGTTTGCTCAAACTCATGTCCGTTGATTCAGTGATGCCATCCAACCATCTCGTACTCTTTTGCCCCCTTCTCCTCCTGCCTTCAATCTTTCCCACCATCAGTGTCTTTTCCAATAAGTCAGCTCTCCACATCAGAGGGCCAAAGTATTGGAGCTTCAACATCAATCCTTCCAGTAAGTATTCAGGGTTGATTTCTTCTAGGATTGGTTGGTTTGATCTCCTTGCAGTTTAAGGGACTCTCAAGAGGCTTCTATAGCATCACAATTCAAAAGCATCAATTTTTCGATTGCTCAGCTTTCTCTATGGTCCAACTCTCACATCCATACGTGACTACTGGAAAAACTATGGCTTTGGCTATAAGAACCTTTGTGGGCAAAGTGATGTTTCTGCCTTTTAATATGCTGTCTAAGTTTATCATAGCTTTTCTTCCAAGGAGCAAGTGCCTTAATTTCATGGCTACAGTCACCATCTGCAGTGATTTTGGAGCCCAAGGAAATAAAATCTGTCTCTGCTTCCACTTTTTTCTCCTTCTATTTGCCTTGAAGTGATGGGGTGTATGCCATGATCTTGGTTTTTTGAATGTTGAGTTTTAAGCCAGTTTTTTCACTCTCCTCTTTCATCCTCATCAAGAGGCTCTTTAGTTCCTCTTCACTTTCTGTTGTTAGAGTGGTATCATCTGCATATCTGAGGTTGTTGATATTTCTCCTTGCAACCTCGATTCTAGTGTGATTCATCTGGCATTTTGCATGATGTACTCTGCATATAAATTAAATAAGCAGGGTGACAATATACAGCCTTGTCATCCTCCTTTCCCAATTTGGAACCGATCTGTTGTTCCATGTCTGGTTCTAACTGACCTGCATACAGATTTCTCAGGAGACAGGTAAGGTGGTCTAGTATTCCCATCTCTTTAAGAATTTTCCACAGTTTGTTGTGATCCAGTAGCTCAGTTGGTAAAGAATCTGCCTGAAGTGCAGGAGACCTGGGTTTGATCCCTGGGTCAAGAAGAGCCCCTGGAGAAGGAAATGGCAACCCACTCCAGTATTCTTGCTTAGAGAATCCCAGGGACTGAGGAACCTGGTGGGCTACAGTCCATGGGGTCATGAGAGTCGGACACGACCTAGCGACTAAACCACCACCACCACAGTCGAAGGCTTTAGCATAGTCAATGAAGCAGAAGTAGATGTTTTTCTGGAATTCTCTTGCTTTTTCTATGATACAACAGATGTTGGCAATTTGTCCTCTGGTTCCTCTGCCTCTTTGAAACCCGCCTTGTACGTCTGGAAGTTCTCGGTTTACATACTACTGAAGCCTAGCTTGAAGAATTTTGAGCATTACCTTGCTACTGTGTGAAATGAGCACAATTGTATGGTAGTTTGAACATTCTTTGGTATTTCCCTTCTTTAAGATTGGAATGAAAATTGACCTTTTCCAGTCCTGTAGTCACTGCTGAATTTGCAAATTTGCTGACATATTGAACTCAGCACTTGAAGAGCATCATCTCAGGATTTTAAGTAGCTCAGCTGGAATTCTGAAACCTTCTCTAGCTTTGTTCATAGTAATGCTTCCTAAGGCCCACTTGACTTCACACTGAAAGATGTCTATCTCTAGGTGAGTAACCACACCATCAAGGTTATCTGGGCCATTACGACTTTTTTGTATAGTTCTTCTGTGTATTCTTGCCACCTCCTCTTAATATCTTCTACTTCTGTTAGGTCCTTACTCTTTCTGTCCTTTATCGTGCCCATCCTTGCATTAAATATTCCCTTGATATCTCTGATTTTCTTGAAGAAATCTCTAGTCTTTCCCATTCTATTGTTTTCCTCTATTTCTTTGCACTGTTCACTTAAGAAGGCCTTCTTATCTCTCCTTGCTATTCTCTGGAACTCTGCATTCAGCTGGGTATGTCTTTCCCTTTCTCCCTTGACTTTCTTGACTTTTACTTCTCTTCTTTCCTTAACTATTTATAAAATGTTCTTAGATAATCACTTTGCCTTCTTGAATTTCATTTTCTTGGGGATGGTTTTGGTCACTGCCTCCTGTAAAATGTTATGAACCTCCATCTATAGTTCTTCAGGTCTGTCTACCAGATCTAATCCTTTGAATCTATCTGCAGTGGGCAGAGCTAAAATTTACTCCAGGAATATGCAATATACATGATAGAGATATTTTTATTACATATTTATTCACCTATAAGGGTCTTCTTTTTACCATTCTGTGTCTAGCTTTAATAGTTAGGGATTAAATAAAAATTTTGATAGCCTGCCTTCTAATTCCCAACTTGATTCTAAAATTTTAATGTATTATTAAATCCAAGATGTGAAAAGAGTACCAAATGCAAGAATGGAATTACCAAAAGTGCAGGTCTGCTTTTTAATTTTATAAGGGGAAATCTCATTAATCATCACACATCATATAAAATAATAAATGCCCTGTAATAACAGGTAATAATATATAATGACAAGTAATATTCAGTTTTATGGTCTTCTCCATGATTTCTAAGGTCATGGCTGGAAAACTCAAAAAGAAGTTTGAGTGTAATTCGCTTCCCCTCTTGCAATAATATTATTAAACACACTTTGAACATAAATTTGGTGAGTTCAGCAAATAAAGCCAAATTTTGCCCCTAATTCAAACCAAGTTAATACAAGTCTTACAGGGCCGGAATTAAGTGGGGTAAAGAAAGTATTGATATCAGTTGAATTTAAGAATTACTCTGTCACTGCAACAGAATGTGTCAATCTGTGCCTCTGATTATCAATTTCTACTTAGGAGGGAGGTTCAGAGGTCTTGTCAACTATTCTTAGAGGCATCATGCTGCTATGGCCACAAAGACTCACAAGATGCTAGGTCTCCTTAAATGGCATATTCAAATAGAAGAGAAAATAAAATCATTGCCTTGTACTAAGGAAGCTATGTTACTATACCTCAATACAGATGAAATAGTATAAGACTCAAAGAAATGAAGTTTACATTATTATGGAACTATAGTGCTTTCCCAGTTAATATATATTAAAAGAATTAGACATCTTAGACTTGGTGGATAAAGCCAAAGAGATCATATGATTAAAGTTGCTAAAACATTGAATAGTGAATGTGACCACTCTGAAAAATGAAACTTACACTTCCTATATGCACCCCAACTCCAAACACCAGCCATAACCAAAAGGAATGTTATTCACAGTTACTAATATTATGTTGAGGGAAGATATACTCTGAAAATATCTCTTGGTTGCCTAAATGCAGTCATTCCTTATTCTTATCTTTTCCTTTGTATAATTCAAGATGGTAATTAGGTACAGTCATCCAATCCTATGCTTTTCTACTCAGGCTGGTTTTACTTTCCTGAGACACATCTATCTACTGTCCCATTTGCCAGTTTTTCTCCATCTATCCTCAGTTCAGTTCAGTCTCTCAGTCACATCCTACTCTTCGTGACCCCATGGATTGTAGCATGCCAGGCCTCCCTGTCCATCACCAAGTCCTGGAGTTTGCTCAAAAGCATGTCCATCAAGTTGGTGATGCCATCCAACCATCTCATCCTCTGTTGTTCCCTTCTCCTCCTGCCTTCAATTTTTCCTAGCATCAGGGTCTTTTCCAATGAGTTAGTTCTTCGCATCAGGTGGCCAAAGTATTGGAGCCTCAGCTTCAGCATCAGTCCTTCCAAGGAATATTCAAGACTGATTTCCTTTAGGATTGATTGGTTTGATCTCCTTGCAGTCCAAGGGACTCTCAAGAGTCTTCTCCAACACCACCGTTCAAAAGCATCAATTCTTCGGTGCTCAGCTTTCTTTATAGTCCAAATCTCACATCCGTACATGACTACTGGAAAAACCATAGCTTTGACTAGACGGATATTGGTTGGTAATATCTCTGCTTTTTAATGTGCTGTCTAGCTTGGTTGTAGCTTTTCTTCCAAGGAGCAAGCATCTTTAAATTTCATGTCTGCAGCCAACATCTGCAGTGATTTTGGAACCCAAGCAAATAAAGTCTGTCACTGTTTCCATTGTTTGCCCATCTATTTGCCATGAAGTGATGGGACCAGATGCCATGATCTTAGTTTTCTGAATGCTGACCTTTAAGCCAGCTTTTTCACTCTCCTCTTTCACTTTCATCAAGAGGCTCTTTAGTTCTTCTTCACTTTCTGCCATAGGGGTGGTGTCATCTGCATATTTGAGGTTATTTATTTTTCTCCTGGCAATCTTGATTCCAGCTTGTGCTTCATCCAGTTCAGCATTTCTCATGATATACTCTGCATATAAGTTAAATAAGCAGGGTGGCAATATATAACCTTGACATACCCCTTTCCCTATTTGGAACAAGTCTGTTGTTTCATGTCTGGTTCTAACTGTTGCTTCTTGGCCAGCTATCCATCCTAGGGAACTTCCTTTAAGGATGCAAGCTCCCTTTCAATCACATAAAATTTTAGTTTTCTCAAACTTTCTTTCCTCTCTTTGTACCATTGCTTTGTACAAAAGTTAAATTCCCTTTCACTTATCCCAACTTTTCCCTTCCCTTCTTGATAAGCTTCTTGAAAGAATAATGTATATAGTTTACACCCACTAATTCCACTTCTCCAACTGTCATTCAGGCCCCTGTCCACTGCCACTCTATTTCTTTAACTCTCTCTTGAGATTCTATATATCAAGGTCATTAGTGATCTAATTACCAACTCTAATACCTAAATTCAGACCATCCCCCTTCTTCCTGAAATTGTATATATAATGGCTTCCTGGTTAAGTTTCTGGTCTCAATTTTCAATTACATCTTTTACTATTTCCTTGTGTTCTATCCTCAGTCCTCTTCTCTTCCCATTCTCTGTGATCTCATAAATTCCCATCTACAAAACAATTTACCCTCACACCTATCAGTCCTAATCTTGCCTTTCTTCTGAGCTTAGAATTCTATTTTTAAATTTGATCACAGCATTTATTATACTTCATTGTAACTATCTATTGAAAGTCTGGGATGATCAGCAGATTCTAACTCCCTAAAAAGAGAAACCATATCTTTCTTCTCTCCTAGTTTTTCTTCACTTATCATCCAACAGGTCTTCAGAGTAAATCAGCCTGTTGAGGTAAATCTCATGGAGAAGGAGACATCTTCTCCACTAACCAAAGACCAGAAGAAAGTAATTGAATGAGGTTTATGGATATCTGGGAAGAGCATTCCAGGCAGGGGGAACAGTGATTATGAAATACATGAGTTATGAGTGTGCCTGCTGTTTTCACAGAATACAAAGGAAATCAGTGCATCTAGAGTAGAGATTCTAGGTAAGAGATAAGGACAGAGAGATAACAGAGGGCAAAGGCTTTACAGGACTGCACAAGGGCTTTGGATCTTTCTCTGAGTAGAAGAGAGAGCTACTTCTGGGGGTTGGGGGCAGAGAAGTACCATAGACTAACTTACATTTTTGTTTCCACACTGGAAATAAAAGAAATAATACTAGTAGTATTCTTTGTTTCTGGCTTCTTTCACCGAACATTATGCTTGTTAGTTTCAGCCATATTATTGTATGTACTCTTTTAATTTTCATTGCTGTAATTTTAAAAAGAATTTTAATTGTTTGAAATTCACATAGTTTATTTATCCATTTTACTGCTGATGCATATTATTTCTAACTTTCAATTATTATGGCAGCACTACTATGAACAACCTTGTAGTGTTTTAGATTTGTATATGTACATATTGATATCAATGTCTATCTATCTATATATCTCTCTAAATCTGTGGGGTGTATATTGAGAGTAGAATTTCTGAGTTATAGATTATGTGTCTATTCAATTTTAATAGCTACTCCAAAATGCCCAAAAATGTTTAGAAAAAGTATGTGTGTGTGTGTGTGTGTGTGTGTTAGTTCATCAATCATGTTCAACTCTCTGTGATGCCATGGGCTGTTTCCTACCAGGCTCCTCTGTCCACGGAATTCTCCAGGCAAGAATACTGGAGTGGGTTGTCATTCCCTTCTCCAGGGGATCTTCCCAACCCAGGGACCAAATCTGTGTTTCGTGCATTGCAGGCAGATTCTTTACCATCCAAGTTACCAGGGAAAACCTGTTTAGAAAATATTCTGTTCTAGAACTGATTTTGACTTTCCCTGGAAATACTTCAATCATACACTAAACATTTTGTCATTGCAAGTTGTGTGTCAGGGTAGATTACAAAGGATTCTGACTATATAAAAAAAATATTTTAAACATTCAGTTCACACAAGACACGGTAAGGGAAATCAGAAAATTAAGGAAAAGATAAAGAATAGCCGATAATACTGATAACAGCAAAATTTTTAAAAGCAGCTACTGGCTCTCCTCATGAAGGATAGTAACATTTTTCCCCTCAAATACCCCACCACAGGTGTTCCTGTGTCTCATTGGGCTAAATACCTACCTCTCAATTAGACCGAAAACATACACGGAGTGGAGGCTCACGTGGAGTCAAGTTCAAGACTTGGGTGGAGTCAAGTTCAACTGGTGCGCTGTGCTATACTTGCTATGCTATTTAGTGCAGTATCCTCAGCCCATAACATGATGTCTGGCACATGATAGATGTTGAGTACATACTTGTCCAATGAATACATAAATTAATGATTAATAAAAAAAAAAAAAACCTGCTGGTAAAAACATATGATTGAAAACCATAAACCTAAAGGTTTATGCTATTGATAGAGTCATACCATAAAATTGTACTCTATCTCTTCTTTACTTACATGTCAGACCTGGAATCAGCTAGGTCACCCTACCCTTCAGGCTTAAGATGAATTGGTTCAGATCACCATTACCTATGGCCTGAGAAACCCCATTTTTATCCCAATTTCTCCTGAGAATCTTAGAGTAATTTCTCTCTTTTTTTTTTCTCATCACTGTTGGATTCATACTTCCAAATCCAATGAATTAGGTCCTCTTGTGAATTATCTTGCCAAATTTTGTATGTTCTCCTTTTCCTATGCTTACAAGAGTCTAGATTTTCTTTTTTCTTTTTTTTTTATAAATTTATTTATTTTACTTGGGGGCTAATTACTTTACAATATTGTAATAGTTTTTGCCATACATTGACAAGAATCAGCCATGGGTTTACATGTGTTCCCCTTCCCGAACCCCCCACCCACCTCCCTCCCCCTCCCATCCCTCTGGATCATCCCACTGCCCCGGCCCCGAGCCCTTGTCACATGCATCGAACATGGAATGGTGCTCTGTTTCACATATGACAATACACATGTCTCAATGCCATTCTCCCAGAACGTCCCACCCTCACCTTCTCTATGTTCAAAGTACCATCAATACAAGGACAGTATGTACAGAAAATTTTTACTAAGGCTTGAAACAGAAAAGTTTACATCACTGAACTCAGACAACTTAAAATTAACTAGTAGATAGCCTTGTTTTAAAATGCCTCCCAGACATCCTGACACCAGGAATCTTACTATTTACTACTTCTCAGTAGATACTTTTCTTCATTAATTCTAGCCTTCTGACTAATTGCTCAATATTCCCTTCCTGGACCCACCTTCTCCCCCTTTTCTTTTTCAAATGCCTGTTGGCTTTACATGCAAAGAAATTCAATTTTCTGGAATAATCTATTGCAAATTTCTCCTCACCCACTTGCCATTCTTTAGAATCTATTTATCATACAATAGCCAGATTAACTTTCTTAAATGTAAATCTGATTATGTCACTCTTTTGCTCCAAACCCACTAATAGCATCCTTTCCACATTTATATTAAAACACAAACTTCTTGCCAATGATATTAGTTCTAAATGTTCTGGCCTGTGTTTTCATCTCAGACTTCCTCACCTTTCATTCTCCTTGTTCACTGTGTTCCACCTACACTGGTTTGCTTGTTCTTCTTTAAGCACATTTAAGTGATTCTACTTTAGGGTTTTTGTCTCTTAGGTTTCCCTCTGCTTAGATCTTTACAGGTCTGTATTTCTTCCACTGTTCAGAGCCTGCCCAAACATTTCCTCATAGAGGCCTTCACTGAATTACCTACATAGATTGCAACCGCCTCCCCCCATTTTCTTCACAGTGCTTACCACAATCTGCATTAACATTATTTATTTAAAGATTTTTCTGTTTATTGTCTGTCTACCCCTACACTCCTGCTAGAATCAAAGTGCCACAAGGATGAAGAATTTCCCGTCTTCTTTAATGGTATATTTCAGGGCATAATAAAGTAGAAACAGAACCTAGTAACAGGTAAGCATTACCAACATATTTGTTGAATGAATGAATAAATCAGTGCAAAAAAAACCCCTTTACTCCACTTTCTCCTTACAGAAATTTTAGTTAGGACTTTAACATCTACACTGAAAAAAAAAGGTGGAGGTATCATGCTTCCTGATTTCAGTCTATATTATTAAGCTATAATAAACAAAATAGTGTAGTGCTAGTATAAAAACAGACATATAGATCAACAAGACAGAATAGAGAACCCAGAAATAAACCAACTCAATATGATCAGTTAATTTACCACAAAGGAAACAAAAATATACAATGGGGAAAGGACAGTCTCTTCAATAAATGGTATTAGGAAAATTGTACAGCCACATGCAAAGGAGTGAAAGTGAATCACTCTCTTACACCATACACAAAAACTAATTTAAAATGAGTTAAAGACTTGAACATAAGAACTGAAACCATAAAACTCATGAAGAAAAATAGGTGGCAGCTCTTTGACACAGGTCATGGCATGATATTTTGGATCTGACAACAAAGCAAAAGCAACAAAAGCAAAAATAAACAAGTAGAACAAGTAGAAATATGTCCAACTAAAAAACTTCTGCGTAGCAAAAGAAACCATCAATGAACTGCAAAGGTAACCTAGAAAATGGGAGAAAATATTTGCAAATCATGTATTTAATAAAGAGTTAATATCTAAAATATATAAAGAATGCATAAACTCAATAGCAAAAATTACAGACAGTCCAATTTTAAAATGGGCAGAGGATCTGAATAGACAATTTTCCAAGGAAAACATAAAAATGGCTCACAGGTACATGAAAAAGTGTTCAACATGACTAATCATCAGGGAAATGCAAATCAAAGCCGCAGTGAAATATCACCTCACAAATAGAATGGCTATTATCAATAAGATAGGAAATGACAGGCGTTGAAGAGAATATGGAGAAAAGGGAACCCTTGTGCAGTGTTGGTGGGAAAGTAAATTGGTATAGCCACTATGGAAAGCCATATGATGTTTCCTCAAAAAATTAAAAGTAGAACTGTATATAATTTAGCAATTCTACTTTTAGGTAGCTATTTGAAGAAAACAAAAACACTAACTTAAACAGTTTTATCCATATAAATGGAGAAAGAAAATGTCACACATGCACACACACATGTGCTGTGCTGTGCTAAGTCACCTCAGTTGTGTCCAACTCTTTGAGACCCTATGGACTGTAACCCACCAGGCTCCTGTCCACGGGATTCTCCAGGCAAGAACACTTGAGTGGGTTGCCATTTCCTTCTCCAGGGATCTCCCGACTCAGGGACTGAACCCACGTCTCTTGTCTCTTACGCGTCAAGCATTGGCAGATGGGCTCTTTACCACTAGCATCACCTGGGAAACCTACACACACACATATAGAAATGTAAATATAATATTTAGCCATGAAAAAGAAGAAAATCTTGGGTTCACAACAATGTGAAGATAGAACTTGAGGGCATTATGCTAAGTGAAATAAGTCAGTCAGAGAAGGAAAAATAGTGTATCTGTATGATCTCACTTTTATGTAGAATCTAAAAAAGAAACAACAACAAGTGCATAGATGTGGAGGATAGATTAGTGATTACTAGAAATGGGTGGGAGGTGGGTAATGTGGGTGAAGGTGTTCAAAAGTTACAAACTTCCAATTAGAAAAATAAATGTCATAAGGACAAAATGTATAGTGATGACTCTAGTTAATAATACAGTATTGTATATTTGAAAGTTGCTAAGAAAGCAAATCTTAAAATTTTTCATCACAAGAAAAAAATTGTAATGATGCTACATGTCAATTACATCTCAATTTTTCAGAAAACCTGAACTTCTCCACAAAAATGTTAAAGAAACATCTTCAGGAAAAAGTAAATTACATCAAATGGTAATTTGGATATACAGAAATAAATGAAGAGCTGTGGAAATGGTAAAAATATGAATAAATAGAAAACACATTTTCTTAGTTTGAAACTTCACTAAAAGATCATTGACTATCTAAACAAAATTAGTAACAGTGAACTGTTAGATTTATAGAAAGTATTAATAAAATGTATGACAATAGCACAAAAGTGGGGAAATTGAACTATTCTGTTTTGAGAATAAAACTATTCTGTTTTATGCTGTATATGAATTGAAAGTAAACAGTAATAAGTTTAAATGTATATTGGAAGCCCTGAAGTAGCCAATAAGTCACAGGCTAAGAGAAAGTATTTGTAAATATACGTTTGAAATAGGTCTACTATTGAAAATATATAAAGAAATCTTGCAATTCAGTAATAAGACTATCAATCTGATATTTTTAAAGGGCAAAAAATTTGACTCTATACTTCATCAAATAAGAACATGAAAATATAGATACTAAACAACATTAGTTACATGGAAAATGCAAATTAAAGTCATGATGAGATACCTGCACACTTACTAGAAAACCAAAAATTTAAAGATTAACAATAGCATGTAGGTGAGAATGTGAAAGCAGAGTTCTCAGGCTTGGTAATCAGAAATGAAAAATAGTACAATCACTTTACAGAACACTTTGATAGTTTCAATAATTTATCTAGCCTAAAATTTCCAGACATCAAACTGATGTTCTTTCTTTTTCATCATGCTATCATCACATGACCAAGACATCCAAAAAGATAAAGGCATAACAACCATTAACGCTGAATTTTCTTCATTTGAGGTCTTAGGTGAGGAAAGAAATATTTTAAGCATGCAAGCAAAGCAAGGACATTAAATTCATAAGAGAATTAGTATAAAACCTTTCATTGGTAATTTACCCATATATAACATTTGAAGAGGTAAATCTCTCTGAGATTTGATTTCTTCTGCTCTAAAATTGAAATAATAAGATATTTCTTGCAAGGTTATGATAATTAAAGGTCCTCTATGTATAGCTTAGTGTAGCACCCTAGCTAGCAGTTAAGCCTATGTTTTTGAGTTCTTTAGTGAAGCAGAGGTGTTCTCTATTAAAATAAATGTAGAAAATGAATGTGGGTTAACAGGTTTCTACACATTAGGATTTGTAAGAGCCGTCAATACTCCATAGTCATTTTTAATCTCCAGAAAAGGAAATATGCATGTTATTTTCACAGTTTTTCTATGAAATCATTTTTCCATGCTACATGAATTATAAAGCTCTGCCTTAAAAGAAAGTACATGCCCCTCCTAATATTTTGCCCAACATTTTCTAGCTTGTTCCTCTTAAACACTAAAACATTTAAAGGCTGTAGTTAAGGGGGCTTCACAGTCAAATCCAGGGGCTCAAATACCCTCTGTATTGTTTCCTAACCTGAGCCCAGTATAACTCAGTTTCCTCAACTGTGAAGAGAAATCATCACCTAATGTAAAGGGTTATTGTAAGGACTAAGTGAGTTCATAAATGTTAAGCATTTGGCACAATCCCTAGTTCATCATAAGAACTCAGTAATTGTTAGCTATCACCCAGGTTTGCTGTTTTGATTTAGGAAGAAGGCTGCAGTTCAAAGTAGCCACAAAGAAAAATTGAACTGATTAGTGCTGCTTGAATAAGTAGTGACTCTTTCCCTGAACACGTGGGTACCTGCCTGCTAACCCCTTCCCACTTGTTGCATGCTCAGGGTATGCCTGGGCAGGGGACCCAGGATATTCACAGCTACCTCCGGCATGAAGGAAAAATTTCATGCCTGTGGGGCTACATGGTTACCTCCTGGACAGCATGTGACCTCCATGGTCTCCATGATAATATGATATTAGTGGATAGTGCTTGCTTCCCAGCTTACTGGAAGGAGTTCAGAGGAGGGCAACCAACATAATAAAAGGTTTGGAAATGAAACCTTATGAGAGCAGATGAAAACCCTGGGCATGTTCGGTCTGGAGAACAGATAGGGCAGCAGCAGAGATACACCAAGCCATGGAGAAGACAGATTCATGATTCTCAGTGATGAATGGGGCGACCACAGATGATATGGGGTTTAGATTTGCCCAGAAACATTTTGGAGAAAATGAGTGCACTTCACAATGAAGTATTAGACAATATACAAGACTAGGATGGCTATTAAATGAATTTCAAGAGGGATGCTTAGAACCACAGTAATGATAAAATGGTTTCTCGGAGTAAATCATGGATAAAGAAATCACTCACACAAGAGTAGAAAACATTGACTAGGTGTTAGCAGGCAGGATTCTTTGGTTGTAAACAACACGAAGCCTGGCCAACTTTTTGCAGAGGAGGATTTTCATAGAAGGACATTAAGTCGTCAAAGTACTAAATTTGAAAAGAGACAGCAATTGTTGCAGCTCTGGTGGTCCAGACAGCAGACACCAAAGGACAGTCTCTTCAGAGTGTCAATTCAAGGTTCAAAGTCCCCAAAAGAGAGTCTAACTGGCTTAGCTCCAGTCATATGTCCACCTCTTTTTAATGAGAACTGAGCACTTTGGCAATTACACCAAGGGACAGGTAAGGAAATCAACATCGCTGTTATCAAAAGAAGGAAAAATCAATGCTAGGTGGAAAAATAAAATATTCCAAGACAGTCTGTAAATTCATATTAAAATTTATAACTATCATTTGAGTATTTATTCAATGTAAACTGTGAGAACAATGAGGCTCAGAGGATTTTAAGGAACTCGTCTAAGGTCATAGAGCTGATAACTCATGGAGAAGGGACTCGGGACCAGAACATTCTGAATCTGAAGCTCAGCTTCTTAATTAATATGACATACTGTTCTGCTCATCTTTTTCATAATCTCTGCTATCCCTGCCACTCCTTAAGGCAGCTTTGTCACCAACAAATAAGACAGAGAAAAAAAACTCACCATGATCCACTTCCCTTCTAAGACATTATGATCCAACGCAAGACTGAAAGCTTAAATTTCTCACCACATACATAGCATCCCATAATATCCTAGATTTGGAGAACCTAGGAGGGCAATCGAGGAAACTACATTCCCTTACAATGGGCCAAGATTTGGTCTTGAGGGGTTTAGAATAAAGGATGATTAGGAACAACCATTTCAGCATCAGAATCTCCTTATCCTCCTAAGAATCTTGAAGAGCAACTTGAAACCACACCAAGCGATTACATGGGTGAACAGCTTAAAAAGGAACGATGTCGGGTGATGTCTCTATCTTCACATACTGTCCTATGTAACCAGACTGTAACTCTCTTATGGACGGGGACCATGCCCCACTTCTGGCCACTTCAAACAATAGGCATGTAATGATGTGGATAAAAGCAAATATAAAGAAAATAAAGGTGATAACATTGACTTTTTAGTTTTAGAGCCAAGGTAAGCCTCCCATTGTCATGGCCTCTAGTTCTAAATATTCAGATTCTATGGAGCCAAATCAGAGCTCTAGAAACTGAAAAAAAGAAAAAAAGGAAAAGCACTATGTATATGGAGCCAAGAACTATTACAGTGTCATTGAACATGAACAGTGAGACAACTGAGAAAAGAAAAAGCCATTCAGTTCAGTTTAATGGTGAAATCACAGACTTTGGAATTAACCAGATCTGGGCTCAAGTCTCAACTCTGCTACTTACTATTGAGGAATGTAACAACTATTAAAGATTAGAAGGGATTTTTGATTCTCTACACTTCGGTCCCATCATCAACACATACAAGGGCTAACAAATTTGTAGAGAAAGTGAAATGAGATTATGTATGTGAGTCCTTGATGTGGTCCTTCTGCCTAAAATGTCTCAGCAAATACTAGTCACTATTTCAATACTTGATTACCTTTCTACCACCACTACAATGGAGTGTCTGGGTGCTGGGATGGGGCTGGGCTGGACTTGCTTGATTTTAAAGTTACAGGATAACATTAGAAATTCTGGTCTAAAATTTTTATATGTAATATTATAATTTCTAGAAAGACTCCAGAGCTAATACTATGGTCTACATCAGTCATTTTAAGTTTCTCTGTCACTAAGTTGTATCCAATTCTTTGCGATCCCATGGACTGCAGCTCTTCAGGCTTCCCTGTCCTTCATTATCTTCCGGAGTTTGCTCAAACTCATGCCCATTGAGTCGATGATGCCATCCAACCATCTCATCCTCTGTTGTCCCCCTCCCCTCCTGCCCTCAGTCTTTCCCAGCATCAGAGTCTTTTCCAATGAGTCAGCTCTTCGCATCAGGTGGCCAAAGTATTGGAGCTTAAGCTTTAGCATCAGTCCTTCCAATGAATATGCAGAACTGATTTCCTTTAGGATTTGTTGCTATTGCTGTTGCTAAGTCGCTTCAGTTGTGTCCGACTCTGTGCGACCCCATAGATGGCAGCCCACCAGGCTCCTTCGTCCCTGGGATTCTCCAGGCAAGAATATTGGAGTGGGCTGCCATTTCCTTCTCCAGTGCATGAAAGTGAAAAGTGAACGTGAAGTTGCTCAGTCGTGTCTGACTCTTTGAGACCCCATGGGCTGCAGCCTACCAGGCTCCTCCAACCATGGGGTTTCCCAGGCAAGAGTACTGGAGTGGGGTGCCATTGCCTTTAGGATTGGTTGGTTTAATTTTGCAGTCCAAGGGACTCTGAAGAGTCTACTCCAGCATCACAGTTTGAAAGCATCAATTCTTCTGTGCTCAGCCTTCTTTATGGTCCAACTCTTACATCCATACATGACTACTGGAAAAACCATAGCTTTGACTAGACAGAACTTTGTTGGCAAAGTAATGTCTCTGCTTTTTAATATGCTGTCTAGTTTGGTCATAGCTTTTCTTTCAAGGAGCAAGTATCTTTTAATTTCATGGCTGCAGTCACCCTCTGCACTAATTTTGTAACCCAAGAAAATCAAAGCCCTCGCTGTTTCCACTTTTTCACCATTTGCCATGAAGTGATGGGACCAGATGCCATGATCTTAGTTTTTTTAATGCTGAATTTCAAGCCAATCTTTTCACTCTCCTCTTTCATCTTCATCAAGAGGCTCTTTAGTTTCTCTTCACTTTCTGCCATTAGAGTGGTATCATCTGCATATCTGAGGTTGTTGATGTTTTTCCTGGGAACCTTGATTCCAGTTTGTGATTCATCCAGCCTGGATTTCATATGATGCACTCTGCACATAAGTTAAATAATCAGGGTAACAATGTACAACCTGTCATGCTCCTTTCCCAATTTTGGAGCAGTCTTTTGTTCCATGTCTGGTTCTAACTGTTGCTTCTTGACCAGAATACAGGTTTTTTCAGGAGACAGGTAAAGTTGTCTAGTATTTCCATCTCTTTAAGAATTTCCCACAATTTGTTGTGATACACACAGTCAAAGGCTTTCGTATAGTCAAGGAAGCAGAAGTAGATGTTTTTCTGGAATTCCCTTGCTTTTTCTCTGATCCAGCGGATATTGGCAATTTGATCTCTGGTTCCTCTGCCTTTTCAAACTCCATCTTGTACATCTGGAAGTTCTCAGTTCACATACTAGTGAAGCTTAGCTTGAAGGATTTTGAACATTACCTTGCTAGCATGTGAAATGAGTGCAATTGTATGGTAGTTTGAACATTCTTTGACATTGCCTTTGAGACTGGAATGGAAACTGACCTTTTCCAGATATAATTACTGTTGCCACTAGAAATTATTTTGTAATAATTTTACATTTTTCTTAATTTGAGCAAGTTTATTGCAATATAATACAATAGACTTTTATTCATCATCTTCTCTGGGCCAAGTACTGCACTGAGGATCTGGAAATGTACAGATCTGAAACATAAACTTGACTTTAAGTTGCTTGAAGCCCAGAGCATTAACAAATTGCAAACAGCAGGACAGGATATGTAAAAGAAATTAGAACATAATCTCAAAAGAGTTACACTATAATACAGTTATGTAGAGATTAATAAAAGGAAAGAAAAGGTAAAGGATATAAAGGGAAAATTATTGTATATTATAATGTTATAAAATATAAAAAATATAGGTATTAAATTACAGAAAAGGAGAAAGAAATGAACAAAAAGCCAGTGTAAAAACCTACAGTACTTTGACCTAAACTGTTGGGAGACTTAGAATTAAGATCATTAGAATTTAAAAGTTTATAAAGTATGATGCAAAATTAATGAAATGACTTAACTAGGTCAACATTTTGAATTTCAAAAGGAAAGAAAAGTCACGAAAATTTCATATAGGGAAATAAACAAATATTATTTTATTCTACTTTTAATTTCCTAAAAAGAAAATTTTTCAGCTATCATTGTCTTCATTCCTACAACAATAAGTCTACAAATTCCATACTTATCCCTACTGTTTCTAATGTATAAAAACAGCAGAAAGGCCTGTTCTTTGATACATGAGGATAAACAGAGAAAAGAAATCATTTATCCTCTCTAATATTTTTAACTGAAAATATACATCAGCTGACCTAGATGTTTTAGCACACACACGTGTGTGTGTTCAGTCATGTCCAACTATTTGTGACCCCATGGACTACAGTCTGCTAGGTTCCTCTGTCCATGGAATTTTCCAAGCAATTATACTAGAGTTGGTTGACAGTTCCTACCTACTCCAGAGGATCTTCCCATCCCAGGGATTGAATCCACATCTCAGAGGTTTTAGAACAAACTTAGATAATACTTATTAAACTTAATGCAAATGTAAAAAATAAACTTTGAAAGAGAATATACATACTGTAAAGAATTATTAGAGCACAATAAAAATAAGGACAATAAGCTAACTGAGCAGGAAGAAAGAGAAAATCAAAGAATGCTAAATTTTTATTTTATACTAGACATTAGTAGTTTTATATAAACAGTCTTAGAAAGATATAAATATTAACACATGATAAGCTAACAGCTCAAATCATAAAATAAAAAATGGATTACCTAATTTCTGGTTAAGACTACCAGCTAACTATGTGGAAAAATATTAAGTTAAATTACTACAATATACAAGGCACCAAAATGAATCCCAGATGGTTTAAATATTAAAATGCAAAAATAAGATCATAATTATACTAGAATAAAATGTAAGCGACCATATAGTCTTAGGAGAGGAAAACTTTTCAATGTGTGACATCAAAGACAAAAATATAAATGAGAAGACTGATAAATACAAATGCTTAGTAAACGTTGGAAAAAATTTCCATTTGCAACAACCTTGAGGGTATCACGCTAAATGATATAAGTCAGATGGAGAGGGACAAATACCCTATGATTTCACTCTTGTGTGGAATATAAAACACAAACAAACAACATAAATGAATAAACTAAAAATAGACACGTAGATAAAGAGAACAGAGTACTGGTTGCTAGAGGGGGAGGGATGGGATGAGGAGTAGGAGGGTGAAATGGGTAAAGGGGTTCCACTGTACTGTGCTGGATTAAAACTCAGTTTTTGGTGGTGAGCCTGCTATAGTGTATATAGAAGTAGAACTATAATGTTGAACAAATGAAACATATGATGTTATAAACTGTTACCTCAATAAAAAATAAATCAATAGAATGAAAAACTTTTAAAGTACATTGTCGTGTTCAAAAGTAAAAACAATAAATGAGAACGTTTTAATGGTGCTTATTCAAAAAACTCAGGATAGAAAACAGATACTCAGCAAACATGTGCTGAATGTTTTCCTCCTCCACTTTTAATTTCTCAAAGTTTTTTCTGAAAATAAATATCAGTTTGATGCTGTAGGGGACATTAAGTTCTGATGATTGCTTCATTATTTTATCCTACTATTGATGGATTCTTCTGTTCTTTGCTTGGTTCTCCTTAATAGGCGAAACCTATAATCATTGTAGACACCTTAAAAAGTGATTCACTGCAAGTCCTTTGTAACTAAAACTACAGACACTTAAAAGTCAGTATAACTAGAAAATTGACTTGTGTGTAAGTTACATCTTTACAGTTAATAAAGATACAACTGATTTGACTAGTTTAGGGAAAGCCAAATTGTGCTATATGTGTTTTCCCTTAAAATTTTTCTCATCTGGTAAAGAAAATGCAAAATATTTTGCATATATTTTAATTTCCCTTTTTAGGAAGAAGATGAAAAAAAGATGCCCACTCCACCCCTGCAATTCCCCCAGGCAGTGGTTGCAAAATTTGAAGAACTTCACCATCTCCAGTTTGGTTTAATCTCCAGCCAGATTAATTAATTCCTCTCTTAAAGGATTCCAGGAGCTCCAGCCCAGCCTTGGCCCCTGGCCAGTTGGAGGAACATGCTGGAAGGCAGGGTCAGAACCAAGATTAACCTAGTGAAACAAATTATTCTGAACTAGGCTCAGAATGACTTGGTCCCTTTGATCACTTGAAAGTAACTAGGCTTCTCTGAGAACCCTATAACTCTAAGAGCATTAGAATCTAATATACACAAAAGTGAAGTCACTCAGTCGTGTCCGACTCTTTGCGACCCCTGGACTGTAGCCCAACAGGCTCCTCCATCCATGGAATTTTCCAAGCAAGAGTACTGGAGTGGGTTGCCATTTCCTTCTCCAGAGGATCTTCCCAACCCAGGGATCGAACCCAGGTCTCCTACATTGCAGGCAGCCGCTTTACCATCTGAGCCACCAGGGAAAGCAATACATAATATAATGCACACAATCTACACAAAACCCACTTATCTCTGGATTCAATACTCAGAGAATTGGGTGGATCCAGATTGCCTTTAGAAAGTGAAAGGAAGAGTTGAAGATCACTGAATACATTGGCTATGGAGTCAGCAGAGATGAAAATCAGGGGGAATAAGACAAGCTTAATGGAAGACAGGTAAAATTTTATTAAAACAAACCACTGAACTTGACAAATCATTTCATGAGGGTAAATTTAGGATAATAGATATATTACTGAAAATAATGTTCACAGTCTTCTGGACCTGGAGAGAAAAGGAACCAATGCCAGGAATAGGCTTCCCTGGTGGCTCAGCTGGTAAAGGATCCGCCTGCAATGTGGGAGAACTGAGTTCAGTCCCTGGGTCGGGAAGATTCCCTGGAGAAGGGAACAGCTACCCACTCCAGTATTCTGGCCTGGAGAATTACATGAACTGTATAGTCCATGGGGTGGCAAAAACTCAGACATGACTGAGTGACTTTCCCTACTAGGGAAACAAGCAGAGTTGATAGGAAAGATGGCAATGGGAGGTTTCATTTTCAGACAGCTCTCCCATTTTATTTTTCCTAATACTGGCCCCCAAATCCTCTTTTTGAAAAAAAAACTTTGGTGTATGTATTCAGTTTTGTCTTGGTAGGTTTATGGATTTATTAATAATAGTAGTATTTCCTTACAGGGAGGGTTAGAATCCCTGATATAGGGAAGGTGAAAGAAAGTTGAAAAGTTCTTACTACTTCATGGCAAGACATAAAGTCTGTTAAGGTCTATGTTGCAATAAGTTTTCAATCTTTCTTCCCAGTGCCAACTGCCAACAATTAGTTAATTTCATTATACAGACTAGCAGGCGCATAGAGGGAGACTAATAAAAATATTTGTTGAGTTTATTATGGAGAAAATGCTTCAGTTACTTTCCCCAAAGCACTGTTATCATAGAGCAGTGTCTGTCAGGTCATATAAACAGCTTTACTATAAACAATGTTTTCTCTTAAAGGGATCTATTGTCATGGGATTTTATCTGAAAAACATGTTTATCAGAGAAGAATGTAAGATGTGAAGCTTGTGACTTGTTATCCAGAAGAAATAATTAAAGAGATGTCTTCCAATGTATTTAAATAATAGAGTTACTTTCAACAGAACAAAGAAAAAAATCAAAGTTTTTAATTACAGAAACTACATCTAAAGCTTAGAAGAAACAAGTTTAAGGCCTAGGCTAATTTTATTACACTTTTCTTTAGTCTTATAAAGCAACTTGTATATATGACATGTGACATGCACGTACACACATGCATCTGTTCTGATGGCTGCTGGTGGGAATTTAAAAATGTAGACAGAAATTCCTGTAAGTCATTTATGAAATAGGATGATCAATTTTTCTGATTTCTACTACTAGTCTCTTTCTTTTTTGAATAGTGCTTGCTACCTGCTCAGGACTCACAATTCACTTTCAAGGCAACCATTTCACTGATGGAAAAAAATCAACAGTGAAAGTTCAATCACCGGAGGACTTTCTCATTGTCTCTCTGGGCTATATTCCTCTACTCTGAGATGATAAACCCTATTGTAGTAGACCATATCTAACCATTAAGAGGTCATAAAGCTTTTGATGCAATGACTATGATTAATCTGACATGGTCTGATCTTCAAGGATCTAAGGTAATGGTAATACAACATAAAGCCCCACTGCTTTCATTAAAGAACTCTAAGACAACACCCTACTTTACTGGGACCATTATTTCACCTGTTCAGTTCAGTTTAGTCCAGTTCAGTCGCTCAGTCATGTCCGACTCTTTGCTACCCCATGGACTGCAGCACACCAGGCCTTCCTGTCCATAACCAACTCCCAGAGCCTACTCAAACTCACGTCCATTGCGTCAGTGATGCCATTCAGCCATCTCATCCTCTGTCATCCACTTATCCTCCCACCTGCAATCTTTCCCAGCATCAGGGTCTTTTCTAATGAGTCAGTTCACCACATCAGGTAGCCAAACTATTGGAGTTTCAGCTTCAGCATCAGTCCTTCCAATGAAAATTCAGGACTGATTTCCTTTAGGATTGCCTGGTTTGATCTCCTTGCTGTTCAAGGGACTCTCAAGAGTCTTCTCCAACACCACAGTTCAAAAGCACCAATTCTTCGGCACTCAGTTTTCTTTATAGTGCAACTCTCACATCCATACATGACTACTGGAAAAATCATAGCTTTGACTAGATGGACCTTTGCTGACAAAGTAATGTCTCTGCTTTTTAATATGCTGTCTAGGCTGGTCATAACTTTTCTTCCCAGGAGCAAGTGTCTTTTAATTTCATGGCTGCAGTCACCATCTGCAGTGATTTTGGAGCCCCCCAAAATAAAGTCTCTCACTGTTTCCATTGTTTCCCCATCTATTTGCCATGAAGTGATGGGACTGGATTCCATGATCTTAGTTTTCTGAATGTTGAGTTTTAAGCCAACTTTTTTACTCTCCTCTTTCACTTTCATCAAGAGGCTGTTTAGTTCTTCACTTTAGGGAAAATTTCTATTTTCTGTGGGATTTTTGAGGCATTTTTCTTGTGGGTTTGCCACTAGAGGGCCTCATGATGCTATACACTTAATAAATACTTTGAATATTGATTACTCTTGAATTGATTACTCTCAAAACACTGTTTTTCATGCTCAGAATTCTCATTTAAATGGATAGAAACGGGCAGGAAACAAGCAATTTATCTTCCATTACATCTGCATTGAGATCATTCAGCAGAATTGGAGACAGAGACTAATGTTCCACATTACCAAATCTACTGAATCCTACACCAAAAGAATTCACTTCCTGAAAGAGTGGATATGGCCATTCTTTGGATATGGATAATGGGACAATTCCACATGGCTCTTGAAAGAAATTATTCCCTGTTCCATCATTTTTTTTTTTTCATCCTGAGCATTATAAACCAAGAACTGACATTCAACTAATTGCTCCTCAGGAGATAGTCGTGTTCAAAGTTCAACTTGTATTTCTTGGAAAATGCAACAGGGTGATTGTTACTTTTTGATCTAAGACCACTGGATGTCAGCCAATGGTTCATCTCTACCCTGCCAGTTTGGGAGAAATTGTTGGGAGTTATTAAGGTGGGCTTGGATTCAGTTAACATCTTGCTTCCTTGATTTCTTTCACCCGAGTTTCATGAAAACATTTGGCAAAAGATGGTCAAGACATGTTGCCTTTTGTGGTACATGAATAGCCTTAACTTAAACACAATTTATTTTCCCTAATATATAATTATTTCTCAAGAAACTTGGGCTAATAGTGGTTTAGCTGTTTTGTTTGTTTCTCAAATAATTTATTTTTTAAGAGGAGTTTTAGGTTCATAACAAAATTGAATAGAAAGGATAGAGTGTTCTCATCCATCCCTGTCCTTACACAAGTAAAATAGCCTCCACCCCAGTGGTGCGTTCATTATAATCAATGAATCTACATTGACACATCATTATTGCCCAAAGTCGATAGTGTACATGATGGTTCACTCTTGGTGAAACTATGAGTCTGACAAATGTACAGTGGCATGTAGCCACCTTTGTAGTATTCTACAGAATAGTTCCACTGCCCCAGAATCCTCTGTGCTGTACCTATTCATCCTCCTCATAAGTCCGTGGCAACCACTGATCTTTTTATCATAGTTTTGCCTTTTCAGAATGTCACATGTGTGAATTATACAGAAGGTAGCCTTTTCAAATTGACTTCTTCACTTAGTAATATGCATTTAAGTTTCCTCCGTGTATTTTCAAAGTTTGATAGCTCATTTCTTTTTAGTGCTGAATAACATTCCATTGTCTGGATGGACCATAATTTATTTATCCATTCACTTACTGATGGACAATCTTGGTTGCTTCCAAGTTTTGTCAATCACGAATAAAGCTGCTATAAACATTTGTATGTTTATACAATTTTCAGTTGTTCAAGCTGGATTTAGAAAAGGCAGAGGAACCAGAGATCAAATTGCCAACATCTGCTGTATCACAGAAAAAGCGAGAATTCCAGAAAAATATCTATTTCTGCTTTATTGACTATGCTAAAGCCTTTGACTATATGGGTCTTAACAAACTGTGGAAAATTCTTAAAGAGATGGGAATACCAGACCACCTTACCTGCCTCCTGAGAAATCTGTATGCAGGCCAAGAAGCAACAGCTAGAACTGAACATGGAAAAACAGATTGGTTCCAAATTGGGAAAGGAGTATGACAAGGCTGTGTATTGTCACCCAGCTTATTTACCTTAAATGCAGAGTGCATCAAGTGAAACACCAGGCTGGATGAAGCATAAGCTGGAATCAAGATTGCCAGGAGAAATATCAATAACCTCAGATTTGCAGATGATACCACCCTTATGGCAGAAAGTGAAGAAGAACTAAAGAGCCTCTTGATGAAAGTGAAAGAGGAGAGTGAAAAAGCTGGCTTAAAACTCAACATTCAAAAAATGAAGATCATGGCATCTGGTCCCATCACTTCATGGCAAACAGATGGGGAAACAATGGAAATAGTGACAGACTTTATCTTCTTGGACTCCAAAATCACTGCAGATGGTGACTGAAGGCATGAAATTAAAAGACACTTGCTCCTTGGAAGAAAAACAATGACCAGCATAGACAGCATATTAAAAAGCAGAGACATTATTTTGCCAATAAAGGCCCGTTTAATCGAAGCTATGGTTTTTCCGGTAGTCATGTATGGATGTGAGTTGGACCATAAAGAAAGTGGAGTGCGGAAGAACTAATGCTTTTGAAATATGGTATTGGAGAAGACTCTTAAGAGTCCCTTGGACTGCAAGGAGATCCAACCAGGCAATCCTAAAGGAAATCAGTCCTGAATATAAGGACTGATGCTGAAGCTGAAACTCCAATACTTTGGCCACCTGATGCGAAGAACTGACTCATTGGAAAAGACCCTGATGCTGGAAAAGATTGAAGGCAGGAGGAGAAGGGGACAAGAGAGAATGGGATGGTTGGATGGCATCACCGACTCAACGTACATGAGTTTGAGCAAGCTCAGGGAGTTGGTGATGGACAAGGAAGCCTGGCATGCTGTAGTCCCTGGGGTCGCAAGGAGTCAGACACAACTGTATGACTAAAGTGAACTGAAACATTTGTATACAGGATTTTGTGTGGACATTCAATTCATCTGGGCATTTTGTTTTGTTTTTAGGCTATCTGAGATCTTTGAGCAGTGTTTCCTTAAACTAACTGATGTTTAGCCATTTTGATTCTGCTGTCCCATAGAGAGTAATATGGTATCAGAGTTGGAAGGGAATTTAATTGTTTAATTGGCTAAGCCAAGCATTGATTCTCTACTTTGGGAAATCCAGGTGCACACATGTGAGCTAGTTGTTATTCTATTTGTTTTTAAAAAGACAAATATTTCTAGGTTGTGTTTTCTGGTTTTCTTGTTTTTTGCTTTTTTTTTTTACTTTGAGGTTTTTTTTAAAAAATGCAGTCATATTACTTTTTGAATGACTAGTAAATTTCAAAGATTTCTTTCCTATTGACTTCAATCTGGAAATTTACCATTAGCCTTTTCAGGGAAAAATATATACAAATATGAAAAACACACAGCAAATAATTTTTAAAATGCAGTGTTTGGAATGGGAATGAGTATGGAGAATAAACACTGTTCTAACAGCTACAGTTTTGGTAAAAGCTTGTCCCAGGTAGTGATTTTACTTCAGTGCTGTTGTAAAAAATCTCATCTTGCTGACTGCCCAACTGGCCACCAGTCACCTCCTTCCCAGTCAACCCTCCAAGCAGGACACTAGCCTCCAATCTGGAAAATCAGTCACAGTAAGTAGAAGGAAGGAAATGTTAGTCACTCAGTCGTGGCCAACTCTTCACGACCTCTTGGACAGTAGCCTGCCAGGCTTCTCTATCTGTGGGATTTTCCAGGCAAGGATATTGGAATGGGTTGCCATTCCCTTCTCCGGTGGATCCTCCTGACCCAGAGATTGAATCTGTGTCTCTTGCAGTGGCAGGCAGATTATTTATCACTGAGCTACCTGGGAAACCCAAATCTCCTGGTGAATGAATCCATCTAACTGAAATACATTCACATTAGACCTCTACCTGCACAAGGGGGTCTGGGAAATGCAGTTTTCATCTGTACAACCCTTCCTACTGGAAGCAATATAGGAGGAGGCTGAGTGAGCCCATCCCAAGTACCTAGGTCAGCACCCTAACTGGGCTCCTGCTGCACGGATAGCCTCGTTGTCATGTTACAACAGCAATGGCCAAATAAGATATATTTTCCCTTTTACTTTACTTCATCTCCTTCTCCAGGCTGGAGGAGCCAGAAGTAGAATATAGCCGGGACTAGTACACAAGGTGAAAAAATAGTGAAAAGGCCATATCCATATCCACGAGGAAAATACTGTGTTGTTCCTTGCTAATATCATACCCTGCTCCCCTCATGTGATCAACTAATTACATAATTACAACTGATTTTTCACTTGGGTTATTTGCAATGATCATTTTATTGTGCTGTAGTAGTCATTTATAAGTGAAGTGAAGTCGCTCAGTCATGTCTGATTCTTTGCGACCCCACGGACTGTAGTATACCAGGCTCCTCTGTCCATGGGATTTTCCAGGCAAGAGTACTGGAGTGGGTTGCCATTTCCTTCTCCAGGGGATCTTTCCGACCCAGGGATCGAACCCGGGTCTCATGCATTGCAGGCAGATGCTTTACCGTCTGAGCCACCAGGGAAGTCTGTAGTCATTCATGGTTGGAGTTTAACAACTAGATCTGGACTTTCCCTTCTTGATTCTGAATTTAAAGAGTCCGGTCTATGTAGGGTTCCCTTTACTCATCTGCCATGTGACTCTCCTCTTCCAGAACTTTCAGATGGAAGAGTCACTCAATGCGGAGCTTGTCTGGGTATCTCAGTTCTAATATCCTCTGATGCAAGAGGTAGAATTTATCCAAAGGGAATAGTGGATGAGTGTTAAATACAGAATATATAGGTATCTGAGGTTTCAATAGGTGAACTTTTCATGGGTCTCAGACACGTATTTCCAAAAGTAACAACTCATCCCTATATCCATTCTGTTTAACCTGGTTTTTAAATGTATTAATCTTTTCACAGACTGTCACTAAAGACCATTCCTTTTGAAACTTTTGAGACCTTTTTTTATGTGTATATAACACACTTATTTTTAAAGTAAGGGATATTCAAAAGCAGTAAACTCTCAAAAGCTTCAAATGTATTAAGTAAATAAGTTTGCTTTAGAAGATGGCCAATCCCAATTGCCATTTTAAAACTTCACTGAATTAAGGGACATTATCTTAGCACTAATGCTGGATTTAGGGTTTCTCCCTGTGGCTGTGTTATTTCTGTACTATTAGATTCCAGTGGTTTTTAGATGTTTATGAATAAAGGGTTACGTTGCAAAAGTAGGGGGCTTCCCTTGTAGCTCAGACGGTAAAGAATCTGCCTGCAATGCAAAAGACCCGGCTTCAATAAGTAGTGTGATTGGTCCAAATTGATTCTATTCTCTAACTGAAGTGATGCATCTGCTATCTATATCATGGGGCTCCATGCATAGAAGAGTGTCGTGATGACTAACGTCTACTCTTTGCTGTTTTCTAATCATTGCTATTGTAGGGTAAGGAGGGGGAAAGACAGCATTCATTTGTTAACGTTTGCTGACAGCACCTGGTTTTGATGCAGATTTCAAGTAAATCTTCCAAAATTAACTTTTAGAAAAGTTTTACAAATAATTCTGTTTAGTTTTGTCCTCCCTCTGCACATACAACCTTACACCCTACTCCACCCCTCAAAATGAACCTGTCTGCTCACTATAAAGCCAAGCCTATATTTTATGATTCTTGTTTTGTTTAAAATTGTTCTCTGTTTTGAATCACAAAGCCAATGACTTAGTTGCTTCTTTTGTCATTTTGTTGCCTTCCTGCCAAACTCTGACCCCACCTTTTTAGTTTGTTTATTTTATAAAGCAGAATGGGTATACTTGCAAGCATTTCCTATCAGGCAGAATACAAGAAAAGAAGTTGAAGGGAACAGGCATCCATATTAAAGACAAATGAGATAATAGCTAAAATTCATCTTCAAGTTGATCCAAGTTAAATTATGAGTCTAATATGGATGTTACTTAGGGAAGAAAAATCTATTCTCATGTTTAGATTTGATACAAACCTGGGTTTCCAGATTTAGACCAAATCCACATATAGACTGCATTCAGCCAACACAATGCCTGTGATGGCTCCAAACACCATGGTCATCTGTACTACCGCATGCATAATTATGCCCCATCGTGGGGTTTATTAGGACCTAATTCTTGCCTTGTGTTTATCGTCAGAACACACAAACTTCCATTGTTTCATTTCCTTCTGAGTGAAAAGATTCAGGTGTGGAGACTGGGAAAGAGATTTCCCTCTCAGAAATAGTGAGGCTCTTGCCTAGGGCAAGATGTTTGAAATCTGTCATATAAAACTTCTCTTTCTGTTCCCAAATAGGCTTCACATTACAGTGAAGATGGAAGTGAGTACTGGTTAAATTAAAGACAGTTTTGTCTTTCAACACAACAGATGAGGAGCTGACTCACCCTGGGCACCCGAAATCAGTCTCTCTCTCTCCCTTCTCTTTGTCACTCTCTCTCTTCCCCAGAAAACCTGACTTTGTAATGGATTTCCCATGGTGAGAGTTACAGAACTGTACTCAGGAAATACAACTCAGTGTGGCTTCTCTGTTCCCACAGATAGATGAGTGGTCCCAAGACAAGAATTGAGAACTCTAAAGAAATAAGAATAGCAAACAGAGTGAATCAAACTGGGATGATTCCAACAGATCAAGGCCTAGTGTCACAGTGGTCAGATTTAAGACTCGTGATGCCATTATGGGAAGTCTGCCGTCCGAGCATTGTCCAGATCCTTGAAGTCTCCCCAGGGCAATGCCCAGAAACTGTGTTTTTATCCCTTAGTGCGTGCAAGTGTCGTTTCTGAAAGCTCTACCCACAAAGCCATCAGATGGTAACAATTTTCAGTCACTTCCAACATGAGATGGTTTTGAACTTTAATATGCAACCTAATTATGACTGCAAACACTTTGTTAAGCAAACAAACTTCAAACCCTTTTTTTAAAAACCAATTCTTCTCTGGTCATTTTGTCTTGCACAAAGGCCTTAAAAATAAAACTGTGTGGGGAACTAGGGAATCTAGGGATGAAAAAAAAAAGAAGGCACAAAATGAAATGGCTTTAATGTAATCACCACTTTTGCGCTGAGTATCTGAATGTTTTCTTTCAAATAAAAACCTAGAAAATACAGTATCCTATGCTCTATTTCCACTCTTTGCCATCTGACTTCTACCGTAGACTTATAGATAATATTTTCAAAGATAGAGAAGTAGACAGTTTTGTTTGTTCCTCAATTTTCTTTTGCTTACTAAACTCCTCTTTTTCAATTCTGAAATATCCAAGTCATCTGTTTTTTTTCTCTTCCCTGTCTCCCCACTTTTTTATTTTCTCACAGTCACTTTTCTTTTTGCCTTTCTTAGTCATTTTTCAAGAACTGGGATTATTACATAGCATGTAGAAACCCATGAATATCCCCTTTCCAGGGGAAAAATAAACAAAAAACAGAACAGAACAGGGAACCTGGAAGATTTGCAGTATGAGGGGTAGTGGAAATAGCTAGACTCTCCAATAAGTTACTTAAGGAGACTGCAACCTCTGCATCCCCAGATCCTAGAGACATCTTCATATCCCCCATCTGTATGCCATGGTCCCCAAAATTCATTTCCCTGCTATCCTCTCTACTTACTGAGAGACTTGAATATTATTCATTTTGCTTCAGAGAGATCTCAGTGAATAGACAACAGATCTCTGATTCTTACCCATATTGTTCCCTAAGAAGGGAAAGACATAGTAGATGTGTTCTCCAGGTCTCTACAATGCTGAACTCTTCTTACAAAAGGGGAAAGTTATTAAGATGAGGAAACTTCAGAAGAAACACTAACACTGACCCTACTTGGGAATCACCTAAGATCACATTTAAAACCCATGTTCTGTCAACATGCCATCTCTCCCTCTTTTCATTTCCAAACAAGAAATTGCTTCATCCCTTTGTGAAAATGCGGAAAGGTTGAAGTCAAAATATTTTCACTAATCAAGCACACGAGACTACCCTCTCTCCTAGGAAAGCTTTCCTCCCTGTGGTTAGTATGTCAAACTCCAACTTTGTGACAAATGTTTTTTATTGCCCACTAAACTGCTATTCCTCCCTGTGCCTCCATCCTTCCAAAAGTGAGGTGTAAAATATGCTGGAAGCTCAGGGGAAGTGTTCTTTATTGATACAAAGAGAGACACACAAAAGGAAATAGACTCTTAGCTATCTCTGGATCTTTCTATTTGCATTTGAGGGTTGGAATGATGGTAGCGATTTTGGGGCCATGAGGAAATTCAGGTAAAAGACAAACCAACTTGTTATAGAGGAGAGATGGAGAGACACTGGAATCTTGATGATGTCATATGAACACTAAATTAAATAAGACTGGAACCACTGAAATTTTAAATGTCTTGTTACATAAAATATATATGTTCTTTTAGGTCACTTTCAGTTGATTTTTCTTTAGTTACAACAAAAAGCATTCTGATGCTGATGGTTGGATTAAAACTTTGAAAGCAGGGAAACATAAAAATTTATTTTGCTGTAAACTCTATTGGCAAGCATTCTTATTTTAAGTTTTCAGTGCAAAATGCCTTGATATGTGGAGAGTGGTCACGAAACACCACTGTGCCTGATGTCTGATAGCATTTCTTAATCCTGGCCTACCAGGAGCCCTTCTTTAACCCTTCTATCCTGGACTGATTGAAAATAAATATAGATTCATTTAGAAACTTTAAAATACATTATTTTATTAGCTTTCATAACAATAGCAATCTGGGGCCTATTAATCTTCACTTGGAAATATTTATCTTTTCCCATCTACCATCTATATTACCTCTTCAACAAATCAACATGGAAACAACAAAAGCCAAGTTTCTATTGTGATTGTGATAGCTTAAAAATGAAATCACACATTCCCTATGTCAATAGAAGGCCCCAGTATGGTTATTCACATCAATAATCTGGCAATGTGAGAATGCCAGAAAGCTTGCTGTCACTACCTAAGCTTTTGAGAGTCAACCTCAAGCCCTGTTTTACAACTGAATTTAGACAAGTCACAAGTTCTGTTTTTGTAGAATTTTTTTTACAAAGAAAGTTTGTAAAATTTGAGCTGAAGCCTTTTGTTCTCAGCCTGCTCCTTCAGTCGACAAGGTAGAAGTTCCATAATTGGTTTTCTGCCCATTTTGGCAGGGAGCACAGTGGGAGATTGCCATGGCCTGAGGCCCTGAGGAGATTCTTTTCTTCCTAACTGAGGCTATGTGGACCAAAGAAGAGGTTATCTTCTTCCCTCCTGCTCCTCAATAATAAGAATGAAAAAGAACTGCTTCACAGGTGTGTCTCACTTAAAGCCTTTCTGGATACAAATTCCTGTATGGAAAAATCCCAGGGGCATTGAAAAAAAAAAGTCCACTACATTTTCAGACTCTATTAAGTGGAGCATTGCCATCAAGAATTAACTGCTACTCACTATTAACAACAGCAAGTACGTGGAGGCAACCTAAATGTTCATTGACAGAGGAATGGATAAAGATATGGTACATATATACAGTGGAATATTACTCAACCATTAAAAAAGAACAAATAATGCCATTTGCAGCAACATGAATGGACCTAGAAATTGTCATACTGAGTGAAGTAAGTCAAACAGAGAAAGACAAATATCATATGATATTACTTATATGTGGAATCTAAAAAAATAGCACAAATGAACTTATTTACAATATAGAAATAGAGTCATGTTTGAAGAAAACAAATTTGTGGTTACCAGAAGGGGAAGGGGCGGAGGGATAAATCAGGAGATTGAGACTGACAGATACACACTACTATATATAGAATACATAACTAGTAAGGACCTACTGCACAGCACAGGGAACTCTACTCAATATTCTGTAATGACCTATATGGGAAAAGAATCTTAAAGAGTTGGATATATGTACATGTATAACTGATTCACTTTGCTGTACACCTGAAAATAACAGCATTGTAAATTAACTATATGCCAATTTGAAAAACAAAGAATTAACTGCTGTTACCGAACCTCATCTTTCAGGTTTCCTGTTCTCACACGCGTTGACTTGGGGAACAGTTGGGAGTCTAACGATTAACTAACCATGGGAATGCTCCCCAGGTGGGGAAACCTGTGCTCTCTAAGGAGAAGGGACTGGAGGGACTGAGGTCTATTTTGGAATTAACCAGAGTTATCTCCTTCTTCAAACTAAACTGACTTGTATCATCTGCCCCTGTCAGGGCTCTGGGCAGCTCAAATTGGCTTTCACCAGAGCCTAAACTGTACCATTTGGGAGATTTTCTAATCTTTCATATTTTTTAATATTATCCTTTTTTGTCATTCTAACAAAAATGTTCTTCTCTCTTGCTTACCATTATTCTTTTTCCTTCATATGCTTACATTATAATCTGTCTAGGAGATTTGATTTTATCTAATCATTCAAAGCTTATAGGCATTGGGGAGAGTCATTTCAGCTTAAGGAGAACCTTGGGGAATGAATACATTATTTTAAAATGAGTATTGATAATACCTAGAGAAAAATGTGTTTTCCATTCTGAGAAAAAATTACTATGTGTTGTTTGGTTTGGGAGTTTTAGCTGGGTGTTTGCAATGGTATTTTAAGGTTTAATGCAGAGATTTCTCTTGACTATTCATGTTGAATAAAAAGACCGATGGTTGGTAGGGATATGCAGCATAGGGATCATTCATGGAAATGGCTATTTGATGTTTCCCAGATGGCACAGTGGTAAAGAATCCACCTGCCAATGTAGGAGACCTGGGTTCAATTCCTGGGTCAGGAAGATCCCCTGGAGCAGGAAACGGCAACCTGCTCCAATATTCTTGCTTGGAAAGTTCCATGAACAGAGGAGCCTGGCAGGTTACAATCCATGGAGTCACAAAGAGTCAGACACAACTGAGCACATGCACACACACACACACACACACACACACAACTATTATAATTGAAACCAAATTTTTTAGAAAAGAAGAAATCCTGGCAATGGCATTCAGGATGTGTGTGGCCAACTTCAGTTTGTTATAATATTACTCAAAATGACTTTTACTCAAAATCATATTACTCAAAATGATTCCTTCATGTGGGAAAATTTTTTTTTACTGCAAATAAATAAAGAAAAATATAACTGATCTAGATAAACAAAACTGACAAATTAGCACATGCTCAAACCCTAGGGTCTAAAATAAGTCAGGCTACAGAACTTAAGAGAAATTTCATAAGCTCTGCCTTTTATTTCTGTTTCCAGGTTAGTTCTCACAGACTTCTCATATGCTGCTGCTGCTGCTGCTAAGTCGCTTCAGTCATATCCGACTCTGTGCGACCCCATGGACTGTAGCCTATCAGGCTCCTCCATCCATGGGATTTTCCAGGCAAGAGTACTGGAGTGGGGTGCCATTGCCTTCTCCTTCTCATATGCAGATGAAATTTAACATTACTTAACCCTGATTCCGGAAATTAGAGATATAATTAGGAAGTAGTGGAAGTAGTGGCAAAGCAAATACTAAAAATAAACAAATAAATAAATAAAAGAAGAGAGAAAAGAGAAAAAATAAACCAGTGGCCCTAAGTAGTTCAATTAGATCTGCCCAGCTGCAATAGAGCTAAGAAAACTGAGAGACTGCATTTCAAACATGGATGAAATTAGTATGCACGAAGCACTTAAATTAAAGCTCTTCTTATTCAACAAGGCTTATTTGTAGGGTCTGAATAGCTCTAGAAAAAAGATGCTGATGATTCACATTGCTTTGGCCTAAACTTTTATTTATTCTTTCACTCCACCAAATATTTATTAAGAATCTTCTGTGTGGCAAACATTGGTACTGGGAGAACAAGAAGAGTTTGCTGACCTCATGGAGTCTATCATAAACAATTACCCAAATAATCATTTGATTAAAGTTGTGATTAATGCTTAAAGGAAACTGTAGAGTGCTCTGAGAGTATACTTTTTCTGGGGGGTGAGGGTTCAGGGAAGATCCCTGCAGACTTGAGATATGTGTGTTCCAACTTGAGATCAGAAGAGTGAAAAAGAATCAGTGACTAGGTGACAAGATACTGAAAAGATTCCCCAGTAGAAGACACAGAATGAGTTGGGACAGAGGTGCTCTGGAACCAGCACATTCAAGGAAACCAGAGAAAGTCAGAACGTAACTACAGGGGTGAGGAGCAGGCAATGAGGTGGAGAGGTAGGCAGGGACAGGGTAGTATAAACATTTAGCAATTTGCAAAGGCACAGACCTGGCAGGTTAGAAGGAAAGATGACTGTCAACAACCTGGGTGGTAGAACCAGTACAACTGGCTGACCATCAGCCCAGCATGAAAGGCCTGGTAGGACATGGTGTGAGCTGTGGGCCTGATGCTTATAGCCAGAAGAAAGCATTGAAGAACTTCAGCAACGTAACAACAGGATCAAATATGAGTTGCAAATATTTTCTGAAGAGAGCAAACTGCAGAGGATGAGTTCTGCTCCCATGAGTGCCCACCAAAGAGATGCGAAGTCTGCTGAGGGATTCTGAGATAATGATCAGATACTTCAGTCACCACCCTCATAAAACCTAAAATTGATAGCTAATGCCACCTTGATATTAATCACTCAAAGATCTACTCTGTTTGGGTAGAAAGTTCTAAAAGCTCTTCAGAGCAATAGGTGGGAGCAGAGAAACAGCATCTGCCTGGAATTCATTATCTCTTTATATATTAATAGTAGATGAAAATACCATCCCAGCAGCTCTCCTTTACAAAGGGAAGATAAATTATTACTATTTTTTTTTATTGAAAGATCTTTTCTCCTGAGAGCTCATCATTTCTAGCTAAATCACTGCTCTCCAGGCCTGCATAAACTGCTCTTCAAATACAGAAAGCCAGAGGAAATCTGGCTCATTCCAAGTGAGCTGTCATTGGCATTCACACCTCTGTCTCCAAGCATCTAACAGTCTGGGTATTGTCAGACATGGTAATGACAAGACTTGCCAGAAACACTTCCTGTGGGCATCATCATGTCTGGTGGTCAAGAGAACAGGTTAGGAGATGTCTTCCCCAAATGTCCCTATAACGTCAAGGTGGTCTCATCTGGTGACTCCCTTCCTAAATAATGTTTTAGCAAAGCTATGTTAATTAGTGTAGCCCCATAGTACAGGGTGGGAGGGAGCAGTCAACTTAACAGTAAAGAAATTAGACTAAGGTTAAAATTTTATGTTTAAATCTTCATTTGACTTCTTGAAAAATTTAGTAACAAATACCTAAATAAATGAAAAAATCACAACACATTCAGAGAACATAGAAATACATACAGAAGGTACAAAGAGACAATTCTCTCTTCTCTCTCTAATCTCACTCCTCAGGGGGGCCAATTTCATATGTATATATTGGCATTTTCTATGTTTATCAACATATACACATACATAGTTTTTATTTCTTATAATAAAGGACCATCCCAGCATATTATTTGACATACTGTTCTCATCACTTAACAACATATCCTGGACATCTTCCAACGTCACCTGTATAGCAGCATCTTATTCTTTTTAATAACCATATAGCTATTCACAGAATGGATTTATTACCATTTTGTTATGTGTCCCCTTATTATAGAGCAATTCATATTGTTTTCACATTTTTTTTTTGCCTTTTAAGCAATGTTATAGTAGAATTTTTATAACTTTGTCTTTAGCCATTTGCAAAATAAGATTCCTAGAAGTGGGACTGTAAGATTATGGAGGATTCACATTTTTAGATTGAAAGAAAATTTCAAACTGGTCTCCAAAAAGGGTTACCCTGATTTACTTTCCCAAAGAAATTCTTTTAAATGGGGAGCACGGGGAAGAAAGATCCTAGATTTTTAGTGCCATTTACTAAATGGCACTAAACTGACATTTACTCATATCATGCTAAGAGCTTTAGGACACATTACCCCCAGTGTCCACTACTCTCTTAGGAAGTGAGCACAGCAGAAATTGTGTATTCATTTTACTGCTGAGACATCTGGGAGTAGAGAGTGTGGACCATCTGCACACAGACAAGCTGACAACTGGCATAGGTGAGAAAGGTAGAGGTGACAGCCATGGGCTCTGAGGACAGACTCAGAGTCAAATCTTGGCCCCTTTTTACAGCTGATGACATGGACTTGCTTCACTTCTCTATGATGGCTAATTTTACAGGTCAACTTGACTAGGCCACGGTCTCCATATATTTAGTCAACATCAGTCTCAATGCTGCTCTGAAGGTATTTTCTAGGTATGATTAACATGTGAATCAGCAGACACTGAGTAAAGAAGATTATCTCCCATAATGTGGGAGGACCTCTTCCACTCACTTGAAAACCTTAAGGAAAAGACAGATTCCCCGAGAAAGAAGAAATTCGGCCTCCAGGCCGCCCTCAGACTCTAGCTGTAATATCTAATCTCCTGTTTCTCAGCTAGCCAGTCTGCCCTGCAGAATTTGGACTGGCCAGTCCCCACAATTGTGTGAGCCAATTCTTTAAAATAAACGTCTTAATTGATAGATAAGTAGACAGATAGGGAAAGATAGAGTTGTACACATATAGACTCACACATATCCTATTATTCTGATTCTCTAAAGACTTAGCACGCATGCACACATGCTCCAAAGAAACCTAATACATTCTCTAAACCTCAGTTTCCTCATCTATACAATGGTGCTAATACTACTTACTTTGTGAGATTACAGTATAGACTCAACTAAATAATCCATATTGATGTGGGTGGGCCTCATCGAATCAGCTGAAAACCTTAATGGAAAGACTTGGGTCCCTGAGAAAGAAGTTCAGCCTCCTAATGGGCCTCAGACTCCAGCTGTAACATCACTTGCCAACACCAGGCATGTGGCCTGGAGTCTAGACAAGCTAACTGCGATTTTTAGAAAAATGAGATTGAACCTGCTCTGTTCACACCATTCTCTTCCTCCTCCTTCTCCAACACACACACCCTCTTATACATGCTTATATTCACACACTCACATTCTCACACATAAGACCCTCTGGAAAACTCTGAGCACAAACCCTTCCATTTACAGACCAGACACAGAAGCCTGAGTTGTGAAGAGATATACTCAAGAGCTTCCTGAGTAAGGCTGAAACCCAGAGATGGACCATCTCCATCTCCCGGAGGCCTGCCCTCTCTGCAGCTCCGCCTCCCCACTATGAGCCCAGAATGTCTAGTTTCATTCATTTAAGCTGTTCACTTCCAGCCCACGTAGGGTATACACCTTGACCTCTGCATCACACAGGACTGATGTCATGAGACTTGAGTTGCTTCTGCTATGTGTCACCTTGAGTCAGGGCCCTCTCCATGTCTGCTCCCTTTCCCCTGGGTTTCACTTCAGTCAGTCATACTGCAAAAGGCAGGAGGAGGAGTGGAAGGAAAACCAGAGAAGGAAACATTTATCAGTGACAAACTCAGGTAAACCATTACCTGAAACCAGATAGTTTAAGGCTCCATCTTGCCTCAGAGGAAGCAAGTAGGCACTCAACACTTTTATTTCGTGATGACAGCAGGCCTGATGGAGTCAGAGCTAGTGCTGGCCCCAAGGTTGCTTATTTTCCTAAATATAATATATATGGTCCTGTGTGGCCAGCAACGTGTTTTGGGGCACGTTCATCCTGGCTTTGGCTTTGTGCTTTCAAAGATGCTGCTAGTATGTCTTGCTATGTTAGGTCTTCAAACAGGCAGGCTTCTCAGAATATGTCCAAATATGCAGAAGAAATTTGAAAATCGACTGATGGTTGAGTTGTCAACCCAGAGTGACATTCAAGAGAAGCTCAAATGAAAATTTATTCATGAATATGAATATAATTTAGGAAACATCATGGCTAATTGAAATGGCATTTTGGGATCTTCAAACTCTTTCCAGATACGGAGGTAGCCACTCTTCTTGCCTGAAAGTCTCTTCCTGAGCAGACAGAGTGGAGGGAACTCCCCACGTTCATATTTACTGCAGACCCACCAAGAAGTATTTCTTTATCCAATGCTGAGAAACTCAAGTTTGAGGGTAAAATGTTGAGAAATATTAAATAGCCTTATTTATTGCTTGTCAATACCAACAGTCCTCAGGAGAAATTTAAGAAGCTCTAGTAAAATAAACTCAATTGGCAAATGAATGTTATGAATTATGAATAGGCTTTGAAATGCCTTTCCTTGTGAATACATTTCTGTTAATAATATTGCATTTCTTAGCAAAACTCATTAAAATTAAATCTTTTGCTGAAGATCACCTTTGTATAAGTTAACTAAAAGCCCATAATTAATCCAGATTGTGGTGGGATAAATCAGGACTGCATTGAAGGACAGACACCTACATTTTTTTGTTTAGTTGTTTGTTACTAGTTCTCAGTGTTCCTGTTAGTTTTAGTCTCAGAACTTGTGTGTGGCTGACTCCTCTCTTATGAATTTAACTGGTTAAGCTGTTTCCCAAACTAAAAAACAAAGGGGGTAATATCTCTTTTTTTAATCACTTCTTTTAAAATTTAACCAGCTGCACTAACCAGCTATCTGGTAAGTCCCTCTTAAGCAGTACTCAGCAAATTAGCAAGAAGTCCAGGGGCATCTGCAGGTCCAAACTAGTGAGTCTGATGAAGACTCCAAACCTGGAGTCTGATGAAGTCCTGGCCAAGGTTGCCACTCAGTGTCACACAAAGGCTCTGGGTACTTTGCTCATTGGTCCTACATGCTGAGACTGGTCATTCTTGTCCACTGAGTCAGGAATGTCCAGCCCTGGGGCAGGACTCACTCAGATCTTCACTGCTAAGCTCTTCAGTTTACTGTCAGATACTATCTGCAAAGTATATCCTCTGTGCTAGGGAGGCTGGGGGTAAATGAGTTCAGTAGGGCTGCTCTAACCAAGTATCCCAACTTTTGCATTCTTTTGGGGGGAATATCATTTAACCCATAATACTACTGGGTCAAAATGAACATCCATATTCAGTCAAGCCAAATGCTGGACTTCAACACCAACACGGACCTGCCACACCAGGTGTCCCAGACCTCCAATCTCTAGAAGCAGGGGTTGTGGTTCTGATTCTTCCTCTCATAGAAGTCCCTTTGCTTCCCAGGTATATGAGTCTACCCCCTCCTCTGAGACAGGTTTATTATATCAGGCATCTCCATCATCTTCAAAGAACTGCATTATTTTACTCCCAAGCAATGGCTGTGATGATTCAATGTACATTCTTAAAATTAACAGGACTGTGACAGGACATCTTAATTTCACTCAACTTTTAAAAATCTCTGCATAAAATAAATGACCACCTCATAAAGCTGTAATGACCATGTAAGATATTAGGAAAGAAAATAACACAATAAATCCTAAAGGATATCTCAAGTAAATCCTTATCACAGAGCAGGCATTGACAAACTTTCTCTGTGGACCAGATAGTAAATACTTTGGGCTTTGTGACCCAGGAGGCAAAACAAAGATCTTACAGAGATACTTACATAACAAGAGAAAAAGCTAATTTTCACAATATTGGGGGGCAAAACTCAAGTATAAGAATAATTGAGTACAACTTTTTTGCAACACAGCTCCACTAATAAAAATGAAATTCTTTTGGAATGAGGGGCTGACATTTCCTTAAGTGGGGTTTAAAGTTAGTGTTTCCTACCATTGAGATTAGCTGCAAATGTTCATTTATTAATGCTGATCTTCAATAAGATTTTATGCACTTAATCTTTGAAAATGTTTTTTCATGAATGTAGGTGACCCACATGGCACCCAAATACTGTTGGGCTTATAACCACCTCTGTGATTTAGAGCACATGGAGTGGTAGCACAAAGCAATGAGAGCACCACACACGGCTTTAGCCACACCCCTGAGCTGTGCTGTCTGGGCACAAAAGAAGTCACAGATAATATTTGAACAAATGGTTGCAGCTGTGTTCCAATATAACCTTATGGACATTGACATTTGAATTCCATGTAATTTTTCCGTTTTTCATAAAATATTGTTCATTTGATGTTTTAAAACCATGTTAAAATATAAAAACCATTCTGAGGCTTTATAAACACCTATTTATCAATTCTTGTAAAGCATTTTTTAACGGCAAAAAAAAAAAAAAAAGTACCCTCACATGATTACTTCTATATAAGGTAATTTCATCATCTTAGTTTCCACCAGTCTTTTCCTCCACTGATACTTTGAGTGTTTCATTATTAATACACTACATTTACTTTATTCCCAAGTTGAGTGGTGTGTTCTGTAAATTACTTTGCACAACTGCTCAGGAAAGAGAGGGAGTGTGTGAAGACAAGGGACTCTGGCTTTTTCTTCTATATCTCCTGATAGCTAAAGCAATGTTTGACAGAGAGTCACTTACACAAATTGAACTTTACAAAAATCCTCGTATGAGATCTTCCCAAACTGTACCCATTGTACTGAGCCGAGTGGCAGCTCTCACTCCTCCAGCTATTCCAGTCTATCCTGACGTCCTCCTTTACTTTTCCATTGAATGCATGCATAATCCATGCTACATAATTTACCAGTTAACCCTTGATGCATTCTCGCATTCGTTCTGACTCTTCAAAACCAAAAAACATTTCCGGAAAGGAACTGCTTATTTTTCTTCCTGTGGAAACTAATTAACTCCATACTAAGCACAATCAGAGGCCATGGGCTCCCCTTTGGGCAGGACCAGCTGCTTCCCTGGCACTCCTTTAGGGACTAGGCTGGGTCACTGTCCGCCCACCTCTCTGGCCCAGAGCCTCTCCCCAAGACCTGACTACACTGAATCAACAGTGATACCATCCATGTGTGCACCGAAACTCCAGAGCTCAAAGAAAGGGACTGGTCCCCACCACTCTAGCTGTGGCTGGAAGCCAGGAATCAGGACTAACCTCAAAACTTACAAATTAGAAAAAAGTTTATAATTGAAAGATTGTCTTCAGCACAAAGCTATTTTAAGTCTCATATGAGATACTTTATAATAACTGATAATATAGTATAAATACTCCTTTTAGGTCTTATGCAACCAATACAATTTTTAAGTTGCTCTGATCTGCTATTTTTAATTGTACCGAAGCATAGTTGATTTACAATGTTGTGTTTAATTTTGGCTGTACAGCAAAGTGACTCAGTTATATATATGTTCTTTTTCATATTGTTTTTCATTATGGTTTATCACAGGATATTGAATATAGCTCCCTGTGCTGTACAGTAGGCCCTTGTTGTTTATACACCTCTATATAATAGTTTGCCTCTAGCCCAAAATTTTAAAGAATGTGAACCAAGTTTATCGCCTAATTTGTACCCTCTCTAAATTACAAATTTCTAAAGTAAAGAGGAAAGCCCAGCATCTCCTATTTCACTCAGCCTCCTCACTAGGCATTTTCTTTCCTAGAAGATACTGCAGTTGTCAATTTAAAATTTTGAAAATTAGAAGCCTGATCCTTACTATATAATACAAGCTCTACCGCACTAACCAATATTTTGAAGCTTATCAAATGAGGGGTTTACAGCACCAGACCAATATGTTCTCCTTTATGGATGACTTGCAGTGCGAGACTAATAAAACACTCCACGATGTGGTAAGAATAGGTGATATCACCACACCTTGGGTGGGGGCAGCCACTTGGCACAGGCACCCCGTCTTGCCCCACCTCTGAGGAGTGGCAGAACACCAGAGTATCACCACACCTACTGAGTGTGACAGCTCAGTGCCAACCAAACACTTCCAAAGGCGAAGGAGGGAAATCAATAGAGGTGCCTCAGGAAGTGATACTGGAAAATGATGTGATGCTCCCAGAGGTTTTCACTGCCAGTAAGGAAACACTGTTAAAAGATCACTCTTTGAAGGGGTGGGGCTCCCTTACCAGGGCCACCTGTGCATACCACAGCCATGATTTTTGGGTGGTTTGGGAATAGTGTCTTCTTTGGTAAGTTCCTACCTAGGACATTTCCCAAGTTACTCAGTCTTCTAAACACTCTAAGGGTTTGGAGACAGAGCTGAAAACTTAATTAGCATTATGCAAACTGTGGGCTTCTGGTGTTTCTAGTAAGCTTAAGGAGCTGCCAAACCATCTTGCCAAGTTTCCTTGAGCCTGGAAAGGCCTGGAAATGCTAATCCAAGAAAGTGGCTGGCTGGTACAACAAGTACTAATTCTCTCACAGGCTGAAAGGGAAATACTTTGAGACTGGGAAGGTGGACTTTCTTTTGTGATGGAACAATTAGGCCCTAGGAATGTCAGCTTTGGAAGAAGCTATAGGTGGAAACAGTCTGCAAGACCGCAGAGACATGGGATGTGGGCTCAGAGGGATCAAATACTCATATTCATCCACGATAGTGCCCACCTCCTGCAGACAAGACCCAATGTCTGAGGAGCTCAGAGATATCAGTCCTAGTAAGTCTATTTTCCTCAGTAAAGTTGGAGGATATCAAGGTTCCCACACTTGGTTACAGGGATAAAAATACATTACATTTCTTGGCGAAAGCTTTGGCTTTCACACAGTTTCAATTTTAGTTATAGTTTGTATGTAGTTCTTTAAAAATGGCAGCTGGCTTCTTCCTTCTGTTTTGTTCTACTTCATTTCTTAGAAGACTGACTAGGAGTCACGAAGAATCTATTTGTGCAACAAATATTTTCAAGGATCATACGTAACTGATACTAATGACATTATTTTGGTAAAGAAAGGAGTGAAGAAACAAAGCAAACACACTGAGCATTCTATAAATGCCAGGTTCTGTGTTGAAGTATTTTGCATTTGTTATCACATTTCTTTGAAGAAAGATAATTTTAGAATTGATGCAAATCAGAAGAGTTATTAAATTTCAAAGGGCTGATGAGTAAATTAATAATGGAGACGAAGGTTTATCAGAAGGGAAGTTCCTTTGACTCAAGTCTGGCTGTCTTGATTAGCACTTGCCTTGATGATGGCCCTAGTAAGCATCTCAATCCAATCCTCAAACAGCGATTATCCAGATCCTCTGCATCCTCCCCTCCCCACCATGTGCCATGAAGGAGCCTCTTATTAGAAGCAAAATGGAAGATCAGTCATCCTTTGGCCTATCTGAGAAACCTACGCTTTGACTTCAGTTTCCATCTAATGCATACTTTTGATTGGTTATCACTGCATCTAAATAATCATTCAATTATTCAACCATTATTTATTGGTGTTTACTCTATGCCAAATATTGGGCTACACGCTGTGCATCCAAGGAAATAATTGCTACCCTCAGGAAGTCTGCTGCCAGCTGTCTTCTCCCAGGAAGCAGGAGACAGGGACGCTGGCCAGAGCTGCAGGGTGGTGCCCAGGGAGCCACTTTTGGCTGGCTGTATTCAGTACTTCAACATGTGACGCCTCCACCCAAACAAGAACAGGAGGACTATTTCTTCCATAGGATCAGAGTCAGAAGTCAGGTAGAAAGAGTCTTTGACATAGAAGAAAAATGCAATTAGTGATCAGAAATAGAAGAAAACAAATGAAAAAGGCTGTCCCCATTTGGGGGTGGAAGGGATACTGCGGACTCTCTGAGTCAAGAGTGCCTAGTGCACAGAGAATTTTCCTGGGCTTGGATTCCTCCATGAGCAGTACAGGAGCTCTCAAGGATGCTGCTCATGGCCCTGAGGCAGCTCAGAGGTCCACAGAAGGCAAGAGGACAAGAAAACTATTAACCATGCTGAAAAGGAGCATGGCATATAGTCAAAGGACAAAAGATTTCAGAATCAGAGCAGAGTGTCAACTCTGGCCCCACTGTTTCCTTGAACAAGTAACTTCAGCTCTGTGAACCTCAGTTTCCTTATCTATAGTAGGAATAAGGTTTTTGACATGAGGATTAGATGAAATGATAAATATAAAGCCCCTGGCACGTCCTAGATATCCAATAAGCAGAAGCTATTTTCATTTTTTTAAGGATGAAAGCTAATTGCTAAAATAGAAGAAGACACCCATAAAAGCCATCTTTAAGTCTTCCCCAGAAGAATCTAGAGGAGATTTCATTGGCGCACAGCCTTGAAGAGTAATAAGTAGTTCTCTGAGTTGTCATGGAGGGAAGGGAGAAGAAATCACCAGGCTGAAACATGCCCAGTGCCTACCAGTGTGGCAGGAGAACAGAAGATGGAGCACATGAGCGAGAAGGGTGAGAGAAGAGGTAGAGCCATGGTGAGTGGCCAAGCTATGAAGGGATGTGGGCCAGGGACAGGAGCTACATCTTCCTTCACTGCAAGAGGGGAAAGGGTTTTAAGCTGGAACCCACAAGGATCAGGTAATACTAGCTAACATGTATGCAGCCTACACTTAATTAGAATTCCTATGTGCCAGGCACTATCTTAAGCACGTTACATAAAATAATTCACTTAAGCTCACATAACCCTTTGAACTACTAAGAAAACCAAGCCATAGTTAATTAATAAATTGGCCTAGAGTACATCCCACTAAGTGACTTCAGATGTGAACTTAGATGAATAAGACTAAGAGGAAGGACATTTGGAGAGAAGACAGATTAGAAAAGAGAAGGCAACCCCAATATTCATTACAGCACTGTTTACAATAGCCAAGACATAAAAACAACCAAAGTATCCATCAACAGATAACTGACTAAAGGAGATGTGGTACGTATACACAGTGGAATATTACTCAGTCAAAGAAAAGAATGAAATAATGCCATTTACAGCAACATGAATGGACCCAGAGATGATTATATTAAATGAAGTATATCAGACAAAAACAAATATCATATGATATCATTTATATGTGGAATTTTTATAAATGATACAAATGAACTTATTTATAAAACAGAAGTAGACACATAGACATACAAAACAAACTTATGGTTATCAATGGGGACAGAGAGGGAGGGAAAAATGAGGAGTTTGGGATTAAAGTATACACATGACTATAAATGACAGACAAAGGTCTGTCTAGTCAAGGCTATGGTTTTTCCAGTAGTCGTAAATGGATGTGAGAGTTGGACTGTGAAGAAAGCTGAGTGCCGAAGAATTGATGCTTTTGAACTGTGGTGCTGGAGAAGACTCTTGAGAGTCCCTTGGACTGCAAGGAGATCCAACCAGTCCATCCTAAAGGAGATTAGTCCTGGGTGTTCATTGGAAGGACTGATGTTGAAGCTGAAACTCCAATACTTTGGCCACCTCATGCGAAGAGTTGACTCATTGGAAAAGACCCTGATGCTGGGAAGGATTGGGGGCAGGAGGAGAAGGGGACGACAGAGGATGAGATGGCTGGATGGCATCACCGACTCGATGGACATGGGTTTGGGTAAACTCCGGGAGCTGGTGATGGACAGGGAGGCCTGGTGTGCTGCGATTCATGGGGTCTCAAAGAGTCGGACACGACTGAGCGACTGAACTGAACTGATAAATGACAGAATGATCTCGGTTCATTTCCAAGGCAAACCATTCAGCATCACAGTAATCCAAGTCTATGCCCCAACCACTGATGCTGAAGAACTTAAAGTTGACTGGCTCTGTAAAGACCTACAACGTCTTCTAAAACTAACATAAAAAAAAAAAGATGTCCTTTCATCAATAGGGTATTGGAATGCAAAAAATGGAAGTCAAGAATAACAGGCAAGTTTGGCCACTGAGAACAAAATGAAGAAACTTAAAGGCTAACAGAATTTTGAAAAGAGAACACACTGGTCATAGCAAACACCCTCTTCCAACAACTCAAGAAACAACTCTACACATGGGCATCACCAGATGGTCAATATCAAAATCAGATTGATTGTGCTCTTTGCAGCCAAAGATGGAGAAGCTCTATACAGTCAGTAAAAACAAGACCTGGAGTTGATTATGGTTCAGGTCCTGAATTCCTTGTTGCAAACTTCAGGCTTAAATTGAAGCAAGTAAGGGAAACCACAGGGCCATTCAAGTATGAACTAAATCAAACCCTTTATGATCATACAGTGGAAGTGACAAATAGATTCAAGGGATTATATCTGGCAGACAGAGTGCCTGAAGAACTATGGACAGAGTTTGTAACATTGTACAGGAGGTGGTGATCAAAACCATCCCCAAGAAAAAGAAATGCAAGAAGGCAAAGTGGTTGTCTGAGGAAGCCTTAAAAATAGCTGAGAAAAAAAGAGAAGTGAAAGGCAAAGGAGAAAGGGAAACATATACCTAACTGAATGCAGAATTCCAGAGAATAGCAAGGAGAGATAGGAAAGACTTCTTAAGTGAACAATGCAAAGAAATAGAGGAAAACAATAGAATGAGAAAGACTAGAGATCTCTTCAAGAATATTGGAGATACCAAATAAACATTTCATGCAAAGATGGGCACAATCAAGGACAGAAACAGCAAGGACCTAACAGAAGCAGAAGAGATTAAGAAGAGGTGGCAAGAATACACAGAAGAACTATACAAAAAAAGCCTTAATGACCTGGATAACCACAATGGTGTAGTCACTCACCTAGAGCCAGACATCCTGGACTGTGAAGTCAAGTGGGCCTTAGGAAGCATTATTACAAAGCTAGTGGAGGTGATAGAATTCCAGCTGAGCTATTTCAGATCCTAAAAAATGATGCTGTTTAAGTGCTACAGTCAATATGTCAGCAAATTTGGAAAACTCAGCAGTGACCACAGGACTGGAAAAGGTCAGTTTTCATTCCAATCCCAAAGAATGGCAACACTAAAGAATGTTCAAATTACCATACAATTGCACTTATTTCACATGCTCAAAATCCTTCAAACTAGGCTTCAGCAATATGTGAACCAAGAATGTCCAGATGTACAAGCTGGGTTTCAAAGAGGCAGAGGAACCAGGGGAAAAATTGAGAACATTCATTGGATCATGGAGAAAGCAAGGGAATTCCAGAAAAACAACTACTTCTGCTTCATTGACTACACCAAAGCCTTTAACTGTGTAGATCATAACAAACTATAGAAATTTCTTAAAGAGATGCAAATACAAGACCACCTTAGCTGTCTAACTGAGAAAACTGTATGCAGGTCAAGAAAAAACAGTTAGAACCAGACATGGAACAACTGACTAGTTCAAAATTAGGAAAGAAGTACAACAAGCCTGTATATTGCAACCCTGCTTGTTTAACTTCTGTGCAGAGTACATCATGTGAAATGCTGAACTGGATGAATCACAAACAGGAATCAAGATTGCCAACAGAAATATCAGTGACCTCAGATATGCAAATGATACCACTCTAATGACAGAAGGTGAAGCAGAACAAAAGAGCCTCTTGATGAGGATGAAAGAAGAGAGTGAAAAAGCTGGCTTGAAACTCAACATTCAAAAAACTAAGATCATGGTATCTGGTCCCATCTAGTGATGGCAAACAGAAGGTGGAAAAATGGAAGCAGTTACAGATTTTATTTTCTTGGGCTCTAAAATCACTGTGGATGGTCACTACAGCCATGAAATTAAAAGACACTTGCTCCTTGGAATGAAAGCTTTGAAAAACCTAGACAATATATTAAAAGGCAAAGACATCACATTGCTGACAAAGGTTTGTATAGTCAAAGCTATGGTTTTTCCAGTGGTCAGGTACAGATGTGAGAGTTAGATCATAAGGCTGAGCAGTTAAGAATTGATGCTTTCAAATTGTGGTGCTGGAGAAGACTCTTGAGAGTCCCTTGGATCAAACCAGTCAATCCTAAAGGAAATCAATCCTGAATATTCATTGGAAGGACTAATACTGAAGCGGAAGCTCAAATACTTTAACCACCTGATGCTAAGAGCCAATTCATTGGAAAAGACCCTGATGCTGGGAAAGGTTGAAGGCAAAAGGAGAGGGGACAGCAGAGGATGAGAAGTTTAAATAGCATCACTGACTCAATGGACATGAATTTGAGCAAACTCTGAGAGACAGTGGAGGTCAGAGGAGCCAGGTGTGCTACAGTTCACAGGGTGGTAAATACTCAAACACAACTTAGCAAATAAACAACAACAAATATATAAACTAGATAATCAACAAGGTCCTTCTGTATAACACAGGGAACCATATTCAATATCTTATAACAACATAATAGAAGAGAATGTAAAAAATAATATATATGTATAATTGAATCACTTTGTTGTACACTGAAACTAACATAACATTGTAAATCAAGTATATTTCAATAAAAATAAAAATAAACAATTTCTGGCTCTTGAGGGAGAGCAGCAGATAAATAATAAATAAACCTGTTCTCTATGCAGGACTGGAAAAGGTCAGTTTTCATTCTAATCCCAAAGGACAGCAATGCCAAAGAATGCTCAAACTACTGCACAATTGCACTCATCTCACACGCTAGTAAAGTAATGCTCAAAATTCTCCAAGCCAGGCTTCTGCAATACGTGAACCGTGAACTTCCAGATGTTCAAGCTGGTTTTAGAAAAGGCAGAGGAACAAGAGATCAAATTGCCAACATCCGCTGGATCATCAAAAAAGCAAGAGAGTTCCAGAAAAACATCTATTTCTGCTTTATTGACTATGCCAAAGCCTTTGACTGTGTGGATCACAACAAACTGTGGAAAATTCTGAAAGAGATGGGAATACCAGATGAGTTGACCTGTCTCTTGAGAAATCTGTATGCAGGTCAGGAAGCAACAGTTAGAACTGGACATGGAACAACAGACTGGTTCCAAGTAGGAAAAGGAGTACGTCAAGGCTGTATATTGTCACCCTGCTTATTTAACTTATATGCAGAGTACATCATGAGAAACTCTGGTCTGGAGGAAGCACAGGCTGGAATCAAGATTGCCAGGAGAAATATAAGTAACCTCAGATATGCAGATGACACCACCCTTATGGCAGAAAGTGAAGAAGAACTAAAGAGCCTCTTGATGAAAGTGAAAGAGGAGAGTGAAAAAGTTGGCTTAAAGCTCAACATTCAGAAAACTAAGATCATGCAATCCGGTCCCATCACTTCATGGGAAATAGATGGGAAAACAGTGGAAACAGTAGCTGACTTTTATTTGGGCTCCAAACTATTAGTTTGGGCTCCAGAATATTTTGGGGGGCTCCAAAATCACTGCAAATGGTGACTGCAGCCATGAAATTAAAAGACAATTACTCCTTGGAAGGAAAGTTATGACCAACCTAGACAGAATATTAAATAGCAGAGACATTATTTTGCCAACAAAGATCCATCTAGTCAAGGCTATGGTTTTTCCAGTAGTCATGTTTGGATGTGAAAGTTGGACTGTGAAGAAAGCTAAGCACCGAAGAATTGATGTTTTTGAACTGTGGTGTTGGAGAAGACCCTTGGACTGCAAGGAGATCCAACCAGTCCATCCTAAAGTAGATTAGTCCTGGGTGTTCATTGGAAAGACTGATGTTGAAGCTGAAACTCCAATACTTTGGCCACCTCATGCGAAGAGCTGACTCATTTGAAAAGACCCTAATGCTGGGAAGGATTGGGGGCAGGAGGAGAAGGGGATGACGGAGGATGAGATGGTTGGATGGCATCACCGACTCAATGGACATGAGTTTGGGTAAATTCTGGGAGTTGGTGATGGACAGGGAGGCCTGCTGTGCTGTGGTCCATGGGGTCACAAAGAGTTGGACACAGCTGAGCAACTGAACTGAATGTAAAGAAAAAAAAAAAAGAAAGAAAAGAGAAGGCATTAGAAATGAGTTAGGAGCAATTGTTCAGGTAGGAGCTGAACGGGGTAGAACTAATACATTGGAGGACAAAAAGGTACACTTCAGTGTGAAATTCAGAGTATAGGGAGTCTAGTGACCAACTTGTATGTAGAAAAAGCTCTTGTGAATTCAGCTGACCTTTTTTCCCTCTTTGAGGTATTTCTAAAACATTGTCCTTTTCCAAGGGAATCACTTTACAAGAATGACATCTTGCACTTTCACCAATAACCATTCAGTTACTCCTAACCCCCAAATCTAAACACTCCAGGTATTAGGACTTCAAAAAAAAAAATTCAACCTGGTGTTTTAGTCTTCATCTTGAAATGGAGTACTCTTCATCTAACAATAGACATGTTGTTTCTATCTTCTAGGAGTTTCACTTTGATGTGTCAAAGGAAATGCCCTGAACTCTAGAGGAGAGTCATCCCTATGTGAGTGCAGAATAAACAGCAGGTGTGGCTGGGGCTTTAGGAGATGTGCCAGGGCTCCTTTTCCATTTTTAGGGATAAAAAAGATGAATATTTCAAATGCTTTAGTTCTCAGAAGTCAAAGACAGTTTCCAAAAGAGTCTGCAAATAAAAAGTAAACACTTCAGAGTGAAGCTGCTTCACAGAGCTGCCTCTCAGGGTCCTGTTGATTGTGATGAGGAAGCTGAAACCTACATGCTGTTCTTTGCATCATTTAAGTGAAGCAGGTGGGAGGTAGACATACTGTCTGAACACCTGGGTAGGTTGAAGGCTGCTTGAACCTTAAGCAATGATCTTCCCTTTTAGAACCTTACAAACTAAAGACATAAGTAAATGGATGACCTGCAATAGCCAGCTCCAGGTTCTAGAAGGAGACACGGCAATAATCCCTCCCATTCTTACTATTTCTGTATCTTTCACACAGTGGTCCCAATGAAATGACCACATGCAAGTTCTTGTCCCCAGTGAACAAAACAGATCTGAGGCTTAGATGTGTCTTCCCCAAGGTGACAGCATAATGAAGACTGAGTTGGACAGGTCTGGCTGTAAACCTAGTGCCTTTGCTGCTACTGCTAAGTCACTTCAGTCCTGTCCGACTCTGTGTGACCCCATAGACGGCAGCCCACCAGGCTCCTCCGTCCCTGGGATTCTCCAGGCAAGAATACTGGAGTAGGTTGCCATTTCCTTCTCCAACACATGCATTCATGCTAAGTCACTTCAGTCATGTCCGACTCTGTGTGACCCTATGGACAGAAGCTCACCAGGCTCTCCTCTCCACAGGATTCTCCAGGCAATAAGACTGGAGTGGGTTGCCATTTCCTTCTCCATGCCTTTGCTACCACACTATGATAAAGTGGATTGTGATGTCTTTGGTACTTCTAGCAATAGAATCCTTTTTTTCTAACAATAGAAACTTCTCATTTGGGGAGGGGAACCCTACTCTCTGACTTTAGGAATGGACATATAATCTAGGATGTAGATCTCCTCCATTTGGTTAAAAGACAGCTGATCTGAGCTGGCCCTTCTTCCATTTTTACCTGCCCACAACATCTTTCACTTTTGGTGAAAGGTGCTCTCTTCTTGCTGAGGTTGTGAAGCTGGTAGGCTGGGGGTCTTAAACATTCACTGGCCATCATCAACCCTGGAAGAATGACATGAAAGAGATGGAGCTGGAAATTAAGCCTCTGATTATAGCCATGTCAGAAACTAACCCTACTCTTGGACTGTTCAGTTACATCTGCTAATAAATTATCTTTATTGCTTAAGCTCATTTCAGTGTTCTGTGTTGCTTTTGGGGTTTTGGTTTGGTTACTTTCAGCTAAGGGTCCAGACCCACCAATGCCCAATAGAAATAACAAACCACAATATGAGTGGCTCAAAGAAGATCTTCTGAACACACTATGGGGTTCTCCACCCTCACTTTCCACTCCTAGGCCCACCCTCAGTGATGGTCCACTCATGCTGTGAGTAGCCTACCTCCTGGGGTATGTCAGGGAGCTGTGATCTGTTTCTTTCTGTAGCCAGAATGGTTTCTTCCTTCTGCTGTCTTGAATTCTCAAAAAGCACACTCTAGATCAATTCAGTGGTTGGGATAAAGGAGTTTCTGGGAGCCCTTGGGCTAAGAGTCCAGGGAGTGGAAGAGAAGTTTAGGGTGGGGCTATGGTGGGCTATACTTGGCAATATTGAAGGAATCAGAGGGAGAGGGGTGGGTTTTGTTCATCTCACTTATTTGCGGTCTTTCTGACTGCTTTCAGGACACCAAGTCAATAAAGTAGAATCCTTCACAAGACCTCCACATGGCCAGGAAGGCTCATGAGGATTTGCCTATTGGAGCCCTTACCACTCTCCTGTCATTGAGGCTAGCCCAGCAGAGATGAACCCTGTGCCCCTTCATGTCTCTCCTTAATCTAAACAGGGACAGTGATGGAACCAAAATATGTTTGCTTTTCCTATTTCTACCAAATATACAGTGTTTCCAAAGAAATGCCTTATATAAACACAATAACACAACCTAATAAGCAGATAATGAAGTTGGAAGGAAACTGCACCCTGTTTCACTACTACAACTTACAAATTGCTTCTTTGGCAAAGCTCAATTCTAAGAAAACTGTAGCTATTTTGAGGCACAAATTCCAGCCCTCAAACCAAAACAAATAACTTTGATTTCTTTAAATTAAGACATATAAGAGGTTTGAGCCAAAGCTGTCTAATTGCCTCTCAAAAATGCACACATCCCAATGATGGGCTTGCTGCTGGTAGTGGTGCATGTCAACTTGCACGATCTAGCCCCAGGAGCATTGCTGACATGTTGTTGTTTGTTTTACTCAGGATTAGCAGAAAATTTTTGTGTGTGTTTTACGTCACTAGAGTAGGAAGCACTAAAAAGTTGTACCCGCCTGTTTGATATTTTTGGAAACAGAATTCTAAGTTATTAGAAGAGGGAGTTGGGGAGCAGGGTGGTCAGGAAAGAAAAGAATGAGTAAGAATCAAGAAAGCCCCATCAGGAAAGTCCCGCATGGAAAACTGAATTGATGGCAAGTGGGATTTCTTGCATGCAGGAGCGTTCAGTTCTGCTGGAGGAGGAGATGAAAGTTCTCATTGTCTCAGATAGGCAGAAAAAAGCATGGATCACATCTCCGTGTCTACCAATTTGTGGAACCTAATTTTGGCAATCAACAGTGAGAGTTATTACAAAGCAGGAGTTTCCCTTTCAGTAAACTGCAGATCTGTATATCATCGGATGGAAAGGGCTAGCAGAGTTTAGTCTGGAAACATTTGGTATGAAGTTTGAGATTTTTCAGATAGTCCAAAGAAGTAGAACAGTCACGGAAATAATGTCTAGCCCACATTTTTTGGGCAGGGAGGTGTGTGGGGGAGGGCGGGGGGGGCGGTTACAAGAAAAAAACTAACACTGAGATATAAGAACTAGCAAAAGATGTGAATTTACTGCTTGCAAAAGAAGAAAATATAAATGCTGAGACTCAAAACAAGCAGAAACAAAACCAAAAATTCCTGACTTCGTTCATAACCAAAGAGATGCAATGTAAAATAATAAAGCCCTATTTTTATCCTTTAAATGATCAAAATATTTTTATGTGATAATCTCATCTTTGACAGGGTCTCAAGAAATGGGGATGTTTACATACTGATTCAATTAATGCTACCATTATGGAAAGTGATTAGCCAGTATTTTTTTTTTTTAAGGTAGCCTTTTGTCCTTGCTAAGCTCACTTCTAGGAACTTATCCTAAGGAAAATTTTAAGCAGCACACAAATATTTACATTCGTAGCAGCACTGTATAAATATTGAAATATGGGAAATAACCCAATGTCTAACAATAGAAGAAGGGAAAAATGAATGAAAGTGTACTCATATAACTGAATATAACAAAAATGTTTAAAACCATTTCTACAGAAGCGTTTAGGGTCATGGGGAAAATGCTAAAAAGAAAAATCCAATTCCAAAGTTGTGTTTAAAATATATATATCTTTTATATTGTATATATTAAATATATATTATGTTGCTGCTGTTAAGTCGCTTCAGTCGTGTCCGACTCTGTGCGAACCCATAGACGGCAGCCCACCAGGCTCCTTCGTTTCTGGGATTCTCCAGGCAAGAATATTGGAGTGGGTTGCCATTTCCTTCTCCAGTGCATGAAAGTGAAAAGTGAAAGTGAAGTCGCTCAGTCGTGTCTGACTCTTCGCGATCTCATGGCTGCAGCCCCCCAGGCTCCTCTGTCCATGAGGTCCCCCAGGCAAGAGCACCGGAGTGGGCTGCCACCTCCCTCTCCTGGTATAGGAATGCTGCTGCTGCTGCTGCTAAGTCGCTTCAGTCATGTCTGACTCTGTGCGACCCCATAGACGGCAGCCCATCAGGCTCCGCCATCCCTGGGATTCTCCAGGCAAGAACACTGGATTGGGTTGCCATTTCCTTCTCCAGTGCATGAACAGGAAAAGTGAAGTGAAGTCGCTCAGTCATGTCTGACTCTTAGCGACCCCATGGACTACAGCCTACCAGGCTCCTCCGTCCATGGGATTTTCCAGGCAAGAGTACTGGAGTGGGGTGCCATTGCCTTCTCCGGGTATAGGAATAGGGATCCCTAAAATTTCTCTAGGTTAAATCCAGGGCCTCCCTGGTGGCTCAGTGGTAAAGAATCCACCCATCAATTAAGGAGACGCCGTTCAGTCCTTGAGAAGATACCCTGGAGAAGAAAATGACAACCCACTCCAGCACTCCCGCCCGGGAAATCCCATGGCCAGAGGAATCCGGTGAGCTACTATTCAGTTCAGTTCAGTTGCTCAGCCGCGCCCGACTCCCTGCAACCCCATGAACCGCAGCACACCAGGCTTCCCTGTCCATCACCAACCCCCGGAGTCCACCCAAACCCACGTCCATCGAGTCGGCGATGCCATCCAGCCATCCCATCCACCACCATCCCCTTCTCCTCCTGCCCCCAATCCCCCCCAGAATCAGGGTCCTTTCAAACGAGTCAGCTCTTCACATCAGGTGACCAAAATACTGGAGCCCCAGCCCCAACATCAGTCCCTCCAATGAACACCCAGGACCGATCTCCTCCAGGATGGACTGGTTGGATCTCCCTGCAGTCCAAGGGACCCCCAACAGTCCTCTCCAACACCACAGCTCAAAAGCATATTATGTAGTCAATATTAAATAGTATGTAGAATTACATAGCATAGATCATATAGTAAATATAATATATATTATCTATAGTAAATATTTATACAGAGAAAAATATCAGAGAAAGTAAAATTTGTTCATGGTAGTAATTACTGGGTGAAGAAACTATAAATTACATAATATTTAATTATTTGCAATTTTTAAATATTTGAGATGTGGGAAACCTAAAAGAAAAGCATACCTTAGATGTCCTAAGTTATATTTCTATGGTAGTCAGATAGCCAGACAGCCAAACACATCCGGGGAAAGCATTTACTTTTTGATATTTCATTGTATTTATTTTTTAAATAAGTAAAGTAGAATAGTGGGATGAAGTTGTATTAGACTCACAAATATGTTATATGTCATATAAAATATGACCCATTATATAAATATGTGTATATGATATACATAAAAGCTCTTGAGCTCTTAATAGTAAGAACATGTATTAGAAGCAGGTAAGTTAGAAATATATAAAAGGAAACCTAGAACTCTGGAGTTTTAGACAAAAGTGAAAGTTCATATTACCAGAAACATGGAGTATATTTGTATGAATACTATATTTAAAGTTAGCTTCTTAGAAGTAAGCCAAAATGAGAAAACATAGCAAGTTACACAGTTGTAGTTATCTGATGAAAGGCAGCACACAAGTATATCTGGAAAGACAGACTTCTTTTTCCTAAGGATTTCCAGTAAAAATTTGCTTTGTGTATCTTTATAAGAAATGTTGCATAGCAAAAGAGACATTGAGTTTTGATAGAGGTCAAGGACATCATATTAAAACAAAGCTCAATGAAAATATTTTTAAGGAGCCAAGCAAATATGTCAAGCTTTGGATGCTGCCTTCCAGTGAGTTACCTTGATGCAAGAATAAAACTTAAAGACTTGAGAAAGGGTTCAATCTGGCTGCCATAGGATGAATTTGGCACACTGGGTGTTTTATGAAAAATTTTAATTCATGCCAACATTCAAAAATCAGATTTTACATAAAAATCCAGCTTTGGAGTTTCTTTCTAAAAACTGCAATATTTGACAGACTAAATCACTTTTTCATAGCCATTGGATGGCCTCAAGCAGCCATGACTCTTGGGAAGGGTCATCTGCCTATGGTGATCTCAGTTAGAAGGCCTCCTTCATGTGTCATGGTGGCCTGGCCCCTGGTGACTTGTGCATACGTGAGCCTTGATCTAGAAGAATGAGCAGAGATCACACTCTTTGGGGTGTAGCTCTCAAACATAAATTGTTCCATGTTCACTAAATCTAGATAACAGCCGACTTAACAGTGAGCTCTCGGACAGTACATTAAAAGGCAGCATAATTGATTCCATGATTCAGAAAAAGTTCATGAAATAGCATGCTGGAAGCTGCGATCTGATAGAGTCGGGCCCCACTGAAGTGATTGTCTTAAAGATGTCATGTGTTTAAGTCTGGGGGGTTTGGAATTCCCACTTCCTCTGAAGGCCAAGGTGGTTGGCACATAATTGGGCAAGCACTGTCTCTCCCTCTGCATTATTCCTTTTCCCCTTTCTCCTGCCCTACTGTCTTGACTCTTCCCAGCACTATCAGGAGGCATTTGTCTGACTTTTCCCAGTAGCGGTGATGACTTTGCACTGGCCCACATGCACTCTCCCCAGTTCTCCCACCCTGCCCCCCACGCGTGGTGACTCATGCTATATGCTTGCAAAAAGACAAGTGGGAATTCACAGTTCAATTTGTGGCACAGAAATGAGAGGTGTTAGCTAATTCAGACATTGATCTATACAGAAAAATACCCTTGACCTTCTTGGCCAGCATTATACCCAAACAACTTGAGAGGTCTCCAGCACTTTTGCCTGCTGGACCATCTTTAGTGGTAGTAAGAAAGAGAAGTTTTCTTTAGACAAACAGCCCAGAAATTGTTGGTTGCCTGGTTAATATCCATCCCCTGTCTTCTCTCTTCCTTATGGTTTGGTGGGTCAGAAATTTGAAAGTGAGCTGAGAAGTTCTTGCTTGGAGTTTCTCATGTGGATGTAGACAGATGGTGTCTGGGGCAGCTGTCATCTGAAGACTGGACATCCAAGACAGCTCATCCTTGTGGCTAGATGTTAGCTATTGGCCGAGAGCTCAGCTAAAGCTGTTGACTACAAAACCTACATGTGGTCTCTCCAGCATGGTAGTTTCAAATAGTCAGGCTTCTTTCTCAGCAGCTGTGGCCAGAGTGGGCATCACAAAAGAACCAGGCAGAAGATTCATGGTCTTTTACCCTTCTGTGGCTTCAGAAGACACACAGCATCACTTCCAGCACATTCTATAGGTGGAAGTAGTGCCAAGAATGTTCTGACTGGAACAAAGGAAAGTCAAAGAATTTGCAGATGGGTTTAAAATTTTTTGCAAATTGTAATGCATCAGCATACTGCACCTTCAAAGATAGGCCTGCATTCACAAAGTTGTATGTTGTCCAAGTCAGCTGTTGATAATGCAAGAAGGGTTCATTCATAGTTCACCTGTGTTATGAGAGACTGTAGGTGAAAAGTTTCATTATCTGCTGCCTCATTTTCCCCACTGTTTTTAATAACTGTAGAGGAGCTACAGTTAGGAACTGTGGTTCCTTTTCAGACTGCCCCAGATTTCTCTACCCCTCATAATCTATTCCCATTCCTCTCTCTCTCATACACACACACACACACACACACACACACACACACACACACACACACACACACACCCTTCCCTCTCATTCTTTCTCTTCCCATAGCAACTGTAACTTTTGGTTCCATGTCTCTAACATAAACACAACTTTGTGCAGACATGGCCACCTCACCATTGCCCTGACATTAACATCTGAGACTAAGGACACTGTCTGGGTTGCAGTTCCAAATTCTAGGATCCAAGTGCAGACTCATTGAGAAAGGACATAGGAATTTAGGAAACTTAATCTATTACATGGAGAAGGAAATGGCAACCCACTCCAGTATTCTTGCCTGGATAGAGGAGCCTGGTGGGCTACAGTTCTTGCTATTTGAGTAGCAGATAAACAATTCCATATAAGTTGGCTTCTAGTAACACAAAATAACTTCCAATACACATCCCCCTCACTGGATTTCTATTACCTTTAACAGAACCTCAGTTCTGCCCTGCATCCACATCTTCTGTGATCCCCACAGGTAGCGATGCTTACATGTCTTTGTTTACTTTACATTCACAGTTCACTGATTCCTGATGCAAGCTTCCAATTCTACATTTCAGAACAAAACATCTGTGGTCTTACAAAACTGATCTCAAACATTACTTACTCCAGGAAAATAATTGCATACCCATGGTTAGACCAATAGCTAGACTCAGATATTCATGAGCCCAAGGCAGAATCACATTCTCCAAGGCCCAGTGTCCTGGCAATCACTCTTCCACTACAGGCCATGTAAACTTACAGGTGTCTCCCTTGTGGCAAAAGCACCATTTACCATTTCCTGACATTTGCATCTTGGCATTTCTTTTTAAAGAACAAAGTGGAAGATAAAAATTAATCTAGCTTGTATATAATTTCAACATTTCCAGCAAAACACTTTCCTACACATGTATAGCTGATCACTTAGGCACGGAAGTTCACAGGATTGAGGAGCTTGGTTTTATGTATATCATTATATAGGTACCCAAGACATACTCAAATTATTCCTTTATTGCCTCCTCCAGAAAAAAACTCTTGGCACAGATCATCCTCAATTATATGGGAAAAGGATGTTGTAGTAGTGGTAGACATGCTCCAAATACAGGTACAGGTGCTTTTAGGTGTTATTGAGGGAGGGGGCTAAAGAACAGGAACAAGAACTTTCAGGTATCTTGTGCCCACTTCCTTCCTAATAAGGAATAGACAAGGCCACACTGGAATGCTGAGGATTTCAAAAAATTCAGATGCAGTCTTTTTTTTTTTTTTGATTTAAATGTGATTAGAGTTTCTTTTTTTTTTTTTAATAAATTTATTTATTTTATTTGGGGGCTAATTACTTTACAATATTGTAGTGGTTTTTGCCATACATTGACATGAATCAGCCATGGGTTTACATGTGTTCCCCATCCTGAACCCCCCACCCACCTCCCTCCCTATCCCATCCCTCTGGATCATCCCATTGCCCCGGCCCTGAACCCTTGTTTCATGCATCGAACCTGGAATGGTGTTCTGTTTCACATATGATAATATACATGTTTCAATGCTATTCTCCCAGAACGTCCCACCCTCACCTTCTCCCTCAGAGTCCATAAGACTATTCTATGCATCTGTAGACACAGTACTTTAGAATCTCAAAGCATGTAGGCTTCTCAGCTAATTCAGATGCTACTAAAACTCATAAGGAATAGTATCAGATACTACAAGAAATTAGAGAACTACACTCTTCAGTAATTTTAACAACATGGGCCTTTTTCTATTCTAAAAATCTATAGAGTATCAGCTGTTAAGTCTCAAATTCACAAAGAATAAGAAACATCATATTCAAAACAAAACTCAATGAATCCTACACTCTTCAGTAATTTTAACAACATGGGCCTTTTTCTATTCTAAAAATCTATAGAGTATCAGCTGTTAAGTCTCAAATTCACAAATAAGAAACATCATATTCAAAACAAAACTCAATGAATCTCTGAGACAAGGACAGTGCATTTAATCCACTGGTTAATTTATAAATATCTGAGGAACTGTTCAGCAATCTCATTGATCCTAAGATATCTCAGAGTGGTTTAACATAGTTTCTCATTAATCAGATTTTAAGTCATTGTGCCCTTCTCTGACACCTTTCAATCAAGAGACTCAGACCGTTTAACTGCTCTAATTTGGAAGTGCCTTTAGACTAAAACTTTTACTTAACCTTATACAAACTTATAATCCATGAGGAGCAGAAAGACATCAAGATGAATATAATACCTTTCATTTTCAGCTCTTTTATTCTTTCTCTCCTTATAGATGAAATGTACATCGATACATATTTAGTATTAACCACATCTTTAAGAAAGATTCATCAAACTAACTGAAGAGAAAAAGTTCTAGGTTTAGGCACTTTGCAGGGCTGAGAGCCATGGTTGAAGAAAAGTGGGGTTATATTTATTTCTGTTGTGAACCCTCTTATAACACCTGAATTCAACCTTTTAATCAATTTCATTACTTTATTGTACCTTCAATATCTTTCTGAAGGTAGACCCATTTTACCTACTGAATAGATTAAAAAGATTTTTTCCTATAAGTAGGACATCATGTTTTGATTTATTATTGCTCATTCCTTATACACTTTTTAAAATTCATTTTTATTGGCATATAATTGCTTTACAATGTTGCGTTAATTTCTACTACACAGCAAAGTGAATCAGCTATACTTTTTCCTTTTATATTTATATTATGTTCTTATAATCTCTTACAAATCTCTTGCACCATTGGCACATAGACAAGACTAGAGTATTTTGTCTCTTTAATTTATTCTGGAAAACACAAAAGATGTTCCTCACTATATTCTTCTGTTTCCATAATCAAGATTTTGAAGACTACAGGTTTGTTGGGGGTTATTGAGAGTTTCTAAAGCATAAGTCACTGCCTCAACTAGTTCCACCTTTCTCTTAAGATAGCTCAAGAAGCGCATGATTCACCTCATGAGAAAGCCAGCAAAGATAAGAGGTGGCTTTAGAAACAGGAAGCTACTAAATGTACATAATAACAAGGATGCATAATGTATAAATGATACACAAGGTCCAAGTCCCATCATAGTGCAGTTACAAACAAAGGAGGAAGTAAGCATGTGGTGGCCAAGAGTTCAAATTCTGTGGTCAAAACCATCTAAGCACAAACCCCAGTTCTGTGATCTTGGGCACAACAAATAATCTTGCCAAGCCTCAGTTTCCTCTTCCATAAAATAGAAAAATACAAATAGATACACCATATAATTATTGCAAGAATTAAGTAAAATAAACTAATACATTTCCTGTACACACTAACCATTTTTGTACAAGGATGCTGCTGTTATATTACAAGAGACAGGAATGAAGTAACAGTTTATTGCAATGGTTCAACAAAAATTAGCACACAAAGAGAAAGTAATAATTATGTTATTCATGAAGACCTTCCTCTTTCACAGAACACAAGTAACAATGTTCTCAATCTCAGGTGTATCTCTCTTTAAAAGATCAGTGCCCATTGCTGAAGCATCTGACAGGATGAAAACTTCTCTTGATTGTTACATATCTTGACCACCATACACATACAGCTGCACATAGAGTACCAGCCTACTGCCCCATTTCTTTGTTCTTCTTAACAAGAAAACTTTTGAAAACAATCTTCCTCTGTTCACTAATTTCATTTCCTCTCCTCCCACACTCTTCAATTCATTCCTGTTGGCCAGAATCTTTCATAAAATCCTCTCATTACAATCAGCAGTAGCCTCCACCTTGCCAAATCTAATGCTTAACCTTCAGCCATCTTCTGACTTGTTCTCTCAGCAGTGTTTGCCATGGTCAATCCCTTCCTCCTTATTTAACTTCTTCACTTGGCTTCTGCAGCAACTTCTCTTCTGGTCTCCATCCACTTCACTGGCCAGCCCTTCTCAAATTCCTTTGTCATCTTTTCCAGAGTTTAGTCTTTGCCCCCTTGTCTTCTATCTACATTCATTCCTTCAGTCTTTTATCTTTTAGTTGCATGGTTTAGTATAGTCTATAACTACTGCTCCCAATTTTTATAAGCCCAACATTGACCATGTGCCTACTATCCAGATCCGTATGTCTGTCTTCCAACTAGACATCTCCATCAAGTCATCTAATAGAAGTCTCAGACTTAAAATGTTCACATAACCATTTGATTCCCCACTCCTCCTCCAAATAAAGTAAAGCGTCCTTTAGTCTTCTTTATCTTAGTCAATGGCAACTCTATCACTGTCTTTCCAGTTGCTCACGCCAAAGTCTTCAAGTGGTCTTTGACTTCACTCTTTCTAGTACATCTCATATCTAATCCTTCAGCAAATCTTGAAGATCACATCTTCAAAATATACCCAGATTTCTACCACTTCTCACCTCTTACCACTAAATTCCAACCCAGGTCACCATAGCCTATGGGTCATTGCAACAGCCTCCCAACTGTTTCCTTTGCATCCATCCTTGCAAAGAAACTGTTTTCTTTGCATCCAGCCTTACAACATCCCCTTCTCTCACAGCAGCTGAAAGGAGCTGTTTAAAATATGTCAGAGTAATCCTCTGTTCAAAAACTTTAGGGTTTTTCCATCCACTCAGAGGGGCTGATCTTGCCCTGGTTCTCTCAGCAAAATCTATCTCCTACTGGTGTCCTTGTTCCCTTGGCTCTTTCAGCCAGGCTGTTGCAATAGCCCATCTCTCCGCTTCCTATTTGCACCCCCTCCCCTCAGTCCTGCTCTGATCTTGCTGGCCTCCTTTCTATTCCTCAGATACACTAAGTCCACCCTCAGAGAACTACAGGCCTGTTGTATTTGCTGCTCCCTCAGATAATTTATTTGACTTTACCTGCTCCTCCTAAGGTGTCTACTCAAACATCATCTGTCAGAGGGACCTTCCTTGACCATCCTAAATAAAAAAGCAGTCTCCATCCCCAATCACTTTCTATCCTCTTACCCCAGTTTATTTTTCATTTTAGTACATAGGAACACTGGATGTGTTATCTGTGTTTATTTGTTTACTATCTATCTGTCTCTCTAAGAACATAAACTCCATAAAGGCAAGGACTTAATTTTAATCACTGGTTTAGTCCAGTGCATAAAACTGTGCCTGGCTGACAACAAATGCTTAGTAAATATGTGCTGAATGGATGTATAAATCTATGAATCCATGAATAAATGAATAAATAAAAGAATTGGCCTTCTACTCAATACAAAATTTGTGGTAGGTAATACAAGTTTTTAAAAGTTAAAGGAGTAGATCAGACTTGGGTGAGTTAGAAAAAAATGATAGTTTAAAGAAAATCAGTGAAATTGGCTAACTGTCCAGTTGATGCCATTAGAAGCTCATTTTTCCATTGCTGACATTATCAAAGAATCACTCCCCTGACTAAAACCTACAACCAGGCTGAGTCACAGGGAACATACTGTCAGGCCTATTTTTCTCCTGGGTGACCTGGATGACTCAAAGTGACAGTGACAATGTTGGCTTCATGTCTCTGAAACTCCACTTGGAACCCTGGAATCAACTGTCAATTTCATTCAAGTACATCTTGCTCAACATGGAAACATTCATTCCTTGAACAAGATTGCTGTTGTACCTTTTGTCATCCACTCGCTGTGTGACTGATTTGAATGTTAACATTTTTAAGTGAAAACACTTTGATGCTAAACAAAACCATTTTAAGATATTCAGATGTCTGGATATGATATTTTGTGGGGGGAAGGCAATTTAAGACTTACTAATCGTGAACTAAACATACATGATTTTAATTGAATGTCAGGAGTCCAAACCTATCCTATAAGTGTAAGAACATCTTACCAACTGCTAAATATTGTGGCATGCTCTATCCTATATGAATTTGTATCTCACATGCTAAGCTTCTAAGGCATGAAAACCCCACTCCTGCCAACCACACCCGCATAAAGAGAGATGAACAACAGTGAAGCACTCAAGCTGATAAAGAAGGTGTTAAGGATTTTATTATTATTACTTATTATCATCATTATCATTTGTTTTGGAAAACACATTTTTAAAATATTTTAAATGAGTTTTGGTACTATCTTCACACTCGATTTATAAATCCATATTGGTGTTATATGACTAGACATAAGCCTTTTAGATAAAAGGAACAAAGAATATTTCTAAAGATTATCAGGGAAACAAAAAGAGGAAGTAAATGACTTATGTTGTTACAGCCAAGTTTAAAAAAAAAAAGCCCTGGATAGCCTTGGGTGATGGTATAGAATTGCACACAAACTATTAACATCCTTTGTGTGAGTTTTTGACTTTGCCTTATGGAAGATGTTCGAGTTTAATTCTCATCTCCAGAGAGGAGGCAAGGTGAGAAGCTTGGGATATCCAGGTAAACTTTCTAAGGTACTTTCTTTAATTTCTCCCAACCTGAGATACTGGTTTGCCACTTCCTGAAAGATGAATTAGACCACAGCTGGCAACAATGAGCCAAGAACTGGAAGTAGTAATGCAGAGTTCCATACTAAGTCTCTCAACAATAGAATTTATAGCCTCCAATATGATCATTTTAAAGGGTGACATCTAATGGCAATCAATTCTCTGGGTGGGTCAGATGTTTCCCTTAGGTCAAGTGAATTAACTTTTTTTATTCATTGATCGTATCAGTGCAACATTCCACAATCTCTCTTCTAGAATAGATCTCCTATCTGTAGTCATAGAATCTTATGCCTGAAACTCCAATCCTACTCATCCCACAAGGAGGCATTGGTCAGGTATAGGGCAATGTGTTGGATACTTGGAGATGCAAAGACACAGTCCCAAAACCTCACAGAGCTCCCAGAAGGTGCATAAAATCTTTACTACAGTGGGGCTGGGATCAAGGTAAGAATTTGCCATGATTTCAAAGATAGGGCCACAGAAATCTGCACATGGCTTTAGAGTGAGAGGGTGCAGCAAAGACAGAGAAGGCTTCCTGGGAGATCGACTTTCAACTCTTGTAGAAGGAGTAGGAGGTGACCTGACATTAAGGACTGAGAAGTGGAGGAAGATGATCTCTAAAGGTGAAGACCATCTGAGTTGTGCTGTCCCATACTGTTGCCACTAGCCACTGGGGGATATTTAAGCTAATGAAAAAAAAAAATTACAGATTTTAGCCTCTCAGTCACATTAGCTATGGTTTTTCCAATAGTCCTGTATTGATCTGAGAGTTGGAGCATAAAGATGGCTGAGCACAGAAGAATTGATGCCTTCCAAATGTGGTGCTGGAGAAGACTCTTGAGAGGCCCTTGGATAGCAAGGAGTTCAAACCAGTCAATCCTAAAGGAAATCAACCGTGAATATTCTTTGGAGGGCTAGTGCTGAAGTTGAAACTCCAATACTTTTGCACCTGATGTGAAGGCCAACTCTTTGGAAAAGACCCTGATGCTGGGAAAGATTGAGGACAAGAGGTGAAAGGGGTGAGAGAGGATGAGGTGGTTGGATGGCATCGCTGACTCAATGGACATGAGTTGTGCCTACTCAGAGAGATAGTGAAGGACAGGGAAGCCTTGCATGCTGCAGTTTATGGGGTCACAGAGTCGGACACGACTTAGGAACTGAATAACAAGAACACATTAACCACATTTGATGTGCTCAGTATCTACATGTGGTTAGTGTTTACCGTATTGAACATCATTACAGAAAGTTCTATTGGAGAGTGTGGGCTCTGAGTGAAGAATGAAAGCACAGAGATCTAAGAGCAGATGTTGGTGGAAATAACTGCAAGGGGTTAGGTACAGCTGGTAGGCAAGGAATTCAGGGAGGGGAGTCAGGTGATGAGGCAGGAGGCACAGGCCAGCACAGGCAGACCAGGTTCCTTGGTTGATCTCAGAAAGTAGGAAGATTGGAGTTCTGGCAAATTCTGTCTCATTATCATCCAGTTCACTGCAGCGCTGGAAAGCTGCATGGCCAAAATGTTTCAACAAGCATTCTTAGTTCATTCATTGTGTTTATGAAACCATATGTCTTCTAGTAATGATGGCAACGTATAACATCATGAAAGCATTACTTTTCTTTGAAAAAAGCAGATTGATTTTTTTAATTTGGATATTTTATCCCTCTTTTTATTTTTTATACTATATTTTAAAAATCAGTGTAACATTTTGTTCTTACAAAAACTGGGGTTTTTACAGTTTCTTGGGTATATAACATACAGATTTTGGTAAAATCAAGTCTAGGCTATAAAAACACACTATCAAAACATTAAGAATTTAAAATGATGATAGATAAGCTCCACCTAGCCTCACCAAGCATCTTTCCTCAACAACGAAAAGAGATCAAAGTGATACTTTTAAAATAACATAAATTTAGAACTAGATAGGATATCATTGATCATTTAGAATTTCCTCTCCTACAATCCTTGGCTTTCTTAGCAGACCATATGAGGGCACAAGCGGCTATAGTCAAACATCCATCACTTAGTTAAGTGACCCTGGTTCAATCCTTTACCCTCTGCAACCTGTTTCTTCATCTGTAACAGGGTGTTTAAAATGTCTTGAGAGAGAGTGTCAGAGACTAAGTTAATATGTGCAAAGCCCTTAGCATATAAGATCACTCTATGTGTTTGTTCAGGACAGTAAGGAGATGAAGGCAGATGTTGACCAGGTTATTTACATAACCTGGTGATGCTACCAGTTTATTCCAATACCACTGGTAATAAGTTTCTTGACATGGGTTTTTAAATTCTTTGTACCAAAAATGCACATTAAAGATTATAAAGTAACCAAATCACCAAAAATAAATAACTCCTATTTATGCCACATCCCAGTGCCCAGCACCTACAAAGCTTTCCCCAAATGGATATTTATCAGTGAGATGCCCAAATTTCCTCATTTACAGTACATTTCTTCACTAAATTTCTCTCAAGGGGCCAAAATATTAAATTTATGCTTAATATTTTGGTACCAAACAATACATTATAATAACTTGTGCAGCACTCAACAAATGTTACTGTGTTTCCTAAGAAAAGTTAGAATGAGCCACAGCTCCCTTACAACTTCATTGCAACACCCCAGGGCCTCTCAGTACATAGCATGGGGAACCATGGCTTCCTCATTTTACACTTTAGAAAGCACTTTCACAGCTATCAGGGTCACTTATCTTCACCACAAATACTGTGAGACACTATTGTAGATGAGGAAACTGAGACTACAAGATACTATGTTCAAGGTTTCACAGCTAGGAAGTTGCAGGTTTCCTGGATTCTGACTCCTGAGTCCTCTTCCCAACCTGTATGGTGGTCCTTCCTCTGCTAAGAATATCAATCATGTCTTTTAATCATCTTCATTGTTTTCCAGTATCGTTTTCCACAAAATCTTAGTAGACTGAGATACACAAGAAATATTTCCAAACTCTGATACTCCTTTTCAAATTTATATTTGAATTCCTCAACTATACAAAGTGTTATTCCAAAATATTATTTTACAATAAGTGAATCTCCACCAAACATTTTTTTTGTTTGTTTAATTACAGCAGGTGTACATATGTTTAGCTTCCCAGGTGGCACAGTGGTAAAGAATCCACTTGCCAATGCAGGAGATGCAAGAGACTCGGGTTCAATCCCTGGATTAAGCAGATCCCCTGGAGAAGGGAATGGCAACTCACTCCAGTATTCTTGCCTGGAGAAATTCCATGGACAGAGGAGCCCGGCAGGCTACAGTCTATAGAGTCGCAAAGAGTCGGACACAACTAAGCAACTGAGCACACATGCATGTCTGTGGGTTTCAGGAATACAGTGAAACACAGGTTTCAGATGAGACAGCAGAAAAGTTGTCTTGCAAATTAGAGAATGAAAATAAAAAAATAAGAACTAACAGTTATCAACAGATTAGCATGTGCCAGACACCTTACTAAATGATTTACAAAAATGAAACCTTTCTAATAACTCTATGGTGTAGATATGATTATCATCCATATTTTTAAAGGTGAGAAACTTGTTGATCAGAAGTGCTAACTTAACCAATATATAACTGAAAAGGATCTGGAATAGTCAGAATGATCTTGAAAACAGCTGGAGGACACACACAACCTGATTTAAAAATATTCTATAAGTTATAGTAATCAAGATGGCGTGATACTGGCCAAATATAAACATATAGATTAATGGAATAGGATTGAGTCCTTAAATAGATCTACACAGTGGATCAGTTCATTTTCAACAAAGGTGCCAAGGCAACTGTACAGAAAAGCTTAGCCTTTTCAGCAAATGGTGATAGAACATCCATATGCCAAAAAAAAGAACTCTAACCCACACCTAGCACCATATACAAAAATTAAACTCATGAGATATCATAGACATAAACTTAAAAACCTAAAACTATTAAACTCCTAGAAAAAAAAAGAATGTATCTTCTGTGACTTTGGGACCCATGATGATTTCTTACAAGGAACACAAAAAGTATGATTCATAAAAGGAAATCAATAAATTGGACTTCATCAATGTTTAAAAGACACTGTTTGAAAAAGTAAAGCTCAAGCCACAGACAGGATGAAAATACTTGCAATGCACTTCTGCTAAGGAACCCACATCTAGAATTTGTAAAGAATTCCCAGAACTCAATAATAAGAAAACAAATAACCCAATTTTTCAAATGGGCACAAGATTTGAACAGTTTATCAAAGAAAACATATGGATGGAGAATAAGCACAAAAAGTGTTCAAAATCCCTTATCATTAGGGAAATGAAAATCAAAGCCACAATGAGATACCATTACACATCTATTAGAATGGCTAAACTTTGTAAAACTGAGAAAACTAAGTGCTGGTAAGGATTGAAGATGCAGAGCAACTAGAACTCTCTCATACATTGCTGATAGGAAAGCAAAGTGGTGCAGCCACTTTGGAAAATAGCTTGGCAGCTTCTTGTAAAGCTAAACATATACTCACCATGCAACCCCACACTCCCACTCCTATGCATTTATTCCTCAAAAATGAAAATGTATGACTACATAAAAATGAAGCATTGTAGCAGGTTTTTTTTTTCCATGATCACCGAAAAACTGTAAACAATCCAAGGTCCTTTAACTTGTAAGGGCAGAAACAAATTGTGTTGCATCCATACAGTAGGATACTCTTTAGCAATAAAAGAATAAATAACTGATATATACAGGGAATCACTATCACAGTAATTTTTTCACCCTTCATTTCCCTTAGAATTGAATTTTACAAAGCATCACTGCTACCATCATATTTGTCATCGTACTAGTAAGCAGTTGCAACTTGCATTTTTATAATCACATAAATTCTAATCTTATTTACAAATAGGCTAGTCACTTGAATTGTATTTGATATATATTCTAGTCTCCATGATGGGATGTAGTGAATATACTCTAATCGTCAGCAACAAACACCAAACCACTTGGCTGATGGCATGGCTTAAATATTGATCTTTGCTGGTTTCTGTTTCAAAAGGTGAACCTATCTTTTTTTAATTTAAGTATAGTTGATTGATGATATTGTGTTAGTTTCAGGTGCACAGTAAAGTCATTCAGTTTTACATATTTTTTTCAGGTTATTTTCCATTATAGGTTATTACAAGATTTTTGAATATAATTTCCCATGCTGTAGAGTAAATCCTTGTTGTTAATCTATTTTATGTATTGTCATTTGTATCTGTTAATCCCACACTCCTAGTCTCCCTTTTCCCCTTTGTTAGTCATAAGTTTTATTTCTATGTTTGTGTGTCTCTATATGCAGCTTCTTGAGGTTCCCAACATCATGGGTGCCCCAAAACAGGGTGATACAAAAAAGAATTATCCACAAAAGGAGCAATTTTTACTTTTAGATTAAGAGACTGGAATGTTCTGAACAGCATGGATTATAAATCATATATTACATAATGTCATATATTACACATCTTCCTTTTCTAAAACTGATCATACAATTGAACAAGGAAAAGTTTCCCTGATAAATCAATTCATTCATATGAATACTACTAAAATAACAGCCACCCCCAGTCTCTCAGTGTCTGATTCCCTATTTCATTTCCAATGGCCACCAACAGAGCAAGAGAGAGCCCCTTTCCTCCTCCCGAGACCCACTCCAAACTTATTCAAGTCTCAGAGAGTCAAGATCAAATACTTCCCTAGCTCAGAAAGAGGAAGTATCCACACCCCCATCCTAAACTAAGAGCTTTCACTCTGAGGTTTCATTCTCAGCCTCAGTATTAAGCCCTCTTCAGAATGACTGACAGTGGACATAACCATTCCCCTTAAGATAAGCATCTCCCTCATCTACAGGGTGTATTCTGACCTTGAAGTCTGGAAAAGATAGCCTGTTAACAAGTGACACTGATAGATTACCCAGAGTCTAGATTACACAGTATACCAGAGTCACCTTATTAAATATCCACAAAGATAAATAATAACAGTTTGGACAACAGCAAGTTAGTGATATACACAAATTATTCTGTGCTATCAGACTATAGTAGAAATGTAACACCAAAGAATGTTCAAACTACCACACAGTTGCACTCATTTCACATGCTAGCAAAGTAATGCTGAAAACTCTCCAAGCTAGGCTTCAACAGTGCATGAACCGAGAACTTCCAGATGTTCAACCTGGATTTAGAAAAGGCAGAGGAACCAGAAATCAAGTTGCCAACATCCATTGGATCATAGAAAAGCAAGAGAATTCCAGAAAAACATCTACTTCTGCTTTATTGACTATGCTAAAGCCTTTGATTTTGGATCACAACAAACTGTGGGAAATTCTAATAGAGATGGGAATACCAGACCACCACACCAGCCTTCTGAGAAACCTGTATGCAGGTCAAGAAACAGTAGTTGGAACTGGACATGGAACAACAGACTGGCTCCAAATTGGGAAAGGAGTATGACAAGGCTGTATACTGTCACCCCGCTTATTTAACTTCTATGCAGACTACATCATGTGAAATGCTGGGCTGGCCATCATCAAGATTGCCGGGAAAAATGTCAATAATCTCAATATACAGATGACATCACCCTTATGGCAGAAAGTGAAGAGGAACTAAAGAGCCTCTTGATGAAAGTGAAAGAAGAGAGTGAAAAAGCTGGCTTAAAACTCAGCATCCAGAAAACTAAGATCATGGTCCTATCACTTCATGGCAAATAGATGGGCAAACAATGGAAACAGTGACAGACTTTATTTTCTTGGGCTTCAAAATCACTGCAGATGGTGACTGCAACCATGAAATGAAAAGACACTTGCTCCTTGGAAGAAAAGCTATGACCAATTTAGACAGCATATTATAAGCAGAGACATTATTTTGCCAACAAAGGTCCATATAATCAAAGCTATGATTTTCCCAGTAGTCACGTATTAATGTGAGAGTTGGACCATAAAGAAGGCTGAGCACTGAAGAACTGATGATTTTGAACTGTGGTGTTGGAGAAGACTCTTGAGAGTCCCTTGGACTGCAAGGAGATCCAACCAGGCAATCCTAAATGAAATCAATCCTGAATATTCATTGGGACTGATGATGAAGCTCCAGTACTTTGGCACCTGATACAAAGAGCCAACTCATTAGAAAAGACCCTGATGCTGGGAAAGATTGAAGGCAGGAGAAGGGGACGACAGAGGATGAGATGGTTGGAAGGCATCACCAACTCAATGGACATGAGTTTGGGTAAATTCCGGGAGTTGGTGATGGGCAGGGAAGCCTTATGTGCTGCAGTCCACAGGGTTGCAAAGAATCGGACACAACTGAGGGACTGAACAACAACGAAATCAGACTATAGTGATGGTAGAGATAGAGAGATATATTAGTGTTTTTCATGACACTTAAGGAACTTAGTAGATGCTGACATTTGTATAAAGAAATAAGAGAATAGACCAGACCAGAGTACAATCCAAGTCTGAGTTCATAGTGAGCTCTGCCGCTTACCAGCATTGACTTTGGGGAACACACTTAAACTTTTACCCTCAGTTTCCTCATTTGTAAATTGAGAATAATAGTTTCTACCACATAGGATTGTGAGGATTTAGAGGTTAGTATTTTTAAGGTATTTAGAGCAGTGCCTGGGACATACTAACAACTAAAAATATTCATTATACATAATACAAAGTGTGTGTGTATACTGGGTTGTGATAAAAATTTTGGAAAAACTCAAAACTAGAGGAAGTAAGACATGACCTTAACATATGAAGGATATAGACAAGCAAAAGGCATGTGTGTGCTGGGGTGGGAGTCCCAGAGTAGGAAGCATGGAGTATAGGGGTCTGGGTTTAAGTTTCTCCTTCCACAGTCAGGGAATCATCAAGGGAGGAGAGGATAACATGAAGAGTGGAGTAAGTTGTTATTTTACCTTATGTGAAATTCTTTTGCATTCAATTCCCTTTATCAGGACTCAGAAGTTTCAAAAATGTTGCCAAACTGTGATGAAAACAGATGCACATTCAGGAAATAAAGCACATCTAGCAAGAAAGACTGTTGGGTAATTCAGTTTGTTAACGACAAGTGCTGTGTAATAATTGTTCATAGATAATCATTAAAATTAAAAAGTAATTTTACCCTCAGTTTCCTCATTTGTAAACTGAGAATAATAGTTTCTACCACATAGGATTGTGAGGATTTAGAGGTTAGTATTTTTAAGGTATTTAGAGCAGTGCCTGGGACATACTAACAACTAAAAATATTCACTATACATAATACAAAGTGTGTGTGTATACTGGGTTGTGATAAAAATTTTGGAAAAACTCAAAACTAGAGGAAGTAAGACATGACGTTAACATATGAAGGATATAGACAAGCAAAAGGCATGTGTGTGCTGGGGTGGGAGTCATTTCTTATTTTTTACTCTTTTAAATTTTCAGTTTATAGTGGATTATAGCTGATGAACAATGTGATAGTTTCAGGTGCTCAGCAAAGCAACTTAGCCATACAGACACATATCTATTCTCCCTCAAACTCTGCTCCCATCCAGGCTGCCATGTAACATTGAGCAGACTTCTGAGTGCTACACTGTATGTCCTTGTTGGTTATCCATTTTAAATATAGTAGTGTGCACCTGTCCTTCCCAAACTCCCTAACTATCCCTCCCCACCAGGTAACCATAAATTTGTTCTCTAAGCCTGTGATTCTGTTTCTGTTTTGTAAATAAGTTCATTTGCATCATTTCCCTTTAGATTCCACATATAAGGGATGTCATATGCTATTTCTCTATTTCCAACAGTCATTTATTATGGTTATTATTTTCACAGTTTCCATCTTTAAAAAATCTTAAACCCACTTACTCAGCTGGGCTGAAAGCAAGTTACAGTTAGCACTTTAATCCCAAACTGAGACAAGAAGGGTGGACAGTATGATTTGAAGATCTCCACTCCCTAAGAGTTGGAACTCAGTACACACAGGATGTCTGTGACTTCCGCCAACCAGCCCAACTACGTCGATATCACTCTGAATTGGTTAGACCCATCTAACTTAGATCGCTAGACAGGATTTTAACCCCATCATTTTTCTGTAAGCGCTCATCCAATGACTCCTTATTCATGATACATAACCATCCAAAGTCATCTGATCTGTTGTGATATGTGAACTGGGGATAACAAAAATGGAGGCTGGCTGGGTCCAACTGAAGTTAGTCTCAGTGCCCATGAAAGATGCATTCATCCAAATCAGTCCAAAAACAAACCTGCCAGGAAATTCTATACTGGTGATATAAAAGCATGATTCAGAATGAGAATGTAAGGAATCTGAAAAGATCATCATCAAGCAGGATGTCTTGAGATAGGTAATATATTATTATAATCCCCATTTTATAGATGAACCAACAAATCCAAAAGAGATTAAGCAACTTGAATCATGAAATGAATAAAGGGCGAGGGAAATGTAATGCCCACAGCCAGGCATCCCTGATTATTCTTGGTGCTGTATTGCTTGGGGCTTTCCTCATCTTTGTTCCTATTATTCAAGAACATAGTACGTGTTACATATCAGTTACCAGCTGTATAAATAGGTACTTGACCTGAAGGAGATACGTGTCAATTACCTGTAGGGCTCGATGGCCTAAATTACAGTCCATGTGACAGAATCCAGTTGGCGTGATGTGAGTATACACTCACTGCAATTTCACACATAAGCTAAACAATAACAAAAAATACTTTCCTTCAGGTTGCCTGGTGATTCAAATAGAGGACATCCACCAAACTCATGGTTAGGGAAGATGAACAACAGGTTTGTCAACATTACACTTGGTGGCAAGTCAGTCACAGCTTTTCATGGAGAAGTAAGTTGTTTTGGTTTTTTTAAATGACACATTTGCATGTAGTTAGGAGGGGTGTGCCTATTCAGATCTGTGACTAGGATACCAGGAAGGTTAGCACTGGTGTGAATCCCGTGAGGCAATGACCTTAAGTACAGGTGGCTGCCATGATGTCTATTATTAGGATCAATGAGATACAGTCAGAAGCAATGTTGCAAAATGGCAAGATGGAAGGCCAGTTTCCCCTGACAAAGTGCAAAGGCATGCTGTAAACACTCACATGAATAAACAGTCTTAGCAGCAACCGCAACCAGGAGAAAAATTAGAGGAGGTTTTCCACAACAAAGGAACTATTGTTCTCCTGTGGTCACCCTTAAATTCATCCTTTGTTTCAGAAGACGCTTAGGCTCCACGATGGCACTGTGGTGTCCCACCCAGCAGTCTCCCTGTGGGCCAAGTGATGGGATAAATGGATTCAGAGTGAATTGTCCTTCTGAATGGAGATCCCACACCTAGTTCAATAGCAAAGTGTTCTCCAAGAAACAATGAGGTCCAATAGGCCAAGATGACAGCTAGTATGGCAGATGTGGGCAGTTGATTCTCTTCCAGAGGCTGGCACCATGTCTGACCTGGGCAGGACAACTACTCAGGGCTCCCATTTCTTCATCTCCACAGAGGGGCTCCCCATGCTGGCACTTGGTAATGGTTATCTCCAGAGACCAGCACAAAGCCCGTCCATGAGACTTCCTTTTTCTTCTTCCAAGCCCTGGAAGCCAAAAACCTGCTTGCTAAGAGAATCAAAAGCTTGCAAGAAAACACATATTGGTTGTGTAACAGACATGGATGGTACCAGACAACTGTCTGGATTCATGTAAAGTCAGAGGGGGAATTACACAAACAGGGGAAGAGGGAATCTCAGTAAACTCTCTTGCTGGGGAGGCCTTCATCATCCTATGACTCCACAAATACTCTCTCTCCACCCACCCCCACCCCCAGTTGGGAGATTAATCATCTCTGCCACATCATCAAGGTGTGCCAGGTCTAATTTCTGCCTTCTCGGTATCCAAGTCCATGAGACTCAAAAACATTTATTAATTCAACAAGAATGTCTACTGAGCACCTCTTAAGTTCTTTGGCAGAATCAGATGGGATATAAAAGTCATAATTATTTAGTCAGCTTGAACAACATGTTTGACACTGAGGATATAAAAGTTGAATAAGACATGGCCCCAGGTTACCAGGGGCTCACAATCTAGTGATGAACCTGACAGGCAAATAGATAGCATGGAGTCAGTGCTCTACTGGAGGCAGCCAAGAGTGTGTAGAAGTCATGAGGAATTTTCTGCACTGCTAAGGTGTGCGTATGCCATTTCTCTCGCCTGTTCTTGTACTGGCAGAAATTCTCGAGAGGAGCATGTTGTCTTTAGAGGGTCCCCACTCCACACCCCCTAACATGGTCAGGTAAGAATGAAAGGAAATAATTATAGGCGGGGTTCGGAGTGATACAATTTGGTGTAAGTTCAGTTAAGCTAGTAAAGCCCATTTGTGAAAGAACTTCCTGTAAACAAGGCACCATGACTGTCTCCAACTCATGATGAATAAATGAAGTAATTTATCGCAACAGACACATTGCCCAAAAGAAAGTGGCTCACACAATAATGCATCTTTTATTTTTCCTGTTCCAGGGTGTGGTTAGGTGACTTTCCCTTGGTAAAGGGACTTTTGGGTCTGGGTACATAAGGTTAAGTGCAATTGCAAAATTGAAGGACACAGTCCGGAACTATTTGAAATTTGAAAGGGAGAAAAAAGTCCCTGGATGTTATAAAACAAAACACACACACACACAAACCTGGTGGAAACATTTTTTTAGCTCATTGACTTACATTTTAAAACCTGTGATTATGTTTTGTGATATCTTATTGGGAAAGCATTTCCCAATACTTTATTATGAACAGATACGGTACAAAACACAATTACAGTGAGAGATATTAATAATGTGTTTCACTTTACTTCCTCACCTCCTTTCCAAACTAGAAGACTCCATTACCAAACAAAGTCTATGAATATCAACCAGTTCATTCCATTTTCCTAAGCTTTGTGCTCCAGATCCTGCAGTTCTATACAAATAAAAGTTTTTAAACTCTGCAAAGTTGTTTTCTTTGCTATGGTTTCTCCTTCTACTTAGAACAATGACATACTTTCAGATTTTAACAGATTAATCTAAAAACTAAATCTGAAAATAAGCTTCAACTTTAAACCTGAACTTGAAAGTTCAAAGGAAAGTATTTGTGGTTTGAAATTATCTGTAGAAGTGAAGGTAAGGCTAGAAGGAGAGAGGGGCTGGGGGAGAAGGAACCTATCCACCCTCTCACTCGTCTTCTCCCCGTTATTAAGGTCACTAACATTCCTTTTTGAAGAAAATCAATTACAGGTGATTGATTTCTAGAAAATAATGACCAACAGTCCTTTCCAAATTAGGGCAGGAGTAAGAGAAAGAAGGAGAGTGGAAATTCCTCAGTTTTGTTACTACCAGCTCTCCACAGCTGCTTTATTGTCTGCTCTTGGCTTTTCTCTTTTGGGAAAAAAAAAAAAATACTGAGAAAGGAACTGATTTCAGTTTAAAAAAATCATGTGAGAAATTGGAAAATAATAACCGCTAATACCTTGAGTAGTGTTTACTCTGTCAGACACTCTTCTAAGCACTTTATATTTATTAACCCACTTATATCTCACAATTCTATGAGGTGAGTGGATGATGAACCACATTTTACAGGTGAGGAGATGAGGCACAGAGAGGTTAAGGAGCTTACCAAGGACACACAGCTATCAAGCTTATATTTGAAGTGAGGCTGCATGGCTCCAGAATCTGTTTCAATTTGTTTTGTTTTTTAACCATTAGGCAGCCTTCCCTCTTTATACTTTAATCCCTGTCTCTCAAGCATTTACAGAGCTGCAGGGTCCCTGGTGGTACAGTGGTTAAGAATCTGCCTTGCAATGCAGGGGATGCAGATTCAATCTCTGAACCGGGAACCAAGATCCCATGTGCAGCAGAGTACAAAACCAGCACACTACAACTACTGAGCCCGCACGCCACAACTAGAGAATCCATGCACTGCAATGAAAGATCCCATATGACACAACACAGTTCCCATGCGCCACAACTCAGAGCCAATGCAGCCAGATAAATAAATGTATGGAGCTGCCTGGGCATGGTGGGATGAAGGGGAGAACGAGCAGGGATGTTTGAAGGACATTAAAATAGGACAAGGCTGAGAGGAGTCACCACCTGCTGAAGGGCAGAGGGGCTGCTCACAGATTGTCTAGGTTTCCCATTTGAGGAGTTCTGGAAACAAAAATGATTGGGGATGTTCAGGGAACCCCGGAGGCAGATCTTCCAAGATCATACTTTTTTGGAGCTGGAGGGCAGCTTGGAGCCTCCCCAGAGGGTCTCCCTATGAAGTCAGCTGCATGTTAGGGGGTGTTTCCAGCTCCAGGTTCCCAAACTGCCCTCCTTCAACTCCTGAGCTTCAGAGCTGCAAGGGGAGATCGGAACTTGACTATTCCCACCCTGACTTGAGCTTTGACCATTGGACAGTTTCTCCAAGAGCAGCAGCCACATCAGAACCCACACGGGGCCCCAGTGTGTCTCTTTTCACTCCATCTTTCCTTTATTACCATCGTGGGAACACACCTTGTCTCTCTCCATCATAGAACAAGCAAACATGGGCCTCAGATGGGGCTGGGTGATGGTCTAGTTGGGGGCGGGGAGCAGAGGAGATTCTGACAGTGTTCAAAAGGAGATGTGGCTTTTTGCAAAGTTTAGAATCCATCTTCTGGTTCCACGCCTTCACTGTATACCCAGGGGGCTGAAGCCAAGTAGGGTGAGAAGACTTATATGGGATCACTGGGCTAGTGAAAGGCCAAGGGAAACCAGAACCCAGAACTGCTGCCCTTGGGTCTCACTGTAACAGTTCCCACTAGGTTTTGAAGGTGGCACTTGGCTGTCACCCCATGGACTCTTCCTCAGATCAGCTCCTGGACTCTTTGAGCGACAGTCACAGCTGAGGTTTCCATAGACCCTCTTCAGCCCTCACTCCCTGAGCCCAGAAACCAACCTTTACCAGGTGAAAGATCACAAGTTACTGATTTCACCCTCCCCGCATGCCTATTTACATGCTCCTTTCTGTCCCACCTCCTCCTTTCCTCTCCATTTCCCTCTTTTCATTTTTTGCAAACAACTCTTGTGAGGTCTGGGCCAGCGCACCTGCTTCTTCCCACCAACTTCTCCTGGCCCACCTCTGGGCGTTTGGTCTCATGTTTCCCTTCTCACTTGTCCATGATATAGCAGAAGGACTGAATGCTACCCCATAATCCCTGCTGGTGGCCAGCAAAGACCACATGGCTTGCATTCTTTACCATTCCATTTGGCCCCCCAGCACCCGTGTAGAACAATGAGTGACCTCACAGACCCAGACAGATCTGCATCGCACGACCCTGGTCTCCTCCCTGCGGATATGTTTAGCCACAAAGTTGCCTTCATGGTCTCCATTCCACTCCAAACAAGATGACAGCAACTGTTCTTTATTCATCTCTCTGTGGCAGGAATCTTGACAGGCCCTTTGCCTACATCACAGAAAACTTCATGAGAAACCTATGAGATGTTAGTATTCTCATCATTTTGCAGATGAGGAAGCCGAGTTGTTGTAAGCCATGAGTCCTTCTCCCTCACAGTTATTAAACACTGAAGTCAAGGCTGAAACTCTGGTCTGTCATGGACCCCATCCAAGCTCTTCCCACTGCAGCATCCTCACCTCTGAGTCAGTGTTATAAGTCATTTTAATTTCATGCATCTCACTGGAGAAGCTTCTAGTGCATTAACTGATCCCGGTATTTTTACTCAGGGCTCTGTTCTCTCTCCCCCTCAGTGGCTCCAATTCCTTGCCTTGCCCATGTGCCTCTCTGCCCTTCCTGCCCTGAGGGCTCTTCTCTCCCCTGCTGCCTGGGACTCCTTCTTGTCTCTTTGAGTCTCTCTAGAGGAAGTAATTAAAAGCAACAGAGGACAGGGACTTCCTCCTCGGCTCTTGCTCTTCCCTCTCTCACCACTCAAGTTTTGTTTTCTCCAGGTACCGAGTCGTCCCAGTTCTGTGTCTTCCCCCCTTCAAGTTTGAAATTCTGGCCTTTTCTCAGGTGCTTCAGTGAAAAGTCAGTTCTTGGAGGCAGCCTCTCTGGCTCTTGGTCAGCACACAGTTTGCCTTCTGCCTCCTGGTTTCCATTCTGCTATCATCAAATAATGTTTGCAGGGCAAACCTCTCCCCTCCCTCCCAGGCCACTGACAACTTTGCTTCACTCTTATTGCACTGACCTGTTGGAAGGAACTACTGTAGGGTGAGCATCCTGTTTCTGCCAGGACCTGGCTGAGACTCTGGTGAAGCCACAAGGCTTGTCAGGAACAGTGCGCAGACCAGAATTTCAACTTGAGACAGTGGATGGTTTCTCTTGGAGTCTAACAGTTTATCCAATACATGCTGCTGCTGCGAAGTCGCTTCAGTTGTGTCCGACTCTGCGCGACCCCATAGACGGCTCTGCCGTCCCTGGGATTCTCCGGGCAAGAACACTGGAGTGGGTTGCCATTTCCTTCTCCTATGCATGAAAGTGAAAAGTGAAAGTGAAGTCGCTCAGTCGTCTCCGACTCCTAGCGACCCCATGGACTGCAGCCTATCGGGCTCCTCCATCCATGGGATTTTCCAGGCAAGAGTACTGGAGTGGGGTGCCATTGCCTTCTCCCATCCAATACATGAGAACTCTGCAAACTTTGCTTCCAAAGTGGAGTGGAAGTGATTTTCCACTAAATTAGGATAATGGTGGTCTAAAAGGTGGGGACTGAAAAATAATAGTGGGCTTTTTTATCATTTTTGTTTCTTTCACAACATCTTCTAAACTTTTAAAGATCCCTCCTACTACTCATCTGAACCAAATAAATAATTTATTATAAAATATTATTATCAAAAAATATTAATATATCTAAGCATTTAATATCTCAAGTTTTTTTAACTATTATGCAATATAATATACATATACAATAGTATTGCAGTTTCTGCTAACAAAATCACTAGTATCTAAAGTGGAATTTATTACATCAAAATTTAGTTTCATGATGTTCCCCTGGGAGCTCCTGAACTGAATTTCCTTAAGGGAAGAATGGGAGGGTGGGTGGGTAGAGGAGTGACTGAGTTTGCTTGTTCCTCACTAGAATAATTCAAATGCAAGATTAACCTTAGGTGGTTTGGCTCAGAGTACCTGCCCTGATTGCCAAGGACACTGGAGCTTCCTCTGGGTTGCTAGGGATGTTTGGAGCCAAGGGTGGGAGGAAGCCTGCAGCAGGAGCCAAGGAAAGGGAGAAGAGGCCAGAGCAGGTTGCACCAAGACTCAGCTTTTCTTTCTGCCTCCAGCTTTTTTTGAACCTTTTGCTCTGTGTCTGTTTCTTCTCTTTTCTCCCGCTAGGCTTCTCTAGATGACCATTATTGATACATTCAGCTCCGGCTCTTAAAAGTGCGGGAAAGAGGCAGCACATTGCAGCGATGGGGGAGGAACCGGTACCTTGGCCACTACAGTTTGGAATTTCATACTCACTTTCTTGGATGCCAACACCTTTGGAAAAGACATGGGAAGAAAAACACCAGTTGCCCGACTACCTTCGAGTACTTTGTGAGTTTGTCTCTTTGGTGAATTCCAAAGATACTCACCACATTCACAAAATAACCACCTCATCCAGCAGCGAACAGTGAAAAGGTAAAGGCACCAGAGTGCTTCTCTTTCAGGCTTCCATGGCTAGATTCTTCCCTGTCTCACCAGAGTATTAAACTCAATAGCAAACCTACTCGATAGCAAACCGTCTCTTCCTCTGGGTGTATGAAAAACGAGAAAGGTCACCCACTGATTTCAGTAGTGAAACTTTTGCTCATGGAAGGCCAGACGTGCGATGCGGTGGGCAGCGTGCAGACAAGCAGGAAGCTCCATGTCATAGAATGACTTGGCATTCATGAAGCTGGCTGCGGCAGCCACTGGCCTTGATGGGCAACACTCTCCCTCCTCGATGATACCAACAAGTTCCTCTTGAAATTTGGAAGCAAGGTCTGGCAAGGATGCTGCCTCTTCTTGAGGATGTAAGTGCACAGCTGAAGTCTGTTTTCAGAGTAAGAGGAGAGCAAGGTTCCCAAAGCAGCCATAGGCAGACACCAGAGCAGGCCTTGATCACTCTGGAGGGTGAGCACTACCTGGAATGATGCTCACACTCTCTCTCCCACCCCCATTCTGATTTACTTGATCTGGGTTGGGGACCCAGAGCCTTGGGGTTTTGTAAACCAACACAGCTGATGGGCATGGGCAGCCAGGATTGAGAACCACCTCCCTGGTCAACCGGATGACTTGCTGCACGTCTCACTCAGGAGCATGGCAGCCCCTTTAAGAGCAAAAAAACAAAAGAGCCTCTTTTCACTCACATTCCCCATACCTCATTTTTTTGCACACGCTGTCAGTACAGGAAATGGTGCAGCTCCAAGGAAGATGAGGCCTGGGTTCTCAAGAAGCCTGAACTCAGCCGCTCACTGGGCTGGTGCACAATATGGAACACAAATGACCTTCGACCCAGAGACTCAAAGAGAGAAAGCTCACATCCCCAGGCAAGTTCCTTCATGCCTCTGGTCTCAGCACCTTCTTCTGTTAAATAGAGGATTGGATTCACTAGATAATCTCTGAACTTTTTCTAGCTTTAAAAATGTGTGTCTGATGTTTCAGTCAACGCATCTGAACATTTCCATCTATACTAACTGGTTCTTTCCATCTACAAAAAAAAAAAAAACATCATCTCCAGGAGGTCTCATGTATAAATTCTTAGTTTGAAAAGCCAACGGATTTTTCAACTATTTGCAGCTAAATTTCATCTTAAATATACAAGCAGAAGCAAGTCTAGTCAAGGCTTACACTGGCAGAAAGTAAGATGACGCCCAATTCTGTTTTGATGCACCTCCGAAGTACATGTTCCAGGGGAAGAATAAGGGACTGGAGACATTTCATTTTTTGCACAGAGCCCTAAGTACACTATTGTAATAAAGCTTCCTGAAAGAACCTGCTAAGCTTTTCCTGACACAATGCTCTTGAGAAATTGCCTAAGAATATGGATATCTGATGGCAGATTTCAAGGCCTAGTCTCCCAGGTATGCTTGATTCACATGCAAATCTGACCATACCTGCCATTTGTCACCAGTCAGGAAAAGGACATGGATGAAGTGGGGCTCAGAACCCTAGGAATTCAAAATATTCAAAAGTGAAACTGGCATTTTGCCATCCTGTCTATGCACATGGATTTCCTTTTCTGACTAATTTCTTTTGTAGAAAGAGTAATTAGCTTTATTACTAACATTGCCTCTATTACTACCCCTAGGCAAATCATTAATAGTCAACTCTATCACTCAATCACCTTTCCAGCATTTGAACTTTTACTCCCTTAAAAAAACTCACAATAGATAGAGAGGCAAGCACATATATATCTGTTTATACATACAAGATTATATGTGTATAAGTGAATATACACCATCATCAACATCGGTATCAGCCATTCACTTTATTGAGCACCCATCATGGTCTCTGCCCTCAAGAATCTTGCAGTTGACTATGGGGGCAGGAGAGGGGGTGAATGAGAGTACATAGTATCCATAAAACAAGATAGATATCCATGTATAGCATAAACTGTCAGTTTTGAAAGGGTGGTCCCAGGGACCTCTGGGGATCCTGAGGCTCTCTCAGGGAGTCCACCAGGGAAAATCTATTTCTATTATAATACTGAGAGCTTAATTGCTTTTTTCACTCCATCTCTCATGAGTTTTCTAGAAGCTACATGATCTGTGACATTGCAACAAATTGAATGCAGAGGCAAATAAAGACTCCAGCTTTCTTTTATTAAGCCAGAAATTCAAGAGATTGGTAAAAATGAAAAAAAAAAAGCATGTCCATCTTCTTATTAAATATTTTGGCTTTAAAGCTTTTGCCTATTTTTTTTTCAGTAAAAATGTGTTAGTAACATTAATATGTAATGAGTTTATTACCGTTACTGTCAAATGAATCAATAAAATTTAAATTTTTTCTCAGTTTCAATTTTTAATCAGGTAAACATCAATAGATACAATCTACATAAACAAAAGTTTTTTGGGATCCTCAGTATGTGTTGTGTAAAGGGTCCTGAGTCAAAAGTCTGAGACTTGCTGGCCTAGGTAATGTCCTTTGCCTGGAAAGTTCTTTTTTCCTTCCTCTCTGCTTCATTCAGGTTTTACCTATTTGATCAAGACTGAAGGCCACTTCTTCCATGAGGCCTTTCTCGTCCCCTGTCCCCTCCTCAGTCACACAGAAGGGGCCTAATAGTTTTTCAAATACCTGGTACACACCAAGTACTGTCCTAGGAGTTTTCACATATGCTGAACGTTAGCTCTCACTCATGGGATCTCCTGCTCCTCTGTTTCTCATGGGATATTCTTACCTTGGAAAATATAGGCTATCATCTCTTTAAATTATAAGCTCCTTGAAAGATCTATGCCTACTTTATCTTGTGTCCTAGAAAATGATAAGTAGATAAATAATGCTAAATGAAAGAGTGACTGGGGCTCGAACTGTATAGGGATTCAGAGGAAACACCTACCCTGAGGATATGCGGTGAAGAAAGTGAGCTTGAGGTAGATGCTAAATGCTCTAAAACTGGCATTATTAACATTTGTACGAGGAGATGTAAAGGATCAGCTAAAAGAGTTTGGGCAGTTTGATCATTTTCTTTGTAGACTTAATTTGAAGAAATGATCCCATTAAGCCTCTGGAAGATGAGGAGAGAAGTATTAACATTCTGTAGCTTATTACCTCAAAACTCAACAGGACAGGTAAAACCAAATTGAACTCTGTAGAGAGTCATAGTAAATTACCATCACTTCCTACATGAGTCAACCAACTCCAATTCTGTGTTAAAAAACCCAATGCTTAGTTATCTAATACAAAATGTACTCTCCTAAAAATAACCAACTTCAAGTTTTGAGAGGTTATGGCTTTTAAAAAAATCACATTTTTATTTTGTAAAAACTTAAAATAAGGTCCGTAGGTCTGGTAAAAGTTGCATCTAATCATTTTTTAAAAAAATCTATTCCCTGCAAACTAGTACAGCCACTATGGAGAACAGTGTGGAAATTCCTTAAAAAACTGGGAATAGAACTGCCATATGACCCAGCAATCCCACTGCTGGGCATACACACCGAGGAAACCAGAATTGAAAGAGACGCGTGTACCCCAGTGTTCATCGCAGCACTGTTTACAATAGCCAGGACATGGAAGCAACCTAGACGTCCATCAGCAGACGAATGGATAAGGAAGCTGTGGTACATATACACAATGGAATATTACTCAGCCATTAAAAAAAATACATTTGAATCGGTTCTATTGAGATGGATGAAGCTGGAGCCTATTATACAGAGTGAAGTAAGCCAGAAAGAAAAACAACAATACAGTATACTAATGCATATATATGGAATTTGAAAGATGGTAACGATAACCCTATATGCGAGACAGAATAAGAGACACAGATGCATAGAACAGTCTTATGGACTCTGAGGGAGAAGCTGAAGGTGGGACGTTCTGGGAGAATAGCATTGAAACATGTATATTATCATATGTGAAACAGAACACCATTCCAGGTTCAATGAATGAGACAAATGCTCAGGGCTGGGGCAATGGGATGACCCAGAGGGATGGGATGGGGAGGGAGGTGGGAGGGGGGTTCAGGATGGGGAACACATGTAAACCCATGGCTGAATCATGTCAATGTATGGCAAAAACCACTACAATATTGTAAAGTAATTAGCCCCCAACTAAAATAAATAAATTTATTTAAAACAAAATAAATAAATAAAAATCTATTCCCGCAAAATAAATATTGGAAGCAAACAATTCAGGCATTTCAAAGTAGTTTTTCACATTAAGTAAGTGCCTACCTCTTCCTTACAAACAAGCATAATATTTTCCTGACAGATACACCCTATTTTCCATCCCCACTCAAAGTTCTATAAGTCTTTAAATATTTTAAACTTTCCAAATTTTTGAAATTGGTCAAATATTTAATATTAATACAATATATTAATACCTAATATTTAAATATAAAATTACTTGATTTTTTTATAAAACAAGTTTTGTCTTTTATTGTGTTCCATTATACAATTTTGCATAGTACCATTATTATTCTAAACAATAAGGAAATCAAATTAGTGTTTTTGAGCTCTACTTCTCAGTGTAGAGATTTACCTTAAAAGGTACAAATAAAGCACACTAGTGCAATTTTCCATGCGTTTTCAAGTTGCCTAAATATTTATAAATATGTAGGTACCCTGTTTGAAAACATCAACAATTTGGTGTCAGAAAGAAATTCTGCAACCAGCTCTATAGGGAATAAAATTTAATTAAAATGCAATTTGCCTTCTAATATATTGACAATTGACAAAACAAAACAAAAAACAAAATACCCAATAACCAGAAACCTGACACCCAACCTCTCCAGAGTAGGGTGGGTTGGAAAGTTGATGAGGCACAGATTCCATCTCCATACAAGAAAGGAAGGCCACGAGTGCACCCTCCTCCTCATGTGAGCCACTGCCCAAGGCACTAACCTGTTCAGTGCATTCTATTTGCTTAGAGTTTGTTAAAAAAAAAAAAGAAAGACGGGGAGGGGATGATTTAGGTGAAATATGACACCTGACTATAAAAATATCTGCTACCAGTAACTAAATAATAGAGTTCAGACACTGTGAGTTTTCTTTAGCATATTTTTGATACAGAGTATAGGCAATACATATTTAACAATTAGGGGAAACATTTCCTGTACAGTATCATTCATGGTAGACATTTTCTTAGAAACAGTTCATCAAAACACTATTTTATTAGAGGTCAAAAACCCAGAAAGAAAAATAAGCTTATAAAGTTATTTGTATTGGTATCACCTCAATGTAATGACATTTTTCTGTAAGTTTTCAGAAAGCATCTCTCTAATTTTTACTTAAGTACCCTATGTACTCTACAGGCAACATTTGTTATTTTCCAAACCAAGCACTTTGAAGGTTCTTACATAAAATAAACTTTGCCTCTCTGCATGGGCGTACATCTGCTTTTAGTATATATGTATACGCCCCGCCCCCCCTCACCCCACACCGTGACACTCAGAGGCAGCAGAGGGATAGTGGGAAAACTATGGATTTAGAGGCAGAAATCTTGGGAGCCAGTTATGATTTTGTTCAACAAATTATACATGAACAAAGAACTTAATTTTCTTGAACTCCAATTTCCTTGTTCATAAACTGGTGATAGTAATTACCTCTCTATCTCAGAGAATCATAATACCCCTCAAAAGATGACATATAGGAAAATATTTTGTACAAAGATATGATTTTCACAAAATATTTAAATATATTTCTTACACTTTAAGGGCTCAGTTTCAATAAGAGCTATCTTTGTTAGGCAAAAGTTGAGTTATGAAACTAAAAGTATAACTTTCCATATGATGTAGTTTCCTGTTCTGTATTTTACAAGGCATGTCCCAGATGTGTGGCTATTTGTTACCATATGACCAGCTCAAGCTTTGATTGCAGTTATTAGAACATGAAAATATTGACAGAGCTGAGATCCCTGTTGTGAAATATGAGGACCATGAAAATCTAAAATGTCATGGGGCATCATCTTTCACTCACAGGTTCTAACAGCTAAAAAGGTTGAAGATAGTTTCAACAAAGTGATTACAGTTAGAAATAGATTAAATATTAACTTATTGGTGAATTTATCAACTAGACTTCCCTGCTAGCCCTCAGTGGTCATTCTGAGATGTGGACTTTGATGTGCCCATGAGGCCGACCCAAGGCTGAGGAGAAGGAAGTCAGTCCTCCTTTCTGGGGCACACCCTGGCGTGCTGCTGGGCTGCATCCCAGGTGCCTGCCCCCTCCACTGCCCTGGAGTGGTACCTTAGCCATAGCTCAGGACCTGGGCTGGGGCCTCCCTTTTGCCCCTCCTTTCGCTTTCAGCCTTTGCCTCAGACTTCTCTTCACTCCCAAAGAGCTTCGGGTTGTCTGTGAAATTGCTGCTCCGGATCCAGGCTTCCTATGCCTCATATAAGTGACAATAAATTCAACTGATCAACTAAGTTCAAGGGCCTCACTCTGAAATGATTACAGGGGGCTAGGCAGAAAAAGGAAACGGTAATGGACTTCCCTGGTGGCTCAGAGGCTAAGACTGCTTGCTCCCAATGCAGGGGTCCCAGATTCAATCCCTTGTCAGGGAACTAGTTCCCACACGACACAACTAAGAGTCTGCATGCTGAAACTAAAGATCCCACGTGCCACAACTAAGACCTGGCACAGCCAAATAAAGGAAAAAATTTTTTAAAGTAAATGATAAAATGAACCAAATACAGTCTGTTACCCTGGAGAGTGCCTGAATCCTAAGAGGGTGCAGTGATCTCTGAGCTGTAGCTAGTTGTAACCAGACAGAAATATAGGCCCCAGTGTGGCCAGAAATTATCAGGAAAAAATAGAAATCTGCCTTTTTAGCTAAAATCTTGACTTTTTAAATGTTTACCAGTGAATCAAAATATTTTAATTTATTTTAAAATTTTTTCTTTGTTTGCTTTAAACTCTAAGGAGACAAAACACACAAACAAGTCATATTCAGCCAACAAGCAGCCACCCTTCCACCTTTTAATTAACAGGTGCAAAAGGGAGAATACTAGAGGAGGGTCCCCTCTCATATACACACAGAGTCTTCCTTCAGTTCAGTTCAGTTCAGTCACTCAGTTGTGTCCGACTCTTTGCAACCCCATGGACTGCAGCACGCCAGGCCTCCCTGTCCATCACCAACTCCCGGAGTTTACTCAAACTCATATCCATTGAGTCAGTGATGCCATCCAACCACCTCATCCTCTGTTGTCCCCTTCTCCTCCTGCCCTCAAACTTTCCCAGCATCAGGGTCTTTTCAAATGAGTCAGCTCTTTGCATCAGGTGGCCAAGTTATTGGAGTTTTCCTTACCCTATTAGTTAACACATACGGGTTGGAGAAACAGCCCATGGATGCCCCACTTTTACTTGTTCAAAATCAAAAACACTCAGTTACAATGAGTATTTCTGACTAGATTGGAAGAAAAGGTGATCCACATCACAGAAGAGGAAACAGTGCTGGAAATCCAGTCCTTACAGCACTCCCTCGCCTGCTCTACTGACAAATCTAGCTGATACTGCACTAAAACATCCTTACAACTTCGTCCAAGGCAGACACCATATTGTCCCCACTGGCTACTTTGCAGTCCCTCCCCTAGGCCTTCTGCTAGTTCAGAGGCTCTGGGTAGAGAAGAATGTACTGCCAGAGGACAGGGCACACACAAGTCAACACATCAACCTTATATCCAGATGAGGAAGACATAGGTCAGTTAACAAGTTATTAGCCAACAAAGAAATAAGAGCAGAGTTCATTATTCCCAGTGAATCAAAAAGAATTGTCACTAATTCAGAGAATCACAAAATGATTGCCCTAGATAAGACTGAGGGGTCATCTTGCCCTACCTGATCATTTTTCAGATGAAAACCCCAAAGCTCAGAGACTTCTAAACCCACTATGTCAGCACTACATGCCGCTTATGTCCAATACAAATACACTGGATAAAAGATGGCATCCTGTGCCTGGGTGCCTTCATGTAGTTATAGACTTTGTTAGATGCTGCATAAATGTCAGGCCAGCATTTCTCAGAAATGGAGGTCAAAAGATGTTATCAGTGGTCAAGGTATTAGTCTATCGTTGATTATAATACCAACATCCAATAATGGTCTGCATTTCAGCCAGAAACTGGTCAAGTATGACAAATGTGCCCTGGTTGCTCAAAAGGTCTCTGCAAAGCATTGCTCTGCTGTTTGTGACTTTTGAAAATCAAAAAATGACTCAACCAAAAAAAAAAGATTTGATTGAATTACCTTGCAGAAACCACCTTTGAGACCAGTGAGCCTGCAGATGGTGCAAATGGGATCTCAGCTGGCCTGGAAGAAGGCCACAGCAGGATTTCTCTAAAGAGAGCCTATGTCTGCAGCTATGGAGAAAGCAAGCTCTAGAGTTCATAGTCCAGGACATGAGATCTGTCTGGCGGCTCTGCCACAGCCGGGGAAGAAGACACTCTTTATAGGTGACAGGAAATAGGCTTACAACACAGGGCACCGAGAGTGGCTCCCAGTGAAAGCTGCTTGGTCACCCACAGGAACTGGCTTAACTGTCACAGCCTGCTTGGTTAGCATCATGTTTTCCTGGGAAGTTTTTATAGCTCTTTATTATTCCAGAAAAAAATTACTAACCAGGTCAGTACTTAGCCTCCCATTTAACCCATGGAGAAACTAGGGTAAGCACTGGGGCTTTCCCAGCCCCCTCCCAAGATGAGTCCCTTTGATACTAGGGACTCAAAGTCCTAGTATCCTAGGTATCATCCTAGATTTGATACCTAAGATGCTGTAACCCAGCCTCCTGGTCACAGCAGCGGTCCCCTAAATTGTGAGGAAATGTGACAACCGAGGGAGAAGATTCAGATCTCAGAGGAATTCCTCTTTTGGTTTGGGATGGTTAATTTAGGGGAGAGGGAAGGGTTGTCTTTACCATTTCAGAAATGTAGATTTAGACCTTAAATTGTATCATCACAGGATATTTTGCTTTTTTCTTTTCCTTTTCAGACCAGTTTCTGCATTAGGAGCAATTTCCAAGCATTACTTCAACTGGAGACTTAGCTCATTAAGGCATGACCTGTGTCATTTAACGAAATGTTGCTTCATTGTAGAAATAAAGGGGCTTTCAGCAAGGAACTGTGTCTACTATACAGAGGAGCTATTAATTCAGCCCACAAAGAACTGGCCTGTTACCTATTATCACATGCTCAGAAGGGACAGAGCAGCTACTCAGGTCAAGTTTTGTAGAGGGAAAATAAGTGGGACATGCCCTATAAAATAAAATCCTTTATATTTGTGTAATAGTTTAAGATGCATTTTTCTATAACTAGTGCGATTTTCACAACCACCCTTGTTTTACAGATGAAGCACCAGAGTTTCTGAGGTGTTAAAACTTGCCCATTGGCCCCAAACTTCTAAAGTGTTCCACCCGACCACGCCTCTAGCCCCCTGATCCTTCAAACAATGCTCTTACCTCCCCAGTCCCACTTTCCCAAGTAAAAAGGAAGCCAGGCTTTCTCCATCTAGGACTTCTCTACTGTCATGAGATAAATGCCTTCCTGCCCCTTTCCACAGCAAGCTAGTCCCCTGCCCTTCACTTTATAAAGTCCTAAATCATCATAAGCACGATCATCAGGGCCACACCTGCCTCCTTCCCAGCTTTCTCCCCAAACAGAGCATGATGCCTATCTCCTACTGTGATATTTGCAAAAGGGAGGGAGGGAGGAGGGGAAAGAAGAAGGGAGGAAAGGAGGAAAGAAAGAAGAGAAGGAGAGAGGGGAGAAGGAATATAGGAAGAAAAGAAGGGAATCTTAGAAAATTCATCGCCTCACATTACTGCAGCAGCTAACCATATGTATTTTTAAGCACTTAGTTAGTACTTGTATGCTGCTAGGACATAAGAGACGTGCCCATCAGGGGTCTCACAGTCAGGAAAATTACAATATAGCAAAAAGAGAATCATAATGGATTCAAGAAAACAGTGTAGGACAGGCTGCCAGAATAAGGAGATTAAGATGGGGGGAGGGGATGGTGAGTCGGGAGAGGTGCCCCGAAATGGGGCCCTGGAGGAGCCAGAAGCTTCCTAGCTCTGCCTTAGGGAACAGAAGAAAGAAGGCTGTCAGGGAGTGCAGGCTGATGCGGGAGGAACTTGATGCTCAAGTTTTACATAATATACGTGACTTACGTGCTTTACGTTAGACAGGCCAAGAAGACCACAAGGTGACACTGGCTACTCTGCGGGCATGAAGTGACTCCATGAGTCATTGCTAGAATGCTAAAGGGATTTCTTAGTCAGGAAACAGTCCCTACCCTGGTGTTTATGACCAACAACATAGACAAACAGAAGTCTAAAGCGAAAACAAGCCAGCACAGCTCCCCAGACGCCACTGGCCATGAAAGCACCCTCAGTCTCTGCACATCAGGCCTTTCATGGCTGCAGGAAAGTGGTGTGGAAGTGCTCCATGCACAGCCATGCCCCCTGCTCAGCACTTCACTGAGGGGATGGACCAACACTGATGCACAATCAGTGCACCCACAAGATATCTTTAAAAATCATGATAAAAATTTGTGGAATGTATTTGTCATAGCCCCATAAAAATATTGCCAAAACATGGATCCAAGTCATTCTACATAATTCCTATAGGGCAGAGTATGACATGCATAGCTTGACATTTAAAATGACATTCTTCTTTGAAAGGCAAAGTGGTTTACATGAATTATATTGAAATCATTTGGAAGAGAAGATTTCTGTCTTCCTGGACAAACATGTAGAAACTGGGAGTTACCCAATATCTGGGGCCTCATTTTGCTCATGAATACAAGGCTTAAGTGAAGAGAGGAATCATCTCTATCTTTCCCTTTCAGCTGGGAGACTCCATGAATCTAATAGCTTTCTTTTCCTGAAGTAGAAAGCAACACTTAAAGGCATGCAGTCTCCTCTTCAAGACCCTGGATGTTGTGAATGACCAGGAAAGTCACCCTAGCCTCCTCCAGACTCTCCCAAATGGAAGCATTCCTTCTCTTCTCCTATGGCTGAGATTAAGAAAAATGACTGGAGATTTGGAGATGCTACCACCAGCAGATTATTTTAGTAGCATTTGTCTTCCTGAAGTATTATCAAGTCAGTCAAAAAAAAAATCATCAAATTATTCTGTCACCAGATCTTCAAAATATTGGTTAAAAAAAACAAAAAACAAACAGCACCAATCTTTGAACTAGAAAACCTAGACTTTAGTACTGCTTTACCACTCCCTACTTAGGTGACTTGGTTCTCAGCACTCAGGGCAACACAAGTGTCATTCTCTTGAATGCGGTGGGGAGAGGCACAGTGTCTTCCATGTCCAGTTCACAGGTTTGCCTGAAGGACCCAAGAGATAATTAGTTTAAAAGTGCTTCATAAAACTTAACATGTTCTAAATACAAATTAAAGGGATTGTTTTTTTTTTTTTTTAACTGTGAAGCATTGTTCTGGTGTTTCTCATGTGGTTCAGAGGTAAAGAATCAGCCTGCCAAGGCAGGACACATGGGTTCGATCCCTGGGTCGGGAAGATCTCCTGGAAGAGGAAATAGCAACCCCCTCCAGTATTTTTGCCAGGATAATCCTGTGGACAGAGGTACCTGGCAAGCTATAGTCCATGGGGTCACAAAGATTCAGACACGACAGAGACTGAGGACACTGCACACTGATCCAGGGACTGGAGGAAGTTGGATCCTTAAGCACACTAACAGCCTAACCAGGTGTTACAAACGTCGGTCTAAATGTGAATGCCTTCTGCTAAAGAAGCAGTGTTTTTATTATAATCATGACTGAGAGGACAGAGAGAATTCAGTGTTAACAATCAGAAGAAAACTCATCAGAGTGAGCTCCACCCTTTCAAGATTATTCAGCCTGTGACAACACAGGCAACCTAACACCTAGAGCACCTCCCACCTGAAAACAACGCGGGTGACAGTGGCATAACTCACCTTTTCCTTGGTATCGAGTGTAGCTGCCACTGAGAACACCACCCTCATCCAGGTAATGACAGCACCAACATAGGTCAGCGCCACCTTCCCAGGAAACGCAGTCCCATGACAGGGACTCCAGATGCCACATGAATATCCATCTAAGCAGCTTGGCTGGCCACACAGACCTCCAGAAGAGCTGAACTCCCACAGCTCTTTGCTCTTCCAGGCCACACAGGAACTGTTCCAGGCAGAAAGGAACACCTGTCTTAACTGGGCTAACATAATCATAACAAGTAGCATGAAGAGTCACCAGTCAAAAACAACACTGGACTGGATTACTCTTACAGGGCAGAACTTTTCCTAAGAACCCTGAAGTTCAGATGTTTACAGTTACAGGCAATGAGGCTCGTGGATCACTTGGGTTTTATTTTTGGTTTTGTTTTCATTAGATGCAACACTGGGCTGAGCCCTGAGCCTTGCAAGGAGTTGCACAATCTCAGCTTTTAGAGATTGTGTTTCATGGTCACGAAAAAAAAAAAAAATTGGATTTAATAGGTTTTCACAATCATATTATCTACCTAACCTTCCAAGATCATTACTCACTTAATTGCAAGTCCCAAGGAAAGATCATAGGGTAGGGGCCACATGAGGCAGGCACAGCGATAAAAAATAGATTCTTTACAATTGATGTAAAATCTAAATATAGTACCAAAAGCCATTTCAAGAGCTCTGATTGAAACCCCTTAGATTGGAAATAACTGCCTTCCTTCAATAATTATTTCCAGTACAAAATGGATACTTACATGTTCTATGTTTGTGTATTTACCCATGAATATATATTTGCATGCGCCTAATAGAGATTATATGGGTCTAAAGTGATAAGATATAAGCTTTAAGCTGTGGGTGGCAGGCTCTTGCTCTGTTACACCGAAACTTTGTCCAAATGCTCTCATCCCCTTATACAAGACTAAGTACCACTGGGTATTTTGAGGTCCTTCAGAATTCTGTGCCTGTACCACAATGGAGAGCAGACAGAACACATCACATGCACTTCTGTAATGTACACAGATAAGGTACATCACATGTCCCGGATAAAGATGCTTCTGTCAGAAGTGAATTTCTGTGGGCAGTAAATTTCTGTGTTAGCTCTGGAGAACCACAACAGGTCATTCAGGTTGTAAGAAGCCTTAATTAGCCTTTCTACAAATGAGAGCACTCTTCAACCTCCAAAAGATATTTTCCATCCTGACACTGTCTAAAGGAAAATTTTGAATGAAAGATTTACCCTTAATCTGGTTCTTGTTCTCTCATTTACTTCTGTGGGATTAAGGCAAAACAAAAGCAAATTTTTTTTACCCTCTCTACAGAGCATCCTATAATTGGATTCCTTGTTCCTGTTCTGAGCCAAGGCATTGGATTCCTGCTGCTTTCCGCCAAGTTTTTCCTTCAAGCTGCAAGGTCCTTGTGTGCATTCACTCCCAGTGTTCCTGGTGATGCCACCAAGACAGGCTCAGGCTGTCCTGCATCCTCCCACAGAAGACGATGGTTTTGTTACTGAGAAAGGTGCTCGGCATGAGGATCAAGTCCAAAGCATTCACGATGCAACTGAATGGCTGTCCCAGGAGGATGGAAGCCCAAATCTCTGGTGGCAGCAGAGTTAATGGCTGCAAATGAGACTTGCTGCTGACAGAGGACCATCACGCCAGAGTGATAAGCTCTCTCGGCTCCAAACTGATCTATAAACTAGAGCTGGGACAGACTGTCCTGATCTAGCCCTGGCAGCTTTTCCTAAGTCTGCATGGAGCCCAACAAGCAGAGGGCCATTAACCCTGGGATCCTCTACAGTGACTGCCTGCGGTAGCTGAATGAAGGCAAGAAAGCCTGCCTTCTTTAAAATTGTTTGTAATTCTTCATATAAGGTGCAATAGAACAAAGAAAAATCAAATGCTCCTGATAAACCATGGAGCATATAATTTTTGGAGGTATATTAAAAGGAAGGAACCAGCGTTGTTATAAAATTAAAACTTCATTTACTCTGTACAACGTTAAAAATCCATTTTTCATTAGATAATGCCTTAATGAGGTGGCCAGTACAAAAAAGATTTGGTTAAATTATTATTCTAATTTTCAAAAGGATGTCTTCAGGGAGGTTGGTGTTTGGTGACTTGGTTGAGCTAACTGAAAGGCTCAAAGAAGATTCTGAGCACCCTACACCTGTGGTAACCAGTGGCACCAGGCAGCCACAGTCGGCTCCAATCTTTATCTACCCCCTGTGCAGCAGCCCCTCTCCCCACTGCCAGCCCATGCATGACCAACACTAGCAAAGCTCACATTTTCATCTCTTTTCCAAAAGTAACCCAGTCTTCTCAGTGATGCTCTTGTCTCCCAGAATATAATTTCCAGGTTATCATTCCTGACCCCAAGCTTGCTAAGTACTATGTGGGCATCAGTATCCCAATTAACAGAGCCACAACTCAAGAGATGTCATCAAACTGCCTGCTGCAGTGATAACACAGGCCGAGCCTGGCAGGCACACCCTGTGGAGGCCCCACACCTCAGCGGGGTTCCCAGAACTATTCCATCCCCTGTAGTCACCTCCTGGAGGGAACATTCCCCATCTCTGAACACACGCCCTCATTCACATCCACATGAACTGTTCTGGAACCATTTGCTTTTGCTTTCTACCTCCTCCAGCAATCACCTAAGCAGGACAGAAAGCTCCTTTTTAATAACATTTGCCTTTGTTCAAAACCATCTACTGAGAACCTGCTCTGTAAAGCACTGTGCTAGGTGCTAAGGATACAGAGATGAAAAGACAGGTAGACCAAAGTGATGGTGGGTGTTAACAATGGTCATTAAGGCCATCCTGGATCCTTTGTTCTCACTCCATGATCACTAGTAAACCCTGAGTTTTATAGGGGCCTTAAAACACTTTGACATACCTGGTCTCATTTGATCTTCACAACAATCTTGTTGGATAGGGATTGTTCATCTTGTAGATGAAGAAATTGAAGCTCAGAGGTGCTGAGTGATTTAACCTCAAGTCACGTAGTAGAGGCAGAATCAGGAATCAAACTTAAGACTTCTGACTATAAGTCCACTATTTGCTCCATACATCACCCATATTACTGAGGATCAAAGTGGGAAGTATTGAATATTTTTCCAAGAAACTTTCTGGTGGTAACAAAATCACAAACAAGCCTTGAACACCAAGCACGTGCAAAACCTGCCCTGGAAGGAGATGTAGCAATACAAATATGACTGCAAAATTGCCCTGACTCAAAGGAGTTTAAGCAGGGAAGAAAAGTCACTGAAAGTGAACTAATTCAAGGAAGTTGATGAATCTGGAGAAAGAGAAAGTGCTAGTGAGGGTTGGAACCTAAAGGATCAAGAGAGAACTTAGGCATCATGTTTGGAGGGGGCTATCTTTATATACCCTCTCAATTACTCTTGAGTCAAGAAGCAAGGAATAGCAACATGGTTTTCCATGCAGACTTTTCTACAGTGGAGAAACTGTGCTGCCCAGTTGGTACAAGTATTCTTGTGTGTGTGTGTGTGTGTGTGTGTGTGTGTGTGTGTGTGTGTGTGTGTGTGTGTGTGTGTGTGTGTGTGTGTGTGTGTGTGTGTGTGTGGCATATATCTTTTTAAAAAACTTTTTATACATTTTTAAAGGTTATATTCCATTTACAGTTATTACAAAATATTGGCTATATTCCGTGTTGTACAATAGATCTTTGTAGCCTGACACCCAATAGTTTGTACCTCCCACTCCACCCCCCATATCGCCCTTCCCTTCTCCAATTGGTAACCTCTAGTTTGTTCTCTATATCTGTGAGACTACTTCTTTCTTTGTTATATTCACTAATTTGTTGTATTTTTTAGACTCCACATATAAGTGATATCATGTAATATCCTGACACAAGTATTCTGATGCCTGAGAATCATCTCCTAAATTATAAATTGGAAGAGTATTTAAATAACAATCCAAAAATGTCTCTTAGAATTTGAGAATTGCATGTGAGTTCTTTATAAACCTGAATAAAAAGACCTCAGAAAATCTGAAAACTTTCCAAGAACTGATAAAGTTAAATGTTTTAGGCTGCTGCTACTGCTGCTGCTAAATCGCTTCAGTCGTGTCCAATGCTGTGCGACCCCATAGACGGCAGCCCACCAGGCTCCCCCGTCCCTGGGATTCTCCAGGCAAGAACACTGGAGTGGGTTGCCATTTCCTTCTCCAATATATGAAAGTGAAAAGGGAAAGTGAAGTAGCTCAGTCGTGTCCGACTCTTAGCGACCCTATGGTCTGCAGCCTACCAGGCTCCTCCGTCCATGGGATTTTCCAGGCAAGAGTACTGGAGTGGGGTGCCATTGCCTTTTTTTTAGGCTACAAAGCTAAAAAAAAAAAAAAAAAAGGAGGCTTTGGACCTATTACGATTCTGTGAAATTTTGTCTAGAATGAGCACCTGGCCTGTTTTTAGCATCTGTTTAGCTTTGAAATATCACCATGGTATGGCTAGACAAATTGAGCTACTACCATTCCTCCAAGAGGATGAGGAAAGATTCAGAGAGTTGGCAGCTGAGACAGTGTTACTCATAGTCAAAAGCAGCAATTCTGTTAATTAAAGAGGCTCGGAACTACTGTGTCAAGTACTCCTTAACACAGTAATACCAGGAAAGCTGTTGTGCAAGGGGGAGGGACAAACTGTTTTCTTTGTATGGATGAGACTGGATTGTGCTGCCTCTGCAGATCATTGCTTCCTTTATGTAGGGGTACCACTCCTGTGAAAACTCAGCCGTGAAGACTGCTTGAAAGACCCAACAGAAATTTGGGGGGCATCCCACCAATCCCACTCTCTTGTCTGGTCCACCCTGACCTCTCCAGGTTGCAAACCCCAGATAAGAAACCACCATTGGCATCTGGCACACGCTGTATGCAACAGACTAGAAAGGCATCTAGGCATCTGGAGACAGATGTTCTACTTCCTGAGGAAGAGGTAAGAACCTAGAGAACTACTGAGAGACTTGAGAGAGGAAACTGAAGATGGAGAAAGAAGACTAAGGAGAGAGGTGGAAGGGGCGGGACATATGTGACAGCCTCTTTTCATAGACTCCTTACCCTTATGAGGTGGAAAGAGCTGAATTCCTGATCCTGATGTACTACCCTGCTCTGTGAGCTCTCTTTAAATGAAGAATTATGCTTCCCTGTGCAGAGATGTAAAAGGGAGTCACCTCCCTTCGTGGATTACCAGCAGTATCATCACTGGCTATTAACAGTCTTTTTTTTAAGCTACCTCAAATTCATTTAATTTTTTTTTTTTTTTTGCTTAAGTTAACCATAGTTAATTTCTGTTGCTTGCAGCCAAAGCATCCTAGCTACTCCCTCCCTAATCTCTCCAATATTGCACTTCTCAACCTACCTAGATCAGCATCTACACTCTCCCCACCCTCTTTTTACAATGAAAGAAGTGTTGCTTCTCCTGTGGAAAAGCCACCCCTTCATTGAGTTCTAGATCCCGCTTCCTTCCAGACATTCTAGGACTCTATTTCTTAGGCTATTTTCTTTTCTGCATTACTAGTCTCTCCTTGCCTACTGGATCATTCTAAGCCTATGAACGGAGTCTGCTAGCAATGATCTTAAACAGTCCCACTTGCCCCTACAATCACTATTCCTTCCTTGTACTTCATGTTATAACTGCTTTTCTACAGAGAGTTGTGTTGATATGCTGTTCCCATTTCCTTACTGCCAAATTCTCTCTTCAACACATTTTTATCTCGATTCTACACCCAATATGCCACTGGTGCTAAAACTGCTTTTGCCAGGTCACTAGCAACCTGCATGTTCCAAATCCATTAGATAGTTTCCTCATTTTACGAGACTCTTTGGTAGCACTGGCCTTGTTGACCCACCCCATCCTTCTTGAAGCCTCTTTTTGACTCATGAGCAGGCTGCTCTTGCTGAGAGCATGGGGGAAGAGCAGCAGCCGTGGGGGTTGTGGGGTCTGAGGAACCAGGAGACCAAGGGAGGAAGAATGGAAGTTCATTTCATTCATACATGGCAGTACCTGTGGTCTCCTTAAATAATTCCCATGAGTTCACTTTCCTAATTCAAATCTTTCACTCACATCCCATTATGCTTAGCGTAAAATCCATATTCTTAAAATGTCCTCAAGGGGGACTTCCCTGGTAGTCCAGTGGTTAGGACTTTGCTCTCCCACTGCTGAGAGCCTAGGTTTAATTTCTAGTCAGAAGCTAAGATCCCTTAAGCCCAGCAATGTGGCCAAAAAAAAAAAAAAATGCCCTTAAGGAAAACCCCACATAATTTGGTCCTATCTACTTCTCCAACAGAAAAATAGTCTTTTGAGTTGTTCAATATCCTGCATTTTTCTTTCAAAATATGAAGGGCTATTTAAGAATTATTATCCTCTATTTTGTTTTTGTCAACTATATAAAATCATTATGGAGAGTAAAGAAGAGAACTCATTGGCTATTGAATCCAATCAACACTTGTATACAAAAGTCTATCACTGCCAATGAGATTTAGGAAAGCAGAAGGCCCCTGCCCATCCTGGAAGCTCTCTGTTCTTTCAAGCAAACAAAACCACAACCAACCTCTTATTATTCAAGAGCCAGTTGTTCTGGACCTGCCACCCCTACCAAACATAACACAGAGACCTTGTCTTGTAATATATTGTGAGGAAGGGACCTCACAGAACCAGTGTTTTATCTGTGTAAGCCAAGACGAAATTCAAGCCAGTGAGTGAACTTGTTGGTCATCTAAGAAATTTGATGAAGCAGTTGACTTAAAGACAAGAGTTAGCATTCACACCAGACTTGTCTTTCCTTTTTTCCCCATGCCACGAGTGCTTGAGATCTGGCTGCAATTTTGAAAGTATATACTCCCATTTTATTTCACATTTTTTGCATTATACTACAACTTCCAGGGAAATGTGTCAACATCCATGATCAGATTTATACATGGGAACTACCCCACCACTTCAGTTGTATTCATTTCATGTATAACATACGTTGTTTTGCAAAACTTATAAGCACAATGGCAAACATCACCAGTTTGCTTTTATCTATTAGTAGAGACAGCTACACACTCATTATACCAAGAAAAGAATGGTTTTCTATGAGGTGAAAAGATGGACCAAGTGTTGTGATTTTCAAAGAATAATAGAATAAAAATTTCTAGCATTCTAATCTTCTACTTTTACCTGTGGTTCACAGTGCTCTGTGTTGGGGGTCAAGATGCCTAGCCTCTTTTGGACAGACATCACTTGACAAGGCTATCCAGAAGGTTAAGCTAGCTAAATATTTATCTGGATTTTATCAACCTGTTATGGTTAGAAAAATAAAAGTGATTTCAAAAACAAAGTAGAAAGTCACACTCCCTTCTTAAATAAAAAGAGGATTTTTCCAAACTCAACAGCTTCTTTTTTAGCCTCTTTCCCTCTTAAGTTAATTTTCTTGGTTATTTTATCTTCTTCTAGCATACTCTTCCCCCACATCTGGGTGTAACTGAATCAAAAGATTCTATCCTTGTTCCTTTTTCTGAAGAAGCATGTAGATGTGACCAGCCTAGTGCAGCTGAAACAAGGCACAGAGCCTGCTATATCACTGACATTGTTATAGCATACAAATTTACCTTCAAGGAACTTGAGCTTGGGCTTTAGCTGTTAGCTGAGTCAGAGGAGGTCACAAAGAGATTCAGTAGCACTAACTAGGATTGGTCAATCAAACAATGAATCAATAGGAATTTGCTAAAACTCCAGGGAGGACAGAGATTAATTCAGCACTGTGAAATTCAAAGAAAACACCCAGTCTGGCTCCTTCTTCAAAAAGTTCATAACCTAGAAGGGGAAACACAATCGACAGCAAACTTTCACTGTCTTCTTCACCATGCAGTTACTAGACTCTTGTTCTTAGGAGATTTCACCATATTCCAGTCTTAGATAGGCAGAGCTTTGAAATCAACACACGTCACTACACTACTACAAGTATTTGGCTCCTTAGGGCTTGCTATTCCATCCCAGCACATAAGCAGCACTTGTAATTTTCCAATCTCTTCCTATTCCTTCATTTGGATATCGGTCTATCTTCTCAATTTGGAAAGATCGGAAGGTGGGCTGTGAGGGCTCCCTTTGAGTGTTAGGACAAGGCAACTCATTCATAACTGTGTCCCCAATCAACTAGCACTTGACATGGCACCTGGCACATAATTGGTATGCCAAGGAACAATTTTTAAAATACTTTTAAGCCAAGAAAGAGCAGTGAATAATGTAGATAACTCAAAAGTTAAATGCAGGAGAATGACAAGAAAATGCAGGGTTCAAGGGTGTTTACCAATTGAGAAAATGAGGCCAGATGGGAGGGTGGAAGGCTAGAGTCAGGCAGGTTGGCAGAGAAGGGGCTACCAGTTACCTAGTCCTGAGATGGTCAAGACCCAAACTAGGAAATGGAAAGGACTTGACAAGGTGAAAGAAATGTGGTGGGGGGAGGTAGAAATCAGTAGAAATTAATGAATATTAAGCATCATGGGTAGAGGCTATAGGGCAAGAAAGGATCAAGCAAGGCAAACATTAAAAATGACTTCAAAGCTGTGAGCTGGAAAAACTTGAGACAGAGGTGTCATGGCAGAGACAAGGAACTTGGAAGGGGAACTGGTTTTGTGGGGGAGGTGGTGAGATCAGTTAGAGACTGTCGAATATGAGTTGATGGGAAGACTTTCAAGTGAAAATGACCAGTGATATGGGAATAAACCCTGAGCAGGGGGCAGAACATGAGCTGTAAATCTGTGAGTCATCAGCCTCATGTGTTTGCAGCCATGAGAATGGAGACAATCTCTCTGCCTCACAGGGACCTGCAAGAAGAGAGGAAAACCAACGGGTAGCTGGGGGCATGAGGGGAACCAGAGGCAGATGGGAAACGTCAAGAGAACTGGAAAGTTAGCAGGGAAACAGGAGAGTGTCATGCTGGAAATGTGAAAGGAACATTTTCCAAGAAGTGGGTAGAAAAAAATAATGAGGGCTGCAGAAAAGACAGCGAGAATGAGATTGAAAGGGAACACATTGGCTGTTTCGATGGCAGTCGGTGACTTCTAGGAGCCAATTTGAGCAAAGAGGTGATGGTGAAAATTGGATTTCAAGGAGTTCAAGAGGGATTAGGAAGAAAGGAAACAGCATTATAGATGATATATTCAATACAATAGTGGCTAGAGAGGACAAAAATATGCACATTATTTGTGGGAAAATTTTTAGAAAATATTTTATCACATTTTTTAAATGAGGCATTTAATTCCTAAATCCCTTGTTGACATGGAAACTAGAAATTCAGATGAACTGTAAATATCCTTGAGGCAGAGCTTAATCCTCACTCCACCCCATTCCCACCCCCACACATACACACATTCATATGCACACACTCATATGCATACTCACTTTAAAAGCTCACAGACACTTATTCCTGCCACAAGGGTTGCACTTCTCAGAATGAGGGCTTTTAGATAAACTTGCCACAATGGGCAATTTGGACTCTTGTGGCATCAAGGCTTGCTAGCAACCAATGCCCAAGGCTGCCTCCTCTCCAAGGAATGCTCTTAGTTGGGCATTTCACCTCAGCCTTTGCCCTCGTACTGACGATCCACCTTTTGGGCAAAACGGACTTCATGTTCAGTGCTCATGTTTATCTTTTGACTAGCCTCACCATATTAGGGGCTTTCCATCATTCTTGAGTGGTCACTCCTACAGTGATTTCAAAATAGTTTCTGAGAAGGCTGAGAAAACTACATATCCAATTGCCCAGACTGTGGCAAGAAACAGCAAGAACACACTGAGCAATACCTTCACTTTTCACACAACCACCCATTTGTCCAAGACCATCTCATCTCCTGAAACCCACCCCTACCTTGTCCTACAACTTAAATGCTCTATAACTTTCCAAGGTTATGGAAGATAAGACCTGTGAACCTAGACTGTGTGTTTATTGTGTAAGTATTTAATATATTTCAGATCTGGCACCTATGATGTCACTTAACACTAACCCCAATTTAAACTTCCATAAGTTTCATTTGGAAAATAGAAACAATTTTCCCTAAACCTGAGAAAAGTGAAAAACAGATGCCTTCAGAGAAACACATAGACTGTACCCATGATTTTGATTTTGGTATGTAAAAAGAAAAATTATTAAATTCTAACATATAAAATAAGTGCACAAATTTCAAGCAATGAATTTTCATGAAATAAACACATTCAATTCATGTTTTGAACTGCGGTGTTGGAGAAGACTCTTGAGAGTCCCTTGGACTGCAAGGAGATCCAACCAGTCCATCGTAAAGGAAATCAGTCCTGAATGTCCATTGGAAGGACTGATGCTGAAGCTGAAATTCCAATGCTTTGGCCATCTGATGTGAAGAAATGACTTATTGGAAACCCTGATCTGGGCAAGAATGAAGGCAGGAGGAGAAGGAGACAACAGAGGATGAGATGGTTGGATGGCATCACCGACTCAATGGACATGAGTTTGAGCAGGCTCCAGGAGTTGGTGTTGGACAGGGAGGCCTAGTGTGCTGCAGTCCATGGGGTCGCAAAGACTCAGTTCAGACATGACTGAGCGACTGAACCAAACTGAAACACACTCATTTAACCAGCACATAGATGAGAAAATAAAGCATGACCAGCACTTTAGAAGCCCCTCATATGGTCCTTCTGGGTCGCTACTTCCCTGTACAAGAAACCCTTATGCTGACTTCTGAAATCATATATTAGTTTTACTTGTTTTTAAGTTTTGTAGAACTAGTTATAATGGATATATTTTTTTGTGTTTGACTTATTTTGCTCAACATTCTGTTTGTAAGATTTGTCTGTTTTTGTAGTTTGTCATAGCCTGTTCATTGTATAAATATATCACAGTTATCTTCTGTTGATGGTTATTTCAGTTGTTTCCAATTAGGGGCTATTGCAAATAGTGCTGCTGGGAACATTCTTGTATTTGTCTTTTTATGCCCATGTTCTTTTATTTCTCTTGGGTATAAATGTAGGAGTGGAATTGCCAAGTCATATAGCATGCAGGTCAGGAGGCAACAGTTAGAACTGGACATGGAACAACAGACTGGTTCCAAATAGGAAAAGGAGTACGTCAAGGCTGTATATTGTCACCCTACTTATTTAAGTTATATGCAGGGTATATCATGAGAAACGCTGGGCTGGATGAAGCACAAGCTGGAATCAAGGTTGTCGGGAGAAATATCAGTAACCTCAGCTATGCAGATGACACCACTCTTATGGCAGAAAGTGAAGAAGAACTAAAGAGCCTCTTGATGAAAGTGAGAGAGGAGAGTGAAAAAGTTGGCTTAAACCTCAGCATTCAGAAAACTAAGATCATGGCATCTGGTCCCATCACTTCATGGGAAATAGATGGGGAAACATTGGCAACAGTGGCTGACTTTATTTTGGGGGGCTCCAAAATCACTGCAGATGGTGACTGCAGCCATGAAATTAAAAGATACTTACTCCTTGGAAGAAAAGTTATGACCAACCTAGATAGCATATTAAAGGGCAGAGACATTACTTTGCCAACAAAGGTCCATCTAGTCAAGGCTATGGTTTTTCCAGTAGTCACATATGGATGTGAGAGTTGGACGGTGAAGAAAGCTGAGCGCTGAAGAATTGATGCTTTTGAACTGTGGTGTTGGAGAAGATTCTTGAGAGTCCCTTGGACTGCAAGGAGATCCAACCAGTCCGTCCTAAAGGAGATCAGCCCTGGGTGTTCATTGGAAGGACTGATGTTGAAGCTGAAACTCCAATACTTTGGCCACCTGATGCGAAGAGCTGACTCATTGGAAAAGACCCTGATCCTGGGAAGGATTGGGGGTAGGAGGAGAAGGGGACGATAGAGGATGAGATGGCTGAGCATGAACACTCATACACACACACACACACACACCCCATGCATGCCATCATCTTCAGAATATAGTACCAGACAGTCTTTTAAGGTGCTTTACTTGGTGAGTATCCAATCAGAGTGTAATTGAGCTCTAATTGCTCCATATGATCAGCAGCACTTGAGATTGTCAGGTGAGTTCAGGTTTTTTTCTTTGTTTTTGCCATTCTGATGGGTTTGGCAATTTTTAAATTCTCTGCAGAGACTACAGTATTAGGAAAGACTACAGCATGATCATTCTCAGCCTTTGGTGAATGTTACTAATATTGAGAACTCCCCACTTTAAGAATTTAAAATTCTGAAAGTTATGTTTTTTAATATCTGAGACTTACTTTGTGTCCACGTTGAATTGGGGTTTCAATAGGTCTTTAGTTTAAAAGTCATACAATTCATAAGATAAACTGAAGTGCCAGAGTACCAGATGTCTTAAGAAATAAACAAAAGATAGAAAAGGAAAGATGGTAGGAAGGAGGCAGGGAGGCAGGTAGACAGATCTTGTTGATTCTCACTAGCCAAAATGATCTCATGTACATAGCTGTTTTCAACAACAAAAAAGAACAAGTACTATAGAAAAATCTTTGATTGACTTTAATTCCCACATAAGTACATTATTCTTTGGGAATATCCATGCCCCCCTCAAAACACATAGACATACATATTTGTTGTGCTTAGTCACTCAGTCGTGTCCAACTCTTTGCCACCCCATGGACTACAGCCCACCAGGCTCCTCTGTCCGTGGGGATTCTCTAGGCAAGAACACTGGAGTGGGTTGCCATGCCCTCCTTCAGGGGATCTTCCCAACCCAGGAATTGAACCCAGGTCTCCCACATTGCAGGCGGATTCTTTACTGTCTGAGTCATCAGGGAAGCCCAAGAATACTGGAGTAGGTAGCCTATCCCTTCTCCAGGGGAACTTCCAGACTCAGGAATCTAACTAGGGTCTCCTGCATTGCAGGCACATTCTTTACCAGCTGAGCTACCGGCTTCCCTGGTGGCTCAGACATACTTATTTATGTACATGTAAAATAAAATATAAATGCAAATAAAGAGAAATGTCATATGATATTGCTTATATGCACAATCTAAAAAAAAAAAGATACAAATGAACTTGTTTACAAAACAGAAGCAGACTCACAGACTTGAGAAAACAGAACTTACGGTTCCCTGGAGGGAAGTGTGGTGGGGGAGGGATAGTTAGGGAGTTTGGGATTGATAGGTACTGACTGCTACATTTAAAATGGATAACCAACAAGGACCTACACTATAACACAGGGAACTCTACTCAGTATTTTGTAACAACCTAAATGGGAGAGAATTTGAAAAAGAATAAGCACATGTATAGGTATAACTAAATCACTTCACTGTGTACCTGAAACACAGTATTGTTAATCCAATATAAAATAAAAAGGCAAAAATGCAAATAAAATAAAATAGATAGCCAGTGGGAATTTGTGTTTTTGGAAGAGGGTGTTTGCTATGACCAGTGTGTTCTCTTGGCAAAACTCTGTTAGCCTTTGCCCTGCTTCATTCTGTACTCCAAGGCCAAATTTGCCTGTTACTCCAGGTATTTCTTGACTTCCTACTTTTTCTATAACGAAAAGGACATATTTTCTGGGTGTTAGTTCTAGAAGGTCTTGTAGGTCTTCATAGAACTGTTCAACTTCAGCTTCTTCAGCATTTCTGGTCAGGGCACAGACTTGGATTACAGTGATATTGAATTGTTTGCCTTGGAAACGAACAGAGATCATTCTGTCATTTTTGAGATTGCATCCAAGTACTGCATTCCAGACTCTTTTGTTGACTATGATGACTATTCCATTTCTTCTAAGGGCTTCTTGCCCACAGTAGTAGATATAATGGTCATCTGAGTTAAATTCACCCATTCCAGTCCATTTTAGTTTGCTGGTTCCTAAAATATCGACATTCACTCTTGCCATCTCCTGTTTGACCACTTCCAATTTGCCTTGATTCTTGGACCTAACATTCTAGGTTCCTATGCAATATTGCTCTTAACAGCTTCGGACTTTACTTCCATCACCAGTCACATCCACAACTGGGTATTGTTTTTACTTTGGCTCTGTCTCTTCATTCTTTCTGGAGTTATTTCTCCACTGATCTCCAGTAGGTAGCATATTGGGTACCTACTGACCTGGAGAGTTCATCTTTCAGTGTCCTATCATTTTGCCTTTTCATACTGTTCATGGGATTCTCAAGGCAAGAATACTGAAGTGGTTTCCCATTCCCTTCTCCAGTGGACCACGTTTTGTCAGAACTCTCCACCATGACCCGTCCGTCTTGGGTGGCCCTACACAGCATGGCTCATAGTTTCATTGAGTTAGACAAGGCTGTGGTCCATGTGATCAGATTGGTTAGTTTTCTGTGACTGTGGTTTTCAGTCTGCCTGCCTTCTGATGGAGAAGGGTAAGAGACTTAGGGAATTTGGATGTGAGAGTTGGACTATAAAGAAAGTTGAGCGCTGAAGAATTGATGCTTTTGAACTGTGGTGTTTGAGAAGACTCTTGAGAGTTCCTTGGACTGCAAGGAGATCCAACTGGTCCATCCTAAAGGAAATCAGTCCTGAATATTCATTGGAAGGACTGATGCTGAAGCTGAAACTCCAATACTTTGGCCACCTGATGCAAAGAACTGACTCATTGGAAAAGACCCTGATGCTGGGAAAGATTGAGGGCAGGAGGAGAAGGGGACAACAGAGGATGAGATGGTTGAATAGCATCACCAATTCAATGGACATGAGTTTCAGTAAACTCCGGGAGTTGGCAATGGACAGGGAGGCCTGGCGTGCTGCAGTCTATGGGGTCGCAAAGAGTCAGACACAACTGAGCAATTGAACTGAACTGGGAATTTGTGTATGAGGCAGAGATCCCAAAGCCGGTATTCTGTGACAACCTACAGGGGTAGGATGGAGAGAGAGGTGGAAGGGAAGTTCAAGAGGGAAAGGACACATGTATACCTTTGTCTGATGCATGTTGATGTATGGCAGAAACTACCACAATGTTGTAATTATCCTCCAATTTAAAATAAAATAAAATAAAATTTTTAAACAACATTTAAAAATTAATATAATAAATAAATGAAGTAGGGATTCCCTGGTGGCTCAGTGGTAAAGAATCTGTCTGTCAATGCAAGAGACATGGGTTTGACCCCTGGTCCAGGAAGATCCCACATGCCTCAGAGAAACTAAGCCTGTGCACCACAATTATTAAGCCTGTGCTCTAGAGCCCAGGAACCCCAACTTCTGAGCCCACAAGTCACAACTACTGAAGCCCGTGTGCTCTAGAGCCTGTGCTCTGTGACAAGAAAAGCCACTGCAGGGAGAAGCCTGAGTATCTCAACTAGAGACTAGTCCCCACTCGCTGCAACTAGAGAAAAGCTCACAGAGCAACAAAGACATAGCACAGTCAAAAATAAATAAGTAAAATTATTTTTAAAAATAAATAAATGGAGTAAAACACTGACATCTGCAAGAGGATATTCCCTACTGCACGTCTCTCCAACACATTGACTCTTGCTTGATTTGGATGACGGTTGCTGGAAATGTCCCTGAAATGCCTTCATCTTCATAGGCATCACTTGAACTAACCATATACAACTCCTCAAACCCTCCCCCCATCCCACTAAAAACAACTTAGGAGGAGAGGCAAAGGGAAAGGAACAAGCCATCTGTTACCAAGTCCTTCCCTGACTCCAAACCCAGTGTAGATACTCCTCGGAAGCCAGTTCTGAAGCTGACTCCCTAAAAAGACTTTCAGGTCATGACTGCTCCAAAGTGTAGAGCAGGGCAACCAGTTTGAAAAGTAGATGTTTTTTCCTACAGCGTGGAACCATTTATTAGATCACATTTCTATCATTCTGGATACTTTCACCTCCCCAACACACACATACACACACACACACACACCTTCCTTCCTCTTACAAATGTGCATGAGCACCGCAAACCACTCTCTTGGCACTAATCAGTCACAGACTGGTTAGCCTCACCCTGTTAGAAATGAAAGCACAGCTGGAAGCAAGGTGATGGGAGAGGCCAAGATTGACAGAAGGAGCAGCACACCCTACTCCCATCAGCCACTAATCGACTGGGGCTCTCATCCTTGGAGCGTTGCCCTTCTCACGCAGTAGGAGGTCTCTGGATTCCTGCAGTAATACAAAGGTGTGTATCTCCAGCATTCCTCATAAGGAAAGAGCTCCGCAGCTCTTCTTCCAGTTTCCCCAGTACAGTGGCAAAGCCTGAGCAAGGTCTGAGTTTTCTCTTTGATCAGAAAACAAGTCAGTTACATCCAAGATCAGTTTATTAAATAAAATCATGGTGAGAGCACTTCCTGTCTGTTTTGGCAACAAGATACTTGGAAATAGGAACTCAACAGCTGGACTGGCAAGCCCTGCAAACTCACTCTCCCTTTCCAAACGCAGACTGCCTGGCTAACTGGATGATGGAAAGGAAACCTTTCAACTGAGAATCAGAGACTGTGCAATAGAAACCCAGCAGCCAAGGACTTTATCAAGTGCTCAGCCATTCTCTCCCTTTCTACAGCTTGAAGAACCATAATTTCCTAAATTACTTTTTGCCAGATTGCTGCTCACGAGAGCCGATGAGGTCTTGGCTTTCTCCTAATCCTGAACAGGTTGAATCTTAAGTCTAAGTAGATTTTCTCCTCAGAGCTGTCTGATCCATGATGAAGTCTGCACAACCCCCTGTGTGAGTCTGTTTGCCTTTTCTCCCAAAGCCAAGACAAAGAAGACAGTCTGGGAGGGTGAGAGACACTTACTGAAGTTGCTCTTCCAGCACAAAGTAAAAACCTGGATGTAGGGACTAATAGAAAGTTGACGGAACAAAAACACATCAAGGAAGTTTGATTCCCTTCCAACAAGCATGGGTCTTAAGGTGTGCTTGGATATTTTAACAAGGTATCTGTAGGGAATTCCAATGTACTTCCTCTTCTGGAAGAATCAAAGAGAAAATTCTTTCTGGCCTCTAAGATCAGGAGTGAGACTGACTGTTTTTTTCTTTGATTTTTTTTTTTTTTTTTAATTCCAGGCTGAACATGAACACGAACACGGCCAAGCACCAGATGTTTAAAGCGGTAAACTGTCGGAGTTCTCTGCAAAAGTTGTTCAGCCAATTGCACTTGGGTGGTGGCTGTCCCTGCTGGTCTCTGGCCACTCCTTCCCATATTTTTTTTTTAAGGTTAAAGTTCAACCCCAGCTAAAGCTGCTTTCAGAGAGTGGGAGTAAATGTCTGGCCACAGAGCAGAAGAAGGTAGGGAGGGTGACTTTCTCTGTAGCTCTGTGTCCTAGATTTTCTGAAATGATTACATTCTGAGGACTCAGAGGCAGCTCACACTTTCAAGTCTGATGCTGACTCATGTCCTCCCCTTCAGGGCAACGGAAAGGAAGGGTGGAGTTGGAGGATCTGGGGTTGGGGAGTAGGGTAGGAACTGGCAGGGGTCTGGGGGGAGCATAGAGAGAGGGTGTGTGACCCCTTTTCTGAATGCAAGCTTTCTAATTTCCTTTGAGCTTCATGAAACCTGACGAGACATTCCGAAAAAGTCATCCATATAGCACTTTCTCATCCTTTTCAGCCCACTCTTCCCTTTTTTTCTTTTGAGATCTTTGGGACTTGAACAGTTAATCAAGGCCAAAAGAAAATATCAAAAGGCTATTTCTGTCTTGTTTGCAAGGATTGATGAAATGAGTCAAATGAATTGAGGAAAACCAAAAATGAAAAAACAAAACAGAATTAAAAAAAAACAAAAACAAAGCCTGTAACTCAGGCTGATCCCAAAGAGCATCTTCACTGAGACTTTAAAGTGTCCTTTACTCCAATGACTGAAATAGGTTCATGCAGCTGGCCATCCACAGGGACTTAGAGCCACCTAAACTTTTAAATAGCCAGCAGTTTGAAGGTGTCATGTATCCAACTAGTAACAGGAAACACACACTCTTTCCTAGACTGAGGTCCTGTTGGTGTGCCATCAGGAAAGCCAACTGTGTTGGGCACAGAAACCATCATACCTCTGGTGACTCAGGACAGGTTTAAAGAACAAGTTTGAAACCAGCATTTTACGTTGCATTTCTGGTGTATATGTCTCTCACAGAATTGATGTTAATGATTTTGATGGTTTTATGGTACTCGGATAATCCCTTTGTGACCATTGGCTCATTTCTTCAACAAATATTGCTTCTGTGCCTACTAAGTGTAAGGCACCTTGATGGGAGCTGAGGATACTTGGAGCTCATGTTTACTGGGAAGTCTGACTATAGACACATACACCCACACATATCCAGTCATGAATGTACGTATTTAAAACCAACATCAAGGTGGGTGTTGTGAAGGAAGTTAACGGGAGGCAGTGGAGGGACTGGAGGCTGAGATGGAATCGGCTGCGTAAAGGAAGATGTGATCAACTCCACTGGCTGGAGCCAAGTGCTGAAATGGGGTCTCTTTCATATTTACAGCCCCTTTGCCCAACCCAGCGATGAGCACACAGAAGACACTGAATCATGTTCTAAGCTTCACTTCACTCATCACAGATGCTCTAGAGTGACATTCAGCCTAAGCCCACTGCTGGTACTAATAGTTCGGCTGCTATAACTCAGAGACTCTGAAATGCCCTCTTCTACTCACCTCCTGGCCCATCCCCATGACCCTCGCCACAATTTAGTAACTAAAAGGGTCATGGGTCCCCAGCACGGCCAGAAGCCTCATGACTTAGTCTAACATCCCCACTGTTTCCCACTGTAAATTGTCTATCCTAGAGTTATCTTGGCTGTTAAATACTTCAGAAATTATCCCCGCTCATAAACTAGGGGGGTGGGGGTGGGGGAACATAGGGTGGGGAAGGGGTTACATGAGAAGGTACAAACTCAGCTGGCTTAGAAACAGCCACATGCCTTGAGGGAATGGTTTGGGTTTTGATAGTACTGTCCCTTTTGTCAGTCTCATTCCTGCCATCAAACACTATCTCCCCATCTCAAGTCCCAGTAGAGAAATTAGACATGGATCATGCCTTTTAAGATTATATACTTAAAATGGATAACATACAATTGCATGCAAAAAGTGGCATTAGGTGAAGAGAGAAGACATTCATATTATCTCAGCAAGTGTGATTTTGGACAAGGACAGCTGAATCAAAGCTAACTGCTTCTTCCTCAGAGCTCTACCCAGCATCCTGGTCACCGTGATAAATCAACCAAACAGTGAAACTCTCTTCAAATAGACATGCAGAGAATCAAAGAGAGAAAAAGATCTTTTTCTGACATAAATATAAAACTCATGTTTGCATGTTTAATCAGTTCAGTTCAGTCACTGTCTTGTCTGACTCTTTACAACTCCATTGACAGCAGCATGCCAGGCTTCCCTGTCCATCACCAACTCCCGGAGCTTGCTCAAACTCATGTCCATTGAGTTGGTGATGTCATCCAACCAACTCATCCTCTGTTATCCCCTTTTCCTTCCGCCTTCAATCTTTCCCAGCATCATGGTCTTTTCCAATGAGTCAGTTCTTTACATCAGGTGGCCAAAGTATTGAAGCTTTAGCTTCAGCATCAGTCCTTCCAATGAATATTCAAGACTGATTTCCTTTAGAATGGACTGGTTTGATCTCCTTGCAGTACCAGGGATTCTCAAGAGTCTTCTCCAACACCACTGTTCAAAAGCATCAATTCTTTGGCGCTCAGCTTCCTTTATATTCAGCACATTTAATGTTAAAATGTTAAGTATTAAGATAATAGTAAAATACACTTTTAAGTTTAGGGGCTCAAGATATAATTTAAGATATAATTTTGGAGATCTATAAAAACTTAATCACAATTAAGTCATCTTGCTCTTTGTGACCTGCTGAACGAAAGTCTGGTTCTCCCTTCTCTGATGTAAGAAAGCTCTCTCCATTAATTGCCATCTTTTCCTTCTCTGGCTCTTGGCCAAAATCTTTGCCGTTCTTTTAGACTTCAAGAGAATCACAGATCTACCAGTCCTCAGCCTGCTCAGTGGCCTCTCCTGCTTCTCCTTAACAAAAAGGAAAACATTGCTTTCCTTTCATGTGGCTTAGCTGAACCCCATTCCTGCTTACTGTCTCAGCAGAGAAGAAAAAACAAAAAACAACAAACCACGGGGCTGTGATCATAAAGTGAGTTCTTCCTGGTGGCATCTTTTATCAGAACAAAAAAAATGAACCTCTCTCAAAAAAAGCAACTCAATCAAAAAACTAGTCAGAACATCTAAATATACATTTCTCCAGATAAGACATAAAGATGGTCAAAAAACACATGATAAGATCCCCAACATCACTATTATTAGAGAAGTACAAACCAAAACTATAATGATCAGAATGGTCATCATGAAAAAAATCTACAAACAAAAAATGCTGGAGTGGGGGTGGAGAAAAGAGAACCCTTTTATACTGTTGGTGGGGGAGTATGTTGGCACAGTCACTCTGGAGAACAGTATGGAGGTTCCTTAAAAAAAGCTAAAAAGAGAGCTACAGTATGATCCAGCAATCCCACTCTTGGGCATATATACAGAGAAACCCATAACTCAAAAAGACACATATACCCCAATATTTATTCAGCATTATCTACAATAGTCAGGACATGGAAGTAACCTAAATGTCCATTGACAGATGAATGGATAAAGATAATGTAGCACATATATACAATGGAAGAAAGAATGAAATAATGCCATTTGCAGTGACATGGATGGACCTAGAGATTGTCATACTGAGTATAGTAAGTCAGACAAAGATGTATCATATGATATAACTTACATGTGGAATCTAAAAAAATGTTACACATGAACTTATTTAAAAAACAGAGGTAGAATCACAGATATAGAAAACAAACTTATGGTTACCAAGGGGGAAAGTAGGGATAAATTGAGATTGACATATATACACTATTATACATAAAATAAATAACTTAAGAACCTACTGTATGGCACAGGGAACTCTACTCAATATTCTGCTGTAATGACCTACCTATATGGGAAAAGAATCTAAAAGAGAATGAATATATGTATAACTGATTCAATTTGTTGTACACCTGAAACTAACACAACATTATAAATCAACTATGCTCCAATAAAAATTAATTTTAAAAAAGAAAACACGAACCTCTCTTCTAGAGCCCATATCTCTCATTTTGTAGAGGCTTTCTGCCTTTAAGATCAGAGATCCTTGTATGGAGCAGAGAATTGATCCCCTGGGAGTAGTTGGAAGATTCTAGGGGCGCTGTGGAGCCATGGGGCCCTGAAATCACTGACAGTGGAGCTCTATCACTCCCCTTTTAATCACTCATCTTCTGCCTTCCCCAGTCCCACTTCTTTTTCTCCTGTCTGTCCAAGCCCCTAGCCCCTAATGGGATTGTTCAATTCAGTTACTTTAGTTCATTTCAATTCAGCACAAGTTATCAGGTGGGAGGATATCTGTGAAAGCACTTTGTAACAGATAAGGTGTTTTACAGACAAAGTTATTATTACTAAAGTACTCATTATATGCTAGTCTCTTTGCTGGATGTAAGTGGGAACAGTGAAGGTAAAAAAAGATGAAAAGCCTTGACTCTGACATTCCAAGAGCCTGGTGTCTAATAGAGGAGATGGAAGATAAGAAAAATGTGATGACTGCAGTAAGAATTAGAGATCATGGGTCATAAAGTGGTCTTCCCAACCTCTGTAGAGGAGGCAGAATTTGAATGCACCTAGGAAGACATGAGAGACTTCCACTTGCATAAGTGGTATGGGTATTGGAAAAACATAAGACAGATGGTATGCCTCCTGCACAGGGATTCACATGACATGAAAGAAGTGGATCCCTTCCAAAAAGGAAAGAATCCCACCTGATCAATGATAACCCAAGAGAATGAAGTGAATGAAGACTATAGTCATCTAGCTGTAGCCTCCATGGTGTTGAATGTATGGATTAAGTGTGTAGGTTTCATCCCTACTCTGAAAGATGTCAACTTACACCTGAGGTCCTTAAAGAAATATGACAGAAATTCACCTGTGCACAGAAAGAAGCCAAGTCCCCTTGGTCTGGCTGTAGGACTTGAAGAAACTGAGGGTTTCTTTGAGCTACAGAGAATAACCTGGGAGTGGAGGGTAGGAGGTGACATTCTTTTTTAATCAAAGTGCAAACACTCTTATAAAGAAAGGTGCATTTAGAAGGAATGTAGTCCCCATACATCACCTGTGATTAGCTTTGGGGCAACTTCCATGGACAGGAAGGCTTCTATTCAAGAGCAGACAATTTGCCTGCTTACCTTGTAGGTCTTAGGTCATCCCCTGAGAATGGGAACAATGCCCCCCAGACCTGTGGAGGAAACTCAATCAACCAACTCAGGTGTGCAATGAAGCATTTGAAGAGCCATTGAAGATGATGTTTACTCTCATTGGGTTGTTTTTTTTTTTTTTTTTTTCTCTTTTGGATGGAGGTAGATAGCATGATGTCTTTTACTAGGTACCATACCTGGGAAATTTTTGTTTTCCTGTTTGGGGCTTTTACCAGTTCTGTATTCAAAGACCAACACAAAACCCCTGTTTACTTTCTGTCCTGGAAGATGCTGTCAGTTGTGCACGGAGTACTTCCTAGAAAGCCCTCCCCTCTCCCACCCTAACAAGCCTCTTCAGTTTGGCTAAAAAGGGATATTTACCTCTGACACTTACCATCAGGGTTCAAACTTTGTCAATTTTTTACCAGCTCTGAACACACAAAGCCAAACTCCCCTAAAAGGACACTGGGCACTTCTGGATGCATTTCAACGATGTTTTTAACCCTAACTTCTGCATTGTAGATAATTGCAGAGAACCAGATCTCATGCCCATGTGAGACAATTTTGCCAGCTGTGATTTTCCTAAGGCAGGGATCCATATTCAAAGATGAGGGCAAGAGAAGAGTTTAGCCCAGATATTAAAAGGAAGGAAAGTGAAATGGAATAAATAAGCTTAGAATTGCTGCAAAGTTTTAGTCTTACAAAAAAATAAGGCCAGAACTGTAATTAGATTCTCAGATTATAACCTTCTGATTATATCCACTTTTTTTTCTCTTCCACACTCATTCAATATCACTTCTTTGACAAAACTGAAAAACTTAGTATTTCTAACATAAACTCTCACTGCGTAGATTAGAAATGGAAGTGGAGGGGAGGCTTGCGGCAGGGGAGAGACTCTCTAAATGTCATTCAATGCAAAACTATCAACCTAGATGCATGAAAGAACTAGCGAGTGAAATAAATCACCAGAAGATGTAAAGGAGAGGGAGTGAGCACCCGGCAGTTTTAAAACTCTTCCAAATCTTCAATTGAATGTGTTTAGCTGGCGTGTTACTGCTGAAATTAGATCCTCAAGGAAAGAACCAAAACAGCAGACAGTAGGATCAGATAGCACAGGCAGAAATTTTGCAGGAAAAGACCTTGTAGAAAAGGAAAGTTTATCATTATTCTTGCAGGGGTGGGGGGAAGAGGGGTAGGGGGTGGTGGAGCAGGGAGATACCATTTTAGCATCCACCCACACAAAAAAGTTTTGTACTTCTTACCATGGAAATATTAGTTTAGAGAGAAAAGGAACAGACCTTGGGGACTACTAACTTAAAGCCTTTCTGAAAGGGAAATACCTAGAAACATATCCAGAAGGGAAGAGACTGGCAAATGGATTTGTGCAGAATCCAGACATTAGATATGTCTGCATTTACTCACCAGGGAGGCAGGCAGGTCACTTTTCACACTGCCGTCCTGGCCACTCCCAACCTATAGCCCACTTGCCAAGCCCTCAGCAGAGCCCATGGTTTTTTAAAACATCACATAGCAGCACCCATCCCTGCTCAAACCTGGCCAACTCCCTGCAGCATCCTAGGTGCCCCAGATAGTCTTATCTTAGTTGCCCTGTTCAGAACCTTCATTGATCCCATAGTTGCAGGACCGAGGCACTAGACACACTTGGGTACCCAGATTACTCGGGAGCCAAACCCCTTCATTCAAAATGAATCTCTCGCTTTCTAATATCTTATGAAACAGAGTTGGAGGTGGTAACCTTGGTGGACAGCTAATGAACTTTCCTTGTATGCAGTTTCTCCCTGTTTCTTTTTCCTTCAAAAAGGAGAATTTATGAAAGCATTTGCACGGTCATATGGAAAATTCTGGGTTTGGCATCCATTCCTTTCCCTTCACAAACACCACCACATTCATCACAGGCTAATGACTGGTCACAAGGGGCTGTAGATATGGGAGGAGGGGAGTACCCTTAGGACACCCTGCCAGTTCAGTGATGTGTTTTCCTTAAGTCCTGGGTGCCCATATTCTCCAGGTTCAAGGTAAAGGGGAGAGACTGGAAAAGAAACTTCAGAACATGGACTTCTCCTCCCGTTCCAGGACTGGCCCAGTTTCATTGTATATTTAAGACAATATAATCATTTAATCTAAATGCCCATCTATAGATGGAGAGGAATAATTCCCAGGTATCTCCTAATGATTTGAAAAGAAGGTTGTTTTCAAGTGAAAGGCAATAAAAACAAAATTACTTTTCATGGAGAGGACTTTCATGGACAGAATATTTGAAGTCCTGTGTTATAGACCTCACTTGGCTTCTCAGCAGCTATCACAGAAATTTGTTGAACACAAAGATCTAATCTGAAACACGAAGAAGGTGAACTCACAGATTTGTAAGGGCATTTCCACAATGAAAAGTTCATGAGCCATTTTCTTCCTATAAAAATATTCAGTTATCCAATTATCCAACATCTCTGCACACTGACCTTTCCTATATAGTACTGCAGCCAAGGCTGGGCCAAGTCCGCAGCCAAAGAGAGGGGTTGGGATTTTGTTGTGTCCCTAAATCACATTAGGCTATTTCTTCTATTTCTATCTGTCTGCATCTCTTCTCCCTGTTGGCACAGATTACTCAGAGTTAACCCTCTAGTTGATTCAGCCAAAAGTCACCTGGCAGATGGGCATCCTGGGAAGTTTGCCACATAAGACATTAGGACATTAGAGGATCAAAGAGCCTTAGAAACTACCAGGATGAGTGGTCTCAATATCTCAGGAGGATATACAAGAAGATCCATCAGAATGCAGGAAAAAGTATTAGGTCAACTGTTTTTATTTATTTTACCATATGCCTTTAAACTTATTTTGGAGGTATGTTTTATAGTATATCTACTATATTAGAACCTTAAAGAGTCATAATATTTATAAATTAGTATCCATCTGTTGACACATGAATGCTAAACTTTTTTGTTGTTGTTACTTACAAGAGTATGTGATCAACAAAAGTTCAAAGATTAATCATATATGGCCCCAAACCAAGTTCTGTTTTTGTAAATAACATTTTACTGGGACATAGCCACACCCACTCATTAAAAAGCATCTGTGGCTGTTACCACACAACAAAGGCAGAGCTCAGTAGCTGCAGCAGAGATGGTACGATCCACAAATTCTGAAATATTTCTTATCTGGCCCTGTCCAGAAACAAAGTCACTAACAACCTCATTTTTACAGATGAAAGAATTGGAGCCAGAGATGTCAACTAAATCGGCAAAGCAGAACTCGAACCATGGGTCTTCTTCAAAGCATTCTTCAGCTGAGGCTTTGTGCACGCTAGTACACTGTTAGCCCCACTAACTTTGTGTTCTTTTGAGTCTTTTTTGCCCAAAATAAGATATTACTTGACTAAAATTCCATTTTGCCCATAAAGGCTATCTGCCTGAGTTCATCTCACATTTCCCCCATGACTTGGTCCCTTTCCACCCCAGGCTGGGTGGCATCAGCTTTTTCTGTGCCACACTAGTGGCCCATCACTGGCAAAAGATGCTGGCATACTACTCATCTGATATTTAATCCAAACAGAAGATCACTTATTTTTTCCCCTGTCCTTTACACAATCTAATTAGTACCCTGTATTTCTTGAAATGCTTAGAAATATGGTGATCATAACATATTCACCCACTTGAAATATCTGGCAAAGGTATTAGTACTGGTAAGATAATGAACATCAGTCAGAACTCTCCAACTATGGGATCATCAAGAGATCATGTTCTGCCTGCTCCCCAACCCCCAACTTCTTCAGGCATGTGAACTTTCTAGACAGAGTCACCAATGTCAGCAGGTGTAAAGGTGGAAGTCTGTCCTCATGAAGAGAAATTAGTCTGGGACTAAGAGACTGATTTTCATGATGGAATCACTGAAGTTTGTGATTCTCTAAGTGTGGTCCAGCAGCAAAAACACACGGGAACTTGTTAGAAATGCCAAATTCTCACCCTAAAACCATTGAACCAGAAACTCTGAGGGTGGGCCAGAGAAATCAGTGTTTCAGCAAGTTCTGCGGATTCTGATGCTTGCTAAAGTTTGAAACACACCGATGAAAGGAATTTGGCATCATCACCGAGAACCAGGCGCCAGAAGGAAAGAAGCTCTTCTATCACCACTGCCCTCCCCCTGCAATCTCAATCCTGCCAACCTCTACTGCATCTTTACATTTGCAGAAGGTCCAGGGAGAGACACTCCCTCCTTGCCTTCAGTGAAACAGAAAATCTAAGAATGAGCTTTGGGTACTGAACGGGGAAAAATATTTCAACTTGCCTGCTGACCACAGTGTCTCACTTCAATTACAGTCCTTTCCCACTGCTGGCTCATTGCATTTTTTTAATGCTTATGAAGAACTTACTAAATACAAAACTCTTACATAAAAATGAATTGTGGACATCTTTCTCAGTGAGCATTTAACCAGTACTATGGAGTTTACCCTCTGATGAAGGAGATAGATTTTTAGCTAAAATAATTACATGCTAACAAATATTATGAAAATCCAAGTGCTTTGAAGGAAGGAACCAGTTGCTACATGAATGTATCATAGAGGAACTTGCCCTAAATGGGGACGTTTCCCTGGGGAACTGATGTTTGAGCTAATCTATCTGAAAGACAAGATAAAACAATTTTTAAAAAGAAACAGGAGAAAGCATTGTCCAGTAAGGGGGCAAAGTTCATGCAAAAGTCCAGTAGCAGAAGGAAAATGATATTTGAAGAAGTGAAAGCAGACTTGTGGGGCTGGAGCACAAAGTGGGAGGGAGTATGGCAGGAGAGGAGGCAGGGAAAGTGAGGTATGCCCACGCAAAAGATTTAGTAGTGAGATCACTCAGGCTGCTGGTGGGAAACTATAAGGTAGCTGGAAGGGAGTGACTATTGTAGCTGTCCAGAACAGACCAGAAGGTAAGTTAGGTCAGGAAGAGGCAGAGAGAAGTGAACAGATTTTTGGAAGATATTCAAGCAATAGCAGTATATAAGACTTGGTGGCAAAAAGAGGAAGTTGGCAGGGAAGACTCCTTGGTTTCTGATGTAGGAAGCTGGGTAACTGTTCAGAGAGAGCAGCTGGAGCTGGGTTGGAGCAGATGTGGAAAGTTTGTGAGGTTTATTTTGAATGGGCTTATTGGGGTTCCTTTGATATTTACAAGGGAAAGTTCATGTAGGCAAAGTAGGGTTCTTCTGGACTGTGCAAGAACGACCTAAGCTGGACATATAAAATTGATACTCATAGGCATAGAGATGATACTAAATCTACAGACTTGGGAAATTACCTACAGAGAGTATATACAGAGACAGAGAAGAAGGTCTAACAGAGAAAGAAAAATACTGTATGATCTCACTTATATGTGGACTATAAAAAAAAATGTTGAATTCATAGAAACAGAGTAAATTGGCAGTTGCTACAGTAGGGGGATGGGGAGATGTTGGTCAAAGAGTACAGACCTCTAGTTATAAGGTGAAAATTTTCTAGGGATATAATATACAGCATGACTATAGCTAACAATACAGTACTATATACTTGAAAGTTGTTAAAAAAGTAAATCTTTAATGTTATCTTACACACACACACACACACACACACAGAGTAATTATGTGAGGGGATAGATGTGTTAACTAGTCTTATTGTGGTACTCATGTTTATATATATATATATATGTGTGTGTGTGTGTACACATCAAATCATGTTGTACCACTTAAATTTACACAGTGTTAAGTGTCAATTATACCTCAATAAACTGGGGTGGGGGAGAGGACTCTGAGACAAACTCTTAAGGAAATACATGTAGTCATATATATATGAAAGAGTACTTCCTCTCAGAGATAACTAAAGAAAAGACTAGGATGGTTGTGAAAAACCGAGAGAACAAGGCATCACAGAAACCAATAGAAGAAAATGTTCCCAGAAAGAAGATTCTACTCCCAGGGTAGAACTCCAGGAAGAGTCACCATTTTGTAAGAGATGTAGCTGTCAGCAAGAACCTTGACCACACATTCCAAGAAAGTGTGGAAGTTACAAAAATCATCAGAATCTTACTCAGAAAAAAAAAAAAAAAAGATTCTGCAAATCCAATCACACTAAAAAAAAAAAAAAAGATATTGGGACTTCCCTGGTGGTGCAGGAGATGAGAATCCATCTGCCAATGCAGGGGACATGGGTTTGAGTTCTGGTCCAGGAAGATTCCACATGCCGCAGAACAACTAAGCCTGTGCTGCAGCTACTGAAGCCATTGAAATGAGAAGCCCTCACACCGCAACTATAGAGTAGCCACCACTTTTGGCAACTAGAGGAAGCCTGTGCACAGCAACAAAGACCCAGCACAGCCAATAAATAAATATACTGAACTACCTTTTCTCTGTATTGTAAATGACCTGCAAGAGCTTCCATCTCCTAACCTCCCTTCCAAGGCCCCATCAGGTGGCTCAGATTTTTGGACAGCAATGGAAAACTCCTTTCTTAGTGCTGGCTAAGACAACAAAGTCGTAGCTCTAAAACCATGTCATAGGAGTAAAGCATCAAGCAATATCAAGACAGCCTCCTTAGGTAAAGCTTAACACAACACAAGATATGTATAGACAGTGGAAGCCATGTAAAAGTAGTAATTGGCACAATAGATAATTTACTGCTTTTGATTAAGTTTCTTTTAACAATAACTTCTAACATTCCCATTGGGTCTGTTGCATATCACCTCATTTAGCCTATATCCAAGAGATTGACATAGACAGTTAAAATGACTTGGAGAAGACAGCACAAGTTGGGTAGGTCTTGAGAGTACAGGTTATCTGCCAGGGCAAGGCCTGTGTCTGATTCTTCTCTGTGTTCCCCACAAATATAAATGAAAGTTACGATATGAATATATGTTGGGTGCAGTGTAGTTATTGACTGGTAAGAAACACAAGGGAATGGCATATATGTCTAAAAAGTAATTGAACTGTACACTCGGGATTTGTATACTTCATATTTACATACTTCACTAAAAACAAAATAAACATGGAACATAAATATTGTTTGATTGCCAAATGCTCATCCTGAATTGCTTGACCTAAGGCTATAACCAGTCATACCAAACCATTAAGTTCATTGTAACTTTATTTTGCATAATTATTTTGACAAGAAGGGGCAGGGGGATGGGAGGGAGGGGTAAGCAAGAGGGATTGGCCCTGGAGGCCTGAACCTGTTACTCACATCTTCTGCACTGAATATTTAAGATAAATCAATCCTATTTAATCATCACAGAAATTCAGTGAAATAGTTGTTACCATTCTCACTTCACAGAGGAAGAAACTGAGACACAAAGAAATTAAAAGACTTACTATATGTGTCTGAGCTCAAAGACAGCGATCGTTTCAATAAACTTAATGGGCAATAAAAAAACATTGCCCAGGAAGCAACATGGCCAAGTGGCAAGTTCTATCAATAACCTTGTATTCCGAGGTAAGGACACAAGAAAGGCCTGTGAAGGGGAAAGGTAAGAAAGGACCCAGACCATGAAAACGAAGCTTGTATTATGTGTGGGAAGCTTGGTGAAAATTGTTACACAGAGAATGTTTTTTCAGAAACGTAAAGCATGTAAAAGGAAAACACAAAGAATTTTAAAGTCTTTAAAGAAGATTGTAGGAGAAGGCAATGGCAACCCACTCCAGTACTCTCGCCTGGAAAATCCCGTGGATGGAGGAGCCTGATGGGCTGCCATCTATGGGGTCGCACAGAGTCGGACACGACTGAAGCGACTTAGCAGCAGCAGCAGCAGCAAAGAAGATTGTAAGTCAGTATAATGTTTAGCCACTTTTGAATCTGAAGAGGACAGTCAAAATAGAAATGTGTCTTATTTCTAAACAAATTTTTTAAGTTGTTATTATATAATTCTTATAAAACAAATGTGTCACATCATTAGTTTGTTTACTTGAACATCTTTTTTTCTAAATGTATTTCCTTGGGTTTGGCCACGTGCTGAATTATCACTTCTAATAGTTGATTATCTTGCAATTTTTAAGTAGATGATCCTATAATCCAAAAATCACAGTTGACAGTTCTACCTCTTTCCTTCCAATCTTTGGCTAGAACTTCTGGTTCAATGTTGAATGTTATTAATGATGATATCCTTTTCTTTAACAACAATGTTTCTAATTTCCTAATTATGTTCTCCTTTTCTATATTTCAGCCTCTCATGTTTCTGCTTTCTTTGTTTTCACTCTATTTATGTCTGTCTTGCAGGAAAATTTGGGGAAAATGGTGAATTTATTTTCTTTTGGCCTGGAAAATAAAGGCCAGAATGGCTGGGGGCTAGGAGCAGCTGAATCCAGAGAATTCCCAGAGCACAGGTGATGGGGAGGATGAACACAAGCATACACTCATCAGCAACAAAGGAGAAGTGGCAAATGCTCATCTTCCAAAGAGTGCCGAGGCTGGGGAGGGAGTCCAGAGGTCCTGTGCGCCACGTCCACCTGCAAGCACCAAGGAACCAGCATCAGCTCCCAGCTTCAGATAAATGATCTGGGCACTGATTTGTCTTTTTATTACCATGTGCCGAGGTCAATAGGCATTTCTATATGGATCAGACTTTGTCACATATTTGGATTAGTGAACAAAAGAAGAAACTTGATACTAAAGAGATGTTTCTTATGAGTGTGCCATTAGGAATGAAGACCAGTTGTTTTCTGTCTTTTTCCTTCTGGGAGGTTATTGATACTAAGTAATTTTTCTGCCCCACAGCATCAACAGGAGTCTATTAAAGGATATGAAAACTCAGAATCTCCCTCACTGAGTCAGGGAATCTTTAATCACTTCTGATTTCCTGTTCCTTAAATCACTCCTTTGACAAGAGCCAGAGACTGACAGAAATGTTTCAACCTGCATAAGAATCACATCTCTTGGAAAGAACCAAAATAAATTATTTTACAACCTTATCAGTTGACACTTAACAATACATTTGAAATATTCAAAATGTATATGTATACCTGAGGAAATTAGGTATACAAACAGTGTGATTTTATTTATTTATTTAATGACTTTCTTGATTCTGCTGAGATCCTTTGTGTACCTGTAGAGACTGTACCACCCAAGAAATTGTAGACTTGACTAACTTCAAACAGAATCAGATCACCAGCTACATTGGGTTCTAGGAAAGCTGTGTAGCTGTGAATCATACATCACCACAGATACACATATAACAGTATTTTAAAAAATTAAAAAAAAAAACTTTTTAAAAAAATCACTATTCATCACCGACTCAATGGACATGAGTTTGAGTAAACTCCAGGAGTTGGTAATGGACAGGGAAGCCTGGCGTGCTGTGGTCCATAGAGTCACAAAGAGTCGGACACAACTGAGCAACTGAACTGAATTGCAGTGCTACAAAGATACCATGGAGGATCAATGTTTATCAGAAGACAGTTCTCCCTTCCCACACTCCAGCTCCTCCAGACTGGGCAGCGTGCCTTCCTCCACCTCACCTTTCCACACCAGCACTCTGCAGACAAGAGAAGCCATCAGATCCAGACAAGGAACCCTGAAGTGAGAACTTTACTTAGAGTAGGGGCCAGTTAGGGATGTCTTAGATTGAGAAAGGGAGAAAAGGGGAAGAAAAATGAAACTACACCTGTGCAACTAAAAACACAAGAATAATAAAGGAAACAAATACAGCATTTCATTCAAAAGAAATATCAGATGGAGAGTGAGGGATTGTTACTCTACAGCAAGTGCTGAAGGCCGGACTCAAACTGGGGATTCCTGGAGAGTCGTTCGGTGAGACAAGCTTTGGTCCTTGATAGCTTCTCACTAGCAGTATTTCCTTTTTGAGTCATGACTTTGCTTTTACAGCGATAGTCAGGGCCAAACATTTAAGAAGATTACCATTTGAAGAAGAACGAAAACTTCCCTCTGTTTATACTATTTCCTCATCTTGGGAAACTTTAAAGGCTAAAACTTCAGCAAGCTGAATTTTTCTGTAACTCTTACATGTTAAATTGTAGCCAATAGGGCTGAGTTCTTCACAGATTTAAAATTCTGTTATTAGGAGTAAATTTAAAACAAAAAATAAATCCCCAAATATCTGTTCCCTGAGATACTCACTTACTCCCACCAGGAACAAACAACAAACCACAACCAAGTACTATATTCAGAAGAGCCAGTAGCTGGAGAGAGAAAGTCAGCCTAGCCAAGAAATATGTATGACATCTTACCTCTTTCTTCTCTGAAATCAAATCCTTAACTTACTAATTCACTATCAATTCAGCAACCCTACAGGCCAAATCCAGCCTACAGACTGTTTTTATATACCCCACAAGCTGAAAATAGCTTCACACTTTTAAACAGTTAGAAAAAAAATCAAAAGAAGAATATTTCTGTGGTAGAAATTATATGAAATTCAAATTTCAGTAGCCTTAGAAAAAAAGTTTCATTGAAACAGAGCTATACTGAATCACTGACTTACCACCTATGGCTAATTTTGAGCTACAACCACCAAGCTGTATGGTTCTGACAAAGACCATATGACCTGCAAAGCCTAAAATATTTACTCTCTTGTCCTATGCAGAAAATGTTTGCCAGCCTCTGCACTACATAATATCTGGCCATCACCATCTTATAATTTGAAAAATTCATATTTCATAACATTCTTAATATAACCCAAATGGAATACCATTAAACAGGACAAAAGCAACCACTTATACTGGATTTTGTGGGACAGTGCTTATTTTAAATATTTTGCCATGTTGCCAACATATCATGTTCATTATGCAGAGTCCATGTGACACATGGCTTATAAAAGGCAGGCACCAATACCAAGGGGCTTGCACACTTTGCATGCTTGTTTGGGAGTCAAGATGGAGCTTTACACTAACAAACATTTTCAAATGAAACTCCTGTGGAACAATGTAAGAGAAAGAAAAAAATCATACACTGAAATTATGCCATTCAAGAAGACCCAAATAAACGTTTACTAGAAGGTTTTCAGTCGCTTTTGATAGTGAGGCAAACAGCTTGCTCCAAAAATTATAGCAAGTTTGAGAATGAAACAGAAATTACCATATTTTTCTCTTTTTATCTGCAGAAAAGGTAATGAAAGGGAAGGATTTCTACACCTAATGGAGCGACTTAACTGAAAAACACCAGATAACAGGGTAAATGCCTCCAGGAAGGCTGTGTGAAGAGGAATCAGACAGCTGTGGTGAGAACTGGGGTAGCTGAGTAGGGAAGATCTACAGGAAACTGTCCACAGCATGACAGAGATTGAAACTGACAAGACTTCTCTGAAATTGTACCCACAGATTGTCCAAGGACTTCTAATAGAGTGCTCTAACACATGTGTGTGTGTGTGTGCACGTGTGTGTATATACATGTGTGTGTGTGTCCAAAAGGAAAGTTTAAGGAACATGGTGATTAAAGAACGTATGACTGGATGTGGATGTCTTGAGGAATATATCTGCACCAATGTAAACATGCTTTCTATGCAGTAATTTTGACTTGTCCAAGTCAGCTTTCAGATTCTCACCCAATTTTCATCATCATCAGAAGCACCCATTTAACTTTCTCCAATGATCCAGGGAACAATTTCTCAGTGCACCAAAGGTCCTTGAGCAATTCCTTGTTTTCATATGTATTTCTGAACTTGTATGTAACTTAGGGTTTGTACACTTATTATTTCTTTCTATTTTATGAAACTAATTGCCTCCATAGTTGTTTCTACACCTTAGGTGCCATTGCAGTTTTTTTTTTTTTTTTTTTAATGCTAACACTCATTCAAACTGACTTAAGGGCTATGATTTATGGAACAGACTGAGTCACTAATCTCAGCTGGCTGCCTTTGTCCTGGTTGGTTTACTTCCTTCTTTTCTGAAGGGAATTTTCTTTGAAGAGAAAAAAAATTACTTTTAGATTACTTGTTACAGAACTTTTTTTGAAAGGGAGTTTTTTTGGGGGGAAATTATATGAATCTAATAGTGAAGTTCTTGTAAAGCGAAAATTCTACTCTTCATGTTGTGGACACTAACAAAGAATGTAGAGAAAATCATCTGTGTGGAGATTGTTTATAAGACACTTCAATGAAAACAAAATCTTTTCTTAATAAAATTGACTTGGAGGGTGTGCCCCTAGCTTCTCTGGGCCTCATGGTATCCTCCTACCATGAAACAAATTAGTTAGATAGTGTAATTGTATTCTATTATGCTAAGAAGAAACATAAAATGAAAAGTACTATTAATACTAAAATTTAAAATAAGATTTGTTCTACTGAGACAAAAAAAATCCAATTTATGAAACAATAAAATATGAGGTAATTCAAGTGCTATAAGCCTGTTACTACAGGGGTTCTTGTCATAGCCAAGTTATGCAGGATCTGTCAAAATGTAATGCGTTCACCAAATAGATCCAATTCACCAAAGCTGATGAATGTAACCATTTTGAAGCTCTTATAGTGCTTCAATATGATCTCTTTGTATATATGTTGATCCACATATCAAAATATATCAGATAACTTTATGCTCTAGGCATTTCATAGACATTGTCCAATTTAATCTTCCTAACTTGGAATTTACAGAAAAGGAAACTGAGGGCAGACCACGGGACTACTGTTGAACGCCACCTGAGTCTGTCTGATACAAGCATTTACACTAAGACTGTGCTTTGCAGACTCTGGTTCCAATAAGTTTTTACTTTGTCACAAAAAGAGACCTGGTCAAGTTTATTTGTTCTGTTGAAGTAGACTTTTGGTTTAAGTTCCTTTTTTCCTCCTTTCCCTCCCCCAACTCCTTTCAATTGTAGTGTTTTATTCTCTTTTGTGGCTGGGTTTGATTTTTAAACAGACTTCTCGGGAAACCTGTGTTCATGTAAAATTGGAGAGCCAAAGCACTTCCTAGCTGGAGTAGGCAGGTTCTATTTGAGGGTGTGGGGAAGGAGCCCACCTCAGAAAGCCCCCAGAAAAGATTCTCTTATATATGTGCGCCAGGTGATATATCCCCATACCTCACTCTCTTTAGTTCATGTGAAATATTACTATGAATGTTGTTTTCTTTTCTAAATGAAACCATAAAAGGATTTTACCTTCTATAGCTTACTTGTGAGCATAAGTAATCAAAGAGACTTAATACCATTCTCCAAAAGCAATTAAATCAAATGGTTACTTACAAACTGCTGTCTTCCCAGTTTCATCTAAATGTATGAGCAAATTGACACCTGCCAAATATTAGCCTCAAAAGATTAGCATTTTTCCTACATGTACAGAAGCCATGGAACTGAAGCTGTGGACTGAGAACAAATGATAATGATGGCAAAGTCTTGGGAAGATTGCTGTTTTAAAAAAAAAAAAAAAAATCTCATTCTTATTTTTTTCTTTCTAACCTGCTATTCATCAATAACAGGAATATTAAGAGCTTTCTATTATAGACCTGATTTTTGAAAGGAGAAATTGGCTGAATGTGATCTGTCTGGATGGAATTTATTTTAAACTTTTTCCTATTGAATATTCCGCTTTTCTGATTAAGAAACATCTTGGGAATTCCAAAAGTTGGTACACTGCTGGCTTCTTTCTGTCCCCATCTTTACCAGCGCATTGACAGAGCTACTTTCTGTGTCGTGAGGCAGAGTTAAACATTTCCTTCGTTAGCTGCCACAATCAACCCAATTGTCTGCAGATGCCCGGTTCACACTGTGACACATCATATTGACGGCAAATTCTTTCCATGGCTGTGAACTCTTCTGCTTAAACCACTTACTTCACTGATATAAACAGGATCTTCTTACCCTGGCCCAGAAGGAGATAGAAGTCTTTTCAGAGCATGTCTTTCTCTGCCACAGAGAAAGTGTGAAGCCAGAAGTTTAAAACCGCACCATTTTGTAAAGTTAGGCCTTGGCATTACTCCAAAGCGCACAATATCTTGGGAACCAGGTGTGCAGTCAAAAATAGCTGCTTTCATTTCTATAACACTGAGAGTCAACAAAACTCATTTACATACATTATTTCATTTGATTCTAACAATAATCCTGTGAGGTCAGCAGGACAAAAACTATTATTGCTATTTTTCAGATTAGGAAACCAAGATTCAAATGTTACTAGTGTGATTATTTTAAGACAATGGGAACTAGCAAAGAATGGTGAGCTGGGAGCACAGTGTAATTTCACGTGCATTCCCACAATTGCATGGACGACAACCCTGCAAGGACGTGGGACAAATCCTCTTATTCCAGTGCTTCAGATAAAGAAACAAATAAATGACGAGAACCTTTGTCTGTGTTTCTGCTGACAAATATCTCTACAGAGCTTTTGACAGGACACACTCCCCTTGTTGCTGTCCCTCTTGGTGGGCAGCTATGTGGAGGGGACAGGCCAGGGCCCTGGCTAGCGCGTTCTGCTTACTGGCTCTGACTCCGCCCCTCCTCCCACTCACTTCCAAACCCCCCTAGCCAGCCTCCACACAGCTGTGGAGAACAACTCAATCAGACATATTTTTATTGAGAATTTGAATAAAAGTCATATAAATAACATTACTGAAATTTTGGAAAATAGAAAGAGAAAAAAAACCCACCAAGAAGTCCCATGACCCTAACTAAACCTCACTTAGTATTAGGGTAAATTTCCTCTGTTCTTTTTTTTTTTCCTTGTACATCTGCTTTTCTATTTGTAATTATAAGACAAATTTGTATAATTTTAATTTTGTACTGTCAGTAATTGTATCCTAAGGTGTTTATCTTGTCACTACACTGGTCTTTTTAATGGCCATTCTAGCAAGTAAATAAAATATCATTTACCGTGACCTGATTTTTAGACACATATGCTATTTCTGCTATTTCGTGGGTGTAGTTTTCTCCTTGTTTTGGATTGCGCCTCAGAATATATTCCCAGAAGTGGGATTACAGGGTCAAAGAGCGTTTTTCTGCCTCTTGGTCATGCCAAAACACTTTCCTACGGATTTGTCCTAATTTAAACTGCCGCTGATAAAATAAGAGATTCATTTCATTAGGGTAATTATTTTAATTTTTGGCATTTTATTTTTATTACTCTATTATTTAAATTTGTATATTGCTAATGATTAGTACATTTCAACATTTCCTCATTTTCATATTTTTTTTTTCTGAATGATCTGTTCATGACAGTTAGACTTTGACAGTATTGTCTCACTGAATAGTTGAGACTATGAGTAGTTCCCAAAGCATGGGGGAGAAAAAAAGCATAATTAAGAAAAATAATGACTTCTAAAATCATAGTTAAATGACTTGGCAGTTTTCCTGCCTGCTGCTCCTCCTACATAATGTACCAGAGTTTGATTCGTGTATGTGATGTGGGAAGCACAGTCAAAATCACATCAAGGTCCATCAGTTCAGTTCAGTTCAGTCACTCAGTCATGTCTGACTCTTTGCAGCCCCATGGACTGCAGCACGCCAGGCTTCCCTGTCCATCACCAACTCCCAGAGCCTACTCAAACTCATGTCTATTGAGTTGGTGATGCCATCCAACCATCTCATCCTCTGTCATACCCTTATCTTGCCTTCAATCTTTGCCAGTATCAGGGTCTTTTCCAATGAGTCAGTTCTTGGCATCAGGTGGCCAAAGTACTAGAGTTTCATCTTCAACATCAGTCCTTCCAAGGAATATTCTGGACTGATTTCCTTTAGGATGGACTGGTTGGATCTCCTTGCAGTCCAAGGGACTCTCAAGAGTCTTCTCCAACACCACAGTTCAAATGCATCAATTCTTTGGCACTCAGCTTTCTTTATAGTCCAACTCTCACATCCATACATGACTACTAGAAAAACCATAGCTTTGATCAGATGGACCTTTGTTGGTAAAGCAACGTCTCTGCTTTTTAATATGCTGTCTAGATTGGTCATAGCTTTTCTTCCAAGGAGCAAGTGTCTTTTAATTTTATGGCTGCAGTCACCACCTGCAGTGATTTTGGAGCCCAAAAATATAAAGTCTGTCACTGTTTCTATTGTTTCCCCATCTATTTGCCATGAAGTGATGGGACTGGATGTGATGATCTTAGCTTTCTGAATGTTAAGTTTTAAGCCAACTTTTTCACTCCCCTCTTTCACTTTCATCAAGAGGCTCTTTAAGTTTGTAAATCAAGGTCCATAAGTGATCCTAAACCAAAACATTTGACCTGTCTTTACACTAGACCACTCTTCACATTAGTTAGCACAGAAAAAGTAAAGATTCTACACCCTGGTGTAAACCAAGGCCCTACACACTTCAGACCAACTGAGTTAACTTATTTGGGATAAACCAACTAAACGTGCTGAGCCAGTGTCTTCATTTATAGAAAGGAATAATAGTGATCTTTATACAAGTACGTTGGGATGACTGGGGAGACATATGTATATTATCTATGTATATTAAAATGTTAGACATTAGCAATTTTGAAACACAACTTAAAGAGCTAAGAACGTTGGACTCTAGAAGTGACAACACAGATACAACCTTCTCATTTTCTAATCACTGAGGACCCCAGCTAAGATCTATAGGGAACAGATAATATTTTCTTCTTCTATGTTTGAAGCTCAGTATTATTAAGAGACTTCACAGAAGCTACCAGCCCTTATTGTTAACAACTCGACAGAGACCGTAGGCACTGGACAATTATGGTTTCAAATGGTAAATGTTTCTTCTTAATTCTAGGCTCCCATGGGAGCAAAAACTGTAAACTCTTCAATGCCTATTGCAATGCATGGCACAGGAGGCATTTCATAAATATGTACTTGCTAAATTCAGAAACTAATCCTATCAGAGTTAACTAGAAGTTATTGACTCCTGTCTTGGGCTGAATAAACAGGCTGAACGAAGGAAATAAATTTGCTAAAGACATCTGTTTGAGGAAGAGTGGGAGTTAAATGACCTGACTTACTAGTACAAAAAAACACATACAAATTTAAATACCAAATCTATGCAATCTGCTTCCTAATAACATTAAAGGGCCTCACTCTAGTGCTCTTAGCCCTTCACAACATATACAAGCAAAGCCTAAGAGGAATCAGCTTGTATTTGAAATCCCATCACTGTATCCTCTTGATATTCTTCAAGAAACAAAACCACTGAGCTGCATCAAGACAGCCAAATATTCTCATTTAAAAGCTTAACTTAGCGAAACAGAAATGTATGTACCAAGGACAGTGAAAGCAGTCCATGGACATGCTCAAACATTTTAAGGAAAACTATTATTTCGAGTACATGTCAAGATGATGAGAAGGGGATGTAATGAATTACAGAAAAACCGGTGTTTATGCCTGAGAGGTCCCTGGGCTCTTCTGTACCTCCTGGAAATTGTTTATGTGCACAAGTCCTGTGATCATGGGGCTGTGATTAGCGGATGCTGACAGTGTGACAGCAGAGGAAAGCATGAATCACTGCTGCTCCATACAGGAGAAAGCTGAGCAAGATCAACTATGCCTAGAGAAGGACTTTTTCCACATTCTGCCTAAGTTCTGGTGACTTGGTGCTATGTATGGGACAGAATGGGGAAAAAGGGAGAGGATAGATGAAGGATGAATTTCACCATTTCTGAAAGTTCTTCCACTTCTTCCAGTAACTCTCCTCTATCAAGAAATTATAATTTCTTAATTTGTACTTAACAGCTAATGACCTCCGAACTTTTTTTCCATATTGATCTATCTATTTTTTTAAAATTAAACTCCCCAAAGTGCTCAGCACTATATTTTTGAAATGACTCTAGCAATAGGAACATTCATGTCTCTTCATTCCATGCTTTCTCTGCATCAAGAATCCCAAATAAGACTGGGTAAATAAAATTTGGTAACTTTCCCAAATTTCTAGGAGTTATCCACCAATGAATTTGACTGGATGATTGAGACATAATAACATGTCATAGCATTAGAGATATTTTGTTATCATCTAGAAATGGTAGGAAAAGGTAGCTAGAAAAAAAGTCTCCACTGAACACAAGTAGAGATGTCCATCTTTGGCAAAGTCTGTTCAGTCTTGCTTGGTTGAGATGTCGTTCTGTCTTTAGCTACAAAGACAGAATATGAATCTCAGTTGAAGCAACTAACTAGAGAAAAAATATGGTGATACACAACTGCTTAAATTAGTCACAAGACACTAGTTCACTTCAAGTATTGGCATTACTTGATTGAAAAAAGGCTTTGTACCTCTGAATCCCTTGAATTTATTATGTCTGATTCTTTGGATGAGGGATAGTTATTCTATATCTTACTGTCCACTCAAGAGAGGTTCTTGAACAAAAGTAGATGCACTTCCTGTCATGAACACCAGTGGTGGATTTGGGAGTATAGCTAGACTCATCTTCCTGCAGGCCCTTCTCCGGTCTAAGTCTGAAAAGCTGACTCAGTTCTAACTAATGGATGGTATGGCAGGGAAGACTCGCTAACTGCAGGTAACCGAGAAGAAAACACCCTCAGAATGACATGAGGTGGGACAGTTAGAGTTGATGTCATCTTCTGATGGCTTTCCAGTGATTTCCTTAGAAGAAATCTGTCCATGATCCCTCAGAGAGATGCAGAGGAAAAAAAAAAAAAAAAGACCTGGGGTTGGATGAGGGCCTTTATTCACAGCTGAAACTGATGAGGCCTCCTGGCAAAACCCCAAAGCACTTTGTTTCCTGTCTTCTCAAAGTCCTGACCTCCAGTATTTAAGGAACCAATGACATTTTCTCATTTCTTGAGTTATTTTTCTCATGCAACTCATGGCAGCTGTTTGCCAGCTCAGCATTCAGGCTAATACGTTACAGAAAATGGGGTTAATGTGTGTTTACCAAATTCTAAAGATTATCATAAAGGCCTAAATACATGTGTGCAATCAAATTAAGTGTATAATATCTTCATCAGTCACGTTATTGTAAAGTTGGAACCTTGAGATCCAGAACACAATTTCTAGATGTGTCTAAGTTTCTCATATGTTGTTTTTTATTTTTCCTTGGAAAACAGGATAGCAAAATATTCTGATAATAATTTAACTTTTCTTTAAAAAGCTTTCTGAAAAGAAACGCAATTTTTGTATTAACTATGTATTCATGCTATTTTACAATATTTTTCTTCTGTATCTATAGTAATATGATATTCATAGGTGGCTCAGCAGTATTAATTGGGTTGGGAGAAGATCCCCTGGAGAAGGAAATGGTAACCCATTCCAGTATTCTTGCCTGGGAAATCCCATGGAAAGAAGAGTCTGGTAGGCTAAAGTCCATGGGGTCACCAAAGAGTCGGACATGACTTAATGACTAAACAACAACAGCAATCTTGCATAGTCACTTGAGGACTGAAAATTTCTACCCAGATAATGGGAAAGAAAAGAAAGATCCACAGTCCATTCACTTCTTCAAATATTAAGATTTTGCAAGTGCTAAGCCTGTATGTATCATGTTGCTATCTGTTTTCATTTGAAAAAAATATTAGTGATATTCACATACAAGGGGAAAAAACTGATATTTGATTATCCCACTGACAGCTAAAATCCATTGGAAAGCACATACATTCACTTCCTTTAAAAAAAATTTCCAGGAACTCTCTCAAAAGAAAGAGCCAAAAAGCTTCCCAGCCAGCCCATTGTTCCCTGGTCCTGTTTCGGGTTTTGTAGCACTAGTTGATGGAGGAAAAGTTATCAAGCTGTGGCAACATTTTCTCAAGCTTAAATACTTCTCAGATATTGGAGTTGGGGTCCAGCATAGGTATTCTGGTACATGATTGTATATATTTTTGTCCAATGCAACTTTCCATTTCTAATAAGGGAAGAGGCTGGAACAATATAGTAAAAGGATCATAAGCCTGCTTGGACATCAAAGAGTGCGCCACAAAACTCAAAACTCACATTTTGATGTTAAGAGTAAATGAATCAGAAACTTATGACTTACATATCCCTAAAAAACACACATGGACTCAAAGAAATGAATTGAAAAAAAATATTCATACAATAACTTTAATATATTGCCTACCAACATTTAAAAGAAACTAATTCAATACTTGTAGCAGAAAAAAAAGGATTTGCCCAGGATTTGTCTGGGCATGTATCTCTGCCATCCTTGAAGCATAATGGCCTTCAAGGACTCATCTATGACCCAAACCAATTTAAGCACTAAGGTATATAGTTTTCTTAATCAATTTCTTTATTGCTTAACATTTTCTTTGAAGAATAAATGCTGAAAGATACTAATGGCAATGAAAAGAGTAAAACATAATAAATTATTCTCTACCTTAAAAAACTCACTTATTCACTTTTCCCAACAAATATTTATTGAGCATCTACTATGTGTCAGGCACTGTCCTGAGCTCCAGGAACTCAATAGGAAATATAGCAGGTAAGGCTCTGTATGTATGGAATTTACCATAACAGGAAACCTTCCCTTTCTTGCTACTGTTGTGAAGCAGCTCTTTAGCTGTTGTCAAAAACTTGGATTTAGACATCTGGATAACTAACTTTGTGTCTATCCTGAACATCTGCAGAAGAGGGAGAATAAGAGGTCCTAGGGGACTCTAAGTGAATTTATGAGAGGCAGGTCTCAACCTCACTTGGATTGGCTTTCTAGCAAAGATGCAGGGAACAAAATGATGTAAATTGATCTGATTTTCAGAGAAAAGCTGATGTTATAAAAGAAAGTTATGATCTTTTCAAGGGGCTTATTTTAATCAGCTATAAATGATACAATGATACCTGACAGAGCATAGATCTTTAACCAACATAAATCAGCTCAACAGGGCAAATACTCAGAAAGCATTTTATTTATTCCCAGCTCAAGAGAAGTGCCATGAGGAAGAGCGGGAGAGATCATAAGAACTAAAGAAGAGCTTCATGTTACCCCGCGCTTAGATGCCCTTGGCCTACATGTGTACCCTATAACAGCAAGACTTTAAGTTAGATCTCCAACTTCCAAAAATTGCCCACAACTTCTGTCTTAAATCACACATACCAACCCAACAATACTGCTGTCCCAAGCTCTGATCTCCTGACCCCCCATCTCCCTCCTTCTATGAGTCTACCAGTGTTACACAGCCCCTACCCAAACAGGTAGCCCATTCCCTCACCCTCAGTTGTCTGTATCTCAGCTTCCTACATGTCTCCTTTCTTATTATAACCTTAATGCCTGACTCATAGTAAGTAAAATATTTTTTTGTTGGATGGATGGGTGGATGGATGGATGAGCTCCTCTGAAAAATTTCCTGACTTGAGGCTCCTGGACTTTTCTGAAACTACAGCTTCCATGCAGATTCTTAGGGAGAGACCCCTGATAGATTTAACCCCTCAGTCAATTCCTGACAGGAGTCAATACAAGTCGATTCCATTGTCAAAGTGACCAGAGTTCAAATTCCAGTTCTCCTTCCAGTTCTCTCAAATTCCACTTTATGAGTTCTATTATTCTGATCAATGACTTTCCATCTCCAGGCCTCAGGACCTCTTATTACACCTGTCTCCTCAGGCTGCTGAGGGTGGCATGTGATGGGTTCCTTAAAGCACCAGATACATGCGGAACTCTCCCTCTCCACCTTCCAATGCAAATTCAAGACAGTTAACCTTGGGGTGGGGGGCAGGGAATAATCTCATACAATTAAATTTTACTTAAGAACTCTTGAAGTCAAGAGCTGGGAACAGCGAAGGGAAAGGCTGGGAGGTCTTGAGATAACTCTTGTAGACATTTTCCTGAGAACAGCTGTGCCTAAGGAGAGTTTTTAGGGAAACCACTGCAAGAGAGCAGGAGAAAGGGGAATAGAGTCAGTCCTAGAAGGCATTAATACTTAGAATATGTCAGGAAGCTGTGTCAAGACCAGTGGTTTCCAAAGTGCATGGGATGACCCATGAGGATGTGGAAAGTAAGCATTAAAGTCTCTACTTATAATTTTTTAATCCAAAAAGAAAATCTTTTTTAAAATTAAGCTTTACAAGCATTTACTATACAGGTTGGCACTGGCCTCCTCATCTTATCCATATATCAAGAGGTCAAGGCCTCAGTGACTGCTCAGGAGGGGTCCCAAGGGAGAGGGTTCCCTTGGTGGACAGTGGGACTTCGGCTTTCAATATATTGCAGATCCCATGTGCGTGGTTAAGTGCGTTTACAGCTCATCTAGTCCAGTTTTAACTAAACTAACCTCAAAATAGTCAGACAGCCCAGAAGGTTTACTCTGATGAAACTGTGGCTTGAAGATAATACTCATAATATGAGGATCAGCAAATAACAGGAAACTACAAAGCCAACACTTCTACTCCAAGCAAGACCTCTTCATCACCTATATTATGAGATCAAAAACTATAACAGTCTTGTCAGACCTGGCATATTAAATCACACTGCTCTCATTTAAAATATTATTAACAATCTTTATCTCAGGAAAAACAAAAATGTCTTTCGTATCATTGAACTAAGTGAATGAAATAAAAATTATGAGTAAAACATTATCACAGTTATAGCTCACCCCTTTAAAAGTTACATATCATATATGCTTTATAAAAAATATATATGTATGTATATATATATATATATATATATATCTTGATATAGTAAAACATGCATATATTTTATCCATAAATAAGTAGACGTACACTAGAGGCACATGTTCGTAATTTTTTCCTGACAGGAATTTCCCCTGATAACTTGAGAGACCCTGCCCTTGAGAGCAGTTTATACATATACACACTGCAGGAAATCACCTGGCTGCAATGAGCAGAGCCCTGCAAGAGTGAATCAGTGTGAGCCAAGTCCTGTCTGGGTTCCTGGAGACCACCAACAGTCAGGCCATGGGACAGGAGCCATGCTGGCAGGCTCCCCAGAGCAATCACATGGTCAGCAACCAGGAGGGGGAGCAGGCAGGCTGACCAGCCCAGGTGAAGACCCACTAGCATTAGTGGACATTTATGGCTTTGTTTATACCTCTTACTCATGGAAAATATTTTGAGGATGAAGTTAAAAGAAAAATGGAATCTGGATTCTTGAACAGGAAGGGGGGAACTTTCAATTGTAGCAAGCAGTCTAGGGGAATGCAACAAGATGGGATTTGGAGATAAGAATACACAGGGGCAGTGAGATAAGATGACTCAGCCAAGAGTGTTTTGAAGAATGAAATGAACTCTTATTCTAGCAAGCAGAAACGGGGAAGGAAGCTCCTTTGATGCCAGGATTCTCATTTTGAGACATAACAATAATGACATACTTCACAATGGCAGAAAGAAGTGCAGGAAAGAGGAGAGGTGGTGCTCAGGATTTAGCCTAGTTTAGGGACTAAGAAACTAGCATGCACCATTTTGGCATTTCCAAGTAAGTTTTGAAAATATAAAAATATTCTAAAATGGAAGATGGAGGAGTAGAGAAAGCTTCCCTCTTCCCTGAGGAAGAGCCTACCTATCAATTATAAGAGGCTCACCCTCAATATCAAGGATTTTCCTTCTCACTGTTACAGAGTCTAGGTAAAAACTGCAGCTTTCCAGGGCAGCTCCCTTCTAACCTGTGTCTCAGGAATCAGGCTGCTTTCATCTTGTGGCTCCATAATTTTAACCCATGGTTTCCAGGCCAGCTTGACAAGGGAAGATTGGAGCTTAAAGATTGCAGGGGCCTCCCACTGCCTCTGCCTAGAAATGGCGCACATTATTTCTGCTCATGGTCCATTGGCCAGAAGTACCTGGGAAACGTTGTCTCCCATGGGCCCAAGAAAAACAGGATATTGGTGAGCATCCAGATGATCTAAAAGAGTATATGAGCACTCACTTTGGACTACATTATGAATTCGCTGGAGAATCCGTGAAGAATTTAGAAAATGTGACTGAGAGTGTGAAATAAACAACCTATGTATTCTCAGGAATACTTTGCCAGAAGGTCTTTGTTCCCCATCAAAGGTGACTAAATTCCCCCTTTAATATCCTAGGGCAGAGCTGCATACTTGGGCAGGTATTCTTCTGTGTAAATCATCAGTAGTAATTACCGACTTCTCCCTGGTTCAAGAGAAATTTCAGTTTTTACTTAAACATTGGTACGCGGTTTCCAATAATTACTTTTTCCTCTCCAAATAACTTGTTAATAATTTTGCTTGGAATCAGGGGCTGAATCAGTTCCCTAAGTGAGGATTCTCCGTCACCTCATCATTTCTTGGATCTTTACCATTCTGTTCTGTGAATTTCCTGTTTCCTTTCTGCAGTGGCTGTTTCTATCCCCAGAGACTTCCCGTTTTCACTGACTACACTTTTGTTGTTGTTGTTGTCGTCTAGTCACTCAGTGCTGTCAGACTCTTTGTCACCCATGGACTACAGCCCACCAGGCTCCGCTGTCCGTGGGATTTTCCAGGCAAGAATGCTGAAGTGGGTTGCCATTTCCTCCTCCAGGGGATCTTCCCAACCCAAGGATCAAACCCACGCCCTGCAGGGCAGGAGGATTTTTTACCACTGGACCACCACTTTAATCTTGACTGAAAACCTGCAGGGTCGACTGGAACATAGGTCAAGTTGATATGTTAAAGGCAGGAACAGAAGGACTTGGGTCGCCTGCCACAGGAAAGAGGAGCAATAGTAGCACCGCTGCTGACGCTCAGAGCTCCCATCTGGATTTCCCCACCGTAGCCTGTTTCTTAAGAATGTAGGGAGAAAATACCCCAGGAAAACTAAAGTTTTTCTTCATGGCTCATTCTTATGCTTGATTTGAGCCATTACAAGGGAAAGGCAGAGAAATGACTCAAATTCTGATTTCACAGGACTGTCCAAACCATCAGTGACTCCAGAACCTGTATACCCTGAGAACTGGGACACCCCTAATCCACATGTGGGGAAATGCGGAGGCAGTTTGGGAAGTTACAATGCTCATGTACAATATGGTGCTTCTCAAGTGATTCCTAGAAATGCCCAATCCTTTGAGGAAAGTCCAACACTTGAAATCCTGACCTTGGGGAGCAGGGGGAGTCATCTTCCACTTTAGCCAGAGCACTTCATTTTCCTTTTCTATGAAGTAGAGATTTAAAAAAATAGTAAGATCCAGTTCAAATAGTGGTTGCAAGGATTCAGTGAGATAATGCCTAAAGCAACAGTTCAGGGCTCAATCACTTTAATCTCCTAGTAGAATCAGTTCAGATGGAGAATACTCCTGAGCTGCAGGGTGCAATATAGGGATTAAGTAGAAGACAGGAGAGTTTTCCATTCTTATCTTTGTTCCTCTCTTTCGCAGCTCAGACCCAGCCTTCTCTTCCCTTACCAACTCCTCTCAAATTTCATCATTTCATTGAGATTAGGAAGAGAACTCTACTGCTCCAAACTTTAGAGAAGCAAATTGAAAAATGGAATGAATAAAACTGGATTCAACCTAAACAAGAAGAGTCAGGAATTTTACAAGCCAACCCTAATAGAGTGCTTTCTCCTTCCATACTGCAATCTTGCCCCTCTTACAAAGTGGCCCTTACTGTGGAATATTATGGATAGTTTTGAAGTACAGGTAAAATGGGATGCAGAGACTAAAATCGTGTCCACACATGTCCTGAAGCCACTGTTTGACCTAGCCTCTTCAGAGGAAAAAAAAAAAAAAAAAAAAAAATATATATATATATATATATATATATACACACACATATATATATTGCATCAAACTAAAAGTGCCAGGACCCAGACCTTTAATTATACAGCTTCTCTGGATAAAGGAGGCCACCACTAATTTTATATTGTCTGACTATTGCCTGTACAAGTACAGTTTGCAAGAGAATGGAGCAATCCCAAATTGGGCCATAACGACCAAGGTCTGTGCCATTTAGTGCCTCCATCTAGGTAAACCAAGACATGACTAACCTTATTTCCATCCTGTGAAACTGTAATAGTAATGATGAAGTAAACTTTCAGTGATGCACATTGTAGGTTCTCTGGAAGATAGTCTATTAAATAGTAATCCACTCTGAAAACTTATTAGCTATTGATCCAAAGGAGAAGCTTACTCAGGGAGCACAATTCAATCAGAAATTTCTAGCAAGAATTAATTGTATAATAATACCCTCATTTTGACAACCAATTGTTGTTTTGTATATGTTTATGAATCCTTGGCACCATGAAAAGAAATCATGACTCTCGCCAAAGAGTGATGACCTAGCCTATAACCCAATGGCACAACACTTGTTATGATGTTTTATAATCATTTATCTCTTATGATAAAAGTAATCACTTTAAAGGTAATCCTGGCTTACTGCAGAAACTTTGGGGAATATAATAAGGAGACTGAGAACTCATAATCCCACTTCTCAAACAATCACTGTTCACATTTTGGGTTTCCTTCATTCATGCACATTGACCTGAATAGCTGAAACCATGCATGTATCCTTGTATACTGCTTTTTAGACTTAATATTATATATTCAGCACTAACAGTCATTAAAAATCATCTGCTATGATCATTTTTACAGCTTCATTCCTTTGCATTGAAGACCATGCTACTATTAGCATGGAAGTCTACTGCTACTTATTCATTCTCTTAAAGTTAGACATGTAGAGTGTTCCAGGTTTTCAGTTCTTATAAGCAATTGTGTGTTGAACATCTTTATGCATACATTCCTATCAGCATTTTAAATTATTCCTTAAAACACACTTCCAGACATCAAATTATTGAGGCAGAATATATGAACACCTTATAAATAAGTGTTTGTTTCTAACACATAACATACATACAGCATCACACCTACCTAAGGTGGGACAAAGCAGATGAGATTTAGGGATAGGAGTAGGGAATGGTGAGGAGGCAAATAGGAACCTCAATCTCTAGTTATCCTATGTAGCATTCTGGCATCTGCACCACCTAGTGAAACGGTATCCATTTACCTAGTTCCTGATGCGTAGGATGTGTTGACAGAAGGACAGAAGGGAAAAAGCAAGCTTCCTCTTCCCAGATGGAGAAGAGCCACTGGGCCAAAAAACATGGCAGGGGCATGTGGGTCTTCCATCTATGGGCCTCTGTGGCATCCAGAGAAGCCCTCCTCTTCTTAGTCCCTCTGCTGCTGGAGAAGGGAAGGTACCCCTGGTTTACAATACCCATGACCCCTGCCGAAGGACATCTATGCAGCTTCCACCTCTGTCCACAGAATTCCCAGCCTTTTGCATTTAATGCAGGAGAAAGAAATCAAGCAACCATTTGTAAATGTTTGAGGAAGTCCTGTGCAAGTTTGGTGGGTATGTCCAGCCAGCGGGGAGGCAGCAGTATCCTCCACTGGGATCCCCTACACTCACCCCTTAGGTGAGGGAACACCTAACTCACACCTTTCATTTCTCAATTTGTTCTTTGATTTTAAATATATTTATTGGGTCCTATCTACCACCAAATGGTAGCTTGGCAAAAAGGACTCAACAGTAAACGTGATATCTGCCCCATCCGCATAAAGCCTTTGGTTTAATCAAACAAATAAGCAATTCAACAAGCCACAACAACATAGAAGGACAGCCTGGGGTCACGGAGGTTTCTTGTTGGGGGGCAGGCTAAGCAAGGGCCATAGAGTGACCCCAGGACACAAGTGCCCCAGGCAACAGCAAGAAGGATCCACATGATGCTGCCAAACCATCCACTTGGTGCTGGGGGTTTTCTCAGTAACCTTTCCTTCAGGGGCTCAATGCATATATATTCAGTTCAGTCACTCAGTCATGTCTGACTCTTTGTGACCTCATGGACTGCAGCCTGCCAGGCTTTCCTGTCCTTCACCAACTCCTGGAGATTGTTTAAATTCATGTCCATTGAGTTGGTGATGACATCCAACCATCTTATTCTTTGTCTTCCCCTTCTCCTCCTGCCTACAATCTTGCCTAGCATCAGGTTTTTCCTATGAGTTGGTTCTTCAAATCAGGTGGCCAGAGTATTGGAGCTTCAGCTTCAGCATCAGTCCTTCCAATGAATATTCAGGACTGATTTCCTTTAGGATGGACTGATTTGATCTCCTTGCAGTCCAAGGGGCTCTCAATAGTCTCAAGAATATGTATATGCATATATATATTCCTATTCGAGAAGGAAAAGACAACCCACTCCAGTACTCTTGCCTGGAAAATCCCATGGACGGAGGGGCCTGGTAGGCTACATAACTGAAGCAACTTAGCAGCAGCAGCAGCAGCAGCATATATTCCTATGTCTAAATACATGTGTTCTAGATAATATCAACAAACACAGATGTAATAGTAACCTCTAGGCTTACAGAAAAATCTTTTGACTCCGTTACTATCCCTCTCTGAATTTGGCTGAAGCCCAGTATTTGAACTGCATTAAATAAATAGTCAAGGTTAGGGTAGGGGGAAGCAGCTGCATTCATAACTCTGGCCCACAACAGAGAGGATGCAGGTCCCTATTGAATCCCTTCAAGGCAGAATGGCAAATCCCATTGTTTGCGAGCACTGAGTCCATTCATGGGCAAAGATGAACATGGAACGCAGGAAATGATGCTGAAAATTAAATGGCTGTTGCACGGTAGCCACAGGCAAAGCCCTCCACAATCAGTGGGGATATATCCCCTCAGCAAAGAAGGTTCAATCGAGGATAAAGCATGATATGATTATGTACGCTCAGTAATCAACTTACCTCTCCTGAGATTGCAGAATCCTCCTCCTTTGTGTCTTCCTTTCCATCCCCCAACTGAACGTCATTAATGGATGTCAGAACAGTCCTTGCATATTTTTTCCTATCAGATCTGTTAAGAGGGGACGAAGGTTCCTGTTGTTAATTGCGGGGGATCTCCCACTCTTTGTTTTAAGGAAAGTTTAAACAAAATGATCACCCACTCTGAGGCTTTAAACAAAGTTCAAACAGAACAAAGTTCTCTTGCCAAGGTTTAAGGCAAATTTCCTCCGTCCAGATGGCTTCCTCAGGCAGGCCAACGTAAGAACCAAGACACTCAACTCTGCTGGCTTTTAATGCGGCTCCTTGATTGTTGCTAACGATCCCCAGCTGTTCGCCTTTACTGGCTCCTTCACCTCTACTCTACTGGCCACATCTGAGGGGAAAGGGATACGCTTTGCCCCCAAAGCAACACAGGTGGGCTCCTGAGTGCTGGGACCATGCACAGGGACAGGGTTAGAAAATTCATTTCCACAAAAACCTTTAAAAAAACTCAAGGACCATTTTTGATATTAGGTAAATAAACCTGATGATGGGAAATGCCACTAACTAAAGTAAACCTGCCAAGAAGCCTGAGTGTGGCCATTATCCTGGGCAGGCCGCTTGCCCTACTGAATGGTCCACACATTGATCTGGGCAGCAGCCTGGACTGTGGTGGTGGACATGAGTATTCTGAGAATGTTTTAGAGACATGTGCCCACCCTCTCCACTCTCCTCCCCAGCTGTGCATTTTACATAAGCCCATCACCTCTAAAATACATTCACCTTGGATCTGCACCAGATAGAGGGGGGATCACACCCATGTCCTGTATTGATTTAGTGCTTATTGTGTATGTCCTACAGATTTCTGTTAGCCAGTGTACTCTGAAGTCTTAATACATAAGCCTGCCTGGGGGTCCACTGGATTCAGAAATGAAAAAGTGTTTCCTGATGACATCACCACAAAGGGTGCACAGTTTTCATCCTCAAATCCATTTTGTCTATGTTTGTCTAAATTCCTTTTCTTTGCCCTGTATCCTTTTTTCCCCAGATCCTATTTCTAAAGGGAAGTAAGCTTATTATCTTTACCCTAAAATACAAATATAAGAGGTTGACGTAGCAGGATTCTTATTTATTTGTTTATTTTTTGTTTCAGCCCATGTTGGGATACTATCAAGTTTTATTTTTTAAATTCCAAATGTTGCAAAAGAAGCTTGAGCTCCTGGTTCAGCTAGTAAACTCATGGCATGAGGCTCACAAGAGACACAGAATGGTCTAGTGCAGAAGGATGCAGACTTTTCACGCAGACGTGGATTGAGATTCTGTTCCTTTGATTATTTATCCTCTGATCCTAGCCATATCTGGAGGTATATCTGATCCTTTGCCTTATTCACCCATGAAACTGGAGGATATGTGCTGCTTTCAGGTTCATTGAGGGAATCAGAGAAAAATATACAAAGCTTCTAGCCCAGTGCCACATCATGGGCACTATGGGAACTATAATTAGATGTCAAAAGGTCTTTACATTTAGTCACAGTGTGAGCCAATTTCTTCCCAATAAGTGGCCATTTTGTCCACAAGGACATGATATGGAAAAGAGTAAATGGCTTGGTTAGAAAGCAAACGGCCAGTAGATGCAAAGTGGCTGGTGCTCACACAGTGACCCTGGGGAAGGGGCACACCCAGAGTCCCTCTGACATCCTTCTCAAGTTTTCTATGCCTTAGGACAGGCTCCTAGACCCCAACTCCACACCTATTTCTGATTACAATTAAACTATCAAGCTAGTATAGCCAAGCTGGCAAAGGTAGAACAATACCTTCCAAACTTGACCAAAGATTAGACCACTGACTCGTATACTTGGTGCCTAGAATATACCTAGCAATAGGGAAGGCACATAAATACCACCCTGCCCAGAAAAAGAGACCCTCAGATGAGGCTTCCTAATACAGACCTCAATTTTTCATTGACCTTTTCTCACTGCAAATGATGTAAAGACATGATGTAAAGACTTGACTGTCTCCCCACTTGTTGGTATAAGGTCCTTATCCTGTCTGTCCTACATGTGTCCTAGAGTGACAGCAATTAAAAGCAGGACCCAAATGCTGTCCAGAATCTTCAACAGTTACAGATTATAAAGAGGCTTTTTGACAAACGTTTGAGAGCAACGTGGAAGCAGGAAGCTTTACTTTCTCACATTAAAATATGAGATAAGCTCTTTAGGGCCTCCTCATCAATGACCTATTGATGAAATATGTCTTCAAACATTAGAGGCAAGTCTAAAGAAGTATGCCTTCCTGCCAGAAGGACTGCTGGGTAGTCGTTGCCACAGTGCTTTCAGGCCAAAAGAGAAGATCAGGCAAAGTCAGCTTAAAAGCAACTTATTCTTTATACAACACACAATCTCCTATATACATGGCCACTAGCAAACACATTCTGGATTTCACTAGTTTTTATCTTTCAGACTTTCTTCAAGTTTTCAACCTGACTTGTCTTTAAACTTTAAAGAGGATTATGACAAATTAATGCACATGTGTGTGCCCCTCTTCAATGGCAAAGCAGAATTATCACTGGTTCCTTTTCCTAATTCAGAACTTCCCTCTTCAGGGGATCTAGAGGATTCATGCATCTGTTGAACCCCAAGAAATCTGCATTCTATTCCAAAGAACAACAACATGGTATTAAGTTTTTGTGAATATAAATAAAGCATTATGTAATGATAACCAATAATAGTAGTAAGTCCTATAACACAAAATAAAGCAACAGCAGCTGCAGCCTGGAACAGGTGGTGAGGAGCCATACCCAGAAATCAGAAACAGCCTTTGTGCTGAATCAAGGCCTAAGAACCCCCCCTTCCTTCTCTGTGGCTTGGCCAGAAGGAGGTCTGCCCCTCTGAACAACAACAAACACAAAACCAAAGAGAGACAGTGCTATGAAGCATGATTTGATCCATTTTCCTTTCCAGCTTGGCCAGCTGCACTGGTTGTCATCCTCACAGGACCAGCTTCTTTGCAGGTTCTGGCACCATCAGCGACTCCAGCCTCTGCCTCAGCACACATAGACCTAAACATGCACACATCCTTAGCTGAGATATTTCCAAAGATCTGGCTTGGCCTGATGTTTCCAGGCCAAGCTCTGGTGTCCATGTACCAAGGCCAGAAGGACATGGAGGGAAGTATATAGGGTGATGTCTCTGGGAGAGGGGTATCCAGTATCATAGTGTTAAGCTTATCTTCTAACAGTTATGTTGCTAGGGAAAGAGCTTCTTTAGGTCAAATGCAGCAGATCAGATCAATTTTTCTTGGAAAATGTTGGAGAAGAGAAGATAGGTTCTCCTCTGTGGACCTGAAGCTGTGTTCAGTACAATGCAGTTTCAAGAGTATTACTTTTCTTTCATTCGACTAATTTTTTAAAATCTTCAAGGCAATTATAGGGCACTTGCCCAGTGGCCCAGTAGTTAAGAGTCCATTGCAATTCAGGGGACGCAGGTTTGATCCCTGGTCGAGGAATTATGATCCTACATGCCATGGGGCAACTAAATTTGGCACCACAACTAGAGTAAGCTTGCATGTCACAAGGAAGACCTAGTGTAACCAAAGTTTTAAAAATTAATAATAATAATTTTAAAAGCTTATGAATAAAAATTTAAAAATAAAGGCAGTTAAAAGAACAAATGCATTTAATGTCATCAACTTTAGGAAAAAAAGTCAATCATGTAACAGTGGCAAATAATAACTTTGACTAGACCCTTAGATAACATTGAATTTTAAAGGCATTAATCTTCCCTTTGTTGAGCTATTGAATAAGCAGATCCTTTGCAAACAATTCTTTTAGTCATTTTTTTTGAAGACTGGGTTAATGTGCTCACAGGCAAGAAACTGGTATGCTTCGTGGGCAAATCTGAAAGTCCAGTGGGCCTGCACAGTCCCAACTGCAGGGGTGACAAGACCAACAGCTTAGGCTGGCTTCTCGGGGGAAAGACATGATGCAGACACACTGCCCTGGATGACACAGGTGCATATGCACCTGTGGCGGGGCATGAGGACAGAGGAGGATTACAGACCAGACCTGAGAGAGAAAAGGCAAGAAATGTTCCCATCAGTAGTAGAACTGAGAGTTCTGACACAGCAAGTTTCCTTCCTCCTTCAACCAGGGCTCCCTTGGTCACTAGAACTATGTGGACAAAGTATTTGTCTTTGGGCTTCTGAGTGATTCTCTTCCTGTGGAAGAAAATGGAGCTAATAATCCAGTGGTAATAACTGTTAGGAGCACTTACTAAAAGAAGTGAATATGCACTAGTCGGGCCTGTCCCCCTCCACTGACAAAGGTCAGCATGTAGTTGGAGGAAGAAAAGCAAAAGAAGGGTAGAGAAAAGAGGGGGGAAAGACAGGCTGTTCCAAATCAGTGTTGGGCCACAGCCAATTCTTAGCCAAAAACCAGTAAAACCTTGAAGATTAAACCTTTGCATGAAGTCTATTTCCCCAACCTTATTCCTTTCCTCTCTCCTCTCTTCCTTTTCTTCTCCTCACTGCAATTTTTCTTCTCTCTCGTTCCTTTGAAATCACCCAGAAGATTTGAAATGGCTTAAAAGAAATCCAAAAAACAAAAATTTTAAATATAAATTATGTTAGAAATTCAGAAGCAAGGATAATATATATGAGAATAGAAAGGTGAGCCAAAGGGAATTAACAAAGCATAATTGCAAGTCAAAGATCTCACAATTATGCAAATCAAGCTCCTCATAAACAAAAAATAAATAAATAAACCAAAAAACTGACCCTAAAAGAAACAGAAGAACTGAACCTTTTGAAACAGTGATTGGCAGTCTCAGAGACATTTAATGTTAGGTCCACATAAAAAAAAAGGCTAATATAAAAAGGAGAGATTAGAAAGCGTAACACACCTTCACAAAAATAACAAAATTTATAGATACTGAACGAGTAAGTTAAGTGGGGCAAAAACCAAGTTGGGGGTCTATATAATCAAGTTCAGATATTATCCCAGGATACAGAGCACAAATTAAGAGATAGACATGAGAGAAAAGAACACCAGTGGGAGGATACATCTAAGGAGTCCCTTTTTCCATTTAAGGGAAAGACTATGTAAGTATTACACAATCAAAAGAAAAGATAAAATAAATTTCACCAAGCTGGGGAAAAGCACAAGTCCTAAGAATGAAATGGCCCTACCAATGAGGGACAGATAAAATTTTTAAAAGATCCACACCAAGATAAACATTGTGAGGTTCCAAAACTGTTTAGAGAAAACTCTAGTGGGTTCCAAAGAAAATAAATGGATTATTTGTAAAAAATGAGAATCAGAATGACATCAGACTTCTCATCACTACCTTACCTCCTAGAAGAAGCAATGCCTTCAATTTTCTAAGGGAAATGTATCTGAATATAACATACCTGTGCCCTACTAAATTGTCGATTAAGGACTAAAAAAGGTATTTTTAAATATGCAAGAACTAAGAAATCTTATCATCCAAGAATTCAAAATGAATACATTATCAAGCAAGTATAATAGCAACACCAAAAAAAAAAAAATGATTTTTAAGGGAAGAAAATGACAAGAGAATCAAAAAAAAGTTCAATCTTAATATGACCCAGGAGGTGTAAAAGTAGCTGAAAATAATTAAGAGAGAATCCACTGGACCTTGACACTTAAGACCATCTATTCTGAGAAGCAAGATTTTCAGTGACACGGGATTACTTTTCCTTCAAAATAGGGTGAATCACACCACTTAGTTTTTGCTATTTGGGGGGCTTAAATTTTTAGATGTCTTTAGAGCAGTAACAGAAGAACTTAATTTTATTAAAGGAAAAAATGTAAATGACATAAACCTTGACAATTTTAAAATGATAAAAATCAGAAGTTGAAGCAGGAAAGGGAAGTGAGAGATAGTAAAATGCTTGATTCCTCATAGAGGATGTAACGCATTGTGTGTGTTTGTGTGTGTTCAGTCATGTCCAACTCTTTGCGACGCCATGGACTGTAGCCCACCAGGCTCCTCTGTCCATGGAATTTTCCAGGCAAGAATACTGGAGTGGGTTGCCATATCCTGATCCAGGAGATATTCTCAACCCAGGGATCCAACCCAAGTTTCCTATGTCTCCTGGATTGGTAGGTTAATTCTTTACCACTGAGCCACCTGAGAAGCCCTGTAATATGCATTAGCAAATAATAAAGCAGGAAAGAAATGTCAAGTGTGACTATGTTAGGTAATGAAATAGTGAGTTTTCTTGATCAAAATGGCCAAATAAGGACATGCCTCTCTTCCCTCTCAGATGCAAGAAAACATAAAGGAAATTGAAAAGGTCTAAGCCCATAACATCAAAGAGAACTAATTAGAGAAGAACTATCAGAACATGAGGACTTTCCAAAAGTTTCTGAAAAAATGGACGACGTGTTGATAAATTAAAATAGGGTGAAGGAACCTCGGTCAATTATTCCTGGGGAGGAAGTTGCCATAGAGGAAGGAACAGGGTATCCCAGGTGTGAACAGATGACACAGAGGGCAGAGGTGAGGAAAATGGTGAAAACATGAAGACTAATTGAAAGTCTTAATCCAGAAGAGTTACTCACCCCACCACATTCTGTCCCTACTCCTAAATCCAGACTGACAGACAGTTACACATTACCCCCAAATTGTAGCGTTCTTTGCTAAAGAAATTAAATGAACTCTCAGAGGAGAGATAAGGAAGCTAACAGAAGTTCCACTCACTCTGACCTTTAAGGGACATGTAGGATAAAAGGTAGCTCCCCACCCTTTCTATCTAAAGTAGACTAGCACCTCAATCCACAGAACTGCCAAACAGCCTCCCCACACAATCCCCTCTATTCTCAAACTTAAATTTGAATAGATAGAATAGATATGCAATTGAAGCATAAAATACTTGCAGGAAAAATGAACAGATTAATAGTGTACAGCTCAATGTAAAATCACAAAGTGAATACAATACAGTAATTTTGTTGTTATTTAGTCACTAAGTCATGTCCAACTCTTTTATGACCCCCATAGACTGTAGCCCACCAGGTTCTTCTATCCATGGAATTTTACAGGCAAGAATACTGGAATGGGTTGCCATTTCCTACTCCAGGGGATACTCCATCAACTACCACCTATATCACCTAGATTTTAAATATATTTAAATATATATATATTACCCAAACCTCAGGGGTCCCTGTCATGCCCCTTTCTAGTCACGACTGCCTCTTCTCCACAAAGAAACCTGGCTCCCAGATTTGTTCTATCTACATTTGAATTTTACATAAATGGAAGCATGTAATATGTATTTTCTGACTTTTTTCACCCCATATTGTGTTCATGAGATTCATCCATGAGTCTATGAAGAAAATACAGATGCGGTCCTGCCCTCATGGAGCTTACTCTTAAATGTGTGGAAACACTTAACAACAAGCAAGTAAGAAAAACAACAAAACTGTTGGTTACACAATAATAGAGTTTTGTAATACAGAGGGACCAGATAGCTCCTTTAGACTGAATGAATGGAAAAGTCTCTCTGAGAAAATGACGTTTAAACTGAGACAAGAAAGCACCAATCGTGGTAAGGATAAAACTGTATATAAGGGGCTTCCCTGGTGGCTCACTGGTGAAGAATCCACCTGCCAATACAAGAGACACAGACAGGGGTTCGATCCCTCATCCAGGAAGATCCCACATACTGTGGAGCAACTAAGCCTGTGCATCACAACTATTGAGTTGAGCCTGTGCTCTGAACCCCGGGAGCCACAACTACTGAAGTCCCCTTGCCCTAGAGCCCCGGCTCCACACCAAGGGAAGCCGCCACAATGAGAAGCCCACACACTGCCACCAAAGAGTAGCCCCTGCTCACTGCAACTAGAAAAAGGCCCACACAGCAACAAAGACCCAGCACAGCCAAAAATAAGTAGATTTTTTTTAAAAAATAAAGAATTCCTTTAAAAAAAAAAAACCATATATAAGTAGTAGTGTAGAATATATAAAAAGCTCCCTTCTTCCCTCCTTACACACACACGCACACACACACACATATCAATAAGAAAAGATAGTCAAAACAATAAAAATTGGGCTGTAGAATGGAACAGTCATTACACAAAAGAACATATCCAACAAATATATCTAATACATAAAAAAAGCAACAAATATAACATGCTCAAATTCATTGCTAATCAATAAAATTAACAATTTTAGCCATCAGAGACTTAAAAAAAAAAAATCCACACAACTATTTTACCAAGAGTTAGGAAGAATATAAGAACAACTAGAACTTTACTATGCTGATGCAGGAGTGTCAATTGGTACAGCTGATATGGACCAGGATTCTTGGCCTTCTCCAATCAATAGAAATTCACTAGAAGCCAGACAAGAAATTCAGGCAAGGCTTTACTGGGGCTCCTGGTGCAGCAGTGGGAAATAATAACTAGTAAGTTTCCTTTGTTCACCCTAGGGGGTTTGCGGGTGGCGGTGGTGAGCTGGTTCCTTATACGGGGTAAGAATAGGGGGTGTGTCCAGGGTTGGACTAGAGGGGTAGCTTAGGTAGTTTGCCCACTCTTTAGGTGCTGCTGAGAGCAAGGGGCAAGCACAGTACCCTGCTTTTGCTCCCAACACCCTGTTTCAGCTCTGGGCTCTTCAGAAGTGGCAGTTGGGTTTTTTGGTCTTTTTGTGTCTTTTGTTCATGATGTGCCCCAACTGTGCATGCATGCAGTTATTTTTAGTCTCTTATAGTTTCTTCGTAATTTGTAGCTCCAGGAGATGTTTGTCCAGGTGCAAGCACTACAGCACTGCAGGAAAGGGTCCCAGACTGTCTCACAACTATTTGGAAGACTGTTTGCCATTATCCTCTAAAGTTGAATTTAAGCTAATCTCTGACCAGAAATTTCATTTCTATTTACATCCAAAAGAAATTTGTCATATGTGCACCACACGGGTTTTTTTTTTTAATGTTTATAGTTGTTCTGTTTGTAAAAGACAAAAATTGGAAACAACCAAATGACCAGAAACAGAAGATGAATAAACTGTGCATATTCGTAAACTAGGATACTGCAGTATCTTGCAGTAAGAATGAGGAAAGTGCTGCTACACAAAACTTGAGGGCAAAGTCTGCTTCTAAAATCCTCTTTTTGTTCTTTCTGAACTTGGGCATTCAAACTCCTGCCCTCAACTGAACTGGGAGTCTCTGTCTCCAGCTCTGTGCTTCCTGGCTCTGGGTCAGTCACAGGGAAGCCACACAGACCTTCCTTGCTCCACCCACCCCCCAACTCCTGCATTCACTGGCAGCCAGTTAAGGTCTTCACACTCCTATTCCTCAGTTTTCTGGTGATCCTGACATGAAGTAGTCAGGGGGACTGACAGGATAGCCCACGTCCTTCACCATTGTGCCCCCAGCACTGAACAATGCCTGACACAAAGAAGGAGCTCAATAAATATTTTTTGAATGAAAGGATGAATGTTCAATCACTGATGTCCCTATGACATCCCATTTGGGATCCACTGAAATCTAACTGCTTGAAAAAGTGTACTGTCTGTGTAAGGGGCTGAATTCAGTAGTGTCTCAGATGGTCTTAGTTGGCATCATGTGACATGTTGCTTTGCTGATTTTGCATGCACACACATGCACACACACACCACCAAAATTTGTTTTACTTTCAGCTGTCTTTTCGAATTTCAATATAGGATGGGGAGCTTGTTTTTCCCAGGCAAGGATGAATTAAATTTGGTTTCACTTGGTTTGTCCTTATAAATGGAGACTTCTCTGTTTAGGAAGGTGCTCTCAGCCCTTAAATGCAGATAGTTTAACCAATGATTTGAAGAAATCTTATTCCCACAGGACTTTCTTATCTCCTAAATGGTATCCTTTCCTTTTTGTACAAGGCAGACTGAGAGTTATACTGAAATTCAAAGAAGTGAAATAGGAAAGCCAATTGTAGAGTGAATTTTGATGAAAATGAGCTAATTAGTAAATAAATGGCATGACTTTCTGACACCTTGTTAGAAACAGAATAGAATAAATAGAATTCTAATGATAATATCTAGCAGCTACCATATACTAAGAATGTATTATATGCCAGGTAGTGGGTTAACCCTTAACTAGATAAAGGCAGGATAAATTGATTTTATCAGGGTGCTAGATCCAGCCTAGAAGAATTCAGTTCTTACATGGAATAGATAATACAATAGTTGGTGCTCTGGTGTGAACTAAAGTCAGAATGACTGGTTTCCCTTTGTCCTTGCTAAAATTACTCTGCCATAAAATTGGCTGTTGGAAAGTCCTAAAATTCTGAGAAATCACAGGAGATACAAAATGAATGTAAGATTCAGTGCCTGCCTTCCAGTTGCTCAGCATCTTGAGTAAGAAAGACAATGTGTGTTTGTGTTCAGTCACTCAGTCAGGTCTGACTCTTTGCAACCCCACCCCACGGACTGTAGCCTGTCAGGCTCCTCTGTCCATGGGATTATCGTGGGATTATCCCAGCAAGAATATTGGAGTGGATTGCCATTTCCTCCTAAAGGGGATGGTCTCCACCCAGGGATCGAAACCACATCTCTAGCAGTTCCTGAATTGGCAGGCAGAATTCTTTACCGCTGAGCCACCTTGGAAGCCCCCGAGGAAGACAATACATAAATTCAATCAGTATGCTAAGGACTGTGAAAGACATAGTGCAAAGTACTGTGGTAGCCTTGGCTTAACTAAGGAAGTGATGTCTAAACTGGGTTCCTAATGGAGGAATAGGAGTCTGGAAGGAACACTCCTCCCAGGCAGAGGGGTCAGCACATGCCAAGGACTAGCTGTGGGGAAGGGCATCCTACCGAGAGCAATTCAATACTGGCTGGAGCACAGAGTGTGTGCAGACATGGCAAGACTTGCTACTGAGAAGTAAACAGAATCTAGACTGTGAGAATTTTTAAGCCAAGCTGAGCAGTTTGGAATTCATCCTGTGGACCATAGGGAGTCACTGAAGAATTTAAAGCCAGAGAGTGATTGATCAGATTTGTGTTTAGAAAAACCACTTTTGAGAGGTGAGACTGAGTGTAGGGGTAGGTAGTGATTTCAAGAAGACCATGGTGATGAGATCATAAGCCAAATTAGAAGCATCAGGAATGGAGAAAATAAAAAGATGAACATCAAGATGAGAGGGAAATAAGAAACTCAAGATGACTCCTAGGTTTCCAGATGACTGTTTCAGAAAAGAGTATTATACTTTGCAATCTATGATTGGGGCTTCTCTTGTGGCTCAGTGGTAAAGAATCCACCTGCCAATGCAGGAGACGTGGGTTCAGTCCTTGGGTAGGGAAGAGCCCCTGAAGAAGGAAATGGCAATCGACTCCAGTATTCTTGCCTGGGAAATTGCATGGACAGAGGAACCTGGTGGGCTACAGTCCATGGGGTCGCAAAAGCATCAGACATGATAGCAACTAAACAACACAAATATATGATTGAGGATCATATATTTCCAAGTCAGGAAAGAAACATTCATTTGTTTTTCAAAACTTCAAATTCTGTTAATTACCATTATAGTGCTGCTGGTTGGGAAGATCCCCTGGAGAAGGGAATGGCAACCCACTCCACTATTCTTGCCTGCAGAATCCATGGACAGTGGAGCCTGGTGGGTAACAGTTCACGGGATCACAAACAGTCAGACATGATTGAGTGACTAACATAACATAATACCATCAGGGGGCTTGACCACAGTTAAAAGGAAGCTCAGCACTCCAGTTTCTTATAGTGGGGAAATTTACGAGTTTCCTAGTTCATTTCATCTAAGAGGAAAGAGGACTTGAAAGGCAGTTAACCAGAGGCACCAACTGATTACAGTCTAGGGAGAGACCTAGGGAGAGGCAAATTAGATGTTGGTCAATACGCAGAACAGAATCTCCTGGCAAGGAAGCAAAGGGAGAATTGAATAGAAGAGAATGATTAGTGTCAATGGGATGTCACCAAGTGGGTACCACAGGTGAGAGTGAATTCAGGGTAGAAGCCAAGAATCAGATTTGATAGGATGAATTAATTTGTTGAGAATTGATTGGCCAGATGTAAGGAGAGGACCCACTGCTGAGATCCTGTAGATTAGTAAATTGGCTCAGAAATATCTCAGGTATAACTCAAACTGCTTCCTGTTTGCTGTTAGCAAACTGGGCAGAAACACTTGGAGATGCTCTCAAGCAGCTAGCAGAACTCCCCTGCCTTCTATGGAAAGCTGCAGCTCTTACACTAAGTGGTTGTTTGCAAACTGAACTATGACTAGGACTAGAGATGCTTAACAAACCCTGAGCCAGCCAACCCCTACAATAGGCTCATAAGGGAGGTATACCAAGGAAAAGCACAAATAAACAAACATCATTATTTGTAAGCCTTCTGCCTTGATGCCTACTGTTTTCTTCTGGTAAAATGGGCTGGACCAAGTGAAGACAGAAGTTTCCATTTGCCTAGAAGTTGTGCTCTGAGGTCTGGACAAGTTCTCTAGTTGGGGCATTAAAACTCCCTCAGGTCTGAAGAAGCATTCTTAGAGGTCTCCAAGTTCTCAACAGGAATTTTTTTATTTCGAGTTTCCACTTCAATAATTATTGTAAAAATTAACATAAATATATTTTGGATTAACTTCATGACCTCCTTAAAATCCAGTACTGCCCAGTAATGCCAGTGTTATCTTTGTTTCTAGTTACAGACACACTGGTGACAGGTAGTACATTTTTGTCGTAAGCTAATGAGAGGGGGGAAAAAAACAAAAAAACATTCAGTAGAAGTGATTCTCCAGGTGGAGCACTCCTAAGCACTCCAGTAATGTTGAAGCACTAGGTAATAAAGTACAGTAAGTTGCTTGGTAGATAATATTTCAAGTGTTAAGGTAAGTCTAAGGTACAGTAATACTAAGAGCAATCAGGAAGAAAGAGCTGCATCCTGCTTTCATAAATGACAAAACAAACTATCTTTGTCAGAAATGCCCCTGGGGAAACTCTGAAGACATAGGCAAGGCAAGCAGGAGGAAAGGCTTCACACAGGGGTGACTGATGGGCCCTAAAATGCATCAGAAGCTAGAGTCCGCACAGGGAGAGGAAGCCAGAGGTCTGGATGGAACAGAGAACGAGAGAAGGTGCTTGGGAGGCCTCGTTACAGGGCAAGAACTCTGTCTTAAAGTTTTGGGGGAAGGTAGGATTTAATTTGATTCTGTTTTCTCTGGGTTTCTGCATTCTTCTAGGTTCTGTGGCTTATGAGAGGTTTGAGCTGCTTTTCTTACGATACTTATAAAGCTGAGGTCACAATTATTAGGTTGGAAAACTTTTATGATTTGTCAGGTTCTGCTTGTGTGACAAGGAAAAGCATCCACCTTAATGGCACTCCCAGGCCAACACTAAATTTGTTCATTTACTCACCAAATTTACTGGCCATCTAGTCCATGCTTGCCACTAGGATATGTTGTTGTCCAGCCATTAGGACACAGTCAAGAACAGAAATGGCACGATCCCTTCCCCCACCCCCCACGCCCCATGCAGCAGCTCTCTATCATCTAGTAATCCAATGGTCAACACCACTGGACCACGCTTAAGATACAAAAGCTCCTCCCCATCCTGACACTGCATTTATTTTTTAAGTGAAAACAATAAAATAGATGCTATTGTACTGGTAAGGTCTGTTCCCTGGGCCTTCCCCATTCAAAGTAAGGCTCCTGTTCTGACAGCAGCAGCACCTGGGAGCTTTTTTAAAAAGTGCAGGATCCAGGTCCCATTGCAGACCTGCCTTGTCTGAATCTGCATCCTGACTCCAGGTGATTTACATGCACATCAAGAATAAGGTTCTCTGATACAGTTTTAACAGAAACGGCTGCCTTTTACCCATGATGATAAATCTGCAAATATTTTATAGGTACTCTTTTTTAAAAAATCATTTAGATTTCATCACAGTTTCTCTGGAGGAGCCCTATTTCAATGAGTCTCGAGCCGGCCAAGAAAAGTGTGTCTGGTAATAATCTAAAAATAAAATTCTCAAGTTCCCTTTATAACTTCTGCATTTCTCATACTTAGTTTTTTTTACTTTTACTTCCAAACAGCCTATTGAAGGGAAAAAATTCTCAATCGCTATGACTTTTCTTGCAAATTTTATGAAACTTTTAACCTTGGAATTCATGTGTTAGAATATTTATTAAGATTGTCTAAAATAATAATCTTAAATCTGATTTACCCATAAAACCTCACAGACTGAATCCTTAAAAATTAAGAATGTAAGTATCACAAAAATTTTCCACCAATTATATCACAGGTATGCATTCCTTCTTATCAACTGTAGAGATAATCAAGGGAATTCATGAGAACTTTATATAGATTTATATTTATTTGGGGGGATGGGTGAGAAACAGAGAGGGAGAGAAACTTTGTTTACCAAGCAATGTTAAATAAAACTATTTTAGGACTCTCCTTCTTGCACAAACAGCAAGGAAAGTAAGAACTGTTTGGAAACCACTTTATCAGTTCCAAGCGCTTCACTACTTTAATATCCCACTCTTCTTCCTCAGGGCTTTCCCTTTATTTGTCCAGTCACCTAAAAAGCCTTCCCTTCTCTCTGGTTGTCAAAATCTCTGATTCCCCAAGGTATTTTTTTACTTCTTTTTTTTTCTTCTTTCCTGGACTTTTAACACTAGCACTCCCATACAAATAGCATCACACTCCTAACCCACACTCCTAACCACACATTCAACCTTGTCATTTTTGCTATTAAAATGCTAGTCTCTAAAAGACATGAAATTAAACATAAAAATAGATTTTATATTTATAAATTATATATTAAATTATAGATACAAGAAAACTCTGAGCACATAATAACTACCTAATAAAAACGCATTTGTGGATTGGTCAGCTAGGTAAAAACTCCACTTGTATTGAATGAGCAAGGATATGAAAAGTGTTCACATCACTTAATTTAAATGAAGCTGAAAATTATTAGAATTAATAAGATTCACAATGAACACCTGGCCTAAGGTTAAGAAATTTAGGGGTTTCACAGTATTTGGTTAACTCTTTTTTGGTTCAGTTTCCCCTTCAAGTCAGCTAAAGAACTAAAACAATTTAAGAAAGGTTCTTTTCAAAGTGTTTCTGTGCCCACAAATCTTACCAGTATTAGTAACAGCCTTATGAGCACAATCAAATGGAAGCTATAAATAAAAGGAACACAGTCTAATAAGAATTCACAAGCACATGTTGACCTCTAAGAAGACACAGCTCAATTTGAAACTCTGTCTACACATGACTCCATGGTCGACCCCAAAAAGCCCAAAATTAATTTTAAAGTTTCCCATCCTCTGTTGTCTTCTTGATAGTTTATACATCTGAACTAAATCTTCAAAATCCATTAAAAGTCCCATTTCTTCCAGCAAGCTCTCTTCTGCTCCTAAAGGTAACCACTACCCCTGTCTTCTACAAACCACAATTAAAATTCTACACTACCTTAAAGAGTATTTGTTCTCATAAACGCTTTGCATTTAGTCCTTATATTTTTAAAACTTTGGTATATCTGTACAGAGCTTAACACATAGAGCTAAACACATAGGCACACAAGAAAAGTTTGCTAATCAAATACAATAATTCTATTGCAAATAATTCTATTTGCTAATCAAATAGATATACTGACTAAAGAAAAGTAATTATTTGCTCACATGTAGTAAGATAGGAAGTTTTGGAAGTAAATTAAAGTCCAGAATTATAAAAGTGAAGATTGGGGAATGTGGGATAAAAATGATAAGTGATTTTGCATCTCACAAATGTTTGGGGCCATACATTTTTCTGAAAGTAGTCAGGATGAATTTAAGATGCATATATGAACACACCAGCTTCTATGTTGAAGTATCGGCTCTAAGGAGAAGGTAAACGATCTGTATTTGCAGTACAGATTCAGAGTCTAGTAAGTTCAACTCAGAGTTACACATTTCCAAAATCAAATGCCAAATCCTTTCACATTGGCCAGTCCTCCAAAACTGTAAAACTGCCATCAGTCTATCAAATATGATGGAAGAAGCTTTAAAGTTCCTGGAATAAATATCATTCTGGGTATATTTTTTTCTTGTCCTATGGGAAGACAACACAAGACTCAATATTATTAGACAACCGTAACATTCCATATTTCATCACAGTCAGCTCATCCTGAGTGCACAGACAAGTACCATGCAACTCACCCCACAACCTATACTCCCCAGTTCCCAGTGATTAAAAAAAAAGAACTTAAGTTCTGCTGACGTCAATGGTGTGTTTGCGTGCAAAGACAGTCTTGTGGATGGATTGAAGACACTGATGTTGTAACTTTTCTTAAGGTCTCAATTATTCAACAAAAACCTCACTTCTAAAGGGAAGTGTCAGAAAGTCCGAACTCTATTTCAAGGAAAAGGCAGCAAGTAAATCTTAAAAGAACTGAATGTGTTTCAAAGCATGTCCTTAAACTGAAAGTTGATATTCGTGTCTTGGCAATGTCCTAAACCCCATTGTAATAAAAAATGATAATCACACCTCCTTAGGGGGAAAAGAAGGTAAAGGAAAAAATAGCATAAATAAAAATAGAACCACAAGGATCCATAACTTTTCATATTGGGGATTTTTTCCTTTGTTTCTTTAACATTTTACTTATGCAAAATATCATCTATGAATCTAGGTTCTCATAGAGTTTTCTGACTAATCATAAAATTAATACTGGACATTCTGGTATCTACAAAGAGCCAGTTGCTCGAATAATAAATTAGTACTTATTAAGAAATAAAAATGTCACATGTTGGACTTTACACTACATGGTGGGGAATGGTGAGTATCTAAAAAATCTAAGAGCGAGATACTCTTGCTCTCAAACACTCACAGTCTACTAAGAGGGACAGGTATATATTCTGCTTTTTGTTAATTCAGAAAACATTTGCTACCAACCAGGTATGTAGTACAAAATAACTGAATAAAGCTTTAAACATCAGTTGGCCAATAAAAAGCAATGAAAGTTAGAGTCCCAGGTGCATTCTAAGAAGGGTGCACAGAGGTTAGTGGATATCTGGGGGCAGGAGTGGGTTGCCCCTCAAAAAGCATTGTATTTGGTCCATCCTTAAGCTTGTTTATTTCTTGTACTCTACCCCCTTATAAACAACAGGGTGGGAAAACATCTCTGCGACTTGGAACTGTTCTCATTTACAAAACTCTGTCAACCAGAAGTTCAAAATACGAGTGTTCTTTTTCATTTTCTACATGAAGAAAGGAATCCTTTCATTCCAGGAAAGACAGTGTTACCCAAATGAATCACAAAATTGTTGCTTTGACACACTTCCAGATTTGTGGTTGTTAAAGGCAAGTTTCAAGCAGAAAATGCTGTCTAATTGTCAAGCAGCTTGTTCCTCAGAGCCTTTTCTGAAGCGTAGGGTACAGATCAGCTGACCAGTTGTTTCAATTCATTTCAGTCCCGTAAGCCATGTAAAGCTCTGCTCTCAGGGCTGAAGTGACACATAGAAAATGAAGACAGAGCCTCCACCCCCATCTCCCTAGTGGACTCACTTCCACACAGAACCATGTTTGGTGCCCCCACGCAGCAGGGACACCAGCCGATCTGGTTATCTTCACCGCTCCAGCTTGCTTTCTTCATGCATAAAAAATGCCATTAGAGGGGGATGTGATAATAAGGTAGGCTATGCATGTGTGGGGGCTTAGGGGAAATCTCTACCTCCAGTTAATTTTGCTGTGAGCCTAAAACTGCTCTAAAAAATAAAATGCCATTAGATAAGCTAAGTGTTTTTATTCATCATTTGAATTTTACTACTTTAGTCAGAAAGGATGGACCTGCCTACACAGGTGTGCTCTGAATGCTCAGGAGAGCTTATCTAGAACTCTCACCAGATGTTGACCTTCTCTATACTTCCCAATCACTGTTGTCAGGGAGGTGCTGTGTTTGCATGTTCACTGTCCATATCCTCCATTAGAACATAAGCTGCACGAGGGCAGGGCCTTTGCTTTCTTCACCATCACAGCCCCAGAGCCTGGCACAGTGCCTGGTACTGAGTAAGTATTCAATAGAGTTAACCACCATCTGGCAAAAAGAATGAACAAACTATTGGAGAACAAACCACAGAGCCACCCTTCCAGGTTCTACTCTCTAGGGGCAGGATGCCTGTGGGATGATTCTCTAAAATCAGAAAAATATACAGTAGAGATTCAGTAAATGTGTGATTTATCAATGAATAAAATCACAACATCTTAGAGTCTGACTAAACATAGGCAGACATCCTTATACAGCATCCCATCTGCACAATCATTCAGCCCCTCCTGGATGCTTCCAGTGATGGGGACTCAGAACTTCCACTACAATTTCTACCCTTATGTTAGCATGACAAATAAGAAAGAATTAATCATATCTTTATTCAAATACAGTGCTGTTCAAATGAATTGAGACATTTTCCTTGCCTTCCTAAAGAGGCCCTTTTCTAGCTGACTAACATCCCTGAGCCCAAAGTTGATGATTCCTCTGGGTATACCCTGGTGTGAATGGATAACCTAAAGCAGTGTCCTTCACAATGTGTGTGGACCTATAAATCCTCTAAGAGCCTCAGAAAAATACAAATGCCCATATTCCTCATTAGACTCCCCGAATCAGAGCACCTGGGGGAGGCCTCTAAGTAGACACAGTTAGTCAACCAGGGCTGAAAAACACTGAAATAAGGACATTTTTAGCTTCAGGTTCAAGAAAGAGAGATGTCTGTGGCAGAGATCCTTTAAATCTTGAGTGGGAGAGAAAACGGCTTGAAGACGTTTCTCTGCCCCCCTCCCAAGAATGGTTTGGGCTCCCATGAGCACAGCAGAGGCAGAGGTGGGAAAGCTGAGGAGACATTGTGACACATGGAGGGAAGCCAGCATGCTGATGCAGCACAGACATTTGGGGACAGCTGCCGCAACCACCAGGGAGGCAGGGCAGGGGACTCAGAACAGCCAGAGGTCACAAGGGGACTGTGGTTGACAGATGGACTTGAGCACATGGTAGACACCCTGCTGGGGACTTCCAGACTGGTTGGGGACAGAAGAACCCTGCAGGGAGAGTCATTCTTTCACCTAAAACATCTTTGTTGAGCACCTACTATTTCCCAGGCACTGTTGGAGGTTCTAGGGCTACAGGAAAGAATGGATATAAGTACAGAATCAACCATAGCAAATGTTGAGTTCTTAAAGCTCAAATGACTGGCAGAGGCTTCGCCAAGTGAGGACCTCAAGAATCAGGAATGCAGTCTTAATAGCTAACATCAGATTAGATACACAAAAGTTCAAAAAAAAATGTATGCTTAGTGAAAATAAGTTAGACAGAGAAAGACAAATACTCTTTGTTATCACATACACTTGAAATCTAAAAAATAGAACAAATGAATATAGATAACAGAAACAGATTCACAGATATAGAGAACAAACTAACAGTTACCAGTGGAGAGAGGGAAGGAGATGGGGGCAAGACAAGGTACAGGATTAAGAGAAAAAATCTACTATGAATAAAATAGATAAGCCACGAGGAAGTATTATGCAGCACAGAGAAATTTGGCCTCATTTTGTAAAAACTTAAAATGGACTACAACCCAAAATAATAGTGAATCACTCTGTTGTACACCTGAAACTAACATAATATTGTAAATAAGTATACATCAATTTTTAAGAAATAGATACACATAAAGAGATCTAGTGGGTATATCTCTTCCTGGCCTCTTGAAGAGAAGGGAAATCACTCTTTGGCTTGCCTATATTTTTATAAAGGTACACATCCGCAGCACACCCTGGCAGTTTCTCTGGGATTCCAGGCATCCCTTCTACACAGAGCCACCCTCAGTTTCCACTCTGCCCCACAGCACTCAGGAGAATGTCAAGTAGGGTGCAGCCTCCCCTTTGTTCTGGCCGCAGCTGTCTCTACAGGGATGAGCCCTCTAAAAGCCCAGGGTAACGGTCTTGCCCATAACTGCTCAGGAGAAGCTATGAAAGGCTAAACAGGCCGCCACATGAACACGATGCTCTTTAATTACGAGGTCCCCCTGTGGAAGGAAGGCCGGCAGACAGGCAGACACATTCCAATTACGCTAATACACCTTGTAAACATCAAATATTTTTATTCTGAGATTAAAGAGAGCCCGTATCCTCACAGCACTCCTGAGACGACCGTGCATCTCAGGGTTGTTGCCAGTGCTGCTGGGGAAACAGGATTTCCTCTGGTTAAAATAGACTTTCACAAAAATAACAGCCTCGAGTCTGGAGGTGGTCAAATGTGACTTCCAGTGCAAGCTGTCCAAAATTTCAATCACGGTATTCAAAAAGCTTACAAAAGGACTGAGTTCACATTCTCAGAGGAAACTGATCAGCCTCACCAGTGTTGTCCCAGCCTTTACCCCAACCATGCAGAGCCTGTGGTCAGTTCCCTTGGTTAAGCCTGATGGCGGTAGGCCTTGAGGCTTTGGCCTGGTTGCCATGTGGGTCACTCACCTTCATCAGTGTCAGCCCCTCCTGGGCCATACACACACACGCGCACGCACGCGCACATACATACACACACTGATGGAACTAACTCAGCCACATTCTTACGTCCAGGTCAGCTAGCAACCAGTAACCTGAATGTGCCAGGTAAGTAGTCTGAGTCACCAGCCACTGGTTCCAAGATAATCTGAGAAGTGGGTAATGAGATTGAAAAAATCCACACATAAACCTTTCTGAGAGCAGGCCTTTTGGTGGGTCACCATCATATGAAAAAAAAAGTCCTTGAAATTCCTATTCTCTATTACAAATAAGTGTTGTAACGAATAAACTCCCTAAGGAATAGGTTTTTCCATTTGAACCAGTAAAACTCAACTCCTATAAAATGAAAAATCCTACTTAGCGCAAACAACTCCACGTTACAACAGTAGCTGTTTATGGTCTACTAAACAGTTGCAGGCAAATCAGTCTTTATAAGGGCATCACAGTTTCAACAACTAAGAGAGTTCAATACACAGAGAAGAAGGCAGAGAATCATTGAAAACTCGTCTCTGGTGGCATGAGCAATCACTTCTAATTTCTCCACCACATTAATATGAATTTTTGTATACCAGTCCCTCAGAGTGAGTGTTCCTGCTACAAACTGGGGGAAATTACACCATATGGGTCCCTCTACATAACACAGCCTCTCTGAGACAGGCAAAGGAGGTAATGAGAACCAGTGACTTTCACTTTAGGGGCTCTTACAGCAAAACCCTGTCCATGGAGTCGCAAAGAATCAGATATAACTGAGCAACTAAGCACACATATACAGCAAAATAAGATACTCGGGGGCTACCTGAGTGGCTCAAAAAGCAGGAAGTGGGCAAGTTGACAAAAGACAAGCCTGTTCACATCCTCCTGTCCTCCCTTCCCCTCTATTTCATCTTGGGCTTTTATACAGATGCAAGGGAACACGTGGGAAACTCTGAAGGGCAGGTCAGTACGAAGGGCATTGAGTTGTAAGAGTGAGAAAGACAGGGACCATTCCCCCATATACCCCATATTTGGGTTAGGGAGAACATGACAGTGGGGTGCTTTAGGCTCATTGTTGGTACCCAGGGAGCCAGAGCATTCACTGCTTTGTTCACTCAGTGACTACTTTGTTCACTCACCTGACTACTCAGCTATTATGGAACTGGCACTGGGGTGAGTTCTGGGGCTGGAAATGTGAATTGGACAAAGCCCTCAGCCTCAAGCTGCTGAGAATCTGGTACAACAAATACATAAAGAAGCATATTCAAAAATAAACAGTATAAACCCTCATCCCAATATGATGTGAAGAGAATATAAAGTGCAGAAGTGGCATAAAGGAGAAAAAGATTACCTTGACCTGGGTGGGAGCAGAGTGGTTGGGGTGGGAGGAAGGGGAAGGGGGGGTGTCTAGGCTTTGGTGATATGAGCCAAACCTTAAAGAATAAAAAAAGAAACCCACCAAGGCAAAATGAGAAAATAAAATTCTAAGCAGAGGGAACAATCCACGGAAAGTGCCGGCATGTACAACAGTACGGAGCACTTGGGCAACACCAGGGCCTTCAGGATGGCTAGGGGTGCTGAGGCTAGATGCAGGAAGCCAGGCCATGGGGACCTTTGAACCTCAGGCTAAAGAATCTTGACTCTATCCCACAGTCTTGGGGAGCCACAGATAGCTGGGGGACAACAGAGTCACTGAATCTGCAATGTGCTTTACTCAGATCACTCTGGCTGAGGGGGAGAGAACAGATCAGAGCAAGGCCAGACCGAGGGGAATGAAGGTTATGGCACAAGCTCAAGGTAAAGCATCAGGAGCTGTGCTAGGGCAGTGGCCATGGAGATGGGGAAAACAAGAGAGGTTGGAGTCGAGTTTACAAGGTTGAATCATGACAGGAGTTAAGGGATGAGGAGGAGGAACTGCATCTAGAAAGACGCCCAAGTTCTTGGGTGCTGGAAGAGGAACACAGGGCAGAAGTTTTGAGGGGGTTGTGTAGGATGAGTCGAGATTGGGATATTTTGAGTCTGAGGTTCCTGTGGCTCGTTCAAGTTTGAAACATAGAAGAGAGGTCAGTACTGAGTAAATATCTCAGAGCCTCATCTCTTCCAAAATTGGGCAGAGCCTCCGCACAGAGTCACCCAGAATATATTTTTTAACTAGAGAAGAGTCTAGTGGAAAAGTATGATAAAAATGGGAATGCCAAAAGAACACCAAAGATGAAGAGACTGTCCACTCAAGGACTTGGTAGATTTCTGCTCAGATTTACTATATTTGAGTATAAATACCAAATTTTCACTGTCTAGGAAACTTGGTAAACCTCTTCTAGGTAAAAAATATGTATATATACATACATATATATACACATACACACGTATATATTTATGTTTCCCTTTTTCTTAAACTTTATGTGGAAATCGCTGCATTAAGACTGACAAGTTACTTCACTTACAATTCCAAACTTGTTTTTACTTTTCATAAAAACTGAAAGTAATGCTTCTGAGCAGAAATGGATGAGCATTTTAAGGACTGCCTTCTTTTATGAAATCTAGCCCATATCAAACATTTTTTACTAGAAATTACTAACTCATTACAAAGACTCACATTTCCTTAAATAGAAAATAAAAGTCCACTTTCCCATAACTTAGATCAGAAAGACTGCTTCTTGTTTGCTGGGGGGTTTTTATAGTTGCAGCTTAAATTTGGGATGATTTTTATGAGGCAAGGAAGACGTAGATCCTTGTGCAAAAAGAGGAACTTTCACAATTAGTGAAAACCAAGAGTGCTGACATGAGGGGCTGGCGGGGGGGGGGAAGATGATGTGACCACAGCACCGTAGCGAAGGGAAGAAGAGCCCCAGCCCCGCTTCCCGGCCTGCATACCAGCCCCACACATGCCCCCACGCTTATGGATGCTCCTCCCTGGGCTCCATCTGATTCCCAAAGCAGGTACCACAATAAAGAACTGAATGCCTATCTCTGCTTCTAATATTGAAACCAGCTGTGTTTATATCTTCCTGACCACCTCTTCTGTCTCCCCTTATAGTCTGCACAGACAAACTGTTTTCAGGCCAGCCAGGCAACCTTTCAACTTCATGGAGCACATAACTTCTTAACAGCAAAAGCCTTTTGTAAGCTTGTTTTCAAAAACTGCACGTAGCCAGTAGAAGCCAAAGTGATATATAAAAGGATGTTCTCCTCTTAGCAGGAAAAACTTCAAAGCAATCCATAACATACCAGAATTCACTGCTTTTCCAGTAAATATTATCTGTTTTGGCCAGAGAATTCTAGGTTTGGGGATAAATTCAAAGATGAAGAGCCTGTGTTTGGTGTAGTCTTTCTATTTATATTCTAAGCTGGAAACGTCATCCACTGGCTATGTATAACCTCACAAGGTGGCCACTCAGGGGGAGTGGAGTGAAAGTTCACTTTGGCTTTGCGGCTGCTAAGTCACTTCAGTCGTGTCTGACTCTGCGACCCCATAGGCGGAAGCCCACCAGGCTCCCCCGTCCCTGGGATTTTCCAGGCAAGAACAATGGAGTGGGTTGCCATTTCCTTGTCCAATGCATGAAGGTGAAAAGTGAAAGTGAATTAGCTTAGTCGTGTCCGACTCTTAGCGACCCCATGGACTGCAGCCTACCAGGCTCCTCCATCCATGGGATTTTCCAGGCAAGAGTACTGGAGTGGGGTGCCATTGCCTTCTCCGTGGCTTTTCAGACTCTGCCCTTAAAGAGCCATTTTGGTAAGCACATGGGCAGGCATTGTAGCAATGGAGACAAGAAAAAGGTGTGAAGGGAAGTCTGCTCCCAGGAGTGTTCACCACTCAGGAGCAAGGCAAGCACCCTTGTAGAAAGGAAAGTTAAAGGATTATCCAATCCTTGGATAAAAGTTGCATAACTTTTAAAGATGCAATATATACTGTAAAATAATTGCCATATTGTTGTGAGTATTTTATACATATTTGTTAAAGAATTTAATTAATGAACTACAGGGGTTTGGGCCTTGTGTTTGTTTTGTGTGTTTGCTTAATTTGTGTCCTCAATTCCCATTCATAAGATGTCCTTTCTGTTTCCAGCCTAGGTTCCAATCTCACCATCTTTCACACACTCACCACAATCTTCCCCATAAGCTTTACCAATAGCTCTGCTTGACCATTGCTGGGTTTTGCTGCTGACACAAAATACTTTCTGTACTTTGTATCATTCTGCAGAGCACCAGCCTCAACAAAGCCCATGAACATCTTTTTCATTTTTTTTGATGAGAGGAGGGGGAGAAAATTGTTTACTCTTTGACTTAGAGTTTGACCAGGTAAGATCTCTAGCTCTTTACCTCTTTATGATCATAGGAAGCATGTCTCACAAACTCTGGTCTACCATATGCAAAATGATATCTCAACATCTCTGACACAAAGGAATTCATGAGCCAATCAGAACCAAGGCAGTAAAAAGACAGTGTCTAAAGGAACAAAATGTAGATAGAGCCACATTGCCGATTGGAATAATTGAGATTTAATTGGGCTGAACACAGGATAAGAAGTTAGAGATGTGGGCATTTGAATCCCACTTTGCCATCAATTCACAGGGCACTGGTTCACATTCCCTTTGCCTCAATCTCTCCATGGTGTAATTCAAATTACCTACCTATCTAAGACACACAAAGTTATCCACTTTTTTGGACCAAGTTTTATATGCGGTTTTAGTGTGAAAAGCAGCATTTGGTGGAATATTTACTTCTCAGGAGAAAAATTAAGTCTGGAATCCTCTTAGTATCTAAAGAATAGGATTACTTGGGAATAGATGCCCAGAGACCCCTTGAGCATCCCTGAGCCCCCTAAAGCCCAGACGACTGATTCTTTTCAGTTTCGAAAGCCTGGCTGGGAGTTCCAGATTGAATCTCACAGGCATAAGTCCTTGATAGATTCACTGTGGTTTCAGAGCTCAGCCTTCGGAAACTCAGCTTCAATCAGCTGAGCCAACAGGGATCCTGCTGGAGGCAGTGGGCTCAGGCTATCTAATCCCATGCAAGAGTAACTGCTCCAACAGCACACAAATGAATTGGTAAGGTGGCCTCGTGTGAGAAATGAGTCCACGCATCTATGGAGGTTTCCCTTTCCCGGATGGTTAGCCATCCAGTAGATTCACGGGGAAACCCCCTCTTAGCAAACTCCATTTTCCATCAGGAGCAGCTGGTCTTCGTCAAGAACTAGTCCCTACTGGAAACACTTTATAGAAACTGCTCCTCTCCTCCAAGGAAGCTCTCTGTACCAAGAACTGAGGCTGGCTGACCAGAAATCAAACACATTCTTATCTGAATTTAGCTGGATAGACTTCTTCCTTGGTTTGCTTTTTCCTAGCCCTTGTACGTCAGAGAAAAGTGACTTAGCAGCAGCAGCAGCAGCAGCAGCCCTTGTATGTAGCACACCCTTCTGTTCTTGCAGCCTAACAATTAGTCAAATTGAAATGCAGCTGAGTAGTTCACACTTTCTCAATGTGCTACATTTCTGGATTTTTCTGATAACATCTTAGAATCATTGGCAGCATTTTAACAAACCATCTCTTAAGTCTCATTCATTTCCTGTTGATCCTTTCCAACTACTGTTTCACAGGACAGATTTTCTCAATAGGGCCCCAAATTTTGAGAGTCTGCCTTCAGAGCCTGCTACTTCCCAAGAGACTAACTGTGTAGGCAAGCCTCTTGGCATGAAAGAGAATTGAAACAGGTCTAACATGTGACACACACAACTAGGCATTCTTAAATGAGTTACACTGTGTAACAAGAGAAATCAGACCCACCAAGGCTTTAGTTAACTTTGTCTCAGTAAAGAATGCTGCCCTGAAGTGTACCAATAATATACTGTCCTTTGGGAACAGTAAAGTATGTTCCTAAAGGACAGTCCTTGGACCAGTTGATTCAACTGATTCAAAATCTATGCAACTGTTCAAAATATATATTCCCTAGATCCCACACCAAACCTACAAATATTAGAATTTTTGGCGAGATCTAAAAATCTATATTTTTTTAACTTTCCTGGGCATTTCTTTTTTTCTTTTTTTTCCCCTTTTTTAGCTAGAATCTTAGCTCTGCCATTACTTAGGAACATACACTGGAGAAGTTGCTGAACCTCTCTGAGCCTTAGTTTCCTTCTCTGCCAAATGTTTATAATAGACACAATGTAGGATTTTAGTGAAGAATAAATGACATGATATGAGGGAACTCCCTGACACAAAGTAGGCACTTTAGACTTGGGACCTATCAACAACAATAATAACAGAGCAATGCAAATGAGAACGGCCATGTGTCTGGAGCAGGAAGGAAACCAAGAGGGACCAAGCACAACACTGGGTCATACACCGCGGGGCAGATTCCCCTGAAGGTGCTCAGACACCATTCATCCCAACAGGCACAGCTGTCAGCATCCAAGTGCAGGTCCAGCTGTCAGCATGAGAAGCACAACAGGAAAGAGCAGGGATGTCTTGGGACATCCTAGGGAGAAGCCCTTGGGACTAGAGGGAGGAGACCAGAAGCAAGGAATCTGAAAGTCTCAGATATCGAGGCCAACAAGTAGCCTCAAAGCAGCAGGCAGTCATGTGATCTGGCAATCTCACTTCTGGGGTTACATCCAAAGGAAATAAAATCACTAGCTTGAAGAGCTATCTGCTCTCCCATAATACCACAGCATTATTCACAATAGCCATGATTTGAAACAATCTAAACATCTGTCAGATGAATGGATAAAGAATATGTGATGATATACACACACACATCTGTATACATGTATACATATTCAGCCATAAAAAAAGATTCTGCCATTTGTGACAACATGGAAGAACTTGGAGGACTTTATGCTAAGTGAAATAAGCCAGATATGCAAAGACAAGTATCACATGATCTCACTTATATCTGGAATTTAAAAAATAGGTTGAACTTATAGTCACAGAGAGTAGAATTGCAAGAGAACTGGAGGATAGGAGGAAAAGGGAGATACTAATCAATACTGATCAAAAGGTACAAATTTTCAGATATATGGAAGTTGACTGATTAATATTAAGGATCAAGTGTAGAATAAAGCCAATACCCAGGGGATGGGAGGAGGAAAGAAATAGATGAGGGAGAGGAAGAGGTACAAACTTGTAGTTGAAAAATCCATGAGTCACAGGTATGAAATGTACAATGTGGGGAATATAGTCAATAACTAAGCAATGTCTTTGTGATGACATGTCTAACTAGATTTGTGATGATTATTTTCAAATGCACACAAAGAAAATCACTATGTTGTGTAATGGGAACATTGTGTTAAACAAGCATATAAACAAACTCAGAAAAAGAGGTCAGATTTGTGCTTACCAGCAGCAGGGGGCTGGGGGTGGGGAGACTGAAGAAAACAGTCAAGAAAGGTACAAACTTCCAGTTTTAAGATATACAAGCACTAAGGGTGCAACATACAACATGATAAATATAATTAACACTGCCATATGTTATATAGGAAAGTTAAGAGACTAAATTCTAAGAGTTCTCATAAAACACATTTTTTCTACTTATTTGATTTTGTATTTATATAAGATGATGAATGGTCCCTAACCTTACTTTGATAATCATTTCATGATGTATGTAAGTCAAAGCATTATGCTATATACTTAAATTTATACAGTACTGTATATCAATTATATTTCAATAAAATTGGAAGGAAAGAAAGAAACCCAATACCTATATTTGCCATTGTATGTAGCTTGCTTTTACTTACAAAATCTTTAGAATTTCTTTCTGTAAAACATTCACAGCAGAAGTATTCATTTTACTTGCCTATTTCACCTCTAAATCCCACCACAGTTATTGGGATTATGTAAGGTAAAGAAATAAACACAATGACTATTAGGTCATCTTGGCTACCTGGAATTCTGAAAGGAAAGTTACCTACAGCCATGTCTTACAAAGTGCTTAAAAGCTCAATCTAAGGACTTAAATACATAAATTTTAGATATACAGGATGGTGACTATAGTTAATATTGTATTATACACTTGAAATCTGTTAAAAGAGCAAATCTCAAGTGGCCTCTACACACACAAAAAAAGGTAAGTATGGGAGGTGATGGGTATGTTCATTAATCTAGTTGTGGAAATCATTTTGCAATGTGTACATATATCAAATTATCATGTTGTATACCTTAAATATATACAATTTTTATTTGTCAAAAATAAATAAATAAAAGTCAAACCAAAACCCAAAAAAGCAGCAGGCAGCCAAGCCTGGGTGACCCCCTAGGTGACCCCGTTGGAATCCACAGCAGGATTCCAGTCCCTTAAGACAGAACAGAGGACTGTGGAGCAAGCTTCTTCCAAAGACAGAGACTTAGGAACAAAGAATAGGACAGAAGCCAAGATATCAAACAGCTCAAAATAAGTGACCCCCAGAGGACAGGGCCTAGAGCCCCACTAACTTCTTCAGAGACCATCAGCGTCAGTCTTTGTCATAAATTGGTTTGACTCAGGTGAAAGCCACAGTATGACTGTACCAGCTGAAATGGTGGGGCTGGATGGACCTAGGTAGCAAGTCACGGGGACCATTATCCTGCAGAGGCAGCTGGCAGAGCAAAGCTCCTCATCCCAACAAGTACAGTGAGGAGGCCAGGGAGAGGGGGAGGCCAGAGAGCAGGTGAAGAGTCCTGTGATGGGAGAAAATAAAGGACTTTTCCTTCCCGGGGCTAACAGAGCCTCAAAGTGTTTCTTCATGTGAGGAGAGAAAGACAAAAGCCGTACCAGTTTATGTTCTCTAGGGAAAAGCAGAATAATTAATGAAACTGGCTGGAGGGTGGGCAGTGTGACAAACTCAGAGGCAGACACTGCAGGGTCTGAGGCGGACAGGAGAGGCGATCGTGGACCAAGACAGCAGGTACTAAGTGAATGTGATTAGCAATTGAGGGTGGAGAGTGAGGGGCTCCCTAACATTTGGGAGGACTTGAGAAGAGGGCAGAGAATGTAAAAAAGAATTTTGAGCTATGTTCTGGAAAACAGGTTAGCAAGAAGCTTAGAGAAAGATGAAAATTCCTGTCTGTGCTTCTTTAAACACAGAGCTCAAGACTAACCCACGTGGCTCCCAGCTGTCCAATGGCCGCGGTTAATAGAAAGAGCAGTGCTAGACAAGGAGCTTAGCCCTGGGAGACCTCTCCTGTGATCACATCTAGGGAGTGTAAGCCGGATTTGTTGGGGAAAAGAGCAGGCACCCTACCACAGCCTCCTGGGCTGGTAAGGCCCAAGCTGGAGTGCTGGCCACACTGGCTATGTCCAGTCCTGTTGCATAACTTCTTGCCCCTCCCCCATACTAAGTGTCTTCACGCTTGAGAGCCAGCTAAGTGCCCATCCTTCCCAGAAGGGAAGTCTGAGGATTGATAACCTCAACCTCAACCTGAACCTGCCCCAGCCTTTGTCCACTTCACCCTGCCAGCAGCTTCCAGCTTTGGCTTCACTCATTTTATTCATAGCCTCATCCCAGCAGCCCCTGAGCATCCCCAGGAGATGGCCCCTCACCACCCCTGTTATGGGATTCTGCCTCAATCAAACAATTAATCAATAAGGAAACCCAAGTCCAGACCCAATGGAGAAAATAAAGGGAAAGGAGATCAACTATTCCAAAGGCCAGATCAGCTCAATGCAGTGAAGGAAGGAGGAGGATGCAGGCTACACCAGAATCCTGGGTTCTCAGCTGGACCACACACACCAGATTGGAGGCAAGAAGAGTGGCAGAGGTGTTGTTAATTTCCTGCCTCGTCAAGTATGGCTCACGAATACGGCAGCTTAAATCCCCAGCAGCAGTAGGAGCTGGCAACAGGAGACCTGCTGTAAGGGATAAAGATGGCAAGGTCTGAGCACCAGGGACTTGGATGGACAGAGGTCAAGGAGGTCAGTCCCAGGGAGAAGCTGCAAGAGTTGGATAGGAGAGGAGAGATGTCACGTTTGTCAAGCATCTACCAGTTGCAGGGCATTGGGAGGTGCTTTACATATGTCATCAGCATTAATCCGTAAAGTAACTCTGGGAAGCATCTCCACATCACAGCAGAAATGCCCGAACCTCAGTTTCTCTTCAGTCACAGCTAAGGAGCGATGGGGCTTAGATTTAACACCTGCGTCTCATTCTACATCCTGGGCGTGTTCCCACAGCACCACTGAGCGTGAACCAGACACCACAGCACAGCTCAGGAGCCTGCCCCAAAGTGCACCTTGGGTGAAACCAAATGACATCTGAGATCTATGTCAAACATCACCTGGGGGGTGGTGGGTGGTGAGTGGGAGGAGAGGAGAAATAAGATTGGCCACGTGTTCATAACGGTTGAGGCCAGTGGAGGGCTGAGCCGAGGCTCAGTGTACTATCCTATTTTTGTATGTGTTTGAAATTTTCCATAACACAAAACAAAGTCTCTGCTGTATGAAGTCAAGTTAACACATCATTTCCCCTGGCCTTACCCATCACTAAATGCACACTCTTTGGTTTGGAGCTTCCTTTTGGTTATAAAACTGAATATTCACGTTAGCAAAGAATTCTCACTTTCCTAGGAACTTGCTTCTGTGTGGAGTAAGCAGAAACAGTAGGCAGAGTTACACTGAAGAGAATGCTTTTAGGAATTTCTTGTTCCATGAAAATAAGAGACTTAAGAGTCTTTTCTCGTTACAATATTAAGGGGGGAAAAACAGGATATAAAACCACAACTGAATATTAAAAAGGAATTTGATGTAAATACACATACAGAAGAAGGAAAAGCACTAACATGAAAACCATGGAATTAATTTTCTGAGTTTTACACTGGACATTGACATGCATTTGTTTTTGGAAAATATTTTAAAAACAGTTTCTTTTTTTATGGGCTTTAGAGAAACAGAACTGGACTAATTAAAGTCTTTGGTCTGTGTTGTCGTTGGTCTAGCAGTAGTTTTCCAATCATTAGTATTGAAAGGTAACTATTAACAGCTATCACGTGCCAGGCAAGGCATAGGATGTTTCTAATCTTTACAACAATCCTGCAATCTGGATGATTTTGCACTGATTTTGAACTCAGACCTGCTGGTTCTGAAGCCTGTCTTGCTCCATCACACCTGACCTCCTGCTTCTCAGCTCGTATCTTTTCCAGTGAGGAAGCTCCAGAAGCAGATCCCTGAAACACTGGGACTAGAGGCTTATACCTCCAGCTGTGTCTTGGGTTTCCCTATGCTGTCATGACCCATATTGCCCAGTAGTCTCGGTCTGGCCAGGATGGAGCTGATTAATCACTATCTGGTCAACAAGACAGACTAGACTAGCCTGTTTCTCCTTCCCCTGAGCTGAGAGAATGTAATCCCAGTACTCTATGACCAATGACTTCTGATTTATACTGGAATATGACCATTCTCTCCAAATAATACTCATATAGAAATTTCCCTATGATTTAGTTATGGTCCTTGGAAGGGTGAACTCTTATCACAAAAAACTATTTCATTATGGAAGAAACGGCCAAGATTACCTCTCCCTCCCTATGATAGCAGAAGCCATGACATGGAAAACATGATGAAGTACAAAGAGGGAAGAGGATTCTCTAAGGGGGCTGGGGGCAGACGCTAAAGCCAGGGGAAACTCGGGAATCTGAGCCAATGAGAAAAGAGGCTTCAAACAACCATCTGAATGGGCTATTGGCACTGGCAGCCTCTTGAGGTAAGAGGGCAGAATGAGCTGTTTGAAACTGGCCATCAAGGAAATGATCCGGTCAGTAAGCCAGGTCATGGAGCTCATAGGCTGGAAGTTGTGAGAGCTGCTTTCCTCTAACTACACCCCCACCACCACCACCACAATCTGAGTGACTGTGAGGCCAGTGAAAGTTGATCAGTCGTGTCCAAATCTTTGCAACCCCACGGACTACAGTCCATGGAATTCTCTAGGCCAGAATACTGGAGTGGATAGCCTTTCCCCTCTCCAGGGGATCTTCCCAACACAGGGACTGAACCCAGGTCTCCTATTTGCAGGCAGATTCCTTACCAGCTGAGCCACAAGGGAAGTCCAAGAATACTGGAGTGGGTAGCCTATCCCTTCCCCAGCGAATCTTTCCGACCCAGGAATCGAACCGGGGTCTCCTGCATAGCAGGTGGATTCTTTACCAACTGAGCTATCAGGGAAGCCCAGTGAGGCCTGAAGCAAACTCAGTTCATTTTCTATTGGTGAAACATAGAGACACCTGCTCCTTGACAGGAAGGTTTCTTGTTCTATGAAATGTATTGAGCAATTCAATAAAAAGTATTCTATACACAGCTCTATTTTACAACAAATTCCCCCAGAAATGGCCAAATCATTTCCCCTGGTAACTAAGGCTGCCCACCGCACACCAATTCCCTAGTGGTAGGTTAACCACTGTGGCGGCACAGCTGTGGGGGTGGCCTGTCACACCTAAACAGCCCCGGCGGGTGCTCGGCTAGATCTGTTCTCCAGGCAGTCAGAGACTAGGGTGTTGCGTGCTGTCTATTCTTGGTCTCTTCTTTGTCCTACTCAAATGACAGTAACCAGAAGTACATCCACCCTTCACAGCCTCCTCAGCTATAAGAATAGGTAGGGATCCAATTTGGGAGGAAAAAGAAAAAAGAAAAAAAAAAAACCAGGAAAATATTCAGAACCACTTTCTCATGAAAAGAAATGGAGATCTATGAAGGTGGCATATCTTATAGAAAAAAATCATCCACCTAAAACAAAGTTATTGCTGAAGACACTGGTGCCTGAGTCTGAGAATGGGCAACGAGGGAGACATCAGCAAAAGGATTAAAGGAATTCGTTGATCATTGTTGAATGATATGGCCACTATAACCTTAATCGTCAGGCTATTTGGATAACAGTCTTAGTGGCCGTCTACCCCTTGCAGGATTCCCAGGCAGCTGAAAGACTTCCATCCACTTTGGATTGATCATCTCACCTTGTATTTGTCCATGATCCCAAACACTAATCCTGAAATCTACTATGTCATAAGATAATTAAAATAAAAAGACATTTGAGGTTTAGGAATTCCTGCTTTCCACTATTTTGCCAAATGAAGTGTTGTTTGCTCTATGTTTAAGAGGCAAGGTATTTTCTAAAACATCTAAGATGACTGAAAGGACTAGGCATCAGTTTTGGTTTGATTTTACCTTTTCATGATTCAAAAATTACTAGCCACGAAAATAATGAGTAGACAAATCAGGTGCTTTTACCTTCAGAAGCACCTTTGTGTGTAGTGGTTTTGGTTTATGTGGGTCTTCTGTTTTTGTTTTGGGGGTTGTTTTTTTAGTATAAAGGGAAAATGGTGGGGAAAATACATATTGTATTTTATCAAACCCCAAATGTGAAAAATAGTTTAAAAGACTGCTGACGCAATTGCAGCTGGGCTCATTGAAGCCTAATTAAAATACCGGTAACACATGATCCTGCCCAGAAGTGCTGACTACCACCAGGCAGAAACCAGGGCCATTTGGCTGTACAATATTAATAACAACAGCAGCCAGAACATTATCATAAATGTTGTGAGTGAAGCCCCCAACCTCTATTTCAAGGTTTACAAAAATCTATGATTTTTCCAGGCAGTGGTAACCACAGAGAAACCAGACTTAACTACAGAGTAAGAAACCAGCAACTGAACATATGTCTTAGACTATTGGACTGCTCAATCACTGTGATTCAATCCTTCATTCATTGTTGCAGCAATGCACTAGTAACTGGGGATACAAAGTTAGAATTAAGGGCATGATTCATGTTCTCAAGAAGATCAGCCAAAGGGTTAAAAACTTTGAACTTAAAGCTTATGTTTTTTGAATCACAAAAAAGCTCCTAGAGAAATGAATAATTAACTCCAGACAGAAAAACAACATGAATGACAATAGAAGATAAAGGAAAGGAGTTATATACATAAATCCCTCTGCTGTGTGCCTCAGTGTACCTGGCATTAAACTGGCAGCAGTTGAAACAGATTTTCTTTCTGCCCTAACAGTAAGAGTGAACTGAAATAGTGTCTACTATATGCCACATGATATTCTAAGCACTTTATATACATTAACTCATTTAGTCCTCAGTTTGAAGTAAATAACATTATCATCCTCATTTTACAGATGGGGAAATTGAGGGGATAACAATTCATCCAGGCTTATTCAGCTAATAAATGATGGAGCCAGGATTTGAACTGAGGCAATCTGGCTTTATAGATGGTATTCTCAACTATGTTATACCTCTTCTCTATAAAAATGGTTATGTTTAAAACAAAGAAACTGTACCTAAACACTGTACCCTAGCTGCTAAATTTGTTTCTCAGGGGATATAGGTTAACAATTCTGAAACTGTTTTACATTTATGCTGCGGTGGTGGTTGTTGTTCAGTCGCTCAGTCGTGTCTGACTCATTGTGACCCCATGGACTGCAGCACGCCAGGCTTCCCTGTCCTTCACCATCGCCTGAAGTTTGTCCAGACACATGTCCATTGAGTCGGTGATGCCATCCAACCATCTCATCCTTTGTTGTCCCCTTCTCCTCCTGCCTTCAATCTTTCCCAGCATCAGGGTCTTTTCCAATGAGTCAGCTCTTTGCATCAGGTGGTCAAAGTATTGGAGCTTCAGCTTCAGCATCAGTCCTTCCAATGAATATTCAGGACTGATTTCCTTTAGGATTGACTGGTTTGATCTCCTTGCCATCCAAGGTTCTCAAGAGTCTTCTCCAACACCACAGTTCCAAAGCATCAATTCTTCAGCACTCAGCCTTCTTTATGATCCAACTCTCACATCTATATATGACTACTGGAAAAACCATAGCTTTGACTATACAGACCTTTGTCTGCAAAGTAACGTCTGTGCTTCTTAATAAGATATCTAGGTTTGTCATAGTTTTTCTTCCAAGGAACAAATGTCTTTTAATTTTATGGCTGTAGTCACCATCTACAGTGATTTTGGAGCCCAAGAAAATAAGGTCTGTCACTGTTTCCATTGTTTCCCCAGCTATTTGCCATGAAGTGATGGGACCAGATGCCATGATCTTAGTTTTTTGAATGAAGAGTTTTAAGCCAACTTTTTCATTCTTCTCTTTCATCTTCATCAAGAGGCTCTTTACTTTCTCCTCACTTTCTGCCTTAAGGATGGTGTCATCTGCACATCTGAGGTTATTGAGATTCTCCTGGCAATCTTGATTCCAGCTTGTGCTTCATCCAGCCCAGCATTTCGCATGATGTACTCTGCATGAAAGTTAAATAAACAGGGTGACAATACACAGTCTTGACGTACTCCTTTCCCAATTTGGAACCAGTCTGTTGTTCCATGTTTGGTTCTAACTGTTTCTTCTTGACCTGCATACAGATTTCTCTGGAGGCAGGTAAGGTGGTCTGGTATTCACATCTCTTTAAGAATTTTCCACAGTTTGTTTTGCTCCACACAGTCAAAGTCTTTAGAGTAGTCAATGAAGCAGAAGTAGATGTTTTTATGGAATTCTCTTCCTGTTTCTATGACCCAGTGGATGTTGGCAATTTGATCTCTGGTTCCTCTGCCTTTTCTAAATCTAGCTTGTACATCTGGAAGTTCTGTGGTTGAACAAATATTAAATGGACAGTGAACAATAGGAGCTAGTTTTCCTACTATTGGAGAGGGAGTTATAGAGAAACAAGAAAGACTAGAATGAAACCTACAGAGCTGTACTATAGTCAGAGACACCACTATAAACTTATGTTTAGCTTAACATGTATCAGTTCAGTTCAGTTCAGTCACTCAGTCATGTCCAACTCTTTGTGACCCCACGGACGGCAGCACACCAGGCTTCCCTGTCCATCACCAAGTCCCGGAGTTTACTCAAACTCATGTCCATTGAGTCGGTGATGTGATCCAACTATCTCATCCTCTGTCATCCCCTTCTCCTCCTGCCTTCAATCTTAAAATGTATACAGATGGTTAAATGCAAAAGTAATTATAGATATGTGTTTACACAGCTAATACACATACATTATTCCCAGCTCTGTCTGCTGACAGGGCCCGGAAACAGTGGGGCTCCAGAAGCAATGAATACACCCAGTACCAAGATCTTGGTTTCTAAAAACCATTTTTTCCAGTTAAAGGAACCAGAGTCCCTTGAATAAATGGCTATTTCTGGGAGTGGGCAGGGATATACCTTGAACATCTTGCAGTACCAGAAGAGAGAGATGTGTTCAAAAAAATAAAAGGGTGGAGGCATAGAAAAGGGAGACAAGAGCCAAGCTGAAAGAGCTCCATGCCAAGGTATGGAATAATTTAAGTAACAGAATAAGTAACATTTCATAGAATTATCACCCAAAGTATAAAATAAATATACATGAGTCCATACTGATACAAGTAAATGATTAAACAAACAGGTGAATGAAAAGTGACTTATCTTCCTTATAGAAGAATTCTAAATAATTTATGTAGATATTCTTCATTCCAGGAGGTACAGCTTTATCCCTCCCTATTTGGGGAATGGGCTAAACTTAGTGACTGGCTTCCAAAGAATAAGTTGAGAAGTGAAAAATATACCCGTGAAGAAATCTGCCATGCAAATGCTACTTTAACCAAGTCATGGAGGTTAATATCCTCTGTGATATTATGTGGGTATCATGTACCCTGTCATATGTTGTGACAAGAACACGCCACTGTCGTATTCTTTCCAAAAACCCATAACCCTGGTCTAATCATGAGAAAATATCATACAAATCCACACTGGGGAGTGGGGGGCACTCTATAGAGTATCTAGCCAGTATTCCTCAAGACAGTAAGACTGTCAAATTCATAAAAAACAAGGAAAGACTGAGAAACTGTCACAGACCAGAGGAGACCAGGGAGACATGTCTAAATGCAATGTGGTTCCCTGGATTGAATTCTGGAACAGAAAGAGAACATTCATGGGGAAAAGTGGTGAAAGGCAAATAAAATCTAGAGTTAGACTGGTAGTAATGATGTGTCAATGTCAATTTCTTCATTTTGACAAATATAACATGGTAATATAAGATATTAACATTAGAAGAACTGGTAATGGACATACAGGAGCTCTCTGGACTATCTTTCAAATTCTCTATAAATATGTAATTTTTCCAAAATAAAAAGTTTAAGAAAGTATCATATTCTAAAATAGCCACTCTATGTAAAATAAGTAGAGGAGTAATTAGGTATCATGCCAGTGCAAGGAAGCTAGCAATAAGAGCACAATAATTTTTATGTTAATATTAGTTTTCTGCTCCCCGGCACTACTTATAGTAGTTGTTCCTTTCCTAAGATACATTGGGGGGAACACTAAACCCATCTGAACTCATTTTGTTCACAAATGCTTACTTGGTAAATAAGCACCAGGCCCTGTCCTAGGCTCTAGAGATGCTCTGATGGCCAAGATCATGCTTCCTGTGTCCAAAGAACATCCAGCTTCATTGATATCAATACAAAACAAAACACAGCATGATAAATCCTGATGAAGAAGAGGTAATTTCAAGATGATAGGGCACACCCAGGAGGAGCATCTGACCAATTCAGTACCAAGGCACCACGGAGGACAGAGAGTCACCTGGAAAAGCCCATGAATGATCTGCTATGTCTTATGATCATCACAAGGATCCCTGGTGATGGTGATATACACCAATCTCCTGTCAGCATAAAGTGCATTTGGGAAATACAAATTTAATTATATTACCTCTTCCTAAAACTCTTCAAGGGCTTTCCATTACTCCAATGTGTGGTACCTCCTCACCATGTGTGATGGGTAGTTTTATATGTTAATTTGGCTACATTATACCTCCCAGAAATTATCCGCTAGTTGAGGTGTTTTTGTGAAGACATTTTAGATGTGCTTAACATCTACAGTTAGGGCTTCCCTGGTGGCTCAGATGATAAAGAATCTGCCTGCAATGCAGGAGACCCGGGTTTGATCCCTGGGTCGGGAAGATTCCCTGGAGAAGGGAATGGCAACCCACTCCAGTATTCTTGCCTGGAGAATCCCATGGACAGAGGCTACAGTCCATGGGGTAACAAAGAGACACAACTGAACGACTAACATTTTCAACATCTACAGTTAGTCAACTTTAAGTAAATCCCTTGATAAACTAGTGGGCCTAATCCAATCAGTCGAAGGCCTTAAGAGCAAAAACCAAAGTTTCTCAGAAAAGAAAACACTCTAAGAAGAAATTCTGCCTCAAGATTGCAGCATCATCGCCTGCCTGAGTTTATAGTGGCCTGCTTGCCTGACCTACAGACTTCAGACTTGCCATCTCTCTTTATTTAAACATATTTCATTTGGAATTATATTATACATAGGATTTTTGGAGAGAATTACATGTAGGGTATACATTTTATATATATGTGTGTGTGTGTGTATATATATATATATATATCCTATTGATTCTGTTTATGTATATAAATAGTGTGTGTGTGTCTTCTATTGGTTCCGTTTCTCTGGAGAACCCTGACTGACACACCATGGTCATGGGCTCCAGACTTCATGGCTCTTACCCTTCTCATCAGCCACACCTTACATCCCACTCCTCTCACTCTCTCACCCACTCACAGTGGCTTTTTCTCATCCTGAATCCTTTCAACTCCTCCTCCTGTCCCCTCCTCCCACAGGCTCTTGTCTCTGTCTGGGCCACTCTCCCTTCTTTTCCTGATTGACACATACTTTTGCCTCAGCCCTTAGCTCAACTACTGCTTCCTCAAGGAAACTTCTCATTATCAAACTCTCTTAGTAAGCCTTCAAAGCACTTCACATCCCTCTTGGGTAGTTGGATAAATTGCCACCTCAGTCTTCATTATACATAAGCCCCATGTAGGCAGGAACGATGTCTAGTTTTGCTCATTTTTTGTAATTATATCCCCTAGCACAGTTCTTGGGACATGAAAGCTCTGAATAAGTAATTTTTTAATGAATGTCAACACAGATGTTAGAAGAGCAGAAAACTGCCCCTCTCCACAGCCACAGCCTCTGAAGCTCTCACAGGTAGAATCCAGTGACCCAGTCCTTTTGACAATTCATAAAGCTGAAACTTAAGGTCAAAAAAAAGGGGAACTTGGAAAGGCAGTCAAAGCAGGCAGAAGGAGGGGGCTTTACTAGCTGGAGACAGAAATGTCTCTGCAGATGGGTTGGAGGTGGTCAGTGTGGCTGCAGCCTCAAGTTGACACCGACTTCTCCAAAAATACCACCTGCCTCTTCACCCAAACTGGAGTTTATGTAATCACATTTCCCAGTTATTACCAACTGCCAAATGTTGAAACTCTCAGAAGCACCTTGCTTAAGTCTTAAATATCAACTCTAGCCTATTAAAGAAGAGAAAAAGGAAATGAAGATATGTTCTTACCAGATTTCTTTTTATAAAGAAAGACTCAAACCTGAAAAAAAATTTCCCCAAGTTTAAGCACTAAGATTTTATTAGGAGTTACAATCCCAGGATAACAAGGGTGAAGGGAAAGCCAAAGGCAAAGCAAAGTAAATGATATACCCAAATGATCAATACATTTCTTCTTTAGGTTATTTTTACCATGAATAACCTACACTGGACAAGCTGGCAAATTTCTCAAAACATCAGGCCATTAGATCATGTTTCTAAAGGCAGTAGCCACAGCTGATTCCTTGATTCATATATGTGGCAATTTTAAAGTATATCTTCAAATGTATTGACATTTCTTCTAGTGACAGATGGGGTCTGTATCCCCTGCTTTGGAATCTGGGAAGTTTGTGACTCACTTGTATCCAATAACATGTGTTGGAAGTTCTGCTGGGTGACTCCAGGGCTTGCTTATAGACATCAATGTGGTTCTATCTTATTCACAGAGATTGTCATCACTGGTGCCCTGAGCCAGAAGGTAAGAAGTCTGATAGAAGGTTGCCATGCTGTGAGGAAGCCAAGTCACACAGGGAGGCTGCAAGAAGGTGCTTGAGTTGGCAATAACAGTCTTCAAGTCCTCCTTTCCAGGTGCCAAATATGTGAGTGAACAAGTTCTCAGATGACTGTAGCCCCCAGCTGTTGAGTCAACCCTAGACATGAGGGAGGGTAAGCGCAAGCAAGCCATCCTCATTGTTCCCCTTCTGAATTCCTGCCCCAAAGCATACAAACATACGTACTGCATTGCACTTCTGTGTTTGAGGGAATGTTTATTATGTAGCAATGGTAACCTGAACAATATGGAAAAATGGCTATTATTTCTTAGGTGTCAAAACAAGTGTCTAACCTTCCTCCACAAGAGTCAATCATCAACAGCTTTTATCTCTGACAAATCTCTCAAATGTAAACAAACAAATAAACAAGTAAAAGCTGGCTCAGCACTTCATGAAAGGAGTAGATTCCAAGCAGAAAGAGAACAGAATTGTCTTTGAGAAAAGAAGTGCTCAATGTTTGATGAATGAAGAAAGGAATCGCCCAAAGAACCATTAAATATCTAGGTGAGTATATAGCAGAGGGCACAGGATCATTTTCCACAATCAATGGCAATCTTAGTCCCCAGTTTGAAACATGCAGTCCTTCAGAAATTTTATGGCTTAGCCTTGTGTTCTCATCCTTTAATATTTAACGGCATTTATCAACAACTAAATCACATGAAAAATGTATACTTGTATACTGCACATTTTCTGATGCAAAACTAAGCAGGAAAACAACATCTTCTGATGCAAAACAAGCTGAATGACAGAAAGAATCAAAATTATTTTGACCAGGTAGAAAAATGAAGCAAGATAAATATAAATGGCTGGAGTAAACTTATCCCAGCAGGCAGCTGGGGAGACTGTACAAAGACCTCAGAGTCTTTGTGGGGAGTGTTGGATTCATTCCGAAGATGATAAGAAACTATAGAATACTTTGGATAGGGAAGAACTGTGATGAAACAGTGTTTTAGAAAATTAATTCAACATCTCTTTAGGTGATGAAGTCAAGGAGGACAAATAGAAGGAAGAAAGGTCACAGTGTGTAGGAGAAGTTTCTAGTCCCACAACAATAAAAATGCATACATCTGGGCTGGTATGACCATAGGAAGAGGAAAAGAAGGGCAGAGGTGATTCAGTGGTACAACCAGGGAAACTTGGGCAGCTGATGGGGTATTGAGAGTACAGGAAGAATTAAAGAAGACTCAGAGGCCTAGAGTGAGAGGTCAGTAGAGCTGATGGAAAGACAAACAATGGAGGAGGAAGCATGCTTGGAGAAGAAGAAAGAGAGCTCAGTAGGAACCTATGGCCTTTGAGATAATGCTAGTAAGACATTTAGGTAAAAAGAGCCAGTAGATAATAGGAGACCTTGGATTAAGGTTTAGAGGAAGACACAGGCCTAGAGAAGTAGATGTGGGATTCATCAGCCTCCAGGCAATCCCTAAAGCCGTGAATGAATTCCCATAGTGCACCATATCAGACTCTGTTAAATCTTGAGTCTTTATAGCATTTCACAACTCAGGGTGAAATATTTTGAAAATATACTGAATCCTTCTTATGCAGTGGCTGCATAATTAGGTCTACCACAGCACAGCCACTTTATTGATCCTTTAATTATTAAAAAAAAAAACAAAGTATGAAATGCCAAAATACCAAGATATGAATTTATTTTGACTCTCAATATATTTTGAACCATTCCTCCTACTCACTTCAACTGACAGGACTGGCCCGAGAAATGAAGAACCATTTTTAATGCTTTTAAAGAATATCTGGGTGGGCCACTATCCCTATGGCTCTCCACTTGAATAAGTTGTAAGAACACCAAGAGCCTTTGTAGAGCCAGAAAGAATCAAAGAATGTGCAGCTGGAGGTATCAGCTGTGTGTGTCGAGTTCTAGCCAAAATAACTCCCCAGGGTGTCCAGCTGTAGAGAGAGAAAGAAAACCAGAAAAAAGACAGTAATTCAGTCAGGAAAGTCACCAGTGGCTGAAGAGTCCTGTAGGCCACAGAGCACTATTACAGTTGGGGACCAGACAATGTGCTGCTGCCACCACATTTAGGTTACTTACAACTGCAAAGTGAACATCTGTGGCCATCTGTCTGCAAGCATGCTGGGGGTCAGAGGCATAGTGAAATATAGACCTGAAAGTGGACTGAGATAAGCTTAGGAGAGGAAAATATGTAAGGCATCTAATAGATTTCACTTAGAAAAAGACAGCCAGTTGAAAGAAAGTATGGTGGGGTCTCCTTAAATAAATTGTGACTCAGCAAGTGCCATTTTATCTGCCTAAGAAAATAATTACAGGAAAACAGTGTTTCCTGAAAAGTCCCTGTGAATGAGCTCTTCTGGAATAGCACCAGAGGTTTCTGGCAGATGGGAGTAGCTCTGCATGACTTTGGAGGTGACCTGGCCCAAGCTCTGTCAGGTAAAGAACTGAGACATTACAACCATGCCCTTCTAGAAGGCACTGAAATCTGCTTTCCAATCCTTCCATGACAACTAGCATATTCCACATGTGGACTGTACTTTAACCTGACTTTTACAGGTTTTTCTTCCTCTGCTTGTTTCTTAATCCCAGAGTTCCTCTGGGCTCTAAGCCCTCCTTTTTCCTGATACACTCTCCTTAAGGGATGCCATCTGCTCTGTTGGCCTTACAGTAATTCATGTACTGATGACTGTCAAATATTTACTCTCAACCAGACCTCTTGTCTGAGCTCAGACCGGGGCAGCAATTGCATATTGCGTATCTCCTCTTGTGCATTTTACAAATTCAACTTGTCTAAAGTTGAACCCACAACTCCTGGAGACTCATGCCTTCTCTATTGTTACCCAAGTTGGCCACCTGGAGCCCTCATTTGAATGCTCTTTCCCTTGGCCCACACTTCACCCACACACTGGTGGCCCAAATTAACCCACTGCTCTCCAACCCCATTTCCATTAGCCTAGACTCAGGAACCACTATCTTTCATTTCATTATCACAACAGCCTTCTGAGTCATCTTCCTGTCTGTGATCTTGACTCTGCCTGACTTCATCCCATTCCATTCTAAAGCACTCATTCTGAAATAAGCCCGATCACTTCACTTCTTCAGCCTGAAACACTTCAGTGGGTTACTACTGCTCTTAGGATAAGGTCCAAAGTGGTTAATACCATCTGCATAACTTGACCCATCCCACTGTCTTACCCCTCACCAATGCCTCCCTTTCCAGTCCAGCTGAGTTTGTTCTAGTTCTTGAATCCACCAAGTTCTCCTTTAACAACAGACTTTTGTACAAGCTGCCTGGCATTCTCTTCTCCTTTGCCTTGCCAAACAATGACTATTCCTCCTTCAGGTTCCAGTTTAGACAAAACTTCCCTTGACAAGCCTTCCCTGTCCAGTCTAGTCTTTTAAATGGCCTGCAATGAATTCCCAAACACCCTATATTTTTCCCCATCAAATCACACTCTACAGTTAATACCTACATATACAGCTTTATCTTTCACTAGACCTTGAGCTCAATGAGGGTAGGAAGCATGTCTATTTTGTGGGCAATTGTACAGCCTAGAATTTTTGTATGTTGGTTAAATGATTATATAAAATATTGGATTTATAGGCCCTCTGATCAGCAGCAAAACTGCTAGGTCTACATCAAACAACGTCCCTTCAGAGAATTAGAAAGATTTTCAAGTTCCTTTGTCTAAGATGAGCCTGGCAGCTGCAGCATCTCCAGGAACATTCATTCCCTGATGTGTGGCCAACAGAAGTCTACTGAGGGATTCTCAGCTGCAGCTCACTGCAAAGCTCTTACTCCAAGCGCAGAATAATCTCTTCACTTCCAATGAGGGACATCAAGAAAGAAAGAATTTTCCCTTTGGTGTCAGGAGCCTAGGAAGGCAGAATATAAAGCAGAAAAGTCTACATGAACTCAGAGTCTTTCTAGAGAAGACTGTATTGGACTGCCCCTAGATCAGTGGTTTCAAAACTTGAATCAGAATCACCTGGACGACTTGTCAAAGCACAGATGTCTGAGCCTGACCCCTAGAGTTTCTGATTCAGTGGGTCTGGGATGGGGCCAGAGAATTTGCATTTCTAACAAGTTTCCAGGTGATATTGATGCTGCTGATCTGGGGACCACAACCTTGAGAACCACTGCACTAAACATCTGAGTCACCCTCTTAGTCACGCAAACACAAGAGAAGTAGGCGCCCCCTGTCCTAGGGGAGAGGCACTCTTCCTAAACTCTGGAGAGGAAGATCTCACTGCTGAGCAGGGAGTAGGGAAATTTGCATGGGGATTCTAGAGCCTCTGGGAAATCAGAAATTAGAAAAATGAAAACTCCAATCCCTTCTGTATTGAAGTCTGCTAGAACTGCTCTGATAACTTAGGACAGTTCAAATTGTAATAATTCTTCAAGAAAAGGATATCAGGGGCATTGTGATGGAAGTGCCTTACCCAGCAGTCATTCACTGGGCACAGGGAAGGGCCCCCCAGATAGGTCTGGCCAGTGAATGTGAACACACCCAACCCACATAAATTGGCTGGCAAGACACAGGTTGATCTAATGAGAGTCAGCCCCAAACAACTGTTGAAACTGTTGGAATAGAGACCTTTCCCCTCTGGTATTACAAGACTGACAAGCAGCACGTCTAGGGCTTCTGGTGGCCAGGGCCACAAGAGGGAAGAGCATGGCAGAGAATGACACCCACACTGAAGAAAACTCAGACAAGAAATGAAAGAAAGAAGACTCCTGAGAACATCATTTGAATCCTGCAGGGCCTAAAGTTACAATATCTTGAACTTGAGTGGAGTTTCTGTCACTACTGAAAGAGTCTTGACTGATGGAATTCTACTAGCAAACCAATACATTGCTCTGGTCAAGAATGTTCAAGTAACCATCTGTTCTAGCAGTTTCTCTGGAGATAGAACTGCCAGGCCTACAGCTTTGCCAGCCCCTCTGGGATTCTGATTTTCTCCCAACAAATCACTACTTTAGCATAGTGTATGTGTGCTCAGTCACTCAATCATGTGCAACCGTTTGTAACCTCATGGACTGTGGTCTGCCAGTCTCCTCTGCCCATGGGATTTCCCAGACAAGAATACCGGAGTGGGTTGCCATTTCCTCCTCCAGGGGCTCTTCCCAGCCCAGGGACTGCACTCACGTCTCCTGCATTGGCAGATGGATTATTTACCACTGAGCCACCAGGGAAGCCCACTTGAGCATAGTTCTTAGCCTCATCACTGCTTACTTGCCTTCATTCTCTGTGAGCTCCTTGAATATACATTCTTTATAACAGTTTTCTTGATTGCCAGGCAAGGTAGCTGGCTTACAGATGCTCACTTTGCAACAGCATTTAAATGAAAAATAACAAATTTGGGTCAGATTAGTTTGCATGAATTAAAGGGAAAAAAGGAGAGGAGGACAAGGTACACTGGAAGGAATATAAACTAAACCAGGTAAGAACCCACAAAGGTGAGCTCCCAAAGTCAGGTAAACCTTCACTCTGCCCCAGAATATTTCTAATTGAATCTCAGCTCCTACTAACAGCTTCAGCATTTTTCTTTTCTTGGGGAAAAAAAAAAACAAAAACATCATGGAGGAGGGGATGCCAGAGACTGACAACTGACACGGTGACTCCCACATAAGTCAGCTTCCTCTTCCCCAAATCTGTTTCCAGAAACTCTGCCACATCATGCACTGAGAACCCCCTGGCTTCCAACTCAAAAGAAAGTCTCAGAGGTGTCAGGCACAGATGGCAGGAGCCCTCCTTTGGTCATTCTTAATGATAAATAGCTTCCTGCCAGAGCGCTCCCCAATTCTGAACTCCTGGAAGGGGATTACCACATGGGAAACAAAACTGAGGAAAGGGTTGGAAGCGTACCCTGCGTAGGGTTTGTCACTCACGTCTTCTAGGTTAAATGCGTCTGTGGCCTCTTAAGGAGTCTGTGGGAACCCCTGGACACAGCTGTGGTCACGAGTGTTCCATCCAACAACTGGACCCAGAGGTGGCCCATTTTTCTGACATCAAGAGACCTTCCATGGAAGGAAAACAGAACCAGCACAGATGGAGCTGCCTTTTCAAATCCTTGTGGATGTCATGAGATTAGCAGCTTTCCTCTGAGTCGGCCTCAAAGACTTCCTTTACAATTGTTCATAAGCTCGCTCAAGGGATAGGCAGTGAAGTTCACTCAAACAAAAACATAACCTCAAACATCGAAAACAGCTGGTGGAAATTGTGACTGTTAGAGAGGAGCTGACTTATCTAGCTGAGTCAAAACAAGTGTGAGTGCTTCAAACAGGCACGAGATCAGAAACATAATTAGGTGTTTATTGAGTGCTGGCCTTCTTGATTTTTTTTCTCTCTTGCCAGACGTGAGTCTCCTCTTTAGGCTTCATCCTGACAGGGAGTAAAATGCTTTATGATATCAGAATTGACATTTTTGAAAATTTATTTGAAAATAATGTTTTTTCTAATTATAAAAGTAGTCTGTGTTCTTCGGAGAAAAATTAGGGAACACAGAAAAACCACAAAAATAAAAATCATGTGTAATCCCACTGCCACTCTTTCCATTTTGTTCTTTTGACTTTGGCTGTTCTTTTTTTAAAAAATAATTTTATTTATTTATGGTTGTGCTGTGTCCTCATTGCTGTGCGGGCTTTCTCCAGTTGCGGCACATGAGCTTCTCACTGTGATGACTTCTCTCATTGTAGAGCACAGGCTCTATGGTGTGTGGCCTTCTGTAGTTGCAGCTCCCAGGCTCTAGAGCACAGGCTCAATAGTTGTGGTGTACGGGCTTAGTTGCTCCATGGCATGTAGGATCTTCCTGGATCACAGATCAAATCCATGTCTCCTGCATTGGCAGATGGATTCTTTACCACTGAATCACCGGGGAAGCTCAACTTTGGTTTTTCATACACATATACACACCACACAATTTAAAATATATATTTAAATATGTGTGTGTTAGTCACTCAGTCGTATCTGACTCTTTGCGACCCCATGGACTATAGCCCACCATGCTCCTCGTCCATGGAATTCTCCAGGCAAGAATTATTAAAATGACTCCTTTTGGTCCTGATTTTCACCTAGTCCATATGACCATTTCCCCATGTCACTGATATATTCTTTCCCACATTTTTATGCCTGCATATGGATACTATAAATTATTGAGCTAATGTCAATTGTAGACATTTGGGATATTCTGCACTATTGTAAACAAGGCTGTGAAGAATATCCTTGTTGATAAATCTTTGCACATGTTCATACTTAGAAAACCTACTTTCTCTTTCAAGATACTGAAATTCAGGCTATAAAAGGGATTGTAATTGATATTGAAAGAGTATAGCCCCTTTCTCCCTGAGAGTTTCTGCCAATTGTCTTTTTTCTGCATGTTTTGAGATGAGTTAGCTCAAGACTTGTAGGCCTTTCTGTATTCACAGAAGACTTGCTTTCAATCAAGTTAATGGTCTCCTCAGTTTGCAATGCAGAAACATTGAAATAACTGTTTTTTAAATGTATGACAAGAAATGAAAGCAATAAATATTAGAAAATGTTAGTAATCTTATTAGGAAAAAGAAAATATAGAAGCATAATTTCATCAAAAGAGATATCAAACTGATTAGACTGAGTTACTCAAAACTTTGTCTTCTGAAAAACTCTCAAGTTGAAATGATTTGCAGCAGGTTTTACAACAGCAGGAAATGAGCTAAAATTTTCCACTTTCTTATTTTTCCTATTTTTCTAATCCAGAAAGTGAAATGAAACATTCCTTAAGGAGAAGACTCAACTGGCATTATTATCTCTCATTCGAAATTTACTGCCTGCATTGAACAATTGCTTCTGTATTGGCACAAGTCATTCAGTCACTCACCATCAGGGGATGAATCACTCCCCATGAAAAATCATTCCAGAATTTGGGTAACAGAGAAGTTTGCCTCCAGCCAAAAGTTCAACAAATGTTGGTAAAATTCAGGAAAATCATTATCATGAAAGACTGCCATGGTTTCAAAGAGCATCTCTTAGTAGTTACTGCACTCTCTGACCTCTAAAAAAAGTGCAAGCAACTTCATGCACACACACAGCCCCTGCCAGTTTCCCTTAAAAATTTCATTCTCTTCATCACCACTGAGTGGAATTAAAAACATTTGGTCAAACTCCACTAATCGACAGCTGCTTGCAATTAGATGAAGCATTTAAAGCCATTCTCTTAACTACCTTCCCAACTGCCTAAGCATTCAGTATGAGCAACACACCGTGATAATTTGCCAGAATGGTTCACTTATCTCCATCTCTAGTGGTTTCTATACCTTCCTATTTTCTCCAGTCTTCCCACACACTGTCTGACTCTTCCAGTTCCTCTCGTTAAATTAGGGGTGTACAGAGATTAGTTGAAACCAGGTCGAGCTGCTTTGTGCTAAGATGGAAAATTCTACCCAGGCAACTATTAGGGGGCAGAGTAAATCTTGATGTTTTGCAGAGAGAAAAGACTCCTTTTTTCCTCTTTTTTTTATTAAACAAAGAACTGGAAAGTTCACTGTAATTTTTCTCATCAAAGATGATGAAGAAAAACAAAAGTCCCTAGGCTTTTGTAAACTCTTTCCAATTCTCAAAACTCACAAACACTAATTTTGGAGTAGGGAGAAAGTGCACAGATCACTTTATTCCATTTTTGTCCTTTACAAACTAGGCATCAAGAGTCAAGATGCTTTTCCCAAGGTCACAGAAAAGAATGGCAGTGCATGGCCTGAATCCAACTCTCTGACTCTTGGTCCAGATGGTTTTCTGCTACTTCAACTCTTTTCGCTAAAGAGAAAAGCTCCCCACCTCTTCTAGAAGGAGGCAGAGACCAGCATGGCTGCCCCACTGGCCTTATCCAAGGGGTAGAGCAGCTGTTCTCCCCATCCCCTGCCCCGCAAGCCTCTCCAGCCAGGAACTCATCCTGGGGCTTAAAGGGCAGAAAAACAACAGACATGATATGACTTCACCTGTGCACCCATCTTTCTCACTCCACCTCCTTCAGCTCCCCCACCTAAATAAGAACTCCCTACAAACTTAACCACATCCAGAGTCACACAACCATGCTGTTTTTCTGTCTCATATTCCCTGATGCTTATCTCCATCCTATATCCATTTGACCTGTTGTGTGGTCAGTGAAGGAAGGGGATGAAGGGGATATTGGAGGAAGGAAAGAGAGAAGAAGCAAGAGAGGAAGAAAAGGACAATCAGTTGAAGGAAGCAGTTTTACCTCAAAATTCAAGAAGCAGAGTCAGTGTCTAGACAAGAGAATGGGAGCCCTGGGACTTCCTTGGTGGTTCAGTGGCTAAAATTCCATGTTCTCAGTGCAGGGGGCTCAGATTTAATTCCTGATCGGGAATCTAGATCCCACATGCCACAACTAAGACCCTTCATAGCCAAATAAAATAAATAAGTAAAAATAAATATTAAAAAAAAAAAAAAAGAATGGGAACCCTCACACCCCAGACCACTCAACCACAGCTCTGGCTTTTCTTATCTCTGCTTCTCCCAAGGCTAATCCCTTCTTTTCCAGAAACCTCCTATATTCCAATCTAGTCCACTCCTCTAGACAGTCATGGACTCCTTCTTCTGTATCTGAGGACAATTCACTTTCTCCTTAAACTCATATTTCCATTATACTTACAACAATGAGTTATCCTTATATTTTTTCTGGTTCAAAGTCTTTTTGTTAATATTTTATAATGTTTATTATGAACATTGTATTATGTTGATCATCTTATTATATAAATATAGGCTTCCATGGTGGCTCAATGGTAAAGAATCCACCTGCCAATGCAAAAGATACAGGTTCAATCCCTGGGTCAGGAAGATCCCCTGGAGAAAAATTTGGCAACCCACTCCAGTATTCTTGCCTGGGAAATCCCATGGACAGAGGAGCCTAGAGGCCTACAGACCATTGGGTCAAAAAAAAAGTGTCAGACACAATTTAATGATGAAAACAACAACAAAAATACATATGTATACACATATACATATATATATATTTCTGTTCTATATATAGAGCTAGATAGAGCCATATAAAGACAGAGATAGAGAGATAGAGATAAATTTTTTTTTAAGTTTTCCTATGTCCACAAATGTTCTATGTTAAAAAAATATATACTATTCTGGCTCTTTCCCATCTTGCAAGATGGTGGATGAAAACACAGAGAAGCTGAATAATAAGAAGAAGAAACATAAAGCCAAGAAGGCTGATGCCAGGGCAAGGTTAAGAAGGGTAACCTCAAGGCCAAAACACCTCAGAAGGGGAAATCCCACAACAACCGAAACCCCATCCTAGTCAGAGGAATTGGCAGCTTTTCCCCATCTGCTATGTGTTCCAGCAAAGTCATGGAAAAGAGGAAGTAATCATAAGCTACATTTAAGACCGAAAATAAAGAGAAATTTTACACAAAACTAGTTTGGGTGGGGGTGACAGAAATAATGGGAACCAAGTGGCTAAGCTTCACAGAACATCTGGATACTGCTCCACTGAAGATGTACCTTGAAAGCTGGTGAGCCTCAGGAGAAAACCCTTCCATCAGATGTGAGGAAGCTGTGAGCTAGTGTCACTCCCAGCACCATTCCGAGCATCCTCACTGGGCACCAGAGAGGCACAGTGGTGGTTTTCTTGAAGCAGCTGAGCAGTAGCATGCTGCTCATGACTGGGCCTCTAGTCCTCAGTCGAGTTCCTCTGTTAGAACACACCAGAAACTTGTCATCACCACCTCCACAAAAACTGATGAGTGGTGTGGAAATCCCAAAACATCTCCCTGAGGCTTATTTCAAGAAGCAGCAGCTTCATAAAGCCCAGACACCAGGAAGGTAAGACCTTCGATGCAGAGGAAGGGAAATTCAAGCTCACAGAGCACCACAAGGTTGATCTGAGAGATCCGGATTCACAAATTCCGCCAAAAAAATCAAAGCTGTCCTTCAGTTCCAGGGCTACCTCTGTTCTGCGTTTCTGCTCACAAATTGGTATCCTAAATATCTTACAAAGAACTGATACATTGCCCCCCAAAAATTATTCTGGCTGGTGTAGGTATTATGTTGATCACAAGTATAAAGCTCATCAACATAATATAAATATATTTAAAATTTTGTGGATAATGATTAAATATAAACACTGTATCAGAAATGAATCTCATAATGAATTCAATGACCCTGTTTTTATCCCGATTAATTCATGTATCTATGATTTGATAGCTCAGTTCAGTCACTCAATCGTGTCCGACTCTTTGTGACCCCATGAATCGCAGCACGCCAGGCCTCCTTGTCCATCACCAACTCCCGGAGTTTACCCAAACCCACGTCCATCGAGTCAGTGATGCCATCCAACCATCTCATCCTCTGTCGTCCCCTTCTCCTCCTGCCCCCAATCCTTCCCAGCATTAGGTTCTTTTCCAATGAGTCAACTCTTCGCATGAGGTGGCCAAAGTATTGGAGTTTCAGCTTCAACATCAGTCCTTCCAATGAACTTAATGCTAAATTATGACAGTTTTCAGAGTTATTTCTTTTTCTAATTTTTCATATTGATAGAGGTAACAGAAAGTGCTTGTTTTATCCACCTAGAGGAAATAAAAGTTTTTTAAGGAATGACATTAAAGGCTAGACTCTCCTTTCTAGTTATATATCAAAATAACAAAGTGATCCATCATCAAAAATTACTTTTAATGCCCTACCTGCTGACAACTTATTTAGGGCCTCCTTCAATTTTGTTGAAAGCCAAGAACTAGAGACCAACTGCCTTGAGAACAGGTTTTGTTTTAATTCCATGGTAAGAGTAATTCACTTTCCCCCTTTCAACACCAAGGTTTTTTGAGGGTTTTTTTTTTGAGTTTTTTTATTGAGTTATTTTACCTTACTGAGTTGTATTTCAAGTTATTCCTTAATTTATTACCCAAGTATTTTACACCCTAGGACAAGATACCCTAAGCAAGATTCACTAGGAGATAAGTTGGCCTTTATTCATAAAAGGAAAAGGTAAATGAGAGCTACCAAAATATTGGCCCTAGGTAGATCCTTTTAAAAGAGCACAGAGGAAGATGATTCTCCTAAACATTACATGTGCCTGCATACCCTTTAGAAAGTTTACATACTCTCCAAGAATGCACACATTCCAATTTGAATGTCATTGGACTAAAGACCCCACATGATCTAGCCCCTACCTACTTTCCAGTCTCAATTCAAGTCTTCTCTCACTCATGCTTTCAGTTCCTCTGGGTCATTGATATGATGTTCCTGCTGCCTGAAAGCTATTTTCTCAGACATCATCTCTAACTATCCAATACATAATAGGTTTCATAGTTCTCTCTCTTTCTTTCTCTCTCTCTCTCTCACACACACACACACATAGTTCTCTACTCTTCTTTCTCCTAACACTTATTACAAACTGCCATCAGATATTTATTTGTATTTATTTAAGTAGCTCACTAGACCAGTGCCTAATGTGGTCACTTACGAGGATCTTTAGCATCAATTGAGAACTTGATAGAAATGCAAAGTCCCAGGGCCCACCCCAGACCTAAAAAATGAGAAACTCTGAAGCAATCTGTAGTTTAAGTCTTCCAGGTGTTTCTGATGCTGCTAAAGCTTGACAACCCCTGTGCTAGATCATAATCTCCATGAAGGAAGAGCACACATCAGTTTTTTCATTACTGTATACCTAGAATTTTGCCCCGTGGCTGGCATATAAGAAATGTTTTGTAAATTCGTATTGTTGAATAAACTCAAATAAAACAAAAGTTTGCCCACAGTAAGGGTTATAGCATAGCTTATATGCAAAACTAAAACAAATGATACATATGAACTTATTTACAAAACTGAAACAGACCCCAAGACTTAGAGAAGGAATTTATGGTTACCAGTGGGGAAGGGTGGGAAAAGTGCTAGTAATGGAGTTTTGGATCAACATATACACACTGCTATATTTAAAATGGACAACAAACAAGGGCCTACTGTATAGCACAAGGGACACTGTCAATGTTATGTGGCAGCCTGGATGGGAAGGGAGTTTGTAGGAGAATGGACACATATGTATGTATGACCGAGTCACTCTGCTGTTCACCTGAAATTATCACAAAATGTTAATCAGCTACATTCTCAGTTCAGTTCAGTTCAGTCGCTCACTCATGTCTGTCTCTTTGCAACCCCATGGACTGCAGCATGCCAGGCCTCCCTGTCCATCACCAACTCCGGAGTTTATTCAAACTCATGTCCATTGAGTCAGTGATGCCATCCAACCATCTCATCCTCTGTCGTCCCCTTCTCCTCCCACCTTCAATCTTTCCCAGCATCAGGGTCTTTTCAAATGAGTCAGCTCTTCTCATCGGGTAGCCAAAGTATTGGAGTTTCAGCTTCAACATCAGTCCTTCCAATGAACACTTAGGACTGATCTCCTTTAGGATGGACTGGTTGACTCTCCTTGAAGCTCAAGGGACTCTCAAGAGTCTTCTCCAACACTACAGTTCAAAACATCAATTCTTCAGCCCTCAGCTTTCTTTATAGTGCAACTCTCACATCCATACATGACCACTGGAAAAACCATAGGCTTGACTAGACGGACCTTTGTTGGCAAAGAAATGTCTCTGCTTTATAATATGCTATCTAGGTTGGTCATAACTTTCCTGCCAAGGAGTAATGTCTTTTAACTTCATGGCTGCAGTCACCATCTGCAGTGATTTTGGAGCCCAAAAACATAAAGTCAGCCACTGTTTCCATTGTTTCCCCATCTATTTTCCATGAAGTGATGGGACCAGATTACATGATCTTAGTTTTCTGAATGTTGAACTTTAAGACAACTTTTTCACTCTCCTCTTTCACTTTCATCAAGAGGCTCTTTAGTTCTTCTTCGCTTTCTGCCATAAGGGTGGTGTCATCTGCATATCTGAAGTTTTTGATATTTCTCCCGGCAATCTTGATTCCAGCTTGAGCTACATTCTAATATAAGATAAACAGTTTTTTTAATGAAATACATTTCTATAGTGATCCGGTAAATATATGGAAATATATATATATATATATATATATATATATATATACACACATTTCACAAAATAATACTTACTATATGCCATGGACTCCAAACATTCTCAATCCTATTCTATTTGTTTTATTTATTTTCTTCCCGTTTTTCTGGTAAGAGGACCTATAAATTTATTTTATACTCTGCTAATGGATCTTATGTGCAGTTTGAAAATCCTAGTCGCTAAGCTGTTCTAAAGAAATCCACACCTATGACCTTGTTATTCTTTTAACCTGGAACTCCCATCCCTCTCAGTTCCTCATGGCCAAGTCTCACTGATTCTCCAAGGCCCACCTCTCAGAGTAGATTTCTATGCTGTGAAGGTAATCTTTCCCTCTTTTAAATTCCCACCATATTTTTTTCTGTGCTCAGCTCTTATGCCTTTTCTTACATGTTCCTTTTAATATACTGTTTATACAGTATCACTTTTCCTATTAAAGTTAATCCTTCAGAGCAGAATCCATATCTGATTCATCTTTGGACTCTTCACAGTATTTAGCATATAGCTTCAAATAATGTTTCCCAAGTAAACTGGACTTTCAAGGTTCCAGGGCAAAATATTTCTAAAGGAAATAGGATTTCAATGGGTGGCTGAGAGAGGAAGGGCAGATGAGGAAAAAGGAACCATGTGGCTTGGTGCCAGTGACAGAGAAGGGAGGCACCTGAAAGCTGTATTATATGTATGGTGGAGGAAAGGTGGGTGGGGTCAGATGGCAGAGCACCGTAAGTGAACCCGACTATTCTGCAAGGAAAGTAGAACTATCGCAGGTCTATGGGTGAACTTTTGTTTTTTTGCTTTTTTAATGACAACTTTGGAGGCAAGATAAAAGTGGTATAAGGGTACAGAGGCTATGAACATGGGTCTCTCAGATCTCCTGCATATTTCAGCATGTTCACTGGCACCCACCTGCTGCCCCTGTGGGCCCACTGCTGTGCTCATGCTGGGGACACTCTTTCCCGGTTGCCCCCAACCAGTCACTGTGGTAAGGAGCACCGACCCTTCCCGGGAACACAGGCTCAAGGATTTTGGCTCAAGGATTCCTACTACTGGGGCACAACTCTATGAGAACAGCACTATGTGGAAGCCTTCGTATGCTGTCTCCTCCTTTTCTCCAGCCAGATCTGCTCTTCAGGGTGACATTCTTCCCACCACCCCTGCCTCTTTCTTCATCTTAAATCTTCCCAGGCATTTTCCCCCAAAATATCTCCTGCACTTCTGATCCTATCTTGGTGGACACTTCTTGGGAATATGAACCAAATGCAGAGGAGCAGATAAGACCAGAAAGGAGGTAAGAGGCAAAGAGCTACGATGGACATGCCTGGGTATTAGAATACACATATGTCTGAAAATATACCTACATGTTCATTAATGTACACATACAGATATTGAATTGCAGTAGATACACTTAACTGAAATTACCAAAACTGAGGGAAGGAAGAATTCACCTAGACAGCCACTGTTAAGAAGAAAGAAAGGCAAATCTTTCATCAAACCGCATTTCTTAGTAGGCATAAATCCAACTAAGGTCAGATAACACAAGACAATCTCTCACAAAACGTGAGATGTGCCACAAACTAAAACTCTCTTGCCGTATCACGCGCTACCAGAGAAGCTCGGACCGCAAAATACAAGCATATGTCAACACTTTCACCTTCCACTTTCTAAATATCGCTGATTGGGCCAAGTTTCATTTCACTTAATGGGCCACTTTCCATGTTGGGGGAGAAGAGTTGAGAAAGGGCGGAAGAAAGTGTTAGGATTCAAGTTTCATATCTGCTTAAGTAAACTGATGTTGCTTACTGCTGGGTTTCAAGAGAAAACTTCCCTAAATCAGCCAACAGTTGCTCAAACGAACACACAGACCCAGGGTAGGCAAATGTTTTTTGTAAAGCGCCAGATACTAAATATTTTTGCCTCTATGGGTCGTGAGGTATCTGCTGCCACTACTACTCTGCTATTATGGCCCCAAAACAGCCATTGACAATACAAAAATCAACAGGTGACTGCATCCCAATAAAACTTCATTTATAAAAACAGACAGTGGGCCAGATTTGACCCATGGACCATCATTTGCCAACCCCTGATGAAGAGCACTAGGAATTCTTCCCCAAAATACCCTCTTCTGGTTTGGATGTGGATGTCCCACCTGCTTTCTAATCTTTTATGTACTTAATATAAAAAGCATACAATTAAAAAGTGTAGTTGAAAACAATCAGCTATGTTATACACCAATGCTAATGAGGGAAGAGGCCATGAAACAAGCTCTGGCCTGGAGGAAGGGAGCCAAAATAATCATCAGACTTCAACCTGAGATTACTTTTATCTACTGGACCATCGATTCTCAAAGTGTGGTCCTTGTACCAGCAGCATCAGCTGCACCAGGGAAATTGTTAGAAATAAAAAATTCCTGAGCCCTATCCCAGACCTACTGAATCAGAATATGTAGGACGGGGGCCCAGTGTTTTAACAAACCCTCCAAGTTATTCTAATGCAAGGTCAAGCTTGAGAAGCATGAAGCTATCTCTGAAGCTGCCTGTGCCTCAAATTCTCCAGCACCAAAAGAGGAATATTGAAATTTTGTTATTTTCTCCTATCATTAATGTCACAAAGAGATTGCCAAGACCTGGCTAACACACACTTAAGATGCTTCACTACCTGAAGACTTATTAGTGATTAAGTCAAAATACATGCTCTTTTTTTCTTCTTTGAATTTGGATAATCTAACATTTGGAAGAAAATATTATGTAGTTCTAAGTCAAATGTATGTTCATAAAGATTTTCTTTAACTTGATTTGCAGAAGTGACCAATAGTGTCCATAGGATTGTAGTGATGGGGATTGGAACCCATGGTCCAGAGCCAAAATTTGTGTATCACTGGTTTGTGGAATTAGATAATACCCAAACCCCACCCAAGTACTATTTGCAGCCCTAATTTACAGGGGACCAATGAAAATCCTGAGGACTATCTCAAGCCATATCTATGACTACACATCAGATATCGGAGACATATCTAGGAGACTTGACAGAGTAGATGGGAAATGGAAATGAAGGATGAGAAAAGAACAGAAGGCAAATTTCAAGTCTCCCGCTTCCCCACATCATGCACACACACACACACACAAATCAAAATAAAATTAACCATTACTAATGGAGAGTTCTCTGACAAACTATCAATAGACATGACCCTCTAGAGTGACTTTCGGAGCCTGAACACTGAGCAGAGTCAAGTTCCGGATGCTGCTGGGCAGCGTGTGAGCCATAGCCCCCGGCTCTCCTAGAAGCACAGATGCACCTAGGGATACCCAGTGCCTGGGCTCACTGGGCTTGTACATGGCAAAAACAGGCTCTGTTCCCTGGCAGTCCGATGGTTAAGACTCTGAGCTTCCACTGCAGGAGGCACAGGTTCCATCCCCATGTGCTGTGCAGCCAAAAAATAAATAAACTTTAAAATTTTGAAAAGCTCAGTAAGTCCTGTAATATTCCAAGTTCTATAAAGTTCCATGGGTCCAAGAGAATCAATCCCTGATCAGGAAACTATAATCCATGGCCAAAAATAAATAAATTAAAAAATTTTAAAAAGCAGGTGCACTAAGTTCTATAATATTCCAAGTTCTATAATGGGGAACTGGCAGCAAAGTGGAGGCCAGTAGTTTTACAGCCAGGAGCACCACACAGCATTTATTAGTCACCTTTCAGGGATTTCCTCAATACCTGTTCTTTTTTCTTAAAACCTAAGGGTGAGAATGTCTTCATTTATATTTAATTTCCTAACTTGGTCTGCCCTTCCTCCCACCACCCCTACCCTCCCACTAAGGGACTTTGGCTTCTCTGAACTGGTGGTTGCTGCTTTATTCTATTTTCTATTTCAGGTTTGAAAACTCTAAAAGATCATTTAGATTGCAGGCAAAATTAAAGGAGAATGCTTTTACTAAGAGACAGAAAATAAAGTAAATGCAGGTAAGATTTTCAATATAATCTATAGGTTAAAACATTCTTATTTAGAAAAACATTCTTGGAATACAAAGAATTGAGAATAAGGAGAGATTCCCATTTCTGATACTCTTTAATCAAAAATAGAAAAGGATTAATTTTTTCACTTGTGATAGTCATTTTAATTTCTTGGTCATAAATATGAAAATGTCTTAGTCGTAGTTGGCACATGGACCACCTCACAGATCTCCTCAAACATTCCTATTGATGCTGGGCACCTCATACCATCAACCTTCAATACTCTTCTGCCTGAGACCTCCTCAGATGTGAATCGTGTTTAAGGCCAGAAAATAAACTTCTTCTTCAAATATAAAACCTTTAAATGCTATCAAAAATACCCTTCAGGACTTTTGTCATCATTAGGCCAAATTCTCAACCCATGCAGGTCTCAAGGTTTGAATCCCTGAGGATAATATCTGGTTCTTTACTGTTGAATCAACTTGTTTTGATGGCATTGCATTGTGATCACAGTGATGTGATCATCCAATAAAAAAGTATCACTTTGATATTACTTCAATGTAAGAATCAATTAATTTACTGAATAAATTATTTTGTTGAAACTCAAGTTACATGAAAAGTTATTCAAACTCACCTTCTCTGCCTTCACAAATGTCTTTAACAGTAACTCAGGACCCACACGGATGTGCTAGGAAAGGAAACCTCAGCTCATTTGATTTTTCCCAGAAAAATGAAATGGCTGAAATAAATAAACCACCTATATAATTGAAAGAATACATAATACTATATTTCTCAGCTCTCAAATGTGGCTATGTTCTGGTTAACAAAATATAAACTTTATAAATACTTCAGCTTTTCCTAAGTTTATCTATAAAAACAATATAGTCCCTATAAAATTCCTTCATTTTATTTTTCCTAGAGTAGACAAGTCGATTATAAAAAATTATTGGTTCTTCTGGGACTGGTCATTAAAAGAAGACTTATCCCTTTCCTCCTTCCTACTGTTAAAAATGAGATGACTGGAGCTCTAGAAGCATCTCAGGCCATGAAAGTTCTTGCAGATGAATGCCATACGCTAGGATGCTAGACTAGAAAGAAAGAGCTTAAGCCATGGATGATGTTAGAACCACCATACCAACACTGAACTCCTACATTCAACCTCCTTTTTACCAGAGAAAGCAAACTCTTTTTAAACATAGCAAGCTATTCTGTTGGGTTTTTTCTTTTTTTTTATTAACTAGCTATTCCTAGTCCTACCAGATGCAATATACCATTGGCCAAATAGCAAGCTGGTATCATTCATGATTCAAAATAAATTCATTGTTTCAGATGTCCACAACTCAATTTGAAATGCGTCCCCCTCCCTCACAAAATAATAAGATAGAGTGATAAATGGATAGAGGAGTGGAATGAGGTAGATAGAAACATGATAAAGTAATAAATATAGCAAAATACTAATGTAGAATATAGATGGCAGGTATGTGGGCATTCACTATATAATTCCTTCAACAATTCATAATAAAATACTAAAAATTCTGTTGACAAGCCATCAGCACCATTTATTATGTTTTTAAAAGATATTCCTAGTAAGGAGTTTTATAGCTTCTTTTCTCTCACTAACGGGGCCACTTCTCTTCCTGTTCTATAAACACTATTGTGGCCTTAAAAATCTTAAAAAAAAAAAAAAAAGAACTGGAAGTACTGCCAATGGGACAAACTGGGTGCAAGTAAAAATTTTAAAGGCTGTATAAACAGAAATTCATCTGGAAAGATGTTTTCTCCATCAGCCCAGTAAAAAGCTAGAATAGAATTTCCTGATATAGATGTACTGTTTGACTCTGTACAGATCCCACTGGGTACAAGAGAGAGGCATCGTGTTCTTTAATTTAAAAGTAACTTTCACTCATAAAATGAGGTTAGGAATGTTAGAATTTCAACTCAGCTGAGCTCAGCACTAAGCAACATCATTTCCTTCTCCTGTTAAGATTCCCTTCTTCTTCTCCATCAGTACAAGGACACATCTAAGGAAATATAATTTCAGTTTGGTCTTCTGATCAACTTGAAGCATTTCTGCTGAAAAAGTAACAATTGTGGTGTTGGATCTTTTCCCATCAGTCTGTATTCCAAGCAAAGAAAGACTGGAAATGAGTGTTGAACAATTCCTGGCAAGAATGCTAAAGTTCGCAGAAGCATTGCCTGCAAACTGCCAATACAGAAGAAAAAGTCTTTTCCTATTCTCCAAGATGCAGGAAGAATAGTAAGAATGTGAATCAGGATTGCTGAAAACAATGCCAAAATACTGATGTGGACTATCGTGTCTACTAAAAGAATCTATTTGTTGGGACTAAAATGCAATGACTTCAGAAAATGATATAAATTTAATTCCAGAAAATTAGCTGGGAATTCATCCAACAGTATGCACTTATTATATTTATTGAGGGATATGAGAGCAGACACTGAAGAACGCAGATTCACATAATAATCCTATAGAGTCTCTTGCTTATGACTTACTGAAAATTTCTGCTTCTGAATCAACATTTTTCAAATTTGACCTCATCTCAGAAAGAACGCTCTTACAAAGCCTGGAGAAAACATCCTCAGCAGTGTTTAAGTTATTCAAGGATGAAAAAGTACAATTTACATATGTATTTAATTTTTGTGGAAAAATCACCCACGATAGATGGCATTTTATAGCATAGTCTTCTGGGAGAGGAATAAAGGATGGAGCAGTCCAGACATTATATACATTGTCAGTCTAGGGCAGAGGGTTAAGCACTTTACATGGATTATCACCTCTGATCCTCACAAAATCTATTAAGATAGGAATTGTTACTCTTTCCATTTTATAGATGAAGAAACAGTTGCTTAGAAATGTTTGCTCAAGGTCACCTGTCAGTAAGCAGTGCAGCTAACACTGGGAGGCAAGTCTGACTGATGACAGAGCCTGGTCTTTTAACCATCATCTGAGATGGCTGTGATCTTTGAAAGTCAAGTGCCCCGCAGAGCATTCAGTGAGAAAGTGAGGGAGAAGGGTGTGGTGAAGGGGAGGAGGAGGAGGCAGAAAGGGAGGGAGAAGGAGAAAAATTTGTCTAACATATAGGTTGGGAAAACTGTAAAGAGGCAACTAAAAGTTACATATATGAAATATTTCCCATCAAATCTGGATGATTTCTTTGCTTCTTGCTTACTTTTTTCATTCTTCATTTCTTCCATGTATCATTTCTTCTGGTAAAAATTTTTTTAAAAAAGAGGAGCAAGTACTTATATCTTAATCAATTGTAAAAGTAATTCATTATAAACTACCTCTTCCTCCCTTCCACTTTTTCCAAATATTTATTAAACACCACTGTGTGCCATATCCTGGCATTTATATTCTGCCTTTACCATAGAATAAGTGTAATTTACTTTCGTTAATTAAAAGGAAAAAAATACTTTAACTACTGACACAGACTAAGACAATGAGGCACTAAGCCAAAAAGCAACAAAAAATCTGTCAGAATATTAAAAGTGTTGACATGAAAGGACTGGATGAAGTTTCATGTACATGAACCAGACCAGATGCCCAGCTTGAGTGACCACTTTCCTTGGCCTTCACCGTGAAAGACATGCAACCATTACTGACACTAAAGCCACTTGAGAAGGGCCTTTTATGGGAAGGAAAACAGATAAAAGGAGTGGACAGGATCCAGAGAACCAATGAGTTGACGAGAAAAATGAGAATACCTCATCATTTTCACTTTGTTTACGGCCTGATGGTTCTGTGAGTTATGAGGACAGAGTCAAAACCTTGTCCATCTTATTCACCACTGTATACACAGCACTTGGCACTCTACCAAGAATATAATAGGCACTCGCTTTAAAAAAAAAAAATTGGTTGAATAGATTAATTAATGAATAAGCCAGAAAATGACCAAGAAACAGTGACTTTGATAAACAACAAGGTCCTACTGTATAGCTCAGGGAACTAGATTTAATATCCTGGGATAAACCATAATGGAAAAGAATATTAAAAAGAATGTGTGTATCTATGCTGCTGCTGCTGCTTCTAATTTGCTTCAGCCGTGTCCGACTCTGTGAGACCCCATAGACGGCAGCCCACCAGGCTCCCCCGTTCCTGGGATTCTCCAGGCAAGAATACTGGCGTGGGTTGCCATTTCCTTCTCCAGTGTGTATCTATACATATATATTTTTTTCAGTTATATATATAACTGAATCACTGTGCTGTGCAGAAGAAATAAACACAACATTGTAAATCAACTATACTACCATTAAATAAATAAGTAAAAGAAGCAAGGATTTTATTGTCTCTGTTACTTGACACTAAAGTAATAGCTGTCCATCCAAAAAATGTTGAGGTCTCTTTATCCAATTTATGTACATCCAGAAACTCTAACAGTCTAGAAATTCTATTATGAATTCACATCTCACAATAACAACAATTAAAAAACACAGTAATCTATAACTGTAATATAAAAGATACAATCATAGATAAATGAAGAAAAAAGGCAGCACATGACGGAGATTACTCACTTCCTTACTTCTAAACCTGTTTGGTTTCATAAAGAGATTCAGTCACCCTCAAGATTTGTCATACCCGTGAGGGAACGTTCCTTTTGGAAAGATCACCTTGTTGGTTTCTGCTAAATGACCCCATTGACCACTGCCTTCCAAGCATCCTGAATTAAGAAATGATTGTGAAATGTGGGGAAATCTTGTTAAGCTCAGATCACAAGGCCCTAAAGCCCTCACCAACAGTCACTGATATTTAGTCTGATCAAGTGTAACAGGAAAAACAAATATTCTGCTCAGTTCTCCTCATTGATGTCACCTGTTTCTCTTCCTACCTTACCTCATCCCAAGGGGGTTTTACGTAATAGAGTCATAACAGTTCAGTATAAAAATATTAAAACAGGTCAAAAGGACAATATATATTAGTAGTCATTTTTATTCCAGCCTTTTGAGTCCCGCAGCACAAATTTGTTCCCTAATAACAATCCTCAGAAGCCATTGAGAGTAATTGCCCTGGATCCACTGCATCACAACTAAAGAAAAGCCAAGACGTGTCCCAAAGGGGCAAAAGAGGAGCAAGGCTCTATAGAAGTGAGAAGGCACATCTGACAGGGACACAGAGTAGAGGAGCCCAGCATGGAATACAGGGTCCCTGAGAAAAACAAATGGGCAAGCAGAGCCAAAATGGGTTATAAGAAACTGAGGTCTTGGTGTGGTGATAATAGAGAGTAATAGTACCCAAATAAAACATTTGCAAGTAGTGTACAGACAGACAGGAGAGAAAAAAGAAGCAAAGAGAAATTCAATACAATGTCAGGGACTTCCCTGATGGTCCAGGGGCTAAGGCTCCATGCTTTAAATGCAGGGGGCCCGGGTTCAATCCCTGGTCAGGGAACTAAGATCCCACATACCATAACCAAGAGTCCGAATGCTGTAACTAAAAAGATTCCACGTGCCACAACAAAGATCGAAGATCCAGCATGCCGCAACTAAGACCTGGGGCAGCCAAACAAATATATCATTTTAAAAATACAGGGTCAGAGTAATCCAGAATTAGGTGATGAAGAACTTGACTAGAGCTGTGGTCATGGAAAAGTCAAGAAGGGACCAGACTGAAGGCTCGCCAGCCTGTTTGCCCTTGGGGCTGTGTGTTTCTGGCACCACCGTGCACAAGACATTTTTGTTGAATGAATGGAATGGAGAATGAGAAGATGAAGAAGAATAAAAATGACAGGCTCAGTAGCTATAGGATGTCTCTAAGTACTGACTCCAGAGGTTAAGAAACGGAGAAGTACCTGTGACAAGATGGAGAAACATGGCACTTGACCATGGGATTGAGTTACCAGTGGGACTTCCAAATGGAGCTGCCCAACGGGCAGTCAGCAATATGGAAATTCAGTCCATGACAGAATCAGGACTAGAGATGGAAGCTTAGAAGTGCAATCTAATGACAGGCATGGGAGTGAGCTCATAAGAGAGAAGACAAGAACAATGAGCAGAGCTTTAGGTATGGTAGGAAAGGGAACCAGCAAAAGACACTGAGAAGAAAAAGTCAAACCAAAAAAAAAAAGGAGAGGAACTAAGAAGATGTGGTGAAGAAATTATCAAGGAATGGTTTGTGGTATATTGAGGACTCAGACCTGAGAATGAGGGAAGCTGAGCTTAAACACTGGCTCTGCCAGAAGCTCACTTTGTGATCTGGGACAAATGTCCAAACCTGTGTCACCTCCACATCATAATCTGCAAGTGGTCTCTGGGAGGATTACGCCAGCTCTCAGGATCCCAGGATTCTGAGAACTGAAGGAGCCAGAGATCAGGACAGTTGGAATGAGGAAAAGAGAGTGGTAATTAATCTCAAAGCAAAAGTGCCTCCACTAAGGGCAGAAACCAGCAGGCAAGACTGAGAAGAAAAGAATAGATAGGACTTCAAGACTTTGCAAACAAATACACAGGCCAAAAAAAAAGCATCATGATCAAAGGGAGTTTTGTTTTGATGATAGGGGAGACTAGAGTTTGTTGAAATCAAGGAGAAATTAAAGGTGAAAATCTGAGGCAAACGTCTTAGAGAGGATAAGTAAGAATGGAGTCCAAAGTATAAGTAGATAAAAATGAAATAACATCTTTGTTCCTAGGGTGCAAAGGAGAATGGTGTCATACAAGTGCAATGTGGACAAAAAAATTTTAAATAGAGACTATTTATGTGTGGAGCTGACTCTTTTTACAACATAGTCTAAAAAGGAGGCAAACTGTTACACTAGTTACTTTTTTCCAATATTACAAATTACCCCAAAAACTATGGTTGAAAAAAAAATTATAGTTGATAAGGGGTAAGAATCAAGAAACATTTCAGCTTGGTTGTTATGGCTCAGGCTCTCTCATGAGACATATAGTCATGATGTTTTTCTGGGCTGCAAGCACCTGAAGGTTTGACTAGGGCTGGAAAACCCACTTCCAAGATGGCTAACTCACATAATTATTGATTGGAGGCCTCTGTTCCTTGTCATATGTACTTCCTCATCTATGTCACCTGACCTCCGCCGCCCCCCCCGCCAGCTCACCCAGAGCAAGTGATGGAAGAGAGTAACCAACATGGAAGCTGCAATGTCTTTTATGACCTAGTCTCCAAAGTAGCGCAGTCACTTCCACCATATTCTGTTCATCAGAAAAGAGATACTAAGTACAGATCACTCTCCCGGGAAAAGGAAATAGGCCCCACCTCTTGAAAGAATGAGTATAACATAACTTGTGGACAAATTTTAAAACTACCACAGTCTCTAAAGAACATGTGGATTAGGAGGAGGGTTGACAATTTAGAAAACAGTAGCTGTGGAATATCCACTGAGAAGTTATTGAGTGTTAGGGGTTATTCCAGGGGTTATTGAGTGTAGCTCAAAAGGTCCCCCAAAAGGTTATACTAATGCTACAACAACAACAAAATGGCCTTTCACAAAGAGTAAAAGCAATGATATGACTGATATGACTTTTTACCAGGAAGAATGCTATTGTTATCAGACTAGGTAAAAGCTCAAAAAGAGCCCATTAAAGGTCATAAAAGGTGAGAAACTAAAACCACCCCAGACACACCTGTCCTCTGTAGAGTTAGAGAGGAAACACTGACAGATTCACAGGATCTGGTACACGGCTATGCTCACTGCAGTGGTCAACCAATTCCAATTTGGGTTGGGTAGTTCCTGAGCTGTTTGCCTCAGTGCTCTTGGCGCCACTGAATTAATTATCCCCCAAAAGCAACTTAGAGCAAGAATCATATTGTTATTGTCATTACTGTTGTTGTTTATGTTAGTATCCCCACTGTTAGTGTAACATCTGGAGGAAAAAAGCATAGAGAACACATAAATATCTATTTGATAAAAAGATGTGTATACAACACCAAAGAAACCAGAATTGAAAGAGACGCATGTGCTGCAATGTTCATTGCAGCACTGTTTACAATAGTTAGACATGGAAGCAATCTATATGTCCCTCAGCAGACAAATGGATAAAGAAGTTGTGGTACATATACACAATGGAATATTATTCAGCTATAAAAAGAAAGCATTTGAGTCAGTTCTAATGAGGTGGATGAAACTGGAGTCTGTTATACTAAGTGAAGTAAGTCAGAAAGAGAAACACCAGTACCGTATATTAACGCATATATATGGAATTTAGAAATACGGTAACGACAATTCTATATGCAAAGCAGCAAAAGAGACACAAATGTAAAAAACTGGCTTTTGGACTCTGTGGGAGAACACGAAGGTGGGATGATTTGAGAGAACAGCATTGAAACATATATTACCATATGTAAAATAGATGACCAGTGCAAATTTGCTGCATGAAGCAGGGCACTCAAACCTGGTGCTCTGGGACAATCCAGATGGATGAGGTAGGGAGGGAGGTGGGAGGGGTGTTAAGGATGGGGGGGCACGTGTGCACCCGTAGCTGATTCATGTCGATGTATAGCAAAAGCCACCACAATATTGTAAAGTAATTATCCTCCAATTAAAATAAATTAATTTTTTAAAAGATGTGTGTATGGGTGGATGGCTGAAATTAGTCCAAACAGAGAAGCTACGGTATGTTACTTCCCTTTATGTACTCTGAATTTTTAAATTTTAATGGGACCAGAAGGCACTGAATTCATTTATTCTTAACCTTGGAAATATTGGTAGTTTATGAAGGATCATATAGTACACAGTGTGGTAGCCAAATATGCATTCTAAAATAGGAAACAATTAGCAAATGTATTAAGGGTGCTATTATGTTGAATAATTAACAGTTATTTACCAGCTGAGCCACAAGGGAAGCCGAGGAATACTGGCGTGGGTAGCCTATCCCTTCTCCAGGGGATCTTGGAATAATAATAAATTGAACCAGGAATTGAACCAGGGTCTCCTGCATTGCAGATGGATTCCTTACCAACTGAGCTATCAGGGAAGCTCCTTTGTTAAATTTTTAGTATATTTTTAATTGAATGATTTCTTTATTTTCTTCTGCCTGTCACTACTATTTAATGATAAGTGTACAATGTGAAGTTGCTCAGTCATGTCCCACTCTTTGTGATCCCATGAACTGTAGCCTACCAGGCTCCTCTGTCCATGGAATTTTCCAGGCAAGAGTACTGGAGTGGGTTGCCATTTCCTTCTCCAGGGTATCTTCCCGACCCAGGGATGGAACCCAGGTCTCCCACATTGCAGGCAGACGCTTTACCATCTGAGCTACCAGGGAAGCCCCAAGTGTACAATAGATATTCTTAAACTTATATTTTCAAAAAGAAGGAATGCAGACTCAATTAAAACTTTCTTAATCTAATTATTCTTAAGGTTATCTATCTTCCTTTAGTTAAAACTGATGATTTAAAACCCATGTTTATCAAAAATAAATACATAAACAAGAAAGCCAGTTAGAATAGTAGCTATATTCTTCCCAATTACAGATAGCTCAGGTGTACATGTTAACACATAAGCAATATTATTTCTCCCCTTTCATAAAAATATAATAAAATTACATCATCATAAGCACATATTTAATTTTGCTGAGGATCTGTTATAAATACATAGGATATTATACTGGAAATAAAGAGCATATGAATGTATTCATTTGAGTAAATATAACAGAAATAACTGTTTGGTGGATAGCTAAAAAAAGAGTTCTCCAGACCCATATTTAACATGGCTACAACTTTTCTGCACACTTTAGTATATAATGTAAAACAGCATTAAGTTAAATAAGATTAAAAGCAAAATAGGATGTTTGTTACTTTAGTATTAATTTTATTATAATCTTATTTTAACAATATTATATTCATGTTTGATACTTATTATACACATGGAAATGTATAATATATCACATAATGAACTATGAAATGTATATAAATAGAAACTATATAGAGTGATGTAAATATCAGCATGTCAAATGGTCGTAAGAAAGAAATGCATTTTTTTCTCTGAACATTTGTAGAAAAAGACTAAAATGATTTTTTGTTGCTGTTGGTCAGTCACTCAGTCATGTCCAACACTTTGCAACTCCATGGACTGCAGCACACCAGGCTTCCCTGTCCTTCACCATCTCCTGGAGCTTGCTCAAACTCATGTCCATTGAATCGGTGATGCCATCCAAACATCTCATCCTCTGTCATTCCCTTCTCCTCCTGCCTTCAATCTTTCCCAGCATCAGGGTCTTTTCTAATCAGTCAGCTCTTTGCATCAGGTGGCCAAAATATCAGAGTTTCAGCCTCAGCATGTCTTTCCAATGAATATTCAGGGTTGATTTCCTTTAAGATTGACTGGCTGGATCTCCTTGCAGTCCAAGGGACTCTCAAGAGTTTTCTCCAACACCACAGTTCCAAAGCATCAATTCTTCAGCACTCAGCTTTCTTTACAGTCCCACTTTCACATCCATACATGACTACTGGAAAAACCATAGCTTTGACTAGATGGACTTTTGTTGGCAAAGTAATGTCTCTACTTTTTTAATATGCTATCTAGGTTTGTCATAGGTTGTCTTCCAAGGAGCAAGCGTCTTTTAATTTCATGACTGCAGTCACCATCTGCAGTGATTTTGGAGTGCAAGAAAAAAGTCTGTAATGTCACCGTTTCCATTGTTTCCCCATCTATATGAAGTGATGGGACTGCATACCATGATCTTAGTATTTTGAATGTTGCGTTTTATGCCAGCATTTTCACTCTCCTATTTCATCTTCACCTACTTTTATACAAATCAACTTTAATCATTGCTAAAAAAAAAACACTAGGAAATAAAATGTCCTCTTCTTTATAATGGAAAGGGGAAAGAATTAAAGCCTGAAGAAATTTAGATAAAAATCCATCTCCATGGACTTTTCTGGTGGTCCAATGGTTAAGAATCTGTCTGCCAATGCAAGGGACTTGGGTTCAATCACTGGTCCAGGAAGATCCCATGCCATGGGGCAACTAAGCCTGTGCACCGCAACTACTGAAGCCCAGATGCCTAGAGCCTGTGCTCAGCAACAAGAGAAGCCATGGCAATGAGAAGCCCATGTCCAGCAACTAGGGAATAGTCCCTGCTCACCACAACTAGAGAAAGCCCATATGCAGCAATGAAGACCCAGCACAGCCAAAAATAAAATAATAAATATCAAAAAAAGAAAAATCTCCTAGATGCTTCTAACTGATTCCTCAAAGTGGCAAATGATGAAATAGAAGGAAAGAATATTATGTCCTCACTATGAATAAGAATGGACTGCCAACTACGACTCCTTTCATAAATGGACGCTGATTTCATTGGATTTCTCTAGTAAGTATCAGAGATCTTAACAAAAACACCATGATTCCTCTTGCCCAACTGGTAGAATAAACAATTCTAAATCCATTCCCAAGGCCTACAATGTGAGCAAGGATCCAGAGATTTCAGTTCCTTGCCCTACTTTGGGACAGCTGGGGAGAAATTCCCCATGCCTACAGTGTTAGTGTCTGGGTATCTATTGGGAGAAACAGAGATTGCATGAGTTGGTGTGCTGGAGTCAGCATCTACCAGCTCTCAAGAGCCAACCATGTGTATTTCTCCTCAACTCCACATTCAGGAATGTTGTACCGGTAGCTTGAAATGGGCCGTGTGGGAATATTTATACTACAAAAGTTGGTAAGCCCTACAAATCAGGGCTTTTTATCCAGAGTCAGTTCTTGGACTTGGCTTTCCACTGATTGATCACGTCAACACATCCCTACAGAAAAGCTCTTGTACCACAGCTCCCCAATACAGTGATCCTGGGGCAATTCTCTTTTTCAATTCCCAAATTTCCAAGTGAAATCAACTCCTTTGTGAAAACAGGTTAGGCTTTAACTATGTGGCTCAGTGGTAAAGAATTTGCTGCCAATGCAGGAGAACCAGGAGACACAATTTCCATCCCTGGGTCAGGAAATTCCCCTGGAGTAAGAAATGGGAAACCCACTCCAGTATTCTTGCCTGGAAAATGCCATGAATTGAGGAGCTTAGAGGGCTACAGTCCATGGAGTTGCAAAGAGCTGGACACAAGCACCCATGACAAACTATTTAATGTAAATTTCCAAATTACTAATTGTGCTGACCCCACTGGCAAAGTCAATAAAACATCACTGGATTCAAATTTCAAGAGTCCTTAGCATCAGAGACCCAGAATAGTATAAGATGTGCCTGTCCCATGCAGTACCTAGAATTACTTTACCTTCCATCAATGTTTATGGAAAAGAATTTTTCAGACAATAGCAATCAAAGGTGAAAGAGATGAAAGAGAAGTAAGCTACATAGGATGAAGATAGAGGAAGAGATGATAACTAACTACCCAGGGGCACCAGTTTCCTTGGCTGGGATGTGCATTCCTAAAGACACCATTCCAGACTGCAGATTGAAGCAGATGGCCTAACTCCTTTCTGTCCTGTTTCCCTAAGCTAACAGTAACAGTAAAGATGACTGTACTGGCTAAATTCATTTCCTCTCCCTTTGCTCTCCACCTCTCTTCATCCTGCTCTGGGTCGCAGGAATTGACCATGGACTGCATCAATTAAGTCTCCCTTGTCATCTGGCTCTGGGAAAGGAAAGTGAGAGAGAAGAGGCCAATATGGGCCTTTTGCCCCAGCTCTTTACCTCTACCAATGATCACAGATTTTGTGGGGCAACCCCTCCTTGCAGGTCTCCACTTCCAGTTCCAATACCCCATCCATCCATTGCCCCTTTAAGCCTTGGGTGAAAGCAATGCCTGGCCATGATAGCTCCTGCACACAACACCATCATCTGTGGGCTGCCCAACATCTCACCAAGACCTTTCTGTTGTCTCTTTATTACATTCTCTTCCTCTTACTCAATCTGAGCATGCTGTCTATTTCCTGCTGGGTCCTTGACTGATAAAACAGTGCTAGAAAATCTAGAAAAACCACTAAACATCACCACTAAATATTGTCTCCCTTAATGCCCTTGATGCCTTCCACATGACTATGCTGCACAAAATTCTTGTGCTTTCAGATTCATCTAAAATATCAGCCAAACTATTCACAAGAGCTCGGGGAGCCCCTGTCCCATACAGCACCCTTCTGGACACTATGTCCCAGAGGATCAAAGTGGTCACCTTTTTTGCCAAGAGTGGGATGGCTTGTAGGGGATGGGTGGGTTGGGAGTTTGGGATCAGTTCAGTTCAGTTCAGTTGCTCAGTCATGTCTAACTCTTTGCAACGCCGTGGACTGCAGGACGCCAGGCCTCCCTGTCCATCACCAACTTCCGGAGTTTATTCAATCTCATGTCCATTGATTCGGTGATGCCATCCAACCATCTCATCCTCTGTCATCCCCTTCTCCTCCAGCCTTCAATCTTTCTCAGCATCAGGGTCTTTTCAAATGAGTCAGTTCTTTGCATCAGGTGGTCAAAGTATTGGAGCTTCAGCTTCAACATCAGTCCTTCCAGTGAATATTCAGGACTGATTTCCTTTAGGATGGACTGGTTGACTCTCCTTGCAGCTCAAGGGACTCTCAAGAATCTTCTCCAACACCACAGTTCAAAAGCATCAATTCTTCGGCGCTCAGCTTTCTTTATAGCCCAACTCTCACATCCATACATGACCACTGGAAAAACCATAGCTTTGACTAGATGGACCTTTGTTGGCAAAGTATTGTCTCTGCTTTTTAATATGCTGTCTAGTTTGGTCATAACTTTTCTTCCAAGGAGCAAGCATCTTTTAATTTCATGGCTGCAGTCACCATCTGCAGTGACTTTGGAGCCCCCAAAAATAAACTCTGTCACTGTTTCCCTATCTATTTGCCATGAAGTGATGGGACCAGATGCCATGATCTTAGTTTTCTGAATGTTGAGTTTTAAGCCAACTTTTTCACTCTTCTCTTTTACTTTCATCAAGAGGCTCTTTAGTTCTTCTTCGCTTTTGCCATAAGGGTCGTGTCATCTGCATATCTGAGGTTATTGATATTTCTCCTGGCAATCTTGATTCTTGCTTGTGCTTCATCCAGTGTGGCATTTCGCATGATGTACTCTGCATATAAGTTAAATAAGCAGAGTGACAATATACAGCCTGACGTACTCCTTTCCCGATTTGGAACCAGAATGTTGTTCCATGTCCAGTTCTAACTGTTGCTTCCTGACCTGCACACAGATTTCTCAAGAGGCAGGTCAGGTGGTATGGTATTCCCCTATCTTTTAGAATTTTCCACAGTTTGTTGTGATCCACACAGTCAAAAGCTTTGGCATGGTCAATAAAGCAGAAGTAGATGTTTTTCTGGAACTCTCCTGATTTTTCAATGATCCAACAGATGTTGGCAATTTTATTTCTGGTTCCTCTGCCTTTTCTAAATCCAACTTGAACATCTGGAAGTTCACAGTTCATGTATTGCTGAAGCTTAGCTTGGAGAATTTTGAATATTACTTTACTGGCATGTGAGATGAGTGCAATTGTGCAGTAGTTTGAGCATTCTTTGGCATTGCCTTTCTTTGGGATTGGAATGAAAACTGACCTTTTCCAGTCCTGTGGCCACTGCTGAGTTTTCCACATTTGCTGGCATATTGAGTGCAGCACTTTCACAGCCTCATCTTTAAGGGTTTGAAATAGCTCGACTGGAATTCCATCACCTCCACTAGCTTTGTTCGTAGTAATGCTTTCTAAGGTCCACTTGACTTCACATTCCAGGATGTCTGGCTCTAGGTGAGTGATCACACCATTGTGATTATCTGGGTCATGAAGATCTTTTTTGTACAGTTCTTCTGTGTATTCTTGCCACCTCTTCTTAGTATCTTCTACTTCTGTTAGGTCCATGCCATTTCTGTCCTTTATTGTGCCCATCTTTGCATGAAAATTTCTCTTGTTATCTCTAATTTTCTTGAAGAGATCTCTAGTTTTTCCCATTCTACTGTTTTCCTCTATTTCTTTGCACTGATCACTGAGGAAGGCTTTCTTATCTCTCCTTGCTATTCTTTGAAACTCTGCATTCAAATGGGTATATCTTTCCTTTTTTCCTTTGTTTTTCGCTTCTCTTCTTTTCATAGCTGTTTGTAAGGCCTCCTCTGACAACCATTTTGCCTTTATGCATTTCTTTTTCTTGGGGATGGTCTTGATCACTGCCTCCTGTACAATGTCACGAACCTCCATCCATAGTTCTTCAGGCACTCTATCAGATCTAATCCCTTGAATCTATTTCTCACTTCCACTGTATAATCGTCAGGGACATGATTTAGGTCATACCTGAATGGTCTAGTCATTTTCCCTACTTTCTTCAATTTAAGTCTGAATTTGGCAATAAGGAGTTCATGATCTGAGCCACAGTCAGCTCCCCATCTTTTTTTGCTGACTGTATAGATCTTCTCCAACTTTGGCTGTAAAGAATATAATCAATCTGATTTTGGTATTGATGATGACGTCCATGTGTAGTCTTCTCTTGTGTTGTTGGAAGAGAGTGTTTGCTATGACCAGTGTGTTCTCTTGGGAAAACTCTGTTAGTCTTTGCCCTGCTTCATTCTGTACTCCAAGGCCAAATTTGCCTGTTACTCCAGGTATTTCTTGACTTCCTACTTTTGCATTCCAGTCCCCTATAATGAAAAGGACATCTTTTGGGGGTGTTAGTTCTAGAAGGTCTTGTAGGTCTTCATAGAACCATTCAACTTCAGCTTCTTCAGCATTATTGGTTAAGGCATAGACTTGGATTACTGTGATAGTGAATTTATTCCTATAGTTATGTGTAACTGACAAAGGTAAAAACAATGATTTCAATGAATGTTTTACCTACACTCTCTTTTGTGATATTCCAGGTATGCAATAATTAATAGAAGTTCTCCAGGGTGTTCTAATTATAAACTTCTTTCCAGGGATGTGGAAAGAAATGGTCTATTTTTCAGATGAGTACTTTGTAAAACTTAAACGTCAAATTGATCTGAAAATGAGTTCATTTATTTCACCTAGTTCTTTTCTTGTCCTTGGAACACCAGCATATCAGACTAGAACTTCAGATAATGCCCATCAGCTGCTTTCTTTAGTGGCCAGTTTGGGTTTAAGATTAGAAATTCATTGGAACTAGTAACTGACCTTTTGGGTTTCTAGGAACATCGCCCTGTCGACTGTCATCTGCTCCTTTTTAACTCACCAAAAAGCTGCATGTCCTGTTTCATTTTCTCCCCAGCTCTAAGGATTGGGGTATTATCAGTGTGTTCGTTTGCTGGGGCTGTTGTAACCAGGTCCCACAGAAATGGGTGGCTTAAACAACAGAAATGTATTTTCTCATAGTTCTGGAGACTAAAATTCCAAGGTCAAGGTGTTGCAGGGTTAGTTCCTCTGGAGGCCTGTAAGGGAAGGATCAGTTCCTGACCCATCACCTTGACTTACGGATGGCTGCCTTCTCCTTGTGTTGTCAAACTCTTTCCCTTTGGACGTGTCTGTCTCAAATTTCCTTTTCTTATAAGAACACTAGTTGTATTGGATTAGAGCTCCTTCTAATGACCTCATTTTAACTGAATTACCCCTGTGAAGACTCTGTCTCCGACTACAATAATATTGTGAAGTGCTTGGTGCTCAGGCTTCAACATATTTTTTAATCTTGTATTTTGTGGGAGACATGATTCAGCCTGTAAGCATCAGTGTGTCACCTATAATCAGGGTACTGTCCTTTCCATATCAACCTAAATGACACATCTGCTCTTGACAAATAAAGCCCCTGACATTCAAAACCTGTAGCTGCCTCACCCCACCCTGATTGAAGACCTTCAAAAAATGTTTTTTGTTTTCAAAAAGAAAAGAAGAAGAGGAGGGCAGTAAAAACAGCTTATTGAAGAAGCCTGGGTTTCAAAACTAGTCCTTGGATAACAGAACCTCAGGTCCTAATCCTTAGATATTCCCCAAAATTACTGTTTTTCACTCTTTAGAACATTCATTTTTGTGGTTTTCTTTTTATATATCCCCCAGGGAGAATTTTCCCAATTGGGTTTTTCTTCCTGTATTTATCTTTCCCATGGCTTTGGATGATGTCCATGTGGGCAGGTCTAGTTGGAGAGAACAGATAAGGCCAATACAATCACCACACACCAGCAATAGCAAATGAGCTTCCTTTCACAACATTTTTCCTTGAGTATCATTTCTTACTTTAAAACAGCTAGAGAGAAAGTTTCTATTAATGCAAGAAACATTATCACTGGCCCATCCACTTTGTTGGCAGAGGATGAGATGGACTCAATGGGCATGAACTTGAGCAAACTCCAGGAGATAGTGGAGGACAAGGAAGCCTGGCATGCTGCAGTTCATGGGGTCGCAAATAGCTGGACATGACCTAGCAACTGAACAATAGCAACATCCACTTTGTTATCACCTCCAATTCCAACCACTACAAAATACACATTACAAAAGGTGGCCAAATGGAAGCTCAGTGTATGTGGATCAGCTGAATCTATGTATTTTATTTTACAGAATGGGTTGGCTAATGATTTGAGAGCAAAATGTAGTGATTCAAACACTAACTAGTTTATGTAACCTTAAAGAAGTCATTCCATATCTACACCTCAGATTTCTTATCAATAAAATTTGAGTTATATCATCCAAGACACTTGTTTTATAGATTTTGTGTGAAAAATAAAGATAATACATATTTTAGAAAAGAAATGTGCGTTAACAGAGAAATGGATAAAGATGTGGTACATAAATACAATGGGGTATTACTTAGTCATAAAAAAGAACAAAATAATGCCATTTGCAGCAACATGGATGGACCTAGAGATTATCACACTAAGTGAACTAAGTCAGACAGAGAAAGACAAACATCATATGATACCACTCATACATGGAATTTAATCATTAAAAAAATGATACAAATGAACTTATTTACAAAACAGAAACAGACTTATACAGATGTTGAAATCAAATTTAAGATTACCTAAGAGGAAACATGGGAAGCAGGAAGGATAAATCAGGAATTTGAGGTTAACATACACACATTACTATCTATAAGATAACCAACAAGGACAGGGAACTTTACTCAATATACCGTAACAATCTATATGAGAAAAGAATCTAAAAAAGAATGAATATATGTGTACCTGAATTACTATGCAGGACACAACTGAGCAACAACACTGGGGCTGAACAACTGGAACACTTGAAACTAACACAACTTTGTAAATCAACTATACTCCAATGAAATTTTAAAAAAGGAAAAGCAGCAGCTATTTTCAGCTTACAAACAGGCTCTATTCCAAAACAGACATTGACACCTCAATTGCTGAGAATTTGGAATGCATAGAAAAACACTATGACAAAAAGGGTTCAGTCTGCAGGCACCTCCAAGGGAGCCTGAGCATTCCATAAGCAGGTGAAGTGAAAGTGAAAGTGCTAGTCGCTCAGTCAAGTCCCACCCTTTGCAACCCTGTGGACAATAGTCCGCCAGGCTCCTCTGTCCATGGGATTCCCCAGGCAAGAATACTGGAGTGGGTTGCCATTCCCTTCTCCAGGGGATCTTCCCAACCCAGGGATCAAATCCTGTCTTCTGCTTGGCAGGCAGATTTTTTACCATGAGCCATCTAGGAATCCCTAAATAGTAAAGGCAAGGGACCAAACAGTATGTGTTTTAAACAACAGTAACATAGTACTATATAAACACACTTGCTATATAACAGATTTCTAAAAGGATATCAGCGCTGGTTGCCTCAGAGGAGCGGGAAGATGAATTGATGGTAAAAGGCAGAAAGACAAACCTTACTGTTTTATCCTTCTGTGCTGTTTAATTTTTATCACAATAAAAATGACTTCTTTCATTTTTTATGATGGTAACATATACATAAAATTTACCATTTTAAATATTTATAAGTGTACAGTTTAGTGGCATTAAGTACCGTTGTACAATCATCACCACCATCCATCTCTAGATGAATAGAGAAAAGCTGAAACTCTGTATCCATTAAACAATAGCACCCCACTCCCTCTTCCCCCAAAGTGACTTATAACTTAAGAGACTTTCATAGGGAAACTCTTTCCACACAAAACAGTCATGCTAAATTCACTGCTAACAGCACTACCTTTAGAAGTGATAAACATAATCATTTTTGATAGATAAAACTTGATAATAAATCCATGCTGTGAAATCAGACTAACAAGCAGGTTTTGTAGGTTCTGTTAAAATAAGAATCAGACTCTGTTTCTGAAACAGGAAATTCCATATACAGTATCAGATTGAGCATTCATCTGTAGACAATTAATGTAGGCAATTTATTAATCATCCCTGATGGGGAGGTTTTTCCGCCTCCTAATTGTTCTGATTTCTGATCATTGCCACCTCCAAGTGTTCGGGAATTTGGAAACACCACAAAACTGACGTATTAGTGTGGTAACACAGGCTGCATGCTTCACTCACCTTTCCCAGCCCCTCTTTCCTTTGCTCTTCCTAGTCACAGGCCAACAATGAATCCATCCAGAGGGGAAAGACATTTTATTTACACAAATGTGTGCCAATTTGCTCTGAGAAGTATATGTTATACAACATGTACTATATGTATTCAGGGGCCACTTAAGAAGGAAACACTAGCCCAGGGTAGATGTGGGCAGGTTGTGTGGGTGAGCCATGGAGAGGGGGTGTGACAGGGGAAGGGATTGGGGAGCTCCAGAGCGCAAGAACGCAGCGAGGGGCATATGAGACACAGATATGAGGAGCTGGAGGAGCCAAGATCTGGCTGAGGGTCAAGAGAACGAACAAGAGAAAGTTTAGCATCTGGAGATCTGTGCTGTGGAGCTGCCTTTGGACAGTGGGCTGTTAGGCTCATTGTAATCAATGACACATTACTCAACCGGTCTCACTACTAAGGCAAGAACATGATGTAAGTTTTCTCAGGATATTTTGTTCCTCATGTGTCTGCTAGATGTGGAGGGAAAGGAAATTAGACTTAATACTTCTTTTTGATTTATAAAGATAACTCAAGAATTTTCATCTATCTGCTTACTCCCCAAGAAAGCATCTAAGAAAATCAAATGCAAAGCTGATGATATTAGCCATGCACAGAGAGTAGTGAGCAAAAAATGTGAGGCTGAGGAATTGTGAGGCATTCAAAAGCAAGATGGTTAATGTGTGACCTCAGGGAAGCATGTCCAGAATGAAGTTACAATTAAGAAAGCTGAAAACTAAATACTTGAATTGAGAAAGTCTGTGGAAAATTTTTTATTTATTTTGACTCTCCTCCCCAGTAATGTTGGAAGGTTAAAATGAATTAATAAATTAACCAGTCTATGTGGCAGGTAGTTCTCCCTGAAAGCAGATACTGAGACAGAGTTAGGAGCGAAAGTGGTTGATCTGGGGATAACACCTCTACAAGATAAAAGCAGGAAGAAGCAGGGCCAGGCAGGGAGTCTTCAGACCACAATGTGTAATCTTGTCATAACGTGATGATGATGGGAACCTAAAAAGCAAGAAATTTCAGGGTAGGGGTAGGGAGGAATCCAGATCCCAATCGTTTCCATTCCAAGATTCAAAATCATTAGTACTTCTTAAATGAGCTGTTATAGTCTCAACTGGACCCCCATAGGGGAACTCAACATGAGGGGCACATCTAGACCAGTGTCCCAGGCTCACCACTAGGTCTGTGGGTGTCAGAAGAGAGGATGGTTCTAACACTGCTTGTGGAAGCCTGTCCTGAGCACCCTTGCTGGGAATCTCAGTTTCCAAGGCCCTAATTCAATGAACAGCCTAGACACCAAATAACAAGGTTTTAATTTTTAAAATTAAAAAAGAAAAAATCTTTCCAGCACTGACTTCTAGTTCTACCCTCTAAGATGCATAGACAACTGCTGAAGTTAAAGGAAAACAAAATAAATTAAGAGATGAAAAGACAATTAAGGATACAAACTTAGAAAAAAAAATATGTTCAAAAGATTTAAATGCGTTTAAACTTATTTCAGGTTGATTTGCTTATGTGATTTGCCTATGTGCCAAAAGAAAGAATGATCCTGGATAGGGAGGAGGAGACAAGGATTTCTCCTAGCCCATCTGAACCAAGCATCAGAGGGAAAATACTGGCTGATAAGTGACAGGCTTCTTTTTCAAATATGATTTGTTGAGTAACAAAATCAGAGTTGTGGGTATTAGGAAGGCAGGAATTCTTTTTCTCCCCCAAAGTGCCCTAGTGTCACCGTTAGGGAGATGAACGTTTGATTCTGAGTGACCTTAGGATCCACTTATTTGTCATTATGGAAACAATAAGGTAACAGCTTTCAAAATACCTGAACAGTATAAACAAACAGTTACTTGGACTAATCTGGGATCTACTGCTTCCATGAAATCACCTTGAGGACATTTTCAGAAAGGTTTTTTTTTAAAATCTCCTGACAGCATGAAAGACCTCGCCTGCAAACTGGTGTGTAAAAGGAAGCCATCGTTCACACAAATGGCACCTTCAGCTTGTTCCCCTGCACCCTAAGCTGCCCTAGAGCCGAAATGTGAGGCATCTTAAATGCAGGGATGGGCTAGAGAATGTCACCACCCTTTCTAGGCACTCCCAAGTAGGCTTCCTCCTAGCAGGTTTTCTTCACGTTTTCATCCAAGAATACTATGATCACTAAAATAAAGCTCTCGGCTTTTTCGCACCTGAAAAGTGCTGACATACACGGCCTCAAATGAGGAGGGTGTTTAAATCCCTTCTCCACCCCCCACACCAGCAATAGCCAGGTGTAGTGTACTAACACAATCCATCTTTTATTCCAAGTGCTGTTCTCTGTTCGTTTTTTCTTCTCTCTGCCTCCCACCACGAGAGTATGTGCAAAATTTGAATCACGTTCAGAATCTGAACCAACAGGGTAAGAGGCTCAACATTTTTATTTATCCACTACTATTTCCCAAGTCTGGAAAATTTCTAGTGTTCATGTATTTTCCCTGGAGAAATAAACTTCTCCATAACCACAGACAGCTTGCATAATCAGTCCAAGGAAATGACAAGTTCTTCTCGGGAACAATTCCTTTTGCTTTCTGAAATCTGAGGTGAGAAATTTCCTTTGTTTTCCACCAAACCAAAAAATGGATGATGTCATTCTTCTACCACAGGAACTAGTGCTATAAGTTCTACTAAGAGAGATATGTTCTCATTTCCAACATCAATTATCAAATTATGCATAGTCTTAGTGGGAAAAGAGAGAGCAAGAGTGAAAGCCACATTATAATTATTGATTACTCAGAACCATCTGCACAGCCCTCCCGGTATCTGCCTGGGATGGGTTCCAGGAGGACCACAGATACCAAAGTCTGAGGATGCTCAAGTCCCTAATATTAAATGGTGTGCAGTACAATGGGCCCTCTATGTTGTTGGTTCCACATCCACCAAAATCAACGGAGGATTCCATCCATGGTTGGCTGAATCTGCAGATGTGGAATCCCCAGATACCAGACACTATCTGTATCCCCATATTCCTCCCTTCTTTTATTTTCTTCCGAAAAATGTTAATGCAGTATTTGGGGCTTACTGCTTTGTATCATGTCCCCTTAGCCGGAAGCTGCCATCTAGTTATCAAACTCCAGGAAATAGTGAGAAACAGGGAAGCCTGGCATGGTACAGTCCATGAGGTCGCAAAGAGTCAGATACGACTTAGACACTGAACAACAACAACAACAGCAGTTATCTAAATTAGTTCCAGACAAGAACGATCTGACTACTGAGAATAAAGGATCCACTTCTTCGACTGGTTGTGTAGCAGGGTTCAGGTATACAGAAATATCATTGAAAATTGTATCAATCATTTGGTACAAGATCTGCTTAAAAGTCCTTTGAATATTTTTTTAATTACATGAGACTTTTTAAAGCTTAGAGGCATTATACAAATTCGATGCATGAAGCTGGGCACTCAAAGCCGGTGCTCTGGAACAACCCACAGGGATGGGTGGGGAGGGAGGGGGTTTCAAGTTGTGAGGACATATGTGCACCCATGGGTGATTCATGTCGATGTACAGCCAAAACCACCACAATATTGTTAAGAAATTATCCTCTAATTAAAATTGATTAATTAACTTAAAAAAAAACTTAGAGGCATTATAGTCCAGCTACACTGTCCTTTCTATATGAGGAGCAAACTATGGAGCTTATTTTTCTCAACACTGCACAATTAATTAGAAGCACAATGGAAATTGGAACCTACATTTTCTATTAACACATCTATCTTTGTTATATGATTATAACGGTGGTCAATAAATTAATATTTATAGAGTAGAATTTAAACTAGATTTTTATATTCAAAGAAACACTCAGCACTTATTTTCCATTTTTTAAAATCTTTTCATCTGTCCTATCACTTCCATACAACTGTCCAGATCTGCCTTCACCTTTGCTGCAGAGCAAATAAATTTGGGGAAATAAAATGAACTGCAGTATGCTGAAGTGGTATTAGACTCAAGCAAAAAACTGAAAGGAAGGGTTATTAAATATTACATTAACCAGTTAGGCAGTAAAACATTAAAAATTATGAGTCCTTGAAGAAAGAAAGTGAAAGTTGCTGTCATGTCCAACTCTTTGTGACCCCATGGACTATACAGTCCATGGAATTCTCCAGGCCAGAATACTGGAATGGATAGCCTATCCCTTCTCCAGGGGATCTTCTCGACCCAGGAATCGAACCAGGATCTCCTGCATTACAGGCAGATTCTTTACCAACTGAGCTGTCAGGAAAGTAGAGATTAACTCTCTGCCACTTAAGTGTGGATTGGGCCTTTACACATGCTTCCAAAGAGCAGAGTCCGTACAGTGGGGAAGCCTACAAGTCAACTCCCCTCCCCCGCCCTGTTATCAAGATGAACATTGTGTTGATAGCATGTACTCTTGATATGTTGTAATAAGAATGGCCCTTCATCTCTGTGGTCTTCCTCCCAAAACTCATAACCTGTTTACCCATGAGAAAAACACAGGATAAACCCAAACTGAGGGACATTCTACAAAATACTAAAACAATACTTTTCAACTGTCAAGATCATCAAAAACAAGAAAAATATTTGAGAAACTGTTACAGACCGGAGGAGGAGATGTGACAATTAAATGTAACACGTAACATAAATAAAATCCTGGGACAGAAAAAAAGAGATTAGGAAAGAATTAGTAAAGTCTGAATAAAGCATGTTAGTAATCTATCAATGTTTATTTCTTAGCTGTGACAAATGCACCACACTAATGTAAAATGTTACGACATGAAAAAAAATGTGTTTAGGGTATATGGGAACTTTCTGTACTATGGTTTCTAACTTTTTCCAAAAACTAAAAACTAAAGTTAAATCTTACTTGATTTTTTTTTTTTAAAGTATAGAGCAATCTTATGCCTTAGATACAGTTCTGTATAACAGATAAATGACCCCCCTAGAGTTTTCTTCATCTTGGTAGTGTATCTTGTTTCATTCAGAATGAGACATAATGGAAAAATTCATATGCTTCTACATTCCATGAGTTGTAAGAATGATTAGATCACCTCATGTTCAACTGTGGAAACATCACCTTCAAAGTGGTAGAAAGAACTTCTGCTACTAAAGATGGGGAATTCGGTTGTGTCAGACCATCCCTCCTGATGAGAATAGCTAGCAATCATGGATAGAATATTATAAAAATACGTCTGAAGCCAACAGAAAGCATCAAAGACACCCAGAGCGGGAGAAGACAGGATACTGGAGAGAAGGGATATATAAAGAAGTGGGCCTGACATGCAGAGCAGCTTTTCTCCTCAAGACTTTTGTCAGGTTATCAGTAGCAACTGTGGAGCAGACAAGCTTAGCAGAGCGTTCTGCAGCCTCGTGGACATGGGGGCAAAAAAAAATGGAAATTAGAGTGTTTCAAAGAAGAACCCGCATAAATATCCAATAATTCCAGTTAAAATTACTGAAGGACTTCACTGTGAAATAAGGGCTAACCAGAAATAGACCAGCTCTCATAAATATTGAAAACCAGTCTTAAATCCCTGATTAGATTTAGCTGACTAGCTTAACTACATGCCAGAGGTAAAAAAAAAAAAAAAAATATATATATATATATATATATGTATGTATATATGTATGTATGTATATGTAGTCTCTGTGAAAGAGGATAACAGCATCCAGAGCCTTAAATTATCACCACAGTTTTTCACACACTCTGAACAGCATTCAAGAAAGATTATCAGAGCACCCAGAAAATAAAATTTAAATGAGGCCAAATTAAGAGGGAAAAAAACACAAAATAGAATCATAGCCATGGGAGATCCATACATTTGACACAAATGGTAAAATGCATACTTTCAGAAGAGAATAAAATAAAATCCACGAGAAAGAATTAAATGGAAATTCTTGAACTAAAATAATAAAATAACTCAAAATAAGAAGTCAATAGATAGATTTAAGAGAGAAAATAAAGGATGGAAAATACAGAAAGGAGTACAAAATATACATGAGACATGAATAAAAAATCTAACACACATGTAACTGGATTCCCAGAAGGTAAAGAAAGAGAGAGTGAAGCAGAAGTAAAGCAGAATAGCCAGGAATGATCCAAAACTGAAAAAAAAAAAAAAAAATTAATCTATAGATTCAAGGAGCCCCAAGCAGAATAAATAGAAAGAAAAATCACACCTAGGTGAATGCATCATAGTAAAACATCTGAAAAGCATAAAAACAAGCAGCCAGTAAGACACATTATCTCCAGAGGAACAATCATGAGGCTGATGACTGACTTAACAGAAATTATTAAAGCCCAAAGACAGTGCAAGGGTACCTTCAGAAAACAAACATAAAAGAGGAAGACGTAAGAGACTCGGGTTCAGTCCCTGGGGTGTGAAGATCCCCTGGAGGAGGGCATGGCAACTCACTCCAGTATTCTTGTTTGGAAAATCCCATGGACAGAGGAGCCTGGAGGGCTACAGGCCATAGGGTCACAAATAGTTGGACATGACTGGAGTGACTTAGCATGCACGCACACATCCACAGACTTACATGTCAATTAGTGTGAAATTTCTAATGAGATAATTTCCCAGAAACAAAGAATCTATTAAATTAACACAAGAAGAAAGAGAAAACCAAATAGTTCTTCTTGTATTAAAGAAACTGAATCTATAATTTAAAAACTGTTGCCTTCGTATATTCTTCCAAGCATTTAAGGAAATAACCATTATCTTTCCCCACTCAAGCAGTCAGATATGACTTAGCGACTGAACAACAACAACAACCACTTTTTCATAAAATCTTTTGGAGTATAGAAAGGGAGAGAAAATATTCTTATCAGTTGTATAAGGCCAGCATAATCTTAATATAAAAATGGGACAAGGGACTTCCCTGGTAATCCAGTGGTTAGGACTAGTGCTTTCACTGCCATGGCTTGAGTTCAATCCCTGGCTGAGGAACTAAGATCCCACAAGCAGCATGGTGTGACCAAAAAAACCCCCAAAAACTAGGGATAGTAACATTGCAAGAAAAGAAAATCACAGTCAAATCTCTCAGAAACTGAACCCAGCAATGTAAAAAGGAACAAGGAAATGGAATTAAATAGATAAAGAAGAAGCATTTTAAAATTCAACATTCATTCAATATTGTAATATAAATAAGAACCAGTATATTAGGAACAAAGAAGAATTTCTTTTATCTGAAAAAAAGTTTATCTACAAAAAATTTACAGCAAAAATCATATTTAGTAGTGAAATTTGTTGAAAGCTTTCCCTTGAGACTGTAATAAAACAAGGTAATGAAACAAAGACACCAGCTATCACCACTTTTACTTAACATTTGTATTTGAGGTCCTTGACAGCTCAATAAGGAAAGAGAACAAAATGAAATGAAAAAATATAAGGATTGATGTACTTCTGCACTCACGTACAAATATCCAAAAGAATCAACAGATAAACTATTAGGATTAGGAAATAAATTTTGCAAAGTCATTGGATAAAATACCAACAAAATCAACTATATTTCTAAATAAGCAGTAGCAATTATATTAGCAACCAAAGAAATAAAACACTAGAAATAAATCTATCAAAAGATATGTAAGACCTCTAGGTCAAAAACTATAAATCACTGAGGAAAGTTCTAAAGGGCCTAAGTGAATGAAGCAACGTACCATGTTAATGTGTTGGAAGACAATATTGTAAAAATGTTAATTCCACCTAAATAGATTGAGGAGTAGATGCAATTCTAATCAAATTCCAGTAGGGTTTTTTTGTTTTTCTCCAAATAGAAATTATTTCTGTACATTTTGTTATACAGAAATGTGAAGCATCAAGAATAGTCAAGACAATCTTGAAGAAGAATAAAGTGAAATAACCTATTCTATGAAATATCGCAACTTAATATAAAGCTACAATAACTGCAAAAATTGGAGAACAAGCTGACTAGAGAAACAGGATAGGTAGTTTTGAAAGTCTGGGTGAGGATAGTGTCTGTGAATTCTTCATAGCTTCTGTTGGAGGTGGGAAACCTCGTTTTCCCTTGATAGATGTTTCTATATGAAGGAACTAACATTCCTGGCTTCTCTCCATCCCCTCAACTAACTCCTTTCCAAGCAGGAGGAGTGGCTTACTTGATCAGTGAGTTTGAGAGAAGTTGCTGAGCATGAACCCAGCAGACTGTTCTTCCCGTGGGTGCCATCCAGCCTACAGAAAGCTCTGCTTGACAAAGCCCGGCTCCCTTAGCAAGCAGGCTTAGCTGAGGCTGCAGGCGGGGACCCAATACTGCAAATAAGTGTGTGAGGTGCTGGTAATCAGGTTTTCCCAGGAAATTAAGAAAGAACTGCTGTGATTCAAAACTATGCTTCACGAATGGAAACAGTGGAAGAATGAAAAAAATTAAAGGAGGGCTGGCTAAAATGCCTGGAAGGAGAAAATATATCTAAGGAAGAGAGTGAAGTCTTTGAAGACTAGCTGCATACAATGGACATATAAAAAGAAACAAGAAGATGCACTCTGATCTTTGAAAGGAAATTCAAAACAAAATGAGATCTGAAAGACTACTGAAGCCCAGTAATCTAACAGGGGAAGGAAGGCACAATTTTGGAGGAGAGACTAGAAAATTGCCTTCATAGGAAACTACTGGAAAATATTCTCTTAAAGCCTCCGGTAGTTTATTATAAGAACACATGAGTGATGATCCTTTAGATATTATGACATCTGTTCCAAGTGACTGGATATAGATTGGGCATATCTGAGTGAAAAAGGTCAGAAATATCAGAAAAAAATATTTTAAAAAAGTATTGAGTAACTTTCAGGGCAATACAACTATTATAGATGAATACATAGGTTTTGTCTGTACCCTAGGGAAAGAGGCTGAAGAAAATTGTGGAATTAGGACTATAAGGGTAGCCACAGAAAGGATAGAATTAATTGGACCCAAGAATAACAGATTGTGTCCAGACCTGGATAAGATATTGGTCTGGTGGGTGGGATCATCTAATCCAGGTAAACAAAATGTGTTTGAACAAGAAAGCTTTTGACAAACCCCAAATTCACTGATTTTTAATCTCTTGCTATGGGAGATACCACAAAACATAATCTAGATGGTAAAGGAATGTGTAAGAAAATCAATGATCTGATCCATAAAGCATTTAAAAAGTATTAGAGCACTCAGCAATCCCACTACTGGGCATATATCCTGAGAAAACCTCAATTCAAAAAGACATATGTACCCTGATGTTCACTGCAGCACTATTTACAATAGCTAGGACATGGAAGAAACCTAGATGTCCGCTGACAGATGAATGGATAAAGAAAATCTGGTACATATATATAATGGAATATTAGCCATAAAAAGGAACAAATTTGAGTCAGTTGTAGTGAGGTGGATGAACACAGAGTCTGTTATACAGAGTGAAGTAAGTCAGGAAGAGAAAAATAAATATCACATATTAATGTGTACATATGGAATCTAGAAATAGTACTGATGAACCTATTTACAAAAAAGAAATGGAGACACAGACATAGAGAACAGACTTGTGGACACAGCAGGGGAAGGAGAAGCTAAGACAAATTGAGAAAATAGCACTGATGTATATACACTACCATGTGTTAAATAGATATAACAGGAAGCTGCTATATAACACAGGGAGCCCAGCCTGGAGCTCTGTGATGACCTAGAGGGGTGGGATGGACTCTAGAGGGAGTCTCAAGAGGGATGGGGTATATATATACTTATGACTGATTTGAGTTGTTGTACAGCAGAAACCAATACAACATTGTAAAGCCATTGTCCTCCAATTAAAAGGAAAAAAAAAAAAAAGTATTAGAGCATACAGAGCTAGCCCCAACTGCATTAGGGAAAGGGACCAAATTTAAAAGCAGGTTAGACAGATGTTAGTGACAATGGTGGTGTAAGGGTTTCCAAAATTTCTGGACTCCACAAAAGCAATGAGAAAACTGGTAACAACTATCAGAATCACTTCTGTGGTTACTTAAGTCCTGTGATTTTTCTTATGTTATTGTAAATGGAATTATTTTCTTAATTCCATTTTCTGATTGTTACTAGAGTGTGTGTGAGTGAGCTCAGTCACATCTGACTCTTTGTGACCCCCATGGACTGTAGCCCACCAGCCTCCTCTGCCCATGAAATTTTCCAGGCAAGGATACTAGAGTGGGTTGCCATTTCCTCCTCCTTCCTTCTCCTCTTCCCAACACAGGGACTGAACCTGAGTGTCTTACATCAGCAATCAGATTCTTTACCACTGAGCCACCTAGGAAGCCCTTGTTACTAGGGTATAGAAATACAATTGATTTCTGTATATTGACTTTGCATCCTGAAACTTTGCTGAACTAATTTATTAGTTCAAATATATATTGGATTTTTTGTAGATTTTTTTGATTTGTGGGATAATATCATTTGTACTAGTTTCTTCCTTTCAAATTTAGATTACTTTTGTTTCTTTTATTGTCAAATAGTCCTGGCTAAAACCTCCAGTACAATATTAACTAGCAGTAGCAAAACAGACATCCTTTTCTTGTTTCTGACCTTGGGAGGAAAGCGTTCAGTCTTTTACCATGATGTATAATGTTAGCTGTGGGTTTTTAAAGAGTGAGAAAGTTCCCTTCTATTCCTAAGATGTTGAATGTTTTCATTATGAAAGGTTGTTGCATGTTGCCAAACATTTTTCTGTATCTATTGAGATGATCATGTGGCTTTTGTCCTTGACTCTATTAAATACGGTATATTACATTGTTTGAACTAGTAATCAAAAAACTTTCTACAAATAAAAGACCAACACCAGATGGCTACAATAGTGAATTCTTCTAAATGTTTAAAGAAGAATTATCACCAATTTGTCACAAATTCTTCCCCAAAACAGAAGATGAACACTTCACAAATCATCCCAAAAGGCTAGTATTACCTAATACTAAAGCTAGACATATCTTTTCTTATGATAAAGATATCACAAGAAAGGAAAACTACAGATGAAATCCTTCACAAATACAGATGCAAAAACCCTTAACAAACTACTAGCAACTGAGTCCAACAACATGTAAAAATGATTATGCACCATGACCAAATGAGATTTATCTAAGGACTGGGTAAAAAGCTGATTGGGCAACACATGAAAATCAATCAGTATACCTTTTAACAGAAGATTTCCCTCAATCAATTTTACTTTATGGGTCATGAAATAACAGCTGGCATCAAAGAACAGGGATCATAGCAAGACAGAAAACTAGAAGAATTTTTTCCACCGAGTATCTGCCGTGGCCTGTGGCAAAACTGAGTCCGGAGTTCTGGGAACATTGTTTTTTCTTGTTTGAAATCATTGCCCTAGGGCTGAGGATTTGCTTGTTTTCTAAATTTCATGGGTGTTGGCTATTGCTGTGACAATCTTGAATATCCTATTTAATTCTCTGGACTTTTAAAAAAGGGCAGACACATGAGAGCCATTGTAGTGAATTAATATAGCCTCTGAGGCCGTGAGGACTTTGGCCTCTGAAAAAGAAAAACCATTGAGTTCAAACTGAGCAGAATAAGAAATTAAAGAGGATGGATTTGGGATTCAATTTTCTTTTTGTTTCAACTTCTTTGAACTCTAACTTTTTAGGGAATTTCATCTTTGGACTTGAAATTCTTCCTAAAAGATTTGTAGTGGAGGGAATTTCATAATTTGGGGCATCTCTATGTTGGTGGCACTTTATTATTGGAATATCCTTACCTGGATATTTAATCTTATTGTAGAACCTCTCTATTGGATGTATGTGAGATGGAACAAAGAATAAGTTTATTCTTTTCTGCCTTCAGTTCAGTTCAGTTTAGTCGCTCAGTTGTGTCTGATTCTGCGACCCCATGAACCGCAGCACGCCAGGCCTCCCTGTCCATCACAAACTCCCGGAGTCCACCCAAACCCATGTCCATTGAGTCGGTGATGCCATCCAACCATCTCATCCTCTTCGTCCCCTTCTCCTCCTGCCCTCAATCTTTCCCAGCATCAGGGTGTTTTCAAATGAGTCAGCTCTCTTCGCATCAGGTGGCCAAAGTATTGGAGTTTCAGCTCCAACATCAGTCCTTCCAATAAACAACCAGGACTGATCTCCTTTAGGATGGACTGGTTGGATCTCCTTGCAGTCCAAGGGACTCTCAAGAATCTTCTCCAACACCACAGCTCAAAAGCATCAATTCTTCGGGGCTCAGCTTTCTTCATAGTCCAGCTCTCACATCCATACCTGGCTACTGGAAAAACCGTAGCCTTGACTAGATGGACCTTTGTTGACAAAGTAATGTCTCTGCTTTTTAATAAGCTAAGTTGGTTATAACTTTTCTTCCAAGGAGTAAGTGTTTTTTAATTTCATGGCTGCAATCACCATCTGCAGTGATTTTGGAGCCCAAAAAAATAAAGTCAGCCACTGTTTCCACTGTTTCCCCATCTATTTGCCATGAAGTGATGGGACCAGATGCCATGATCTTAGTTTTCTGAATGTTGAGTTTTAAGCCAACTTTTTCACTCTCCTCTTTCACTTTCATCAAGAGGCTCTTTAGTTCTTCACTTTCTGCCTTAGGTTATTAAATGATTGTCCATTGTAACTCATTAAAGAGACTTCTGAGTGGGAGCAGACTACACTATTTATCAGCAGTCCATGGTAGGCTTGGGGAACTGTCATGGGGAGATGGAAGAAGAAATAACCTGGGGACTGTCAGTGCCCTCTTCCTGGGGGTCTTCCCCTGAACCATCAAAGGCTTCATGGTAAAGCCCACATGGTTAAGTGGGGATATTGGGCAGAGGGGTAAGGGTGCCAATATTTTCATAGGAAGGAATCTCTATGAGAGTGACACTCCTGGGTTTTGCCCTTGAGATTATTAAATTTGAGGGGAGGAAATAAGCCAGACTGTAGGAAGCACACATTCGCTATTCCTTCATGTCTTGAATTTTATGGAAGTAGAAGTAGTTTCGTAAGCATGCTGGAAAGATAGGAGTTATGATCGAAGAGTAAGAATGCTGAATTAGTAACTTTGGAGCAAGGGCAGTATTGATCAAAGATTGGATCCAGGGTGTGTGGCAAAGAGTCATTGACATGTGAGAAGAAAGGGATCACTGGAGGTTGAAGAGGACACAGTCCATGCCAGAGTATGGACTGCACATCCACAAGCACTCCAGAGCCTGCCAGCAGAAGGTGAGGGTGAAGGAAAGCCCAGGAACCTGCTAAGACACATCCTTGATGAAGGAGGCACACCCAGGAGGGGGCAGACGACAGTGGAGGAGCAGTGAAGTGTGCAGCGGAACACCAGGCAGCTCAGTGGAGAAAGTCCAACTCTGTGACCCCATGGACTGTAACCCTCCAGGCTCCTCCGTCCATGGAATTCTCCAGGGAAATATACTGGAGTGGGTAGCCATTCCCTTCTCCAGGGGATCTTCCCATCCCAGGGACTGAACCCCGGTATCCCGCATTGGAGGCAGATTCTTTACAGTCTGAGCCACCAGGGAGGGTTCAAGAGGCCAACCCAAAATGGACTTCTATAACAGGTTGATGATTTCTATACTTGATGCTTCTAAATTCAGCATGGTCTAGTCCCTTGGGATCTTGTTAGAAATTCTTGAACCCCATCTCAACTACAGAATCAGAATTTGCCTTTTAACAAGATCCCAGGTAACTTGTTGCACTTAAAGTCTGAGAAGCACTGTTCTAGAGTAGTAGAAAATGTGAGTACCACCAACATCCCCAGTTCTCTCAAAGGGCCTGGTGATTTGATCTCTTATGCTATTGACTTTTTTTTTTTTTTCTCATAACCATGTTTCTAGCATAAGTCAGTAATTAATCTGTAAAAAAAAAAAAAATTAGTTAAACTGCAATATCATCTTAGAGCCTTTATTTTAACCCTTTAAGAAAAGCTATTTCTTCAAGGTGCCATTTATCACACAAATGAAGTTCAGTACGTGCTACCTTGCACTGTTACTCATTAATGTTGATCCCTCACCCTCTAGATTATAAATCCTTGAAGGGCAGGGACTGGGTTTAATCTCTCTTTGCAGCTCCAAAGTAAGCATATATTCAGATTTTTATAAGCAGTTGTTAATGACTGTAAAAAGAAGGCATTTCCTCACATCTTTTGTCCTAAACAATTAGCCCAAAGATGCAAAAAGTTGGAGAGTCAATTGCACTTGTCAATTTCATTGTGAAAAAACAAAACCCAAATTCTTGCTAAAATCAATTTAGATAAAAATCTGCCATTTCCTCTTGCCCTACCAATCCCATTGTCCTACCACAGTAAGAGATAACATAGTCTGATCACATTTAAGACCAAGCTGTCACCACCTAGGGCTTCTTCAAATTGCTAACAGATTAAATCCATGATTACTTTTTTCCCTAATAGTACACTTTTAAGGGTCATACTTTTTCTAAATTTTAATATGTTTTCTATCAAACTGAAATTCTTAAAGATAATCAGCAGCACTGCAATCTTAAAGAGTACACTAAGAAATGCTAGTCTTTTTACAGCCCTAATATATGAGTAATCAAGGTTGATTTTTTCATTTTTCAAAAGACAAACTCCTTCTTCACTTTGGTTCTTCTTGCTACTGAACTGCCTGTTAAGAGTAAGAGAGCTGATGGTGCCAATTAATAAAAAAAAAAAAATTAAAAGAGATCATTTTTTTCTAAGGACTGTATCTACATGTATGATACTGCCTTTTCAAGTCATCTCTTAGCAGCTTTCCACATTTAAAAAGGGCATTATATATTTTCTTCTACTTTCCCTCTATTTCTCTGTATTGTGGGCAAAAGAGAGGGATTTTTTAAAGTCTTTTTTCTGCCTGAAATCCTGTGTTTCAGAGTCTTCCCTGGGAAAGGCTGGGTACAAAATGGGTTTTTTTAAGTGCTTTTCTGAACACTCCTACCACCCTTCAAAGCTTATTTGTTTTCTTGATAATTTGCTCAGCTCTCCCGCTTTCTCCCCTCCCTTACTCTGTGCACCTAATACAACCTTGAACACTTAAACACTTCTTTATTGATTGATTCATTGACTGGCTTTTACTCTTTCACAGGAGATAAGTCTGTATCAATATAGGTAATGTAAAATTGAGAGTTCAGTCAATCACATAGCTATTTAAAGCAAAAACCAATCATTCTCTCCAGCCTCCATTTTCCTCCCACAATAAAACTCACCAACTCAGCATATTGGGTGCTTTTATTTATTTATTTTTAATTTATTTATTTATCTATTTTTTTTACTTTACAATATTGTATTGGTTTTGCCATACATTGACATGAATCTGCCAGGGGTGTACATGTGTTCCCCTTCCAGAACCCCCCTCCCACCTACTTCCCCATCCCATCCCTCTGGGTCATCCCAGTGCACCAGCCCCGAGCACCCTGTATCATGCATAGAACCTGGACTGGTGATTCGTTTCACACATGATAATTTAATGCTTCAATGCCATTCTCCTATATCATCCTGCCCTCGCCCTCTCCCATAGAGTCCAAAATACAGTTCTATACATCTGTGTCTCTTTTGCTGTCTCGAATACAGGGTTATCTTTACCAATTTACTAAATTCCATATATATGCGTTAGTATACTGTATTGGTGTTTTTCTTTCTGGCTTACTTCACTCTGTATAATAGGACAAACACATGAAAAGATGCTCAACGTCACTCATTATCAGAGAAATGCAAATTAAAACCACAATGAGGTACCATTTCACGCCAGTCAGAATGGCTGCTATCCAAAAGTCTACAAGCAATAAATGCTGGAGAGGGTGTGGAGAAAAGGGAACCCTATTACACTGTTGGTGGGAATGCAAACTAGTACAGCCACTATGGAGAACAGTGTGAAGATTCCTTAAAAAACTGGAAATAGAACTGCCATATGACCCAGCAATCCCACTGCTGGGCATACACACTGAGGAAACCAGAATTGAAAGAGACATGTGTACCCCAATGTTCATCGCAGCACTGTTTATAATAGCCAGGACATGGAAGCAACCTAGATGTCCATCAGCAGACGAATGGATAAGGAAGCGGTAGTACATATACAAAATGGAATGTTACTCAGCCATTAAAAAGAGTACATTCGAATCAGTTCTCATGAGGTGGATGAAATTGGGTGCTTTTAATATGAATCCATACATAGACACTACTCAGCCCCCCACCAAAGTATTTTGTTTAAAAGTACCCAATATAGCACAGAGCTTTGTCAAACATATACCCAGGGTATGTTTTCTCCATATCAGCAAAGGATTTCAATTTACTGTATGTATTAGATAATTCTAAAACATAATAAATTATGCTAGAGGTTATTTATTCATTTTCTTTTAAAATCTGACCTCTTTTTATTCTTTTGCAGGATACAATGTGAAGAAGAGGCATCTTAATTTGTATATATTGCAGACATATCAACAGGCTTTCTAATAAACATTAACATGAGCTTTGTTTAAAATTAAAATTCTACTGTGCACATAGATTCTGTAACTGCATTAGATTTTACCAAAACTTTTTTTTACAATATTTGAATATATGCATGCACATGGATTTGGAAATAGAACAATAGTTTTATATTTATTTATAATCACCTCATCCCCAAAAAATATTTTAAATAGTATACAGAACAGCAAAGCCCACATCCACATACTTATAAGCACTTATACATACATATACAATGTGTGTGTGTATATACATACAACGTGTGTATATGTATGTATATACATATATATATATGTATGTGTGTTTATACAATGTGTTTCATATAAAACACATATGAAACAGCCTAGGCACTATTGAGAATCAATTTTACAGCAAAGTTCAAGCTTTAGTTCCTGTTTAATAGTATGTATTTCATTTAATTATAGAAAGCAGATACATAAATATCAGGTTGCTAAAAGTTTGGTCGGGTTTTTAACATCTTATGTAAAAACAAGAAATTTTTTGCCAATCCATTTTTATTATGTAAATTATAAGTTAAATTGTGTTAAGCTCCTTTTCTGGTTAGATTTGAATGAACAGAACTGCATACTCTGATTTAGAACTGTAAGTAACCATATACTACATCATTAGTCATCTTCAAAGACTAGGAGGTCTTCACACCTTTCTCTCAGTTTCGCCTTGCCAGGACCAAAAAAGGATACTGTAAACGTCATGTTGTAAATTATAAATCACATTTTTATGGACTTGGAAGTTAATTTTGCTTAGAAGCATTTTTATGGACTTTGGAAGCTAAAGAATAAAAGCAACTTGGTTTGTGAGATCAAAAACCTTCCTTCCAGGGAGAAGCATTTGTTCTTTGTTCTGGGATATTTGCCATTGGTTTCAGTTTCCTCTTGCTATTTTTTACACTGCTAAGAAGTATAAACTGAAAACAAAATATATGTAATAAAGATAACTTTTTACCCAGTCTCTCAAAGGAAAGAGATTTTTTGTTGTTGTTTAGTGGGAAACACTAAGACAATATTGGAAAGCCCTCTCCCCTAACCACTGCCCTTTCCTCCTTGCTGATGAGATGATGATTTTTCTTAGGTGTCCACACTCCTCTATGAAAGGCTGGCCCAGGCCCAAGTGGTAAATTTGTGTCTAGTAATGAGTAGTGAAATTAGGAGGGGCATATGGCCTAGGGGGGCTTCCCTGGTGGCTCAGTGGTAAAGAATCTGCCTGCAATGCAGGAGATGTGGGTTTGATCCCTGGGTCAGGAAGATCTCCTGGAGAAGGAAATGGCAACCCACTCCAATATTCTGGCCTGGGAAATCCCGTGGACAGAGGAGCCTGGCAGGCTACAGTCCTTGGGAATCTCAAAAGAGTCAGACATAATTTACCAACTAAACAGCAACAACAATGTGACCTAGGTCTGCTCAATAAGATCCCATTTCTGCCCATAATTCTTTTTGTCCTTCAAAAGGACTGTGAAACCGTAGAGGCTGTCTTGCTACCGCAAGTGGAGCTGGCCCACCTTGATGAAAATGGTGGAGCAGAAACATGGCACCTGGATCTCTGGTGACACTATGGAGCCCTTAGCCAGCTGCATGCTAAGGGATGTGCTTGCTGCACTGTTGCTACAAAAGGACCATCCAAGAAGGGAACCACTGGTGTGCACAAGGGCACAGAAGTAGGAGAGAACACAGCTGGAAACGAAAAGTAACCTATTAGGTTGGTGCAAAGGTAATCGCGGTTTCGGACCGACCGTAAACTTTAAATCATTATAACAAGGCTCAAACACATCTTTTAATCAAAATAGGAACCATTACAATCCTCACATTTTTGCTGACAAGAAACATTTGTTTATTCCTGTAGTATAAAATCCATGCCTCAGGATTCGACAAACTCTTAGAAAGCACTTTCCCTGCAAAAAGTTTTTGAGATGCTTGAAGAAGTGTCAGTCCACTGGCGAGAGATCAGGTGAATATGGTGGATGAGGCAAAACTTTGTCACCCAGAGAAACAGCACGAGCAAAGAAATGAAGCCCAGAAAGAATACGAGGAACAAGGGGCATGACTCACCATGTGTCTGCTCTTTGGTGACTCCCCTCCAGCGTCTGACTCCACTCAGGTGCCTCCGTAGCCCTTCCTGTAGCTTACCAATGTCTCTCCCCAGCGAGAACACAAATTCCGGGAGATCTGGGATGTGCCGTCTGATCGCTGCATCTCTTGCACGTGCTCCCACACCTGTGCATCATTAGCATTCAGCACCAGCTTATGGAAAGAATGCGTCTCCCTATGTACTTCCGTGAGGGCAATTCCAGGCACCTGGAACCAGGTGGGATGTGGGGATGCAATGGGAGATGAAACGAGAAATAGAGCTGCAGCCGGACCATGAACAACTCAAACCCCATCATTAAAGAGTTTAAACTTTATAGAGCCAGTGGATGGTTTTCATCCTGAGACACCGACGGTAATTGTCTGACCAGATAAGAACCTATTATGAGGAACAGAGGCCTTTAAGATTAGGAATGTGAGAGACAGTGTGAGGGGCAGAGGACTTGGCAGCAATTTAGTTGGTGCTAACCAAATGCCAGATATTGTGCTAAGCACTTTGTGGAAGCCGGCTATATCACTGGGCTTCCCAGGTAGGGCTCGGTGGTAAAGAATCTGCCTGCCAACACAGGAGACACAAGAGAAGCAGTTTCACTCCTTGGGTTGGGAAGATCCCCTGGAGGAGGAAATGGCAACCTACTCCAGTATTCTTGCCTGGAAAATTCCAAGGACAGAGGAGCCTGGCGGGTTACAGCCCATGGGGTCACAAAGGGTTGGACACGACTGAGCACGCATGCTGTTTCACTAAATCTTCACGGCACTCTGAAGTAGGTACTATTATTCCCAGTCTGAAGATAATGAATCTGAGTCCACTGAGGATCTGTATAGATCCCTAAGTTTAAGATTCCTTTCCAACCACATTTGACTCTGAGAACAAAGCATTATTTTGAGCAAACAAGTATAAGGTACCAGATAGAAAAAAATTGCAGCACTGATCATGAAGGAGCACCATCTTCCAACAGGCCTGGAGTGGTCCTCGCAAGGGAAGCCGAGGCCCAAGACCAGGAGGAGCAAGGCAATTATTTAACCTTGTCATGAAAAGTTTTAACACCAGTTTTAAAATATGCAGAGGTACATCATTTTTTTTGTTCATTTGTTTTATCCTTTTTAGGTGGTAGAAGAGCAGAGATATTTAAGAACTTTTGTCCTGGATTAAATTTTTCCATAAAATTTTCCATGTAAGGAATATTTAGAGGGACAATTATTTTCTCCTTGAAGGCATGAATTTGTTCTTATTCATTTTTATATTGATTTAACAATCCTTCACTCAGAGTTGAAGAGCTATAATATATTCTAAACCAACCTGAACCTCTTCAGTTTAGGAATGATAGAAGGCATGGTGGCAAGATGATGGACATCAAGAGACAGGCTCAGAATTATAAATGTTGTTGTGGGTCATGATTTTTGGAAATACTTGTAACGGGAAGTTTTTTGGTAAGCAAAGAAAAGGAGGAAAAGCAGGTACGGAGTAGAGAGAGAAAGAAAGAGACCACACATTCCACTCTGTAGGATACAGTGATATTTTCCCAGAAGCAGCCTCTTAAAGCCAGTTTCTATCAGGAGGCAAACTGATACCAGCTAATTGATTACAAGTTAAAGTTTACTGTCAAAAAAACCACAAGGCAAGCTTGGGAAAAAAAAAAAAAAGTAAAGATCCCTATTGCCTGGAATGAAAGCATGCACCCGTGACATGCAGAACAGACAATGGATGCCTACATACTTCTGGAAAGAAAACAAACCCCCCGGGTGATTTTTTTTTTTACGACCACTAGATTATAACAGTTTAGACAGTAAGGAAATGGGGACTGAATTAGAAGACATACTAACATAAGGAGACCATGATGCTGTTTTACAGAGCAGTATTAATATTACAAAGAAAATAATTAGAAACACCTTAACCTCTTAAAATGTATGAATTTACTTAGTTTCAGTATTAATGAACTTAACTGGTGATGTAAAATAATATCCTAATGAATCAGTGAACCCAGAACACACTCATATCACGTTCACGATTCTAAATCTGTTGCCTCTTTTCTTCATCTGGCTAAAGAGTCCGCAAAGGCTCAGAACACATTCTTTTCAAAGAGCCAAAATCAGTTTCCTGATTCTTTTATTCTTTGTACATGTATTTTTCCTAACGATATATTAAACACAGCACTCAATACTAGTGTGCCCTGGGGGGGCGCGGTGTGATGATAAATGGCACATTCCAGAGGCAAGGACTTCTAAATGCTGCAGCAGAGGACACGTACGCAAAGAACTACAATTTTAGCAGTGAGCGCCACAGGAGAGAGACGAACATGCCCCTAGGAGTTCAGAAAACAGAGAAATCACTTCTGGCCAAAGTAATCGAGGACAGCTCCATACCGGAGGAACCGAGCAAGTTCCTAAAACTAAAAATGTCCCCACCTTTGGCTTTCAGAAAGAGATTTCACCTAATGCCGCATTCTTTGCTTTCCCTTCGTGGGCTCATTGTTTGACTGAGAAAAGAAATCCTGACCTGTCTCCTTCAGGATTAAGACGCTTCTAAAATAAATACAATAGCAAACAAAAAATAGCTAACAACAGGATTCCTAGACATGTCTTCAAATTAGTGACAATAATTTTAACAAAGTAAGCGGTAAAGTTAGTGGCAAGTTGAAATGATTCACCCTTTCCTTCTCTGTATTTTTCACTCATCCATGCAAGCAAAGTTATCTTCAGTTAATCAGGCAACACGCCTGCAACAAACAAATAATATAACACACAAACAACCCGGCAGTATTGCCAACCTGGCAGTATTGCCTATGATGGCTAGTGGAGACCAAGGGAGGAGACATGTCCCTTCTCTGACCCCTCCTCCCGATGTGAGGTGTATCCCATTGTATTCTTCACCTTTCCTCACCTTTCAGCAAGAACTAGGGTGTAATCATGTTCTCATAACATGACCCATGGGAATCACCTGGAAAGCTTTTCAATTACAAACATAATGTATCTAAATTTTGTCACATATATTTCACTACCTTGAAAAAAATAATGTATCTAAATGGACTTCCTTTTGAAAAGAAAGAAAAAAGAGAATGTTAAAAACAGTTCTAAGTCTCCCACCATATCTGAACCCATTCACTTGCCCAGACATCGATGTTCCTCTCAATTTGGGATGTATGTAGCCTTTCTTCTATTTTTTTTTAATGAATAATATATGGTGTTTTCTCTGCTTTTGATTTATACAAATGGTATCACATTATTCATGTCATTCTGCAGCTTGCTATTTTTCCTCTCAAGGTGTTTCTAAGATCTGTCCATGTTTGTTTTGCATATAAGATCTGGTTCATTACTCTCAAGGCTTTGTATAATTACAGTCTGCTCTATGGGACCATTTCCCACTGATGAACAGTAAGGATGTTCCCTCTTATTTACTATTATAGTGTTGCAAACAGCATCCCCCTCTGTCTCTCTGTGCTGCTGTGGAATCAACAGAGATGGCTTGGAGCCTATAGGTTTCTCACCATCTCCAACCTTTCAGCTTTGATGACAGGAGGAACCCTCAGGAGAAATTGCTGCTCTTTGTCTCAGAACTCAACTTGCTCCTGGCCCAGGGGGAAAGGGCTGAAGAAGGAGACCTACAGGAGCTGAAGGAGCTGAAACTAACAGAACACAGTAAATCAACTATACTGCAATTAAAAAAAAAAGAAGAGATGAGCTATCAAGTTAAGACGTGGAAGAAACAAATATGTATCACTAAGTGAAAGAAGCCAATCTGAAAAGGCTACAGACGATATGATTCCAAGTACATGACATTCTGAAAAAGGCAAAACTACGGCGATGGTAAAAAAAAGACCAGTGGTTGCCATGGGGTGGGGTAGGGGTGAGATGAAAGTCAAGAGGATTTTTAGGGCACTGAAACTACTCTGTATGATATTATAATGATGAACACATGTCATCATATATTTATTCAAACCCATAGAGTGTACAGTACCAAGAACGAATTATGACATACACTACAGATTTTAGGTAATAATGATGTGTGTATGTAGGTTCATCACTTGTAACAAATGCACCACCCTAGTCGGGGGTCTTTATAATGGGGGAGGTTATGCATATTTGCCATAGGGTCACAAAGAGTTGGACACAGCTGAAGTGACTAAGCATATAGGCACACACAAGCATATTCGGGAGAGGGTGGTATATGGGAAATCAGTCCTTCCCGTTGGCTCAGTGGAAAAGAGTCCATCTGCACTGTAGGAGACACAGTATCTTCCCCTGGGTTGGGAAGATCTTCTGGAGAAGGAAATGGCAACCCACTCCAGGGTTCTTGCCTGGGAAAGTCCATGGACAGAGGGGACTGGTGGGCTACATACATTCTATGGGGTCACAAGAGTCAGACACTAAACAACAACAAAATGTGGGACATCTCAATATTTTCCCCTCAACTTTGCTGTGTATTTAAAACTGATTTAAAAATTGTCTCAATTTTTTTCTTAAATTCTTTATTGCCAAAGGCCTACAAAGAAGGTAACTGCCTCATTTTTCGCATTAAAGGAAATTCCTTTTCTTGATTTTAAGTGTGAAGCATATGACATTTGAAAACAGTAAGTCAACACAGCACTTCACCAAGACTCTTTCTTTATTGGATTTTCATCAATATTGAAACAGACGAGGCTTCAGGAGAAGGAAAAAAAATTAATTAGTTTTTTAAAGCTGAAAGGTGTAGCTGAAACAAGTAATAAGCCAAGAGTGGAAATCCAACAGATTTGCTTCTCCCAGGGAGAAATGGGACACAGCCAACTCTGTTACATTCTAAGAGGTGTCATAGGGCAGGACTAGACTGAATGTCCCTCTGGAGACAATGCCAGCAGCCAGGGCCCATTAACAGCAGCACAGACAGCAGGGGAAGGGAGAATGTGATTCTGGAAGCTCAGTCTTCTGAAAGAATCTCCCACCTCGTCAAGACTTCAAGGAGCTGAAAGCTGGGTACTTGAAGAGAATTAAAGCACCACAGTAAAAAAGACAGAAATCCACTGACTCTCTCACTTTTTTGAGTTAGGTTACTTCATCCTGCCAACACTAACACTTTCCTCCCTCAACTTTAGGAGTGACGAGGGATGGTGGTGAAACAATTCGTCCTTCATTGCTTTTTCTCTTAGGAGAGAGAGAGGAAAACAAGAAAGAAAGAACTTCTGAGTAAGTTAAATACTTTTCCCTCATGTAACTATTCTCAAATTGGGGTTAAAAAACAGACATATGAAATCATGAAAAAAAAAAAAGTTAGAACAAGATATTTTGGCCAAAAAAAAAAAAGTAGAACAAATAAGTAGTCAGAGTTATTATTGTATCTAAGATTACACCTCATATACACATTCCTAACATAGCTCTACACCTGCCATGGTGAAAGGAATGTAGCTTTACATGAGTCTACTTCTATAGTGAAAGGTGAGTGCAAGTCTGGTAGGATCTAAGTTTGTGCATGTGCATGCTAAGTCGATTTAGTTGTGTCCAACTCTTTGTGACCCTATGGACTGTATCCCCTGGGCTCCTCTCTCCGTGAGATACTCCAGGCAAGAACACTGGAGTGGGTTGCCATCCCCTCCTCCTGGGATCTTTCCAACCCAAGACGGAACTCAAGTTTATGTCTCCTGCATTGGCAGGCGGGCTTCTTTACCACTAGTGCCTCCAAGTTCATCTCCTGTTAAATATTCAAATCCAAGCGAAAAAGAGACTCCAGACAAAACAAGCAACTCTTTGCTTCCACTGGCTCCTTCATCTGTGAGTCACCAAAGACTCAATTAGAGATGCCCTAAACTCTCAAGGAACTTATTTTATTACATCGCCGAAGTCCAGAGGAAGATCAGTTCCAGAACTGATTAATTCAGTGATTCAGCAGCAGGGTCCGGGACCCAGGGTCAGTCCATCCTCCCACCTTATCATTAGGTCTTCTCATAATCACAAGGCAGTTACAGCATCACATCCTCAAACACCGATGTCCGGAAGTTTGTGTTTATTTTTAAGAGCTAAGATGCCCCTTTCAGAAACTACTTCCCATCTCCTTGTGGAGAACTTGATCATAGGTCCATCCTAAGTCATTCAGGAGGAAGAATGAAACCTCCGTGATCTGCTTAGGCCAGTCAGGGTTGAGCTGAGTCCCACAGGTGGACACAGGAGCCAAGGCAAAACCACTAAGAGCACAGGTTTGCTGCTGAGAGCCGGTCTCTGGTCTACATCGATCAGGTTCAAAATGGGCAATTTCCATAATTTTTCTTGTTTAATATTTTGCCTATTAAGAAGTCTAAAGAATAAAATGTTAGCAGGAGCTAACCTCATCTGACACATCTTTATGCCAGTAGTCAGAGCTCATTCTAAATGAGCAATTTGAAACCTTTTTCCAGGAAACATTCCTCCTAAACACCAACAAACAGCCAAAGACCACTTAACTTCCTTGTTGAGAAAAACACTCATATTAACATGAACAGGTTTGAAAACCCTGGGTGTTTATCAGACAGCTACCTTGTTTTGTCTACCCAGAAGTCTTCTTTCTGTTGAAAAACATAATCCCCTACCACCCCGTATTCCTCTGTGGTGCTGGTACACCTGCCAAACACAGTGCCGACTACAGAGGTGACTTGAGGCCCAGGCCTTGGCAACCAGGGAGCTCCCATCCCTTGATTACAAATCAGACCATCAGTCAGACGCTCAACCCTAACTCAGGCAGGCGACAATGACAGAAAAAAAAAAATCCTTCTTTGAGATTTGTTAGATGAAAAAACAAAATAATAAGTGTCACCTTTCTTTTCTGGGATCCTGCCACGTTTAGATGCTGGGGACCACAAAAAACAACATGGCCAAAAACATGAAAAAAAAGAAGAAAAGAAGCAGAGACTAGTGGCCATGAGAGAGAGACAGAGAGGGAGAGAGAGAAGGTAACAAAGAGGTGGATCCAGTGGGCTTGACGCTGTGACAGATTACACGATTGTGCCCGGTTTTCACCCTGTTTCCACCACTTTTGCCCTGAGACTCTGCAGTTTCCCTCACTTCCATGGGGAGCATATATTTCCCCACTCCCTGACTTTGGGCTTGATCAGGGGACTGACTTTGGCCAATGGCATGGTAGCACGCATGACCCAGTGAGGGCTCCAAGTACCCTTACCGTCACCAGGAGAATCTGCTGTGGGAGAAGCCGAGGGACCCTGCTCTGCACCACAGACTCCCGCACCCCATCTGCTGATGCCTGAGCACACAGTGAGACCAGCACAGCTGGTCCAGCCATCCTCAGATGTGTGAACTAAGTCACTGCATGCCGTCACAGGTCACTGACATTTGTGTGGTTGTTTATTACACAGAAATGGCCCTGTGAGCCAGATCACTCCTCGCTTTTCTTCACCTAATGTCTGCCTGTTTGTTTATTTTTGATCAGAGAAATGGAGGCTTCAAATGGGCAGGGCTTTTCACCTGTTTTCTGTTACATTTCTAATACCAATAAAAAGGACTGGGACACTGTAGGCACTCGATAAATATCTGATGAATAAAGCAAGTTTGAGCTGCGCTGTTGTCATTTCAAGCCCAACCTCTGACTAATACTAGCCACAGATCGGACAGGGTTTTTTTCCCCTTTGATTTTACAGCATACATTTTTACGCCACAAAAATTACGTCAATAGAATTTAGTCTAGTGGTTTTCTCCCATACTGAAGGATTTTCAGGGTCAATAAATCATGAATGTATCAAGGGCTGGCACAAAAGTACAGATTAGTACTTAATGAAATCAATCCTCAACTATTTCTTGACAGAGAAAACACAAGTCATAAAGCCCTAAACACCACACTAACACACTGTATAGCAATGCTACTCTTTTCTTACCTACACCTCTGCTTGTTATTGGGACCAGAGACCACCATTTGGTTTTGATTTCTTTTTTTTTATTTCACGAAGAAAAGTTTCATGAATGGTGCAAAGAACTCCTGTAGGCTTTTACCCAGACTCATCCATTGTCAACATTTTCCTCCATTTGCTTTATCATCTGCTTGCTCTATTTTTTCCTCTGAATCATTTCAGAGTAATTGCAGACATGTTTGTGTGTGTGTGCTCAATCGCTCAGTTGTGTCAGACTCTTTTCAACCCCATGGACTGTAGCCTGCCAAGCTCCTCTGTCCAAGGGATTTTCCAGGCAAGAATACTGGGGTGAGTTGCCATTTCCTTCTCCAGGGGATCTTCCCAACCCAGGAACTGAACCTGAGTATTCTGCATTGGCAGGTGGTTTCTTTATCACTGAGCCACTAGGGAAGCTCAGTTTTCATGAGTGCAACATTTTAAAAAATTTGTAATTGAAACTAAATTTATCTAATAGGATTTATTCTTTCTTGAGCATTGCATAGAATTACGTATTTAAGTTCTCTGACTCTCTCTAATTATTGATTTAGGGTATAGTACCAAGGAATTTGATTAATTCTAATTTTTTTAATTGAAAAATGCATGCAAAATTTATCATCTTAACCATTTTTAAAATATATAGTCAGTAGTGTTAAATATATTCACATTGTTATACAATTGCCATCATTATGCATCTCTAGAACACTTTTCACTTTAAAAACTGAAGCTCTGCACCTGCTAAACAATAATTCCCCATTCCTCCTTCTCTCCAGCCTGTTGCAACAATCATTCTGTTTCCATCTTTACGAATTTGACTATTCAAGGTACCTCATATAAGTGGAACCAAGTGGACTCATTCAGGGCTTTTATAAGGGAAGGGTCAACTAGCTTATTTCACTTAACAAAATGTCTTCAAGGTTTAACAATGTTGTAACTTGTGTCAGAATTTCCTTCCTTTTTAAGGCTGAACAATATCCCATTGTGTGTATGGACCATCTTTTTTTATTCATTAATCTTTCCATGAACCCTTGGGTTGCTTCCACATTTTGGCTATTGTGATTAATCCTGTTATGAACTTGGGTGTACCCTGCTTTAAATTTGGGTGGGACGGGGGTATTAACCCACCAGTGGAATTGCTGGATCATGTAATAATTCCATGTTTAGTTTTTTGAGGAAGTGTCATGCTGTTTTCCATAAAGGCTGCATCATTTTACATTCCCATCAGCAATGCACAAGGATTCTAATTTCTGTATACCCTCAACAACACATTATTTTCTGGGTTTTTTTTCCTTTCCTTTTCCTTTTTCTCCCCTTAATAGTAGCCATTCAAATAGGTGTGAAATTGTATCTCACTGTGGTTTTGATTTGCATTTCCCTAATGAATAGTGATGTTGAGCATATTTTCATGTGCTTGTTGGCTATTTGTATATCTTTTTTGGAGAAATATTTGTTCAGGTCTTCTGCCCATTTTTGAATTGGGTCATTTCCCTCTTTATTGTTAAGCTGCAGTTCTTTATATATTCTGAATATCAACTTTTTATCAGATATGACTTGTAAAAATTTTCTCCCATTCTGTGGGTTGCCTTTTCACTGTATTGATTGTATCATTTTATGCACAGAAGTTTTAAATTTTGATGTAGTCAAATTTATCTATTTTTTTATTTTGTTGTCTGGGATTTTAGTGTCATATCCAAGAAATGACTGCTAAATCCAATGTCATGAAGCTTTCCTCTTATGTTTTCTTCTAAGAGTTTTAGGTTTTAGCTCTTACATTTAGGTTTTAGCTCTTATAATTAATCAGTTCAGTTCAGTTCAGTCGCTCAGTCGTGTCCGACTCTCTGCGACCCCATGAATTGCAGCACGCCAGGCCTCTCTGTCCATCACCAACTCCCGGAGTCTACCCAAACCCATGTGCATCGAGTCGGTGATGCCATCCAACCATCTCATCCTCTGTTGTCCCCTTCTCCTCCTGCCCCCAATCCTACCCAGCATTAGGGTCTTTTCCAATGAGTCAACCCTTCGCATGAGGTGGCCAAAGTATTGGAGTTTCAGCTTCAACATCAGACCTTCCAATGAACACCCAGGATTGATCTCTTTTAGGATGGATTGATTGGATCTCCTTGCAGTCCAAGGGACTCTCAAGAGTCTTCTCCAACACCACAGTTCAAAAGCATCAATTCTGCAGCGCTCAGCTTTCTTCACCGTCCAACTCTCACATCCATACATGACCACTGGAAAAACCATAGCCTTGACTAGACGGACTTTTGTTGGCAAAGTAATGTCTCTGCTTTTAAACATGCTATCTAGGTTGGCCATAACCTTCCTTCCAAGGAGTAAGCATCTTTTAACTTATAATTTTTATAATTAATACATTTAGTTAATTTTTGTGCACACTTGGGTAAAAGCCCAACTTAATTCCTTTGCATGTGGATATCCAGTTTCCCCAGCATCACTTGTTGGAGAGCCTGTTCTTTCCCCATTGAATGACATTGGCATCTTGCCAAAAGTCATCTGAGCATATATTTTGTCTACTGGGTTCTCTATCATATTCCACTGGTGTATATATCTCTTCATGCCAGGACCACACTATTTTGATTAATGTAGCTTTATAATAAGTTCTGAAATCAAGAAGTATTGAGACATCCAACTTTAGTTTTCCTTTTCGTATTGTTTTGGCTATTCAGGGCCTCAAAAATGCATATGTATTTTAGAATGGATTTTTTCTTTTTAGGCAAAGAATACCATTAAGATTTTGACAGACTGAACTGATCTATACGTTGCTTTAGGTAGTGTTTGACATTTTTATAATATTAAGTCTTCCAATCCATAAGTACAAAATTTTTTTTAATTTATTTGTGTCTTCTTTAATCCCTCGCAACCATGTTATATACTTTTCAGTATACAAATCTTGCACCTGTTAGCTTATGTTTATTCTGAGGTATTTTATTATTTTTATGCTATTGTAAATGGAGTTATTTTCTTAATTTCCTTTTCAGATTGTTCATTGTTGGGGTATAGAAATGCAACTGATATTTGTGTATCAATTTCTTGCAACTTTGCTGAATTTGTTTATTAGTTCTAGTGGGGTTTTTGTGCAGTCTTAGAGTTTTCTACATATAAAATTATGTTGTCTGCAAACAGAGATAATTTCACTTCTTCCTTTCCCATTTGAATGCTTTTTATTACTTTTTATTTCCTAATTGCTCTGACTAGGACTTCTAGTTCTATGGTGAATAAAAGTGATAAGAGTGGGCATCTTTGTCATGTTCCAGATTTTAGAGGAAAAGCTTTCAGTCTTTCACCGTTGACTGTTGTTAGCTGTGGGCTTTTCATATATGACCTTTATTATTTGACCATTATATGTGACCATATTATTTTCATATATGACCTATATTCATATGTGATCTTTATTGAGATAGCTTCGTTCTATTTCTAGTTTATTGAGTATTTTATTATGAAAAGAGTTGGATTTTGTCGAATGCCATTTCTGCATCAGTTGAGATGAATATATGCTTTTCTTCCTCCATTTTGTTAAAAGCAAATGGTAAACAGCCTGTTCTCTTGCTCTTTGATTAAGAAGGTAAAACAAGTTTCTATAACAGCAAAATATATAACCTGCCCTCAAAGAGAGTGCAAGTTCATTCATTCAGTCAGTCAAATATTTATTGAGAAAATGTTCAGTTTGTGGCAAGTGACTTTCTCAGCACTAGAGTTCAAAGATTGAAAGCATATATCCTTTCCTTCAAGAGTGTCTCAGTCTACTGAGGGAGACAGGCCCTTCCTCAAGCAACCCCATGAACTTTATGCCCTAATCACAACAGTATATCAACCATATCCCCTGTCTGTTCATGGAGTTCCCTGAGATCATGATTTTGTTACTCTCCTCCTTTCTTTGCCTGTCAAAATCATAAACATTTTTACAGTTCTAGTTCAAATTCTACTTCTGAGAAATACTCTCTGATCACCTTATCCAGAATTAATTTTTCTACCTCCCCAATCTCTATTATACCCTATTTACTACTCTGAAAATTAAAAAGTAGAGAGAAAATATCAACTATTTATCCTGCCTTTCCCATACCATAATGCTTCAAGAGAGCCAAAGAACAGATTATAGAAAGTTATTTAAAGAAATATTCCGGTCATAAATGCAGATAAATGATAGAGTTAGAAAATAACCATTTATAAACCTCTAATGAAATGATAGATCTTCTAGACAACAATCATCAGTGGATCCTAAAACCCTTTAGATGAAAGGCTGATAGAAAAATTAAGTTGACAATCCCTGAACCCAGTCATCACTGAAATCAGCATAACCAGACATTATGTGCTCCAAGAAATGATGCCAAACAAGTACACTACAAAGTATTTCTGCTGAAATAAACTGAACCTATACTTAATCAAGCCTCTAGGTCTAATCACCAATCCATAAGAAATACAAATAAAGGAACAGGATAAGCAACACCACAATGAAAGCAATCCGCCAAATCCACAGAATATGGCACATTCTACAAGGATGATAAATGTTCTGGTTTCACTAACAAGACCATTAAACAAAAAAGGAGGGCAGATAGTTATAGAATAAAAGAGGCTTATGAGTCACAATGATTTAAATGTGTAGACCTTATATGGATGCCAGTTCAACCAACCAACCATGAAAACGACATCATTGATACTGTTAGAAAAATGTGAATAATGAGTAGGTATCAAATGATACTACGGTTTACTGCTAATTTTGTTAGGTATGCTAATAGCATGGTTATGTTTTTCAGAAGACTTTATCACTTTGTGTTGCATAGCAAAGTATTTACTGGTAAAACGATATGGATACTGGGATTTGCTCTAAAATACTTCAAAAATAAATAGATAAATAAAAACAAGGGCATAGATGAGAAATAAGAATGGTATAAAGCTAGACTATATACATATATATAGAGAGAGACAGAGACAGAGACAGAGGTAGAGACAGGTTCATTATACTATCCATTCTTTTTTCGTACATATTTGAAATTTTCCATAATAAAAAGTAAAACAAAATTTAAAACAAACAACAGCAAGAAAAACCCTCTGATGTGGAAGGGCCCTGGAGCATCAGAGAGTAGGCATTTGTGTCAAAGTTCAGATCTGCTACTAACTAGGGCTCTGGGCATCAGCTGTTTTATTCTTAGAGTGAAAAGCTGGATTTGGACTTCTTAAAGTCTTTTCCAATTCTAACATATTATGACTCTGTTACTCTGAAATCCCCATCTCTGGTTCCTTCTCAAGAATCCTTTCCCAACAAAGTAACTGTAAGCAAGACAGGAGTTTCCTCTAACTCTCCCAAGACTACTCTCTCTGAGTATATGACTTGCTATTCACTTTCTATTCACTCATACAGAGAAAGCACCACAACTAATTTCTGTATATCTAAGTCATTCAGTACTTGCTGTACCCCATATATACATTTGCTTCTGTTTTATGTGTACATATACATGTTGATGTAGTAAGTCGGGGACTGTAAACTAGGACACTGTCAACCCAGCATATGGGTGTTTGCTTTAATCACCCTGATGACTTAGCACATTGTCAGCATGCAGCAAACATATATGATCATAATACTACAGTGTAAATAGTGACCTTTCCAAGCAATCTGTTGCAGCTGGCCTAACTTTCCATAGACAGAACACAAAAATATTCTGTATATTCTGGCTTAATTTGCTTCTTTTCCTCCTGCCCAACATTATAATTTGTCATTTCATGGATTGTATTTCCAGGGATGAGAAATGTGATTTAAGGAATGGGTAAAATAGGCCATTCAATATTGACTTAATCCACAAGATTTCTCTTTTCCCTCATGAAATCAGAGTGTATGACCCTCTTTCCTGAGTAAGGACTACAAACTTCTCCAATTCTGTCTTTTAGACAACTTCTAAAAACCAAGTAGTGACCATATGAAAGCTTATGTGGATTTCTTTTCTATTTGGGGTGGGGGGTGGGGTGAAGAGAAGGAATGAGACAGATGGTTGTGTTATGAGTGTTTGGCCTATTTCAACAGAATCATCTTAGTTTGCCTATATGTAAATTTGCTTATAGATAAATTTTCTCTAATCTATCCTCTCAACTCTAGAGTGACCTGATCTAAGGGAATTAACCACTACAGGTTAGTCATAAAGGTTAGTGGATATAGCAGAATTGCATACCTGCTGAAGCAGTGTTTTAAAACGTTTTCTTAAGAAAAAAAAAAAAAAGTCACCATAAATTTCCATCACAGATTGCAAAAGAGTAGCCCTGTACTCTTGCAAATGACCTCACAGGGCTATGCTGGTCAGGTAGTACCTCGCTTACTGAATTGCATACAAACTTCTCAGCTCACATTCTATACACAGGCTACAGATAGTTCCTACCTTCAGGGATCTGTTACAAGTGTCCAGTGAAGTAATATACATGAAGTGTTTAACACAGCACCTGGGAGCAGTTGGCACACAAAATAGTTCTTTGTAGGCACTCCCTTGCACCCCTTGAAGTCCCTAGAAAGAAGACATTTTCAATAAACATTTGTTGAATTAATACACTGAATGATATCATGAGAATGATAAGTTGTTCAATAACCATGAACAAATAGAGGCTTTCCCTTAATCCAGTCATATAATTCGTCAGTGAGTTTTACACCAAGTGTTAAGCTACAGAATGCCCCAGCATAGAACTTTAAAATCAAATAACTCAATTTTGAAATTTTAACAGGTAGAGTTCATAAAAGGAAGGCCCATTTATTCAGATGAATCAAAGATGAATCCAAGATATAATCTTATTTTATGTGTACCAGTCATTCACCCTAGAGTCAAAGCACTCACCACATATCTCATTAACCCTTGTAACACCCACAGGAGGCAGGTAGATGTCAGAGACGATCCCCTTGTTATTGATGGAGAGAGAGCCTGAGGCCCAGGACAGTGAAGGGACTTGTCAGAGGCCACATCAAGTGAGTGAGTAATGGAGCAAGAAACGGAACTAAATTCTAGTCTTTATCCTCAGTGCACTATTAGGTTTTACGCGAAGTTGCCTAACATCTCAGTTACTTTTTATTCTAAAATCCATTTTTAGATAAACCCTCCTCTTTTAAGAAAATTAGCCAAGAGGACAAGATTCAATAACTAAGATAGAAAAAATGTAAATCTATTAGGTTTTTTTGTTTGTTTTGTTTTAATGGTTCCATGATGTCAGTTAACAAGTCCAGAGAAGAAAATGGAAACAAACGTTGGTTCAAAAACAAACTACTTCATAAGGCAAATCGCTGCCTTTTAGGGCAATTAATGTGAACGCTAATTTGCAACTGAAAACAGAGAACTTGGTTTTGAGTTTCCAAATAGAACTGTAGAGGTTGAGCATATTTCTTCATCGATTCTCCTAAGATTCTGCCTGGGGGGTGGTGGGTAAAGGAACTCTTCTTAATTGACTCATTAGAACAAAGATTACCAGAATTTTCAGGTATTTTCATCTCCACATTTCCCCAGAAACCTGCAGGATGAATAGTTACGGTTTTAGTATCCCTTGAGTGAAAATAAAATAAAGACGAAATGACCAAAAGCTCCTATGAATTCGGGGGCATTCTCAATGAACTTGTATTTACTCCCCTATCTCCCCATACCAGAAAAAACCTACGCGCTGCGAAAGCGTGCTGGATGGACAGGTTCCCCTACGCCCGCCAGTAGCGCCCAGGCTAGGACTCCGAAGTCGGGGGCGCAGGGCCAGAAATTTGGCGTTTCCGTTCGCTCCATCGCTGGAGTAATTGAGAAAAACCGGCTCACAGAGTCAACCACTCCATTTCCAAGTGCGTTCTCTGAATGAGAACGAGAAACTCGGTGCCAGGGCCTCGCAGCTCCGCACGTCTCACAGCCCCCGCTCCCCAGCGCCCCCGCGCTCGCCCCGCCGGCGCCGTGTCCGCGAGTCCCCGCCGGGGCTCGGCGCCCAGACCGCCCCACGGAAACCCGCGCCCGAGCTCGCCCCGCACGCCAGCGGCCAAGGGCAGGCAGGCTCTCGATTCCCAGAGGAGTAGTTCCCAGTTTCTAGTTTCCTTCTCGACACGATTTCACCCTCGGGGTCTTCCACGGGGACTGGAGGATGGTAGCCGCGCCCCAGGCTGGGGAAATCCGCGCCCGCACCGGGCTCGGTCTATCCAGGCTTGTGGGGCTTATTCCTCCCGGAAACTTCGAGTCGCGTGGGCCCGGCAGGGACTTTGGAGGGAGGGAGTCTGAGAAGAGGCTTCTCTTACTCTTCTGGGCAGTGTGATGGGCCCACTCCAGGCCCCCGCTGGCTTCGGAGCGACTCGGAGAACCTCAGACACACGCGGTGGCCGCGGAAGCGCAGAAGGGATGTTTGCCCGCAGCATCAGGCCTTCTCTCCACCTTCAGACCTTCAGAATCCAGGCCTTTTGTGTCTGAGGCTCGCGATCTTCTTTGCCTTCTTCCCAAAGGAAGGTTGGGACTTCGAGCCTGGACCCAGGTTGTGGGGATTCTGGCCTCTGCCCCACCTCAGCTCCACCTGAGCAAGTTACTGACCCTCACTGCTCCTCAGCTTCTCTGTGAAGCGGGAGTTTTCAGAACACCAACTTCAGAGGGTTGTTGTGAGAACGATATGAGATAAAACATTTACAGCGTTGGGGCACAAGGGTTGTTCTTCTCATGTCAGGGGCTGCTTGGCAGAGATCAACAAGCTCAGTATATAAGGATTCATTCAATAGGCAAATATTTACTGACCCTGTATGCCAGGACCTAACCTGCAACTAGAAAGAAAGCAGAGAATGTAGCAGGCAAAAGTAGCTGTCCCCTTGGAGCTTGTGTGGCTGGAGGGGGGTGGGGGGCTCGGAGGAGGGTTGGGGAGAGGGCAGGGGGTGATCTTACACAGCACACATATACTGTGTACCATGTGAGAACAGGCAGTGGGACCCAGATGCAATTTTAAACAAGGTGGGCAGTTGAGCAAAGTAAGGGTAGGCAGGGAGTCATCAGAGAAGGTGGTCCAGCTAGAGGGAAGATCACAATGGACCTACTATCCAATTTGCTTCTAAATCCTCTCAGGCCCTTCCCACTTTCTGGACCCCCCACCCCCACCCCACCTCAGCAAGCATGTGACCCTGAGACCCCTTTCTAGGGAGCTCTGCCTATGGAAACAGGCTGGGTAACTGAAGGGAAGCCAAATTCTAGCACCAGTTCCAGCCTACCGTGTTTGTCAAGTGCCCCCTCTTCATCCCACCTCACAGTCTGCAGCCCATCCTTACACATCATCAAAAGAATTTCCCTGATAGAATCATAAAGGGGGAAAATTCACATTCTTGAATCCATCTTCCCTTTCTCCGTTTCCATGGAAGATGGTGGTGCTGACACAAACCAATCAGAAGTGCCCCCCCACCCCCAGAGCTCTCAGTAGGAGCCCTGACTGCACACCAAGACACTGTACACAGAAACGTCAATAACAGAAACAACTGCAGCTGATGCTACATTCTTCTTCACGCTGCACCACTGCAAAGAGAGAAACGGCTTCTAAAAGCTAGCTAAGGCACAAGGCATATATGCACCCTTACCAGTCAGGCTGACTACACACTATCAATCTCATGTATCAGTAAAAATCACTACCATTTAGTGCTCTTCTGGTATGTTTAGTGTTTTGAGTGTATTCACTTATTTAATATCATTGGTAACCCTATGAGGTAGTATCTACCTTCATTGTACAAGAATACTGAGTTTTAGAGCAGTTGAATGACTTGCCCCAGGTCACAGAGCTAAGGGTTTTGTTGTGAGTTCCTTCAAAATAAAATAAATATTTATTGAGTGACTTCCATGTGACAGACACTATTCTAGGTACTGGAGACACTGCAATTAAAAAAAAAATTAATCCCTGCCCTCCTGTATGTCGGCATTCTTGTGGAATAAGAGAGAAAAGTAAATACAGGATATGAGAAGTAAAGTACCGAGCAGAAAACTAAAGCAGGAGGGGATGCCGTCACCATGTTAAACAGGTGGTCAGGGAGGACACCCAGAGCGTGATACTTGAAAACAGAACAGAAGCAGTGACTTTGTGAAGAAAAGTGCTCCAGGACTTCCCTGGTAGTCTAGGGAATCCACCCGCCACTGCAGAGGATGAGGGTTCAAACCCTGGTCTGGGAAGATCCCACATGCCATGGGGCAACTAGTCCGTGGGCCACTACTGACCCTAGGCACCCCAGAACTCATACTCCGAAAAGAAGAATAGCTCCCTGCTCACCACAACTAGAGAAAGCCTGAACACAGCAACGAAGACCCAGCACAGCCAAAACTAAATAAATATTTAAAAAATAAAAAAGAAAAGTGCTCCAGACAGAGGGCACAGCAAGTGCAAAGATCCTGAGGCATGACTAACAAGAAGGGCAGGGTGGCTGGGGAGAGTGAGCTTGGGCCAGAAGACAGGGAGAGAAGGGGTCAAGGAGGGGTGGTCACTCAGGGTGTAGACTCTGAAGAACATAGGCTGTGACCCTGAGTGAGGTGGGGAGTCACTGGGGGCTTCTGAACTCCCTCCTAGAACAGGATCCCTCTGGTTGCTGTGCACTGCAAGGGGACAAGGCAGAAATACGCAGAGTGATTGAGAGGTTGTCATAACAACTTAGGTCTGAGAAGATGAAGGTGTGGACTAGCAGAGGTCAGATTCTGAGGATACACGGAAGAACAAGGCTCAACGTTTTCCAGTAGGCTCCAAACCGAGTGTAAAGGGAAGAGTACTCAAGGATGGTGCCAAGGTTTTGGCCTGAGCACCTCCTGGGGGAAAAAAAACCCGACTTGCTCTTAAGGAGGGAGTAGGTTTGGGGAAAAAGCTTTCCAATAAGTTATCTTTGAGTATGTTGTAAGCCTTTGGGTGGAGATACAAATGCGGCAGGCAGTGTAATGAAACCGGAGGTTGGAGCTTAGGGTAGTTCCGGCTGGAAATAGGTATATTTCAAATAGGGGGAAGCTGGAGGTGCTGTTAACTACCAGAGATCACTTAAGGGGTGAGATCACTTAAGGAAAAGAGGGCCAGTTGTGCCTCTACTTTCCCCACTTCGGCAGAACTGGAGTGAGGGAGAAGAAAAAGCACAGCCTCGGAGATTGGCTTACTAGGTGTTTCCACTGTTGAAGCTCTGCCCGCTCAGCTAAACAGAGATAATCCTCGCTGAGGCAGCTAGGAGGAAGCAAGAGATTGGGGCGCCCCACTGGGTATGAAACAGCCAGAAGCTCAGGTGTCCAGGATGCCCCGCAAGTCACTAAATCTCTCATGTCAGTATACCCCGCTGTAAAATGGGGATACTAATACCCTCTTGGGCTTCCCTGGTGGCTCAGCTGGTAAAGAATCCACCTGCAATGCGGGAGACCCGGTTGGATCCCTAGGTTGGGAAGATCCCCTGGAGAAGGGCATGGCAACCCACTCCAGAATTCTTGCCTGGAGAATCCCCATGGTCAGAGGAGCCAGGCGGGCTACAATCCATGGGTCGCAGAGTCGGACACGACAGAGCGACCAAGCACAGAATGGAACAACATGCTTTTACTGAGGAGTAGTCTGGGTTGCGTGTGCGAAAGTAACCCAGAAAACCAACTCTTGCCTCCTTCCTGTTACTCAGGGCTCTCCCCAGCATTGCACGTCCTATCTCCGTCCACGCATTGTCCCCTCTTCGTACACGCCTCCCCCAGTGCAACACTGGTACAAAATGAGTGTTTCGGGAAAGCATGAACGAAACCAGAAAAAGGGAGTGGACTCCAGAGCACAGAGCGGACGCCTGGGTACCAGAGCAAGCCCGCAATTCACCCGCCTTGAAGGGCAGGGATCGCGAGCACCGAATCTGGTGCAGAGCCTCTGTGGCGTGGCTCTGCCTCGAGCCTGGAAAGAAAACGCGGTCCCCGACACCACCCACTCAGCCCTCGGACACACAGCCCCCACGCGAGCTCCTTCTTCTACCGACAGACTAGGCGGGAGGGGTCCCGGCGCTTCCGCCCAGCAGCTAGGGGCGCAGAGCCGGCGGAGGTTCTCCCGGACCAGCTCCGGGAGGCTGGCGGCCGTCGCGCTGGGGCTGTGCCGCCGTCTGGACGCGGGGTGCCGGGGTCCTGACGAGGACCGGGAGGCGGGTGCGCAGGGGACCTGGGGACCGCGGCGCCCCAGCTCCCGCCGCGCCCGCCTGGGCGCACCGGGAAAGGCGCTCTGGCTGCGGTTATATATTTTTTTTAAAAAAAAGAGGGACTCCTTCTCTCCTTACTGCGGCCCCTCAGATTTCTAAAGGGAAGGAGAACCCAGATTTCCTGTAGACAGTCATCCGAGGAAGATCGTGTAGGACCCTCTCTGATCTGAGACCAGATGGTTGTTCTGGTAGAAGCAACCCGGCCTCCCAGGAGGCATGGAGTCTGCCCGAGAGACTAGAACGTCCGGAGAACTCAAACCTTGGGACCGTTTCCCATGCCTGCGGGTGAAATCCTCGGGGATGGTGCTGAGGATCTCACACGTTATTGTAGAAATTCATTAAACCGAATTTACAAGGCATGTTTTCAATACCTTCCAGCGAAATGGGCCTAGCAACAATGGGCCCAATCTAGCAACAATGGAGGAATTAATGCTGGTGCTTGGCGCAGTGGTTCTTCAACTTCGGAGGGTCACAAATTTCTTCAACATTGGACGCAAGCTATGGATCCTAGCTTGAAAACACACAACACTTTGGGATGCATGTTTGACATTTCAGGAACACACACACACACACCTCTCTCCTCTATCATACCTGGAGCCCTGGATAAGAACGGGTGCCTGACAGAGAGTATGCACGGACTTTGTGATCTCTGTAGAGGAAAAAAAACAAAAACAAAACATCTACAGGGGTTGTTTGCGGGGGTTTTTCCTCAGTAACAAGTGGACAACAGCTAATCAAGCGAGTGAGTTTGGTGGATGTGAAAGGATACAGACCGCCTGGAAAAGGAAAGATGCAATTAAAATAGAATCTTTCTCTTAGGTTGTCCTGCCCTCTCCAAACCATCAACAAAAAATGTAATTAGAGCAAAAATGTTTTGGAAGGAAGTTAGGAAACAGGGAAGATTTCCTCAAATGTAATGGTGACAGTTCTGTCATTTTTTTATTCTGTTAACCAAGATATGTCTAAGTTATAAGCCAAAAAGCTTTGATGGCCTCAGAGAAGCAGTCCATGTGCTGTTTTAGGGGTGGGGGATAGAGGGTAATGGGGAATACCTTCCATACTGCTCCAAGGACAGCAGCAGCCCTCCACCATCTCACTGGCCTGCTGGTGGTGTTTTTGTGTAACAGTGAAGGATAACATATCTGTCTTATTTTATTTCACCAGATGGAGAAAATGCAACAATATTTGAAAAAAAAAAAAACATTTCCTGTCTTTTTGTTCTTAACATAAAAAGTACTTTATGGCTATTTTTTTTTCCAGCATATTTTCTCCTCCTCTGGGGCACTTTTTAAAGCCTCAAAGCATATATTTGCAAGGAGTCTTTGGATTTTCACAATATTCCTAACTCTCTATAACCAAGACTTGCTGGACCTTCTCCATTAGCGAAACTTGTGTTTTACAAGCTGTAGCCGATAACTGCAATAGCTAAAGCTTTTTTTTTTTTTTTTTTGAGGGAAAAATTTAAACTTAAAACACTTAGTATTTATGGGCCATCGCTTCTTCTTTTATTACCCATTTAACCATGTCTTTTCTTTGACGCTCATCCAGAGAGACTCTCATCATCCATGGCTAGATCAGAGAAGCCAAAAGGAAAGGTCTTCATCATCTCTAATCTCCATCTCTCACCTCCCTCCAAAGCAGTTTACAATAAAGAGAACTCACTCCCACATCCTGATCCCTGTACTTCTTTGATCTTCCCCATCATTTTCTTATTAAAAACAACTGCTCTGTTGCCACCACCACCAGTATTAAGTTGTCTGAGTAACTATTTTCATCCTTAAATTTTTAATTTTGAAAATCAAGTCATATATTAGAGTTATTATGGCAAATACAATATCCCCACTTGAAAAACAGGGGAAATCTGTAGAACACAACCTATTAATTTTCCACCAGTTAGAAAGCACTAAAATGCTACTTTCTGAATATGGGTCTCTGGTTTTCCAGTCTGGCTTCTTCCTGTCTCAGTCACACCACCTTCCTGGTTTCCTGGATTATTTCTTTCACTGAACAGTAATTAAAAATGAGCAAATATTAAATTTCATCCCCATCAACAACCATTTTAAAATGTGCATTCTGTAACAAGCTACCAAACTCCGCCAATGATGCAATATACCACCAAATTCCAGTCAAACAAAATAATTTGAATAAGCCTTCAGATTTCACAGTCTTAGAATTTAGTAACTGCACGTTTCCTCTTTACAAATGAGGGGGATCAAATAATTTAGCAAGTAAAACATGTAAAGCAAAGGTTAAAAAGCATATGCCATAGATTTTATACATAAAGATTATAATCAAATTTTGGGAAAAGGGCATTAACATTAGTCAAAGTTAACGAAAAAATGAACAAAGCAAGGTTCTTTAGGTTTTTATATGATACCTAGACTTGTATACAAGTCTATAGGGAATTCTTTCATTCACAGTTAGACATATACCTCCAGATTCTGAATTTCATGGTCCCTAAGATCACGAGTACTTTCCACTTAGAATTATCTTCCTCCAGGAAATATGTTCTCATCCTAAGCTTTCACCAGGTGGGGTGGCTGGGTCAGGAGCTGTTGCTACAATTCCCTCAGCAACATTTTGTCCTTTCAGCAGAGCACTGACTGAACATTCCTGCCTTTGCTCAGACAACTGTGAGTCTTCCCTGATACAGTGTAAAGTGTACCAGGGAAGGGATTACATCTGTTTTGTTCAGTATTATATTCTAATACTTACTAAATATTTAATGAATTAATAGTAGAATTGATAAGTGTTTTTTTGTTAAACCTAGGGAAGGGAAGAGCAAGAAATAAAACCGGAGAGGAATTCCCTCCATCTCTTTCATTCAATCTAATGAGGAAGCCTCATGAGTAAAAGGAGGGCTGTGTAACAACTGGCCAGACACCTGAGTTTAAAACCCAGCCCAGATACATACCAGCTGTGTGACTTTGGAGAAGTTACTTAGCCTCTCTGAAGCTCATCTCCTTTTCTGCAGAATAGGTATAATAAAGCCCACCTTGTAGGATTGTTTCAAGAACTTACAAACATAGAAAACACATGACATATGTAGGCAATCTATAAACAAACATTATAGAAACAACAAGGACCTACTACAGAGCACAGGGAATTATATTCAATATATTGTAACAACCTAAAATGAAAATAATCTGAAAAAAGAATATATATATATAACAGAATCACTTTCAGTTCAGTTCAGTTCAGTTGCTCTGTCATGTCTGACTCTTTGCGACCCCATGGACTCCAGCACGCCAGGCCTCCCTGTCCATCACCAACTCCCGGAGTTTACCCAAACTCATGTCCACTGAGTCGGTGATGCCATCCAACCATCTCATCCTTTGTCGTCCCCTTCTCCTCCTGCCTTCAATCTTTCTCAGCATCAGGGTCTTTTCCAATGAGTCAGGTCTTCGCATCAGGTGGCCAAAGTACTGGAGTTTCAGCTTCAACATCAGTCCTTCCAATGAATATTCAGGACAGATTTCCTTTGGGATGGACTGGCTGGATATCCTTGCAGTACAATGGACTCTCAAGAGTCAGTTCAAAAGCATCAATTCTTCAGCACTCAGCTTTCTTTATAGTCCAACTCTCACATCCATTCATGACTACTGGAAAAACCATAGCTTTGACTAGACAGACCTTTGTTGGCAAAATAATGTCTCTGCTTTTCAATATGCTGTCTAGGTTGGTCATAACTTTTCTTCCAAGGAGTAAGCGTCTTTTAATTTCATGGCTGCAGTCACCATCTGCAGCGATTTTGGAGCCCCCCAAAATAAAGTCTGCCACTGTTTAAAACTAGCACATTAAAAATAGAATGTGACAAAAATTAGCACATTAAAATTAACTATACTTCAATTTTAAAAAGGTTTGATTTAAAAAACATTATCATCATTCATTCATTGATTGTGGGTCTGCTATGAGCACTGGGGATACAAAGATGAATAAGCCAAAACCCTTCCTCAAGACATCAGTCTCATAAGTAATACGGCAAATGTGGTACCAGAGACAATCAAAAGGAATGATTGGAGGAACTCAGGGGAGAGAGGAGTACAATCCAAACAGAGGGGAGCATATGATTAGAGACACAAGGTCTAAACACTATGGCTTATGAAGATGACCACAAGAGGCTGGCTTCCCATTTACTGCAAAGTGAGCCCCCAGTTTATTACAATGACTGATGGGAACCCATTTAAAATCACACTCACATACACTATCTTCTCTCTGACCTCATCTGGTACTACTCCCTTTGCTCTCTCCTCTCCTGGATGTGCTAAGCACACTACACCTTAGGGCTCTGCACAGGCTGTTCCTTCTGCCTAGATTTTCTTCCTCTGTTTATCCATGTCTCATCTCCTTTCCTGTCTTTGCTTTAATGTCACCTTTTCAACAAAGCCAACCTTGATCAGCCAATCTAAAAATCACAGTTCCCCCAGATGCTATAAAATGTGCCTGCTTCTTATGTTCATCTTCTACTGTCACCACCGACCCCCTTTCATATAAACTCCATGAGGGCAAAGATCCTAGTTTTGTTCCCCAAGGTATGCCAAGTGCCTAGCACTCGGACTGGCACACACTAGTGTCAAAGGAATGAATCAAGTGTGGCTGGAATGTGAAGTCAGGGCAGGAAGTGGAGAGGTAAAGCTGGAGAGATGTATGGAGGCTTGAATGCTGCAGCAAAGAGCTGAGATTTTTATCTGGTAAGTAAGGGGAAGCCGTTAAAGGTGAGCGGCATGTTTAGATCTGCTTTTTAGATAAGTCACTCAGGGAAAGGATTTGAAGAGAATAGTGGCCAAGCCTTAGTGTTAAGAGCCTACAGCAGCAAGTGAGCTATAGAGTAAGACAGGAAAGCCTTATGTAAGAGCAGTAGAAATAAGAAAAAAAGGGAGGGGCATATCTGAGACAGAATTAGGAGGTTAAACCTGGCAGTACTTGATAACTGAGTTAAAGTGGAGGGAGAGAGAGAAAGAAGACTCAAAAATCACTCCTCTGTGCAGCATGTGTGACTACTCAGTGAGGTCTAGAATATGGAGAGGGAGAAGGGTGGGGGGGAGGGGTGATGAGTTCATTCCATATATATCCATACGTAGTGGTCCCAGTGTCATTGTGGAAGAGGAAATTTGGAGCTTAGGAGAGAGGTTTAGATCAGAGATATTCTTTCTACCTAGTGAAAATGACATTAATTTTAAAAGGAGAACAACTTTTATTTCACACACCCAAATTTACTTCTAAAAGCAACAAGAATTAAAACACAGCTATGTTTGTTAAAATTTTATATGTTTACATAAATATCTCTGATTTTTCCACCAGATAGCAAAGAAAATCTGATCTGTTGTTGTTTTTTAATTGATTCTTACTCCAGATTTCACTTATTGTTAGATGTTTCAGCTAACTGCTCAGAGAAAATAATAATTTCTCCCCCCCCCCCCAAATTACCTTGTTTGGTTGTGAAATAACTAGTGGTATAATACAGAGAACATACCCTTTCATTTTGTAAAAGTGTAAGGGGGAAGTTAAAGAAATTCAAAGACAATATTATATATGCAAAACAAATTTGAGGAAATACTTTCAAAATGACATGTAATTAGTTACTGGAAGTTACTATCACAACATATGATTGAAACAAATTGCTTTATGAGCTTTTCTTTCTCTCCAATCAAACCTCTATATAAATATAAAGCAAGAAAGAAGGGACAACACTACAGTGTCACTTAAAATTACAAACAAGAGGAAGTGTAAATTGTCTCACTTCAATAATGGTAATAATAATAATTTATTGAGCATTTTCTTTGTGCCAGGCACTGTGCTAGGCAGTTGTCCAAGCTTTACCTGATTTCCTCTCAAAAAAAACAACACAGGACTTAGACAGTTGAGCAACTTGCTAAAGGTCATTTTGCTATCAAGTGGCAAAGTCATCTTTTAAGAGAGGGGAAACAAAATTCTTTTTTCTTTCCAAGATCCAATTATTAGTTGCAACTTGCCTTGACCTGTTCCAGATGGGTGCTGTGAAAGCACTGTATGTGAAGCAGTCTAACTGGTTCACAGGTTGCTGCTATACCCAGCACCTAGCAGGTCAGGCACTTAAAAATATGTATAATGTATAATAACTTTGTTATATCAATAAATAACCACATGAATGGGCTAAGCCCCTGTAAGTTGCCCCACAGTGTTTGTAATAATATAACTGTTTTCACTACCTCAGTATTCTGAAACAGTATCTTTCTAAAGTTGAATTTATTATTTAGGATTCTGGAGATAATGTTTTTAACTCAACAGACAGCGACTAGCCACAACCACGGAAAACAAGTGCCCAAGTACACACATCGGATTGTTCGCTGGGCCTGGGTTGAACAGACTCATAAGCTCATCCCGGAGAGCCAGTGCAGAGCCCTAGCCCTACAGTTTGGATGAACTGATTCCAGCCAAGTTACCCACGGATTAGAAGTGAGATGGATGCCATTGTCAGTTTTTTTTTTAAACCAGCGCTGCGTCCTAGTTTGTCTTAATGAGCTAGCATCGGTGGTCCCTTACTTTAACCTCATAAACTGCGTGGAGGACTTTTCTCCTCAAAACCAAAATACCAAATCAGCGCTCCTCCTGCTTTCTATTTTGGATTGCGATTCCCGTCGCCCTTGTAATTCGCTGAACATTTCGCCGACCCGCTAGTTCAGTTTTACCCTTGCAAGGCGGTAAACACCCGCTTCCCAGTCCCTCTCCTTCCCGGAACATGGACCCTGGATCAGCACCCCCGCCACCAGCACGTGCAACCTTTATTTCTTTAGAATGCCTCCTATTTGTACCAGTGACCTCGAAATCCTTTTTAACACCCCCCCACCCCCTCATTCCACGGCACCGCTGGGCCCTGAACCCCACTGCCGAAAGTGAAAGCCGCGCAGGGCCCAGTCGCCGCCTCGGAGCGCGCGCGCGGGGGTGGGGGCGGGGCGCGAGGACGTCCTTCCGTCACGTGACACGCGGCTGACCAATCCCAGCCCCGCCGCGTCGCGCGCGCTGTCTGGGCCTGGGAAGCGCTTCTCTGTCAATGAAAGTTGTCATTTGGGCTATTACCGCCTAAAGGTAGTGTAAAGAGGGCTTGCACCTTTTTCTGCTTCAGGTTTCCCGACCCCCCCACACACACACACTGCCTGTGGACGTGGAGAGTCAGACGTCCCGAACTCGGGGCTCCTGGACACCACGCACAATTACTTTCATCATCCGCTACCTACTTAATGCGGGAAAGAACACTTTCTTTTAGGTGTAAGTCCCCAGGTGGGCCCAGGAAGGACTTTGGCCTCAGTTCTCTGCTGGGGAGGGAGCTAGGACTGTACGCCTTGTTCCTCCAAAGCAGAAGAGCAAAGTGATAGAAGGAATCCGAAGCCTTTGGGCCCCAACTTGCGACCCGGAGAGTCTCCCTGTCGCCCGCTTTCCTAATTTGAGAGCGGCGACCCGTGAGCCCCTGGAAAACAGCAGATAAATGCAGACGTCCACCCTTCTTTACAGTATTTTAAATGACTCTGAATCTTTTTCTCCACTGGAATCTTAATGCTTAATTCGGCATCTCAAACAATTTCAAAGAACTGGAGACCCAATAGATTAAAAAGTTTTGCCTTTTGCAAGACTTCTGGGAGGCTTAACTGTAGCTTCACGGTTTTCGCCCCCAGCATCTCCCACGAAACAAAAGCCAGCTTTCCCGAAGTGAATGACAATAGGAGAACTGGTTTAATCCTCCTCCGGTTAGGCAACCCCCCCACCCCGGCCCCCCCGCCCAAGCCCTCCTTCACACTCCAACCTGCCCTTAGGTATGTTTGTGTAATCAGAGACTGATTGTAGCTGTCTCGTCGCTTCTCCCGGGGAAAGCTTAGTTGGCATTCACTGAATGCTTGTTTTCTAGGTTAATCTAGGCCAGCAGGGAAGATGCCACTTGGAAAACAACCGGGTTCCTGCTGGAAGTCTTCAGGAGAGCGCCAAGCTGAGCAGGTGTGCGAGTTTTGACTGCCATGAAGAGGGTGACGTTACAAGGTCTTGAAAACGTTACATTTGAGATTTTAGGAAATACAGTTTCCAAGACTACGATGGCTATATATATATATATATGGGCTAGGATTTTAGTGAAGAGACTCACTCCTGGGGTTAGCAAGAAGAGTGGTGACTTGGAGGCTCTGTTCTTGCGTCATCTGAAACCCTAGCGATGCAGATGGGTAGCTCTCCGGCATTTATTATTCGGTATTTTAAAACGGTGTCGAAAGACAGACGTTAGAATTTATATTTCAGTTTGTTTGAAGGACAGAATTCCGTGTCACCAACGTGTAAGGGTAAATGAAATGCAGAATCGGATACATCCTATTTTTGGAGTGCTGAACTTACCGCATTTATGAATTGTGAAGGGGAGCAAGGTTGTCTGCATTAGCTGAACCAGGGCAGGAGCGTTTATTACTCTCCAGCCACGGGAAAGCTGCGTCCAAAGTTTTACAAAGCTTTGGGACAGTGGCGAGGGGGGCGAGGAGCGGGAGTGGCTCCGGGGACCGGGCTCCCTGCCGGCCTGCGGTGGACGCAGTTGGGAGTGGAACGTCCACCGGAGACGCCGTGGGAGGCCGGGGGGGTCGAGGTAAGACACGGCTAACGGGGGTCCCGCTCGAGACAGGCTTTCTCCCCCAGGGTCATTTGAAGAAACACTTTCCATGGCGAATTCTACCGAGCTCAGCGTGTGTGCAACTAGCGGCTCTCGATTGGACTATGTTAGCCTAAATTGCGTAATTAAAAAAAAAAAAAATCTTGCAGTGAAGCTTCCGCTCGAAGACAAGCGAGGACCTGTGACCGAGCGGAGATAGCTTCTCAATTACGCACCTTTACTTCGTGCTCGAGCTCCTTTAAATCGCTCACCCCTCAAAAAAGCGGGTAGGAGAATGAGAATTACCAAAATGTTGTGTTCCTTTGGATGAGATGAGAAGGAAGGAATTAGGGGTCCTGCCAACAGGTCCAGAGTACTCTCGACATGGGTTGAATTAGTCATTTTGTCTTGAGGTCCACAGGGCTCCTTCCAGCACAAGCTTCCAGAGAAATCCTTTCCCGGATGCCCTTGCAGTCACAAGCCCCATAAGTTACTAAGGGGAGCTTTCTCGGAGCAGATTTCGCAGCTAGGATGACTGGGTGTAGAAACTAAGATCAATTTCAGCGCGCGTGTGCCAGGCTTAGGTGGGGAAGGAATTCCCGTGTCCGGGCCCCGGGTCGCGCCTTTCGCCCCAGTTGGGGGGTGGTGGGCAGGTCTCAGGAGCCTCCGCAGACCTCGGAGCATCCCGAAGTCTTGATTATTATTGTTTTATTTTCTTATTTATTTTTAGCTGGGAGAGAAGAGGGCCCCTTGACAAGAGGATTAGCGTGCGCTTTTTCTCTCCCGCCTGGCGCACAGCCTAACTCCTTAGCAGCCGCGCACTTCCCTCTTCCCGGTTTTGAAAGCCAAAGAGATGAGTCAAACTCAAACGCCACAGAATGACAATCTGAGCTTCTCGCCCAGTCTCTTCCAACTTCCCCCAACCCCGCCCCCCGCCCCACTTTCGTTTAGGTCTTGGATTCGAGGCAAGTCTATAGGTTAGTCTTGGGCGGATAAGAGTCTGGACAGGTGCCATCGGGGGCACCTACCCTGAGTTGTCACATTCTCCTTGGGGTTTAATGAGCCACTGACTGCGTCTCCCTTTGGTAACCTGGCTGGACACGTGAACTCAGCCATCTCGGTACTGTGGGGGACGGTCCTGTAGAGTTTTTCTTTTCCCTTTTCTCTTTCAGCGGAGACTTATAGGAAAAAAACCATTTTTTTTTTTAAACTTTAAGTATTTTGGTGTATATAGAAACGAAAAACAAATTTCCCAAACGGGAAGCGGGGAACCAAAGGGAAAAAAAATGACAGCGGTCATTGCCTTCGCTACCCCCGTGCAGGAAGAGGAACCGCGTTTCAGAAGAGAATTGGTTAAGTAGATAGATCCTTTGGGAAAATAATAAAATGCACAATAGATACACGATACAGATGATCTGAGAAGTTCTGCTCCCACTGAAAGCCTTGTGGAGAGACATATTTGGTTGATTTCACAGTATTACATCTCCTTTTGAATTAATTTTTTTTTCCATCAGTGTTGGTTCCTTAATTAGGAGGCACAATGGAGTTTCTAACAGATGTAGTCACCCACAAACTCTGATCCAAAAGAATCAGTATAATTAATTTTAAGGGACATCTTTAGTTTATAAGGCCTGAAATTAAAATATGATGTGTTTTAAACACTGTGGTTCAAAAACAGGAAAACATATTTGTTCCAGAGTCTTGTAGTGACACCATTTCCCTTCTCTGGGTTCAGTGAAAAAGGCTTCAGAAGGAGATGGCTCCTCTCCTCTCTAGTTCCAGTACCTCTTCATTCCAACTTGATTTCTTTGCATCAAGAAACATCTTAGGAAATTCTGCTTTTAAAATGTTTCCTGATTTTTAAAGTCAGCAAGACAAGATGAAATCCTTTACATACCACATGGTCCTGAACAGATCACACAAATATTTTTTTCTTATAACCTCACAGATACAAAGAATATGTTTGAACAGCAATTAATCTAAATATGGTTTTCAAATATGTATAGTTTAATCTGATTGAATGTTGCCAAACTCCTAGTACACCGAAATGTAAGCACAAAGGTCAAATTCTTTATAGTAAGTGCCAGATAAATGTGATAATCACTGGTTCCTCTTGGTGAAGTGAAAATTAATTAATGATTGATTATTTCTAAATTGAATATACAGCACCAAGACAAATTATTAAATGAGATTTCCAAATATATTCAGTTCTTAATTCTTAGCAGTATCCTGCTTTTTATGTAGTATATTAAAGATTTGGCATTATAAATTACATTTCCTAAGCCTTGGAAAGAAGTGGACAGTTAAAGCTTGCAACCCCTCCTCTGACAAAAACCCTATGATGTGGACTGTATTTTAATATGTTCCATGTTTTGAAACCCGTTTTTAACAAACTTCAGCCTCTGTGCAGGATTAACTTCAGTAATCTATCAGATCTTTATGGCTAGTTAAAATAAAAGTTTTTAAAAAGTAAATACCAAGAGAGAATATTGCAAAGTAAAGTCTGTATCTTCTTAGTAACTCGTATCCATCTGAGACTTCAGATTCATAAGTACATTTCATTTTATAATGATAACATCTTTGAAGGGGACACAGACCTATACTATCATCTCCGTTTGACAGGGAGATGGTTCTGACACAAATGTTTCTGCTTAACTAGACTGTCTCCTGGTTCAAGTCACATCACAAAAATTTTGGTTTGCCATATTTAAATAAATAAGAAAAAAAAATGCTAGCCTTGCAAATGCTACCGCTTATTTCTCTGCTTCTTTTATAACTGTGATTCCTTCACTTAACCTGCCCTGTCACTATATACTCAAAGGTGGCTGAATTCTGAGCAATAAAAATCTTCTTAAAAAAAAAAAACTTCTTGATGGGCAATCTAATTTAAATGACAAATGTGTATTAGGTAGCTGGGAAAGGTAAAAAGTAGAAGACTTGAAATCCAGAGATTACAAATAAAAATGCCTCACCAATAAGCATAAGGTACTGGGATGGACTGGTGTTACTCTTCCCAAAAATTCTTTCAATAGCAGTATTTTAAGTTTTGTGCTAAGCAGCTTCTAGCTGTCTAAATTGTTAGTGAGATTTGTCATGTCTCAGGGAGAGCCTGAAAGTGTGGGCCAGGATTATAATTTTTTTAAAATCATTTCTTTCAGTCTGTTCTCTCTTTTTAATACTAGTACAGTTGTTTAATTGATGGTACAAGTTTAGTCCTTTCTAAACAAAATTACTTATTTGTTCTTTAGAGTTGATGACATTTCTCAATTGCACTTGATTAAGAATCTCATTGTATTTGGGAAACTGTCCAGTTTTGTCTTCTGAACTGGTTAGAGGTGATGTTACTGCACATAGGACTAAAGTTTCTTTAAGTATTGCTATCAGTCCACTTATAATTCTTTTTTATTAGAAGTAGGTTGGAGAGGTTGCCTTTAGAAAGCTTGTCTTCTCTTGTAAAAGGGATTTTAAAGTATTTCTTTACCTATTGAAAATTATAAAAGTAATTGGAGGCATTACAAATTACAGGAAATGACTGGAAAAATAATTAAAAGGAGAGATCTCTGGGCTTTGTAATGGGCATTTGGAGGAGAGCTTCCAGAGTATGTATTTTGAAAAAGGGAACCGTACCATCCATTTCAGTAGTATTTTACCATTCAGTAGTTAAATATGTTGATTTCTTGCCCTTCAGAAATGTACTCTAAGTCACCTTTCTTTCAAGATTTTAGCCACATTTGCTCTCAAGTTTTAAATGGTCCTGTAAACAAAGCTGCTTGTGTAAGCAGTGGAAGGCTTTGTGTGCCAAACTGAATGTCTTTCAACAGTTGCTTGAGTAAAATACATGTGGAGTTTTCCCTAATGAAATTTTAAATATGGCTCTGAATTCTAATACAATCTGTGGATAATACATGAACAAAAACATGTGTGTTAAACATTACCACTGCAGAAGAAAAATAGTGTGTTTCTTTTTACTGGAACACTTTAAAATTTAGTAATGGTAGGGATCATTGCTTTAAAGAAAAGATCACTACATGTAGTGTTTATTCACATCTGAGAGTTAATGTTTTGTAACTAATTCACTTAGTAAAATAAAAGGGTGCTGCTGTATGCTCAGGCAGAATTAAAAAGTCAACTGATTGTTTTAGAAATATTCTATTAGAAAACTACATGCTTTTGTCGATTTCTATTACTGTATATAATTATAAAGTGCAAGGACTTTGAATATTGTGAACTTCTAGTATTTTTGTTACAAATTTAATTTGCATCTGATTATGGTTTTCTAACTAGTTTGTTGTTACAGATTAACATTGCTACCTCTCACAATATTTCACACATGAAATATCTGTGAATTGCATTAGTTTGTGGCTAAATATTCACCCTTTTAGGGTGCTTTAAATATAAAACTTTCTATAATATTTATTTTGGATGATAAATATTCTCTATCCCTGACATAAATTAATCTAAGAGGTATGACATTTTGGTTGACAAGAAGTTTAGACTGTAAATAAACCCATGAGTCAAATGCATACACTAAGTAGTTTCTTTTTATACCTTTGACACAGTTATTAATAATTTTACTTTATTTAGATAGTAACCACTCCCAGGATTGCCATTCTCAATCTCTTCATGACTCAGATACAGGGGAGCCAGTTCACCTAGTTTAAATACAATGACATTAATTCCCAGTTTCTCTCAGTACGTCATTCCTTCTCACATCTTTCCTTTGTCAGCCCAAGGACTGTTAGCCAACTCTCATCAAAAGGAAACATTTTATCATTTACTGTTCTGTCTCTGCTAGGCTGGTTAACATTCATCTCTCCTTATTGGGTTATTACAAATCAACCTGGCAGTGGTTTTGCCTTGGGATTTTTAAAAAGAATACCCATGTACTTCTTCATCCAAATTTAGAAAACAAATTGTGATCCATTAGAAAAAAAAATCTGTGTACAAAAGTGACCCATCATGCTTTTGTTTGTATTAACCTAGAGCAAGATACCAGCTTCCAGAAAGTTTGTGACTAGTAATTAAGTAGAAGACTGTGCTTGGGAACCAGAGAGAATTGGTATCCCAAGTACACAGCAGACCAAATGCCCTTCCAAATGGTTTCCCATTTGGAACCTTTCTCCTTCTGGTTTCTCTTCTCAGTTTTGCTCATCAAAATACTGTCAGCTCCTGATGGTTCAAGTAGACTCAATCCCAAGGGCATCCTTTATTTGGTTGGTGACAGTCTTATAGACGTCTGTTGCATTTGTTGCCACTTCTGTGTGACTTGCCTTATTTTCAGTCCTCTTGGACATTACTTCCATTGTGTGATGAGCTTAAGTGTCAGGACTGGCCTTGCAGTTCTCTGCCGTCCAGGAATGTAGCACCGACTCTGGGTCTTGGGTGCAGTAGAAGAGACTTGGACCCAGTGTTTGCCTGAGTGCTAGTTGCTCAGTAGTGTCCGACTCTGTGACCCCCTGGACTGCAGCTCGCCAGTCTAGTCTGTCCATGGGATTTTCCAGGCAAGAATACTGGAGGGGGTTGCCATTTCCTCCTCCAGGGTATCTTCCTGACTCAAGGATGGAACCTACATCTCCTGTGTCTCCTGCATTGACTGGTGGATTCTTTTCCACTGAACCACCTGGGAAGACTGGACCCAATATTTACCTGCAAGCTTCTGTAACTTTTGGAGTTACTTTCCTGCAGCACTTCAGTTTTTCCTTGTGTGTTCAATTTGGGGAGTTGAGCTAAAATGATTTTTGAGAAAATATCCAGCCAAATCCAAGAGCTTCAGAGTATTTTCAGAAACTTTGTTTTAACTTATGCCATTTTTTAAGGTAGTATGAAGTATGTGACCTGTCTTTACTTATGTATTTTGTGCGTGTGTGCCAAGGCACTTCAGCCGTGTCCAACTCTTCGTGACCCTATGGACTGTAGCCCGCCAGGCTCCTCTGTCCATGCAATTCTCCAGGCAAGAATACTGGAGTGGGTTGCCATGCCCTCTTCCCAGGGATCTTTCCAACCCAGGGATTGAACCCGTGTCTTCTACATTAGCAGGTGGATTCTTTACCACTAGTACCACCTGGAACTACATCCAAAAGTTTGCAGAATGATGTAACTACCACTGTCTTCAATGTACTAATCTCTATGTACCTATCTCCAAGACACGTCAAAGCCAAGTTTGTGTCAACTTTTAAAAAGATATACATTTTTATGTTAAAACTTTCCTTACTCTTTTCATCTTTCTCCTCTTTCCTTCATGAAGGTTGCTCCCATGCATAGATTTTAGACTTACCACATTTGTATGTATATATAACATTGTTTTGCTTATTTTAAAAAAGTGATATAAATCACACCATATTGTATATGTATGTTCTTTTAAACTAAACATTGTTCTTTTGAGATTTATCCATACTGATATATGCTGCTTTTGTTGATTCCATTATCAATGCTGTAGTATTCCATCAATAAACATACCACCATTTTTTTTTTGGTACTTACTATTGGGTTGTTTTTTTTTTCACCTTTATTGAAGTATAATTGATTTTCAGTGCTGCGTTAATTTCTGCTGTACAATAAAATGATTCAATTATCCTTTTCATATTCTTTTCCATTTATCTTTTCCATATTCTTTTCCATTATGGTTTATCACAGGATATTGAATATAGTTCCCTGTGCTATACAGTAGGAACATACCTTCATTGATTTATTTATTTTGTAGTGTTTGCTATTTAAAATAATGCTGCTCTGAAATTCTGCAACATGTCTCCTTGTGCATAGGTTGTCTCTCTAGAATACTACACAGAAATGGAATTGTCAGTCATAGGCTTATAAATATCTCTGACAACTTATTTCATCTCTGACAACTGTTACTAAGTTGCTTTCCCAGATGTTGGTACCAATTTACACTGTTAATAGCAGTATGGGAGAGTTTCTGATGCAGTTATATTGTCACCAACACTTGTTAGGATCAGACTTTCAAATATTTCCCCACTTCAGATGGAGATAAAATGGTAATTCACTATTGTTTTAAATTATATTTTCCTAACAACTAGTAAGACTGTAATTTAGCTATAAATCTGGCATTCCTCTGCTCTAAATTGCTTGCTCTTATCCTATACTTATCCTTTCATATTTGGAGTGGTTTGTTTTCTTACTGATTTTTTTTCAGTTCTGGATTCTAATTCCTTATTGGTTATGTTTGCTATAAAAATGTTTTCCTGTTCTGTGGCTTAGCCAGGCATTGTTTATGGTGTCTTTAAAAATGCATAAGTTTTATTTTTAATATTAAGAAATATATTTCCTTGAGAGTTTGTGTTTTCTCCCTCTTTTAAGAAAATCTTCCTTAGCCTGAAGTCATAGGTATATTTACCTATATTTTCCTGTAAGTTTCATAAAGTTTCGCTTTGTTTTTAATCTACCTAAAATGTATTTTTCTGTTTGATATGAAGTCTAAATCTATTTTCCGTCCTCAATAGATATCTAATTGTCCAAGCAACATTTATTAAATAGCTCTTCCTTTCTTTATATTTTGAATTGCCACCTCCATCCTATGTCAGATTCATACATACATCTGTGTGTCTCTTTTCTTTCCATTGGTCTGCTTGTCTGTCTATCCTTCTACCAGGACAGTGGAGTCAATTACTTTTTGTCTTGACACCCAGTAAATTCCTCAGCTGTGTTCTTCAAAATTGTCTTGGTTATTCTTGGCCTTTTACTCTTCCATTAGATAAGGGCTAGTATATATATATATACTATATACTATATATAAAAAATATATATATATATTTTCAAAGCGGAAAAACAGATTGGGGAGTGTGCTAGTATCTGTAAACAACTTTTTGTTGAATTTCAGGTTGGAAATACTCATTTAATATTTTCTGTCTTTAAATTTTGGATCTTCATTGAAATGCATTATGTAGTTGACACTACATTATCTCCAAATCTGCTGCTGAATTTGGCTACTATCCTGAATTTTGGTACATGAATGGAGTTGGAAAAGTTTAGTTTTTGGTTTTTTTTAAATTAGAGTTTGACTAAGCTGAAAAGTGTTTGGTTGCAAAAAATGAGGGGGTTTTTTGTTTTCTTAAGTAGCATTTGAATTGAGATGTAGAGGTAAGGCCAGGTAATCGCTTTCTTTTCTCCTTTTGTCATTAAGTTGGGGTGGAACAATGGTGTTATTTGAGAGCTGCCCTTCTAACCTCTGCTGCTTTGCAAATGCCTTCGGGTCATCACAAGTTTCTTAGCAGTGTTTTAATTTTTTTAATTTAATGTTTAACTTCAGAGAAAATTGCTTAGAAACACTTAACCTTGTTAAGCTGCAGGGAAATGGTTAGATAATAGTATCTGTTGGTGACAATAAAGGATTTCATAACATGTTAGTTTCAGTGCCTGATTAACATAGGTTTGTCAAAATTTCATCTAATTATAAATTTACTTTGAATTCTTTCATTCTTAAGGTATCCAACATTAGAAATGAATCATATTAAAACAGCAGGAAATTTTTGATTTTTTAAATGAATCCTACTTTATACAAACTTAGAAAGTACATTGAATTATCCTCATTGAATATGAATCTACATCATAATTAAATAAATTTAATAATTAATAAAAACTTAATATAAATTTAATTATTAAATTTAATAAATTTATTTTATTATTTACATTTAATTATTTAAAAAATAATAAAAATTTTTTTTTCCTTATTGGCCTCATTGCCTTTGTTCTCTGGAAGAAGAAATGATGCTAAGGCATTCAGTTCTTTCCATTCTATAGTTTACCACAGATTGGCCCTGGGTGTTGCTATGTGTACCTGCAGGGTGCAGTTTCTGGTTCACAGTGCTGTTTTTTCTCAATTTCTCATATACTTTCTGTCTTGAACTTTTTGGCCACGTTCCTCAGCTGTGTGTGGCCAAGAGAAAAAAGCAAAAGCGGCTCCCACCACCCAAAAACACAACACAGAGTTAGCCATTCTCCTTTGGAGGCTTCAGCAGGATTATGGTGTTTGGAAATTTTTATTTTATTGTAATGCAATGGTGTGTGGTTATTTTTTTTTTGTTCTTTAGTTGGTTTATTCCAGCTTAGTAAAGACAAGCCTAGTCAGAGAATTCTTTTACACATAGGAACATATAGTTGGAATTGAAGGTAGTCACTTATTTATTCATTCACGCATCATACATACATAAACGTGTTATGAATAAAGTGACCATATAATGTATAGTTCAAAGCAGGACACTTAAGAGCGAAAAGGGGCATTAGAAACAATAAACACAAACCAAGATCTTCCCTGGTGAACTGTAATGCTCTGAGCACTATGTATCATGCTTCTTACACTGAGGAAGCTTTTTAATAACCTAGTTAACTCAGGATGGGAAAGGAAGGGAAAGAATTGATTAGAAGGAAGGGGGAGGCTTCCGTATAGGCACTGCTCCTAATAATATAAAACAAACACCCAGAGACTGCCTGTTTATTGGGTGCTAAGTGTGCCCTGGCTGTAATTTGGTTTCATTGAATTCACATACTCTTAGTCCTTTTCTAGAAACTGTGTCTCTGCCTTGCTTCCTTATTATCTTTAGACATTTTGGGAAATATATATAATTGACATAAAACATTGAGCTTTAGGTAAACCTTTAGGTAAACCTTAGGTATTTAAAAAATTAGCTTCTGCATATCTTTCTTTTGGACCGGTAACATACTTCTGGCCCTTGCCTTTGTTCCTAGTTTTCTTATTTTATAGTTAGACTAGTTAGATTTCTAGGCCATTCTCTAGGCAAAATCGGTTGGCTGTTTCTTTTGACCACTTGAGAAGAAGGCCATGTGCTTTTCATTGTCATCCAGTTGTTCAAGTCATAGGATTTGTAGGTACTTGTTTTGGATTATCAAGAATCTGAGGAACTTCCCTGGTGGTCCAGTGGTTAAGACTCTATGCTTACAATGCAGGAAACACAGGTTCAATCCCTGGCTGGGGAAGTAAGATACCACATGCTACACAACCAAAAAACAGGAAAAAAAAAAAAAATCTGGAAGGAGCACAAACTTTCACTTCCAGTCTGGACCTTGCTAATTTTTGGACCCAAGTGCAGATGATTCTCAAAGCAGCACAGCTTCGCATACCTGCATTCCAGTCCTGTGGTTTTGCAGTTTGCCTCTTCCTCCAAAGAGAGAGTGAGTGTTAAGTGGAGGGAAGGTAGATGCAGGAAAGGGTTGCCTTGCCTTATGTGGCAGACAGGATGGGAGGATGTATGGACTGTTTGGGAAAGAGTCATTCTGATTTTGTGGGTTCTACCCCTCCCTTTGCTGAAATCTATACTTGAAAGTATGAAATATGTGAGTGTGTATTTGCTGATAGTCAGATTAAAGGTCCCAGGGGGCTGAACTACCTGAAAAGGGAAAGGAGGAGAGTGGCTCTGCAGCCTGACCTCTACCTGCTCTCATTGTAACCGGGCTTGTGATGGGCAACTAGAGAGAAAGCCGCTGGTATGACCTTCCCAGGTGCTGCTGAGAGGGAAAGTGTGGCCCTGTGTATGGTAAATTTGAGCCATTGGAGGTGGAAAAAAAGACAGTAACATACATGCTAACATCAATATTAAAACAGATTGCTCACCTTTCATCAGAGACCCTTGGTTTAGTATCCTTTTGTTCAGCAGTAATGACTAATACTGTTTCAAAGACTGATATTTGTGGCACCAAAGGTAAGCATAACCTGAGTAACTTCTTGGCCCTTTGCAAATATTTACAGGTTGAAAGAATATAGTTTGACAAAAGAGCCAAGTGATTTTGTAGTGGTTTACTTTCTGGTTTTCCTACAGTTCCGTAGACAACTTACCTGGAAAAAAAGAGAAGATTCTCTTATTTATTTATTTTTCCTTTGGTGGTGGTGTAGTAGATTATTCTAAACCACTTTGTTGTTTCCAAGTTTTTGGAAACACAGAATCTAGATGAATTTTTTTGTTTTTAATTGAAGGAAACTGCTGATAGTGGTAATAGCATGACACATTATGCTGTTATAAATATACTAAAGCAATTTAAAATATTTTATACATTCTGCCATGGTGATTAAAAATATATATGGTCGACATACCTTTTTTTTTTGAATAGATGTTGAGTTAAAAATTGTATCTTGATGAACTTCTCAAAACAACTGTCAGGAATGATATATTTGTGAAAAGGAGAGCAACCTCCCTCAAATAAATGTTTTTATGGAAACAACAAACTCCTCGATAGATTTCCTCTTCGGGTTTGTGGTTCTAATAATGTCATAAGTTTACCCTAGGCCTGACACCTTCAATTCTCCAGTCCCTTTGTACAGTTAAGTGCAGGCTGCAGTCTTCTCAAGACTGAAAGAATGACACATTCAAGCAGCCTTTGACAGTGTTTAAACACCTCTTATCAAAACTTAATTTCCATGAATGATTGATTTTGGCACTTGATGGAAGGCTGAAGAATGTTCAATTACCCCATTTTCATGTGCTAATGAAGCCGAAAGTGACTTAAGGAGATTTCTTTACACCAGGGTAGGCTGTTTGGATATGCACATGACTTCTTAGGTTTCTCTCCCAGGGTTTGTCTCTACTAAAAAGTTGTTTTATTGAGTAACTGTGGCTAATCTGTGTGCTTGGTCCCAGCCCTTGGCCTTCCTCTGCAGAAGGGACTGCGATTAGTGAAGCTGTCAAACCAGGTGTTTAATTTCCAGAGAACTTATTTTTACAAATCTTCCAGTAACTTGCAAAAGTCAATGAGGTTGGGATTTTCCATTTATTCACAGGCACTCCTTGGGAATCAGGGTTTGAATAAAATTAATATGGAAAACATTTTAAACAGGAGAAAAAGCAACTTTCAATTCCAAACTGGGGGTTGAAAAGTTTGACCATCAAGTTCAGTTTTTCATACATTGCACTAGAATTTTTATTAAAATGTTTCATCCAAGCTTGGCCAGAAGTATAATATTTAAGAATGTCCTGGCTTCTTTTTTTTTTTTTTGAAGAAGTGAAGGAGAGAGGAGAAAAATTGCACTTATAGAAAAATACTTAAGATTCTCACTGCTAAAATATATGGTGGTCATGGACTTAAATCTTGATGATTATGCTACATGCTTTTATAATCATCTTCAATATAATTTTAGTATTAAGAAGCCAGAAAACTTTAGATTTAGACATCCTTCTGGGTTGAGATTCCGTTGGGGTTTATAATTTTGTAGATTCCAGCCAAGTTGTTTCTCTGACTTCTAAAGACTTCTGGGGCCTGAAGGAAATCGGAGGCTGGTTTTGTGACCCCAGATGAGCAACTTCTAGCGTCTTAAGTTCAAAACAACAACACTCCTCATCCAAACTGCTTATTACTTCCTCTCAGGTTCCACTTCCTCCTAATGAAGGTGTCTGACTCCCCAAGCATGGAAAGCGCTGGATTCCCGAGAGATCAGATCCTTGTTTAGATTGAGGCAAACATGCTGTGTGTAAACACTTAAGCCTTTCCGTAGGAGGTATTCAGACTCGGCCAAGACTGACAGCGTCTTTTCCTTTTTTCTTTTCCTCCCCTCTATGGATGGTAAGGATGACCTCTCTACACGACTACTGAGTGGCTGATTACTGACTCCTGACATAATCTTTACTTATATAGGAAGCACGGAAATTATGTCAGGGGAAAGAAACAGCTTTGCTTCCTGAAAGGAGCCCTACCGAATGAGCTTGCAATTAGATTTTAATAAATTTCCCTTCTGGGGGTGAACCTAAACTCTGATGAAGCAGAAGCTTGAGATTCTTTTAAAATGTTATTCAACTTCAGGTATCATTTTATCAGCCGTTTGTCCTTAGAAGAAACCTCTTTTCCTCCATCCTCCCCCTAGTTATCCTCCTCGTTCCTCCACCAAAAAAGAAAAAGAAGGAAAGAAAACAAAAACAAAACAGAGAGGGAATTCCCTGGCAGTCCAGTGGTTAGGACTTCCAGCTGCCACTGCAGGGGGCACAGTTTCCATCCCTGGGGAACCAAGATCCTACATGCTGCATGGCCAAAAAAAAAAAACAACTAAAAACAGAATGAATGAAATTGAGACCATTAGCAGATATCACCCAAAGTGTCCTCAGGGTTTGGCTGGTACTGGTAATGGAGAAATGCTTTCTTTCCAGCTCTGCAAGGTGAAGGCCATGTCCTGGTCCCCACTTTCCATCAGAAACTGCCTATCCTGCTTCCTACTCAGGTATTGTGTTGTGGAGCTTCTCTACTTTGATAACAGAGCAAAATCATCTCATTCCTTGGGCTAGAGTGTAAGTTTAAAATGTCTAAGGTTTCTCCTAACTCCCACGTTCAATGATTGTTCATGCCACTTGCATATAATTTGGAAGGTGTACTAACAGATGATAACATACTGCATGCAAATTAATTATTATTATTTGCAGTTTCCCTGGTGTATTCAGGAGGGCTTAGTCACAGTTAGATCTGACCTGTTTTCCTTCTGAGTGAATGTTCTCTCGTTTTTACCTTTGCTGCCTTACCATTTCACATGTTCTTTAGGAGTTAGTGAATCAAAAATTATTTGAGGCAAAGGCAACCATCGTTTTTGCTACTGTTTGAGCAGACCATTCATGAAACGATCTGCTCTATTACCTCTTCCAAATTGTGTGTAACTAAAGATGAGGGGGAGTCGGCAATTAAAAAGTTATATTCCACACTAATTTTCCTGGTACTTTCAATCTTCTTAATTTCGTAAGACTTTTTATATAGACATTTCCCACCTTGTTCGAACTTTTCCGTACTTTATTCCTTAAGACCTTGTCCTAATGGCACTCTTCACTTGGACATTAGCAGATCAGGGCATGCCTACCTACTGCTTTTATGTCTTACTGGTCAGCTTTCTTGATGTTTTCCTCGACTTGGCTACTAAAGACTCCCCAGCTCCAGGCTCTCCTGGCACCTGTCCTTCCTCTACACTGGTGTCAGCTTCAGCTTTCTAATGTACCTTATCTATGCCCTGTGAGGGCAGGGACCAGGCTAGTCCTCTCTCACCACTGTACCCCTTTCACACACTGGGAGTTAGTTTAGTGAAACACGTACCACTTCGGTGAAATCTCTTTTTATCTCCATAGACTTTAATGGCTTTACATTATATACAAACTAAATTTCAAGCACCTTAATCCCACATTCTTGTCAAAGCCTTTTAGGAAATGGCCCCAACAGTTTCTCACATAACTCACATTAGTGGGAATTCTCTCCCAAGCTTACCTTCCTTCCTGTCTTGGTGCAGAGATGGGGTACCCCCTTCTTTAAATATGTGCTTTCTAGGATTTTTCTTCCTTCCTTTGACTGGCAGGCAGGAAGAGACAGCCCCTTTGGTAACATCTGAGTGTAGGCAGGAGGGTGGGGGTATTTGGTGGTGCCCCCTTTTCATCCCTGTTTCTCCATAGCTTTACCTGATGCTTTGCTTCAAGTAAATGTGTGCTTATTGCAACCTCTTTCCCCTCTTGCTTGCCCTGTCTTCTGTTCTTGCCTGGAATTTCCTCCCCTTCAACTCTGCCTTTCTCCATAGTCCCATCCATGGTCAGACATCATCTTTCCTCTGAAGAGCCCAGAGACTGAACATGATCCTCTTGTGGCAGGAATCATCAGATGCTGCCTTGTGTCTGTATTGTCCCTTGGGTCAACTACCTTCTCTCGCCTTAATCACTATATTAGTTACTTTTGTCTCCCCTAGAACACTTGAATGGGGATTATTATGCTCTTCGTTTTTCTTCTCAGCATGAAATAAATTCACTTTGACAATAGGTATTATTATTGTTATAATTTTGACCACGCCATACTGCATATGGGATCTTAGTTCCCTGACCAGGGATCGAACCCATGCCCCTTGTATCGAAAGCTTGGAGTCTTAACCACTGGACTGTCAGGGGAGTCCTCAACAAAAGATATTTGAAGCAAGGACAGTGAACAAATTCCAAATGGATGAAATACACTAAAATTATATATGTGACAATCATGTTTTAAAAATTTTACTGTGTGCTTCAAAGCAGATTCATTTCAATTTTAATTTGATTTTTGTTTATTTACTATGTTTTGGCTGTTCCAGGTCTTTGTTGCTGCACAGGCTTTTCTCTAGTTGGGGTGAAAGGGGGCTGCTCTGAAGTTGTGGTGCATAGGCTTTTCTTGTGGAGCACAGGCTCCAGGGTACATGGGCTTCAGTAGCTGTGATACGTGGGCTCGGTTGCTCCACATCATATGAGATCTTCCTTGGCAAGGATCAAACCCTTGCCTCCTGCACTGGCAGGCAGATTCTCTATCACTGAGCCACCAGGGAAGCCCCAGTTTTAACTTATGTTGTAGCAAATATTAAGATGGGTTTTTAGGATTACTGTCTCTTCCTTCTGGTCTAGAGAGCTATATCACACTAAGATGAAGAAAAAAAAAGAAAAACTTAGAAAGGCTATACATTTACTTGGATGAGTAATTAGCACTCTTTAGCTAAATCATTCCCCCAGGGTTGTGTTTTGTTTTGATTTTCCTATGAACTCTGCTCATTTCAAAAATTCACACATATTCAGAGCTGTAGTAAAGGAGGAAGAGGGTACAGAAACTGTGTCTACATAGATACATATGGAGGAAAGAAAAAGCTGTATCTAGGTGAAGAACAAAAATGAATCAATCAGTGAGGGCTCCAAGTGGGAGGGAAAGCACTGACATTGAAGAAGAGGCTAAGAGAAGGGGAGGGAGGCCAGAGGGAATTACTGAGACTCTGCCGTGAGGGGGCTGTGATTACCTGCCACCCCTCTGATTATCTGAGGCACCACCATGGCAGCTCAGAGTCAGCAGAAGTCCAGGAGGCCACTCAGAAAGCTAGGGGGTCCCCAGATGTCCCTCTCTCTGCAGTATAGTGAGGTTGTTTAGACCCTCTGCAAATGAATTACCTCAAGCCTCACAGCTTGAGATACCCAGGACTCTGGCAGGACACTCCTACTTGCGTTTTCAATCCCTTACTTTTTTTTCCTTAAAGAATAGACCTCCTATTTCAGAGAAATATTTACTCAAAATCTCTAAATGAAATATATGTAAATGATGGCTTTCCCTACTTTCTTCAATTTAAGTCTGAATTTGGCAATAAGGAGTTCATGATCTAAGCCATAGTCCACTCCCGGTCTTGTTTTTGCTGACTGTATAGAGCCTTAGAAAGCATCACTACGAACAAAGCTAGTGGAGGTGATGGAATTCCAGTCGAGCTATTTCAAAGCCTGAAAGATGATGCTGTGAAAGTGCTGCACTCAATATGCCAGCAAATATGGAAAACTCAGCAGTGGCCACAGGACTGGAAAAGGTCAGTTTTCATTCCAATCCCAAAGAAAGGCAATGCCAAAGAATGCTCAAACTACCACACAATTGCACTCATCTCACATGCTAGTAAAGTAATGCTCAAAATTCTCCAAGCCAGGCTTCAGCAATGCGTGAACTGTGAACTTCCAGATGTTCAAGCTGGTTTTAGAAAAGGCAGAGGAACCAGAGATCAAATTGCCAACATCCAGTGGATCATCAAAAAAGCAAGAGAGTTCCAGAAGAACATCTATTTCTGCTTTATTGACTATGCCAAAGCCTTTGACTGTGTGGATCACAATAAACTGTGGAAAATTCTGAAAGAGATGGGAATACCAGACCATCTGACCTGTCTCTTGAGAAACCTGTATGCAGATCAGGAAGCAACAGTTAGAACTGGACATGGAACAACAGACTGGTTCCAAATAGGAAAAGGAGTACGTCAAGGCTGTATGTTTGTCACCCTGCTTATTTAACTTATATGCAGAGTACATCATGAGAAACGCTGGGCTGGAAGAAACACAAGCTGGAATCAAGATTGCCGGGAGAAATATCAATAACCTCAGATATGCAGATGACACCACCCTAATGGCAGAAAGCGAAGAAGAACTAAAGAGCCTCTTGATGAAAGTGAAAGAGAGAGTGAAAAAATTGGCTTAAAGCTCAACGTTCAGAAAACTAAGATCATGGCATATGGTCCCATCACCTCATGGGAAATAGATGGGGAAACAGTGCAAACAGTGTCAGACTTTATTTTTTTGGGCTCCAAAATCACTGCTGATGGTGATTGCAGCCATGAAATTAAAAGACGCTTACTCCTTGGAAGGAGGGTTATGGCCAACCTAGATAGCATATTTAAAAGCAGAGACATTACTTTGCCAACAAAAGTCCGTCTAGTCAAGGCTATGGTTTTTCCAGTGGTCATGTATGGATGTGAGAGTTGGACGGTGAAGAAAGCTGAGCGCCGAAGAATTGATGCTTTTGAACTGTGGTGCTGGAGAAGACTCTTGAAGAGTCCTTTGGACTGCAAGGAGATCCGATCAATCCATCCTAAAGGAGATCAATCCTGGGTGTTCATTGGAAGGACTGATGTTGAAGCTGAAACTCCAATACTTTGGCCACCTCATGCGAAGAGTTGACTCATTGGAAAAGACTCTGATGCTGGGAAGGATTGGGGGCAGGAGGAGAAGGGGACGACAGAGGATGAGATGGCTGGATGGCATCACCGACTCAATGGGCATGGGTTTGGGTAGACTCCAGCAGTTGGTGTTGGACAGGGAGGTCTGGCGTGCTGCGATTCATGGGGTTGCAAAGAGTCAGACACGACTGAGCTGAGCGACGGAACTGAACTGAAAGTGATGGCTTAATAATATCAACAAAATGCATAATAAATTTACTTTATATATTTAAATTTAAAACATTTATTTATTATGAGATGAATCAGTTCAACTCTTACTGAATCTCAAATATGAAATCTAAGGTTATTGATAATAGTTACAGCCTTCCATCAGCCTGTTAAAATTCCAGCTTTCATCAAGGGTCATCTTCACAAAAGAACCAACACTTTTCATCTTCATTAGTGCTGCCAAGAGTTTTAGAAGCACCCACTTGAACCAGTAGAGCTACAGATGCTGAAGTGGCTGCAGGGCTTGCTCAATGCATGGTTCTTGAACCACACCCTCCATTCAGTGAACAGACCACGTCTTGGAACTTAGTGCATATTACATAAAGATCTGTTGAAATTAATGACCCAGGTTCCTACTTCAGTATAACTTGTCAGAGACCTTCACATTGCTCAGAACCCATATGAATGGTTCAAACAGCGCTATTAGATCTGCTCATTTACCATAATTTGACCCTCCATTTGTTTCCCATTTCATTTAGGATAAAATCCATGGTCTGTGACAGCGGTTGACAAACTTTTTTCTGGGAAGAGCCAAATAGCAAATATTTTTGGTTTTGTATGTGTATTGGTCTGCTCAGGCTGCCATAGCAAAACACCACAGATTGGGTGGCTTAAGTAACAGAAGTTTCTTTTCTCACAGCTCTGGAAACTGGAAGTCTAAAGTCAGGATGCCATACTGATCTGGTTCTGGCGAGCACTCTCTGTCTGGCTTGTAGCTGGCTGCCTCTCCCTGTGTCCTCACCTGGAGGTGGGGCCAGCAGGGGGCGGGGGATGGGATATGGACCAGCAGGTTCTCTGGTGCCTCTTTTTATAAAGGCACTAATCCTGTCATGAGGGCACCACCCTCATGACCTCATCTAAACCTAATTATCTGCCAAATGCCATGTCTCCAAATACTACTACATTGGGGGTGAACATATGAACTTGTGGGGGACACAGTTCAGTCCATAGCAGTGGGCCATATGGTCTCTGTCACAGCTTCTCAACTCTGCCATTGTAGCACAAAAGAAATCAGAAAAAAAATAAGTGTGCTGAAATTTGAATTTTATTAATTTTCATATGAAAACTTGTCATGAATTATTATTTTCCTTTTGATTTTTTTTCCTAGCATTTAAAAATGTAAGTGCTAACTCAATGTTAGCTCCTGGGCCATACAAAACAAAGCAGCAGGCCAGACTCTGGCTGATAGTTTATCAACTGCTGATCTATGAGGCCGCATTGATCTGGTCTCTTCTTGCTTCTTTGACCTTCTCTCACTGCTCCCTTCTCTTCACCACAATTCAGCCTCCATGTTCTCTACCATTCCTTCCCAGGCTCTTTTCTGGGTCCCTAACTTCCCAGGGAGTGGCCCTCTGCCTTTATTGGTTTTGGTCACCTCCTCACAGGGGCTTTCTTGATGGTCATCTCCCAGAGAGCGTCCTCTGGCCTCTTGCTCCATCCTGTTATCCTGCTTTATTTTGTTGTCTCATAGCTCTTGTCAGTGTCTAAATGTGCGTATCTGTTTCTTTACTTCTTTGTTGTCTGCCTCTCTAGCCAGAATGCTAACTCCATGAAGGCAAGGAATTTATTTGCCCTTCTAGTTCAGTGTGATGTCTGGAACCATATCTGGCACATAAAAGATGCCCCCCAAAATACTTGAATAAAAAATATTAAATAAATGACTTGAATGAATGCAAATGCTGAAATACTTCAGTCTTTTAAAAGTTTGAAACAAGTTATTTTATTATATACTTTATCTACCTTTAGTATATAATAGCTACTACCATTGTCCCTTCTAAATTTTAGATTTATCCTGAAAAGATATAAAGTGATTTTTTTTGTCTTTTTTTTTTTTTAATAGATACTTAAAAGGCAGCAGTTGGTTTTCTGGTGACAGGTGTCTTTCTCTGTCTTCTAATAGCCAAAGTTGTAAATTACTGTGATCAGAATAGTTTGGGAAAATGATGGGCTGGATTTTGCTTGTTTTGTCTGTCTTTTTGTGAGATGGGGTTAAGGGGAAAGGAAGGAGGCCCTGGGACAAAATAGGTTTATAGAGTTCAAGGCACAGTCCCCTAGGACGCCCAGTGAACTTCTTTAAATTGAAAAGAACAGAGCCTTGCCCTTGCAGTCTGAGTGGTGATCATCCAGAGGCTACCCCCACCCCGACCCCAAGTGTTCCCTTTTCTGGGACGGATAACTCAAAGGTGGGGAGGTTTCATTTCTTCCTTTCTTTTACAAGGTGGTAATCTCTTAGCTGCCTATGGAAATAAGGCTGCTTTGAAAGAGGAGCTTTACACCTTGTAAACTTTTCCCCCAGGGCAAGTCAGCCATCCTTAATGCCTCTTGAAGTTAAATTTTCTTTTCTCTCTCTCTCTTTTTTAAACTTTTGTTAATGAAGTAGAAAGTGAACTCCACTGCACTTGTTAAAAAGTGCTAGGTGGGTAAAGAAAAGATGTCTGTGTCCTTCTCCTCCACAAATGTGTAAAATCATCACTTTCGAGGTTGCATTAAAACATTTCAACCTTCTTAAGATTTAAAAGAACAGCAAGATGCTGAACGATGGATATAATGTACTACCTCTTGTGTAAGAAAGAGTGGAAACATGAGATATCTATTTGCGTTAGCTTCTGTTTGCTAAAGAAGAATAAAGGAAAAAGGAGAACAATGGTCCCTGATGGACAGCTGGGACTGTGAGGGTCAGTAGGACGGCAAGGCTGGAGACTGGACCAAGGCTGAGACTCTACCTGTTTATCTTTTTATATCATTCTGACTTTTGAATCATGTAATGTATTTCCTATCCAAAAATTGTAAAATAAAAATTTTCCAAATTCTTAACTCCCATCTTATTTTGATCTTTGGCACTTACTGTTCTAATCTTTTCTTTAATTTTTTTTTGGAGGGAAGTGCGATTTAAAAAAAAAATGTGTTAAAATACACACGACATAAATTTTACTATTTTAACCATTTTGAAGACTGCAATTCAGAAGTATTAAGTATGTTCACAATGTTGGGCAAGCGCTACCAATACCCATTTCCAGAACTTGTTTCATCAACTTAAACAGATACTGTATATGTACTGAACAATAACTCTCCCTTTGCAGCTCCTATTATAATTTCTGTCTCTGTGTCTTTGGCTATTCTAGTACCTGTATAAATGGAATTATACCATATTTGTCCATTTGTGTCTGGCTTATTTCACTTAGCATAATGTCTTCAAGGTTCATGCATGTTGTAGCATGTATAGAATTTCACTCCTTTTTATGAATGAATAATATTCCAAGGCATGTATATACCATGTTTTGTTTACATAGTCATCTGCTGATGGACATTTGGGTTGTTTCCACCTTTTGGCTATTATAAGTAACACTGCTTTCTTTTTACCATTATATACTTATGGTGTGTAATTATTTGCATTGTTTCTTTAGTCCCTTCTAAACTGGGAGCTTTGAGAGAGAGAGCCATGCTTTGTTTATCTTATTCATCTCTGAATCCCTGGCACTAGTGGAGTAATAAGCAAGTGTTTACCTGGCACTTGACTCTCTGTCAAATGACTAAGTGGTAGGTGAAAATGAGTTTTGAGTTTACTTCATAAGTACAAAAGAGAATTCAAAGGTACTTACTCAGCTCTATCAGTTTTGAAGCAATGATCTTATTTATTTGGAATTAGTTTTGAGTTCAATCACATTTTGGTGATGGAAAGTGGCTGCAGAAATGTAGCCATTTTCCAAACACAACATGGCAGCCAGACGACAATATTAATGAACACAAGCTAATAGAAAACAGCCCTTCTCTGTGTCTGAGTGTGGGTATGTGACTCCACCATGAACTGGCCATAGAGGTTGACCTGTGCACTACCTACCCCTGCCGGAGGGCACCATGGTAAGAATAAAGTGACTAAGTTTAGAAACAGGCAAAAGGGTAGCGGTGATGGGGTTTGGGGTAAGTTCACGCAGTTGCTTGGCCATTCTGACCCTGGGCAGATGTCCTCTCATCTCTGAATGATGGATGATGCAGCAGCTTTGACCAAGCTGAACAACCCTAGTTCCAAGGCCAGCTGCCAGAGTTTTTAACTTCTTGTAAAAGGACCCTGAAGGGATGTTGATTTAGTGGCAGCCCCTCACGGTTGACTCCGTCAGTCATGGTGATGATGTGGGAGCAGAGGCAGATGAAAGGTCAAGCCCACTTTTGGAACGAGAAATATAGCCTGTTGTTGGCTAAGAAAAGGGGCTGAGGTGGAGCTGGGAGAGACCTCTGTTATTTTAAATGTGTGCCTCTGGCTTTTGGAGAAATGATATTGAATATGGTAGAAGTGGAGAGCTGTAAAGAACCATACTGATAATCTAGTCCGGCTTCTTGGATTTACTGGTGTGGAAATTAACAGACAAGGTTGAGGTTGCTTAAGAGACCTTGCATGTAGCCATATTACACTGAGGTCAAGCTGGGCAAATACCAAGACATTTTCATCTGGACTGCTCAGCATTTATGACACAATGATTTTTCCATTGATGACTATTCCTTCAACAGAACACCATTTTTTTTTTTTTGCAAAGCTGAAATGAATAGACATTTGACTCTAGGAAAATAATTTGCTAGTAATGGAATGTATAGTTATAAAAATAGTTTTGTTAATATAATGATCTATGGTGTTTTTTTAAGAACAGACTTAGACATACAGAATATTTGATAAGATAGTACAAAGTTTCTTCTGTTATTAACATCCTACACTAGGATGGATCATCTGTTAGGATTAATGAACCAACATTGATATGATCATTGATACGGGCTTCCCTGATAGCTCAGTTGGTAAAGAATCCACCCGCAATGCGAGAGACCCCGGTTCAATTTCAGGGTTGGGAAGATCCCCTGGAGAAGAGAAAGGCTACCCACTCCAGTATTCTGGCCTGGAGAATCCCAAGGACTGAATAGTCTATGAGGTCACAAAGAGTTGGACAACTGAGTGACTTTCACTTCATTGATATGGTTTATTAACTAAAATCCATTCTTTTTTTAAGGTTCGTTAGTTTTTACCCAGTGTCCTTTTTCTCTTCCAGGATCCCATCCAGGATACTGTTATTATTGTCATGTCTTCTTAGGCCCCTCTGGTCTGTAACAGTTTCTCAGACTTTCTTTGTTTTTCATGACCTTGACAGTTTTGAGGAGTCCTTGGTCAGATATTTTGTAGAATATCCCTCAGTTGGGATTTGTTTAATTTTCTTTTCATGATTAGACTCGGGTTATAGGTTTTGGGAAAGATGACCACAGAGATAAAGTACCATGTCATCAAATCATATCAAGGGTACATGTTATCGATGCAACTTATCACTGGTGATGTTAACCTTGCCCTCCTAGCTGAGGCAGTGTGTGTCAGGTCTCTCCTCCCAGCTTCCCATACTGGATTCTCTGGGAGGAAGTCTAATGCACAGTTAACACTTAAGAAGTAGAGAGTCATACTGCATTTCCTTGAGGGGAGAGTATCTACATAAATTATTTGGTGGAGAGAGTTTTTATAGTCTAAGAAAAACTTAATCTTATGTATGTTACTTACTCATGTAAATTTACCCAGGTGGCATCTCAAAATAGCATGAATAATTGAAACATAGGTAAATTACAACTATTGAGTTAGTTGATAGCTTTTGATTATTTCTTCTCCCTACAAATTAGAACTGAAAACTTGATAAACTTGCTTTCTTGTTCATCTGTGGCAGGAGTAAGCGACCTAAGAAATGGAATGGAATGGTCAGAGAAATAGATGTTAATACTCTGCGTATTTGTTATTCACCCAAGAAATAAATGATTCATTATGTTTATTATTGATTAATTTCTTTTTCTGTCTGACTATTTTTAAAATTTTGGAGTATAATTGATTTACAATGTTGTGTTTCAGATGTACAGCAAAGTGAATCATTTACACATATATATCCACTCTTTTAGATTCTTTTCCCATATAGGCCGTAACAGAGTATTGAGTAGGGTTCCCTGTGCTATACAGTAGGTCCTTACTAGTTATCTATTTTATAAATAGTATGTCAATCCCATAAAGTATGGTCAATCACAATCACCCAATTTATCCCCCCCCATCTCTCTTTAATTTTTGAAATGTTGCTTAATGTCAGAAAGAGATACAACATTTACTTAGTACTTGTGGTATGCCAGGAGGTTTACATTTACATTATCTGACAGAAACTCTGAGAGCTAATGGGTGGTCGGAGGTGGTTAGAGTATATTTTCCCTATTTCACCTATGAGGAAGGTGATACTTGGAGAGATTAAGCTGCTTGCTCAAAGTTTACGTGGGCTAATCCAGATCCAGTCCAGGTGTGCCAAACCCTTGAGTGCTCTTTATACTCTGCTCTTCACCTCCATCCCGTGTTCTCTTCCTAACCTTCAAGGTGAACTCAATTGAGAGGAAGGGAGGATTCGCTGTGATGGAGAGAACATCCTAAAGCCATATTCATGGCATTCCACGAAAGACCATTTTTCTATCACTTGAATAATTTATAAACTGATCATTGACCTTTTGTTATTTGGGGAAATCCCTTTACACCTCTATCTCAGTTTCCAAATGGGTAAAAAGAGAACTTCAAGTAGGTCGTCTGAGTGCCTCCCCAGTAATTGCACCGCGTCCTCCTCTGGACCCTCCCTGGCGCATTTTTTTCTCTCATCACGTCCTCTGAGGATTTTGACTCCATTGGAGTGGATTGTGGCTCTTACAAAAAGCTAATAGCGTTCATAAGTAGAGTAGAAATGTAGGCCATTCATAACAATAACTTAATAAAGATAGTGTTATTTGGTTTTTGATAATCAAAAGGAAACATAAGTGTGTGCACTAAATCACACTGGCAAGAGTGTGTAATCTGAGGCCAAGGGTAAACTGAACAGACTTGAGGCTTACTGACATCAGATTCTTTGATTATGTGTTTTTAATTTCTTTTTTTAAGTACTTTCAGTTTCCTGCATTTAGGTGGTTTCCCTTCTCAGCCTCCTCCCCTACGCCCGCTTCAATTTCAGCAAAAGATGCAGAGAATGACGAAAAAGTCAGTGAAAACTGTGTGTGTGTTGGGGGATGGGAGCGGATGGCAGTGCAGCCGACTCTCCTTTCCAGTGAAATTTGCAACTTAGAAAGCATCTATGAGTGGAGTACGCCAGACAGGGTTGGTTTTCTTCGAGTTTACCTAAGAGGCCCTTACTCCTTTACTTGGGGGCAAAAGGAAGCTTTCCTGAGCTTAATTAATGGCTTCATTAAGAAGCAAAAGAAACATCCCCACTCTCCTCCAAACTAAGTGTTTATTTCTTCAAGTGTGTGCCAGCACCAGGAGATTGTCACTAAGGAGACTGATGATTCTGAGAAAGTCATTTTAAATCTGATGATTCAGTTTCCTCATATCTAAAATGGGAATTACAGTATCTATCTTCCCACCCTAAAGGCAGATTTTATACTCTGCTGCTGCTGCTGCTGCTGCTACTAAGTTGCTTCAGTCATGTCGACTCTGTGCGACCCCATGGATGGCAGTCCACCAGGCTCCTCTGTCCCTGGGATTCTCCAGGCAAGAATACTGGAGTGGGTTGCCATTTCCTTCTCCAATGCATGCATGCATGCGAAGTCACTTCAGTCATGTCTGACTCTGTGCAACCCTATGGACAGCAGCCCACCAGGCTCCTCTGTCCATGGAATTCTCTTGACAAGAATACAGAAGTGGGTTGCCATTTCCTTCTCCATTTCATACCCTACCTACCTTAAAGACCTTATTTCATAAAGATGAAATAAGACAAGAAAGAGCATAGAATGTTTAAGTTGCTACAGAAGCAGGTTGGCATTTCTGTTGAAAGAGCAAGCTTTTCTAGCAGAATTGGAAATATGAAATTCCATGTAAATCTTCTAGCTAGTAAGGCACGTGTACCCTTAAGCAGTGCATAGAGTTTTGAACATCACTCTGTTTCTTAAAGGTTCAAGGTAATCACTCACCAAGAATATTGGTTATAGACTAGTTCAAAGTCCCCTAGAGTCAAATTTAGAATGGGGCTATGTTCTATAGCCAACTCATTGATTATATAAACAAGGGAAGAGGTTTATATAATTTTCCTAGGGAATTTTCATAGGGGAATGTCTTCCTACCTATCTGTTACTTGTAAAAACAAACAGGGATGTTTATTTAGGTATAAGAAATATTAGCTTAATAAAAGCAGACATTCACAACCTCCACCCAAAAAAGAATTATGCAGAATCTTTAACCTTTATTCTAAGTGGCTTCAGGCTGCTGTGATTTTTTTTTTTTTTTTTGAGTTCTTAATTGTTTGTTCAGCTTTTCCACTTCTATCTTACTGAAAGACTGTCAGCTGCCCCTCTCGTGTAGTGAATGTGGTTTCCTTCATCTTTTTGATTGCTTTTTCTGATTTTCTGCTTTGGTGCTTGGAAATCTGGTAATTAATTCATTAGAATTATCTCTGATAGAAAATAAATGACCGGCAGTGGGGAACTGCCATGATTTGTGGATGCACCCTTTGTTGCCTCCCTGTTGGTTATTTGGTCTGTTGCTTTCCACGGGCATTACTCTATTCTTATTTTTTTCCTTTTCCTCCATCTTCTACTGTGTCTTTTCTATAGTGTGTGTATGATTCTGGCACTTTTCTACAACTACCTTAATGTGTAACAGTGCTTTAGATTTTAATGAATTAAAGTAAGTTCTGATCAGCCCTTGGCTCCTCTAAGAAGCTTTCCTTAAGTAGGTGAGGCAGGTCATTCCTTTTTTTTTTCATTTAACAGGAACTTAGCTTAATTCCTTGTCTTGTCATCTATCTTGTGTAAACTGGGTTCTTAGCTCTTTCTTAGGGTAGGAAGCACACTAACTGTCTGGAAAAGTCTGTCCTTTAGGACAGGCTAGATGCTCTGCATAATTCTGTCCCTGATTCTATAAACAAGGAAACACTGGGGCTGGTTTCAGTAGCATAGGCCATATGGCTTGTGGCAGGGCCAGGACTGGTGCTGATGGAATCTGCTGGTATTTGACTCCACGCTGTGTTTCTGCCACATCTCGATGGTGACTTGAAGCCTTATTTCTCTGATAAAAGATCCAGAAAAACCAAGCCATGTACCTACATATCCATTTAAATTCTAGAAACCTGTTTGATTCCTTTTGTGCCTATGGGGCCATCTCTCCCTGTAGAGCACAGCCTTGTGACTGTCTTCACAACCTCCCCCCAAAAAATTAATGCAAGAATTGTGTGCCTATGACTATGACCATAGCTCTTTTCAAAATTTCAAGGACCTTTGGCTTTTAAAAATGTGGTACATACTAACATAATATGGTTTGTACGTTTCCCCTCACCTAATTAGTACTATGTCCCATTCAGAGGATTAAAATACTTCAGATACCTTGTTTCATTTGCTTGTTATGATGATAGCAGATTGCTGTTGAAATTTTAAATTTGTCTTGGACTGCTCCTCTATGAAAGGAAATGACTTTCCCATGAGACAAACATATGACATTTGAAAATGACATTATTATTTCTGCATTCTGAATGATCTACTCAGTGGAGGAAGTCACACTGAAAGGTATGGAGCTTTTAAAATTTCTCTGAACCTGAGTCTTTTTTTCTATCTGGTAGAGTACAAATTTTTATGCAAACTACCAGATCCTGGGTTTAGCTCATCCTTCCATGAGTTTATTTGCCATGCTCCAGGCAGTGAAATACCTCTTTCTCTTAGCCAGAAGCTTTGCAGATAGAATATGTGTCAAGTAACATATCCATGCTTCTTTTCTAAAAAGGGAAATGAAAATGGTTCTTCGAAAAGGAAGAGGATTGAGATCTAGCACGTGGGGGTGAATCCCAGTCTCCTCTCTGCCTCAGATTCTACTGATTACCTCCGCAAAGGTAAAGCATCCTTGACCACTGCAAGAAAGAAAAGAATGTGTAAAAGTCATGGTTTTAAAATGTCATGCTGCATGTAGTTGAGATTTTTTTTTTTTTCCCAAACAAGAAAACCACCTCTGGGCTATCTGGTAAAGTTGGAATATGTTATCAATCAACTTCTTTCACATTTAAAAGGAGAAAAGAAGGGGAGGAGCAGTGGAGATGGAGACCTTATGTTAAGTTTGAAAAGTAGAAGCCTAAAAAAATGCAAATTGTTATAGTGTAATTTAGGCTCTTCCACAGCTGTATTCCTTTGTGTTGTTGAATTCATTAACTTTTACGCCATATGCCGGACATAATCCACAGCACAGAATCATCCAGAAGCACGAGAGGACTGAACTTGCCATCAACAGTCCATAACTTTCAGCTCACAGGAGTTTCTCAGGTGTAGTGTGCTGGCAGTTTTTTAGGCTTAAAAACATTTAATTAGTGTTTGTTCCCCATAGCGATGCAAGTTGAAGAGTGCACTTTTTTTTTTTAATTGCCTTCCAGCTGAAAGGCAGATTTAGAGTATTCAGATCTTGAATCTGCTTCCTAGAAGAAACATCTTAGAGTGAGATGAAAGCTGCTTAGTGTGTTCAGGCTTAATTGAGAAGGACGTACATAAAAGTAACTTTCATTTCTCTCCTAAGGAAAAAAAATGAATGATTTGCATCCTCCTATAACTGAAGGTGTAACAGCATGGTATTATGATGCTTTTTCTTTTTGTCGCATAGGGATTCTTTGGGGGAGTTTTGTATGTGTGGTTTTCTCACAAAGTCATTTGGCCTTATAACATCGTACTGTCTTTCTGGTGTTTAGTCATGGAGAGTAATAAGAACAATAAACATGACTAAAAGTTGGTAATCTTATATACAAGAGACTCAGAAGTTTTGAAACAGACCTCATGCATTTCGTAAAGTTAAGTGAAACATTACGAAGACATTCTTTCATTTTCCTCTCATTTCTTCTTCCTCTATTTCCTTAAACAATCTTCCCAAAAATTCTGTGACTTACAAGAGGTCTGTTAACCGAGACACTTAGGATGGGGTACATTGCCTTGGGAGTGACATTAAGGAAATATATAATCAGATAACTTCTTTGAAAGAGGGTGGTTTTCTTTTTTGTTTAACATAGTTTTGGTACAGAGGGAATCCCATTTGTGTGTTTGATTTAAAGAGCAGAAAACTGAACAATATGTTCTCCTCTGATGCCGTAGAGCAGAGGGAGGAGCGTGAATTTCCTGCTCGTTAGTGACAGTAAGTGGAGGGTGTGCTGAGCAGCTCCTGGCTGACCAGCACCAGATGGGTATCACCTAATAGTTTCTTGCTTCTTACTTAGTTCAGCCCTTAGATCTGCAGGTCTTTATTTTTCCTATCTTAGAGAGAGAGAGGTATTTGTGCATACAAAGATGTCTATTTGTGGAAGGAAGTCTGTAGACTAAGAATGAATGCACATCCATGAGAAGCGAGCAGAAAAGTCCCCATCTGTGGGAAAACATGGACCAGCAAAACCACAGACAGGAAATAGCGCTAAATCTAAACGAGTCACAGCAGTAAGTTTCAGCAAATGGGAAAGAGAATGTAAGATGTGCTGTTTCTACCAAAGACATGTGTCAGAGTTTGAGCATCGCCTACCGTAACTTCCATCTTGTCTCTTCTGGGCCCCGCTCCTGTTGAAATTCAGATCCCCACCACCCACCTTATTTTTCCACAATATGTCCTATGTGATCTATTCAGATCTCATTAAACTGATTTACTGGGCCCGCTGGCTCTGCTCACCCTCAGTTTATTCCTACTTTGTTTAAAATTCGGGAAGTGCTGGGGGAGGGGCAGGACATGAATCGCTGCACTTGTGCAAACGGAGTGCCAGCTGATTTATGGCAAAGGTTATAAAGGAAAAGTATTAAGTGCGCTTCATTCCATTTGGCAAAACCATCCTGCACAATGTCCACAGAAACCCCAAGAGCCCTGTTTTGTAGAAAGAAGGGGGGAAAAACTCCACCAAAGATGTGCTCTTCTTCTTTTGAGCATTAATTAAGACTGTAAATCACAGGCCACATGAAACAACTGTATACGACAGAACGTGGATGGTTGGGGGAATTCTGCTGGGCTTGTGTGATCAGTCTGAATACCTACACCGAAGCCCTAATGGGAGGGCAGACTTCAAAGGGCAGTTTTGGCATGAAGGAGAGGTCTGCTCCAGCAGGCAGGGAGAGAGAGTTGTAAAGTAAGTACTGGCTGCATGGAAAATAGGTGGCGGGGGACCAGGAAGGAGGGGAAAAGAGAACAGAGTGGAGTGGTTGATTGTTTTTAAAAGTGCCAGATAGGTATTATATGATGTATTATTCCTTTATCCTAAAATGGTGGTTTTGATTGTATCATTTGAGAGCTGTCTTCCAAAAAAAAAAAACCCCTCTTATTTGTAGGGAGAAGAAACTATTGCTTATATTCTTATTTTTTTTTAACCTGAGTGTAATGTCCTTTTGCAGCTTTTTTTGACCATTTCACCATCTCTTACTGTTGGATCTCAGGCCACTTGGACAAGTGTAGTTAGCTCATTACATGTGATCCCCTGTGTGGGTTTGCAAATGTGAATTTACTTATTAATTCCCTTTCCTCAATGTAAAATCAACCTTCAGCATGATAGAGCTGAGATAGTGTTATTTTCCTTCGAGAGCTCTTCTGCATTCCTCTTCTACCCCAGAATATATGTTGAAGACCTGCAATGAATATTTTTTCTTTTTTCCTTCTTTTAAGGCTGATTAAACAAATTCTTTGTGTTCAGAGATAATGTGATGGATACTCCTTTTCAGCATATGCATCTTTCTCTTCTGGTATTGCTGAATTTGTGTTGATTTTTTTACCTCATATCGAGTTCGTCCAGTGCCTCTTGGTCCAATTGTGTGTATTTTTAGCACAGCAGTTCAAGACTAAGGTTAATTCCAAGTTCATGGCTATGGAACAGAACTTAATGTTGGACCTTTGCTTCATGAGGGTTATATTCTAACCAACAGAGATAATGCCACTGAGAGTTAGACATGGCCACTCATCAAAAATACTGTCTGTGGGTCGTGATAGTGAGAAGTTGAAAGCAAATTGGATATCGAAGCATAAGGGTTTGGTTAAATAAATCAATATGTTCATGTAATGGAATACTAAAACAGTACAGAAACATATGCATTTGTATAGAAATGTGTTCACATCATATCATTAAGTTAAAAACAATATGTATGTTTGATTTTGTTTTTCCACTTTATTGAGGTATAATTGACGCAAACCAAACTGCTCATATTTAAAGTGTACAAAATTTGATGAGTTTTGACATCTACAGATACCTGCAAATTCATCACCACACTCACTATAATAAATATTCTATCCATTCCCCTCAAAAAAATGTTTCCTTGTACCTCTTTGTAATCTTATTAATCTATTCCTCCTTCCACCCCTGTCCACAGGCAAACACTGATCTGCTACCGTCACTATAAATTAGATTGCATATTCTAGAATTTTATGTAAATGGAATCATGGAGTATATGTTCATTTTTTTGTCTTTTCACTTAGCATAATGGTTTTGATATTCACCCATATTGTTGTGTGTATCAAGAGTTCGTTCCTTTATGTTGTTGAATAATACCCCATGATCTATTCATCTCGTGATAGTTGTTGTTCTACTTATAGCTCCCTAGTAGTTTTTCTTTGTTTCTTGGACTTATGGAATCTTACTTAAAGGATTCTAAGCCCATTCAGTCAGAGATTCAAGGAGACCCACCTGCAGATTTCTTAAATCTTTCCTCTGCAGAGCTCCCTTCTGTTTGGTTCTTTGCCATACAAATTCCAATCACCTCTGCTGCCTCATTCCTTGATATTTGGCCCCTCAGGTTAATGAGATGGCAGTAGTCTTCTTAGGGTCCTTTCATTTGCTGTATCTTGTAGATGATCAAGCAGAAATATGGGAGGCTGTAGGGCTCATCTTGTTAGTTTTGCATCTCTCAGAGATCACAGTTCTATGTTGTCTATTCAATATCTGAAAACATTTGTATCATATTTTTCTCCGTTGCTCAAATTGGCTTTAGTTGGAGAGCTGGTTTAGAACTAATTACTCAGTTGTAACTGTCAATGTTAAGTCCACATGTATTGTTATAGTGATATCTAACATTCAGTGTGAAGATTTGTTTTTAAAAATCTTAACAATTTTCCAAAAGGGGAAGGTGGCTCTTAGTAGGTATTGTTATCTTCTTACTTCTCAGGGCAAGTAAACCACTTTAATAAGATTCGATGGGAGTGCAGAATCGGGAAGCATTTGTGTTATAGTTCATACTCCTATGACAGGAAGAAATCTTACTGACTTAGATTTCTTTGAAATCTTTTTTCAGTAGGAGCTTTCTTCGTTGACTAGAGTGAACTAAAGCTAACACAGAACAATTAAACTATTTCAAATGCCCATTTACCAGATGAAACCCATGTAACTCGTATAGGCCAAGGAAGTTTGGTTTAGGATGTGTGTAGTATCTGCTTAATGAAATAGAAAGAGTCCAGGCTACAACTTTCTGTTTTCCTTCAAACACATTCCCTAGCTGACAGATGCTATTGATAAAAAACAACTTACTTCAAAATCAGAGGAAAAAACAAACAGCCTTTATTTTTGGTGTTTCAGTAATATGTGCTATTATCATCCAAAGATTTAGGTAAAGGTTATAAAAAGGAAAATGCAAATATAACTTATGGAATAGACATACAGCTGATAAAAAACCCTTGCCCTTTATTCCATCCATGCTTTGGGAATCTACCAGTGTTGTGCCTGGCTTGATTTTTGACTAGAAACATCTAGAAATTTTCTGACATAAGTCTCAGCAAACCCTCACCAATTACCTAACTAGAACAATTCCCAGAGTTTGCTTTATTTAGTTTATATTTGCTTTGTGATTGTTTTTGTATTGTGGCAAAATACACATAACACTTACTATCTTACCCATATTTTAGAGTATAGTTAAATGATATTAAGTACATTCATATTGTTTTCCAACCATCACTACCATCTATCTCCAGACTTCTTTTCATCTTGCACAACTAAAACTCTCAGCATAATGTCCTTAAGGTTCATCCATGATATAGTATATGTCAGAATTTTATTCCTTTTTAAGGCTAAATAATATTCTATTATGTATATTTACAATATCTGGCTTATCCATTCATCAGTCAATGTACAATTGAGTTGTTTCCAAGTTTTATCTATTATAAATAATGCTGCTGTGAACAGGAGTGTACAATATCTTTTTTATATTCCACTTTCAGTTCTTTTAGGTATATACCCAGAAGTGGATTTTCTGAACTATAAAGTAATTTTATTTTTAATTCTTTGAGGAATCACCATACTGTTGTCCACAGTGGCTGCAACATTTTGCAATCTAACCAATAGTGCACAAAGATTCAGTTTATCCATAAGTGCTCCAACACTTGTTATTTTCTGGGTTTTTGATAATAGCATATTCTCTCATCATGGTTTTGATTTGCATTTCCTTGTTGATTAGTGATGCTGAGCATCCTTATATGTGTTTATTGACCATTCATATGTCTTCTTTGGAGCAATGTCTATTCAAATCCTTCACCTACTTTTTAAAAATTTTCTCATGTATAATGCTGGCTTCTTTTTTTCAATATTTATTTATTTTTGGCTGTACTGAGTCTTCATTGCTGCAAGGGCTTTTCTCTAGTTGTGGCAGTGAGGGCTACTCTCTAGTTGCAGTGCTCGGGCTTCTCATTGCAGTGGCTTCTCTTACTGTGGAGCACGGGCTTCAGTAGTTGCAGCATGTGGGGTCAGTAGTTGCAGTTCCTGGGCTCTACAGAATAGGCTCGGGAGTTTTGGCGCGTTGGCTTAGTTGCTCTGTGCCATGTGGGATCTTCTCAGATCAGGGATCCAACCTACATTTCCTTCACTGGCAGGCTTCACCACTGAGCCATGAGGGAAGCCCCTTTGCCTGCTTTTGAATTAGAATTGTTTTTTTGTTGTTGAGTTTTAGGAGTTCTTTATATATATTCTGAATATTAATGTCTTTATATATAATTTGCAAATATTTTCTTCCATTTCATTTGTTGCTTTTCACTCTTAATAGTATCCTTTGATACACAGATTTTAATTTTCATGGTCTAATTTGTCTTTATTCTCTTTGTCTTTTAAAAGTTTGATAATAATGTCTCGGTGCGGATCTCTTTAAGTTCATCTTACTTGAAGTTCGTTGAGCTTCTTGGTTGTTTACACTCACGTCTTTCATTAAATTTAGGAAAACTTTTGCCATTATTTCTTCAAATATTCTTTCTTTCTCTTTCCCTCTTTTCCTTCTGGGACTCCCATGGTGGAGTCCCATGGTGGGTGTTGGTCTACTTGACTTCCAAAATAATTGCATCAGACAGATTTTTCGAGTGGGATTGTTATTTAGGTGGGGAGATGGATTCCTGATACTTCTTACGCCATCGTCTTCCCAGAATCTCCTCCAGCTGCCATTTTGAACACATATGTTGTATCCTTCTACATGTATTTTCAGAAATCTAATTCAAGTTTGCATAAAATTTGTCAATCCTAATGCCCATTGCTAGAGGAGAGCAAATGAGGTGACATAAAAGTATGCATTTTTAAAATATTTGTAAAATACTAAGGTATCTTCTTTCTTTCTCACATTCTTTTAAGAAGCCTGTGAATAAAGAAAATGCAGAAGTAGCTATGATATAAGATTCCTTTTGATTTCTTGTGGTCATCTCTACCTCTTCAGCTTGTATTGTTGGGATGAGGAGAGACTAAGTGATTTCTTCAAAGGATAAGGACGTTTCTTACAAAAGAGACCGGTAACGAGAACTTCTGTGATGTAAACTTTTAGTACATCAAGAATAGAAAATTACATTTGGTCTATGTATTTAGAGAAGTCTTCTTAGGTTTTTCTTAAGAAACAAATGAATCAGTTCCCGTTACAGTTGAATAACACTGTAGCACATTAATTATAGAGAGAGGAATTATCCTCTATAGCTACTATTTTGGTTATTCATAAATGTTTCTGAAACATTATGCCAACTTATCAGACAAGTCTACATTCCTAAGCCCACTCATTTCAGGAAACAACTGCAGCTTATTTTTTTTTTTTCTTTTTACTTAGTTTTTATTTTGTAAGGATTGAAATATAAGCCACCTGGAATTTGCTCCCTTCCATCTCTCCTTGTCATTAAATTCAGGTATATAATATTACCCTGATGTGTTCAGTGAAACATGACTAAAATGTTACTTAAAAAGTTAAAATAAGCTAGTTTGTAAAACAGTAGTACTAAATGGATTAGTCACAAGCGTATTGTCATATAATGTTAGAATTAAGTATTTCTTGCCGATATCCCTGCCTTAATCAGTTAGCTAGTCCATAGAGGCTTAGTGAGATTGTATTTAGCCTATTTCCCAAATGTCAATTAAGAAATGGTTTCATTTCCTAGTAAAGGTTCACCCGTGAAATCCCTCTGGCTTGTCCACCTCTGTGAATTCTGTGTGTCCATCCCTCCTGCTTCCCTCCCCACACCTCTCTAGAAACTCTCTTCCTTTCCTCATCCCTAAGACCAAGGCTTTCCAAACATTCCCTGTGTGTTTGTACAATGCACAGTGAGGAAGAAATGATTAAGCAGCGAAATGTTTGAAAGTCAGCTAAGTGCAAGGATTATCATCTAGTTAACTCTTTCTTATCTTGATCTGGGAGAGGCTTAATGGCTGGACCTATTGTTCTCCTTTTCTTGACATTAATGAAGAAATCAGAGCATCTAGCTGATTTCTAGAGGTGGCTGAAAGTGACCTGCTGAACTGATTCATTTTTTTCCCTCCTTACAACGAGACTGGAGTAATGGAGAGCATGGTATTGTTAGAATAAATACACATGTGCCTACGTGCTTGCACACATAATACAAGCAATACCACTTCTGTCCACACTCAAACCAGTGTGTTTAGCCTCTAATAAAAGGATTGAAGGGTCTTGCAGATAGTCTGCTTAAGAGATATACTGCTAGTTTCTGTTCTACTTTCTCAGTGATTAGGAATCCCATCAGTAGCAGCCAGCAGCTTCTCTGTATAAAGCAGACTTTCCAGTTCTAACCTGTATCTTGTAGGCTCAGGTGTTGTCAGAATATATACCTGCCTATAATAGGCCAGAAGTTTACTTATTGCTTATTTTGCATAGTTAGAAGAATTATTATTAACTTACATTTTATGAATTAGGAATAAAAACTCCATTTTTAATGTTAACATCATGGTGTTATGTCCGTTATTGCCTTCTTCCATAATCATATAATTATAGAGGAACATAAAGTTATACAACATTTTCTGTCATTGTTTTTGAAAAATCAGGTTAGATTGTGTATCTTGCTCTTCTCAATAAATGTGTGAGGGCAAGCCTTCTAAACCTATTACAGATCCAACTTCTATTTAATTTATGCCTGGCTTTCATTGGTATGACTGTACATCAATGTATTCCTCATTCTCTGTTAAAGGACATTCATTAATTTCTTATTTTTTCCCACTACAAACCACACAATCTTCTAGGAGAGGTAATAGTAACATAGATGCTGAAATTGAACTGCTTGGATTAGAATCCTGTTAACACCACTTACCAACTTTTTGATCTTAGGCAAGTTACTCAACCACTGTCTGCCTCATTTCCCTCCTCTCAAAATGAAAAGAATGAAAGCATTTACCTCCCATATCTCTTGCACAGCAAAGCTGAGCACTTGCCTAGCTTCAGAGCAAAAATAATTCAGTTCACCTGTTCAGCTCTGTTTGGAAGAAGGGGTCAATGTAAACCTTCAGGCTGTGTCCTTCTTGGGGAGGTGGGCGGGGCAGAGATGGGAGTAGGATGGGCTTTCCAAGGATCCTCTGGAGGCTAAGGACTCACAGTTGTGTAAGTTTGTCACTGAGTGGGGATACCATCCAGATTTCACCCTGTCTTTCCATCCAAGTCTTAACCTCCACATCAGTTCAGTTCAGTTCAGTCGCTCAGTCATGTCTGACTCTTTGCAACCCCATGGACTGCAGCACGCCAGCCCTCCCTGTCCATCACCAACTCCCGGAGTTTACTCAAACTCATGTCCATTGAGTCGCTGATGCCATCCAACCATCTCATCCTCTGTCGTCCCCTTCTCCTCCTACCTTCAATCTTTCCCAGCATCAGGGTCTTTTCAAATGAGTCAGTTCTTCATATCAGGTAGCCAAAGTATTGGAGTTTCAGCTCCAACATCAGTCCTTCCAATGAATATTCAGGACTGATTTCCTTTAGGATGGACTGGTTGGATCTCCTTCCTGTCCAAGGGACTTTCAAGAATCTTCTCCAACACCACAGTTCAAAAGCATCAATTCCTCGGTGCTCAGCTTTCTTTATAGTCCAACTCTCACATCCATACATGACTACTGGAAAAACCATAGCCTTGACTAGACGGACCTTTGTTGGCAAAGTAATGTCTCTGCTTTAAACCTCCATATAGATGAGCTGAAAGCTACCCTTCCCCATCCAGTCCTGCCCAGCCCCAGCAGTTGCTCCCTACTTGCATTTGGGTTGAGCACTGCAAGCCACCATCTTCCTGAAATCCCACCCAGGAGAAAACTGTCTACCTAGACTTGGCCTCATAGAAATATATTTTTCTGCTTAACGAATTCAAAATAAAGTATATACTTTCAATGCTGGATAATTCAATCAGAATAGACCACGATAGTTAGAAAGTTATGTGACTAATTCTTATAATATTATGCAAGACCTAGGATTACTTGTACATGTGCTCATATCATTGGAATAGATTCTTAGTTAAACAAGAACAGAACAGAAATGTTTCATGTGTTGAATTCTGTCTCTTCTGCCCACAGGTCTTTGAGCTGGCATCCCTATTAATGTTACTATATGTCTCTGTTACTTTTCACTGATGTTCATTTGAGAGAGTCTTCTGAATGACAAAAAACCTCCTCCTGCCCCTGTTCCCAGTGATGATATATTTTCACATTGCTAAAAACTTAGTATTTCTGGCCAGGAGCAGAATGAGTTAGTTGAGGAAGGTTCTAAAATTTAAAAAATATATGAAGCATGAAAGAAAGTGTGTTAGTCGCTCAGTTGTGTCCGACTCTTTGCAACCCCGTAGACTATAGCCCACCAAGCTCCTCTGTTCATGGGATTCTCCAAGCAAGAATACTGGAGTGGGTAGCCATTTCATTCTCCAGGGGATCTTCCTGACCCAGGAATATGAACCTGGGTCTCCCGCACTGCAGGCAGATTCTTTACCACCTGCGCCACCAGGGAAGCCCATATTAAGCATATTAATCTCAAATAATGATCAAGAAAAAGTCATTGCTTAGGGAATTACTGTTTACTGTGTTGTTCTTTTATTTCTACTTCTTCAAATTATGTGGCTTTTCCCCCTGAAAATTAAAGTGAAAGTTAAGGTCACTTAGTCATGTCTGACTCTTTGCGACCCCATGGACTATCCAGACCATGGAATTCTCCAGGCCAGAATACTGTAGTGGGTAGCCATTCCCTTCTCCAGGGGATCTTCCCAACCCAGGGATCAAACACAGGTCTCCTGCATTGCGGACAGATTCTTTATCAGCTGAGCCACAAGGGACAAAGCCCCCCAGAATTAAAGTAATGCATACTAATTGTAGAGAGTTTGGAAGCTACAAAAAAGTATCACAATTAAGTCATCAGGTGTGGTAATAAAGGAATAGCACAAGGGAGTTTTTTGGCATGATGGAATCACCCTGTAATTGATTGTTCAGTTCAGTTCAGTTCAGTCTCTCAGTCATGTCCAACTCTTTGTGACGCCATGAACCGCAGCACGCCAAGCCTCCCTGTCCATCACCAACTGCCGGAGTCCACCCAAACCCATGTCCACTGAGTCAGTGATGCCATCCAACCATCTCATCTTCTGTCCTCCCTTTCTCCTCCTGCCCTCAATCTTTCCCAGCATCAGAGTCTTTTCAAATGAGTCATCTATTCGCATCAGGTGGCCCAAGTATTGGAGTTTCAGCTTCAACATCAGTCCTTCCAATGAACACTTAGGACTGATCTCCTTTAGGATGGACTGGTTGGATCTCCTTGCAGTCTAAGGGACTCTCAAGAGTCTTCTCCAACACCACAGTTCAAAAGCATCGATTCTTTGGCGCTCAGCTTTCTTTATAGTCCAACTCTCACATCCATACATTGTTATAGGAATCTATACATGTGTTAAGATTCACAGAATTCACTTTACTGTATGATAATTGGAAAACAAATGTCGATCATCTATCAATGTAATTCCTCCATTTAGCTTTAATCATTTTTTAACATTTTAGTGTAGTTCCTTCTACTATTTCTATTACTACAACTACAGATGCATTTCTCGTTTACAAAATTGCTCTTTTATATTTATGTATATACTGATTTTAGAGATCTTGAAATTTTTTGGTGTCATTAAATATCATTTTGAAACATTTTTACATGGTTGGATAATATTCTATCATGAGATGTACCTAATTTATTTAACCATTCTCTTATTGTAGTGTATTTCCACAATTGAGTGTGCAACAAAAGTTGTTAATTTAAGAATAAATGCTTAACTTTTGCTCCTATTAGAATTATCCTCAGAAGAAAATCCTTTTCTCACCAGGAGCTGCAAAGATCTATTGCTTCTGCAGCCTCAGCTCACGTCACTTACACAGCCACAGCTGTGGTCTTTCCACCCCCAGAACTCACTGAGGGCTTCCTGGCTTGGGAGTGCTGAGAGGCTTCTCTTCTTTCCATCCCACCTGGCCTCTGCCCCTGTCCTCTTTCTCCCTCTCCAATCTACAAGGCTGACACCTTTAAGCTAGGCTTCCCTGGTGGTCCAGTGATTAAGACTGCCTTCCAATGCAGGGGATGTGGGTTCGATTACTTGTCTGGGAAATAAGGTCCCACAGGCTGTGGAGTATGGCCAAAATTTTTTTGAAAGCTTCAGCTTAAGAGTTCCCTCATAGAATGTTCTTCCTTGAACACCCCGTTCCTCGCCATTCCTCTCTTCTTTCACACAGCACCCTCTCTTTTCTTCCTTTTCTATCACTTCCCGCACGTGGTGATTATATTTTTACATTTACTTGTTTCATGTCAGTCTCTCCCGTAATGATTAGCTTCATGAAGGGTAAGGACCATGTCCATTTTGCTGAATACTGGACATCCAGTGCTTACCACAGTGCCTGCTGCCCAGTGGGGACTCAGTAAATCATGGATGGCTGCCTGACAGGCTGAGTGAACTGAATGAAGGGCTGTCATGCTCTAGTAAGACACAGACCTAATAATGACAAAAATATGTTTGGAGAGCTTACATTCAGACTTTAGTTTTGTTTTTTTTTTTTAATTAGTTTATCTGTTTTTTAACTTTACAATATTGTATTTGTTTTGCCATACATTGACATGAATCCACCATGGGTGTACATGTTTCCCCTTCCAGAACCCCCCCCCCGGGTCATCCCGGTGCACCGGCCCCAAGCACCCTGTATCATGCATCGAAACTGGACTGGCAATTCGTTTCACATATGATAATTTACATGCTTCAATGCCATTCTCCCATATCATCCCACCCTCGCCCTCTCCCATAGAGTCCATAATACTGTTCTATTTATCTGTGTCTCTTTTGATGTCTCACATACAGGGTTATCTTTACCGATCAACTAAATACCATATATATGTGTTATATGGTATACTGTATTGGTGTTTTTCTTTCTGGCTTACTTCACTCTGTATAATAGGCTCCAGTTTCATCCACCTCATTAGAACTGATTTGAATGTATTCTTTTTAATGGCTGAGTAATATTCCATTGTGTATGTGTACCACAGCTTCCTTATCCATTCATCTGCTGATGGGCATCTAGGCTGCTTCCATGTCCTGGCTATTATAAACAGTGCTGAGACTTTCATTTTTTTAATAGAATTAACAGTAAGTGGCATTGAGATTAGTAAGTGACTGTCAGTGAACTTAGTTTAACAAAATGGGTTGAGATCCTGTTACTGTACACTGGAGTGACTATTTTAAAACCTAAGGAAAGGCTTTTTTTCATTTGAGGTTCTTTTCTGTGTTAATTTTATGCCCTACTCCCTACCCCTACTCTCTCTCTCCCCCACCTCCCCCCACACTTCTTTGTCAATGTATATCTATATTTTTTAAATTACCATTTTAAGTTCTCACTTTAAAAAAAAAAGCTTTACATTTTTTTCTCCCATTAACCACTTTCTCCCTTTTTGTTCTTCTTTCCTTTTTGTTGTTACTTTTTAAAAAAATCTCTTTCTCCACCCTTGCACACACCCCAAATTATGTCAAAATTCTTAACTTCATTTCTCTTCCTTTGAACTGTTAGAAGATTTGAAAGTTGTAATTGAGTAATTAAATTGAATACTAGGTAAACTTTGGCACAGTAATATAACCGTGTGTGGGTTTGCTTCTTTTGTTTTTGTTGTTGTCTGTTTGTTTAATAAATCACTTAGTATTTTTTGCCAGGGGAAGCCAGAAGGCTACCATCATTGAAAAGCATAATACATATTCTATACATGGCAAACATTTGGGTGTGGAGGGAGAGTATCCAACATTAAATCACATAACCTGTTTCTACCCTTCAGTTATTCTTCAGTTCCCTCAATCTTTTACTAATGCTTCCTAGAAAATCTTAATTGTCTAAATCAAAGTGGATCAAAAACCTTAAGTTAAAGGTTTAGATTCCTGCTACTTCCCAAGTAGGTGAATGGACCATTCTCATTCTTGTGATTGTAGAGCCCAGAATAAGCTTGGTAGTCATCAAAGTGAATTAATCAGGTTCCTTCTCAAAGGATATCCTATCCACCTAGATAAGACCAAGGAAAGGAGAAAAGATCACTCTGATTTCCAGTGAGAATCAGAAGATAACAAAAAAGACCATGAACATCATTTCTACTGAGCATTTTTCCCCCTCAAAATGAGAGGGGAAAAAAAAGGAGGTGAATATATAGACACCTTTAGAAATTTCACTTTCACTTCAAAGTGACTAGGAAACCAAATGGCTAGAAATGTTAAATCCCAGTTAACCCTGAAAGATAAGATAATTGAATACATTGTAAATGAAAAATATGGCATTGGGATATTTTTCAGATAATTAAAAAAACTTCTATCTTTCTGGTATATCAAGCACTGTGGCTAGAAAATGCAGTTTCTCAGCTGTCTTATCAATGTTCTAACTGATTCAGGAACTATCCCAATAAAACAGCATCCTAATTAACATAGTTCAGGTGGGTGTGAATAGCAGCATTAATCCTCAGAGCAGTAGCTGTTGCACAAGTGGCAGCAGGGAGAGAGCCGTGTCAACAGTATTCAAAACTTGGATTAAGGGTCGCAAGTCCACTCTTTTACTGCTTTCCTTAAGACACGTGATTAAAAAAAAAAAAATTAGTTTCGTATTAGACTGTTTTTAAAAGCAAATAAACTTTCTTGAGTTTGGTAGCTTTTCTTCCTGGTGTCTGGAACTGTGCCCTCATTTATTATGATTTATTCTGGTGGCTCAGTGGTAAAGAATCCACCTGCCAGTGTAGGAGATACAGGTTCAATCCCTGCGTCGGGAAGATCTTCTGGAGAAGAAAATGCAACCCACTCCAGTATTCTTGCCTGGGAAGTCCCATGGACAGAGAAGCCTGGTGAGCTACAGTCTGGAGGGTTGCAAAAGAGTCAGACACAATTTAGCAACTAAACAACAACAATCCAAAATAGCATATATTAAAGCAGTAATTAAAGTATAGATGATCAATAAAGCTAAATATACATGCTATGCTAAACTTTGTATAGTATTCTGAGAAATCAGTGCTGTTGTTCTCTTTTATTAGTGGTTGAAAATAGTTTAGAAATATTTTCATTAAAATCTGGTTGACACTGAAGATATTATCCTAAGAAACAATGGAGGGACAGAGGATAAACCTGCTTTGGCTTCTGTGTGGTTTTCATTGGTTCTATCTGAAATGTGATGGATAAAATCACACAGAGATCCAAATCTATTTCTGTGTGCTTCAGTCTGATGAGGGTATGGGGCAAAATTTAGAAGACTTTGGATTTTTAAAACTCAAACTAAATATAGTGTTTACTAAGTGAAGTTTAAGCAAAATCAGTGTTTGCATTCTAGACAAATGTTCTAATTAACAATCCCTTCTCCCCACTCCAGATCTTCATGGCTGATTTTATTATAAAATACATTCTCACACCCATTGCCACCAAATGTCTGATTTTTTTCCCTTGAGCAAGACAAAAACCTCCACCATTGTTAGAGGAAAAGAAAGTATTAGTCCTGATCCTAACAGAGCTGCTTTAGGGAAGAAAACACACAAACACACTCACATACACAAACCCTTGGTAGGATGCTAATCAGGCCTATTCAGAAAAGCCCTAATTAATGTAATTAAAATCTGTCAGATCAAACTGATTAGCCTGATTCTCAAGCCACAGTAGAGGGAGTGGAGTTCCCAGCGGGGTGGGGAGGGGAAGCAGGCACCGCCAAGGTGGGGTTAGTTTTCAGTACAAGGAGGTGGTTGGTCTCCAGGTGATCAAAGCAACTTGTCTTTCATTTCCATGGAATAAGGGCAGTGGGCTCCTGGCCTCAGATCTAGTTTCCTGTGTCTCTAGTTCCTGGCACATCCTGAGGCTTTCAGGTAGGAGAAGCAGATCCTTTCTGGGCTGTGATGGAAGGCAGTGGAAAAGGCTGTTTGTCTTCTATTTTTGACAGCTAGAATACAAACACGTGAAGCATTTTTCATCTCCTGGCAATCCCCTGTTGCAGTCTTTGGCCATGACCACTGACACACCAGCAGGAAGGAGACAAAGGCCATGTCATGTGATCGTCCCGATAGGGCTGTTGACTCAGGCCTCTTTTGCAAAGAGAACCACATTCTAGGGGGAGAGCCGCTCTGCACTGCTCTGCTCCAAGCAGCTCCTTCCGAGTCCGCAGGAGTATTCCAGGCCGATTGAGTGGAAAAGTGAGTATTTCATCAGCAACAGGAGGGAGGCTGATTGTAGCCAAATTAAATTAAAGAAGAATGAAGGACAAGTAAATAGAGGGTTAGGAAATTCTGAGCTTCTAATTGTTTCCTGAGAATATATTCTTTCCTACGGAGGGAAAATGGCATTCTTCCTAATAACAGTTTTTCTGAAGCTTCAAGTAAGATCATCATAGGTATTTTTCAATTTTTTATTGATTAAGGAGTTTGAAAAGCAAGACACATTGAAAGATTTATGATCACATAGGAAGTGACCTGTATGATCTTTCCTGGTTTCTTAAACTAGTAAGTACAGAGGACGAGGTGTCTTGGGTCTTCATAATTCTTTATATACACTGCATCTATTTTCATTTCTCTGCTAATACCTGTATCAGAAATACTAGGAAAGGAAAGAAGAATGACTAGTGGAGGTGAGGAAAGAATTTGGAGTCTTTATTCGTTTCCTTAATCATAAGTACTACATGTAGTATACACTTCATTTTTAGTCACAATTTATGCAGTTTCTTTAGTTTTGAGGACAATGAGAGAAGTAGTTACTTTGGGTTTTATTAGCATGATACATTTTAAAAATAGTCTTTCACTTCCACCAAAGAAATAGGTCTTTGAATAATGCATATCTTCTAGTCATTATGCGTGGCATAGCTGATCACACAAGAGTAGGATATAAAGAGGTAAATCTTTATTATGAGACATTCATTGGGACTTCCCAAGGGGAAAATGTGTCTTAGGGTGGCCACTTCTTTCATCTTTATCTTCAGAGTTATGTTTCACTAGAACCTCTCCTAATAGTTGTACCAAAGGAATAAGAATTACATGGACTTTCACTAAAATTGTAAAGACTAATAAGAAAACTATTTATAGTAATGGAGAGAGTAAGGGCCAGAAGTTGAGAACCTGTATAGTTGTCAGTTTTCACTGTTGATTAGCCAAGTGTGAGCAAATCCCATTCCTCTCTGATCCTTGGCTTCCTTGGAGATAAAACTAGGAGCTGGCTAGGAGAACTGCACAGTTCTAAAAGTCCAGTACATTTTAATAAACAAACTCAAAGTAGAGGGAGAGTCTTTCTTTTTTTTAGCTGTAAAACTTCAGATTTGGCACTTCTTAAACAGCTTATACCAGAAATTCTAAAATGTAGTGGCAAATAGTAAATGGGTGTTATGCCTTTGTTTATATTTTGTTTGGTCTGAATAACTAGAATTTGGAAAATGCCTCTTCCTCTTCCAGAAAACTGATGGCACGGGCTCTGCATCTCTCAAAAACAACATCTCTGGAAGAAGCAATGCGTGAGTGGACATGGGCAGGACTAGGGCACTCAGAACTGACCACACTGTGTTATCCTGATGTCAGCACCTTAGCTCTCTGTCCACAGCCATACTGATCAGGCTAGGCCAAGCCTATGTCTAACTTAGCCCCCTCTTCTAGAAATTTCACAATTTTATGGCTCTTCTGGTTGCCCTGATATCCTTGAAAAAGACAGCTTAGTTAGTTAGTGAACCTGCAGTAAAATGTGACTGCCTGGTCAGCACAGGGTCTTATCAGGAGGGAAATGCGTTTTATGGAATACTGAAGGCCAGAAAGGCAAGGGAAAACTTTTCTCTCCTACCTTGGTACTACTTTTGTCTTGCTTCAGAGTTAACCTTTTCCATTCCTTAGTATATTAGAGTTTTGTGGATTCCCCCCCCCAAAAAAACGTGAGAGAAAAGCTTTCTCCAACTCTGTATTAGCACTTTTGGAGGCAGGCAGCAGAGTACAAGGAAGGGGAAGTGGGGGCAGGGGTGAGTTGTAAAGATACTGATTGTAGAAAGCAAGCAGGTTGCAGCCCCCAAAGCCCATTATGCTACCTCTACTATTTCTACAGAGAAGAGCCTGGCAACAGCTGTTGAAATCTATAACCTCCTTTTACCAACAACCATTAGGTGACTGACCAAATTTTATGCATCTAATTTCTAGATGGATTTATCTTCCATGTATCTCTTAGTAAATAAACACTTCCTTTACCTCCCACCCCCCGAGTCTGAAGCCCTGGCCTTCACTTTGTCTCCTGGCTACCTCTCTTCTCCCTACTCCCCACCCCTTCAAGTTTTGGCCAAAGTAACTTTCCAGACTACTTCCCACAATTCTGTAAGAGGCCTTGGTTTCAGTCAGAGTAGATGGGAGGAAGGCCTGTGTTCTTCCCTTCCTTTCCACCTCTGCACTCCAGCCGCGGCTGCTGGGAGTTCACCCTGGTGCCCACCATTCCCCACGATAGTTTTTGAGGCTCAGCTCAGATGACACCTTCCCCTGGACACCCATGCTTGATCGCTCTTTCCTCTCTGCATTTCCTGCATCACTTTCATGGCATCTATCACATCCCACCTAGGACTCTATGAAGGTGTTCACGCGCACATGCGCAGCACCAGGCCAAACAGGAAACTTGCTCCTGGCAACAAGGTCCTAATTTATTTGAGCATCTTTCTCAGTACCTGGTGCAATGTCTGCGATAACTGTCTGCTGAGCGAATGAATATAGGAAAGGATGATGATGATGATGCCTTTACCCTTCAATTCAATTAGGTCCCTTCTTTTCCTGATTCTCTGTTTCTTGTCATTTTGGCCTTGATAATGGAAATTGAGGTGATCAGGAATTTCAAACACATACTTCCCTACAACCCCACCCCTACCCCCACTAAATTTTATGCTACTTCTTTAGTTCTCCAAGTGCAAAATAATAAATGAGTTGCAATTCCAAACCATTAAGATTTGGTGGAGAGGAAGGTAGTGAATAAGGAGCGTGGGTACTAGTTTCAGCTCCGAGGCTGCTGTGATGTGAATTTGGAGAAGTCACCTAATCTTATTGGGCCTCTGTTTCTGCTTCTATAAAATGAGGGAATTGGACTGACACAAAGTGATTCTCCAACACCGGCCTTGGACCCTCAGGTTGCATCCCCAATCAGATTTCTGCCTTTATCGATTCCACTTGCTCAGAGCACGGTAAGATTTCAATAGGTTTAATAGAAGGAAAAAAGCTAATTAGTGGTAGCTCCACTACTGGAAAAAAAGAAGTTTGGATATTGTTACACTATACTACATTATCTATAAGGGTCCATGCGTGTGTGCAAGCTCAGTCACTTCAGCTGTTTCCAACTCTTTGCAACCTGATGGACTGTAGCCAGCCAGGCTCCTCTGTCCATGGGATTCTTCAGGCAAGAATACTGGAGTGGATTTCCATTTCCTTCTCCAGGGGATCTTACCCACCCAGGGACTGAACCTGCATCTCCTGCATCGCAGGCAGATTCTTTACCCACTGGGCCACCTGGGAAGCCCATAAGGTTCCACACAGAATTCTAAAATTGTGTGATTTTAAGAGAGCATAAGGAAAGTTTTACTAAAATTAAAATGAAAGCCTAAAAGAGAATTATTACACATAGGAATTTTTAAACCAGAATTATTTATGGTACTTTAGTATATAAAATGTTGCGGTTCTTTCTAAATTAAAAATAATTATCAATATTTTGCCAAAACAGATGACAGTTTTTGAAAATAACGAGCTGTCTTCTTTCCAGCCTTGCTAGGTTTTCTCCCTTCATCCATTTCACCTAGCAAGACAAAATTTCCCTCCCTACGGAAGGCTCAGTATGGACTTGCTCGTTTTGTGTGATACATTTCTTATAGAGTTAGACCTTCTATAACATATGAGTCAGTTCTTAGGTGGATTTTGGTCAATCATCCTTTCTCTTTTCTTGATGTAAAATAAAGCAAAGCAGTTGACTCATACCTAAGCTACTGAGAGAAGCATTACTCCAAATTTACAAGTAGTGGAAAGCATTTTTAAAAGACATGTATTTAAGGAAAGAACTGTATATTTTCATTCTTATAATCCAATGATAAACTGTACTGAGGAAAAAATATAAAAATATATTTGGAAGAGGACATTCATAAAATCTTTACATCTGTTTGAATGGTTTTGCTGCTATATCTATAGTGTTGTATCGGTTTTCTAAAACAAAACAAAATAAAACAAAAGTTTTTTCTGGAAAATTCAGACTTCATCTGTCAAAAGACCACAATGTTAACCATTCCGTTTGTATATTTTTTGCCTTTAAAACCTTTAGGCCCAACTGAAAAGAAACTTAAGAAAGGTCAGAAAGCAAAAATGTCTCCTTGATTATACCCAGGAGTAAAAAGCATGGTAACAAGAAAATGTGACATGTAATATGGCCCTTGTTAATCGTTAACTCTTTGAGTTGAACCTAGCTCCTTAAACAAACATAACCACAGTGGGATGGGTCTTCTTTCCCCTGTAGACCCAGGCTTAGGGACTAAGCTGGAGGACTGACGAGGCCTCTTCCCCAAACTTAGAGAGTGGACTCTCAGCAGGAGGGCTTTCACTGTCTCTTCAAACAGGAAGGGAAGGAGTCATGTTACCTCAACTGCTATTTTCACATAAAGAAGACAGAGAAGGGAGACTGGTTTTGTAAATGTCTTTCAGATCAGAGGGTAGCTGACCTGGCTTTCTCAGCTGTTATTTTGCTTGTTTAAATGACCCGTTGTCTGAACAGGTGTGTGGTACAGCAAAGGGTTGCTTAGGATAGCTGGCATAACTTTCTTTTCCGGGCTAGAAGTAGACCACAACATGGCTTGTCCAGGAAGATTCTGGAGTCTGAATTCTTGAAGGGGGAAATGATGCTGAAACCTGAATTTTCTCTATAGAAGGCAAAAATTATTTTTGAAGAGGTGAGTGGATGGTCTGTGATGGCTGTACTGTATTTGCGGAATGATATTGCCTTTAAGTTTTTTTCCATATATAAATTGGATAATTAAGATTTACATTTTTTTAAAAAAATTAACATTATGCTAAGTGAAGTAATCAGACACAAAAGGACAAATGTATGATTCTAGTTACATGAGTTACCTGAAATAGTTCGATTTTTAGAGACATTAGGTAGAATACAGGTTATGAAGGACTGAAGGTGGGGAGAAATGCAGAGTTGGTGTTTAGTGGGTTCGGAGATCATGAAAAAGTTCTGGAGAGCAGTGAAGGTTGCATACCAGCGTCAAAGTGCCTAATACCATTGTACACTTAAAGATGGTTAAAATGGTAAATAGTATGTATCTTTTGTCCAATTTTTAAAAAATAGGCTGTCATAAGTATTGTTCAAAGACATTTTTATTATAAGATACACCAAAGGGAGTCTGGAGAAGTTTGGTTCAGTGACATGGAGATTAACATGACTAAGACATAACGAGTTGCTTAGTTTTGTTTTTTAAGTGAACTGAGTGTTTGGGTAATTTTTTTTCTGTTTTGTAGAAGCTTTTCCACATCCTGTGTGTTAAAGGCATGGTCCCCTTGAATTTCTAGTTAACAGATGCCTTTTTATCTCTTTTAGGCTTTATGTGCTTTACATTTAATTAACAATTCTAAAAATAATTATCAACTTGATGTTAATATTTACCTCATCAGACTGTCACAGTAAAATACCCAGCATGTTAAATTCAGTAGTTGTTTTGGATCCTTCATTGTCTCCTGATTGTTAGCCATTGACGATGATTTGGTGGGATGGCAGATTTACATCCAAAGACTTCTTAACTAGGTATGTTTAAATCATATAACATTAAAAATTCATGGTAATCATCCAGAAGTTATTAAAACTTAAAGACTATAACATATTATTATTTTCTACAACTTTAGTCCTTAATTTAAAGTTATTGTTTAGAGTGAAATTTTATTTTAATTAAATTTGAGTTTTAGAATAAATTTATTCTTTATTTTCTTCAGTTTAGGCAAACTGGACCCAATTTCACTTCCTGCTTCCCCTGGTGATTTTATTTCCACCAGTTTTAAGAGCATGGAGACTCCCTTCTCTCCTCTCCCTCTCTCCCCAAAAAGAAAAGATTTTCTGCAGTCTAGGATCAAATAATCTAATTAAATTTGTAGTCAAAACATCTTTGAACCTCAAGAAGCAAGATCTCTTACTAAAAACTAGAACAATTGAAAATTAAGACAGCCAAATGAGAATGAATCAGAAATGCTAAGTCATAAGTAATTTCTTTCAAGTAGCAGTCTCCTCTTGACATGTGTTTTTTTTCCCTGCACTTCATTTACAATTTAAAAAACAGAAAACACTGTTGCAATCCAGATTATAAATATATATTCTATTCTATTGTGTCCTGATTCCTTTTTATATATACATTTTATTAGCACCGAAGGATGCTGACAAAACTTTAAAAGTGCTTTAAAATTTTGCTCTAAAGAGGCTTGCTTGTTTTCACTGAGGCCTAGCTCTTGAGTAAAAGGGTTGAAGTAAAAATTGGGTTCCCTGAACTGAGAGAGGCTTCCTGAATAAAAGTGTCTTGGCTAATGTCCTTTTTTATGGTTTATTTTAGCAGTAGCACTGGGCCTCCCCCAAATGTTTACAGTCCCCTGTTTGGGTAGAAAGTTCAAGCCTTGGAGTATCCTTAGCCCCTGGTTTACAGAGTGGTGGGGTAGTTTGAATGAGTGTCTAGAGTACAAAGGTTATGAACTACTTGTAACAACTTCCAGAATAAAAGCCCCTCTGGGGTTTCACTGCAGAGCTTGATCATTGGGTTGGTCTCTTTTTTTCGTGGAGACTGAACTCTTGGATCATAGGTCACCTGCTGGAAGCATCAGTCTGCCTACTGCTTGTTGAAGCAGCCGACCCTAAGACTGATAGTGTCTGAGGTGGCTGTCATTATTCGATTGAAGCAGACAAATAGAGGACAAGATCATCTAAAAGTTTTTGCAGAAACAATTATGTATAGAGAAAACCAAAGGAAGACACACACTCAGATATTTTACTGACAAAGGTTTTAAAATGCTTTTTTGCTTCAAGTAAATGAATGCCTCTTAATTCTTCTCATAAATATTTTAAAATCTTTTGTGTGTATGCCTGGTCATATTTTTGCTCTAGATTGAAAATCAAATTGCTACTTGTTCCCTTCTGTCTGTCTTACTGTCTCTCAGTTAAAACTAAGTCTGAATTGTGGGAATGGGAGGGGAGTGTGTCTTTGGTGGTATTCGGTTTCCTTTCAAGATACTCTTCCAAGAACCTGTCAAGTATTTAAAAGACTGTTAGGTGGGTAATAAGTGTAGCTCTTCAACTTTTATGCTTTGCAAACCAGTATATGAAAGACTTGTACATTTCAGCCTAAGAAGATCAGTGTCAGATAAATATATAAGCTTTAAGAAGGTAAGGACTATGTGCATTTTAATTTTTTCAGGTAGAGCTAAAAACAGCTACGTGTGGCTTAATCAGTTATTTTATGGTAACTGTAATGAATCATAGTTGTACTTTTTGAAGAGAAAGGAGAGAGAAGCTTAATTTAATGCTTTTCAAACTTTTCTGTGCCAAGAAAAGGTGTACATTTCTTTTGTCTTTATGGGATGAATGTATATATGTGTTCCTTCATAAGCAAAGACACATTACTTACTGATCTTTTGACAGGGGGGACATATATTTTGAATTTGTAGTAAAGATAGGGTTTTGACCTTTCTATACACACCATTTTACTTAAGATATCACTACCATAAATATTGGCACATAGTTTACACCCTTGAAACAAAATATGTTGAAATGATCCATACTGCTATTGGATTTGTGACCTGGGTTTCATCAACTAATCAGCACTTCTCAGTGTGATCTGTCCTGGATGATCTGAGCCAAGAAAGGAAACCATTCATACCCAGCAAGTCTCCGCCAGGGGCTTCCCAACAATTACTGTGTTAGGACTTGGTTCACCACACCCAAACTGCTTACCCTCCCTTCAGTGTGGGTAACTTTGCAGAAGGGGTTGTCGTGAAGGATGACTCTTCCCACTCAACACTTCTTGGTTCAAAACATGCCATGGAGTTTGGACTCAAGACTGTTCAACAATTATAAATCACTGCCAGTTGAATTTTCCTAGTACTTTGGCTGGTAAGAGACTGGGTGGACAGCCTTAAATATATATCCAGTAATGCCCTACTCTGCAGTTTGCTGAAACAGCAAGAAGACTTAGTTTCAGAAGAATATTTCTTTTTCTTTCATTTAGTTATATTTGTGTGAACAAAATGCTGTCATTGCATTGGGAGGATACATACATACCCTGCATTACTATATACATGAGATGTATTACTAATCTGGTTAGCAACCTGATTCACAATTATATCTAGTTGTCTATACATCTCTTATGTTTTATTTACTTGTAAGAACATTTTAAGTGGAAAATATTTGTCATTTGAATGTCTGAAACTTTAAAAAAAAAAAAAAAAGAAATATGTGTCCCTGTGAAAAGCCTGCAGGTTAGATTATCATCACAGCTAATACCTCAGAGATCTGTGTCTCCCTCATTTGCCAGTATCTATTTGTTGAGTGTTGCAAGAGTTTGCTAATTAAACAATTCACAAGGTGTTTTGAGCAGTGCTTGTGGACATTTCGCCAATTAGACAATTTATTGCTGTAGTTGAAAAAAGTTTGTTGGTGTTTATTAACTAACTTTCTTGCCATGTTTATGGAGAGGCATGAGTGCAACTTCTGGCCCCTGACTCAATTTTTAAAGGGCTCATAGTCATTATTGACACTTTAGTTGCCAAGGTGCTTGTTATTATTCCAAGACACAGCCATCACTTTGCTGAATTTGCAAATTTAAGTTAAGTAATAAGACTCTAGGCCTAATAAAATGAAAGCTGCATATATGGGAAGAGGAATGGGTGAGAGTTTCATTCTTAAAACAAGCATCACATTTTTCACTCAAGGGAAAAAACTCATTGTTATAAAAAGGTAGAAATTGAGGTGTTTAAGATAAAAAGAAAACCTTTTCAAGCTAAGAATTTCCATATCATAATTGTTAACAGATGAAGCTACAAAACACTTCTATTTCATTAGGTAAGTGCAAACTTGCATCACCAGCTCTGTTGTCACAGCCCAGCAGAATTTAGGGTGCTGACTTCCTACTCTGATGTGCATTGAACGCTCAGCAGAAAAGTGGAGGAAGCACAGGGCATATGAACTGGGACCCACAGACCCCTACGCGGGTAAGGAAGGGCAAGTTCTGGTCTCTCCACCTTCGTGCCACCTCTCCTGGGCAGCTGACTGAACTCTAACTAGTTTGCCATTCCTAAAATGCAATTAGTAAGAATATTAATCCAGCCTTGACAAAAGTGGAAAAATTGCCCCACTCACCAGATACCGTATCTAATCTCCAAGGTGTATACACTTGCTTAGGCTTGAATCCCTTAGACCCAATAGGCTGTTTTATCAGCCATACATGAACCGCTCAGAAGCAACAAGAGAGGCTCCTGCGAGGAAGTGGGTTTGAGTCTATTTGCCCTTTGTTGTGGTCAGTAGAGGAACTACTTGTGCTTTTTAATTACAAGGGTGGGACCAGAGTCTTCTTAATTGCAATTTGAGCTATAATGTAAAGCATTTAAAAGAAGAATATTTTTTTTTAAAAAAAGAAATTCATTTATGTTCTCTCCTTCTTGCAATCCCTGGCCTTTTCTTTGAATGACTTCTCATTTTACATGTTTTACTTAACCCCTCCACCAGAATATATTCAGCTTTCTCATCTCTGAATATGTTTCTGAAGCTGCAACACTGCTTGTGTTGCTTATTAACTTGAGAAGGTACCCAAAGCGTGCAAAGCCCTGGCTGGTGAGGATGCAGAAATGCTGGGTGTGCCCTTTGTTTTTGGAATGGAGATTCGAAAGTGCACACAAAATATGAATTCAGCCGTGCACATTTAGAATAGCCAGAAAGGGTTCATCAAAAATTGCAGACAGCTGCTTGTGCTAAGTAGGATTTATCCTTAGAACTAGACAAGGAAATTTGTATTTCCTGTTTTAATTAGAAGGGACTTTCACAACATAAGAATAAAAGGCATGGTTTGCCCCAGAGACACACATCTGCTTTATATAAAAATAAATGCATTATAAGTGTGAGAAATTGCTTGAAGATGGCCATAATATTGAGAATATGCTGTGTATTTACTTTATAGCCATCTGAGGTTTTCTTTTCCAGTAAGGTTAAGAACCTCAAGAATTTTTATGAGTGGTGTAGAGAAAAGCATGTTCAAGTACTCTTGTTAAAGTTATATTTGCACAGAAAGGTGAAAAGAAGCTTTTTACCTCATACACCTGCCAAATATATTCACATAAATGCAGCTTTTTCTTGTAGACATGAGAGGAGGCAATGTTCCTCAATTTTTCACCACAGTTGTTGGTTTGAGATGCAGACTGAATAGAGTGTAAGTTGGTAAGAATGTATGTGTGTGTGTGTTCTGAATTTGTAGGATAATTTACTGGTTTACTGCACAATGTTGATTTTTCTTTTTAATAAATCAACTCTACATATATCTATGCCAAATTCACTGTGTGTCAAAGAAAAACATGTCAAAGAACCATTTAAAATCACTTGGAGTGACAGGATTCCTACCAGAACCATAAATCATCTTTTAAAATGAAACAATATAATAATCACTTGACCCTTGGTTCTTGCTTTATATAAAACCCAGTTTTTGTTTCCATGCTTCTCTTGCTCTAAGAAAATGTGACATTTCTTAATTTGTTTTCTTCTTAAATAGACAAATATAAAGGAGATGGAGATGTGAAGTGCAGAGGTTGCTGAGGCCCAGGATGACCACAGTTTGGTGCCTGGGAGGGTTCTCACAGTCCTCTCCCAACTCCATCCTTTGAGTGGTGCAGCTGTGGCCCATGCACAGGGATATAGGTGGTAGGGGCACTTGCAGTAAGCTCCTCCCATAGTCACCCATCAGCCATGGACCAGCGTGCTTCTTTCATGTGAGTCTCCTCCCCTTTTTCTTGCTGCAGTTTTATCCCAGCCCCAATTCAAAACCAAAAATATCGCGAAATATCGTTAAGTCAGAAAATAAGGAGAATTCATAGTTCAGCTATTACTGTTAAAAGTAGGTAGACCATGAGGCAAATTAACCTGTGATCTTCCTCTCTTGCCCCATGCTAGTTCCTCTTTCGGCAATAGCACTTCTGGGTTGTATAGGTTTACATTCTTAAACTGCCTTGTGACTTTTCCTCACCTTGGCCCCTCCTTACATGACATATCATCCTGCAGCAATATCTGGCAAAAGTTCTTTTCCACTCTCAGATGCTTCTTGGAACAGCCTCAGGGCAAGTGATCCTGACCTCTGTTTGCTTCTGCTTCAGCGTTCTCACATGAGTAGCTGGCATATCTTTCTAACTTCATCTTCATCATGTCAGTGGCCCTGATCAAGAGATCACTGTGCTTAACAATCACTTAATGAACCAAATTTAAATGTGTAGCATTCAATTTCTCCATCCACTCACTCCATCATAATCTTTGTCCAACAAATATTTGTTGAGTACCTACCAGTACCAAGCTTAATTCTGAATGCTAAGGACTATAGGTAAAAAGACAAAAAATGAAAACAAAAAATATATTCTGTAATCTTAATGGGGATTACATTCTAGTGGGAGAGACAGATAAATCAATAAGCAAGCAAATTAATTAATGCAATTTCAGGTTTTGATGAGAGATAGTGATCATGATAATAGAATTAAAACAAGCTAAAGTTCCAGAGGATGATGGGTTATGGTGCTGTTTTATATAAAGGTAGATAAGAAAGGTCTCCCTGAGGAGGTGGCATTTGAGTATAGACTGTAATGAAATGAGTGTGCAAATCCATGTAAGATCTGGTGAGAAAATAGTACAGAATCAAGGTGAGAATGGTTTTGTTTATTAGAGAAACGGCAAAAAGATAGTGTGGTAGAGCCTGGAGAACCAATGGGAGCTTGAAAGGAGATGAGATTTGAGAACTAGAACCTGGAAGGTCTTGAATACCATGGTAAGTAAGTAGTTTAATTTCATTCTAAGGATGATAGAAAGCCCTTGGCAGGTTTTATCTTTGGAATGATGTGATCTGATTAATGCTTTAACTGGCTCTCTGAATGTTGGATAAAGAATGGATGGTGGAGGACAAGTCAGAGAGACTATCAGCTAGGAGACTCTTTCAACAGTCTCTGCAAGAGATTATAATGTCTGGGGTTAGAATAGTTCTGGTAGAGATGATGAGATGTGGTTGGAGGACTTGGGATATATATAGAACGTAGAGCTAGTAAGACTTGATGATGGATGGGATATAGGGGAAGGAACAGAGAGAAATAGAGAAGCATAAATGATTGATGATTCCTAAGTTTGATATTGGTGAGTGGAGGTACCTTTCGCTGAGATTGGAAGACAGAGAGAAGAGTAATCTTGGGAGGAGAGATTCTATTCTATTTTGGATTGTTAAGATGGAGATTTCCATAAAACATCCAAATAAATACATCAAGTAGGTTGCTGGTTATAAAGATCTAAAATTGGCTGATCTCAGCATATAGATAATTATTTAAATCTAAGCATTAGATGCTTCAGCTGAACCCTAGTTCACTCCACCTCTTGAAGGAGGAAGGTGAGAATTCAACAAATAAGACTAGAAGCAGTGGCCAGTGAGATAGGATGGAAACAAGAGTGTGTAGTGCTTATAAATTAAATGAAGGATTTTCTCAAGAAGGACTGCACGATTGTGTCAAGTGCTGCTCAGAGATAAATATGATGAGAATAGAGAATTGCTGACTCATTTGGCAAGATGGAAGCCACTAGTGAACATGGTGGTTTCAAGTGCAATTCTGGGAATGAAAACTTGATTGCAGTGGATTGGAGAGAAATTAGGATGAAAGAAAGTAGAGTTGGAAGATATAGACACCTCTCTTGGATCCTGGAGTTTGGGGTAAGCATGACAGAAGTGGGACTATGTAATTGAAAACAATATGAAAGGGAGACTAGATCGTAGACTCAAAGTTGGGTGACAAGGGAAGTCAGAACAGGAGGTAAATATCAGAGAGTGAAAAAGTAGGGCATCTTGTCATTGGACTAAAAGATCTGATGTGATCCGAGACATTTCTGAAGTCAGGATAGTAAAGGGAATGTGCTAGGAGGACCAGAGAAGAGGATATTGAGACAGAGGCTTAGAGGAAGGATGCTGCATAGTGCTTCATCATGTGATGTCATTAAGTGGACTGGGAATAGTTGATGGGGGTGGAGTGAAGGGGGGAAAAGATCAGGGGATCAACCAGGAGGGTCTGTGAATGATGGCAGCAAGCAGAGGTGTGGCATATGCGTGTGGTGTCCTTCAAAAGGAGGAACTGAGGGTGAGCAGAAATGATCTAGAAGCAGTCACAAGAAGCAAAAAAAATCTTAACCTCAATGCTAGGCAACCTGCCGCCCCACCCCATTCCTTTTTTTTTGGTTTTTCAGCCATCGTCTAGAGATTTAGCCAGAATAGTTAACTAGTTCCACTAACTCAGACCAAACGCCTTCCAGCAATTCATATCCAGCTGTCCTTTAACACCTGGCTCAAGGGTTACCACCCCAACCAGATGTCTGAGTTCATCTGCTTTGGTCATGATAATTGTATCCCTCAGGTCAGTGTTATTTCAAATCTATTTCCTACTATGCAGTTAGATTCTGAGTTTCTCTACTTCATTTCAGCCATCTCTAGCAACAAGCACTGTGGTATAAAGATACACTATTTCTTGTTTGAGTTGAGGGTCTTTAATAAGGAAATTGAGACTCAGAGACATTGAGTGATGGGCTTGAAGCTTTCAGCTAATTAGGGGCAGAGGTCTTCATACATTTCAGAGGCATTGGGAGACTTTAATGCTATCTAACAGGGAAATTCAGCCCTGGCCCATGAATGATCAGTTTCTAGATTTTAGAGAATGGACTTAGAGTATACATCTGTCGAAGAAGAAGTGATGTGGACAGGTTTTAAAGCACATTTACAACATGTAGTCCAGAGAGGATCTATCCTGATAGACAACTAACCCATCCCATGTCATTTTGCTTATCAGACTGGCAAAGACAATTGCTGAAAAATGCCAATATAGGTAAGGGCAAGGGAAAAATAATGATTGGTGAAGTTATAAATGCATTCATCAGTATTGTGGAGTAAATAGGACATATATATTCCAATAATAATAATAAAAAAAAAACCCTCTTGGCTCCATGTCTACATATCTCATTTTATAACTTGGGATATTTATAAAGAAATTCTTGATCATTTCAAATTTGGACCTAGCTATAGCATCTTAAAAACACATTTTTGCTTCATCTATTGGAACACACCTCTGTAATGCACTGTTACATTTCATTCTTAAGATCTAAGTACTGAGTAATTTTCCATGTCTTTTTTCTTATAGCATTCATTTTCAATCTATTTTTCTTGTCATAGGAAAGGAAAACATGTAACCCCTTTTTCCATGAGGTTAATCCATAACACAAAAGTTTGAATCTTAAAAGTGATTTTTCCATGAGTTTATACTGCAAAACAGTTTGAGATGCATTTCCAGTGCTCTGTACATGACTGCCAACACAGTTACTGTTGGGAATACAAAAAGCAGAATCTCAACAAAGTACTTGCAGTGTGACATATACAAAAAAATGTTGACTACACCTGGCCATTTCTAAGAGTGGACTAGCTTTTATATGGAAGTGTTCTAACAGAAGTTATTCCTGACAGAAAAAAGTTAGGAAGAGCTTTTCAAACCTTTTATACCTCCCAACCCCCAACATACATATCTCCTCTAATTATGGGTTTTGACTAAGTTGTGAGTTGCTGTGGTTAATAGGACGGCTGCTAATGTGTTGGGCCATGTTGATTCTTTCCTAGTTGCCCTACAAGGGTTTGGTGGGGGCCACTGGATGGAGATGAATAACTACTGCTGGCTTCTGTTTTTTCAAAGCCAAAGGAAATGGCAGGCCCCCTCCTTCTACCGCCCCCCTCCCAGAAAGCCTAATGAAGATGGATGGATTCCCTCCCTCCCAAAGGGCACAGAGGATGCCCTCCGTCTGCAATAAGAACGGTGGGGTGATTCGTGGGTCCCCGCAAATGCAGTCCTTTCCTTGTGCTGTTTGCCTGGGGTTTCCTGACTGTGGCTGCTGCTCAGCTCTTAAAACCTCTACCTCCAGGTCAGGCTGAGGTTAATGTAAACTAACTCAACACCTCCTTTCCAGATCATTCTTCAAATGGCCAAAAAAAAAAAAAATTCCAGGGGAAGTAAAGTGCTTGGATTCTCAAAAACTGCCTTGTACACCAAGGATTTCATCTCTTGGTTACAGAGCAGGTAGTCTTGGCACCAACTAGAATGACCTAAAGTTGGTAATGTTTACCTGATCTTAATTTACATTCTGCCTATAAATGTCCCGCAATCCCCACCCTCGAGAAATCAGCAATCACATTTTAAAACAAGGACATTAATTGCATCTAGCTTGAGTTTTCTCCTCATTTTGGGGTATTTAGGTATCAGGTTTGATTGCCTGCTTTGTGTGACATTTTTTCTGTAAAGTGTAACATGCTGCATAAAGATAATAAATCAATTTAGTAATTCCTGGTTCTCTGAAAAATAATTTCTAAAAAATATGAAAAATTGGCAATATGATCAAGCCCCCAAAATATTTTTTGGTCAGTTCTGGAAATTTCATTTTAAGTGTACTGCATGTTGAATCAAGTTCTTGATCAAATCATTTGTTAGCCTGAGATTTAAAAAAAATGGAGTGAGGATAGTGGTTGAAAAGGGTAGAAGGCAGAAATATGTCAAGAAGCTTTGTTGTTATGTTGGTTAATTTCCCCCTTGTGTGCTAGTCTTATTTAAAGTAAATGATCTTCATTATTGCATCAAGAGTGTAGCTTGTAGGGATTTGGCCTATACTCTATTGACTTTCACAGTTTAAAAGAGTTCACTATAGAGGGTGTAGCTTTGAATTGAAAACTGAGAAAATTCTAAGCTCACTCACTTTGCAAAGGGTAATAAATGCCCTCATATTAAAATTTTACCCCAAATCCAGCATCTGGGAAGGATCTGAATGCAAGAGGATGTACATGTCTCAAAGATGAAAGGGAGAATTCACTGTCCTGTCTAAAAATAGCATTGTGTCTTCCACCAGTTACTATCAGTGGGAGGAAGGGTTAAACAGTAGTTGGTGAGGAGAAAAAGACAATAATTGAGTGTGACTGATTCTTCTGCAAGGCGGCCGCAGGTGGTGAAAGTTAAGTATTGTCATTCAGATAAGGCTCAAAAAAGTTTGCCTCCACATCTCTTTGGGTCTTCTGCAAAATGTCCTCTCTGGGTGTTGAGCCGTAGACAGACACAATCCAGACCCATTCACAGGGGTCCCACAGCGATCGATCACTCTCCTGGGTTCTTGGTGAGGGGCTGAGCTGGAAGGGAACTGCGGGACTGTTAAAACACACAGGCAGATGTTTTTGTGATGGATCCAAGTCCAGAAACTCGAAGAGTATTTGCCAGATGACTTAAATCTGATATTCTGAGGGACATCTGAGTAATTCAACTCCTGCGTGAAGCTGGAGCAGGGAAGCTGTGCAAGAACCAGGGACTTGTCTTCTGAGAGCAGACAGGCAGCATCCATTTATCCTGACCTCTATGAGCAGGTAAATTCTCTCTAGTTTTCGTGGCAGTGGAAGCTTAAGTTGGGTCCTTTTCTCCTTAGTGAGAAGGAAATAAAGCACATTTAGCCACGGTTCTCACAGATGCGGGATTAAAGCTAGCACTGATCAGGTAACTTTCCGCTGGGGTGGGGTGAGAGGGACAGCAGAGGGAACTGGGTGCCTCACAGGTTCCAGTGGGTTCTCACTCAGACTGTTCTCTGAATCGGTCTTTGAACTTAGGACAGTTGCTTCATTGAGTCAGTGTTTCCTCACCTGTGGAAGGGAGATGATGCTTCCTGCTATTGGCCTATCTGGTCCTCGGTAGGACATCAGCCAGCCATAGCTGCTGTTAATGCAACAGACCTTGCACAGACTGCAGGGATGGCTCAGGAGGCCCATCGAATTTATTCTCACTTCCACGTGCCTGGAGGATATCTGTGGTTTAAAGGTTTATGTCTCTCTTGTCTCTTATTTATTCAACAAGTATTTCTTGAGTATCTACGATGATTAGACCTGTCCCTACACAGATCAGTCCACAAGAGCTAGATTCTAGAAGACATTTTCAGAGAACATCCTATAACTCAGCTCCTTTTACAATGACTTGTGTTGTTAATAAGCAGAAATGAACAGTGGCTAAAATTCTCAAAGGAGGTTATGGTAACCAACAGTGTGTTTCCTATGTGTATCGTTAGTATCATGCATCATCCATAATGTTCAGGTTACTGTAATTATATATGAAGAGGGCTACACTTCTGCTATGCAAATAGTTTCAAAAGTCTGTTTTTAATTACTGCACAAATGTTCATTTGTGACTAGGCTGCCTGCCCAACAGTATCATGTCAGTATGTATGGTAGAAAATGACTATAATGTCATCTGTAGTTTATCAGTTTATTGTAAATAAAAACTGGGTCAATAGACCTTCAGATAAGAGGTTAGGATAAAAGAAGATTGAGACTTCATTGCTTCTATAGATTGAGGCTATGACTTCCAAAATCGGGGGCTGCCCGGTAATCCTAATGGATTGACTTCCAAAATTCCTTGGATTTGCCCTGCTGGACTTGTCTCTCTGGGGCTTAGCCAGATCCCTGCAGATAGATATTATGGTTTATATACAGTAATTCCACTTAGTCCAGCTGTAAATTTAAGTCTATTGTATTACTACAGCATTGAACTGCAACCTTGTTCATGCCTATCTTGCAGACATGTTGAACAGAAAATCAAGGATTTTCAATTAGTTGGTTGGGAGGCCCTTGGAGAAATAGCCACTCTGCCTCACCACGCATTGGCTATGGTTTCTGCCTGCTTCTTCTAAATGGGACAAATGAAGAGATTCTGTGCATGGTCATTAATAGGCAAGCTTTGGTGGGGGCTTTGTTCTTAAATGGGGGCTTTATTTTATCCCTGCTGGCTAAGCCCCTCCATGCACTCCTCACCTGTCATATCTGTCATACATTTAATTCATCACGCTGGGGACAGGAGCTAGCTGATCATGTCAAAAGGCAGGAGGGAGCTTGAGGAGGGTGGCTTGGTCAAGTGAGTCTTAAAACTTAACCATCAAAGATGATTAACAGATTTTAATACAAATTTGTAACTAGAATGTTAATCGTAGACAGTTTTGTAAAGGAGAATTTTCTGCTTCATGATTCTTCTTCAGAGAGGAATCTAGAATTTCTGAAGCTAGGACAGCAAAATCTGTTTAATTTTAGGAATCCAAATAAAAAATGTGGTGGGTATTCAAAAAACAGCTCTCCTATCCAGTATTTTTAACTTTTTCCCCTAAATATAAAAGTAATATTCAGTTTTAAAGATTTTTAAAATCTTGAAAAATGCAGGGAAAAAGAAATTGTATTTCCACCACTTAGTTATAATTATCAATATTTTGTGTATATATTTCCAATTTTTTTGACATATATATATATTTCCACCCAAAATCATTGTAGTAATGCTAGATATAAACCCAAGTATTTCTTCCACTTTTACCATCTTCTGCAAAAGTTATTTATTATAAAATTAGGACAACTTTATTGTAAAGTATTCTAACCGTATGTATGGACATGTATTAAGGACATTGTATGTGCCAGACTCTCTTCCAAATGTTCTATGTACATTAACTGGTTTAGTCTTTACAACCTCTCAGTAAGTATAGTACAGTTATTATTTCCATTTTGCATATGAGGAATATGAGAAGTAGAGAAGGTCATTAATGTGACTAGAGTCAGACAGCATGTAAATAGTGGAGACAAGATCTTAACCCAGGCAGGATGCCCTCATAGTCAATTCTCTTAATCACTACCCTGAGCAACCTCATGGACTTTGCTCTTATAAATAATACATTTAACCTATCCTGTGTGACTTAATCATTTGGCTTGTTTCTAACTTTTCAATTTTATAAACAGTGCTATGTTCAATAACCTAGTAGATAATTATCTGGGAGCATCACAATTACTTCCTTAGAATAAATTCCTACAATTATAATTTCTGTGCTAAAATGTACATGAGTTTGCTTCTTCAAATAGCTAAACAGAATTGCCATATGACACAGCAATTCTTCTCCTAGATATACACCCAAAAGAATTAAAAACAGGGACTCAGATACTTGTATGTTGATATTCAGTGTTATTCAAAATAGTCCAAAGACAGAAACAACAGGTGTCAAATCAACAAATGAACAAGCAAAATGGTATATACAGATGGATAAACAAAACATGGTAATATCATACATAGAATATTACTCAGTCATGAGCAGGAATGAAGTTCCAACAGACACTACACATGGATAAACCCTGAAAACATTATGGCAAGTGAAACAGTGAAAGAAGCTAGACACAGAAGGGCAACTACTGTTGCCTTTTACTTATATGGGAAATTAGAATAGGCAAATTCATAGAGACAGAAAGTAGGATAGAGGTTACCAGAGGCTGGGAAGGGAAAGAGTGGGATGGGGGATGGGGATTAGGAGTTATGTCTAATAGATATAGAGTTTCTGTTTCAGGTGATGAAAATTTTTGGAAATAGGTAGTGGTGATGATTGTACAACTGTGTGAATGTAATCAATGTCACTGAATTATACACTTAAATAATTAAATTGTTTTATATACTTAACTATAATTTTAAAAATGTGTAAGTTTGTCAAATTGCCCTGAATCAAAATTAAGCATATCTTCAGCAACATTATTTTTAAATATAAAGCTATATATACATATATATATATAATATTTGATCTATTTTGCATGAGTAAATACAGTCCCATGGTTCAGAATTCAAAAGGTGCCAAACATATACAATGGAAACTCTACACACACAGTCAGCCACCCAGTTCTCCCCAGAGGTAGAGCCTCTTGTGTAGCCTTTCCTATGTATGTCTGTGTGCAGTGTGTATATTCTTCTCCCTTCTCCCTTCCTTTTCACGTAAATTGTATTTCATAAAGCATTCGTGTAAATTTGTATTTATGGAAACCTCGCCCACTTCATTTACTTTTTAAAATCCTAATTAAGTTTCCTCACTCCCATCCATAGTCAAACAATTGAATATTGTTATTACCCAGACTGTGTTGAGTTGGGGGTTTGGGTCAAGAGATGGACTCCCTTGTCTGGAAATATCATGCAGTCTTGGGATAATCTTTCCAACTCTAGATGCAATGATAGCCTCGTGGCACCTCCTGCAAAGAGAAGATAAACAGCCATTTTCTTTCCCTACAAAAAGATGAACATTATGCTCTCTAGCTTATTTCCTGATGAGAACAGACAGGTTCTTGAGGAATTGGTGCTTGACAAATGTTCTCTATTTGAGAACTGTGGGATGTCCCCCACTTTTGACCATTATTATGTCAGCATGGACAGAGCCTTCTTCAACTGCAAGGGACTTCCTGTCACTCACTTATCTCTGTGCTGTGTGGCACGGGGTTGCAAAAAGTGCACAGGGACATGGTAGTAAATACTTCAGATCTGGTACCTGCTCTTCTTCTGCTGGCTGCCACCTTTGGCGGGTCACCTAGCCTTTCTCCTACAATGAGGGAGATGACAGTAGACTCACTTCTGGCAGCTAGAGTCTACTAAGTGTTGAATTGCTTGGCATAGGATCCAACCAATTAAAAAAAAACATAAATCAGTAACTTGATTATATATAACTTCCAATAATGTCTATATTTAAAAGAAATAAAATCACAGTTCCTCAAAATGTATATATGAAGGTGCTAAAACTGCCTTATGATGCAGAGCTGTTTTTGAAATCATGGTTATCAAAAATTGTTTATAGACTCATACAACTCTAAAGTGATGTTAAGAGGAAAGAAATGGAAGCACCTTTAGAATTTAGGGAAACTATTACAGAGTTATTCTTACAATGGTGATAGATAGCTATCTATCACAATAATAACAGGCTAGCCTTTTATTATTTTATCAGTCATGGAAAGAAAAGCAAACTGGAAGCAGAGTAAAATGCCCCACTTATAAATTCAGATGACACTCTATCTTACTCCGTAAGAGTGACATTACTCTTCCGATGGTTTGGCAGCCCTCTCTACTGCTTGGATGCCACGGAGAAAGAGCGACCAGCTTCTCAGATATTCCAAATGACGCGTGCCAAACACGTGGAAGGTAAATCCCCTAATTCAGTCCGTTCTTCCAGCATTCTCTGGCAGACAGCCAAGCTAAATATTTCTGCTGGATAAAAAATACACTCTTGTGAGCTACACTCTTAACTGGTTGCCTGACTTCAGTGGAAGGAGTTGCCTTAGTGAGGAGAGGAGGAAATAAGGAATTGGCTTCCAATGCCTGTGTATGTTTTTTCACCTTAAAAAATTTCTCTAAGCTATTTATGGGCTGTGATTGGATTAATTTATGCTTGAAGGAAGGAGGAAAATTGGAAAACAGATTTAATGCAATTCTTCCTCTTTCCCTCCCTCCACCTCCCCCTCAATTTGCTTTTAACGATTATCTTTTCAGATTTCCTAGGTGGCTGTCATTTTGTGTCTGTTGCCTATTTTTTAGCTAAATCAATTTTCAAAGGCTGTTACATTTGGTTGACTAAGAGGCCCAACATATGGACCAGCGAGTGTGTGTCAGATGGAGATTATAGTTCATTGTAATTTATGACAACACTACTGACTTCGTTAAGACTAATTAGAGGAATAGAATTGGAAATCAACTTTCATATATACCCTTCTAATTGTTTAGATGTTTTTGTTTTACATAAAAGACAGGACACTGTTAGTAGTTGTAAAAAAGAATACAAATAGAATCCTATCATAGTACAGTTTTGTAGCCTCCTTTTTTCGTCCATTGGTATATCATGAGCATTCTCTCACATTTATTTAAAATCTGTTTCAATGGCTGCATAACACCCATCACATGGCCATATTTTAACGTATTTGGCAATTTCTATAAATGTGACTATTCAGGCTGTTTTCACTTTGTCATAATTCTAAATAATATTGCAACTAATATGTTTACATGAATCTGACTCTTCAAATTATTTTCTTATCAGTATATCTCCATAAGTATAATCATTTGACCAAAGGTTATAAATCTTTAAACCTCTTCACATATATTGCTAAATTTCATTCCAGAAAGGTTATACCATTGAAATATAGTTTGCAAATAATTGGACATTTAGATTCAACTTAAAATGTTAAGAATCTCCATATTTTTTTATCTACATAAATATTGATGGTATTACTGATATTTGAAAATTTGCCCTATGGCATACATGTTTATCGTTTGTTCATTTCACAAACATATTGGACTCTGTCTATGTTCTAGGCACCAGGCATATCCCAAGGAGTAAGTTTGGCTACTTTCAAATATTTATTCAGAAAACAATTTTCCAGACTGTTTCTTTGGACAATCATGATTTACATTGATAGGTTTGAACCTTCTACATTAAGAATGTATCTTGCTATGACCATATAGTCATCTTTTAATTCAGACTATGACCAGAATACAGTTTGATAAGAGCAGTAATATAAAGATTAAAAAAAATTAATACAAGAAGATTATAGTACTGACCCACTTTCAGTAGAATGCAGAATTCTGAGTTGATTTTCTGGTATTGGGTATTGCGTTGAAATTTACTTATCCACACTCTTGATGGTAGTTTCCTTTTCCAGCCACAATATTCCTCCATAACTGGAATTAGGGACACAATCTGTGGCCACAGACTCAAGCTAGCCTAAAGGACCCCTGTGAGTACAGAACTCACGTCCTTGGCCTCATTGCCCCAGTTCTTTGCTAATCTCAGCAGCAGATTGTCTGTTACCCATGATCACCCCAAACCATACATTCAGATGCCATACCTGTGAATGTTCCACAACTGTGGTACATTTCCTTTGCCACAGAAGGGTTGAGGAAGACAAGATTTTAAATGCAGATTTAATCTAAAAGGTGGGCATCTGATTAAGTAAAGCATTTGGTTTCCAAACATGGCAGCATATTGGAACCACCTATATGTGTGTGTGTATGTCTGTGTGAGCGCACTCACTCATGTCTGACTCTTTGTGACTCCATGGACTGTAGCCTGCTAGGCTCCTCTGTCCATGGAACTTTCCAGGCAAGAATACTGGAGCAAGTTGCCATTTCCTTCTCCAGGGGATCTTCCTGACCCAGGGATCAAACCTGCATATCTTGCCTCTTCTGCACTGGGAGGCGGGTTCTTTAATCAGCTGAGCCAGCCACCAGGGAAGCCCTAAGGTTCTTTAAAAACTAGTACCAGCTCCAATGCCAGTATTCGGTTTTAATTGGTGTGAGCTGTGACCTGGTCATCAGAATTTTTTATTGCTCCCAACACCATTCTAATATGTGGAAAACTTCTGAGTACCACTGAGAGAAGGCTTTTGTGGGGCACTTTTTTTTGGGGGGGGGGTTGCTCCAGGTCTTAATGCCAGCATGCAGGGTCTTTGATCTTTGTTGGGGCATGAAGGATCTTTAGTCACAGCACAGGAACTCTTAGTTGCAGCATGTGGGATCTAGTTCCCTGACAAGAGGTCAAACCTGGGGCCCCTGCATTGGGAGTTCAGAGTCTTAGTCACTGGACCACCGGGAAGTCCTTGTGGAGCATATTTTAATAACCTACTATCAGTATGTTCTGTTCACTGATTCCCTGGCCTGGGCCTTTTGCCTTTATGTCCACACCAAGTTGTAGACATCCACCTTCTTTACCTACTACGATTAAAAGCTCTCCATCATACTTTTTAGTTATTTCTTTGGGTTCAGGAAAAGAGGAGAGAAGTGAGGAGTAAATTCATCGTCTAAAAGGAAGCAAAATACTACAGGCATATTTGGGGGACTAATATATGAGTCTAAAGCAAGGTTTCAGATTCTAAAGGAGGCAGTTCTGGGAACTGGGACCTTCTTTGCTCTCTCCACACTCAATTACAGCACACAATTGGGTGCCTCATCTGCAACTAAGGTATTTCATATTCCGCATGCACAACTCTCCTCTGCTTTGTCCTAGAGTTTGAATATTGCTCCAATGCAGAGGGGAAGCAGAGAGAAGGAACAGTTCCCTCTTCTGTCCCACAAAGTTAGTCCCACAGTGAATCTTTTCTCTGTAACCCAGTTCTAATAAAACTCAAGACCGGATAACCAGATTTCAGAGTGTTCTGTTTGGAAGCCTTTACCCAGATGTGTGAGTAGCTTCTCCTGCCGTCTGCGGTGCCGTCTGCGTGGGGGAGCTCCGGGACAACCTTCTACCCATTTGTGTCGGGAGCCCTAAGTAAATGAGAACAGAAACACGGTGGGGCGGATTTAGCCCTTCCCTGGAAAGGGGATGGTTTCAATACTCTCATCCCACACACGCTTCCAGGGGATGCTTTGAAGGGAGCCTTATGCCAGCAGGACTTTGAGCTTCCCCGGAAGACGACGATTGTGTTGTGTGCAGATTTGATTCCAGTGGGCCGAGGAAGTGGAGATGACACGAGGGCGAGGAAGAAGGATGAGAACTGGCTGCTGGCTGTTCTCTTCACCACAAGGCAGCCAGGAGCAGGCATCTTGACTCCCAGTGGTCAATGAATTTGTGGGCCTGTGTGCAATGTATCATTCTAAACCCACCATATCTCTCTTTGAATTGCATACATTAAGAGCAATATTATATCCTAGCATATCAGGATCTTTTTCAATGTAGCAAAAAAAAAAAAATGACAAAGCCATTTTATTGTCCCTGTCTTCACATCAGTTGAGCAGTATTAAAGAAGTATTATTTTCATTTATTGTTCTGCCTAGATAATGTGTGGCTAAGTATCTTACTGTTTAAAAAATTATTTGTGACTTTTAAGTTTGCATAAGAAGAGAAAGGATTCAAACTTTGTAACTGACTTCAACTAGTATCTTTGTTGAGCCATGGTCAGTCATTTTATTAATACACATCCGTCTAGTCAAAGCTACGGTTTTTCCAGTAGTCATGTATGGATGTGAGAGTTGGACTATAAAGAAAGCTGAGCGCCGAAGAATTGATGCTTTTGAACTGTGGTGTTGGAGAAGACTCTGAGAGTCCCTTGGACTGCAAGGAGATCCAACCAGTCCATCCTAAAGGAAATCAGTCCTGAATATTCATTGGAAGGACTGATGCTGAAACTGAAGCTCCAATACTTTGGCCACCTGATGCGAAGACCTGACTCAGTTGAAAAGACCCTGATGCTGGGAAAGATTGAAGGTGGGAGGAGAAGGGGACAACTGAGGATGAGATGGTTGGATGGCATCACTGACTCAATGGACATGAGTTTGGGTGAACTCCAGGAGTTGGTGATGGACAGGGAGGCCTGGCGTGCTGGAGTCCATGGGGTCGCAAAGAGTCGGACACGACTGAGCAACTGAGTTGACTGACTGACTAACAGAGTCACAGGCCCAGGGACCAACTGAGGAAAGTGATCTGGCTCCGAAATTGACCCTGGTGTAGGTCCCACCCCTTTATCTGCATCCCTCAGGGCCAGGTGTGATTTGGACTTTGGAACTTCCGAGAATTTAGAGGGGTAATATTGATGCATATCCACTCGGTGAATTGTTCTGATTCAAACATTAGTGTTTCTGCAGCAGAAAACAGCATGACATTTCAGTAATGAGGCAAAAACAACAGACTGTCTTAGGTCTGCAGCAGTGGGGGCTGTGCAAGGGTTTGGGCCAGGGAAGGGCCACAGGAAGGCTGTGATTCAGAGCACTAATTCCAGTGGCAGTGGTGTTGACAAAAATTCTAGTGAAACTAGAAATGGAGAAAGCAATTAGAAAACCATTGTAGTATGTTGGTGATGAGAGTAGATACAGTAGATAATGGGAATAAAAAAGTGAAACAACTTTCAATTTTCAGAGCTTTTTGGATTGAAGACTGGCAGATAAGATATTGTGGACCTGGCACCAGTAACTAGGATCAAAAGAAAATTACTCTCTCTGTCTGTGTAAGCTTTTTTCCCCTATAAAATTAGTAAGTTAGATAAGATTTCTAGGGATTGTAACTTTCCATGAACTTTAGACTCAAATTGCTAATTGCCCACAGCATTCGGTATAATAGTTTTAAAATATTGTAAGTTTGATGATTAATAAAGCATGGTATTATATATTTTATGCTCTACACTTTAGAATACCCTATCCCAGGTGGCGCAATAGAATATTCTAAAGTGCATATTCATGCCTTATTAATCATTAAATTTATATCATTAATGTATTTTTTAACTATTATAAGAATGCTATGGACAATTAGCAATTTGAATCTGAAGTTCAGGAAATTCCATGGACAGAGGTACAACCATGGTGTCACAAAGAGTCAGACACAACTGAGTGACTGAGCATACATCCCAGGTGGCTCAGGGGTAAAGAATCTGCTTGCCAATGCAGAAGATACAAGAGACGTGGGTTCCATCCCTGGGTCGGGGTGATCCCATGGAGGAGGAGATGGCAACCCACTCTAGTATTCTTGCCTGGAGAATCCCATGGACAGAGGAGCCTGGTGGGCTACGGTCCAAAGGGTCACAAAGAGTCAGACATACTGAACGACTGTACATACACAGAGCTTACGATGACACAGACAATGGAAGATGTTTCCAGTAATAGTTGAAAAAAGTGGGTTATAAGACTATTTACAATAGGATATCATTTAAAAATGATACTTGGATAGACTCAAGAATCTACAGAGTAATGGTTAACAGTGATCGTTTTGTTGCGGTTTACTTGGTAGCTAGGAATAATAAACCCATCTAAACTGTCTCAGGTATAAAGCCATTTGTTGAAGATTTACAAACGGGGCACACCAGATAATCTCATGGCCATCTCTCTGAAAAGAAATGCAGCAAAGCTGCTGTGATATTGTAAGCAATATTCATTTCTTTTTAATTTAACCGTGAGCACTGATTCCTTGTGTATTAAAAGGCTAATTTATTTTTAAGTTTTAAAAAACTACTATTTCCTTTATCAGCAGCACTGTTGATTCAATTCTCAGCTAGCACTTTAAGAAACATTTTGCTTCTGCTTTGAGTTCTGCTAGTAACTATTTGTTGTTAAAGCCAACGAAGGCATCTCATAACTCTACCTCTACCAGTGAAAACAAGGACATATTTTTTGTGTGATAACTCTCTTAACTAAGCATAGGTTTTATAGTTTTGTATTATATATACTCTTTTGCTTTTTAGATCAGAATGTTTATTTTATGGAGTCAATATTTCCAGTTTACTAGTTATTAAAAATCATTTTTCATAGTTGAGAAGAAATGTGGACAATATGAAAAAATGAATAATATTTTAAAATCACAGCATCTTCTTGGTTTTACTTTACATTATCGGTTGCTTCAAAACAATTTATTATCCCAAGTGGCGTGATTTAGAAAAATTCAATTATTGGCTGACAACCTAGAAATGCTGTTAACTAACCTCACTCAATCGGCTTGCTGTGTGTCTTCATATTCTTCTTGTCCTCTGTAAACACACTGACTTTTTTATTCAAGAATAAAAGTCCAAGGATATTTATTGCATTGTTTATAATAACTCCAAATTAGAAACTCATTATTCATCAAAAGGAGACTGCTTGAATAAACCATGGTTTATCCATAGCATTCTTTTTTAGAAATTTTTATTGGAGTATCGTTGCTGTAAACACACATTTTACTCCCATGCTTCTCTATTTGACCCTTCTCTGACATTCCTTGAGACTTTCTGCTTTTTATTTTTTGATTTTATGCTTACCAAGAGATATTTGTATGTGTTCCCAAAGTTGATGGTGCTAGTTGGAATCATGTAATTTAATTAAATATTATATAAACCAATGAAATATAAGTATTAAGACTTGGTTCCATTAAAACCAAGTAGAAATCTTTGGCAAGACTTGATAAATGCTAGTTGAAAAAAATCCTATAATTGAAATAGATGTGGGTGAAACAATTAAAAAATATTGGGGAAAGTGTAAGTCTAGGAGGATTTTGCCTTCACCTTTCCTGGACTGAAAAGCACTGCAATATGGGAGGATGTATGTGGGAAAGACACTGGAAACTTCAGAAGGAAGAGTTTCATTCTGAGACAAGAGGCCTTGGCCCTGTATCAAAAACAGAGAAATTGTCATTCATTGGCATATGATCAAATACAATGTATAAGATTAGTATTTATTGTTTTTTTGTGAGTGCTCATTTAACTCTTTATATAATTTTAAAAATTAGGGAGAGACAAGATGGGGTAGGAGGTTAAGAACAAACTATTATATATAAAATAAATAGACTACAGAATATATTGTACAGCACAGGGAATATAGTCCATGTTTTATAGTAACTATAAATGGAGTATAATCTTTAAAAATTGTGAATCACTATGTTGCACACCTGAAACCTATATAATACTGTAAATGAGCCATGTCTGAGCTCGTGCTCAGTCGTGTCCCACTCTTTGCAACCCTTTGGACTGTAGCCCACTAGACTCTTCAGTCCATGGGATTTTCCAGGCAAGAATACTGGAGTGAGTTGCCATTTCTTCCTCCAGGGGATCTTCCTGATCAGGGATCAAACCCACATCTCCTGTGTCTCCTGCATTGCAGGCAGATTCTTTACTTGCTGAGCCAATGGGGAATATTTTAAATCAATCATACCTCAATTTAAAAAATTTATAGAAAAAACTTTGATCCCAATTGCATTGAATATGAAAACATTAACTGTATTGACTGTCAACTAAATTGAAAAAAAAAAGTAATTTTGACCATAACAACTTGATCTGCATGCATTATCAATTTCTTTTAATATATCAACAGATCTCATTTTAATTTTTTTTATAAAACCAAAGTTTTACAAAGTGAGCCATATTTTAAAAGCAGGGAAAATTTGCTATTTAGAAGAATCCTTCAGTGACTTCATTTCTTAAGCAAACTAGTTAAAAAAAAAAAAAATCATGATTTCCTATACTAGATTAGATTTCCAGAAGCCAAAATAATATTTTAGTTATTTTTTTATCTCTAGCTCTCCACCAATTCTATATAATTTGAGGCAATTGGATTTTTATTTCCAGTAATCTGTGTCATTCAGAATAAAGATCTGCTACTTATCTACAATGGCTTCTTGGGAAATCCAAGAGATAAAAAAGCTTTACATAGCCTTATATTAACCGTTAAATGTCCCTGGTTCTGATAAGTCTCTTCCCTGGCCCTCAGAAGATATTGTGCTTGTTTTCCTGTAGGGTTATCCGAATTTTAACACACTGAGAATTCTATTACTGTCAGATGCTCATCCAAACTTCTAGTGGAAAGGAGAGTGTACTTTCAGTTAAATGTAGACTTTTCCTTTTCAGGTGTAGTTGCAGAAAGCTTCCTTCCTCATTATGCTCTTATTCTAAAAGTCAAGGGAGTTGGTATAAGACTGTCAGAAAGATCACTACAGGTAACATCAAATTAAAGTATAAAGAACTCCAAATGTATGCTTGAAATCTTATATGGCACTAGTATTGAATAATAAGCAAAATGTTGGAATTATGCCACATTTTTGGTGTACAGGGAAAAGATTTTACAATGATAATTACTGAAAAAAATTAGACTTGAAATCATAGTATTTTGTGTAATTTGAAAGTAATATGGATAGGACCTGGTAAGGCTGAATAGTGACGGAATGAAGTGGGTGATAGTGTTGTTTAATGGACCTAGCTTGGGTGACTAGGTCAAAGCAAAATCATAACCACACTTGAATAGTGTGATCCCCTCACTGATCCCTTTTAAATCAATATGGCACACAAGTAAAGTATTTTGTGTAGAAGCATTCAGGAAATTGTATCATGTTTATAATCAATCTTCCATTTAAAAAACACACAAGAGCTATTTACTTATTAGTAGAAAATATGAGGCGTTTGTCTCAGAATCATTTAAAACTCTGTAACACTGAAAAAAATAATTTGATCTGAATATTAATTGAAGAAGCCATAATGCTTAGTAAAATGTAGTTAAAATGTAATGGTAATTTTAGACTTCATATTTAAAATATGGAATTGTGTTTCCTTCACACAATGGATTATATGCAAAATGGTTGCATAACTTATTCATCTTTGTTTTAAACTGCTTTGTACATCCTAAAACAATTTTGCAATCAGAATTATCAGCTCACTAAGCAGCAAGGAGTTTGTTTTGTTAATTGCTCTTGTTAAACCTAATTACCATGGGGTGGAGTGGCTATGAAGGGGAGGAATGCCCAAAGACCAGCAAGGGAAAATTTTAGGGAGAGGTCCAGTGTGGCATGAGTGGACAAAAACAGACCTCAGAAGACGCGGTAAATCCTTTAGGCTTGGGAAACTGTTACATTTGTTTTTAGCCAGTGAAGTTATTTTCAAGTGCTGTTGTCAGAGGTAGGTTCCTCCCTTCCATAAATATGCACAATTTTATGTCTGTGGCTTCTGTCCAGGAACATTTTTTAATGTTCCATGAACTAGGGCTGAGCAACTTTCTCTAGACAAAGAGCCTATGGCAGTGCTTCATTCACAGGTGGGATCCAAGAACTATTCTCTATCCATTCATGAAATGCACATTAGTCAGCCATATACGCCCAGCACTGTGCCGAGTGGTGGGTATTCTAAGATGCCTGGGATTGCTTGCAGGCCAGTAGGTAGCAGATCTTAGAGACATGTCCTCCCTCAGTTCATGGGTAGAGCATGAGCCAAAAAGTGGTACACATGAAAAAATGGAGCCCAGGGACACAGCCTGGCCTGGAAGCCAGATGTCCTAGCCACGCCTGGCACTACCATCCTCCAGCAGCTCTTTAGCAAGTATACTTCAGTAACCCAATATCCTGTATGGACTGTCATGTTGGTCTTAGCTGGCCGGGGATTCTGAAATTAAAAATGTTTTGAAGAATGTCTGGAATCATATGAATGACTGTGTATATTTAATATGCATCACAATTTGAAGCATAATGTCTCACAGTGTGTTTTTATTTCTATTTTGGAAAAACTCTTCTAAGGAAGAGAGGGACATTATTACTGGAGAAAACTTCAATCTGGCAGAACATTTTTATATTAGTATAAACTAGATGTTCATGAAATAGAGGTCAATAAGGAGATAAATCTTTGATTTGTTTAAATATATTCTGAGTAGGACATCAAGACGAATTGGTGTCACTTGTCTGATGAGTGAAAAGCTTTGGAAGAACATTGAACCAAGCAGTGAGGTAGTTGCGATTAGTTCTTTCTCTCTGGGTAAATGTGTTTACGTTTTTCCACTGGTATTTATACTAGTTAATGTGTTGTACCAGATAAATCTACTTCCTGAGTCCATCTCTCAGCTTGTTCTCCTCTCTTTAGAGCTGACAAATGATTTGACTTTGACACAGTTTATCAGTTGAGCCCCTGTGGGGTGCTGCCAGTCACTGGCTCAGAAGAAAAAGTGAGTTTTCTGTAATATTTTGTTCCCAGTTCCTCTGCCTAGAAGTGCATGACTCAGGGACTGATTCTGAGGGCTGTGAGCTGTTTTACCTCCTGTCACATATTTATGTTTTCAGCCCAAGACACGCTCTTGATCATTTCCTGGTAGGGTCACCATAAAACTGCATCCAGTGAGGCACAACTTTCAGTTTTATCAGAAGGGTGAAATTAAACCAATTTGGTGACTGATATACCTCTGACGCTGAAGGGCATTAAAGATGCCTTACATGTGCCAAACAATTAAAAAAAAAAAAAAAAAAACTTGTCGCCCAGAACGACTGCAATCCCAGAGGCTGCATCTCTTGACGGGGCCAGGAGAGCAAGCAGGTGCCTTGTTCATTTTGTGTCAATGTTTCTTAATGTGCATTCACATGAACGAAAGGCAATAAACTTGAGTTCAACACCATGGGTCAGTCAGGCAGAACTTTAAAAGTTTTATTTTTTAAGCTTTTTACTATAAAATTTTGTTTACAATACTAAAAAAACATATTATAATGCACCCTTGTGACCCAGTTCAACTCAAGACCTGGCTTGTTTTCATCTGTACCCCAACATGAGGGGTTTTGAAGCAAATCCCAGAAAGCACGATTGCACACATCAGTATTTCAGTATGTGTATCTGAAATACAAGAATTTCTTTCAAAAACAACCAAAAAATTATTGTATTTTTAAAAGACCTATTACTATATATACTCTTTAGGATACTGAGTAAGGCAAGAATACATGGTTCTAATAAAGATTTTCAGCATTCAAAATAGAACCTAAGGGCCAAAACTGTATTGCAAAGATAACTTTGCTCCCTTCCTAAGATCCTGAAAGGAGAGCATGCATACGCAGGCGGGCACCAAACTGGCATTTAAAGCTCTGTTGTTGAGATAGAATTATATGCTTTGCGGTGCTGGGTGAGAATGAATGCTTTCCTCTAAGTAGTTGGTGGTGGCAGCATAATTAGTGAGATGTCAGCCACAAATAGAATCACCCAGGCAGATACTCCGCACGCATGAGCACATGCAGATTTGGCGGCCAGCAGTGATCTAACAGTTGGATCCTCTGTGCCCCGTGCCACTTGTGGAGTCTAATGCCAAATGCAGTTTACTCACTGGTGTGTCTGAAAGCAAGATTAGCTGTTACCGATTAATAAACTGTCTGAGGCCCCAGAGGTATTGATTTGGAGGTAGCCTTCTGTTCCGACACCCCGCTCCCCGCCAACACCCTTCCTTTTCATCTCCTTGAGCTATGAGGAAGAGGGGGGAAATAGAAGAGAAAAAGAGGTCCAGATGGGAAGAAAAGAATGCTGGAAAGATCCTGTAGGAAGTAGGTCAGGTACTTTGGAGATTAGGGTAGCGTGCTTCATCCTGAATGCTGGAGCCGGGGACAAGTAGCATACAATTAGAAGGAATTAGAACAGCAACAAGTAGCTTGGGTTTATCAGCTTTAATTGTCTATTGTCAGGACAGAGCTCTCCTCCCGAGGATCACGGTGGCGGGCTACATCCTAATACTTCTAATGGACCTCCATTGTGGGATTATCTCTCCTAAAGACCAGTGCCTGTTCTTTTAAAAGAAGCCGTTGGGAAGCCAGCCTGAAAAACGTGAAGCCCTGGCTCTGCCTGTGATTGGTCCCATTCTAGGGTAATGCTGGGCTGCCCTTCTGTCCCCAGGGGAGCACCTTAAGGGGGAAGATGCCTAGTGAGCATTAACCCCTTAGCCCCTGCTTCCCCTGCGTATTTGCAGGAAACAATGGGCTGTAGATGGAGATCAGATAAGCCAGGACTGCCGGCTGCGATCTCCACACTGTCTTCTTGTTAAAAGGTTTCCTCAGTCAATAACAGAGAGTTTTTCAAAAGATAAGATGTCTGTTAAATTAGGTTTGTCATTGTATTGCCTTCCCTTTCCTCCATCACCTCTCAACCCCTCAGGTGAAGAAAGCATTGGAGGGAGGGGTCACCAGTTTCCAAATCCAGGCACTGAATTAGGCTGGTTTACTTTTATTCCTGTTGTCACCAGTTTAGAACGTAAAAGGGTCTGCAATAGGTGAGTCTCCTCCCTCCCCCTTTCCCAGCCCATCTGTACTTGGTGTGTTGGTCCCTCAGTCACGTTTGACTCCTTGTGATTCCATGGACTGTAGCCCGCCAGGTTCCTCTGTCCTTGGAATTCTCTGGGCAGGAATACTGGAGTGGGTTAGCCTTCCCTTCTCCGGGAGATCTCGACCCAGGAATTGAAACCAGGCCTCCCACATTGCAGGCAGGTTCTTTGCCATCTGAGCCACCAGGAAAGCCCTGTACTTTGGGCCCCACAGGTGCTTAAGAATCCGAGGATTTTACACTAAATGGAGAGCCTAGATCTGGTTTTGCTCACTGTCTGAGCAGAGGCTTGTCTGCCGGCTGGCATGAGCCAGCTCCACAGCTTATGGAAGAGCCAAGTATGGAAGGAGAGCCAGGAGAGATGAGCTTTCTGCTTCCTGACCTCTGCCCCTCAGCTTCCTCCGCAGGAAAATAAAGTGTTGGGCTAGGTCTGGGGTCCTCAAAGCTGGAGGATTATGAAATACCCTTTGGAGCAGAACGGGGGGTGGGGACATCTTTCTGTCTTTAAACAAATTACAAGGGTCCTATCTCCCCCCCACCCCCCACTCTGTTTGGCAGGGTGTTCAAAAGATTTCACTATTAATTCTGTCTCTTCCTAATTCACACTAGCACATAAAAATTAAGCCTCCACAACTTTGAATCCTCGCTTAGAAAGGATGAGAAGAAACGTCAATCCCATTTTTAATTAGAAATCATTCTTCCCTGATCTTTTGTTGAACACTCTGGGGCTTCAGAGAAGTGGAGTGTGGCAGGCCCAGCCATGGGGCACATTTTCCCATTCCTTGGAGCCGAGTCCTGCCTGCGCAGCTCTCCTGGGCTCAAGGCTGCTCTTCCAGCTACTGTGCTTCTCATCAGCCCACCTTTGTTTTTTAAGACAACTCGCCCCTCTTTCATCTCACTCTGCTGCAACATCCACTCTGCTGAAACATCCTCTCTGCAACCCTCCTTTGTATCTAAGTCCACCTTGGATCTCCACTCTCCACCTTCTGTGTGGTTTCTCCTCCCACTGGAAGGTGCCAGAAGCAAGCTTCCGCCCCAGGTCTCCCTCCCTCTGTGTGACTGCCGCTCTTCCTCTTCCGTGAATGAAGAGAAGAGGTAAGAGGAAGCTGAGTTTCAGGATGGACACCTTTCCTGTTGCGCTCTTACTCCCTTATTTACAGTTCCTATTTTGTCTTCTGTTTGTTTGTTTTCTTTCTTTGTCTCATCAAATGCAAGATTAGGAAATGTTTTCCAGATTCAGAAATGATCTTCCTTCCTGTGTCCTTCCCTGCAGCCTTTTCAGACATTTAAATCCACCCCTTGTCTGACTATTGGATAAAATAGATACATAATTAGGAATAAACACCAATATTGGAAACCCACCTTGGTTGCCCCATAAATCTCATAGAAATGATTATAATTGCTGTTGTTGTTTATTAAGTGGCTGGATGTCAAACTCATGAATAATTTAAACATATGTAAATGATTCAATAAGAACACAACTATATGTCTGAAGGCTGAAAGGACACTCAGGTAGGATGAGACACAAGTGATTCTGTTAATCCTGAAACCTCAGACATTGTGTGGGTTTTATAAAGTCCTCTGGATGGCACTTACCGGTTCTTTATTCCTAAGAAGGGGAGGGACCTCAGCTTTGGTTCTTCAATTTACTTAATTTCTGTTTCCCTTATTTAAGAAGTCAAAACACTGATCTCATTTCAAAACACCCACAGTCCCCTAGGATCACCATCCCAAGGTTTAGGCCCTGAATATGTTTGTCCAGAGTCTTGGAGTTGTGAGCTGTGTCACCAGAAGGAAGCCTGGTGCTATTTTTAAACTGATGCAAGCCATCACTGAAACATATCATACACATATCATACCAATGACACATACACTGCATTGTAACATAGCATGTGTCATACATACATTCTCTCTCACTCACACACATCCTTGCCCTTCTTGTCTGGCTTTAAAAAAGGAAGGCAGCCAACACGCCAAACCCAGTGATTTGAGTTGAAAAGGCTGTTAACGTGTAAAAACCAAGTGCCCCTTAGTGCTCAGCTTGGCTTTGAGACATGTGGGAGGGCTTCAAAGCTGTGGTGCCCCTCTTTTAGAGCTCAGACTTGCAGTTGGTCCCCAAATGTTTACCAGCAGGAAGATGCCTGACTTACAGGAAGTGGGAAGTGGGTGTGGGGGGTAAGGGTGGGTGGGTGGGTAGGGAGTGGGGAGAGGAGGGTGGGGGGTGTTCTCTTGATGTGGTTAGTCTGTCATTGACCTTGTTTTGGTAGAGCAGGAGTTGAATTAGAAAATGAAAACACGTTTCATCTTAGGCAGATTTCATCCCATTTTTTACTTTCCTTAGGAAAAAAAAAGAATTTTTTTTTCCCCCAAGTGGAGTCAGGTCTCCAAATTTGGTACTCAGTTTCCTTTCATTCTACAAGAGTCTTCGCTCACACTCATCTGGCCGCCCACATTGCAACTCCCAGACCAGGATGGGCCAAGCCCAGTAGCTGAGACTGAATAGCATAGATTTGTCAAGCCGTTGTGATGACACCACCAAAGGGAATAGATAGGGGTTTCTGAGAGCCCAGCTGTTCGGATCATTTATGATTTTGCTGCCATTGTGAACACTCTTAAGGAGAGAACTCTGCCTGAGAAGTGCTAATTAATAAAGGTAACTGAGGTTGGCTTTTTTTTTTTTTTTGGTGTTCTAACAGGGAGGGAAATAATATAGTGACTAAAAATGCACCAAGGTATTACTTAGAAATGAACATTTTGAGACTTAATATTCCAGACACAGTACCAGTGCTGACATCTCCCTGCCTGTCAGCTTTCTAAATGCTATGCTTGGGCCTCCTAGAAGCGGTTCAGAAGGCACCCCCTCTTCTTCTCCTCCAGCACTTTTGTGCTGGACATACCTAGGTGTGACTATATGAACCTACTTTTTCTTACGAGGGGGCTTGCTTCCTTCCTTTATCCTTTCTTCCTTTTTTTTTTTTTTTGCAGCTTTCATTTTAAATTATATTATGGCTGACCTTCGACTGCTATGATTACAATAAAAATGGTTAGGTTTGTGCTCTTGGTATTATTGGAAGGATTTTCTAGTCCAACACTCTGTGTGTCTTTTTTCTTGAAAGCTCCAAGCATGCCTTCTCCAGCTCAGCTGGAGCACCTGGAACTAATTTTAGGGTTGCCTGGCTAAGCCCCACACTGGTATTTGAAGTTTGCGTCCTCCCTAGACTCAAGCCCATTTCACCACCTCTGAAGGTGAGTGCAGGCTGATATTAATTAACAGTGAGTTGATTCACTGGCATCTTCAAGTCATTAAAGTAAATATTTGGTTTAAAATAGCCCCTTCCCATCTCAACTATCCAACTTTTTGCCCCTTTCCTTCCTCCACTGTGGTTGACTCACCAGCTCTTGGAGGGTATATGTGGCCTAAGAACAGTTTGATTCTAAAAGGGAAGTGAAATACTCTTAACATCTGCAGGCGAGACTGACTGAACAGCAGGCCGGCCTTCAGTGTGACTACGTCGGGGTTTTTTTGCCCATTGTGGCGCTGACTCAGCATCAGTTAATAAACCCTCTCGAGAAGGCTGGATTTCTCTTGTTTAATTATCATCTCGGAGCTTTCTGAGAACTCTTTAACAAATTGTTCATTCAGTTTTACACCCCCTAGCACATCTGCCAATTCAAAGTCCTGTTTCCTCTGGGTGCTAGCGTCCCCTCTGGCCTAACATATAATCACAGGTCATCAGGCAGTGATGGGGACTGTGTTCCTTATGTCCCCTAGTGGGAATTTAATTGTTCTGTACTACAGAGACTAAGGAAGGATTTTAGACACAAATACCATTTCCTGCCAGATAATCTTTTACCTCCCCTCTACCCGCCCACCCCCCCCAAAAAAAATTCTAGAAACGTTTCCTAAAAGAGAGAAAAGAAATTTTAAAGATAAATATTTTTATGGTTGGGCCTTGTTTGGCTTTGTTTCTTCCTGTAAACAAATACTCACATGTCCACTTCATTGTATGACTAAGTTGGTATCATTAGGTTGGGACTGGGTGTGTGTACGTGGGGGTGTGCATGTCTGTTGGGACGTGGGTGTGTATCACACGTGTATTTAAATGTTAGAAAAGACACTGCAGCCTAAGCTTGAAGGAGAGATGATTTTAAAAATCACCACGTATAGAAGAGAAGCAGGAATAGTGGGAGACTTGTGTTACAAAGATCTAAACAGTCCTTGTAACGGGGTGTCTGCTCTAAATGGACCCTTTGCATGATTGTTTCTCTGAATTAGAGGATTCCTTGCTGAAGGCACAAGACCATTGAAGGAAGTAAAGCATCTGGTTTGTTTTGTAATGAGAAGCAGGAATGCAAGGTCCACACTCTTAATAATAAACAAACAGGACATTGTATGCCATCATCACAGGATGTCCTTCCTTCAACAGAGGACTGACGGGGGCTGGAGGAAAAGCCGGACAGGGCTCCCAACGAAGAGCCCCACTAATTACTGCCTCCGTCTGCCTTCCACTTGCAGTGATCAGTTCCACATTCTCTTTAAGAAACAGATTAATGCTCTACATTTTGCAAACACACTCCTCTGCCTGTGGGTTTTGGGGAGGGGAGAAAAGGCAAAGAAATTTTAATCTGTAGGATTATAACTTTTTCCTATTTTCCTATTTACTAAATAATTGAAAGAGGGAAGTCAGTGTTACTAAGTACGAACTTTAATAATCAGGAGAAACGGATGCTTACAAATTTGGGGGGGGGGCGGCGGAGGAGGAGGAAGGAGTCCTTTATTTCCCAAGCAATAGTTTGAGGACTAGACAGCTACATCTTATTTCATAACATGCAAATTAATTGCTCTTTTTCACGTGCTCTTTTCAAGTAAGTTTTGTAAGTTCTCTAACTGGATCTGGGCCGAGGAACTCCTCCAAGTTTAGATCCTTTTTAGGTTTCCCTGAATTTAAGGAATGTGCGCCCCGTCACAAAGCCGCAGCAGGAAGGAGGGCGGTCTGGAGTCTTTAGAATACAATACAGTCCGAGTCTACGCGGAGGTTAAGTGCCTTCAAAGGGAAGTCACGATTCCAAGTAAATGTTGAAATTCAGATACGGAGAGAGGAAGCTCTGGGCGCTCGCGGGCTGGGGGAAAAGCCCTAGGCTGAGCTTGGCGCGGCTTGGCCAGGTGCGGCCACGCCCCCTCTTCAGGCGACTGGTAGGAGTGAATCACGAATGGGAAATCTGCAAGCTGGGAGGGGGTAAGGGCCGAGCCGCCGGCCGGGTTAACACAGACTGTAAGCGCAGCCGTGACACTCGGCCCTCCAGTGTTGCGGAGAGGCAGAGCAGCGCGGCACCTGTCCGCGCCGGGAGCCGGGACGCGGGCGCGGGCGGCCGAGCAGAAGGGCACCGCCGCGGTGCGCGCCAGCCTTCGGCCCGGAGGGGACGTGGAGCACTGCGGACTGTTTAGGCATGAGCGACATTTATCTCAGATGTTGGATATTTGCTTGGAAAAACGTGTGGGTACGACCTTGGTAAGGAACTTGATCTTGTTTTTCGTTCTGAAATTGATCTGAGAACTACCCCCCCCCCTTTCGGCTAACGTAGTCGCAGTATAAACCAGAAATGCTTCTGCTTTAGGGCACTTAGCACTGTCAAACATTTATAAGACTTTTTCCTTATGAATCATTAACCCTTTCAGTTCTAGGCATAATTGTCAGTTCATTGAAATTTCAATAGTGACTCCCGCCCACCCCCGTCCGACAAAGTAACTATTCCGCGTTGGCTTAATTTTAAATTTTGGTTTTATTTTAACACTTATGTGGCATCGTGACTGTACATGTCGCGACTACGTAAATTAAGTACGTTTGTTTCAATCGTGACTGCGGGAAGGACAACTTCGCATCTGATTTTTAAAAAGGTGGGGGGGGGTCATCATATTTAGAGAAGAATCAGAAGAATGGAAAAGCCACCCTGAAGGACTTGGACAGTGTTGTGTTTACATTCTAACGACGACACGTTCTTACATGGAAATAATACCCTACTCCTTTTTAATACGTTCCTACTTTTTCCCCCAACACGTCTGTATGGGAAAAGACTGCAGACGTTGTTTACCTTTTTAACCTCCCTCTCTCTTTGGAAAGCACTTTTCCTGCGTGTAAGGGGGGATTTGCGGGAATGCCCTTATCAGTTTACAAGTGGAAGCAGAGCTGTCTTCTGAGTCTTCTATATTTGTTAGAACTTTAGTTACAGTAAACTGTAGCCCATCAGTGACTTCTGGGAATTCGTACACTTTCAGATTTAAATGGAAAGTGCTATTTGTAGCTGAGGGCTCCTGAAGGAATTCTCTTTAGGGAATTCTATTGAACAGTTTTATGTTTTGTTTTTGCTTTTTCAATCTGGCGTGAGATGCCCACAGTCAACAGGAACTGTGGGGAGTTTGCCCCCTGCCCCCCACCCCCGTCTTTCCTCCTCTTTTCCTAAGGTCCAAATGATTTCTGAAAAGCTGCAGCTCAGTGATGCTGGCAGGATGCAGTCCTTTTCAGTCTTCCATGGGAGAGGATGAAAGAGATCGCGCTGCAGAGGGGGTGTGGGGGGGGCGAGTTGTTTTGAAAGTTGTTTTGAGTTGGGAGCTGGTGGGAAAGTTCAGTCTTCCCCATTTGGAAAAGGCAGGCTGGGTTCCGCTCCTGCACCACACGCGCTTTCCATTTTTAGCTTCATTCAGAGGCAGACAGAGCTCCTTCCTCTTCCTCTCCTTGTTTGTGACACTTTTCTGAGGCAGCTTTTCCACAGCGTTGAGGGTCTGGCGGCCATGACCCCAGGCGTCCTGGGACAGAGGACTGGGCACCCACAACATTTTTCTGCTCTGAGAGGTAAAGCCAGGGATTGTTCGGAGGTGGTTCTTTTCTTTTTTAAACTTTTCCCCCAATGAGGTTGCCACACTCTTTGTTGTTGTTGTTGTTGTTAAAGGATAGCATTTAAAATCCTTGCTTCTCCAAGGCAATCTTTATACGGCTTTTTGGCTCTTACTCAACTGTACCAAGCACTATGCATCTGCTTTTAAAGTCTTCAGACGACTGTATTAGTCATAGCCTCTCAGAGGAGCCACGGGACAATGGGGATTAAAGGCCTTTCCTTTCTCTTCCAGGCTGCCCCCAAGTGTAGCTCCAGTGCTGTGAAGGTTCCAGGGTTGGCAGAGGGGACCGAAGGGACCATGAAAATGGACATGGAGGACGCGGATATGACTCTGTGGACAGAGGCTGAGTTTGAGGAGAAGTGTACATACATTGTGAATGACCACCCCTGGGATTCTGGTGTGGAAGGAGGCACTTCGGTTCAGGCGGAGGCTTCCTTACCGAGGAATCTACTTTTCAAATATGCCACAAACAGCAAAGAGGTAAGCCTCTGGTTTCTTGCTGAAGAAGATTGGCACCTGACGCCAAATCTCCGTACTTGCCCTTGAGGCCTTGTGTATCTGTGAGAATCTGTAAGTATCAGTAAATAACTGATCACTTAATTCACTTCTTTCATTGCTTTGTCTTGCCCTAAGTCTGTCCCTGCTTATTTTCTCCAGCTCTTGACTATTCCATATTAATTAGTAAACAGTTAAATCTTTTGGCAAGTTGACATGTCTTAGAAAAGCCGAATTGCAGCGTGGGGTGGGTGAAATTGTCAGCAGCTTCGAGAAAGTTTTCTGACCACTCTGGACTCACTGGCCCTCATCACCCAGTACAATTGCTTTGAAAGGAGAAAACTTTTTCTTTGAAAAAAATGTTTTTCATGTTTCTTTTGTCTCCTTTTGGTCATGAGATGGCTTTAGTCTTTTTTTAACGAGCCAGCTTTATTAGCTGGGTTTCTAAAATTATTCTCAAAACCTTGACGTGTTTATGAACTGAAGTGATGGTGTAAACTGAGAAGAGGTTCATGTAAAAGTGTCCTCTGTCCAGATGACTTCAGAGCTAACCACTGTTTATCTGTGGCAGCTCCTTTGCTCTGGCAGGGCTGGCAGGCCGATTCCTTCTTGGCCTCTGAAGTGGGTACACTCTTTGTTGTTTCAAAGGGGTTAAAAACCCAAACTTGGAATGAGCAAAGGATTTGTGTTTACCCTTTTATATAATGATTATAGCAAGGCGTGATGTTTAGCTGTGAAAAAACTTGCAGAACCACCTCTTGTTTTGAGAATTCAGCTACTGCAGTTGCTCTCGTGGGTCGACTCCAGGGCTGAGTTGAAGGAATTGACCCTGCCACAGACTTACCACCACCATTCCCGTGGCACTGTCAATCCTATCACTGCCTTCAGAAAATCGTGAAAAGGGGGTCTTCTGCTGTAGGAGTCCAGAATTCCATCCTGAGACTATTCATTACAACCATGTCAAATCACTTTCCTCCTTCCCTAAGGAACAGTATTTGAAGGCGTTGAGAGCTGATTTGGGAAATACTTTGTCTCTTTCCTGTTTGTGTGTCTGAGTTCAGTGCTGTTAGTGAGGGGGTGACACAGCTGTCTAAAATTAAATAGAGAAACTCTGCTTTGGGTTTCATTAAAACTCAACTTTTCTTCCCCCCGTTTTTCCTACTGGGAGAGAGGAGGCTGATTTCATAAAAAGCAAAATTTAAATTGTATTTGTATGTGAACTTTACCAAAAACCACCCCAGAAGTCTGCCTTAATTAGACCTTTTTTGTGAAAGTAACACCCTTTTCTATAGAAAGTCTTTTAGTTTGTGGCCCATGGAAACAGTGTAGGATTTGTTTGGGTCTATAAGGTTTGTCTGTGGCTTTAAAACGTGTAGCATTTTTTCCCAGATCAAATTTGACCAAATACTGGTCTGTTCCCAGATTTTAATTGTGTTGTGTTGCCCTGTCCAGCCGCTTGGGATTAAAATCAAGACCTCCATTGTGGTTCATCCTTTCCTTTTAGTTCTGTAGTATTGTCCTCATTTCAGCTCTTAGCTTGTCTTTCAATTTTCATCATTCTATTTAAAATAATAGCTAAATAGAAAAAAAAATGCCCTCAGATCATTAGTCCAAAGTTCAGAAGACTAGGCACGTACTTAAGGTGTATACTTGGAGCCAGAGCCAGACTTGGAGCAAAGTTCTTCAGACTTTCCAACATGCTTCTACACTGTGCTACACTGGCCCCTCTTGGTGTCACTGTGGCTTTATTTATCGTCTTAACATACTTCAGACCAATCCTTTATTAAGCTTGTTTGGTGTTTTTCCATTGCATGTGTAACTCCCTATTTCGTATGTTCAGCACTGAAAAAGCATACAGGGCCTGTAACCTAAGGAGGGTCCTTCAGAACAAACCTAGTAAGAGGTCAGGGTTCTCTTATTCTATTTTCTCCTATTTGATTTTACCGAAATGCTTGAAGAGAACAGTATGTCTTTAGTTCTTCATCATAAAAATAACCACGAAACCAGCTTAAATGTAATACTGGCTTAAGCTCCCTCTGTAATGTGTACCTGCTTTTCTGTTTCTCCTTCCTTCCTTTTTGCACTTTGGAAAAGGACAGCTCCCTCAAGATGGTGAAAGAGAACTGTGAAATTGAGCCATTGAGAGTATGATAGCTGCAAACCAGTTCTAGGACAGAAATCTTCAGAATGGATGAAATGTTTATATTATCATTATTCAGTTAGTTCTTTCTGTCCCACAAGCCCGTGGAAAGAGGAAAAAAGCCTTTGTACTTGTAGTTTTTATCTGACTGATGTATCTTGCCCTTCTTTAAATGTTTTCATTTAAGTAGCAGAAGATGTTACATTATGTACTGATGTGCTGACATCCTGGGGATTTTTTTTAACAAGACCATTTTTCATTATGAATTTGTGCTATGTGTCAGCACCTTTTTTTTTTTTTTGGTTTAAAAACAAAACATACAAACCATATTTCTGATCTTGACCCTCATTTTTAGATTTAGTTTAGAATCATTTTGCACCTTTAATGAGGCTGTTCTTACTTCCTATTTCCAGAACCCAAACCAAATATAGACATTCTATTCAAAAAACTTTAAAAACTTTTTAAACTGCTGGGTTATTCTTTTAGGGGGTTTTTCCCCTTGATCTCCTGAAATAATCTTCTGTGAATACTTGAACACAGAAAGATCGATTTAAACACTTCTGTTCCAGAAGCCGTAGCCTGAACTGAGGTTACTTGCGTTGAATTCAGAGGCTCTGTGGCTCTGAGCCTGAACTCCAGAGTCGTGTGGCAATTAAACATCAGGCCGATGATGAGGACTCAGTGTCCATTTTGATTGAAGTCCATTATTAACTCAAGTCATCTGTAAAAAGTATCTCACCATAATATGCAATTCCCTCTTCATACTGCCTTTTATTGGGAGACCATGTACCCAGGCATTTCCTTTAATATAAAGATAATTAAGGAAACTTTCCAAAAACATCTCTATTCACTCCACCCCCTTTTAAAAAAAATTAAAGTGCAGGCTGAAGTCTTAGTTCACTACAGAGCACTAGCCATCTCAATGCAAATATCCTTGTATTCAAAATAGAATTTTAATCGAATGAGTCATTTTTTGAGGGGGAGGGGAAGAGGTAGCTAGTAATTAAAATGATTTTAATATAATTTGGGGTGAGGATACTTATACCATCGTTAGACCTGAATGATATTTCTGCTTGAAACTCAGTGAGATGCATGTGTATTCATATATTCCTAAAGAGGGAATTGGCTTTAAAAAAAAATTATTCTCCTTACTATCAAACTTTCATTCAACACTCCTAGTCCACCCATACTAAGTTGTGACATCTTCATTTTGTAAAATGGAAAACAAGCCCTATTTTTTGTCTGCAGGTCTTGGACTTCAGGGTATGTTGTGTAACTGAGGCCGTTGATAGATCTGTAGGGGTCAGCCCAGCACAGAGCACACAGCTGGGAAGAGCAGGCAGGCGGGGAAGTGTGGAGGCCAGCATCCTCTTGCTGGTAGATTTATGGGAGGCACACAGGAGTCTGGGCCCAGCAATGATGCTTTAGGACCCTGGTCAGTTCCAGTGAAGTTTCCTTCCTGAGCTTAGGTGAACACATTCTTATTAGTCTTTCTAGTTCTGGGAAATTCAAGGCATACACCAGGTTTCCCTACATTATGTGCTGGCTCCAAGGATAGAACGTTGTTGGTTGTTGGCTAAGATTCACATCCACGTCTTTCCAGGGCCAGAGGGAGAAGTATGACTTAGTCTCTTACTTCCCATTAAAAACTACCCTGGTTCTGATCCCCGCTCCAGTTACCTGGCTGAGCTCAGGAGTCTTAGAGCTGGAATCTTAGAGTTATAGCTCTTATGTCCTCTTTGAATAATTTCTCAGATAAGGATCTGTGATGAAGGTGCTGATTGTGAGACAGGGTGCTGGACTGGGAATGGATAGAGATAGTATATGAGCTCAACGGTTCCTTCCAGCCTCAAAATTCTCTGATTTGGTGTCTCTATTTATTCATGTGTGAGTATATAAGTACCCAAAGCTCTATGGATTGCAGAACTTAAAATATTAGTGTTCTGTCTCACTTGTAAAGATAATCTAGTATTGAGGCTCTTTTATTTGTTTGGGACTTGAGGATTTCCCTAGACCTCCCTTCCCAGACAAATTGTTGTCCTGTCTTGTCTGGTGAGTTGCATCTGTATGGCTATGGATGGCAGGAGCTCTTTAATGCCACCTCATATCTTCCCCAGTGACTTGCCTATGGCTGCGCTCAAAGATGTTTGGTGGCATATGTCTTCTGCAAATTCTTTTGTAGGAACAAGCTGCTGGTTGACTTCTTTCAGACCATAAGAAAGTGTTGTGCATTTTCTTAGTGTAATATTGATAGCTGAATACCAGGCCCATTGGTTAAAAGAATGGCAATTCAGGAGAAAAACCCTGAACTCAATGTCATACTACTTGTTGGTAATCAAGCTCTGATTCCCAAGACACTGTCTACAAGAGACTATAATTTAAAACAAAGTTGATAAACCAGTTGAGTACCTTTTTTAAAATTACTGCTTTAAAGTGGATATGTTGAAAATATCAACTGCTAATTATTGGCTCACCAGTGAATGACATTATTTGTTTTTCCTGTTTGTCATTTTAATATTATGGAATCACTCAGATATGAATGGCAAATGATTTGTGTCATAAAAGCCGATTCCATGAATTTTTCAAATTCATTTCAATAATATATAATAAACAATGATTCTCTGAATAAGTCTACCTAAGCTTTAGGATGTATTTTTAACTCAAGACTGTTGTAAAGTACTCCTCAGAGGTATACTGCCAACATATACCAATAATGATGAACTGTTATTGAAAGGGCAGATAGATGTAAATGAGGCAGAGGAGGAGAATGAAATGAACATCTGCTTTTTTCAGCTCTTGCCAGAAATTCATAACGGACCAAAAATAACACTCTAGCTCACCAACCTTGTTTCAACTTGTTTTGGGTATAGGAAATTTTCTTTTTTTCTGTCTTTCCAGTCTGGGTATGCTCCATTGGCTCGTATATTGAATATTAAATTTTTTAAATTAATTTTTAAGTCATGTATATGAGAAGGACTGGTCTGTCACAAGCGTGTAGGTGTGTTCTATATCCTTTTAAACAAAGATTTCAGTTTTGATGAGATTTAACGAAGTATCCGTGTATATCAAAACCAAAATCTTAGATTCCACTGCAAACATTTATTGATTCATATATAAAGGCCTACCATTTCAGATGCACAATTATAAAGGAGCCACCAGGGATAATAAAAACTGGAAATAAATATGTTTTACCTTCCTCTTGGTCCATATCATTAAGGCATTCAGTAAGTGATTTGTAGGCTGTTCTGGGTGAAAAGAAAATCAAAATGGGAAAGTGAGTGAATAAAAAAACAAAGCAAAATGTACTGCAAAATGTTGTAAGGGACTGTTACCGAGTTCCTTTGAATAATGATGAATTGCTTCCTGATTCGTGGTTGGTGACTCTTTTTTAACCGCCCCCCCCCCAAAGAAATTTACCATCAGGGAGGAACTGGTATAGTTAACATGTTTCTTTTTAGCAAGGCCCTCCAAAGTCAAATGTGTGATCCATCCAGTCTGAGAAAGTCATTTCCTCAGATCTTAGAACCCACAGCTCTCCTTGGTATAAATTCCATTTCAAAGGAAGACTTTTGACCACCGTTGAGCAGAAGATGCTAGAGAAGAGCAAAGTTACTTGAAAGAATTTCCTTCTACTAAAGAGAACTTACAAGCTATAAAGAAAGAAAAAAAAAAAACCTCATCTGGAATGAAAAAAATATATTATGTTTTGTTTCTGGTTCCTTAGGCCTTTGTGGAACAACCAAAGAACATTACTTTGGTTTCTGAGGTTAAAACTATTTTATTCCCCTTAAGCACACTGTGTTTATGGTTTGAGGGAGAAGAAGAAATAGGAAACTAGCAGCGGGCTAAAATGGTCTAACCTTGACTGTCTAATTCTGCAGTATCCGAAACTCATTCTAAAATGGAATAGTTTTACCCACTCTGTTCTAGCATAAAAAGCATTAATAAAAAATATAGGACCCTCAGTCACCAGAGAACTAGACTGTTATACTTGGCTGAATATTTGCTTATCATCTGCGAGTTTAACAGATAATCTTCCCCAAAAGTCAAGCTTGTTGTTAATTATGTAGGCACCGTTAATGTCTGCCCTCCATAGCACAATGTTGTTACCATTGGTGGTATTACCATTTGACAGTTCAATTCATTGAAATGAAAAGATCGATTCATATTTTACAGTTGAACTCACTGTTTCATATGTTTTACCCCCTTTAGGTTACTGGAGTGGTGAGTAAAGAATACATACCAAAGGGAACACGTTTTGGACCTCTGATAGGTGAAATCTACACCAGTGATACAGTTCCCAAGAACGCCAACAGGAAATATTTTTGGCGGGTAAGTAGGGAAATTTTTCCCAACTCATTAAGTATTAGGGGGAAAAAATGAAACTAAAATTGCTGGGTCACTTCCTTTTTCAACTGTCCTGGGGCTCCCCACAATATTCAGAGTCCACATGGACACAGGGAATTCTAAGCAGTTGTGACAAAACTGGTTAAAAGTTCAGCCTGGGAAACACAGCTTGAAGGTAGTTGGGGTGAAGAGGTGGTCTGTGTGAGTCTTAATTTTTGCAGTTCGTTAGAGTTTTGTGATGAAAGGAAACAGTTTGCTGCTTGCTTCAAGGGTAAGTTCATTTGCATTTCTGTGCAAGGAAGTAGTAATGAGTCACCAAGCCTTAGATTTCACCCTTCTTGATTTCTTGCTGACTTAACTTTAATTGAATGAACGAGTAATCACAAATGAATTACCTTGAAAATAAATGCCATTTAGGAAGGATGAGTAGAATATGGTACTGGAGGAATAGAGATGGACCACAAGACTCATCCTGTTTAAATACCTGTACCATGAAACTACTGGATTTGACAGTACATAAGTTATTCCATAGTGTAAGGGAGATGCTTACAATCATTCAAGATGATAAACTTTTCTTTAACATCCCGTCTAGTCAATCCAATTTCCTCTGCAATATCACAGTTAGAAAGAACTCACAGGTGAACTAATTAGATGGAATCTTTAGGTAAAAGACCCTGGATGAGAATGAACAGAAAAAATTGGACTGTTTTCCATTTTCCCATCCATCTCTCTGTATACTCAGTTTCCTCAATTAGAAAATAAATTTAAAAGCAATTATATATATGTATGTATATAGACTTGCATAAAATGTACATGATTACTGGGAAACCTTTATTGAAATTCTTTCAAGAAACAGTTGCATGGTAGCAACAAAAACTGTATTATACTTGTTTAGTCGCTAAGTTATGTCCTATTTTTTTGTGACCCCATGGACTGTAGCCCACCAGGCTCCTCTGTCTATGGGATTTCCCAGGGAAGAATACTGGAGTGGGTTGCCATTCCCTTCTCCAGGGGATCTTCCCGATCCAGGGATTGAACCTGTGTCTCCTGCATTGGTAGGCAGATTCTTGACCACTGAGCCACCAGGGAAGCCCATATTATACTTATTCTGGTCAGATTTACCTAGAATGCTTATATTTTTTGGACAAGTATTTTTATAAAAGATCTATATTTGGTGATCACCCAGAAGCTGTTCCTAAGAGTCAAGCTTTTTTTTTTTTAACCCAGAAAGTTTTGTGTTTTAAGAAATGTATTTTACTATTTTCCAAACAAAAGAGATCACTGAGAATTTCCCACTATGAATTGCGTGCTCACAAATTTAATAATTACTCATACTTAAAATACATTTAATACCTGACTAATAATGGGTAAAATGTGAGTGTATTTTTGCCTTTATTGCCAATAACATCTTCTGAGAAGTGAGCCATAGATGTTTGTAATTCTTGGAGTCTAAGGTCTGAATTAAAACAATCCAGCATAAGTCTGGTTAATGCACGGTCCTTTTGAAAAAAAATGACAAGAAATATTTAAGAACCTCCTATCTCTATCTCAGTTCCCTAGTTTATTGAAGATTCACTCTAAGTAGCTGAAATGCTTTCCCTGAGAGGATTTATTTGAATTGGTCCTTCACATGCAAAGGATACTGTAGGAGATAACTCTCCACATGTTGTTAAAAGCATCCTGATTTTGTTGGCAGGAATATGAACATCTGTTGTGAGGAAAGAAAAAGTTTCATGCAAATTACACAGTCAAGAGAAGGGATGTTCAAGTTGAGAAACCAGTGACATTTCTTGTAACTGTGCTATGAGTCAGCACGTTTTTAATCTTCTTGATAATATATGGAAATAGAGTGAGGGTGATAGGCAGCAGTGTTCATCTGACGTATCATTATTTTATTTTCTTGTGGGTGTGTGTATGTGTGTGTATGTGACTTCATGGCATCGACATTTCTGTTTTTAAATGAGGATACAGTAAATTGTAGTCTGTGGAAGGCTGACTGGAATCAACATACCCATAGCTTTAGAAAGCAGTTTCCGCCCGAAGAGTGCAAGAGCGATGGAACCCCGTGTTCCTGGAAGTTTGCACATCAGAGTAAACAAACTTGAAAACCCCTCTTGATAGCAGAATTCACCCAGCCTTGTTCCATTTTCTCTTAACAAAACACACCGCAAAAGCTCTCACAAGCTGCTTTGATGAAGCCACATGTATTTCCCCCTTCACAATTTACAGGAAGTTACTCTTAAAAGAAAGTGATTCTGGTGTTTACTGCCTGTGTTAAAGGGACAGAGTTCCTTTTTGTCTCTGATAACGTTTGAGCGAAATACAGAAACACTTTAGAGATTAACATAGTCAGTATGTGACTAAGAATAAAGCAATGACCTGCTGTCCGGTTAGAGCAAAACTTCTGCTGTGAATCATGCCCTATGACTTGGAGCCTCCAAGTTTCAGAAAACCAGGTATTACTTGTATATGTGTAAGGGTCTTTCTTAAGTCTGAATATGAGATGGGTGCATCTTAAAAAGAGGGTAAGAGAAACTTTCTGGGGAAGGTAAAGGGTCTGTTTATAAAGTCGTTTCAGTAAGACTTTACCTTTTTACTGAGTGGACTGAGGATATCTGCTAACCAGAAGTAGTATTACTCTAGGACAAACTTTGAATTCCTCATTTTGTATTGCTTTTAAAGAATAACATGGTTTCTTCCCCTTCTTCCAAAAACACAAACCCTATGGCTCTGTGAGTGGTGTCTTAGCCAACCTCCTCACAGATAAGAGGGTTCCCTCTCCCCTCCTCTGCCCTGAAAGAAAAGCGCAAGGCCGAACACATTAATCAAGGGGAAAAGTGACTTCTCAGTAGACTGTCAGATGCTGGCTTCTGTCCCAGTGTTCACTTTGTTATGGCAGGTGAGGTTCACCTTGGCCCCACCCAGCGTTTCCACAAAAAGGCAAAGTTCCAAGTATTCATATGAACAAGTGTTACTGCTGGACTAGGAGGCTTGGGGGTGGAGGATGTTTGCAGAGTTGAAGCCTTGGGCGGGGGTGTAGGAAAAGGCAAGTACAGAGGCCATAGAAAAAGCTGAGAGACTCAGTTTGACGTACTCAGTCGGGTTGGTCTAATACCTAGTGACTCAAAGCATTAAAAGTCAGAATGATCGGAACTCAAGCCAGCAGTGTTGCCCGTGTGCCATTCACTGCGCTAGCAGAGTACTAGGTGCGGCAGCTCCTTAAACGAAATCTTGTGTCTCATTCTTCTGTAGCTTTTCCCCAAACATGAAAAGACCCTAAAACTGAAATGGAAAAGGTAACTGACAAAGCGTGCCTCCCCTGTTTCCTCCCTTATTTCTGCTGATTCAAGACAACTCCGGCTAAACTGATTTCCTTTTCTAACGAGGCAGTCAGGGACCAGAAATCACACTTGCCGTGTTTATTCTCAGAGGTGCTGGCAAGCTTTCCGTCGCATTGGGGGCTTTCTTTTCCACGTCTGTCTTCTCTTTTGCGCAGATCTATTCCAGAGGGGAGCTTCACCACTTCATTGATGGCTTTGATGAGGAGAAGAGCAACTGGCTGCGCTACGTGAACCCAGCTCACTCTGCCCGGGAGCAGAACCTGGCCGCCTGTCAGAACGGCATGAATATCTACTTCTACACCATTAAGCCCATTCCTGCCAACCAGGAGCTTCTTGTGTGGTACTGCCGGGACTTTGCGGAAAGGCTTCACTACCCTTATCCCGGAGAGCTGACAATGATGAATCTCAGTAAGTGGATCACAGAACAAAAAAATTAAAAATGCCAGTAATGTCAGTTCTGCCCCTTTGCACTAATAACATGTTGTTTAATTACATGGCTTCATTTGATGGGCCAAGTAGGTGGCTTAAACTCGGCACTGGGAAGAGAAAAACAATTTTTTTCAGTCTCTATTCCCTATAATGAAACTTGATCATTTAAAAAATACTAAGAGCAACTCTGAATGTACAGGAAGAAATAAAGGTCCAATGCTAATCTGTCCAAAAGGGGGGAGGTAGGATTATATTGTAATAGAGATTGGTTCTGACATGCCGAGGATGAAAGGTATAGTTCCTTGTTTGTGGTAATTTGTCAGTGCTTAAAATATGCTTTGAAATGTAGATGCACATTTGGTTATCAAGTTATGGTCTGATGTGAAACATAAATTGCTTCTAGAAAAACTTGGAGCTATAATTTTTCAAATCTTATTCAAAATGGATAACCCTGAAGATTTTATATCTTTGCTTCCTTCCTTATGGTAAAAACCTAATTATCTGATCTCCTGATCGGTATTACAGTAACCACCTATCACTTTATCTTAACAAATTTTCAGTTCCTTAGGTTTATAAGCTTTTACTTTTCTATTGGTTAAAGTCGCTGTCATGACCTCTTTGCAAAGGGCTACTTTGTTTTAGTCATTCTCAAGTGATCTCTAGGAATGATGTAAGATTTACCATAAAATTCCAACCTGTTGTAACTATAGTTGTATATTCTCAGACTGCTTTTAAAGCAGATTTTTAAAATCAGCTCCTTTTGGTTTCAAAGTTTGGCATCTAAATGCTGAAATTTTTGTAACCTTTTGTTTTGATCTCATTTCCAACATAAGGAGAAGTTGGAAGAACAGTACAAAGAATTCCCAGAAACATTTTACCCAGATTCATCAATCATCCATATGCTGTCCCATTTGCTTTATCTGGAGTCTAAACTGTTTTAGTTCACATTTTGGCCTTTGAGACCTTTGGGATGAATGTTAATATTAACATAAATTAGAATTTGACTTAAATTTTTAGCCAATTAACAAACCAACTACTTATCTTAGTCAGGTATAATCCAACTCTATAGCTATTTGGTGCTCATCCCACACTGTCTAGTTGACTTGACTCTCCCAATGATCTCAAGACTATATTTGTAGTTTTATGAAAAGCTGAGGCTATAAAAGCTTAAAGACGTCTACCATAATATCTTTAAATTTGTTTTTGTGGTCCTTACATACACACATATAGTGCACCCTTGAGGTTTGGGGAAAAAACCTTGAAATGTTTGGAAACAAATTGGCTTCCAGCTTGAGCAGAGTGGGTATAATCAGGTCCTGGCCAATGGTGGTAGGTCTTTTCCCTCATCTCTCTTTAGCGCTCCCAAGAGTCCCCATTATATCACTAGTACCAAGTATCCCAGGAGCTCTTCCGCTCTTTTACCACGAGCAGGTGCCAGGCCCAGGGGTAAAAGGCAACTTATACTCCAGCAGGCCACCTCCCAGGAAAATGTGCTGCTTCTTCCTGACTTTCTCAGCATAGCTGCAGCTTCCTCTTGAGGGTCTCCTCACATTGCTTGAGCTTCATCCTTCATGGATTCAGCAAAAAGACTTTGATTTTTTATTTTCTTTGAACTGTAACTCCATTTTAAATGACCCACCTTGGTGACTTTGCAGTAACCACAAAGAAGTTTTTTCACATACATCCCTCACCTTCTTCCAGACAAAGAAAGGTCCTAAAGGCCTTGCATTTTTATTCCCCAACAAAAGGCTCAGCACAGATATTCTTTGAGCTCTGAAGGAACTGTCATGTTCTCTATGAAATGACACCTTTGTTCCCTCAAATATCTGTTGTTGTTTATGCAGAGGTTTTTCTAAATGGTAGTTGAACATTTTCAGGTACCCATTCACTGTCCAGTATTCGTAGTACAGAATGAAGGTTAACAATAACCAGTCACAGTAAGCCAAGACTCCTGCTGACTGTTGTGAAACCAGTTGTGTTAGGTGTGGTAACTGATGATTGAGATGCTGATCAGGAAAATTTCCACTATTTCATCAGGCCTAAAAGGTAGATTGTGTCTTCAAATGAGTTGTGTTGGGTTCCATGTTTCATGCACAATAGAGGCCTGTGTCAGAACCTCTGTGAGGGCTTTAAAATGGCAGTGATGGTTCAGTTGGTAGAGTTTTGAGGAGAACAGATTTGAAGAAAACTGAAGTCAAGAAAAATAAGTAGAAATCACAAATAGTTATTTTTAAAAAAAAAAAAAAAAGAAAAGGAGTAGGAATTATTAGGTTTAACTCCTACCCTCCCAAGGTTTTTTTTTTTTTTCAGTCTATCTAACTAACCCATCTAGAAAACAGTTGACCAAATTATAGACTTCTAAATGTTAATCTGCTTTCTCAGTTTCAGTTGAAAACAGACTTTGTTTTGCCTACTGCAGAACTTCTAGGTTCTTTCTTATAGTCTTGGGGGTTCTTATTATAGATCGAAAATGTGAGTCGGCATAATTAAGCCATTCAGAGCCTTCAGAAGCAGTTCACTCTTGAAATGACTCTGTCCGCCTACAGCCATTAAAGAATTAAGAACAAAAACAGATCTTGATTTTCTTTTTCAAGTTAACTCAAGCTGCTGCTGAGTGGGAGAGTCAGAAATAACACCAGCTCCATTGATTACTCAGCTACTGAAGGATGGTTTTTTTTAATGTACCTTCATATAGACTCCATGAGGGCTTCCCAGGTGGCACTAGTGGTAAAGAACCCATATACCAATGCTGGTAGATATAAGAGACATGGGTTCGATCCCTGGATCAGGAAGATCCCCTGGAGGAGGGCACAGCAATCCATTCTAGTATTCTTGCCAAGAGAATCCCATGGACAGAGGAGCCTGGCAGGCTGCAGTCCATAGGGTCGCACAGAGTCGGACACTACTGAAGTGACGTAGCACGCACTTGCGTGGATTCTGTGACTGACACATTAGAACACTTGCGGGGGGCTGACATTGCTCTCCAGATAGTTTTTTTTAATAGGAAATAAATGTGTTTTTATGAAGGTGTAAGAGATATCGAACATTTATCGTGGAGCTATGATATCCTGGGCACACTCTGCTCAGTATTTTGCATAGAAAATAATAAATTCCAACTTTTCTTATTGTTGGCTCAATTGTTAGCTTTGTAACAGTTCAATAATTGGATTATGGAGGTACTCAGCAATAACACCTAACTAAATAGGAGGGCAGTGCTATGGACAGATTAAAACTTCTTGCTTACAACTTTAATTTATTGAATTTTAGGACCCAGAGAGTGTTGAAGCTACTGGAAAAAATTAGGAGACTTAGATGTAATTTGCCACATAAAAATGGCAGAAAGTTGTGATGGTGAAGTTTCTGTGTTTTCTTTTTTTTTTAGGGTTATGTCCTTTTTTTTTTCTTTTTTTTTAACCTGAGCCTATATGGTTGCCTCCAAATCATTCTTTTTTTGCCTCAAAATTCCCTCCTGTGGCTGTGAGATGCCTTACCTATCAGCTTTCCAACTTAGTTGTCTCTCTTCTTTTACCATTTCAGCTTTAAAAAACAAAAGTGACAATTTGAACTTCCTGCCTGCTGAGCCTCACTGAAAGACTGATATTGGCCTGATAAGCGGGTATTTATTTTGGTTTAGTGGCTTCAGAAATCCCTCTCCCTCAACAAGCTTTCCATCACTGCCCCCATCAGCATCTTCCCTGATAGTGTCTGGGCTGTGTTTATTCTGGGGCTTCGGGCTCACCCAGGAGTAACTGATAACAGCCAGCAGAGATAACATTCTGAGGGGGCTCTCAAACTGGAATCGAATCCCTCAAGCCTGTCAGCCTAGAGAATGGATTTGAAGAGTTCAGACTCTGGAGTCCACAGAGTTCATTTCTAGATCTATCAGGTATCAAACCTAGAGTTCTTCCTCCGTTAAATCAAGCAGGGACAACAAAAGGATGCTTTTACGGAGGCTTAGTAAGGTCCCCCGAGCCTGTCGTCTTCTAAGGCTGAGGCCAAGAGCTCTCCTGCCTCTCATGGCATCTATACAAACCCATAGCTGATCCTTCATCTGTCCCTACACTGAGGGCAAGTGTGCAGGCTGGAGTGCTTACCCTGCAACAACCAGAGCTCCAACCAAGCAGCTTGTATTTTACTTTTGGTTTCCAGGGAAGGCTGAGCAGGGAGTGGCCGGTTTTCCCAGCTCTGGCTGGTTGGTGTCTTCCCAAAAGCATCTTTCGTCCTGTGTGTTTGCAGTGCTGGCCGTGGCCTGGAGAACCTGTCGTAAACAGGCTCTGTTTAAGAGCCTTGCTGCTGTTCCTAAACAGTCTATTTACCAAGTAATAATATGCCATCTTTTGGAATACGTGTTTTCATCTTCACTGCCTGTTTTCTTTGGTGCTCTAAGTAATTGAACTGGCTCGGAAAGTGCCATTTGTGGTTTGGCAGAGATGACTATGTCACACCTTGTGATTCTGGGGGACAGCATTACTGGGAGCCTGGTGAGACCTGGAGCCTCAGTGAAATTCTGGTGTTGTCAGCAAATCCAGAGGAAGGGGTCGCATCACCTTGCTAATCTGTTTGACAGAGGCAGTTTGAACAGGATTTTATCAAATTCATATTAAACAAGAATGGAGGTGAAAATTGATGACTGCTTATTACTTGAAATGAGTCTTCATCTTTCACATCTAGTTCACAGGGTGTGCTGATTTCCTTTAGGTAAACTGTGACTTTTATTAACCTGTGACACCCCACACCCAGTATTTCATGGAGGCACGCTCCTATTATAGGTTGAACAGGACTGTTCTATCATGAGGTTTTTACCAGTGGAAACAGTCATCCAAACGATGTTATTCATTTGACTGATGCCACCGGTGACCCGGTTTTGCTGAGGAGGAACTGGAGTGGCATGAGCCTTCCAGAATGAGTGGGCGTTGAGAAGCCAGGTGGCCCTCTTGGGGCAGCTGGGGCTCAGGTTTGCTCAAGGAGAGAGCAGCCTGGGCAATGTCACTTCAATTTTCTGTCTCCCTCTGAGTAATAATCACCCTTTCTTTATTTCAGCACAAACCCAGAGCCATCCAAAGCAGCCGAGCATTGAGAAACATGAACTGTGCCTAAAGAGTGTCCCGAAGAGAGAGTATAGCGTGAAAGAGATCCTAAAATTGGACTCCCACCCTTCCAAAGGGAAGGACTTATACCGCTCCAACATTTCAACCCTCACTTCAGAGAAGGACGCGGATGACTTCAGGAAAAACGGGAGCCCGGAGATGCCCTTCTACCCGCGCGTGGTGTACCCGATTCGGGCCCCGCTCCCGGAAGGCTTTATGAAAGCACCCCTGGGATGCTACGGGATGGAGCAGCGGCCGCCCTACATCACTCACTCCCCCATACCGTCCTCCACGACGCCCAGCCCCTCGGCGCGCAGCAGCCCGGACCGGAGCCTGCAGAGCTGCAGCCCGCACAGCAGCCCCGGGAACACGGTGTCGCCGCTGGCCCCCGTCCCCCAGGAGGCCCGCGACTCCTACGCCTACTTGAACGCCCCCTACGGGGCCGCCGCCGAGGGGCTGGGCTCCTTTGCTGGCTACGGGCCGCCCACCCACCTGCCGCCCGCCTTTATCCCCTCCTACAACGCGCACTACCCCAAGTTCCTGCTGCCCCCTTACGGCATGAACTGCAACGGCCTGGGCGCTGCCGTGGGCAACATCAACAGCTTCGGCATCTTCCCGAGGCTGTACCCGGTGTACGGCAGCCTCTTGGGCGGGGGCGGCCTGCCTCCCCCGATGCTGGCGCCCGCCTCGCTCCCCAGCTCTCTGCCCTCGGAGGGGGCGCGCCGCCTGCTGCAGCCGGAGCACCCCCGGGAGGTGCTGGTGCCCGCGGCGCACAGTGCCTTCTCCCTCCCCGGGGCGGCCGCCAGCCTGAAGGACAAGGCCTGCACCCCCACCAGCGGCTCCCCGACGGCCGGGACCGCCGCCACGGCCGAGCACGTGGTGCAGCCCAAAGCTACCTCAGCGGCTGCTGCGGCCGCCGGAGGCGAGGAGGCGGTGAATCTCATCAAGAACAAAAGGAACATGACTGGCTACAAGACGCTCCCCTACCCGCTGAAGAAGCAGAACGGCAAGATCAAGTATGAGTGCAACGTCTGCGCCAAGACTTTCGGGCAGCTTTCAAATCTGAAGGTAGGCCTGGCGTGGTCACCCCCTCCCCCCGACCCCGATGTGCACGGTCTGTCCCCCGGAGGGCACACAGCGCGCCTGGGTACTTAAACCTCCCGCAGGTTATAGATTGCGGTTTCCTCCATGTGAGACCCAGGCATGGCATCGCCGGCCACGCAGCTTGGGACCCGTTACTTCCCCTCCCCCGAGTGTCTTCTGATTAATAAACATCTGGGGTTTGCGCTAGAGGATCAGTGTGGAGTCCCTGCTTAGCCTGTGACTTTTCTTTAGCTCAGACACGACAGAGTGTTCTCTGAAACACACATCGGGGTTTGATTTGTTCTAAAACTTCACCTTGATGCTTGTCTTAAGAGGTTTGCATCCTAAATGCCCTGAGTCCTCGAGCCGGGATGTTCACTCTGACAGCCTGCCGAGTGGGAGCTAAGCTAAGGTGTTGTGGCTTCTTCCCAGGTCCACCTCAGAGTCCACAGTGGAGAACGACCTTTCAAATGCCAGACGTGCAACAAGGGCTTCACTCAGCTCGCCCATCTGCAGAAACACTACCTGGTACACACGGGAGAGAAGCCACATGAATGCCAGGTGGGCAGTGTTTTCTGGGTAGAACTTTCAACCTTTGTAGACAGTGTCTCACCAGTCACCCTCATGGGGTCCTAAACCAACCCAAGAATTCTGCCTTCCTTAGGCTGCTGATGAGTTGAGATGACACAGCCAGCTTCCACCGGGTAGACAGTGGTGGGGGAGGGAACCACCACCCTGTGGGAGCGTCCCCACGTTGACTTATTTGCCTAATGCTGCGGTGAGGGACCACAGGGAGTTTTCTCTCCCCTCCCAGGTTGTCCTTAGTGGGTGGGCAGCTGGCACCTCCCCTTGGCAGCTCTTAACCTTCCGGTCTCCGTCCTCCCTTCTCTGCCTCCCTCCCCACGCTGCAGGTTTGCCACAAGCGATTTAGCAGCACCAGCAATCTCAAGACCCACCTGCGACTCCACTCTGGAGAGAAACCTTACCAGTGCAAGGTGTGTCCCGCCAAGTTCACCCAGTTTGTGCACCTGAAACTCCACAAGCGCCTACACACCCGGGAGCGGCCCCACAAGTGCCCCCACTGCCACAAGAGCTACATCCATCTCTGCAGCCTCAAGGTCCACCTGCAGGGGCACTGTCCTATGGCCCCGGCCACTGGGCTGCCTCTGGAGGACCTGACCAGAATCAACGAAGAAATTGAGAAGTTTGACATCAGCGACAGTGCCGACCAGCTGGAGAACATGGAGGACCACATTGACATGACCTCTGTGGCGGAAAAAGAGATTCTGGCCATGGTCAGAAAAGAGAAGGAAGAAACTGGCCTGAAAGTGACTTTGCAAAGAAACATGGCAAATGGACTGCTCTCAGGGTGTAGCCTCTATGAGTCAACAGAGCCGTCCCTCCTGAAGTTGCCTCACAGCAACCCACTACCTCTGGGACCTGTAAAGGTCAAACAAGAAATAGTCGAACCTATGGATCCTTAAGATTTTCAGAAAACAAAAGGTGTTTTGTCTTGTTTCTTAACTTATGACTTGTCGAGTCAGGGTGCCTGTCGCAAGCGCTTGTACATAATTCCAGTTCTGCAAAGCTCTCCCTGACAGCAGATGGTTTCCCTCACCTCTCTGGAATTAAAGAAGGAACCCCCAAAGTTACTGAAATCTCAGGGCATAAATGAGGCAAAGACAATATATATACCTATTATATATACTTATTTACACCCCATCTATATATTTGAACCTGTTGTATTTTGAACATTTGTGTGAATATGTTTGCATAGCCTCCCGATTGCTAAGACTATTGCCTAGCCATAATTATTTTTTCAATGATAATCCTTCATAATTTATTATACAATTTATCATTCAAAAAGCAATAATTAAAAAAAGTTTACAATGACTGGAAGAATTCCTTGTAATTTGAGTTAAGTGTTATATTTTTGTCTGGTGGCCATTCTTTGTAGATAATTTCTGCACATCTGTTTTAAGTACCTAAGATTTAGTAAACAGATACATTACTTCAGTCAACCTCCCCCTATAATAATGGTTTGAAAGTGAGGTTTGAGTATTGCCAAAGCTAGGCAGTTGATGTGTTCATTCATAGGATTATGTTATTTGAACAGCCTTGTATCATTTGAACATAATTTGGGGGTATGTTTGCAGAATTACCCAGTAATAGGTAGAAGAAATAAAAATCTTGTATGTTTCTGTCGAGAGTTCAGCATTCCTGCCCCCAATCACAGATTTACCAGAAAGGTGATAAGAAGGCTTTGCCAATCTCCCTCTTCAAAAAACAGGGTCGTCCCACCTCCAAAGTCATGTGACCATTTGGAGTGGCCATGAGACTTTAGCATCCCAATGTATTATCTGAAAATGTGAAGAAGACAAAATGCCATGTTTAAAACCACTGCAAAATGTTTCCAAAGCACAGGTGGTTTTGTATGGGTGAGGTCTGGGGGCATGAGTCCAGGTGTTTTTGTTGTTGGTCTTTTTTGTTATTATGTCAAAATTGCACAAGCATGGTGCTCTACCAGGAAGGATTTGAGTTAGATAGGCTCAGGCCACACTTTAAAAACCAAAAACCGGAAAACGGGTATTCTCATTGTCTTAGGGTCAAAGCGGGTAATGAACATTCCTGTCCCCAACACATCAGTTGTATTTGTTTTTTCTGTGCAACTCAGACTTTCCTCAGTATTTGTGTTTTTACATTTTATGGTTAATTTAATTGAAGAAGAAAGGGCATTGCAAAGTTGTTCAACAACAATTACCTCATTGAGTGTGTCCAGTAGTGCAGGAAGTGATGGCATCTCTAATGATTTGCTACTCGAGAGGGGAGAGCATGCGTGCACCAGAAACATGGAATGCGCCCCATTCTGCCTCATCCTCTGCTAACCCCAAAGATGACACGTTGGCATTCAAGGTGTAGCGGACAATGATGTATATTTATAAATCTATTTATACCACTATACCATGTATATATAATATATTTATAACCACTTAAAATTGTGAGCCAAAACATGTAAAAGATCCTTCTTTTCCTAATGGCAAAAAAATGAAAAAAAAAATCAAACCCTTTCTGACTCTTTGCTTAATTAGCACTCGATGACCTCACAATTACATTGGTGAGCTTGGGCACCCCTTTGGTATTGTAAGAGATCCTAAAATCTTGGTGCAAAGGTGGGGACCGCATAACAACCAGGGAGAAAGAGACATGCATTTTTTAACTGTTAAGGACAATCTGAGATGGCTTTTTTTTTGTCACATTCTGATGTGGTCACACCCAAGTCCCAGAAATAGAAATCCCATCAACCACTGTAACTTTTCTCTCTCTTCCTCTCCTTCCTTCTTAAATAACTGATGGATCACTAATCAATCTGGTTTATATATTCAGCATTTTGGTCTGTGGCAACTAATGTCAGCCTACAGAAGAGAACAACAAATTTAGGATAATTCAGGGAAACCTAAGAGCCTTACTGATCTGTTCCTTTAAATAACGAAACTGACAGTATAGTATGATATTTTTTTTAACAGTGTTTGACGAACACAGTCCTTGATTATAGGTAAACCAAAGCATCATACTCTGACATTGACATCAAATACTTTCTATTCCTTGTCACCCATTTGTTCTCTTTTTTCCCTCTCGTGCTTTCTCATTAGTGGAAATTTTTACTGAGACCTGCACAGTGGCTTGAGACTTCGTAATTCTCTGTACCATCTGACTTTCCCTCTGAGGCCTCTTACATGTGAATGTTGAGCCCACAATCAACAGTGGTTTTTTTTTTTCCTTCTACTCAAAGTTAAAACTGACCAAAGTTATTGGCTTTTTACTTTGCTAGAACAAACTATCTTATGTTTACGTACTGGTTTACATTGTTATTTATGTGCAAATTGTCAAAATGTATATTAAATATAAATGTTCATGCTTTACCAATGCTTGTCTAGTGTCTTGAGTGAAGGGTGAGGGAGTGACACCTTAACCGTACTGTAAGGGTGGCCTTAGAACAAATTCTGGATGTGACACAATTTGCCTCCATCCTGCTCATGTCCCCAGCCCATCCTCCATCTGCCATAGAGATGATTCCCTAGTTTTCCCACCTCCTTTGGTGACTGCATTTGTCAGTGATCTGACAGGGTTGATCACTTGCCTCTCATAAATCGACAGTGTAAGATTTTTGTCTTTAATTATGGGCTATAAAAATGTCTTCTAAGAAAAGCATTTCAAGCATGAGCCAGCTATTGTTTGCTTTTGTTGGACTTTTTTGTTTTACTTAGTTGATGGGCAGTGGGGTGGTAGCGAGGTGAGGAAGACTTGGATTAAGTCCAGAAGTGCCATCCTAGCCTTGATCCAGGATGTAGGTGTGTGGACCCAGCCAGTTCATGGGTGAGGGGCTCTGGGGAGCCCTGGGAACCTGAGGAGCATTTTGCCCATTGGTGGCACTATTTTTGCTTCAGTAGTCAACACTGAACACTCCACAGGGAGTCATAGGGAATACTTCTGCATAGTTTTCCTGCCCTATGTGCTACAGTATTTTTTTTTCCCTTCACATTTTAACTCAGGAAGTAGATTTGCCACTTGTGCAATTTAAAACAAATTTCAAGAAAGCTGCTTGACAGGCCTCTGGGCATTTTTAGTATGAAGCACAGGGATCACAGTAGCCTGGCCATGTGGTCCCAAGGGTCATGTGTTGGGAATGGATCTACTTGCTTGTCCACTGACACTCCAGACACTAACCTTTCTCCAGTCACAAACAAAAAGCAAAATCTGAGTTTCACTTGGTAGACATGAATAGGAGAGATACCTATAGAAAAGTGTTAGTGCCCTCAATGAAAAACAAACCTAAAAGCCCTTCACATATGGCTTTCATGTTTGCCACTTCATCCATTACCAAGTTCATGGTACCATGCATGTTAAGAAAATAATGTTGCTTATATTTAGACACTGAAAACTGCCCAGTGTTTTTTTTTAATGTTTCTTCTTTATATTCACTTAAACATCTGTGCCAAGAATTTGAAATGCTGCCAGCATTTAACTGTGGAGTTAAGAAAACCAGAACCCTATTGTCATAAATGTGCCAAATGGTGCTGGTTGCACTACTAAATTCTACAGAACCATTGTGGTAATAATTTTTCAAAACAAAGCCCAATCAGATCCAGAGTGTAACAGTTACTACCATAAATCATTGTTCTTTACTTGGCAAAACGTACCTTTTTTTCTTGAGAGTTATATATCTTGAGCACACTTGTGGACTTAGCTGTTTAACAAAACATTACATGAGAAGATAATATTCACTAGGAGCTCAAGTCTCCCCGGCCGTCATATACCCTGGTGAACAGAGACTTCAGGCAGCTGTTTGTATTGCAAGGCAAAACCAAAGAAGTCACCTTTTTTAATCTTTCCTTAAAAGCCCTGTTCAGAAATGACACATTCAATTCTCTACCATAAGAAAATATATAGAATATAGAGTTCCATGGGAGTTTATAAGGACACGTCTAAATTTTTTTCCCTTGGGGGACAGAAAACCAATTTAGGACCTTTAAATTTGTGTAAGTGAACTTATTCCTGTGTGTGTGTGTGTGTGTGTGTGTGTGTGTGTGTGTGTGTTAGGACCTTTAAATTTGTGTAAGTGAACTTATTCCTCTGTGTGTGTGTGTGTGTGTGTGTGTGTGAAGCCTTCTTTAAAAGAATATAATGGGAAAAGGCCAGAGCAGAGAAATGAAAGTAATTAGAGGCACATGGTAGAGGATTTCTAATGTTTCTGGGATAATCTGGTCCACAAAGGAAGGCTGCACCACAGAGGGTGGCAGCTAAAAACATTAATGAATAGAAGAGAAGTTACATAGAATGGGATCATTGAACCAACTGAAAAGACACTTCTATTTCCTTTATGAGACCATAGAGTTCTTTGTCCATAACATGTCTGTTTCATTATCAGTGTCTGGCCAGAAGAAATCAGACCATTCTGAGCACTTCTGGGTATCCAGCAGCTGCAAGAAATGTTTCAGTACACAGGAATAAGCCTACCATCACATCCATTTCTAAGTTTCATGCCCTTAGGACTCCCAAGTCCATTTGCTTAAAGTGCTGCTGGCAGCTGCTCCTTCAATAAGAGAGAAGTGATTTTAATCTCAATATAGCTTTAATCATGTAATTTAGGCCAAAAACACAGCAAGATTCCAAAAAGTTATTTTTAAGCTGACTTACACAAATACTCCTCATGCTCAGTTTCACAGAATACTATAACAAACCCTCTCCTGGTTTGTTCTTCCTTCCAGGTTTGATAAATAATGAACCAGAGTTAGTCATGTACACATTTCCTTCTCTGAATGAGACAGAAGCTTTTGTTTAGCATAAATGTGAACACAACCACCTTGTAGTTTTCTCCTACCCTCATCAAGAAAGAAAGAGGAAGTGACAGGTAAATGCCAGTGGGTGGTTTGGGTAAGAAATTCTCCAGTGTGTTAACAAAAGGAAATTGTTCTCATGGAACTGTGGCACAACTTCCCATCTTTAGGTAATCTGAAGGATTCGTATGTGGGTTATGGCAACCAGTGTTCCTTGCTGGATGAGGGGCAGAGCAAAAGAAACAAAATTAAACCATTAACAGAAGGGACTTTGGTTTATATGATAAAGGTGAACAGCCCCCTTTAGGGATGGTAACACAGTGTGTCCTTTTTGAAGGAGGGAGGAAGTAGTCTCCTTCCTGGGATGGCCTAGAGAAGAAGAGCCAGCTTGTCTAAAAGCACAGGATAGGCAAGATGCCTGGCAAGCCCTTCCCATGCTTATAATTCAAAGATTTCCATAACCGTGTAAGTGATGGTGCACCTGGGGATGAGACAGAGCTAAGGCTCTGAAGGAGAACTTAAGTTTCCTTAATGTTCCTGAGGCCTCCGAGGAAACTGTACATATCAATATGTAAAACTGTATAGAAGACAGATCTGGAGAGCTTGTCTCATCCAGAGAAAGAGTCCATGATATCAAGAAATGACCTGTGCTGTTATGTTTTGTAAAATATTTGAAAATGTATTCCCCATTTGAGTCCCTCCCAGGGATTCTGAGAGGGGGTGGAAAATGAGACAAGGTACCACTATGACCTGACACCCGGTGCTCTGCAGAGGAGCATCCAGGCCGGCAGCCTGTCAGTGCAGTCCTGTCTTGGGAAGAGAGAGACCGTCTCCATCCTCCCTTCTTCCACAGCAGGGCAGCCCTGGAGTACTATTTCCCATCCATGCAGGCAAACGAAGTAGGATGAAGCCTCATCCCTTTCCGTGGAACACTTTCTTGCCTCCTCAGTTTTAGAACAATTAACCTGACAGTGATCTGCAGTGAGACTCACCATCTAAAGATCATGAACAGGGTGATTTAAGTCCATCTTCTGTGCTACCCAGGCCAGAAGGTAGCTACCCAGGCTAAATACACCCTCAAGGTGGGAACTGAGATTATGAGCTCCTAGTCTGCAAGTGAACTAACTAGGGATTTAGATTCCTAGTTCTAATCCTGATTCAGCCCCCAGTACCTGGGTGTTCTCAAGAAAGTCCTAGAATTTCCCTGGGCCCCAGTTTCTTGATCCGTAAAATGAAGGAGTCATTCCTGGGCTTTCTTTGTGCTCTTTCGGAAGTATTACATCTCTTAATATGCTAAGATTCCATCATTGTCTCTTATTTCCTTTTGGTTTGTTTCCCTTGGAAGTCTGATTGTTGCTATAGGCAGACATTTGTAATCTAGAGAACAGATGTCAGAGGAAAATGGAAATGAGGGACAGGCTTGTATGGAAAAAACTATTGTGGCTTCTTTTGGCAGAAGAGATTCGGCTCGCAAAAGTCCTGCTAATTTGTGAGAACCATGAACTTTCCCCAGGAATTAATATGCTCATCTGAAAGGAATCAAGATTCTTTTAACGGAAATAATGGCTTGTGCTTAAATCAAACCTCTGCTCAACTGAAGTACCATGAATTCTAGGATGTTTAGTTTAGTGGCTTTTTGTTTTTTCTTTCACATCTTTTTTTTTTCATGCCAAGCCTTACTTGCATGAAGAGTAAAAAAGATTTAAGTTTGTTGCTGCAAAAAGGAAAGAGGGTCAAAGATATGGGAGCTAAAGAAGAGAAGACAAGCCAACCAAGAGAATCCAAAAAGACGTTGAAAGGAAACATTCTGCTAGCAAAGCAACAGAGGCCTCGATACTGTTCTAACGGTTCAAGGTTTAAAAAAGGGAATAAAGACAAATGAAGCAGTCAGAGGGAGGAGAGGGAAAGGTTAAGCCAAGACAGAAACTGTGAGTAGATAGATGTGAAAGGGGCTGAAAATAAGTGAAAAGTGAAAAATTGCTTTATGAATAAACCGTTAAAAAATAGTGAGTGAAAAAGCAATCGTGCTTCCAGTTATTACTGAATCACCCGCTGGTGGCAGCCAGAGGCTGACCTGAGCTGCGACTCCACGCTTAACCTACATGCAGCAGTTGGTGCTGGGCTGCTCCTGTGGGCGGACACCGTTTTCTACTTGAGTGTCAGTTTCATTGTGATTACTTGCCGTCACAGACACATGTAGCCCATTTTACCGCCTTGAAAACCAAAAAAACATGACTTGGTCATCTCTCCAACCTGCTGACATTACAAGACAGGAGATATAGCCTCTTAGTACATTCAGGACACCAGCAAGGCAAGGAACTAGGACCGAGGGATGTGAGGGCAAGCAGATTTTCTACGGGAAGTTGATGGGGCGTAAAGGCTCAGCCTGCTTCTGTGTTTTTCTGAAAATGAGGCCATGAGTTTATACTCAGTGATCCTTGTCATTCCTGACGTTGTGTCTGTCAGGGCAGGGACACAGCAACCATCCCACAATCTCTTCTGTGCTCGGAGTGCACAGAATACTCTCCCGAGCACATTCAGGCCCCAAACAAAATGCCAATCATAGCAGACCCGCCCCCGCCCCTGCCTACTTGAGGAAGCACTGGAGCGGTAGGAAGTGAACCGGTTCCACCAGTTGACTCCGCCCTCTGAGCCTCCGGGAAGAGCGAGGACCGGAAGTGCTCGCACCCACCAGAAGACTGGTCAAGCATCACAAGGAAGGGCCACTGCAGATGGTACAGGCAATTTCCAAAGCTGCAGGGTCTCCCTCCTGCTCATTCCAAGTGTGAGCACAGTTCTCTTTCGGAGCTGCCTGCATGCAGAGCTAACTTTTGATTCTCTGTTTCAACAGAAAGGAGGTGGGAGATGGGTGGTCACAAATTCCAAGATAATTTTGCATGCCAGGGCTTCACTGGTTGTCTCTGGTGGACTGCAGGGAGGCAGGTGGCCCTCCGGTGTTCTAGGGCCCCGGGGAAGTCAGTCCTGGGGAACATTTGACCCAAGTGACCCATGGAGCAGTGAGCCCATGCACACAGATGGCATGGCTGTGAAATCAAAGAGTGAGGCCCAATTTCAATGAATCCGTTTCATTTTTAAGAACCAGGATAAGACTGTAGTTCTGTACATCTGGCCAGTTGGGGCTAAGATTTCCTTCAAAGCCTCACACAGTTCTTGGTATCTGTTCTTGCTGTTGCAAGAAGTACCTAGCCTTGTGCTGGTGGAAGGTTTAAGGTTTTCATCCTTGAGTGTTTTCATGGAGACAGGTAAGGATGGGCTTTGAGCATCTCCATCGTATAAATGGGACTGTCAAAGCATGGAAGGTCAGGAGAGAGGCTCAAGCCACCTGACAAGTTCCTGCTGGACCTGGAAACCGAATCCCAGCTTCCTGATTCTACTTCCACTTCTCACTTCCCAAGTCAGCACTTTAGAAGATGCTGCTATTGCCCAGCGGGCAGGGCCCACAGGAGTCACTGATGTTGTTTATATTTAGGGCAGGCTTGCCAAAATGGCAGGGTTTCACAGCATTAAATTGCTGTCTTTTGCCTTGTCAGGAACTTGACTCTTAACAAGTTCTGCAGACATTTCAGGAAAGCAAGGTGGAGATGGCTAGCCTTGGAGAACCGTGGCCTGCTACAGCCCAGTATTATTCTGAATTCATCCCAGTTCAACACAGTCATTTACACCTCTGAAGCCAAGTTTCTTCCAGATGCCCCTTTACTGAAAGGCTTTCATCACTCTAGAGTGGCCAGTTCCCCTTCAAAGCGCCAGATCGAGCTGGCATTTCCACGTGCATTCAGAGGCAGGGGTGTGTGTCAGGCTTCAGTGGTTCCGGGTCAGCCTCAGGTCAGCAGTGCTCCAAAGAGGAAACTGAGGCAGAGAGCTCTCAGCTCCCTATCAGGACATGCCTTGGGGGCCTGGCAACTGTAGCTGAAGAGCACGTTGATGCTCAGACAGAAGGCAGTGGGCACTTGCAAACATTCAGATGCTATTTTGGATTAAGTGGGTAAGTTCATTCCACTTTAAAAGCATGGGGGTAGGGGGCGTGTATTTTCTACAAAGGAGAGGAAACACATAAATGGACATCTTTTCTGCTTCAAGTGCACATAAAATTTTTTTGTTGCTTCTGAGTTTAAGGAGGTATGTTCTGTTTTAAATATTGCCCATACATAGTTAACCAGCATACCTGGACACAGAGATGAAAGTTGAGAAAAAGCAGTCTGTTGTACCTTTTTGTTCCCAGGCAATGTAATCCCAAAAGGCACGATTCCTCTAAGAATTATCTGAAGATTTGCAGTTTACCCACCTGTTAGACAGCTTTTGCAACCAACAGAAACCTTACAGATTTATAGTCATATTGCTTCAAATTGGTAGTTTTTGTCTTCTCTAGTTCTGACCTGCACGTGGATTCCAGACTGAAAATTACATTTATCTGAAGCAAACCATTCAGCCCATCTTAGATAGGTTGCAGCTGTTTCATCCATCCTTCCAACTTTAGTGTAATAACCTCATATATTATGGTTCATCTATAGCCTGAAGAATTATATGCTCTTAAGAGGATTGGCTGGGGAAAAAAATAAGAAAGAAAAGGAAGGAAGAAAGGAATCTTTTAAAACTAGCTATATAACTCAGACATGAGAGAAGCATCTCTTAAATTCAGGTTCCAATCTTGCTCTCATCAGAGTAAGGAGTTAGAACGTGATCAGGTGGAGATGAACACCAGCTGGCAGGGATGCTGAACCCCAGCTCTCGGTGAGTTCTGCTGAGGACCACTGGGCACCTGGTGGACTGCTCCAAAAGAAAGGCATATATTTCTTATAAACCAAAAAAAAAAAAAAAAAGAGGCAGGGCAAAGTCTGTGCTGTAGGTGCACAGACTTCCTTCCTTCCGTACTTGGGTTTTTCTCCCTTCTAAGGGGTGTTTGAAAGTTTTTCCTGTGCTTCTAACTGAGCAGAAACCACATCACGTCTTTTGTCACCGTCTCTGCTCACCACTGGAGACCCTGGTGGTTAGAGAGGGAAAGTCCCTTTCGATGGAGGTAGAAGGTGTTGGGGGCCTGGGAGGGGGGATGGTGGGGAGAGGGGAGAGGAGAAGTCACTAGGGTTTCCTCCTGGCCTAGACAGTGTACCCACCCTGACTGGACCCTCCAGTCCTCCAAGCAGCAAAGCATGTCTTTTAATGCCCTAATCACCTTAGAGTGATGGAGGAAGAGATCGTTCAGTGCAGGAAAGAATATCCACTTCCAGAGCTCCGTGGTTATGGGAAGTCAGAAGAGTGGTCATGGGGACCTATGTGTAGCTTGAGGATAGCTTCTACGTGACTCCTTAGAAACGGTCCTGACAGACGGGTAATGGACTGGGAGGACAAGGAGGGACGCTGGGAGGCTGGGGCAGAGCTCTATATTTGGTTTGAGTTGTTACAGGGCTGTCTTTGTAGTAACCGTTCTTCTTTTTATAAATCATGGTAAAAAAAAATACACATAACATGAAATTCACCACTTTCACCGTTTTTAAGTGTACAGTTCAGTGGTGTTCACTCTACTCACATTGTTGTGCACAGATGTCTAAACATTTCATCTTGCAAAGCTGAAACTCTAAGCCCATGAAACAAAACCTCTCTTTTGGTCTCCCATAAGTCCCTGCACAATGACATTTCTCGATCATGAGTGCTTTTCTTTGGTTAAATCTGTAAACTTGATTTCCATACCAAAACCAGTGCCAAGTTCATGCACCAGCTACCCTGTCTGGGGAGCAGTTCAAATTCACTTGGCCATGAATATTCATCAACTCTCTGGGGATCAGGTTCCCCAATGCCTGTCCTCAGCACTTCAACTGGGCTTTAGCACCCTATAGAGTTGTTATTGGCACCACCAAACTGGTCAGGAATGAAAATAACAATCAACTCCTTAAATGTTTACAAGCCTGTTGGGCTATTGCACATGTAATTTTGAGCTGCCATCTTGTCTCCTCTCGCTCAGTGGAATGGAATGTCTTCTCCAGCAGTTTGATGACTGCAGGCCCATGGGGGAGGACAAGACCACTTGCCCCAATTTTCTAATGGAACCTGGGTTGCAGTCCTCTCTGATGGCAGGTTGTTTGGGCTCTTGTTGCTGGGCACCACTTCCTCATACAAGTCACTTCTAAACAAATCCTCCCAGTAGGTTGACCTCCAAGCCAGAGCAGGAGGCAGGTAAGTACTCTCACCCAATCAGCACAATCAATTTGTCATTCCCTGAAAATAGAGTCGTCTCTCCAGTCGGTCCAGTTTCCAGCCCCCAGTGCTTGGTTGTGGGGATGGGGAGGAGGGGATAGGGAGGAGGAGATGGGGAGGGCTGGCCTTGGAGCAAAGCCACATTCCAGGGGGGAGGGTTCCTCCCAGCCACCACACTGGGCGGGCGTGTTGTGCCTCGTGCTTGCAGCCACCCTTGAAGTGTTGTTGTTACACAACAGTCATGAACTCTGGAATGTCTCTGGTCATTTACAGCATGACTGTGTCACTCCATAAATGACATGGTCAAGCTTCAAGGCCCAGAATGAGATTGGCTTGTTTTTCAACAGATCATTTTCTCCCGCCCAGAACAAAGCTTCCAGGCTTTTACGATGTCTTTCTTACCCTGAGACTCCCTGAGTGGAAATTCAGGGGAAAGAAAATACAGGAATAGATTACAAGTCACACACCAATAGTCCTACGGATGTTTTAAAAACATACTGAACAATTTGACCATACTATCTGCAGATAAGAAGCTTTCTAGAAATTAGCTGGGCACTTCTTAGAGAAACTTTTCATCTTCTCTCACTCTTGCCTTGACTTTTTCCTTCTTTGGTTCATTTCCTTCATGAGATAAATGAAGATAGCAACAGATTAAGGTTCCAAAGAACATATGATTCATGAGTCATGTCTATTTTTTCTCTACTGTATTCACTTTAAATGGCATTGGTCCAGTAGAAGAAACAGAAAGTAATACATGACTTTGGTGCTTCTCTAGTGCAATAATCATTATGAAAATAATGCCTCAATTTGATTTATACTGTGTAACTTACTGGGGTCTGTAGGCACCATTTTCTCATTCTGTCTTTTGAGATGGGTTCTATTATACATACAAGGAAACAGAGGCCCAGAGAGATCAATTTGATATTGAGATATAAATTGGATAATGCAGGAAAAAAAACTCTTAACCCAGTGTGCATAGAAAGTACTCTGAAACAGTAATTGTTCTTAAGTAACTTGCTTAATATCACCCAACTAATAACTATGATCAGAACCTTCCTAAACCATGGCCACTAACTTCTCTCTCCGCCTCAGCAGAGTAATCTTAGTCCATAGAATACAAGAGATTTAGTTTTAAAGATTTTCTGGAATCTCTACTTTGTTATATAGAATTAGAGAGTTTTTTGAAGACTCACTAAATGTAATTCACACAGCCTTGTGGTTTTTGGACCCATTTCCCCCAAGAAAAAAAAATCCTTAGAAAATCCTTTTTACTGTTCCTCTTTTAAATCATCTTATCAGAATGATTGAGCTTTGGGAGGGGGGGAGGGGTTGTTTGAAACTGTGAGGCTTTCAATGCAATAATGAAAGGTAAATCCAGCATTTTGACTCATGCATTCAATCATTTGTTCATTCAACAATATTTATTGCCTGCCTCTTATACTTTAAATATTGGGCCATGCTAAAGTAGCGCAGCTGGCCAAATCAGGAATAAACCCAAGATCAGGTATGAATAAGACCAGACCCTGACTCCTCCAGAGATAGAGAGTGCATGCTATGTACAATTTGATTAATGCTATTGGCCTCTTTCAAATAAATTAGTTCTATTAATAACTGTTAAGAGGGATCAGATTGAATTAGAAACGTGAATTCCTAGGTTTCCTTTGAAGCATTTAGTTTTATAGGTATTTTGGGTATCTTCTGCATATAATTCATCTTTGGCTCAAAAATCATACTTTAAGTAAGAACAGTATACATCCTGACTATATTTGGGTTTGGATGAATAACAGAGAATTCCACGTTCCACTTGTTATGTTTGTACTAGCCTCCATAGGGCAATACCAGAACTGAATTTCAACAAAACACATCGTTAAACCCGGCTATGCCTGTAAGGAACTTTTTAATTTCAAAAATTTTGTTATAAATCAGTGATAATTTACGGGTAGGTGGTCATAGGACTACAGTATCATTTCTACATTAGACCTTCAGAAACATGAGTTTCTGGATGAGACCATAAACAAAAAGAGCTCTAAGTTATTTGTTTTTAATATTATATAAAACACACTATGCTGAGATGTCCTAGGTTTAACCTTTAAATATCCAAGCATCTCATAAGGATTCATAAAATTGTCAGGTCATTATTTCCTTTCAAAAAAGATGTATTTCCATTATAGCAATAATGATGGGAGGTCTTGAAACAAAATAAGCACTATGGGGTTGGGGAGAGGGTTGTGGGAGGTGGGGCAGGTCATCAAGAGACCTGGGTTTATTCCTGGTGTGGCCAGCTGGGCTACTTTCACAAGAGGTATAGCCTCTCCAATTCTGTTTCTACATCTATAAAACACAGTAGTAAAACCTCTAAGTCCATTTCTACAATTCAATGGATGTAAACGCTCATTGCTCATTTCAATAAAGCTGTATTAACATTAATAGTTCTCAGGGAAACCTCAGCGGGTGGCCTCCATTCTAGCCACTCTGTGTTTAGCCAACACAGTGTTTTGGTCGGGTGGCAAAGGAAAACAGGGTGGCGTTGCCCTGCAGCTCTTGGCTCAGAGCCTTGGGAAGTATTGATGATTCAGCACATGGCGCTCTGCCCTGTGGTCAGGGCTGCAGGTGCCCAGGTGGGCCTCGTTAGGAGGAAGCTGCCAGCACTTTGGGGTGAGGCAGGCAATTGAAATGTGGACCATTTATAAGCATTCAGATTCCAGGACACTTTACTCAAGCTTAGGAGTGTCAGCCTCCATCCCTTCATCAAACTGCCACCTTGGATAATTATGCTCCTCAAATTATTCTTGCATTTCAGTGCCATGTGGCATCCATACTTACTATTCCCTGTTGTGCAGTTTTCTTGTTGTCATCAAGTTCATAAACCTGATGACAAGGTTTTTATATTGCTCGAGGGTGGGAATAAGGGTGAATTGGGATGTTCTTCTTAGACCCAGTGACTCTGCTCTTTCAGGTCACTAAAGAGAAAAGAGAGGGACAGCAAAGAAAATAAGCAACCCAACACTTCCCAATCTGAGGGCAAAGGAAACTTACTATCTCAAAAACATTGGTGTCAATACTAGAGTCACCCTTGGCAGGCAGGGGTCTTGGAAATCCTAGAAATGCTTTGTAAAAATTAATACAACACTTATTTGTATGGAAAACTTTTTTTAAGGGTGTAATAAGTTGTGAAACTACAAGGCTGTATATATAATCTTTAAGCTATGAGATGTCGACATAATTGTTTTGAGATCAACCAATCAGACCAGACCACACATTTTGTTCTACGAAGTTATAATGAGTGTTCATTAAATATCATGATAACAACACCCTCCTTGTTTGGTAACAAAGGGGCATTCTCTTCATGTATCACTAATGACAGGTGATGTGGCACAATTAAAGTCATCTACTCATTCCCTTTTTTCCTGATTTCTTCCAGAGCTGTCAGGTGATCAGAGAGCATTTCTTCCTCCTCCTGATTTTTCTGCTTCCTCTCCCCTTCCTTCTTTTTTTTTTTTAAACCTTCCTCTGGGCTGAACTAGAGCTCCTCATGTGAGGCAACATCTCCCTCCTGACCAGTCAGGCACTCTGGGAAATGCTTGACTTTTCCAGGTCACTGGGACACGGCTGGGTGGACTGGAGCCAACATTTACGGAGTGAAATTCCAGCAGCTGGAGACACCTGCCCACCTCCCAGGATGACCAGGGTTGCCAGAGGAGTTGTTTACTCCTCTTGTAGAGCTGGCCAATGGAGCAAACTCTTCCATGTGTGCATGTAAATCTGGAAAAATAGTCTACTTTTGGAACACATTTTAAATAGCTGCTTTTATTTGCATCTATTTTAATTTATTCATATGTCCTATGCCTGACTGGTTCTCTGTGATGTTAGGCAAGTCACTGAACCTTTGATTTACCATTTACTTATCTCTGAAGTATCACTGATACAAACAAGGAACTTTAATTCATTCTGCCGAAATTTATGAAACCCAACTTTGTGCATGATGCTGTATTTTGAGTTTTCAGAGGCACAGGACAGCACAATTTCTGCTGTTCTTCCCTAGGATTTACGATCTAATTGAAAAGATGGACCTTTACACATAAAAATAGCACTAACCATACGTGATTATGTCCAGTAAGACAAATGTATGTACAAGGATATTCACTGCAGCACTGTTTATTATAAGAATATTTTGGGGATTGTCTAAATGTCCATTAATATAGAAGACTGGTTAAATGAAGTAAGATCATCTATACAACAGAATCCTATGCAGCTAGTAAAAAAGAATGGGCTGGCTCTCCATGTACTAAAATGAAAGTGCTACAAAATACAGCTTTAAGAGAAAAAAGGAAGTATATTAGTGTGTCTTGTGCTATGATTTGTGAAAAGAAAAATAGGCATTTAATGCAAAGCATTATGTATGCATTGGATATCTTTGAATAGATATACAGGAATCTGAAAAAAGCAAATGGTTTTTGGGAAGAGATGGGAGGTTAAGGAATGGAGAAGAAGGACAATCTACCTCACCTTTAACATCCTCTTATTGCTTGTGAATTTTCCAACCAGGTACATATATTATCAAATTTTATACAATTTGTATAATATTATCAAATTAAAAATAATAATTAAAATGTGCCCTGGGACTTCCCTGTTGGTCCAGTGGTTGGGACTTTGCCTTTCAATGCAGGAGCTGCAGGCTCCATCCCTAGTCAGGAGTTAGGATCCCACATGACTCGTGGCCAAAAAACCAAAACATAAAACAGAAACAGTATTGTAATAAATTCAGTAAAGACTTTAAAAATGGTCCACATCAAATCTTTGGCTTCCTTGATGGTTGAGTGGTAAAAAATCTGCCTGCAATGCAGGAGACACAGGAGATGCAGGTTTGATCCCTGGGTCAAGAAGATCCCCTGGAGGAGGAAATAGCAACCCACTCCAGTATTCTTGCCTGAAAAAATCCCATAGACAGAGGAGCCTGGCGGGCTACATTCCAAAGGATCACAAGGAGTCAGACACGACTGAACACAGCACAGCAAATCTTAAAATAAAATAAAATTTGCTCCAATCCCTCACTAGAAGATCTATTTCTCTGTCCTCTTCAAGTCAGTTCCCATCTGATGCTTCTAACACACAGAGCAGGCTCGAAGGGATTTCTATAACCTAATACTCCATTAAACTTGGAGTTATAAGGAACTGATTCAACACATGATGCAAAAGGATGTGGGACAACATTGAGGGCAGAGATTTGGGGGACGCAAGAGAGCAAGCCGGGTGTGCCCTGAGTAGTAGGTTCTTTCTTCTCTGAGAACCTCTGCTGGCCCTGCCACACTCTTGGGTGTTCTTTGTCACACTTGTGGGTGACACCTCTTGTCAAGGAGGGAACTGGCAGCCCTGACTCCTGTCATAAGGAGGGTCACGTCTTCTTGCTTCTAAGTTCTCCCTGGCACATCCTGGAGGGTATGACAGTTTATCAGACCTTTGTTCCCATGGGCAATAACATCTCCTAGACCAGTAGAATCTCAGAGTCAGGAGAGACTCTAGAAACTCTCCCCATCTCCCTTGACTTCCCGTCCATGGGGAAGACTGACCGGCCTGTGGACACCTCAGGCCTCAGGGGCAGAACTGGGACTCTGCCCTAGCTCTTCTGAGTCCAGTGCTCTTTTTATGACACTACATACAGTCACAGTCCCCTTGGATTTTCAGTTAAGGCAATTCTAAGCCCATGACAGATGTTCCTCCAAATGCACTGAACACTATCAGGGCAAATTCAACAAGTCAGAGTCAGAGCTTCTCTTAGGCCAGGCTGCTGAGGCAAGTTTCAGAGTGGGAGTAAGGGGACCAGGGGATTCCCTCTCCTGCTGGAGAGAAGGCAGGTGATCACACAGACTCCCAACCAATAGCCACAGGTACTCTTCAGAATATATACCACCCCTCACCCCCAGGATCAAGTCCAACCTAGAAGCTGCAGCATCAAAAATCTTCACTCCAAAATGTAACATATCAATTTCCGTCAGTGATTGGGTATATAACACCTCCCACAGTCTCAGATCTAAAATGCATATTACAGGAGCAAAACAGTAAGAAAAATAGACAAGTCTGTCCTTTTTTTTTTTTCTATAGGAAAACAAAAATAAAGTCTCAGTCCTTGGATAACTTTAAAAAAATCTAATAAGGGCTGTTTAATACCACTTCTATTTTTGCTATCTGTGTGAGTCCCCTCTGTCTACGGGATCAAGCTGAGTTTCTGGGAATCAGAGCCCACGGGATTGGGTTAGCAAATGCCTCATCAGCCCTGGACACTGACCTCTAACCAAGTCAGAGTCTCACCTGTGCTGCTCTGATGCCTTTTACTTTCTACTTACTAAAATAAATTTCCTCCTTTATGATGACTTCAGAAAATGGACTCCGGACTTGAGTTTATAAGGACAAGAACCAGCTTATCTCCGACCTGGCCATGAATCACTGCCTCTTCCCACCCATTTTCACAGACACCTGAGTTAGTTTAGTCTCATCTAATTCCGCCTGATGTTCTCAGAGGGATTTCCGCCACCTCGGCAGCATGAGTCAAAACGGGTCATCCAACTACTTAACGTATGGAGCTATTTGTTTGGAGCTGAATGTTTACAACAAAAACCACCAACCATCTTGTTTTTTTCATGTTGTGACAGCCCGGAAGCTGAGCCCCAGGGAAAGGGCCTCTCCTTTCCTGCTTAGAAGACGGGGTCTTCTGATTTCTTGGCTTGTTTGGCTTTCACTGAAGCTTGGAAAGTTCTACCCAACATCCAGTGTCCCAGGTCTTGATGAATAAAAACGTGTCAGCACCTAAGCTAATCTTCAGTCTTCATTTCCAGCCACAGCTCAGGGGTTTTGGTGTCTGTCTTTGGATATGACTCAACTAACAGATTGTGGGGGGCCGGGGGAGTGGGGCTGGATGGACTGTACCACTGATTAATTATGTTGCAACTTCAGGCTCTGTCCTTTCATTTACTGAATCGGTGTTTAATTAACAACTCAAGACTGCATTTCCTCGAAGATGAGTTTGAGCTTCATGAGATCATAAAATTAAAGAAAAAGTCTGCCATGCTCATTGCTCACCAGTCCTTGGCCCTGGTCTGACCCCAGCTGCTTTCATTCCTGAGTCCTCCTTGGCACTCCCCTGTCTAAAGAGGAAAGTCTCCCAGAAGGGGCAGTGGGCCACTTCAGAGTGACCTTTGGAGCACTGTCCTTATCACTTCTGTTCCCATGACTCTTCACTCTCTCTCACTGTTCCTTTGTCTTCTCTGCATTTTTATTTGCTAGATACTGGCGGATGGTTGGGCTGCCTTCAGTATTTACATACAGTTCTGTTTTAGCTACTGGTCATTTTACAAAGACACAGTTACAGAGTACCTCCATGGCTTCTCTCCTTTGCTTCCTTTTTTACCATCCCCTTTTCTCTCTTTTTTTTCCTTTGCCTGAAACAAGAAGAAGGCTGAGGTTGGGGGCAGAATTTACTCTTGTTCTGATCTAGAGCCAGTCTTCAGCCTTGGCTCATTTTTCTCCCTGCCTAAAAATAAAAGTTCATGTTTACTAAATGCTTTACAAATACCTACTCACGTAACATCCAGCAACTGTGGGCTTGTCTCCATTTTACCACAGAGATAGTCTGGCTCTTCACACTGTGCTGCCCGGTCACCTCTTGACCAATTATAGTACACACACATACATACACACCCTTAAATGTAAAAATAATTCATCTGATGTAACATAGACCCAAATTTCAGTAAGTTGACATCTTTGAGTTTGGGCGTTGCCTACAGAGATGAAGTCTGGAGTGGAAAACACATTTAAAATGTTGATAAAGGGGAGAAAGAAAGCAACATAATGCTCAAAATATGACATAAATATTATATTTACCAAAACCACATAAGTTATTTTGATGATAAGACTTCATACATTCAAATTACTGGCCTCAGATCCACCAAAAAGGGTTAAAACAGTTCATTGCTAAAATCCAGCCCTTGGCTTATTAGTTGAGCCCCCATTTAAAGTCTCCTAGATTCTTCTTACTCTGACTTTCTATACAATTCTAAAAGGGCCAGGGATCTTCTTTCCAGTCCATAGTAAAAGACTAGAGACCACAAATCAAAAGACAAAGCCAAAGAGAAAGATGCTGGGAACCTGCCTCCTAGAGTGGGTAGAAGAGGTAGGTGGCTGATACATGAACAGGAGGAAGAGGAGCTTTACAAAGGAGCAAACGTAATATCATTTAGTGTAGGAGATGATAGCCCCATCCAGAGCTACTCTGACATTGAGAAACAGAATAACTGTGTTCATCATCACATCCCTAAATCACCAGGACAAAGCAGACCATGATTGACTATAACATGATGAAGTTCACAACTTTTTCAAGGAATTCCTATACATAATGACTAGAGTTTTACTGCCTGAAGGATATCAGTAACACCAAGAGAGCAAAAATGACTCACTCCCCAAGATTTCTGGTTGCCCAAGTTTTACTTGGTGTGTTTACATGCACGTTATCCCAGTGATAAGCCACACTGTCACTCTTACACTAGTTTCTGATGACCATAATTTTATATCATCCAGTGACAAGTTCTCAGATTATGAAACAATCATTAGCCTGAACACTGTGAGACTCTAAAGCAAGCCTGACTATTTCAAGAGACCCTGCATTTCTGCTAGTACAGGTTTCATGAATGATTCTGGAGTCAGCCCGGCACTGTGGTTATTTTGCATACGTGAAAAGTCAGGTCATCGCTTTGAAGGGCCTGGACTGTGTCCAAAGATCCCTTCCTTTTTGCATAATGGGGCTTTACTTCCTGGATTACAAAAATATTATTTTACTAAAGAGAACGGAACTGAACTTGTGGCATATTTTTGTGCAATGATTTAACTTAATTCCCCATGTTCAAAACACCTGTCAGTTACAAAGCGACTAAATGAAATAATGCATTTCAAAATCAACAGAATTTTTTTATTCACTCTTCCAACCTACATAGGGTCAAAATCCCAGTATCATTGCTACCCCAGTTTCTGGTTAAAGAGCATTCTAAGCCTATTATGAAAATTTTCAAGCATCTATAGGAACAGAGACAAAAGTATAATGAACCTCCATGTATCCATCATCTAGTTTTAACTCTTGTCAGTCTTAAATAGTACACCTTAGCGGGCTGATGTGAAACTCCCTCTATTAAATTTTCTAGCAGGCTGGAAAGATTTGGGGTTGGCCTCCAGTGAAGCAGAGCAGCCAGGCATCCAAGGACAAGGTGTGACTGGGAGCGTGTCAAAGGCTCTTTACCCCCCACCCTACCCATGATGGCTGCTATCACTGGCACAAACCATTCCTGGTGCTAACCATTGTGCGCCCTCTCTCTCAAGTTCTGTTTTAAAATGCTCTCCTGCTAGGAAATTCCTAAAATCTTAATAATTGTTTTTTATCAAAGTAAGTTGGGTTTTATCAAATGATTTTTTTTTTTTTTTAAGAAGAGAAGACTTGGGAGAGATAGTCTATCATCCCTGTAGTCTGGAGATAGACAGGGCCCCGAAACAGATAAAGGAAATAGAATGATGCAAGGTAAGAAAGACAAATTCACAGTGCTGTACAAGATTAGTCCTGGTAGTATTTCCTTTAAGAGAATGCTCTGGAAAAATTCCTAATCTAAACATTCAGTTCAGTTCAGTTGCTCAGTCGTGTCCGACTCTTTGCGACCCCATGAATCGCAGCATGCCAGGCCTCCCTGTCCATCACCAACTCCCGGAGTTTACCCAAACCCATGTCCATCAAGTTGGTGATGGCATCCAACCATCTCATCCTCTGTCGTCCCCTTCTCCTCCTGCCCCCAATCCTTCCCAGCATTAGCGTCTTTTCCAATGAGTCAACTCTTCGCATGAGGTGGCCAAAGTATTGGAGTTTCAGCTTCAACATCAGTCCTTCCAATGAACACCCAGGACTGATCTCCTTTAGGGTGGACTGGTTGGATCTCCTTGCAGTCCAAGGGACTCTCAAGAGTCTTCTCCAACACCACAGTTCAAAAGCATCAATTCTGCGGTGCTCAGCTTTCTTCACCGTCCAACTCTCACATCCATACATCACCACTGGAAAAACCATAGTCTTGGCTAGTCGGACCTTTGTTGGCAAAGTAATGTCTCTGCTTTTCAATATGCTATCTAGGTTGGTCATAACCTTCCTTCCAAGGAGTAAGCGTCTTTTAATTTCATGGCTGCAATCACCATCTGCAGTGATTTTGGAGCCCAAAAAAATAAAGTCTGACACTGTTTGCACTGTTTCCCCGTCTATTTCCCATGAAGTGATGGGACCAGATGCCACAATCTTAGTTTTCTGAATGTTGAGCTTTAAGCCAACTTTTTCACTCTCCTCTTTCACTTTCATCAAGAGGCTCTTTAGTTCTTCTTCACTTTCTGCCATAAGGGTGGTGTCATCTGCATATCTGAGGTTATTGATATTTCTCCCGGCAATCTTGATTCCAGCTTGTGTTTCTTCCAGCCCAGCGTTTCTCATGATGTACTCTGCATATAAGTTAAATAAGCAGGGTGACAATATTCAGCCTTGATGTACTCCTTTTCCTATTTGGAACCAGTCTGTTTTTCCATGTCCAGTTCTAACTGTTGCTTCCTGACCTGCATACAGGTTTTTCAAGAGACAGATCAGGTGGTCTGGTATTCCCATCTCTCAGAATTTTCCACAGTTTATTGTGATCCACACAGTCAAATGCTTTGGCATAGTCAATAAAGCAGGGTTTGGGATAATCAGGGTTTGGGAGTGGTAGAAAGGATAGTCCTTTTATCACTTTACAAATAGCTTGAATCCACACTATTTAAAAATACTTTTTAGTTAATGTGAAATGATATTCAAAAATTTCCAACCACCTCTATTGTGAGCAGCAGGGATAACTGGCCTGTTCCCTTAGCAAGAATCACTTTGGTGGTCCTTTTCTCTGATGTACAGTGAGAAACAGTTAGTAGGACTGTGTGTGTGAGTGTATGTGTGTGTGTGTGCATGCGTACATGCGTGTGTCTTTACAAAAGTGGTCCCTCTTTGGAAACTCCCTGGCAGTCCAGTGGCTAGGACTCAGCACTTTCACTGCTGAGGGCCTGGTTCAATCCCTGATTAGGGAACTAAGATCCCACAAGCCATGTGGGGTGGCCAAAGGAAAAAAAAAGTGGTCCTTCTTTATAAATGTTTTAGGACATCTCTGCAGCAGGGAGTGGACGCATGGTCAGAACTGCCAGAGGAGAGAGACTAAGTTCTTGGCTGTTGATCTTTGGGGTTCAATATTATAAGAACATTTCAGATGGATTGATGTAGCCCTGACTGAGGTCAGTTAGTGAAAAAGGAATAGAGCATCTGCCCTGTGCCCACACTACCCCTGACCATAAAAACTAAGCAGGTATGAGGGGTCTGAACTGGTGACCCAGGCATGGGTCTGTCCTGTTCAGGAGAAAGTAGGACTGGCAGCAGACATATGTCCCGACAACTTTGTATCCAGCAGCAACACCAGTAAGCCTCTTGGTTCTAGAAATAATCACAGGAAGAGACAGACTCACAGGCAAGAAGGAAAGAGAGTCATAGGCAGGACAGGGGCTCAAATCTATTAATTTTAAAGTTAAAAGAGTTGTGATTATTTTATACTTAAACTGATAAAGCACAGCATAGGTTTCTAGGAAAAAGATTCTAGGGAAGTTTATTCATGGGTTAATTACTGTATCTATAGTGTGAGTTTGTGGTACATTTTTGTTTTCCTTATTCTTTTCTGGTTCTTTTAAAATCCACTTTTTTTTTCTGTAATAAAAAGGTATTGTTTTCTATTTGGGAAATACAAGGACAACACGAGTTTTCATTTTTTAACCCAATTATCCTGCTAGAATGTAATCTGCCTCTCCTACCAGGGCACCTGTCGGCCCCCTCCTTTCTCTCCGGGGTCTGTCACACTAGAAGCATGCCCCCCTCTCCCCCCAGCTCACCAGAGGTGGGCACTCACTACAGCAAACAACTCTAGAAAGTTCCAGAGGGCAGCAGGCTGGGCAGTTTTGATGGCAGACAATAAAGTGCTGAGAAATAGGGAAAGCAGAACACCAGCTCAGGGCAGATCTGCGGGCAGGACTGACAGCCTGGCAAGCGAGAGGCAGGGGTTGACTGGAGGGTTTGTGGAAGTCCCTGGCCGCTCAGGCCGAGTGCAGATTTCTGGGTCTCACACCTGACCTGGTTTGTAAAACTTGTGGCGAGGCCCAAGAATCCCCAGATAATTCGCTCTTTAAAATGTGCGACAAGGCTGGACGAGTGCATGAAGAGGAAAATGCAAGTTGGGATTTTGTAACATGATGTTCACTGTAACTCAGGAACCGCCTCTGGCAGCAAGCAAGAAAAGCACTCCTCGTTCTGGTTCCACAGAAACTGCCCGTGGACTTGGATGACGTAATGCAGTGATGACGATGGTGTCACACTGGTTCCTGCTCTACACGCTCCTGGCTCACAACCCGAGGGTCTGACGTGGTGACTTTGACCGGCCTCACCCACCAAACTCCAGGGGTGATATGCTCACTTTCCCGAAGCCTTCCGGGTGGGGCTTGAGCCACGCAAAGGGGAGGAGCCACCACTTCCCCTTCAGTGATCATCACCCTTCCCTTGGCAGCGGGGAGGGTATTGCTGGAAGATCTAAAGTATGTATTTGTTAAGTGTAGCATCTCAACGTGCTCTAGTGAGTACAATCACCTCTGCAGGATTGGGTGAACTCACAGGAGGGGTCCTGCCATTGATGCTTTGCACAAAGCCTGGCAGGGGTCCCCGGACTCTCTCCTGCTGCTCTGCCAGGCATTTCTGAATCCTGAACCACTGAGGACAGATGCAGAGAACCACCGGATCCCTGACTGGAAAGATAAGCTCTGCCTGGAATTCCCTGGGCTCCCTGGGCACTCACTCCTGCTCAACCACGTGCTTGGGGGGAGGGGGAGGTGTCCTTCTGAGGAGGTAACCAGGTGACTGTCCTCCAAGAGCAGTCCACTGGAGGTGGCGAACACAGGCTTAAGGAGAGCTGAGATATATGCTTCTCTTGCCTTTGTACTTGACCTTCATAGTTTCCAGGAAAATCATGATTTGTGTAATTATTTCCTCCCTAGACAGTAGACTCCAGGAGGTACGGATGGAGTCTGTCTGTAACTTCAAAGCCTAGTAGAGTGCAAGGTACACCCTTGCCTTCAATCCTGGGCTGAGGAATGAACAAAATGACCCAGCAGCTGGCTGAACCCTGTGCAGAGTGCTGGGCAGGGAAGTGAGAGGCACAACCAGGGGCCAGAGGCGGGGACTTAGACAGCAGAAGCTCACGGAAAGTTTCTGAGCAAGGGGTCACATGGAGCCTTCCACCTTTTGGGAGATGAACATGGGGTAAGGCTTGATGGACAGGAGAAGGGAGGGTGTGCAGTGCAGGAGGCCACCCCAGGAGGAAAGCCTTGCCCCGGACCTCCTGCCTCCCCCTCACCAGGAACCCTCACAGAGTCATGAGTCCCATAAGTGGGTTTCCAACCACTTCTGCATTAGATGGGATAACACCACTGGAGCTCTTTTTGATACACCAAAGAAATGAGGTTGCATGACCGCGTCTGTGGTGATTTTGATATCCGTACCAGTGTGCTCATGCCTGTCCACCACAGAGTTAACGGACCATGGCTTGACGGTTCCTTCCTTCACCATGAACTCTGTCAGAACTTCAAGACTTCAAGTATTCTTTAGTTCCTAGAAGAGCTCATTTTCCAAACACATGCTCTGGTGCCCTGAGTTAATGGGTGCACTTCTCACTCTCGTGGAATATTTTACTCACTCTGGCTGAACAGATGATTATTATGGTTATTATTAATATTGAGCCTAATAACAGTCACAGTAATAAACATGTTTCTCAGGGGCCACTGCATGGATAGCAATTAAAGTCTAAAAGAACATAGTCCCCAGGGACCCACAATACAAGCTAATCAGGCAGTTAAGGAGGATTTCTTTTATTTTTTTTACTTTCCCCCTTAATCCCACCTTTACTCTGTGGGTGGATATCAGCCCTTGAGGGATCAGCCTTAAGGCCACATTCTGGAGTTATTTCAAAAAGCCTGAGGAGGGAAGAAAAGGGGGAAAAAAAGGTTAAGGGGTGGTGTTGTGGACCCAGGAGCCCTGTGAAGTAATGGCTGGTGCCTCACCCCAGATCAGTGCTGCCCAATAGAAATGCAATGTGAGCACAAGTGTAATTTTAAATTTTCTAATAGTCACCTCAGAAAAGGTAAAAAAGAAACAGGCTAAGGAATTTCAGTATTTTCTTTAACCTAAAGTATCCAAAATATCATTTCAACATACAATCCGTCCATTAATGATACTTGAGTTTTTCTGTTGTTGCTGTTGCTCTAAGTCTTACAAGTCTGGTGTCTGTTTTACCCGTACAGCATATTTCTCTTCAAACCAGCCACACTGCCAGGGTAGCTACTGGCCACCACAAATCAAGCCCCTCTGGGAAGATGCTGGTGTGTCACTCTGCTGGGGACACGGCGGGTAGCTACATGAGGAGGCCCCGCTAGGGCATTAACCACAACAATTCAGTACTGGGCACCCAAGCCAGGGAAAGCATCAAATGAGCGACCCATCCAGCGCTAGCTGAGCAGAAAAAACACTCTTCTAGTAGAGAAGGGTCAGCGATGAAAGAAGTGTTGAGGCGTAGAGAGGTGAAAGCCTCTCTGAGATTCTGAACTTTTGTGAATCCAAGTTGCGCTCTTAGGAGGCTGGGCGTTCAGAGACAGGCCCAGGCAGAACCAAGAAAACAAGAGGAAATGAGGGCGGCGGGAGGGGATTTGCTCCACCAGAATCTGGGGGGGAGGGATTACCGACTTTGGGGCTTCCTTAGAGATGATCCCGTCTACCTTGGACTGGAGAGCATGCCAAGGGAGGAAGGAGCCACCAACTGCATCAGAGAGACTTATCCTGAGGGATGAAAGGAATGTCACCCAACAACCAAGAGGAAGAGCGGACTCTTGGGCCTCCTTCAGCACAAAGACGCAGCTTAGCCAAATGGACTGTGCCCTGTTTCTAGCCATGAGGCCTTGGGGACAGCGGGGGGTGAGGGGGAGGGCGTGTCCACTCTCCCCTCCAGCTTTCTCCCTAAATAGAATTTGAAGAAACATGAATTATTATCAGATGATTCTAAGTCATTAAATGCGATGTGACAGAGAGGTGCGTAACAGGCAGTGGCTGCCAGGCTCCCCCACTGCCTGTATCACTGAAATGAATCAACCTGGAGACTGAGTAATGCAGGGCAGGGCTGCCCCATTTCGGCTGCTGCCTCCTAAAGAGAACTGGGATCTTCCCCAAATTCCACAGGTTCAGCCCGGGGATCTTGTCTTGGGCTACTTCATGCCCAGCAGCCATAGGATTTGCCTTCTGAGGCTTGGGACGAATTTTCCTGTCAAAGGCTACATGTGTGAAGTGATGCTTTCGAGTTAGGCCTTTTCAAAGTAGAGTTCTGGGGTCACAATGGACCATGGGGACAGAGAGACTTCGGGCCAAATGTCAACTTATAAACTGTGAAGACGGCACACTGTGTGGGCCTGGCAGGGCGTGACCCACTGGGTTCTTCCAGAGCCAGGGGTCCATTAGCACATTTGGACAGCTGGAATGTTTAGGCGGCTGTTGGGTTTCAAGCCGATTTCTAAAGAAATAATACATTTTTAGGGTTTGGGATTGGAAAATGACCATGTGACTAACTTCCTGCAACCCCAAGGGAGACTGTGCAGTCTTGCAATGTGGGGGATCCCACCCAGAGGCCCACCCTGGCCATGCGAGCGATGCACCCATTCCAGGCCGGCTTGCTTGAAAACCACACATCTGGCAAACAAACAGGAGGGAAGCATGTTTCTCCTGGGTCGGCCCCACTCGCTTCTCTCCCGCAGAGGAAGTGGCCTGCTCCTGGAGTTCAAAGTATCCGCCTGCTTGAAAACTGGGACAATGTGTACTGACTTTCTGGGTTCCCTCTGTCGCATTCTGAAAGTCTGGATGCCAGGGGACAGGTAGCTGTTCAGCGATGGTAAAGAAGAAAGTCTGAACTGACAACGAAGGAGCCAGGCAGAGGAAGGCTTGCTCCAGGGAGCCTGGCCGACCCGGCAATTATTTTTTATGACATGGCAGATATTATGTTGATGGTTTCATTTCTGGTTATTACCTTCTATTAAAAAGCATCTTGAGGAAGATGATTATGGGGGCATCTTCTCCCCGCCTCAGGAATCTACTCTCAAATTTTCAGTGAACTGTTGTTTTTCCTGGACTCATTATTATGATTGTTCTTGTTATGGTTGTGATTATGGAAACTGCTAGTTGTCAAAGGGCTCTTTTTATTAGCCATTGCTCACAATCCTATTGCTTTGAGGTAAACAGATGTAGAGTGATGTCCATACAGGGCACGGAGAGGTCAAGCACCCCCAGGAAGTCCTCTCCTGGTGAGGGCCTCCCTCCTAGAATGCCAGCATTTTGCCAGGGGCCAGGGATGCCAGAGGGATACCTCTCCTCCCCTCCTCAACCTCTCTGACAGCAGCACTCTTGGGACCTGTGAACAAATGAAGAATATGCCCAGGATGGTGTCAGTACCTCCCAGTTCTGGATCCAGCCCTGGTCCCATGCACTGGGCCACGCCGGTGCTGGAGATCTGCCGTGGGTCTCCAGAGCTTTTGACTGGCTGCATCCCAAAACGAAAAGTCAGATCTTGGAACCACAGATGCCCCTGAATCCCAAATTGTAACTAAAATGCCATTGTCACCTGGCTGTCCCACCAGCGATTCAACAAGTCTAAATCAGATATATTATCTTACCCCCTAAGCCAAAACTTAGCACCTACTGAATTCTGTCAGTGGCATCTCCCAGTTACTCAGAAAAAGAAACACCTCAGATTTTTAAATAATCTCATTTTAAAAATTACACACTTATTGCAAAAAAAATGCAGAAGCTTATAAAACAACTAAAAACATGCCCCCCAGCCCCAACTCTCCATCCCCTCCTTCCAATATTGGTGTGCATATTTTAAGACTTTGTACTCTGCAACCAAGACCTATTTTCTTTTGTTGTGGTTATTATCTTTGACCCTACCCTTGCCTGCCTTGTAACAGCCATTAGTCATCAACTCCCACTAATTTTTCCTTTATGTTTCTCACATCTGTCCAATCTTTCTATCTAAATTCCTACTGCCTTATGTTCAGACTATCAGTGTTCCCCAGTGAAACGAGAGCGCTTTGGAACCGAATGACGTAGGTCTTCGTTTTTTCACTTGAGCAAATGACATCCTTTTTTTGAGTCTCAGTTTATCTGCTCAAAGGGAATAATCATATCTGCCTTTTTAGGTTATTAAAATGAATAAAGTTGTAAAATGCTAGGTGCTTAATAAATGTCCACTATTGTCTTTTTTTTTTTTTTTTATAAATTTATTTATTTTAGTTGGGGGCCAATCACTTCACAACATTGCAATAGTTTTTGCCATACATTGACATGAATCAGCCATGGGTTTACATGTGTTCCCACTATTGTCTTTTAAGTGGCCTCAAGAACACACTCCAAGTTAGGATGCATACAGTGGTTAGATTAATCTTTCTTAAAACACTCCTTTTATTTTGAAAGTCTCTTGCTCATAACCTTTAAAAGGCTTCCCACTGTTTACAGTGTGGGTGGCAAACAGTCTTTAACTCACACCTCAGTTCTAATTGATTGGTAGTGTCTGCTTACGAGGTTGCCCGGGGCTTGGTGGGAGAGTGCTGGGTTAGATTAGCAATGTCTGCTCTGAGAGCAGAGGTAGGGAGTAGCAGGCAGCCCCGACCTACAGAATAAAGTCCTACATTATTTCACGTCCTCTACCCCTTGGAGGGTTCCCCCCTTACAGGTGTCTTTCCTCTCTCTGGACTGGTCTCCTGATCTGCCATACATACCATAGATCCTCGGCCAATGGAAATCTCCCTCCAGATCTTGATGCAGCTGGCTGCCTTCCCATCACCTGAGATCACGTCTATCTTCCTAAAGAGGACAAGCACTCTTTATAACACTGCCATTGGTTTTCTTCGGAACACTTCATCTGTGTCTGAAGCAGTTCGGTTGATTTCTTTTCATGTTTATTGTCTGTCTCCCCCACAAGAATCTGAACATCTGAAGGCAGGAACTTTCTCTTCTTCACTGTGTCCGAAAAGTCTAGACCTGGCCTGGCAGCAGTGGGAGCTCAGCATTGGAAGCCCATGGAGCCCAGGGCTCCTTTGATGACCGAATCCTGTCTTCCCAAGCAGACTGACTTGAGGCCAAGGACTGGGTCTGATTTTTCTTGGCGCCCTCCACATGTAGTCCAGCCAGGCATATTAACTTGCCCAGTAAATCCTGGATTAGCTGATTGCTATGCCCTTCAGGGGGAATTTTACTAAGGCATGTTTGCCCATGAACTGCATCAGATTCTGGGCTCAAAAGCTGTAGGTTGCACCTGTGTCCAACCTGCCTTATACAGGCCACTTTGCACATCTGCTGGTGACTTCTCTCTGGACTTTCTCCTTGAGAGTTTTCACAAAATCACTTGTTGCTGAGTTTCCAGTTTCCCAGAGACACCTGAAAATGTGCTGGTTAGCTGTGCCATGTACATTTTGAATATTCTGGTTTTCTTCTTTCTGTCTTAACATCATGTGTCTGCAGGAGTGAAAGCATCTAAAGGGCTTAGAATATTAAAATCCATCCTGCAAAGGAATAGCATGGCCCTTGGGGAATGCTGCAGAACAGAAATGATGGGTAACATGGAATGTGCAATCTTTTTTTTTGCCAATGTGAGCAAACTTCCAAAGAACAAATGATGGAAGATTATTAAGTCCCCTGTGTTTAAATATACTTTCATTGGTCATTTTTCTACTCCCAGACATCTTGTTTTAATTGAAGTTTTTTCTTCAGTTTATTTATGTCTGAGATCACATAACATCAACAATGAAGAGCCCATTATGGAGGAAAAATGCTTTCACATTCTACCACTCTAACAATTGTTTTTATTTTTTGTTTCCTCCCAATCTTTCTACGTATGTATATTTTTTACATAGTTATCAGACAAGGGCTTCCCAGTTTGCGCTAATGGTAAAGAACCTGCCTGTCAACGCAGGAGACATAAGAGACATGGGTTCAATCTCTGGGTCAGGAAGATCCCCTGGAGAAAAAAATGGCAACCCATTCCAGTATTTTTGCCTGGGAAATCCCATGGACTGAGGAGCCTGGCAGGCTACAGTCCATAGGGTTGCAAAGAACTGGACACAACTGAAGTGACTGAGCATGCACGCAATCAGACATGTTTGAGAAAGATGTTTTCTGCTAAAGCCAATAATAATAAATGTAAGAAAGCACCAAATAGTTTTACTTTCTATAATAAAATGCTCATTTTTCCTCAAAGTCTAGGTTTTTAATTGTTGACCTTGAGCAAAGTCCAGAGGTATAAAAGATCAAGGAAGAAAACGAAGGAAATGTCTAGTAAAGGATGCCCATACCTATACAGAAAGACATTTTACTTGTTCCTGTCCTAGACACATTCCTACAAGTTGGAAAAGATAAAATACTTCACTCTGCTTCAGTTACCATAGAATTGGCTTCCTTGAGTTTTAAATGCCTGGCAACGATGTAAGTCAACCCTTATTATTTGCAGATTCTGTATGTATAAATTCATCTACTTCTTAAGGTTTATTTGTAATCCCAGGATCAATGCTGGTGGTGCTTTTGTGGTCATTTTTGGACACACACACGTGCAGAGCAACAAAAATTTTGAGTCACCTGATATGCGTATTTCAGCTGAAGTTGACCAAGGCAATGGTGTCCTCTCATTTTGGCTCTGAGGCTGTAAACAAGTGACTTTTTGCAGTCTATTTCATTCCACATTATGTGTCTCTTTGTGCTTTTTGTTAGTAATTTCCCTGTTAAAAATGGCCCCATACACAGTGCTGAAGAGCTGCCTCGTGTTCCTAAGTGCAAGAGGGGTGTGATGTTCCTTACAGAGGAAATATGTGTGTTAAAGAAGTTTCATTCAGGCATGAGTAATAGTGCTGTTGGCTCTGAGTTCAGTTTTAACGAATCAATTTCTATTAAGTTAGGCGTCTTTAAAAAGAACCACATGTAGCCCAAAGTTGTGTATTGATCAGTTGATGAAAATGTTGGACCAGAGGCTGGCAGGATCCTAACAGTCTTGTCCGACGCTTTGCGACTCTATGGACTGTAGTCCACCAGGCTCCTTTGTCCATGCGGATTCTCCAGGCAAGAATACAGGAGTGGGTTGCCATGCTCTCCTCCAGGGGATCTTCCCAACCCAGGGATCAAACCCAGGTCTCCTGCATTACAGGCAGATTCTTTACCATCTGAGGGAAGACCAGAAGAGAAATAATGCTGATCCTCTTGAAAAACCATGGGAATGTTTTCAGATGACTGGATGGATCAGGCCTGGACAGTCCATGTTAGTCCCAAGGGAAAGAAAATCCAGGGTATTCTAGGCCAAGCAAAATCAGTCATGGTTCATAGACTTGGAATGTGGAGGCACTCTGAACCAGCTCAGAAGAATGGTATGTTTCAGTAACCCTACGGAAACAGTGCTCTCCTTTGTTCCTGTCATGTACAGGAGGTGTCCTCTTAGTAAAGAAAAACCAACATGTACAATCTAAGAACATAACAGCTGCTGTTCATTGAATGTGTATTAGGAACTAGTATTGTTGCAGATAACTCTCCAAACCATCCCAGGAGGGAGGGTATGACTAGTCTCAATTAACAGATGAGAAAACTGAGGCTAAAGAGATCAGACCACTTACCCAAGTGACCCAGCTCTAGCAGGAGGTGGGGATGAGGGAATGCAGCTCAGCTCAGCAGGACTAAAATGCCCACATTCCTAACCACTGCTCAGGAGGGTCATGACTTGCTTGCCCTGATCCTTCCCACCAAGTCCTGTAACCACTGAGGAACCTCAGTGTGCTGGAGGTGTGATCACTTTACTAACATCTGTTCTGATCACTTCTCAGAAGCCCATTAGCCACGGTGGAGAGAACTGTGACTCTGCACTCCAGAGCGATGAACTGTAACTCTGGTTCTTCTCATACTACATTGTGGTGGCAAATTCTAGGAGTTTCTAAAAATAGGTGGCAAATTCTAGGAGTTTCTAAAAATAGCATTGGGACTTCTGCTTTGCTAGAGAAGGGATTATTCTGACCTTTCGCCTAACAAGGCCCACCTCCTGAGGGTGACAATTTCACTGCTTCGCATGACATTTGGTTTCCCTCACATGTGGCCTGTCGGATTATACTTACAGGAAGTCAGAGAGAACCTCTAACCTCCTCCTGCTCTATTTTTTGCTTTTCATTCTCTTTCTCTTCTACTCCTCACCCCGCCTTTGGTTTCTTAAATCTTTGAGAATCTTCTTGAGAACCCCCTCCCCCACCCCGCTCACAGCCACAGTAAGTGTGAGCTGGGGAACGTGTGTCCTGGGGAGGGTAAGGTGGCCAAGTGACAAGGGCCTGACTTCCACTCACTCTCTCCGTCTCTCACCCACTTCAGAGGTAAGACTGCCCCCAATCCAGTCCCAGCTTCACCAGGGAGGTGCTGCCTAAAGAAAGTCCTTTAACGAACATCACCATGTGCCTCCTGGCCCCCATCTATAAAAACCGGGTGGTCACGCCCGCCTTCCAAGCGCAGGTGTTGTGGGGATTAATTACTGTCTTGGTGCTTTGAGATGGTCGGATGAAAGTCTTTTCTGTAGGTAAGCCTTGTGCTTCTGAGATTCCCTGCTATCCACGCTCCACCAATGTGACTCTTCAGTGGGGAGCAATCATGTTGATGAGGTACAGGTGAAATAGGACCCATGTTCAGGGCAGAGGCCCAAATTCCTAACAGAGGTTATGCAGAGATGCATTTTCTGGTGATAGAACATGCATGTTAAATATTGCTAGGGGCGGTATAGGGGAGTCAGCCAGGTCCAGCTAAACATGACACAACAGCCTGCACATAACCTTTCAAATATGTGGTGGCATTTCAGAAATCCCCTTTTTCCAGCATCTGTGCCTTGATGCTTGTCAAAACCAACTGATTAAAACAGAGGATTTTTGATGGAAGTGGAAATGGTGTTCAAATCATGGGCAACTAACACCATTCTCCATGAGTCGTTCTCCGTGCTGAGCGAGTCTGGCTTGCTGTGTCCTGAGGATAGGGACTCCACACAGATACCCTGTTCTTCAGCAGTAAAGCTCCTCTGTGTACTTCCTCCTCTCACCAAGAGCACCATCCCTGGTAAGAAGCTCCCATCAGGCGACTCAACCAGCCCCTCGGCCTTTCTAACATCTCTTGGGCAATTCTTTTAGGCCAAGAGATCCCCAAATATTTTCTACTTCCACTGAAACTTCAGACTGAGAGGGCTGCTTTAATTACAGAGGAGTTGATGAGACTGTGGTCTGTAAACATCAAAGAGATGAAAACTCTGGGCTTTGGAGACAGGATGACACAGTTCAAATCCCAGTTCTACCACATGCTAGCTGTGCATCCTTGGGCAGGCCTCCTAACTTCTCTGTGCCTTAGCTTCCACATCTGCAAAAGTGTGCTCTTCACTTGATGTGAGGGTTAAATGGAAGACTAAACATAATCATGCCCAACACACTATAAGTGTGCTGAAAAGGGAAGAGAGGGATGGCTGGGCTGGGTGATGATTCTGGCTTTCAGAAGCTCATTTTTCTTTTGTATCACTTGGCCATGTGAATTATGCTACAGCTCATTCCAGAAAACTCCAAGGGGGTGGGTTGATTTTTCTGGGATGTGCTTGCCTTACTTTAACCCTCAGCAGTGGGTCTGATGCCTCTTCCTGAGACAGACTCACCTCTGGCAGTTCTTCTCTGGATGCTGTCTCTCCTCTGCTTCTTCCAGATGCTCCTGAATTCTTTGGGATAAAGCATCTGCTCAGAAGTGCAAGAGGAGAATGGAATCTGCCAGCGGTGCCTACATCACCCACCCCTGTGCCCAGGGCTATGGCCCCACTCATGGGGCTGCTGTGAACTGAGATGGGGCAGAGATTGTGAAACCTGAGGCTTTGCTGGCTTCTCTGCTTTCTAGCTCCGCTCCAGGCCAGGCCTGCATTCTTCGTGCACCTTTGACCTTCGATGTATCTTGAAGCTGCAGTTTTTAAAAACGGAGCTACGTAATAAACTTATTTAAAAAAAGAAATCCCACAGCACCTCAGGCCACAGCGCTAGGCCACAGATCTCGGTTAGAAGCATGCACAGCGTGTGGTGGTAGTTGGATCTCAGTCACTGAAGGCCCTTCAAAAGCTTTCTGAGACTGTCATCACAGCAGCAACGGCCCTGTCTGGAGAGGCTGTGCCCCGGTTGTAGGTTCAGATTAACTGTCCTTCCCACCCCCAGGCCACATGGCCCCACCTTTGAGGGTGTAGACCTAGAAACAAGCACTAGGTCAGTTGAGATGTCTCCTTCCGCGAACTAAGCTGGGAGAAGACAGCCAGTGCCATGGTTAGAAGGTGTGTGTGCCCCCAAATTTGTATGCTGAAACCCTAATGCCCAGTGGGATGTGTTAGGATTGGGATGTGCGTAGGTTGTGAGGGTGGAGCCCTCATGAATGGGATTAGTGCTCTTTAAAAAGAGGCCTCCAAAACCAGAACTAAAAGAGAAACATGTATCCCAATGTTCATTGCAGCACCGTTTACAATAGCTAGGACATGGAAACAACCTAGATGTCCATCAGCAGACAAATGGATAAGGAGGTAGTGGTATATATACACAATGGAATATTACTCAGCTATAAAAAAGAACACATTTGAGTCAGTTCTAACGAGGTGGATGAAACTGAAGCCTAATATACAGAGTGAAGTAAGTCAGAAAGAGAAACACCAATACAGTATATTAATGCATATATATGGAATTTAGAAAGACCTTAATGATGATCTTATATGCAAGACAGCAAGAGAGACACAGATGTTAAGAATAGACTTTTGGACTATGTGGGAGAAGGTGAGGGTGGGGTGATTTGAGAGAATAGCGTTGAAACATGTATATTACCATATGTAAAACAGATAATCAGTGCAAATTCGATGCATGAAGTAGGGCACTCAAGTTGGTGCTCTGTGACAACCCAGAGGGATTGGGTCAGGAGGGAGATGAGAGGAGGGTTCAGGATGGGGGGACACATGTGCACCCATGGCTGATTCATGTCGATGTATGGAAAAAACCACCACAATATTGTAAAGTAATTATCCTCCAATTAAAATAAAAAAAATCTTTAAAGGGGGGCCTCCACAGTGCCCCAGCCCCTTCTACCATGAGGCCACAAGTCTGCAGACTGGAGGATGGCCCTCATCTGGCCATGGGGGCACCCACCCTGATTGCAGACTTCCAACCTACAGAACCGGGAGCTGTACATTTCTGGTGTTTATAAGCCACCTAGACTGTGGTGTTTTCTTACGGCAGTTCAAAGCACTAGGAAAACTAGCAATGCCTGCCCCCTCTGAGCCTCCACTGAAAGATCATCTATTCACCCAAGAAGAGTCCTGTGCTCAGGGGAGAGGAAGGCAGCACTCCACACCAGTGGTTATTCACTTAGAGCAATCATTTGCTTTCAGATTGTGTCTATTGTTTCAGAAAGAAAATATGGAAAACACAGAAAAGTACAAAGAATATGGAGCCACCTGAAGCCTCATCACTCTGAATTATAAATGGCTACTGAGAAAGGAAGAAGCCGGCCAAAGGCTGGCCTCAAGCCTCACTCCTTCACTGGCACTGTCATCTTAGACCAGTAATTTGACTTCTGGGGACCTCGGTTTTGTCATCTTTGAAGGGAGGCCATTACATGGATGAATTCTAAGGTCTTGTGTTGTAGAGGCTCTTCACCGTCTCCTGGAACATCCTGCCAGATATCTGGGGTCTGCTGCTGGCGGAGGGCACTGCTGAGTGTGGGGTGCAAGAGAGCTGGGTGCACCTTGATCCCGTCACCAGGATCCAGAGGCCCCTGGCTCTTATGTCTATGAAATGGAGAAACCACCATCTTCCTTCTCCAGCACACAGAGCTGCTCTGTCAAATGAGCACATGTACTTAGGGGCATCTAGAGAAGAGTGCAGCCCTTAAAGATATTCAAACAAGAGAATTGTCAGATCATGTGAACAAGTGAGTCTGGCCGTTAATGGAAAGGAGGGCTTGACTCTGGTATCCGTCCTGTGTGCACACAGAGATGTCCTAATCATCGTAATCAAGAACTCAAATGAACATCAGTGAACTTACCAAACAGGTGAATGGGAAACAAGAGAGGCAGTTTCAGAGCCTGGCTTTCGGTAAATGTTAGCATGACAGCCGCAAAGCAGGCAGTGCTTCGAGAGCAGGTGGGAGACGAGGAGAGGTTTCCTGGCCCCTGCCCTTCACCTTGGTCACTGACTCAGTGTGAAACAGCGCCTGCAGGGAGGAGGAGGGTTCTCATCCTAGTTCACAGATCAGCCTGTGGCCACAGTGGGGGCAGTGAGCTGAGTTCAAGGCCAAGGATGACTAAACAGCCTCCTCAGCATTAATAACAATAATACTTGGCATTTATCTAGTTCTTTATGCTTTCAAAGTGCTTTATAATCATTAATTAGTTAACTAGCACTCACCAGTACCCCTGCTGTCTGCCTGCTGTGCTGAGCATACAAAAGAGCTGGGTGGGACATGCCGGTTGGGTTCGCAGGGGAGATTGCAGAGCCAGGGAAAGTGAGCGCTGGGGCTTGTGGGCTGAATGGGGGCTGGTGGTATCAGCATCAAGAACTAAATTTGGAAGGAGACGGTTATGAATCAGTGCGAACAGATGTGGGCACGTTCCTTGACAAGGATGTCAAACACACAGGCAGGGATGTGACCTGCATTTGGACAATGGGATTCGGTCCTCGGTAGGTTAAGCACGGTGCTTTACTGGGGGCTTAGGATTTCCCTAAAATCAGATTGTTCCAGCCCCTGCCGAGTGAGATGATACCAGATATGGGATGCATCTGTGCCCTTCTGTTCTGCTGGACACTCACGGAGTGGGGCATTGCAATGCCCCAATGGGTTCTAGGGTTCTTCACGTGGCCAAGATCCAAACCTGCTGGAACTGTTTATCCAACTTGCCCTGGATATGAGGAGATTAGCCTTCCTGCAAAGGGTTAAAAGTGGAGTGCCTCCTGGAGGCTCAACAGTGATCCTGATGCTGATGGAGATGGCAGAAGGTGGGGTGAGGTGAGCTTTCTCTCCTTCACCCGTGTCCTGAACTTTAAATGGTGGCGGGGAAAATCACTACAAGGTGTCCGGGACTAGATAAAGCAGCAGAACCCGCAGGTGTAGTCAGGGGAGCTGTATGTACCAATTGTCAGCTCCCTACTTACATGGAAATCTGATAACTGTTGTACTTAGAGAGTAGAAACCAAAGTCATAAGCCAAATAAGTGACCAGAAGAAAGCGATTAGTCATCTTTCTTCATGAGTGATCACAATACTTCTGAAGCTTCTCCACCTGTAACTTGCAATTTAGGGCCTTGTGTAATGACAGGGTAAGCATCTCTTATTGATCTCCAGACTCCTTAGTAAATTAAATGGCAGGTACACAAAGAGGTGAGGGACAAGAGTGTGGCAGCAGCCTCAGAACACTTGCTCTGTTAGAACAATGTCCTGGTAAAGCCTGTGGGTCTCTGGGCTGCCCTGGAACCCCAGAACCGAAGCCTGTGGCTGGCAGAGCCTCCTGGGGCCAGTCCCTTGTGGTGAGATATGCATAAATCTGCCGATTAGCCTTGATTTATGGTCCTTCTCACCGCCTGGGGCTGTACCTTGTCAGATCTCAGGAACTAAAAGCAAGGCAAGGGCTTGGCTTCAACTTGGCTGGAAGACCCAGAAATGATAATAATAATTAACACAGCCCAACTTCCACTTGCACAATAAACAGTAATTAATGCACACAGCAGCCTAGGGAGGTATCTAGATTTGGATTATGAGCCTTAGTTTTCAGACAGGGAAACTGAGGCCACGAGGTTAAATGGCTTTTTCAAGGCCACATGAGGACTCTGTATCATACCTGAAATAAAATTTGGGCTTCCCTGTCTCTTAGTCTGAGGCCTGGATCATACCTGTCTGTCAACAAAGGCTTAAGAAAATCAAACTTACACACACACACACACACACTGCAAAAAAAAGGCATTTTCCCAGAAGTTTAGGAAAAAATGATACGTGAAGTGTGGCACTGACAATATCTAAACCAGATGATTACGGAAGGTGTCATGTTCACTCTGTGAGGAAAGGCAATATTTCCTATATTTAACTGCATTTGAGTGCATTTAACTGCATTTAATGTAAAGTACCCTGAAAGAGGCCATGGCTACCCACTCCAGTATTCTTGCCTGGAGAATCCCATGGACAGAGGAGCCTGGCGGGCTATAGTTCATAGGGAAACACACAATCATAGACACGACTGAAGCAACTTAGCACAAACGCGCACACACTATTAGTCTGACATACTTCCTTTTTTGTAGTTTGAACTAAGGAGTTGATACTCTCAGGTGATTCAAATACTCCCAGACACTGCCTCCCAAAGGCTCAAACCTCTGGATCTTCTCAATCAGTGTCTGTCCCTGTTGTAGTGCTTGCATACTCAGTCGTGTCTGACTCTGAGACCCCATGGACTGTAAGCCACCAGGCTCCTCTGTCCATGGCATTTCCCAGGCAAGAGTACTAGAGTGGGTTGCCATATTCTCCTCCAGGGGATCTTCCCCACCCAGGGTCGAACCTGCGGCTCCTGCATTGGCAGACAGTTTCTTTATCACTTAAGCTACCTGGGAGTTGACAGGGATAGTTAATATAATTGTCATAAACTAAAGAATTGAATGTTTTTCCAATAATTTGGACACTGCATGGGAATCACCTTTCCTCATGTTTACCTTGCCCTATTTGTTGCCTGAGTATTATAAAATTTATATGAACTTAAAAACCCCAAATATCACTTGTACAATAATTCAAAATGGCCCCATTTGATCTCTCCTACTCATTATATCTAATAATTGATAAATTCAGCATAGAATAAACAAAATACAACTACAAAGCCAGTTATTTCCTCAAGGAAGATATTTTTTAGTGCAGTTGTCAAAAGAATAACCTTATTCTAGCATCTTAGTTGTCAGTGACAGAAACTGCATTCAAATTGGTTTGGATGGAGAATTCCAGGGATGGCTTCAGGTACGGTGGGATTCCTATAAGCAAACACTGTCACTGGCACCTGAGTTTCTCCATCTCTCAGCCTGGCACAGGGCTCCTCTGTGGGGGCGAAGGTGGCCACTTGGATTCAGGCTGAGTTCTCCCGGTGGAGCAGTCCTGCAGGTAAAGTCCCTTCTTTACTGATAACACAGGCAAAAAACCTGGGACTGACCACGGCTGGCCCACTGACCCGCCTGACCCTCTCTGAGGTCACTGTGATAGGAGGGCATGGCACTCTTGTCTAGGTCTAGGTTACATGCTCACTCAAAGAGCCAGGGCATGGGGGTGGCCCATCACATACCACTGGGGTCAAGGATGTTCCCCAAAAGAGAACTGGGGCACTGTCTGCAAAAGAGGGAAGGATGTAAGGAAGTTGAAAGCAACAGGTCTCAGGAAGTCCCCGGCAGTCCAGTGGTTACGACTCTGTGCTCTCACTGCCAAGGGCCCAAGTTCAGTACCTGGTGGGAGAACTAAGATCCCACAGCCTTGCAGCGCAGCATCCCCCCACCCCCTGAAAAAACCAACATATCTCTACTACCTCGTGTGTAGAAATTTAGAAGTCTACATTTTCCCATACACAGTAACAGAATATTCTTCTAGATGCTATATCCATTCCCACTCATAAAACCCTGACTGCGACCTCCAATACTATTGCTAAGGGACACCACCACCTGGAGGAACTTAAAAGCAAATGGGATTCTCCTACTAGTTCAAGTGTCTGCTCACATCCTGTTTACTCAGGATGCTTAAGGTCATGGGCTTCAGGACCACATTCTAGAGTTGGGACAGGGAACCAGTGCTGACAAGAAGGCAGATAGCATGCCAAACCAACAAGTGCCTCCTTGCCAAAGAGAGCTGGCAAATAACATAGGCCTGGTGCATCTTGATTTTAATATAACATTGGATAAAATGTTTTCCAGTTGGCTTCTGGATCATTTGTATTTTCATGAGCAATACAGATAACTTTTGTGATTAAAAAGAAACCCCCCAATTCTACAGAACATAAAGATGAAGGCAAGTGGGTAGGATGAGAACAAGACAGCTATAGTGGTGTGGGGCTAGTTGAATCCCCCAGGTATGAGTTTGCACCCAGAGCATGTTACTTACATGCTAATATTGAACGTTAAATTGACAGTGTCTGAAAGACTTCCTCCTGTGGCTGAGCTCATGCAACTTGGGACATCCCACATTCTCCAGCCCTTGCGGGCCACCCTCCCCTGAATAACCCATGTCAGAAAACCCAGCTGTGTCCCCATTCCACCTCTTGCCTTCTGAGGATTCCCTAGGAGTATGTCCTGGTCCCCAGATTCATCTGGTCATTTCTTATTGTCTCTCACTCTTGGTCAGCACCAGCTGCCTCTGTCCCCTCCAAGGACCCTAAAGGCTCTCCAAAACACAGTGAAAACAACAACAGCTTAACAGCATCTACTGAGAACTCTGGCCTAACATGAAGGAATTACAGAGCAGAAGAAGAAACTTCAAGTGGATATCAGCTGCCCTACATGGCACTGGCCTTCCTCATCATCACTACCTTTCCCAACCTCCTCTCACTAAAGCACTGCTCCACCACACGTGACCAGGATAGATCATCTCTCCTGGAAGGTTGTCCCATAACATCTAGCCCTACACCTGACATCTTTTTTAAAAAAGAAAATCATTATCAAAGTGTTCCTTCCAGAACACTACTTTCCTTCTTTCCTAGAATGCAAAAGTCACTCACAAAACCAAAATGAAAATGTCTTTGTTTCAGCCATGTCAGGGTCCAGACTCAACCTTCAATAACAGGAAAACAATGGCAAATTTGAAAATAGAAGTTTTGGTCCCTGCCATGTTGGGCTTAAGACCAAGAAAGCCTACTTGTCAAATCTGTGGAGAGCCAAACATGGAAAGGATGGCCTCTGTCCCAGAGGACAGAATAAGGATCTTGACAGATCATAATGAACCAAGTCAAAGACGACACACCATGTCTCCAAGCTGAAGAGATGAATGGCTTGAGGAGAGACTGGGAGAGACCGGGTTAATTTCAGCTTGGTTATTGTTGAGTTGCTAAGTTGTGTCTGACTCTTTGAGATCTCATGGACTATAGCCCTCCAGGCTCGTCTGTCCTAGGCAAGAATACTGGATTGGGTTGCCATTTCCTTCTCCAGGAGATCTTCCTGACCCAGGGATCAAACCCGCATCTCCTGCATTGGTAGGCAAACTCTGTACCACTGAGTCACCAGTGAAGCCCAACTTCAGTTTGGGACGGAACAAAGAACCATGAGGTGTAACTGATCACAGGTTATTATATGCCGACCATGTGGTCTATTACGAATAAGTGACACTAGCACAAGACTGATGCTGTAGCAGAGGGAACAGGTGTGGTCAGATCAGACCACATCTGAGGTGCATCAGTACTTGTCCAAAGGAGGGTGCTCAGCAGATGAGGGTTTATAGATCCTGTCATGCAAGGTCTCAGGGTGCTTAACCTGGAGCAGAGAACTTGTGTTGAGGGGTAGAGATGACACATGGGAGTTGTGTTAGATCTTTAAAGGACTTAAAACTTGCTCTGTGTTGACCCAGTTGAGTGCAGTGAGAAGCAGCTGGTGAAAGTTGCAGGGATGAAGGCTTTCACTCAAGGGCTCAATAGTAAGAACTTGCTTATACTTAGAGGGGCTGCGTGGATCCCATGACTGGAGGCAGAGACTGCATGATCCCCCTGGAGGTTGCCTTAGTGGGACTCCTGCCTGCATGGGAGGTGGCACAGATGACCTCAAAGTCTCTTTCTACATCAGAAGAATAACCCCAAGAGAAAGAAAGACAAGAAGTGTGCTCCAGGACCTCTCAGGTTACACACAGGAAGCATAGTGCTAGGGCAGAGATACTTGTGGGGGGCCTATAAAACTTTAAATTTTTTTCTCACATTCAAAAAAAAAGAAATTTTTAGGGCCCACAAAAATCAATTAAATTTGGTCTAAAAGAGGAAAAAATGTTGCAGAACTTAAAGTTACATTTAAAATATTTTAATATTGATATTATTATGATGGGAGGGGCTGACAAAGGCCCCAGTGCCCAGGGCCCTCGGAGGTCACAGCGTGGCCTGGGCCCCTGGTATGAGGCCCCAGCTCCCTCCAGGGGTCCCCTTTTGGCACAGGCCCCTCCAGCTGTATGTTGTTACTTACAGCCCAACTCCTGACCTACCCACCATTCTGTGGATCTGGGAATGATCTCTGCTGTTTAAACAAAGAGGGACATTCTCCGTGTCAGAGGCAACCACTTGGTCCCAGCAAACTAAAAGAAAACAGAAGATGGGTCTTAAACATACACATCTTTCCTTCTCTTCCTCCAAAACACTGAGCAACAACCAGCTGCCAAATGTAGCGTTGACGAATTGGGAACACAGCTGTGTTAAGTCCTCTCCCTGGCCCACCTCTACTGTCCAGGCAGGAGGAAGTTGGGGACTTAGCACTGGCCCTATGGACTTGCTTCCCCCACAGAGGGGACTCCATGATATCACACGCCCTGAGGCACACATATGTCCTCATTTTGCTGCACTGAGAATATTGGAAATGATGGTCCCAGGCTGCAGGACTGGACTGGAGGTAAAGTGATGTCTCAATACTCTGTGTGGAACCAGCATAGAAAAAAAATGCTGTGCACTTATCTACCTTCCCCTGCCCTGCAGCATTTTCCTCTATCCAAATGTATGTCTTTCCCAGTGCTCTGTAACTGTGGTTTTTAAAAACTGGGGTAAAATACACATAATATTTAACAACAAAAGTCCATATGGTCAAAGCTATGGTTTTTCCAGTAGTCATGTATAGATGTGAGAGTTGACCATAAAGAAGGCTGAGTGCCAAAGAATGGACGCTTTGGAACTGTGGTGTTGGAGAAGACTCTTGAGAGTTCCATGGACAGCAAGGCGATCAAACCAGTCAATCCTAAAGGAAATCAACTCTGAATATTTATTGGAAGGACTGATGCTGAAGCTGAAGCTCCAATACTTCGGCCACCTGATGCAAAGAGCTGGAAAATACCCAGATGCTGGGAAAGATTGACGGTGGGAGGAGAAGGGGATGACAGAGGATGAGATGGTTGGATGGCATCACTGACTCAATGGACATGAATTTGAGCAAACTCTGGGAGGTGGTGAAGGACAGGGAAGCCTGGCATGCTGCAGTCCACAGGGTCACAAAGAGTTGGACATGACTGAGCCACTGAACAACAACAACAATTTATCATCTTAACATTTGTAAGTGTACAATTCAGTGGTACTAAAAGTACTTACAATGTGGTGTAACCACCATGCTATCTACACCCAAACCTTTTCATCATCCCCAACAAACATTCTGGATATTATTCTGTACCCATCAAATAATAACTCCCTCTTCCCTATTCTCCCAGCCCTTGGTAACCACCATTCTATTTTCTGTCTATGAATTTGCCCATGCTAGTTATCTTGTATAAATGGTATCATACAATATTTATCCTTCTGTGTCTGACTTACTTCACCAAGCATAATGTTTTCAGGGTTCATCCACATGTAGCATGTGTCAGAATTTCATTCCTTTCCATGGCTGAATAATATTCCATTCTATGGATGTACCATATCTCTTTATCCATTCATCTGTTCGTGGACACTGGGGTTGTTTCCACTTTTTGGCTCTTGTGAGTAATGATGCTAGGTTATGGGTGTGCAAGTATCTGTTCAAGTCCTTGTTCTCAATTCTGTGGGATATATACCAGGAATAGAATTGCTGGGCCATATGGTAGTTCTATGTCTAACCTTGTAAGAAACTGTCAGTTTGTAATCGTGGTTTTGTTTTTCACAAGTAAGATCTTTTATCTGTCATCATTAAAAGTCTGCATTTTAAACATTCTTGGACTCGTTCGACTTTGGCACCTGTCTCATGCCCAGTCACTTTTCCAGAACTACTACCTTCACCATGTAACTCCATGAGTTTTCCCAATTCAAACTTGGGATTCTTCAGCATTTTTACTTTTCTAAAGAAGACACCATGGAGTAGATAAATAGACTGGCAAGTCTTTTCTATGTCTTTTCCAATGCTGTTTGGAATCAATTTACTGACCACCTCTTTGAAGTCATTTGTACCTCTCAGGTCACGATTTCCATCACCTTCGTGTGCATCTAATGCACCTACTGGTGCTGGGCATAAGTGGTCTTCCAAATCTGACTGTTGCAGTTTTTAGTAAAACCTACACAGAACAGATGAAGCAAGTAACCATCAGTAGTCTTGACATCAATGTGAGCTTCAATCATGGTCTGACATTTGACCACGGAGCACATTTTGTCATGGGTAAGATGGATGTCATGGAAATTAGTCAGGCAGTTTTTCCTCTGAACATCCTCAGTAATTGGCTTGAATTTCCTAAATGCAACTTCATTATTCTGCAGATCAGCAAGACTAACACTTCAAAAATATAACCCTTGAGGCCATCAGATGCGATTTTGGTTCTTTGAGTTCCAGTGGCCAGTGTTTTCCCAATATTTCTTATATTGAACATAGCTGGTGCTTTCACATCATACTAATCTTTCTTAGAAAATGGGTCAACCATTTTCTTCTTGGCTCCCGTTTTGCCTCCTTTCATATGGTGCTCGTTCTTGACAACTGCCATGGTGTCCCTAAAAGAGCCAAAAGGGTGGAAGTACAACTCAAGTGGGAACGTAGGCCCTGTAATCATGTTATGATGGGAATGCTCACAGGTAGGTAGCTTTCTTGGGTAGAAATGGTTGGGATGCTTGACCTGGGAGTAGAGGTGAATGACTGCTTTGACATCCAGGACAAAACCGGAGAAAGCAATGGCAACCCACTCCACTACTCTTGCCTGGAAAATCCCACGGACAAGGGAGCCTGGTGGGCTGCTGTCTATGGGGTCGCACAGAGTTGGACACAACTGAAGCGACTTAGCAGCAGCAGCCAGGACAAAGGACCCACGAAAAGCCTGGGTATACCTTAGGCACTCTCTGGGCCACAGTGCTGACAGGCCACCCCAGATACTTTCCTTGTCAGGGTGGTTGTCACATGGATAGAAACCGGAAAACCATTTGACAAATGGAATTACTCACCATTGTCTCATGATCAGGCAAGCACAATACCACTGGCCATTACCCAGGACAGAGAAATGGCCTCCCTAGAATTTTGCATAAGGGCATTCATTTATATATATATATATTTTTTTAATTATAAAATATATGAACATAAAAAGAGTACATAAGTACATATTAAATCATAACAAAATTATTTCCATCACATCTACCACTCAGCTTAACAAATAACATTACTGACACGTTTGAAGTTCTGCGTTTATCTGTTCCCAAGCACATTTTCATTCTCCACCTCACAGGTGACCTAAATTTAGCCTATAACTTTCTTTTCTTTCTTTATAGTTTACCATACACACATAGAAGACTACATTATAATACATTGTCCAATTTTGCATGTTTCTGAACCTCACATAAGTAAAAACATCTGGATTTATTTTTCTGTGACTTGCTTTTTTCATGCATCATTATACTTTCAAGACTCTTCCATATTGAAATGTGTAGCTGTAGCTCATTAATTTTCACCGCTGTGTTGTGGGCTCCATTTTATGCCCATCCTTAATGTATTTATCTATTCAACTAGAGATGGGCTGATTTGGTTATTTCCTAAGAGCTCATTCTAATCAGGGTTTTTATCCTCACAGTAATTAGCACTAAAAGATTTTAATTGTCTTCCTACATGTGTAGGTTTTCCTCTCGATTGTTTAAGTATGAGGGAAACAGGTACAATGGCCCTTTTTTGTTGTTGCTGGATTAATAAATGTTGAGTGGTCCTACCCCATCACCCCACACTTTTTCTGAGCATTGGCTCTCTCTGAACCAGCAGCCATATTTATAACCACAAACCCATCTTCCCATCAGAGCTGATTGGGCCAAAGGTAGATACTTCTCTCAAGCTGAGCCAATCAGATACTCTTTCCTCTGTTACCAGAAGAGAGTAGTCTTTGTTTCTTTGCTGGTTAGCCCTGTGAAAGTGGAAATTTGGGAGCTTGGATCAGCTCTGCTTTCCCCTGCATATGAGGGGAAGCGGCAGGACAAGGGGAAGGGTTAAGGTATAAATGAGAGAACTGAAGAGGATGGACAGTTTTTTTAAGGAGGGGATGTGAGGTGCACTGAGAGACCTAAAGCCTTCCAGGTCTCAGCCTCAGCACTTTGCAGAGACTTGGCCCTTGGGTCCGTTGAGGTCCTCTGCTGTGTCTTAACAATAAATCGATCTTTTTGACTTAAGTTAGTTTCAGTTGTTTTCTGTTACTTGTAATCAAAGACCTCAACTTTTCTATTCAATTTGCTTCTTCCTAGCCATTCAAAGGAACGGTAGGGCTGTCACCGACCCCTATTAACCTGAGTGAGTTAAATTCTTTCCCCGCCTAACAAGAGATAGGAAATTCTCCACTTCCGGAGTCAGTCAGCTTCAGGGAGCTAAACAATGGAGTGGATAGTCAGCTGCTTGCTAGTTTTATGTCAACAAGGTATAAAGTAGCTATGATAGTTTTATCTCGAGTTATTTTGACTAGCTCTTAGAAATGACTGAAGAATCTTGCTCTTAACTTCCTAAAAACAGGTGCTTGATAAACATACCCCACCCTTCCCCCATTATCCTCAGGTGCTCAGGAGGCTAACCTCGAATAAATGAAATTCTACAGATAATCCCCAAACCTTATCTAAACTCTTATCTTGGCCAATAGCTTCCTCTTCTGCCTTTTAGCAGAGCTGTTGACAAGAAGCAAATGGACTGTGACAAGCTGAAGTTTTTATCTTTTTATTTCCCTCCAACGCCTCCAGTGGAGCTGTTGAAGAACAATGACAAGGAGGAAGAGACTGGTGGGCAAAGAGAAGAAACAAAGCCTAGATGGTTTGAGCACTGGCAGGCCCAGGAGTTGTCTTAAAGGGGCTGGGGGGAACATAGATCACTGAGGAGGGGGAGAGAAGTGGCGGGAAGGGGAGCAGGATCATGCGGAGGGAAGGGGGACTCTACTCCATGTTTCACAAAACGCCTTTCCCAAGGTGGCACAGTTGCACTTACCAGACAACACACTCCCAGCAGAGTCTTCAGTGAGATTTTGAAGATGTGGGCCTCGCTGAATGGAAGGGAAGCTCACTTGCCACCCAAGCTTGGTTTTGCTTAAAATCTTCTATCAGTTGGTACAGCCCCTAAAACGGCATCGGAGTTCTTACTCTAGCCTCTGCCAAGTGGTGAAGCCAAGGGTTACACACCCACCGTCTCACTCTAGAGGTAGCCATTAGGCTTTGATGTGTAATTTGAGGCAAGCGATCTTCTGCCGCCCCTTTCTTTTTTCACTGAAAACCACTGTACAGCCACAAAGCTCAAGTTCAGAGGGGGGAGGATGACTCCTTAGCAGCGCCATCTTAGAACCGAAGGGAAAAGAGACTGTCGCTTAAACCTCAGCCCATTGAATCAGATCAGCCTTTGCTGTGATGTTTCAACTGTAACATTTCAAACTTGCTCTCGGCAGCTGTTAGGTATTCCTTGCTGAGACCTTGAATTTGGAGGGCACTACCAGCACATAAGATCACCAGCAGAGGAGGACAATGGTGTTTCATTATTCATGGAAACATGCTGCTCGTGTGCTTCGGTTTGAGCTTTTGATGAACAGAAAATGCTCTGAACTTATTTTCCTTTTTGTGAAATCCTGACACAGCATTTCTGGTTTCAAAGGAAGCTGTATAAAAAAGACCAACAGAAAACCCCACAAAATGGGACCACCTTAAAATCAAGTTTACTGGTTAAATGGGATTAAACTAGAGTTGTGTTTTAAAAAAGAATAAACCAGGAAAAAAAAAACAACAACCCAAGTCTTTGCTGCATGGTGCCCACTTCTATCTAAACAGCTCTGAAGTCCAGATGCATGCTGTCACTGGAGCATCTCTGGAGAGAGCGTGGGAAGTTAAAAGTCAGTGTTTTTGATTAATTAATAATCATCCTCAGCTGTGTTGGCAAATGATAAAAACAAATTGTCTGCCTTTAAAGTAAGGGTGGAAGATGTGTGCTTACCCAGAACCGAGGGGGAAGGAGGAAGAACCCTTGTTGGCCTAGTCGGCCCTTGGCTGGTCTGGTGGTGGCTGAACAAAAATGATGCTGTGTGTCTCTTACCCGGTGTGGTCGTGAAAACAATCACAGCTCGGGTGGTCAGTCAGGGAGGTGAGTGAAGGAAGTCAGTGTCTAAGGGCTACCCAGTTGTCTTCTAGAACAACCCAACTGAGCATTTGCAGGAATAACTATTTCTCCATGTTTGTCATTGTGGGGTTCAAGTCAGCCGGCTCCAGCTGACTGTGTGTATGTGTGTGTGGTGGGTGGATGTGTGGGGGAGGGTGGGGGTGTGTATGTACTGGGATGAGATGAAGTTTCATTGGTAGTTAGAGGAGAGATGCAAAGACCCCTCTCCTTTTAAATTTGCCACCTACAAGTTAAACTGACCCCACGTCATTTTTTCTTGAAGGCTCTGTGGCTGCAGCTGGGTGCCATCTTCCTCCCTCCTGAGCCTGTAGTTTTTCAGCCACACTTCTCTTACAGGACTTAACATTTGCCTCTTGGTAACACAATCGTATTTCCTCAAATGTCGTGATGTTTGCCTTTGGGGCAGCACCTGGGACAGATTATTGGCTACAGGTGACATACAACACATCTTAAATACTGGAATGAGTGGAGGAAGGTGGGACTGATGGATGGACCCACGGGATGCTATGTTTATTTTGTGGCTCCACTGGTAGAATTTCTATCTTCTCCCATGACTAGGACATTCTCTCCTTCCTCTGTCCCAACTGCAAGTCACGATGCAGGCTCTGATTAACCTTTACCTCTTCTTCTCCCATGGTCTGCAAACAATCCTCATTTCCTACCCGCCTCTACTTTAATCCATCCTACATACTCAGTTAGCCTTGATTCTACCCCGCCCCAGCCTCTAAACTTTCTATGTCCCCCAATTTCTCACCAAGTCGCCCAAACACACTACTCCCAACAATTCAAGAGCCTTCACATACCGTGGACCCAGAATACAGCAGCTGCAGCTGCTGACCTGAGATGCGGGTGCCAGGATAAATGTGGAGAATCCACAGCTCCAACACAATTCAGTATTCACTTATATTGGTTTTCCACAGCATCACAAAAATAACTGCCAATTTACCTGCTTGGAACAATACCCATTTATGAGTTCACAGTTAAGTTCTATAAATCAGAAGGCTGGCACGACATGCCTGGGCTCTAGGCACAGGGTGACACCATGTTGAAATCAAGGTGTTGACTCTGCTGAGCTCTTGACTGGAGGTTCTGGGGAAATAGGGCACTTTTAGCGCTTTCTTGTTGGTGCTAGAATTTGGTCACAGGACTGAGGTCCCTGTTATGATTAAGTCAGGGCCACTGGGATAATAATCTCCCTTAAGGTCAATGAAAGTGAAAGTTGCTCAGTCGTGTCCAACTCTTTGCGAGCTCATGGACTATACAGTCCATGGAATTCTGCTGGCCAGAATACTGGAGTGGGTAGACTCTCCCTTCTCCAGGGGATCTTCCCAACCCAGGTATTGAACCTAGGTCTCCTGCATTGCAGGCAGATTCTTTACCAGCTAAGCCACAAGGGAAGCCTCCCTTAAGGTCAACTGTGCTATAAAACATAACCTAATCACATGAGTAAAATCCAATATATTCAAATGGTGTGCACACAAGAGGGGAGACAGAAAATCCTTGGGTAATTTTAGAATCTGGCCTATCACATTACCTTAAATGTAAATTTGAGCTATTAGTGAGGGTTAGGGCCAAATAAAGTTTGGAGGCAAATGGCAGCTGGAGAGACCACAGTGTATCTTCTGGGGGTAAAAGAGGACATCACAGAAAAGGGAACACAGGAGCTCTAGGAGAGCTGGGAGGGGCCTCGAACTCCTGAAAGAGTCTTGAAGACACAGGAAGAAGAGGGCTTTCCAGGCAGAGAAGGAGACAAGGAAGAGGATGCAGGGAGTGGCCCAAGGAACCAGAGAGACCAGTGTGGGCGGCCAAAGCCGTCAGGGAAGGAAACAAGGCTGGGAACCCCAGGTCAGGGCTGCATTTCTGAGCCACTCTGTGTGGATAACGTTGCTGGCACAGCCAAGGCCAAGGGCCCTGGGACCACCTGGTGGATGTGCTGGGGTGAGTGCAGAGGCCAACTGGGACGAGTGTGGAAGACGCCAGCTGGAGTGAGACAGCCCACAAGACGGCCAAGGGGAGGTGGGAAGGGAGGCTGGGGAAGGCAGGGCCTCTGGCTGTTGAGCAAACCTCAAGAGAACTGACGCCATTAGGGCAGGATTCACAGAATGAGGGTTGCAAAGAACTCTTGCTATGGATAAAGCAGGAAACGTCTTGAGACCACAGAAGCAGAGCCAACAGCTGGTCCAGGAGGCACAGAGTCTGTGTCCTGGGCCCAGTCTTCTGCTGACTCATCCCATGGCAGTGGATGTCTTACTTGCTCTTTCAATACCTTTGTTTCCTGATCTATAAAGTGGAGACTAACAACAGCCCTGTGCTGTTCACTCTAATTAGTGCATAGAGATCACTTTCCTGGAACTGGCCACCAGGAATGTGCCTTTCCCACTCCAGGGCTCTGCATTCAGCCTCTGCTCATGAATTGAGTGGACAATTCTGTGCTGGGGGAGCACAGCACAGGTGCAGCTTGACTGGGTACATCCACCCCTGGGTCAGGTTGGTTCAGGCCACCTCCAGACTGGGTCCTGAGCCCAAGGAGTTATTGTTGTGTAGTCTCTAAATCGTGTCTGACTCTTTTGCGACCCCACGGACTGTATCCTGCTAGGCTCCTCTGCCCATGGGATTTCACAGGCAAGAATACTGTAGTGGGTTTCCATTTCCTTCTCAGGGGTATCTTCCTGACCTGGGGATTGAAGCCGCGTCTCCTGCACTGGCAGGTGGATTCTTTGCCACAGAGTCATCAGGGAAGCCAGAGGAGATTCACTTTCAAATCTGGTTTAAATCAGATGACAAGTCTTGCTTAGGAGACTTGCTTTAAGCTGTATAATCATCTCTTGTTAGATTCCTTTTTAGAGGAATTCTCCCCTTCTAGAGATTCCAGGGCAGAGAAGTCTGTATAAGTCTCATTTAAATCGCCATTCACTTTCAAACTCAGTCATTCTCTTTGTCAGGTGAAGCCCAAATGTCACTGTTGAAAATTCTATCCAACTGTGAGGCTACCAAACAGTCTTTGAAACAAGAGTCAAGCACCCTGTATGCCCCACAGACGTACTCCAGGTGGTAGGAGAGGTGGCAGGGGGCATCCATGGGCAAAGTCCATTCCTACAATAGGTGCAGATCAAGTCTTAAAACACTCAAGGCAACAGCAGGCAGTCATTGACATGTCCTAGAATTTTCTGGCCCCCAGAAAAGTGCTTTGAAAGAGCTAGGCTGCCTTTTCAAGGACTTTGAAAAGCAGGCAGAAGTTTGAACTGAGGAGAAACCAAAAGTGAAAGGGTTCGTTCACAGCTGCCACTTCCCAGGAGAAACCAGGACAAACTCCAGCAGAGGAGCAAGGTCGCTGAAGCTGCCTGACTATGCACCCATCGCAAACAGCAGGCAAACCCACGGGGTGGGGCGGGGGAGGGGGCGCTCCTGCCTGCTGGGTACATCAGGGGCTCCTCAGTCCAGGGCAGGGAGATCCTCCTGTGATACACATGTCATGTGGTCTGAAGGTCTCCAACGCTGACAAGTGTCCCCTCAGTACTGGGTCTTCTTCATGTGGGGTCCCAGTCAAGCCGGGCAGTTGGGCAGTCGGGTCCCAACATGAGACTGCTCGCTGTGTCGCACCCCCTGCCCCCACTCCTAGGACAGACCCAGGCCTGCAGGTTATCCTCAGAAATAGGGCTTGGTCTGGATCAGGTCCAGAATTATCTGGAGTTTCCAGGTAGATAGATCTGTTTTGATCCAATCTCCTGTAGAATCTCGAGGAATCTTTGGTGACAACCACAGCTTTGCAGGGATCTTCCTCTAGTCTCTCTGTCCAACCTGGAAGTTTTGGCATTTTTATAAAATTGCACAATGTCTGGCCATATCTTCAATTTCAAGTGGCTTTGTCTGCAATAATTCTTGGTGCCTAATTTAGTTTCCGAACACACTACGTTTAACACACTGAACTCCATCCTGTCCCTGCTCTGTGAATAGCAGGAATTAGCCTTTAAGAAAGGTCCTTCCACAGCTTGGGGCTCTGGTTAATTGTCTTGGTTGACTCAAGGACTGGTTTATAGGAAAGAATATTCCCAGTAACTCCACCACTTGGGGCTGAGTGACTTTGGAGAAGTCACTGTGTGGTTTTGGACCTCACTTTCCTCATCTAGATAGTGAGGAAACTGGACTATATCAGATCTAAGGTGCACTGGGGCCCTAACACCTCATCATCTGTGATCTAACCATCCTGGGCTTCCCTGGGGGGCTTCAGTCATTCATTCAACTCATTTTCATTCATGAATATCATGTGACAACTTCTGTGCTAGACCTGTTTCTTTGTGGGGGCTATTTCAGATTGAAGGGTAAATTTATCTCTATCATTCCATATTGGTCAGAAGCAGAAGTCTCAGCAAATGTTTTTTTTTTTTTTTTGGCTACACCATTTGGCATGATGGATGGATCCTAGTTCCTTAACCAGGAATCAAACCCTTGCCTCCCTACGGTGGAAGCAGAGTCTTAACTGCTGGACCGCCAAGGAAGTCCCCCAGCAAACATTTTTTAATCATATAATCCAATCCCCCTAGCCAAAAGTAGAACCTACATCCCCATCAGATTTATATCTGTATATGTTACACACACGTACTTGGGAATATGTATAGCAAATATTAGTCATATTATTAGTAGTAGTAAGAACAAAGCTTAATTCCTTTCCTCATTTCTACTATTAAAACATAGATCAAACAGAAGTTAAAATACTTCCTTCTTGCCATTCAGTGCATTATCTGTGTACTCTACAGGTCCAGAGTAGAAGGTCTCAGAAGTCTAGCTCTGTAGACTTTCACGACTGATTGAAACAGATATCCAAGATACTTGGTATGGGTAACATTATACATTTAGTTCTAAAATAAGAGTCAGAAATAGGAGATTGACAATCTGTGGCTGATACTAAGGTTCTATAAAAATAGTTATTTAAAAATAGAGTTATATTATCCAGCAAAGCCACTCCTGTACATATATCTGGAAAAAACTATAATTAAAAAAGATATATGCATCCCAATATTCATAGCAGCACTATTCACAACAGCCAAGACATGAAAACAACCCTACTGCCTATTAATAGATGATGGGTTTAACAAGATGCAGTGTGTGTATATATATATATATGTATATGTTTATATATATGATGGAATACTACTCAGCCATAAAAACAAATGAAGTTTTGCCACTTGTAGCAACATGGATGGACCTAGAGTTTATCATACTAAGTGAAGTAAGTCAGAAAAAGAAAGACAAATACCATATGATGTCACTTATATGTGGAATCTAAAATATGACACAAATGAACTTATGTGCAGAAACAGACTCACAGACATAAAACAACAAACTCACAGTTACCAAAGGTGAAAGGAGGAGGAGGGATAAATTAGGAGTTTGGGATTAGTAGATACAAATGACTATATATAAAATAGATAAACCACAAGGACCTACTATACAGCACAGGGAACTATGTTCAGTATCCTATAATAAACCATAATGGAGAAAAAAATTAAGAGTTCAAAAAAATTGCATTCCTCGGTCCTGTTTGGCAAAACTCCTATTATCTTTTCCCTTTCCCTTGGCCAGGCCTTATTTAAATGTCAAAAGGGTCCATAAATATTAAATGCATTCTCAGCACCATACCAGGCAATGTGGGTGAACACAAACGATCTCTGAATACAAATGTCCCTCTTGAGTTTAGCTGTATCGCTTCCCTGCCTGTGTCATGGGTGAGATGCATGGGCGGGCTTTAACCCCTGGCACCAGGATTCAGCCCACATGCCTTTCTGAGACTTGAGACCTGACTCACTCCTTTCTTCAACCAGCCTGTTCAGCCCAGCTTTCGTGCTTGGCTCCCACAGCAGCAGCAGAGAGGCAGCATGGGGAGGTCAGGCTGGAGAAAGGTGCTGCAGAGGCCGAGGTAGCTGTGGAGGTTGGGGTGTTAGTCACTTTCACTCGGGGGCTGCTGCAGGCTCCCCCTATGCTGCCGGCAGAGGGTCCATGCAGAAAACCAGCAGGAAATAGAATGGTCAGCAGAGAGCGTAAGAAAGAAACCTATCCTTTCTCAGACAGGAGCTTTTATTTCCACCCTGGTCCACAGCTTCAAAGGGCAGCTGCCTCACAGGGAGAGTGTTTGCATGTTTGAAGTAAGAAGACCGTTTCTTGGCCTCTGAAACTGAGTTTGAGAAGGCCCGGTTCCCAGCAGCCGTGGCGCCCCTCTCCCCGCTCTGCTCTGCCATGCAGCTTGCTTCAGCTATGCTGGTCGACCCTCTGGGAAGGGAGATGTGGTCAAGAAACAGCAGACCTGGCCTCCACTTGGATAATTCTGCAAACCTTTGTATGAGGACAGATTGCACAAGGCTGTATGGGTGAGGTGGAAGGAAGAAAAAGGGAAGAGCGTTTTCTGCTTATGACTGGGACCCTGTTATTCATTGGCTTGGGTGTTTCAGCTGAGTTCTGTGGATTAGGAGCCGAGTCATGTCAGCACTAGAAACCTCCCGGGTCTCAGTCATATGTGCTACCCCACCTCTTCCCCGCAGCCCAGACCATTCCTTTCAGAGAACCCTCCCTGTTTCGCGCTTTCACAAAGAGAAGCTGTTCTGAGTCTTGGGGTCACACCCAGCTCACACGTCCCAACAGAAGCTGAGGAAAGGTCTGGGGTCCTTCTCTCTGGCCTCCATCTTCAGCCCTGCCCTGCTTCCGGAGGTGGGAAGGAAGGAAGCCTCCGGGTGGGAGCTGCCCTGTGTCTGGCCATCGTGGAGGTTCTGTCCTGCTGGTTTGGCTCAGCAGAGGGCTGTTGGGCATCCAAAAAGCCAGCGAGGCTGTGTAATGTGGGAGACAGCGAGGGCCATGTTCCCACACTGTAAGTCATGATGACACTGGTAAAAGAGGCTGGTGGGCGGGGGAAAGTGAAAGAAAAAGAATAGGGGGAACAGAAACCAAAGTGAGGCACACAGAAGGATGGAGCAAGAGTAAAGGCCAAGGCACAAACAGAGGCTGGAAAACGGGACAGGCCTGGAAGAGAATCTGCGAGAGGCAGGGTGAAAGTGTCGGTGGGAGGAGAAAGACTGGACCAAGGAAAACACAGTGAGACATGAAGGGAAGATGTGGTCATTTGTTTGAGGAAATGGCAGGTGATCTGCTAACACGTATACCAACAGAGGGGGTTGGAGGCCTGGTCCAAGGATGCCCCTGGGTGTTATCACCTTCAAAGCCCCAAATACAGGAAAGATCAGCCCTGGCAATGCAGTCTACGTCTCTGCTTGCTCAAGGCCTACCCCTCGCCAGGCAGAAAGGGCCTGTGAGACACTCAGGCGAAAGGAAAGAGGATGTAAGCTGAGGGAAAGGATGGGGGAGATCCATCTGTGGGAGATCCACAGAGATGCAGTCACAGCCCTTCCGTGAGTTCATCCCCACGCAGACCTGCCCCCAGGCTTGCAGGCGATGCAAAGAAAGAGAAGCAATGGCTTTCAGCCTCAAGAAACTCAGTCTGAGAGAAAGGACAAGATGTACATATGCAAAGCAATAAACAGCAGCATTATTATTGGGACTGCTCAGACGAATATAGTAAAGAATATTGGTTGAAAGGAACAAAGAATAAGATAATCAAAGAAATGAACTACAGAAAGGCTTTCTTGACAATGTTTCCAACGTGGAAATTTTTTTCAATGTAGGAATTAAGTGAAATGATGTTGGCTGAACTGGATGGAACTTTTTAAACTGGGCCAAGAAGGTGACCTGGGCTTGACTATAGCATAGCACAGGCTCCAAGTCAAAGCAAAGAGCAGGAGGCATAACTGCCCAATCCAGTCTTCCAGGTGAGTTGGATCTACCTGACCTGATAGTCAATTCAATAGTCAACATTCCAAAACACCGGTGCCCTAGGAGTCATGCTGTTGTTGTTCAGTCACTAAGTCATGTCACATTCTTTGCGACCCCAAGGACTGGAGCCCGCCCAGCTCCTCTGCCCATGGGGTTCTGCCGACAAGAATACTGGAATGGGTGGCCACTTCCTTCTCCAGGGGATCTTCCTGGATCAGGGACCAAACCCGTGTCTCTCGTGTCTCCTGCATTGGCAGGCAGATTCTTTACCATTGAGCTGCCAGGAAAGCCCATCCTGGGAGTCATATTTAGCACTAAAAGACATTAAGAAAAGATTGGTGAGATGACTCTGGAGGAAGCCATCTTTCTAGCATGGAAGCAAGACTTGCCCTAGTCTGAGACAGATGTTGGAAGACAACTTGAGATCAAGTGTATAACTGAGATTGGGGGGAGACCCAGTAGGTGGGTTGTACATGTGTGAGCTAAAGACGCAAGGGCATTTAATTTGTAACTGAGAAAAAAATAGTGAAGGTAGTGATAATTACAATGAACATTTACTGAGTGCAAACTACATGCCAAGTGCTGGCCTAAACACTGTGCACGCATGAGTTTACATGATCCTCACTACCACCAATGAGGGGTTTTTAACTATTATTATTTATATTTTATATGTGAGGAAACTCATACACAGAGAGATCAAGCAATTATACAACAGAAGTTAGCCCAGGACTCTAAATTCCACAACCTTCTCTTTCTGAAGCCATGGAAGATTCAGTGTCTCTGTTTCCTCATCTGCAAGCATTTGTTATCTAACCTGCTTGCAGAGACATTGTAGATGATGAAGCCTCTATCAGGACACTGGCTGTGGAGTCACTCTGAGAGTATTAGCATTATTAGGAAGGCCATGCTTTTTCCAAGAATGCTAAATGTATGCTCACTTTCTCATGTTAATACCACAATGCCTTGAAGAAGTTTATAGAGACTCATCAAATAAAAAGACCTCCTGTGTTCACAATGGACAATAATGCCAAGTGAGTCCTGTCTAAAGAGTTGAAAGGTCTCTTTCTGATACCCCTTTACCATTCTTACCATGCTTGGGGGCTGTGAGTCTTTCTTTAAAAATTAATTTTTATTGGAGTATGGTTGCTTGACAATGTTATGTTAGATTTTACTGTACAGCAAAAGTGAATCAGCAATATATATACATACATCCCCTCTTTTTTGGATTTCCTTCCCATTTAGGTCACCAGAGCACTGAGTAGGGTTTCCTGAGTAAGGTCTCATTAGTTATCTATTTTATACATAGGATCAATAGGGGATGGGACTCCTCTGTTTCTTATGAAAAATTTCACACTGAGAAGAACAGCCAGGCTTTTGTCCTGGGCAAGAGCCTCTCCCATGAGGCCCAACCAGAGGACCACGCCATCTTAGAAATCAGGTTTTGAGTCTGAGAGGCAGCAGATAGAGAAGCAGATAGCAAATACATCTGTTTTTACAAGAGCCTGTTGTTCTCTGTACTAACTGCTATAAAAACGACTTGAAACTAGCCACATATTAGTTTTGGTTCTCGTGACTAAATCAAGGAATAGCATGATGGTGCTGTGTCATTAGAAATGAAACCAGTTCTTAAACAAGAGAATAGGGCCGACATTTTAATAACCTGAACGATTTCATAGAAAAATCAAAGCTGAAACTTCTACACCCTAGCTCTGAACACCTGCTGCTTAAGTTTGGTTCTGAACCAGTGAAACTTCTTTCTTGTGATGAAAACACAAGATGGGCCCTGACTTGCCCAACACTTGAGGGTCAGGGAAGCCTTCCTTCCACCTGCTATTCTGCTAGGCTCAAACGTGGGCTTGATCTTGGCTTCTACAGGAAGGACTGTATTTGGCACTTTGGGAAAATACAAAAAGTACCTCATAGTTTATTTTTTCAAATATGTGACCTTATATATTTTGATATATATATATATGCATATATGTATATATTTAAATATGTGAATTTTACCTTCCCTGAGGTATTGTCATCCACATCTTCTCAGATAAAAAAACCGAGACTTGAAGTCAAGTCACTCACCAAGAAGCCGGCAGAACTGGGGTTCTGAACAAAAGTTTTCTTATCTATATCTGCATCACCTCCAATTGGGCCTTTATCACAATAATGATGCTGATGTAGTAACCATATACAGGTTGCCTCCCTAGTATCCTTTCCCCCCTTTTCCTGCCACAGTACCCACATTTTGCCTCGAGGGAACCACTTTCCTCACTGTCTCTCCGTCTCTAACAGCTGGATTGATCCAGCTCCCAGGGGTAGCCAGAGTACCCATCACCTGGCCATGGTGACTGGCTCAGAGGTGGGCATACAGCCTGATTCAGGCCAATGGAATTTGAGGAAATGTTTCCTAGGGCTTCTTGGAACAAGCTTCCTCAGCCCTCTGTGGGTTTACCAGAGGGGACAATCCCCCTTCTCCTGGACGGTATGTTACCGAATACAAAGTTCAGAACTCCCTGAGTTATTTGAGAAGGGCCAGCCTAAGGATGAAGCTAACACACAGAAGAAGCAGGGCTATACATAAGACTGGCATGGGGCTGGTATCATGAGGGGGATGTAAATTCTGGACTGCATGCTCAAGTTTTTAGGCTATAAGCTAACGCAATCCCTTTGTTTGCTTAAGCCAGTTTGAGTTTGTTATTCTGTCATATGAAAATTCTTAACCAATGCAAACACCACTGGCATCATTCCCAGTAACATTTGATGGTTGCTTTGGTTTCTCAGTCAAGAGCATGAAACCCGTTTGACCAAAAGGACCAATCCTTAAAAATTCATCAACATCTCTGGAGCATGCCCATCTCTGATGCCTGACTTGATAGAGAGGACTCATGTGTTTCTGTTCCTGGGATCTGGTTCCTTCTGTTTTCTGCTCCCTGTTGGCTCAGTCTAGGCCCGTCCTCTTCCCAGTCCCTCTACAGTGATGGGAAGTGGCTGCCCTCTGCCGAGGAAGCCAGCAGCCAAGTGGGCAGCCAGCTGCAGACCTCAGGCATTGGCACTGTCAAGAAAAGGAGTGTCAAGAAAGGATTCTGCCACAATGTAGTTTTAATGTAACATAAAATCAGGTGGGAGAAGGGTCTCTGGCACATAAGTAAATACACAATTACCACTACCCCCCAGCCCCGACCCAAGTTCACTGTCAGAAATGTTAAAACCCAAGCAATTCTGGCACCCCTCTGAGGACCTTTATTTGCTAGTGACTGATGCTCACAGAGCTTCAGGGATTTGGCATCCAAGATTATAAAGTCTCATGGGACTGACAATCTGTGATAAGAACTGGTTTTTGTGATTCTACAACAATCTGTTTCTATTGAAAAATTCTGTTATTTCCACTTCTGGCCACTATGACTAAGCACAGGGGCAGAAACACAGTCTAAACAGTTAAAGAATCTTGTAACTGCCCGATGCAGTCCAACAGCAGAGTAAGTAAGCATACGTGAGCACTGACAGGTGCAATGTGTGAGGGAGGGCGCTTACTCTCCCCAGTCCATGTCCCCCAGACCCAATCTGTCAGCAAAACCTTCCATTTCCCAAACATGTCTTGACTCAAGCGTTTCTTTCCATCTTTACTACAATCGTGTAATTTACCCATTCAACACATATACACCAAAGGGCTCCTGTGTTCCAGGCATTGTTCTAGTGGCTGGAAGAGCAAGACTGACTCTTCTTGCTCGGTCTTCTCTCTGGACGACCCTTCTCACTGACTGGCCCTGGTTTCCTCATTTGCTCTCTTCTTCCATTCTCCACACAGGAGCCTAGAAGTTTTTCTTAAATATCAACACTTCCCTGTTTGAAACCCTCCAATGACTTCCCACTGCTTCTTCATTAAAATACCAAGGCCTCCTCAGCCCTGCTGGTGGGCTGCGTGCCTCCTTACGTTTTCGGCCTCTTCTCACATGCTAGGTTCATTCCCCACAGGCACACCTACCTCCTTTCAGATCCTCAAGTATGTAATGGCTTTTTCTCTTTTCAGAGCTTTCATCTGCCTGTAATTTCCTCCTAAAACAGTGGCTTCCAAACTTTCTTCTGACAATCATCCCCAGTAAGAAATATTTTATTTCATTAACTAGTAAACACATCAACCTACACATAAAGGGAACATGAGTTGCACATGATAATACTTCTAGTATGTTCTGTTCCTCTTTAAAAAATCTAGCCATGACCCACTAACCTGCAGTTTGAAAACACTCCTCCCTCTGCTCTTTGAATGGCTGAATCGTTCTTATCCTTCAACTTTCCATTTGAATGTTAGCTGCTCACCGGGGCCTTCTCCAGCCATCTGACATAACCCAGGCCCCTGATGTAGATTATTTTTCATCTGAGTCCCCTGTCCCGTCCCTTCACAGCATATATCAAAGTTATATATTTCTCAGCTGAGATTTGCTCATTGTCTGTCTTGCGGGCCACATCACTAATGGTTGAAGGCGTGGACCTGTCTACGCTGTTCCTCACTGTATATTCCACATCTGGGTCAATGATCAGCACGACAGAATATATGTCCATATGCTTTGAATGGCTGACTGAGTGGGTGGGTAAGTGATGCTGAGGTCTGGATTGAAAAACAGGCCTCCCCAGTGGAAGGACCCAGGGCTCCTTGGAGAAATGATGGATTCTAGGGCTGGGGCAGGAAATCCACAGGAGTGCCAGAAGGTAATGAAACACTCAAAAAACAAAAGGATGGGGTATGTTGAAGGGATATAGGAGTTAACCTAAAAAGAACATCTAATAGCCAAAACTGAAACAATCTGAGCCTAATTATCATATGATAAACCAAATCTTTAAATAAATACACATGAGAGTCCATACCAATATAAGTGGTTGACTAAATAAGTAAGTTCTTTCTTACAGAAGAACTTAAATGATTAATATAAATACTACCCTCCAGGAGGTGGAGTCTAATTCCCCCCACTCCCTTCCCCTTTGAGGGGTGGAGGTAACTGCACTTGGTGACTTGCTTCCAAACAACAGAGTAGGTAAAAGGAGAACAGGGTCACTTTCAGTGGGGAAACCTGGCAAACAGTACTTTGGCCAGGTGTTCCAGATTGATTTCACCGTCCTGTCATGTGGGTGGCACATACTCCCTGATACGATGTGAGGAGGGCACTTCCGCTCTGCTGGCTTCCTCCAATAGCCCACAACCCTGGTGTAACTGTGAAAAATGCACCAGACAAACCCAACTAGCGGGGCATTCTACACAGTACCTAACTAAAACTCTCAAATCTGTCAAAACGTCATGAGAAACATGACAAGAGACTATCAGACCAGAGGAGTTAAGGAGATATGACAACCACTTTTGCTGTGGCATCCTAGGTGAGACCCTGCAACAAAAAAAGGAAACCAGCGCAAAAGCTAAGGAAATCTGAATACAATATGGACTTAAGTTAATAATAAGGTGTCAGTATTGGTTCCTTAACTGTGACAAATATACCACTGTGATGTCAGATGCTGACAATAGGAGGAGCAGGCTGAAGGGTACATGGGAACTCTGTACATTATCTTTACAACTTTTCTGTGAATAAAAAACTGTTCTAAAATTAAAAAGCTTAATTTTAAAAAACGTTCAGCCTTAATGCCAAGAGCCAGGCCTTCATTCAGTTGATTTTACGGAGCGCCCACAAAGTACTTCTAACCACGCTGGGCTCAAAGAAGACATGTCGACACACGGGAGATGAAGAGATGCACATACATACAGCACGGCATCCAGGGTGATAAAACCACAAGCAGAGCATGCAGTTTTGCAGGTTGACTAGAGAGGGGAGGTGTGTGTGTTGGGGGGGTGGGCTGGGAGGTGGGGGGGGGGCAGGCGGAGTAGGGCTGGTAATGAAAGCAATGATGAGAATGAGGAAGGAAAACAAGGACCGGTTGGCTTTGGTGAGGTGAAGTTGGCGCTTCCCCACTGGAATGTCAGCTCCCTGAAGGCAGGAACCTTGTCTGTCTACCCATCACTATACTCCTATGGCCAGAACTGTGCCTAGAACACCATAAATGCTCAAAAATGTGTACTGAGTAGATGAGAGACTGGACAAACAGATGAAGTCCTACTGAAACTTCACTTGAACTCCAGAACCACTATTGTCATGGGAGGTCTGCCAGGTGCCCACTGGATGTGCATTTTTGTACATGGTAATGATTGTGTTTGCATTCTCAGAGGTCTTTCATGAAGCATGCAGATGTTAGCATTGGTTTGGAATGGCTCTAACGTTCACCCATAGGCATGGAAGTGCCTTGAAACATTTCTTGATGGTATTAACAGATAGGTCTGCTGATACCCAATTCTTCCCAGGTGGTTCAGTGATAATAGAATCTGCCTGCCAAATAGGAGACGTGGGTCGGGAAGATCCCCTGGAGAAGGAAATGTCAACCCATTCCTGTATCCTTGCCTGGAAAATCCCATGGACAGAGGAGCCTGGTGGGCTTCAGTCCATGGGATTGAAAAAGAGTTGGACATGATTGAAGAATAGCTGCTGACACCAAGGAGTGAATGGCATCTCCTCTTTGCTCTAGCATCTTGTCAAACCCAGCAGGGGCTCTTAGCATTGTAAGAATGGAGAGAGTTAGTGAGGGCTTCAAACTTCAATATAGTCTCTATAAATATAAGGAAACAGCTTAGAGGGATGTTGAATTTCCCTGTAGGCATCTACTGACATTCCTCCTTAAAGGTCCCAAATACTCAATGTATTATACTCACTTGCATATAACATTTTTTTATGAAGAAAAATTTAAATTGTGGGAAAATGATGGAAAAATCATACCCAATTATGAAGCTATTAAGAATAGGGCAGACTATATGTATTAATATGAAACAGTCTCCAAAACACACAAAGTAAAGCTGCTCTCTGAAACAGACATAAGACCTCAGTTAACAGAGGGGAGTTCTGGGAAGACAGCACGGGAGGGATGAGAGACTTTTACCAAGTGTACACTCTGGGAACATTCTGAAGTTTGCACATGTACAAAGTATCATGAATGAAAAAAACCTTAAAAAGTGATTCCAGAGGAAGAAACTTTTGAATTTTGTCTGCAGGTTATAATAATCTCCTTTTTTTTAAATAAAAATAACCTCCTTTTTCTGTTCTATCCTGATAATCTTGGAACCTCTGCTTTCTACAGGATCTGACCCATGTCAGGTGATAGTCCTGGCTTTTGACATCATCTCAAATAAGCTTTTACATGAAGTGACAAAGGTACATAGATGAGATTGAAAGAGGAAGGCATTCACCATAGTTTATACATTCAAAATTAGGAATTAATTTAAAAGCTAAGTTCTATAGTTATTTTGTAAACAGCATATTGAAAACTACAATATAAGTAGTTTGGGCTTCTGGCTCTCTGAGCAGCACCATGGTAGTCAGCAAAAACAAGCATCTTACAAAAATGGCAAAAAGGGAGCCAAGGAGAAAGTGTTTGACTCACTTTCTAAGAAAGATTTGTATGCTGTGAAAGCATTGGCTATACATCAATGTAAGAACTACTGGGAAAACACTAGTCACAAGAACTCAAGGAATCAAAATCACATCTGATGACTTATAGGTCATGTTTTTGAAGTGAGCCTTGCTGATCTGCAGAATGAAGAAACTGAATTTAGAAAATTCAAGGTAATTACTGAAGACGTTGAGGGCAAAAACTGCCTAATTTCCATGGCATGGGGCTCTTCCATGAAGTATGGGACCAAACATACCTCATCGTAAAAAAAATGGCAGATCATGGCTGAAGGTCATGTGGGCGTCAAGACTACCTGTGGTTATTTCCTTCATCTATTCTGTGTGGGTTTTACTACAAAATGTAACTGTCAGATTCAGAAGACCTCTATGCCCAGCATCAACAAGTCTGCCAAATCTGGAAGAAGACAATGGAAACCATGACCCAAGAGGTGAAGACAAATGACTTGAAAGAAGTGGTCAATAAACTGATTCCAGAAAGTATTGGAAAAGACATATAAAAGGCTTGCTAATCTACTTATCTGCTCTATGATATCTTTGTTAGAAAAGTAAATATGCTGAAGAAGCCCAAGTTTGAACCGGGAAACCTCATGGAGCATCATGGTGAAGGTAGTAGTTCTGGAACCTGCTGGGGATGAGACAAGTTGTAAAGCTGAATGAGAGATGGATATGAGCCAGCAGTCCAGGAATCTGTTTAGAATTCAGACTTTGAATGATGACAAATAAAAGATCTTATTTGTGGGGATAAAAAGCACATTACTTTGTTAAATGTTAATATTTAAAAAGTATCTCTAGACGATTAATAATGAATCACACTAATACCCTAAAAACATTTGAAGAAAAGACTTGAGAACTCCCTTTGAATCAATAAACAATAGATCCCTCAAAAATAACTGACCAATAATTCACCTCAGATAAGTATTTCATCAAGATCACATTCTGCTTTTAAGTAATTTTCTGTTTTCTCACATTCCAAAACAATACGGTTTCAAATTCTGAAGTCAACTCGTTTCTGAGTACTGAGGACACTGATGTTTGAGATATACATGAGCATTCAGAGTTCTTTAAAACTAGAACACATTTGTGAGAAGATGTATTTCAATCTTATTTCAGCTAATTTCAGAAGAGAGTTCAGTATTTCTCAAACATAAATTTCATTACAAGGTTAAGCCAATGTAAACTATATACATTCAGCTGCCATTACAAGAAGGGCTTCCCTGGTGGCTCAGATGTTAAAGAATCCACCTGCAATGTGGGAGACCTGGGTTCAATTCCTAGGTTGGGAAGATCCCCTGGAGGGCATGGCAACCCACCCCATTACTCTTGCCTGGAGGATTCCATGGACAGAGGAGCCTGGCAGGCTACAGTCCACAGGGTCACAAAGAGTAGGACACAACTGAGTGACTAAGCACAGCACACAGCACAGCCATTACATTAAAAAAAAAAAAAAAAAGCCTCCTGGAAGCAAGGTTGGAAGGTCTAAGGCAGCAGCAAGCACATCCCCAGTGTGTTTGTTGGAAATGCAGAATCTCAGGCTCTGTGCCATCTCCTATTCACAAGACACATTTAAACAGGCAGTGATTCCCATACTTCTTAAAGTTTGACAAGCTGCTGGGCTAAGAAACCTTAATTATGTTCAATTCAGGTTGTACTCTTTAGTGAATACTGGATATAATCCTTAGTAATAAGGACAATGTGACTGTTTTTTTGAGACCAGACAGTAAGACTTATCAGAAATTACTGTAATTAATAATCACTATTCCTACCCTTCTCCTCCTACCTGTGAAACATCCTTTCTCTTTTCTGAGTCCATCCCCTCCACCTGCTCCAAGACCATCTGCCACTCCTTCCCCAGGATGACGACACTTTCTCCGCTAATTTCTCCCCTTTCACCAATGAACACACTTAAGTCTCCCTTAGACATAACACACACACACACACACACATTTTCTCTCCACCATGCTAACAGCTCAGCTACAATCTTTTTTTTCTTCCCATCACTGAAGTTCTCAAGAGTAGTCTGCAAGCAATCTGACAGCTATCAGACCCAAATTAGCTCTCTTGGAGGTGTCAAGTATTTAACTGCCAAATCTGAAGGCCTGGTCCCTGTTACTCCTCTAGATCTCTCTGCAATTTATGAATTCTTTCTCCAGCACTACCACCTCTGGCATCTGCCCTTCTTCCTCTTTTTGCCACCCATGCTCCTGAGGCATTTCCCTCAGCTCAGCCCAGGGGCTTCTCTTCTCCTTCCACTCTATATACCATTGCTGTATTCTTCCTTCCCTCTACCTGCTCCTGCTTCAAAGGTCACCCTATGCAGAAAACTTCCCAGACACTATCCTCAGCTCTGGTCTCTCCTCAGAACTCCAACAGCCTTCTATGGTTTTCACTCATTTAATATTTATGTATATGTACATAGCCTCTGATATGCTGTTACACTATGCTAGTGAACCAAAAAGACCCATCCCTGCCCTCATGGCACTTATGGCCTGTCAGGTAATACAGATGTAGGGCCATGAATACAAGTGCGATAAACACTGAGGAAGTGTGCAAAGTTGCAAAGTGATTATTCAGGGGGAGGAATAACCAAATCTAGCTGGGAAGGAATAACCAAATCTAGCTGGGAAGTAGAATTTCCAGTTAAAATGTAAGATATCCAGTTAAAGTTGAATTTCAGCGAAACAAAAAAAATTTTTTAGTATGGGATATACTTATACTAAAAAATTATTTCTTATTTACCTGATATTCAGCTTTAACTGGACATCTTATATTTTAATCCACTACATCTAGCAACCCTACCAGGAAGTGACTGGAGAGTTAGGAGAGGAAAGTCCTGAGGAACTGAGAGAAAGGATGAGTAGGAATTAGCAAAGAGGATGGTGGGAGAGGACATCCCAGGGAGAAGGGATAGTTGCAGTAAGTGTTTATAGCGATAGAGAGCTTTATGCTTTTGAGAACCTGAAAGAGGTGCAGCACAGTTGGATCATGAAGAAAAGGAAGAGCATTAGGGAAAAAAATCTTGAAAAGCCTGTATATGATTAGGATTTTGTCTCCTAAAGATAACAGGAAGTCATTTCAAGATCTCAGAGGAGAAAATGGACCTAAAATGCTTCTGTACCAATGTCAATGTCAGGGGAAGGGGGTGTCCCCACAACACCAATAAGCACTTTTCTGGATACCAGCAGAGTGTCCTACAATTCAACTCAATTCTGACAGCATCTGCCCAGAGGCGGCATCATCTCCCACAGCTTCAGGGTTTAGTTCCACAAGACTGCTTCCCTCCCCGCTGCCACACTTCAGACACCAACTCCAAGCCCAGGTTGCTGACTGGTTTCTGGCCACCCAGCAGTACATCAAGGGGTCTCATGGCTCCCTCTTCTTTTGATTCACTGCAACAGCTCACAAAATTCAAAAGAGTAACATTTTGTTTTCTACATTACCAGTTTATTATAAAACGATATAATTAAGGAACAGTCAAATAAGAGAGATAATGGGGCAAGGTATGTGGGAAGGGGTGCCATTCTCCCCAAATGTCCATGAATTCACCCGCCAGGAAGCTCTCAGAAGCTTTTGTTTTTTTTACGAAGCCTTCATTAACACATAATTGATTAAGTCACTGACCAACGGTGACTGATTCAATCTCCAGCCTCTCTTCCCCTCCCTGGAGGTCAGCCAGGTAAGATTGAGAGTTTCAAATCTCTAATCACATGACTGGTTCTCCCGGCAACTAACCCCCATCCTTAGATGTGGTTCAAATGTCAACCATAACATGAAGAAAGACATCTTGATGGTGCTCATCACTAGGAAATTCTCAGTTTTAGGAGCTCTGGGCTGGAAAAGGGACAAAGACCAAGTAGATAGTTCTTATTATAAATCACAGTATCACAGGACCTGAGCTTTAAATGATCTTTCTGGCTGCCAGATGGAGAAAGGAATTGCAAAGGCTGGAGTGGATGCAGAACTTTATTTCTGAGGTTACTGTGATAGTCAAAGAGCTGTGAGTAACTCAATCATTGCAGTCTTTCTCTCACTGGTCTCCTAGACTAAGACTGTACGAAACCCCTACAAGATGGCTGACCTGAGTTGTCATCTCAAAAGGTTGCTTTACACATACGATCTAACTGCTAATGATATTTAGTGGTTCTTAGTGCACACCAAATAAAATCTCATCTCCTCAGCCAGGTGCTCGGAGCTCTCTATAATCTTGCCAGAACAGATCTTTTCTGTCTCATCTTTCCTTCTCCCCTGCAAGTGATTAAGCCCTGGGCTTTTATTCATATGGCTCTATCTGGCTGTGACTCACTTCCCGTCCCTTCCTTCATTCCCCAATTGCTTGAAGATAGAATTTCCCTTTCTTCAAGCTCCAGCTCAAAAGCCTTCTTCAATGAGGCTTTTCCTAACTTACTCAGAAGCTGCAGAAACTTATACATTCAATAAATATTTAATAAGGCCCTGCCATGTGTCAAAGGTACGGCTCTGACATAAAGTTGGTTCCAGTTGATACTTTCACATGTTACCAGTATCACTGGTAACTTTCTCTGTTACACTCATATGTTAGTATCATTATGGTACATCAGAGACACCAGGATAAGCTAACATTTTGTATTACATGATACTTAATTTCAAAACCATGACAAAAGGAGCTATAGAAATATGGGCACTAAGATGACCAAACTCTGAAGGGAGGCGTGGTTGAGATGGCCTAGCCAGAGAAAGGCCAGAAGTCAGGGCATGGAATTTTTCCCTAGGCCTGCATGCAATAGATCAAATACAGGTTATAGAGGTATGACCTGTTAGAGGTATGAGGATGAACAGAAGAATGTCCCTGCCCTCATGGAACTTACATTCTGTTGTGCAACCAAAAGTAAGCCAAGGCACCTGCAGGAAATGAGTGAGAGTCTGGACTTGGCCCATTCTGCCGGGTTTAAATCCTGGCTCGACCACCCACCTCATGATGCTAGTAGAGAAACTTAATTGTCCTGTGCCACAGTTTCCCTGTGGGGATAGTATCAGTAACTATCTCATATAGCTCTAAAATGAAATGAGTTAACACTTGAAAAGCACTCAGAATAGGGCCTGGGACACTGTAATAAATACTCAACAAGTGTTAGCTATATAGCCATGTACAGCAGGGAGTCCCCAGAGGGAGAATGATCTTGGCATATTTAAAGGAAATGGTGGGGAAGAAGATCAGTGTAGAAATAATAAAGTAGTGGAGGCAGAGAGTGATGAGGCCAGAAGCAGGGACCAGATTAAGCAGAACTTGGTAAATTTAGACCTATTTTGATGGGCTAGAAAGACACTGGAATGTTTTGATCAAAGGACTACCATGATGTCCCGTGCTTTAAGGAGAGACCAGAGGAGAGGCTACAGTTACGTAGTCCAGTGAGACAATGGTTGCTTAGACCTGCTACTGCTAAGTCGCTTCAGTCGTGTCTGACTCTGTGCGACCCCATAGACAGCAGCCACCAGGCTCCGCCGTCCCTGGGATTCTCCAGGCAAGAATACTGGAGTGGGTTGCCATTTCCTTCTGTAGTTGCTTAGGTTGCTTAGACCTAGGTAGAAACAATGGAAGTGGTAAAATATACATACGTACATATATACATACATATATATACATACATACATACATACATACATATATATATTCTGGGCATAATTTAAGGTAGAATCATTATGACTTGTTGATAGACTTAGGGATGTGAAGAAAGGAATTAAAGATTACTAGGTTAGGAGTACAAGATACTAGGCTTTGGGGCTGGGTAGCATTTACTAAGATGGGAAAGAGTGAGAGAGGTACAGGTATGAGCAGAAAATCAAGAGTTCTACTTTGAATAAACTTTGAACTATTAGACATCTAAGACAGATGACAAGTAGGTGGTTGGGTGTAAGTCTGGTACTCAGGAAAAGTTAAGACCGGAGAAAAACACATGAAGTTAAAAGCCATAGATGAGCTCACACTGAGTGCAGCCAGAGGAGAGGACATCAGAGCCTGAGCCCTGGAGCAATGAGACATTTAGGAGTGAAGAAAAGAATCATGAAAGAAAACCAAGAAAGGGGCTGAGGGAGGAGGGAAACCAGGAGGGTGTGGTGTCCAGTGAAGACAGTGTTTCAAGAATGAAGGTGTGATCAACTGTCAAATGCTTCTGCGAGGTCAAGCAAGATACCATCTAGTTCACTCAAAGTAAATCATTTTCTCAGCTCCATTTCTCCATAGTGGTTTATTTGTACTTTTCTCATTGCAATATCCAACTGTCATGTTATAGTTACTCTTGTCTTCTCTCCTCTTACAGAGCTTCCTTAAGGTCAGAGACCACATCTTCCTCCCCTCAAAACACCCACTATCCTACTTGCTCAATAAATGTTTGAATAAATGAATCATGTAGGATTCTATAAAATCTGGAAGAATATGCACACAGTTAGCAGTCAGAGTTGTCTTTACTAAGATATCCTAAATGCTTTAAGACTAATGTATGGGCTTTGTTCTGCCTAGAAAATGAAGAGGTCTGTCAGGCATCTGAGTTGATCTATAGCCAACTATAGAAGGAAAAGAGGGCATCAGAGGATGAAATGGCTGAATGGCATCACCGATGCAATGGACATGAACTTGGGCAAACTTCGGGAGATGGTGAGGGACAGAGAGGCCTGGCATGCTGCAGTCCATGGGGTCACAAAGAGTTGGACATGACTGGGCGACTGAACAACACAAAAATCACAACCTATCTGGCATTTCTACTTTTTTACTTGAATGTTTCATGCATGGTACTATCCAAAAGGGACTTAATGTTTACCTGATTAGCTTAAATATATTCCTCCCCACCCCCCCGCCCCCACCTGGCTAGACCTCATCTAAAGTTGGCTCCAATTGATACCTTCACAGTATCAGCATCATCAGTAACTTTCTCTGTCACACTTGAATGTCTGCATCATTATGGTACATCAGAGACATCAGGATAAGCTGACAGTGTGTGTGTGTGTGTGTGTGTGCTTAGCTGCTCAGTCATATCCGACTCTTTGCGACCCCATGAACTGTAGCCCGCCAGGCTCCCAGAGAGCAATTATTCACCCCTGATTCCTGCTTACTCTCATACCTAAGCATTTACCATTTGCCTAGTTTTTATATTTGGATGGAAATCTTGTAAAGAGAGCTTATGGTTCCCAGCCCTTTCACTAAATCTACTCTGAATGTGCTGTCAAATTATGGCACTGTTGAGCACCCAGACTGTCTGCCCGGTATTACCGTGACAAATTCTAACCTATTGTATTTCTTGCACATGGCTTGGCATATATCACACATTACACACTTGGTGAATGAATTTCAAGGAGGAAGCTGACAGAAATGGAACACAGTTAGAGGATGGAATGAACAGGCTCAAGATATTTTGTTTGGAGTCAGAAGCTAAGAGCTACTTTCAAACAGGGTGTCAGAAGAGCAGGGATAAGCCTTATGCTCTAAATTCTAGGTTATTAGTATCTAACAATTTAATGTAGCATTTCCCAAACTAGAGTTCAATGTAATGTGGTACTAGGGGGAAGGGCTTCCCTGGTGGCTCAGCAGCAAAGAATCTGCTTGCTAATGCAGGAGATACGGTTCAATCCCTCGGTTGGGAGCATTCCCTGGAGTAGGAAATGACAACCCACTCCACTCTTCTGGCCTAGGAAATCCCATGGACAGAGAAGCCTGGCAGGCTACAGTCCATGGGGTTGCAAAGAATCGAACATGACTTAGCTACTAAACAACAACAAAACTAGGGGGAAAATGGCTATACTCAAGAAAATTTCGGAAATGCTGGATCAAATAGGTCTCTTAACTTTAGAACTTCTCAAAGCTTAATGTATCAATATGCTTTGGGCTCTAAAGGGGAGGTATACTACACAGCCTTTTCCAAACTTTTATTCAACAAGTATGTAGTACAATCCACTAAGTTCCAGGCACAGTAGTAGGTCCTAGAATACAATCCTGAGCCAAACAGATCCACTCTCTGCTCTTACGGAGTCTATGCTCAGTGTGAGAAACAAACACTATACAAATATTGACTGTAAACCACAGTAGACGTTATGAAGGGAAAGTGTATCAGTATTTTCTAATACATGAAGAAGACACCTCTTCTACTTGAACACCAAATATTTCTCTTAAAGCTTTTCCATAAACATGGTTCTAAGAGTCTAGCTCAGTGTGATGAACCCTGCTCACAGATCTAACACATTTCCCTTGCTAAAAATGTATTACATTTTCAGAAGTAAGGTCTACAGGCAAAAGCAAGACACAAACCACTCATTTATGAAAAGGCCAGAATTAATAAATACCTCCAGATGCTTGATTGAGAATAGCTCCAACTTTAGGGGCTGCTTAAATTAGAGTGATGTTGAAACAGAAGATCTGTGCTGTGGTCTACACAACGACTAAAATGAATGTGGACTGACGCAAGGATCTGATCCACAGTGGTTCCTACTGAAAGTAGCCAATTTGAGTAAGCAAGTCTTCACCAGTACTGCAAACCTGCACCCACTGCACTTTGTATACTGATTTCTAAACAACAAGGTCCTTTCTATTTTTACAGCTGGTATTTTTAACAGGAAAATATAACACCAATTTTAAAGTATCATTAAATAATCCTGTTAATTTTTTTTTCTTTTTTATACATAGCTGCAAAGCACTAACTATGTGCAAGACACTCCACTAACAATCATGGAAAACAAAGAGGAAAAAGCCCGGTTGTACTTTATTTACTCTCCTGATGTGGAGGTGGAGAAGCTATAGAGGGAAAGCCAAATTCATCACTTTCAGAAGAATCAACTGGTATGTCAAAAACATGCTGACATTTTAAAATCTTCAAATTTGTCTTTATCTCATTGGTGATCATTCCAAGATACTGTCAGTAAACAAGAATAGTTAAGTATTTAAAATGTTTAATACTTAATGAACCACCTCAAGGATCTAAAAACAGAGTGCTTTTTCACTCTATGCTTCCTATATTGCGACTACCAGATTCCATAGTAGTATTACATTTGCCATAATGAGTGTGGAGAATCAAATCTGTAATTCACACAAGAGAATGTAAAGGATTCTTTCATCAAATAAATCTATCTGGTAAATGATTTTTTATTACAAAAGTATCATTTCATCCAAAATTACTGGAAAAGTAGCATAACCTCCTTCTCTCCAACAGCCATGCAGGTAATTTTTAATACTTTCAGACCAAGAGACAATTATATTTAAAAAAAACACTTAGGTGGATGATGGAACTGAAGAGATAGGTAAGTATTTTGACTGATTTCACTCCAGTGACTGACTGTGCATTGAATGGACTATAAATATTGTCATACTTGATTTTTTTCCTATCAAACCCCAAAGTGCTATACTTCTATTTCAACTGTGTTGGCACATCTAAAAGGAAAGTCAACTTACCTTAGACCTAAATATCAACAGTATGAGAAGTAAAACATGAGAACATCACTCTTTGGTATGACCCATGTAAACCACATTTCTGAAAATTGAAAGAAAACAAAATGTTATGTTATACCTTATATAGCCTACAATATATAAAGGAATCCTAGAAAGATAACCATTAAAAGTTAATGTCACTCAATATCAAATCTTGTATATTGTTTTCTTAGCAAACCATCAATTTCCATCTAGTTTCCAGTGAATGGGGAGATAAACATAACAGGAATAGTTCACTCCTGGGTTTACATCAGACTGACTGGAATTATGTTCTAAACATCACCATTCTATAAACACTGGTAGGTCAGTTTTAACTATAAGCAGGCTATTTTGGGTCTCCAGATATATAAAAGTCCTTATCAATCTACTCTATCCATGAACTTGGATCATCCCAGTGAAAAGCAACATTATGAAGGATGAAATCATTTTTTTAGGCTGAATTTAGTCCTTCCTAGTTAAACAAGGATAGTGACTTAAGAACATATTTTCATTTTCTTAGGATGCTCACTACCAAGGATGAGTTAAACAAGTATATTGAGATCTGTGGCCCTCTGTAGTTTTCGATCATATGTTCTTTATCCCTCCTATCTTTTATTTCTTTGAGAAACTTTTATAACAGGAACAAGAAAAAGGAAACTTTAATGATTTCCTCAACAGGTAATTTGATTTATGTAAATTCCATTTCCAACTTCTAGAAATAAAGACAGACACAAAATTAATTTAATTTTTTAATAAACCATAAAATTTAAATATTCAAATAAAAAGAAACAAAAATAGATATTTAAGCCCAGAACTAATTTCTGTTTTTATTCTTTGCCTGGGTATCATGGAGGCTTGACTTGCCTGGGACTTGAGTAGAGTGATACAGTTATGATGCTGGTGTAATGGTGAGCAAGTAAGTGAAAAAATGAGAAAAGGCTTGGTAAAATTTACTTTCAGATCTGGAAGTAAAGATCAGTAGCTCACTTGAACCTCCTGCAGAGACCTTACACGGGTCTTGTCTGTGGAAAACTACTATGGCTTACTGCTTGCTCTTACCACACTTGATCTTCTTCACAGCTTAGCACTCCTGGCATTTTGATCCTTTTGCTCACTGAAGCCCACATCAGTCTGTCAAAACATCAAGGGGGAAAATCCCCAAACTGAATAGATGAATAAACACTTTTAATGTGAATAATCATATTCAGACCAACTTCTTTTGAAAAAATACAAGTCAGTGGGTTTTTTTTTTTAATCCTTAAGTAACTCAAATATTACTATTTTTTCTGCCTTACTAAAATGGCACTTTTCATTTTATTGACATTAGCCAATTATTTGCTACTCACTTCTGTTTCTCTCTGATCACAATGCTACCCTATGTTTTTCTTTTTGATTGAGACCTATACTTTCCATTCCAGAATATTTGATCTTTGACTAACTTTGTCTCATCCTGTGAATAAGTCTGCTACTGATTAGTGAAAAAATATCACAAAAGGAGAAAGGAAGCAGTGAGCACTAGTAGGATCTCACTTCAACATTTGTATAACTTTTTTTATGAGAAAAACATTCATTTTTATTTTGGAATCTAAAACCATTATTGTATGATACTGTCTTTTAGAATACTTAGATGGGTTGACATTCAATATGAACGGCAAGTTAGCTCACAAGAAACAAAGTGTAATGCACAAGTTATGTTCAGCTGGTAGAAATCCAGCAGCACGGTAATAAAGTGCAGCAAAAATTTCCTTATTTGAATAACAACTCCAGTAACCTCTGAATATTTTTGGTAACATTAAGGAAAAGCTACTGCAGTCTGGAGATTGGTAATCTTTATACTTCAAAGACAGGCTACCAGGGACCACAGTGAAATATTAGACCTGAGAGGTCAATGAAAAACACTAACTTGAAAAGGAATGGGTTTTCCCAAAAAAATGCAAAATTATACAGATGCTTAAGATACTATAATTTGACAGATTTACAGTGATAAAACAGCAATGATAAACGGTAACATTATTTCAGTACTTTTAGTGTAAAGAACACAGATTTAAAAATTGGCAGCAAAAAATTCTGACAGCTCCTGAGACAAGTTATCCTATGCCCGACATCCATTTCATGCCAATCATGACCAGTCTGAAGGGTGACACACAGAATAAAAACAGTGATCTACTGTAGGTGAGTGAGAAAGGACTGGAAAAGTGACAAAATTATATGTTATTAAATGACAAAACATATTTTGAGGCTTTATTTAAAAATCTCTCATTGTTCATTATCAAAGTTACAAGATTGCATACCAGTAGACAGACTGTAAACATAGGAAATTTTCATTAAGGAAAGATGGGTTTACTGTAATTTGATCTTTTACAAAAAATTACTGAAAGTTATTGATAACAGAATTTCTCTTTTACTTTCTTAAGTCTAATTCTCTTGAAAATTAAACCAATGTTTCCACTCCCTCGAGCTAAAGTTCAACCATGGTCACCTTAGGAAATACCCTTGTTTATTTGTTAATCAGAAATACAAATTGAGTGGCACATATTTCCATTTTCTTCTTAGGCCGAAGGTTTCGGCTTCATTATATTTTACAAGAAAACAGAAGACTTGCAGTGGTCCTGTAAAGTCTTTCATGTCGCAGCTGAGGTTTAATGACGGCAGTGGAGGAAAGCAGTGGTGATGCAAAGTAAGACCAGCCCTAGTGCCCTTATCTGACATGGAATCTTTTTCCTGTTTGGCTTGCAGCAGTGTTTCTGGTCAGGGTGCCTCCACCAAACCTGATTGAAGCAGAAGGGTGACATGCTCTGGTAAATCCTATTTAAGAGGGATTCCATTCAGGAAAATGGTTGATCCTTCAATCTGTTGGTTGCGGGATGATGCTAATATGAAGAAAATTATCCGGGTAGCTCAGATGTTCACTCAGCCACTGCAAAGGTGTTTCCAACATTGGTTCAATTCCATGAATCATTACTTGGTTCTTTTTTTCCCCATCTATTCCAAGAAAGAAATCCAACAATAATCGATGAGTCAAAACAGCTGAAGAAAAAATAATCTGCTGCCTTTGAGAATCCTCAGTGAATCAAATGGATTTTACTGCTTTAACAGGTTAAACCTGGTCTGTTTCCTGCGCAGGAAATGTGGACATGGAGAAAGTTCAAATGTTGCAATATGTATCACCCAAAACAGAAACCTGAGGGTTACAATGAATTCTGATAAAAATTCTGTTGCTATATGTGAAAGTATTCATTCTTTCTTAATTACTGTGCTTACCTAAGATTGACGTTAATGAAACCATAGTGGAGAAAACAGCCCATTATACCCACTGAACAAAATTTATTTTAGTTATACATAAAAAACTGTACTATTAAAAATGGCAGGTGTATGAAGTAGGTCAATACATATTTAAAACATACAAAACAGAAATGTGTCTAGAAGTCATCAAAAATAATATCAGGTTTTTTTTGTTTTTTTTTTTTAAGATCAGTGTTTAAGAAGATGTTTAATGAAATAGTTGGGAGCTGTAAGTTAATTTTCAGTAAAGCTGTTCAAATATGCATGAGAAAATTTGAGAGACATTAGCAGAAGAAGAGTTAAAACTTTAACGAGAAGTAACTAGGAGTCTGACTCAGGGATTTCTGTTTCAGAATCATGAAATCTGATTGATTTTTGTTGATGTCCATTCATTAATTAAAAGGTTGCCGCAATTCACACTTTTTTCCTAAGTTTAAATTTTGTTAAAAATTAAAGATTAGCTTTGTGTCTTTTATGATTTTGGTATAATACACTGACAATCTTTAAAGAAAACGAAGCATGCTTGGTTGCTACAAACACAGAAAGTAAAAAAAAAACAAACTCTTTTTTTTTGGGAAAAAACAAAATAAAACAAAACACAGAATCTTCAAGAAACTGTATCACTCTTTTAGCACAATTCTTGGTTTGTCTCTTAAATCTCTTCAATCTGCAACATCTAAATCTCTCAGCTTCCTGGACACAAAAGACAAGGGAAACAGGGAATTCATGGAACTGTATGAGAGGGAAATACCCCATTTTCCCCCTGTTTCTCTGTTCAAAATGACATCCCTAGTGCTCTAATGTCTAGGCAAAATGGCCTGATGATATATGGTGATAATGGTGCGGCTGGCACCTGAAACAAGAGACCCTTTTAAAGAAATATTTTAAACTTCCTGCTAGAGTCCTGGGAGGTGACAGTCAACAGACTGACAATGAGAAGACATAAAACCACTAGAGAATTGGTAAAAGAATGCCAAAAATAAAGTCCTAATAAACATACTATCAGCCCCAAAGATTACCAAATAAATGTCTCCAGAAAATGTCATAGCTTAAAACAACTCTGGAAGAGGCTATCGCCTTATAATACTACTAACCTAAAAAAAATGCTTTCATTGTTTTGATTTGTCCACCGATCTCTGCTGCATCTGTACATACTTCTTACACAGTTGTGATCACACTACTAATACAATGATTGGTTTTCATAATGATGTGAATCATTTATAACCAAAAGATTAAGCTATATACAGAATACTATAGAAAGCATGGTATTAGTACTTTGAGATTTTAAAATGTTGATACTCAAATCGGATAAACCCTCAGCTATCTGGAATGATTCATTCTTTGTAAGTTCTAGATCGCCAAGGTTTTACTGTATTAAATCTTTCTTAGAATATTTAAAAACATTTCCGGTGCAGTTCTCTTTATAGTCTTATTATATATTTCTTTGAAATATCTTAATATTCTCAGAATCTTCCTCCTACTTAGCACTGAGTCAAAAAAATGAAAGAGCAATGGTGTAAGAGTAAAAGTTCTTTATCTATAAAGTTCTTCCTTAAGCAGGGTCACCTTTGGATAGTATGGAATAGAGTTGAATATCCAGAATACTGTGCCTGCACCAGTATGTAAATGTGCGAGCAAATACAATATGACGCCCAGCATGTCTGAAAGGGACAAGGCTAACACTCAGAGCTACAGAAGAGGACACAGTCTAAGAACAGTACAGCAGAAGCTGGAGAACATAAGCACAATTCACTCTGTAAAACAAACCCAACAAATCACATTATCAGAAACCTGAATAGGCAGCACTGATTCTCTGGTTTAAACTGAGACCACTTTTAATCTGGAACATAAAAGTATCACTAAACATGGACAACTAAGGAAGTGGTCAAGGATTGTCATACCCTTCAACACAACAGCTTAAGATTTTACATACGTAACTTCATCATTGCCTACATTTGTCCAAACATTTCACCTGTGTATATTTATCTTTCTGGTTTTCTGACTTCCTCTGATAACATAACTGTCACCAGAAATATTAGAATGGGACAGTAGTGCCCTGGGAACTATGAAGTAAAGTTTCTCTTTTATGTATCACTGCAGCCTCATGCCTAGCATGGAACCTGACAATAAACATCTTCAGGGCTTGAATCATTTTGCTGCTGGTTAAACACAATATCAGAAATAATGTTTTGAAAATAGTGTCTAGTGGCTACCACTGCTATGGAGAATAAGAGCTCGACTGAAAAAGACCGCTTTGGTTATTAAAACAACAAAAAGTCAGAATGCTTCCTAGTGAGCCAAGATGTATATATGCCATCACGAAGATTCATGTTACCATAAATAACAACAAGCACAACCACACATTTTGGCAATACCAGAACTAACAAAACGAAGCAGTGAAAAATTAGCAGATTCTTTTTCCCCTAACAGAAAGGAAACACTTGATGATACTGCTACTAGAGTAAATCATGTTTTTGGTAAATATATCTTTGTGTTTCAAAATGGGAATCTAGAATTTAATACTTGGGAATAAAAAATATGTCACTACAAAGTAAATGACTCAGGAGAAAAATGTTACTCCACATCTCACCCACTCAGATTTTTAAAAACGTTAGTCTGATACTTTAAAGTAGGCAAACGTTTGACACAGTAATCAAGTGAACTCGTTCTATATGAAATTCTCTCATACAGGGCACTTTTGGGGGGTAACTTTTTATTTGGATATAATTTCTAACTCAGAGAAAAGTTGCAAGAACAGCACAAGGACCTTCTCCTCACCCAGAGTCATCAATTGTTTACATTTTGCCCCATTTGCTTTATCATTTTATGTATATATAATTAATTTCTGAAAGATTTGAGAGTAAATTAGAACCACTGAGTCCTTTACCTTTAAATATTTAAGTGTATACTTTCTAATAAAAATATTTTATATAATCATAGCACAGTTATCAAAATTAAAACATTAACACTGACACTATACTATTATGTAATCACTTCAGTAGTCATTAACTATCCTAATTATTTTTTCTCCAGTCTAGCATCCAGTACAGGAATCATACATTGCATTTAATTTTCAGGTCTCTATACTCTCCTTTAACTTAGACAGCTCTTGGCCTTTCTTTGCACTTCCTAACCTTGACAGTTTTGAAGAATACATGTCGTTATTCTATAGAATGTTCACATAGCAATTTAAAAAACCACCTCTCTTAATTCATGTTGTAAATATAAGAATAGTCATTCATAAATACTTTGAGTTTGTGAATTAAGGAAAAGGACAAAATAAATGTCAGAGACAAGCATTTTCTTTGGAGAGAATAGTAATTAAATTCACTTTAAGAGTCAGATGTTAAATCTAAAGAGATCATATATCTATAAAGAGACTATCACAATAAAATTTCATTTCTTATACTCATCTTACTTATAAGTTCAAGTATTGTAAGACTCAACTCCATAGGTCAGTCTGTAGACCACTGTTCTAAAACAGAGGACTGGTAACATGTCTTCCAGTTCTAGTACATGAGTCTTTTATGGCTAAAAAGCAAAATATTTCTTTTTGAGTTTAAATCAGCATAATACACTAGTTTTGAATTCTCAGGTAAAGCACTCAACCTTCCAAGTCCCAGTTTCCTCCTCCTACAGTGTAGATAAAGAATTCTCATCTCTGGGGTTGCATAGAGGATCAAAGGGGATATCCAAATAAAGCACTCAGCACAGGGCTTGGACACAGTAGGTATTCAATAAAGTGAGTAATATACCAAACGGTATAGAAAAAATGCAGATTCAATTAAGTGACTGGTATGCAAAGGGCTGTGAGAATGTGGCCTCATGTTAATATATACTCTGCATTACTCAGTCTCATTATTATGCAGTGTGGCACAGATTTTATGAATGTGTTAAGGAAAAAAAGAAAAAGACGGCAACAACAAAAACCCAAAGACTCAATCATTATGCAAACAACAAAATGAAATTTAAAAAATTCCTTAAGCACTCTAAGCACTCTGGATTAATCTAGTAGTGCTCTCTACATGTATATTCAGCAAAGCACAGCCTGGATAAATCAAATGAGCCCTACTGTACTATGGTAAAGTTACTTAATAAACTTCAGATATGGTTCTCAGTTTATTTTAAAGATGAAAAATTCAAGGAGGGGAAACAAAAAACCTTCGAAAATCTTTGCTACACAAGTCAAAGTATACCACTGTTAGAGAACTTAACAGTAGGTGATAAATCTGCCTTTTAAAGATTTCTATTAGCAATGGCTCGGGCTTCCCAGGTGGTGCAGTGGTAAAGAAAGAACCTGCCTGCTACTGCAGGAGATTCAAGAGCTGTGGGTTCAATCCCTGAGTTAGGAAGATCCCCTGGAGAAGGAAATGGCCACCTACTCCAGTATTCTTGCCTGGAAAATTCCACAGACAAAGAAGCCTGGTGGGCTACAGTCCACGGGGTCACAGTCAGACACAACTGAGCATGCATGCAAAGCAAATTAGCAATGGCTCACAGCCTTCCCCATCCAAATCTGGTTTTTAGCCATTACTTTTAAGCCAATCATCAACACGGAATATGACCTAAGTGTCTTTAAAAACAGGTTATGTGAGATTCTAGAAAGATGCATGAGTTTCACTCTTACTGTTAGTATGTGTAACTAAATATGTGAAACTTCTGAATTTAAAGGAAGCTAGAGAAATGGATGATGTATCTTTTAAGGGAAAGTGCTTTTAATCAGAAAATTTCAGATTAGTAACTTGTTTTTTAGTTCACACTTATGAATATGGAGTAATAGAAATTTAAGGCCAGAGATCGTAACTACTGTGTTTAGATCTGTGGCTTCACATATATATTTTATAGTTCAGCAGAAAATGCCTCAATTTGCTATCTTGGAATGTGTGTGATGCTGAAAGGTAAAACTTCTGCAAAATACTTGATCATTAGGAAAAACAAAAAGATGAGCTTTTTAACTGCCACTATTCTGAACAATTTTGTCCTGTCTGACAAATTCTTTAACCTCTGATATGTTCATTAGTAAAATGCCAACTAATTGAATCCATCGACATGAAAAACCACAGGCTGAAATCTGAAATGCATACATCATGCTGAAGGATTCTGACTCAGCCTCAGCGGTAATAGTCAGCGAGGTCAGGTCAAAGAGGGTTAAACCAAGCCAGGATATAGCCAAAGGAATACATCAAACGCTGATTTTAAAAGGGCAATTAATCTTAGACAGAAACGCTTCCTGGGGAATGAGATCTCAATCTTAAGAGCACACTACATGATGTAGCAGTAAAAATGAACATATACAAGCTTACGGAGCTTTTATCCTAGGATCACAAACAGAAGGAAAGTGCTGTTTATCAGAGAAATACAAACTCATTTAAAAATACTTACATTAACTTCTTCCGGATCTATACTCACTTAGTAGTATAGGTTTTAATGAACATATCACAGTTAATATAGATCACATATCTTTTTCCATGCAAAAATTTATATATATGTTAATTATTTCTGTCCAAAATATTGCCAGAGCTTTGACTCTTAACATATTATATAAGATTTTCAAAACATGTCTATGTTAATTCTTTCATTGCCCTGCTTATAACCTTTATATTTCTGAGGAAGTAATAAACCAAAATTTAAACTTAACTCCCCAAATCAGCTATTATTATAAAAAGAACATTGTATTAAGTGACTGTAAGACCATTTAAATAAACTGATTAAATGTCTCCTAATAAGACAAAAGTGTGGTATTAAGTTACAAACTTAAACTTGTTCATTTCAAGAAAACTCCCCCCAAAACCAAAATACAACTTTGAAAATATAGCTCAAATGTTTTTGATCTGCTTTCATAAAAGGATCCAGTAATTCCAGTTGGGTGTAATAGGGCCTATTAATATATGTCAGGTATGAATTACAGAATAGTTCAGAACTAATTGTTTTATTTAAAATATAGGCAATAATCACACTGTTTATGTATGGTCAGATTAAGGTCTCATAGGACTTGCTTTAACAAAGAGATGACTTGCTTTTAATCTCCTGCATGTGCTATTATTTTGTTAAAGAAATTCTGTTTTCTAGTGCTAAAGACGAAATGTTAACTTGCAAGTATCTGTTCCCACTTTTGAAAAAGTCAGGTTGATTCATTTAACGTCTCAGGATCTAGATAAAGGAAATCAGAAGCCTCTCCTGACAGGCCCAGTAATCCTATCTTTGCTAATGGAGAATAATGAAAATAAGCAGTTAATTATTTCTTTGATTTTAGAAAAGACATATGTCAACGGATTGAGTCATTAACAGATTTTGTACTACCAAAATTAGTTCATGGTACCCACGTACTGGGACAAACCACAGAGATGGAGGGAGAATGACACAAGGCAAAGAGTCTGATTCAGTTTAGAATTTGATGGCATAATAATAAATTTAAGAAAATTACCAAGTTTAAAATAAGTCTCAATAAGTTTCTTCTGTCCAAAATTAAATATAGTACATCTTTGTTAATGAGGGCTGCGTCTGAAGAACTTCTTGTATTACCATTGTGTGTGGCACTGTATCATTTCTCTTATATCGGGAGACAGAAAACAGGGACGAGCAGAGAGTGTTAGGCTGAGACTGCAGTCCAGTGACCATTCCCACACGGCAGGCTCACGGTACCTTAGCAAGGCTACAAATGGGCTTTCCACAGTTTACTTGTAATTCTTTCTTCACTCATTTAAAATCTGTTTTCATTCCAGTATTCTTTTGTACCTTCACACTGTCTGATTTAGAAAATCATTTAGTAGTAGGTTGTGTTTTTTTTTTAATGGTTCTTCCTCTATAAAATAGAAAGAATTACTAAAACTGAAAAATTATTATTATTCTTACTCCTAAACCCTCATCCTGATGAAGTCTGAAGGTTTTATGTTTCTGTGGCATGAACTGGCGAGTCTGAAATGCCACCTCTCTGGGCAGTCAATGTCATCATGCTGACAAAAGTGCCAATTTGAAGTTCAAACTTCAAACTGAAGGATCTGTCTCAGATGAATACTGTGAGACTTGGATGTTTCTTTTTTTCTAATTGCTTTATGTATGAAAAAAGTGATTACAAACAAAGAGTTAATTCACTTTATAAATAATCTAAGCATATGCTACAGAGCTAAGGAGAAAAAAAACATGAATACATCATCTTTTTTAAATTTTATAAACTATTCTGTGGTTTCTCATAAAGCATGTCAAAAATAAAACAGTGTAATTTTCAAGTTAGATGACCTAGATGGGGTATTGTGACACTCTAGCCTCAGTTGTTAAAATTATCTTCTAATGTCCTAACCAAGCAAACAAAAGATCAATCTTAGTCACTTAGTTCCTCAATGCTTTCTCCCACACCTCTGACCTCACTAAAAATCTTCTGTACTTTTATAGGAGAGAAATACAAAAATAAAGTGAGTCTTTCAGCAAAATAGAGTAGGGACATTTTAAATCAGCATTTCAGAGTAGACATTACCCCTCAGCAGCCTGCCCCTGGGTGAAGGAGTCTACTTCAGTGGTCATGTGATATGTGTGGCCTGGTCCTCCCTTTGCAACAATTTCTGCTCATCTTTTAAGACCTGGCTCAGTCTTTACTATCCACTCCAGAATGGATAATATTCCTAATATCCTTTGCATATCTCTATTCCTACACATATCACTTTCAGTCCACTCCAACTGGACTAGTTTCTTAAAAGCAGGGATGCTATCTTACGTATCTGAGTAACCCCAGTGTCAGAAGACAGTATGACGTGAAGAAATTGACTGATGACTAATGAAAACTACAACATCAAAGGGAACCCGAAAGTTCAATGGAAGTTGGGAAGGGGCTCAAAGAGTAAATAAAATCCTGGGAAGCAGGGAAGAAATGGAAAAAGGCAAGCAGCAAGAAGACTGCACTTGCTGGTAAGAGCGATGCTAGGAACCTTGACTCATTTCCCATCAAATGTAAGCCTTTCCCTTAACATACACTCCAGTTGTACAATGTGAAATATAAATTCAGGATCACAACAGCCCAACTGCTACAGAGGACTAAAATAGACAGCCAATGAGAATTTGCTATATGACTCAGGAAGCTCAAACCAGGGCTCCGTAACAACCTAGAGGGGTGGGAAGGGGAGGGAGGTGAGGGATGTTCAAGCGAGAGGGGATGTGGGTAAACCTACAACTGATTCATGTTGATGTTTGGTAGAAACCAATACAACACTGTAAAGCAATTATCCTTCAATCAAAAATAAATAAATAAAAAAATACAACAATAACAAAAAAGCAAGAATGGACACTGTTTTATTTTTATAATCCTAACTTACTAGGTTTTTATGCATTACATTAGACAACTGGGAAATAAAATATATTTGGGCAAAGACTGTAAGTTTTTTGTATTCTCCAAAGTAAAAGAACAAAAGTTCTGATTTTTAGATTTAAAAAAATTTTGGTTATATTGTTTCTAATGGACAAAGAAATACTTCACTTCAAGCCTGCTACAGAAGCTCAGCACTCTGAGTCATTTTAACTATTGCTGACATCACAGAAAAAATTTACCTGAGTTCACCTTTGGTTATTTCCTGTTACCTTGGCTAACTTCTCAAGCCACTTGAAAAACAACAAAAAAAGAATCACATAAAGCAGCTCATCATTAATTATAAGAAAAAAGACCTAAAGCATGTCTTCATGAGTATTAGTACATTCTACCTTTGTATGATGAAACAAGGCAAAATTCCTTCATGCATGAATCACCTGTCATAAGGAGCAATAGACAATGGTGCCACATAACTTTTATGAAGCACTTTCTCTTTTAATCATGTGATGACAGCAAGTTCTTTTCCAAACACACCCAATCTAAGTCTTTCGCTTTCAACTTAAGTTGGGTGCAGGTGTTTCAAAATGCTTCATGACTGACAATATCACAGGTGTGCTGAACCAGACAGTCAATAGTTCTTTACTGAAAGAATGACTTGATGTTTTGAATACTTCCCATAGATCCTGAAGTGACAGTTATTTTCCAAAGAGGTGACAAACAGAAGAGGCAAATAAAAGTTTTTCCAAAGATAAGATATTCATGTGAGAAATGTGGCCTGGCGTGAAAGGTAACATCAAGAGGACCTCAAAAGTAGAGGTGCTATTTATAGCATTTCAGTGAAGTGTGTGTATGGTCCCTGATTGACACAAGCATGTGAGAGTTTGGGAAGAAGTCTGTCACACAAAGATTTTCACGTTAAGAGGCGAGTTTGTGGATTAAAGTTGTTGAGTGTCTACCTCACTGCCCTCTCGTTAAAAAAAAAGGGCGGGGGGTGGGGGAGTCATCTTGTGTATTCTTTAAGAATGGATGGGCAGGTAGGGAAGGTTAGAAATTTAGGAGAGAATAGTCTTTAAAAGAATAAAAAAGCCTCACAAATGTGTGTGCCATTCTGGTGCGGGATGACAATAACTTGTCTGTGCTGTGATCTGGGTGTGGGAATGAACAAAACGCACGAAGGTGTGTCCTGACAGAATGTGTCGGCCCAAAGCATGTGATTGCTTTTCATCTACATGCCAAATGTCATAGACATAATTTTCATATTCAACAAAAAGAATAGCCAGAATTATACACAGGAACACTACAATAACAGAAGCTCAAGTCCGTAAGATCATACCAGGGGTAAAAGAGAGTACGGGTCATGCATGTAGGCCAGGTTAGGTACTAAACACAAACCAAAGAGAGTTAAGAGAAAGTAAAGATTGCAGAATGTTATTTTAAAGTATACAAAAAAGTGAAAAGGTGAAAATGAAAATAAATGGCAGCACAGTAAAGTGGAAAAACCAATGGACCAGGAGATGGAGACTTGACTTCCAAACCTAGTTCTACAATGAAGCAGCTAAGAAACCTTGGGCCAATCATCTAAAAAACTAAGAGAATGAACTAAAATAACTTTAAGTTCCAACAGTTATGCAATTATTTAAAGATGTGAAATACAAAATTAACAGCCAACCAATTTCTTCCTGCTCTCCCTCCATTAAATTTCTTTCATCTTTCTGTGGATTTGCTGATAACTGTGCTGTCCATTGTGCACCTTACAGTACAACAGTTTTAAGATTTTGAGTCTCATTGTGATGTTCTCACTCAACAGTCAAAGATCTTAAAAAGAAGTATATTTACATGACACAATGTTTTGGAAAGTAGATTGTCAAAAAACATCTAAGGAAAGTACAATAAGGTGGCCATTTCAATACTAAGCTTTAGCTTAAATTTCATTTTTTCAAAAATTTTATATTTATTTATTTTTTAATTGAAGGATAACTGCTTTACAGAATTGTGTTTTTTCTGCCAAACATCAATATGAATCAGCCATAGGTATACATATATCCCCTTCTTCTTGAACCTCCCTCCCATCTCGCTCCCGATCCCATCCCTCTAGGTTGTTACAGAGCCCTGCTTTGAGTTCCCTGAGTCATACAGCAAATTCCCATTGGCTATCTATTTTACGTACGATAATGTAAGTCTGCATGTTACTTTCTCCATACATCCCACCCTCTCCTTCTTCCCCCACCCCTGTGACTATAAGTCTGTTCTCTATGTCTGTGTCTCCACTGCTGTCCTCCAAATAATTTCATCAGCACCATCTTTCTAGATTCCATATATATGGATAGTATATGATATTTGTTTTTCTCTTTCTGACTTACTTCACTCTGTATAATAGGCTCTAGGTTCATCCACGCATCAGAACTGACTCAAATGCATTCCTTTTACGGTTGAGTAATATTGCATTGTATGTATGTACCACAGCTTCTCTATCCACTCATCTGTTGATGGCCATCTAGGTTGCTTGCTAAGTCGCTTCAGTCGTGTCCGACTCTGTGCAACCCCATAGACGGCAGCCCACCAGGCTCCCCCATCCCTGGGATTCTCCAGGCAAGAACACTGGAGTGGGTTGCTATTTCCTTCTCCAATGCATGAAAGTGAAAAGTGAAAGTGAAGTCGCTCAGTCATGTTCTAGCTATCGTAAATAGTGCTGCAATGAACATTGGGGTACATGTGTCTTTTTCAATTTTGATTTCCTCAGGGTATATGCCTAGTAGTGGGACTGCTGGGTCATCTGGTGGTTTTATTCCTAGTTTTTAAAGGAATTTCCATACTGTCTTCCATAGTGGCTATATGAATTTACATTCCCACCAACAGTGCAAAAGGGTTCCCTTTTCTCCACACCCTCTCTAGCATTTATTGTTTGTAGACTTTTGGGGGATGGCCATTCTGACTGGTGTGATTTCAATTTACTCTTAATTGATAAAATCATTTTTTAATTAAAATACTATAAAGTACTCAAAAAGAGAGAAAAATATAGTGCAGAGAAGTGAATAACTGAAGGCAATGCCTGCAGTGGGGGCAGCCTATGAGTCCCATCTGTCAGAAATAAAAATGATTCATCTCTTAACTTCAAATGGAAAAACTAGTCTATATGCCCAAATCTTTAAGAATTTGGCAAATCAGACATTAAATAGATTAAAACACACACAAACACACACACGCACGCACGCACACACACACACACTCTTACAGTATGGAGAAAACAAACTGCAATGGTAAGATTATTCCTAAAGTTACTGGGAATATCCCAGTCCAAATTTCTACAACTTGAGTTCAAAAATAAAACTTTAACCATCCCTGTTTGTCTCTGGAGAGGGGAACCAAGTCAGGGTTTTATGTATAGGAGTTGAGATAGAGACTTTTCACTAAATTCTTTTATATACTTTTGGATTTTGGAACTATACAAATGTATCGTCTACTAGAAAAAAATTTTGATTATTTAACTGAACACAATATGTAAAAAGCCTTGATAAATAGGATTTCATCAAAATAAAATATTTTTTACTCTTCAAAAGAAAATGAAAAGATAAGTCCCAGACTAGGAGAAAATAATCACAAATCATGTCTGGTAAAGGACTTAACAGGCAGAATACATGAATAACTCTCAAAACTCAGTAATAAGATACAACAAAAAATAAGAAAAGGATTTACATGAGACATTTCATCAAATATATCCATGAATAACAATAAGCACATGAAAATACTCAACATCATTAGTCATTAGGGAAATTTAAAAAAAGTGAGTTACCACTATACAACAAGCACTAGGATGGCTATAAGACAAAAAAATATATACAATGGTGAGAACGTGAAGAAACTGGAATCCCCATTCATTGTGGGTAGAACTGTAAAATGATGCAGCCACTTTTGAAAAGTTTAGCAGTTTCTTTAAAAAATTAGCCATAAACCTACCATACAATTCAGCCATTCTACTCCTAGGGATCTACTCAAGAAAAATGAAAATATATGCCTGTATATGGATGTTTAGAGCAGTATTATTCATAAAAGTGAAAAGGTGGAAACTCAAATGCCTATCAATTGGTGAATAAACAAAATGTGTCACCCAACTGGAATACTATTCAGTAATAAAAAGGAACAAACTACTAATTTATACAATATGAATGAAACCCAAAAACATCAAGTAAAAGAAAAAAACAATTGCAATTTTGTGTAACTCCCTTTATGTGAAATATCCAAAGGAGTTAAATTTGAGACAGAAAGCTGACCAACAGTTGTCATAATTGGCAGCAGCAGAAGAAATTAGCTACAAACACACACGGGAACTTTTGAGGTGATAGAAGTATTATAAAACTAGATTGTAGTGATGGTTTATAAATTAAATAAAAATCACTGAATGGCAGAACAATCACTTAATGCAAACTCTTACTGAAAATGAAGACTAGGTAGCGATAAAGATAGATTAGGATTCTAAGACAGTATTATAATCAACTTGCTGTTAATTATGTCATGATTCAAAGATCACAAATAATGTTTCAAGTAATGACACAAAGAATTCAGTAATTGAAATACTGAGTAAACACTTACCTAGCATTAGAGATATGAGGATGAGTATGACCGTAACAGAAACTTTGCCTAGTATAGTACTATTGTGTGCTTTGTCGCTCAGTCGTGTCTGACTATTTGTGACCCCATGGACTGCAGCCTGCCAGGCTTCTCTGTCCATGGGCACTCTCCAGGCAAGAATACTGCAGTGGGTTGCCATGCCCTCCTCCAGGGGACCTTCCCAACCCAGGGATCAAACCCAGGTCACCCACATTGCAGGTGGATTCTTTACTGACTGAGCCATGAGGGAAGCCCAAGAATACTGGAGTGGGCAACTTATCCCTTCTCCAGGGGATCTTCCCAACCCAGGAATCGAACCGGGATCTCCTGCATTACATGCAGATTCTTTACCAGCTGAGCTGCCACAGAAGCTGACAATTACATAGTAAGGCCTTATAAACTCTCTTTCTCTCTCTTTCTCCATAGATATAGCTATACATATACATATACATATACATATATATATATATATCTACATGAAACTTGTTGCTTTTTGGTTGCACCACATGGCTTGTCAGACCTTAGTTCCTTGACCAGGGACTGAACCCATGCCCCCTGCAGTGGAAGTGCAGTCTTAACCACTGGATCACCAGAGAAACTTACTCAACTTTCATAGCTTTGGGTAGTAGTCAATGATCTTTTTTATCAGTCCCTTCTGGAACTGGTTCTGGTGGTATTTAGATGTCCCTCTTCTTCCCTCCTATTGAGCCTTTGTGCATTTTCAAAGTGCTAGATACACACAGAAATGCCAGGAAAAGGAAGCATATTTGATTGACAGGCCAAACGGCACATATTCTGAGCTCCATATTCTTTGTTTAGTCTTTTAGTCTGGAATGTCAATATTCCTCCCAATCCTATTACTTCTAATTCTACTGAGTAGGCAAACCAATTCCATAGATACTAAACGCTTCTTGAACTATGTGATATAGTTACAAGTCATGTAAATAATACTGCCATCACCCCAACGTAGGATATGTTAATAAGAAACACAGCATTATCTACTGAAGTATTACCTTTGCACTTATTAATGCCTTACCTCTTACCATAAAAGATTTAAAGTAGTAAGTTTTTAATGTTTTTCTATATAACATATACAAGTCTAGGCAACACATTAACAAACACAGCAATATGCCACTGAAATTTTTCCTACAGCACAGTAACCAACAATAAGACAAGTCATTCAGTGATAGGGGGATAGTCAAATTATGGCACATAGATACCAAGGGCCATGGCATTTTTAAAAATGGCTTTAAAGAATTTTTAAGAACTATCATATTATATCAGGTGGAAAAAAGGAGGACATATAAATTTACGCACATACACCCTCTCAAGTATTCAAGTATATATCTGCGTGTGTGTATCAATAGTAGTCTCTATGACTTAGGGGTTTACGGCATTTTTCCCCTAGTTTTCCGCATTTTCCTTGTGTTTCTTTTGCTGCAATTAAGCGATTTTTCTATTTTTCCTCTGCTTACAGGAAAACAATTTTAACCTAAGTTACAAAATAAGGACTATAAAACAGGACAAGTTTTTGACTAGCCTTGTGAAATGTTAAATCCTAAGAGAATAATGTTCAGTAAAACATTAAAGAATAGCAATAACTTCAAATAAAATATGTATCCATTACTCAATATTTTGAACTTTAAAATATCAACCAAACATAAGACTTTTTAAAAAAACACTCTCTCTTATTTCTTTAGAATGATGAAACACAATGCAAGATTAAAAATACAACGTTTACCAGAACTGAATTCACAAATGAAAAACACAGGACCCCAAAATATAAGAGAGTGACTTTAAAACCATATTTCGGTTTGCTAAAGAGAGTGAGTTTCTTATTCTGTTAGTGTCAATAACTTATGAAATAGTTAAGTATTAAGTGCTTCTGTTTCAAAAGATTTTTCCTTATAAGATAATGAAAATATCTTACACTGAAGTAACTAATAAATGTTATTTATACATACAGAATTCTTATGTTACTTCAGTAACGAAGAGGAATGAAAGAAACGTTTTAATGTTATCAATTATATTACCTTCAGGAGCAACTGCAGAAGGACAGACTTCTTTGAGGAGATCTCCTAGTGTATGCAATTGTCCATCTGCAGACACAGGTCGAAAAAGCTTCTGAATGAAAGGCCGTTCAGTTGTTGTCTATTTGAGAAATCAAAAAAGGGTCCAAACAATTAAGTCTCTATTGCTACAAGCTATGAATTAATACATTAGAAATTTAAAAGTGGCATGGGATGCCTTCTGATACAGATACAGTGTAATCAGAAGCATACAACATCACACATGTGGTATTACGGCTAAAGATGCTTAACACAGACCCAAGTAAATCTAACCACAGGAGGCAATAAAGCTAATTCAGAACATGCAGCACTTTAAACACAGCTGACTTGGACACAAAAAAAGTCAGAGGCAGCAAAAAAAGAAAAAGATTAAAAGGGACTGACAAGATATCACAACTAAATACAAAACATAAACTCTGACTGAATACTGGACTGGAGAAAGGAATTTAAAAAGATCATTTATAAAAGAAATTTTTGAAATAACTGGGGAAATACCAGATGAACACTAGATAATATTAGATTAATGGTGCATTTCTTAGGTGTGATAATGTTTTATACGGACAATATCCTTACTGTTAAGAAATTCATGATCAGATGTTCAGGAATTAGGTACCATGATGTCTGAAACCTACAATCAAATGGTTAGGGGAGGGGAGAGAGAGCGTGTGTATAGAAAAAGAGACAACAAATGTAAAAAAAGGTTAATTACTGGTGACTCCAGGTGAAGGGTCTTATATGGTCTAGTTGTTTTACTATTTTAAAACTTTTCTATAGGTTCAAAAATTTCAAAATAATAGGTACATTTCCTCTGACAATTGTTATTATTAGCACTGTCATAATTGATTGCTAACAACTTCAACATCTCACTCCTTCAAAGAATTAGGTTTAATTTTCTCAAACTCCCTGTCTAGAAATACAGCAACAATGATGGAAGCCTTCCCGTGACAGAGCGCAGAAGCTCTGGAATCAGCCAGTCTATGAGTAACAGCACTGTCATTATGAGTTCTGTGATCTCGTACCCAGTTTCTTTGGAAATTTGGGACCTTTCCCATCTCTGAAGTTTGTTCTAGGAATAACGGGAGACCTGTGCCAAGTACTGAATAAATGATAAAGAGAATAACACCCACCACAACTCTTAACTGTTTTTTTCATTTTAAGATGCTAAGTTTCTGTTTTAAGCTTCTTGGAATGAAAAATCATAAAAATCTACAGGAACAGAGTAATACCTTATATTTTATAAGAAAATGATTTCAAATACCTAGCCATTAAAGGTAACCTTTTTTGGGGGGGGGCTTATTCTTAAATCACAGAGGCATACCCCAACTTCTTCAAGACAACTTTTACCAGATTTGGTTAAAAAGAAGAAGAAAATCTGATTTTAAGTATAGACATGAACTAAAATGTAAGAAAAGCTAAATGTGGTGCAAGTATGTGACTACTTCTCCTGGCTTTATACTGTGTGTTCAGTGAATACATAATGAATGTCAAAATAGTATTAAAATAATACAGTTGAACGTATATGGAAAGCATGAGAAAAACTAAAATTTAATAAATATGCATTAAATATAATGCAATTCACTTCACTAATTGAATCCTTCATTTTTTAGAAGTATAACTGAACAGGGAACTCTACTCAATACGTGATAATGGCCTATACAGGGAAAGAATCTAAAAAACAGTGGATCTACGTATATGTATAACTGATCCACTTTACTGTACACATGAAACTAACAGAAAACTGTAAATCAGTTATACCCTAAAGGTTTTTTTAAAAAAGTGTGATTGATACCCTTCAATTTAGAAAGCTCATACTTTTCCCACAGGTGAAACTAAGAATATTATGAACAATCAAGGATTCACTATGTGAAGATGATACAGGTTTGAGGAGTTCAGAGAAGAAAGAAATGAATAGGGGACAGCAGTAATCATTTAAAATAGCCACCACCCACTTAGGGCTTTCTATCTTCCAGGCAATGAAGAGGCTTTTAAGACTTTTTAGCAAAGGAAGTGACGTGATGAAAGAGGATTTTTTTTTTGAAGGCTAATGGAAAGCAGCACTGTGTACAATGACTTGGTGAAGAGGTAACATTAGGATGACCGGTGAGAGGCTGTCTGAATGATGCAAGCCTATGTGATGACAACTGGGACTTGGTCAGGAGAAAAGGAGGGGCAGGACTGTACCCCCAATACAAAAACTGTTAAAATGTATCATCCATACTCTGGTCTGATAATACTAAGGTTTTCAGCAAAGTCAAATCTTTTCAAGATTCACTTGCCCCTTACTGAGTGACAGAATTATGAGGTGGCTTAGCTATACTAATATACATTATAGTAATTTGAAAACAATATGTGAAACAGGAAAGGCCAAGTAGTCTTAGCTACATATTAAAAAAACAGCAATTCTCCTCTACTCACATTCCTAGAAAAAATGGCCTGCAATTTCTCTGTACTTCTCTTTTTTTCAACTCTTTCCCAAAATGGAGCAGTTATAACAAAGGTGTGTAACTTCAGTAGTCTTTATAATATTATTTGCTTGGGGGAAGGGTGAAGTTCCAGAACTATTAACATATACTCCAGGTAAACCCTATAGACTGGTAACCAAGAAAACTTTCATCAAAGTAAATTTCTGTTTCTCATATAACAAAAAACCTTATTAAAAGACAAAGACCTAAAATACCCCAAACAAAAAAATCTAACAAATAGTTTTTGTTTAAATTTTGTTCAAGTGCCTTTAAAAGCTTATATTCTCATTCTTAAAAAACACTCAACTTTGAGACCTATTTATCTTGAAAACAGAAGCTGGCCACAGACAGATTATGAATTCAAGTACTGTACAGAGGTTCGGAAGGGCAATGGGAATGGAGGGTAAATTCATGCAAATTTCTTAAAGATCTCACTAAACCTAAACTGGAGTTCAGCAGAGAAGACTAATTATGCTAGGATATATTTAAAGGCTATCTTCATTTTGAATACAGCAAGTATTTTTAAAATACGAAAACTCCATGAACATGAATTCTTTAAACTTTGATTTAGTATACATGAAACCAGACAATGCTAACAACATCCACAGTAATCTGAATCCTTGTCTGATAGATAAGAAAGCCACTATAATAGAACTACACCACAACACTTAATCTAGCCATATATCTGTAAATCTGCAAACTATTTTAGGGACTTCCAAGAAACAAAATTACTTTCTCATGAGAAATGACTTGGTAAAGTCATCTTTGAAACTGCCCCTGTTAGTTTTTCAACTATTATGTTAGTCCTTTCTTAAAACATCAAATGGAATATAAACCTGGGGTGCTATTGGCTGGCTGTGCCTCACCCTTTCTCTACTCAGGCACTTTCACTACTGTAATAATAATTTTCCCTTACATGCAAAAGTTATGCTGTTGATTTACCTTGGAGATAAACTGAACAGAAGCAGAAGAATCAAATTTGTAAAGAATTTTAAGTTAAATTTATAAAATTTTAGTGAATCAAGTTTGAAAACATATGCATGAGTATAAATGGAGGTAATATCTACACTGCACAGTTTTCAAGTTGATAAAATATGTACACAGTACAATCATGCTGAGCCACAAGGGAAGCCCAGGAATACTGGAGTGGGTAGCCTATCCCTTCTCCAGGGGATCTTCTCGACCCAGGAATCAAATCAGGATCTCCTGCATTGCAGGCAGATTCTTTACCAACTGAGCTCTCAGGGAAGCCTTCATGGTACACGACTGAGAGACATGGTATACACACCCACCTAAATACACACTAAAACTCACGCTACTGCCACCACACCACCATGATCAACAGTTTCAGAGCACTGTAACGAATATTTTCACTTAATACTATCCCAAGTTAGCAAACTCATTTCCTTTCTTTTTAATCTATTTTCTCTAAGTTCACTTGTCTAGTTATTAAGAGGTCCAGAATCATGACATTCAGCTTTTATACAGCAAGGTAAAAAAGGCAGTCACTTGAGGACTAAATTTGGAACTAATCTAGAACTTAATACCAAAAAGCAAGATTCATAAAAGGAAATATTGATAAATTGGATCTTTATCAACAAAACAAAACAAAACTTTTGCTCTGAAGGTGAAAAGACAAGACTGAAAGAGAATATCTGCAAGACTACACATCCAATAAAGTTCTTATATCCAGAATGAGTAAGAACTCTAAAAGTCCAACAGTAAAAAACACAAAGAATTCAATCAGAAAATAAGCAAAAGATACCAACAAACATTTCACCAAAGAGGATATACAGATAGCAAATAAGCACATAAAAAGATGTTTGACACGTCATTAGTCATTAGGGAAATGCAAATTAAAACCACAATACAACATGACTACATATCTACCAGAATGTCTAAAATAAAATATAGTAATAATACCAAATACTGGTGAGCATGTGGAGAAACTAGATCTCTCATACCATTGCTGGTAGAAATGTAAAGTGGTTCAGCTCTTATGGAAAAGAGTAAGGCAGTTTCTTACAAGATTAGACACACATTTACCATATGACAAAGCAACTGTACTCTTGCGTACTCCCAGAGAAATGCAGACTCATGTTTTCAAAAAAACTGTACACAAATGTACAGTGCATACAATTCCAATGTCATTCAACATGTGAATGGATAAACTGTCTGTAGTATGCCCATACCACAGAATACTACTCAGTAATAATAATGCAAAAACCTATTAATAATACATGCAACAAACTGCAGGGAGCTCAAGGGAATTACACTGCACATAAAAAGCCAATCTCAGATTACATACTATATGATTCCAGTTATATAATATGGAGTTTGTTACAACTCCATGTGAAGATTATACATGTTAATTCATGTAAAGCATTTAGAAGAATGCCTAGTACACAGTAATTACTCAATAAGTGCTGTTACTATTCTTAGTAAATGTGACTTGACACTCAACAGAAATTTATTACATACTAACATGTATTTTACATTCAGCTATAATATAAAATATGGATTATGATAAGAAGACATACTACTCTTGTTGTCTCCCTGTTACTACATAACATTAGGGCTTATTTTGCTGTTTGGGTCATATATAGTATATCAATATGAGTTAGAAATGTTGGTTTGTTAAAAATGGCAAATTATAGCTGGAAGGATACACATCTGATTCAATGACCATGGTGTCAGTGACTGTAAAGAGGAGGAAGAATCATATCCATAGTAAAAGGAGATTCTATTCACTGAAATGAAGCAATTAAAAGCTATGAAAGAGAAAAACATAAAAGTTCAGAAAGCATACAACTTAAAAAGACACCCAATAGATGCACGATGATTCACTTGTTTGTGAAACTTATAAATGCCCTTAACTGAAAGGCCGAGGTGGGAGGTGGTCTCTTACTGATACATCAGGTAGTACCTGATGATTAAACGGACCCCATTTGTTAAGAATAGCTGGGACAGAATCATCCCAGTAGTAGTATGCAGGTTCAGGATTTTGATCCGAAATACTGAGGATATGAATTTGCATGGTGACAAAGAAGATGGAAGGATTGGATATAAGGGATGTGGATAAACTGTGTGATCTGCAGATAGATTTGTTTCATTAATTCATTCATTTATTCTTACTTTAACTCATCTCTTTTACTGTATCAGGCAGTTATTAAAGGTACTCAGCAGAAAATGAGCAGAGTTTCTGCAATCACAAAAATCTCTGACTAGCCCCGAGTAGCAACTTTAATCCAGCAACTCAAAAATTAGTCCCACCCCCAGTGAGTGCTCACAGCCTCCATCCAGAACCATTTATCCTACATCCTTTCAAATTCTGCTTTCTAGCCGATTGACAAATCTCCCAATTTCTGATCATATCTTCTTTTCCTGACTGTGATTCCATTTCAGCCCCTTGTCAGTTCTCATCTCTGACTACTTCTTAGATTCACTTCCTACTTCCTATTTTGAGCGAGTTAGGCTGATTTCATATGCTTTGGGTAAATTCTTGCTTATTCCAGTCAAGCCCAGTCGTCTTGGCAACTAGGCACAATCCTCATGACTGCCTTCCTCCCCCCACATAACCCAAACTCAGATAGTAAAGAATCCATCCCAACACTAGTACACAGGTCCAGGATCTCTAACAACCAGAGCGCAGGGGCAAATCTATCAGAAATCAACACTCATTAAACATCTACTGAACTTATAAAAGGTATCACTTGTAAGGCTGATGGGTACAAAGATGAACAATGTACACATAAACGAATAATTGTAACACAGTGTTACAGATATATGTATAAGTGATGACAGAAATATGTGCAAAGTGCTATGAGAAAATGTAAAAGCCCAGCATAAACTTGGCGGCTAGAGCAAAAACAAAAGTTTTTGCTCTAACTGGTGACATAATTTCATTTTATAAGAGTGGAAGACATATCAGTAGGTACAAAGTACAATATGCTAAGTGTGGTAGAATGTAATGTACTAAAATAAAATTGTAGGGAGTTTCCAAACAAGATGAAAACAAAGTAGAAAACATAGGTCTTCAAGCTTTCATCTTGAAATATAGAGTATTTTTTCTTAAAATAGAAAAAGATAAGGTCATTTCAGGCAGAGTACAGAAATAATCCTTCCCTTTCATATGCCCTCTTCCCAGTAACGCACACAAAGGCAGATGAAATAAAATGGTACCTGTCAGATATTAGTGGATAAGGGGAGAAAAGTGGGCTACAAATTTAGCACGTAAAGTGTAGAATGTCAAATGCAGTGGAATTAGCAAGGGCTTGGCTGGAATTCTAACTCACAACACAACTGACTGGGAACCTATGGCAAATTACATTAGTCTTGGAAGTATGTTTCTAAATCTGAAAAACAGGAATAATATACATGTTTGAATGACTGCTGTAACAGTTACATGAGATACAAAACACCTAGTGCAACAGGTGTTTAACAGTGATTAATTCCTTTCATTCTTCTGTTTAAAACCACGGTTAAATGTGGAGCCAAAGAAACATAACACTATTTAGTCTTTACAGAACCCAAAACATAGAGAATAAAAAATAATTGGTATTCAACCATCAGTTGTTCTCTTTGAAGTCTTGTTAATCAGAATAAATATGGGGCACAAAGAAAAAGAAAATAGGGGTTTACACAGGATATGCTGCCAGACTTTACCAACAATGACACATGATACGTGCTTCAAACTGTCACATGCATATCTGGCCTGAGACATATTCATGCATGTCAAATTTAGCATCACATGCTTTTCAAAAGAAGCCTCATGTTAAAATTAGCTTAAGAATATACATAATTACAATACCTCATTAAGTAAAAAGAACAAACCATTTTCAAATGAATGCTTTTAGACCTTTACAGTAAACAGTCCTTTCGATGGTGGGAAGGAGGGGGACAGGGAGACAGCGAGAGGGGAGTCAGTGCCACTTAATCAGACCATTTTTATCCTTTATGTAGGGAAATAGGAGACTTGAAAATAAGCACTTTCTGTAGTTATGCTACCAGAGTCTGAAGTCCACTTTTAATATGCCCGACAACTCTAAAAAATAATAATTAACATTTGAAAAGCTGTCATTATTATAGTCAGGGACACTTAATCCTCAAAGCAGCAGTGTCTTAATTGAGACTATGATTAAATGAAAGCACCCATCAGAATTATATCCACACATCTGGTTTGAAGTTTATGTCTTGTCTTCTTTAAACTGTTATATTTATTATAATTCTGTCTAGACAATGACAAATATATTTTGCCGCAAAAATAATTAATGCAAATTGTCTTCAAACACAGGCAACAGTGTTTTCCTCATATCCTTTCATTGAATGAAATGTGTTATAGGGAAGCACTATTTCCCTCTTGCTAAGGCTGAGAACAATTTGGCGCTGTTTATCAGCTGATTTATAAAATAAGTTATATTGCTTTAAAATGTTTTATTTGAAATTATTAGTAGAGTGGCCAAATGAGAGGCTTCCTATAAAAGTGCTAGGATTGATGTGTTTAGTAATAATTATCTTACTTCAAAGTTTTCTCCTGAAAAATTTCAAAACCATACCTAGGGAATCATAGTTTAAATTTCAGTATCTATAAAAATGTCTTTGCTAATTTTATCCAAAGCCATACTAAAAAGGTAAGCTACCATAAGAGTAATGGAATAAACTGTTTTTGACTGACGATTCAAAGGACATGTTTATATACATATTATTTCTATCTTTATGGTATACTTACATAAAATAACTATGCAGCACTTTTAATTTGTACAAATATAGAAATCAGAGTAGCAAGAAGCAACATCTGGGTAAAAGAGGTTGTGTCGACCTCAGAACTGAAATTCTGTTCTCCTGATGATCAATCAAGTGTCTTATCCACTAGAAAAGTGTTTCTAAACTCAGGCCGGGAGTGAGTAAAGCACTACAAGATCCTCAGCCCTTTGTGTAAGGTCTGTAGGCTTTGTAGTGAAAACAAAAATAAAGTTTATAATATGGGGATGTTGATATTTTTGTTTCTGATACTAATCATTTAAAACATTTATTCACTGAAGTATCATTGAAAGTAGATTTCATAAATTTCTGTGAGTTTTTTAGAAGTAGCGAATAAAAACAAATGATAAATATTTTACAGATCTCACTGTTGAAGATCTGTATGTTGAAGATCTCATATGTTGATTAAGAAATTAAAAAAAAAACAAACATAGCACTTGACTACCCTAAAAAACATATGAAGAAAAACAATGTAGTAAAACTATACAACTCTTAGAAGAAAACATAGAAGGAAATCTTCACGGCTTTGGATTTGGCAAGACAACCTGAAAACACAAGTAACCAAAGAGAAAATAAGCTGAACTTAACTAAAGTTTAAAATCTTTGTATTTCAAAGGGCACTATGAAAATGAAAGTAAAACCAAATATAGGAGAAAATAAATGCAGATCATGTATCCAATAAGGAATTAGTGACCAGAAGATATACACAGCTCTTACAACTCAATAATAAAAAGAAAACCCAGTTTAAAAAGTGCAAAGGATTTGAAGATAGCCTGCCTAAGATGATATTCAAATGCAAACATATGAAAAGATGTTTAACATCATTAGTAATTAGGGAGGGGCAAACTAAAACCAAAATACATATACCCCTTCATACCTACTAAGATGGCTATAATTAAAATGATAGAAAATAACAAATGTTGGCAAGGATGTAGACAAATTGGAACCCTTATACTTGGTGAGTGAAATGTAAAATGGCATATATACTTTGGAAAATAATCTGGCAGTTCCTCAAAAGATTAACCACAAAATTATCACATAACCCAGCAATTCCATTCCTAAGTATCTACCCAAAAGAACTGAAAGCATATGCCCATCAACACCTTGTACATTAATGCTCACAGCAGCATTTATTCATAATAGGCAAAAGGTAGAAACAATCCAAATAACCACCAATCAGTGAATAGATAAATAAAATGTGGTATCTCCAAGCAGTGGAATATTACTTGGTCATAAAAAAGGAAAGAACAGAAATGTGCCATAACATTGATGAACCATGGAAACATAATCTAAGCGAAAGAAGCCAGACACAAAAGGCCATATACTTTAAATTTCCGTTTACACAAAATGTTCAGAATATACAAATCTGGGGGGTGGGGGAGGAGGGGGGAGATCAGTAGTCACCATGAACTGGAGGGGAGGGAGAATTTGTCATGGGCTGGAAGGAAGGAAGAATGAGGTGTGACTGCTAATTAGGGATGGGGTCTTTTTGGGGTGATAAAAATGTTCTGAAATTACATAACAGTGATGGTTGCACCAACTCTGTGAATATTCTAAAAAATCAATAGTACACCTAAAAGGGTGAACTTTAGGACTTCCATGATGGTCCAGTGGTAAGACTCTGTACTTCCACCAGAGGGAACATAGGTTCAATACCTGGTTGGGGAACTAAGATCCCGCTTGCCATGCAGCAGAACCAAAAAGACAAAAGGATGAACTCTGATATCAAAGTTATACTTCAATGAAGCTGTTAGTAAAAAGTCCTCAAATGGGTGGGAGTAGGAAGAGGCCTTCTGGAGTGATAACTCAGATTCATCATAGTCTGATTTATAACTATTCATCATTCTATGTTTATTTCATGAGTTCTTGCTGCTGCTGCTGCTAAGTCGCTTCAGTCATGTCCGACTGTGTGACCCCATAGACGGCAGTCCACCAGGCTCCCCCGTCCCTGGGATTCTCCAGGCAAGAACACTGGAGTGGGTTGCCATTTCCTTCTCCAATGCATGAAAATGAAAAGTGAAAGTGAAGTTGCTCAGTCGTGTCCGACTCTTCGCGACCCCATGGACTGCAGCCTACCAGGCTCCTCCGTCCATGGGATTGTCCAGGCAAGAGTACTGGAGTGGGCTGCCATTGCCTTCTCCACATGAGTTCTTAAGAAACAATAACTATACCCCACCAATTTAAAATTTCCAAATGAGGTCAAGAGCCTCCAAATAATGTTAGAGAAATATCCCTGTCCTCATCAATTCAGAAAAATTTTAGATTTTTCTTTAAAAAGTTATATAGCATCATGGCAATCTTAAAGCTGTCTGTGGGAATTTAAGTAAGTTTGCCTTAATTTGTTTAACTCATTTAAAATTCATGTTCTGATACTTAAAATGAAGTCTCAAGTTCTGAAATTATAAAACCTAGTTTAAAGTAGATGGCAGTTTACTAAAATGGATTCAGAATTTAACAATAGGGTGTTATAGAAAATAGAACTAATGTATCATACCAAATACAGTGTCTGGATTATAAAAAAAAAGTCCTTATTGATCAAGGACAACTGCCCAGCTTGTAGACTCCTTATGTTTACTATTTCTGAGCTTTCCCAGAACCCTGTCCACCAGTCAGAGCACCAGAGAAACAGCCTTTCCTTCCTTGGAGGGGAACGTCTGATTCCAACCCACATTACCATGACCTGAACAGAGAAGAGGGACTCTTCCTGTCACAGTTTCTTGACTTAAGACTTTGTTAGAATAATAAGGAATGATATTCTAAAATGGAGGTCAGGGTTTACAGTACCAATATCATAGTTCAATTTCATTACTAATTATATGGCCTATCCTAAGAATTTCTTTTTACTTATAATAACAAGTCCTATCTCCTTCACAAATTCAAATTTTTAGAACACAATATGTGAAGAGAGTACTGTCTATAGAATCTAAAACAGGCTAATATATTCCAACAGAATTTTAGTTTAAGATAATTTTTCAATACCACCAATACAGCAAGTCAAAATTACAGGTTTCTTTCCATGATGGAGGTTTTAAAATCACATAAACATTTTCTTATTTAGTAGTACAGTAAAGTGGTGATTCGGAGAAGGCAATGGCACCCCACTCCAGTCCTCATGCCTGGAAAATCCCATGGACGGAGGAGCCTGGTGGGCTGCAGTCCATGGGGTTGCTAGGAGTCGGACACGACTGAGCGACTTCACTTTCACGCCTTGGAGAAGGAAATGGCAACCCACTCCAGTGTTCTTGCCTGGAGAATCCCAGGGACGGGGGAGCCTGGTGGGCGGCCGTCTCGGGGGTCGCACAGAGTCGGACACGACTGAAGCGACTTAGCAGCAGCAGCAAAGTGGTGATTTTTAAAGTAAGGTTCTAAGAGGGCCACAGACAGTAAAGATTAATTCTTGTGTAACTTAGTGACAGCTTATCCATCTGAGAAATGGAAGACTGTGATGAGGCAAAAGAGGATACACTGTGGCTAAAAGCTATTGTCACTACACTTATGAACAGTTATCAGCCAAACTACAGCATGAGTATATTTTAACTTAAAATACAGCTCTTTTATGTAAGGATTTTTATTTATCATTCCAAAAGCAGATCATTATTCTCCAGGATTAATTACAATTAAAGGAAACCTTCTTTGCCCAGAACATGAAATAGGATGATATTTAATGTGGATATTGTTAAAATATTCCAAAATAATAAAACTATCCAATTGTATGTGCTAGGACTTCCCTGGTGGCTCAGATGGTAAAGCGTCTGCCTACAACGTGGGAGACCCAGGTTCAATCCCTGAGTTGGGAAGATCTCCTGGAGAAGGAAATGGCAACCCATTCCAGTACTCTTGCCTGGAAGATCCTATGAACGGAGGAGCCTGTTAGGCTACAGTCCATGGGGTCGTAAAGAGTCGGACATGACTGAGCAACTTCACTTACAATTTCACTTACTTATGGCTTCAGAGGGCATGGAAGAAAAAAGGTTTTAAAGCTTTAAAATGATAATGTGTTAGTGGGAAGAACAAATTTGTTAGTTCTACTCCATTAAGGATTCCTTAAGCAACGTAAAAACCATAGTTCAAGTTACACTTTGATGTGCAGATCCTTTTGAAAGCTACTCTACCCTGTTTTATATGAAGCATCTGTAGCTAAAATGAACACCTAGTGAAGAGTATGAATGCTGCGTTACATAAGCAGACGTCAGAACTGTCCCCAGCTGATTCTAAGTCACTTTAAACATGGATGCAGAGTCAGAAATTAGCTATGGCTTACTTCTGAGAAGTAACAGATAATTACCCTCATCATGATGAAAAGGATTTTAAATGTAAGCTAATAGAGGTATTTTTCCTTTAGTAAAGCTCTGCTTTTAAAAGTAAACTTCAAAACTTTAATTGAAATAGGAAATGCTTTATTACATAGTAAAAACTTTTCAGATTAGTGAGGTAGAGAAAAGGGAGGGCTCTGTATAAGAATAAGGTGGGACAGAAAGATGAAGAAAAAGAAAAATAGAGGAGAAAAAGAAAAGAGAAAGGAAGGAAAGACTGACTAAAAGGATAGAAGTGCCCACTGAAATACATTATTTCTTTCAAATTTTAAATGAGCAGGACAAACTCTTCTCACCCATGTGAAATGTTTCTCTTATCCATGTTTTGAAAAATCTAGACAAAATGTTAAGAATACTACATTGGATTTCTGAGTCTTTAGTTCTAAAGACATGTTATTTCTTATTATGTTAATTTTCTACATTTCAAACGTAATAATCATTTACAATGTTTTGAAGACAGATTTAATATGGTGTAACACATGGTTAATGAAGTTCAATAATAAGTAACATTAGTTTGACTTCTCAGAGTTTCGTATACATGAACTCAGCCACACATCTAATATACAAATCATTCCTCAGTGAATTCAACAGTCATTTGAAATCCTCACCTTGCTAATTCATAAAATTTCACAACTAGCATAATTTTAATTAATTTATGTCATGTACATAACTGTGTCACAACATAGCAGACAGGTGACTTTCATGAAAAGATCACACCCAACGTAGACACATGGTCTACTCAAATACAGTTTCCAAATGTAGATCCGATTCTGTGGAACCTAACTGTGATCAAGACTAGTCATTCCACTGATAGAGAGCTCTCACTACCCACTACCTGCTCCAAGTAACACACTCAAACAGTAGCTCTTTGAACCAGCACTGACATTCCTTTACCTTTATAGGGTTTTTTTTTTTTTTTGAAACAGACCACTGAGAGATACATCTTGTTTGAGACAAGATATATTCTGTAAAATGCTCCCACAGAATCAAAAGACAATGCAATTGACTGTTTATATCAGACTATATTTCTTAACTGAGAATTAACATTTTAATATAGCACAATCCTCTGCAAAAGCAGTAACTTGCCTAGCTAATGATTTAAAAAATTTCAAATATGTACATATCAAGGTCTGCATCTATATGTAATATCAATACAACTGATATACACACATCAATATATCTACACAAATCTCTGTATTTATATCATCTGCTTAGTACCTGTCTTATTATAAACAACCTGTAAGACTCATGAAGCAAATATATAAACTCCTGCAAAACCTTGAAAACTAAAAACAAAATTAAAAAAAAATGAGTATGATCCAACAACTAAGACACAAACTTCATCAAAGAGTATGACACCAGGATATAAAATGCCAAAACAAAATCTTTCAGGCTCAGGCCAGAAATAATAGGATTATTAGCCTTTGTGTTTTTAAATTGGTTTTTCCTTCTAATATTCCTAAACAATCACACATACATTACCTATTTGAAATTATTAGTAAGTAGTTATTTTAGAAGTATGAGTAATTAGACCAAAAGCAATTCTCATATTTACCCCCAAAGAAGGAACCACTACTAAGAATCAAGGCCTAGTAATTCTGTTCTTAACAGACAGGTGTTGTGTCTTCTGGCCTGTTACATGAAAATCATTTATGAGAAGAACAGAAAAAAAAAATCAGAAGGTAGTTTTCACTATTGGAATAGATAAGTGATTAAGCAAATTTTCTTACACCATGAAATTATCAACAGATTAAATGATTACCCTAAAGAGCATCATTTCTGGATGGTGGCATTCTTTGAGATGGAAACAGACTGAAAGAAAAATGTGATAATGACATACACAGAGACAATTTGGGTCTTGTAAATCTTTTTGAAAAGTAAGGCTGAAGAAATAAACATTCTTTAGACAGGGACTGAGCTTAGCATCTACCAAGACTTCACTAGGCCAGAAGTAAATCAGGAAACTAAAACCCATGTCAGTTAGAAAAAGATGGGAAGGCTATATAAATCTACTCATTAAAGCAGTTGATGACCATCCTAAGGTGTAGCTTAACCATGGAATAGGGCGACAATTCCTCCAAGAAACTCAAATATTAACTGTAATCTGAGGTGCCTTAATAAACCAAGGAGTAAACAATTTGATAATATTTTCTTAAAAAAATTACACACTAAGATCTTATTTTGTGATATAAATACCACTGAACACTTAGGTATGAAACAGCTCTATTTTCATTTTAGCCAAATTATAATTTTTTATGTCTCTCAGTTAACCTAAGCTTTTTTCAAATTGACTAGTTGGAGTCTAATTTATTTTTTACCATATCTACTCATATTCCCAGAGTGTTTAAGGAAAGTTGAAATTATGGAAAGGAAAGAATGAGAAAGAAAATACATACCAATAACTGGAAGTAAGGTTAATTTTTACATATATTAGAATAGGATCTTATCACAACTAATAATTTTTTTGCAAAGGGATCTAAAAAATCATTTTTAGTGAAATAATTAAGACCATCTTATCACAATCTATCTTTTAAAAATAAGATACTTAATATTTCAGTTCTTAAAATTATCCCCTAGTACTACATGCTTAAGCAGGAAGAGAGAAGTTCATTCCATCCCTAAATTTGAGAATTCATGTTTTAATGTGCTCTCTAAAAACTGCTTAATTGGTAATTCGAAAAAGAACATTCGGTAAATAAAAGAGAAAGAAAACCACACAACTTTAACTATCTGTTTCAATCTCTTCACACTAAAGGGAGGATGGGAGGATGTCATGTTTTTACTTTCTGTCCATGCATTTTCTCTACTAGAAGAAGAAGAAAAAAAAAAGCAGGAAACAACAGAAAGGGTGGAGTAATAAGAAGCCTGATGTGTGTAAAAACTGGCAAACAGTCTCAAATGGAAAGTTGTGATAGAAAGGAGTAAGAAAATAAAAGTAATGAGCTTAACAAAGTATCAAAGAGACAGTGATAAAGTCAGACTGCCTGGGTTCAGATCCCAGCTCTTCTACTTACTGAGTAACCCTGGGCAATTTTCAATGATCAATCAATTACTTCATCCACACAATGGGGACAGTACCAGCATATGTCCCAGAGGACAGTAATGAGGAATAAATGAATGAATACATGTAAAATAGTATTTCAAATAGTACCTGCACACAAAGTACTCAATAAATGTTAGGTATTGTTGTTATTTGTCTATAGCTTACTTTAATTACCAGCAATGTTTTTTATTCTTGAAAATAGTAAATGAAACAATGACCTAGCTAAGTGTAACAAATTAATATGAAAATGCAGACTTCATTTAATAATAACTAGCAGTTTGTGATAATACTATTAATTTGCATGCTTTAACTTCTCTAACAATAAATTAGGGACAACATTTGCCATTATATTATCTGTGCTATTGTGGAATTAAAGGAGTTTCCTGGTGGCTCAGATGGTAAAGAATCTGCCTGCAAGGTAGGATTCGATCCTGGGTCAGGAAGATCCCCTAAAGAAGGCAATGGCAACCCACTCCAATATTCTTGCCTGGGAAATCCCATGGACAAAGGAGCCTGGCGGGTGACAGCCCATGGGGTCACAAGAGAGTTGGATACAACTCAGTGACTAAACAAAACAAAAACACAAATGCTTTAAAAACAAAACAGCGTATCATCTGCATCAAAAAGTTTCCATTCCTATATAAGACAATTAAAAAAAAAAACCACCAAATAAGTTTGTCATTAATAGTTGCTTTCGTTTTTTCAAAAATCCACATAAGAAGCAATTTAAGTAGAAAACGATCTCAGAGAGTAGTAGGTAGCTTACTAAGGGCAATCAAAACTTGCTGTGTTGGGCTGCCCCCTACAGGCCTCAGCATATCAATTTCTTTCAAAATGTATCTAAGGGGGTATCATTGTAATCTTATATTAAAAATATTAATTTAAACCAAAGCATTATTCATTTATTGATTCTAGCAGGAAAAAGTCTCTGAGAAATATCTATAAAGATACAGAGAGAACTGAAACAACTCTTTGATCTCCAGGAATTCACAGGTTACATTTTACAAAGAAATGGTACACAGACTTTAACAGGTCCATGGTGAAATATTGCAAAAGAGCTTAAGAAATGTCTATATTACAAATTATGTGTGTAGAAAAATAATCAGGCTGGAAATGCAAGACTCAAGTTCTATTTCTGTCTCTGCCATTAAATATCCAATTGAACATTAGGGTAAGAGCTCTGTGCAAGCTATCTGTCATATTTCTAAAATTAGGGGGTTAAATGAGATGATTCCTAAGGTTTCTTCCTAATGTACACACTCGCCATAATAAAAAGTAGAAGGGAATGCTTTAAAACAAAATTCAGAGAAAGAGAAAATAATTTATACATGGTATGAAGGATTGGGGCACATATGGAGAAATCAAGGAAGACTTCTTGGGGGAAATGACATTTGAGCTGAGTTATGAAGCATTTTGGAAGTAGAGGCTATTCCTAAGAGGAATGAACAGAGCAAGAAAATTTTAAAAACATGCAAGTGTTGGGGATCAAAAACCTAAATGAAAGAAACAGAACTACAAAACTTTAGAAGGAAACGCACTTTGTATTAGGCAAAGTTTTCTTAGATATGATAATATGAAAGCATAAGCAACAACAACAAAAAGACCTGGACTTCATCAGAACAAAAAACTTCTGTGTTCAAAGGACATGACCAAGAAAGTAAAAAGACAGTCCAGAGAACGGGAGAAACTATTTATAAAGCAAATATCTAGCTAGAGTCTAGTATTCAGAATATATAAAATATTCACAACTCAATGTATATATATATATATATATATTCACAACTCAATAGTGGAAAGACAACCCAATTTAAAAATAAGCAAAGAAAAGATATTTCTCCTAAGGAAATATACAAATGGTCAGTAAGCACATGAAAAGATGCTCAGGATCATAAGTAGTAGTAGTTTAGTCACTAAGTTGTGTCTGATTCTTGCGACCCCACAGACTGTAGCCTGCCAGGTTTCTCTGTCCATGGAATTCTCCAGGCAAGAATACTGGAGTGGGTTGCCTTTTCCTTCTCCAGCTCAGTATCATTAGGGAAATGTAAATCAAAATCATAATGAAATATCCCTTCATATCCACTCAGGATGACTAATCAAAAAGGCATATAATAACAAGTGTTGGCAGAGACATAGAGGAACTGAAATTCTCATTCATTGCTGACAGGAACATGAAATGGTGCAACTCATTTGGAAAACAGTACAGCAGTTCCCCAAGAGGCTCAACATGGAGTTATATGACCCACCACTTCCATTCCTAGGTATACACTCAGGAAAACTGAAAACATATGCCCACTGTCAAAATCTGTACATGAATGTTCATCGAAAATAACAGCCCTGAAGTGGAAACCAGCCAAATATTCATCAACCGATGAATGGATCAACAAAAATGCGGTATATCCATACAAAGGAACGTTAGTCATAAAAAGGAATGAGGTAGTACATGCTATGAGATAGATTTCCTTTCACCACGGGAAAGAAGACAAACACAAAAAGACACACGTGGTATGATTTCATCTGTATGTCCACAGAGCACATTCACAGAGACAGAAAGTAAACTGGTGGTCGCCAGGGGCCAGGGGAGGAGGAAAGAGAAGTAACTGCTAATGGGTATGGAGTTTCTTTTAGAGGTGATGAAAATGTTTTGAAACTAGACAGCAGTGATGGCTGCACAACTCTGTAAAATACTAAACCGTCACTTTAAAAGGGTGAATATTATGGTCTGTGAATTATATGTCAAAAAAATAACCCATTAGACTATTTGATCATAAAATTTTGTGGTGTGGAACCACAAAAGACCCTGAATAGTCAAAGCCAGCTTTTGTTCTTAAGCTGAACAAAATTGGAGGTATCACACTGCCTGACTTCAAACTGTATTACAGGCGTACAGTAATCAAAACAGTATGGTAATGGCATAAAAAGAGACACACAGAACAATGGAATAGAATAGAGAACCCAGAAATAAACCCACAGACATGTATATGGTCAATTAATTTATGACAAAAGATCAAAGAATATACAATGGGGAAAGGACAGTCTTTTCAATAAATGGTGCTGGGAAAACTGAACAGTCACATGCAAAAGAATGAAACTGGACCACTATTTCATACCATTCACAAAATTTACTCAAAATAGGTTAAAGACTTGGATGGATGTAAGACCTGAAACCATAAAGCTCTTAGAAGAAAACTGAGCTCATAGATACCAGTAATTGGTAAGAAAAGTGGTAAACTGCTTGACAGGGTCATGCAAATATTCTTTGGATCTGATATCAAAAGCATAGGCAGCAAAGAGCAAAAAGGAAAGGTTGTTGGACTCTATTTTTTTAATCCCTTAAAACTCAAATCAACGCCCCAAATTAATTCTTCATTAATTGAACCAACCTATGTCTGCAAAACATTCATCTCATATTCAACGTTAAAGTCTCAATACATATTCATGTTCTTGCAAAAAAGAGATTCTTTTAGGATATGTGCGTATGTATATACCACATAGAGCTAGATCTGCACTCTAGTCCTTGCTCCACTGCTTACTAGCTTTGTATCCTTTATCTGGTCATTAACTTCCAGCTTAGAAAAGACAATAATATTTGCTCGGTCCATACAAAGGTGTTGTGAAGATCAAAGTATTTCACAAAATATAAAGTGCTGCACAAAAATAATTTATTACTATATTTTCATATAGCTCTGTTTTACTTTAGAGCAACAGTAGAGGATGATAGTTTGTGTGTGTGCATGCTATATCCCTTCAAACTCCTTGCAACCCTATAGACTGTAGCCTGTCAGGATCCTCTGTCCATGGGATTCTCCAAGCAAGAATACTAGAGTGGGTTGCCATTTCCTTCTCCAGGGAATCTTCCTGACCCAAGGATCAAACCCATGTCTCTTAGGTCTCCTGCATTGGCAGGCAGGTTCTTTATTACCGGCACCTCCTGGGAAGCTCAATGATAGTTTACTCAACAGAAAATTCAGCCCAGAATTCTACAGTAAAATGTATGGTATGAATGTTACAGTCTAATTTATTATGAGACCAGAATGACCACCACCTTCATAGATAATGAGAACTTCCTTAGCTTGTTATATATAGTTTGTGTATTTAGTGAGACCTGCTATGTGTACGGCATTGTGAGGGGCACAAAGATACAAGCACAATACAGAAGCTCGGCTTCTTCTCTGCGTTTACTAAAGAAGAAATTCTCTTTAGCTGTTTAATAAGTGTTTAAAATACTCTGTAAAGAAATTAAATTAACTTCATAAACTGTATCTCTACAGAAAGGTGAAAATGAATGATATGCCTTCAACTTGCAAGTTATTTATCATTTTTTAACTGTTGTCTTCACTTGGATCAGAAGTGAAGTTACTTTGAGAAAGGATCATCCATTCTATACTTTCTTGTCTTTGTATGTGAAATACAAATCCTGTTTTTAAGCATAGATGTTTCATTGTAGTATGCTACCACCACAGCTAGGGTATGAATTTAGCATTATACCTTGCCCCAAGAATTACTGCTATAAATTCTTAACACGAAAAAATAGCATAATAACAATTATATGTGGAGAGGATTCTGGGAGCATGGAAGCTTACTGCTTCCCTCTCTTCCTTCTATTTCCAAATCTGTCTCCTACCAACAAAGTGGCTCTCTGAGCTAAAGTAACTACTAGAGAGAGCAGGCAGGCAAGATCTACATGGGGGAACTACAAACCTCTACAATATTTCCCCTCCGGGTGGATGTGAGCCTAAGGACCAATGAGTTTACAGATCCCACAGGCTAAGGGAAAAGCTGGGGAAAAAGGCTGATTACTGCTAGTAACATTATTACTTAACACAGTCTTGGCAACACAATACTAACAATGCAATGATGGAAGAACAAGAAATGACTGACAAAAATGGTGGGAAGAGGGTTTTGTTTTTTTTTTTGGTTGATGCCATAAATAAATATCTAGAAACGGAAATGAAATAAAGAAAAACAAAATCTAAAAAACACCTAGAAATAAATTTAAAAGAAAGACAAAAGGCCTCCTGGAAAACATAAAACCAAATCTGAATAAGAAAAATGTACTATGTTCTTACGTGGGAAGATTTAATGACATAAAAAGGTGAATTTTATCAAAATTTAAACAGAAATGTATTTCCACTTATTAACCATGAAAAGACTGGAAAAAAAGGTAAGCGGTGAATTGCCCCAGCAAATATCAGAACATTAAAATCAAATAAAAATAATACTTCATAAAAATAAACAAATAAACCAATGGAATGGAAGAGGAAATTCAAAACCAGATCCCTGTAGTCAAGCTATTTTAATGTAAAGCAGAAGTGGCACTTTTATCTAATAGGAGAAGAACAGTTTATATCAGGAATCAATACACTACAGCCTGCAAGCCAGACTGTGCCTTTGTCCTGATTCTGGAGATAGAGATTTAATTGGAACACAGCCATGCCCATCAACTGCAAGTTGCCTATGGTTGCTTCCAAGCTACAGAACTGTACAAATGCAACAGAGATCATCTGCTCTACAAAGCTGAGAATATTTATTTTCTGATTCTCTAAAGAAAAAAGTTTGCCCACCCTTAGTTTATATAATAAATAAACCCACTACAGCTAGCTATCGCCTGGAAGAAAATAAAGCTGTATGCCTGTATCTCATACAGCACATAAAAATAAGTTCCAGATGAGCTAAAGAGTTACATATTAAAAACCAATCTTACAAGCAAAGCTAGGCAAGAAAACTATGTATAACCTGCAGGTGTATGGGGAGGGGCCTTCTTAACAAAGAAAGAAATCCATATATGACTAAGAAAAAGATATATTAATAATTGGGCATATAAAGCATTAAAAATATCTTTTTTACAGAAAGATACTATAAAAATCAAGACAAATTTTAAAGTTGTGATTATATTTCACAGTGTTTGACAGAAAATGATTAATATCCATAAAAATAATCTTTCGTAAAATAACAAGATAAATAACCCAAAAGAAAAAAAAGCAACATATTTATTTTGCCCCCAACTCGGTGCTCAAAACGAACAGGCTGTCCTCATACTTACATCCCGTCTGCCTACAAAAGTCCTCTCATTACTCTTGGCCTACCTAATTCCATCCGTTTGTCAGAACTCAAAAGACAGGACACTTCATCAAAGAAGTCTTCTCTGCTCTACTAAAACAGATCCAATTCCCCTCAGCGGAACTAGCCTTTATTGCACTATACACCTCTCCTTCACAGCACCAATCACAGTTGTGATTTAAAATTTGACTGTACACTTTTTTCTTTTATTATTTTATTATAAATTCTTAAAGGGTGATGTACCATATTAATCACCACTTGTACCCCCTGTGCACAGTACAAGCACGGCATGCAAATATTTGTGAACAAATGAACTTGGTGAATGATTAGAAGAATGAGACAACTTTTTCTTACCTGCAGCATACTGGCAGATAGCACTTATAAATCCACTGCTTCTTGAAAAACAGAAATTATGTGCCTAATCTTCACACTACAATCTAAATATCAATGGACGTCACAGTCAGTTTACAAATCTTTTTCACAGATACCCTCATTAATGACATCTGTTTATGTGCTAGGCTAAATAACATTTTAGTTACATTTCTGAGGCACTTCCTGCCATTAACCTCATCTCTAGAATACTAGTTAATATGAAGCACCTGGATTTCAGGAACACAGACCTGAAACACATACACCAAACCAAACTGTTACGTAAATGACAGAAATGACACATTCTGGTCAATAATGGATCTCCAAACTACTTTTGGTCCTATTTTACCACTTTTACCACTAAAATTCTGTCATTGGATTACAGTCATTCTGAGCCCGCTGATAATCAAATTACAGATGAAAAAGAACTCAAGTTTTCCAACAATCTGTACAAAAGTCAACCTTTAAAGAATATTGATAGTTAGAGATTTTCTAGGTTTGGTCAAAGTGGACTTCATGGACTTTACTTTATGTGATAATTATGTCTTAAAAATTCTGTAAACTTAATTTTTAGGAAGAAAATAATATTTTGTTTGTAAGTCTCACCTAGGTCTGAATTCTAGCCTTCACACTTTTTATTTGTGTGACCCTCAGCAAGTCATTTAGACTTCCTCAGCTTCAGCTTCCTCACGTGGGAAATCAGATAAAGATCCCTACCTCCTAAGACTGTTGTGCGGCCTCCAAAGATGAAATGAACCTCACTCGAGCATACTCATTGTCGTTCCCTTTTTATCCCCTGCTATACAGGAATTCTATTAGAATTCTACCAAGAAAAAAAGTTAAGCGAAATTATGCCCTTCATTTGTCTTATTAATAAACCTGGATTTCCAGGTTTTATTTAAATTTACTTACTAATTTAAGGTCTCAAATAGTACAGAGATCTATTAGTATATTAAACAAATGAAAGGTGCAGATTAATCAAAATGCTACATAAGTAAAAGCTACACTTAATCAATGGACTATCCCAACCATACAAATTAAAGAGCTATATATAAGGGAGTCAATAGCAGAAATCTGATATTATCTTTAGATCATATAATCTAGGAAAACAGCAGATCCCATCTTCCTTTGGTCAAGGCATGCACGAAGCCTCAAAAATACAAAATAGGGAAATGGAAAGAGCCAGCAAACAGACAATGGGCAAAAACTGAGACTCCTAAATTTTTATATTCACTTATGCATCTCGTGTCTAAAATTTTAATCAAGTTCAAAACCAAACCAGATAGGGGTAAAGACAACAGCAAAGTTACATAGGTCAATAAAGAGTTCTGATAAAACCCTGAGGCTCTGTCTCCACCTGTTTGAAGAAAAAGTGCCACTGCCTTGACTAAGTAAAGAACAGGCAGCCAGCTCTGCCCTAAAAGAGGCCCCACCTGGCAACCAGGTTTTGTCAATCAAATTTTGAGAATTCTCTAGCTTCCCACTTTCTAATTATAGAAGTTTATGAAAACCATTCTCTCTCACACGTACACATTCTCTTTCTCTTTCCCTCTCTCTCACATACATTCTAAGTAGCATTGTGTTTATGATATAGCAGTAAGAATTAAGGACACGTCTGATAATTTTCCCCAGAAAAGAATGGTAAATGTGAAAGAGAAGATCTACATTGTGTACATCTGCACTATTATTCTAGCAACAGTAATCCTACAATTCCTACATTAGGTAATAGTAATACCCACTTTCCCTAAAGGAGCTTCAAGCATTTGCAATCTATAGTTAAATACACATGCTGGAGCCGAACCATCCAATAAGTGTTGGGAGGTATATATCTCAAATTAGTTTTGGAGCTCCCATTTTTTGGAAATGTCTTTAGAATCTCTATTTTATTCAACTAAATTCCACAAATAAGGTACTTTGCTAGGCTCTAGGTATGCCTTATGATATGTTACTGTGGAGTTCACAGTACAATAGTCCCAAACAACTATTAATGACTACTGAATGATTTAATGAATTCTCAAGATGAATCATTTTAAGAAATTATTTTAAAGTCATACAAACAGGGTCATAAAGGAAAGAACTATGTTTACTATAAAACTGATAAATTTACTCTGAAACCAGGAGTATAAAACATTTTAAAAAGAACGTCACTGATACAATTAGATAAACCTGTAATATGGCTTCTTTAAAGAACAATTCCAACCAGATGTACAAATTCACTCAGTTACACCCTTTTTGTCTTGTTGATGAGGAAACGAAGGCCCAGCAAGACTGAGTAAGCACCTGTGGACACACAGCTAGTCAGTGTCACATCTCCCACAGAGCCTTAGGGGCCTGCCTTCCGGTGCAGTGCTGGAATAGAGAGTGCATACAATGCATTGGTTTGCCCATGCAACCCTTCCAAGAGCTCTTTTCCACTTGCTCCTACTTGTCTCCAACCATTTTAATTAATTCAAAAAGTGTTTTTCCTTCAGCTATTACAACAGCATCGTCCTTATTAAAGGCAGCTAGCTTTTTCAGTTTTGGATTATTTGAACTATAAATTTTTTTTTCAGCTTTAGAATTATGAAATCTTTGGTGCTTTAATACTCTAAGATTCAATTAAGCACCTGTGAAGCACTTAGAGTGTACATAATAACTCTGTGCTAAATCCTACCACACAGAATCAAAAAGGAAAAAAAAATCTAACCTTGCCTTCAAGGATATCACTAGCATGTTGAAGGTATTATTGTATCCAGAGTGCTAGCTAGATCAAGAACTTCCTAACCTGGGCAAATCACTGAACCTGTCTTGGCCTAGATAAAGAGTAGTTCTTCAAACTGTGCTTTAGAATTCCCATAAATATGTGACACTACAACTACTGACCCTAGGAAGACAGAGTCAAGCCACCTGAGTCAATCTCACTTGTCCCCATCCATCCACACCATCCAAGTTCAACCCCAAAGTGGGTTCCTGCATTTAAAAAAAAAAGAAACAAGAAGAAATCCATTCAGAAAACATAGGGACCACTCTTAAAATTCTGTAATAGCTTGTTATTTTTTTAATCTGTATTTTTATCACCAATATCTATGTCTGTGATGGTGAAGATGTAGCTTCTTCCTATCAGATTTATTGACCACATAAAACATCCTACCCACTTGAAGTGCTATTGTTGCTGTGTTGTGCTTAGTGGCTCAGTTGTGTCTAACTCTTTGCGACCCCATGGACTGTAGCCCGCTAGGCTCCTCTGTCCATGGGGATTCTCCAGGCAAGAATATCGGAGTGGGTTGCCATGCCCTCCTCCAGGGGATATTCCCAACCCAGGGATCGAACCCAGGTCTCCCACATATACTTAGCCTATAAAATCTTACTCAATTCTGGCTTTTCTCTGTGGGATAACTAAAGCATATCATTACTGACTCTAGTTCTATAAAACCACTCTGGAAGTTTCTCTTAGGGAATATCTAAGCGATCAGTACCAATTCATGTAATAAGAGACAGTTTTTCTCTTAACACAAACACGCAGACTTCCTACCGTCTTTTCCCACATTATTTTACGCAAACACAGGAACTGTCCTGTTTGCCCACTGTTGAACGTAACAGGCTCAAAACTGTTCTACCTCTCCTATGCCATACAGAGGACATTGAGATTCTCCCATGCCAAAGGCAACATTGCTTCCTATCCTTTTCCTTAACAGGTCTCTGCAAACCTCTTCCTCCACTGGGTTAACCTTTACTGATTTATCCCAACGCTCAATTGTCTTGTCCATCGGTGACTTTCCTTCTTATTTGATAAACAGCATTCTTCCATAAAATAACCTAAAATTTTCTTTTGTCTTTGCCTTCCGATTACTTCACCAATTCTTTATTATACTGTGGATGATCCATGGCTTATGATACATTGTCTTTAGTTTTCACTCAGTGACACATTAGGAAGCAGTTTTACTGAAACTATTATTGTGTTCCTAACTATAGGTGAGGTATAAAGGATATTGTCCCGTCCCCTCTAAATGTGGTCACATGAGAAATTTCTTTCCTGTGTAGTAACCAAGAAAAGTTAGCTTTCTCTGATACCCTAGTAAATTTTCATCATATATAAAATGAAAAAAAATTATATCTCACGACATTTCTTTCCCCCTTGCTCTGGCTGCAAAGAAGCTTTGGGTCAAATTTACAAGTCAATTCCAGTAAATTTAAAAATTTTAATAAATTTGAAGATCTCACTTATTCACAGTGTAGGTAATTTCATTCTGAGTTTCCATTTTATATCTTCAGTGGCTCTGATTTTAAATTTTTTTCTATCTTGCTTCCGTACAAAATATATTCTTGTAAATTGCCTCAGATTCTTCATGATATAAGATACAGTATAAATAAATAAGGTATGGCATTTCCAAATCCACTGTGTAATATCTGTGCTTAATTAACAAAGACTTATGGAATTAAAATTTTATTTTTCTGAAAAAAGGAAGCAGAAGAGTGTGGCTAATTAGATTATCTGATTTCATTCCATCAGTCATTTTTCTCATTTTATTTATGTTGTATGTATTATTAATCTATGATCTAAACAGTCTATTTGCCATTATCTTAATTAATAATTGAGAAGCAACCTTATTAAAGTCATAAAAACTTTTCATGAAGTATACTGGGATTTTTGGTTTTTACTTGTTTTCAGTTGGATGGTTTACTTTCCTTTTTGAACACACATTTATATGATGGCTCTATAAAAGATTAAAAAATAACTATAGAAGTAACTGTAAGTGAAGACTATGAGATAGCAAAAATGTGTACAAAGGGAAGTTATGATACAATATCTTTGAATTTGAATGGAGGTCCTGTTAGATGAGTGTCTATGTCTGTGATACTATTTCTATTAATAGTTTCTATTCTTAACTGCTTTTTCCATGATAGTAGACAACTTGCTTTCTGGATACCATTCATTCAATAAAAATTCACTCAGTATTGCTATATAGGAAACATATGGTAGTTTTAAAGTACTCTACAAAAACATGGAGTTTTTTAACCCCATGAAAGGGTATGGTAATGAGGAGCTACCATTTATTTTGTTGTACAGCACTGAAGACCCATCATCTAAAACAAGTACAGTCGATTCTCATCTGCAGTACTCATGTTCTATAAAGTCACTGCAAACACTGAATAAACAAATACTGAACCACTGGAGTACAAGGGTCACTGCAAGTCTCTGCTCATGTGTTCTTCAACTCATCAATACATAACATTGTTTTATGTACATTTCTGAATAAAGACAACACTTCAGCACTATGCCTGGGAATCATTTTTAACATCAAAATTACCAATAAAAAGCACAAAAATGTGTAGAACGTGGCACTAAATAGACTAGGAAGCACTTGTTTATGGTATGAGAGCACATTTTATGGTTTAAGAAGGCACAGCATCACTGAAAATGTGCACATGGGGCAAATCAAATTTTTCATCACTTTGCACATGTCCAGGGTAGTACTGTTGAGCAGTGAGACTCTGAGGTTGCAAATAAATATCAGCAAGCAGGCTAATCTGCCACTACAGAATCTGCAAATAAAGAGGACTGACTATATGAGTGAGGACTGACTATACGAGTCACATACTTCACAATGCAGTCTCAGATCTGACTGCCACCAAAAGAAAGAGATCTGCAAAGTCCTAATAAGTATTATTCAGCTACTATGTAAACTTAAAAGACATTGGACAAGAGTGTTTTAAGAAGTAAGATGTTCAAGACTTTCATAAGTTGGTATTGTTAAAGATGTTACTTCTTACCTGGTATATTCTAAAAGGGATATAACGAAATCCATTTTCTTCTGCAGGATATTCCATGAGTTTCCGATTGATGGCCCAAAACTGGTCAAACCTGTCTGTAATGATAAATTATTTATTAAAGGTGTATATTACAATTTAATATCTCATACGAAGAGATGAAAACTGTTAAACATCCATTCTCATAGAAATTTCTGAAAGGGCATTATTTATATATTATTTTTTCTTAAACTTACCTTTCCATAACTAAACATGAAACAAGATATAAAATTAATTTTTTCTACATTATTGTTGCTTCTTCTTCCTAGATACTTCCATTAGACATTTTTTCTCATAAGAGAAACCCAAAACAGATTATGACTACTTGGGGTATCATGGCAAAAAACATCAGGTATTGGTGAATGTCTTGATTCCCTTGATCTTATTCCTACTGTCTAAACTATAAAGGCACAGCTTTCAGTGACCTAAAGTTTAACCCGAACTTATTTAAGGAAATAAAGTAAAAACACCAAACACAGTACATGTTAAACAACAAAAACATAAAATTATAGGACAGGCTTTGAAAGAAATGTGAAACTGACACTTGAGAAATAACTATCAGTTGCACTTTTAATCTCAGACTGATTAAACAATTCCTTTTTTAAAATGTCAGGCCTGATTTTTAAAAATCAAACTTTACTGATATATAATTCATACACTATAAAATTCACTCTTTTGAAATATATAACTGAGTGTTTTTGAATACACTGAGTTGCTAACATGTAATTTCAGAACATTTTCATCATTCCCAAAAGAAACCCATATCCGTTAATAATTATCCCCTCCCCTCATCTGCTGGAAATCACTAATCCCTATTCTACTCCAGACATTTCATATAAATGGAATCGTACAATATGTGGTCTTTTGCATCTGTTTTTTGTTTTTTCTTTTACTATGTTTTCAAGGTTGATTCATGTTGCAGCATGTATCAGAACTTCATTCATTTTTATGACCAAATTATATTTCGTTGTATGGAGATACCACATTTTGTTTACCCATTATCAGTTTGTGGACATTTGGGTTGTTTCCACTTTCTGGCTATTATGAATAATGCTACCATGAATATTCACATAAAAGTTTTTGTGTGGATGCATATTTTCAATTTTCTTGAGTACATTACCTAAGAATGGAATTGCTGAGTTATAAAGTAACTGTTTACGTGCCGCATGGTAACTATGTTTGGAGGAATTACCAAACTGTTTTTCAAAGATGCCCCATCATTTTGCATTTCTACCTACAACATATGAAGGTTCTGATTTGTCCACAAACTTGCCAACACGTTATTGTCCATCTTCTTTATTACAGTCATTCTAGTGGGTGTGAAGTGGTATCCCCTTACGGTTTTGATTTCCATTTCCCTAATTATGGGCTTTCCAGGTGCCTCAAAATCCACCTGCCAATGCAGGAGATACAGGTTTGATCCCTGGGCCTGGAAGATCCCCTAGAGAAGGAAATAGCAACCCACTCAAGTATTCTTGCCTGGGAAATCTCATGGACAGAGGAGTCTGGTGGGCTACAATCCATGAGGCCCACAAAAAAGTCAGACACAACTTGGTGACTAACCAACAATAAAGACTAATTATGCTAAGTACACTTTCATTTGTTTACCAGCCATTTACATATTGTCTTTAGAGAAACATCTATCAAATTCTTCGTCCTCTTTTTAATTGGTTATCTTTTTGTTGTAGAATATTATAAGAGTTCTCTATGAATTCTGGATATAAGCCCCTTATCTGATAAATAATATATAACTATTTTTTCCCATTCTCTGTTTTTTTTTTAACACCTTGAACTCATCCAGAATTCTACCTTAAGATATTTTTTATATACAGAAATTCACCTCAGAATTAAGTCTCTGTAAAGTACATGAATACTCCAGAATTTCAGGTGAGCCTGTATTAAAGCATATTCTCTACTACTAGACTCATCTCAACCCAATTTACTGGCTATCTATTCATACTGCTTGAGCCATCAGAGTTATATGTAAAAAACAAAATTTAGTTGTTTCTTATAATAGCCCTGTCCTAGATGACTGTGACAGCCTCTAGGGCTTCTCTAGTCTCATTTTTAATCCCAATCTGAGGAAAGGCTCATACTACAATAGAACTGGTAGCATAGGGAATTTCAGTCAGTCCAGGGCAATTTCACAGGCGACAACTAAGGTCCAGCCTGTTATGAGTTTAGTTAAGAACCAAAACCAGACTCGTGGTCTTCTGATTCAAAGCCCACAACCGTTTCAATAGTTGGAACCACAAAATTGCATCTTAATGCTAAGAGTAAGTAGCTCCTTTAACCACAGTCCTTTCATATATACATCAATCATTCATTCAATATCTTTTAAAAATTATCTTTCTACTATCAAGTATCAAACAAGAATGTGATAACTAAATAAAGTCATTCTTAATGCATTGCTGAAATTTTACTACTGCCTCATCATTAAATCTCTATCACCTACTACAGTGTATGCATAAACATATGCTCTTGAATGAATAACAGAATACTAAATACATGACTATTCATTAAAAATTTTTGGATTCTAATCCTAGACCTCCAACGAAATAGCTAGATGACTCAGTTCAGTTCAGTCGCTCAGTCGTGTCCGACTCTTTGCAACCCCGTGGACGGCAACACACCAGGCCTCCCTGTCCATCACCAACTCCCAGAGTTTACTCAAACTCATGTCCACTGAGTTGGTGATGCCATCCATCTCATCCTTTGTTGTCCCCTTCTCCTCCTGCTTTCAATCTTTCCCAGCATCAGTCTTTTCCAATGAGTCAATTCTTCACATTAGGTAGCCAAAGTATTGGAATTTCAGCTTCAGCATCAGTCCTTCCAATGAATACCCAGGACTGATCTCCTTTAGGATGGACTGGTTGGACCTCCTTGAAGTCCAAGGGACTCTTAAGAGTCTTCTCCAACACCACAGGTCAAAAGCATCAACTCTTCGGTGCTCAGCTTTCTTTATAGTCCAACTCTCACATCCATACATGACTACTGGAAAAACCATAGCTTTGACTAGATGGACTTTTGTTGGCAAAGTAATGTCTCTGCTTTTTAATATACTGTCTGCTGCTGCTGCTGCTAAGTCGCTTCAGTTGTGTCTGACTCTGTGCAACCCCACAGACGGCAGCCCACCAGGCTTCGCTGTTCCTGGGATTCTCCAGGCAAGAACACTGGAGTGGGTTGCCATTTCCTTCTCCAATGCATGAAAGTGAAAAGTGTAAGTGAAGTCACTCAGTCGTGTCCGACTCTTTGCGATCCCATGGACTGTAGCCTACCAGGCTCCTCCGTCCATGGGATTTTCCAGGCAAGAGTACTGGAGTGGGTTGCCATTGCCTTCTCCGAATATACTGTCTAGGTTGGTCATAACTTTTCTTCCAAGGAGCAAGCATCTTTTAATTTCCTGGCTGCAGTCACCATATGCAGTGATTTGGGAGCCCAAAAAATAAAGTCTGCCACTTCCCCATCTATTTGCGATGAAGTGATGGGACCAGATGCCATGATCTTAGTTTCCTGAATGTTGAGTTTTAAGCCAACTTTTTCACTCTCCTCTTTCACTTTCATCAAGAGGCTCTTCAGTTCTTCGCTTTCTGCCATTCAGGTGGTGTCATTTGCATATCTGAGGTTATTGATATTTCTCCTGGCAATCTTGATTCCAGCTTGTGCTTCATCCAGCCCAGCGTTTCTCATGATGTACTCTGCATAGAAGTTAAATAAGCAGGGTGACAATAGACAGCCTTGATGTACTCCTTTCCCTATTTGGAACTAGTCTGTTGTTCCATATCCAGTTCTAACTGTCGCTTCCTGACCTACATACAGATTTCTCAGGAGGCAGGTTAGGTGGTCTGGTATTCCCATCTCTTTCAGAATTTTCCACAGTTTGTTGTGTTCCACACAGTCAAAGGCTTTGGCGTAGTCAAGCAGAAATATATGTTTTTCTGGAACTCTCTTGCTTTCTCAATGATCCAACGGATGTTGGCAATTTTATCTCTGATTCCTCTGTCTTTTCTAAATCCAGCTTGAACATCTGGAAGTCCACAGTTCACGTACTGTTGAAGCCTGGCTTGGAGAATTTTGAGTATTATTTTACTAGTGTGTGAGATGAGTGCAACTGTGTGGTAGTTTAAGCATTGTTTGGCATTGCCTTTCTTTGGGATTGGGATGAAAACTGACCTTCTCCAGCTAAGTGACTAGAAATAAACCAACTGAAAACTCTGCCCTAATTCACTTACAGATGAAATAAAGACAGTCAGACTAAATAGTTCTAATAACTTTTCTAAAAATAAAATTTTGTAATTATTTAAGACAACTTCCTTATTAAAATAAAACATTTAAGAACCACAAGCAAATCTTTATTAATGAAAGATATATACTGTTTCTAACAGAGAGGGGAAGCAGGGAAGATTTTGCTCGCCTTGCGTCTGGGGATATTTTTGGATGTCACCAATATATGTGCGTGTTACTAACATCTAGTGGGTAAAGGACAGGGATGCTGCTAAACATACTATAATGCATAGGACAGCTTCCACAACCAAGAACCATCTAACTCAAAATGTCAATAGGGCTAAAGGAAGGAAAGCAGACACAAATAAGAAGTACAGAAAAACTATTTAAAAAGTAAACTAGTAAAACTAGTAAAAAGCTTTCACATTCCTATATCGCAAAAAAGTACACTGGAAAAAGAGACATTACTATGCACATTATCAATTTACTGACTCTCAGCTCCAAATAATATATACACTGGCATAATGAAATGGACACTAGGTTTGAACCATGGGTCAGGAAGATCCCCTGGAGAAGCGCATGGCAATCCACTCCAGTATTCTTACCTGGAGAATTCCATGAACAGAGCAGCCTGGTGGGCTACAGTCCATGGGGTCCCAAAGAGCTGGACATGACCAAGTGACTAACACACACACTACCATGACAATCACATTAAGCTTTCTCAGTAGAGTACTGGAAGGACACTGCCTGCATCTCACACTGCAGTCCCCTACCCCGTATCAGTCCCCTGCTGTCCTCTGCAGGCCCATGTGGGTGGCTGACCTACAGTTTCCCAGAGCCGCCATTCCCTCTCCTTGCCCGTGCCACTTGCTGCTGGTGGCCCACACTTCAGGTTTTCCTGATCTCCCAGCAACTGCAGACCTGCTCCAGCCTGGAAAAACAGAGTCTTTCTCTACTAATCCAATGTGCTGGAATATACCTTCTCCAATGATTTCGAAACCCAGCCCTGGGAAGGGGCTCCTGGTAAGTGTGACCTTCCTCTTTAGCCCTAGGGTACCAGGTCTGATTTTCTTATATATCCAGTTACTCTTTTATCAGAGTTTAATAATTCTGTATATAAAACAATCTATTCAACCCTTTGTGAAACCCCAGGTTTCTATCTCCTGACTGAACCTAGTCTGATACAACTATGTTTAATAAAAGGAATAAAGACATAATAAAGGATCGGTATTAATTTATATTAGCTTAATTGTCTTATAAAAATAATATGTTCTTACATAAGATTAGCATTTCCTCAAAAACATCAAAAACATTCTAACCAAAAATAATCTAACTTTTCTAAGTCAAAGTTACAAAGATAACAAAGGAAAGATACAAATAGAAGAAATTAAAAGAAAATCAGTGCTGAGTTTAAGTGTATAACCAAATGTCTTTCACACTGGGTTTTGTAATAGCAGGATCTCTTCTAACTCCTAGCCAATAATTAAATAAAATTGGAGTAAGGATGTACTGTTAACTTCCTACATGTTAATGAATCAAGTACATATTAGTTACCAAGCAGTACTTTGAATACTGGAACTGAGTTATATTACTGGCCATGAAAACAGAACCTACAAGTGAAAGAAGCTCAGTGGTCTTTAGCTACTCATTTTTTAAACTGTAAATTTAGGTAAATGTACATCTATTTCAACAGTTTTCAAACTAGTTCTAATTCTAAAACAAAACAAACAACTAAGTATTGACAGAAGAAAATTAAGACTAGCAGTCACTTAGCTTATCCAAAGAAAAAGAGAAAAGAAGGTAACTTACACACTTCTCGCCAGAGTTATTACGAATATGACTGCTAAGTTGGTTTCTGTATTTTAAATTTAACAGTCATTTAGGATGGCTACCCAATTGACAATCACAAAATTGAAGGCCTGTGCTATAGAAAGTCAATCTATTTTTTAAAAAATATTAAAAATAGAATTTCTCAGAACCCTGGTGGCAACCAATTTTTTTTTTCACTCACTGATGAATTAAGCTTTTATTTTGGTCTTGGAAATTTTTAAAAATCCAGAAAAAATATTTTAAACCAAGATCTTCCTAAGAAGCACAGAAATAAATTGATTAATTTGTGTTCTTCATTCCTTACAGGGAAAAAGCTGCAGAAAAAAGTGGCAATTTTAAAGGACGTATCTGTTTTTCCACTTAAGCTTTATTAAGAACTCAAGGCAAATAACATTTTAATATTCAAATGCCACGAATAACCTATTTGTTTACAAGATCCCATGGGAGACATGGAGGCCCCCTAAAGGATGGCACCCCAGCCTCAATTCAGCACTGTGGTATTGCTGGCTGGGACAGAATCATAGGGAAGGGCTGAAATGGCCCCCACATGCATACCATTCCACTTCCTGCTCTTCAAATCTGTGATGTCAAAAAGAACAGATTTACGGCACCCTAAATAAGTGTCAGATCTTGATGGCTCATAAAACACAGGCTTTGAGCTTTTCTTGGAAGAGAAAAGCAAATGGTTGAAAATTACTGCTGAAGGGAACTCATTCCTCAGAAAATTATGGATTTATCAACAGTATTATTCAAATCAATACTACAAGCGGTCATATGATAGATGTAGTGTTTTGACCACAGGCTTTCAAGCTTTGCAACAGAAAGCATATCCAAGTATAGATCTGAATTAATTTCACGTGTGTGTGTGTGTGTATGTGTGTGTGTTAGTTGCTCAGTTGTATCTGACTCTTTGTGACCCCATGGACTATAGCCTGCCAGGCTCCTCCGTCCATGGGGATTTTCCAGGCAAGAATATTGGAATGGGTTGCCATTCCATTCTCCAGGGGATTTTCCTGACCCAGGGATCAAACCCAGGTCTCCTGCATTGCCAGGTGGATTCTTTACCGTCTGAGCCACCAGGGAAGCCCAGTTTCTTCACATCATAATAGAGTAAACATCTTTGTGAAAAAAATCAGAGGGGAAAAAAATCCCATGTGTGTTAGAATGAGTGACCTGTATCCTCAAACTCATTTGTCCTCTGAGTCACATATTAACAGGACAGTCAGGCTGACCAAGTGATGGCATCACTGACTCGATGGACATGAGTTTGAGCAAGCTCCAGGAGTTGGTGATGGACAGGGAAGCCTGGCGTGCTGCAGTCCACAGGGTCGCAAAGAGTCGGACATGACTGAGCGACTGAACTGAACTGACAGGCTGACCCAGGGAGGGAGCATCTATATACCACAGCACATCCACTGGTGCTCAGATGCTGCTCAACAGAGCCACACCCACACATTTCCATGAGCCCTTCTGTTTGAGGCTTTAAGTTACTGAGATATATCTGGCAGGGAGGCCCTAATCAAAACAAAGAAGCCTTGAAAACTCTTCGAGGACACCTGAAAATTCATCCTGAAGACAGAAGCAGGTTGGCCTTTGTAATAAGGCTGAGAGGAGAACAAATCCTTAAGGCCAGCCCTTAATTCTGTTCATAAACACTCATCTTGGCAGCAGGATTGTACTCTGGGGAATCTGTTGCTGGAGCTAATCAAAAGAGCAATAAAATCTGAATCTGAGGAAAATTTTGACCTGGCCTATCACTGTCTCAGAATAAACTGAGAGAAGACATTTATAGTAGTCTCCCCTTCTCCACTGGGGATATGTCCCAACACCTTCAGTGGACACCTGAAACGGTGGACAGCACTACGTATCCATGAGTCCCATATGTACTATGTTTTTTTCCTGTACCTACACACTCATAATAAAGATGAATTTATAAATTAGGCACAGTAAAAGACCATCTAGTTGCCAGCATCACTAACAATTTGGGACCATCATTAAGTGAAATAAGGGTTACCAAACTGTTAGTAAAGCCCGAAATCATGCTACTTTTCTGACTCTGGAAAGCACCAAGCTTCTTCCCATGTCACAGTTAGAGGCTAGGAATCCTCACTTTTCTAAACTTCACAGAGCTGCTTCTTTCTGACCATTCAAGTCTCAGTGGAAGTGTCACCTCCTCAGGGAAGAGTTTCCTTATAATTCTAGCTAAAGTATTTTTTTATTTTCTTCTAAACATGTCTCTGTTCTCCAACTAAAATGTAAGTTCTATGAGGGCAAGGCCTTCATCTTCAGCCCTAGAAAATTCCTGGCACAAAGTGCATGCTCAATGAATGTTTGTTAAATGATTAAACAACTAAATACATGACTGACTTCGATAATGTAGAGCAACAAAAAGAAGGCATCGCAAATGCAGCAGAGCATAGTGGGAAAGTAGACACTGCGGAGCCACACCACCTGGGTCTGCTTTCTGGCTCTGCCACTTAATAGCTGGGAGAGTTGAGCAACATTTTAAAACTTGTGTATCGATTTCTTCATTTGTAAAATCAAGATATTAATAGTATTTGTAGAGTCACTGGAAGGAATAATGAGTTCATATGTACCAAATACTGAGAACGGTACTTGGCACAAAGTCAGTGCTACATTAAGCATTCTGTCTCTTAGGCTTCTCAACAAGAGAAGATGCCAAGCCTCTATACACAGATTCAGTAATAAGGTAAGTGAAGGGTCAAAACCAGTATGAAAAAGTGGTTCTGCCAAAACCTCATCATCACAAGATTGTTGGAGTGTTCAGCCTGGCTCACAACCAGGGAGTCTGCAACATTCACATGAAATTCTATGTGAATGTTGTCTCCATAAGTTATGCAACTGAGGGCCTTTGCTAGCCATGGTGGGGAGAGTAAGAGCTGTAATGCAATCCAGCTGCAACCCTTTACAACACTGGATTCCTTTTATAGCCTCTTCACTCCCTCCAACCCTTTCAACTACCCTGTAAGGCCCTATCTTCTCACTCCGTGGGAACAACTTAAATGCCATTTACCTGCCATCAATTTCCAATGCATCAATCTCCAGCCATATCATGAAACAGGGGTGGGAGCAGGAAAGGTGGTCCAAGAACATCCTCTAGCCTTGGCAGGCTGGCATGAATTCCACCTCTCCTAACTTTACCATCTAACAACCATTCCTTCTCAATCCCTCTCTCTCCTAACAAGTCTTAAAATATTAGGGGAGAGGAGATAAGCATGATGAAAAAAAAAGGGTTTCTTGTTAATCTAGGTAGACGAGAGGCTCAGTTATATACTTTATAGCACAGGTCTACAAATGGACCAAGTCCAAACTAGTTACTTTATAAATGGTTTAAAAAATATTGCTGGAAACTTAAAAAAAAAACAAAACCTAATCTTACTAAGTATTGAAAAAGTCAGAGTTGTAAATTTTAATTTCAACATCATCAATCAGTAAACCATAACTGCAAGTTACATCATCTTTAATGTCTTCCAAGAAACAATCCCAGTAACTGACTATTTTTAACACACATAATTCAATTACTGTATTCTAATCAATTAAGAAACATTTACTTCAAATTTATTTTCAAACAGGGCCAGTAACAACATAAAAAGGATTTAAAATTCAAAAATTTCATAATGTAAAAAAAAAGCCAACTTATTCTATGTACTCAAGTTAGAAATTAAAAAAAAGGAAGAATGACCTTCAATTACATTCAAGTCTTCACTGACTCTAAAAGACAATTTTAAAAGTAGCTTGTTTTCCAAAAAGAGATTTACAGAGCTATAGCACAGGGGTAGGCCAAGACTACCTTAATGAATGAAATGTACACCTAATTAATGAAATGTACGCCTGTGTAAATCACCTATAGATTTTTAAACAGATTACCTTTCAAAATGACTATAAACTAAGAAAGTATTTTTTCTCTCAGGTTGAATCACAGTTTATCACTTTCCCAAACTGAGACAGCCAGAAACAACTTTAACTTGTTACCAAGCCCATTTTCACTTCATCAGAGCACTCCAAAATCGTAAGACAAAAATGAAAATCTATTTTGATTTTTGAAAGACCAACAAAGATACTCCATTTGTAATGTTTATTATGCAGGATATTCTATCTTTATTCTAACACAAATTCCTCATGCTTCTGATAAGAAACAGTAAATGAGAAAATTTTATTAATAATTACTCATAGACAAAAAAAGAAAGATTAAAAAGGTGGAGGGGCACCAGTGCTCACTGGGGATGCAATATACAATGCAACACCTCTCATTTTTAGCGGTCCACTTGAATCACTAGAGGAGCTTTTGAAAAAATACTAATATCAAGGTCTCACTCCAGATGCCCTGGAACTGTACTTATTGTAAACTCCCAGATGATTCTAATATGCAGCCAGAGTTAACAGCCTCCAGATGTAATAGGAAATACACTGACTTTAGGAATGAAAGATCTAGGATCAAATCCTGGTCCCATTTCTTACTAGCTCTGTAAGCTCCTTTTCTCATTTTAAAAGTTGATCGTGTTTATCTAATTCTTGTGAAGAATCACATAGAATGCATATCCAGGCCTGGGACATCACAGGAATTTAGTAAATGTAATACAATTCCAGGTAAATTCTGTTCTATTTCAAATCCATTACATCTGTCCAAGGCAGCAACATGAAAAGTATCTTTTTAAAAGAAGTCCCGGGACTTCCCTGGTGGTACAGTGGATAAGAATCCGCCCCTCAATGCAGGAGACACGGAGAGATTCCACATGCAGTGGGACAACTAAGCCCACGGGCCACAACTATTGAGCCTGCGCGCTCTAGGGCCCCCAACTACTGAGCCTGTGTGCCACAATTACTGAAGCCCACACGCCTAGAGCCCACGCTCTGCAACAGAAGCCACCACAGTAAGAAACCCATGCACCTCAAAGAACACCAGAACTAAAGAAAGCCTGAACAGCAAGGAAGACCCACCGTAAAAAACATTAGTTAAAAAAGAAAAAAAAAAGCCCCCAGTTTGCAAGTAGTTCATATTATGAATCTCTAGTTTAACTCTAGGCAAGAAAGAGAAAAGGAAAAGGAAAACAACCAATAGAAGTAACAGTACTCAATCAAGATTTTACTTTGTAGGATGTGTGTTGAGTTATATCTATCAAACTGTTTATTTACTCCTATTATGTACCTAATTGAGTACTGGGAGATGTAGAGAATAAAAAACAAAAAATAAAACAAGTACACAGAATCTTCCCTTTACTTAATATGTAAGGGGAAAGTCATTGATATACATAAAGTTATCACAATTTCTAATAGGTCTGTCTGACTGGTCCTTTATCGTGTATTAGTAGTGCTTGATGGTTCAGGTCCCCCCCACCTTCTTTTCTAATTTAATGACCAAGTGACAGATGCTTAAGTAAAAAGCATGTCAGAAGTTAGGCTGGTAAAGAAGTGGAAAATAACTCAAGTGATGCTAGAGTGAAAAGTCACGGGTTTTTATTATAGCAGAACCTCAGAGATCATATTTATTAATAACATACCTGAACAGAATTTAACTGTTCTTCTAAAACCCTAAATGAATTTTCTGCTTTCAAAGCAACTTACTGAGGGAAACTGGGGCTCAAAGCAGGTAAATGAATGGCTTGAGTCTACTGGGCCAGTAGACTCAGGGATGCTACCATATCACAGAAAACTTTCAGTTACATTTCTAGAAATAAAAACACTGCTTGTTTGTTAAAACTCCAGGTTGAGTCAATTCAATGACGCACGATTAACAGGAATCTGAGAAACTATTAATGAATAGAATGTTCATATTATCAAAAACTCCTGAGTCCTATACTTCAAAATTCATAGGTAGTGTCAGGTATAATAGTTAGCCAAATTTCATCTTTGATAGTTACAGATTACAAACCGAATTTAGCAGCAGCTGCTGCAGAAGTAAATATTTAATATTTACTTCAGCATATACGAGGGGCTTCCCTCATAGCTCAGTTGGTAAAGAATCCACCTGCAATGCAGGAGACCCCGGTTCAATTCCTGGGTCGGGAAGATCTGCTGGAGAAGGGATAGGCTACCCACTCTAGTATTCTTGGGTTTCCCTTGTAGCTCAGTTTGTAAAAAATCTGCCTGCAATGTGGGAGACCTGGGTTCAATCCCTGGGTTGGGAAGATTCCCTGAGAGAAGGAAAAGGCTACCCACTGTAGTATTCCTGGCCTGGAGAATTCCATGGACTGTATAGTCTATGGGGTCTCAAAGAGTCAGATGTAACTTTCACTTTCACTCAACATGTACATTAAGGCATTAGTTTTCAGTGAGAATGAGGAAAAAAATGCAACATGATAAAATTGAAAGCATCATTCAATTAGGAACTACCTCTTAAAAGCAGACAAGGACAATAATGAGTAAAACTGGAAAATTCAAGCATGGTTTAAGTTTCAGCTACTAGGATTATTCTGGTGGCATTTACTACAAAATTTATTTATTAAAACAACTCATTCATTGTCAAAACAAAGTTGATTTGTAAAACTATACACATACCTCAAAAAATAGGGCCCACCCAATATTTTATAAACTACTTTATTACTTCCTATAGTGAATTTATTTTAGACTAAATACTATTATTTTAAATGTATTCAATAGCTTTTAGTAATAAGTGATATACACAATGTATTCTAAAAGCTCATCAAGATGTCTAAGAATTCCAGTAGAAACAAGAATAAAGTTATTAACGTTTGAAATGATTCCATGAGTGTTTCTCAATTCATTCATTTACAATTCAAATATCTGAATCCCACAGAGTATTATTCTGAGAGTAATATAACATCTTGAAACAAATGATTAAAATTTTAGGGGAAAGCTTCTGTATGTAAAGTCTTTCTCCTTTACTCAAGGAGCCTATGCAAACTGCTCCTGTCTCTCTCTCCTTTCCAGATATTAGATCTCCACTAAAGGTCTTTTCTCCCTTGCTCCTCCTACTCTATAGTCTGAGTGAATCAGTTCAGTTCAGTTCAGTCACTCAGTCGTGTCTGACTTTTTGCGACCCCATGAATCGCAACACGCCAATCCTCCCTATCCATCACCAACTCCCGGAGTTTACCCAAACTCATGTCCATCGAGTCGGTGATGCCATCCAGCCATCTCATCTTCTGTCGTCCCCTTCTCCTCCTGCCCCCAATCCTCCCCAGCATCAGGGTCTTTTCCAATGAGTCAGCTCTTCGCATGAGGTGGCCAAAGTATTGGAGTTTCAGCTTCAACATCAGTCCTTCCAATGAACACTCAGGACTGATCTCCTTTAGGATGGACTGGTTGGATCTCCTTGTAGTTCAAGGACTCTAAAGAGTCTTCTCCAACACCACAGTTCAAAAGCATCAATTCTTCGGCGCTCAGAAGGGAGCGCCTTTCTTTATAGTCCAACTCTCACATCCATACATGACTACTGGAAAAACCATAGCCTTAAATAGCAATAAATTTTCTTCTTGCAAAAATGTTTTCATAGGGTTTAAAAAAACCCACATAAAAATAATTTCACCTTAGGTAAGTGAAAAGCACAGGTTAATATACTTGTAGGAAAAAAATCTGAATTTATTAACAAAAACAAGAAGATAGTTTAAGAAAAAGAGGCATATATCGTATAGTTTAGTTCTGAGTGTGGCTTATAGTAAGTTGAAATAAAGTGAAATCTTTCTGGTTAAACCCTTTAATGGAAATTAACTCCAATTAAAAATAGCATTTGGGATATTTTATCGATACTCCTCTACTGAGAAAGATAGAAATAAGCTAGATGTAGAAAAGCCAGGGAATCAAAGATAGTATGGATCATAAAGGGATCCTGTGGGAAGAAATGCTTCTTAAATAGAAAGCCACTTTGAACTTCCCTGGAGTGGGAAGATCCCCTGGAAAAGGGAAAGGCTACCTCCAGTATTCTGGCCTAGAGAATTCCCCATGTATAGTCCATGGGGTCGCAAAGAGTTGGACACAACTGAGTGACTTTCACTTTCACTTTTTGAAGATAATGATCAGAACTTAACTAATATTCTGCGTCTTAGATACACAAGTTCATTTATTTAGCTCTCATTTTTTATGGGCTGCTTCTTTTCTAGTTTTCTAGCATTTGGGTTAAAATCTTGCAACTCTCTGAATGCTAATTAAAACATTGGAATAGTTTAATATTTAAATGCGTAAAAGATTCAGAAATCCTTTTATGCCAAAATTTGCCATAAAATTTGGCATAAAAGGATTTCTGAATCTTTCACAGTTTCTAAAGCAATAGAAGAGACATGCAACGAATCATAAGAAATTAGCACTGTTAGAGAACTGCAGTTACTTCCTTGGTTCAGAAAAAACATCTTAAATACTGAGAACTGTGACATCTAGAGCTCATTATCACAGCCATTAGTGAGAACAGGTCTGCACAGGCAGATGGGGTAAACAGAATGTCACAGGAATAGGACTGGGAGAGTGGAAAAGGGAGAGGCTTGAAATTCTAAAATTCTCAATAAAGTAATTTCTAGATCTTTGTTTAAAAGTGCATGAAATAGGTACCTAGGAATAGGTAACACACTGGGCAGCATTAATTACAGACTATTGAGCTAAAATGTTTATCTAGCCATTCAGGCCCTGGAAAGATAATAAAGAACTGGTCAGAGAGTAGGTAAAAGTTTAAATGAGTGGGAAGAGAGGGAAAGAAGTGTTTATCAACATATGCAGTACTAGGTCAAGTACCATAGAGAAAACAGGAGAGGGAGAAGAAAGGCAACGGCAAAAGAAAAAGGGAAAACAAAGACACATGTTACCTCCAAAAACGTTAACAGTCTTACTGAAATGACAGCATACTGTTGATTCATTTGTCATTTAACAGTCATGTCAGCAAAAATAACCCTCAGCATCCAGAAACAACTAAGTTTACAATAAGAAGTTCACATGGTTATGTTTACATACAAGAAGAGCTAACAGATTAAAATAACTTTTTAATTTGTTTACATGTCAAAGTCCTTTTGTTTAAAGAATACAGTTACAAATACAGCCTAAATGAGTCACTGTAACAACTGAACACACTAGTTCTCAAAGTTGAGTTGGTGGAACAGATGAGAACCTTCATACATAAATTGGCCCCGGCTTTAAACTTTCAAACATATCTTATGAGGCTGCTGTAAAGCACCCAGGACAGAACTTGGGGATTCAGTAAATAGTCACTGCTACTCTAATGGAGAAGCAGTTTTACCCATTAATTCTACATCACCCCTCTCAGCAGTCGTATAAAATGGAGTGATTTTGCCGCTGAGGGGTATCTGGCAGTGTCTGGAGACACTGTTTAATGTCATGACTGAGAATGGGGAGAAGTGTGTTACTGGTGTCTCATGAGTGGGCAGAGACCAGGAAAGCTACCAAACGTCCTGTAATGCACAGGCCAGCCCCCCCCCCCCACCCCAGCATCAAAGAATTATCCAATCCAAAATACCTAACAGTACCAAGGTTGAAAAATCCTGCTCAGGAGTAATGGCTCTCACACTGCAGAGCATTGCAATCACCTGGAGGGGTCCTGGACCAAGAATTGCTGGGATCTACCCTAGAATTTCTAATTCAGTTGGTTTAGGATGCATTTCTAATCAGTTCCTGGGAAATACTGACGCTTCCCACTGTCTACACTTTGAGAAACACTGCTCTAGAGAAAAGCAATCAGGAGATAACTGATGAAGCTACTGGGGTCTTCTGTTCTCTGAAGGAGAATTATGATATTAAGTTTCAAAACAAAAGATTCACTCAAAAACAAGTTAAACTATATATGCACATATACCCTGATGTAGGTCTTGGCAATCTTTTTCAATCTGACAACAAAAGCAACAAAGGTAAACAAGTGGAACTATAACAAACCAAAAAACTTCTGCATAGCAAAAGAAATCCTCAACAAAATGAAAAGACAACCTACTGAATGGGAGAAAATATTTGCAAATCATGTATCTGACAAGAGGTTAATATCCAAAAAATAAATAAAGAACTCATGCAACTCAACAGCAACACCCCTCCCCAAACAATCCAATTTAAAATTGGCAGAATAGACATTTTCAACAGGTTAATAAAAAGTGCTCAACATCGCTAATAATGAGGGAAATGCAAATCAAAACCACAATAAGGTATCACCTCACACCTGTCAGAATGGCTATTGTCAAGAGACAACAAGTGTTGGTAAAGTGTTAGTCATTCAGTGGTGTCCAACTCTTTGTGACCCTGTGGACTGGAGCCCACCAGGCACCTCTGTCCATGGGATTCTCCAGGCAAGAATACTAGAGTGTTTGACATAAAACAACAAAATTCTTCAATTATCCTTCAATTAAAAAATAAGTAAATTAATAAAGAAAAAAATACTGGAATGAGTTGCCATTCCCTTCTCCAGGGGATCTTCCTTACCCAGGGATCAAACCTGGGTTTCCTGCACAGGCAGGCAGATTCTTTAACATCTGAGCCACCAGGAAAAAGGAAACCGATGTGTGCTGTTGGTGGGAGTGTAAACTGACTCAGCCAGTATTGTAAATATTTTTAGTTCTTTTACAACTGGTGACATACAGAATGGTGACTATGGTTCATAATACTGTATTGCATATTTGAAAGTTGCTAACAGAGTGGATCTTGAACATTCTCATCACAAGAAAAAAATTTCATAACTGTAAAATGACAGATGTTAACTAGACTTACTGTGGTGGTGCTCACTTTGCTATGTATACAAATATTAAATCATTATGTTGAAAACCTGAAACTAATATTTCACACCAATTATACCTAAATCTAAAAAACTGAAAAATAAAATAAAAAGATAAAAACAAAATAAGTTAAACTTTATATGCATATATGTGTGCGTGTGTATATATGTGTCCATATGTGTGCATGGGTATATATGGGTGTGTGTGTGTGTGTGTGCGTATTTTTTTTTTTTTAAAAAAGAGGAATCATGCTGTAAATTCAAATAATAATTACAGGTCATGACTCCAAGAGTGAAAATCATTGATCTGACATATGTTTCTCTGCATTGTCTTATATAGGGTACCAACATTCATAAGAAAAAAACTTTTCAAACCTCGCCAAACTTAGCTTACAAAAAAATAACAGTAGATTAGAAAGCATACGTTATTTTTAAAGTTTTTTAACTGGACCAGAGATAAATAAAAGATATGATAAGGCAGTCTTTCCACCGGAGATGATCTGAAATTTTATTTAAAATGACGTTACAAACTAAGCCTTTGTATTCCTGCAACACTAAGAGTTCACTAAAAATATTTTCAAGTACTGATCAGAGTTTGTGTGTGTGTGTTCAGTTGTGTTCAATTCTTTTGTGACCCCATGGACTGTAGCCCACCAGGTATAAATCTATTCTTACAGATTTGTACATTTATTGATTGCATCTCATACACAAAAATGTATTCTACCACTGATTAACTCTACAACACAGGACCATTCACTGTTATTAATGAGCATTCACTGTTATCGATACACTTATGCTAGTATAATTTGTAGTGTATTATGAAATAACTGTCTAAACGTTTTCACCAAGTTTTATTATTGATTATGTTTACTGCCAAGTATACTCAAAGAACTATAACAGGCTATAATCCAAATTATTACCAAATTTATTTATTCATTCAGATCATGTAACTCCCAAGAGCAACCTTTCTCCAGAAGCCAAGTAAAGTATCTTTATGGTTTTATATTAAAACACAAATGCATAAACTCTTTAGATTTCCATCATTATTTCTAATTACAGAAAGCAGAATACCAAAAGATTGATGTAAAACACGTACTATAGTAAAATGCTTGTTTGTTCCACAGTAAAACTTGATTGAATGCTAAAGCAGGTTATAAATTTTCTCTAAGCAAATTCTTGAAGCCACACACACAGTTTCAGACTGAACTTATTAACCTTACTGTATTGCAGACAAAACAATAATGGAAATGACTAACTCAGCTGCATGCAGAAAAAAAAAGCAAACCACAGTTAGTGGCTAAAAGAATTGTCAAACACCGGGAACACATGGGATTGCTCTGTATTCACTGTCTTGATTCCATGGGACATTAACTGTCCTATCCTTCAAGATGAAATAATAAAGAGGGTACTCTTTATTATTATTACATGGTGAAAGTAAATAAAAGTGAAATTAGATGCTGCTGCATGTGATCCAAATCTAACAATATTAAGCCTTCTTCATCTACTGACACACACTCACAATACTATCGACAATTCTATCAACATCTAACTCAACGCATCTCGACATGAATGTCTCAGAGACATTTCAAACTTTTATCTTCAAAGCTGACCTTCTCAATTTGGCTTTGCTCCTCATCCCAAACCTATTCTTTAACTAGTTATTTCATATCATGGTATTAAGTACCACTACCCATCCAGCTGCCCAGGTCGGAACTCAGGAATGATTCCTTTCTTTCAACCTAACCTTGAAACTGTATACAAGCCCCTGTGTCCCCATCCTTTGAAGTAAAAGGCTTTTGTTTTAGTCTTCCAGGCCTCACTTGAGTCTCTAAAGCCTGACTCAAGAGTTAATGATTAGGAAATGTGAAGATGTGGAAACAAAGAATAATAGTTGTTGGGCTGGGAAACTGTTTAGACCATAAATCCACCACATAGTAGAATCACCCAACTCAGTTCCCTGAAAGATGGAAACATTCCTAAGTTGTTTTTATTGGAAGAAAACCCCAACCATATTAAAACTGCTGACTGCAAGAATATAGATCCTAGACCGGTTAGAAACAGAAGGCTGACAATGCTTGCAGCTTCACCTCGATGTCAACCAATCTGAGAACTGTGCACAAGCCAATCATGCTCCTTGCAGCCCCCTCCCTCACACTGCCTTAAAAACCTATTCCCTGAAAGTCATCAGCGAGTCTGGGTCTCTTGAGCCTGAGCTGCCCATTCTCCTTGCTCTGGTGCCCTGCAGTAAATGCTGTACTTTCCTGCACCACAACCTGGCTGTCTGTAGACTGGCTTTACTGAGTGCAGGGCAGCAGACCCAAGATTGGTTTGGTAACAACTTTACTATCCAGTCTAACAACAGAGTCTGTCAAGCCTTGCTCCAAAATAAACCCCAGATTTATTGATGCTTCTCCATCTCGATCATCATGACCCTAAAGACCACCATCACCTGATACCTGGACCTACCACTACAGACTCTCCCCTTCCACTCCTGGCTCCCTCTATTTCACTGACCATTCAGTAGCTAGAATGCTCTTCTATCATATTCTGTATCTCATCACTCTCCTGCTTAAAAATCCTCCTACGGCTTCCCACTGCACTTAGTATAGAAATTCTTCTCCCTGACTTAAAAGGCCCTATATCATCTAGCTTTTTCCCATCTCTCTAAGCTCATCTCATGGCACTGGCAAAGACACAATGGTCTTCTTTCTATTCCTTAAAATGTACCAAATTCCTTTTTGCCTCGTGTTTTTGAAATATGCCATTCCTCAATTTGACTAGTTTCCTCTCATCCTGAAGACGTGAGCTTAAACACCATCTCCTCAAACAGGTATTCTACAACTATCTTAATAAAAACAGGCCCAATTTCTAATTATCTCTATTCTCAGCACTTTGTTTATTGCTTTCAAAACAGTATAAGATCACTGCCAAAAGGATGCTTTCTGTCACACAGGACTCATGGGAAGAACTAAATAGAAAAGTGACATTTTGCTACACAGAATTTTTTTTAATGATGAGACTACATGATAGATCGGTCTCACAAGAGGAGAAATCTGACAAGCACACTAGAGGAGAATGGTATCCCAGGGGAAAACACTTGAGTTATTTCTCACTTTTGGTGAAAGCTACAAATAGGATTGTTCTTCAATAGTACCTAGCACTTTACCCCACCTAAAGGCCCTGCTGTTCCTTCTGCCTAGGAAGGTATTAGTCACCCCAGATAAAAGCATGGTCCTGCTTCAGATCTTCATTTAATGTCATCCAACCAGTGATACCTTCTGTGACCACCGATTAAAAATAGCAATGCCCTCTCCCAACACAGAATGTTCTCTCTTTGCATGCTTTTTCTCCCATAGCACTCATCATCATAAGGCGTATAATGAATTTTACTTTTATATATACTTATTATCTACCTCCCCCACTATAATGTAAGTTGCATAAGGGCAGGAAATGCAGTCTATTTGGTTCACTACTTTATCTTCAGTATGGATTCAATAATTACCTGTTCAATGAATTAATATTAAAATGACACCCATAAAAGATGAACCAAGTTATAGCACGAATGTGACGGTATTTTTTTAATGTGTTGATTTGACCAGCCACGGATGCCCAGACTAAACATTTCTGAGTGTGACTGTGAGGGTGTTTTGTGCTGAGATTAGCATACATGAGTATGTGGCATCTCAGTAGACGGCCCATGGCAATGTGGACATCATCCCATCAGTTGAGAACATGAACAGAACAAAAGGTAAGGCACAGGAAACAGGAACCTGCCCCCCCTTTTTTCTGCCCCATATCTTGAACTGAGACATCTCATCTTTTCCTACCATTAGACTAGGATTTATACCAGTAGGATCCTTGGTTCTCAAGCTTCAGACTTGGACTGAATTACACCATTGACTTTTTTGAGTCTTCAGCTTGCAGAAGGCAGACTGGGACTTCTAAGCCTCCAAAATCACGTAAGTCAATTCCTCATAATAAACCTCGCATGTGTGTGTGTTCATTCTATTTCTCTGCAGAATCCTAATAAAAGGGATATGTACAAAGAGTGGTAGGGGGCTTCCCTGGTGGCTCAGTGTAATGAATCCGTCTGCCGAGGCAGGAGACATTGAGTTTGGTCCCTAATCCAGGAAGATCCCACATGTCATGGAACAGCTAAGCCCCTGCACCACAACTACTGAGCCTGTGCTCTAGAGCCCGGGAGTCACAACTACTGAGACCATGTGCTGCAACTACTGAAGCCCACATGTCCTAGAGCCCGTGCTCCACAACAAGAGAAGCCACCACAATGAGAAGCCTGAGCATCGCTACCAGAGAGCAGCCCCCCTGTCGCCAAAACTAGAGAAAAGCCCACATGGCACCAAGACCCAGCAAAGCCAAAAATAAATAAATGAAATGGAGGCTAAATACTAACAACAGATGAGATTCTGTATGAGAAATTACATCTGTGACACCTAAGGCACATTGAAAAAAGAAGAAGAGTGTAGGAAGGTTAACAATAAGGACGAGATGAAGCTTATTTAAAAAAAAAAAAAGAGGAAAAAGAAAACAAGCTTCGTAAACCATGCACGGCAAAGGAACGCAAGGAGAACACTATTGGGAAAGACAGTACCGTATTAAGAGATGACAGAGAGCTCAACCATCCAGCTTCTCTTTAGTTTCAACATTTTCTTCAACAACAGAGTGATTTTCAAAGAAGAAATGTGTGTAACTAAAATTAAAATGATGCTTCAAAAAACTCAGACCTAACAGCAGGTACTCTGCTTTAAAAATTAATGCAAGCCTTCAGATAAAGGAAAATTACTTCAGTGGACACGAAAAGAACTTAAAGATAGGATTACAAAACCAATGCCAACAATCTTGTGAAACAATGGAAAATAAGAGAGGTGCCTGAGGTCAGCAGACAGACAAATGTTTCAACCTAAAAATATGAATGGATTTTATCAACTGGTAACCGGGACATCAATCTTTAGCAAAGTTTTATAATGTTTTTGAGCATTCAGAAAACAGCAGTTAGCAGAAACCAGCATAAATTTTAAAATATGAGTAGCATCAAAGTGACTTAAAAAGCATAGAAAGTGACTTCTTTTTATGACGGTATTTAAGGGACTGGGTATCAAAAAAATGACTTATCTTGATCACCATGCTCTTGTCAGAATAGCCTTCTTAAGCGCTTCCAGAATTTATTAAGCTCTTTTCTGCTCTTCAGCCTAACGCATATCATTCTCCATGCCGGGAACACTTTCATCACAACCACTCCGCTCCCTATCCTTTCCTCTACAGCCCAAACCATAAATGTAATAATTATTTAAAGGCTGTCTGTTTAATGTCCGCCTCCCCCACCTGACTGCAAACTCTGAGGGGAGGAATCACGGCTCTTGTACTTAGCCCAGTGGCCCCTATGGCCAGCACAGCGCCTGGCACATGGTGGATTCTTGTAATGGGCTAATCCTTACTACCAGGATCTGGGCATAACCCTCCTGTACAGAGAGCTGTTTCTAAGACTTGATTAAATATCAAAGTATAAAGTCTGTGAAGAATATAAATCTGTGAGCAATCTTAGTGGCACTAATCCAATTTCTATAAACTCAAAAGTGGAGGAGGGGTGAGAATAGATGAAACAAGACTGACCATATACTAATAACTGCTGAGGCTGGGTGATGGATATGTGGACACTCATCACACTATTTTCTCCGCTTTTATTTATACAAAATGATCCCAGTGTTCTTATGATTGAGTAAAAAAAAAAAATCTGAGTTTTTCTAAAGAAAGGAAGCTTACCAAATAGTGACCTTTCATTAAGACAAAAGGTTCAAGAAGAGTACTTATGCTTCCTATTGACAGTTCCACTTAGGAATCTCCTTCCACACCATTTACACATTGGAACAGCACTGACACTAAGATAATAGCACAGAAAGGAAGCTTCAAGATAGAGACTTAAGTCCAAAAATCTCTTTGTCTTTCTGTTTTAGTAGTCTTTCTATGATACCCCATTTATTTCTAGAAAATTATCTACTGCCTTTTACCTAACTCCTGCTTAAAAGGGCCAAGGAGGAAAGGAGAGGTAAAGTGAGAAAGAGGGAAAGAGAAATGATAAACAAGTTATTCTTCCAGGAAATCCTCTGGAAATATCTAATCATCAGAATTCAAGTGTAAGTGATTACCACTTGGCAGTCATGAGTTTGAGTATTGTGAGGTATAACCACCTCGACATTTATAAGGAAATTCCAGTTTAGAGAGAAGAGTGATCTGCTATGGGCACAGAACTAATAGCAGATAAGCAAAGAAAGACCAGGCCCAATGGTCCTTCTTGGACCAATAGATTCTCAGTCCAATACTTAGCCTCAGTCCAGCTGACAAAAACCAAGCAATGCAAACACAACCCAACTGTCTCTATCGTATAAGCCTGCTAGAATCATTGTTTGTTTTACATCACCTAACAAGCAAAAGTATTTTCAAAATGCTACAACTTATCATAAAATTCACCTCTGGTTAATCACTATTTTCTGTTAAAAATCAGTTTTAAGTCAAAATGGTACATTACCAAATAATTCCCCTAAAACATAACTTAGCTCAAAGGATTAACCATACTTTATAAACAATGTAAATTTTCAATAATTAGCAGTCAAAACTTGCATTTATTTGAAGGTCTATGGAACTTTTTTGATGTCATCTTTTCTTTTTTAGTATACCCAGAAAGTCAAAGCTAAAAACTGCCATATATTATGTTAAAAATATTTTTTAGAGATTTCCTCAAATCTCTAGCTTATAAGAACCTTCTGACATTTAATAGAAAATAGCCTGCAAACATAGTGACAAGTGCCTCATAAATAATAAAAATGCTACTTTCTTTTCTTTTTTTGTGGTCATTACCCTTGTTTCAAGGAGAGGTTAGATACTCTTATAACTAAAATGAAAACCAGTAAAAAACACTGAAAGGCACAGTATGTCTTAAATGAGTTTTCTTGGTTTCAAAAGCTTGTCTTATTTCTCTTTCACAGAGACCTGAAAAATTAAAATTAGCATTCGAAAGTATTCAAAAATTGTTTAAATTGTTTAGTTGCTATGTTTTACAGGTGCAGTTCTGAATGAAATAAATTTACCATCTGCTTTGTCTCAGTTCTGCCAATTTACAATTACACTAACCAACAGGTGAAACATCTTTGCCCTAACAAATTTATAAGACTTTCTTTTGGATGGAAAAATTCTTAAATATAAAAGTCCACTTCCATATTAAAATTGTTACAGGTACTTTCTCTTTTTTATACTAATATTAATCTATTTATGAAAAGCTGTTAACATTTCCTTGCTGTACTAGATAGGATTAAAATAAAGGTGTCAGTCAATATTTATTTTGTCCATTCTATGCCTAAAGGTATACTTGGTACTGGGGATACAGAAAATGCATGATACACTCTAACCAAGGGAAAGTTATATTCTAGCAGAATACATAAACCATAACTATACCAGAGTGTGAAACATGAGAGCAAAAATGCAGATGAATGGACAAGGAGCCACGACAGCATGAAAATATAAATGGTTCTGCCTCCACCTGGCTGTAAGTTTCATCAAAACAGGATCCATGTCTGCTCTGTCACTGCTGGCTGATCACCAGCTCCTAGCACAGTGTCAGGTACATGATAGATGTTCAAAAGATACTTTGGCTAAAAAACAATGAAAGAGGCAAGATTTCATGTAGAGGGTGACAACAGAGAGGAGCATTAAAACATTAACTAAAAAATTAAATAGACTCAAAGGAAGGAAAAGGTTATTTCAGGCAGAAGGAATAGAATGAACTACTACACCTACCTTTCACCAATTTACCTTAATGCAGGCAACAGTCAACATTTTACACCAAAATATATTTTCTACAAACAACCTTTACCCAGCTGAAGATTTCCTAAATGTATATTTCAATTTTAAAACGTTGAGTTTCCACAGGACTCCACATGTAGGATTTGGAGTGTGTAAACTCAATCATTACCAGTACCAATAAAACCAAACATAATAGCTACAAAAATAATTTATAGCTAAAAAAGGAATAAAGTATATTTTAACCACATACCATTTTAAGTTGGAGTTTATGAAACTCAATTTGAAAATTACTTTAATAAAAGTGAAATGAGTAAAAATAACTTTAAAACAGTCACACAACCAAGAGAGACTATATAAGCTAAGACAAAAATAGGAAAAAAGTAATTTTATGCCAAAAAATTGCAATGAAGGCAGTTATTAGACTAAATCTGATACGTTTATACCAAGTTCTGAAAGTGTGACATGATGAGTCATGCTTTGCATGCATGCGAGCTAAGTCACTTCAGTCATGTCCAACTCTTTGCAACCCTGTGGACTGTAGCACGCCAGGCTCCTCAGTCCATGGGATTCTCCAGGCAAGAGTACTGAAATACTGGAGGGGTTGCCATGCCCTGCTCCAGGGCATCTTCCTGACCCAGGGATCGAACCCACATCTCTAATGTCTTCTGCTTTGGCAGGCGACTCCTTTACCACTAGTGCCACCTGGGAAGTCATGCTTTAGATCAGTAATAAATAAAAGCTATTGGTTTAATAACCTGTAGGCTCACAAATGTTTTCTAAAAGAGTTAGAGAGTAAATACTGTAAGTTGTGGGCCACATGGTCTCTTCCAAAAACTATTGACTCAGCAGCTGTAGCATGAAAGTAGCCATAAACAATACTTAAATGAACTAGGGTGGCAGGGGTCTAATAAAGCTTTATTTACAAAAACAGGTGGCTGGCTCGTGACCAGGTTTGCCAACCCCTGTTCTAGAGTTTCCAAAGTGACTTCTCAGTATTTTATCAGGCTTTCAAACTCTTTCACATAAACTATATTAGTGCTTCATAAAATCTTCTAAAGACACATAAGAAAACAAAGCAGATATTCTTTTGTTTTACAGATTAAAAAACTGAAGCTAAAAAGGATTAAGTGACTTGCCCTAAGGAGCTGCCAGAAGAACTGAGACTAAAAACCACTCCTTTGTTGTTTTCACAACTCTTACCTGTCATCTTCTGTACCCAATTCTGCAATGCCCCAACTGAAACAGTTCAATCATTTTTAGAATCTTCTGCAGAATCCCTGGGCTCTCTACAGCTGACTCATCATCCTCATGATAGATTTCAAGAACATCTATTTAAAAGTCTATCTAAATTATATACTTAAATTCCGAAGCCAAATTACTCTCAGACCCCTTCTCTCTTTAGGATATTTCTGTCTTATTCCATTTAAGTAATCTTCTTATTCACAAGCCTCCTGAAACGTCACTTCATCTACAAACAGCCAGTCAGGAAAAAGAAAAAGTTCTCCTTCTTAAGGGGTTGTAAACTCTTTTGATCACTTAATAAGAGTACGTGTACTCAGCAGTACAAATGAGGTAAAAGGCCTGGAGCCTTCCTTTTGCAAAGCTTACAACCTAACTGATACATACGAGAGGCACAAATACGAAACTAAGGAGCAACTCCATGTAACTTGGATCAAATATAAGAAATCTGAAATAAATGAGAAAATTTATAGGACACGTCATAAAATGTATACCTTTTGTACTACAGAAGTCAAAGACAATGCCCTGTATTTTTCATAATGAAAGTTTAATAAATACTAAATAACTACAGACATCTCTTTGAAATGGTAATTATGCAGTACAAAAGATAAAACTGTATCATATTTTTTAATTAATTTTTTTAGGGAAGTAAGAGAGGTTTCTCTTATTCTAGCTGTTGCCATGAAAGAGCAGCTTTCTTATTGTACCAACTCCTTTTCCAAAAACAACTATCAAAGATGGGCAAAATATAGACAGTCCTTGCTCTGCACAGTAGTACAGAACTGGAAAAGTGATCATGCAAAATGAAACCATGCAAAGTGATCCCAATAGTTAATGAGAAAATTTACGACGGTCTATGATCTTTTAGAAAACTGTCAAAACATTAAAAACTATGATGGTTATCAAGGCACAGGAAAATGAAAAAAGTAAATAAAACTAATATTTATTTAGTATGCTGTTATTTATAGTGCACTAATTAAAACATTAGGAACATGGAGAACCAAAGGACTTTATTTGAAAAACTTTTAAGCACAATTTAAACAGTGCTTGCTTTCTTGACATATAAATTACAAACAAGCATCTTTCCTGAACCTTGGCAAACTGTCTACTCCTTTCTAAGTTTTGATCAACTTCAAACATGTTACTTGCACTTTCAAGGTCAGAAATATCCCTGTTCCTTCATTTTTTTTTTTTTGTTTCTCTGTAATTTTATTTGTGAATTTTTAAATTTGTTAATTACCTCATTTTTTTTATTTTAAATTAGTTTATTTATCTATTTTTTAACTTTACAATATTGTATTTGTTTTGCCATCCCTGTTCCTTTAATGAGATATTTTTCCCAGCATCATTCCCTCTGGGATAACTTCATCCTTTTCATCACAACCACTTCACTCACGTGTGTAGAAGAGTTTGCCTTTATTGAGTTCCTATGGCTGCATATCTGAAGCCCCTCGATCTGGTAGTGTCAAGAGTCTCACAGTTATATCTTCTATAATTCCACTGCATTTTATTCAAATTTCACTTCCAGCACTATCACTTTTTGTTTCTTTGCTACATTTTCATCTTTCTTGGCTAACTCCCCCTTTCAATAATCCAGTTTTACAAATATTACATGAGTTTATCAATGGATACAAGGAAGCAACAATGCTTTGCGGTCTGTGAGTGAATAACATAACAGCTGCATAAGGACAACTGACTGACAGATGCTGAAAGGAGTGACATGATTGGTCACTGATTATGATGTGTATCTGCTGTCACATAATTACTGAAGAACTTGCGTTATTTAACTAAAGCATGTTAACTGAAATTCATGCAGATTTGACCCATGCAAAGTGAGAACTGCCTGTACACACAACTGTGTGAAGACACTGGAGGGCAATCAATGCAGGCAAGGTTAAGGAACTATGGTCTCTAAGAGACAGAGAAGACAGCAGTTAAGGTGCAGACTGCCCTCAGCTTTTCCCCTGAGCGTATTTCCTAAATCCCAGCCAGGAGAGGGAGAATCTGAGCATAAAGCAAGACTTACTATTCTGAGAAAGCAGAGACTAGAGTCTGTGCCCCTACGCAAGTGTAGGTATTTTGGTACATTCAGAGGGTATTCAGCTGCCGTTCCAGAAAGATCATGACTATAAGTAAGGGCACTTTTTCCAGAAGCTAAAGACAGGAAGTTTATCCTGTCTTATGTCATGAGCAAAGCAATCTGTCTAATGCTAGGAAATTCAGGAAGAGCGGAAGCTAGAACAGTACAAGGTAGGTAAGGGCTGACCAAAGGTAGCTTTTTTGTGAAATTTTGTGCACAGAGGCTGCAATTTAAACTTGTACCACCAATCCTAAGATGTACCAACTACTCACAGGATTACAATTACTTCATACTTCATAAAGTGGTATTGTGAAATTAAACATTGCTATATTTACCATTTTGTAAACCCATCCAGAGTTGCTTGTGATCTTTTTTCTGCATTTCATTGATTACTTGACTTTTGTGCTTTAAAGCATCAGCTTCTTTCACACAAGACATAAAATGAGCTTCAATTACATCCTTAGATGGACAGTGTAGAAGGTCCTTTTCTGGAAAACTCTACCAAAAGAAAAAAATACACATATTAAACAGGTATGCACATTACAAAATTAGCTCCTCAAAGAACTGTTATCTCCCACAATTTTTCAGTATTTTAAGCAAACCACCTCATACCTTCACAATAGAGATTTGACATAACTCCAAATATTTTAAAAGTTAACTTAAAAATCTTTGGCTATCTGGCATATTCTTTTTCTAATCCCTGTGTAATATGGTATGAATTTACACAACTTGAAAAAAGATATGAAAGAGCAATTTTAAAAATATTGGGATGGCCAAAAAGTTGGTTCAGCTTACCTGCCCTGAACGAACTTTTTGGCCAACCCAATAACTTTTTGACTGACCTTACTGAGTACTAGCAAGAATGAGGATGGAAAAGTAAAATGGTACAACCACTTTGGAAAACAGTCTGGTAGTTTCTTTAAAAAAGTAAACAAACATTTATCATCTGATATTCTACAATTAGTATTTACTTAAGAGCAATAAAAGCATGTGTCCACACAAAGAATTATATATGAATGTTCATAGCAGCTTTATTTGTAGCAGTAAGAACACAGGAAACAACCTAAATGTCAACAGGTAAACAAATATATAAACTGCGGTATAAACTTATCAAAGTGTGCACTTTTAACATGTATAATTTGTTTTACGTCAATTAGAGCTTAACAAAGCTGTTAAAATGTAAGGTCAAATAGCTAAATTTACATTCTTTACCTTCACTGAATCTTTTAGGAAGCTGAGGCAACGATCACTGGACAAATAAGCATTTATGTAAATGAGATGACTAATGCACTTTTCATCAAAAAAAGAAAGATATTTGGAGAAGGCAATGGCACCCCACTCCAGGACTCTTGCCTGGAAAATCTCATGGACAGAGGAGCCTAGTAGGCTGCAGTCCATGGGGTCGCACAGAGTCGGACACAACTGAAGCGACTTAGCAGCAGCAGCAGCAGCAGCAGCAGCAGTAGTATGTGACACTGTACTAAGACTTTTAATATGGATTATATAATTTTCATAACAACTCTTGAGATAAACATTACTGTTATTGCTATTTTACAGATTAAAAATATATATAAATAAAGCTCTGGGAGTAAACAATTGCACAGTTTGCACGTGGTGGAGCTAGGATTAGTCTGACTCAACTTTCCAGCTTTTAAACCACTATGCAATACCACTTCCTCCCTAAGACCTAAATATGTATTTAATGATTATATTCAAACATTATCGTACCAAAAAAAGATATTGTTCTATAAGTCCTTTAATAAAAATTGAGTCAAATATTAATGGTAGAAAATAGCATTTAGTTACAGCCTACTCATGCTATTGTATTAACAGATAACACTCAATTACCTAAGTCACAGATAGCTCCCTAAAGGACAAGGAAATTTACCACAGATGCCTTCCTACCAAAAGAAAAGGCACTTGATTACCTACGGCTATATCCTACATCACATTTTTAAAATACAAATAATCAGTCACATCTCCCTCTATTCTCATCGAGTTCAGGCCCACAGCTTCTGTTGAGTAAAACATGAGCCACTATATAACTACCCATTAGAGCAGAAGGAAACAGCTGAGACCACCAAATTGTCTCTCTCAGGTACAAAGGGACTCCAGATTCACGGTGCTCTTGAACGACAAGCCCATGAAGAATTATGATGGATGCTTTCAGACACAGGCACACAAAGGCAGAGAAGAGGAGAAAACAAAACTTCATAACAGTGAGAAGATAAAAGAATATGAGTGACAGACAAAACTAAAAGATGAGAGCAATATGGGTAACAGAGAGAGTGTCCATGCCTTAATCAACTTTGAAGTCAGCTATATTTGCTTTCCATCAGCTAGATTGAAGGGATTTATCTTGGCTTCTGGACCAGGACAAAGAATTGAGTGCATATCATATCAATTCTATTACAGTCAAATGAACTAGCATTATGATAATTATTGCTATTTAAAAAAATTTTAGCTTTGTTATACTTGATCTATAAAATTAGATGGGCTTTATTCAGATATTATACAGTTCACTGTGCTGCTAATTATCCACTCTGGTTATGAATGTGTGGCAGAAAATATAAAAGTTCATACTCCAAAAAAAGACTGTTTTCATGTAGTTTGAATTATGACCTGAAAAGTTCAAGAGTTAGTCGCTCAGTTGTGTCCAGCTCTTTGCGACCCCATGGGCTATAGCTCGCCCAGTTCCTCTGTCCATGAAATTCTCCAAGCAAGAATACTGGAGTAGGTTGTCATTTCCTCCTCCAGGGGATCTTCCCGACCCAGGGGTTGAACCCAGGTCTCCTGCATTACAGGCAGATTCTTTACCATTTGAGCCACCAGGAGAAGACCTAGTTGAACTCAAAAACTGTTAGAATTTCGTAAAATTGTATGCAAGCTGATTATGAAAAAAAAAAAAAAAGCAGTTAGGATCTCTCAAACCACCAGTTTGAGCAATCAGGAGGAAAAAAAAAAAAAATCCCACCATTTTTTATTGCTACATCAGCACAGGCTGCTAATTCCTTCAATGGCTCTTATAACCAGAATGGTACTGAGGTTTTGCTTTTCCCAGACTTCCATTGCTTTGCAGGTTTCTAGAGGTGGCAAGAATACACAGAACAACTATACAAAAAAGATCTTCAAGACACAGATAATCACGATGGTGTGATCACTCACCTAGAGCCAGACATCCTGGAATGTGAAGTCAAGTGGACCTTAGGAAGCATCACTACGAACAAAGCTAGTGGAGGTGATAGAATTCCAGTTGAGCTATTTCAAAGCCTGAAAGATGATGCTGTGAAAGTGCTGCACTCAATATGCCAGCAAATTTGGAAAACTCAGCAGTGGCCACAGGACTGGAAAAGGTCAGTTTTCACTCCAATCCCAAAGAAAGGCAATGCCAAAGAATGCTCAAACTACTGCACAATTGCACTCATCTCACACGCTAGTAAAGTAATGCTCAAAATTCTCCAAGCCAGGCTTCAGCAATACGTGAACCGTGAACTTCCAGATGTTCAAGCTGGTTTTAGAAAAGGCAGAGGAAGCGGAGATCAAACTGCCGACATCCGCTGGATCATCGAAACAGCAAGAGAGTTCCAGAAAAACATCTATTTCTGCTTTATTGACTATGCCAAAGCCTTTGATCGTGTGATCACAATAAACTGTGGAAAATTCTGAAAGAGATGGGAATACCAGAGCACCTGACCTGTCTGTTGAGAAACCTGTATGCACGTCAGGAAGCAACTGGACATGGAATAACAGACTAGTTCCAAATAGGAAAAGGAGTACGTCAAGGCTGAATATTGCCACCCTGCTTATTTAACTTATATGCAGAGTACATCATGAGAAACGCTGGGCTGGAAAAAGCACAAGCTGGAATCAAGATTGCCGGGAGAAATATCAATAACCTCAGATATGCAGATAACATCACCCTTATGGCAGAAAGGGAAGAAGAACTGAAGAGCCTCTTGATGAAAGTGAAAGAGGACAGTGAAAAAGTTGGCTTAAAGCTCAACATTCAGAAAACTAAGATCATGGCATCTGGTCCCATCACTTCATGGGAAATAGATGGGTAAACAGTGGAAACAGTGGCAGACTTCATTTTTGGGGGCTCTAAAATCACTGCAGACGGTGATTGCAGCCATGAAATTAAAAGGCGCTTACTCCTTGGAAGGAAAGTTATGACCAACCCAGACAGCATATTAAAAAGCAGAGACATTATTTTGCCAACAAAGGTCCATCTAGTCAAGGTTATGGTTTTTCCAGTAGTCATGTATGGATGTGAGAGTTGTGAAAGCATTAGCTTTCTTCACAGAGGAATTGATGCTTATGAACTGTGGTGCTGGAGAAGACTCTTGAGAGTCCCTTGGACTGCAAGGAGATCCAACCAGTCCATCCTAAAGGAGATCACTCCTGGGTGTTCATTGGAAGGACCGATGTTGAAGCTGAAACTCCGATACTTTGGCCACCTCATGCAAAAGAGTTGACTCATTGGAAAAGACCTCAATGCTGGGAAGGATTGGGGGTAGGAGGAGAAGGGGACGACAGAGGATGAGACGGCTGGATGGCATCACCGACTCGATGGACATGAATTTGGGTAAACTCCGGGAGTTGGTGATGGACAGGGAGGCCTGGCGTGCTGCGATTCATGGAGTCGCAAAGAGTCGGACACGACTGAGCGACTGAATTGAACTGACTGAAACTTCTAATGCTGACACCTGTAACTGATAGCTGACAATTCCAAATAATCAGTCCTTATAGTAAAAGAGGGGGTCTGTCAAGAGAGTGCATATTTGTACACCTACCCTTCCACAGAGAATGCCATACATCTCTATGTGGGAGAAAGGCGAACTCTTATGAACTCAGTGGAAGCACGAGAGCAGAAACAGCCTGCTATGCTTAGGCAGCCACAGCAGTTGAATTAATAGTTGCCATGAATACAGTGTCAATGGTCTCAGCCTAACCCCCCTCAGATCCTACTTATGAAATGCTCTTCTTCCCATGATGAGCTTGGGCTGGGGTGAGAAATCTTCTTTTTGAAAGCTTCACAACAAAACTACAAGCAGAATCTCGGTTTGTTACATTTCTAAATCTCTTCTTACATACATTATCTTGTCAGTCCAAACAAATTCTTGCAAATAAAGGCAGCAACTTCAACACCATATTTTATTTGCTTTCATTAATCTTCCAAGTCAGAATCCTGATAAACTATATCTAATTTCACTTTTTCCATGAAAAGTTCCATTTACTTATGTAATATTACCTGTGTCCTTTAGATAAAATATCAATCCAGGCAGCCTACAATATGTCCAGACATATTAGAAATAATCAAATAATACTAAACGAAACACTAAATTGAAACTACTTACAAAGTAAGTAGGGGGGAGGGGAGTCCATTCAATCTATTAATAATAATATTATAAGCTCTATTATGACAATAGAGCAAAACAAAAAATCATTTTCCATGTACTGTTGATTCCTCCTTCTCCATGTTTCCCACCATCCATCAAGTTCTGTTCAATCTACACCCTAAACAGATCTGAGAGTTTTGATGAAAATGGGTACTGAATTTTGTCAAAAGGTTTTTTTGCATCTGTTCATCACATCATGATTTCTCTACTTTTTCTGCTAATGTGTTGAACTGACATCAATTCATTGACAATGAAAAGTTGAGTCACTTTTGTATTTGTGGGAAATTATAACATGTCATGATGTATTATCCTTTTTCACATTGCTGGATTTGATTTGCTTGTATTTTTCTGAGTGTCTGCATCTAAGTTCATCAGAACTGTTGGTCTGCAATTTTCTAATATCTTTACTACAGCCTGTAAAACAAGTTGGGAAATATTCTCTCCCCTTCTATTTCTGGAAAAAGTCTAAACACTGATATTATTTAATTCCTTAAATATTTGACAGAATTTACCAAGCATGAAACTAGGCGAGGAATTTTACTTTGTGAGAACATTTCTTTTAAATTACAAATTCAACTTCTATATATATATTTAGGGGCTATTCATATCTGCTACTTCTTTTTACTGAATTTATCTGTTTATCAAATTTACTGGCATAAAGTTGTTCATAATATTTCTTACTATCCTATTAATACTTAATAGGACATAGGATTTTTCATTCCTGATATCAGAAATTGTGTTTTGTACTATAGAAAGTTTTTCAATTCCCTCTAAGCACTGCTTTTGTGATTTCTTCTTTGCTATTGTTGTTCAGCTGTTAAGTTGTGTCAGTCACTCTGCAACCTCATGGACTGTTAGCACCAGGCTTCCCTGTCCTTCACTATCTTTGAGTTTGCTCAAATTCATGTCCAGTGAGTCAGTGATGCCATCTAACTATCTCATCCTCTGCTGCCCTTTTCTCCTTTTGCCTTCAATCTTTCCCAGCATCAGGGTCTTTTGCATTGAGTCGGCTCTTCATATCAGGTGGCCAAAGTATTGGAACTTCGGCTTCAGCATCACTTCTTCCAATGAATATTCAGGAAGGATTTCCTTTAGGATTGACTGGTTTGATCTCCTTGCTTCCAAGACACTCTCAAGAGTCTTCTGTAACGCCACAGTTCGAAAGCATCCATTTTTCAGTGCTCAGCCTTCTTTATGGTCCAGCTCTCACGTTCATACATAACTACTGGAAAAACCATAGCTTTGACTATATGGACCTTTGTTGGCAAAGCAATGTCTCTGCTTTTGAATATGCTATATAGGTTTGTCATAGCTTTCCTTTCAAGGAGCAAGTGTCCTTTAATTTCATGGTTGCAGTCACCATCATCAGTGATTTTGGAGCCCAAGAAAATAAAATCTGTCACTGCTTCCACTTTTTCTCCTTCTATTTGCCATGAAGTGACGGCACAGGATGTCATGATCTTAAGTCAACTGTTTCATGTGAAGTTCTAACTGTTGCTTCTTAACGTGCATACAGGTTTCTCAGGAGACAGGTATGGTGGTCTGGTATTCCCAACTTTTTAAGAATTTTCCAGTTTGTTGTGATCCACACAGTCAAAGGTTTTAGCACAGTCAATGAAGCAGACGTTTTTCTGGAATCCCCTTGCTTTTTCTATGATCCAACAAATGTTGGCAATTTGATCTCTGGTTCCTCTGCCTTTTCTAAACCCAGCTTGTACATATGGAAGTTCTTGGTTCACATACTGTTGAAGTTTAATTTAAAGGATTTTGAGCATAATCTTACTAGCACGAGAAATGAGCACAACTGTATGGTAGTCTGAACATTCTATGACATTGCTCTTCTTTGAGATTGAAATAAAACTGAATTTTTCCAGTCCTATGGCCACTGCTGAGTTTTCCAAATTTGCTGACATATTGAGTGTAGCACTTCAACAGCATCATCTTTTAGGATTCTAAATAGCTCAGCTGAAATTCCATTACTTCCACTAGCTTTGTTGGTACTTAATGCTTCCTAAGGCCCACTTGACTTCACACTCCAGGAAGTCTGGCTCCAGGTGAGTGACCACACCATCATAGTTATCTGGGTCAGTAAGACCTTTTTTGTATAGTTCTTCTGTGTATTCTTGCTACTACTTCTTAATATCTTCTACTTCTATTAGGTCCTTACTGTTTCTGTCCTTTATCATGCTCATCCTTGCATGAAATGTTCCCTTGATTTCTCCAACTTTCTTGAAGAGATCTCTAGTCTTTCCCATTCTATTGCTTTCCTCTACTTCTTTGCATTGTTCATTTAAGAAAGCCTTCTTATCTCTCCTTGCAATTCTCTGGAACTCGATACTCAGTTCAGTATATTCTTCCCTTTCTCCCTTGGTTTTAGCTTCTCTTCTTTACTCAGCTATTTGTAAAGACTCCTTAGACAATCATTTTGCCTCTTGCATTTCTTTTTATTTGGGACCCACAAGTAAGTAATTGAGGATTTAGCAGACTCATCCTTTAGACAAATGTGGTCACCTATTTAACTTACACATATTATTAACCCTTCCTTAAAATTATATTGGTGGTGGTGATTCAGTCACTAAGTCCTGTCTGGCTCTTTGCGACCCCATGGACTGTAGCCCACCATGCTCCTCTGTCCATGGGATTTCCCAGGCAAGAATACTGGAGTGGGGTGCCATTTCCTTCCCCAGGGGATCTTCCTGACCCAGGGACTTAACCCACATCTCCTGTACCACAGGCAGATTCTTTACTGCTGAACCACCAGTGAAGCTCAAAATATACTATTATCACCTTAAACTGTCATTTATCTTTTAAAGAAGAGGTCATATTTTCTACTTATCATTTATTTACCATTTCCAATGCTCTTCATTGTTGCCCATAGCTTCTTTCAGTGCTTTAACCTATCATTCCATTTTCCTTCGTTCTCCACTATTTGATGAAAAGTCAGCCATCGTTTACTTACTGTTCTCTTTTATGTGTCATTTTTTGGTGGCTGCTTTCAAGATTTTCTATTTATAACTGGCTTTCAAATGATTATAATGTGCCTAGGTGTAGTTTTCTATATATTTATTTCCTTTAGATTTGCTGAGCTTCTCTGACACACAGACTTGTGTTTTCTCCTTCAAATTTGGAAAATTACTAACCATTGTGTCTTTTTTCAAAAAAAAAAAACAAAAAACTGAGATATAATTCATATACAACTCATTTAAAATTGACCATTTTGAAGACTAGAACCCAGTAGTTTTTAGTATGCAATTTACTATAACATTAATGTGGTATCTGAAACCACATCAATAAACATTCGACCTCTGTTACATTAAAATTACTGATGCTAATCATGTAGTTTGAATGAATCTTTCACACATGCATAATTTTACAACATCATGCACTGGTTATTTGGAATATATTTGTTTACTGAGTTAAGGTTAAATGTTCTCCAAATGTTTTCACATTACCCTATATAAAATCTCTTAAAATCTGACATGACAGTAAACCAATCATAAAGATTCTAAGCCTTTCCTATCATTATTACAATCCATCAACTAATTCAATCAATAATTACAGAAGGCCTAGCATCTAATGCCACCTAGGTACCATAAAATGTGTGTGAGTATCTTTTGTGTCTTTCACTCATATATCTCAGGCTCCTAGAACACTGCCTGGCTGGTCCACAGTAGACTGAATATTTGTTGAATGAATAAATAAACAGGTAGATATGATGTATCTTAACCTAGATTTCAAAGTTTTTTAGTGTATGACACACACACACACAATATCTAACTACCAGGATTACTTTGCAACATAATGGGAAAGACCTGCTAGGCAACATGGAACCTCTACACTTATTATGCTTCAAGTAGTTTTACCTTCATACTATCCTAAACATAAACTACTATACATACAGGCAGACTTGGCTTTTCATAGTAACTGAAACTCATGCATATTAGAACCATGTCCTCCCTCTGTATGGTTTTGTAGTAACTGACGTCTGTGGGAATATGGTGCTATATAAAGCATTTTAGTCCAAATAATAGGGAAATAAATATCAACGAACCACAAATTAATTTTAGAAAAATGGGAAGGAAAGCAACTTAGAAAGATATGGCAAGCCTCTCGGCACTCACTTTGAGTAAGCGTCCCTAACGCAAAAGCAAATCAGACACCTAAATGACTTTTCAAACTCTTAACATGTTTCCCTCCCACTATATCTCACCATTTGAGAATCACTGCTTAGTGATCAACTAATAGAAGGGGTCCAGTCCTTCAGCAGTACTTGTGAATTGCTTATGCGGTAGAGCATGGAGAATCAGGGTGGTTAGAGAGAAAGAGAGATGAGATTTTTATAAAATATTGAGACAAAATTAGGTTACAATAAAACTAGCCTGGACTCTTGAAAAACTACAGGAATTAATATTTCTCAAAACAGACTTACATCAAGTCTTTGGCTTTCTGTGTCCTAACACTTCTCTTCATTCCATCAAAATAGCCTTAGAGTTACTCAGTGTTAGGTTGCCTCTTTCCCCATTTCCATGCCCACATGCACTCTGGAGTTTGCTCTCCCTATTTGAGATTTTTTTAATGAAAATAATTCCAAACTATTTAATTTCAAACATGGTGTGTCTAGCTCCAATAAAGAACAGGCACTCATACATTAAATGTTTAAATGGTTGTGCCAAAAGGTAAGAAGAAATCAAAGGGCATCTTACACATAAACACAAATGGCAGCTTAGCAAATAAAAGTATCATGGGAAAGCATAACAACTTAAAATTCTACTCTAAGGCTATTTACTAAGTAGTATCACAAATGAGGCAAATGGAATATGCTATATAGACTATACCTTAAAATGTACTGTGATGTTCCAAGGAAGAGCTGAACTTGATGCAAGAAGATCAAATAGCAAACCAATTGGATAATGCCTAAAAATGAAAGAGTACATTATAAGAAAAAATAAATATTTAAAGTTAAACTACAAATGCAAAATAAATTTCAAGTACATTTTAACATCAAGTATTAGGGGACGTGAACCACAAATCACAGGAAGGTGATATTTTACACAGTTACTTGCTTGGGCTAGTATGGCAAGTTTTCAGGCATCAGGGTTTTATTCCCCCCTAACTATTTCATTCCCCAGGGAATTTTCAATATACATAATGAAATTGTACTAAGGAACCCTTTATCAGCCATGAGCACTGTTATGTCACAGTATTGCAACACTTAATTATCATACCAGTATTCATTTTGCATGATGAGCTTTTTTTTAAACAACTTAAATTTTACAATTTTAAGAACTGAGAAGAGCACCTAAAGGAGCATGAAATCACTTATTTTGTACTTATTACTATTAACGTTACAGCATATAAATTTCCAATCTTCTCTTTATGCATACAATTCTAAATATAGATTAGGCTTATCCTTTACAAACTGTTATAACCTGTTTTTTTTTTAATGTAACAATATGTCAATATTTTCTAAAGTCACTGAATATTCTTCTATAACCTAAATCTAAAGTTTTTTTAAAAAATAATAAATTAGTGACTTCTAAATAAGAGAACATTTCCTAATATAATCATTACTCACAGGGAACGAAATTATTTAGTAACAAACAAGCTAACAATACAGATCTTGCAGACTTCAAAGAACAAATCTTATTTTTTATGCCCTTTTAAAGAATCTAAAGTAACTTAATTATCATAATTAAATAACCCTCCCAACAAAGGCCAAAAGCGAACTGCTTGGTTTTATGCACAGTCTTGTTCTTTCCTCCATAATATATTAGTGAATTACTCTTAGGTTTAAGAGCGGAAAACTTTGAAAATACATTCATTTATTTCAAAATGAGTGATCCAAATACATTACCTGACCAAAATTCAAATATTAGCTAACAGTATTTATGTTTGCCTACTATACTAACAAAATTATAATCTATATAATTGTGGAAAAATCATCAGTCATTAGAGATCATATTTTTATTTAAAATGAACTCAGGATGAATGCCTTGCTAGTAAAATAAAACAGTGAGTAGTTTTATTAGTCATGTATGTGTTGTATCTCTCAATAAAACCTTCAAACATTTTTTTTTTATACATTTATTTATTTTAGTTGGGGGCTAATTACTTTACAATATTGTAGTGGTTTTTGCCATACATTGACATGAATCAGCTATGGGTTTACATGTGTTCCCCATCCTGAACCCTCCTCCCACCTCCCTCATCATCCCATCCCTCTGGGTCATCCCATTGCTCCAGCCCTGAGCATTTGTCTCATGCATCGAACCTGGAATGGTGTTCTGTTTCACATATGGTAATATACATGTTTCAATGCTATTCTCCCAGCATGTCCCACCCTCACCTTCTCCCTCAGAGTCCATAAGACTGTTCTATGTATCTGTGTCTCTTATTCTGTATCGCATATAGGGTTATCGTTACCATCTTTCAAATTCCATATATGTGCATTAGTATACTGTATTGGTGTTTTTTCTTTCTGGCTTACTTCACTCTGTATAATGGGCTCCAGTTTCATCCATCTCAATAGAACTGATTCAAATGTATTCTTTTTAATGGCTGAGTAATATTCCATTGTGTGTACGTACCACAGCTTCCTTATCCATTCGTCTGCTGATGGACATCTAGGTTGCTTCCATGTCCTGGCTATTGTAAACAGTGCTGCGATGAACATTGGGGTACATGTGTCTCTTTCAATTCTGGTTTCCTCAGTGTGTATGCCCAGCAGTGGGATTGCTGGGTCATATGGCAGTTCTATCCCCAGTTTTTTAAGGAATCTCCACACTGTTCTCCATAGTGGCTGTACTAGTTTGCATTCCCACCAACAGTTTAAGAGGGTTCCCTTTTCTCCACACCCTCTCCAGCATTTATTGCTTGTAGACTTTTGGATAGCAGCCATTCTGACTGGTGTGAAATGGTACCTCATTGTGGTTTTGATTTGCATTTCTCTAATAATGAGTGATGTTGAGCATCTTTTCATGTGTTTGTTAGCCATCTGTATGTCTTCTTTGGAGAAATGTTTGTTTAGTGCTTTGGCCCATTTCTTGATTGGGTCGTTTATTTTTCTGGAATTCAGCTGCAGGAGTTGCTTGTATATTTTTGAGATTAATTGTTTGTCTGTTGCTTCGTTTGCTATTATTTTCTCCCATTCTGAAAGCTGTCTTTTCACCTTGCTTATAGTTTCCTTTGTTGTGCAAAAGCTTTTAATTTTAATTAGGTCTCATTTGTTTATTTTTGCTTTTATTTCCAATATTCTGGGAGGTGGGTCATGGAGGATCCTGCTGTGATTTATGTCGGAGAGTAAAACCCTCAAACTTTTAATCGAATGTTAGTAACTAACATAAATCTTTCAAAACTAGAAATGAATATAATTTTGGATTAACTAAATTAGAGAATGCTTTCTTTAGTAAATTCTGAAATCAGGAAAAATTCCATCCTCAGTTAAAAATGGAAATAAAAACAGTAATTTAAAAAATACTGCACTATAAACAAGTTATAGATTCTATACACTTCTTGTCCTCTCTGACCTCTTAAAATTGTACAAGCTCTATGTAATGCCATACATTTTCACAAAACAGACCTTTTTTAAGTCTTCAATTCCCTCTGAGGTATCTGCAAACTGATTAAAAATGAATGTGAGTACTTAAACTAAAAGAGCATACTGTCTTCCCAACTATAGGGGCTTTCCCAGTGGCTCAACTATAAAGAATCTGCCTGCAACACAGTAGACACAGGGGATGAAGGTTTGATCCCTAGCTCAGTAAGATCCCCTGGAGGAGAGCATGGCAACCCACTCCAGTATTCTTGCCAGGAAAATCCGATGGACAGAGGAGCCTGGCGGGCTATGGTCCATGAGGCCACAAAGAGTTGGACATGACTGAAGCGGGTGAGCATGCACGCTTGCACACAGTTAACCTATTGGATAGATTCACCAATAATCCCATAAAATGACTAGCAATTCAGTGTTGCACACATTTTCTACTGTTCAAAAATGGAACTATACACAAATTCTTAAGTTAAATCAAATATTATTTTAAAGCAACCTATACTATCATATAAAAATCAAGTACAATTTTAAAAATAAGTATTTGAGTCAGAATACAAGTTAAATGTAGTAAGATTCAGTAATCAATTATTTTTTACCCTCAATATTAAAAAAAAAAACTGTAATTGCACAGAATCTCAAACAGGGTAGATAGGAGCTACTGAATGCATAAATCAAGATTCATAGAATAGTTAACCCTTGGTATATCAATAAAAATCCAATGGGCCCAAAATTAGATTGTGAACTTTTCTGTGCAGTTATAACTATTTTAAGATTAATATTTTATAACTTTAATTCTTTCTTAAAAGTCTTCCAAAAATCTCAAAGAAAACTCACTTAAAAAAAAAAAGAATGAGATTAGCAACTGCCATATGAATTCACTGGACCTTTTCATAAATCTAAGATATACTGTGACATCTTAGTGATCTTATTTTTTTCCTCCATCTTGAAACATTTTGCTACTTCATTCCAGGAATTATTTCATCATTACTTATCAATTATTCCTAACTAAAAAAAAAGATTGATAAGATTAGTAAGAATGGAAGAATGTTATACCTAGAAGAAAGATATAATAATGTATCCTTCTTCCATTTTCTTATTTTGTCACCTAACACATTATATCATATTTCAACAAAGTATAAAATAAGGATGCAGACCTCATCTTTGGAGTCTGCTTTCAGCTCTCATTAACACAGGTGAAAATTCAAAATGTCTTATTTTCCACCTATATTGACAGAGAAAGACTACACAATTAGATAAATCAGAAGATTTTTGCAAAGAGACACAAACCAGTACTTTAGACTTTAATGACAGGGGTAAAATGATCATTTAAGTGAAATCTCAGACTATGAGTCTTTAGATGATGATATCTTTTCAATGAATTTTATAAAACTCAAGAACTAATGAATGAACAGTGTATTTCTAAGGACATATGGCATTCTTAACCACATAATCAAAGAAAGTATTTCTTCATATAGTATTTTATGAGTAGAATCTAAACTATTTCATTTTGCTAAAATCAGGAGTGTCAGTATTCTTATCTTTAATACTATACGTACACTGCAATTTTCTTGACAGTAAGTGGGCAAATATTAAAGGCAGATTTGTACACAAAGATGACTGGAAGGAATTAGATGATGTAGAAATCAAAAAGAATTGGACTGGATGTTTACTCATATAAAAAAGAAATTATTTTACAATAAAATCATGATGTAAGACTTTAATAATTTTGCAAAGCACTGCTGTTAAGCGCACAAAGAGCCAGAAGTAATGATAAGCTAGAACCTCATAGAGGTCTATTTGAATGTTTGATAACTAATGAGCAGTTATTTGCATTGAGGACACTGCCCATTTTTGATATATATACATTCAAAACCAGTGAAAACATGGAACGAAAATTTGAATTTCTGTATTTAAATGCTTAGTAAAATTTCTAATAAAGTTATACACAATTCCTTTATTCTTCTCTAAATTATTTATAAAGTGACTTAAATATACATATATACACACATATATATTTTAAAGTTTATTGGTGTCAGTAAATGATGATGATTTTTCCTGATATACTTAGGATTAGGATGGAAATTTAAGTACGATAATTTCTAAAACATTTAAAATTTAAAACATGTTAAATATTACCATAAAAGCATTCTAAATAAAATAATATCTAATAGTTAACCTGTAACAAACATTAAAAATAAAACTAAGCCAGAAAAATACAGGAGTAAAATAACTATTTACTTATATATAATCAAAGTATACAGATCATGTGTGGATCATCAATGCAGTTGTTTATGTCAGAATGATTTTGATACAAGTATACTAACTCCAAACAAATACACCACCTGAATTAACTAGTTCCAAGATTCCTTATTTCTGGTGAATCTACTAATAGGCAAGAAAATCTAAAAAACAGAACTGGCAAACAGTTAAAGTACTGACTTTTTCTTACACTATAATATGATTTATGTCAAAAATTTCAAAAGTAGTAATTTCCACAATTCTTCTAAATGGATATTCTATATAGTTTTGTTAGGAAGCTCCTAACCTATAATACAGAAACCACATAAGCCATAACTATGAGTAAATCGTAATGTAGCCTTTTGGCTGTTACATTGCTACTCCTGCCAATTTAACTTAAATTTAAAAGAAAAGGAAGTAGTGAGGACTTGAATCTGAATATACCCAGAAGAAGACACAACCAGGAAAGGTTCAATCTACTGTGCTGTAAAAACTGACTGCACCAGAATAGTGTTACACCTATTTTCACATTTTATTCATTTTTTTCTTCCTTAAATTGCACTAGCCTTTTCTAAATTCAATCCTCAAAATGAATTAATTTTTCTGCATAAGTTGTTGCTTCTTTACTTTTTCATTACTGGTAAAACACATGGACGTACTGTACATGGTATAGCAGTAACAGGTATGCTCTGAGGTCAGCCAGGAGTGCTCCTTCTAGTCTAAACATCTGAATTAGATAGCAAACCAGTATTTTAAGACTAGCATTGAAAGGAATCTTCCCTATATTCTAGAGAACTATTGTCCCACTCCATTTCATTTAAATAAATGCATTCTATTCATAAGTTTGCTACATTAATGATTCACTGAAAACAGGATTACATTTTAATAAATCAAAAAAGGTTGAACTCAAATGCAAACCAAAGTAATTTAATGAATACAATCTATTTTGCCTTTCTCTATGGTACAAACACAAAGAATTACAGGCTAGCACTGTGTGTCTCAGCTTTCTAAGTCTATTCTTTTGCTTGAAAAAGTACAGAAATAACCAACTAAAGGGATACTACATGTGTAAAATGCTAATAAGTAAGCCACATTTCAAAAATCTAGTTTACAGAATAATTTATAAAATTCTAAAAATTCACCACCTTAGAAAAATGACTAGATGTAAGAGAAGAGCCTGTATAGTATTTACAATTAAGACGTAAAAGTTATTTTGTTAAAATTCACTTTTGAAATCACATAAGTACAGTATTAAATTCTGGGTCAATGGATACAGTATGCTACAACTTCAGGCCTTCATCAGTATTTGTTGCTTTTCTTTAAATTCAAAAGGTAGTTTCAACAACTTATTTCCAACAGTCAGTCTTGAAAATAAGTCAAGTTATACAAAACAGTAATATCCCAGTAGAGACATGTTTTACAGTTGACAGAGAACTTTTTCTAAATTTTGTACCTAGAGGCCTAAGATCTAACTAGCATTAGGATATACTAACAAAGTATTCTTTAAAGAACTGTCTTTTCTTTTAAAATAAGCCTAATATAAAAGTAACAAATTTGAACACTTGAGTTACGGTAACAAGAAGTAAAGTGAAAGTCGCTCAGTCGTGTATGACTCTTGTAACAAGAAACTATCCCTTAAAGTGTAATGTTAGAGCACCCTCTGCTGACTAATCAACTCAAATATTTTTAAGAAACAGATCCTTAATTTAAGATCAGCTTTTTGCATTTCCCATATAATTTTTAAACATTAAAGACATAAAGAATGTAGAGGATAAAGCACTAAACAGATAAAGCCTCCTTGGCACCTCTTTACAAGTTGACAACATATTAAGTATTCATTATATGCATACCACTATTCTTCAATATTTTTCTAATCTAAAATGGACAATTTAACATGTAATTAGAATGTACAGAATCAGAGAAAACAACAACAACTAACAAAAAGAATTATCAGCACGTATAGCAAAAAGATCCCTGAACTGAGAGCTTCAATATATGGTCCTACTTGCTCATTTGAGTAAGTTATTTATTTGAGTCTCAGTTTTATCAATAAAAAAACTTGCTCAGATTCATTTATTCATTCAACAAACATTTACTTAGCACCTCTTCTGAGCCACTGCTTAAGCTACAAAGCACCTGCTCAAGCACCTCACATAGATGATTAAATATCTGCAAAATAATTAATATAAATAGGAGAAAAGGTTATTATAGAGAGAAAGAATATCAATTTATACTTCTTCCTTCTTTTAGGAACTGTCTAAACTGGTATTCGATTTTCTTTCTCACTTGACTTTACTTAAAAGTCCAAAGAATTAAGCATAAGGCAGATATCATCATCCTACTCAAATAAATGTTCCTATACTCTTTTTTTTTTGATAATTTTTAATAATTTTATTTATTTATTTTTGGCTGTCCTGGGTCTTCATTGCTCTGTGGGCTTTTCTCTAGTTGTGACAAGAGAGGGCTACTCTTCATTGCAGTACTCGGGATTTTCACTGCAGTGGCTTCTCTCATTGCAGAGCATAGAGTCTAAGATGTGCAGGCTCACACGTGCAGGCTGGGAGCAGTTGAGGCACCCGGGCACTAGATCACAGGATCAATAGTTGTGGAGCACAGGCTCAGCTGCTCTGCACCATGTGGTATCTTCGCGGATCAGGGATTGAACCTGTGTCTCCTGCACTGGCAGGCCGACTCTCCACCACTGAGCCACCAGGGAAGTCCTCCTGTATAGACATCTTTATGGTCTCAAAAGTCCAAGTCTTACAAAGCTTCAGTGGTAGCTGCTTCTCTACAACGATTATCCTATCCTATGAAGCCCACTGCTTAAATGCTAGGTAGATATTGACAGCCTATTTCCAGGAAAATAACTCTTATCACTCAGGAGAAAATTGCTATGGTTGGGAGCAAAGAGAGAAACGATCAGAACTTAGTCCAGAGGCTTTGGATTACATTCATGCCTCAGTAAATTATTCATTCCTCAAATATACAGAGTACCTAACAATACTAAAGAAAATGTTGTATCAAAAGCAGTTAAAGGGCTTCCCTGGTGGCTCAGTGGTAAAGAATCCAACTGCCAATGCAGGAGACATGGGTGTGATCCCTGATCTGGGAAGATCCTACATGCTGCGGGGCAACTAAGCCCATAGGGCACAACTATTGAGCCTGTGCTCTTGAATCCAGAAGCTGCAACTACTGAGCCCACATGCTGCAATTACTGAAGCCCACGCACCCTAGAGACAGTGCTCAGCAACAAAAAAAAGCCACAGCAGTAAGAAGACTGTACACAGCAACAAGAGAGTAGCCCCGGCTCTTACAATGACAGAAGAGCCCACATAGCAATGAAGACCCAGCACAGCCAAAATAAATAAATAAAGCTATAAAACATTTTTTTAAATAGCCATTAAATGAGTGCACAAGACATAGCTATGAAATTGATATCATACATAAAAAGTTAACACCCCAAAAACCAAAATGAAGACAATGTGAACACAACTGCTTTCACATAAGCTCTCTAAAAGGAAAAATAACTTCGCTCTTTAATAAAAGATTTTCAGCAAGTCTAAATAATGACAAAGTAGGAACACATATCTTGAAGACAACGTAACAGGGAGAAATGGGACCAAATGTCATTTACTGATATCATATATAGAATACAAACCTATAGAAGACAAATCACATCAAATACAAAAATAATCACCACACAAGATGAATTAAAGTAGCAGCTGAAAGATGAAGACTTAATAACCATTTACTATAAAAGCTAAGTTGAGGTTTCTCAGCTCTTCCAAAGTTTCTCAATTGGAGGTGGTTTTGCATACCGTGCCCTGCAACATTTTTATTATCACAACTAGCAAGAGTGGGTAGGGGCCAGGGCTGCTGCTAAAAATACTGCAACATACACAGTAGCCCTTCCACAACAAAGAATTATCTGGCTTCAAAAGTCAATATGGCCTTGTTGAGAAGCCATGCTTTACAACGATAGAACTAAAAAGCTCACTGTCAGTCACATCAGTTCTTCTTACGGTAATTGATAACTGTAGCCCGCCAGGCTCCTCTGGCCATGGGATTTCCCAGGCAAGAATACTGGAGTGGGTTGCCATTTCCTTCTCCAAATCGACAACTAATGCACATAAAGCAATACAATTTCAATATCCAACTATAATATAGACAGAACTGTCAAGAACATAGATATATCCTATTGCTACTCACCCACAATCTTTCCCCCTCCTTCCTTTCCCTCTACTCTCCTGATCCTTGCTGCTCTTATACTTCTTTTAAGCCACCTTCCCATTCCAAAACCTCCAATTCTTCTGAGAAATAAAAAGAAAACAGAAAACATTGACTTATCTATGCTGCCTGAGGTCTAAATTATTCAGGAGTCATAGTGAGTCTGATAATGTGATTATGAAGATCCGTATTCTGTTTTGATTAAAAAATGAATGTTATACCAAAAAAAAAAAAAGGTTAGTGACGTGACCCATGACTCAATACAAGATATTACCTTGTATGGTTCTGAATCATTAAGAGAAATCTAACTACTCTTGGAAATTAATCAGCACAAGGTGAGTTCAAAAAGTTCACTCCTTATTTCTAAATGATCCTTGGATTCAAGACAGCTGTACTCATTACATACCTACTAGCTCTCTTTTATTTGCTTTAAGCCTCTTTTAAAACTCTTCATTTTTTACTATTCCCAGATTCAGACAGCAAGTCCATTATTAAACTATTTATATTCTTCGTATTTCACTTAAAGCTTGACTCAGTCTGTACCTTTTTCATTTAACTACACCTATATGGAAGCATTTCAACACCTATATCTTAGCGTATCTTGGGTCACTTTATTCTTTTCCCTGTAACTTCTTCAATTTCCTTAAATATTTTTGGAAGCACAATGACCAAAGCTCCCGGTAACAGAGGAAGCACAAAATTACATCATCTGTAGATAGATAAGCCCAGATTTGGGATTTATTTTCAGTATGTTTCTGAAAAAGGATATTTATTTTAAATGTTTCTGAAAAAAATAATACTCTGATATATCATCAAAATTATTTTTCACATAAAAAGGAAATCAATATACTTTAACTACTAGACCAAAGCTAAACAACATGTGCTTATAGCACAGTGGTCAACTGTATGTGGCAATCAGTTTGAAAGATGTCCCTTAGGTAATCATGTGTGTATAAAGATCTGTTTATAAAGATTTTAGAGACAGAAACAAAACTGAATAGTATCACAGAGTGACTTAATATACTATTATCATGTCATATGAAAAAATCTATTGATGAAAATATATAAATCTGTCCCATGCATCCAAATAGAAGGCAGAAATATTTCCAATAAAATATTTTAGCATTGATTTAAAATCCACTGTATTATAGAGCTAGACTAGTGATCTCTTGCACAGAACTTTTAAAAAACTGCTTCAAGGCACTATATTTTCTTAAAGTTATCATATACTCAATGCTTAATAATGCAGAAAAATTCACTCACCATTTCAGTGGTGTGCCTTCATATTCAAACCATATCTCACTAATGTCTTCTTGTCTCATAACCTTCTGAAAGTGCTTTTTCACTTTGTCAGTTACCAACGTCAAATAACTTACTCTTGGCAAAAGCAACTGAAATGAAAATTTATAAAACCATATTTATTTACTATTTTTTCCAAAAAGAAATACACTAAATAGGCTTTTAAACTACATTTTGAATATTCTGAAAAACAACCATGTTTTTTGCATTATTTTGAATATTATACACAAAGCAAACTGTTTTTTATAGAAAATCAAAGGCTAAAGGTTAAGATGACTTAAAATTTCTTATAAGGTCATTACTTGATGTATAGGTAACAGGGTAAATGCCTAGAATAAACAAGTCTATGTGTAATCCTTCTGTAAAAGTTTTTCCACATAAAAATATAATGCAATCAGAAGCCATACTATTTAGGATACTTATTAGTTCTATCAAATTTAACTTGAAAATTAATATGATTCACCTGAGTTAATTCAACTTCTGAGAAGATAATCAACTCAGTGTAATGTACACCTTGACTTGTCAATCAGGACTTCTCAGTTGATCCATCATATTTTGATAATCTACTGTGTACTGACCTAGTTGTGTGAAGAACACCAAGGCAAGGACATAATCTATCCTCATCTACAAGGCTAAAATTAAGTGGAGGTTAAAAAAGAAAAAAAAAAAAACTCCTAAAAAGTACTTACAAAAATACTTCATGGCAGCAACAGAAAGGCCTTTGATAGACAATGAAGCCCACTATGATACCACAAATAAAATGATATGATGAGAAACAGTGAAAAAAGTGAAAGTGTCAGTTGCTTAGTCATGTCTGACTCTTTGCAATTCCATGGACTATAGCCCACCAGGCTTCTCTGTCCATGGAATTCTTCAGGCAAGAATACTGGAGTGGGAAGCCATTCCCTTCTCCAGGGGATTTTCTTGATCCAGAGATCAAATCTGTGTTGCCCACATGCAGGCAGATTCTTAACCATCTGAGCCACCAGGGAAACCCCAAAGAGAAACAGTACTTGAGGGTTATTCTAACCATTGTATATAAAAGACTACAATAAGATTCTAGACAGGAAATCTGTTAAGAAAATACTACATGAGATGCAAAAGAAGGAATGGAAAAGTAGGGGAGGCCTGGAAATTAGAACAAATTTTGGTGATAACTAAAGAAGAAATCTGAAGGAGGTAAGAGATGTTAGATGACTAACTTTTGAGCTACACATTCACATCTTTAAATGCAATAAAGCACAAGCTTAGAATATAATGCTGATGAACTGGGGTCCTGCCAGTGTCAGTCAACACTAATCTGTCCTTATGGAGGCTGGACCTACTTAGGCTTTGGAGAGAGAAAAGTCTGGAAAGGAACATTGAGGATGGTATAGTAAGAACTGGAATAGTATGAAGGCCATCAGTGTTATTCCCCCCAGGAAAGGAGCCCAGAAAGGAAACATAAGAGAGCAATGATTTATTTAAAGAAGGCTGTATACTGTCACCCTGTTTATTTACCTTATACGCAGAGTACATCATGAGAAACGCTGGGCTGGAAGAAGCACAAGCTGGAATCAAGGTTGCCGGGAGAAATATCAATAGCCTCAGATATGCAGATGACACTACCCTTATGGCAGAAAGTGAAGAACTAAACAGCCTCTTGATGAAAGTGAAAGAGGAGAGTGAAAAAGTTGGCTTAAAGCTCAACATTCAGAAAACTAAGATCATGGCATCTGGTCCCATCATTTCATGGCAAACAGATGGGGAAACAGTGGAAACACTGTCAGACTTTATTTTGCTGCTAAGCTGCTAAGTCACTTCAGTCGTGTCCTACTCTGTGTGACCCCATAGATGGCAGCCCACCAGGCTCCGCCATCGCTGGGATTCTCCAGGCAAGAATACTGGAGTGGGTTGCCATTTCCTTCTCCAGGGCATTTTGGGCGGCTCCAAAATCACTGCAGATGGTGACTGCAGCCATGAAATTAAAAGATGCTTACTCCTTGGAAGGGAAGTTATGACCAACCTAGACAGCATATTAAAAAGCAGAGACATTACTTTGTCAACAAAGGTCTGTCTAGTCAAGGCTATGGTTTTTCCAGTAGTCATGTATTGATGTGAGAGTTGGACTATAAAGAAAGCTGAGCACTGAAGAATTGATGCTTTTGAACTGTGGTGTTGGAGAAGACTCTTGAGAGTCCCTTGGACTGCGAGGAGATCCAACCAGTCCATCCTAGAGGAGATCACTCCTGGGTGTTCATTGGAAGGACTGATGTTGAAGCTGAAACTCCAATACTTTGGCCACCTCATGCGAAGAGCTGATTCATTGGAAAAGACCCTGATGCTGGGAAGGATTGGGGGCAGAAGGAGAAGGGGACGACAGAGGATGAGATGACTGGATGGCATCACCGACTCGATGGACAGGAGTTTGGGTAAACTCCGGGAGCTGGTGATGGACAAGGGAGGCCTGGCGTGCTGCAATTCATGGGGTCACAAAGAGTTGGACACGACTGAGCGACTGAACTGAACTGACAAGCAGATAGAAGGAGGAACTTGGCAAAAATTCATGTATTCTCCTCCTTTGCAGGAGAAGCTCTAGCCATTTCTTGCTTTCCTAAGGTTCTGTTTTCTTTTGCTGGTAAAATGGTTTGTTACTCTCTTTCAGCTGCTTCTGTGAGTGGAACTCTGCATCTCTTTTCATGTTGCTTATTCAAAGTTATGCTTTTTGATCAGTGAATCAAATAGAATTATGTACTGGGCTGGGGACTATATACAAAGAGAAATATTCTGGTTCAGGGACTGATACTTAATCAATGAAGATAGAGGCAACAGGCTCCAGTTAGGCAAGAGAACATTACAGTGGCCCTAGGGGCTACAAGGTAAAGGGTTGTGAGTGGTAGCTGGAGTGTTCCAGTATGGAAAAAAGGTGTCCATACTAGGAATAAGCTGTCGGACAGGAGTGTGAATTGAACAGAACATAAGTTCCTCTTTTTAAAAAATTTTAAAATTTTTTTGGCCATGCCACACAGCAAGTGCAAAACTCCTAGAGGAAAACATAGGCAAAACACTCTCCGACATAAATCACAGCAGGATCCTCCATGATCTACCTCCCAGAATATTGGAAATAAAAGCAAAAATAAACAAATGGGACCTAATTAAAATTAAAAGCTTTTGCACAACAAAGGAAACTACAAGCAAGGTGAAAAGACAGCCTTCAGAATGGGAGAAAATAATAGCAAATGAAGCAACAGACAATTAATCTCAAAAATATACAAGCAACTCCTGCAGCTGAATTCCAGAAAAATAAACGACCCAATCAAAAAATGGGCCAAAGAACTAAACAGACATCTCTCCAAAGAAGACATACAGATGGCTAACAAACACATGAAAAGATGCTCAACATCACTCATTATCAGAGAAATGCAAATCAAAACCATAATGAGGTATCTCATGGGTCAGAATGGCTGCTATCAAAAAGCCTACAAATAATAAGTGCTGAAGAGGGTGTGGAGAAAAGGGAACCCACTTTCTTTAGGAATAAATCCCACTATTGGTGGGAATGCAAACTAGTACAGTATGGAGAATAGTGTGGAGATTCCTTAAAAAACTGGAAATAGAACTGTCATATGACCCAGCAATCCCACTGCTGGGCATACACACTGAGGAAACCAGAATTCAAAGAGACACAGGTACCCCAATGTACATCGCAGCACTGTTTACAATAGCTAGGACATGGAAGCTACCTAGATGTCCATCGGCAGACAAATGGATAAGAAATCTGTGGTACATATACACAATGGAATAGTACTCAGCTACTGAAAAGAATGCATTTGAATCAGTTCTAATGAGGTGGATGAAACTGGAGCCTATTATACAGAGTGAAGTAAGTCAGAAGAAAAACACCAATACAGTATATTGACACATATATATGGAATTTAGAAAGATGGTAACGATGACCCTATATGCAAGACAGCAAAAGAGACACAGATATAAAGAACAGACTTTCGGACTCTGTAGGAGAAGGCAAGGGTGGGATGATTTAAGAGAACATCATTAAAACATGTATATTACCATATGTGAAACAGATCACCAGTCCAAGCTCAATGCATGAAACAGGGCACTCAAAGCCGGTGCACTGGGATGACCCTGAGGGATGGGATGGGGAGGGAGGTGGGAGGAGGGTTCAGGATGGGGGACACATGTACACCCATGGCTGATTCATGTCAATGTATGGCAAAAACCACTACAATAAAGTAATTAGCCTCCAGTTAAAATAAATAAGTTAAAAAATACACTAGAATTCTGTTCCATTTCAATGTGTGAGGCATCACACTAGGTCATGAGGACAGAGCAGTGAATGAGACAGAAAGAGTTCTTCCTCTCATGAAGCTTACAGGCTTAAGAGGAAGACGTAAAAACAAAACTACAAATATGATGAATGTAAAGAAGTAAAGGATGTTACAGGAGCAAACAGTAAAGAAATTTACCAGAAAGCTCAAGGAAGGCCTTAACAGGAAGTCAATTTTAAGGCACGAGTCAAAAAGGAAATAGGAATGAACCAAACATGGGTGGATTTGGATGTCTGGGTGTGAGTAGGGGTGGGAGATACTTCTGTTCACTCTAGCAGAGGGAACTGCAAAGAAGGCATGGCGTGAATACAGAAGGACAAAGACTGGCACATGAGGAATTAAAAGAATTTGAATATGACAGGACTGTAGAGGTTTAGGACAGAACAGTACTGAAGAAGCAAGGGACCAGAACATGAAGAACCCTGTAAACTACATTAAGGATCCTAAAGGAAATGAAAAGGCACTAAAGGTTTCAAGCTGGCAGGTGAAAAGATTAGATGTGTGTTTTTAAAAGATTACTCTAACTGTGCAGACTGGAAAATGGAAAGAGGGCAAGACTGAAACCAGGGAAATCAGTTAATATTATAAAATCCCTTAGTTTTTAAATGGTAGTCTGAACTAAGCTGTATCATGGCATATGAAAGGTATAAGAAAAGTGCGAAATACCTGAGATGTAAAATCAGACTCAATTACGACTGAATGTCAGGGATATAGGATAAGGCAGTATCAAAGGCTGAGTCCCATGTTAATTGCTGTAAGAGTAATTAACTGGCTGGATGATAAAACAAGAATAGAAGATGGCAGATGACCAGGTTTTCTGGAGTAAAGATGATGAGTCCAGCTTCAAACACACTCAGTGAGTTCCTTTGAGACATCTAAGTGAGGTTATCAGCAGAAAGACATACAGGTCTGGAGCTGAGGAGAAAAATCCTAGGGAGCTGTTAAGATGAAAATGCTCAACAAATTATAACAGCCAGGACATGGAAGCAACCTAGATGTCCATCAACAGACGAATGGATAAGGAAGCTGTGGTACATATACACAATGGAATATTACTCAGCCATTAAAAAGAATACATTTGAATCAGTTCTATTGAGAGGGATGAAACTGGAGCCCATTATACAGAGTGAAGTAAGCCGGAAAGAAAAACACCAATACAGTATACTAATGCATATATATGGAATTTGAAAGATGGTAACGATAACCCTATATGCAAGACAGAATAAGAGACACAGATGCATAGAACAGTCTTATGGACTCTGAGGGAGAAGGTGAGGGTGGGACGTTCTGAGAGAATAGCATTGAAACATGTATATTATCATATGTGAAACAGAACACCATTCCAGGTTTGATGCATGAGACAAATGCTCAGGGCTGGAGCAATGGGATGACCCAGAGGGATGGGATGGGGAGGGAGGTGGGAGGGGGGTTCAGGATGGGGAACACATGTAAACCCATAGCTGATTCATGTCAATGTATGGCAAAAACCACTACAATATTGTAAAGTAATTAGCCCCCAACTAAAATAAATAAATTTATTAAAAAAAAAAAAAGAAAATGCTCAACAAAGACATAAAAATGGAGTGAGAGCTCTAGTGGGGGAAAAAATAGAGAAAGTGAAAGTCACTCAGTCATGTCTGACTCTTTGCAACCCCATGGATTATACAGTCCATGGCATTCTCCAGGCCAGAATACTGGAGTGGATAGCCTTTCCTTTCTCCAGGGGATCTTCCCAACCCAGGGATTGAACCCAGGTCTCCGGCATTCCAGGCAGATTCTTTACTAGCTGAGCCACAAGGGAAACCCAAGAATACTGGAGTGGGTAGCCTATCCCTGCTTTAGCAATTCTTCCCGACACAGGAATTGAACCGGGGTCTCCTGCACTGCAGGTGAATTCTTTACCAACTGAACTTTCAGGGAAGCTCCCTCCACACACACACACAAAAAACCAGATTAGTAGAACAACAACAAAAAAAAAGGGCAAAGCAAAGGGGACCACAGGAGCAAAACCAGGGATGAGGCACTGCAGAGCGAGAGGACAGTGTAATAAAACCGAGGAAACAGCCAACAACATCAAATAGGGCTGAGAGATCAAGCAAATCAAAGTTCAAAAGCAGACTCAAGGTCTGGTTAAAAAATAAAAACATAAAATTTTTTAAAGAGATGTCATTAGGAACTTTGACAAGAAGAGTTCTTTTGGAGCAGTGTGAGAATATGCTTACAGTGAAGGAAGTGGTGGGAGGTGGGAAGGAGACAATGAGTACAGACAATCCTTTTGCTAAGTCTGGCTGTGAAGGAAAAGCAAGTGGTTGAAAGAAAGATGGGGTCAAAGAGGTCTGTTACAGGATAGGAAGGATCTGAGACAATATAAATGCTGCAAAGAAGTTGTCAATAGACAGAAAAAGTTGAAAGTAAAATAAATAGAGAAGGCAGAAGATGGGATCCAGAACACAGATGGAAGGTTGGGCCCTGCCCGAGAAGAAAGGGCACCTCTTCCATTAAAACAGGAGAGAAGACGTGAATGTTATCTGTGCAGATACGCTTTACAGAGTTGGTGGCAGAAAGTTAAGGAAGGTCCTGTCACGTGGTTTCTATTTTCTTTGTGAAGTAGGAAGTGAGGTGAGGGCTCAGAGAAGGAGTCTTAGCAGAGGACAGACACAGTGGACTATGGAACATAAACGGACTGCTGAGAAAAGTTTAGGGTCTACTCAGCTCAATTACCACACATTTGCATGATTACCTCTGGTAATAAGTCACAAAATCTGAGTGCAATTCAGTATGTAAGTTTTATATTGGATAATCTAAAGGAAAAGTAACAGTTCGAATGAATATAACAGAAACAACAAAAACTGAAAAGTTGCTTTGTTTCTAGGAAAGTTCCTTCCTAATACTCCCCGTAACATAAGATATAATTCTCAATGATATATGACGTATAGAATTGGCTGAAAGATTTATACAGAGCCAACAAATGAAAATACAGAAATAAACAGAAATATATCTAACATTAATAAGCTTTTCCAATTGAAACAGAAAATCCCAGAAGACTCTTTGAATAAAAATTATTTAATTTACAAATTTGGTACAGAGTGTATATTTTAAAATCTAGTTTCTAAGAAAGAAGCTATAAACATTAATAAAAGGAAACTACATTCCCATTCACCCATCCTTCCTGCATCTCCACTTGAAAATGAATGGACACTTCAGGCCATAATGACAACCCTGTTATAGCACCTCACCTGAACTCTAAGAATGTCTGGGAAAGAGGTCTACTAGCACTCAGGCCAAATTTTCATCCCATTTCATCTAGCTCTTTAAAACAGTATCACTATTATAACTCAAAGCAATTAAAAATACTTTCAAGCTTAATTTACAACAAAGAGACATGTGAACTAAAATCATATTGGCACTAAAATGTTTACTGATAATAATTCTAATAGTAACCACTGCTAGTGGTTTTGTATACAGCATATTCTTTCTTCAGTTCAGTTCAGTTGCTCAGTCGTGTCCAACTCTTTGTGACCCCATGGACTGCAGCATGAGAGGCCTCCCTGTCCATCACCAACTCCCAGAGTTTACTCAAACTCATGTCCACTGAGTCGGTGATGCCATTCAAACATTTCATCCTCTGTCGTCCCCTTCTCCTGCCCTCAACCTTTCCCAGCATCAGGGTCTTTCCAAAAGACTCAGCTCTTCGCAACAGGTGGCCAAAGTATTGGAGTTTCACCTTCAACATCAGTCCTTCCAATGAACATTCAGGACTGATTTCCTTTAGGATGGAATGGTTGGATCTCCTTGAAGTCCAAGGGACTCTCAAGAGTCTTCTCCAACACTACAGTTCAAAAGCATCAATTCTTTGGCACTCAGCTTTCTTTATAGTCCAACTCTCACATCAATACATGACTACTGGAAAAACCATAGCCTTGACTAGATGGACCTTTGTTGGCAAAGTAATGTCTCTGCTTTTTAATATGCTGTCTAGGTTGGTCATAACTTTTCTTCCAAGGAGTAAGTGTCTTTTTATTTCATGGCTGCAATCACCATCTGCAGTGGTTTGAGAGCCCAAAAAAATAAAGTCTGCCACTGTTTCCACTGTTTCCCCATCTATTTGCCATGAAGTGATGGGATCGGATGCCATGATCTTTGTTTTCTGAATGTTGAGCTTTAAGCTAACTTTTTCACTCTCCTTTCTCACTTTCAAGAGGCTCTTTAGTTCTTCTTCCCTTTCTGCCATAAGGGTGGTGTCATCTGCATATCTGAGGTTATTGATATTTCTCCCGGCAACCTTGATTCCAGCTTGTGCTTCATTCAGCCCAGCATTTCTCATGATGTACTCTACATAGAAGTTAAATAAGCAGGATGACAATATACAGCCTTGATGTACTCCTTTCCCTATTTGGAACCACTCTGTTGTTCCATGTCCAGTCCTAACTGTTGCTTCCTGACCTACATACAGGTTTCTCAAGAGGCAGGTCAGGTGCTCTGGTATTCCCATCTCTTTTAGAATTTTCCACGGTTTATTGTGAGCCACACAGTCAAAGGCTTTGGCACAGACAATAAAGCAGAAATAGATGTTTTTCTGGAACTCTCTTGCTTTTTCGATGATCCAGCGGATGTTGGCAATTCGATCTCTGCTTCCTCTGCCTTTTCTAAAACCAGCTTGAACATCTGGAAGTTCACGGTTCATGTATTGTTGAAGCCTGGCTTGGAGGATTTTGAGCATTACCTTTTCTAGCGTGTGAGATGAGTGCAATTGTGCAGTAGTTTGAGCATTCTCTGGCATTGCCTTTCTTAGGGATTGGAATGAAAACTGACCTTTTCCAGTCCTGTGGCCACTGCTGAGTTTTCCAAATTTGCTGGCATATTGAGTGCAGCACTTTCAAAGTATCATCTTTTAGGATTTGAAATAGCTCAACTGGAATTCCATCACCTCCACTAGCTTTGTTCATAGTGATGCTTCCTAAGGTCCAGTTGACTTCACATTCCAGGATGTCTGGATCTAGATGAGTGTTCACACCATAACTTTTTCTTTCTTACACTTCAGTATTTATCTGACTCTCTGTGACCCCATGAACTGTAGCCTGCCAGGCTCCTCTGCCCATGGGATTTCCCAGGCAGGAACACTGGAGTGAGTTGCCATTTCCTTCTCCACACTTAAGTATGCATGCATTTAAAGAGAAAAATCTGAATTATGCTGTATGGTTTTTTGTTCAGTTCAGTTCAGTTCTTTGTTTAATATTTATTATATGCCTGTCACCCAATAATCTGCAAAAACATGACCACAATGACTATATAGAGTTTCTTTTGGGTGAAGAATTAGGAAGAATTCAAGAAAAAAAAAAATCAATTAGTATTAAAAAAACAATCTTCTTCCTCCAACAGTTAATCTCATTACTCTACCATTTTTAATTTGATTAGAAACAAAAAACAACTTATCCTCCAGTTCTCACAATGGTCTTTTCATATTTAAACAGATTTATATGTAAGGAAGGAAAAATATTATATTCTTTACTTGTTTTTTTTAAGTACAGAAAATGTGTCAAACATCATATTCTGATTTAAAAGTAAACAGTCTTAAATCATATATCCCTTAGCATTCACTACTTTGACCAACTGGACACACATACACTCCTTCGTGTAAGTACTATTAGAAAGCTGCCCAAGGTTAAAAGTTTCCATTAAAATAGCAAAAGCTAGTCTGGAAACAAACTTAAATGATATCCTAACCCAAACTACAGAGGGAGAAGAGTAAAAATACATCAAACAAATGAAATGTCTCTAAAAATAAACTATGATCACTTTTCATTTTTAACCATGGAAGTTTTTCTAAAGGTGGAAAATTGCTGAGTTTCCAAAGTAAAAATGATTCAAATTTATATAATCAGTTATGATTATCTGAAAAAGTACAAAATACTACCCAATTTCTCTGAAATTATCATTCAGTAAGAAAACCCAGAGAATTTAAACAAACCCCCAACATGGGGGTGGAGAGACTTTCACGCACTGAGTATCTACCATTTGTGTGACATATTCCAGATTCAAGGATGCACAGAGAAAAACGAAACAGTTCCTGTACCCAACAAGTTAGAGGATGAGCCCCTAAAGGAGCTTCCTCCAGCCGTCTGACTATCCCCAGCTGGGGCAGGTAGGGGATGAGTGCTGCCTCGCCAGGGAAGAAAGCCAAGGGCAAGCTCTACTAAAGTGAAACAAGAGACAGTCCAACACCACAGATGTATTTCCACTTCTCCAGATCTTCCTGAGTAAATAATGTTATGTGAGTGTGCATGCTAAGTCGTTTCAGTTGTGTCCGACTCTTTGCAACTCCATGGACTGTAGCCCACCAGGATCCTCTGTCCATGGGATTCTCCAGGCAAGAATACTGGAGTGAGTTGCCATGTCCTTCTTCAGAGGATCTTGCCGACCCAGGAATCAAACCCATGTCTCATGTCTCCTGCATTGGCAGGCAGGTTCTTTACCACTAGTGCCACCTGGGAAGACTGTGTACCTGAGACACAAAGGAAAAACTAAAATGACAGTAACTGAGAATGTCTTTGCCTACTAGGGATTATTTAGTAAAAAGGCAAGATACTATTATCTCTGACTGACAGATGCTTAAGTTTGGATCATATCAGCAATTAGAAAAGAAAAAAAAAAAGCAGACTAAAATCAAAAGATAACTGATACTCTTTTTAGAACAGATAATACACTAACTCAAACCCACAAGCCTACATGCAACAATTTATGTTATTAAACAATGTATTTCATATTATCTATATTAACTCATGAACATATGAAGACACATCCACATTCACATGTTCATTCAGCTATCAAAAAGAATTTAAATAGTTGCTTTGAATACAAAAGAACCAAATCTGAACCTATCATTTTCAAAATAGCGTTCTGTTAAAAAACCACACATAACTTATGATTCCTTATCACATACTATAGATGCGTAAGAAAAAGAAAGTCAAGAAGGTCCCATATCAACATGTCAGCAGTGCTTTTATCCTCTGAGCAGTAGGATTAGAGGTGATTCTTACTTCCTTCTTTCCACACATCAGTGTCTCATAATGTTTTTTCCATAATAAGGACATATTAATTGTATACAAAGAGTTGAAAACCAGCCTCCTGGTTCTTAAGAGCTTTCTTTACAGAAATGGACAAAGTTCCGACATCCCATTTGCCACCACCAGCATACTTACGTAATATGGTTCTGCCTCACGTTCAGTTATCTCATCCTGATACAGGGTGAAGCAAGTTGGAATTCGTCCAAACCACACATCTCGAAGCACATCTTTGTCATCTGTCATTCTTCCAGTGGTGAAAGCAGTACATATAGGCTAAATTATTTTCAGCCAAAGCCAAACTGAAAATAAAATGAAGAGTATTAGTATGATCCTTGTAAGAATAAACAAACCTGCTCCAAAACAAAGATTATAGGAAATCAAGAATGCCATAAAGATTATTCACTTCAAAAAACTACATGATGGGCATTCTTTAGAATGGATGCAAAAATCAGTACTGCTTCTGCTGCTAAGTCGCTTCAGTCGTGTCCGACTCTGTGTGAGCCCATAGACGGCAGCCCACCAGGCTCCCCCGTCGCTGGGATTCTCCAGCAAGAACACTGGAGTGGGTTGCCATTGCCTTCTCCAATGCATGAAAGTGAAAAGTGAAAGTGAAGTCGCTCAGTCATGTCTGACTCTTAGCGACCCCATGGACTGCAGCCTACCAGGCTCCTCCGTCCATGGGATTTTCCAGGCAAGAGTACTGGAGTGGGGTGCCATTGCCTTCTCCGAAAAATCAGTACAAGAAATTCCAAATGTGATGCTATTATTTATTTAAAGAGATCACGGAAGTAACCATTTCAAAATTACATATACAACTAACAAACCACAGTCAAAGTGAAACTATACTTGTAACATTCTCTCAAGCCCCCAAAAAGTATACTGCTTATCTAAAGTGAGCGCTTCACCTATAACTTTTATCTCAGTTTTCTCATCTGTAAAATGGGAATAACAGCACTGACCATGTAAGAGAGATATGAAAATTAAATTCATACATGTAGAATACTTACAATAATGCCTGTAACACAGTACTAGTACTATAAGATGTATCTGTCATCATAATTTATAGAACCAACAAGAGTGTGTCTCAAAAGATGTTTAAAAGTCAAAAACTTCAAGAACTTAGAATAATCAAAAGCATTATCTAGTGTAAACTGGAATTATAAGAGTTAAAGAAAATACAACCAAAAATTATGCACTGAGCATTGCTAGTAACACTCACTATAGAGTCACAGTTTGATGATTTGATACACCCAGCTCTGTGGCAGATGCTGAGGGCTTACACGATGATGATGATGACAATGACAATGGTGGTGATCACTTTTTTAAAACCTCAGGCATGTCTGACTCTGCAACCCCATGGATTGTAACCCACCAGGCTCCTCTGTCCACGGGGATTCTCCAGGCAAGAATACTGGACTAGGGAGCCATTCCCTTCTCCAAAGGATCTTCCAGACCCAGGGATCAGATCTGAGTCTCCTGCATTGCAGGCAGATTCTTTACTGTCTGAGCCACCAGGGAAGCCCCTACAGGCATTGCCCAGAAGGTACTATTTACAAATCTGCTAAACATACCATGCACTTTCATGTCCTTTCCATAGCTGTGCTCATGCTGGTGGTTCCTAACCCTAAAGTAGCCTTCCCCACTTTGTCTTCCAACTTGGGACAGCCTTCAGGATCCTGCTCAAAACAGCCTTTCTTCTATGCATGAAATCAGGCAGAACTTCACTGCACCTTTACTTTCCCTCTACTGCAGCAGGATTTCCAATCTCATATTCTTTCCACCATACCATATTAATTGCCAAACATCCCTTTCAACTCCAAAATGTCCATGGTTATAACTAAATGTTATTTTGTGACTGCTTTCATAAGGGAGGAGGGGAAAAAGTTAAATATTAACAGAACTTACAGCATTCAGGGAAGAATTTTAAAAGATATTGAACTTGAAGAATGGGTAAAATATGGACAGAAGAAAAGAAGACAAAAAATCCAAGCAGGGCAATACAGCATCAGCAAAGGCAGGAAGTGGCAAGAGCAATATATGAGCCAACTTTTTAGGAAACATGTTGGGAACAGTAATAGACAATGAAAGAGCTGACATTGTGACATGTTCTACTACTACACATGATTTTAAGCAAGTCACTTAATTTCACTAAGTCTCAATTTCCCTAACTGTAAAAGTTACCAGAGTTGTTCTAGAAAAAAAAAAAATCTATAAAGTATGTGACATGGTACTGGACACAGTAAGTGCTGAGACATAAAAGCAATTATTATTCCTTTAATGTCAAATTTGTAAATATATAATGTGACTAGATCATGAAGTATACCAAATAGATAACTATAGGTTTTCAATTTTATCCAACAAGCTGTGAGGTTCTATAATGGTGAAATAAAAACAATTATCTGGTATAGTCAGAACTATGGCTTTTCCAGTAGTCATGTACGGATGTGAGAGTTGGACCATAAAAAAGGTTGAGAGCTGAAGAATTGATGCTTTCTAAATGTGGTGCTAGAGAAGACTTGTGAGAGTCCCTTGGACTGCAAGGAGATCAAACCAATCAATCCTAATGGAAATCAACCCTGATTGGAAGGACTGATGCTAAAGCTGAAGCTTCAATACTTTGACCACCTGATGGAAAGAAAAGACCCTGATGCTGGGAAAGATTGAGGGCGAGAGGAGAAGGAAGCGACAGAGGATGAGATGGTTGGATGACATCTCTGACTCAATGGACGCGAGTTTGAGCAAACTCAGGGAAATCGTGAAGGACAGGGAAGCCTGGCATGCTGCAGCTCATGGGGTTGCAAAGAGTAGGACATGACTTAGCAAATGAACAACAACAACAAATCTGGTGGCAGTGCACAAAAGGAGATCTGAGTCAGAGAAAGGAGAGCCCGGAAGCAATGTCAGCAACTAAGGCATATAATAGTGAGTGCCTGACCTAGACTGGTAGCAACGGATTGAAAACAGACAGATAGGAGACTTTTCCAACGAAGAATAGAAGTTGGTAAAAAGACTGGCTGAGGGATAAAGACAAGGACTGAAAAGATTTAAATGTTTATAGCAGGCAACACAGTAAGGTAGTTAAGAGGTTTTGAAATTGGACTGACATGGGTTTCAACCCTGACTTCCTCATATAAGCTGTGAGTCCTTGGACAACAAACCTGACATTTCCAAACCTCATATCTGTAAACTGAAGATAATTCTAATGTCACAGGCTGCTCTGTGTTTAGCACCTAGTAACCAACAACTGGAAAAACGGAATATGTATTTAAACCATGGCCCCTCTGCTTGCATACCCTTTGCCCCTTCTCTTGGCCAATTCTTAATCCTCTTTTAAGAGTGAACCTAACATCAGTTTCTTGGGAAGCCTTCCACTAAGCAAACTACAATCTAATTACTTATTATTTATCTTTATTGTTATAAGGTATAACAATGCACTGCAGTTATATGTATTTTATCTGACTCTTGTCCCTCCCAAAACTGAACTGTGAGTTCCTTGACAGCAGAAACTGAGTCATAAAAACCTTTGTATCCGGGAGGGTAGCAAAATTAGCACATAGTAGGTTCTGGAATTTTTGTTGAACACCAGAAAATATATAAATAATTTATAAAATACATAAACCCCAAAGATACACTAGCTACTTAAGAAACTTCTCCACCTAAATGCTTTCCCAAATTTGTACGATCACACTTTAAATTCAGTGAATTTTATTATTTTAGAAAAATATTTTTCTCTCTCATACATACACAATGATATCAAACCACACATCCAACTTGAAGGCAACATTTTCGAAGAATAGAAATCTCAACCCATGATACAGGCTACTAGAAATAAGCTTCTTTAGGGCGATAACTACTACCTGACTACTGTATTTTCTGCATCTAATTCACAGCTTGGAAAAATGGTAGGTGTGTCCAACCAAAAACACTTAGCAAACAGTATAGTGAGTATGATAAGAATGTAATGCACAATTAATAGTCTCTTTTACGCTACAAACCAAGAACGGCTAAACTACTACCTGAAGCTGTTTTTTGCTGACAAAATCCCCAACTATCCATAAATTACTTAAAATATCAAATACCTACTACTAGTAAATTTGTAAACATCTAAAAATATGCTGGCCGGTCTCCCTTTAAATTCAAAAGCGGGCCCTGAGGACTGCCCAGTGTTCTCGTATTTCCCTAGTACGTTTATTCTTCCACTGTCCCAGATCAACTCTCTTCTCAAATTTTCACATCTCCTTCCTTACTCTCTCTCAGCTAATGACTTGGCTTTTTAACTACTTCCCTCTATTTGGTTACTAAGGATCACCAGTTTTGAACAGGGGTTTTAAGGAACAGCTGCACCCCCATCCTGGGGGATATAGTCTGTAACTCGCCCCAACCTCCAAATGTTGAAGTGTCCTGTGGTCCTTGAACCCTGCCTTTGGAGATCACTCAGGGTGGCACCCCACTCCAGTACTCTTGCCTGGAAAATCCCATGGACGTAGGAACCTGGTAGGCTACAGTCCATGGGGTCGCTAATAGTGGGACATGACTGAGCGACTTCACTTTCACTTTTCACTTTTGTGCATTGGAGAAGGAAATGGCAACCCACTCCAGTGTTCTTGCCTGGAGAATCCCAGGGATGGGAGAGCCTGGTGGGCTGCCGTCTATGGGGTCGCCCAGAGTCGGACACGACTGAATCGACTTAGCAGCAGCAGCAGCAGCAGCAGGGTTTTAAATATCATTTACACATTAACAATTCCCACATTAACATCTTCAACCTAGACGTCTCTTCTGAACTCTAGTTCCACATATACTACTGTATACTGACGTTTCATTTGGAAATTTAGCAAGTGCAAAACTGAAAATGATTTCAGCTCTCTCTCTCCTCTTCCTAGTACTCTGTGGTCTTCCCCAAACCACAAAGTGGTAACTCCATTCTTTAGTTGCTCAGGCCTTAAATCTGGGAGTCAACCATGACCCCTCTTCACAGCTGATCAGCTCTAGCTTAGACACCAGTCTAGAACCTGGCTATTTCTCACCACCTCCACTATTACCACATTGATCCAAGTCACAGTGACCTTTAACCCAGATAAATGGCATAGTCTACCAACAGAGGTCTCAACATTTCTGCAACTTGCTGCAGAGAGAGAACAACGTAATCAGAAAAAAAAAAAAAAAAATTTAAAACACAAGTCAGATGAGTTCACTCCTTTACTCAAAACTCTTGCTGTTTAGTCTCTCAGTCGTATCTGACTCTTTTGCAACCCCATGGACTGTAGGCCTCCAGGCTCCTCTGTCCTTGGAATTCTCCAGGCAACAATACTGGAGCAGGTAGACATTCCCTTGTCCAGGGGATCTTCTAGACCCAGAGATCAACATTGCAGGTGGATTTTTTACCACTGAGTCACCTGGGAAGCCACCCCAAACCAGACCATCTCATTCAAAGTAAAAACTAAAAAGGTTTAAAAAAATAAAAAAGTCTTACCAGGCCCTTATATGACCTGGGGCTTCCCTGGTAGTTCAGTAGGTAAAGAATCTGCCTACAGTTCAGGAGACCTGGGTTCGATTTCTGGGTCAGGAAGATCCCCTGGAGAAGGGAATGGCAACCCACTCCAGTATTCTTGCCTGGAGAATCCCATGGACAGAGGAGCCTGGTGAGCTATAGTTCACGGGGTCGCAAAGAATTGGACACAAGACTGAGCGACTAACATTAACTACCTACTCTGACCTGCTTATCTACTTCTCTCTCCAACTTGCTCTCCCGGTTCAGCCATACTAGCTGATATGCTCCTGCCTCAGGGACTCTGGCTGTTCTCATGGCCTTTTCCACTACATCCACATGGCACCCTTCCTTATTATTACTAGGTTTCTGCTCAAATGTCATCTTCTCTTAGGCCACCACTATCACTTCCTACACATGACACCAGCATGTCCCATTCCCCTTCATTATTTTTTCTCTACAGCACTTTTCACCACTCCACTTCATATATACTTTAATTAATTTTTAAATTTATGTCTCCCCACCCCAAATCTCAAAGTGAACTTCATGATGGCAGCGATTTTTATTGTCTTCTTCAAGGTTTATTGTTTCGTTTATTTTTTGTTCAGTGCCTGGCACATAACTGGCACTTAGTATCTGTTAAATTAATAAAGTGAACCTACACTAGAAGCTTGTACATTATTCTAAAAACTCTTATCCATCTAGTATCATCCTGTTCGTTTTTCCCCAGTTTTAATCAGCATACCATGGTGGATCAAAGAACATGCTCAAATCCAATACAAAATTCTAAAATTTCCCTCAACTGCTACCCTCAGCCCAACATATTTACTTTCAAATTCAAAATTCAATCAACAACTCCCTTTGTGGAAATCACAAAATAATTCAGTTCAGACCCAAGTATACACAGTCACCAAAACTCTGAAATTTATCAAGTAAATTCTAGAAGGCTTTAAAAGTCCAGTGCCGTTTGACAGCCTCTGGGTCCTGATTCTTGATAAAAACATGTTGTGCCTCCACACCCTTCAGAAAAATCTAGAACCAATCCAGTTTCCCTAAGCTCCTCAACTTCAGATGTGACTTGAAAATAATCCAAAGTATAACTAAAGTATATGAAAGTGCTTTGCCAAAGGGAAATTGATTTTTTGGCACTAAATATTATTAAAATGAGACTTAATGAATGCTTTGAGAAGATAAACTGGGGAAAACTCCACCGATTTCGGATAGAATGAACTGCCTATGAAATAACTATGATCTAAATAACTACTCCACGAAAAATGCAGGTCCTGAACTAAACTCTAGAGCCTGCGATGAGACCCCAGTTTCCTACCTTAGAAACGAACGGACGTATTCCCTCCAGAGATAACACAGGCTACACCCTCCAGCCGGCGCTAGGGCTCCGGGGGCGGCGCCTGGGCAACGCCACCTTCCTCGGAGGAACCACCTTCACCCGCCACCACCGCCCGGGGGAGCGCTCCTCTAGCCGCACAAGCCCCTCCTTTTTACCACACCTACCTGGCACTTCCCCAACCCTCTTCCTGCGGGCACTTCCTCACACTGGGGTGACAGACACACACATACCCTACTAGAAGCGCCGGCTTCCCCTCCGGCTTCCTGCACAGGTGAAGACGCTGGGCGGCGGAGAGCGCCCAACACACTATCCCGCCGAGATGCACCAGCCCGGAGTCCCAATGGCCCGCGCAGCCGCAGAAGGCACCTGCGCGGAGGTCGGAGTCGAGCCCTGCTGCACTTCCGCCCTCCGGTAGCCAGCAGAGACGGCCCGCAGCGCCGCGGAGCCCTGGAAGCCCACCGCAAGTCCAGTCACCCTCGGCGCCCGGAGATGACGTCACGAGACCCCACGTGGCCCGCACTCCGCCCTCTGAGTTCGGCCCAACCCTGCACGGAGGCTGGAGCCAGGCTTGAGCATGCGCGGACCGAGCGGTCAAACCCCTGGTTAGTTCACAGATGGTCTCTCCTCGTCTGTGCCTTTTTCAGTCATTGGTGTTTAGGGAGGTTATACAGTTCTGTGAGAGCAGAGACTTTTACAAATACGAAAACGCTGCCTCAGAGCTTGATCGCAGCAGCTCTCTCCTGGCTTCCCACAGTAAAGTTAATAAAACGTTGGTTTTCAAAATGTTTTCGTATCTATTTTCTCATCTTCACTTTGTCAGAGCCACAGCATGAATTAACAGGCATTTAACAATAAAATACCTGAATACTGAAGCCCTCCCAACCATCCAATTGTATATACTTTTGTCTTCCTATTGGTTAAAATAACAAGCAATTAGTAAACTTACTCTTAAAAGCTGTTGGCATTGGATCTATCCATAAGCTTTATCAGACATTTAACGTTATTCTTTTAATTACACATTCCATTCAAAATATTATGCTATGCATACCGAGTAAATGCTACTTTATCGTTCCTGATAATTGGAAAGATTAGGAAAATCCTAGTATTAGCCATAGGATACTTTGTAAAAGAAGAATCTTCTTAGGGGTTGTTGTCTAGTCTAATGATTTATTAGTGGTGAGTCACACCTTATTGATGGGTCATCAAATCAACTTTGTGGGTTCTGACTAGTATTTTTTAAGTGAATAAATTAGAAACTATTGGCACTCTTCACCCATGTATGCAGGTCAAGAAGCGACAGAACTAGATATGGAACAACTGACTGGTTCAAAATTGGGAAAGGAGTGTGACAAGCCTGTATATTGTCACCCAGCTTATTAAACTTCTATGCAGAGTACATCATGTGAAGTGCTGGGCTGGATGAATCACTAACTGGAATCAAGTTTGCCTGGAGAAATATCAATAACCTCAGATATGCAAATGATGCCTCTCTAATGGCAGAAAGTGAAGAGGAATTAAAGGGCCTGTTGATGAAGGTGGAAAACGAGAGTGAAATAGCTGGCTTAAAACTCAACATTCAAAAAACTGAGATCATGACATCTGGTCCAATCACTTTATGGCAAATAGAAGGGGGAAAGTGGAAGCAGTGACAGATTTTGTTTTCTTGGGCTCCCAAATCACTGCGGATGGTGACTGGAGCCATGAAATTAAAAGACACTTGCTCCTTTGGAAGGAAGGAAAACTATGACAAACCTGGAGAGCATATTTAAATGCTGAGACATCGCTTTGCCAACAAAGGTCCACATAGTTAAAGCTATGGTTTTTCCAGTAATCATGTACAGATGTGAGACTTGGACCATAAAGAAGGCTGAGCACCAAAGAATAGATGCTTTCAAATTGTGGTGCTGGAGGACTCTTGAGAGTCCCGTGGACATCAAGGAGATCAAACCAGTCAATCCTAAAGGAAATCAACCCTGAATATTCATTGGAAGGACTGATGCTGAAGCTCCAATGCTGTGGCCACCTGAAGTGAAGAACCAACTCACTGCAAAAGACCCTGATGCTGGGAAAGATTGAAGGCAAAAGGAGAAGGGGACAGCAGAGGATGAGACGGTTAGACAGTATCACCAACTCAATGAACATGAATCCATTTGTTGGGCTTATGAATTTGAGCAAACTCAGGGAGATAGGGAAGGACAGGGCAGCCCAGAGTGCTGCAGTTCATGGAGTCACAGAGTCAGACATGACATCAACTAAACAACAACACATGGTAAGGTAAATATTTTTTCCTGAAATTTTTATCTTAATATGTATGTGGTATACACTGGGTAAGAATGTGAAATACATTTCTTGATATGGGTAGCAGTCAAAAAAATTTGAAAGTCACAGTTCAGTCCACTCCACATAATCAATGCAGAAATCCTCTCTCTGCATCCTCAGCAGACAACCGTTAGCCTCTGAAAAAAAGCTCTTGGGATAAAGTTGCCCTTCCTTCCCAATGGTAGCCAAAACTAAATGGAATTTACTCTGAAATGTATCCAAAAAATTAGGTGGATTAATGGATGCATAGAGGGATGGATAGATGGATAAATATTCGATAATGCAAGGATAGTAAAAAGTTAATGGTAGAATCTATGTAGTAGAATGGTAGCATCTAGTATTTGGGTGCTCACTGTAAAATCCTTTCAACTTCGCTGTTATGCTTGAAATTTTTCCTGGTAAAATGTTGAGGGGGAGAGGAGCAACTGTGTTTGGAGAACCCTAATAGGTGGAGAGTTATTAAACTGAACTGAAATCCAGCTTCTTGTACATTCAAGAATTGACCCTGTTTACTTCCTTCCTCCCCTTGTGCCTCCTCTACTCCACTTACAGCCTACAACATAAATAGATAGCCTTTGTCCTAATAGCATTTCAGTTATGTAAAGGTAGTTCTCATACCTCATAACCCACTCAGTATAAATACTGTCAGTTCTTTCAGCCACTCTTCACATGACGTATTTCCCTTCTAGATAGCTCCAGTTGCTGGACTCTTTCCCATCTCATGATTATGCTCCCTGAGCAAAATTTGGGCGTAAAAGGAATTCTATATTTGTTCTTTGACATTTCCATTTGTTAACATTATGTCTTCCCTCTTGGTCATTGGCCCTGCATCTTTTTAATTTTTTTTCAATGAACATAACTTTTAAGGAGCCCTTTGTGGTTGGCCTTACCATTTCTCCCAAGCTTCAGTGCATTTTGAGTGACTCTCAGGCAGACTTGTGTGAATTTACTTATCAACCTCCATTCACCAAAAGGGAGTACACAAGTCCTCTAAAATTCTGGGTTCAAAGGAGAGACTCACAGAAGTCTGTCAACAATATGATTTATTTTCTTCTCACTATAATAGTTTGCAATTGTAAAGTCTAAGTTTTATTTTTGCACACATTACAACTTGTAGGACTCAAAGTTGTGGGATCACAACTTTCTTTGCTCTAAATTTACTTAAATCTGCCTTCCTGAACTCTAAGGTGTCTCTACTAACCCCATGAACTCTAACATGCCATTACATCCTGACCTCAAGTTCCCATCTACTCTTTCTTCTCCAACCTACTAGTTTTATAAGTTGTTGTTGTTCAGTCACTAAATCGTGTCCAGCTCTTTGCGACCCCAGGAACTGCCATACGCCAGACTTCCTGGTCCTTCACTATCCCCTGGAGTTCACTCAAACTCATGTCTATTGAGTTGATGATGACATCTAACCATCTCATCCTCTGTCAAGTTAGTTAACCCAAATTTGATTCTTCTACTTCAGTTCTAATGCCTCTGATTGCACGCCAACCAATTAACCTGTCTTCCAATTTCCCTCACTATTGGTTTCTTCCTTCTGCTTATAAATATGCTTCAACCATTCTCCCATCCTACTGAAATCCTTCCTTCAACCATCATCTCTTCTTACCTAAACTATTGGGCTAGCCTGCTAACTGGTCTCCATGCTGCCAGTCTTGCTCCGCTTGCCCCAAGAGCCAACTATCTTTGATTTAGATTTCAACCAGAGTAGATTCTCTGAAATGAATTCTTACCATATAACTCAGATGCCTTAGTGGTTCCTTCTGAACAGATTTCTAGTTTCTCAGCATGATCAACAAGGCCCTCTAAGACTGGTTTTTCCCTTTTTTCTAGCCTCATTTCCTAATGTTCCCTTCCAAGCACTTTAAATTACAATGGTGTCAAAGTCTTGCAGCTCTTTGCACTCAGGCTAACGTGTTAGCGTTCCCTCTGTGCCTGCTGCCTAAAATGCTGTCCCCGCCAGACCCATTGTTGGATCCCTTTTCCCACTTCACATAAACCACTCATTGTGCAAGACAGTTCAGGTGATAGAAAGTTTTCTCTGATCCACTCAATCTAGGTTAGGTGCGCTTCATCATTTTCTCAATCTTTTTTTTTTTTTTAATCCCTAATGTCAGCACAATGCCTGGCATTCAATAAATGTGGAGATCAAATAAGCTGAACATGAGCTTTCTTCTATGATTCCCATCACTTTCCCCTTAGGAACTAAATTCTTTCTCATAGCCTAGAGTTTAGGTAGAAAGTGATTTCCTTTATTACTTCGTCAATTTCCAAATTATCAACAAGGAAAGCTGAAAGTGATTGAATACTCTGTTGTTAGTGGAGTGGGAGTCCCACAGTGGCCTGTGAATCAGGGTCTCCATCACTGCTCCCTCCTGCCTTGGTGCCAGTCATGTAGTCTGCTTGCAGAAGGCGCTGTTGCTTCTTCTGTACGGTCTCCAGCTCTGCAGTGTATTCCCAGAACACAATCACATGTCTGTTCTTCCAACCTTTCATCTTTACTCAAGCAATACCCCTCAGCTGAGTCTACAACGGAAACTCCTAGAAAGCAGGGATGAATATGAATCTGCATCTATGAACAGCTGCAAATGAGTCGCACAGGTGGGAACTGGACCACTAATTTGACATCGTGATGTACTCTAACCTGCTTTGGGATACACACTGTGAGGCTATGCATATGCTAGTTTAAGCTTCGTTTCTTGTTGCCCAAACTGAGAATGCCATGCATTGGTGGTGAGGTACCAACACATCAGAAAGACCACACTCCAGAAGCAGCTGTTGCCAAGAACATCTGTCATCCCTCCACTCTCCTGATCCATACCACATGGCTTGCTAATTAGCATAGTGATGTCAGAAACAGGTTTTCATTTTTGGCTTCTCAAAAGTAGGATAAATGTTAGAAATGAGATCTCATTTATGAAATTAGCAATATTTAAGATATGTGGATTGACTAAAACATTTTAAAGATTCTTGCCACTCTTGAAGGAACAAAGTGTGGGAATCCATGAAGCCTGCAGCTTGATCCCTAAGTTTTCTTTTGTCTACTATAGAGATTATAGAATTCAGCCACAGGAAAGATGTTAAAGCTGCCTCAAGATAAGATTTTTCAGAACAAAATACTGAGAGCCCTGTAAAGGGCAGAGAGTTGGGATCTTACATAGCTTATACAGCAGGTTGTATGAACTGTTTTGTTTAATAAGTGTCTGTGGGTGCGCTGGAATCTGATCTAAAACTGACTTTCATTATAATCTCATATCCAGATTATGGGAAATAATTAATCCTCACCAACCTCAATTTCTTTAGTAGCTATGTTTGTCTTTGGAAAAGAACCTAAAGTTATATATGATCAAATTAATCTTGGTCAGTAAGGAAGAGTGGCAGATATCTACTCTGTCCCTGAAAATGTTTCTTTAAAAAAAAAAAAGTTATTTATTTATATGGTCTTAGTTTCAGCACGTGAGATCTAGTTCCCTGACCAGGGATCCAAACCAGGCCCCCTTCATTGGGAGCGTAGTGTCTTAGCCACCAGACCACCAAGGAGGCCCCTAAAATGTTTCTTAAATTATAAAAAAAAAAATGGTAATGGTTTCAAACATTTGGATTTCTGGCTTCTCATGGAATCTGACAGCTCTGGGCCCACATTCCCACCTGACACCTGAGTGCTAGAGTGGAGCTACAGTCGCCCCCTTTCGGGCTGGGAGTAACCTCTCCAGTGGCCCACTGTCCCCATACTATCACTTATTTAGACTCTGGATCACCCACCTAGATGCTGAAGGCAGTGGAGCTTAACACTCCTCTACAAGCGTCTTTCTAAGGCACTGCCTACCTCAGTTGCACATAAATATTCATGTTGAACAAAAGACCAAAACAACCAGGCCAGAACGCATTAGATTGAATAATTTAACACACATTTGATTGTGACTGGGATCATATTTATGGTTCTAAGTTTTTGTTGTTCACTTGCTAAGTTGTGTCCAACTCTTTGTGACCCCATGGACTGCAGCACACCAGGCTTCCCTGTCTTTCACTATTTCCCAGAATTTGCTCAAACTCATGTCCATTGAGTTAGTGATGCTATCTAATTATCTCATCCTCTGCTTCCCTCTTCTCCTTGCTTCAGGATCTTTTTCAATGAGTTGGCTCTACACATCAGGTGGCCAATGTGTTGGAGCTTCAACTTCAGCATCTAAGTTTTTACCTTTAGAAAATTCTAAGGACACATGCTTGGAAATTGGGAAAGTATCATTATACAATATTTGCTCCTATGAGGTGAGAGAACATTTGGAGGATTCAAATATTACTATGAGACTTTCAGAGCTCAACAATCATAGGCAGTCCATTTGTGTCCATTCAGCTGGCATTCTAAAATGAATCCAGGAACTGGGCAGATAGACTCCTTTAACTTTAGTGATAGCTTTTCCTTCACTGTGACAAGTTTTCGTTCAGTCATTTAAACATTTCTTGAGTTCACATAATTAGGTGCTTGGTAAAGTGAAAATAACTATTAAGCAACAGCAAAGGAACCCCTCAAATTTCAATACATGAATTTATTATTATACTTTAAAATCACAATTTGGATCAGTTTTGCTATGACTACCATGTCAACTATTTAGTACCAGATGTAATTCTAACACTGCTGCAGATAAAATGTGGGTTTCTGTTGAAAATATAAGACTATGATTCTGGTTAGTACTCTCTATCTACTTGCCTACACAGATTCTGTAGGAGTGAATAAAAACAACATGCCAAATATTATTTGGAAACATATATACAGTCATAACTAGTATGCATTATGTTTTAATTTTTGGTCCCCCCAATTAACATTATTCTTAAAAAATCTTTGGATTAGATTATGTGATGGTTCCTATATGAATATTTTTCTATGAACAGCCCCTATTAAAAACTGGGGAAAGTCAGTCAAGGCAGTTTTTCAATTTGCGTTTCCAAAAACAGAAAAACAGTCTGGGAAGTGTAAAATTTAAGGGGAAGTCTTAACAAAAACAAAACCAGACTGAACAGCCTGATTCCTGAAACAGAAAAAGAAATCCTTGCAATAACACATTGCTGTCACCAGGTGTCACAATCAACCTGATACAAAGCTCGGAGCTCCCCTACCAGCAAGGCCAGTCAACAGCACCCTGAGTGATGTAATAGGCTTGTTTCCCAATAGGGAACTTCTGGTTATCTCAAGAGATTTTGTGAAATCCTTAAAAAGTTTTCACAACAAAATTATTTTAATAAAAAAAAACACTTTCTAAACTGTCAGTATTGACAAAATTCCTTTAAATCCATTCCCTTTGTTCCTGGATCATAAGCTAGTGCAGTATAGCATAGCTGAGGACGTGCGTGCCTGCCCAGTCGTGTCCGATTCTTTTTAACCCCACAGACTTTTGCCCTCTAGGCTCCTCTGTCCATGGAACTTTCCAGGCAATAATACTGGAGTGGGTTGTCATTTCCTACTCCAAGGGATCAAAACTGCATCGCTTGCATCTCCTGCATTGGCAGGTGGATTCTTTACCACTGTACCACCTGCGAACCTCTATAGCTGAGGACATGCACTCTTAAATCCTGTGTCTGACATTTATTACCTGCGTAGCCCTAGATGAAATTATTTAATAATGGCTACAAAATTCCACAGGGCTAGTGCAAAATGAAAATGAGGGCCCTTCGTTATGAAAACGAATTTCAAGATAGTGACAGCAGGCCCTGTGTCGTACAACAGGTCACACACCCAAGAATTTGACACTTATGTAACTTCTCCAAGCCTCCACTTCTCCATTTTCCTCATGCTTGAATGAGAATAATGGTGGCACCTGCTTCATAGACTTGTTATGAAGATTAGGTAGGATAATGCACATAAAACATTCATCACAGTGCTTGGTACATAGTGAGCTCGCAATAAACAGGAGCTGGTGCTTTTATGTCCATCAGACGCTGTGCCTCCCCTCCTCTGCACCAACCCTTTTTACAATCTGCTGCCAGAATAATCTTCTTTAGCACAGTTCTAATGTGTCACTGCTCTGTTTTTATGAAAACCAAGTCCTCACTGCCTACAGAATAAAATCCAAACCTCTTGGACTAACCTTATCCAGTTTTCAGCTTCATCACCCATCACTTGTCTTGCTCCCTGGTCTCTCTCTGACCTCTGCCTCACGTTCTGTGACTTTCCTGACCCTGTTCCTTCTCCTGGAAACGCCCTCTCCCCCAGACTATAAGGAAAACACAGGAATCACAGTCACAATTCTGCTTCTGTCTTAGAACTGCTTACTATGTTGTCTGGGAAACAGAATATTACTTAGAAATTAAGCAAGAATGCAAGACAAGGTGAAAAGAATAGTTAAGGGGAAAAAAATGTCTTAAAAGTTTAGAATTAGAAGTCATGACTGCAGTGGCACTTTTTAAAGCATTTTGTTTCATAGTTTATTAATGGTTACTATATTATGCCTTTTAGCTTGGCTTCTTTCAGTTAGTAATATCTATTTAAATTTTCTTCATGTCTTTGCAGGTTGCAGTGTTTTTTAAGTAAGGTTTCAAATGAAAGTCACATTTAATTACACCGAGTTAAATATTTGGAGGAGTTCTCTGTTTTACTTTAAAAGGTACTAATTTTTTTTTTAAGATGTGCATTTACCAACAACTCTTGGGACTTCCCTAGTAGTGCAGTGGTTAAGACTCCACCTTGCAGCGCGGGCAGTGCACGCTCCCTGGTCAGAGAGCTAAGATCCCACATGCCTCTCAGCCATAAAACCAAAACATAAAACAAGTAGTACTGTAACAAATTCAGTAAAGACTTTTTAAAAAATTGTTGATGGTCCACATCAACAACTCTTGTGTCAGGGCCTTTCTCTGGGGTAATTTGTCCACATACATTAAATATTGGAATTGTCATCCCAGAGATGCTATATTCCTAAAGGCTCTCTCAATTTTAGGGACAAGTGGGATGGTTTAAAACACCGAAATTTTCTTTTAATTTAGGTATTCAGTTTGCCTAGAAATAAAGTTGTGGAATAACTGCTGAATTTTTTTAAAGCTCATTTTATAACCATTACCCTTTCACATTCACCTCCCAAATCTGATGGCATGGTCAGCCCATGTCTTTCTCCTTTAACTTTCTTCTTAAGTGGTATCACTACCATACATATGCCATGGTTTATTTTTCATGTTTTTCTAAACACTACCACTGAAATGCTCTATAGCCATCACTGAGTTCTATGATCCACTTATTACCTTGGGCTTTACAGGACTGTCATGATTTAGGGGAAAGAGAGAGAAGGGGAAGGTATTTCAGGAAAGGAATAAAGAATGATCGAAAGCAGGGATGAAACATGTTCATGCCTGAACGCTGTGCTGCCGCTGCTGCTGCTGCTGCTAAGTCGCTTCAGTTGTGTCCGACTCTGTGCGACCCCATGGACAGCAGCCCACCAGGCTCCACCGTCCCTGGGATTCTCCAGGCAAGAGTGTATTTTATTCTGCAAATGTAAGAGACCCTATGACAGGAGGTTAGACAGTTCATCATATACATTAGTTAGTTAGCTGGTTAATGTTTACAGAGCATGCTATGTGCTGGGCACAATTCCATAACCTTTTTCTAATACTCTAACCAGAATCTCAGTGCTCATACAATTTGGGAGGTGCTCTTTGGAAAATACACATATTTACAAAGAAATTACAAATAACAAAATTAAGTGACCCTAGAGAGGGCCCATGTGAATGAAGAGACCTGGAAATTTAGCCTCACAGTAAACTCCCCTTCGTTTCTGATGACTGAGAAACTGAAGTGAAGAAGCAAGCTTCAGGTAGCCCAGCCCTTCACCTCTCACAGGCCTCCAAGACTGCTTCTTGTCCCATCATTCCAATTTCTCCCTAGAAAAACAGTTCATCTCGACTATGTTGCCGTTTGAGCAAAGGGAAAAATGAAACAAGAAGCTTTCATGTTCTGCTGGCCACACATTTCCACCCACCATTTATGCACCCTGATTTTATTCACTGCCTTGTTCTAGGCAGGTTTTCTAACATTCTTTTCATTGAACCATAACAACCATAACGTGAAATTTCTTTATCCCGGAAAGACACATACAAATAAAGCATCATCTTCTCCCCCATCTCCACACTTTCCCAGCAGTATATAAAGTGATTAGTGTTCTCACGGAACAGTGTGCTCATTCACCTAATAGGCTTTTATGTGCATGGCTGTACCAGGTACTCTTGATGCTAAGATGTATCAGAAGTAATTTCTTCCCTCAAGGGACTCACATTCCAGTTTGGTAGAGAACTGATTAGTCAACACATGATAACAACAGTTCCTCACAGGCTGTAATAGAACTATGTACAACTGTTATGGGAACTTATCTTTGAGAACACGTAGTAACATATAAAATAAATCTTAGAGGATAGATACAACTCATGGACAAGGTAAGAAAGGGCTTTAAGCAAGGGGCTCTACCAAGGGGTCCATGGTTCAAATTAAGGGCCTTGAAGAATTGGGAAAAGAAAATGAGTATATCTTTATTTTCACTAACTTCCAGTTTGAAATTTAACATTTTTTTTTCCATTATAAATATAGGTCACACACTGGAGTAGTGTTAGCAATACTTGGAACTTTTCACCAATAGAAACATAGATATATTCATATTGCATTTGACTCAGATTCTCCAAATATTAATTTACACACATTGCTACTTTGAAATTACTATAGGAATTAGACTCACTGCAAGAATTTGTGATTTATTAAATACTATATAACACAAATTTGTTTTCCTAATATTCTGATAATTGTATAAGATTATACAATAGTAACATGTACGTCTTCATAGTAACATGTTCGTCTATGTAATAATATGTACATTTATGCATTTAACTATATTACTCTGAGAAAAGTCCATAGGCTTCACCAGATTGTCCAAGGGATTCACTGTGAAAGAATAAGTAAGCTTAAGAACTCCTGTTCCAAGCAAAGGGAACAGAAGACGCAGTGAGTTTAAAGATGGGGACTTGTTCAGGAAGTCAATCCCCTGTGCTGTCTTTTCCTTCTCTTGACTCTGCATTGCTCCCACTCTTCTTTCTGCCACACCCCCAGTTTGGAACACCTGTCCATTCGGCCGTCCTCAGATCCATTTTCCACACTATCCAGTACTGGGAATTCGTAGTCCCAGTGCCGATATTGTGTCACTGCTGCTCTGGTTCAGGAGAGCCCAGCCTGCTTGGCCTTGACCTTGCCTCTCCCTGCAGTGCCAAGGACCTCTGTGGGGCCCTCGGGCTACCTGGGCTAGATCTGGAAACCCTGGCCTAAAAGAGCAAGTGTGGCTTTCAACACACTCCATGGGACATTCCACGCCCCTCCATCCTTATCTTCTATCATATATCCCTGAGCTCTCTCCAGCTTCACAGAAACACTTTACTCTTCAAAAAGGTCCTGCCACTATCACCTCAGTGTTATACAAACTGTTCTTCTGCTTGGGACTCTACCTCTCACCACTTCTTTTTCCTGATTAATGTCTATTTTTCTGTTAGGTGTCAGTTTAGAGGTGTGTTCCTCTGGGAAGTCTTTCTACTTCCCCCAGCAGCGCCCCAAATATCTCCACTATGTGCTGCCTTAACAGGCTGTATTTACAGTTTTTTCTTCTCCTTTATGTAGCACTAATATTTTGTTACAGAGGCTACAAAAATACTTTCACTTTTGGTTCGTTTTAAAATTTGGAAAGAAGGATGAGCCGTGGCAGGGGTAGGGGTGGGGGTGGAGAGCGAGGTAAGCAAAAGGGCAGAGAAAGGGTTTTCTTATCTGGCTGTTGGCCCCTCTGAGGAGGAGGAAGCATAGGACCTCGATTATTGAAATGACCAAGAAAAGGTTCTCCCTTGGCTGGGTGGTCCTTTCTGTTCAGCCAGGAAGTGAGTGGGGTGGTGAGGGGTGCTAGCTGAAGGGCACTGGGTGGAACTAGCTGCAGGACTTGGTCCTCACTGAGGTGGGCTGGGTGCAGGGGAAGGATGTGGGGAGAAGAACAGGGAATGATGAACCCTTAGTGGTCAGGACCTGTTGCTGTGGTGACACAATGTGAGAACAAACGGTGCACTCACATCCACAAGTTTAAGTGTCTTAACTCATGCTGGAAAACATGCAGGATTAAACGCTTGATGTCTTCAAGGTAGAGCTGTGGAAACAACTTTGGTCAGGTCTCTGAGTTGGGTCTGGGTGTCTTCCCAGGTAGCCCTAAAGAATATGCCTGCCAGTGAAGGAGACTTAAGAGACACGGTTTCGATCCCTGGGTCGGAAAGATCCCCTGGAGGAGGGCATGGAAACCCACTCCAATATTCTTGCCTGGAAAATGCCATGGACAGTGGAGCCTGGTAGGTTATGGTCCATAGGATTGGAAAGAGTCAGACACAATTGAAGTGACTTGGCACGGCAGGGTGCCAGACAATCCTGGTGAGAAGACTATGAATCCTACCATGAGGCCTTGGAGAGGGACTTGGGGGCCATGGCAGGGCTGAGGAAGGGGAGAGAAAGGAAGCAGGAAACAGTCCACTGAAACAGGCCTTAAAATTCAGTCTTCAGAAGAAAGCTGCAGCTCTGCCAGGTCCGGCGCCTGGGGGCAGTGGAAGCTCAGGGCAGCTTCCTCCCGGTGGGGCCGGGGCTTCGTGCTGCGGTGACAAGACTGAAGAACTAACAGAACTGACCAGATTTCCATCCCCGCGGGTGATGTCAGAGGAAATGTACCAGCACCACCCTGGGCATCAGTTTCTTCATCCTGAAAATGGGAGAGCACCTCCTGACCTACGTCCTCTGAGCAGTGACAGCTGGGCAGGTGAGCACAGTAAGTGAGATGGTGGGAGTCAGCTCCATGGTGGGCAGAAGGTAGGGGGCCCTGCCCGTCCAAGGATGCGGGCATTGGGGGATCAGGTCTTAGGGGTCCCATACGCTGAAGGGCGCTCTAGGGCGGGGTGGGCGTTGGTGGGGTTTGGTGTGGCCATAAGCTTGTTCTTGGCCGTCTTGTTGTTGGCTTTGGCAAACTTTAGCCTCAAAGTCTGCGGGTTCTCAGGATCAAAGCGAATACATGCGTTCTGACGGCTTCTGCTCCAGCCCGGCTGTCACGGATCACAACACCCGCAGGCTGCTCTATGAGAGCTTGGTCAGGGACCCTTCATACCCCTCGAACGCCCTGAAGGCCGGGTAGAGTTCTCTGGGTTTAAAGTCCACAGGGAGGCCCCTGGCAAGCTGCGTCCGGACCTCCTCCTCCAGGGTGCGGGGCTTCAGGGTGCTGGGGTGGGAGGGAGCGAGTGGCCAGGGGAAGGGAACGCGGCGCGAGCGCGGGGCGGGGCGGCGGGGAGGTGGCAAGGGGCGCAGTGAGCGGTGTGCTCCGGGGGTACGGAGTGGGGTGGTGGCGGGGGGCAGCCCTGGTTGGTGTCACAGCGAGTTTGGCGAGTGTGGGAGGCGGGGAGGGGGTGCGGCGGGGGAGGCTGTGGGAGCCCGAGCCGAGCTGGAGCGCCTGCCGGCGAGTCGTCTTCTTTTTTTGAATTTAAAACCGAAATGTTTGTTGGAGTGTTGTACAGAAAAGCTTCCAATCATAAAACGCATATTACAAATCACTAGAGGAAACAAAAATCCATAACGTTGGCGTGCCTCTTAAAAATCACCGACAGATCTCTGAAATGTGTTTATAGACAGCCGGGTGCTTGAAGCTGAGTCCGCTAGCCTGTTGTGCTGATGATTCCTTTGGGGAAGGAATTAATTGCGTCGGCTGAGTCTTACCTTTATTTCATCACTGAATGGTAATAGCCTTTGTGCTCGTCTGTGTTCCACAAAATAGTGAACTCCTCTGGTCAGCACTGAGCCTTTACTCCACTAGGGCCTAGGGCCGGACAGGTAGTGAGTGAGTAAGCTTTGGTCAGCTATTTATTGGTGAGATAATGAATGAATGAACCCAGAATTGTCATCCAGATCTCTATCAGAAGAAGGCTTGGAAACAGAGGTAAATAGTTTAAACTTTATCCTCTAGATCAGCATTTTTCAAACCATACCTTATGATCTATTAGTGGTTTGCGAGATCAATTTGTTGTTGTTGTTCAGTCACTAAGTCTTGTCCAACTCTTCGTGACCCCAGGAACTGCAACACACCAGGCTTTTCTGTCCTTCACTATCTCTCTGAGTTTGCTTAAATTCATGTCCATTGAGTTGGTGATGCCATCCAACCATCTCATCGTCTGTTGTCCCCTTCTCCTTGCCTTCAGTCTTTCCCAGCATCAGGGTCTTTTCCAATGAGTCAGCTCTTTGCATCAGGTGGCCAAAGGATTGGAGCTTCAGCATCAGTCCTTCCAATGAATATTCAGGGTTGATTTCCTTTAGGATTGACTGGTTTGATCTCCTTGCTGTTCGAGGGACTATCAAGAGTCTTCTTCAGCACTACAGTTTGGAATCAATAATTTTTGTGTGTGTGAAATTGAATTTTATAGGACAGAAGAATCAAATAGAATAGGAAATATCAGAGTGCACCACACGAATTAAGGGTAAGTTTGCTCCATAAAACTTTTACTTCAGTCATGCATATATATGCACATTGTGAATTAGTATGTGTGCCTTGTACTGTGCGTATTGCTTCCAATTGGTTACATAAAGAAGGTTCTAAAGCTCCCGCTGTAACCACAAGGGAGGCATTTTGAAGGGTTTCTATTAAGGATGTGATATGATCAGATTTGTGGTTTGGGAAACTTCCTCAGACCACAGCATGAAGGGGTTTTTGACCCGTATTGGTGGTGACGGGAGCATCTGAAAAGCTACTACAGCAACTGAGAAATGACAAGAAAGAATGGTATGGGATGGAAAGGAGGGGGTGAGAAGGAGAAATAGTGACTGATTGAAGGGAAAATGTTGGTCAGTGGGGGTTGAGGTTTAAGATCTGTTACTATGGGCTTCATCTGGAATGCCATAATTTAGATAATGGGTACATCACAAAGACAATGTCAGTTCACTAGGAGGGAAATCAAAATACTAACTTTTGAGTTGAATTGACGGATCCGTTTAGTCAGAATAATTAGCCCACATTGATATGAATTGCTCTGGATGCTAAATATAGTAACTGATGGGCTAGATTGTCCCATGTATACATTACCATGTATAAACTAGCAAGCTCAGTGGGGCTTCCCTGATGGCTCAGAGGAAAGAATCTGCCTGCAATGCAGGAGACATGGGTTTAGTCCCTGGGTCGGGAGGATCACCTGGAGAAGGAAATGGCAGCCCACTCCAGTATTCTTGCCTGGGAAAGTCCATGGACAGAGGAGCCTGGCAAACTACAGTTCATGGGATCACAAAAGGGTCAGACACAACTTAGCAACTAAACAACAGCAAGCCATGTCAGTAGCGTTTGAATCTGGTTGCTTAAATATCTAAGCTACTTTTATTATGCTTTCACAGTGTATGAAATTATATTTTTGAGTGGGAAAATCAACCTATACAGCCTATTGCTTATGAGTAATATAGTTTACTCACCTACCTTAAATCCTTTTCTGGAATAATATAAATATGAAGAAAAAAATCCAGTACTATATAATGCATGCAATTTAATAAGCATTGCATATGAGAAGAAATATTTTTTTCTGTTTCCTCATATAATAATTATGTCTTCTCTTGCAAAGTCTTTATTCAGCTGGAAAAATTACATAATATTCTCAATTTACTACAATGGGCAGTGCTTAACTTAGGTGGTATGTGGATCACCATATGTTAGTTGCAGGACAGGACTGTCTCCAAGCAGTTTGAATGTAAATCAGGTATTCGTGTTGTCCTGATTAGTTATTTAGGCCAAGATTCAGGATTAAGGAACAAAGGAATAATGCTGGACTAAGGCACAGCCAAGAAAGGAGACAAAAATAAAATATATTCATTTTTATACATTAGATTAGTAAGCTAATAAAATAATTATTAAAGGCTCACATTAAAGCAGCAACTTTTAAATTTTGACCCTAATCATTTAATATTTATTAGTTTTATGTGTTGCACTCCTCAAGCATGTTTCAGGTCCCATGTAGCCCTGAGACCTGCTTATTAACTGAATGAAGGATGTGTTTATTAACAATAACAGTGTTGCCCATCAATAGACAATTGGCTTAAGATGTGATAGATATGTGTGTGTGTGTGTAATGGAATATTACTCAGCCATAGAAGAATTAAATATTGCCATTTGGAACAACATGGATAGACTTAGAGAACATTATGGTTAGTGTAATGTCAGACAGTGAAAGATACTTTGTGATATCATTTATATGTGGTATCTAAAAATAATAATAATAATGAATCTGTATACAAACAGATTCACAGACATAGGAAACAAATTTATCGTAGCAAAGGTGGGAGGAGGGACAAATAAGGAGCATGGGATTAACACATGCAATCTACTAAACATAAAACAGATAAGCAACAAAGATTTACTTTATAGCACAGGGAATTATACTCAATATCTTATAATAATCTATAATGGAATATAATCTGCAAAAAAATATGAATCACTGTACTGTACACCTGAAACTTACATGATATTGTAAATCAACTATACTTCAATAAAGATAAATAAAATATATTTTTGAGCTCTTAAAAAAATTCCATTGTTAGCTTCCAATTACCACTAAATGTTTCTTATAGCTAAAATGAACTACTAGAATTAAGGCCATTAGCTAAAAGTTACAATTGTAAAGTTAGGTGAGTTCTAAAAAAAAATAATGAAATGTAAATTATGTTGTTCCTCAAAGTTGAAACTCGAGAAGGCTACACATTTGTTAAACAATAATGTAATTACTTGAAGCATCAATAAAACTCTTTGGCATTTGTCTTTAAAACCAGTTAAAGAAACATAAAAGACAAACAATTCACATTGCTTTATAATTATAGCTAATTTCTATCACCCCTTCTACTGGAAAAAATACGTATTTGGATCATTTACTATATTTGCCTTTGGATAACTCATGGTTGTATTTTTTAAAAAAGTCCTTGAAGAATAAATTTGTAGCCATCAAAGGTACTGAAATAAACATGACATAGGATCATTGTAATAAACTAAATCTCCATATTGAGAAATCTTTTCAAAAAATTTTATTGAAGTATAGTTGATTTACAATGTTGTGTTAATTTCTGATGTACAGCAAAGTGACTCAGTTATACATATATATATTCTTTTCAATTGTTATGTATCACAGAACTAAATATAGTTATCTGTGCTATATAGTAGGACTTTCTTGTTTATCCATCATATATATAATAGCTTGCATCTACTAATCCCAAACTCCTAATCTGTCCCTCCCTTACCCTGCTTTCCCCTTGACAAACACAAGTCTGTTCTCTATATCTTTGAGTCTGTTTCTGTTTCATAGATAGGTTCATTTGTATTGTGTTTTAGATTTCACTTACAAGTGATGTCATATGGTATTTGTCTTTCTCTTTCTGACTTACTTTTCTTAGTATCATAATCCCTAGGTCCATCCATGTTGCTGCAAATGGCTTTATTTCATTCTTTTAAATGGCTGAGTAATAGTCTATTGTATATGTATATCATATCTCCTTTATCCATTCATCTGTTGATGGGCATTCAGGTTATTTCCATGTCTTGACTATTGTAAATAGTGCTGCTGTGAACATAGGCCTGCATGTGTATTTTCTGACCTAAGAAAACATTTGAATGATTTATATCAGAGAATGTTTTCTTATGTTCTGTTTTAGGAGTATTATTCTGTCTTGTTTTATATTTAAGTGTTTGAGTCATTTTGAGTTTATTTTTGTGTATGATGGGAGGGTGTGTTCTAACTTCATTGATTTACATGTGGCTGTTCAACTTTCCCATCACCACTTGCTGAAGAGATTATTTTTTCTCCATTGTATATTCTTGCCTCCTTTCTTGAATTGATTCTTGAATTGATTAATTGTCCATAGGTGTGTGGGTTTACCTCTGGGTTCTGTTCTGTTCCATTGATCTGTATGTCTGTTTTTGTGCCACATATTGAGAAATCTTAAAACTGTATACACAGGCTTAAACTATGTAGTGAGGATTGTCTATAATTAACCCATGAACCACTCTCTTAAGGCATTCTTAACTTTGCTCAAGCATTACTGCTAATAATATACCAATAAAGGGGAAAATTTTTACTGTATATCTCCTAGGACTCAAAATTGGTTAATGGCAATTATGTTTGTAATACTAGCATCACCAGCCACGACAGAGGTTTAAACATGGACAAGAGAACAACTAGATTTTGTGACTGTAAGAAAACATCTAGATACAAAGATTTCTGTTAATATGGATATATATTTAGCTCAAAGCAACATTGGTTTTAGATTGTGCAATGGAAATGTCTGTTCACTCTTAGTGTTAAAAATTTTCTTGATAAAATACGTATTTTTAGGGTTGTTAGCTTATATATTTCTAAAACTAACTAGGTTTTCATTGATAACTAATTATTTACTTCCCACAGATTAAGGCTGACTTTATGCAATGGTATCTCTGTAAGGCTGACTCTCTGGCTTCCGCTGCTTCTTCAGTTCTACTACAATTGGTAGAGAAGTTTGTGGAAATCAGGGAGACCAGAGCAGAGCCAGGGTCTAGCTACAGCTACCATTATGTCAGAATTCTAAATAAAGCCATTGTTCTTTAGTCGCTCAGTCCTGTCTGATTCTTTGCGACCTCATGGACTACAGAACACCAGGCTTCCCTGTCCATCACCATCTCCCAGAGCTTGCTCAAACTCACGTCCATTCAGATGGTGATGCCATCCAACCATCTCATCCTCTGTTGTCCCCTTCTCTTCCTGCTTTCAATCTTTCTCAGCATCAGGGTCTTTTCAAATGAGTCAGGTCTTTGCATCAGGTGGCCAAAGGATTGGAGCTTCAACTTCAGCATCCATCCTTCCAAGAATATTCAGGATCAGTTTCCTTTAGGATTGACTGCTTTGATCTCCTTGCAGTCCAAGGCACTCTCAGAGTCTTCTCCAGTGCCGCAGTTCAAAAGCATCAATTCTTCAGCCCTCAGCTTTCTTTATGGTCCAACTCTCACATCCATACATGACTACTGGAAAAACCATAGCTTTGACTATACAGACCTTTATTAGCAAAGTAATGTCTTTGCTTTTTAATATACTGTCTAGGTTTTTCATTGCTTTTTGTCCAAGGAGCAAGCATCTTTTAATTTCATGGCTGCAGTCACGATCTGCAGTGACCTGCACAACAGAGGATGAGATGGTTGAATGGTTGGAGCCCAAGAAAATAAAGTCTCTCACTGTTTCCATTTTTTCCCCATCTATTTGCCATGAAGTGATGGGACTGGATGCTATGATTTTTTTTTTTTTTTGACTACTGGGTTGTAAGCCAGCTTTTTCACTCTTTTCTTTCACTCTCATCAGGAGGCTCTTTGGTTTCTCTTCACTTTTTGCCGTAAGAGTGTTGTCATCTGCATATCTGAGATTATTGATATTTCCCCCAGCAATCTTGATTCCAGCTTGTGCTTCCTCCAACCTGAGATTTCACATGATGTACTCTGCATATAAGTTAAATAAGTGGGGTGACAGTATTCAGTCTTGTTATACTCCTTTCCCAATTTGGAACCAGTCCATTGTTTCATGTCCAGTTCTAACTGTTGCTTCTTGACCTGCACACAGATTTCTCAGGAGGCAGGTAATATGGTCTGGTATTCCCATCTCTTTGAAGGCTTTAGCATAGTCAATGAAGCAGAAGTAGGTGTTCTTCTGGAATTCTCTTGCTTTCTCTATGATCCAACAGATGTTGGCAATTTGATCTCTGGTTCCTTTGCCTTTTCTAAATTCAGCTTGAACGTCTGGAAGTTTTCAGTCCATGTACTGTTGAAGCCTAGCTTGGAGAATTTTGAGCATTATTTTGCTAGCATGTGAAATGAGTGCAATTGTGCAGTAGTTTGAACATTCTTTGGCATTGCCTTTCTTTGGGATTGGAATGAAAACTGACCTTTTCCAGTCCTGTGGCCACTGTTGAGTTTTCCAAATTTGCTGGCACATAGAGTGCAGCACTTTCACAGCATCATCTTTTAGAATTTTAAATAGCTCAGCTGGAATTCCATCACCTCTTCTAGCTTTATTCATAGTGATGCTACCTAAGGCCCACTTGACTTTGCACTCTAAAATGTCTGGCTCTAGGACAGTGATCGTACCATCATGGTTATCTGGGTCATTAAGATCTTTTTTGTATAGTTCTTCTGTGTATTCTTGCCACCTCTTCTTAATATTGTCTGCTTCTGTTAGGCCCATACTGTTTCTGTCCTTTATTGTGCGCATCTTTGCATGAAATGTTCCCTTGGTATCTCTAATTTTCTTGAAGAAATCTCTAGTCTTTTCCATTCTATTGTTTTCCTCTATTTCTTTACATTGTTCATTTAGGAAGGCTTTCTCATCTCTCCTTGCTATTCTTTGGAACTCTGCATTCAATGGGTATATCTTTCCTTTTCTCCTTTGTCTTTAGCTCTCTTCTTTTCTCAGCTATTTGTAAGGCCTCCTCAGACAACCATTTTGCCTTTTGCATTTCTTTTTCTTGGGGATGGTTTTGATCACCTCCTTCTGTACAATGTTATGAACCTCCGTCCATAGTTCTTCAGGCACTCTGTCTATCAGATCTAATCCCTTGAATCTATTTGTCATTTCCACTGTATAATCATAAGGGATTTGATTTAGGTCATATCTGAATGGCCTATGGTTTTCCCTACTTTCTTCAATTTAAGTCTGAATTTGGCAATAAGGAGTTCATGATCTTGTTTTGGCTGATTCTATAGATTCTCCATCCTCAATTGAAAAGAATATAATCAATCTGATTTCGATATTGACCCACTGGTGATGTCTCTTGTGTTGTTGGAAGAGGGTGTTTGCTATAACCAGTGAGTTCTCTTGGCAAAACTCTGTTGGCCTTTGACCTGCTTCATTTTGTACTTCAAGGCCAAACTTGCCTGTTACTCTAGGTATCTCTTGACTTCCTACTTTGCATTCCAGTCCCCTGTGATGAAAAGGACATCTTTTTTAATTTTTTGGTGTTAGTTCTAGAAGGTCTTGAAGGTCTTCATAGAACCGTTCAACTTCAGCTTCTATGGCATTAGTGCTTGGGTCATAGACTTGGATTACTGTGATATTGAACGGTTTGCCTTGGAAACGAGCAGAGATCATTCTGTTATTTTTGAGATTGCACCCAAGTACTGCATTTTGGACTCTTTTGTTGACTATGAGGGCTACTCCATTTCTTTTAAGGGATTCTTGTCCACAGTAGTAGATATAATGGTCATGTGAATTAAATTTGCCCATTCCTGTCCATTTTAGTTCACTGATTCCTCAAATGTCGATGTTCACTCTTGCCATCTCCTGTTTGACCACTTCCAATTTACCTTGATTCTTGATCCTAACGTTCCAAATTCCTATGCAATATTGCTCTTTATAGCATCGAATTTTACTCTCAGTACTAGACACATCCACAGCTGGGCGTTGTTTCTGCTTTGGCTCAGCCTCTTCATTCTTCCTGGAGTTATTTCTCCACTCTTCTCCAGTAGTATATTGGGCACCTACTGACCTGGGGACTATCTTGCAGTGTCATATCTTTTTGCCTTTTTGTACTGTTCATGAGGTTGTCAAGGCAAGAATGCTGAAATGGTTTGCTGTTGCTTTCTCCAGTGGACTATGTTTTGTCAGAACTCTCCACCATGACCCCTTCGTCTTGGGTGGCCCTACAATGGCATGGCTCATAGTTTCATTGGATTAGACGAGGTTGTGGTTCATGTGATCAGTTTGGTTAGTTTTCTGTGATTGTGGTTTTAAACTAACCAAACAAAACCATAATTCAGATAATTATTTCATCTGTGAAATTTTATGGTAAGCTACCTAAGGACAGGAACTGTCTGAGTCTGACGTGTAAGGCAGCGATGAACTCCTAAATCTTACCCTAGAATAAAAATTTTTTAAAGATAATTATTTAAAGAAAAATAATAGAAATGGACTGAGAGGTTTATGACATATTTTAAAGTAATATATGTGACAATAGCATAAAGGAAGAGAGATGGGAAATGGAAGGAGAGAAAGGATAGTACAATAAACAACCATATACTCTTCACTCTGATTCATCAAATTGTAAAAATTTGCCACTTTTATATCTGTTTATCTATCATCTTTATTCAACATTATTTTTGTTGAATTATTTGAAAATATTGTGCTGTCAAGACACTTTTACCTATAAATACTTCAACCTGTCTCCTAAGCAAAAGAATAATCTCCTACATAACCACAGTATAATTATGACACTCAGAAAATTCAGCATTGACATGACGTCATTATCTAACATAAATCCATATTCAAACATCCCCAATTGTCCATAGATCACATGTTTTTTAAAAATTTTTATTTATTTTTAATTGAAGGATAATTGCTGTACAATATTGTGCTGGCTTCTGCCATACATGAACATGAATCAGCCACAGGTATACATATGTCTCCTCCCTTCTGAACTCCCCTGCCACCTCCCTCCCCATCCCACCCCTCTAGTTTGTCACAGAACTCCAGTTTGAGTTCCCTGAGTCATACAGCAAATTCCCGCTGACTGTCTATTTTACATATGGTAGCATATATGTTTCCATGCTGCTCTCTCCATTCATCCCACCCTCTCCTTCCCCCACCCCTCGTGTCTGTAAGTCTGTCCCCTATGTGTGCCTAGAACACATGTTTTAAATCCAGAATTGAGAATCCCTTCTAGAAAGAATTTATCTACCACTAGAATTCTATCTTTCACCTTCTTATCTGCCATATTCCTGCACCACACACACACACAAAACAAACTCTTGGTTTGTTCTCATCTCTGCTGAATTTCAGGTCAGCTGTCTTTTCTGTGATATTTCCAAGCCAGCTGAACATTTGTATCTATTTTTGAGACTTTTAATATGTATTTGGGTAATTCTTGGGTGAAAGTCCACTTCTCCCACAAGACTGATTCATAAGGATAGTAATTATCTCCCCCAGTTCCAAATATATCTCCAAGTGCAAATGTTTGGCCCATAAACGACATTCAAAAGACAATTTTGGAATGAATGAATATATATTAAGTGTTTAAGATGGAGGAACACATGTATCATCTTTATATCTCTCTGCATCCCATAGAGTCGGCCCTCAATGGGAGTTTAATAGATCTTTGTAAAGTGAAAATATTCAGCACTGTAGCTGGAAGTATTCTTTGACTGTTCCTTTGCTGCTGTTTAGTTGTTACGTCGTGTCCACCTCTCTTGCGACCCCATGGACAAAGGAGCCAGGGATTTTCTGGGCAAGAATACTGGAATAGGTTGCCATTTCCTTTTCCAGGAGATCTTCCTGACCCAGGGAGTGAACCCGAGTCTCCTGCTTGGCAGGCAGATTCTTACCACTGAACCACCTGGGAAGCAACTGTTCTTTGGTACTTTCCTTTGATATTTAATAACATTTAAAGAGCAGAAGAGGTATACAAGGAATGCTGAATTTGATCTTCAATTCAGTACACCAAGATGTAGGAATTTAGTAACTATGGGGAGAATCATTGCTGTGACAATGAAAGAATAAATGTTTCATAATTCTATATAGCCCCACAAAACTATAATTTATTATGCACTTACTAAGTGTCAAACACTGTGCTAATTACTTTATATGCATTTAAAATTTTTATTATTATATTTTAAAAGTAAGGCTTACTGAGGTATACTTGACATTCAGAAATTCATACCTTTTGGTGTACAGTTCCATGAATTTTGACAAATGCAGTAGTCATATCACGAGTTACCATTACAATCATGATACAGAATATTAATATTTCCATCACCCCCAAAATCCTCTTATGTCCCCTATTACACACATTATTTAATCCTTCTCATTACTTCAGTGTATTCCCCCCCCCATTTTTTTTTTAGAGAAGAAAAACTGAGGCTAAGAGTAGTTGAGTAATTTATTCAGAGTTGCATAATTAGTAGTAAGTGGCAGAGCTTGGACTCCAACCAAGGTCTGTCTGACTCTAAATCTCACAATTTAAATACACCACCCTGCCATTACTACTTTGTTGTATTCAGTTTGTTCAACAATGTATTTCCCATTTTGTTACACAATGGCCATAGAGTTGTAACAAGAGGAAAATAAACGGACCCTTTCAAAAATACTAAGAATAGGGTAAATGAACTACAAGATAAATTTTATGTCAAATTAGAGGCATACAGTTTATTGCACGAGATTAAAAGTGAGTAAATGTTCAGTTCATTGATATGAAACTAGATATTTTAGTAGTTGTGAGTTTTAACTTTACTTCATAACTAAGGACTCCTTTAGCCACTTGAATCTGGAAATATCCTAGGATAAACTTTGGGAGTTCATTGCTGCCTAACACATCAGACCCAGACGGTTCCTATCGTCAGGCAGCTTGCCATTGAATTTCACAGATAAAATAATTACCTGCATTATAGTTTTATTTAGAGTTCTGACATGATGCATCTTTAGCCTAAGTCAGCTACAAAGTGTTTTACTGTATTAGATAAATTAAAAATTTACTTTAAAATAATTTTAATAGAAGGAACAGGAAATCCTCAAAGTGGCCTTAATATAATAAACATTTTGTGTTTCTACTATATTAGAAAGAATTGAAATTAGTGTTCAATTTAACTAGTAAATTTGGGGACGGTTTTTTATGCAGCAAGAGTCAACAGAAAACTGATACAGATACTAGAGTTCTGAAGTTTGCTCTATTCAAGTATGAAGATCAAGTCATATTTTTGAAATCTCCAAACTACAAAATTAGCTGCATTTTTTAAAGCCAGTTGTTTTAAATTCCGAATATATTGCCTCATAGAAATAGATGCATTTTCTTATTAAGTAGTTTGGACATAATGGAATTTTTATGTGGTCCTTCAAGATTTTTCCACTGCCTATATTCATTTTGTGTCTCTGAGGTTAAGAAATAAAAGGTGTCCACAACTGAGTTGGCTGTTTATTGACCTTGTGCCAGGTCACTGATTTTTTTTTTTTTTAAAACAAATATTTTAAGACTATAACCTAGTGGCTTAAAACTGTACTGTTTATTTGGCTTATGAATCTGCTGGGCAGTTATGGTCTGGGACGGCCTTAGCTGATCTCCAATGGGCTCTTTCGTGTGTCAGGGATCAGGTCGTGGCTTGACTAGGCGTGGTGGTCCCAGACAATCTCACTCATTTTCTGATGGTTGGGGGTGATGGGTTTGACTTAGCCATACAATGTCTCATCATCCTGCAGGCTAGTTTAGGTACGTTCATAAGCAGCAAGATTCCAAGAGAAGCAAGGAACTAAGCCTCGAAGTGCATGCATGCATGCTAGGTTGCTTCAGTCGTCTCCAATTCTTTTCGACCCTATGGACCGTAGCCATTCAAGCTCCTTTGTCCATGGGATTCTCCAGGCAATAACACTGGAGTGGGTTACCGTGCTCTGCTCCAGGGGATATTTGGGACCCAGGAAAGTGCAAGCTCATGTCAAATATTGCTGGCATCACATGTGCTAATGTTTCATTTGCCAAAATAAGTCAATGACTAACCTAGATTGAAGGAGTGAGTAAATGGATTCTACTCCTTTATGGGAAGAGAGGAGAATTATGGGCATTTTTTTTTTTTACAATTAACTACAATGTCAACTTAAATTGAGATAGAAAATATCACAGAAGGCTAAAGAAAGAAAAAAAAATCAGTGTAAGTTAGAGGGAATTGACCTCTTGACCTCATTCTCTGTTGGAAAATGAGGGGAGATGTTAAATGGACCTGAGATTGCTGGATAGAAGAGGAGTACAAAGGGCATTATAATATATATAGAGGACCCAGCCTCTATCTATCTATTAAATCTTGAAGATAGACATCACATGAGCTTGCCAGAGGGATAGATACACTCTGCCCTTAGACAACCTCCTACCTCTTTTTTCTATTTATTTGTTTTTAACTGAAGGATGTTGTGTTGGTTTCTGCCATACAACACCATGAATCAGCCATAAGTATACATATGTCCCCTCCCTCTTGAACTTCCCTCCCACTCCCCACCCCATCCCACCCCTCTACGTTATCACAGAGCCCTGAGCTGAGCTCCCTGTATTATACAGCAACTTCCCACTAGCTATCTAGTTTACATATGGTAATGTATATGTTTCAATGCTACTCTCTCAATTCATCCCCTTCTCCTTCCCCTACTGTGTCCACGAGACTGTTCTCTATGTCTGCATCTCTGTTCCTGCCTCTCCTATCTCTTTAACTGCTCTGTCTGGCCTCTGTTGTGTGTGGGCTTCCCCTTACCTGAAAAGCACATAAATGTCAATGTTACTCAGTGACTTGTCCTTGATCCTCATTTATCCTTATTTTACACAGTTGCCCAAGGTAGTTTAATCTGATTTCATGATATCAGCTTCCACCTATTCAAGCTCCCACCTGTTCACTGATGATGTCCAAATCTACGTATGTAGCCCTGACCTGTAGCCTCCAGAACCATATTTTTCAATGAATTCTTAGACATCTGTGTCTATACAGCCTCAAGTCACTTCAGCCTCAATATGTTCAAAACCAAATTTATTTTCATGCCCTGATCTTTCTCCTGCTTTCCTATTTTTAGTTAATGGTTTCACCTTCATCCATTTACCTAAGCTGGAAATCTAACCTCATTATCATACTCGATTACTTCTTTTTTATTCACTACCATTCCTAATGATTCCATCTCCTACATGATTTTGTATTCATCCCCTCCTGTCTGTGTCCACCCCATTGCCTTGGTGGGAGCTCCCATCACCTCTCCCCTGACCTCTTGCTGTGTCCTCTTAACTGGTTTTCCATAAATAGTTGCCCCTTTCTAGCTTCTCCCTACTCCATTCCATTTGGGGAACACTTCATGAGGCCCAAGTTTGCTCATGTCACTCCTCTACTTAAAAATGTAAGCTGAGTCCCTATCACCTACAAAGCCAAGTCCCCATTCCTTAAAAGCATGGCTTACCAAGTGCTCAGCAATCTGGCCCCACCTGATCTTAATAACATCATCACCTGCCATCCTGCCCCACCCCATCCCCTTTTATCCAACCTCACTGAACTTCTCACTATTTCCCACCAACACATGCCCTTTCACAACACTGGGCCTTGGCCTATGTTGTTTACTGTTTCTGGATTGCCAGCCTTCTTTTCTCCTTCTGGTAAATTCTTATTCATCAGTACAGCTCATCAACCTGTCACCTCCCTGCTGATGACTTCCCTGAGCCATCTAGAATTAGTCACTTTTTTCTGTGTTCCTATAGCCTTTTGCCCTTTCCTTTGGCAGTGACCATCTTTCATGCTTTTGGCTGCCTACATTCTTCTGAGTACCTGTGTTATCTTTGGCAATTTTTTTTTTCCTTTGGCAATTTTTTAGCCACATGAATTTCATGTCTCTGAAGTTGTTGTTGTTCAGTCGCTCAGTTATGTCTGACTCTTTGTGACCCCATGGACTACAACTGGGCTTCCCTGTCCTGCACTATCTCCCAGAGTTTGCTCAAACTCATGTCGATTGAGTTGATGATGCCATCCAACCATCTCATCCTCTGTTACCCCGTTCTCCTCCTACCCTCAATCTCTCCCAGCCAGAAAACTCAAATTTCCCTTGCAGCTAGGCAGTCATCAAGTGATCTGAGCTCTCTGATCAGATGTACCTGCATGGGAGTTTTTTTTTTTATTGAAGAAGTTAGCATTAATGTGTGAGAGGGTGAATCGAGGGCTGGTCTTCAGTCAAGAGTGATCGGAACAGGCCTTTGATTCTTGGCATGGCAGTAGCAGAGCTGTCTGTGTGTAGCCCCTACTGCTGAGAGGTGATAAGAGTGGTGTTTGTGAGACCAGCTATCAGCGGTGGCTGAGCATGTTTGGACTTCAGAGTCTGGCTCTCTGGCTTGTGGGATATTCTGTGAGCTGTCTAACATGCCATGATAAGTTAATTTATTGCTTAAACAAGCCTAAGTGGATCTGTTTTTGCAATGACTAGAAAACAGTGAAACACTTTGGTTAGAACACATGAAGTTTTATTGTACAAGTTGTATTTTATCAAGTTGTATTTAAGTGTCTATTTCTCTGACTAGATGAATCATAAGTACTATATCTTAGACTTCCATGTGTGGTTCTAATTTCTTACATCATTCAGATAATAAGTATATATTGGGTTTCAACTCTGTGCCATGCACTGTGCTAGTCATTGGGGATATCATAGTAAACAAGACCCATGTGACCTTTGCTCTTGCAAAGTATACAGTCTATAAGATCTGTGCCTGAAACATTCTAGGTGTCTAATAGGCTGATATACCAATTCATGTCATTAATTGTTTCAATGAATAGATATTTATATTTTGAAAATGTAAAAGTAAATAAGCAATGTTCTTAAGTTGCTCTCGGGCTAATAGGAGACACATATGTAAACAAATAATGCCTATGTACAATGAACAGAAGCTTCCCTAGTGGCTCAGATAGTAGAGTCTGCCTGCAGTGTGGGAGATATAGGTTTGATACCTAGGTCGGGAAGATCCCCTGGAGAAGGAAATGGCTACCCACTCCAGTATTCTTGTCTGGAAAATCCTATGGACACAGGAGCCTGGTGGGCCCCAATCCATGGGGTTGCAAAGAGTTGGACACGACTAAGCAACTAACACACACACACGCTATGAACAGAACTGAAATATGTTCCATGTTCCCTGGTGGTACAAAGAACAGGTAGCATGAAGAATTCTGCTTGGAAGAGTCACAAATGAAAGAATGAATTACTGAGCTTGTAAATATATGAGCAAATGTGCATGAGATGTCCTCTTTTTTCCTGTTTCCTTTTTCCCTTTTGGCTCTCTGTGCCCTCTTTCCCTGTTCCCTTTTTCTTGCTGATCCCTTTGCCTTTTAAGATTCAACTCAAGGGCTACTTTTATAATAAACCTTTACTGACTGCTCCTCTCCCTCCCTCCCAAACTTGCAAGCTGGGTTAGCAATGTTTCCAAACTCCTTTAATGCCTGGCACATACCTCTACTAATTCTCTTACCTTTTGATGTATATCATCTATGTGTCTGTCAGTCACCCTTCCTCTCCCTGCATGCAAGTCAAGGCCCAGCACATAATTAGTACTCAGTGAATTCAGTAAATGTTTCTTGAGGAAATATAAATTAAAACTGCAATGAGCTAACACTACCCCTCTATCCAAATGGCTACAATGAAAAAAAACTTGATAATATCAAGTGTTGATGAAAATATAGAAAAACTAGATGCTTTAAACATTGCTGAAAGGAGAATAAATTGATACAACCATTTTGGAAAATATTTTGGCAAATGAGTTGAAGCTGAACAGCTGTCCACTGTATAACCCAGTGGGTGAACTCTTGGGTACATACCCAAAAGAAATGAATGGTTATATAGAAATAGGTTCATACCAGCTTTATTCGTAATAGCCCCAAACTGGAAACACCTAAATGTCCATCCACAGTAGAATAGACAAATGAATTGTGGTATATTTATATCATAAGTGTAAACATTTTATACCCCGACTACATAAATATGTAAAATTTTTAGTTATATATTTAATGGTTTGTGCTTTTTTTTTTTTTCTATATGTAGAATTTTTTTTGTTGTTTTTTAGTTGCTAAGTTGTGTCCGACTTGTTGTGACCCCATGGACAGTAGACTGCCAGACTCCTCTGTCATGGCATTTCCCACGCAAGAATATTGGAATGGTTTGCCACTTCCTTCTCCAGGGGATCTTATGAACCCAGAAATCAAACCTGTGTCTTCTGCATTGCAGGCAGATTCTTTACCTCTGAGCCACCACAGAAGCCCTTATACGTAGGATTACATCAATAAAAATGTAAACTTAAAAATAATTCAATAAAAATGAATGTTCCTTGAATGATTGAGTAAATGAATGAATGAATTAGCTGAATCTTCAAAGAGAAAAGAAAGAAGAAAGTATTACTGTGTAAGAGGAACTTACACTGCACTGAGTTTTAAAGTAGTATTTGGTTCTTGAAATCTTTATATTCTAATAATGCCTCAAATGAAATGTTCATGGACATTTTTTGCTTAAATATCAGTTCCGTTTGCTATTTAACCACAATTGTGAGGTTAAAAAAGGAAGTCATTAACAGTAAAACAGATGTCGGAGAAGCCTGTGGGACTGGCTTTTAGTTCACAATGAGGGATCTTTGAAGCCCCAGGGAACTAGGGAATATGGCTCATTCCCTTCTGTTTTCTATCCTTTTGTGTTTTATGAGGTGCAAGTACAGATTAATTATGCAAACTCTTGAAGGGAGAGGAGAGCAGTTGACACTTGTGATTACAAACAGGAACAGAAGCCACCCAGCACATAACATTGCCCAAGACACCTGAAGGTCAGAGTAGAATAGTGCTAATTGCCTGGCAGCCCGGCCGTGGGATGCGCCTCTCCCATCCTTCTTCAGGCGGGGTTCGTGGCTAAGCCATACTTCGTACTAGCCTTGCACAGGCCAAGAGTGATCAACAGCTCCGCAGACGACCTATGGCACATGCACCGGTTGCTGCTGCTGCTGCTAAGTCGCTTCAGTCGTGTCCGACTCTGTGCACCGGAGGAGATGTCAAAACCCGACCCAGCTCTGGCTCCTACAACAGAACAGAGGATGCAGACAGGAGACGCGGGCGGTTCCCAAGGTTTCCAGTAGGTGGCGCTACCCCGCGGCCGCCGCACTCCCCGAGGTCCGGGGCGAGGGGGCGTGTCCTCCATACCTGCGGCTCCGGACTCCCGCCTCACCTGGGCTCCCGCCGCGAGCCTCCTGTGCCGTGGGGGAGGCGCTCTGCTGCCGACCAGCGACGAGGGGGCGGGCTCGGCCGGCGCGCGGGGATAGGCGGGCCAGCGGGCGCCCAGGTGAGCTCTTTTATTAATACAAGAACCGGGCCACCGAGAGGGCAGCGTCCGAGCAGCCAGAGGAGGAGGAGGCAGACGAGAAGATGCCACTGTCTCTGCCACCTCAAGGTGACCACGGGGAGTCCAGTCCGTCTAGGCCCCCCAAAAAGCACGCCTCTTTCCATATCTGGCGCTCCAAGAAGAAGCAGCAGCCTCCACGGTCTGACTGTGGGGTGTTCATTCCACACCCGCCCCTGGCGCCCCTCAGAGAGGCCAGGTAAGCCCCTCGGCGAGCGCGCCTACCCCCGGCTCACTTTCTCCGACCTTTTCCACTCCGGCTACCCTGACCCTCGAGTCCTCTCTACCCTCAGCCTCGATCGACCCCTCTCGGAGGAGGGGACAGGCCCAGGGTCGGTTTCGAGCGGCAGGAACGTAACAGGGTCCAAAGAGGGGACTGGTGGTCGCTGTGAATGAACGGCTTCCTCGCGGCTTCTGGTTCAGACCAAGCACCAGTGAGAGAAGCTTGTGCCCACCCCTGTAGACTTTTACTTCGACTACAAAATAAGTGTAGCAAAGACCACACCAGAGGCTATACTATCAACTTGCTGATGAGAGCAGGTGGGTTGCAAAGGATTATTACCATAACGAGATAGGAACTCCACCTGGGGTTTCCTTCAGACTTCTGACCGTGGTACGCTAATTGTGAAGATGCCCCCTAGGTGTTGTTATAGCTCCACTGTCCTCACAGGATCCGAGTGGAGGAGGAAGTGGCAGGGATGGTTATCCCAATTTAATGGGTGGAGAACTTGAGACCAAAGGGTGCGTGACTTGTCCCCATTGGAATCAGTGGTAGAAAAAGGCAGCACCTAGTTATTCCAAGTGTAACTGCCATAGTGGTTTTAAATGTTTTACCGTGGTTTTGTGACGATTTTATCTTTCATGCCTAAGTATTCAGTTATACTATCTGAATTGTTGCATTCGTTGAGCAATAATCAATTTGACATAATGGTATATTTAAGAGGTTCAGGTGTGTGAAAAATCTTTATTGAAGGACAGTTGGCAATTTCCAGTATATCCTTCTATATGTGTTTGTTTAAAAAAAAAAAAAAAACAGTTATTTGGCTGTGCTGTGTCTTCACCGCAGCATGCAGGATCTTTTATTTGGGGTATATGGACTCTAGATGTGGGATCTAGTTCCCTGACCAGGGATTGAATCTCAGCCCCATGCATTGCGAGCATGGAGTCTTAGCCACTGCGCCACCAAGGAAGTCCCCTTCTGTATTTGCTTTTAAATACACACTTTTATGTGTGTTTTTTAAAACACACCTTTGTGAACAGTGAGAATAATATTGTGCAAGATTTGCATTTTAGAAATGTTTTTCCTTTTGTTTCTAAAAGAGTCTTTGCAATGTAATTTCAATCATTTGACAAATATTAACTAAGTGCTGGGATATCAAAAACAATGAGTGGCCTCTGTCATCAAAGAATTCTTTGTGTCTTCAGAACACCAAAAAGGAAACAGTGGGATAAGTGCTGCAATAGATGTTAGAATAGAGGAAGGGATCTGGGGAGGTTTCCTGGAGGAGGATGAGTGAGACAGTTTAGTCAGAAAAGGGAAGGAGCAATGAGTTCCAGGCAGAGGTTGCATTATGAGCATCCTCAATACTTGGAAGAACATGGTACTTGCTGAGAAGTATTTCCTGAACAAGTAGTTCAGGGAAGTCTGAGTATGTGTGAGAGCATAGGGAGTGGAGTGCTAAGAGAGAATGCATTTTATTTTTTCTCATATTTATCATTCACAGTAGTAATTGCTTGAAATAGGACATATTTTTTATCCACCTAAAGACTCATTGTACTTAACTATGAATTGAAATTTCTGACAAAATGTTACTTAATAATGATGTATCCAACATAAAAGTATTTTTCCTATTACATCAGCAAATATTTTAAACACTTCCAAAGTAATGGTTTATCTGACCTGGTCCCATCACATTCTAGCAAATGAGATAATACACAGCTGTAAACAATTTTGTTGTTCATTTGCTAAGTCATGTCTGACTCTTTGCAACCCCATGGAGTGCAGCACACCAGGCTTCCCTGTCCTTCACTATCTCCCTGAGTTTGCTCACACTCATGTCCATTGAGTCGGTGATGCCATCCAACCATCTCATCCTCTGTCGTCCCCTCTCTCCTCCTGCCTTCTATCTTTTCTAGCATCTTTCCCTTTGCATCAGGTGGCCAAAGTATTGAAGCTTCAGCTTCAGCATCAGTCCTTCCAATGAATATTCAGGGTTGATCTCCTTTAGGATTGACTGGTTTGCTCTCCTTGCTATCCAAGGGACTCTCAAGAGTCTTCTCTAGCACCACAATTCAAAAGCATAAATTCTTTGGTGCTCAGCCTTCTTTATGGTCCAACTCTCACATCCGTACATGACTACTGGAAAAACCATAGCTTTGACTATATGGATCTTTGTCGGCAAAGTGTTGTTAAATAAACAATTTATTCAAATGCAAATGCATTTTAGACAAAAACTTAGGAGCTTTTATTTCTCTCCTTGAGCTGCTTGTATTTTAGTTCAGTCTTAAAGCACTCCATTCTTTGCTTTAGAATTATGATGAAGTTTGTACTAACAAATGTCCTGAGAACTAAACTTACTGGTCTGTCTTTGGGATGTTTTTCTAGTTATATCATCTTTATACATATTTTGTTTACTCCTGAGAGAGTGTACCGATTACTAGTAAAGACAGCAGCTAAAGCACATTTAGATTTCTGGCCCATCTTTGGTCACTCTCGCTCTCTTGAGCAATCTGCTCTGTTTGTTCATTTCTGTCCAGGATTTCGAGGTGTGGGCCTCAGCTGGAATGTGCAGCACTCCCTGGAACCTTCGTTTCTATATAAGGATGGGACAGTCAGGTGGCCACACTTATCTGCTGTGCATTCACCATTAATTTTGTGGGCTTTTAGAGCAAATGAAAATGAATTTATGCCCTGGATATATGACCTTGGGCAAGCTACTTCGCCTTTCTGAGTCTCCATTTCTTCAGATGGAAAATGGAGAACATAGTAATACTAATTCTGTAGGACTGTAGTGAATATCACATAGTAGTTTGTTATTAAACGTAAAACCCTTATCACACCTCTGGATGCAAAGTAGAAACTCAGTAAATGTAAAACCACCACCACCACCACCATCATCATCATTATTATAAATGCTAAGCTCTAATGGGAGGAATGGGAAAAAATAGGATTGGAGGGGAAAAAATGCTTCCCCTCTTAAGAACTTACCAGTCCAGTGATGGTTTAAAGTTTACTGATGTCTGTATTCTGCAAATATTTGCAACCTTTAGTGCCGATGTTCTAAAACTCAGTGACCATTGCTTGCTGCCTTTACATAAAATAATTTGAACGTGGCTGTCTCTTTCCCTAAAATGCACCCCTAGAGTTTTTTTTTTTTTCAAGCTTGGTTTTGGTAAGCATATTAATATGTTATTTTCCATAGAGACAGACCTGTCGCCCTCCTGAGTCAGCCTCATCTGCCATCTTGTCCATTCTCTTGCCATCTGAAGGACCACACTGGTGTGTGTGGAGAGGGCATGGCGAGTGTTGGCTAGACTTTCCTTAGCAGCCTTCAGTGGCACCGTCATTTATCAGATTTTGAATTATACTTCATTTGTAAACATTTTATTCAGAGTGTGAATTCTTTGTATTGTGCTTAGTCTCTCAGTAGTGTCTGACTCTTTGCAGCCCTGTGTAGAACCTTTGTAGCCCCTTACAGCCACTTTGTAGACAGCCAGTCTCCTCTGTCCATGGGGTTCTCCAGGCTAGAATACTGGAGTGGGTAGTCTTTCCCTCCTCCAGAGGATCTTCCCAACCCAGGGATCGAACCCAGATCTCCTGCATTGCAGGGAGATTCTTTTATTGTCCAAGCCACTAGGGAAGCCCATGAATACTGGAATGAGTAGCCTATCCTTACTCCAGGAGATCTTCCTGACCCAGGAATCAAACCGGGGGAATTCTCTATTTGGGTTTAAATCCCTGTTCTACTTACTGTGACACTTAGCTGTGTCATCCTGGGCAAATTATTATCCTTTTTGTGCTTCAGTCTTCTCATCCATAAAAGGGGCATAATAAGAGTTGTTATAAAAATAAGTTAGTGGATGTCAAGTGCTCAGAACAGTGCCTGGCACATTGTGAGTGCTCAGTAAATGGGAGCTGTTTCTCCTGTTTCTTATTAATATCTTGCCTATACTTTTGAGTGGTTATTTTATGGTTTATTTTCTGCTATATGATGAAAATAGTGCTTCGTTTTTATTTTCCCTAATCAAGACACCCAGTGTTATTTTAATTAGAAATGGGTTCTGAGCTAAAGGTCAATAGAGTGAATTAAAAATGATCATTCTGAATTAAAAATGATCATTCAAATGGTCATCTGAACTCCAAACATAGAAGCAAGCATTAATGCTCTCCGCAGGAAGCCAAACTCAAGTGATGGCCACAATCCTCTGAAAATCAGCAGACTTGATTTCCTTTGGAGGAAAAATGCAGCCAACGCCAGAGAGCTGAGCATCCTCATTTCAGGATGCATAGGTTCAAGTTTGGAGATTGCCAAACGTCGCCTAGTTTTTCTGTCTTTGCATGGACATTTTCCTTCTGTAACAGGAAAGCAACTCACTCCTTAGACTCTATAAATCACTAGAGGGTTGTGAGGATAAACTGTTGTTTTATTCCACGAGAAAAAGAACTGTCATTTAAAACGCTATTTGGAAACATTCTGAAATTGTAGAGTGTTAGTCTTCGTGACTTGACTGATTCCATTTTTCCATCTTTTGTGACTGGTTTAGTGTTTAGAACTCTAAACAGGTTTAATTATTTTCTAACATAAAGGACATAGCTAGGTAAGCCAAGGTTTGTTTTATCTAATAGTGCATCTAAACCGGTTAATAGATACCAAGTTACTTCCCTTATTTAGTTTATGCCAAAGCCAAGACTTTGAAATTTTCGGTTTATATAATTTCACCATTGATAAAGCATGCATTTAAATTTTAACCCTGTCACTTACTAGCTGTGAGCTCCTGGAGGAGTTTCTTTACTGCTCTAGCTTCAGTTTCATGAGCTGCTACCTACCTCTTAGCATTGTTTTGGAGACTTCTAAATATATATTTAAAATTATTAGCACGGTGCCTGGAAGATAACAGAGGCTTAGAAATACCTCTGAGAGCAAGTTGCAGTGACAAAGCCCTAGGTTGTGGTACTGGACAGACTCAGCTTCAAATTTGCCTCTGCTGTAGGAATAAGTTTTGTAAGCCTCAATCTTTAAGCCTCAGCTTCCTCACCTGTAAAATGGAGGCAACAACATCCCTTCTGGGGCTTTCTGAGGGTTAAATACTATCTATATAAAACACCTGGGCCAGGGCCCAGGGCAAAGCAGGTGCTGGACAGATGAAAGGTGGAGCGGGAGCGATTATGGCAGTGGTGTTGTAATTGTTGCCTGCATAGTGATGGTGGTAGCATTCATAAATCCACTTGACCTTGTAAGTGGAGTTAAACAACTTCAGAAGTCCAGGAGAAGTTTATAAACAGGTATGTCAAGACCTGAAGTACCTTTGGGTGTCTGGAAATACCTTTGTAGTTGTAAAAGGGCAGCCTTTGGGCATTCAAGACTTAACAGTCTTATAATATATTTGACTTACGAAGTCAGATGTAAAGTTTATACTTGAAGTTGGTGGTATTTCTCCTGAAGCAGTTTTGGAGTCTGAGTTTAGTATAGGATAATTCTTTGCCACTTTATTGCTTTATCCACTCTATTTCTACACTTTTAGCCTTAATCTTCTTAGTCCACATCCAAGTGACACGAACACTTTTGGAGACCGTTAGTACTTCTGGGCTTGGGTTTATTTCCTCTTTCTTTAGCTTTCACTTATAAATTTTATCTATAAGGATGAGGCAGTAAATCACTGCTTTACCTATTCATCCATGATTAAAGCAATGTGCAAAGATATTGATATTGAAACTTACTGTCTAGCTCCTAATATCCATTCAAAATGCCTATCTTACTATGAACGTTAAAAACACTTACCTGTCTTAACTTTTCACTCATCTAAGGGGTCAGTTGTACTTTAGGAAGGTCCTTGCAGGAAAAAATGATTTAGTTCTTTGAAAAAAAATTGTCTGGTGAGATTATTTGAATCTTGAACTGTATGCATTTCTGTTTACCTTGAAAAAATTTATCAAATAATTGTTTAATCTCCCTTTCATGTTTTACCTATTGTAAGAAGATTTAGAGAACCTGTTCATGAAAAGCAATGCAATCTGACTACAGGATCATTTTTCTAGGATTAATGATAATTACTCTTTGGTACAACATTCCTTTCTGTATCTTATTGAGATGATTATCAATCAGAATTCAAAGAGAAGTTTCTTATGTCCAACAAACACTTACTGAGCTCTTACTCTGTATCAGGCATTGGGAAAAAGAGCAATGAAATTAGAGGTGATCTCTGCTCCTAAGAAACCTGTAGTCTAGTGGAGGAGGGGTGTATGAATGAATAAAGTAGCATATCATGCATTAAGTATAGAAACAGAAGACTTAGGCCAAAGCATTGAGGTCAGGAGAAGGATTATCTTGAAGGAGCAGAAATTTTTTTCTCTTGTTAAGTTTTACTTATACTGAATAATTAATGAGAATTTTTATTCTCTCATATAGAGATCATCAAAGACTCTAAATCTTCTTAAATTTTGATCGTCTTAAACTATACCCAATACTGGACCAAAAGGAAAATCACTGAAACTTGTTTTCATAGTGACATTTAAAACAAAGAGAATTGTGTACTCAGGATTATGCATAAATAATTTTCTATTTAAATATTTAATATTTCAAATATCTAGAACTTGAGATTATCTCAGCTCTTTCTGTCATATTTTGGCACCTAGGAATAAAGATTGGGCTTCATAAAAAATAAAAAAAAGACTGGGCTTCAATTATGACATTGATTTGAAAACCTTCACTGAAATTATAGGTAAATATGATATTGATACTCTAAAATTACAGACTGAAAATGAATGGTTCTTGACATTTTTAGACAGATTTACAGGTCCCATGAGAATTGCTATTTAGGGTGCACAGCTAACTTGGTGTCTACACAAGCTCTGTCAGGATGATTCTGGGGCCTCTTTTAAGAAGAATCTAGCATTGCATGTGTTCTATAAGCGAAGTGTTCTTCCTTAAAACAACCTATCTTTATTTTCATCCCAAATTGCCTGGCATATCCATCTGATGTCTTTTCATATATTCACTATGCAAAATGAATTCTGGACTTTTACCCTAGAGAAAGTTGAAATGTGAATTCAGTATCTTGTCCCAAGGTGAGTTTTAAAGATAAAGAATATATCAACAGCTGACACTTGTGTGGATGTTGGCAAGAAAGGCCAATTGTTTATAAGTCTCATTAGCTCATTTATTGCTTCCTTAAAGCACAGCTGCATTGGGCCAACCCAACTGCCTCATCAGAATCCCTCTACAGGTTCAGCTTCATAAAATGCCTTCATTCTAGAGAATGAGCACTTGCTTAGTGCTGTCTTTACAGAACCGTGTGTTTTCTGGATTGGCCTAGGCAGTGGGAGTGAAGCAATGACAGACACTCTTCACAACAAGGGATCATTGTGACAAAGTACCAGGAGACCCTGAGACACAGGAGTGAGGCGGATAATCCTAAATCCATTTCTGGTGTCCCCGGTTTCTCTCATCTACAAGTTATAGACAAGACAAAGACAAGCTGAGCCTGTCGCTGACACAGAAAAGTGAAACAAAGAGTTAACAAGTGCCTTTTATTTTTTAACCTTCCCTTGTATGGAAGTGAAATGAGTAAAACTAAGTTACTGGTAAGCTCGGCAAAATATTCTGTGGTGAAGAAGTTGGCTGCTGACTGAATTTCTTAATGTTCTACACCATTTCAAGTCAGCCCCCCTGACTGAGTGTTATCTGTTAGAAGCCAGGGTTATGGCAGTCTGAAGATAATAATTCAAAGAAGAGATTTGGCCAACAGTTGCATAAAGATACCATGCTTAATACATATCTTCATTTTTTCAAATCAGTTAATAAGCAATAGCATAAATTCCTGATAGTCCTTTGGATTCTCTAGTTGGATAGTTCTTTATCTTAAAATTAGGTTCAAGAGGCAAAATAACATGTGCTATGAATAAGGCAAGAAAATATAGGGAGCATTCGATTTATAATTTTAGATCATGTCTATGAAAACACTGTTTTCCATCAAGATTTCATTGAAAGATGCAGTTTATTTAACATACACTGTGTCAGACACTGTTCTAAGCACTTTACAAATATTAACTCACCACAGTTAACTCATAGCATCCTGGAGGGGCAGCTACTATTATTATTCCTATTTTGAGGAAAAACGAGGCACAGAGGGGCATGGTAATTTGACCATCACAGAGCTCATCAGGATTGGGGCTGTGATTCTGAAGCTGGTGATCGTGAGTTCTGCAGTTAATCACTACAAATTAAAAGCACTGGCTAGTGCTACCTTCTTTGTATTCCCACAGTAAGTATAGTTAAGCTCTAAATTTGGCAAGCAGAAATTATAATGTACATAGGAAAACAAGTTAATTTTTGATACTGAACAATTTCTATATTAAGTAGTGAAGAGAAAAAAGTATATAAATACGTTAAAATATAAATGCATTAAAATCTTGGAAGAAAAAGCAATTTTAAAGCAGAAATTCTAAAGTGTATGTTATATACAAAAGGAACATGTCTAGATCTTGAGTCTGGAGCTTCTGCCCAAGCTTTCTCAAGAAACAGCATGACCTGGAGGGAGGCTTTGTTGGTACACCCACTTCCCTCCCAATACAGTCTAGGCCAGGACAGTAGTTTGCACGCACAGTCAAAGATAAGCAGCTAGCCATGTGGCCTGGAAAATTGCAGTTGCTGCTCAGGCTAAGTGGGGTGTCAGAATTTCTCAAGGAAAACTGCTAAGGGTAACCTTAATTAGGTCTCTAGAGGTCCTGCTGCTTGAATCTTTCATTTTAGTTTCTGATTTATCATTGAGTATTCCCTGCTAACAAATACAAGTTTCATCTTATGTTGATCTTACACATCAAGGATTGTGAACTATGGCTGATATTTTATTCTACTTGAGGCTTGTAATAGTTCTGTGCAATAGCCCAGACCCTCACTTATAGATGAGGAAATTGAGGTTCAAAGAATGCAATGCAAGTGGAGGAAGCAGTAATAAAATCAGATTTTCTGTTCAGCTGTTGTTCTGGGTCCTCTTGGGTTATAGACTGTACTTCTCTATTCCTGGCCTCTACCCACCTTTGATAGGAGTCTAGCTGATTCATTTGACTTCCTGATGACTATTCTCCTGGAAATCTTTCCCTGGATTCATAAACCAACAACTATGAGACTGTCTGATCCCCAGATTGAGTTATTACTATAGTCTAGTTACTGGCATATTGAATACTTTCAGAGTTCCAGAATTCAGACATAATTAGTATGTCACCTACCACCTAAAAAATTACCCCAGAACCCAAACACACACACACACAATAACTTGATTCATGTTTTCAAAAAAAAATGTAAAAAGTTTGCACAAACAATATTTTATAATAGTAAAATATTCTTTATAGAGTCTATCCATATTGTACCCATTCAAGGATGCCATTTTGGGGCTTGACAAATTGATGGTACTCTGACAGGTGATATATTTTATTTGTGATCTGTTATTTAAATGTTTTGATAATACTGATGAATTTAATAAATATCCTATAAAATCTCAACTTGATTATTTTTCCATCTGCTATTTGAAACAGTTAAGATAGTTGAATCAAACTGATGAAATTCAGGTTGAAATACAGTGTCTCCTTTATCACACCTGCCATTTGCAAACCTAGAACCGGCCCTTGTCAAGCCTGTGCAGCAGAGGCGCCGCCAGGCCTTGCAGCCACTCTTGGCTCTAGTCCCTCGCAAAGGGTGGCCTCCATCCCCACTCTTTTCCTTCTGAGAACTGTGTGATTGTCATTTATCTGCAAGAAATACTACCTTGCTGTTATTATCTGCAAAACAAGAAAATGTAGTTGCTCCAGGGTGGGGTTACAAAACTATTCTCTTTTCGTATTGACTCCCCAGAAGAAATTTGACTGGAATAGACTCAATTATCGATCAAGAATCCTTCACTGGCGCCTACTTTAGACAGAAACAAGAACATTTGTATTCCCATGTGTGTCAGTAAACATGCTTAAACAAGTCAGTCTAAACCTAGAGTTTGGATTTTGTTTTTCAGGATAAAAGCGAAGTATGACTGAATATCTGGCATTGGTTCAAGTTTTGACTTTTACCAGTTTGCATGTTGTGATTGTTCTAACCTCACCCCGTGAAAGGTTTCAAGTACTTTGACCTAGAAGTCATAGTAGCTGGTGCATTGTTGGTGCTTGATTGTACCCTTCCTTGTTATTTCACTTTTATTTATTTATTTTTTTATTTCACTTTTATTAAAGCTCTTTTTTATGCCCATAAGGGAACAACTCGTCCTAGATCTAGGTGATAACTGTTGAGGCATTGACGCTATGCTTGCTTCATCTTGTAGTTTCCCCACAGAGGTACTCCTCAGGAATTTATGCATCAACTTCCTTAATCTCTACAGAACTCATGGTTGCTTTTCTGTGTGTACAATCATACTCTGGTTAGAAGTGCACAAATTTACAAAGCCAGCAGATGTTAAACAAAGGAGAGCACCAGTGTCTATCTTCATGCCACCCAAGAACTGATCAACAAAAAGCAAAAGACAGCCAATTATGTTTGCATATGTTTTCAGAGAAAAATGGGCTTGGTGGAGGGTATGAAGGAGGACAATTCTCCTCAGATCAATAATTCCAAGCCTCTCCTATAAATTAAGTAAATATAAGAAACTTTTGCCGAGAATACATAGGTGAAAGGGCTTGAATTATTGATTACCTGCCAGGTGGCAGTTGCTTTCACATTTGGTGTGTCTCATTTAATCTTCATAATAGCTCATCTAAGTAGGTGATTTTTACCCCCATCTTTCCAATTGAGAACACAGAACCTGAAAGAAGGGAAGTAGCTTGCCCAAACTGATTTAGCCAGTAAATGACAAAGCAATATTTGAACCCAGGTCTTCCAAATTCTAAAGCTCGTATTTTCACTACGCCATGAGAAAACTAAAGCTAACTGAACAAGTGATTGGTGGAGGGAGATAGAGAGAGAGAGTGGGGGGTGGTTCGCTGAAGAACAGCAGCATCCAACAGAAATGTAGTTATCCATTTACACTCAGAGCTGTCACTTTTTCAAAGACCAGAAGAGAAGAATTTCTCCTTATTAATTATCTGCACTCGACCATGCCCCATTTTGAGAAGGGGAATATCCAATAATGAAGAATTCATGCTGGAAAGTCCACAAGGCATCGTGGCTTTCCTGGGAACTTTTGACATAATTCTGCTGAGAATCAGTGACTCAGTCCTTGAAGTGTTGACTAAACTTGTTGCACCTGATTTCCAATTTACACTCAAAGCCACAAGTCTTACTACCTGTTGCTGGGATGATTCACAGAGTATGCAAAGGAGTCTAAAGTGGCAAATGTTGAGAACTTTTTACTCTGCACAAAGATTAACCATAGCCCTAAAAGAGGAAAGAAATGCTGATGACCAAAACTCCAAATTTATAGGAAACACTGTTGATTTGAAAGTTGTAAAGCTAGAGAGTTTGATGTTAAAGGATTATGAAAACCCTTTAAATAATCTTTGTCTTTATGGAAGCTAGTGAGTTTGTCTTTAGTGCTCATTTCTCTGAAAACTGAATTTTTACATTTTTGTATTGGAGGTACTTTTGAAATTATATTTAAGAATGTTCATTAATTTCTATGAGTATTATTACATGCACAAAACTAACTTAGAGTAAATTTCTCTTTCCAATTGTTGTTTAGTCACTAAGTCATGTCCAACTCTTTTGCAACCCCATGGACTGTAGCCCACCAGGCTCCTCTGTACATGGGATTTCCCAGGCAAGAATACTGGAGTATGTTGCCATTTCCTGCTCCAGAGGATCTTCCTAACCCAGGGATCAAACCCAGGTCTCCTGCATTATAGGCAGATTCTTTACTGCTGAGCCACCAGGGAAGCCCCCTTTTCCAGTATACTAGGGTAAAACATCTGCTCTGGTATTTACATTTATTGCAGTTATTTTAAAGCATAAATTACTTTAGTTACTAGTACTACCTAATTTCCAGAGTAAAACCAGAAATTTGCTGCTTGATCTTGAACCACACTCTCTGCTCAGTTCTGCTTATTGTAAAACCTTCTCCAATTTTAAAAACAATTATCCAGTGATAATGGTAATTGAAGCATCGAGTTTGCTTGTTTCATGTGACTTGAGTGACTGAGCAGATGTTTGTTACCTCTGTCGGAAGCTGTCTTAATGTATGGTCTTCAGTGTCTGTGTCTGTCACACTCAGGAAGGTAAGTGACAGTGAAAGTGCATTTGTGTAATTCATTTATTAAACAAGCGTATACGGATGCCTGCTAGGTGTGAGGCCCTGTAGAATGGGCTGGCAAACTAGTTCAAGCTTTATTGTTGGGAAACTCAGTCTCATTCTTCTTTTTTCTGAAGACTGTAATATTCACCATTAAAATAGTGAAAAGTTTACCATTAAAATAAGGGAGAAGAGTAAATGTTCAAACATGTACATAACCAAGACTGAAAGAGAGAATAATTAAGACTCATGGAGATGGAGGAATTATAATTTTTGAGCACTCTCAACACTGATATGGCTAAAGGGATTCTAAAGACTACTTGATAATATTCTATCTATCTATTCTATGGGTATATATTCTGTGGATATATATACACATTTATAAATATTTTCTTCTATGGATATATATGTGTAAGTACTTAGTGCTGAAATGTATGTGTGTATATACACACACTCAGTGTATACATTTACACACATAAATGTACGTATATGTACTTAGTGTGTATGCATGGATGTATTGTATGTGTGTGTGTGGGTGTTAGCTGGTCGGTTGTTTCTGACTCTTTGTGACCCCATGGGCTGTAGCCCACGAGGGGCTCCTCTGTCCATGGAGTTCTCCAGGGAAGAATAATGGAGTGGGTAGCCATTCCTTTCTCCAGAGGATCTTCCCAACCCCGGGATTGAACCCAGGCCTCCTACATTGCAGGCAGGTTCTTTGCCATCTGAACCACTGGAGACCATCATGTATTATATATACACACAAATATGTGCTCATATCTATACTCAGTGCTAGATTACTTACTTGGGAAACTGTGTATGTGCTTATAACACCAACAAAGCAGGGAGGGATGAGAGAGAGAGAAAAATCCAAAATATGCCTACAAATTTTATGTTATTACAAGATACCAAAATTTCATTTTAGGATTTAGAAATGTTTTCATTTTGAATGACTTGGTGAGGGAGGCATAATCTCTTCAGTGGTTAAAGTGGTCATTATACAGATCTCTCTTTATACCTTGTTTAAAGAGCAGCTAGGGGTAGGGGAAGGAGGAAAGTGTGATACAAACTATGGAAAGTAAGAGAAAAGTGCCTAGGTCATTCTCTTGTTCTTCACAAGAATTGGATTCCAGGTCCCAAAGTATCATTTTACCTTCCTTGAAAAGGCTTGATTGGTTGATGCTACTTTTAAAATGTTCTGTCCAGTTCTATGGAAGCAGTGAGACAGTGAACCTTCAAAGGGACTGTTCTTTTGTGATTGAGACACTAATTTGATTTGTTGATGTAGACCACATCTGCCTTAGCTGTTTTGGCAGCTTTAATAACCGTATGAATAACACTTTCTTTTCTTTTTCTGTATGTATTTTCATATAATGTAGAACTAAAAATGAAATTACGAAGACATCAATTTAGATGCTTTTTTATCCTGTTTTATTTTTTGCTTAGATAAAAGCACATTTTCACATCATTGAAATATATAAAACAATTTTCTTAGTCATTCCCCCATTGCTGGGCATTTAGGTTCTTTCTGATTTTTCATCATGATTAGCAATGCTGCAGTGGACATCTCTGTGAAACCTCAGTCTCTTGGCTGTTCTCTGTGTGTCCTTCCAGCTCCACTCTCCACCCTCCTCTGTGCTCCTGAGGGTTTATTTATAGACTGTGTGGACCAAGCTCTCCTGCTCTCTGGTTTCTAGTTAGGTTCAGCCAGTGGGAGGCTTTGGAGGAGAGGGCAGGAGCGGAAGGTGGTGCTGGAGTGGGGTGGTGGCTTTGCTACTCTGCTGAAGGCTGCAGCCTCTTCTACAGCTCGGATCTGCCTGTTCCAATACTCATGCCCTCCCCTTACCTATCTGTCTAGAAGTAGTAATGATTTCCTGCTGTTAGGAGCCCTGGGCTGCTCCACTGTTTCTTATTGATTTTCCTTCACCGTCCCACATCTTGTAAATAGTTCTTTAAACACTTTTCAGTCATCTCTTCTGTGTGTGCCATCTGTTCCCTGCTGGAATCCTGTCTGACATCATCTAAATCTGAGTGATATGTTCTTTTTATTATATTTTGTGTTTTTTCAATTGGAGTATAATCACTTTACAATATTAGTTTTTTCTGTATAACACATGAATCAGCTGTAAGTATACATATATCCCCTCCCTCCTGAACCTCCCTCCCACCACCTCCCCCATCCCACCCTTCTAGGTCATCATAGCTCACCGAGCTGAGCTCCCTGTGTTACACAGCACCTTCCCACCAGCTTTCTGTTTTACACATGGTAGTGTATGTATGTCAATGCCACTCTCTCAATTCATCCCACCTTCTTCTTTCACCTGTTGTGTCCACAAGTCTGTTCTCTACATTCCTGCAAATATTACATTCATATGAAATCTAGAAAATGGTAGGTTCATTAGTACCATTTTCTAGATTTCATATGAATGTATTAATATATGATATTTGTTTTTCTCTGTGTACCCCAGTGTTCATTGCAGCACTGTTTAAAATAGTCAGGACATGAAAGCAACCTAAATGTTCCTGGTCAGAGGAATGGATAAAGAAGATGTGGTACATATATGCAATGATATATTACTCAGTCATAAAAAGGAATGAAATTGATTCATTTGTAGTGATGTGGATAAACCCAGAGTCTGTCTTTTTGTTATATTTAGAGTTTTGCACTGAAGAAGGGTAAAAGACCATTCAGAATTGGGTAGAGGAGTTTAGTTAGGTCAGGACCAAGCTAGTGCTAGATTGAATTAAATTACTGTCATAAAGATATAAGCAAATTGCTTTTGGAACAGAGAGAAGGGGGCAATAAAGTCTTCCACACACTGTGTTGAACACCTGTACTTAAAAGATAAGGAGGATCCCTTAGCTGCCAGATGTTTCCAGTTCTTTTCTTGCATTTGAATATTTCTGGTTTGGTTGTTTCATTTCTCTTTTCATTCTGGGACTTTGTGGTTCACCCCTTATATATTTCCTCCTGTTCTTGGCAGTTTGAATATTTGTATGTATATGGCCATCTATATCTTATATATTCATTCTTCATCTACGTGTTTGTTATGATCTCTTTCTTATAGAAACATTCTCAGAATTTTGTGAGCTGAGTAGATGCCATGCTTTTGGAATTCCTCCTATATGAATGATAATTTTCTTAGTCTTTAAATAAAAAACAAAACATGTAGCAAAGAGTTAACTTCATTTGCTTTTGCTTCATTTCAAAATCTCAATGTGTTATTTTCCTGAACAAATGCCAAAATGTTCAGCAAACTTACCAGGGACTGTTATTACTTCACAAATCTTTTCAGTTGAATGACAATGTCATCCATGGCTAATGGGTCATCACTGACCAGATCCCTGACTGACATGGTGTATTGAGGCTTATCCAAGGACTCATGTAGTTGCTCAAAAGTTTAGTCCCTTTCTAAAAAATAAATCTTATATATATTAGGAAATGTCTCTGTTGATTTGATATTCAGTCTATATTTCATGCTTTTAGAAATGTGAATTGCTGTGAATATATTCTACCACAGGTATAGAATAAGGACAATTCACATAAAATTAAATGTATAAAATTCTCACCATTTAGTAATGACCAGTGATTGCAGAAAAGAAAAAAACAAAAAACTTATATCAGTAGAGAAATAAGAGGGCTTTGGTCTTAATCCTATATTTCTCAGTTACAAATTAGAAAACTTTAGGCAAGCTATCTAAACACTTTGAACTTCCAGCTACTAACCAATAAAATGGGAATGATACTAACCTGCCTAGGTGCCCACAACCAGGCTGTTAAGAGACTCCTTGGAAACAGCGTGGGAAAGTGTGGTGAGAACTGTGAGACTTTCAGTAAACTCTATCATCCTTTGACTCATCCCTTGGTTCTCACCACATCTTTTCTGGAAGCCTTGCAAATTATTTTTCCTTTTCCTTCGGTCTTTTCAAAATGAGTGGACACATGGCAGTCTTCCCTTACCCTCTCTTTTCTCCCTCCCAGTCTCCTCTGTGTTCATTCCTCCCCATCTCTGGGATTCTGGTCTGAACTGGTATAGGGGGCACTCCCATCCGTATCCATTCAGGTCCCTGTGCAAAGTGATGAGGTGCAAGCGGGGGCTCTGTGGATCATGATGCTACTGGGCAGGGCCCCCTCCTTCTTGGCTTTCTTCCCTTTCCCCTTCAGACTGTACCACTTCAGCGCCCATGCGAATTGTGGTAGCCGGATGGACACACCCATATTTCCTCCTTAGCCACTGCCAACCTTGATCTTACAGACACAGCATATTTCACAGAGGAAGCTCATTTGGGATTCCCAGATAATTCTGAGAAGTAGTTGGGTCTGGTTGTCTCCATTTAGCATATTAAGCAATTGAGGCATGAAGTTGTTTCGGAGAAGGCAATGGAACCCCACTCCAGTACTCTTGCCTGGAAAATCCCATGGACAGAGGAGCCTGGTAGGCTGCAGTCCATGGGGGTTGCTAAGAGTTGGACACAACTGAGCGACTTCACTTTCACTTTTCCCTTTCGTGCACTGGAGAAGGAAATGGCAACCCACTCCAGTATTCTTGCCTGGAGAATCCCAGGGACGGCAGAGCCTGGTGGGCTGCTGTCTATGGGGTCACACTGAGTTGGACATGACTGAAGTGACTTAGCAGCAGCAGCAGCAGCATGAAGTTGTTTAGTGAAAGTCAGCACTGTATACCAGGATTCCAGAACTGTAGTCAGTGCTCTTTCCACTGTAGCTCCACAAATATCCCACCCAGCACAGTAGATGGGGAAAAAATGTTGGTAGCTTTATTGGTTTATTGTGATGTTCTTTCTTTTTCTTCCCTTTTAAAATTTAACATGTTCAAGCTAATGGAATAAAATGATATATAAGTAGAAGAGGAAATTGAAAAATACTTATTTGATTAGTAGAATAAGATATTGATCTTTACATTCTAGTTAAATATTAATATAAGAAATATTAATATTCTTATTAAATATTACACTATTATAAATATTAAATTTCTAATATAACCTTTCAAAAAGAATTATGTATGTAGAAAATAATGGACTTTATGTTAGTACCAAATGGATGGCTGTTGAATTGTCGTTTGACTCTTACCTACTTTATGCTCTTCTGAAAGACAGTTGTCTCTAGGACATTTCAGTGTTTGGAGTTTGATAACCAAAGATGCTGTCCTGACTTGTGCAACTTCAGTGAAGCAAAATCTCAGAAGTTGTTACTCCACCAGACACCTTTCCCAGCAGAGCTACTTGTATTCAAGTCTCAGCACACACCTTCAGTTGAGTTTTTTTTCTCTAAGTGGAAATTTAAGTCTCATTGAACACAGTATAAGAAATTCAAATATTTAGCAGTTAAAAATATCTCCATGGTAACTGCTTGGGAAGTTGTCATTTGAAAAAGTCTCTGATTGAATTCTCTAGAGGTTCTGGAGCCCCAGTGCCAAGGCTTGGGCATGAACAGGAACCCAGAGAAGCTACAGTCAACTTCTCTGAACATTAAAGACTGGTGAAGGATCACAAGGCTGATGGACCAGCCACCTAAATGAGTCTGATGGTTTATTAGTGCAGAGAGGAGAGTGTGATAAGGCAGTGTAGCTGTTTCTGTTACAACCTTTGTATTTTAGTACTAATCGTGTAGGTGAATTTTTTAAAAAAAGATTAATAATGAGTTGGGAAAAGAACCAAAGCAGAAATCTGAAGACTTGGATCTCTACTTATTGGTCATGTTGGTTCAGTTAAATCATTTGTCTTTTCCTGGGCTTAGATTCCTCATTTATATTAGGAGGGGTGAATTTAGACTTTTATAAGGTTTGTTCTTGTCTAAGTCCTCAAATTATATATTTGAGTTTATCACTTTCCAGGAAAGTTGGTCAAGATTTAAGTATAATAAATAGCATTGTCTAGCGCATATGGAAACGGAATTGGTTGTAATGATAAGTAGTTATTTCTACTCTTTTCAGTGAGAATGTCCCTTGATGAAAAGTAGAAAGCCATCAAAGTCAAGAGGTGGATTGTCAAGGTTATGGTTTCTACACCTGAGAAGGAACCTTGTACATCTTGAATATTTGCAAAAGGGAAAAGAAGAAAACTTCAAGAAGGATTATGTATTTACCTCAGACATATAATATGAAGGGTAAATCATATGAATACTGTTTAGAGGAAGATCTTAAGATGTATACATCTGTGTATTTATGTTTGATCATCATTTCACTAACGCAGCACCAGATCATAAAATTCAAACTGAGGAATGTACAAACACTCTGATTTGCAGCCTAGAAGCCCTATATGTGCTTAGTCACTCACTTGTGTCCTATTCTTTGCAACCTCTTGGACTGTAGCCCACCAGGCTCCTCTGTCCATGGGATTGTCCAGGCAAAAATACTGGAGAGGGTGCCATTTCTTTCTCCATGGATCTTCCTGACCCAGAGATCGAACCTAAGTCTCCTACATTGCAGGTAGATTCTTTACCTGCTGAGCCATTGGGGAAGCCCCCAGAAGCCCTTACTAACAAAAACTTGGGGGAAAATGTAGAAAATTTATGTTCGACTTTTACATAGTCATAACGTCTCTTTTGACTTCATAAAATAGCATACTACTTTATTTACAGGGATGAAGTATAGTGTTTTCAGCCCTGAGGTTGTGGCCAAAATGTCTAAATTCTGCTCCTGATTCAGCTATTTGCTGATTGTATTACCTTATGCAAATCCATTTCACCTCTTTGGAGCTCAGTTCCCTCAAATATGAAAAATGAACCAGTGGGACAATGAAGGGATTTTAATTAACTCCTTCCCTATTCTATTTGTCTAGAGTTTCTAGCTTGGTGTTGGGGAGGTTGAAGGACATAAACACAAATGTTATCTCCAACATTTACACACCAGTCAATCCCAAATGTTAAAAAATCACATCCAGGAATCACATCCTATGACAAGGATTCAAGTACAGATAGGATTTGGGAGTGAAGAATGAGTAGGAAAGAGAGGATTTGGGAGTGAAGAATGAGTAGGAAAGAGAAGCCTGCCAGTAAAGGAGTGATCACTCTCGTGGATGGAGGTTAGTCCCCTTGGGAAATCCAGAATGTTGCTGTAGAAGTCAGAGCTGCACCATCCCCGGGCCAGGGGAATTGGAGTATTAGAATAGCAGGCTCTGCCAGTCACTGATTGAGAGCTACTCCTGCAGGGCACTTTCTGCCTCAGGCAGTGTGGGCTCCTGGGGCCAGAAAGCCCCCTGGTGGTGGAAGTCCAGGGTCCTGGCCACCACATCCTGAGGGGGTTGCAGTGCCTACCATTGTCTGGTTACAGTGGTACAGCCAGACTACTGCCCTCTGGTGCCCCAACTGAAGGTAGATAGGCATTTGCTTTTTTAAAAAATTAATTAATTTATTTTAATTGGAAGCTAATGACAATTTTGTGGTGGTTTCTAACATCTGCTTTTAGAAGGATAAACCACTCAGGGACACTGAAGCAGTTCACCAGGAAGTGACCAACAGCCCTCCTCAGCTGCAGAGACTTCCTGTCTACCTCTAAACACAACGGCATGAGGCAGCCAGGGAGGGGCGGGCTCCTGAGTGCCTATTAACCTTAACCGTGAATCTGGCAGGCAGGCCACAGACATTGCAAAAAGACTTGTTGACAATACACATGCCATCAGCATATTCAAAATTGTAGAGCCTAATTGCTGGATGGCGACATCTGGGACACTTTAAAGGGAGTAGCATCCCTGAAAATTTTGTGACGCAAAAGGTGAAACTTCACAAGGAATGTGTTTTTATTTTGTAGAAGCTATCTTTTTGATAGAGAAAACACATTCTCTGAGGTGTTATTAAAGCACGTTAGGCGATAACAGAATTTTTTCCTATCAGGACTCTCCTATGGAGAGTCAAGCCAGCTCTCAGCAGTATCCCTGACTGATCTTGAAACTTCTGGAATTTAAAATAGAATGTTTGGCATAAGCATTAAATTCTTGTTCTTTCAGCATCACCTAGTTTTATGAAAATTCTGTTGATTTCTAGGTGAAGTTGGCTTTTAAAAATCAGTCTTTCTACATAAATGCTATTTGTTGTTGTTCAGTCGCTCAGTCATGTCCGACTCTTTGCGACCCCATGAACTGCAGCACGCCAGGCCTCCCTGTCTATCACCAACTCATGGAGTTTACCCAAACTCATGTCATTGAGTCGGTGATGCCATCCAACCATCTCATCCTCTGTTGTCCCCTTCTCCTCCTGCCCTCAATCTTGTCCAGCACCAGGGTCTTTTCAAATGAGTCAGCTCTTCGCATCACGTGGCCAAAGTATTGGAGTTTCAGCTTCAACATCAGTCCTTCCAATGAACACCCAGGGATGATCTCCTTTAGGATGGACTGGTTGGATCTCCTTGCAGTCCAAGGGACTTTCAAGAGTCTCCTCCAACACCACAGTTCAAAAGCATCAATTCTTCGGTGCTCAGCTTTCTTTATAGTCCAACTCTCACATCCATACATGACTATTGGAAAAACCATAGCCTTGACTAGACAGACCTTTGTTGGCAAAGTAATGTCTCTGCTTTTTAATATGCTGTCTGCATTGGTAATAACTTTCCTTCCAAGGAGTAAGCGTCTTTTAATTTCATGGCTGCAGTCACCATCTTCAGTGATTTTGGAGCCCCCAAAAATAGTCAGCTACTATTTCCGCTGTTTGCCCATCTATTTGCCATGAAGTGACGGGACCAGATGCTGTGATCTTAGTTTTCTGAATGCTGAGCTTTAAGCCAACTTTTTCACTCTCCTCTTTCACTTTCATCAAGAGGCTCTTTAGTTCTTCTTCACTTTCTGCCATAAGGGTGGTGTCATCTGCATATCTGAGGTTGATATTTTTCCCGGCAATCTTGATTCCAGCTTGCTTCTTCCAGCCCAGCGTTTCTCATGATGTACGCTGCATATAAGTTAAATAAGCAGGGTGACAATATACAGCCTTGACGTACTCCTTTCCCAATTTTGAATCAGTCTGTTGTTCCATGTCTAGTTCTTTTTTTTAAGAAATAATTAGTGAATTTACTCAAATGAAGAAAACTTAAATAATACAGAACTGAAAATATCAGAAATCTATACACAATAAAAAGTGAATATAAATTAGTCAATTTCATAGACATTTCCAGTTAAGCATTCATACAAACACAGATTCACCTTTTTCTTATACAAAGGAGTAACACATTCATACATACATGACATGATTCTAGCAAAAAAAAATCAGATACTAAAATATTCTCAAGTTTTAAGAATGATGTGGAATAAGTTTTAACAACATTCTACATGAATGGAAACCCCTGATTTAATTCCATGATTTTATCATGCCAGAAGCATGGTTGCTTTTAATTTTCTTAAACAGATATTTGTATCATACACATTGGCTTATTAATAATTAAGGCATTTTACATACACAATATCTCAGTGTGAACAAAAAACTTTTAGTATGATTATTTGTATAATGGTTTAAACTTTCAAAGTCTTTTCAACATAAGAAAATAGTAGCTGCCCACATTTAAGTGTTTTCTTACAAAACAGAATCTTAAAAAAAAGTAATGATGATTGGTCTCTGTGATTCCTAGTAATAAGTCCTGTCTTATTTTTCACATAGTATCAATTATATTCTTGTGCAGGATTGCATTAAGACCCAGTAGTTCTTAAACAATGTTACCAAATAACCATATAAATCCCAAACGCAGCAAAGGTGAACAATCTTCGTAGTGCACTTTCACCTCATTGAAGCTGAAGCTGCTCCTTTTGGATCTTTTCCCACTTCAATGTGAAGTAGATCGGTAGCATTTCATTAGTGGTTTCATCATACGTTTCTTTAAAGGAAAAAATGGTTTTGATTTCTTCCATAGTTCACAGTTCTTAGATGATATATTTTGGAGGAAATCATATAGTCCAAGGATGTTTTGAATAGCCAAATGCTATAGATAAAGTCTCTCAATGCAACAGTAATAAATAAACATCTACATCCTCGGCTATATTGCCATTATATCCTGGAACCACAGTAAGATGGTTTTCCTGTTCCCACAACCCACTTAATTGCTGTTTTAAAATCTGAATATTTCCATCGTTCACAATTTCTGTTTTGGATGATAGTTCTGACTACCACCTTTTTATGACTGCTTGAAGCCAGTTTAAACCAACTATTATATATTCTTCAAATCTGCTTTTAAGTAGTGACTTGACTAGAGGCAGCAAATCTACACAGCAGCCAAGTGAGATGTACTGTTTTTCTTCCTGTAAACTCTTGGTGAGCATGGGAAGGCAATCCACCACAACTCCAAGGTCCTCTATCCTTACCAAATATGCTAAAAGTTCACTAATACTTCTCTCTCTCCAGAAAGTTAAAGCTACATCCAATCTCAAATTCCTGCTGAACAAAACCTGTGCCATTGTTTCATGGTCCTGAGAAACCTCAGAAAAAAAGCCACTAGATTTTGATGATGGGCTTTCTGTCTGTGAAGAACCAGAACCACTGGAGTTAATCAAATGTGTTCGACTATCATGCCGTAATTTTTCAGGGAGGTGGCTTGCACAAGCCAGTTCATTTTCTTTATTTGCCATGACACAGCCCCCACTTTTAGGGGACTGCTTTTTTCTGTAACAAGGATTTTGAATAGGATGATGAACTTTCTTCTATAGATCACCTTACGTAGTTTATCTGGGCTTTTCACAGCTTGTCCAACTGTTCTAGTTATAGAAGCAGCCAATTGTTTTGGAGGTTTCTTAACCTCCTTCATGTTCTTATTCGTGAAATTAGAGATCCTTTTTCTAGGAAGATCAATGGAATGATCCTCAGATTATTACAAAAGTTGCGTTTTTTAACATTGTGGGTTTCAGATGCCATAATCTCTTAAATACCGGCGCCTCATGGTACCGCGGCGCCTCTGCCCAGCATAGGCGCTGACCGACTGCACCTGGCAGCCCAGACTATCCCTCGGCTCCCCGGCCGAGATCCAGGAACAGCCATTCAAATGCCGCCGCGTGTGCAGCCCCCATGTCCAGTTCTAATTTTTGCTTCCTGACCTGCATACAGGTTTCTCAAGAGGCAGGTCAGGTGCTCTGGTATTCCTATCTCTTTCAGAATTTTCCACAATGTATTGTGATCCACACAGTCAAAGGCTTTGGCATAGTCAATAAAGCAGAAATAGATGTTTTTCTGGAACTCTTTCTTTTTTGATGATACAGCTCAGTTGTATCCAATTCTTTGCAACCCCATGGACTGCAACGTGCCAGGCTTCCCTGTCCTTCATCATCTCCCAGAGTTTGTTCAAACTCATGTCCATCAAGTCGGTGATGCCATCCAACCATCTCATCCTCTGTCGTCCCCTTCTCCTCCTGCCTTCAATCTTTCCCAGCATCAGGGTCTTTTCCAATGAGTCAGCTCTTCACATCAGGTGGCCAAAGTATTGGAGCTTCAGCTTCAGCATTATTCCTTCCCATGAATATTCAGGGCTGATTTCCTTTAGAATTGACTGGTTTGATCTCCTTGCAGTCCAAGGGACTCTCAAGAGTCTTCTCTAGCACTACGGTTCGAAGGCATCAATTCTTTGGCACTCAGCCTTCTTTATTGTCCAGCTCTCACACCCATACATGACTACTGGAAAAACCAAAGCTTTGACTATATGGATCTTTGTTGGCAAAGTGATGTCTGTTTTTTAATATGATGTCTATGTTTGTCATAACTTTTCTTCCAAGGACCAAGTGTCTTTTAATTTCATGGCTGCAGTCACCATCTGCAGTGATTTTGGATCCCAAGAAAATAAAGTCTGTCACTGTTTCCGTTGTTTCTCCATCTATTTGCCATGTAAGTGATGGAACCAGATGCCATGATCTTAGTTTTCTGAATGTTGAGTTTTAAGCCAACTTTTTCACTTCATCAAGAGGCTCTTTAGTTCCATCTTCACTTTCTGCCATAAGGGTGATATGGCATTTCGCATAATGTACTCTGCATGTAAGTTAAATAAGCAGAGTGACAATATACAGCCTTGACATACTCCTTTCCCAATTTTGAACCAGTCCTTTGTTCCATGTCCAGTTCTAACTCTTGCTTCTTGACCTGCATACAGATTTCTCAGGAGGCAGGTCAGGTGGTCTGGTATTCCCATCTCTAAACTAAGAATTTTCCACAGTTTGTTGTGACCTACACAGTCAAAGGCTTTAGACAATGAAGCAGAAGTAGATGTTTTTCTGACATTCTCTTGCTTTTCCTATGATCCAACAGATGTTGGCAATTTGATCTCTGGTTTCTCTGCCTTTTCAATAAATCCAGGTTTTACATCTGAAAGTTCTTGGCTCACATATTGCAAAGCCTAGCTTGAAGGATTTTGAGCATTTCTTTGCTAGCATGTGAAATGAGTGCAATTATACGGTAGCTTGAACACTCTGTTCAGCATTGCCCTTCTTTGGGATTGAAATGAAAACTGACCTTGTACGGTCCTGTGGCCACTGCTTATACAGTGGAAAAATATGTGTTAGAAATATGGCTATATTTCTGTTAGGAATGTGATGTTGTTTCATATTTTGTGATAATTAAAATTAAATATTTAGCCCAGAATTAGAAGCTGAGTGTTTAAAAATGGTGTCTGTACTACTGGTGTGCAGAAGCTAGCAGAAGGCCTTTGATAATCTGTTTACTTATTATTTTTTAAAAAGGTGTTATTAACAGTAATATGCCCTAGTGAATAATTGTCCTTGATTTAGTCACATTGTGAAAGAAAATGATAATGAAGCCATCATGACTATATTGCTATTAGGTAATCTGCTTACTACAAGGTTATTATTACTTTTTTGGCTGCACTGGGTTTTTGTTGCTGGGTTTTTGATGCAAGCCTTCTCTAGTTTTGAGCAGGGGCTACTCTCTAGTCGCAGTGTGTGGGGCTACTTCTCATTGTGCTGGCTTCTCTTGCGGCACAGCAAGGGCTCTAGGCACATGGGCTTAGTTGCCCCACAGCATGTGAAATCTTTCCAGACCAAGGCTTGAAGCTGTGTCCCCAGCATTGGCAGGTGGATTCTTAACCACTGGACTACCAGGGAAGTCCATTACAAGATTACTGATACCCAGGGAGGACTAATAGGAAATTTTTGTGGTCATTTTCTTATGTCTCCAAGTCCGTGAAAGGTAGACAAGAAATCAAGAGGGCAGATGGACTCTTGAGGTAGGATCTTCAGGGAAAGGATGCTGAAAAATCAACTTGAACTAATTGTGAACCAGAATATTACAGATTTTTGAAAAGTATGTGAGGAGGTCTTCTCCTCTAGAGTTTCTGAAAATGTGTTGCTTAGATATCCAAATCAGAATCACCTGGAGAAAAAAGCTGATTCCTGTCCCCACCTTCAAGAATTAAAATGTGGTAGCTTTCTAGTGGGGCCTAGGAATCTGCTTCCCTAGTGGCTCAGTTGGTAAAGAATCTGCCTGCAACGTAGGAGACCAGGTTCGATCCCTGAGTTGGGAAGATCCCCTGGAAAGGGAATGGCAACCCACTACAGTATTCTTGCCTGGAGAATCCCATGGACAGAGGAGCATAGCAGGCTACAGTCTATGTAGTCGTAAAGAGTCAGACACAACTGAGTGACTAAACCTGTCTACCTACCTAGGAATCTGCATTTTAACCCACCTGTCATTAATATTTGAGAACCACAGATCTAGCCGAAGGAGAATTAGGATATAAAAATCTCAAAAAGGTCTTCCCAAGGGCACCCAGCTGCCTGGGGCCAAACCCAGGTCTCTTGAGTTTAAAGTTCATTACTTAATGCTTATAATTTTTATAAATATTTGAGTGCTTCCCAGGTGATGCAGTGGTAAAGAATTAGCCTTCCCGTGCAAGAGACTCAGGAGACCCGGATTCAATCTCCAGGTCGGGAGCATCCCCTGGAGAAGGAAGTCACAACCCACTCCAGTATTCTTGCCTGGAAAATCCGTGGACACAGGAGTCTGGTGGACTACAATCCATGGGGTCACAAGAGTTGAACATGACTTAGCGACTAAACAACAACAAAAATCATTGACTACAGAGCCAAATATAGCAGATGTGTAAAGTCTCGATCCTTTTATGTATACATAAATACGAAAATAAAATTTAGGCAAATGAGAATAGTAGGAACAGTTTTGGAAGGCTGGACTTTACGTCCTAAAAAAATGCAAAAGACAACAGATGAAAAATTCTGGTATGAATGGATTTCTAACAAGACTCTCTGATATGTATCATATGGTTTGTCACACATATTTTTCCTCTGATCAGCTCATTTCCACATCTATTGTTCATATCTGTCAGGTTTGCCACAGATAACTTCCTCCTGCAGTTTTTCATAATCAGTCTTCTACGTGTTCCAGTGAATAAAGTTCTCTGAGCCAGGTGGTGGATGATTGTCTGGACTGGCAAGCTTGCGAGATTAGTACTTGGAGTTAGGGAAGCTGTAATTGTGGTTCTCTTCCCTGTGTGTGACCAGTCAGCTTTGCTCTAAGAAAAAAATGCTTCCTTGCTCATAAATTGTGATTGTCACAAGGCAAATATTCTTGCGTGGGAAATCCCATGGACAGAGGAGCCTGGTGGGCTACAGTCCATGGGGTCACAACTAACATGGGGTCGGACACAACTTAGCAGCTAAACAACAGCAACAACAAAGTCTTTCTGAAGATGTGCAATGTTGGCCATGCAGCACCAGGTGAGAGCAAGTGTGCAGCTCAGCTCAGCACATCACTTCTGGGAGGAGGCAACTTGCAGGGCGCACTGCCTGCTGATGGTGGGTGGTTAGTGTCACCTTTGTTTAGGATGGGAAATAATATGAGTTTAAACAAGGCTACAGAGAATCTTTTGTGGCCCTCTGGCCCCACAGGAGCTTCTCAGGCACCTGGGCCCTGTTCCTCAGAGGAGACAGAACTGAGACAGGTTGATTTGGAACCAGATTTGATTGACATTGATTAAAAGCAAAAATAGCATTTGGAGACAATTGCTCTGTCTCCTCTCTTCCCCTTCCTTCTTGTTCTTGTAACTAAATCTTAATCCAAGAAGGATTTAAAGGACTTAAAGAGGCATGAAATATTACAAAGTAGCATGATTTACAAATACAGTAAAATAATAAGGGAAAAACAAAGTGGGACCCAAGTTAATAAGAAAGAAGACTTAATTTGCTGATCATAATGACCCACCCACTAGTATGACTGGGCTTCAAATTTGGCACTGAGTTTTCTAATATTCTCAGTAAAACAAGAAATGGTCTAAGTTACACAGTTCAGTCCTTAATTTAGATACAGACCCATAAGGAGAATTATAACACTTCTTTTTACTCAGAGCAGATTCTCTCTGGGGCATTCTTATAAAAGAGAATTCTATAAGGAACAATGTTATTGACAATTTCTTAAAATAGATTGTCTCTTAAAGCCTCAATTTGGTTTGGAATATAGTTTAGTTAAGGTAGTTTTGCAGGAGGCCAATACAAAGCAATCTATAAAACTGGCAAATCAATAAAATGGCAGTATGAAGTTGTAGGGATTTTAAAAATGTGTTGAATTATCAGAATTTCCACACACAACAAGATTAACTGGAATTGCAACATGCTTTGAATTCTGAATGGAAAGAAGTATCTTGATGTAAGAGGTGAGGAAAGAAAAATAGGCCAAGGAAGATAAGCTGGTAACCTGCCTTTCATATGCAGGAGAGATGGAAATTTCAAAGTTTCCACTTCCCTCACTGGGCATGAAGCAAGATGACGCTGTCCCTTCCTCTAAACTCATAGCTAACCCCTTCTCTTCTCCCCTGCCCAGCAGTCTTATTACCAGCACTCTTTTGTACTCTGAAAAGATCCTTGTTTGGATGATAAATTATAAGGTCACCCCACCAAATCTGAGGCCCATCTGTTGCCTAGACTGCTTTTTTCTAAGTTCAAACTTAAGCTTTGGGAGACTGGTGAATTATATGTATTTCTTTTCTATATGTGTTGAAAAACTTCTCTGAAAGTCTGAAAATCACTTTATGGATAATTTTGCTACCTAGATCTTTGCACTTCCAAATATTTTGGGGGTCCTGAACTACCTTGGGGCTAATGCAAGAGCTAATGCACTTAAATGCAAAGAAGGGAGGGGAGATTTGATCCCCTTTTCCACCCTGTCCCTTCCCTCTATCCCAGCTCTGGACCTAAATATTCTTCATAAATTGCTGGCCATTGTTTCTTCATTCTAGTTCTATTATTAGTGATTTCAGAGCAAACTCTCTTTATGGTTTGAAAATATCTTGAATATATAATTTTATCTGTATTAAGACATTTCATTTTCAGCAGGAGACTCATTAAAGTAGAATATACTTTGGTTCTAGAGTAGAGTAGTATTTTCTGGTATCAACCATCAGTGTGCAGAGAAAAATACCATCTGAAATATGGCCTTGAGAATTACGCTTTTCACTTCAGGTTCAGATTGGCAAGTTTATTTCTCAAGTTGTTTCTTTCTATGTACTCTCCTAATAATCTGAGTAAGATGCCACCATATAAGAAACAGTATTTGGGTTATAGCCATCTTAGAAAAACCGTAGCTTTATACCATAGAAGTGGCTATCTAAGAGAAAAATCAGTGTCTTTTATACAGTTTTATCCATTTGAAAATAAAATAGAATTCTTTACTGTGACAGCTAGGAATGTTTAGTACTTCTAAACTTAAAAAAAAAGTGATACCTAAGCATAAAAATAAGCACTGGCGTGCAGTTGATACCAGTTTCACCAATTTCTAAATCACCCAGAGTGTACTTTACATTTTTGCTCATCTATTTACCCTTAGTTCAGTACTGAAGTTGCACCTCAAATTAAAATTCCTTTCCCCAAATCTTCCTTCATAGTTTTATGTCTCTTCCATAATTAAAAAAATATTTTTCATATTATAGATTAAAAATTCCCTTTTGTTGATGTATGATTTGTATTTATTTGATTACTAGGGAAGTAGAAATCACTTTATGTGCTTATTGGCTATTTATTTGTATTTCTTCTTTTGTGGAATATCCTTTGCCAATTTTAATACTGGTGTGTCTGTATTTTCTAGTTTACGAGTAAAATTAGAGTGGGCAGAGAGCTTTTATTGGCAATATGCTTTTTCTTTACATGGTGAATGGAACCACTTTTCTTTTACAAAATTCAAGTCTATACATCCAATTAAAAAATTTTTATGAAACTTAGTGTACCAAATTTTGCCAAAATTAATTTCCTCTAAAATATGCTATGAAATAAATGGATCAATTGCTTCAAAATTTAATGGATTCTGGTAAGACAGAGATCATGTATTTTTTTTAGATTATCTTAAATTGTATGTTAGAAAAATAGTAATTATTTACCTCTGTTATATGCTTTAAGTGAGTTTTCTTTCTTGAGCAGGAATTTGAAGTAATTTATACAACATGTGTTAGCTGGATTTTTTTGTGTGTGAGAGAGATGGTTGAGTCCTTTTTGACATTTATTTTTATGAATTATATATCTGTTATACATATGGGCATATTTTATCACTTTATTTTTTGCTTGGTGAGAGGTAGGTTTCTGTTGTATTGTGATTTGGGGTTTTTTTCAGCTGCCATAATTTGTCATTAACATGGAAATTGACTTTATTTCATAATTACTATTAAAATAATTTGGGGCTTCCCTGGTGGCTCAGTGGTAAAGCATCTGCTTCCAATGCAGGAGACGTGGGTTCAATCTCTGGGTCGGGAAGACCCCTGGAGGAGGAAATGCAACTCACTTCAGTATTCTTGCCTGTATAATCCCATGGACAGAGGAGCCTGGAGGGCTACAGTCCATGGGGTTGCAAATAGTTGAACACGACTGAGCACGCTCCTTTACCACGCACCACCACGTTAAAATAATTTAAGTGCTCACTCTTTTGCCAAAATAAGTTATTTTTTATGTCTGTGATTTTAATTGAAAATAATCTCTACATCAAGGTAAATAGTTGAATTTTATCCCTGAAGTCTGTTACTGTTCAAGAACAAATAACATTGAGATGAATCATTTGTAAGATGGGCCTATAAAGAAAGCTGTATTCTGATAAGAACTACCGAAGAACAAATATTCTACTGTTCAGAGATGCTGGATTTTCAGGACTTGGTAACAAATCAGAGAATATTATTACAGAAATTACCACAGGTTCTTTGGTGCTTCCTTGTTAAATCACAGTGTCTGAAGCAGTGGCATGTTGTAAGAGCTCTCCTCTGCTTTCATGCCCCTTCCTCTCCCTTTCTATCCTCTCTCACTTTCCTTTTCTCTTCTTGCGTTTCTAACTGTGGTATAGCTTACAGAGAGCAAAGTAGCAAACTATTAAGTACAGCTATTACTTATTACTAGTACAGCTGGTTTATGTTTTATGTATTTATGCACCCATGTAATCACAACTCAGATAAAAATACAGAATAATGCAAACACCCAGAAGGCTTTCTTGTGCAATGCCCACTTCCTCCCCCAATCCCCAGTGTGAAAATAACTGCTATCCTGACTACTGTTCACCATGAATGAATTTTAATGTTTTTATGTTCACATCATTGGAATCATATGGCATGTGTCTAGCTTTCTCTCAATATTACATCTATAAGAATTGTCCATACTTTGCATAGCAATAGTTGTATAACATTCTATTATACAACTATGTCACAGTTTATTTTATATCTTCTGTCATCATGGGACCTTCAGGTTGTTTCCAGTTTTTCACTTTTATGAGTAAAGCTCTTATGGACATTCTTGTATGTGTCTTTTGATGAACATAAATATGTACTCATTTCTGTCTGGTATACTCAAAATTCAAATTGCTGGGACATAAGGCAAATATATGCTTAGTTCAATAGCTGTTTCCAAACTATTTTCCAAAATGATTGTGCAAACTTACTTTCCCAGTAGTAGTGAATTAGGTTTCTGGTTGCTTGTTAGCCCTTTTGCCCTTTTCATTTTGATCATTCTGGTGTGCACTGGTGGTTGATAGTATATCTCACTGTGGCTTTAATTTATCTCTTTTCCTTGGTGACTAATGATGTTGAGCGCCTTTTCATAAAATTACTGGCCATTTGATATCCTTATTTTATGATGTGACTATTTAAATATTTTACCTACTTTAGAAAATGGACTGCTGCTGCTGCTGCTGCTGCTGCTGCTAAGTCGCTTCAGTCGTGTCCGACTCTGTGCGACCCCATAGACAGCAGCCCACCAGGCTCCACCATCCCTGGGATTCTTTTAAAATTATTTATATGCATTCTTTTATATCTTTTATGTATGCCAAGAATATGTATATATATAAAATATATTAATTTATCAATTTCTTTCTTTCATAGTTCTTTTATGTTTGCTGTTTTAGAAATCTTTGCCTACCATATAATAGACATGTAGTGAATATTTAATAGATGAATGAACTGTGGGGACAAGTAGTATTTTCTACATTTTATAAGCAGTATTTCACAGTGCCAGTTACTTCTATTTGAGGTGGTCTATCTATATTATTGATGTTTTATCTTCAGTCTTATTTCATTGAAATAAACCAAGTTTTATAATATACTGATTGCTGCTTCCCTCACTCTATGCCACTGCTGTATGAGAATGTCTCCTGGCTTCATCAGAAGGTTTAGAAACACCTGTTGAGGACAGCTGACAAGTCTGGGTGAGGTGCTGTATGTCTGTGCTGCAGCAGATAAGCAAATATTTCTTTATTTGCTCCTGATGAATCACCCAAGATTGCATGGCTCTGGTTGAGCAGCCAGTGCCCTCCACATGTACACACTCCACACTTAGATGTCTTCTGCAGGTGTCCTGTTTCTTTTTTTTGTCCACTCTTTCTAGAAGCATCTGACTAGGAACTTGCACACTTTACACACGTCTGCTTCCCTGACAGTATATTTTTTGGGCATCTCTGAACCTTGCTAATAAGTGTCTCTGACATTGTTTCTCTCTCTCTTTGTCCTCTTTACCCCATGTTTTCTGAAGGTTCTGTGTCTTCTATCTTCTTCCAAATGCCAAACAGCACCTTATACTCATGGGTGTTTGCTACCCATTGTTCATTAAATAGTTACTGTTTCTGCATCATGTCATTTCAATTTATTACAGATAATTAAGAATGTGTTGGTCAAGATTTTTTTTTCCTTCAAACCTCCAAGCTTCTCTTATGCTCTGATAAGATTATCTTAAAGTTGTTATAAAGGGATTGTTTTAAGTGACCGAATTCTGCAAAAACTGAGCATTAGAACACCACAATTTTCATCTCTGGCATTGGTAAGCACCCTTTCTGGTGAAGAAGAAATAAAGTATTGTTCATTATTTCCCAACTACAAATTTGTTTTCTAAAGGAGAGCAGTTTCTAAACAAGTAAGTTGAGTTTATTTCATAATAGTGCATTCAAGTTAAATGAACCATGTAATTTCTGCTTATGAATGTTAAGTTAAAAAGCAAACATTATTTTGAATAAACTTGACAGCTTAATCTTTCCAAGAAGAAGATAAAAAGTATTTCTTATTTGGTAGTGCAATGCCTTAGGGAGGTTATAGCAATAGCGTGTTAAATGCACACAGCAGGAATTAATAGTAATCATATTTTAAAGTGCTCTTTCTAAACATGCTAAGACTTCATAAGAAAAGTGCAGAAGCAATGAGACCTTAAGCATAAGATCTTAAGTAGAGCTCAGTATATACCTGATGATTTGTAAAGGACAATTCAAAGGAAAAGGAATCACCTATATCTACTTCTAAAAAGTGGAAACTTATAAACTATATTTCCCTGAGTCACTCTTTCTAAGATATTAAAATAAAATATTATGTGTTATTATTATATCATATTTTTAAGAGTGCTTTAAATATTGAATCTCCTTGAAATTATAGGTATACTGTGGCATTCCAAAGAGTGCTAATACCCATCTATTTGTTGTAGTTCAGTTGCTTAATCATCTCCTACTCTTTGTGACCCCATGGAGTGCAGCATGCCAGGCTTCCCTGTCTTTCACTATCTCCCGGAGTTTGCTCAAACTCATGTTCATTGAGTCGATGATGCCATCCAATCATCTCATCCTCTGTTGCCCCCTTCTCTTCCTGCCTTTGATCTTTCCCAGCATCAGGGTCTTTTCCAATGTGTTGGCTCTTGCTATCAAGTGGCCACAGTATTGGAGCTTCAGCATCAGTCCTTCCAATGAATATTCAGGATTGATTTCCTTTAGGATTGCCTGATTTGATCTCCTTGCAGTCCAAGGGACTCTCAAGAGTCTTTTCCAGCACCACATTTCGAAAGCATCAATTCTTCGGCACTCAGCCTTCTTTATGATCCAGCTCTCACATCCGTACATGACTATTGGAAAAGTCATAGCTTTGTCTTCTTTAAAAATTGTTTTTGTTTTGGGGAAATTCTTGGTGGTCCATTGATTGAGAGTCCACCTTCCAATGCAGGGGACACAAGTTCAATCCCTGGTCAGGGAACTGAGATCCCACATACTACAGGGTGACTAGGCTTGCATGCCTCAACTAAGACCCAATGCAGCCAAATAAATAACTACTAAATTTTTTTTTTGTTTTGAATTGTTCAATATGTTTTCATGCACAAAAATCTTTTTTTTTTTTTTACAAATTTTATAACTGTTAGCAATTTGTTGTATCTGTTTCCTTTTTTTAAGAAAAAAAATTTGCCAATGTATTTTAAGGCTGTTCCCCATTCATTCCATTTTCTTCCCTTTTAGTTGTTATTTTAAACTGAAATTGGTGTGTATGCTTCCCACACTTGCTTGTGTATGTGCCCATAGGTGATATATATTATTGTTTTTTAAAAGTTTTTAAAATTTATACAAATAGTTTAGTATTTCTTTTACCTATCCTTTTATGATCTACTTTTTCAAATACTTCATCATTTTGTTTTTTGGGATTTATCTATGATGGTATAAGTAGATTTAGTACTTTTTAACTGCTATAGAAATGTACATTTTTTTGCAATACTATAATTTATTTATATCAAATCTCTTCTGATGGATATTTAGGTTTTTCTGATATTTCTAATTTTTTACCATGTGAAAACACCACCCTGTTTGAGTGTAAACACTGAATAAGCTACCAATTCAGAGGGAAACAAAGAGCACATGTCAGTTCTTCCATATTTAAACATCAAATAATTATACTATTAGCATCTGTGTATGACTTCACCAACCTCTAGCAAAGAAGAGTTTTACCACTCTTGCCAGAATATATAATTTCGTTTCTGATATTTCAAGAAAGACCATTTTTACTCATTGACAGCTTTGGCACCAGACGCAGAAAAATCAGCACCTAAAATCTATGGCATGCCATTCATAGCATGGATCAGTCGAAAGGCCAAGTCTAATGACATTTTCTTTTGACCAAATATGCAAACAATGTGGCAATGAGCATCCTTTCTTCATAGCACATGTATAAAAGTTTCTCTAGAGGAAAAACCTAGAAGTAGGCTTGGTGGGCAATAATATATGTTAAACTTTATTAGAAAGTAAGAAATTCTTTTCCAATGTGGATTTATCAAAATGTGTGAGTTCCCATTGCCCACCTCCTCACCAACATTTGATATTATCCAACTATTAAATTTTTGCTAATCTAACAGGTATAAAATGGTATCTGAGTGCACTTGTTAAGTTTTAAGAAACTTTTAATTGGGAAACATTTTCAAACTTACTACAAACATTTTCAAAATAGTACAAAGAACTGTCATATACTCTTTATCCAGATTCACTAATTGTTAGAGCAAATCAGGCAAAATGTTTTATCAGTCTCTCTATATATGCATATTTTCTGAGTCATTTCAGATTAAACTGTTTGCATTATGCCCCCAGTACCTAAACCTTTCAATATATATTTCCTAAGAATAAGAACTTCTTATCCCAGTATAATAATCAGCTTCAAAAAAATTAACCTAACATATAATACTTTAATCTACCACTCATAATTTTGTCCATTGACTAATAATACCCTTTATAGAAATTTTCTCCTTTGTTCAGAATCAGGTATATTATTTGATTGTCACAAGTCTTTGACCTTTAATCTGGATCAGATCCTCAGCCTTTCTTTACTATAAAGAATATAGAATACAAGAAAATAAGAATATAGTCTTCATGTGTTAGTAGAATGTCCTTTGACTTTTAATGTAGTTTAATCTAAATTTTCCTGTTGAAATTTTTAATATGTGTATTGGATATTTAAATTTTCTGTGAATTAATGTGGGCCTTAGGAAGCATCACTACGAACAAAGCTAGTGGAGGTGATGGAATTCCAGTTGAGCTATTTCAAATCCTGAAAGATGATGCTGTGAAAGTGCTACACTCAATATGCCAGCAAATATGGAAAACTCAGCAGTGGCCACAGGACTGGAAAAGGTCAGTTTTCATTCCAATCCCAAAGAAAGGCAATGCCAAAGAATGCTCAAACTACCACACAATTGCACTCATCTCACACGCTAGTGAAGTAATGCCCAAAATTCTCCAGCTAGGCTTCAGCAATACATGAACCGTGAACTTCCAGATGTTCTAGCTGGTTTTAGAAAAGGCAGAGGAACCAGAGATCAAATTGCCAATATCCGCTGGATCATCGAAACAGCAAGAGAGTTCGAGAAAAACATCTACCTCTGCTTTATTGACTATGCCAAAGCCTTTGACTGTGTGGCTCACAATAAACTGTGGAAAATTATGAAAGAGATGGGCATACCAGACCACCTGACCTACCTCGAGAAACCTGTATGCAGGTCAGGAAGCAACAGTTAGAACTGGACGTGGAACAACAGACTGGTCCCAGATAGGAAAAGGAGTACATCAAGGCTGAATATTGGCACCCTGCTTATTTAACTTCTATGCAGAGTACATCACGAGAAACGCTGGGCTGGAGGAAGCACAAGCTGGAATCAAGATTGCCAGGAGAAATATCAATAACCTCAGATATGCAGATGACACCACCCTTATGGCAGAAAGTGAAGAAGAACTAAAGAGCCTCTTGATGAAAGTGAGAGAGGAGAGTGAAAAAGTTGGCTTAAAGCTCAACATTCAGAAAACTAAGATCATGGCATCCGGTCCCATCTGCTGCTGCTGCTGCTGCTGCTAAGTCGCTTTAGTCATGTCTGACTCTGTGCGACCCCATAGATGGCAGCCCACCAGGCTCCCCCGTCCCTGGGATTCTCCAGGCAAGAATACTGGAGTGGGTTGCCGTTTCCTTCTCCAGTGCATGAAAGTGAAAAGTGAAAGTGAAGTCGCTCAGTCATTCGACTCTTAGCGACCCTATGGACTGTATCCTACCAGGCTCCTCCGCCGTCCATGGGATTTTCCAGGCAAGAGTACTGGAGTGGGGTGCCATTGCCTTCTCCGCCAGTCCCATCACTTCATGGCAAATAGATGAGCAAACAGTGGAAACAGTGTCAGACTTTATTTTTTTGGGCTCCAAAATCACTGCAGATGACGATTGCAGCAATGAAATTAAAAGACACTTACTCCTTGTAAGGAAAGTTATGACCAACCTAGATAGCATATTAAAAAGCAGAGACATTACTTTGCCAACAAAGGTCCGTCTAGTCAAGGCTATGGTTTTTCCAGTAGTCATATATGGATGTGACAGTTAGACCATAAAGAAAGCTGAGCGCTGAAGAATTGATGCTTTTGAACTGTGGTGTTGGAGAAGACTCTTGAGAGTCCCTTGTACTGCAGGGAGATCCAACCAGTCCATCCTAAAGGAGATCAGTCCTGGGTGTTTATTGGAAAGACAGATGTTGAAGCTGAAACTCCAATATTTTGGCCACCTGATGCAAAGAGCTGACTCATTTGAAAAGACTCTGATGCTGGGAAAGATTGAGGGCAGGAGGAGAAGGGGACGACAGAGGATGAGATGGTTGGATGGAATCACTGGCTCGATGGGCATGGGTTTGGGTGGACTCAGGGAGTTGGTGATGGACAGGGAGGCCTGTTGTGCTGTGGTTCATGGGATCGCAAAGAGTTGGACATGACTGAGCAACTGAACTTAACTGAATGCATGTATTTTTTGCCCATTTTTCTACTGAGTCATCTTTGAGTTCTTTTCTATATTCTGGATACTAATCCTTTGCTTGTTACGTGTATTGTGAACAAATTCTCTCAATTTTGCTGTTATTTTGTGCCATTTTTGTTGTTATTATTTAACTTTAATGGTTCCTTGTGTAATATAGAAGTTAAAAAAATTAATGCAATAAAATTTATCAGTGTCTACCATAAGATTTCTTCTTAGTGTTCCTCAAAATTGCCTTGGCTATTTTTGGCCTTTTGCTCTTCCGTTATAAAATTAGTATCAGTTTGGTAAGGCTGTTGAAAAGATCTAATGGCATTTCTCTTAGAAAAGCAGTGGGTTTATAGGATAATTGGAAAGAAAATTTGACATCTTTGTGAATTATTCTTATCCATAATTATATCTCTTGATTTTTAACCTTTATTCGTGTCCTTTAGGACAGATTATAATTTATTCTTGAAGGCTTTGACTGTCTGTTTTTTTAATGCCTAGATAACTGTAGTTTTTGTTGTTGTAGACAGAATTTAAACAATTTTTTTACATTTTCTGATTGTAGTTTTTGGTATATAGAAATGTAACTGATTTTTATACAATGATCTTAAATGTAACAACCTTGATAAGCTCTCTTTTTACTTTTAATAGTTTGTAGATTGCCTTGGATTTTCTTACAATCATTTAATCTATGAATAAAAACAATTTTGTTTATTTTTTTCTAATCTTTATACTGCATTTCTTTTTCTCATGTTTTGCACTGACTAGAAATTCCAGATCAGTGATGAATAGATATGATGATTGGAGCATCATTGTCTTAATCTTGGCTTTAAAGAGACTATTTCTAAAATTTCCCTATTGTGTGATGCCTGTTGTTCAGTCGCTCAGTCATGTCTGACTCTTTGTGACTCCATGGACTGCAGCACACCAGGATTCCCTGTCCTTCACTATCTTCCAGAATTTGCTCAAACTCATGATCATTGAATCGGTGATGTCCTCCAACCATCTCATCCTCTGTCGTCCGCTTCTCTTCCTGCCTTCAGTCTTCCCCAGCATCAGGGTCTTTTCCAATGAGTCAGCTCTTTGCATCAGGTGGCCAAAGTATTGGAGCTTCAACTTCAGCATCAGTCCTTCCAATGAATATTCAGGATTGATTTCCTTTAGGATTGACTGCTTTGATCTCCTTGCAGTCCAAGGTACTCTCAAGAGTCTTCTCCAACACCACAGTTCGAAAGCATCAGTTCTTTGGCACTCAGCCTTCTTTATTGTCCAGCTCTCACATCCATACATGACTACTGGAAAAAAACATAGCTTTGACTAAATGGACATTTGTCAGCAAAGTGATGTGTCTGCTTTGTAATGCGATGTCTATGTTTGTCATAGCTTTTCTTCCACGGACCAAACGTCTTTTAATTTCATGGCTGCCATCATAGTACACAGTAATTTTGAAGCCCAAACATAGAGTCTGTCACTGTTTCCATTTCTTCCCCATCTATTTGCCATGAAGTGATGGGGCTGGATGCCATGATCTTAGTTTTTTGAATGTTGAGTTTTAAGCCAACTTTTTCACTCTCCTCTTTCACCTTCATCAACAGGCTCTTTAGTTCTTCTTCACTTTCTTCCATTCAGGTGGTGTCATCTGCATATCTGAGGTTATTGATATTTCTCCCAGCAATCTTGATTCCAACTTGAGCTTCATCTAGCCTGGCATTTCACATGATGTTCTCTGCGTATAAGTTAAATAAGCAGGGTGACTATATGCAGCCTTGATGGACTCCTTTCTCACTTTTGAACCAGTCTGTTGTTCCATGTCCGGTTCTAAATGTTGCTTCTTGACCTGCATACAGGTTTCTCAGGAGGCAGGTATTGTGGTCTGATATTCCCATCTGTTTAAGAATTTTCTATAGTTTGTTGTGATCCACACAGTCAAAGGTCTTAGCATAGTCAGTGAAGCAGAAGTATATTTTTCCTGGAATTCTCTTGCTTTTTCTGTGATCCAGTGGATGTTGGCAATTTGATCTCTTAGTTCCTCTGCTTTTTCTTTTAAGGGATTCTTGCCCACAGTAGTAGATACAATGATCATCTGAGTTAAATTCACCCATTCCTGTCCATTTTAGTTCACTGATTCCTAAAATGTCAATGTTCTCTCTTGCCATCTCCTGTTCGACCACTTCCAATTTACCTTGATTCATGAACCTAACATTCCAGGTTCCTATGCAATATTGTTCTTTGCAGCATCAAACTTTACTTTCATCACCAGACACATACACAACTGGGCATTATTTCTACTTTGGTGATGCTTGCTTTATGCTTTTTGTAGAAATCATTTGTCACGGAAGAACTCCAACCTCATTGAGAGTTACAAAAAGTAACAAGACTCCAAAAGAGACACAAGGCATCAGGTTGTCTTGCCATCACTCCATAGATGCCTAAAGTCGATAATGAGATTCAGTGGATCAGAGCAAGACAGTTTGTTATTCACACACAGAAAACAGCATGAGCATCAGCAGGGTAATGACAGTTCTACTGACCCCCAAGGACCTCAGTGTGAGGTGTGCCAAGCTGCAAAACCCAGGGCTGAGAACTCAGCACTTTTTATATCAAGCAGTAAATGAGCCAGTCGTCCCCCACAAAACAAGTTGTCCTGAAGTCATGTCACAATTGCCTTATCTATTTTAATTGGCTATGTGACTAGCTGCAGAAATGGGTCAAGAATAGGCTGGTTAAGACCTTGAGATTTGGTCTATTCAGAAACATCCTATAAGGATGTTTAGAACCAATAGCTGATTGCCTTTCACAACAAGAATTTCTATAGTTTGCTAGAGGATTTTAACATGAATGGCTACTGAATTTTACCATGAGATTTTTAATGTATATTAAAAAAACCAAATAGATTTTCTCCTTTAATATGTTTTTCACATTTGTTATATTAACAGTAACATTAATTGTCTCATGTTAAATCAGGCTGGAATTTGTGGAGTAAATTCTTCTTGGTGAAGATACATTTAATTTTTTATACTCGGAGAAATTCATTTTGCTAATATTTTATTTAGCATTTTTATGACTATACCTATAATTGAGATTGGCCCATAGTTTTGTTTTCTTTATAACCCATGTCTGTTTGGATATCAAGTATATATGAGCCTTAAAAATTAGTGAGCTTTTCTTCTTTCTCTATTCTCTGTAACAGTTTATGTGAGAGGAGTTATAAGATAAATGTTACCAGAAGTTTTAGTAAATGTTACTGTAAAAATATCAGGGCCAGTGAGTTTTTGAGTAATTTTTAGAATACTGTTTCAGTTTCTTCACTAAGACTTTAATCATTGTGTCTATCTTGAGTCAATTTTAGTAATTTATATACTTTTAGGAAAGTTTCTACTCTTTACATTTTCAAATATATTGGCATAATATTTTCATGATTTAGAAAACCATTTCTGTTCCTGCAATTCAGTTTCTGTCATTATTCCTCATGTTTTTAATTTTATTTTTCCTCTCAAGTATGTTTCCTATTTCATTAATTTTGAATCTTATCTTTATATCCCTTTTTATTTAAGTTTATCCTGTTCCTTTTCTAATTTACTGGGTGAATGCTTAGTTCATTAATTTTTAGTCTTTCTTTCTTTATATACACACACACATATATATTTAAAACTAAATTATCTTCCAAGTGCTGATTTATCCAAATACCTTAATTTGTTATACAGTATTTTATTGTTGTTCAACTGTGTTTTACAATTCTAATTATGATGTATCCTTGGGCCCATGAATAATTCAGATATGAGATTACAAATTTTCAAAGATACAGTATTTCATTTCCTCTGAGTAGTGGTTTTGCTTCTGCTTTACTTGCCAGAGTCTCATCTATTCAACTCCTATTCAAGTCAATTATTTGCATTAACTCCTCAGCTTGTGATTACTGCATTACAAAGGTAAATGCAAGGTCTATAAATTCAGACCTTGGCATTGTGTTTTTCATGGGAGACTCTTTTCCCTATCCTGAGCCCTGGGCACATAGCAGGCTTTCTTAATCTTTCCCTGGGTCATGGGTGGGGGTGGGGGTGGTGGTTTCCGCTTCCCTTTTCATGGAGGATGTATCCCACCCATGGATCCAGCTTTATGACCAGGTCTTAGTTCCAGCTCTCTGCCTCGCATGATCCCAGGGCTATGTAACTTGTTTCCTCAGGATCACTAAAGCCCTAATCTCTAGATATTAAAGCTTATTTCTGGATTTGCTGTCCCTATCAGGATGTCTGAGTGCCAGCTGGTGCGCTCATTTATTTTGCTTTGAGTTCTTTATTTCTGATGCCAAGATGTTTGTTTTTCTTTCTCTTTCTCTCTCTCTTTTTAGCTCAGCTATGAATTTTAATTTGGTAAAATTTATCTCACAGTTCTGTGTTTATAGTGAAAGAGTGTCAACCTTTGATTAACCTCTCACAGATCTGTCCAAACAGAACTGTGACTTCTGCTTCAGAGTGGACAGAAAATGAACTCATAAATTCAGTGAGAAGTAAAGAGCACATCACAGTTCTTCTATACTTAATACATTAAGTAATTATAATATTAGCACCTGTGTGTGTGACTTTACCAACCTCTAGCAAGGGAGAATTCTACCACTTTTACCAGAATATGTAATTTCATTTCTAGCATTTCAAGAAGGCCTGATTTTTCCTTGTTGACATCTTTAGCACCAGAGTCAGAAAAACCAATACCTGAAATTTCGGGTATGCCAGTTGTAGCATATGTAAATAGAAAGGTCAAGTTTAATGATATTGTCTTTTGACCAAATATGCAGACTGTGTACTTGCTGATTCCCTGTTCTGCCAGAAAAACAAGACCTCAGGGCAACACCCACTGCTTGAATTTTGATTGATTATATCATGGTATGCAAAGACATCCATACTGAAATTGCTGTGGTATTACATGAAGTCATTGTATTTAAGAGCTATATTTTTCCAAATGGCTTTAATCCTGGTTCACTTTACTTTTAACATGTACATGACTATAGATTTAAAGAGAACTTGAAATCACTGTTTTAGAAGTTGCCTCAAATAAGACAACACCAGATTATAGTTTAGGAACTGTAAGGGTTAGGTATTTTTAACGAGTTGCATTCAGATCACAGCCTCCAAAATAATCCTTCTGTAATCCTCGGCTTTAGGCCCCTCATTTCTGATAAAGAAGAGGGTGTGATCCAGGAACACAGAGTGCAGAAGTCGGCATTATGCTCAGAGTGAGATGGTTTGGGGTCATTGGAAGGTTATTTTCATACCTGCCTCTATGAAATCAGTGGGGCGTATCACCATCCTCTCTCTGACCACTGAGTGATAATCTCTACATTCGGAACATTTCTAACAAAGGATTGACTAGGGATAAATTGTAATACTCACACACTCCTTGTTTAATTCCAGGAAATCCTGTTATTTTTACCCTTTGCTTGTATAAATACAGGAATTTGAGCAGCTGTATCTCTGCATCAGTGAAGCCTTTGGGTATTGACTGTCTCTAAATTAAATTTATAGGACCCTACATTCTCTGGCCTTACATTAGTGTTATCATGAGACGTACCATAGTTTATCAGTAAGCGCCCCAAATACCAAGTCTCATTGCTCAATCATACAAATTCTTTCATTTTTTTTCTCCAGGAAGTTATGAAGTACAATATATAGACTGAACCCTTGCCCATCTTCCCTACTTTCAAGGATCTCGGACCTAGTAGACATGAGCATACTAAGCAGAGGGAAGAGAAGAACAACAATAAAAATTCAACAATTTTTTCAGTGAATTCAGAAGCCATTTCAGCAATTGATGGCAAAATTCTGTCTCCTATCAAATATACAGGAAGTGTCTTTTTTATTGAAGTATATAGTTTATTTACAATATTATGTTAGTTTCAGGTGTACAGCTTAGTGATTCAGTAATTTTTTCTGATTATATTCCATTATAAGTTATTACAAGATATTGAATATAATTCCTTGTGCTGTACAGTACATCCTTTTTGCTTATCTATTTTATGTGTAGTAGTTTGTATCTGTTAATCCTATACTCCTAATTTGCCACATTCCTTTGGTAACCATAACTTTATTTCCTGTATCTGTGAGTCTGTTTTTATTTTGTTTATAGATGTATTTGTATTATTTTTTAGTTTCCACATATAGATGATGTCATACAGTGTAAATCTCTCTCTGTCTGACTTCACTAAGTATAATACTCTCTAGGTCCATCCATGTTGCTGCAAATAACATTACTTCATTCTTTTTTATGGCTGAGTAATATTCCAGTGTGTGTGTGTGTGTGTGTGTGTGTGTGTGTGTGTGTGTGTGTGTGTGTGTATACACACACACAGAGTCATAACTTCTTAAGCTAATCATCTGTTGATGGGCACTTGGGTTGTTTTCATGTCTTGGCTACTGTAAATAATGCTGCTATGAATATTGGGATGCATGTATCTTTTTGAATTAGAGTTTTTATTTTTTCTGGACATTTACCCAGAAATGGGATTGCTGGCTCATACGGTAGCTGTTTTTAGTTTTTTAAGAAACTTCTGTACTGTCTTCCATAGTGGCTGCACTAATTTACATTCCCAATAGAGAGTTCTCTTTTCTTCCCACCCTCTTCAGTCTGTATTATTTGTAGACTTCTTAGTGATAGCCATTCTGAGAGGTATGAGGTGGTACCTCATTGTAGTTTTTAATTTGCACTTCTCTAATAATTAGTGAGCCTCTTTTCATGTGTTTGTTGGCCATCTGTACGTCTTTTTCGGAAAAATTCCATTTAGATCATCATCCCCTTTTTTGATTGAATTGTTTGAGTTGTTTGTATATTTTGAATATTAGCCCCTTGTTGATTGTATCATTTGCAAATATTTTCTCCTAGTCCATAGCTTGTCTTTTCTTTATGATTCCTTTGCTGTGCTGCTGCTGCTGCTGCTAAGTCACTTCAGCTGTGTCCGACTCTGTGCAACCCCATAGACGGCAGCCCACCAGGCTGGGATTCTCTGGGATTCTCCAGGCAAGAATACTGGAGTGGGTTGCCATTTGCAAAAGCTTTTAAATTTGATTAGGTAGATGTGTTTCATTTTTACTTTTATTTCTTTTGGATCAGGAGACTGATCTAAGAAAGCATTGCTACAATTTATGTCTGAGAATGTTTTGCCTAGGTTCTTCTCTAGGAGTTTTATGGTATCTTTTTATATTTATGTCTTTAAACCATTTTGAGTTTATTTTTGCGTATGATATGAGGAAGTGTTCTGATATCTTTGATTTATATATAGCTGTACAGCTTTCCCGGCACCACTTGTTGAAGAGAATATCTTTCTTCATTTTATATTCTTACTTATTTTGTCATAGATTAATTGACTGTAGGTGAGCAGGTTTATTTCTGGGCTCTCTATTATCTTCCATTGATCTATATATTAATATCAGTGTTTTGATTAATGTAGCTTTGTAGTGTAGTCTGAAGTCTGGAAGGGTTATGCCTTCAGCTTTATTCTTTTTCTTTAGGATTGCTTTGGCAATTCTGGGTCTTTTGTGATTCCATATATATTTTAGGGTTATTTGTTCTAGTCTTGTGAAAAGTGTCATGGGTATTTTGATAGAAATTGTATTAAATTTGTAAATAGTTTTGAGTAGTATTTTAATTTTTTATTGGATTTTTATTTTTTTATTGGAATATAATTGCTGTACAATGTTGTATTAGGTTGTACAATGTTAGGTTTATACACATGAATTAGCCATGTGTATAAATATACCCCTCCCTCTAGAGCCTTCCTCCCACACACCCTCATCCCACCCTCTAGCTCATTACAGAGCACTGAGCTGAGCTCTCTGTGCTCTATAGCAGCTTCCCACTATCTATCTATGATATTAGATATCAATTTTAGGGACAAAAACCCTGTAAAAACACAGACAGCTAAACAATACCCTGCTAAATAACCAAGCGATCACTGAAGAAACTAAAGAGGAAATAAAACATACCCAGAAACAAATGACAATGAAAACTCAATGACCAAAACCCTATGGGATGCAGCAAAAGCAGTTCTAAGAAGGAAGTTTATAGCAATACAATTCTACCTGAAGAAACAACAATCTTAGTGTTTTTTTTTTTACCTAGGTTTTATTAAGAACTATAGTTCACATTGCTATTAAACCTTTCCAAAGAGAAAGTTTGCCCGGGAGCCAATTTATTTTCCATAGTAGAAGCACTCAACAAATATATATCAGTACTTTAAAATATCAAATTTAATTTCAGTTGAAGTCTATGCATTTAAAAAATAACTGAAGAAGCCTGGTGAGTCACCTTGCGGTCTCTTGTCAAAGCCTCTTCACATCAGAAAAACCTTTGGGTCAGCACTTTGATAATTTAGTATGTAGAAAATCCTGACATGAGTCAAACATTGTAGTCAGTTTTCACAATATGCTTAAAAGGAATTTGTTTTTCACCCTTTAATTATCTAAATTATAATTTAGTTTATGCTTTAGTTTGTTCTTCTAACTTTCTAGACCACAATAACTCACTACTACCTTACAACTTGGTGCCCTTGTTGCATCTCAATCATTTAATACCAGGAAGTTAAAAAGTTACATCCATGACTGACAAGGGATTAGTCTCCAAAATTTACAAACAGCTCATGACCATCTAACAGCATCAAAACAAACAACCCAATCAAAAAATGCATAGAAGACCTAAGTAGACATTTCTCCAGAGAAGACATACAGATGGCCAAGAGGCACATGAAAAGATGTTCAACATTGCTAATTATTTGAGAAATGCAAATCAAAGCTACAGTGAGGCATCACTACATACTAGTCAAAGTGTTATTATCATCAAAAAATCTACAATCAACCAATGCTGGAGAGGGTGTGGGGAAAACCTCCTACACTGTTGGTGGGAATGTAAATTGGTACAGTTACAATGGAAAACAGTATGGAGGTTCTGTAAACTAAAAATAAACCTACCATGCTACCCTGCAATCCCACTCTTGGGCATATATCCAAAGAAAAACATGATCCAAAAGAATACATGCATGCCAATGTTCACTGCAACACTGTTTACAATAGCCAAGACATGGAAGCAACCTAAATGTCCATTGACAGAGAAATGGATAAAGAAGATGAGGTACAAATATACAATGGAATATTACTTAGTCATTAAAAAGAATGAAATAATGCCATTTGCAGCATCATGGATGGACCTAGAAATTGTCAGATTGAGAGAAGTCAGTAGAGAAGGAGAAATAATGACATTCCTTCCATGTGGAATCTAGAAAGAAATTACACAAATGAACTTACAAAACAGAAACAGACCCACAGACTGAGAGAATGAACTTATGGTTGCTAGGGGTAAGGGAGGGGGAAGGGATAGTTTGGGAGTTTGTGATGGACATGCACACATTGCTGTATTTAGAATGGATAATCAACAAGGACCTACTGTATAACACAGGGAACTCTGATCAATGTTAATGTGGCAGCCTGGGTGGGAGTTTCGGGGAGAATGGATACAAGTATATATATGGCTGAGTACCTTCACTATTCACCTGAAACTATCACAACATTGTTAACCAGCTATACCACAATACAAAATAAAAAGTTATTTTTTAAAAAAGTTGTATTCATGTTTCTGTTAGGCAGTTTTGAACTTGTTGAGAACATCCATTTGAACAACTTTTGGGATATGTAGTATAGAGACGGTAAAATCTTTAAAAACATGTGGACCCAGGGAAATAAGCTTTAAATATTCTCTTACAGTTTGGAAAGAAATTTTTCTGTATGATAACTTTAGTTTGGATTTTCCAGATATGTCCTTTAAGATGGAATATTTATTAAAGATATTGCTTGCACATATAAAAGCAAACATTGACAAATCTTACTTAGGAAGTGCCCTTTTTCTTTCATTTTTTTATATTAGTGTAATTGTGTTTCCAAATTTGCTGGCATGTTGAGTGTAGCACTTTAACAGCATCATCTCTTAGGATTTTAAATAGCTCAGCTGGAATTCCATCACCTCCACTAGCTTTGTTTATAGTAATGCTATTTAAGGCCCACAGACTCCAGAATGTCTGGCCCTAGGTGAGTGATCACACCATCATGGTTATCTGGGTCATTAAGACCTTTTTTTTGTACAGCTCTTCTGTGTACTCTTGCCACCTCTTCTTAATATCTTCTGCTTCTGTTAGGTTCATACCATTTCTATCCTTTATTGTGCCCATCTTTGCATGAAATGTTCCCTTGGTATCTCTAATTTTCTTGAAGAGATCTCTAGTCTTTCCCATTCTATGGCTTTCCTCTATTTCTTTGCACTGTTCACTTAAGAAGGCTTTCTTATTACTCTTTGCTATACTTTGGAACTCTGCTTTCAGTTGGGTATATCTTTCCCTTTCTCTTTTGCCTTTCACTTATCTCCTTAGCTATTTGCAGGGTCTCCTCAGATAACCATTTTGCCTTGTTGCATTTCTTTTCCTTTGGGATGGTACTGTTACAGTACTGCACTCGATCTGCCAGCAAATCTGGAAAACTCAGCAGTGACCAGAAAACTGGAAAAGTTGTTTTCATTCCAATCCCAAAGAAAGGCAATGCCAAAGAATGTTCAAACTACAGTACAACTGCACTCATTTTACATGCTAGCAAGGTCATGCTCAAAATCCTTCAAGCTAGGCTTCAACAGTAATTAATTGAGAACTTCCAGATGTATAAGCTGGATTTAGAAAAGACAAAGGAGCCAGAGATCAAATTGCCAACATCCACTGGATCATAGAAAAAGCAAGAGAATTCCAGAAAAACGACTTCTGCTTCATTGACTATGCCAAAGCCTTTGACTGCATGGATCACAACAAACTGAGGAAAATTCTTCAAGTGATGAGAATACTAGACTACTTTACCTGCCTCCTGAGAAATCTGTATGCAGGTCAAGAAACAACAGTTAGAATCGGACATGAAACAACGGACTGGTCCCAAACTGGGAAAGAAAGAAAGTGAAGTCTCTCAGTCGTGTCTGACTCTTTGTGACCTCATGGATTGTAGCCTACCAGGCTTCTCCATCCATGGGATTTTCCAGGCAAGAACACTGGAGTGAGTTGCCATTTCCTTCTCCAGGGGATTTTCCCAACCCAGGGATCAAACCCGAATCTCCTGCATTGTAAGCAGATGCTTTTACCATCTGAGCCACCAGGGAAATCTTAAATTGGGAAAGGAGTATGTATATTGTCACCCTGCTTATTTAGCTTATATGCAGCATACATCGTGCAAAATGCTGGGCTGGATGAAGCACAAGCTGGAATCAAGATCACCAGGAGAAATATCAATAACCTCAGATATTCATATGACACCACCCTTATGGCAGAAAGTAAAGGGGGGAACTAAAGAGCCTCTTGATGAAGATGAAAGAGGAGAGTGAAAAAATCTGGCTTAAAACTCAACATTCAAAAAACTAAGATCATGGCATCTGGTCCCATCACTTCAAGGCAAATAGATGGGGGAACAATGGAAACAGTGACAGACTCTATTTTCTTGGGCTCCAAAATCACTGCAGATGGTAACTGCAGCCATAAAAGATGTTTGGTCCTTGGAAGAAAAGCCATGACAAACCTAGACATCGCATTAAAAAGCAGAGATATCACTTTGCTGACAAAAGTCTGTCTAGTCAAAGCTATGGTTTTTCCAGTAGTCTTGTATGGATGTGAGAGTTGGACCATAAAGAAGGCTGAGAGCCAATGAATTGATGCTTTTGAACTGTGGTGTTGGAGAAGACTGCTGAGAGTCCCTTGGACTGCAAAGAGATCAAAGCAGTCAATCCTAAAAGAAATCAATCCTGAATATTCATTGGAAGGACTGATGCTGAAGCTCCAATCATTTGGCCACTTGATGTGAAGAGCATCAGGAAAAACCCCGATGCTGGGAAAGATTGAAGGCAGGAGGAGAAGGGTATGACAGAGGATGAGATGGTTGGATGGCATCATCGACTCAATGGACATGAGTTTGAGCAAACTCCAGGAGATAGTGAAGGATAGGGAGGCCTGCCATGCTGTAGTCCATGGGGTTGCAAATAGTCAGACTTGATTGAGTGACTGAACAACAACAGTTGTGTTCGTGTTTTCTCTATCTCTTATTTTACTTTATTGGGCCCTAGAAATGGACAGAAAATATATTCCAGAAGCATAGGAATAAAAACAGATGCAGGAGGAGCAGTTTGATCACATGTGAGGTCAGAATAGTTTCAAATAGTCTTGGAAAGATTTGCCTTGGTGTTGGAAGAAGTCAAATGATTTGTCAGAGCCCTTTAAGAGTAGACTCAGAATGAGTAAAGGGCTGACGGCAAAAAGCAGCAAGAATATTCTGAAAACAAAGGTGGCTTACTTTGTGATGGGGTCCCAAACAAAATATGCTTTATGGTCACGCTGTGCTCCTGAGTTTGCTGTTTGTACCTGACCCTGCTTCTTGTTCAGATCACAGAAACAAGTTAGTACAGTTTCCCTGGCTGTTGGCTCAACATTTGTCACCCGATTCCATATTCTTCTACTTATGACTAAAAACCTAAAGCAAACACACAAAAAAAGAGTAGACTCTTAAATATTTATTGCATACTTATAGAACACAGAATAAACTTTGATAAGTTCCAGGCGCTGTGCAAAGAATGAGAACAGACATGAATGTGATACAGTTCCTGCCTACGTGGACTGCATTATCTAGTGGTATAGACAGATGCTGACCAACTGTCTATACTGTTATATGAAAATTCTGACCCCCACAGTATTTATGAGGAGATAAAGGAGGGTGGTCAGTTCTTTGAGGGGAAGTCAAAGGTTTCGCAAAGGAGACGTGAGCTAAATCTCAAAGTAGGAGCAGGAGATTGTTAGGTAGAGGAAGGTGAGGAGAAGAGCATTTTAATCCAAGGAAAGGTGAGCAGAGTTATGAGAGTTGCTGGTGCTTTGGGGAACTGTCTGTCTTGCTAGTTAGTGGAGGTATTGATCAGTGACCCAGTGCTGTGCTCAAACTGAGGTGGTGCCTCCAGGCACTACCTCTCCTCCTAAATTATCTAATGACTTTCTGGTCATAACTGAATTTTCAGGTAAAAAGAAGTATGAAGAATTTTTTTCTTGGTATTAAATCTAAAATTGTGAAGATCCTTTTAACCTCTTTTCAACATGTAGAGCAAATAATAGAATTGGATTCATTTGTAGCAAGTAACTTTTTTTTTTCATAAACGTGTGGAGAGGTGGTTTGGGGAAAGTTGAAGTTGTACAAGCATAATGTGATACCTAGTGGAGGAACCTCCCCAATAATTTTACAGACATAATATTATTTCTTTATCCCCTGATGAGCCAAATAGGAAGTTCATCGCTTCCTGCTGGAATTTGCTGCACATTTGCTATTCTACAAGACTAAGACTCCAAGATCTGAGTTGCCAGGTCAGAGTCCTGTTTCCGAGGGATGATCCTGTTTAATAAAGCAAAGAGGAGCCTCTGATTACTCATCTGTAACAAGCAACTCTTCAGAAAGAACTGGTGAATGCTTTGGACATTACTTGTATTTTGTGTGTGTTATCTATCATAGAGCTTTCCCTTCATTTTTCTTTTTTTAAATAGAAAACTCGATTCTGAGAATTTTTCAGTCACATTTTCTATCACTAGTATATCATTCTCGTATCTTGTGAATGAGTCTTTGGCACTCCCTCAGAATCATTCGATAAATGATGGGGACTTGTCAGAGGAAGTGACCCGGAGGGGATGACACCTGAGACCTTTGTCTGTGGCCTGAAGAAGGGGTGATCGTTACAGATCTTCAGTTCAACAGTGTGTGGGATGGGAGTGCTGCGGCAGGGGTAAAGGGTGGGGGGCAGAATGCTGAGCAGGCCCACCGGTGGCAGGGAGCATGCAAGACCCTAATTGTAAGCTCTATAGGGGCAGGAAGCTGGTCTCTGCTAGCTTATACTCCTGGAGGTTTGTCTGACATGTGGCAGGTTCTTAACCAAACAATCTGTTGAAGGAGGAATTGAAAAGGTCTCTTTGTGACTGGAACACAGAGAACAAGGGGTTGCATGGAATAAACTGACATTGAGAGAAAGAGCTATACAAGGCCTTGTGCCCCTTAAAGATAAGGGGCTTTGTTCTTGGCAGTGGAACACCAGTCAAGGATTTTAAACATGACTGATTTGCTCTACAGTGTAATGCCAGGTCTTCCCAACTCTTTGATTGTGATCAGCAGTGAGAAACATATTTTACTTTGTTGTTGTTGTTCAGTCACTCAGTCATGTCCAACTCTTTGCAACCCCTTGAACTGCAGCATGCCAGCCTTCCCTGTCCATCACCAACTCCCAGAGCTTGCTCAAACTCATGTTCATTGAGTCAGTGATGCCATCGAACCATCTCATCCTCTGTGGTCCCCTTTTCCTCCAGTCTTCAATCTTTCCCAGCATCAGGGTCTTTTCTAATGAGACAGTTCTTTGTATCAGGTGGCCGAAATATTGGAGCTACAGTTTTAGCATCAGTCCTTCCAATGAATGTTCAGGGTTGATGTCCTGTAGGACTGACTGGTTTGATCTTCTTGCAGTCCAAGGGACTCTCAAGAATCTTCTCCAACACCACAGTTTGAAAGCATCCCTTTGACACTCAACCTTCCCTGATAAAACACACATACACACACATAACTAAAATAATTTTTATGAACAATGCTTATCCTTACTAAATGTGATGTGTTCCATTATTTTCTATTTTATTTGGTGTTTTTAAAAAGTAGTGGTCAAAGACTGCTATATTTTTTTTTACTTTATTTTTTAATTGAAGGATAATTGCTTTACAGTATTATGTTGGTTTCTATCAAACATCAACATGAATCAGCCATAGGTTTACTATGTTTCCCACCACCTGAATATCCTTCCCACCTTCCTCCCCATCCTACTCTGCTAGGTTGTTACCAAGCCCCAGTTTGAGTTCCCTGAGTCATACAGCAAATTCCCATTGGCTGTTTATTTTACATACAGTACTGTATGTTTCCATGTTACTCTCCCCATACATCCCACCCTTTCCTCCCACCCACCACTCCAAGCTGTGTCCATTAAGTCTGTTCTCTATGTCTGAGGCTCCGTTGCTACCCTGCAAATAGGTTCATCAGTACCATCATTCTAGACTCCATAAATATGCATTAATATACGATTTGTTTTTCTCTTTCTGAATTATTTTGTGTAATAGGCTCTAGGTTCATCCACTTCATTAGGACTGACTCAAATGTGTTCCTTTTCTATGGCTGAGTAATATTCCATAGTATATATATGTACCGTAGCTTCTTTATTCATTCATCCGTAGATGGACATCTGGGTTGTTTCCGTGTCTTAGCTACTGTAAATAGAGCTGCAGTGAACATTGGGGGTGCATGTGTCTCTTTCATCTTTGGTTTCCTCAGGGTATATGCCTAGGAGTGGAATTGCTGGGTCATATGGTAGTGTTATTCTTGGTTTTTTAAGGAATCTCCATACTTGTTCTCCATACTAGCTGTTTCAGTTTACCCTCCCACCAACATTGCAAGAGGGTTCTCTTTTCTCCACACCCTCTCCAGCATTTGTTTGTGGATTTTTTGATGATGGCCTTTCTGACCATTGAACACTGCTGTATTTAAAATGGATAACCAACAAAGACCTATTGTATAGCGCATGGAACTCTGCTCAGTGTTACGTGGCAGCCTGGATGGGAGGGGATCTTGGGGGAGAATGGATACACATATATGTATGGTTGAGACCCTTTGCTGTTCACTTGAGACAGTTGGGTTGGTACAAAAGTAATTGCGGTTTTGGACTGTGAATTTTAAATCATTATAACTAGGCTCAAACACATCTTTATTAATCACAACAGGAACCATTATAATCAACACATTTTTGCCAAAGAGAAATAAGTTTGTTTATTCTTGTAGTGTAAAAATCTGTGGTTCAGGATTCGATGAACTCTTGGAAAGCATTTTCTGCCTCCTGCTGGTTGTGGATGCGTTTTCCCTGCAAAAAAGTTGTTGAAATCCTTGAAGAAGTGGTAGGTGGTTGGTGAGAGGTCAGGTGAATATCGCAGATGAGGCAAAATTTCGTAACCCAATTTGTTCAGTTTGGTTGTGTGATGTGCTATCAGGCATTGTCATGGAGAAGAATTAGGCCCTTTCTGTTGACCAATCCCAGCTATAGGCATTGCAGTTTTTGGTGCATCTCATCGATTTGCTGAGCATACTTCTCAGATGTAATGGTTTTGATGGGATTCAGAAAGCTGTAGTGGATCAGACAGGCAGCAGACCACCAAAACAGTGACCACGATCTTTTTTTTGGTGCAAATTTGGCATTGGGAAGTGCTTTGAAGCTACTTCTCAGTCCAACCCCACTGAGCTGGTCATTGCCAGTTTTTGTATAAAATCCACTTTTTGTTGCACATCACAATCTAATAAAGAACTGGTTTGTTATTGCTGCATAGAATAAGAGAAGATGACACTTCAAAGTGATGATTTTTTTGATTTTCAGTCAGCTCATGAGGCACACACTTATGAACTTTTCCACTTTCTAATTTGCTTCAAATGCTGAATGATCATAGAGTGGTCGATGTTGAGTTCTTTGGCAACTTCTCATGTAGTTGTAAGAGGATCAGTTTTGATGATCCTCTCAGTTGGTTGTTGTCAACTTCCAACGGCCGGCCACTGTGCTCCTCGTCTTCAAGGCTCCTCATCTGCTTTGCAAAACTTCTTGAACCACCCCTGCACTGTACCTTCTTTAGCAGCTACTGGGCCAAAGGAGTTGTTGATGTTGCAAATTATCTCCACTGTTTTATGACCCATTTTGAACTTGAATTAAAAAATTGCTTGAATTTACTTTTTATCTAATATCATTTCTATAGTCTAAAATAAATATAAAATAAACAGCAAGAAATAAGTCATTAGCAAAAAAAACCATAAAGTGAGAAATGTACATTAAAAGAATGTATAACATAACCACATTTATTTAAGAATGTATTCCAAATGGCGATGTGCAGCAATGCAAATTACTTTTGCACCAACCTAATATTGTTCATCAGCTATGTCCCACCCAATACAAAAAAAACAAAAAGTAGTGGTCAAAACCAGTATGACTGCTGGGTTGTAAGTACAGTTTGAAATGGATTCAATTCCGTGGAAATAGAATCTCTACCGATGGAGGCTTTTTGCATAAAATTATAGAAACCAGCACTTTAGGATCTAGAAAGGTCAGAAGATGCTAGCTTCAAAACAATATGCAAAGTAGAACTCTGGAGAGATGCTAGTTCCAGGGAAATGCATAACAGCATGCCAAGTGTGGGAAGGATTTTAGGAGTTACCAAATCCAGATGGAAAGTACTGTCCTAGAGTAAACCTGCTTCAGGGCACCGGGGAGTACTATCAGAGGGGCCCAGTGCCCAGGTTTCCCCATATCTGCTTTCTTTCCCTTCAGCCTCCCCTGTCAGTGCTTTTCACAACAAGCTGAGGCATGGAGGCGTGCTGATCTTATCACCATTTTGTACATCTGGATACTGAAGCCTAGGGAGGTCATGTGACTTGCTTTGCAAGGCTGCTTGGCTGAGAAAACAGAGCAGAGCTGCATTCCAAGTCTCCTTCCACTGGTCTGGCCGTCTTTCCATCACACTGCACTGTTTCATACACATGTATGAAAAAAAACTAGGCTTAAAAGCGACAGTGCAGCATTTTGACAGGTATGCATTTCTGTGCTAGAACTATGAGTCTACTAGTTCTATTTAATCAGTTTGTTATTAAAATTGTTATTAAAACTGTTATTAAAAACATAGTTAATCTGTTTCATAAAAAGAATGATAATATCCAGACATTCAAACCTCAGTCATGTAGTATCTTCATTGATATTTTGGCTGAAAGAACGGGAGAGTAAATCAGGAAGTGTATTAATCATAAAAATACTAATTGTTGAAAACCCCTGGGAGACTGATTTTAAAAGCTGAGTAAAAAGATGAAAGATAAAATATGGTTAATAAGTAATGTGTATAAATTAGAAAGCATTTGTGTATGTTGACTTGAGGTAATAAAACCAGTTTGAAATATATTTTCTGCCGAGTTTCTAGAGGAAACTGGCTTTTGAACTATCACAGGGCACTTTAGGGTATAATACAATGTCCTGAAAAAATTTGTTTCATAAATATGATGACTTTCCTGGTGGCCCAGGTGGTAAAGAGTCTCCCTGCTATGCAGGAGATTCAGGTTCAGTCCCTGGGTTGGGAAGATCCCCTGGAGAAGGGAATGACAACCCACTCCAGTGTTCTTGCCTGGAGAATTCCATGGACAGAGCTGCCTGGCAGAGTAGTCCATGGAGTCTCAAAGAGTCTGACACGACTGAGTGACTAACACTTTCACTAACTTTCATGGTGACAGGATGTTAATGAAACTTCTTGTGGTGCTCATTTAGCAATGTACACAAATAGCAAATCATGTATACCTGAAACTAATAGAATGTTGTACATCAATATACCTAAATTTAAAGAAAAGAGAAATCATGTACACAGCAAAAAATAAGTTCAACTAATATTGATCTTCTTTTGATTTGGGAATGTTTCTGAGATGAGCTCATCTGTAACAGGGTTTGATTTCTGTGGGAGCCCAGTGTGTGCCCTGGCCTGTTGGGGTACACCCAGGAGACAAGCTAGCATCTGTCGGTTGGTTTCATCAGGGCTCAACAGTTCTAATGTTAGTTTTTTTTTAATTTATTTTTTTATTGGAGGAAAATTGCTTTACAATGTTGTGTTGACTTCTGCCAAACAGCAGTGCAAATCAGCCTTAATTTTACATATATCACTTCCTTCTTGAGTCTCCCTCCCTCTCTGTATCCCATCTCTCTAGGTCATCACAGAGTGCCAGGCTGGGCTCCTTGTGTTATATAGCAACTTCTCATCATCTACTTTACACATGGTAATGTATGTGTATCGATGCTACTTTCTGCATTTGTCCCACTCTCTCCTTCTCCCGCTGGGTCCACGAGTCCATTCTTTATATCTGAGTCTTCATTCCTTTCCTGCAAATAGGTTCATCAATACCATTTTTCTAGATTCCATATATATATGCATTAATATACAATATTTGTTTTTCTCTTTCTGACTTACTTCACTCTGTATAACAGGCTCTAGCTTCATCCACCTCACCAGAACTGACTGATACATATGTATATGTATATATGTGTACCACATCTTCTTTATCCATTCATTTGTTGATGGACATCTAGTTTGCTTCCATGTCCTGGCTATTGTAAGTAGTGCTGCTATGAATATTGGGGCACATGTGTACTTTTCAGTTATGGTTTTCTCAGGGTATATGTCCAATAGTGGGATTGCTGGGTCATATGGTATTTTTATTATTATTATTTGTTTTTAATTGGAGGATAATTGCTTTATAATGTATTGGTTTCTTTACAACAGTTGTGTTGGTTTCTGCCATATATCAATATGAATCAGCCTTAGGCACACATATGTCCCCTCCCTCGTGAATCTTCCTCCCACCTTCCATCCCACTCCATCCCTCTGAGTTATCACAGAGCACTGGATTTGAGCTCCCTGCATTGTACAGCAAATTTCCACTGGCAGTCTAATTTTACATATGATAATGTATATGTTTCAATGCTACTCCCTCAATCATTCCACCCTTTTCTCCCTCTACTGTGTCCACAAGTCTGTTCTCTGTCTGTGTCTTCTTTGCTGCCCTGCAGTAGATTAATCAGTACCATCTTTCTAGATCCCATATATCTATGTATTAATATACGATATTTGTTTTTTTGTCTTTCTGACCTACTTCACTCTGTATGATAATCACCAGGTTCAACCATCTTATTAGAACTGAGTCAAATGTGTTCCTTTTCATGGCTGGGTAATATGTACCATATTGTGTATATGTACTACATACATATATACCATAACTTCTTTATCCATTCACCTGTCAATGGACATCTAGGTTGCTTCCATGTTCTAGCTATTATAAATAGTGCTGTGATGAACACTGTGATATCTGTGTCTTTTTGAATTATGGTTTCCCCAAAGTATATGCCCAGTAGTGGGATTACTGGGTCACACAGTAGAAGTGAGAAATAGATTTAAAGGACTAGATCTGATAGACAAAATGCCTGATGAACTATGGATGGAGGTTCGTGACATTGTACAGGAGACAGGAATCAAGACCATCCCCAAGAAAAAGAAATGCAAAAAACCAAAATGGCTGTCTGAGGAGGCTGTACAAATAGCTGGGAAAAGATGGGAAACGAAAAGCAAAGGAGAAAAGAAAGATATTCCCATTGAATGCAGAGTTCCAGAGAATAGCAAGGGAAGATAAGAAAGCTTCCTCAGCAATCAGTGCAAAGAAATAGAGGAAAACAATAGAATGGGAAAGACTAGAGATCTCTTCAAGAAAATTTGAGCTACCAAGGGAACAACATTTCATGCAAAGATGGGCTCAATAAAGGACAGAAATGGTAGGGACCTAACAGAAGCAGAAAATATTAAGAAGAGGTGGCAAGAAAACACAGAAGAATTGTACAAAAAAGTTCTTCATGACCCAGACAATCACGATGGTGTAATCACTCACCTAGAGCCAGACATCCTGGAATGTGAACTCAAGTGGGCCTTAGGAAGCATCACTATGAACAAAGCTAGTGGAGGTGATAGAATTCCAGTTGAGCTAATTCAAATCCTGAAAGATGATGCTGTGAAAGTGCTGCACTCAATATGCCAACAAATATGGAAAACTCAATAGTGGCCACAGAACTGGAAAAGGTTCAGTTTTCATTCCAATCCCAAAGAAAGGCAATGCCAAAGAATGCTCAAACTACCACACAATTGCACTCATCTCACACGCTAGTAAAGTAATGCTCAAAATTCTCCAAGCCAGGCTTCAGCAATATGTAAACCATGAACTTCCAGGTGTTCTAGCTGATTTTAGAAAAGGCAGAGGAACCAGAGATCAAATTGCCAACATCCGATGGATCATTGGAAAAGCAAGAGAGTACCAGAAAAACATCAATTTCTGCTTTATTGACTATTCCAAAGCCTTTGACTGTGTGGCTCACAATAAACTGTGGAAAATTCTGAAAGAGATGGGCATACCAGACCACCTGACCTGCCTCTTGAGAAACCTGTATGCAGGTCAGGAAGCAACAGTTAGAACTGGACATGGAACAACAGACTGATTCCAAATAGGAAAAGGAGTACATCAAGGCTGAATATTGTCACCCTGCTTGCTTAACTTCCATGCAGAGTACATCATGAGAAACGCTGGGCTGGAGGAAGCACAAGCTGGAATGAAGATTGCTGGGAGAAATATCAATAACCTCAGATATACAGATGACACCACCCTTATGGCAGAAAGTGAAGAACTAAAGAGCCTCTTGATGAAAGTGAAAGAGGAGAGTGAAAAAGTTGGCTTAAAGCTCAACATTCAGAAAACTAAGGTCATGGCATCCAGTCCCATAACTTCATGGCAGATAGATGGAGAAACAGTGGAAACAGTGGCTGACTTTGTTTTTCTGGGCTCCAAAATCACTGCAGATGGTGACTGCAGCCATGAAATTAAAAGACGCTTACTCCTTGGAAGGAAAGTTATCATCAACCTAGACAGCATATTTAAAAGCAGAGACATTACTTTGCCAACAAAGGTCCATCTAGTCAAGGCTATGGTTTTTCCAGTGGTCATGTATGGAAGTGAGAGCTGGACTATAAAGAAAGCTGAGCGCCAAAGAATTGATACTTTTGAGCTGTGGTGTTGGAGAAGACTCTTGACAGTCCCTTGGACTTCAAGGAGATCCAACCAGTCCATCCTAAAGGAGATCAGTCCTGGGTGTTCATTGGAAGGACTGATGTTGAAGCTGAAACTCCAATACTTTGGCCACCTCATGCAAAGAGCTGACTCATTGGAAAAGACCCTGATGCTGGGAAAGATTGAGGGCAGGAGGAGAAGGGGACGACAGAGGATGAGATGGTTGGATGGCATCACTGACTCGATGGACATGGGTTTGGGTGGACTCAGGGAGCTGGTGATGGACAGGGAGGCCTGGCATGCTGCGGTTCATGGGGTCGCAAAGAGTCGGACACGACTGAGTGACTGAACTGAACTACTGGTAGTTTTATTCCTAGTTTTTTAAGGAATTTCCATACTGTCTGTATTAGTTTACACCAACAGTGCAAGAGGGTTCCCTTTTCTCCACATCCTCTCTAGCATTTATTGTTTGTAGATTTTTTTTAATGATGACCATTCTGACCGGTGTGAGGTGATACCTAATTATAATTTTGATTTACATTTCTCTAATAATTAGTGATGTTGAGCATCTTTTCATGTGTTTACTGGCCATCTGTATGTCTTCTTTGGAGAAATGTCTGTTTAGGTCTTCTGCTCATTTTTTGATTGGGCTGTTTTTCTGATATTGAGCTTTATAAGTTGCTTATACATTTTGGAGATAATTCCTTTGTCAGTTGTTTTGTTTGCAATTATTTTCTCCCATAAAAGGATTGTTTTTTAATCTTGTTTGTTGTTTCCTTTGCTGTGCAAAACCTTTCAAGTTTAATTAGGTCTCATTTGTTTATTTTTATTTTTATTTCCATTACTCTGGAAGGTAGGTCAAAGAGGATCTTGCTATGATTCCTGTCAAAGGCTATACTGCCTATGTTTTCCTCTAAAAGCTTTTACTTTCTGGCCTTACATTTAAATCTTTATTCCATTTTGAGTGTATTTTGGTGTATGGTGTTAGGGAGTTTTCTAGTTTTATTGTTTTACACATAACTATCCGGTTTTCCCAGCACCACTTATTGAAGAGGCTGTCTTTTCTCCATCGTATTTTTGTGTCTACATAGGCTTAGGGTTTGGGGATGTAAATTGTTTTTGAGTGATTTTTTTCCCCCACAGTTTTCTATGCATCTTATTGCCAGGGCTACGGGTAAAATTCTTCTAGTCCTTGTTCACAGAGAGGGGAGCTCTTCCAGCACTCGTACCTGTGTATGAGGCCAAGTTTCCCCTTCCTCCCCATGAGGCAGGAGGCCTCCATGTCTGTCCTGGTACCTGTGTAAAGACCCAGCTCTAGGATGTGTATTTTGGGGCCTAGTATGTGCCTCCCCCCATGCCAGGTAGCTTCACACTGCACTGGTGATGGTTTGAGTCTCCTTTTTGGCACTGTGAAATTCTTTTCTTTCTTTCTTTTGAGTGTAATTAAGTATTTTAAGTATTTTATTATGATCTATCCTGATTTTCTGTGTGTTTGAAATGGGAGGCGAATGGCTTCTCAAATTTCCTCATTGCATCACCTAAAGTCCTTCCTAATTACTTTGAAGTTTGTTAGAAAAAAAGAAGTATATTATTATAATACTGTCGTACCTCACATGTGTGCAGGGTGGCATGGACAGTTGTGGACTGTAACGGATTGGGTGATCATTGCTGCTAGAGGAGCTTGATGCTGACAGAAACACATGCCCCGCTCTCATGATTAGGGACATCTGTCTCTAATTTGTCATCTGTCATCTGTTTGCATTGGCCTAACAGAAGTTAGAGAATGTTAAAACAAAGAACATAGGACAGGTCATTCTCTCTTTTCACCTTCAACTCTGAACCTGATGTGGCTCCAATTGCAGTGCTTTCTTGTTCTGACCAGTGAATTAAGCCAGGATTTTGGAGAAATTGGCAATTTTCTCACTCCTTTTAGCATCTACCTGGATGAAATTACTGTCACCTCTTGGTACAATCAGCCCCTGGTTTTCCTCCATCCTGTGTGTGCTCTTTGATCTGAGAAGAATTTCTTGTTTGTGAGCCTCTTTTAGATACTGTAATGCAGGAGATCCCATTCAATCCCTGGGTTGGGAAGTTCCCCTGGAGAAGGGAATGGCAACCCACTCCAATATTCTCACCTAGGGAATTCCATGGACAGAGGAGCCTAGCAGGCTACAGTCCATGGGGTCACAAAGAGATGGACACGACTGAGCTACTAATATTTTCACTTTTTGGATACTACAAAGACTTCCATTGTCTTCGAAATATCCAAAAAGTTTCAAAAGCTACTTTTTTAAACAACCACCTCACATGGAAGTGAATCTTGGCCTTCTGTCTCCCAGTGAAATCCCTTGAATGTGTAGCAACATACTTGGTCTGCTCCTTTGGTGGGGAAAAACAAACTCCACAAACCATGCTGGCTTGCTGATTTCTGCCGTGGTATGGATCGTCAGCATGGGCCTGCCAAAGAAATGCTGGTCCACTGCTGATTTCTCCTCCAGAGCCATCACCTAGAATTTCTTCCCTTTTGAGAAGTTTTTGCCAAGAACTGGAGCAGGATATCAAGTTTTTCTCTACCCCAAAGAGGGTCATTAGTTCTGGAAGACAAGTTGAAAGTGCTGAATTGACCTTCTTTGAAAGTTTTACTTTTCTTTTGGCAGAGAGATAAGGAAAGCCCACTTTCAGAGCAAGTTGACTGAGAGCAGTAAATGTTTGTCTTGGCTTAACTTGTATGTTTTTGGCTTTATCAGTCATGTGAACCTTGATATTGACAACCCTGCAGGCAACGTTAAGGATGCTGCTACTGGAGCAGAAGGAAACACGGGGAGATTAACTGTGAGTTCTAAGCTGTCCCTCAAAAAGTAGAATTTGGAGCCGCACGATTCTGTGGACTTTTCAGGACTTGTGGCAGGGTTAAGGCAGACTTTCATCACTTTCTGTAGGCAAAGATCACACTCTTGAGTATTTGGTAGGGTACTTTTCAGCCCATGTGACTTGAAAATTGAAAGTGGATTTATGATCTCTTCCTTTGGTAGAACCAATATCAGCTACAAGTCCTGGCTGAAGATGACCTCATTGACTTGAAAACAGGAGAAAAAATACAAATGAATTCAGCTGGCAAAATTTTGAAGCAATCCTGATCTTTTTCCACATAAATTTGACTCTAACCTAGCAAAATGGGAGATGAGTTTTTTCTTTCCCGTTTTATTGAGATGTGATCAGGATAGAATGGAAGCTCTGAATCCACCTGGTTCTACGGCATTTATTTGTCCAGGTTTTTGGCTGTGATTGCCCTTAATATGCAAAGTTACAATTGATGGAATGTCAGAGACCATCTCATGATTTCTGCTTCTTACTCAGGTTAAATAACATTAGGATGTTTCTTTATATATTTTAGATATTGTTAATTGTTCTTAGGAAACAGCCATTACTTTTTTGCATAAAAATTGTAGATGACACAATTCTTGCATTTAAAAAATGCTTTTTAAAAATCTGTTTATGCAAAAGTAACCCCTAGTGCTCTTTCTCCAGCTCTGCTCTTAAGATTGGGCAGGGAAAGGAGTGGCTGGAGGAAGAGGTTTTACTACTTGGTTGGTAAAATCTGACTGTCTTCTTTTGGCCTCTGTATATGACAGGTATTCAAATGTAGGCTTTTTTCCTCTGTTTTTCTCATGGTTCACTCTTGGAGTACTTTTGCAGGTTTGTTAGAGGCTTCAGCAGGTGTTTAGACCCTATTGCATTCCCTGATATGGACAGTGATGTGGCTCTCCACTTAGCTTCCCTTCCCTGTACTCTGCCTAGAGTCCACCCCACAGCTTCTCATTGTCAAGTTCCCTTTGTCAGAGCAGCAGTCCTCTTGTGGAGCCCTATTAAGACAGCTCAAGTCTAGCAAATTTGCAGTGCAGATCTCTTCCTAGGAAAACTCCTGCAAACTTCCCAGGGCTACTCTCTCTGCTGTCCCTTTTCTTGGTCTCAAAGATGAGAATGATTCTAGTCCCTCAGCTTTCAGATTTCTCTGGTAAGAAGCCAACACTGCCCTCTGCCCACGTATGTCCCCAAACTCCAGGGTGTACTGGCAGACTTTCCCAAGAATGCTTCTACTGTGGACCTGCGGCAACTCCAGGGCCTAAATTCCATAGTGCAGTAAACAATATTGGGGAGAAGTACTGTCTTTCTTTCTTGCAGGCAGTGCTAATTTCTATTGATTTCTTGGGGCTTCCCTCAACGGATTGCTGCAGCAGGGGGAGAAGCACTCTCTCTTCCTGCCGTGAGGGAGGGGAAGGACACCCAGGTGTAAGCTTTACTTTGATGGTGCCCTTAGGTCTCCCCTCAGATTTCTGCTACTGCTAAGTCGCTTCAGTTGTGTCTGACTCTGTGCGACCCCATAGACGGCAGCCCACCAGGCTCCGCTGTCTCTAGGATTCTCCAGGCAAGAATACTGGAGTGGGTTGCCATTTCCTTCTCCAGTGTATGAAAGGGAAAAGTGAAAGTGAAGTCGCTCAGTTATGTCTGACTCTTAGCAACCCCATGGACTGTAGCCTACCAGGCTCCTCTGTCCATGGGATTTTCCAGGCAAGAGTACTGGAGTGGGGTGCCATTGCCTTCTCCCTCAGCTTCTAGTCTTGTTTTATTTAAGCCTAAGGTAAAAGGCGGGGGTTGATAGTTGCCAGACTGGTTCTTCTGAATTTAGTCAGTTTGGCACAGGGTTTCCTGATACCTTTCTTCAGAATGTGTTGCCCATTGTTCTCAAATGTGGGGCTTTGGCTGAAATTTTAAGAATAAAAAAAATAATTACAAATATTTGAATAAATGAATGTTCATCTCAGAGTGATTTAGAAAAGCAAAAAAACTGGAACCATCCTCAAATTCCTTCAATCAAAAATTTAGTAAAAAAAAATAATAATAATTACAGTATTTTTAAAATACATTTTGTGTTTGTTTATTGACATAGAATTTACTCATGATACACTGTTCAGCTAATAAGAACAAACTATCGTCTAATCTCATTTTTTTTTTTTGAGAAAGGTGTGTGTGCATGTGTGTGTGAGCATGTGCACTGAATAATCTTTATAATGTTATCTCTAGGTGTGGCAGTATGGAGATTTTAATTTCCAACTTATTTCTGTGTTTTTCTTTCTCCCAATTTTATTGAGATGTAATAGACATAGAGCACTATATAAGGTTAAGGTGTATAGCATAATTATGAGACTTACATACATTGCAGAGTGATTACCACAATAAGTTTAGCTAACATCCATAATCTCATATAGAGAGGAAAAAAAGAAAAATAAAAAACTATATTTTTCTTTGTGATGAGAACTTTTAAGATTTACTCTCTTAGGAACTTTCTGCCTTACAGCATGCATGACTGCAGTTGTCATGTTATACATGACATCCCTAATACTTATTTGGCTTGTAACTGAAAGTTTGTACCTTTTGACCATGTTTATTCAATTCCCCCATCTGCTACCCTCTGCCTCTGGAAACCACAAACCTGATCTCTTCTTCTATGAGTTTTTATTTCTTTTTAAGATTCCACTTATACTATGTGTCTTGAATTGTTTTTACTTTAAGCATGTTTTCTTTAACAAACAGAAGCAAGCAGCGGTGAAATTTACATTGTTTTAAACTTGACTTTTAAAAATTTAAAGAAATTATTTTAAAAGGAGGGCTACAGATTTGCAGCTGAGATATTGAAGAGTGAGAAAGAGAATGTGGCAGCAGAGCTGAGACTAGGGTGAATCAGAAGAGGTAGCTAGGGTCTAAAACATAGAGATGCTAACTCTTAGCGTCATGCAAGTAGCCTGAGGGTGGGTACTTCTTTACAGTTCGCACCATAGTTCCCCTGTTGCTGACTCTAGTCCCAGCCCTGTGTATCAGAAAGAAGCCCCAAAATCAAAATATGGAAGGCATTACTCTGTTTGACCCTCAGACCACCACCCTAGACACAGGGCATGTATGTCTCCCAAAAGCAAATTCCTATAAAGATAACCAATAGCTCTTAACTTTTCTCTGCTGCTTTATCTCCCATCATTGGTATAGGGATGAAGCAGATAGCTCATCAGTTCTTTACTATTAATGACTGAAATTGAATTCTAAATTCCTTTTCCAAACTCCACTTTTGTTTCAACCTGAAGAGCCTCACAATCAGCTTACAGCTATTTTACAAGTACCATCATGACAAGAGTTTGGCTCTAACTTGGGTTCATAATTATGGAGTCAGTAGACATTTATTACACATAAACAGTAAGCGTAGTACCACGAGAAAGATAAAGAAATAATAAGAATTAAGGTTAGTCCTCCCAAATTTTAAAGTGATAAGATAGTCATACTGGAAAAGTTGAGCACAGAAATATTACTTCACTAATTCAAAAGACCTCCAGTAAGCTCAGCTCTGATTTATAATTAAAAATCCAAGTACAGATGAAAACACCCTCTGATTATAAAATATAGCTGTGTTGAAGTCTGTTTCTTTCTCTACAGGAAACTGAAGCTATCCCTAAGGCCAGACCACATTGATTTAGAATGGCATCTATAAAGGTGCTATCTAGTAAGCTTTGTTCTCTTATTTATGCAGTATCTCCTAAGACTAGCAGATCAGAAAACTTGAACATCAACTTACAACAGGAGATGAGACCATATGGAAGTCCTCCCAGCTGGCTCAGACAATGCACAATAGTAATTTTGTACATTTCAATGTGATTCCAAACATTAAGGAAAGGTAAACTACATTCAGCATACTCTGAGGGCGAAGAAGCACATACTTCATTTGGTAAAAATTGCTGTCACAGATGGTTATGCTTTCAGTAAAGTTACATTTTGGGTAAGCTTCCATTTTCTAGGACCTTCACTTATGGGGAAAGCCTCCTTTGCTGATAATGCCAGATTCTGGAGAGGTTAGAGTAATAATAGGATGCGCCAACAGAGCAGTGAGGAGAGTGAGAATGTGGAAATGAGTAAACAGGAGAGGTTTCCAACGAGGCTTCCTGGATTTGTGGGGAGGCTGCAAAAGGGCCTGAGTCTGTGCTCAAATGGAGGTAGAAACCATCCCACCAGGGAAAACTGAGGAAGTCAACACACCCAGGAAAGAAGCAGTGATGGGGACTAGGAGCCAGGAAGGTGAGCAGTAGAGGTGGTTGTCACTAGTCAGGCCTCGAAGTATAAGATCCTGGATTTGGTACGATACAGTGGCAATGGAAAATGAGAGTCATACATCAGCATAATAATGGAAGCAGGTTCATTATACATTTGCTGTTGACTAGATATGGGTAATGAGAGTGTAGCAGAGTAGAGGACAATTTCAAAATGTCAAGTTTGGGCAATGAAGTTACCCTTACCATATCCTTAATAGAACTTGATGTAAAATCATTTTTGGCCTTGGGGGAGATGGGATGGTAGAAACCATCCTTTTTTTTATTGAAGTATAACTGACTTACAATTATATGTAAGTTTTAGGTGTAAAAACATAATGGTTTGATATTTTTATACATTATGAAATATCACCTTGATAAATCTAGTTACCATCTGTCACCATACAAAGTTACTACAGTATTCGCTGTGTTGTACATTACATCCCCATGACTTAATTACTTTATAACTGAAGTTTGTACTCTTAATCCCCTTCACTTATTCACCCATCCCCCTCACTTCCCTGACAACCACTAGTTTGATCTCTGTGTCTACCATACCTTTTTGTATGTAATGAGTTTCAGATGGCAGATACTCATACACGTGGATGTGTTTCTTGGGAGTTTGTGTCCCAGTTGCCTTTAGGGCCACTGGAGCTAAGCCCAAGAGAGTGGGGGTTCTAGCCTCCATGAGAGACTATGCACAGGACATCATTCAGACCCCACCTTACATGTGCTTGATGTTTCGTTCTGTTAGTCTATGGACTAGGATCTCCGCATTCTCTTGGTTTTAGCTTCCTCTCTCACTTTGTCCACCCTAGATGCAGTTTTCTTTGTGTTTTGGGGCTTGGTGTCAGGTTGCGGTTTTGTCTGACCTCTCCTCATTAGAATTGGTTACCCCCTCTTTACTCCACTGCAGTCTATACATATGTACATCCTTTGTGGCTCACAACCCTTTTTGCACACAGTTTTTACATGTTTTCCTCCTTCAGTAGTTGGTAAACTCTAAACAGTGGAAACCATGGCTGTTTTTTCTCTTGGCTGCACTGGGTCTTCATTGCTTTGTGTGGGCTTTCTCTAGTTGCTACTCTTCTGTTGTGGTGCGTGGGCTTCTCATTGTGGTGCCTTCTCTTGTTGTGGAGCCCAAGCTGTAGGTGCACCGGCTTCAGTAGTGGCAGCACATGGGCTCAGTGGTTGTGGCTCTCAGGGTCTAGAGCATGGGCCCAGCAGTTGTGGTGCATGGGCTTAGTTGCTCCGCAGCATGTGGAATCTTCCCAGATCAGGGATCAAACCTGTGTCCCCTAGGTTGGCAGGCGGATTCTTATCCACTGCACCATCAGGGAAGTCCAGAAACCTTGGCTTTGAAGCTCTAGTGCCCGGTTATCTCCTGGTATCAGAGGATCTCAGTAAATGTGTGTGTGTTTATCCTTCATTTATCACTCAATATATATTTTGATTCCTTGAGAGTAAATTTGCCAGAGTCTGGGATAGCCCTTTATATTTCCCCATGATGTTTTTGATTTGGGACAGGAAGAGTCATTTTAGGATAGGAGTTATTCTTTGTTTCCCTGGTACTAAACAGTCTGCTTTCTTCTATCTGTTATTCTAACAAATGAACTAATATATATGGTATTCAAATTACAATAATACCCTACATTCATACATCACTTTATGAAGTGATTTCATGAAACTTATTAGACTAATCCAATAACAAATCAGCCAAATAAATGCTTTAAGTAAACAAATGAACAATTAAAAAATAAACTTCTGGATAATTAAAATACGTATCAGTTCAGTTCAGTTGCTCAGTAGTGTCTGACTCTTTGCGACCCCATGGACTGCAGCATGCTAGGCTTCCCTGTCCATCACCAACTCCTGGAGCTTGCTTAAACTCATGTCCATTGAGTCAGTGATGCCATCTAACCATCTCATCCTCTGTCTTCCCCTTCTCCTCCTATTATTATGTGTAAAAATAAAATACATATATATTATGATAATTTTCCTTGCAATTAGTTCTCTCTCTCAAAAAAAGTTAATGGGTTATTAAAAGATTATTTCATGGTGTGCAGAGTTGATATATGGCAGATGCCCATCAGTAAAATATCTTTGTCTACTTCCATTTGGATTGATTGGATATATATTTTTTAATTAGTTGGCATCTAACTGGTTCTTAAATATTTTGAGTATCATCCCTGATTATATTTGTAGATTATGTCTACTTCTAGACAATGAAATATAACAACTCAGGTAAATCCAAATTTTAAAACTATTTAAGACTTCTTATTTCAGTTTAATATTCATTTATTCTATTTTCAGGTGTGGTGTCACTGTTTTTATGACTTGAGAAAGTTGATATCCCATATTTAATATTTTTGAGAAGTTAGGTAGATTTTTGTATTAATATCTTCATGGTTTGACCCTTAACTAGCTATCCTGTCAACATTACTTTTATTAGTGTTTCAAGCTGTATTTTTATGAATTCAAAATTGTAGGGCCTCTTTAAATTTTTTCTTTTTTCTGAATAATGCTTATCTTGTCTTGGACTCTGTTCCATTTCTCCTCCATTCCACTCTCCTTTTTACTTTTTTTAAATAATATGGAAACTTGGAATTCCCTTAGAGGCACCAACTCCTTGCTGAAAGAGCATGTCAAAGTATTACTTGGGATAGTAAGATACTTGGGAAGCATCGGCAAATAACACTCTTTAAGTGGCAGCATTGTCAAGAATCTAGTAGACAGATTTTTGTTTTGTTTTTTCAGGAATATAAAGCAATATTTCAGTCCTTCTGCACTCTAACTTGGGACAGTACATGTTACCATTTGCTATTTATCCCATAGTGATTATTATAATAACTACTGGGGATGATGAAAAATGGTCCCGGCCCTCAAGGAGTTCTTTACAAGTAACTGGACACAATGAACAGCTAGATAAGAATGTGGTAATTCTGTCAACAAGCGGTGATATTAGGTGCCTAAAACTAATGCGACTGACATTATCACCTTTTCAGGAGCTTCATTTTATAATAGTGCTATTGCTGTGGTAAAGTAGATGAAGCACAGGTACTTTTTTTTAAAGCTCTCAGAGGTGGATGGTGACTAGCATACTCTAAAGTGAATTGACCCGTAGATAAGTTCAACAGATTCTTGAAAGGATACCATTTGGTCATCTTCTGCCCTGATGTAGTTCTGGGTGTGTTGCAAGAATTCATTTACTTTTTAATGAACCCTTGATCTTTGAAAAATAATGAATTGATCTTAAAGAATCATAGTGTGGGTTAAAGTAATCAAGGGTCTGGTATCTTCTTCAGACTAAAAGAAGCTTTACTCATCAAAGTAATGCTGGAGTTGATTGTTTTTATGAGTAAAGACTTTTTCATCACAATTACATTATGCTAAGTCACCTCCCAGCCACAGTTCAGCCATTCAGTTTCTTCATCTTTTTTTTTTTTAAGTTTATTTATTTATGGCTGTTCTGGGTCTCAGTTGCTTTGACAGGCTTTCTCTAGCTGTGGCGAGTGGGGGCTACTCTCTAGGTGCGGTGCTTGGACTTCTCATTGCAGTGGTTTCTCCTGTTGCGGAGCACAGGCTCTAGGTGCTCAGGCTTCAGTAGTTGCAGCTCCTGGGCTTGAGAGCACAGGTTGTGGCAGATGGGCTTAGTTGCTCCATGGCACATGGGAGCTTCCTGGACCAGGGATCAAGACCGTGTCTTCTGCATTGGCAAGCAGATTCTTTACCACTGAGCCTCCAGGGAAGCCCTATCGCTTTTGAATTAATTTGGTAGGGGAAAAAACTGATCTTTTGAGCAGTTTTCATGTAAAACTCAGCAGCAGAAACATTTTTACTTGGTATAAATACAGACACAGCATAACATTCAGGCCTATATATGTCAATACAAGAGATGTATTGAATGTTCCAGCTGAACTACTGGGGTATTACTTTAAAAATACTGGAAGATTTAATTTGCTTTAACTTTTTCTTCTCCCTTTTCTTCCTCCTCCCTCCTCTTTCCTCTTCCTCCTTAACCTCTCTCCTTTATATGTTGTGATTTAAGATAAATCTAGTCTACAAAAAGTAAAATTACATAAACTAAACAAGCCAGAGCTGTTTGCCCTGCAAAGAGTTCTCAACTTTTCAAAATAACTTCCTTTACCTCACAGGCAATAGATAATATTTGGTCTATAAAATTCCATATCCAAACAACTTTTCTAAGAACGCATAGTACAAAGCATAATAACAGGTGTTTTATTTTTTCTGTTTGGTGCTCTCTTTGAAGGATAATTAATCAGTCAACTGTCTTGTCCTCAGCTTCCAAATTAAAATACAAAAATGATTAACAATGTATATTTTAATAACAATCTAATGATGACACGGGACTCACAAGACTCACTGCAGTGAAAAGCCAGAAGTGTTTCTATCGATTCACTCTTTCACTCATTTATTCATTCCTTCACATACATGAGGAGCCTGTGGAGCTTAAAGAGCTCCTTGAGCACTACCTTCTCCTCCCCCAGCCCTACTACATGTGGCCCAGAGGACCAGCCCCAGAAGAAGGCTCTAGTGAGAACTCAATTATCCACCTGCCTTTAATGGGCCATCACTAATCTGCCTGGTGCCTGCATGTTGTTGGCCTCAGTCACCAGCAGAAGTCTGCTCACTCTAGTCACTCTGTCATTGGGCTTTTCCCTCCGGACTCTCTGAATTTCTCCCCAAGCACTTCCACCATGCTCTCTGCAATCTTAGTTGCATCATCAGGAAAATTCCTACAATTTCTCTCCGAGGTGTCCTTCAGAGCAAGTACCCTACCCGCCCTCCCAGACATTACTTTTCCTGCATCACTCTCCTGTATGGATGCCTGCTTTCTTACGGTTCTACCTCTCACCCTGTGGGGGACCAGCTTTCCTTCCTTCGTTGCTCTTTCCAGACCGTTATTCTACCTGTCTTCTCAGTCCCATGGAGACATATGCGTTCCTTGCCAGTCCTCCTGCTCATCCCTCCCCTCCTCCCTTCTCATTCACTGAAGATTTTAGCACCAGAATCACCTGTTCTCTGGTTGGCACTATTCCTGGCCTGGCTCTTGATGATTTTAATATCCATGTGGATGACCCAGACTCAGTTTGCTGTCTTAACCTCCACCGTGCCCTCTGTTATGCCCTAGGCATTGTCATTGCCAACTTTTTCACCATCTCTACCAGCATTTTATTCAACACCTTGACCTTCCCCTTTCATGCCTTCTATCATTCCACCTAACTCTCTCCAATGTAGACTTTTGGTCCCTTAGCACCACTCCTCTGCATACAACCTCAGCTCCCTTGCCTCTGGCCCACTACACTTTTTCACCTGGGAAAACCCCAATACTGACAAAATAATCGTCTAACTAAATACATTTTCTAACTGAAAGTGACTGGAGGAAAACTCACAACTGTGCCAACTGGTTTCACTTTACAGTCATGACTGCATAGGCTGAGTGGGCACTAGGTGCTGACCAGCAAGCCTATGGTATTTCTGTAAGTCCTACATTCCTCCACATCATCGCCTCTCCTCAGATCTTCAGCCCCCACACCCCCATCTCAGCTGGTGACGTTGCTTCTCATTTGGAGAAAATTCAGCCACCACCAATTGATCCTCATTTGTACCCGAACCCTGATTTTTCTCATCCTATTGCCATGGATGCCCATGCTCCTATCTAAAGCCAAGCCTTCTACTTGTGCTTCTGATCCCATGCCTTTTCACCTGCTCAAGGATTTTTGTTCCATGAATAACCTCTCTCCAACCCACTTCATTACTCCCCCTACTCTCTACTAGGTCATTCCCATCAGCATACAAGTACTATAATACCATCTATCTTAAAACACATACACTTTCCTTGGCCCCACATGCCCTCTTCATTGCTCTGCCCTTTAACAGAAAAAACCCACATAAGTTGTTTATTCTTGGTATCACCCAGTTTTCTCCCATATTTTTCCCCTCTGAAGCCTACTCCAACCAGGCTCCTCTGACGCTGTGAGGCTCTGGAGGTCTCCAAGGGCTGCCTCATTAATAGCACTCGTTTTCTTGCCTGGGCTCTGTACAGATTATATCTTGGGCCTCCTCACCTAGAGAAGCAGAGATCCTTGCCCTGGAGAAGCAACCTGCTGGCAGCTTGCCAGCTCCTGAGAGGAGAAGAGATAAGCCAGGCATGCCCAGTTAATTCTGCTGAGATTTACCACCTGAAGAAGTCATTGTCACTACAGAGGCAGAGTGAGGAAAGGGGTACGTGGGGGCCAAGGGTCCCTCTAAATGAATTCCTTCCACGTGCAAAGAAACATCAAATTTAGGGGCTACCAGGCTGTCAAATTCAACAGTTTGTAGACCTTAGTTGACTCAAATTATCAGTTTGCACACCTCCAGGCCTCCTCCTTTCATTGGGCTCACATGACACTAATATATTGTCCTTTTTCTCTTGTCTCCATAGAATCTCTTTTTTCTTCTTTGGCTGTTTATTCTTCCTGTTCCCAATCTTGGAGGTTACTCTTTATCTTATAAATATTGGAAGCCCTCAGGGCTCAATCCTTGAGCCCTTTTCTTTCTCTGCATCTACATTCTAGGTAAGCTATCTAGTCCTACACATTTAATCTTGAGTGTGCTGAGGACTCGCATGTTTTTCTCATGTTTTTATCTCCAGTGTCAACCTCTGTCCCGCATCCCAGACTCATGTATCCAATAGCCTTCTAACGTCACTACATAATGTCTAATGTGCCCTCCTAACAGAGGAGATCCAAAACCCACCTCTTTCCCAGTGCTCCCCATCAAAGCAAACCTATAACCCAGTAATTTAGGGCAAAGAAAAAAATCCTCTAATTGTCTTGAAAATCTTTTGTCTTTCTCATACAGCACATTCATTTTATCAGTCAATTCTATTGGCCATAGTTTTAAGGTATGTGTAGAATCTGACCACTTCTTAGCACATACTTTCATCCTGGTCCATATTTATACCACATCTAGCTTGGGTTATCCCAGTGGCTACCTGTCTGGTTTTCCTCTTTTTATTCTTACTCTCCCTACAGTCTGTACCCTACATATAAGTCAAGAGATTCTTGAAAATTTTGATCATATGGTATTAATATTTCTCTGCTCCAATGCTCCCAGTTGCAATCAGAATAAAATCCCAAGCAACATGGTCCGTGACCTAGTTCCTAACTGCATCACCTCCTGCCACTGTCTGCCTTGTTCACCCCTTCCATATACCCTGGCCTTTTTTACTTTTTTGGACCACATCAAGCTCAAGTCTTTGTATTCCTTCTGCATAGTAACGTTTAACTGAAATGCAGAGTACAGCATGTGAAATGCCAGGCTGGATGAAGCACAAGCTGGAATAAGATTGCCAGGAGAAATATCAGTAACCTCAGATACGCAGATGATGCCACCCTTATGGCAGAAAGTGAAGAGGAACTAAACAGCCTCTTGATGAACGTGAAAGAGGAGAGTGAAGAAAAATCTGGCTTAAAACTCAACATTCAAAAAACTAAGATCTTGGCATCCTGCCCCATCATTTCATGGCAAGTAGATGGGGAGACAATGGAAACAGTGACAAACTCTATTTTCTTGGGATCCAAAATCACTGCAGATGGTGACTGCAGCCATGAAATTAAAAGACACTTGCTTCTTGGAAGAAAAGCTTTGACAAACTTAGGCAGCATATTAAAAAGCTGAGATATTACTTTACCAACAAAGGTCCGTATAGTCAAAGCTATGGTTTTTCCAGTAGTCATGTATGAATGTGAGAGTTGGAGCATAAAGAAGGCTGAGAGCCAAAGGATTGATGCTTTTGAACTGTGGTGTTGGAGAAGGCTTTTGAGAGTCCTTGGACTGCAAGGAGATCAAACCAGTCAATTCTAAAGGAAATCAGTCCTGAATATTCATTGAAAAGACTGACGTTGAAGCTCCAATCCTTTGGCCACCTGATGCAAAGAGCTGGCTCATTTGAAAAGACCCTTATGCTGGGAAAGATTGAAGGTGGGAGGAGAAGGGGATGACAGAGGATGAGATGGTTGGATGGCATCGCCAACTCAATGGACATGAGTTTGAGCAAACTCTGGGAGATGGTGAAGAACAGGGAAGACTGGTGTGCTGCAGTCCATGGGGTCGCAAAGAGTTGGACATGACTGAGTGAGTGAACAGCAACTGCATAGTAATCCTCTTCCCCATTTGTCTGTGGATGGGCATTTAGGTGGTTTTCATGTCTTGGCTATTGTTAATAATGCTACAATGAGTATAGGGGTGCAGACGTCCCTTTGAGATAGTGATTACATTTCTATCTGATATATACCCAAAAGTGGAATTTCTATACACCATTCTGTATAATTCTTATGGGGGTACTGGGTTTTCTCACACCACCAAGAAATTCTCCAACACCACCTGGGTGTCCTGCAATCTAATTCAATTCTGACAATATCTACTTAGAGATCAAGTCAGATTCCACAAGTAAAAGGCTCAGTCCTACAAGACTGTCTGTCTCCAACAGCACCCCTCCTCACTGCTTTATATGCCAATTGAAAGCCTGAGTTGTTACCCATGCTTTTGACCAACCAGCTATAGATTAGAGGTCCCAATAATCACCTCCTTGGGTTTGATTAATTTGCTAGGCTAGCTCGCTGAACTCAGAGAAACATTTGTTTTTCCAATAGTTCATTGTTAGTGTATAGAAATGTAAGTAATTTTTATATGTTGATGTATCCTATAACTTTACTGAATTTATTAGTTTCAACAGTTTTTTGATGGTGTCTTTTATCTGTAAGATCATATTATCTGCAAACAGACAATTTTACTTCTTTCTTTCCAATTTGGATACTTTATTTTTTTCTTGCCTAATTTCTTTAGCTAGGACTGCCAGTACTATGTTGAATAGGAATAGTGAGTGTGGACACCTTTGTCTTGTTCCTGATCTTAGCAGGAAAGCTTTAAACCTTTCACTGTTGAGTGTGATGTTAACTGAAGACTTGTGATATATGGCTATTATTATGTTGAGTTTCATTCCATCTATACCCAATTTGCTAGGAGTTATTATATTAAAAGGATATTGAATTTTGGCAAATGTTTTTTTCTGCATCTATTGAGATGATCATATGATTTTTATCTTTCATTCTATTGATGTGGTATATCATAGTTATAGTGATTTGTGTATGTTGAACAATCCTTGCATCCCAGGGATAAATCCCATTTGATCATAGTATATTACTTTTGATCATTACTTTTAATTTGCTGTTGAATTCAGCTTGCTAGTATTTTGTTGAAAGTTTTTGTTTCATCTTGGCCTATGGTTTTTCTTTCTGTTAGTGTCCTTATATGGCTTTAGTATTAGGGTAATTCTGGCCTTATAAAATGAGTTTGAAAGTGTTTCTTTCTCTTCTGTTTTTTGGAAGAGTTTGAGAATGATTGATTTTAATTCTCCTTTAAATGTTTGGTAGACTTCACCAGTGAAACTATTTAGTCATGAGCTTTTCTTTGTTGGGGGGTTATATATTTTTTCTTTTGATTTATTTATTTATTCATTATCTTTGGTTGCATTGGGTCTTCTCCACTGTGCACAGACTTCCTCTGGTTGCAGCGAGCTAGGGCTACTCTGCAGCAATGTGTAGGCTTCTCATTGTGGTGGCTTCTCTTGTTGCAGAGCATGGACTCAGTAGTTATGGCACATGGGCTTAGTTGCTCTGCAGCATGTGGGATCTTCTGAGACCAGGAATTGAACCCATGTCCTTTACCTTGGCAGGCAGATTATTATCCATAGTGCCACTGGGAAGTCCTGTTGGGAGATTTTTTATTACTGTTTTAATCTCCTTACTTATATTGGACTGTTCAAATTTTCTGTTTTCATTATTCAGTCTTGGTAGGTTATATGTTTCTAATCATTTTTCTATTTCTTCTGGAGTATCCAATTTTTAACATATAATTGTTCATAGTAATCGCTGATGATTGTTTATATTTCTATAGCTTCAGTTGTAATGTCTCTTCTTTCATTTCTAAGTTTATTTATTTGAGATTTCCCTTTTTTCTACCTAAATATTTATTAATCTTTCCAGAAAAAGAGTTCTTAATTTCATTGTTCTTTTTGGCTGTTATTCTGATCTCTATTTCATTTATTTTCTCTCTAATATTTATTTCCTTTCTTCTGCTAACTTTGGATTTAATTTGTCCTCTAATTCCTTGAGGTATAAAATTGTGTTATTTATTTCTGATCTTTCTTTTCTCTAAGCATTTATTGCAAAAATTTCCCTCTTAAAACTGCTTTTATTGCATCCTATAAGTTTTGGTATGTTGTGTTTCCATTCTTATTCAACCCATGATATTGTTTGATTTCCCTTTTTTATTTTTGTTTGACCCATTAATTGTTTAGGAGTGTTTTATTTAATTTTCAAACGTTTTTGAATTTTTGAGTTTTCTTCCTATTATTGATTCCTGGTTTCAAACTATTGAAGTTGGAAAAGATATGTAGCATGATTTCAATCTTCTTGTATTTGCTGATGCTTGTTTTGTGACCTAACGTGTTCTATCCTGGAGACTGTCCTGTATGTACTTGAGAAGAATATGTATTCTACTACTGTTGGGTGGAATATTCTGTAAATGTCTGTTAGATCTGTCTCTATGTATCTATTAGGTCCACCCGTATATGTCTGTAGCATGCATGCTCAGTCCTTTCAGTCATGCTCCACTCTCTGCGACTCTATGGACTGTAGCCTGCCAGGCTCCTCTGTCCATGGGATTCTCCAGGCAAGAACACTGGAGTGGGTTGCCATGCTCTCTTCCAGGGGATCTTCCTGACCCAGGGATCAAACCTGCATCTTCTGCATCTCATGCATTGCAGGTGGATTCTTTACCACTAAACCATCAGGGATGCCTGTTGAGTGCATTCAATCTAAGATATAGTTCAAGTCCAATGTTTCAGTATTGATTTTCTGTCTGTATGATCTATTCATTGTTGAAAGTGGGATATTGAAATTCCCTACTATTACTGTATATTGTTATCTATTTCTCTCTTCATATCTGTTAATAGTTACTTAATATATTTAGGTGCTCTGATGTCATCACTGTATGTCTTATTCCATTTTATTTTTCTCTGCGGAACTTATAAGTACCTGGGATAATAATTGATAACAGCTTATTTTGTCTTGATTCTGTCTCATTCAAATATAAGCTTCCTGAGGCTATTTCATTCACTGTAGTAAGTCACTCAGAATTTTTTTGTTGAATGAATTAATGAGCATATTTATTGAATGGAACACAGTATGTTATAAATTGACCAGATATGAAAATTAAATATCTCCACTCTTCTGGTTTTGATGTGCCTGATTTAAACAATATGATGTATAATAGTATTATAGTACTTTTTCTTTGGAAAGTTGAAAGTAGTGCACTCATGTAATATATTGTAAAATGTTCCTGTAAGATAGGAGACCTTATGATAATTAAAATTTGTAATGAATTTTATAATTTGCAAAGTCCCTCGTGGTTCAGACAGTAAAGAATCTGCCTCCTGGAGACCTGAGTTCAATCCCTGGCTTGGGAAGATCCCTTGGAGAAGGTAATGGCTATCCATTCCAGTGTTCTTACCTGGAGAATTCCATGAACAGAGGAGCCTGATGGGCTATAGTCCATAGGGTCGCAAAGAGTCGGACTCGACTGAGGGACTAAAACTGTCATAAGTACTACCTCATTTAAATCTTATAACAACTCTGGGGCATATTGTATCATTGTCCTTATTTTACAGGTAAAGAATCTGAGAATCAGATTGTGTCATGCCCTAGGTGATAGATACAGTAAGTTGTGGCAGAGATGGTATTTTAAGTAAGGTCCTCTGATATCAAATCAGATTCTCCTTTTACTCCAAGGATGCAAATACACACAAATGTTTGTCCTAAAACAAGTATATCAGTCCTTCAGGTCATTGTCTTTTCCACACATCAAAGCATCATCTTAAATTCTAGTGCCATTTGGTAAAACTGAGAGGCTGTGAAGGTAACATATCAGGTAACATATCAGGTATTCTGAGGTGTGATAGATTCTCCTCCAATTTTTGTTCAGATAAACAAGAGTATCCTTTCCCTTGGTCTTTTGTGAAAGCAAGCTGCTCATTAAGGTTCTAAAGCAAATAAAACTAGCCATTCACTTGATTTTAGAGCAACTCTTTTTGGGGGGGATTTTTACATCATTTTAAAGTCTTTGAAGTAGAAAAATATACTCTTTGACAAAATTATGTTTCTTTCATTTTCTTTTGTTTTCTGGCTTTGTGTGGAATATATTGCCATCTGCAGCCTTGCAAATCAGGGTCATTCAGTATGGAGCCTTTCAAATAATGAAAGGATAGCATGAGCTTGTGAGGGGGTCGGGGGCGGGGAGGAGTAAGTTTTTGAAAGAAAGGAAAAATAGGTGAGATGGGCAGAGCTAGCCAAAGTAGAGAGCAAATCAAATGCTACAGTTCACAGGAGGGCTAATCAGGATAAATCCTCAGTATCAGATGGTGATGTCTCAGTTCTCTCTTTTATATAACAAATAATCTTTTAGGAAATATAAAATAAACTAGGAAAAGGACAGATGTCCATGCTGTATATGAGAAATTTTCCTGTATCTTCCAAGAATTATATAGCATGAATCTAACCAAATACCAGAGTAAAGCAAAAGAATGCCAAATTGCATGTAAAATACTTATTTAAGGTCAAAATATTGGCTTTTATTTTTTGCTATTATTACTGTGGGCTTCCATTGTAGCTCAGGAGATAAAGAATCCACCTGCAATGTGGGAGACCTGGGTTCGATCCCTGGGTTGGGAAGATCCCCTGGGGGAGGAAGTAGCAACCCCCTCCAGTATTCTTGCCTGGGAAATCTCATGGTCAGAAGAGCCTGGCAGGCTACAGTGCATGGGGTCGCAAAGAGTCAACACAACTGAGTGACTAACACTCAGACTTTGGCATTATTACTGTCGGACACATTCCTCTCTGACCATAAAAGTTCCTGAATAATGAAACTATTTTACTATTAAAGCTGCAGACTGTATTGTACATTATAGTTAAATGGCTTTCATGTCATGCTGGCCATGTTCAGATCTCAGCTCCAAACCTTCCTAGCTGGGTGACTTTTAGGCAAATTGCTTAATCTCTTTGAGCCTCAGTTTTCTCATCTATATAAAGTGCAGCTAATAACATCTATCTCACTGGTTCATTGTAAGGATTAAATGAGATAATAGCTGTAAAACACTTAGCATAGTGCTTGGGATATAGCAACCACCACTGCTACACTACAATTATCTTAAATGCTTCATACAGCTGAGCTGATTTTCTATTTTTCCTCCCCAGTGCTCTAATCATTTCAAATAAAATGACTATATATATTAGTTTTTAAAAATTACTTATTCACTTATATTTGACTCTGCTGGGTCTTCGTTGCAGTGCGGGCTTTTCTCTAGTCGTGGCAAGTGGGGGCTACTCTGTAGCTGTGGTGTGAGAGCTTCTCATTGACATGGCTTCTCTTGTTGCTGAGCCCAGGCTCTAGGGCATGCAGGCTTCAGTAGTTGTGGTTGCTGGGCTCTAGAGCACAGGCTCAATAGCTGTGGCTCAGGGGCCTAGTTGCTCCACGGCGTGTGGGATCTTCCTGGACCAGGAATCAAACCTGTGTCTCCTGCATTGTATTATTTTAAAAGGAAAACCCTCCCTGAATCATTCCATCCTTTCTAGAGTATATCTATTCAGATTCCAGGTTCCATCTAATAAGTTCTTAGTACAGTTGGATTTACTGTGGGTGATTTCTGCAAGAAATAACCAAGTGTGGCATTAAAATAAAAAAATTTTAGCAGAAGGCTATTTGACATTAGCTTGTTTCAGTTATCTATTGCCGCATAACATCTATGGAAAAATTTGCTTTATTGTTTCTAATGATTGGAATTTGAGCAGGGCACATGGAATCAGCCTGTCTCTGCTCTATGTGGTGTCTGCTGAGGCTGGAACATCTCAGACGTCTCCCTCAGTCACATGTCTGACAACTCAGCTGAAACAGCTGGGAGCTGGTGGGGACTGTTCTACTGGGGCCATGTGTCCAGGGCCTCAGTTCTCATTGTTGGTGAAGTTTCAAGGTTTTCCCCTACATGCTCCCTCCATATGGCCTCTCCCCGAGGGTAACTGCACCTCTTATGAGACAGCTCAAAAGAGAGTGGAAAATGACTCCACCCTCTAGTGTGAGGTAGGGGTAGGACAGAGAGAGAGGGAGTTGTTGGGGCTGTCCCTGGAGACTAGTCCCCACAGCCTGCTAAACACATGTCCATCCAGCCCTCTGCCATTTAGTCTCCTAATCTCCACCTTGGAATAAACCTCTCTAAATAGTCTCTAACTTTCCTAAGTGATATATAAGTATATTCTTAGGTGGACACTTAAATATTTCATTCAGTCCAGATACTTTCTTCACACAGTCTTTTGAAAAACATTCAGATTCCAAAGCACCTTGGGAATTATGTCTGAAATGGAATTTAAGACAAGGGGACTATAGACCCAGATGAGCAAACAAGTTGCCTATTTTTATTAAGCAAACAGATCTTACTGAAAAGGGGGTATTGGGTTCTATTTTATTGACTTAATGTTTCTACCTGTGAACATGAATGTGTTAGTTGCTCATTTGTGTCCTACTCTTTCCGACCCCATAGACTGTAGCATGCCAGGTTCCTCAGTCCATGAAATTCTCCAGGCAAGAATACTGGAGTGGGTTGCCATTCCCTTCTCCAGGGGATCTTCCCAAACTAGGGATTGAACCCAAGTGTCCTGCATTGCAGGCGGATTCTTTACTATCTGAGCCGAATTCTAAGAACACTTCTACCAGTAGGTGGGATGAGGTCCCCCCCCATACCAGGATGAGGGGAAGATATATGCAGAAATGGCCACGTTGCTTTGTGGTTTGTTGAATTTTTTGTTTTGAGCACTTTAAACATTTTGTCAGCTTGTCCTGTGAAGGCACCCAGGTGTCCTTGTCACGTGTCTATAGCCTGTGGCACCCTCTGTACAAAGGCTTAGCTGGCTCCCTGGGAGTCCATCAGGGCAAAGAGCTGATGTGGGTTCACTCTGGATTCATAAAACCAGATGTTATCAGTGAGTACAAATGACGTGAATGTGCTACCCACAAGGGTGTCTTCACATGGAGGGGTTTCTTTTCTTTGTTTGCTGGGTCGTCAGTTGGTTTACAGGTGCTTGTGGGCAGGGCCCTATTTTATGGGTAACATTGCTATAAATAATTACGTTCTCAAGGGACCAGAATATTAATTTCAGTATGACAAAAATCATTACTGTCTTCTGCATGCCTATTGAAGCTCTTTGAGAGTGAAATACTCCAATAAACACAATCTCTTAATTGTGCCTCGTAACCTAGATTTCTTAGGAGATGAGTCACTGTTAATTCAAAGAGGAGCTTTTCTCCCCTCCTTTGTACTTCCATGAATGTGTTCTGCCTGATTTTTGTCCACTTCAGAAATTTTAAATAGAAATAAGTCCATTGAGAGAAATTATTCAGCCCTGTTTAAAATACTTTAGAATACTGTAGGTTTTATAGGTTGAAGAAAACAAGAAAATTATACTTCACATCCCTTTTTTATTTCCTCTTTTCCTCCCTCCTTTCCTTTCTCAGACATTTTCTGAGGACTTCCCATGTGAATTCACTGCACTACTGAGAACATACTGATGGGGGTACAAAGATGAGTAGCTGCTCCCCGAGAGTTAGTAGTTCTCAGGGTAACCAATAGGTTCTTGGAGGGCTTGAGCAGTTGAAGGTCAAGGGTCTGATTCTTTAATCCAAACATAGAAGTTAGTCTAGAGAATGTACCCTGAGTACTGAATCAGTGAAAAGAATGGGGTGCCACACCAGGTATACCTCAGTCTGTCCCCATTTGACCCCTGATTGACCTCTGAGGCCCCTCATTAAACTTCTGGGCTTTACACATTCTCTGTGAAACATCCTAATGCTTCACAAAGATAATTAGATGCTATTTTCTATTCTGATACTAATATTCTGTCTTAAATGTTAATTTCTCTTTCATGTTCTCTCTCATCTTAAAGTAAGATGACTCTTTTTTTATTTAAGTATATTTGATTTACAATATTATTTTCAGGTGTACAACATAGTGATTCAGTTTTTTTAATAGATTGTACTGTATTTAAAGTTATTACAAAATAATGTCTGTATGTCCCTGTGCTGTACAATATTCAAGTAAGATAACCCTTACTTTAAACCTACAAGTCAGCATTGCTGTGAGGATTAAAGATAGATTATGATATCAAGTTGCTACTTTTCAAAGTGCTACATGAATATGAATACTGCTTATATCATTCCCCTCATCCATTGAAAGTAGAAAGGAAGTTTGGAAGCCTAAACTGATCTGAGAAGTTTGAGCTCAGGTTCCCATGACGCTTCGGGGATTTGTTTGTTTGGTAAGTTTTTGTCCTCCTGGCATGAACATGGTGTTGTTTCCAGGGCCCTCACATGACCTCAGTCATTTCAGTCTTTAGCTAGTGTCTTTGTAGCAGTAGACAGGAATAATTAAGAGCTGCTTTAATAGCTGATGTAAACCTGGAATTTTTATAGTATAGAGAAAAGTTTCCACTTGGTTTGAACCACATGACATTTATATTGTGACCTGATCTAGAGCCAATTCATGATCCATTTCAAGGACCATGTCTTACGTCTGACAGTCTTGTACAGAAAGGTTTCCAAAGCTAGACACTGGGATGTGTAAGTGGAGGCGGAGGAGAGTATATCCATTATCTGTTGCTGTGTACTCAAATTATCCCCAAATTTAGGGGCTTAAAAAAAACAAACATTTCTATCTCACAGTTGGAGCAAATCAGGAATTTGGGAGCAGCTTTGCTGACTGGTTGCAGGGCAGGTTCTCTTAGGTGGCAATCGAGAAGTTGGTTAGGCTACAGTCGTATGAATGATTGGGGCTAGAAGACCAATTTCCGAGGTTACTTGTATGGCTCTTGTGAGGAGGTCCCCGTTCCTCACTGGCTATTGGTTGGAGGTCCCAGTTCTTGTCATGTGGGTCTCTCCAAGGGATGATAGGAGTAAGTGATGAGAGAGAGACAGAGGGAGAGAAAAGCCACAATGTCATGAGTGTTAGAAGCAAGATACCATCACATATGTGTGTGAGTGGGAACTACCCAAAGGCATAACTACCAGGAGGAGCAGATTATGGGGGATATCATGGAGGATGGCTATAAAAGTAGTCAAGAAAATTAAGTAAATCAAAGACTTACGTCACTTTGGACCTACATCTAGAATTGTGGGTGAATTTTTCCTGTCTTTGAATTTATCCAGATTTTGAGTAAGCTTGAGTTTATCTTGTATTATAATTATCTAATAATGTTTATTAGAATTCTAGTCTATTACTCTTCAATGGAGGTCCAAAAAGAAGACTCTTTGACAAGCAAGCCTGTAGGTGTTTATGATCTAAAACGAGGATTAGCAAATAAAGGGCCAAAGAGAGTGAATATTTTAAACACTGTTAATAATCCAATCTTGTTGTAACTACCTAGTTCTGCCATTGTAGCACCAAAGTAGCCATAGATACTTCTGGGTTGTGACTACTATGTCACTGTTTCAACTAAACTTTATTTACAAAAACAGGAAGTGGACCCAATGTGGCCTGCAGACCATAGTTTACCAACCTCTGTTCTAAAAGAAAACTATAGAATGCTAAATCAGAAGATTTTATCCAGGGTCAATGTGAAAGCAAACCTTCACCAGTTTCATTTTGTGAGTTTGCTGACTTGTTCTATAAAATGTGTGTAAATAACAAAAAAGAGCAGGAGGAACAAAAAGATAAAAGCCCTGGAAAAAGAAACCAGAATACTCTTTGGTTATTGGCACAGTGTTCCCTTTGAAGAAGAATAAATGATTTTGGAATTATGTACAGAAGGAAATAAAACAGAATCATTCTCTTGTCAAGTTCTGTGCTCTCCTGGCCCTCACCTCAGTCTGGCTGCCACCACTGCAAACTCACCTTTCGATGATTACTTTCCAATTCTCTGACAAACTCAAAACGGATGCTAATTGCTTTAAACAGAGTGAGGTTTTAAAAACAAATCGTGTCTTGGAAACTATCCAAGAAAAAAATGTGACTCTCGTGAGATAACTGACAGTTACTTGGGGTATTCCAAAATTTAGGTTAGAAATTGCTGGCCAAGGAAACTGGGAAAAAGAAATTGAGACTGGCAGGTAAAATCTGCACATTCATATTTTATTAGATTTTGTACAAAGGTCTGTCTCATCATTTGGGTTTTGCCTTCTGTTACTGCCACTCAAAATTGTTATTTAAACTTCCCTGATGAGGCTATTAGGAGTTTTAAAACTTTTTAAATTAATTATTTTCTCATGATAAGAGAGTGTATGACAACGTGGAAAATACAGTAAGAACATAAGTTATTATCCAGGTAGCCAGAGCACTTAAGATTTAGTGTATGCTGTTTCCATGTGTTCTTGGATATTTAACATAGTTTTATTCTACTTTTCAACTACCATAAAGTTATAAGCTTTACTCCATGCCTTAAAGAATAAATGGTTTTCTATAATATGGATGTTCCATAACTTATTTAATCATTACCCAAATTGGCTGAGTTGTTTGCAAATTTTATTATAAATAACACTGCCATAATATCTTGGTTTAAAAAAAAAATTGAGTATTTCTTTGATTATTTCCTTATAAATCTTTCCTAGAAGTAGAATCACAGGGTACAGGTTTACTATCATTTTAAAGTCTCTTGATAAATACTAATAAATTCCTTATTAAATATGCCCCCTAATAGTATGTGGGTCTCCTGGTGGCTCAGATGGTTAAGAGTCTGCCTGCAATGCAGGAGACCCAAATTCGATCCCTGGGTCAGGAAGATCCCCTGGAGAAGAGAGTAGCTATCCACTCCAGTATTCTTGTCTGGAAAATTCCATGGATGGAGGAGCCTGGTGGGCTACAGTCCATGGGGTCGCAAAGAGTCGGACATGACTGAGCGACTAACACTTTCACTTTTAATTTTAAAATTGTATCTAGTTGACTACTAGTGAATTTGGGGAAATACCTTAACAATTTCTTCCTTTGAAAATTATTTGTTTCCCTTGTCCATTTTACCAGGTTTGTTAATATAATACAATTTTATATAATTTGTATGATTTCTTTGTTTAGTATGACTCTTAACCAATTGTTGGATGTTTGTGTTGCAAATATTTTCTTGGCTTATTATCTTTCACTTTTAAAAAATATGGGAAAATTTAAAATGTTGGCACAGTAAAATTACCAATATTTTTCTTTTATTTCTTCCATTTCGTTTAATCTTAGGAAATTGTTTTCCATCCTGTGTTATCTTCTAACATGACATATAATGGCCTTCTAATCTTTGTGATATGATGTTTTTAGATTTAATTCTTTTACGTGGCACTAACTTTGCTAAACGTTGTAACTTTGCTAAGATTTAAAGGAGCTGGTGGTATAGAGACATACAGTGGTGTTTACTAGAGATTCTCTCTGGGTATACCTGTTGTTCTTGATTTTATTTCAGGCTTCCTGGTTACTCGAGGCAACCTGTTTCGTCTCAGGACTTTCGGTGTCTTCCGATGCCCTGGAAGGCAAAGTGTGTGTGTCCTTTCATTTCTCTTTCCTCTCTTCCTAAGGCTTAGCAAAAATGCTCCACTCAGACTAGCCCAGGCTCACATCTCCACAGAGGAGGCTGCCTGCCAAGCTTTATTTAAAAGGAACTCTGATGGCCCAGTTCCCTATAAATGTCTTCTCCTCTGAACTATTATCTTGCCAGAAGCATCTTTTATTTCATCACTTTGCATTAAGCATTGCCTTCATCCAGAAATCATCTTAAAAATACACATTCACCACAGTGGAGTGGCACAGTGTTTTAGCAGCCATCACATATTACCACCACCTTGCTGGCTTTAGAACAACAGAAATTTATTCTGTCTCAGTTCTGGAGGCTAGAAGTCTGAAAACAAGGTGTCAGCAGGGCCATCCTGCCTTGAATGCTCCAAAGAAGATCCTTCCTTGCCTCCTGGCTTCTGGTCATTGCCAGAAATTCCTAGTGCCCTTGGCTAGCAGCTGCATCTCTCCATTTCTGCCTCCAGCATCACATGGCCTTCTTCCCTCTGGATCTGTGTGTGTTTGCATTTGTGTATCCAGATTTCCCTCTTTTTATAAGGGTCCACCTGAATACAGTATGATTTCATCTTGATTTAACTAATTGTATCTGGAAAGATCCTGTGTCAAATAAGGTCATGTTCTGAGGTTCTAGGTGAACAAGAATTTGGAGGGACACTATTCATCCCAGTACACATAGTGACCAAATAGTTCTTTCATTATTAGTTTCACTAGATCACTTTTCTATTTAACAGGTGATGTGGAACCATAGGAAAACCCTAGGATCTGTAGTAAGGAGGCAAAGGGAGAAAATGCAGGGGGAGCTGAGAGGGAGAGAAAAGGACAATATCAGATTCCACTCCTTTGTCCTTGGCAGGTCCTATAGCCAGATGAATGGTAAACTTATATGTGTTTCGCTTTCTCAGTAACTTGCTTACATTTTAATTGGGGAATCCAAGCATTCAGTTAGGTTGATCAGTATCTTTCTTTTCTATTAGTGACATATATAAACTGTTTGATGGAGAAGTAAAAGAAGAAAATGAGTAATCCTTTAGAATGATTAAGATTCATATCAAATCTTTTCTGTTTTCAAAAATTTAAAAATGATCAATGATTTTCTCATACTTGAGGTCTAGTGATTTGAGTTGCAACTACTAAACTTGGTAAGAGGAGAAAAATACTTCAACTGTTTCCTAAATGGGGGAACCTTAAGATTCTGTTAATTTAAAGGGAAAAAAGAATGATGGATTGGAAATTAATTTTGCTAAGAAGGTTATTTTGATTCTTTTAGTGGAAAGCAATTGCTAAGGCTGATGAAATGCCAATAGCCCTTTTCATCCATTTAAAACAATAGGCCAAATGAAAATTTTTAATAAAATTTGCATATCTACTGTTTGTTTTTATAACTTGCTCATTTTTTGGAAGCATTTTAAGACCTACTATTACCTGATTTATGAAAAACAAGTTTATTTCCTTTTTGAAGGATTGGCAATATTATTTTTAACATTTTTGTTACAGAAGCAGTAGGAAGATGTTTTTAAGTGAAGAAAATGAAGGCAGTTCTTCCTTTCTGTTATTCCGTCCCTGATTTCACAGCCAAACAGTGAGACAGTTTCTCGCTTCATCTTGAGTGCAGAAGTAAAGCTCTCTTGTATACACAGAGCTTGTTGACTCACAAGTCCTCATTATACTTGATGAGATAACACTCCCTAATTTAAAACCCTATTAGACAAAATAAATATTTTCTTGGGACAGAATGCTTTGTGGTTTAATGACTCAACTTTCTCTCAGTGCTGGAAACCTGGGTTCTTAGTCAGTGCCACAAGAAAAAACTTGTTTTATATCATCCCTGACTTTTCTTTAAAAAAGGCGTTTATTTTATATCCGTTGAGTTCAGGTTATAGGGTAGAAGAAAGTACTTGTTAACTGCCCCGAAAGCCTATAATGGAATTGAGAAATGACGTGTGTTCCCGGGAAACCTAATTGAACACTTAACAAATAATACTAGGTTGAACCATATGAAGCTGGCATATCTGACTTGTTTTGAACCACACAAATGATACTTCACAGTGTTAGTCTCTCAGCTGTGTCCAACTCTTGGCCACCCCAGGGCCTGGCAGGCTCATATTCCGTGGAATTCCCCAGGCAAGAATGCTGGCATGGGTAGCCGTTCCCTTTTCCAGGGGATCTTCCCAATCCAGTGATGAAACATGGGTCTGCTGCATTCTTTGCCATCTGAGCCCCCAGGGAAGCCTTGATACTTCATAATATCCAACCTGAAAGTTCAGAACCAGTTACTGTCACTCACCTACATCTTCCATATCCTTTAGTCCTCTGTGTGTTAAAGCTGGTGTGCACAGAAGCCTGTCTGGAGCCTCGAACCCCAGCGCTTAACCCCGGGAGATGTGGGGCCCACGTGTCTTCCCTCAGAGATCTGTGAACGGACTGTGTCCCTCTTTTCTTCTGCCCTCTGCTGTCTCTTCTCAGCCCTTTTATTTCCACACATGAGAATTTTCTTTCCTCCTAAGCATCGCCTCACCTTATTTTGAATACTTTCCTCTCTTCCTCTGTCTTGTTAGTTTTGGCCAAGGAAGGTCTCTCCCTGTTCTCCACTCCTTTCTTTTTTTCTTTCCATTCTTTGTGTCTCCTTTGTTTCCGCCAGAAATCATGCAGTTGGTGGTTATAAAGCCCACGAATAAAGCTAGTGATAGATTTGTGTGAAGGAAAGGGAAAGAAAAAAACCATGAGTTTTGATGTAAAATAATAATAATCTAGATCTGGTGATAACAAAAGCCCTGTAAAATCACTTTATAATCTCTGAAAAAATCTAACCATTATCTCTTTTCAATTGAATCTGCTTTTTCTCAGTGATCCTTATCCTAAAAAAGAGAATAATCTGCGCTCAAAGAAAAGAAAGACTATACCTCAGGTTGTCTTATTGCCTTCTTGTTCCTTTTTTTTTTTTTAAACCAATACTGAAACAATTGTGATTCATAATGGCATTCTTTTTTTCCTTTCTTTTTTGCTATGGCATACTTGCTTCCCTGGTGGCTCAGATGGTGAAGAATCTTTCTGCAATGCAGTAGACCCGGGTTTGATCCCAGGTTGGGAAGATCTCCTGGAGAAGGGAATGGCAACCCACTCCAGTGTTCTTGTCTGGAGAATTCCATGGATGGAGAAGCCTGATCGGCTACAGTCTATGGGGTCACAAAGAGTCAGACACGACTGAGCAACTAACACACTATTTCAGCTACATGAAATTGACTTTTAGGGTTTATTTGGTAATCAAACCACCACTTACAATGTTGTATTTACAGAGTAAATCATTTTTATTGTTAAAAAAAATAAACTTTGAAACACAACCCTTTGGTAAATTAGGATTTACTTAAGTATAAACTGAATAGCTAAGAGATGAGGAAACACAAGGTTCATTACAATCAGTGACATTCTGGAGTAAATGACTTCTGTAATTAGGTTTAATAGAAATTGATCACTGAAGATTACAAAGAGGGAAGGGAAAAGAATTAATAGGCAGCCCAAGCAAAGACATATAAGCAGTGAAGCAAGGTGTACCTAAGGGAAATGCAGATTTCCCTGACCATGACTGAAAGGCTGAGTTTGGGGAAAGGAGAGGGGCTTAGGGTAGTATTGGAGAACTCCTCAGGTGGGAAATATGGAGATTGTTACTAGGACCTCTGTAAGAACAATTTATTAAGCTGAATGGAGAGTAGGGACCCAGTGACAATCTGTTCTTGCCTCCTCTATGTGAGAGATTCTCATTCATGAGAGCTGAGATGACCAATATTAGTCTATTCTCAGATCCAGCCTCCCATCCTCTTCAGTCAGCACATCTGTATTCCTGATGTGTTGGTTATGTGTTTTACATTATTACTTCTTGTTAGAGATGATTTCTAATTAGACTTTTCTTTTGTAACATCACAAGTTAAAGACACTAATTGAATTCATTCATTAAGTAAATGATGGCATTTCTAGTCACTGCCAAAGGCTGTGTCTAGGAGGCCCTTGTGGCATTTACCCACCTGATGCAGGTGATGCAGATGGAGGAAGCTGAAGATGTAATTCAGACAATTATGAACAAATTATTATGCATGTTACATTCATCATCAAACAACTGCCAGGTATTTGGAAGTCTAGTAAGTTGAACATGATAAAATTGACAGTTATGAAAATTAAATATAGAAGCTAACCTCCATAAGAATTATCTTGAAAAATTAAAAAGATATATAGAGACTCATCCTCATATTTTAAAATATTTTTTTAGTTTTACATTATCATCAAAGGCCATTTACTACAAGCACCAGATTGTGTGTAGGAATGTTTTACTGTCTTACGAGTAACATCTAAAGACTCAATTCTCACTTCTAGTTTTATGAGGCTACGAATCATCACATAGCAAGAACATATTGATTAGGGCCTTTAAATCTCTGAATTACAGCTGTGAGAATTTTGAGAGTATCTGATTTGTAAGAAAAATTAGTATTTGTGAGTTCAGGAAGTACAGTAAATGCTAAACATTTTTGGTGCAAGGAACAAATTACACAACTTCTCTTGAAACTTTATTGCTTCTAAAAATGCTACAACGTAATAATGTTTACAGCAATGCAAGTATTATCAAAGCTCTAGATGGGCAAAGATAATTCTTTGAGTGCCTGAAAGAACTAACTAAGGCAGAGAAGTTCAGTGCCAGGTTCTTTAGGGACCCTAGAGTTTCATAAACTCTTACTAATTGTGGCTGGCACCAGAGTCGTTTTGGTCTAGTGAGCTAAGTGGGGCAAAGGTGAACAAAGGAAGCAGATGATGCATAGTAAAGACGCTATAAAGTTGACTTCAAGGTGTGTGACATCACCATAGACTTGTGGAAAATAACAGTAGATATGCTAGACCAGCCTAGGAAGGAAGAGGAGCTTTTGAACCAAAGCTTTACATTGACATTATTTGAAACAGTCATAAATAGCAACAGACTGCAAGCAGCTGTTGTAATTATGAGTCAAGCCATCTTTGGAAAATGGGGCTTTGTATTCTCTCACCCAGGAAGCCCTTACTAAATGTCTGTGATGTGACAGATGTTGTCAGATGCTGTGACAGAAACAAAAGGAGTTAGCCACATGAACCCAAAAGGGACTTACTGTCTGAGGTGAGAGAGAGTCATCCATGATTATGGTAAAGCTAAAATATAGTAAAATTGCCTATAACATGGCGTGTGTAGGGAAGCTATGTTTGAAAAGATGAACTAGGTCCAGAAGACGGAAGGGCTTGAATACTAAACTGTGGAGTTAAAACTCTTTGTACACAGTGCTGAACCATCTAATAGTTTTCAAACACAAATGTACACCAGGAAGATCAATCTATTTATAACGTTAGAATGGGCTGGAGGATGCAGGAGAGACCAGATAGCAAAGAATAGCTCGAAAACTCTCTAAATTGAAGAGGTAATGAAGTTAGGAACTAGGATGGTGGTAGTTAGAATAGACAAGGGTAGATGGACACCATACTGGTGAGGTGAAAGTAGGTTCCATGTATTTATAACTGCTGCCCCATCACTTCTTCCTCCAAGGCTTTATAGTAGTTTATCTTCAGTTAACAATGTAAAGAAGGGAGGATAAGAAAACTAAAGGAATAGTAGTGTCATAAGCCAGAGAGATAATTACTTTACAGATTGTATATTCATAAAGTTCTATATAATTCTATATAATTACTAACATTTATTCATGATCAGGTCAGGTATACAGTCCACATTGTCTGAAAGACAGCTGGTGAGGAAAAGAAAAGGGTTTTGTTTTGTTTTTTTACATTTAAGAAAGAGAGAAATTTTCCCTTTCAGTCACTATAGAGTATGAAATAAGATGGTAGCTTACACCCTTCTCAGTTTTCCTGCAATTTGTCTAACAAAGCGGTCCATGTGGCTGCAATTTTAGTGTCTCTCAAAGCAAGCTCAGGTGTGATGACAAAGCACCCCTCAGCAGTGACTGGAGGTTGAATGATGGGAGCAGAAGAGCTCAGGGTTGACTCCCAAGAGCTGTCCCTGGTGACCTGGGGCTTGGTCTTCTGCTCTTGTACACAGAACCATATTCTGCCAAGTTTCCTGCTCCTTGCCTGCTCCATGGTTATATAATCATCATTAGCTTTGTTTTGTGTTGCAAAAGATAGCAATTTAAAATTCTCTTGCATTATGTATTTGTTATTTATGAGCTTAGCAAAGTCATCAGTCTTTCTTTGGGGATTATACATGCCATCAAAAGAAGGCCTACATTTTCTCTGCCATTAGATTATAGAAATTTGACAGCCTTAGAAGAAAAATGCCAGCAACCAAGAAACTTTTTTCTATTTTGACAGCTAAAAACTAGCCTTGTTCAACTTGAATATTGTAAAGAGATGTGGGGGAAAAGGCCAGGATTTTTAGCAACTCTGAATGGAAGTGAAAGTTGTTTAGTGATATCCGACTCTTTGCCACACCATGGACCATATAGTCCATGGAACTCTCCAGGCCAGATTACTGGAATAGGTAGCCATTCCCTTCTCCAGGGGATCTTCCCAACCCAGGGATTGAGCCCAGGTCTCCCACATTGCAGGCGGGTTCTGTACCAGCTGAGCTACCAGGGAAGCCCTCAGCAACTCCAAGTGAAATCATGTGCAGTCATTAATGAAACATAAGACTTGTGATAAACCTAAGCCCCTCCTTAAGACCCAGACCACAGGTCCTCAGTTCCTTGGGGCTTAGGGCAGTGATTCCTGGGTGGTTTTGGTCCCTGGTCCTCTGTTCTTGCTCAGATTGAGACTATTCTTTCCTCTGGAACCAATACTAATAAAGCCAAACTTGACTGAGCTCAGCCTGGTTCCAGGGGTGGGAGTGAGGGAGGGGGGTGCTTCACAGTTCATTAGTCATAGGAAGTGATCACAAATGACAAAAATGGACATATTATTTATTGGTCCTGAGTCAGCTTGGTTAAATTTCACAAACTCTGCAGCACCCAAAGCCTAGATTTCACAACATGGAATTATAAGGGCAAAAGTCCCCAGGCTCTGATGAAGAGAAAGTGATCTGCATCCCCAGTGGTCAGATATGAGGGGAACTTGGACAAATATGAGGGGGACTCTCCCACACAGCACATTGGGAGATAGCTCCCAGCTTTCTAGCTGCCATTTAAAACATCTAGTTTAGTGACACACACTGCATTTCATGGCCACTGGTTTTTTTTTTTTTTTGGTTATTTATACTTGGGTTTATATTCTATTTCAGAAATGATAACTGAAAAATGATTTGTTTTATGGAAATAATGAGCTATAGAAAAATGTTCTATTATTTGTTAGTGGCATCTGCCCGTTTGCTTGACAGAGCATTACAATAAATACGTTTCTTGCTTTAAAAATAAAAAATCAAGGGGCCCAGAAAGTTAGAAACAATAGAGATGGGCCAGACCAGGGAGCTTTGTTGTTTTTGTTGTTTCATCGCTATGTTACATTCAACTCTTCGCGACCTCATGGACTGTAGCCCACTCGGCTCCTCTGCCCATGGGATTTCCCAGGCAAGAATACTGGAGTGGGCTGCCATTTTCTTCTCCAGGGGATCTTCCCAACCAGGGATTGAACCTGCACCTCCTTGGTCTCCTGCATTGGCAGACAGATTGTTTACCATTGAGTCACCAGGGACGCCCCAAGAGAGTTTTTACAGAAACACTGCTAAAAAAGATGATAAAATTGAAACTCTTGTGCAACCACTAGATGGCAGCGCTCCTACGTTAAAAGCTATTACCGTTTGAAGGCAATGGCACCCCACTCCGGTACTCGTGCCTGGAAAATCCCATGGACAGAGGAGCCTGGTAGGCTGCTGTTCGTGGGGTCACTACGAGTCGGACACAACTGAGCAACTTCACTTTCACTTTTCACTTTCCTGCATTGAAGAAGGAAATGGCAACCCACTCGTGTTCTTGCCTGGAGAATCCCAGGGACGGGAGCCTGGTGGGCTGCCGTCTATGGGGTCGCACAGAGTCGGCCTCGACTGAAGTGACTTAGCAGCAGCAGCAACACAAAATACTTGGATTAATGATGTGGTATTTTTTTATATGTCTTAAACTATGAGGGTGTTTTAGATTTTCAAAACGTGGACGAGCATAGAGAGTTTATTCATTTATCCATCCAACTGAGGATTTGTGACCATGAAACTCATCTGCAGAGAATTTGAAATCAGTCTCTAAACTAGGAGTTAGATAGGTTCTCTGCCCTCAACTCTGCCAATAATTAGTCCTATGACTGTGAACAATGATTGTCTCTGGTCATCAATGAGCTCTACTGCAAAATGAGGTGGTTGGATCACTAGATTATCTCTGAGGTATCTTTCAATTCAGATATTCTCATCTCTGTATCATTTTGTAGTTGAGCCTGATAAATACGCTAGCTTAAAATACCATCTACATGATGCCTAGAAAGTTGTAATGCAGCAAATGTTAACTGACATTCATAGGCATAATTAAAATAGCTGATACTTATTGAGCACCTGTTATGTAGCAGTACTAGACTAAGTGTTTTGTGAGTGTTACCTAAGTTAATTTTCATGACAATCTGATTATAATCCCCATTTTGTGAATGAGGAAACTGAGGCTGCAAGAAGTTAAGCAACTAGCCAAGATCAGATGGGTAATGGCTAAGCTGGTATGACTCTGAAATCTGTGTATACACTGCTATATTTCATGTCTCATTTATGTGAGAAAAATACAAATTTGAATACAACATTGCTTCTGAGAGAAAAACCCATCTGTAAATCCAGAATCCTTGGTTTGCCAAGGGAAATATATTAGTTTTTTGTTTGTTTTCCAGCAGTGGGATAGATTGGTGTGGTTCTGTTGTCACACTGCCATTAGCTGACTCTTGGTGAGCCTCGGCAGAGAAGCCTAACATCAGTTCCACGCGCTTGGGTAAGCAGCGGGCCTGCCAGCCTCGTGGTTTCTCAGAGCCAATGTCTCTTCAAATGTGCAATGAGGGACTGCACCAGTTAATCACTAGGGGCCTTTCCAGGCCTGGAATTATCTGATGGTGTGTCCATAATCTGATACAGGGCCTCATATTAGCAGGATTGCTCCATATATGGTAGCTCCCTGCCATTCAGCAATTGCAGCAATGAAATATTAATAGTACTACACATTCTACTTAGTGCTGTTTGTTAATAAATTAAAAGTTTCCTCCCTTCCTTTCTGGCCAGCAAACTTATGTAGCCTTATAAACACAGTCTTAATTCAGAGGAGTGGCTCTAATACCTTGGTGTTTTCAGCTCTCTTGGCCGCACCTTTTGTTGTTCAAGTTACAGCTCTGAGGCTTATTAGAACACAGCAAGAATTCTTCAAGTAGCCACTGGATGGCAGTAGAGCATCAGTTTATACCCTAGTTGTTCAGTCACTAAGGCGGGTCCTACCCTGCGACCCCATGGACTGCAGCACACCAGGCCTTCCTGTCCTTCACCATCTCCCAAAGTTTGCTCAAACTTATGTCCATTGAGTCGGTGATGCCATCTAACCATCTCATTCTCTGTCACTCCTTTTTCCTCCTGCCCTCAATCTTTCCCAGGAGCAGGGTCTTTTCCAAAGAATTGGAGCTTCAGCTTTAGCATCAATCCTTCCAGAGTCTGGTCTTCAGGGTTGATTCTATTAAGATTGACTGGTTTGATCTCCTTGCTGTCCAAGGAACTCTCAAAAGTCTTCTCCAGGACATAGTTCTAAAGTATCAATTCTTCCTTGCTCAGCCTTCTTAATGGTCCAATTCTCACATTCATACCCTACAAATCTTTAGTTTTGTGCCTCATTTGTTTTACATTTACGTTATCTCTGAACCAAGAATTATTAGAGAAACCCATAATTTGCTTTATATTGGGCTACATATATTAAAATGCTCCAGGAACAGCTTGATGGAGCCGACCTGATCAGGAAAGCCTGAGGTGGATTTCTAGGTAACAAAAGCTAAAGTTTCAGTACATGGGGCCCTAGTGCTATATATTTTGAAAAAGTAAGATACTTTGTTTTCTTTTTCAAGAGGGCCCCAAAATTATATTCTCCTCAAGCCTCACAAAGCTTGTATTTGCCTGGAAATAACCATAAATAACTTTTAACTTAAAAAAGGGTAAACAATTGTATTATTATTAATTTTCTACCAACTTAATCTTCAAGGAGAAGCATAGTAGAAAAGCTTTTATATTCATATATATAAATAATATATTTTAGTAAATGTGTGAATTTTTGCCTAACTAAAAAATTTATGACATTTGATTCCACTTGTTTGACCTAATATGAATAGAATGCTAGATTTCTAATTTAAAAAATAGATATGCAACAAGCAACAAAGGTTTACTGTGTAGCACAGGGAACTACATTCAGTATCTTGTAATAACCTGTAATGGAAATAATTTTAAAAATAATATATGTGTATGTGTAACTGAATCACCGTGCTGTTCACCTGAAACGTTATAAGTCAACTATACTTCAATAAAATATATATATTAAGGAAAAAAACTCCAAGAAAGGCAATCTGGCTTTCAAAAGCAAACCAAATAAAAAAGGAACAGAAAATAATGAAATAAGTGGGCCAGTATTCCACTTGTTTATGAGTCTGAGTAAAATAAAGTACATAACACCAAAACTCCCTTCACTCTGTCAGGATAATATCTGTACTAAAAAAAAAAAGGAAAGTGCAGATTGCAAATTAGCTAGTTAGTTGATTTTTCCTCTGATAAAACTCCAGACTAGTATGGCATTTGGGGTGGGGAGGGGGATTTTATTTTGTTTTGTTTTTTAACCCCAGAAATAATGTGCTTAAGAAGAGACCAGTAGTGATTATTCAGAAAGCAAACTCTGCTTCCATTTATAAATCTTAGATTTCTCACCAGGGGGCCATACTTAGCCTTTCTTACAACCACCTGCAGCCTACTCATCAGGAGTTAAACTGAAAATATATCCTTTGGAAAAGAAAAATGAGCTTTTCGATTAGTCTTTCTGGTTGCAAACACTTGTTAAGATTTCCTTTTAAGCTAGGGGAACTTGAGCCAACTCATTGGAAAAGATTGATGCTGGGAAAGTCTGAGGGCAAGAGGAGAAAGGGGCAACAGAGGATAAAATGTTTGGAGGGCATCACTGACTCAATGGACATGAATTTGAGCAAACTCCCAGAGGTAGTGAAGGACAAGGAAACCTAGTGTGCTGCAGTTCATGGGGTGACAAAAAGTCGGACATGACTTAACGACTGAGTAACAACAAGGGGGACTTATCTATGTCTAGCTTTGTCTGTAACTGTCATTCACGATTAAAATATTTTGTCCACATGATGAGCCCCTGTGTCTACTAGATCTTAATGTCCTGAGGGTTTGGAGTGGGTTTCTTTACCTTTACCTTGTATGATACATGAAAGGAGATATAAAAATGCTTGCTGAAAGAATGAGAGCTAGATATTATTTAAATTACTGTAGGGCCCAGGGCCCCCTCCAGCACGATTCTAGGTGTTTTATGTCTGTGTAATGTTTCGTGAAGGTTGCATTTCAGGAGACAAACTTGTGTAATACATTTGCTGGGAGTAGAAGTTCTGTGCCTGACACTAGAGAGGAACTAGAAAATGTGTCTGGGGCAAGAAGCTCCTAAAGCGGAACTCTGCTTGCAAAACCCTCTGAGCCCACACACCCTGTGGCCTTTCTTTACCTCCCAACTGAGTCCTGGAGCCAACTTCAAATTAATGGTACCTGTGACTACATGGTCAGCAGCCATGCTTGGATCTTGGTTTAGAGGAAAAGAAATTCAGCCAACGCCTCATCCCCCTCCCCTCCAAGGGAGGTCAGAAGTCACTTGCTGTAGCACAACTCTCTGCAGTTAATGGCTTGGAAATTATGAATGAAGCAAGGACCTTGCCTAGACTATGTATGAGGGTCATCCCTTTCCTCGGGCCACTGAGAAGCTAAATCTGCCTTCTGAGATCATGACCTCAAGCATATAGATTGACCCTTGGAGAGCAGGCTAAGTCTTGTTAGTTTATCCCCAAGCCAGGAGAGCAAGCAGACTGCCTGGGTTCAACATGCAATGAGGCCAGAACCATGAATGTTTCTGGTTTGGTAACTCAAATTCAACCATGAGTATATCTCAACTCTGCATCTACCAACAGTGTAGCAAGTGTGGGGGACGTGTTATTAGACAGGGAGGTGCAGTGACACACACCAACGCCTGTGTCCACTTCCTCCCCTACCCCCTTCCTAACAGAGCCCCAGCTTGTCCCGGTGCCCACCCTCTGCACGGTGACGTCCCTCCAGCCCCGGCCTCTGGGGGTAGGTCCAGCAGTGGTTTTGGTGTAGACATGAGATATGCAGAGAAGTCTGCTAGGTGGTTTCTAGGGAAGACTTCTCTCACTTCTGAGAGAGATATGCAGGAAGAGATACTCTTTTAATCACCTGGAATTATCATATATCTATACATGATGACCAGAACTATAGCAGCCACTCAATTCAGCAGCAGTGGAATAAACTGATTAAACGAACTCAGCCCACCTCTCTCACTTTATATGCAGTGATTTATATTTGTGTTTGATTAAGCTTCTGTGGGTTGGAGTTTCTATTACTTGCTGGCAAAAGAATCCTATACTACAGGTAGAGATTGGATCACAAGAAAAATACATAAAAAGAACACCCTTGCTAGCTTTTAATCACACAATACAGAAGTATCTAGCAGGAAGAGAGAACTCCATTTTGGATCTCTGCCCACCTCCAACAATACACAGCTTAGGAAGCACATGTAGTTCAAATGTATCACTTCATCTTTATATTCATTCAATGGGCACATATTTTTCTTTTCAAAGAGAAAATATGTTAAAAGTGGTAGACTTTCTATACTTTTCTTTTTTACTTTTACAATTCATAAAACTGCAGTGGTTGGAATCCATTTTCAAGTCTTGTTACCAAGTCTGAGCTCGTACTACTCCTTGCACAACAAACAGACCAATAAATTGAGAGACCAGTTGTTGGGGCAGAAATAGCGACTTTATTTGGAAAGCCAGCAGGCAGAGAAGATGGACTAGTGTCCCAGAGAGCCATCTTGCCTGGGTTTGGATGCTAGTTTCTTTTATAAAACAAAGAGAGGGAGGTAAGGAGGTAAAGTTTAAAAAGGTAATAGTTGTTGCAAATATTTCCTGGTTCCAACCAGACTCTGGAAGAGATGTGTTAATCACTTCACTCTGGCAGTCATTTATAGGTGGGCCTTGGTGAGGATGTTTTCTGTGAGCTAAATGAGGGTACAGCTCTGGCTTAGGGGGCAGGGTTCCAAGATATGGGCCGTCTCATATACTTGAAGCTATAGGCAATCTCCTTTTCATGATTAACTGTAGCAAAAACAATAGAGAAGGAAATGGCAACCCGCTCCAGTATTCTTGCATGGAAAATCCCATAGACAGAGGAGCCTGGCAGGCTATAGTTCACAGTGTCACAAAAAGTCGGACACAACTGAGAACAAAGACAATAGAATACAAAAGTTAAAGTAAAAGAAACAGATACAGTATGGCGTTAGATTTGATTTTCTTTGTTACAATCCCAGCACTTGCTTGCTGCTCTTCTTGGCTTATTTGTGAGCAGAATAAGCACAAGGGCTGTGATTCAGGGTCAGTGGACCAGTTAATAAAAATAAATCTTGATGCAAACATACATCTGTGGTAAGTCTTTAACACCTTCTCAATCATAAGATACTTCTCAAATGTTATGTAATTCTTTGAAGCTAGGTATATTTTTCTATCCCTTTATAAATGCCATCTGCAATTCCTAAGGAGAGATTTTCCTCTAAGGAGAGCTTCAGCACTTACTTTCAGAGGGTAGAAATTTTTTTTTTAAGTCCTTACATATGACATGAACCTTGCAGGAAGGAAACTGTTCAGAATGGTTTGTTATGCAGAGAGAAATATAATTGGGCTAAAGAAATTACTTTTTATTTCAGTTCCCTTCAATACTGATTGAATTGTATTTACTATGTGCAAAAATTACTTTTAAACAAAATTGGCAGGGAAGACAAAAAGAAATTGTTGCTGTTAAAATAACTTCACATTTTCTGTACCACAAACAATAATGTTTTCTAAAACAAAGAGGTATAAGATGGATTTCTTAAAATCACTCCCATACATTTCTCCCTTGCTGACATTACCCCATTGATGTATGCCTCCTCATCTCTTAAAGTGTTAGTGCTTTACCCTACTTTTTCATCCTTAGTTCACTGTATTGATGGAAATTCCACAAAGGCTTTTGTTTCTTCTGTGAGATATTAAAGCCTTAAATTTTTAGTTCTCTTCATGAGCCTCCTTCTCCTTCTCCTGGTCCAATATTTTTTTCTCAGTCTTATGTATATGCTTAAGAAATACATCAACCCTTGTATCAGTTATGATGCTCAACTGTAGGTAACAGAGAACACTCGACTCAAAAAGTCTTAAAGAATGGGACATTTATTATGCAGTATAATAAAAACTTCAGAGCTAGGGCAGGTCTAGGATTGGTTAATTCAGCTACTCAACAAAGTACTTGAAGATGCAAATTGCTCTCACATTTCTGCCCTGCTTTCTTCTCCATCTCTTCTCCAAAAGCTAATGCCATTCCTGATCCCAGGACAGCTGTCACATTCATCACATACAGGCATGATACTAGCCTGCAGGGAAGAACTACTACTTTCTGTAAACTGTCTTTTAAGAGAAAGACCTTCTCATGATTCCTGCAACAGATGTCCCTCACATCTAGTTGCCAGAATTGCATCAGATATAGGGTGAAGTACAAACACTGGAAAATCTCATAAACAGAGGAGCCTGGTAGGCTACAGTCCATGGGGTCACATAGAGTCAGACATGACTGAGTGACTACTTAAGTAAATACAAAGACTTTAAGGATCAGGGAGACCTAAATCAATGTGATGGTATCAGCTAGAGAGATAGGTGTGGGCTTATGTCTGAGTCATTTACTGGTGAGGGGACTCCAGGATTACACGAATCATGACTGATTACCAGGGCAGGAAGCAAATTCCTCTGAAGCACATGGAAAATAGCTATCTGAACAAATCAGGGTTGTTAGCAAAGAAAATGTGTGTTGGAGGTGTGACAGTTAGGCTTTGGGTTTGGATAAAGGAAATGGTTTGGGGGTAGGCAACCACCAGTGTCTGCTAAAACATTGCCTTTATTGGTTTCCATTCCTTTTAAATCTAATAAATATTATAATCCCAGGAACAGATTCCTTTGCCTGGCATAGCCTAGATTCTTCCTCTAACTGGGAGGAATCAGTTTTCACTTTATTTCCAGTGTTCAGAAAACATACAAATGCTTTTTTTTTTTTTCCTTAAGAGCAATGACAGCAGAGCAACCTAGCAAATATAAAATTAATTTGTATTGCTTTCATTTCAAAATCTGCCTAGCCATCTAACAATTTACTTACCTACCTGTCTGTGTCCAATTTATGTTCTGCACAGGATTTAAAAGAATTCTGTTAGCCACATAGGAAAGTCATCAAAGTTTATTTATAAATGTGCTATGAGAATACCAAGTTATCTACAATTCTGTGTGGGTTTTGAAGAATGATTCATTATTTTGACTGATTGGAAATATACAGAGGAAAGTGTGCCTTTAGCCTCTTGTGTTTTCAGCGTTCTTGAGAAGTTGTTTCCACTCTTTATAGAGCTTTGGAGGTAGTGGACGGAGCACATGTGGCTGGAGAGTGTGAAGAATTTACACTGTACTGCGGGGAGTCCCAGTTCTTTCACACCACCTGTGAGATGCCTGGTGCTTTACCTACAGAGTCTGGAATCTTTAAAAAGGTAATGCTTCATTTCCAATATTTGACTCCCAGGACTAAACACTTTCCTGAATTAAAGCACTATAAAATAACACCTGTCTGGTTGAAAAACACATAGTTAAAAAGATCGTAGATGGTTAAAAGGTCATTACATATCAAAGCACCATGATGGTAAATCAGGATCAAAGGATGAGTTTGAATCTTTGCTCTTTGCTGCCTTCAGAAGTTCTAGCTGGTTGTCATTGGTGCCTTTTGCTGCCTTTTCCCCTTTATGTACCTTTAACTCAAAGATATACAAAGTAAAATGACATCAATATTTGGAAACAGTGATTCTTTCCCATAAAAAGCATTTTATTTACTTACATTTCCTTCCTACTATAAGGCATTTACAGTTGTTACCATTCTATCAGCTGCTACTGCTACTGCTAAGTTGCTTCAGTCGTGTCCGACTCTGTGCGACCCCATAGACGGCCGCCCACCAGACTCGGCCATCCCTGGGATTCTCCTTCTCCAGGCAAGAATACTAGAGTGGGTTGCCATTTCTTTCTCCAGTGCATGAAAGGGAAAAGTGAAGTGAAGTCGCTCAGTCGTGTCCGACTCTTAGCGACCCCATGGACTGTATAGCCTACCAGGCTCCTCCGTCCATGGGATTTTCCAGGCAAGAGTACTGGAGTGGGGTGCCATTGCCTTCTCCAATTCTATCAGCAGTTATATCTTAATATCTAGATGTTTCTTAGAAAGTTCTAACTTAACTATATTGCTTTAAGAGAAGATTTTAACTGTATTTCTTTAAAAGAAACTTTGTATTGCTTTAAAAGTTAAGTTCTAACTTAACTATATTGCTTTAAAAGTTTTCCCCCAGGTGGGAGATAAAAGGATATTCTTATTAACTGCATCCTTTTACCCATGAAAGGGCATGGCTTCTGCACTTGTCTGCAAACAGCAAGATAAAATAAAGTCTTGAGTCACAGTGTGAGAGCTGGTTTAGCTGCCAGACTTTGAAGGCTGTATAATACAATTCTTGTTACAACTTCTTAGAAGATTACTGAGGGTTAGCAATGAAAGATATAGTTCGTCATGAAAGAAATCCCCTCCCCAAAGGAGTTTGTTTTAGTAATGCTGTATACTAAAAGTGAAACAATTACTTAGTACAAGATGAAAAATTTGGAGATTGGATATACAACACTGTGAATGTTTTTAAGACTACTGATGTATTTAGTATTAAATGTATTTAGGACTGCTGAGCTGTATATTTAAAATGGTTAAGATAATAAATTGTATGTATGTGTATTTTACCACAATGAAAAAATTTTTTAAATATCCTTGGTGATGGAAAACAGTAGTTAAAGAAAAGACATGATGAGATCATAAACTCATATTTTACAGTTTATTAGAAAATGACAAAAGTGGGTAGGGAAATTCAACAGAAAATTCTTCTAACTCAAAATAGCATAATTTATCAATGAGTACCAGAAGTATAAAATTAAGTTTTATAAAATGGTGAAATGAAAAAATCAAAGTTAACTTTAAAAAATTAAATAACCTGGCTTACTATAATTCGTATGTACTTTCAAATTGGTTTTACATTATGTTCTTCTTTCTTTATAAGAAACAGTTTGTGACTGGAAACAAAACCTGATAAATCCAGTCACTGGCCATGAGTTTTGACTTGTTTTCTATATTTGCCCCTTAATAACTTAAAAATAATTCTGCAAGTATCATGTCACTAAGTATCTCATGATATTTACTGAAGTCCAGGAAACAGTTGGTGGCAGCATGAAAAGTTGGGCCAAAAGTAACTTTCCTGAGAGGGACGACTGTGAAGGGTCTGTGGTCCTTCCTTCCTTGGTCTACAGTGGTTCAGCAGTAGCCATGTCTTCTTCACGGTGCTCTCACCCCATCTAGACATGCTCTCATGACCCTTGCTTGCTCTCCCAGGATGCAGTCAAGGAGCCCTGGGCACTGGGCAGCCCAGTGTGAGGGCTGGCAGGGAGAAGGAGGCCAGCTGGAACACCCGGGAAAGGCAGACGCCTGGGATCAGAAATGGATGAACTGGGCACCCAGTGTAGGAAGGGAGCCAGGGCAGATAGAAGACAGGCAGGAACTCGAAGAAGGGAGCAAGCAGAGGCAAAGTATTGTTCTGGCTACAGTGTTTCCATGTGTCGCCTGAAATGGGGTCAGCCAGGCACTGCCTATACGCTCTACCTGTACCACACCATCCTGCTCAGTGACGGTCAAAGGCCCACAACAGGAAGAACAGGCTTCCTGGTCCACTTCTGGATCTGCTGGTTGTTTCTCCCTCTCTCTGTCTTTCTCCCCCTCCTCCATCATCCCTCATGGGTCTGACTCTGGATCTTTCTCATCTGCGTATTCTATAAGGACTGGAAGAAAAGAAGAGGCGTAGTGCTCTCTTGCTTACTGATGGTGGTCTCAAATTTATGTCTCTTGAGATCATGGCTGAGAGGTGTAACCAGACCATTTTCAGAAGTATAGGACAGCTCCATACCACCAGTCTGACCAGTATTACTGAGAAACAGAAATAAACTCCATGTAGATGCTGGTAATTGTAAGTGCCAGGGTGCCTCCCATAACTTTCAAAGGATTCTTCTTAGTCTACTCTCTGCAACGAGTCTGGTCATTTCCTGCAGGATTCAGCAGACTTACTAGGCAATTGTATCCACATCACCCTTAGTATCTTTCCCAGGCAGAAGGCCATCAGTTCTTCTTAAGATCCCTGAGTTGATCCAGCTCTCTAAGTTATATCTGTTTATTCAGACAAATGTTTCAGTATTTTATTTGCACTGAAGTTAAGCCATGTGTCGTCCCCCAACCAATTAAGATTTATTCATTCTCTTTATGTGTTCTGCACACTCTATGTTATTGTGTTTACATGTTTACTTATTTAACATGTTAAAATTCCTTAAACATTCTCTAGAGCTGATAATATTGTATTGAATCCTTCAATTAAAAGAAGACATTTGTTCTACCTGCTTGTATATAAACGGAAACAGATTTTTAAATACTAAGATAATATTGCCTCTTAAATGTGTATATACTTCAACTAGGGAAAAGAGTTCGTGGGTGCTCAGTTGTGTCCGACTCTTTGCAACTCCATGGACTATAGCCCACCAGGCTCCTCTGTCCATGGAATTTTCCAGGCAAGAATACTGGAGTGGGTTGCCATTTCCTAGGTAAAAGAGCACAACCACAAATCAAAGCAGAATATTACTAGAATTTAAATCTTAAATGAGAAAAATCACCAAGGATCTTATTTATTTATACAAAATAATTTTTTCCTTTAAACAGCTACATAAAACCTTTAGTCAGCTTTAGATAGAAGATATGTTTATGTAAAATATTTATATATGTAACTGACTTTTCATATGAGAGAAAAGCATAAGAAAGTGGTATAATTAAGTGAAAACATATATCATCTATGATAATCATACTGAATAATTCTTTCTTTGCATATAAGAAAGGATTAACCTTGTACATTAATATATCTTTTGATATATTTTTATACTTATATTTACTACTTAATTCATTTGTAAATGAAAATGTCTTAATTCTACTACATAGGGATATTTCTGGGGTGTGAAAGAATACCTTTTACCTTATTTTTTAATTATGAAATATGATAACATATTTATAAGAGACTTGGAAAATATAGAACAAGGTTACATATAATGCCACTATATATTACAATTATTTTTTAAAGTAGATGAGTTAAGATTTTTAGGTAGTTTCAATATCAAGCTCTCAAAAATTAATAGAATGAATATACAGAGAAGTAGAAGGATATAGTAGACCTGAAAAGCACTATGCATCAATGTAACATAATTAAGATTTATACAATTTTCACACAACAACAAGATAGAAATTCTATTCAAATTTCCATAGACTATAAACTAGAAGACACTAGAACATATCCAGGGACATAAGACCAGGTGTAAAAATTTTATGGTCGAAAGATAATAAAATCATACAGAGTCTAGGAACACCCTTTATTAATTAAAGCATTTCTTTAAAAAAAAATAGAGTAAGAATATCGACCAATGTATTGTTAATTAAAATTAGCATCATCAAAAAGAGTGATTACTTTAATGATAATTTCAGTGACTTCTAGTATGAAAATTTCAATTTTCATTCAATTCTAATCACTTTCTTTGATCTATAAAATTTCCCTAACAGTAGTGATAGTAAGTGAAATTGTCACATTTTCAATCATTCTGGAGCCAAACTTTAAGCAAGTTAAAGGGAATAAATGAGTACATTGTTTGAAAAAACTATTTTTTTTAACCATTTGGATATTTTTATTCTGAACTTGGATAAAGTCTCTATTTCCCATTGCCTGTGTGTATGCATGTGTATAGTGTGTGCGTGCATACTTTTTAAAAGAAAAAATAAGCCCTGCACCCCCAAACCAAAGCAACTATAATCTATAGAGCAGAAGGAATTTTGCCAAATCAGGGCTGCTTCTCTAGCAGTCACATGTACAAACTTTGATTCTTGTCTATGCTTCTCTGCGCCATCATTCAGGAGACATCTGTGAATCTCTCATCTCACTCTTGCATTTGGGGTGCTCACAGATCATCCAAAACAGACAGATATCTGCTTTAGTCTCAATACCTTAGAGGTAGTTCTACCACCATCACTTCTGACAGCTTTTTCATCGCCCAATTAATCTTATAATTGTCAAGGTGGAGTGTTTTCCAGCTTCCAGCCTGGTTATTCTAGTTTAGTCAATAAGGATAACAATTCAGTTCAACAAGCATTTGTTCAGGTAGTAGAGAGGACTGAACATTTCCTAACATGTTCATTTACCATGCTCCTCAGGTAGCTGACCACACTGACAGGCAAGGTCCCATTTCTCTTCCCAACCCCATCATTTCTCCTTTTTCTCTCTCTCCCTAGCTGTTCTACGTGGCCCACTGATTTCCCTCTGGATGCCCAATTCCCAGATTTAACTCATTTCTTAGACTGGACCAAATTCAAAATATGAATTATTTAAGAGGCCTTCCACAACTCAGGAGACCCCGGTTCAATTCCTGGGTCAGGAAGATCCGCTGGGGAAGGGATAAGCTACCCACTCCAGTGTTCTCGGGCTTCCCTTGTGGCTCAGCTGGTAAAGAATCCACCTGCAATGCGGGATACCTGGGTTCGATCCCTGGGTTGGGAAAATATCCTGGAGAAGGGAAAGGCTACCCACTCCAGTATTCTGGCCTGGAGAATTCCATGGAATCTTTGGACCATGGGGTTGCAAAGAGTTGGACACAACTGAGCGACCTTCACTTTCACTTTCACACTTTAAGAGGCCTCAGACCTGCACACCCAGCCCAATCCCATGGCACCCAGTGTTGGGTCTTCTCCACTGTTGGGCTAGCCTAGGACACAGTGTATGAACATTGGTCACTTGGCTCCTACAGTTTGTCTTAGATCACCCAGGTTACTAATCCCACCCAGAACCCTTCTGAAGTTATCCTGCAAGAAGTAAGACCTTTGAAATCCCGAGTTCCAACTCCCTAGTGCTAATCCTGAGAATGAGGTATTTACTTACTAAATTAAGTCCTTCCCAATAGTGACTTCTTTGAATGACTTATGAGTCTCATCTATCCCTTCCAAAACTGCATTTGACACTCCTGGTGGCACTTCATCTTACCTGCATGTGTGATTAGAGATTGCTGGGCCTTAGAACTACCTTGTCCCGGATCTCTGCTTACATCGTCTATCAGATCTTGATGTCATTTTACCCACCCCACCCTGGGACCCTTTCCATAATGGCTGCATAGCCGGATCTTCTGTGCTCTATAAGTACTATTCTAAAAGGCTAAATATACTGTTAGGAAGGACTTCCCTGGACGTCCAGTGGTTAAGACTCAACACGTCCAATGCAGGGGGCACAGGTTTGATCCCTGGTTGGGGAACTAAGATACTGCATGCCATGTGGCCAAAAATACATATATATAAACAAATAAATATACTGGTAGCAAAAAGATTCAACATAGAGAGCAATGTGTACAGCATGTTACATTTTGTGTAAGAGGGGAATTGGAATATACATATATATCTTTGTAGATGCATTAAGAAATTATGAAAGGATACATGAGAAACTAGTGATAATTACTTAATAGAGGCAGGGAGTAAAGAACAGATGGGGATACAGGTAGGAGAGAGACATCCTACTGTGGTTATTTCTCATATTTTGAATTTTGAACCCTTTGAAAGTATTGCCTATTCAAATTTTTTTTTTGACGGTGGAGGAATGAATAGATTTGATTTAAGTTAAATTGTGATTAAAGGTCATACCTATTCATCCCTCCATCTTCAAAAATTTTTGAATAGGCAATACTTTCAAATGGTTCAAAATTCAAAATATGTGATTAAAGGTACATTGAAATGGTTTAGGAATGCATGTGTGATTTTTTATGATTCTCTGGTTTGCTGTAAACAGTACCATTCCTGATTGCATTGCCCAAGGTGATGCCAGGTTGTTCCTAAGTTTCTTATTGCACCATTCTACTGCCTTCACCTATAATCGTTCCCATGCCTAGAAAGTCTTACCACTTGTCTACTTGCAAAATTCTACTCGTCCTTTAAGATCCTGCTCAAACACTTCCTCCTTTGTGATCCCTGCCCTGGAAAATATGTTCATTCACCATGGATGTATTATGAACTCAGCACTTACCATATTGATTTTCAAGTCTCTTTCCTTACCAGACTAGGAGGCCCTCAGGGTCAGACTGCATCTGTATGGCTGGAACATTATCTATAAATTTTGCATGAATGAAATACTGTCTGTTCGTAATTAAAGGTAGTAGAAAACAATGCTGTTGCAAATGTGCAGCCTTTCAGCTCTAGTTTGGTTGAATTTTTATTTACGCTTTCAAAGGTAGAGAAGAAAAGTACACCAAATGTGTATATATACGTAGGCAAGCCACATGTGTGGAGCAGAAAGGCAATGTGACTGTTTTCAGAGCATGACTCCACCTTCCTTCTCCAGCACTTAGGCTGCGGGGTTGCAAAGATCAAAGTGGATCACAGTGGCATAGGGAACATTTTTTTCTCTGAAAAAGCTTGGTATTATTGGATGTAGCAAGAGCTGCCTTTTCTGCATAAGAAATTTCGCATGTTGGGTCTTCTGTAGGCTGGAGAATGTTGCTTTAGTATCCTAAGAATGGTGGTACAAAAGCAGGACATGGTATACCAGTTCTTTTTCTCTTAAAACCTGAATATCTGATCTTACAAGAAAAGGACTGATTGCTTGTGTATAGCTAGCTTTGGGAAAATCAAGCCTGTATATAGCTATCTGTGATACTGTACATTTAAATGTATCATAGTCACGAGGAGGTAACAGGAAATCAATGAGTGATTTGTTATTGTTTTTATACACCAAGTACATGTGTTGTCTTCCTTTGAGGTAATAACTGGATGCTGTTTATTTACATATGTATAAATAAACATATTAGTATATATTAGCCAGTCCATTTCCCAGTAACCTATAAAGCTTTGTCTCTAGTCAGGGTTTTTTTGTTTGTTTGTTTTAAAGCTTGGTAATATATTCATTATTTTTCTTCTAAATATTTGTTTATTTCAAAAAATTTCAAACACTATGAAACATACAAAATAAAGACAAATTCTCCCATTACACTTGAAAGTAACTAGTTTGGTGTATATCCTCTCAGAGCTTTTTGTTATGCATTTATAGAAATAGAGTTAGTTTATTTGTGCTTTTTCCACCAGAAGGGATCGTATACTGCATTGTTGTTCGGTCATTCAGTCGTGTTCGACTCTGCGACCCCAAGGATTGCAGCACACCAGGCTCCCTGTCCTTCACTATCTCCCAGAGCTTGCTCAAACTCATGTTCATTGAATCGGTGATGCCATCCAACCATCTCATCCTCTGTCATCCCCTTCTCTTCCTGCCTCCAATCTTTCCCATCATCAGAGTCTTTTCCAATGAGTCAGTTCTTCACATCAGGTGGCCAAAGTATTGGAGCTTCAGTTTCAGCATCAGTGCTTCCAATGAATATTCAGGGTTGATTTCCTTTAGGTTTGACTGTTTTGATCTCCTTGCAATCCAAGGGACTCTCAAGAGTCTTCTCCAGCACCATAGTTCGAAGCATCAATTCTACGGTGCTCAGCTTTCTTTATAGTCCAACTCTCACATTCATACATGACTACTGGAAAAACCATAGCCTTGACTAGACAGACCTTTGTCAGCAAACTAATGTCTCTGCTCTTTACTATGCTGTCTAGGTATGTCATAGCTATACTGCATGCAGTTCTCTAATTCATTTCTTTTTACTAAGCAGTCTTTGTGATCACCTTTTCAAGTCAGTATCTATGCATTTGCATCTTTTGAACAGTTAGTATTCCATATGTAGTATGGAATACGGTAGTATTCCATATGTAGTATGGAATATGGTAGTATTCCATATGTCTATTACAATGGCTCTACTATTCTCTAGTACCAATATTAACCAATATTTATGAACACTAAAGTTATCTGCACTTTTTAAAAAAGTTTTATACGTATTTCCATCTCTATGGGGTTTTTTGATCAGCATGGGATAAATTCTCTAGAAGTGAAATTACTAATCAAAAGCACACTTATTTTTAGATATTACTGCTGCTGCTGCTAAATTGCTTCAGTTGTGTCCGACTCTGTGTGACCCCATAGACGGCAGCCCATCAGGCTTCCCCGTCCCTGGGATTCTCCAGGCAAAAATACTGGAGTGGGTTGCCATTTCCTTCTGCAATGTATTAAAGTGAAAAGGGAAAGTGAAGTCGCTCAGTCATTTCCGACTCTTAGCGACCCCATGGTCTGCAGCCTACCAGGCTCCTCTGTCCATGGGATTTTCCAGGCAAGAGTACTGGAGTGGGGTGCCATTGCCTTCTCCTTTAGATGTTACAGATGTTGTCAAATGACCCATAAAAAGGTTTTATCAGCCTAAGATCCCAGCCAAAGTGAATGAATGTGCCTATTTTCTACCACTTTATAGATGTAATTGATGTAATGTAATTGATCTTTTTCATTTTGCCATTCTGTTGATATCTCATTGTTTATACTTGTAGTTCTTCAATTAAGAAAGAGGTTAAACTTTTGTTTTTTACATTTATTGGCCATTTGTATTTCTTCAGTGAATTATCTTTTCATGTTTTCTGCTCATTTATGTGTTGGGTTTATCTTGTTTACGATACTGTGACAAAGTGATAATCATTGATATTCAAAATGGATAAAAATTGTTTTTACAGAGAACATTTTAACCTTTTGCATTCTTTTTAAAAAATAATTTAGTGTTTGGTTATCCAATTAGGGTTTAAATTTGCTGTGTGTTTTTAGGGTTGGGAGTTCTGTGTAGGAGGAACTAAAGTTATGAGAAACCAAATTGCTTCCCTGCTCTTACTAGAGAATGAATATCGGAGGAGATGGGAACGGGAGTGGGGCTCCCAAAATTATACTTTCTGGTCATTCATGCAGTGGAACTAAATGACAGTCTCAGAAGAGTCACTGAGATGTTTTTGCCTCTCATTCACTCCGATTCTACTCCTGTATGTCTTTCAGTCCCTTTGTACAAATAAATTTCTTGAACTTACTATTAAAAATATTTACAACAGTCTTAGATTCAAACTACCAAGGACTGAACATATTTAAAGTCCTTCTGGATTCTGGTTCTAGTTCTGTCAGGAATCCCTGGCTGGTAATCATCCTGACCAGCATGCCTGTCTTGTAAGGAGATCGTTAATGATTGTAAAGCCCAGGGCATATACAGAGCTCTCTGTAAGTAGTAATTACTGTTATTGTCCTCTGACATCCTTAAATTTCAAACTGAATTCCTACCAGCTAATGTAGTGCAAGCGAAACTTAAAGCTCTTGTGACATCATTCCCATAATAAAGAGGAGTGGCTGGCCAGTGATGCTCATTTGTTTTCCTGAAGACATCAGGAGAGGATCATACATCATTTTGGCTATAGAGATGAAAATGTGGGGCTTTGTCATCTTTTGAATATTCTAATCATAGAATATTTGTTTCAATCAGAAATCCCTCATTGGGAATCCATTCTTTAGTCAAGAACAAAGCCCTCTGGCTACGTTCAATGACATTTGGGCCAATTGGAACCATATCTGGTTGCTTATGTAACTCTAGACACCCCACTTCTGCAATTACTTCTCTCCTGAGGAAACTCTGAAGACTGGTCCGATCCAGAACCTCAATGGGGGGTCGAACCTGCTGTGGGTGTGGCTGTGGCAGGTGCAATGGGTGTGCCAACAATCGTAGCAGGAGTGTGGAGCCTCGGAATAGGTACCCTGACTCCCGGAACAGATATGAAAATTCTAGAAACAGGTACTATGCCAGGGATCTTGAGGTAAGTCCTTGCTGAGGGAATCCTTCTGAATGATTGATTTGTCCAATGTCTCTTTAACAACAATTGAGCATGGGTTACATGATTGTGAATGAGAACGCGTTGCTGTTTCACAAGGCTAATGCCATTTTCGTTTTGAATATTTGAAAGTATCTTGAGCACTATTTATTCATATACTCAAATACTTTTTTCTTAGTGTTAAACAATTTTTTTTTGTTTTGCAGTCGGTTAAAGCTTTACTAGGAAAGGCAATGCCAGTGAGGGTAGCTCCTGCTGCATACTGTTCCCTGAGACAGTCCTCCCTGATTTAAGCTTTTTAGAACTTCTTACACTGTAAGAGAACCATGCAGCTTTACATTCTCTCAAAAACCACTTTTGTTTGCACTGAGCTTATTTGCAGTTTACCAAGTTCATAACTGAATCAAATATTAAATCATATAAAGGTGTTTTGAGGAGTGGAATGTTTTAAGAGTCTGGATCAACAGCTCAGAACTGCTTTTTGTGTACCTAATTTGACAGGAGATGCTGTCTTAAAATTGAGAGGTGACTCGAGGTCTTAAACACAGTGGTCACTCACTATTCCCAGTCCCTGTTTGTAAAAGCCAGTGTGTTGTTTCAGTAGATTCTCTGTGCTACTTTGTAACATGTAGGGTGGCCAGCACTGGCTGGCCTGAGCTTGCCTTTGATGCTTATTCATCCCCCTCTTCTCTACCTGTAATATTATACATCTGCTTTGTTTTGCCCAGGATAACTTTGAAGCTACTGAAATGGAATGTATAGAATGTGTATGTCAGACTAGTTTTGTAATGTGCTTTAGGAAAAACAAGCCGTGTGTACTTCTGACCTGCTGTTTTCCTCAGGATGATGATTAGAGTGTAACCCATAATCTATTGAAATGGTAATAGATTGAAATGTAGAAGTATGTGTTTGTGTGTATATACATACATATACATATATTTATGCTTGCATGTTGCACACACACATGCACATGGACTTTTGAAAAATATCTGAATGCTAAATCGGCAAATGAAGGTGGAATACAACTTTTGAAATTAGTACTTTGCAGATCACGTTGGTCAGATGGATCTCTTAGCCATTTCTTATATTCAAATCTGAAGAGAAGGGACTTAATATTTTCATTATTCTGAGATTAGTCCCATGATTATTGATTTTACTGTCTTTTCTTCTTAGTAGAGCTTTGATATCTCTCTGCCATTGTACATAATGACTTTGCTTTTTGAAAGCTTTAGTCAAACATCATCTATAGAGAGGTCAAAAATTTACAGTGTATCGATTTGTGTCTTTTGCTAGTTAGTGGTTCACTATCAGCTACCAGGGGGTATTTTTAATGACTTTCAACCAGGAACATGGAAAAAATGTTCAGAAGAACATGGGAGAAAACAAAAACTTGTGACTGGAGGACAACAAGATAACACTAACTTAAACGCTGAGAGCCTTTGGGTAACATGTGATTGTCAGAGATCTCTGTGATTATGACAATTGTAACCTAAGAGAATCGCTCCAAGGCAACCTCGGTCATCTCAGTGAACAGTGGGCCATCTCACCTAATCCCCTGCTGACTTTGAATGTAGATCTTAGAAACTTGAATGTGCTGTTCATCAAGATAATCTGAAAAAGAACCCCAAATACTGTGGAAATTTTTTACTAGTTGATTTTGTTTTAATAGTATCTTAAAATGAAGGTCGACCGACTTAGAAAATGAGGAAAGTAGAGACTGATCTGTCATTGATATTAAAACTCCAAACTTAAAGCATCTCCCTGTTGATGATAATAGAAAGAAAGTGAAGTCACTCAGTCGTGTATGACTCTTTGCAACCCCATGGACTGTAGCCCACCAGGCTCCTCTGTCCATGGGATTTTCCAGGCAAGAATACTAGAGTGGGTTGCCATTTCCTTCTCCAGGGGATCTTCCCGACCCAGGGATTGAACCTGGGTCTCCCGCGTTGTGGGCATACGCTTTACCATCTGAGCCACCAGGGAAGTCCATTGGTGATAACACTCAAACCAATGCAGAGGACTTTGCGCTTGGGTTCTCTCATAAGCTTTTTCCAAAGTAGCTAAAGAGACTATCAAAATACTTCTAATAATTAACTTCTGTGAGTTTACCAATTAAGTGAGGTTTCATCATAATGTATATGTTAATTCAAAATAGTGAATTTTTTCAGGTATTTTACAAAATGACAATTTATAACAGTGATAAATACCTTTTAAAAAGAAACCTCTTTGATTTTCTGTTTTATTTTAAAACTGCTATAGTCCAAACTGGCTAAAGTAATCTAGTAAGTACCTGTGAATGCAAAAAATTATGCCTGATCAATATCTATTCATCTTTAAAGTTCAAGTTAAATATTATCTCATTTGTGAAGTTTCCCTGAATTCTCAGTTGGTATTGTCTGATGTCTCTCATGTTCTCATGGAGTTTTATAATATCCCAAGTGATTTCTTCATATTATTATTCAGAAATTATATCTCTTCTCCACTAGACTTCTCTACAGCAGTGTATTCCCATTCCCATTTTATTTACACCTAATGCTACGCCTGTGGTATAGAAGACACTCAAAACCCATAATTTCAGTAACTGGAAAAGTGAATTATAAATACAGAATTATTAGCCCAAAAACCAGAGCTCTGATTTCAGCTCTGCTTTAGACCAACTGTGTTATCTTGGGTGAGTTATTTATCCTTCCTGGGCACCAGCTTTTAATTTGTAAGTTTAGGAGATGAGAATTGGATGAGACAGTGCTCTGGAGAGCTCTTGGGATCCTCTGAGGTGCCCTGAAGGGTACAACAGCAAGAAAGGGATAGATGGAAAGCTAGATGGGAGAGGAACTCAGGCTTGCAAGCTTCATGCCATGTCTTCACTCAGAGACGCTGACTTATTGATATGTTTGTTTTCTATATATGACTAAATTCCTCTACAACTTCTTTTAAATAAAATGCTTTACTGCTGATAAAATCATGAAAACAGCTGGACTGCTGCTGCTAAGTCGCTTCAGTCGTGTCCAACTCTGTGCGACCCCACAGACGGAAGCCTACCAGGCTCCTCCGTCCATGGGATTTTCCAGGCAAGAGTACTGGAGTGGGGTGCCATTGCCTTCTCCAGCTGGACTCGATTACTGGTAATTTTCATCTAATTCTAATGTCTGTAATCTTATGTAACATTTTTATTAATTTATTATTATATTGCCTGTTAGAGAAATTTAATCACATTTCTCTCACTGACTTGTTTATATGTTCACTGCCCTCCCCATATATAAGTCTTTTCTGTTCTGTTTGTGCTTAGCCAACTTGTCTATTACACCTTGTATTTACTTTTTAAATCTGAGTAAGCTGCTTGTCCCTACCAAATGTTCTTTAGTTCGTAAAAAATCATTCTTAAATTTAATGAATTGTTTTGAAATTCATTCTTACCTATCTGAGCATAGAAACCTTGAATATCTAGTTTTATCTACAAATCTGGTGAAGATATTCTTAATTACTTCCTTCTGGTCATTTATGAAGTCACTGAGTAGAATGATATTCAGGTTGGAGTTGTTGTGTGTCGGGGGGGATGGTGATAGTTGAGTAAATTGATATTCTGACTTTCTGTGGTGTTAGCTGATCTTGCAATGAGTTGTCTTCTTTACTCTCGTCTTTTTTAAAAATGATATTTGAAAGAGCAAATATTATGAAGTTTGTGAGTAAATATTGATTGACAGTCATCTAAAGTACTAAATAGAACAACACATATTTTCACAGCATAAATAATAATGATGGAATTAGCAGGTAGCTTACAGGAGGAAAGGAAAGAAGCAGGAAAAGGTCAAAGTATGCAAAATAAGGAAAGAGATTCAGATACTGATGCACTCAGCATTCATTCAAAGCTCATTAAATGTCCCTAGTGCTCCCGCAGTTTTAATGCTAACATTCTGCCAGTGGCTTATCCTTTGTTACTCATGTTTGGTACATGTGCTATTTATTTATTCATTTTGTGCTTGTTAATGAGGTACCTTGGGAGTTTCTCCTTTCAACGAAAATGGAAGGGAATGAAAAGGGAATTGTTGGAAATACACTAACTAATTCAGTACCACAAATTACCAACAACTTACCCTAAAACCAGCCTAAAAGAAAGGGCAAACTGATTTTATTTAAGATAAAAAATAAGGTCCAATATATCAATTACATTTGACGCAGTGTTGTCCTGTCTTACAATTAGGAAAGGCATTAGAATCAAGGTGATAGTTGAACACATGAGATGATAAATTAAGCAAAGTAGAATGTATTTGGTTAGAGAATGGTACAGAAAGAAAACTTAGGAAGTATTTTTTTTCAGGAATAAGTATGTGGTGGTATCCAATTTTTAAATACAGAGAAATTGTTGTAAAATCTTGAGCAAAGAAGCATTCATGATGAATGTACTATTTCAGAAGTAGAGGCATTGATATTCCTGGTGTGATAGAATGACAAGGTTGAGGGAAATAAACAGCTGTGAACACAAATGGGGACTGAAATCTCAGAAACCACCCAGGAGGCTTTAAAACCAGTATGGGCTTGTATTAACTTAGAGGCTGTTGAATGGGTGAAGTCGAGAGGTATGATGATGGGTTGCATGTAGGAGAAAAAGTGGGTGGAAAGAAAGTTTTTAAGGTTTTTAGTTTGGGAGGTTAGAAAAATGGTATTCCTTGGTGACAAGTGAAATTCTTTAGAAAGGAAGACTGCTTGCAAGGAAAAATGATTTTTTTTTTTTGAAAATGTTATTTTGAAGTAGCAACTTGAAAACCAGGTAGAAAGTTTCAGAATCATAAAACAGTATGGAGAAATAGATTTGGACTACCATCAGCGAATGGAAAATTTTCAGTTGTTTTACTTTTCTTTCTCTTTTTCATTTTTTTTCTTTTCTTTTTTTTTTAGTAAATTGACATCAAAACTCATTTGGCAGAAAAATCTGAGCTAAACTCTTATGAGGCAGTTTATTATCTTTAATTATCCCATTTACAGCTTCTCCAGTAGCTCAGTGGTAAAGAATCTGCCTGCCAAGAAGGAGACTTGGGTTCAATCCCTGGGTCAGGAAGATTCCCTGAAGAAGGAAATGGCAACCCACTCCAGTATTCTTGCCTGGAGAATTCCATGGACAGTAGAGCCTGGTGAACTACAGTCCATGGTGTCTCAAAGAGTCAGACATAACTTAGCAAGTCAACAGCAGCATCCCATTTACAGTGAATTATCATACATATTTGTGGCAAAAGTATTAATCCATTATGGTGCACACACATATTACCTTTCCAAAATCTGAAGATTCTTACTTTTTAAATATTTCTGGCCCCAGTGGGCTTTGCGTTAGGGATTGTGGACCAGTAGTAAAAGTTTGAAGAAAGAATGCCAGTGATGGGATAAGACAGAATCATCCATAACTAGGAGTCATCTATAAAGTTGAATAAATAATGAGAGAATGAATGATTAAACTTAATAAGGAGAAACATTATAATTCACAGAAGTAGAAAGTAAAGTTGAGACAGGGAATTCAATAAATAAGTTGAAGGGGATAGTGGATTTGTCAAAAAGAAGGATAGGGCTGAATTTATAGAGTTCTTGAAGATTATGCTAGTAGAGGGGAATGGGCACTGGCTGCTAGAAAAGGACCTTGAGGTTTATTTACAGGTTGAAGACAGCAATGACTGGATGGGGAAGATTAAGGAGAGACTGTCAGCTGGGTAGCCTGAGATTTATTTACAGGTTGAAGGACAGGAGTGACTGGATGGAGAAGATTAAGGAGAGTGGGGTAGTGGCCCAGAGGGAAAGTTTGCTTGCTAAGATAGGCCAAGGCAGTTTGTAGAAGCTGAAAAGAGAAAGGAAAAGGGACTAGAGCAGAAGTGCTCCAGAATGAGGGAATCTTTTGGGAGGTGTAAATTGATCGTGAGGCAGATCTTGAGCACCAGTGGACCGTAGTTTTGGAGATGAAGGGAGACACAAACTAAGCACAGGCTATCAGAATGTGAAACTGACACAAGAAGGAATTCCTGCTGAAGAGTTTCACTTTTCTTTATAGAGAAAGAAAGTCACTACCCGCCCCCCCCCCAAATGGGTGTAGGGGAGAACTGATGATTGAGAACTATGTGGTTTTGGCATAATCACTGATAAAAGTATGGTAGGAAGTCAACCGGAAACCAAGGGTGTCAAAAGGGCCAGAATGAGTAGAACATCATAAATCTATAGCCCAGATGTGCACAGAGTACTGTTTGGCTGTGGCTGTTGTTTTTCAGTGTGATCTATAATTTCCCGGAGAGTAGGATCTCTTATATGTCCTGGAAGACATATAGATGTGATATGTGAAGTGATGCACACAAAATGATCAGTTGTCATTGGTCTTCCCAGCAGTGAGCAAATGGTTATCCCGGGACTATCTAAGGGCCACACTGCAGTTGTCTCCTTACTGGTCTCTCTGCCCCGTTCTTTTGTACTCTTACCCCCACGGTTCTTTCTGCACAGGGCAGCAGTGTCATATTTTCAAGGCATAAATCACATCCTACTATTGCATTTCTCTGCTTGTAACTCTCTGATGGCTTCCTATCACACAGAGAAAACTCAGGTCTCTTTTTAAAAAATTTTATTGAAGTAGAGTTGCTCAGTTATACACACACACACACACATATTTGTTCTTTTTCAGGTTATTTTCTCATATAGGTTATCACAGAATGCTGAGTAAGGTTCCCTGTGCTATACGGTAGGTCCTTAATAGTTGTCCATCTTATATATAGTAGTGTCCGTGTGTTCCTCCCGGGTTCCTGACTTATCCCTCCCCATGTTTCCCCTTTGGTAACCATAAATTTTCAATATCTGTAAGTCTGCTTCTGTTTCGTAAATAAGTTCACTTGTATCATTTTTTAAAATTAGATTCCAGGTACGAGTGATATTACAAGATGTTTGTCTGACTTCTTCACTTACTGTGATAATCTGTAGGTCCATCCGTGTTGGTACAAATGGTATTCTATCTTTTTTATGGCCTTTTTATTAGTATTCCATTGTATATATGCATCACATCTTTATCCTTTCCTCTATTGATGGACACTTAGGTTGTTCCCATGTCTTGGCTATTGCAAATAGTGCTGCAATGAACACTGGGCTGCATGTATCTTTTTGGGTTATGGTTTTTTCCGGACATATGCCCAGCAGTGGGGATTGCTGGATAATATGGTAGTTCTGATTTTAGGTTTTTAAGGAACCTCCATACAGTTCTCTATAGTGGTTGGGCTGATTTACATTCCCACCAGCAGCGTAGGGGGTTTCCCCTTTCTCGACAGCATTGGTTGTTTGTGGACTTCATGATGATGGTCATTCTGATTGCTGTGAGGTGGTAACTCACTGCAGTTTTGATTTGTGTTTCCCTGATAATTAGTGGTGTTGAGCATTTTCATGTGCTTTTAGACTATCTGTATGCCTTCCTTGAATAAATGTCTACCTTAAATAAAGGTCTTCTACCCATTTTTTGATTGGGTTGTTTGCTTTATTTTTGTGACATAGAGCTACATGAGCTGTTGGAGTATTTTGGAGATTGATCGCTTGTTGGTTGCTATGTTTACAAATATTTTTCTTCCAAGAAAATTCAGTTCTTTATACAGGTTTACAGGTCTTTCGTGAATTGGTGAATTGGTCCCTGCCCCTGCTCAGCTCAGACTTCCCGCCCCCCCTTGTTCTACCTCGGCCACACTGAGGAGGTGCTTGTACTGAACCCTTTTGTCTTGAGAACTGGACCCTACCTGTTTGCCTGGCCTGAAACTCACTGCCCCCAGGCTCCACAGGACTGATGCCTTCTTGTCCTTCACAGCTTAAGTGTCACCTCTGCAGAAGAGCCAGTCATCAGCACCTCAACTTTCATGAATTATCTACATAATACATACTGTTATATATATTTTTGCCTATTTGTTTGCTTGTTATTTTCTATCTTTCTCCCCTACAGTATAAATTCTGTGAGGCAGAGCCCTTTGTCTCTTGTTTGCCGCTCTGACCACCTTCCTGAGACAGTGCCTGGCACACACTAGGTACTCAATAAATGTCTCTTGAATGAATGACTAAATGTTTCTCTGTACCTTTTATTTTCAAGTTAACTTCCTAAGCTATTTTGTTTTTTAATGGCTCCCTAACAGTAGGTATTGAGCACTTTGTTCAGTCTTCTTTATTTGATTTATTAATTTCTGCAAAAAAATTTTAATATAGTTGCTTTACAGTGTTGTATTAGTTTCTACCATAGAGCAAAGTGAATCAGCAATACGTATACATATATCTCCTCTTTCTTGCATTTCCTTCTCATTTAGGTCACCATAGAGCATTGGGTAGGGTTCCCTGTGCTATACAGTAGGGTCTTATTATGATTTACTAATTTCAATTTGACACTGTAAGTATAGGACATTGCTTCTCTTTTCTACTGTTCTGTAACTGTTGAGATTATCCCTACAGTGTTTTCTAAGAAGTCAAATCTGAAACCCGTTTTGTTCCTTTGTGTCACAACCTTCCCATCCTCTGCCCCAATTAATGGCGTTAAAAGGGAAAAAAAAAAATCTTTCCTTGCAGCTATCTTACATAACAGAAAGTCAATATTTTTGATCAGGATCCAGTTTTGTAACAAACAGCTTTGGCAGCTCTGCCCCATGGAGGCCCATGGAGTCTACCCATATAGAGATAGTAAGCTGTCATATGTGCTGCTGGGGATGGGAGGGCCGTGGGGTGTGTGTGTGGGTGTGTGTGTGCAGCACTGAGGCTTCCAGGCCATGTCTGAACTCTCCTCAGGGACAGGGAGCTTTCCTTTGTCCCCAAGGTGTTAGTATAGTCATTCTTACCTAGTCTGTTCAACTGAAGCCTGGTAAACACAGAGCTCTGAAGTGACTGAAAGCCGGCCATAGGTAAGAAGTTAAACAAGAAATATTAATGAAATAATTCTGCACCATGAAAAGGATGAATCTCAAATAGAAAACCAAGAAACAAGTATGTAGTCATAAAGAAATGGGGTGGGTCTACTAAGATCACCTTCCTCAGTGACTGACGCGGTTCTGCTGGGCTCTCACACAGTATAATTACCATGTGTCACTCCTAAAGGGACATATTACCTGCCTGTACCGGGAAGCCTCTTTATAGTTAACCCAGTGTAATCATTAATTAGCTCATACACGAGCGCTTGAGTTGGTCTCATGATCTCTGCTTGGCAAATAAGGAAAAGCAAGGGTTATTTGTGCCCAGACTCAAAGTAGTGTGTTGCTGGGCTTACTCAAGAGTCCTGGAATTCTTGAACTTGAGTTTCCTGCACTATGGAATCAATGTATTACACTGTTGAACACAGTCAGATGGAAATGACCCAAATACATGTTGTTCTTGCAGTATTTTGGCACTACCCTTGTGGTTTTCTTCATGATGGGAGGCTACTCTCTGCTTGGCATGGTTGGGACTGGAGGAGGTGACATGGGCGTGAGGAAATGGAAGGAAAATGCATTCTGTGATTTCTAGTCTTTAGATAGAAGTTACTTGAAATAAGCTTTTTGAGGCTTTCTCTTAGGTCCAAAGGTTATGTTGGCCTTCAGAGAGCAGGGTTGAACAGGAAACTTGCTCTGTCCTTCCAGAATGTTTCTGGTAGATCCTATAAGCAAAAAGCAAGCAAATCTTGACCTTATAGGCAGTATCCTAGTACCAGGAATGGCAGAGCTATGAGTGAGCTATGGAAACAGAGGGAACACATGTATACCAATGAGTGGATCTTCCCTGAAAGCATTTCAGAGTACCTGCCTGGCCTGCTGATAGGTAATGCGGACCTGGATTCACTGTTCATATTTCCACAGGATCATCTCTATTTTTAATCTTTCTCTGTATAATATTCAGATGAGCACAGAAACCTTTCTTTACTAGATAGGTGAAAAGTACTTGGGGATTAATTTCTAGGACATCATACCCCAGGAAGAGTCCTCTTAAACGAGTGCTTGACACAATCTCTTTAATGCACATTACTCTCCCAAGAAGACGACAGCACTAATAAGCAGGTGACAAGTGCGGTGTGGGTCAGGAATTAAATAGGAGCCTCTTCCCTTCCCAAAGCGTGTTAGGTACTCTTTATGCCAGACGTATCAGAAAAGAGTCCTCTATTTGCATACCATAGACAAAAAGGATAGAATAAACAAAGACAGATAATAACTAACAGAATAGACAAAAAAGAGAGAGTCTTTCACTCTCTATCTCTTATCTTTGGTCTGGTTTAATAGTAGCTGTCAAAACATTTCTTTCAACAGGATGTGATAACCAATAAAATGTTCACTGATTCAGGATATTTTTAAGCAAAAGATACTTACTCTCTGAACACGAAGCATATGAGTATGAGTTTAGCTTCTCTTTTGCGGGGAGAGAAAAAGGTCACCGTATTCAATGAAAAACATTGCAAACATAAGATATCTGCTTTATATATTTAATCAGAAGTGGAATTTGAAAAAGTGTTTTTCCTTCAAAGAGTTATCAGAGTAGGAATTGATTTTGTTGAATAATGTTTTTTCTTTTTAAGGTAAACTTGAAACTGTCATGAATACTAAATGTGGAAATATGTTACTTAGATATTTTGGAAACTGGATGTCTATGCCTAAATTGTGGTACTTGGCTGTCTGGACCTTTGGGAAATGAGTTTCTCTAGACAGCTGAGTTTTATAGACCACTTAGTGTTTATCCTTGTCAGTTAGAAATTTTTCTTTCTTTTTTTTTTTTTTTTACTGTTTTGAATAAAAATCATCTGAATATATATTCACTCATTTTTTCTTTTTTAAACAGAACATGCTGAAATTATTTAGCTTTTTTTCTTGATAAAACATGGTTATTATGGATAACAGCTTTTTTATGGAAATATAATAATGTTCTGATAGCCTATTAAAGTGTATCATTCTGTCTGCTATTGTAGCAAGTTATCATTCCTGTATTATTCTTAATGGCTTTTTCTAGAAATTTTCTTCTTATTACCTATCATTTCTTACTTTTGTCACTGTGTACTTAAAAATCTTTTAAAGTACTTACAGTGTTACGATTAGTTACATGTTTGGAAATTAGCTAACCATTCTCTTTAGAATCTTGTATAAAAGAAGAGTAAAGGGCTTAGAGAGAGGCCAAGACTACTTTCTCTAATGGCTTTTATTTTTAAAAAAATTTTATCATGAATATTTTAAAACATATACAAAGGTAGAGAGAAAAGCATAATGGACCACCACACCATTCACCAATTACCAACTTCTGGGCCGTCTTGTTCCCTCTATACCTCCCCTACTTTCCCACCTTACATCTGGATTAAAAGCTGATTTCAACATTAGTGTGAACTCATATTTAGCTTAATACAGGTACAGATGGTTACATATGGAAATATTTAGACATGTTTGTATATATACCAGGTAGTATACACACAAAGATTTCCTTACTCAGTCAGCTGAGCGGGCCTAGAAGCAATGACATCTCAATAACAACAAGTACACCTAGAACCCAGATCTTGTTTCTGATACCACTCTCCAATAAAACAAACCAGGGCTTCTTGAAAAAGTGGCTGATTGTAGGACTGAAGCACAAAACATACAAGATGGACCTGGAATGTCTTATAGTACCAGAAAGTAAAAATGTGCCACACACACAAATACACAATAAAAGAAGTATGTTAAAAGATCCTAAAAGCTAACTGCAATAGTTCTCAACAGCCAAAACTGGAAAAATTTGAGCAAAAAATAAAGCATCATTGCATTATAATTCAGATTACAAAATAAATATTGTTGCATCTGTACTGAAACAAATAAGCAAGTGAATGAATAAATAAATGGAGGAGAGGAGACAAAGCTCTTACGCAAAAAAAAAAATTACAAAAATTTATGAAGATACTGCACCTTTAAGGAGGAGAAGCATACCACCCCCACTCCACACAGTGACTTCCTTACAAAGAGTATACTGTGGGAACGGAATGAAAGAGTAACTTCACAGTGGAGAAATTTGACAAGCATTACCAAAGTCAACATCAATAACCATAAGTCACATTGATAGTATGTACACTTGATATAATATGATGAAAATAACACTGACCTCTGTATTCTTCTTCACCAAAACCCATAATCCCAGTCTAATCATAAGAAAAACACCAAATTTCAAGGAAGGCTCATTCTACAAAAGATCTGAGCCTTACTCCTCAAGACTGTCAATCATCAAAACCAATGAAAGTCACTCACAGCCAAGAGGAGTCAACTCTCATGTCATAGTCGTGACAGCTAACTATCAGCATGTCATATTTGTTGTCTGTGCTTTAATTCCATCTCTGAACAAAGTAAGGGAATATAAAAAATGAAAACCATCAATTTATTAGGCTTATATGACACTGGCAAACTTTTAATCTTTAGAAGTGTATATTCATAATATTAAGAAAGTCACTTATAGAAGAGAGAGAGAGAGCAGAAAGGGGATTACATTTCTAGTAAGGGTGACATCACAAACAAGAGAAGAAAGGGAGAAAGAGGTGATAGATACAGCAGAACTGAATAAAAAAGAACAGAAAAACAGCAAAGAGAGGAATGAGGGAGGGAGAGAGAGAGAAAATGAAGAGAATGTTGGTAGCATTCTGTGTTCCGGTAATGATAATAGCTGATCTAGACAATCTGTTTTGCCATCCCTCTTTTGGATTCTTGATTTACTATGAATACTAAACATTGTCAGAATAAGACTGAGTCCTCTTTCTTGACTTTATTTTTTCTGTGGCACGTAAGATAATTTCTGGACATGGAATTTCAAAACATATTTTGGTCAGTTATCATCTTCTGCACTAACCGTGAAAGATTTGTTCCAAATAAACTGAGACAAGCATGTATTTACTTATTCACTGAAGATCTAATTCTTGGGAAGTTTGCTTATGATTTTATCTTTATAAAAAGAACATTGCTTGCTTAGAAAACATGGAGACTATGGTTACATTTGCCAAACTACACCATGACTCAGAAGATAACTTGTAGTTGGAGAAGGATTGGAAAAAAAAAAAAAACAAACAACAATGAAACAAAGGAAGCTGTGTCTTGTTGCTCATTGAGTAATATATCTGTGGTCATTTTTTTAAGCTGTATGTTCAGATATTGTCAGTTGTGACTGTGACACTTTTGCCAGTGTGTTTTTAATGTTAATCATCCTGCTGTTCACATACTGATATGTTCCTAGCAATAGTTACATGGTGTAGTGACTTGCAAATTTTTATAATTGTACTATATGTATCTCTTGTTTTAATGCTTTTACTTTTAAGAAGATTGAACTTAATTTAACTTATTTTTAAAGGTTTTACTTTTCGTTTGGTATTTTGAAGGCAGCTAAAAATCCTGAATAAATTTATGTTGAGTAAAAAAGAATAGATTCTCCCCTAGACCCCTAGAGTGGGGACAAGAATGCCCCCACTGTAAAAAGGGGCTCTTCTTTGCCTACTACCCTGAGGACAAGCCCTGCTGCCGGGGTGTGTGACCTCAGGCCTGAGAGGTGGCGGGAAGTATGTTCAGAGGATGGAGGAACAAGCTGAAATCTCCACTTACAGACCTGGGAGGCCACTCGCAATGCAGAATGGAGACAGGAGGAAGAGGAGGAGGCAAACCTGGGTTTGACAGCATTTTGAAGGTGTATTTTTAAAGACAAGAAATAAGAACATGCTTTAATAGTTGGCTTCTTTTGTAACTTTGAAATATTTAAACATACAGTATGTGAAGTGAAAGTCACTCAGTCGTGTCTGACTCTTTGCGACCCCATGGACTATATAGTCCATGGGATTCTCCAGGCCAGAATACTAGAGTGGGTAGCCTTTCCCTTCTCCAGGGGATCTTCCCAACCCAGGGATTGAACCCAGGTCTCCCTCATTGCAGGTAGATTCTTTACCAGCTGAGCCACAAGGGAAGCCCATACTGGATGGGTAGCCTATCCCTTCTCCAGCAGATCTTCCCAACCCAGGAATCACAGGGGTCTCCTGCTTTGCAGGCAGATTCTTTACCAGCTGAGCTATAAGGGAAGCCCACAGTATGTGAACTTCCATTTATACTCTTGTTCCCCTTTAGCTACCAATGTTAGGCCAAATTTGGTTAGATTTTTAAAATAAAACAAGATTAAGCTTATCTGTTCCTTTTCTTGATCCTGGTATCTCCCCTGCCAGGTAAATATGTTCCAATTTTCTTAATTCACTTAACCTATTATTAATAAATACTCTAACAGGTGATCTTTGAATTTAATCACAAATTATAGGTCAAAGGCTCTACCTAAAAATATATTCTATACTCTTTTCAGTTTTAAAAATAAGTGTATAAAATCATCCCAATGTTCTACCTTCCAGGACTTCAAGGAGAATATTGGGGGAGGAGGGAGAAAATAGAAAAGCAATCAGCTGTTGATACATAGTTCTTTATGTAGAACTTTATGTAGAACTTTTTTATGTGTGTTCTTTCTTTAATGCAGAGGAGATACATTTAGTCTTAAAGGTATCCATCCAGCTCTAAAGGAGCTTATAAACTGGATGGGAAGGCAAGAGAAACACACATGGAAAAATGAAAGTAAGACAGGAAATAGGAAATCAGTGCTATCAGGAATAAATGCTTTCAGAGAAGGAATTCAGGAAGCTTGGGTTGTCAGGGAAGTCTCCAGGCTGGGCCTTGTGGTATGAATTGGAATTGAGACAGATAGATGAGGTTGTATCCTGGCAAGGCTAAGGTACAGAGACAGGTAAGCACTACGTGTGTTTGGGGGAATTGGAAACTTACTAATTTGGTTAGAGAGGACATTTTATATTGTACACAAAGGCAGATGGACTTGAAAGATACCTAGTACTGCCTGTGCAGGGTTCTGAAAGCTTGGGTTTTACCCTGAAGACAGTGGATATTTGTTGAAGGTTTCTGAGGTGCAGATGACAAGATGAAATCTGTAATTTGGAAAGAACGAACAAACAAATGTGTTCAGATGCACTGGCAGAGAGAGATGATAGAGAGAGGGGCCATGGAGGTCCTGAGGTCATGAACCAGAGAGCGGATAAGGGATCCAACATTTTGGAAGGAGACATTTTCTCTTTCACGTAACTTAAAACACTTCTTGGTTTTCAGAGATACCAGCAATGATTTCCACCAGGTACAAAAGATTGATGATTAAATATAATGGAATAATAGAAAATAAAAAGTAATATACATTTTCTACTTAGCACATTTCCTAGTGTTTTGTATTTACTGTTGGCTTCTCTAAATGAAGAAAGGTAAGCACCACCTAGACCATATTTTAAGCAGATCAAGTATATTTACAAAATTCAACTGGTGGAATATAACTAAGGTAACTTTGTCTGTACAGAGCATAGGAAAGTGTCTTTAGCCCCACGTAATGAGAATATGCCATTTTGATATAAAAATGTCCCATGGGGTGAGGCAAGCAGTGTGGTAAAGTGGAAAAAGACACTGGACCCAAAATGAGCTTGTAATGTTGACAGTCCTTCCACTAAATGGCGGTGGACTTGGGGCAACTCATTTATCCTTCTGGGACAGCCCCCCTTAAAGAGATTAAATTCTATAAACTCCAAGGCCCTTTTCGGCTCTGTCATTCTAAAATTATGTGAGTTAGATCTCATACCAGCAGAGCATTTCATAAAATGGATTTCTAATATACTTTGAGTCAGACTCTCTAGTTGAATTTCCTGGTGTCTGTGAATGATGCAAGTATGGATTTATCTATGATTAATTTGAGGGAAACTGGAGGTGGAGTTTGTTTGTTTGTTTGTTTTTAAATGTGGGATATATATCAAGGTTATTAGGTCAGTCAGTATGTGAAATGGTTTCTCCCCTTCCCCTGAATCACCATTAAAAACGTATTAGCTTGTAGATGTAACTTAATGGATGATATTCCTTCTGTGAAATGTTTATGGACTGCCCATGAGGGACAGGGAGTATGGACAGTTCCCTTTAGACACTGTGGTAATTTGGTTAAAAGCATACATTCTGGTGTCACATCAACTCAGGTTCAAATCCAAGTTCTGCTACTTGTTAGCTGTGTGACCTTGGGATAGCTACTAAACCTTTCTGTGCTTCTGTTTACTCATCTGCCACAGTGGGTTTCGGAGGGGATTAAGTAAATTTATTATGCATAAAGCACTTAGAACACCACCTACCACAAGCATTTGGTAACATGTTGTTATTATTAGACAAGGCAAGAAAAAAGACATTACCTAGGAAGACACCCTAGTGTCTAGAGCTGGAGGCATAATTATGTGGAACAGCCTATCTCCTTCAAAATCAGTTCAGCTACTTTTGTAATGTTTTTTGCTATTGGTCAGATTGTAACTCCACAGTCAAAAAAAAAAATGACTCATTGTTTCTTCCTATATGTGGTTTTCTAAAGATGAATGTATTTTTTCTGAATGGTTACATGCCTGCTTTCAGGAAGGAATGTTCTGTAGTAAACTAAGTACAGAAAGAGGAGGTTTAGAGGCAGAATGAAGGCAGCTGAGCTTACGTTTGCCTTGTGCTTTCAACCGTTGTTGTTCAGTCACTCTGTCATGTCCGACTCTTTGTGACCCCATGGACTGCAGCACGCCAGGCCTCCCTGTCTTTCACCATCTCCCGGAGTTTGCTCACTCATGTCTATTGAATCGGTGATGCTATCCAACCATTTCATCCTCTGTCATCCCCTTCTCCTCTTGGCTTCAATCTTTCCCAACATCAGGTTCTTTTCTAATGAGTTGGCTCTTCACATCAGGTGGCCAAAGTATCAGAGCTTCAGCTTCAGCATCAGTCCTTCCAATGAATATTCAGGACTGATTTCCTTTAGAATTGACTGCTTTGATCTCCTTGCAGTCCAAGGGACTCTAAAGAATTTTCTCCAACACCCCAGTTCAAAAGCATCAATTCTTTGGCGCTCAACCTTCTTTATAGTCCAACTCTCACATCCATACATGACCACTGGAAAAACCATAGCCTTGACTAGATGGACCTTTGTTGGCAAAGTAATGTCTCTGCTTTTGAATACACTGTGCTTTCAGTAGAGAGTGAATATTCTTTTTCATTTTTATTTTTTAAAATATTGTGCTTTATTGACTACGTTTTTAAAAAAGATTTATTTATGGTTGTGCTGGGTCTTTCTTGCTACTCTTGGGCCTTCTTCGGTTGCGGCGAGTGAGGGCTACACTTTAGTTGTGATGCACGGGGTTCTCATTGCAGTGGTTTCTCTTCTTGTGGAGCACAAGCTCTAGGCAAGCGGGCCTCAGTACATGAGATGTGTGGACTCAGTAGTTGTGGCTCACAGGCTTAGCTGCTCCATGGCATGTGGGATCTTCCCAGATTAGGGATTGAACCTGTGTCCCCTGCATTGGCAGGTGGATTCTTTACCACCGAGCCACCAGAGAAGCCCTTGAATTTGTTTGATTCACAGAGAAATGAACTTTAATCTACGATGACTGCCAGATTATACAGTAGAAAGCAATTTTCCTAAGTGTCCATACTAATGGAAAGATTTCTACTGAATGAAAACAGCCATAAAATTATATTCACAAATATAGTTCTCTATCTCACACATTTCACATGATTATTCACAATACTAATACAATGACATAAGAATCAGTCATAATGTCAGGTTAGATGAAATATAATAGTAATGAAAAATACAAAATCTCCTAATAAAAATTACATTAAAGCTTGTGTTACATCAAATTTAAAAATGCAAATCTGGTGCTGAGTATAGACAGGATGATAAAATACACTTATATAGTAATTTTAAATGGTGAATATTCTTTTTAAAAATATTTACTTATCCATTTTTATCCATTTGGCCACTCCAGGTCTCAGTTGTGACACACAGGATCTTTAGTTGTGGCATGTGGGATCTAGTTTGATCCCAACCAGGGATCAAACCCAGGGGGATGCCCCCCTCCCACATTGGGAGCACGGAGTCCCAGCCACTGGACCACCAGGGAAGTCCCATGAATATTCTTTAAAAGGTGTTTTCTGGATAAAAGTTCTTCTATCGTTGAGGAAATAACATTTTGAGTTCAGCTGAAACAGTGAATCAGAGTTTCTAAGACCAGCCCTATTCAGGCAGCTTCATCTTAGATAACAAACTGGGGTTGATTTTCAGCCCATAGTTAATAAATTACCTCAGATTATCTCAAATTAAAAGGGTTTCCCTGGTGGCTCAGACTGTAAAGAATCTGCCTGCAATGCAGGAGAACTGGATTCGATCCCTGGATCAGGAAGATCCCCTGGAGAAGGAAATGGCAATCCACTCCGGTATTCTTACCTGGAGAATTCCATGGACAGAGGAGCCTGGTGGGCTACAGTCCATGTTGCAAAGAGTTGGACACAACTGAGTGACAAACAACACATCTCAAATTAAGCCTCATTTATTTGGGTTTTAGAAAACTCCTAGTAAAACATCTCTCTTTCAGTCATCCCTGATGATCCGAGCTGCAACCAAATAGCCAGAAAAGGAAAGATAAAAAAAAAAAACAGGAGGGAGGTAGACAATGGGCTTTCTTGTGGCCCCTCCCTTCCTTCAGACCCTTGCCCTATTGGAGAGCAACTTTCTGCCAAGGTTTTCCTGAAGTCTCTCTCTGTTCCTCAGCTGAGAGGGAACAACATTTATGGAGCTCATCAGAAGTGGGTGTGAAGGCTCTCTTCCTGTCTAAAGGATCTCAAGCCATGAAAAGATCTTTTCATTCTCCATTTATTTGAGCCAGACCAGGGCACTGGGCCTTTTGGGAGGGATGTGCCAAGACACCAGTTCCTTCCTTTAGGGAGAGGAGGCTCCGGAGGAATTCCTGTCCCTCCACAAAGGGGGAGGACACACTGTGCTCCCTGGCTGGGGCACGGTAGCAGCTCAAGTGCCAGGACTGTGCCCCCCCCCCCCGCCCCGTCTCCCCCAGCCCTGGGGTGGCCGACATGGTATGAGACAAAATGCAGAGGGACGCTGATGGTTTCCACAACTGCCCCCCTAGGTTTAGAAGATTTCAGGAAAACCCTTCATATGCTTTCTGAGCTTATCTGAATATCATGGAAGAGCTACTCTGTAATGAGGGTGCAAAAGAAAATGAACAGGAAAATGAGTATGTGTTCGTGTGTGTGTTTTCTTTTATGTTAAGAAGATTAGCTCTATCTTATCTCTCCTTCTAAACCTTTAATTCTAATTGTGCTTGTAATAAGACAAAGCCAGTTAACCTGTGGTTTGGGCTGAGGCTGATAACAGCTACAATCTAGAAACTGATGCACAGGCTGGATTGTAAAATCTTGTGCTGAAAGTAATTGCCATGTGAGACAACACCTGAAGGTTTGAGTCATGCTTCTCAAGTCTACTAAGGACACATTGACATTTGGCAGAGCGAAGATCAACAGAAGGGGCTTCCCTGCTGGCTCAGACGGTAAAGGATCTGCCTGCAATGCAAGAGACCTGGGTTTGATTCCTAGGTCAGGAAGATTCCCTGGAGGAGGGAATGACTACCCACTGTAGTATTCTTATCTGGAGAATTCCATGGACAGAGGAGCTAGGCGGGCTACAGTCTATGGGGTCACAAAGAGTTGGACATGTCTGAACAACTAACAATTTCACTTTTTTCAAATCAATAGATTGGGTGCCCATGTCAAGTGTATTTTCTACTCCAACATACCATTTTTATAGAACACATGTAAACTCCACATGCATACTTTGAATACTCACCCCAGCTTTACCTTTGGACCTTTGTGGCTGAGGAGCCCATGCCTTTCCTATCTTCCTGTGAAGAGGCTTTCTCTGATCAGTGCACACTTCTAAGTAGACATAAACACAGGACAAGAGAAACCTTGCCCAAGTAACAGTTGATGCCCAATGAATGTGTGAATGAATGAATAAACCCAGTTCACATGGGCTTTGACACTAAGAGCATATACTTTAATCGAAAATGACTTCCACCAGTGAGACATCCACGTCCTCCCTGGTGTTCTACATGTATTCTATGATGGCCCGTTCACTCTCCTCTTCCCACTTACAAAAAGCAAGGGAGCAGCAGTGCGGTAGCTATAACATGTTATACAGATTTCACCTTGTTCTATTTGAATCTCATACCCACCCCTCTCCTTATAATCTAGAAGATACTTCTATCATTTGTGCATTTCTCATATTCAGGTCATCCCCTCCCGCCTGGACCCCACCTCAACTCAGCTTTCTGAATTGTGAGCAGGGCTACTCACATGAGTGGCATTACTTGGATTAGGTGGGACTCAGTATATAAAAGCAAAAACAATCAAGATGATTCTTTGTCATGACTATCTTTTTTAAAACATTGTATGAACTATTTCCTTTCCATCCCCTGTGTTTATCACTCACTCTTAGAAAGTAAAGCCTTTAATCTCACTGATTTAAATGTCTGGCCCAATGTAGTAGTTAAATTCTAAGTGTCATGCAACTGATCATTCCTGCCCTTGCCCGGCTCAGGTGGGTTTCTGGTGGCCGCCTGCAGGGAGGGAGCAGAGTAGTGGGCTTCAGCTTTGTTCCTCCCACTCCCTGATTTTACTTTTTTACTCTTCAGTTCCAGTTCACATTCCTCATTCTTTGTGGGTTAGGGCCAGAAAGAGTGGGGATTTCAGGGGGAAAGTGTTACTGTCTTAGGTTGAAGGTATTGTCTGGCTTAAGTGGATATTTATAGCTGCTGCCTTCTCTCCAGGGACTTTTATGGTTTTCTCTAGGGCTCCAGCTGGAAATATTGTTGTTGTTCAATTGCTAGGTCATATCCTACTCTTTGCAACTCCAAGGACTGCAGCACACCAGGCTTCCCTGTCCTTCACTATCTCCTGGAGTTTGCTCAAACTCATGTCTATTGAGTCAGTGACGCTATCTAACCACCTCATCCTCTGCTGCCCTTTTCCCTTTTACCTTCAATCTTGCCCAGCATCAGGGTCTTTTCCAATGAGTTGGCTCATCACATCAGGTGGCCAAAGTGTTAGAGCTTTAGCTTCAGCATCAGTCCTTCCAATGAATATTCAGGAGTGATTTTCTTTAGGATTGATTGGTTTGATCTCCTTGCAGTCCAAGGACCTCTCAAAAGTCTTCTCCAGAGCCACAGCTCGAAAGCATCAATTCTTCAGTGCTCAGCCTTCTTCATGGTTCTACTCTCACATTCATACATGACTACTGGAGAAAATCATAGCTTTGACTATATGGACCTTTGTTGGCAAAGGGATATCTCTGGTTTTTAATACACTGTCTAGGTTTGTCATATCTTTCCTTCCAAGGACCAAGCATCTTTAAATTTCATGGCTGAAGTTACCATCCGCAATGATTTTGGAGCCCAAGAAAATAAAGTCTGTCACTGTTTCCACTTTTTCTCCTTCTATTTGCCATGAAATGATGGGACTGGATGCCATAATCTTAGTTTTTTGAATGCTGAGTTTTAAGCCAGCTATTTCACTCCCTTCTTTCACCCTCATCAAGAGGCCTTTAGTTCTTCTTCACTTTCTGCTATTAGAGTGATATCATCTGCATATCTGAGGTTGTTGATATTTGTCCTGGCAATCTTGATTCCAGCTTGTGAGTCATCCAGTCCAGCATTTTGCATGATGTACTCTGCATATAAGTTAAATAAGCAATGTGACAATATACCGCCTTGTTGTACTCCTTTCCCAATTTTGAACCAATCAATTGTTCCATGTCCAGTTCTAACTGTTGCATCTTGTCCTGCATACAGGTTTCTCAGGAGACAGGTAAGGTGGTCTGGATTCCCATGTCTTTAAGAATTTTCTACATTTTGTGTGATCCACACAGTCAAAGGCTTTAGCATAGTCAATGAAGCAGAAGTAGATGTTTTTCTGGAATTCTCTTGCTTTCTCTATGATCCAACAGATGTTGGCAATTTTATCTCTGGTTCCCCTGCTTTTTCTAAACCCAACTTGTACACCTGGAATTTCTTGGTTCACATAGTGCTGAAGCCTAGCTTGAAGGATTTTGAGCACAACCTTGCTAGCATGTGAAATGAGCACTATTGTGTTGTAGTTTGAACATTTTTTGACATTGCTCTTCTTCGGGATTGGAATGAAAACTGACTTTTCCAGTCCTGTGGCCACTGCTGAGTTTTCCAAACTTGCTGACATACTGAGTACAGCACTTTAACGGCATTGTCTTATAGGATTTGAAATAACTCAGTTGAAATTCCATTACCTCTGCTAACTTTGTTCATAGTAATGCTTCCAAGGGCCCACTTGACTTCATACTCCAGGATGTCAGGCTCTAGGTAAATAACCACACCATAGTGATTCTCCAAGTCACTAAGACATTTTTTTTTGTTTAGTTCTTCTATGTATTCTTGCCACCTCTTCTTAATCTTTTCTGCTTCTATTAGGTCTTTACCATTTCTGTCCTTTATCATGCCCATCCTTGCATGAAATGTTCCCTTGATACCTCCAATTTTCTTGAAGAGATTTCTAGTCTTTCCATTATATTGTTTTCCTCTGTTTCTTTGCATTGTTCACTTAAAGCCAGAAGTCTTTCTTATCTCTCCTTGCTATTCTCTGGAACTCTGTATTCATTTGAGTATATCTTTCCCTTTCTCCCTTGCCTTTTGCATCTCTTATGTCCTCAGCTATTTGTAAAGCCTCCTGAGACAACCACTTTACCTTCTTGCATTTCTTTTTCTTTGGGATGATTTTGGTCACCACCTCCTGTACAATGTTATGAACCCTCTGTCCATAGTTCTTCAGGCACTCTGTCTACCAGATCTCAATACAGCTCATTGTGATTCCCAGGAGGGCCAGAACTCACCCCTTAGCTCTTAGGCATTGAGTCCACCCCACACTGACCCTATTAGAGTCCTACCCTCCCCCTACAACCTCTGTCTTTGTGGGGGCAGAGTCTCGCTTAAGACTGCTCTAGGCTGACTCTTTCCCACAGGGTCCACATCTGTTCCATGGAAAACTCGAACATTCTTTGGCTCTCTCCATCAGTCCAAGTACCAATGCCTCCTGCTTTCTCTCCAATAATCTCAGCCCAATAATCTCAGTACCTTGCCTTTAGATTTCTCAAGTGTGAGTCAGACATTTATTTTCTGTGACCCCCAACCTCACCTGTGAAGCTGTCCTGGCCACCTGCCCTCCTCTCACCAGGCTTGAAGGGAGGGGAGGAAGCACTTGTGTTCTTTCTTCCATGGGGATGTGTTTGGGGGGAGAAACATTCCACCCTGCAGCTGCTGCTGCTGCTGCTGCTGCCAAGTCACTTCAGTCGTGTCCGACTCTGTGCGACCCCGTAGACGCAGCCCACCAGGCTCCCCCGTCCCTGGGATTCTCCAGGCAAAAACACTGGAGTGGGTTGCCATTTCCTTCTCCAATGCAGGAAAGTGAAAAGTGAAAGTGAAGTCACTCAGTCGTGTCCGACTCCTAGCGACCCCATGGACTGCAGCCTACCAGGCTCCTCTGTCCATGGGATTTTCCAGGCAAGAGCACTGGAGTGGAGTGCCATTGCCTTCTCCACCACCCTGCAGCAGGCTTCTCCAAATACAATCTCTTTCATAGCTTCTTTGACTCAAAATTTCTTACATTGGCTCTGAGACATCACCTATGCAAATCCCGGTATAGGTAGTCAAGCACCTCACTTTGAAATATGCAGGTACCTGGCACTATGGGTTTCATCTCAGAATTGATATTTATCTGAAACTGAGAAGAAAGCACTCCATTTCAGCATCCTGTTATGTATGTATTAATATATATAGGATGGGTATTTTACAACCCCTGCTCATTGTGCTGTGTTGATATAGAGAAAGTGTATAAAACAGTAATAGCAGATTCTTACATAGCACAGAATTTATTCTATGCCAAGTACTGTTCTGAGTCAGGCATTGTTTAGTTTTTTTTAAAGCAATATTCATGTATTTATTAAGAGGTACAAAATATATGTGGTTAATGTTGTTATTTTCATTTGCAAATGGAAGTGTTAGGACCTATATATAACTTTTTATCAAGGTTATCTACCATCAGACTGCTCACCTCGAGGCTTCTGCAAGTCTGGAATTCTCTTCCTACTGGACAGGAGTATGGAGTAGGAACCCCAGTTGATAGCTTGTTTATTACAAAAGAAAAGGAAATAATCAGCACAGTCAAGTTTCTTAGTCTTAAGGATTGTTGCGTTTTGTCCTTGAAAGAGTCAGGATCTTTCGGACTCCTGGGTCCTCGAATGTTCTTCCAGTCATCAAAAGTGGAGTCCTTTCTCATTCTCTGCTTCTAATGACCATTCATTCATTTTTAGTTAAGTTTTTTTCTTTTTCCAATTCAAGGTCAGTTAGATCACCACTTTGTTGTGAAAGGATAAATCTCAGGAACAGCCAGATGGAAGAGATGCAGAGGACAAGGTGTGGGGAAAACCAAGGAGCATCCTTGCAGTCTTAGAGCATGCCGCTCTCCTAGCACATCCATGCGTTCACAACCCAGGAGCTCTATTTAACGCTTCTAACAACTCTATATATACAATTATAGAGGAACATACAATTATTACTCCTGTTTTTCCAGATGATAACCCTGAGGAATAGAAGTCTTTCAAATTGCCCAAAGTCACTCACTAGTAAGTGTCAGAGCTGAGATTTGAACCTGTGTAACAAAGCTACATGCATGCTCCTGACCACTGCATTATGCTGGTAGAGGGAGCCAGGCAGACCTGGCATGAATTCCAGCCAGCTCTGCTTGCAGTGTGACTTTGAGAAGTTATTCTTACCTCTAGTTTCTTCCTCTGGAAAACGAGGATAATGCATCTGGCTTTTTGCATTCATGCATCCAGTGGGGTTGTGTCATCCCCATTTTTTCTCTACTCTCCTTCCACCATGCTAACTGAAGACAGAGTCTCTTCACATCAGGTGCTCCAGTTGGTTTAAGATCCTCCCAGCATGAAGATATTAGGCCCTGCTCTAGCTTAGCAAGCAATGAGAGGTAGCATTTCTGTGCTATTTAACATGTTGTCCTTTCTTTAAAGGGCTTCTCTGATGGCTCAGGGGTAAAAATCTGCTTGCAGTGCAGGAGACTAGGGTTCGATCCCTAGGTAGGGAGGATTCCCTGAAGGAGGAAATGGCAACCCATTCCAGTATTCTTGCCTGAAAAATCCCATGGACAGAGGAGCCCGGTGGGCTACAGATCATGGGGCTGCAAAGGGTCAGACACGACTGAACACCCATATGATCATCTTTCTTTAAGGAAGTAGGGAAGGCCCTACAAAGATATTTCTCTATTTCTGGTCAAATGCAGGCCTTGATTTAAGTTTCTCAATTGTCTGTCCTTCTTTAAAGGCCACATTTTCATGAGCAGCAGAGCTTTATGGGAGGATTCCTGCAGGATGTGAGAAGTTCTTACAGCAGCCTGTCTGTTAAGCAAGACTGTACACAAGGGTACACCATGTGGTCCTGGGGACCTTTGGAAGAGGGGTTGTCTGGTTCTAATTTACCCATATCCTTGCCGAAATTGATTGTCATTGTTTTGATTGTATCTATCCTAGTGGGTGTGAAGTAGTATCTTATTATGGATTTGATTTATGTTTGTCTAATGACTAATGATGTTGAGAATCTTTTCATGTGGTTACTGTCCATTTGTATATCTTCTCTAGAGAAATGTCTATTCAAGTCCTTTGCCCATTTAAAAATTGGATTATTTGTATTTTTTGCTGGATACTAAACCCCCATATGTGGTTTATAAGATAAGTGATTTGCAAACATTTCCTTTCATTCTGTCAGCTATCTTTTCCCTTTCTTGCTAGTATTCTTAGAAGAACTAAAGTTTTTGTTTTTGTTGAAGTCCAATTATCTCTATATATTTTTGGTATTTTACATGTTATTAGAAACCACTGCCAAATGTAAAGTCATGAAGATTTACACCTATGTTTTTGACTAAGAGTTTTATTAGTTTTAGCTCTTACATTTAGGTCTTTGATCAATTTTGAGCCATTTTTTATATCCAGGGTAAGATGGAGTCATCATCCTTTTTTTTTTTTTTTTTGCTAGAAATATAGTTTATTTTCTCAGTGGCTAGATATCAGGAAAGACAATTGCAGAACTGATTGCCAGGACTTAAAGGAAAGTATAAAGCTCGTAAAGCCTGGGCTGCAGTGATTCCAATTAGAGCCAGTAAGGCCGGCAAAAATAGTGTGGGCCACAGGAGGGCCTGGCTGACCGTGTGACCAAGCTAAGATTGCTCACTGCTGCCTGGCATTTATCGGGAGGATCATGGCATGAAAAGAAATTTGGCTGCTACAGTGGAAGTGAAAGTTCAGCTTAGACAAGTTCTGTCACTTGGACAGAGTAAAGTTATGAAGAGAATAATGACAAGCCCTTACCAGCTGGTGACTCTGCTTATCAGCCAGTGGAATTAGAGCATGACTCATATGTCTGCAGTACTCCATGCTGGTCTTTACAGTGATGAGGCCTCCAGCTCTTCCTTTCCTTAATCTTCTCTATACCTCCTTCAGAAAACAGCAGGAAGCAGAGGCCAGGCTTGCTCTTGCCCCACAGATTCCTTTTCTTTCTTGGCTGCGGATGCTATAATGGGCCCTCTGGGTTCCTCCCCACCCTTCTGCACCCTGATCTGGGTGTGACTTTGGCCTCTTGGCTTCCTGATTGTTGTTTTTCAGTTGCTCAATCATGTCTGACTGTTAGTGAACCATGGACTGCAGCACACCAGGCTTCCCTGTCCTTCATCATCTCCTGGAGTTTGCTCAAATTCATGTCCACTGAGTCGTTGATGGCATCCAACCATCTCATCCTCTGTCATCCCTTTCTCCTCTTGCCTTCAGTCTTTCCCAGCATCAGGGTCTTTTCTAGTGAGTCGGCTCTTCCTATCAGGTGGCCAAAGTATTGGAGCTTCAGCTTTAACATCAGTCCTTCTAATGAACATTCAAGACTGATATCCTTTAGGATTGACTGGTTTGATCTCCTTGCAATCAAAGGGACTCTCAAGAGTCTTCTCCAATACCACATTTCAAAAGCATCAGTTCTTTAGCACTCAGCCTTTTTTATTGTCCAACTCTCACATCCATACGTGACTACTGTAAAAACCATAGCTTTGAATATATAGACCTTTGTCAGCAAAATGATATCTCTGCTTTTTAATATGCTGTCTAGGTTTGTCATAGCTTTTCTTCCAAGGAGCAAGCATCTTTTAATTTCATGGCTGCAGTCACCGTCCACAGTGATTTTGGAGCCCAAGAAAAAAAGTCTCTCACTGTTTCCATTGTTTCCCCATCTATTTGCCATGAAGTTATGGGACTAGATGCCATGATCTTAGTTTTTTGTGTATTGAGTTTTAAGCCAGCTTTTTCACTCTCCTCTTTCACTTTCATCAAGGGGTTCTTTTGTTCCTCTTTGCTTTCTGCCATAAGGGTGCTGTCATCTGCCTATCTGAGGTTATTGATATTTCTCCTGGCAATCTTGATTCCAGCTTGTGAGTCATCCAGCCTGGCATTTTATATGATGTACTCTGCATATAAGTTATTAGGGTGACAATATACAGCCTTGATGTACTCCTTTCCCTATTTGGAACCAGTCTGTTATTCCATGTCCAGTTCTAACTGCTGCTTCTTGACCTGCATACAGGTTTCACAGGAGGCAGATAAGGTGGTCTGGTATTCCCATCTCTTTAAGAATTTTTCACAGTTTGTTGTTATCTACACAGTCAAAGGCTTTAGTGTAGTCAATGAAGCAGAGGTAGATGTTTTTCTGGAATTCTCTAGCATTTTCTGTGAACCAACAGATATTGGCAATTTGATCTCTGATTCCTCTGCCTTTTCTAAATCCAGCTTATACATCTGGAAGTTCTCAGTTCACATACTGTTGAAGCCTAGCTTGAAGGATTTTGAGCATTACTTTGCTAGCATGTGAAATGAGTGCAATTGTGCGGTTGTTTGAACATTCTTTGACATTGTCCTTCTTTGGGATTGGAATGAAAACTGAACTTTTCCAGCCCTGTGGCCACTGCTGAGTTTTCTAAATTTGCTGGCATATTGAGTGCAGCTCTTTGACAGCATCATCTTTTAGGATTTAAAATAGCTCAGCTGGAATTCTATCACCTCCTCTAGCTTTGCTCATAGTGATACTTCCAAAGGCCCACTTGACTTCACATTCCAGGATGTCTGGTTCTAGGTGAGTGATCACACCATATTGTTTACTGGGTCATTAAGATCTCTTTTGTATATTTCTTCTATGTATTCTTGCCATCTCTTCTTAATATCTCCTGCTTCTGTTAGGTCCATACCACTTCTGTCCTTTACTGTGCCTATCTTTGCATGCAATGTTCCCTTGGTATCTCTAATTTTCTTCAAGAGATCTCTAGTCCTTCCCATTCTATTGTTTTCCTCTATTTCTTTGCATTGTTCACTTAAAAAAGGCTTTCTTGTTTTTCCTTGCTATTCTCTGAAACTCTGCATTCAGATGGATACATCTTTCCTTTTCTTCTTTGCAGTTCACTTCTCTTTTCAGGCTTCCCTGATAGCTCAGTTGGTAAAGAATCTGCCTGCAATGCAGGAGACCCTGGGTCAGGAAGATGCTGGAGAAGGGATAGGCTACCCACTCCAGTGTTCTTGGACTTCCCTTGTGACTCAGCTGGTAAAGAATCCACCTGCAAAGCGGGAGACCTGAGTTCTATCCCTGGGTTGGGAAGATCCTCTGGAGAAGGGAAAAGCTACCCACTCCAGTATTCTGGCCTGGAGAATTCCATGGAATATATAGTCCTTGAGGTCGCAGAGAGTCTGACACATCTAAACCACTTTCACTTTTCTCTTCTTTTCTCAGCTATTTGGACAGCCTCCTCCAACACCCATTTTGACTTTTTTTCATTTCTTCTTCTTGGGGATGGTTTTGATCACTGCCTCATGTACAATGTTACAAACCTCTGTCCATAGTTCTTCAGGCACACTGTCTACCAAATCTAATCCCTTGAATATATTTATCGCTTCCACTGTATTGGGCTTTCCTGGGGAACATGGGAACCCACTCCAGTATTCTTGCCTGGAGAATCCCAGGGATGGAGGAGCCTGGTGGGCTGCCGTCTGTGGGGTCACACAGAGTCAGACACGACCAAAGCAACTTAGCAGCAGCAGCAGTCAGTAAAGAATCTTCCTGCAATGCTGGAATCGATCCCTGGGTTGGGATGATCCCCTGGAGGAGGGCATGGCAACCCACTCCAGTGTTCCTGCCTAGAGAATCCCTATGGACAGAGAAGCCTGGTGGACTACAGTCCATGGGGTCACAAAAAGTCAACACGACTGAATGACTAAGCACAGCTGTGTAACTGTAAGGGATTTGATTTAGGTCATACCTGAATGGCCTAGTGGTTTTCCCTACATTCTTCAATTTAAGTCTCAATTTTTCAATAAGGAGTTCATGATCTGAGCCACAGTCAGCTCCTAGTCTTGTTTTTGCTGCTTGTGTAGAGCTTCTCAATCTTCTGCTACAAAGAATATAATCAATCTGATTTTGGTATTGACTAGCTGGTGATGTCCATGTGTAGAGTTGTCTCTTGTGTTGTTGGAAGAGGGCGTTTGCTATGACCAGTGCATTTTCTGGGCAAAACTCTGTTATCCCCTGCCCTGTTTCCTTAGCTACTCCAAGGCCAAACTTACCTGTTACTCCAGGTATCTCTTGACTTCCTACTTTTGCATTCCAGTCCTCTGTGATGAAAAGGACATCTTTTTTTGGTGTTAGCTCTAGAAAGTCTTACAGCTCTTCATAGAACCATGCAGCTTCTTTGGCATTAGTGGTTGGGGCATAGAGTTGGATTACTGTGATACTGAATGGTTTGCCTTGGAAGTGAATTGAGATCATTCTGTTGTTTTTAAGATTGCACCCAAGTATTGCATTTCAGACTTTTGTCTATGAGGGCTACTCCATTTCTTTGAAGGGGTTCTTGCCCACAGTATAGATATAATGGTCATCTGAATTAAATTCACCATTCCTATCCATTTTAGTTCACTGATTCCTAAAATGTCAACGTTCACTCTTGCCATCTCCTGTTTGACCACTTCCAATTTACCTTGGTCCCATCACTTCATGGCAAATAGATGGGGAAACAATGGGAACAGTGACAGACTTTATTTTCTTGGGCTCCAAAATCACTGCAGACGGTGACTGTAGCCATGAAATTAAATGTTTCCTTCTTGGAAGAAAAGTTATGACAAACCTAGACAGCATATTAAAAAAGCAGAGGTATTACTTTGCCAACAAAGATCCGTATAGTCAAAACTGTGGTTTTTCCAGTAGTCATGTATGAATGTGAGAGTTGGACCATTAAAAAAGCTGAGCACTGAAGAATTGATGCTTTTGAACTGTGGTGTTGGAGAAGACTCTTCAGAGTCCCTTTGACTGCAAGGAGATCAAACTAGTCAATCCTAAAGTAAATCAGTCCTAAACAGTCATTGAAAGGACTGAAGCTGAAGCTCCGATACTTGACCACTTGATGCGAAGAGCTGACTCATTTGAAAAGACCCTGATGCTGGGAAAGATTGAAGGCAGGAGGAGAAGGGGATGACAGAGGATAAGATGGTTGGATGGTATCACCAACTTAATGGACGTGAGTTTGAGCAAACTCCAGGAGTTGGTGGACATGGAAGCCTGGAGTGCTGCTGTCCGTGGGGTCACAAAGACTCGGACATGACTGAGCAACTGAACTGAATTTACCTTGATTCATGGACCTAACATTCCAGGTTCCTATGCAATACTGTTCTTTACAGCATCAGACTTTACTTTCACCACCATACGTTTTTTCTGCTTCGGCTCAGCCTCTTCATTCCTTCTCGAGCTATTTCTCCACTCTTCTCCAGTAGCATATTGGACACCTACTGACCTGGGGGGTTCATCTTTCAGTGTCACATCTTTTTGCCTTTTCATACAGTTCAGGAGTTTCTCAAGGCAAGAATGCTGAAGTGGTTTGCTATCCCCTTTTCCAGAACTCGCCACCATGACCTGCCCATCTTGGGTGGCCCTACATGGCATGGCTCATATTTTATTGAGTTAGGTAAGTTTGTGGTCCTTGTGATCAGATTGGTTAGTTTTCTGTGATTGTGCTTTTCATTCTCTCTACCCTCTGATGGATGAGGATAAGAGGCTTGTGCAAGCTTCCTGATGGGAGGAACTGGGTGTGGGGAATACTTGGTTTTGCTCTGGTGGGCAAGGCAATGCTCAGTTCAGTTCAGTTGCTCAGTCGTGTCTGACTCTTTGTGACCCGGTGGACTGCACGCTAGGCTTCCCTCTCCATTACCAACTCCCAGAGCTTACTCAAACTCATGTCCATCAAGTTGGCGATACCATCCAACCATCTCATCCTCTGTCATCCCCTTCTCCTCCTGCCTTCAGTCTGTCCCAGCATCAGGGTCTTTTCAGATGAGTCAGTTCTTCGCATCAGGTAGCCAAAGTATTGGAGTTTCAGCTTCAGCGTCAGTCCTTCCAATGAATATTCAGGACTGATTTCCTTTAGGATTGACTGGTTGGATCTCCTTGCAGTCCAAGGGACTCTCAAGAGTCTTCTCCAGTACCACAGTTCAAAAGCATCAATTCTTCAGTGCTTAGCTTTCTTTATAGTCCAACTCTCACCATGGCCATGTTCAGTAAATCTTTAATCCAATTTTCTGCTCATGGGTGGGGCCATGTTCCCTCCCTGTAGTTTCGCCTGAGACCAAACTATGGTAGGGGCAATGGCGGTAATGGCAACCTCCTTCAAAAGGACTTATGCCAGCATGCTGGCCTGCCAGGACTGTTGTAGTCAGCACCCCTGACCCCGAGGCAGGCCACTGTCGATCTATGCCTTCACCAGAGACTCCATATCACACACAGGCAAGTCTGGCTCAGTCTCTTATGCGATCATTTCTCCTTTCTCCTGGGTCCTGGTACCTACAAGATTTTGTTTGTGTCCTTGAAGAGTCTCTGTTTCCCCAGTCCTGTGGAAGTTCTGTAATCAAATCCTGCTGACCTTCAAAGTCAGATTCCCTGGGGATACTCAGTCCCTTGCTGGATCCCCAGATTGGGAAGTCTGTTGTGGGGCCTAGAACTTTCACAGCAGTGTGAGAACTTCTTTGGTATAATTGTTCTCCAGTTTGTGAGTTGTCCTCCTGATGGCTCTACAGTGGAGCTACTGGCAACCTTCTTCAAGAGGACTTATGCCACACACAGCGCCTCCCCGGACTGCTGTAGCCAGAGCTCCTGTCCTTGCAGTAGGCCACTACTGACTCATGCCTCCACAGGAGACCCTCAAACACTCAAAGGCAGATCTGGCTCCATCTCTTGTAGAGAGGTAGATGCTCCTTTCCCTTGGTCCTGGTGCACAGAGGGTTTGGTTTGTGCCCTCCAAGCATCTCTGGCAGGTATGAGGTTTGATTTTAAATGCAGTCACGCCCCTCCCACTGTCTTGTTGGGGCTTCTCCTTTGCCCTTGTCATGGGTATCTTTTTCTGGCAGGTTCCAACATTCTCCTATTGATGGTTGTTCAGCAGTTAGTTGCAATTTTGGTGTTCTCGAAGGAAAAGATGATTGCATATCCTTCTACTCCACCACCAGGAAGTGGCTTCTTGATGGGCTCGGTCAAGGGGGATACCAGGAGATCAGAGGGAGGGAGGGAAGGCGAGGCATTTACTTACCCTGATCCCTTCCTGTAGGGTGGCTGCAGGCTCCTCTCAATGCCCTACTAAGCATAGTTCTCTACTCTGCCTATGCTGCGATTTGCTCTACGTGCCCTTCAGACCAGTTAGCAGCTCTGGAGCACGACCCCTGGGGCCTCTCCATGCCCTATGCACACCCTTATCCTGTTGTTAGACTCTCTTTGAATCCTCCCACTCTTCCTGTATTTGCTTACACCTGGCTGATACACCTTCTCTCCCAGTCAGCCATGTACGCACTGACAGGCCTGAGTCAAGCCTTTCACTCTCTGTAAGTACATTTATTCATTCAGCAGACATCTTTCAAATACCTATTATATGTGAGTGTAGCAAACATGCATGCTTAGTCATGTCCAACTCTTTGCGACCCCATGGACTGAAGTTCACCAGGCTCTTCTGTCCATGGGATTTTTTTCAGGCAAGAATACTGGAGTGGGTTGCCATTTCCTTTTCCAGGGGAACTTCCTGACCTAGGGATCAAACCCATGTCTCCTGCACTGGCAGGCAGATTCTTTACCACTGAGCCACCTCGGAAGCCCATTATGTGTATGAAGTGCCTCTTATGAGCCACTTTTTTAAACATTGAGGATTTGGAGTGAATGAAATGGAAAAAGTCCCTGCTCTTTAGGAACCTGTATTCTGACAGAAAGTGTTAGTCACTCAGTCGTGTCTAACTCCTTGCGATGGACTCTAGCCCACCAGGCTCCTCTGTCCATGGCATTCTGCAGGCAAGAATACTGAAGTGGGTAGCCATTCCCTTCTCCAGGGGATCTTCCTGAACCAGGGGTTGAACCTGGGCCTCCCATGTTGCAGGCAGATTCTTTACCATCTGAGCCACCAGGGAAGCCCACAGGCAATCAAATAGATACACTGCATGGTTAGCTAGATAGGTGCTCAGGGGGAATAGCACAAGCAGAGAGAACAGAAATGATGGCAGGGGTGCCATTTTATATAGCATGTGCCTTCCCAGGAGGCCTCCTGAGAGGACTTGAATTAAGTGAAGAATGCCCAGGAGGCTCTCTGGAGGAGGGCATTCCAGAAGAAAGAGTAGCAGGCTTGGAGGCTCTTGTCACAGTTGAGGGGTGGGAAGGAGAGCAGGAGGCCTGCAGGGGAGCAAATGAGGCCAAGGCTAGGCAGACAGGAAAGGCAGGGGCCGGGTCACATAGGGGCTTGATGGCCATGGTCAGAGCTTTGAATTTCAGAACATCATGGAACACACTGGAGGACTTTAAGCAGGGGAGTGATGTCATCTGACTTGTGGTTTTAAAAGGATCATTATTCAGCATGACCACAGTAAAAAGGCCCCTAGATAGCATGCTCAAATGACAAAAATAACACAATTTAGTAACAAGTTTGTCCTTTATTCAAGGGAAAACAACTAGGGGAGTGCAGTGCCTCATGGGCAGTAGAGCTCTCTTCCTGAGGGATTTTGGGCAAGAGGGAGATTTATGCAGTGTTAGAAGCGGCAACATGGAAACAGGGTATGATTTCCCTAGAAGGCTAGCAGGTCCTAGTTTCTAGTGTAAGGTGATCTAAAGCTGAGTTGGAAAATGGTGATTGGCATGTGTTAGGTTTGCTTGACAAGTGTTTCCTGTAAGAGCAGGCTGACTTAGGTTTAGATTTGTGATGAGGGCTGGGTTACTGGGGCAGCCTCTATTTTATGGGACCCAATATACAAATTACCTTTATCAGCAACTAGCCTTGCCTCTTCCTGTGTGGCCTCAGCCACATCTCCTGACATGTCCCAGGAAGCTGAGTATCTATTTATCCAGTGAGTGTGATGTGATCATCTATGGTGTGGGAACATACCAAGAGAGATAACCCCAGAAGATGACTGGATGCTCACAAGAGACAGCGGAAGTTACATTTGAAGTGGAGGAGGGATTTAAAGGAAATTGATAAAAGGGAGACAAGCAAGAAGGTTGTGAGGCAAGACAAGGGGGAACCGGAGAAGCAGAGTGGTTCATGGTAGAGCAGTGTGGTGAAAGCTGGTGTAAAGAGTGGAGGGTAAGAACATGGGATTTGAAATCCAGCAGCACTGGGTTTGAATCTGGACTCTGTTGATTATTTTGATGCCCTTGGGCAAGTTACTCACCTTCTCTGAACTTGTTTGCTCATTTGAAAATGGAAACAGTAATAAGTGCCTCTTCAGAGTCAGTGAGATGTCGTACATGAAGCACTTAGCAACATATTTTAAGACATAGTTAATCTTTATGGTTGATATTTGTAAAAATACAATACAAATATCTGCTATCTGGTGTCCCCCAAGACTTCCAGTCATAGGAGGGCACCTGTTCTTCAACACCCAAATAAAAAGAGGGAAGTCCTCGTCCACGTGGTAGGCAAAGCCAGATGTCTCTGCACTCCTCCGTCTCTAGCTCTGACCCTTCTCAGAGCGACCACTCCCTCTCTCACCTCTCCTCCTGTGCTTCCTTGGCCATAGGTTAGCATTGGACCTCAGTCCCCTTTTTGGTTCCCCTGAAGCATCATTACTCACATGGTCACATACAGCAAACTCTTACTGAGGACGTGGCACAGTAAGGCCAACAATTGGCCTTTATATGACTAATAAAATCGTATATTGGTCACTACTGTTGACATTTCCTCAGCCATTCTCCACACTGGGAATGTCTCACTGGCCATTTTTTCTTTTAAGTCTCAACCTTTTTTCTATTTCTGGAAGCAAGGCCTCAATCCCCCAACTTCCATTTTTTTCTCCATGAATATCTATACTTCCTACTCTGATTGTTTCTATTTTTCAATATGTAAATATTTTAAAATTTTCTCTGCTAAACCCAGGGTCACCTTATTTGAAATGTCTATCTACTAAAATGCACAGATTTTGAAATTATTATCTTCTTTTTCTCAAATTCGATTATTGTAGAGACCCATTAGATATGAATCTCCTAAATGGAGGAGGGGCTTCCCTGGTGGCTCAGCAGTAAAGAATCTGCCTCCCAATGCAGGAGACATGGGATGGATCCCTGAGTCGGGAAGATCCCCTGTAGAAGAAAATGGCAACCCACTCCAGTGTTTGTGCCTAGGAAATCCCATGAACAGAGGAGCCTGGTGGGCTACAGTCCATGGAGTCACAACACGACTTAGTGACTGAACGATAAAAACAAAATGGAGGAAAACATGGATTGATGAGTCTTGCTACTGTGTGCCCCCTCCTCCTAGGAAATTTCCTTCTGTTAGTGAACAAGGTATTTGATATTGGAAAGCATAAGGGGGTGGCGGGGGTGGGGGTGGGGAGATGCCCTAGTGTTGACTGCATAGTGAGGATCAGGGAAGATAACAGCATCTGAAAAGCCAGAAGAGAGCAAAGGATCTCCCTTATCTTCTTCTGAACCAAGAAAGTGGTCAACCTTTCCACTTAGAAGGAGAAGTAAACATTTGCTACCTCTGTTAACTCCCAAATGTGCTATTCTTGATCCCTTCCATGGCTGCCTCTTGATCACCAATAAAGTCCTAAGAAACCCTGATGGAAATCCTGTGTCCCAGCCAGTGTTTCATTTTGCTAAGTCACTTCAGTCATGTCCAACTCTGTGCAACCCTATGGACTGTAGCTCACCCAGGTTCCTCAGTCCATGGGATTTCCCAGACGAGAATACTCAGGTGGGTAGCCATTTCCTTCTCCAGGGGATCTTCCCAACCCAGGGACTGAACCCATGTCTCTTAAGTCTCCTGCATTGGCAAATGGGTTCTTTACCACTAGCACCTCCTGGGAAGCCCAATGACTCCTCCCTAGATAGACATCTCACTTTTCCATCTCTGCTTTACTCACACTCTTCCTTTGTCCTGGGATGCTGATCCACCCCATTTCTACCTAACAAAACTGTTCAAACCCCAGCTTGTGCCATCACTTTCACAAAGCCTTCCCTGATCGCTCTCTTCCTTCACATTCCTAGTTTAAGAATTTCTGTGACTTATTAGATACATGATGCTTTAGTTTGTCTTCACAGAGGTGCCTATATTATGGTCCCCAGTAGGTTAAAGTATCTCAAATACATGAATTACTCCTTACACCTTTAAAAAATCTATTGCAAAATGTGCCCCAGTGAAAAGTGGCCAGTAAATATTGATTTAAATTAGTTTTCTATTGCTGCATAGTATCACAAGTTTATCAGCTAAAAACAACATATATTTGTATATCTCATTCTGTGGGTCAGGAGTCTGAACAAGGCTTAACTGGATTCTCCACTCAGGGCTTCACAACCTGCAGTTATGGTGTCAGCTGGGACTGCAGTTTCATCTGAGGCTGGGAGTCCTCTGCCAATCTCCTGTGGTTGTTGGCAGAGTCCACTTCCTTGCAGGTATGGAACTCATAGCAGCTTGCCTTTTAAAAGCCACCCAGGAAGAGTCTTTGAGGCTTCAAGTTTCTGACCTCTGGATGCTCTTTTAAAGGGCTCACTTGATTGGGTCTGCTGCTGCTGCTGCTGCTAAGTTGCTTCAGTCCTGTCAGACTCTGTGCGACCCCATAGACGGCAGCCCACCAGGCTCTGCCGTCCCTGGGATTCTCTAGGCAAGAACACTGGAGTGGGTTGCCATTTCCTTCTCCAATGCATGAAAGTGAAAAGTGAAAGTGAAGTTGCTCAGTCATGTCCCACTCTTTGAGACCCCATGGACTGCAGCCTACCAGGCTCCTCCATCCATGGGATTTTCCAGGGAAGAGTACTGGAGTGGGGTGCCATTGCCTTCTCCATGATTGGGTCAGGTCTACCTAATCTCCCTTTCAAGTAACTCAAAGTCAACTCATTAGGGAACTTAATTACATCGTCAAAATCCCTTCACCTTTGCGACATAATGTACCTAATCATGGGAGCGACATCCACTGTATTGACAGGACCTGCCCACACTCAAAGGGAGGGGATCACACAGGGTGCATAACATCAGGCAGTGGGAATTTGGGAGACCATCTTAGAATTCTTCCTATCACAAATATTCCTTGAGCAACAATCTTAATACAGTGTTTTTTGAGTTACAGAATCCCCAATTACTTCAAAATAGTAGAAAATTTTTTAAATTAATTACTAGTTTAAATATAAAAGTCTGTATTATCTATGAGAGAACACACTTCCCTGATCTCTCTTTTTTTGATAGATTGAAAAGGAAAGACAATATTTTGAATCATTTTAGTTTGCTTGTAGCTTGTTGTTTAGAGTTGATTTCAGTTCATTTTATCCAAACTGTGCACAAGAACACAGAATTATCCTGTGTAAAAGTGACAGAATTGGGTTTGTTAATTAATAGTGAGGAAACAGACTGTCTAAAAAGAGCATAGCATGAGGAAGAGGTAAAGAATGATGGGAAAATTTTGTCTGCTATGGAGAGATTAATGCCTCCACCAGGACATGGAAAGTCAACCACAGGGGAGTCCTTAGTCTGATGAGCTCACATTACAGTGGTTGCATCTCAGAACACTATCCAGCTTTTTATTCAGATATATCCACCGAGTTGGGGTTAACACTGCTGGTTTCTTAATACAGCTGGGGGAATCCCTAGTTCACACTGGTGTGAATGGAGACTCTTCTCCTGGAAGAGTCTGAGCTTTGGGGAGCCATAGCATGATCCCCTTTAAATCAGATTTGTGCCTGGTCTGACGGTTCCTGAAGGAATAAGGACAGAAAGAAAACTCTGCTGTTTAGTTGGGCTTCCCTGGTGGCTCAGATGGTTAAGAATCTGACTTCAATGCAGGCGACCTGGGTTTGATCCCTAGGGTAGGAAGATCCCCTGGAGAAAAGAATTAACTACCCACTGCAGTATTCTTGCCTGGAGAATCCCATAGACAGAGGAACCTAGCGGGGTACAGTCCATGGGGTCAAAAAGAGTCACACGTGACTAAGTGACTAACACACACACAGTTCAGTTAGTGAGGGGAAGATCTCACCAGGAGGACTATGAAAGAGGAATGAGAACCTAAGACAATAGATTGAACAGATTTTGGAAAGCAGTAGCTGCTGCTGCTGCTAAGTTGCTTCAGTTGTGTCAGACTCTGTGCGACCCCATAGACGGCAGCCCACCAGGCTCTGCCGTCCCTGGGATTCTCCAGGCAAGAACATTGGAGTGGGTTGCCATTTCCTTCTCCAATGCATGAAAGTGAAAAGTCAAAGTGAAGTCGCTCAGTCGTGTCCGACTCTTCGCGACCCCGTGGACTGCAGCCTACCAGGCTCCTCCGTCCATGGGATTTTCCAGGCAAGAGTACTGGAGTGGGTTGCCATTGCCTTCTCCAAAAAACAGTAGAAGGCAATTTAAAAATGAATTTCTTTTGCAGAATTTTAAAGTTTATGTATTGAATTTTTGCACTAAGAAGAGCTGTCAGGCCCTATGAACACATGTTCTGCATTTATTCATGTGCACACTCTGTGACTAGTAACTGAAGTATGTTGATGTGAATTTTTTCCAGTGTGATACAGAAGGGCAGGGCCAGTGAATGTGGGAGGAAAGTCAAGCATTGGCAATTTTGCTTTCTTTTGCATCTGGTCCGTGCTCTGTACTCTGCACAGACCCAGCCATAGTGTGAGGGCCAGGAATTTTTCACCATATTCCTGTCTCCCTGCTCCTAAATTCAGATTCTCACAGGTAGAGAGAGAATGAGTGGGCGAGGAAAGGCCCTGAAGAAGAGGAGAGGCCCTGGGGAACTGGGGAACTTGACCCAGGGCAGGAAGGAGGCATGCCAGATTCTCAGGCCTTTCCCCATGCCCTGTAAGGAGTCCTGTTGCTGGCTCTGAGCATCTGGGCTTTTTTTTTTTCTTCAATTCACACTTTTAAAAAATGTGTAGTAATGAAACAGTACAGTGCCTCCAGTGTTTCTGGAAAGTAAATGAAACTGGCAGCTCTTCCTCTCATCTCTGTATGAAGTTAACTTAATGAAGTTTCCTCTTGCAAGAGGATTTCATTGGTTTAAAAACAAAACTACATGCTTGCTATTTTTACTTCATTCATTATGATAATCACAAAGCATGACCCTTTTTCAAACACTTGATTGAAACAAAATGATGTCATGTCAGAGTGGTTATTACTTACGCTGATTAATGAACTTCTCACTACAAAGATGGTTTCGCCGGGGCCACATGTGGATGAAACACTGGTGGAGAGACTGACTCCCCACCCAGAGCTGTAAAATGCCGGATGGCAGCTGAGGACAGACCTGGGTGCCTTTTGTCTCTTTTACAGGGAGTAAGAGCACATCTGGCCCTTCATAGAGCCAGCGATGCCAGTTACAAACTGTCACTTACATCCTTCCCACCAGATTGTGATCTGATTGGTGACTGATTCAGGCTTCAGGTAAAGTGTAGAGGTAGAGTGGACGTATTTACTGTCCCCTGAGTTCAGGATGACCCACACCAGACTCCTGAACCTCTGATGAAGCTCCCAGGGTTCTCCGAGGCATCACAAGTTCTTTGGAGTCATCTCTCCCTCTCAGTGTCTGCTTTCCCTCAGCCCGTCCTTTTTCCCCCCCTATTCCCACATTTGGTGGTCACTTCAGGCTCCTCACTCCTTCATGTCTCAACTGCTGAGTCCAGGTCTCCATCCTGTTGGGCCCACCGAGGCCTGCCGTGCTCATCTTCCTCCAGCACTGCTTTGGATCATGTCAAACATGACACATCAAACGTTGCCTGCTCAGACACCTGCCAAGAGTTCTTGTTTCTCACAACATCACACCTAGTCTTCTTGACTGGCCTCTCAAGGCCCTCCCCAAACTAAATCAATCTTATTTTTTCAGCCTCCTCCTTACTTACCCCACTAACCTTTATGTCTGGTCACTCCAGTGAGCCACCACTAACCTTTATGTCTGGTCACTCCAGTGAGCCACCCCATGCCCATTGTCACTTCATTGCCTTTCTTTTGGCTGTTCCCCTTACCTGGAATGCCATTCCTCAACCCTTGCCTCGTTACATCTATCCTTCAAGGCAGTCCCGGGTCATTCCTGCAGTCTTCTGGCACGTCCTCACTGATCTCTTGCTCTTTAAACTCTTGAAGCATTACAAATGTCTCTTCTACACATATTAGTGCTTAATTATATGTCTGCCTGCCCACTAGTGGTGGTTTTATAGACAAGTCTATAAACTTCTAGAAGTCAAAATAAGCCTTATGTTCTCTACCCCTCACCAAGTGAGTCCATGGTAGGTACCTTATAGAAGATAGTAATTGTTTCATGGTTTTTCTGTCCAGGTTGAAGCAGTAGAAAGATTTATTTTCAGATTAGGGTTGTCAAATTATATATGTGTATGTGTATATGTATATATATATTTCACCAAATGTTTTAATATAAATTATTTATGTTAAATTACAGAATTGATTAATATTAGATTATAAAGACTTTATCTGTTACCAACCATAGTACCATAATTAGTATACATGTATTTTAAGTAAGCGTTCATGTGGCACCCCTTCTATAAAGTACTACCTTTTCTATGCAGGCTATCCACTAACGGTAGCTGTCATCATATGCCCGCTGCATCCTATATATACCTTTAAACAATAACTGCTTTGCTCTGTCTTTTCACACATCTGCCTTCTTTCCTTCTCATTTACCCCAAACTGTGAGTTCCTTGATGGCAGAGACTGTCTTTTAATTCCTGAATTTACAGAAACTGACAAAGTTGGTAACTCATAAATGGTTGTTGAATGAACAAATAAACTATAAGAGCCCTCAAGGAATCATGAATGTGACATTCTATAAATACAGTTACAGTTGGCACATGATCATTGAGTTTTTCATAAATAAACTTTTAATATTTTTAAATGGTTATTTAAGATCATTTTTTCTTTTAGGAGAGTCTAACTCTCAATCTATTCAAAATTTATCTCTTTACATAGCTGATTACAGAGGAAATTACAGCTGAGTTTTCCAAGCCTAGAGAAATTTATATTTTAAAAATAAGTGTAGCTATCTACTTGCTATAACTTTTCTTTAGAATGTTGTTGTTGTTCAGTTGCTCAGTCGTATCTGACTCTTTGCAACCCATGGACTGCAACATGCCAGGCTTCCCTGTCCTTCACCATATCCCTGAGTTTGCTCAAACTCATGTCCATTGAGTCAGTGATGCCATCCAACCATCTCATCCTCTGTCATCCCCTTCTCCTCCTGCCTTCAGTCTTTCCCAGCATCAGGGTCTTTTTCTAATAAGTCAGCTCTCTATTTCTTTAGAATAGCACTCTTAATCAAAAACCAAAAAAAATCTGATATGGGCAAAGGACTTGCAGAAGTGTTTCTCCAAAGAAGATACACATTCTTTGTTTTTATCTTTTCATGTGAAAGGATCACTAGTCCTTAGAGAAATACACATCAAAACCACAATGAGATGCCACTTCACACTCATGAGGATGACCACTACGAAAACCCCAAATGACAAGTGTTGGTGAAGATGTGGAGAAATTGGAACGCTTGTGCAGTGTTGTTGGGAAAGCAGTATGATGATTACTCAAAAAATTGAATTGCAGTATGATCCACTTCTAGATATATATCCAAAAGAATTGAATGCAAGGATCTTGAAGAGAGATTTGCACACCAATGTTCTTTGCAGCATTATTTACAAAAGCCAAGAGGTGAAAGCAATCCAAATGTCCATTAGCAGATGAATGGATAAAGAAAATGGGACCTATACATACAGTGGAATATTGTTCAATCATAAAAATGTGGAAATCCTATCTTATGCTACAACATGGATGAAACTTGAGGACGTTATGCCAAATGAAATAAACTAGTCACAGAAAGACAAATACTGTATGTTTCACTTTATGAGGTACCTGAATAGTCCAACTTGTAGAGACAAGGAGGAGAACACAAAAATCCCTTGTGGTTTCCAGGGGCTACAGAGAGGGCAAAATAGGGTGGGTTTTTTTTTTTTTCAGTAGGTATAAAGCTTCAGTTGTTTCAAGTTCTAGAGATCAGTGCATAACGAACGATGTGAATATAGTGAACACTTTATTAACCTGTACACTTGAAGATGGTTAAGAGGGTGAATTTTATTGTGTGTTTTTTGACCATCATTTAAAATAATATTTAAAACATACAAAAGAATCATAGTACCTCACACATACTCACCATCATCAGTATAAGCTTGCACATTGAAATGAGCCAGTAGATGCTCAATAAATGTTTCTAATACTGATGCTCATGATGAAAAAATTAGGAGAGCACTTTTTTATGTTTGATGTCAACTAATAACACTTAGGACTTGCCAGGTAGCTCAGTGGTAAAGAATTTGCCTGCCAAGCAGGAGACGCAGGTTCAGTCCCTGGGTCAGGAATATTCCTTAGAGAAGGAAACGGCAATCCACTCCAATATTCTTGCCTTGGAAATTCCATGGACAGAAGAGCCTGGTATGCTACAGTCCATGGGGTTGCAAAAGAGTTAGACACAACTTAGCTACTAAGCAACAATAATACTTAAGTAATTAATTGGTCTAATAGTAGCGTGTCTAGTTCGTTGAATAAATTTGCCACCAACTTCTGGTAAGACTTACAAACTACAATCGTTTGGTGCAAATGTTATGATAGGTCATAATTATTGAATTCTACTTATTGATGAAGATAGGTATCAATTATTGGTGTTTTAATGAGGTGGGCATAGTTTTTACCTTTTCTGTTATTCTTCATGCTTACATTTTTGGTAATGTTGTATGATATGTGGTTTATCGGATATAATTTGTATCTTTTTTTAAAAGCATAAGTAAAACACAAGCTGGAGTGAAAACAAGACATAACCAAAACTCAGCATGAAAGAAAGTTGACTTCATTCACCAGAGAAAGAAAATCAAAACTAAGAGATCCTTCTTGTTCTACTTCCTATCAGGTTTTCCAATTTAATGGATGCAGGGCCACTTTCCCCAAACTGCCTCCTACTTCCTCTGTTGTCTTTTCAGCAATTTTGGTTCAGTATCACACCCAAAAAAGGGCGCACCTCTTTAACCCTTTCAACTTTTGAATCAAACACACCCTTGTTAAATGTGCTTTTCACATAAACAGTCAGTATCTGTCATTCGGCTCTGGCTCTGAGAGAGCACAGCCCTGCCAGGAAGGTGAGCTGTTGAGAGTTAAACAGAGTCATCTGGAAGGAGGAGGATAGACAAGGCTCTTCTGAGAAGTAGGAAGCTTGATCTTCGTAATGCCGGGGCAGCTACACTGCACTTCTCATATTTTCTTGGTGTGTCTATAGAAAGGAAAAAAGAAGCCACATCATGGTAAGAAACTAAGTGAAGTTTTGTTATCTCTTCACTGACTGACACTTTGTTGTTTCTTTTACTGAGACTTTGTTTTGAATGTGTATAGTATTATTATTCATGACATCAATTAACTTCACAATATGTTTATTGTCTAGAGTTGGTAAATTCTCTGGGCTTAAAAATAATGAGTTGTGAGTAGAAGGAATACCATAGAAGGCTAAGGAATAGAGGAGGGGCTGAGTACTCTTGAAGAAACTTTGAACTAGAAATGAAAATACTAGTATATTATCTCCTGTGTCTCCCCTTTTCTAGGTTCTTTAAATTATCACATGTAATCATTGACAAGCTTCCCTTGCTAAATATGTTTGAGTTAGTTCCATCAGCCATTCTAACAACGCCAATTTTATAGACCTGTTGTTGAATGTGCTATAAAAACCTTAATCCCTTTTTCCTCCTGAGTTGAAAAAATCTGTTTCTCTGCCCCTTTTCCAGATATCAAAGGCAACTAGTTGGAAGCAATTAGTTGGAAAACATCATGTCTGGTGTTAAGGACTGATTTTTATTTTCATCATGGCAGGGGGAGGTAAATCTCTATTATACTTTCTTTTAAAATGTAGGTTATCTTTCAAATACGTTCTTCACTGGGTGTTGGCTGTTGCTGCTCACACTGGCCTGTCCCCATAACATGTTACTATGTGTTACACATACTTTCCCCAAATGAGATTTTATTAGGACACAGAAATTTATAGGAGCAACTCGGCTTCTTACAAACTTATCATTCTAGAAGTGCTGTGGCTTAAGATAAGCCTTCCTTCTTATAAGGAAAAAAGCAATCTTGTAAACTTTTAAGAAAAAGGAGTTTATATAAGAGTCTATTAAACTTTGCTTCTCTACTTTGCTCAAAGAGGCAAATATAAATTTAATAAATATAAATATAAAGCCTGGGAAAAGTGTTGGATGGTGTTGCCATCATTCTCTCTGTTAATTTGTATAACTTTCCCCCATTCTTTGACTTTTAGACACAATGGTTTAATAACTAGATGGACAAATAGTCCTTACCCTAAGATATGAACGTCTAAGCATCCTCTAGAAATTGTAACAGAATTAATGCCTTGTATTTTACGAGAAATGCCTTTTTCAAGGTGAATTTGCCGAATTTAAAAAAAGTAAACACTTAGGTTTAAGGGCATTATGACTATAAGCCTTCAGAAAGCATTTTAAGTTTAATAAATGAAATTTCAGATATTTTTGGTCAACCATCTTATTAAGGCCAAAATGCACTAATCTGATTAACTATAGCCTATGTACGCACCTTGGTTAGTAAGCTTGGGGTGGAGTGGGTGTGGGAGGAAGTATGGTGGCCAGGCTGGTGATTTTGAAGGTTGCTTCTCCCATGAGTTTCTCTGTGATATGAGATAAAGGTACGTGGAAGGCACTGTGGGTCCTGAGAGCCTGGTGGCTAGTGAGCTGACGTTCTCATTTTAATTCAGATGTTGAAATGGGCAGGAACCTGCTGCTTATGTCTCCAGGCGGAATCAGGACTAGGGCAGTGCTCAACCTGGGTGCACAGGCTTGTCCGCCTCAAGTCTGTACAGGAGCAGTGTTTGCAAAACGGGATCCAGACGTGCAAGCTGAGGCAGAGAGCAGCATCTGAGGCTCCTGCCGCCCACCAGGAACGGAGTGGTGTGAGGTGATGAAATGCTTGAAGGAGCAGCAACTTTCTCACAGTCTTCTCACTCCAACATACACACGCACACACTCACTCACTCCCAATCCAACATATCAGAGCCTACTGGAGGCAGTGAAAAATAAGGCTAAATTCCTTGGGACGGTAAAAATGAAGTGAGAAAGTCAGAGACCCAGAGAGTGGGAAAGGTGTCTGAAGCTGGATGAAAACCCAGAATTGTATAGGCCACAGTGAGTCAAAGTGTGAATTACCTGCACCCACCCCCCCCAACTCCGGTTTGTTGGTTTCCCCTGGAACTGCCCCTCCCAGTCATTTCCTGTCCTTACACTGCTCCTCCTCCCCACCTTCCTTAGAAGCACACTTTTCTTCTCTGTGTCTGAGGTGACTTCCCTCATCTCTGTTCACATTTGTGTGTGTGTGTGTGTGATAGTCCAACATAACCAAAGGGAACAGAGCAGGAAAGGGAAAGAGAGAAATAGCACAGACATCACAGTACATCTTCTGGTCCCACCAGCTGTGCATGGCGCATACACTACTGTTCACATTACAGTTTTCTCAAAATGAGCATGCTAGTTGCCACTTCACAGGAATGTTAAGAGATACCTGGCACATGGTAAGTTCTTAAGAAATGTTAGCTGAAATAAATCATCAAGCAGGAAAAATAAAAGGCCAACAAGAATATAAAACATGTTCAATGCCATTGAAAAGCAAAGAAATGCATATTTACCTAGTCACTGTAAAATATAGCATGCATCACAAGCGTATAAAATATAAATGTGAGGTATAATGAATAATTATAAAGCAAGCATCTCTAATAACTAGGCGTAGGTCGAGAAATAGCTTATTGCTGCCACCTCTTAAGTCTTCTGGGGGTCTCTTTCTGATCAATCCTCTCTCTTCCTTCACCACCAGGGCCAGTAGTAGGGTGAAGGGAGTGGGGCTTTTGCCTCAGGAGCAAAGTTTAAGGGGATGTCAAAAAATTCAGTAATCAAATAATATTTTAATTCAATTTTATTATAATAATTTATAAATAATTTTATGTATTGATTTATTTTTGGCTGTGCTGGGTCTTTACTGCTGTTCACAGCTTTCCTCTAGTTGGGGCGAGTGAGGACTAGTCCCCAGTTGGCGGTGCACAGGCTTCTCACTGCGGTGGTGTCTCTTGTTGCTGAGCACAGGCTCAAGGGTGCTTGGGCTTCAGCAGTTGCAGCCAGTGGGCTCTAGACTGTGACCTCAGTAGTTGTGGTGCCCAGGCTCTAGAGCACAGGCTCAGCAGTTGTGGCACACCAACTTAGTTGCCCTGCGATATGTGGTATCTTCCCAGACCAGGGATTAAACTTGTGTCCCCTGCATTGGCAGGCAGATATTTTACCACTGGACTACCAGGGATGTAGGTCCTTACGGCAATATTTTTAAAAGCAAAAGTTCATGAAAAAATCCATGATGAACAAAATATCAATTTTTAAAATGAACACAGAATCTGCACCACAAGTGGTTAACTACTCTCTTAACTGTTATAGTCATTTGTGTGTGCGTGCTAAGTCACTTCAGTTGTGTCCGAGTCTTTGTGACCCTATGGGCTATAGCCCACCAGGCTCTTCTGTCCTTGGGATTCTCCAGGCAAGAATACTGGGGTGGGTTGCCATGCCCTCCTCCAGGGGATCTTCCCAACCTAGGGATTGAACCTCTGTCTCTTAGTCTCCTACATTGACAGGCAGGTTCTTTACCACTAGTGCCACCTGGGGAGCCTGTTAAAATCAACATATCTCTCTCTGCTTTTCTTTATAATTTTACCACCTATGACTATATCCCAAGACAGTGCAAATTAATTTACTTGTTCTTAAATTTCATAGGAATGGAATTATATCCTATGTTCTCATGGGGGTCTGGATTCTTTCAGTCAACTTTACGTTTATAAAATTCATCCATGGATTGTGCCACTGATGCATTCATTCTTTTCTGTTGCTGTATTCTGTTTTATGAATGAACCACAGTGAATTTATTCATGTTGCTGTGGATGGGATCTGGGTCTGTTTCTTGTTGAGAGACTTGTGCAGGCAGCCTGCTGGGAACATCCTAGTGCACGTGTCATGGAACAATGTGCATGAGCCTCTCGAGGGACAGCAGTTCTCAAAGTGAGGTCTGGGGACACTCCAGGGTTCCCAAGATCTCCCAGGGGAGTCCTTAATGTCAAAACTATTTTCATAAAAATGCTTAAGATGCTATTTGCCTTTTACTTTCATCCTCTCGTGAGCGTACACTGGAGAATCAGAGGTAACGTGACATGCAATGCTGTCTTGCTCTGATGGCTAGTGGAATGTGTGTCGTGAGTATTGTTGAACTTTAAAAATGGCTCAATTTTCATTTCTAACCCTGAGAAGTGTGGATGAATATAACCTGAATAGCCATAACAATGGCTCTTGGGGACCTTACCTTTTAAGAAAGGAGTCCTGAAAGCAGAATTTTGAGAACTGCTTGCTGCTCTAGGGAATATACTAACAATGCTCATAGGATATGCATACCTTCTGTTCTGTTAGATAAATGCCAAGGTGTTTTCCAATTGACACTCACAGCAGCAGCATGTGAGCATTCCTATTGCTCCACAGCCTGTCTCATATTGGAATTATCACTCTTTCTAATTATTTTCCAATCTGATGGGTTTGTAAAGATATCTCATTATGGTTTTGCTTTTCATTCCCTTGATTACTAATTAGGAACATATCCTGTGGGAATAATTAAGGATGTGTGTAGAAATAGTAGTGAAGTTGCTCAGTCATGTCCGACTCTTTGCGACCCCATGGACTGTAGCCTACCAGGCTCCTCCGTCCATGGGATTTTCCAAGCAAGAGTACTGGAGTGGGTTGTCATTTCCTTCTCCAGGGGATCTTCCCAACCCAGGGATCGAACCCGGGTCTCCCTCATTGTAGGCAGACGCTTTTACCGTCTGAGCCACCAGGGAAGTCCAGATAAGGTACAAATATGTTTTCTGCAGCCTACAATGCATTGAAAATAACATGAACTGTAGGCATTGTGGTACATTGACATGATGGGATTTAGTGCAAGCATTAAAATATTATTACAGAAATTTATTTATTGGGGCACTAGTGGTAAAGAACCCACCTGCCAATGCAGGAAAGTTAAGAGATGCTGGTTCGATCCCTAGGTGGGGAAGTTCCCCTGGAGAAGGAAATGGCAACCCATTCCAGTATTCTTGCCTGGAGAATCCCATGAACAGAGGAGCCTGGCAGGCTACAGTCTATAGGGTCGCAAAGAGTCAGATATGACTAAAGTGACTTAGCACACACACATTTATTGGCATGAAGTCAGTGAAAGAATAATACACCAAATAGGAAATACAAAATGCTATTATGCAATGCCCTGACAAACAGCCAGACAGAGAAGAAAAAAGAGCCAGACAGAAAGAACTGTAATAGTGGTATTATAGGATAGAAAAGATAAAGGATAATTTATATTTTCCTTGTTGTACTTGTTTATATATTCTGAGTTTCAAATACGAATATGTGTGTGTGTGTGTATATATATATATGTATATATATATATACACACACACGCATGCACATACTGTATATATTAGTATATACACTTTATATATGTGTGTGTATGTGTATACTTTAAGGTTTCCTTTCCTATTCCCTGTCTCTTCCCCAGAGACAGACATTTCATTTGATTAAACAATCCAGAAGATGAGCATTTTAAAAACTGGATTTTGGGGGAATCATTTGAGAAGAGGGCCAAGACTAGAGACAGGCCTTTTTCTCTGTCTGAGAATTAACTGAGGGCCCCCCAAAGTACTGGCTGTTCCATTGCACACTATTGTCTGGCAATGTTGCTTGTAGGAGACTGAGCAATTTCTGGAAAATATGGTTGATGTGTTCCTTTGATAAGTATTTTTTGAGTGCCTATCGGTACCCTACATTGAGGAAGGAATAGGGACATAGTGGTGAACAAAGCTACATTCTTATTTTCATGAAACTTATACATTCTGTGAGGAAAGACAGACAATGAAGTAAACAAATAAATACGTTCAGTTCAGGTAATTATAAGTGCTATGAAGAAAAAGGAGCATAAGGTTATAGGAAGTGAGGTGCATATTTACATAAGGTGATGGAGAGGTGTTCACTCTACCTAGTTGCATATCTCCTGTACATTATGATCTGGAAAGGATAATGTTTACAGGAGAGGGTAGACTTCAGTTTTTATTTATTCTGGTCATGACATATTGAAGACAAGTGCTTATAAGCAATGATATGCCCAGTCCTGCTTATCTATCATATTCTATTTTCATCTCCATCTCACTGAGAATCATAAATTAATCCTGTTAGTTATCTACTCAGCTACTATAATTTAAACTTGGATTATGAAACATCAGCAAAATATCAGATTATTACTTATGGCACCCATCAGTTTCTTAGGCACTTGGTGCTTTTCAGAACATGTTCACATATATCACTTCATGTGAATTTTTCAATATCCTCAATGACACAAGAGGAATTTTTGAGAAGGTAAATTATTTGATCCCTATTTAGTAGCATTCCTGAGTTCTTTTCATGAAAGCATGCATTTTGCTTTTTAATTTGAAATGAATTACCGGGAAGTCAATAATTCTCACTAGAAATTGCAGAAACCAGATATTTCTGGGAAGTACATATGAACTGGAAAGATAAAGAAATTTATTTTCTAGAAATAAATCTATTTTCTGCCATACTTTAAAATGTGGTTAAAATAACCTCAGGTTATGAGGTTTCAAGGTCACCAGAAATCTCAGAGGCAACCTGGAGTCAACAGTGCTGAGTGGGAGAGGCTTCTTCATTCTTTATGGAGCTATATAACCTCTGAGTTCCTTCCCTCCTCCTGGTCCCAGCCACTGTGGTGAGCTTGGCTGCCAGTGTTCCTGGTGCAGGCAGGCATGCTGCGTCAGTTTCTCCTTGGCTGCCTCACCCTCGTCTCCCCAATGTCTCTATCCCCCTCATCACATCATCTATATATGAATAACCTAACTGGAAGTTAGCCCTTGGGAGTTGAGTGCTTGCATTCTGCAGTACACTGATGGTTTTCTAGTGTTTTAAAGTACTTATTCTTGATCTCTGATCTGAGTTATTGTACAAGTCATTCTTTTTTTAAAATACATAAAGAACGTGAGAATATGCTTTCTTGGTTCCGAGTCAATAAGAAAGGAACTAATCTGACAATATACATTTCCATTTTTCAGTTTGGCTAAGCTTCTTTACTCCAGTTTGAAACTAGTTAGCCAGTGATTTGATTATACACTAATCAAGATATGGGGCTTCTCTCATAGCTCAGTTGGTAAAGAATCTGCCTTCAATGCGGGAGACCCTGGTTCAATTCCTGGGTCAGGAAGATCCACTGGAGAAGGGATAGTCTACCCACTCCAGGATTCTTGGGCTTCCCTTGTGGCTCAGCTGGTAAAGAATCTGCCTGCAATCCGGGAGATCTGGATTTGATCCCTGAGTTGGGAAGATCCCCTGGAGAAGGGAAAGGCTACCCACTCCAGTATTCTGGCCTGGAGAATTCCATGGACTATACAGTCTATGGGGTCACAAAGAGTCAGACACAACTGAGCAACCTTCACTTTCAATCAAGATATGTGCACAATCTGGGAGGTAGCAAGAAACAATTGCTATCCGTTTCAAATCCCCATATCTTCTGTAAGTTATACATTATACACATTTGGGAAAAATATTCACCAAATTAGGGTTATACATCTCTACTGTAAAGCAAATTAATTCAGCATAATAGAAAAAAAGAAAATATTCAGAAAACTGTTCAGTTTACACAGAGAGAAGCATTGTGAGTTATCTGTTACTCATGGTTGAACATGTAGTAATTATTAGTCAGGATCCCCACATGGGGAAAGGCAGGGCAATTCAACCTGGTTGACTGAGTAAAGCAAGAGGGGCTACATACAAAGCATGGCAGAGTTTTAAAGAGACCATGATTTCTTCCCTCGCAAGCCCTCTTCCAAGTCTCTGTTCCTAAATCTGTAATCCAATATTATGTCGTCGTCTTAAAGAAAGCTCTCAAAATCATATGCTTCATGCCCCCCCCCCCCCGCACCCTGGTTCCATACCAAGCAAAGGATGGTGAGGCACTGCTGGGCCAGCACCACCGAGACCCTTTCCATCTTGGGGTTAGAGGGGTGAGAGGAGGAAGTAATTCCTGGGACCTGAAAACAGAGTGTATCTGCAGGGGTGGTTCCTGACAGAGACCTTGGTCAGGCTGGACCACATCCAACCCAGAGCCTAACCAGGAGAGGGAGAGGTGGGAAGAAAACAGCTTGACTTCACTCTAGTCCCTCTCTTTGATCTCCTGATAGTGCCTTTTAAAGGCTGAACCTACCGAAGTCAAAGGGTAAGAGAGTCTGTTTCTATATTCCTCATGGTCAAAGGCCTGAGGCACAGAGAAGGGTGAGGAAAGGCACATAAACAGAAGTGCCCACTGTTTACAGAGGTATCCGATTCTACAGCCAGTACTCCATCATAAGTGAAAGTTCGATCCCCACCGTTATTATATTTTAGGGTCCAGGCAGAAGCATGTCACACAAGTGTAACATACTCTGTGTGGTCAGTATGAATATAAAAGTGGTACGTTAGTCATATTCTGGGCTTCCCTTGTGGCTCAGCTGGTAAAGAATCTGCCTGCAAAGCAGGAGACCTGGGTTTGACCCCTGAGTTTGGGGTCAGGCTACCCACTCCAATATTTTGGCCTGGAGAATTCCATGGACTATATACAGTCCATGGGGTTGCAAAGAGTTGGACACAACTGAGTGACTTTCACTTCACAAGTCATATTCTAGGAAATGGAATCTTGTTTTCCTGAAAGTGAAAGTGTTAGCTGCTCAGCTGTGTCTAACTCTTTTGACCTGATGGACCATAGTCTGCCAGGGTCCTCTGTCCATGGAATTTTCTAGGCAAGAATACTAGAGTGGGTTGCCATTTCCTTCTCCAGGGAAACTTCCCGACCCAGGGACCAAACTTGGGTCTCCTGCACTGCAGGCAGATTCTTTACTGTCTGAGCTAATATACTATCAATTCAAATGGGAAAAGTTACTGTGCTAACTTTAAAAAGCCTGACTCATGTCTTAGGAATATTATCTAGATGTTTTGGACGGTGGTTTGCTTCTTTAAGATTAAGAAGAAAATCTGGCAAAAGGCAGATTCTCAATAATTACTAGTGGAATGAATGAGTAAAATACACACACACTTTAAGATCTTACCTTCCTTTCTAATTAATCATGTGTCAGTGGCTTTAAACAATCAGGTTTCACTTTGTTTCTGACAAGTAGTAAATGACCCAAAGACAATTCTTAGCTGGAACTGGGAGTAACTTTTTAAAAGAAACTCTTTACTTCTTCAAACCCTCTGAAAGGGTGGAAAATACTTTTGGAATAATGAACTTGCAACTGTTTCCTAAATTATGACTTTCATATTCAGTAATGCCTCTTTTTCAGGACACTGTTAAACCTGGAAATTAAAAAAAAAAAAAAGTCTGCTCCTATTCTTTTACACAATAGTATACCTATAATCGGAGAAGGCAATGGCACCCCACTCCAGTACTCTTGCCTGGAAAATCCCATGGATGGAGGAGCCTGGTGGGCTGCAGTTCATGGGGTTGCTAAGAGTCGAACACGACTGAGCCACTTCACTTTCACTTTTCCCTTTCATGCCCTGGAGAAGGAAATGGCAACCCACTCCAGTATTCTCGCCTGGAGAATCCCAGGGACGGGGGAGCCTGGTGGGCTGCCGTCTATGGGGTCGCACAGAGTCGGACACGACTGAAGCGACTTAGCAGCAGCAGTAGCAGCATACCTATAATTCTATTAATATACAACAGGATATGATTTTCATTTGTTTTGAAGTGACATCATTAGAAAAAACAAATATATTGAGGTTGTAAGTAGAGAAGTATGTTCACATGAAGTTGAAAGGACAGAGACAATAAAGAAAAGCCAAGGAGAACAGTGGTGAGCAGCAAATATGGGGTGGGCACTGGGATGCTGACAAATATCAGAAACAGCACAGGGGCAGGCAAGCACTGCATCCCAACAGACTGAGGAGCAGCAAGAGGCTCTGAAGTTCTGATGCAATGTATTGTTGGTTGCATCATATGAAATTGTACATAGATCAAAACCGAACACAGTAATTTTCTCTGCATTTTTGAAAGAGCCCTGCTTATGACTAAACAGTATTATAGTCTGTGGGTCATTCAGTGCAAACCTTAGTCTACACTTGAATCAGCCATGGAAGAAATCACTATTATAGTGCAAATGTAATAACAGGAGTCCATAGTTCAGTCTCCAGAATCGTTAAGCTGTAGCTTAATTATATTTAGTATGCTATAAGAGAGGGAACTTGATAGCATATGGAAAAAATATTTTAAAAGACAAAATGAAAAGTTTCAGTGTTTAATAGATCAAGATGTACTATGTACTATGTGAACATTTCTTCCTTTGCATTTTGTATGAATGTTCTATTATTTAGAATGCGCCATATGTATTAGCACAAGCACTACCAAAAAGATAGAGTGATGAAGAGGAGAGCAGATCATTTTTTTCCCCTGGGAGAATGATTGCTTTCAATGTTGTACAATGCTTTCCATTGTACAATGAAATGAATCAGCTATATGTATACACATATCTCCTCCCTCTTGGACCTCCCTCCCACTCATCCCACCCATCTAGGTCATCTCAGAACAGAGAGTGGAGCTTCATGTTTCTTTGTCTTGTAACCTAATGCAACGTCAGATTTTCTATTCAGCTTTGACTATTTCTTTTTTCTCCCCCTTCCCCACTCCTCATTTTTGTTCTTTACTGGTCACAAGATTCAAAAGTATCTCTTGCTTTTATTGAACTGAATTTTCTAACCCTTGTTTTTACATTTAAAAGTTGGTGGGTGAAGTGGTTTAAATTCCCATATTTTTTAAGCCACACACCTAAGGCTGTTTTTACAAAACCTATGCAGAAAAAAAGTTCCTTGCCAATGCAAACACGTACACACATGTGTTGTGAACCTGAAATATTATCAAAGTGACATGGCCAATTTTATCTTTCACAATAATGACCATTGGATTCACTCCTCATCATGGCTGAACTGGAGTTAAAGAGCTCAAATATCTTTCAGAATCAACAAAGTGAGCTCATAGGGAATCACAGTGTTCCCCCCCAAAGAAAGTTACTTGTGTACATCACTGACCACATTTTAGCAGGAGGCACATGTGAATACATGTCAAAAGATCTTGATCTGCTTTCTCAAGTCAGACGCAGGCTGGGAGCCAGCAGTAAACCTGAAGAAATTCAAGTTTGTGTGCCAGCAGTCATTCTGCATCACTGGGCAGAATCCTCACAGGGACAGAACAGAGCTGCACATTCTTGACCACACTGAGTCTTGTGCAAAAAAAGGTTTCCATTCTGTTCTTGTTTTGTTCAGACCCAACCATGTTTATAGTTGTCGCAAGGGTGTTGCTGACTCCCTTTTGGAAGGGAGGGGGATGTTACTAGTTCTTTAGTAGCATCAAATAGTTTATGTCCACCTCTACTGTAAGTCCCTGTGCTAGGTGTTGGGAATACAAATAGATCTTTTTCTTGCTCAAAAGGAGCTTATTCCACTGGGCAAGGCAAAAGGTCAGAAATACATGACTTATTTTCGAACAGTATAATGTATTAGCTACATTTTCAAATAATACGCTCAACATATTTTTCTTCAACCTCCAAACATGATTTCAGGTGCATGCATGCATGCATGCTCAGTCCTGTCCGACTCTTTGTGACCCTGTGGACTGTAGTCCGGCAGGCTCCTCTGTCCATGGGATTGGAGGCTGGCAGATAAGATACTACAGGCTCTGCACCAGTAACTAGGATCAAAAGAAAATTACTGTCTCTGTCTCTGTCAACTTTGTTCCCCTACAAAATTTAAAAATTAGGCAATATTTCTAGGGATTGTAACTTTCCATAAACTGAATGCTTCTGAGTTTCAGACTCAAATTGCTAATTGCCCACAGCATTCTGTATAATATTTAAAACTACACTAGTGATGTAAGTTTGATTTCAAGTGAAACACTTCTAAATTTAAAGCAATGCCTTCAAGGTAATCTGAACAAAATAAAAAAGAAAGCAACAAACTATTTTGCCTTTATGTCTGGACATTTTGGCATATTAACAATGTATCCTGAATTTCCTGACCTTTCCTTCCCCACCAGTGAGGAGATAGAGATCTCTGAAATTACATATAACAATACAATGTAGCTTTTATTTAGTGGCAGCTGCTGATGATAGGTGCTGCCATATCAAGAAGGTTGAGAATCAGAGAATAGCACTGCAGTCTCCTTACAGATACACACCCCTCCTGATGAACCACATGTAATGTTTGCCAACAAGAACACTAAAACAGATCCCAGCACACAATCCATGGACCATTTCTAACACTGTCCTTTTATGGACTGTGCTCATCCCAGTAGGGCAGGGGTGGCAGGAGGAGTCCAAGTGCACGTTCTGCACAGTCAGGTGGGCAGAAAGGACAGAGTAAAAAGCTCTCCAAAGGAGGTTGCAGGATTGCAAGGCTTTGCTACAGTCTGAGAATGCTCAGAACCCTGACTAAGTGAGGAAGAGAGCCCTGTGGAAGCAGGAAGGAGACTGATGGACTCCCATGGCCTCTTTGCAAAGCATTCCCCTTACTAACAGGTGACCATCAAGATTGAGGCAGAAGATGCTGGTCCCTGGCCTCCCATTCTATAGGTTTAGGACTCTAGGTGCAAAGGCTCCTACTTAAGGAGGCACTACTCTCTAGACAATTCCCAGGACATCTCATTTTGTCTTCTATCTACCATACTCATTCTTCCTCCACGAACACAGGGGGTGAAATCACCCCTGGCTGAAAAGAAATGTGTGTCCTATTTTAAGAAGAGGTGTTTGTTCCTCAAAGATGTGACTGGGAACTTAGGAGGAATGATTCACTCTGCACTCTTCTCAGAAGATCCTGCATAGAGATCTGGTGCTGGAGATGCAGGGCCCCTCAGGGGAAGACGGCATTCCCCTGCAAATAAAGAAGTAGCTTTTGAAATAACTTGAGGCCTCCATTGATTAAGAACTATGAAATGTGTACCTGAGCCAGATGGACCATGTTTCTGCTCTTAACTTCCCAGGGAAAAAGCTTCATTCTTAAGTCAACTTCATTAAGATAATTTACACTGAGAATTTTACCATTTTAAGCGTAGTTTGAGTTTTGAAAGATGTGCACATGTGTAACCATCACCACAGTCAACATATAGAACACTGCCTTTATCCCTGAGAGTTCCTTTGTGCCTGTTTCCAGTCATAGCTCCTTGTCCACCCCACCCTCAGACAACCTTTGATTTCTTGGTACTTTCTATGATTATAGATTGGATTTGCCTAGACATTGCCTAGAATGTTATGTAAATGGAGCCATTCTATACCTTTTGCGTCTGCCCTCTTCCAGTTAGCATAATGCTAATGAGATTCATCCATGTCATTACCTATTTTTAAAGTTCCGTCCCTTTTATTGCTGAGTAGCACTCTGTGTCCAGGTGTGCCACAATTATTTTATCCTTTCACTAGCTGATAGACATTTAAGTTGTTTTCAGTTTATTATTATGAATGAAGCTATTGTGAACATTCATGTCAAAAGTTTGGAATTCAAGTAAGTTCAATGAACAGAGCAGCTTGACAAGTGACAAACTGGCTGCTCCTCTGGGGGAAGGAGGAGTTGAGTAGTTGATGAGACCAAGTTACAAAGAACAATTGATTTTGTAAAAAGCAGCTATAGCCAAAAACGAAAAAAAAAAAAAAAAGAAATGTACTGAACAGAGAAGACTGCTGATTAGACACCTTTCAGCTGTATGGGAAAAATGGATTCATTGCAACATCATTGGCAGGACAGAATAATTTGTACACTAGTTTTCTTTGGACATGGAATAGAATTAAGCCAATAAGACTCAAACCTATTCCTGGCTACTTCTTTGTGCTGTGCTTAGTTCCTCAGTCATGTCCGACTCTTTGTGACCCCATGGACTGTAGCCCACCAGGCTCCTCTGACCATGGGGATTCTCTAGGCAGGAGTACTAGAGTGAGTTGCCATGCCCTCCTCCAGGGGCTCTTCCCAACCCAGGGATCGAACCCAGGTCTCCTGCATTACAGGCAGATTCTTTACTGTCTGAGCCACCAGGGAAGTCCATGAAAAGTGAAAGTTGCTCAGTTGTCTCCAACTCTTTGCAACCCCATATTCTATACAGTCCATGGAATTCTCCAGGCCAGAATACTGGAGGGAGTAGCCTTTCCCTTCTCCAGGGAATCTTCCCAACCCAGGGATCAAACCCAGGTCTCCCACATTGCAGGCAGATTCTTTACTGTCTGAGCCACCAGGGAAGCCCAAGAATACTGGAGTGGGTAGCCTATCCCTTCTCCAGTAGATCTTTCCGATCCAGGAATTGAACCCGGGTCTCCTGCATTGTGGGCGGATTCTTTACTAACTGAGCTATCAGGGAAGTCCATAGGATTGTTTAAAGGCCTGTCCAGGCACCAGAGACAAAAAGCTCCATTTCCAGAGTTAAAAAGACTACTGACTGTGCAACCGTAAGCAGGGATAAGAAACCTTGGCAAATGAGCATAAAAACACTACCTATCTTAAGGACTGTCTCTGATAAGAATCTATATAAATCACTTAGCAAGTCTAGCACATAAGGAAGGATTTATTGTGTTTAAAACTCAGGTAATACCTTTGACACATAGTGAAAGAGTCCAAACTTATTCCTTAGGAAACTGGAACATTTTAACATTTTTTTCTTAAATTACACTGTGAATTCTTCCTATCTTGTTTATATAACCACTGAATAATTGAATTATTAATCAAAATGTAGTTAGATTTTAAAAGCATATCAACTCAGTCGCAAAATCTCTCCGTGGCCACAACATTCCATTGTCCATCTCCTCACACTGCAGCTGTTTAGCTCCAAAGTTCCCACCAGATGCTTCTCCAGCTTGAAGTTTGTCAGTAAATCTGATTCAGGAGCACTTCCTCATAAGCCAATTCTGGGGAAGTGTGGTCTGCAATCTACTCCCCTTGGCTGACTCTGGCTCAGGCATGCCTATTGCACCGTCATGTCCTCTAGGGTGGGGTTGAGGGAGCTGGGGTTGGAAGATGAGGACCTGGGCTTGAATCCTGATATTGCCCCCACACCTAACACACCTGAAGTCTCTCAGCTCAGATCTTTCCTCTCCTCCTTTCTGCTGTAGGGTGACAAGCACCTCACACTGCTGTTACAGAATTATAGGATGTTACAGTAACAGGGGGCTTCCCTGGTGTCTCAGTAAAGAATCTGCCTGCAATGCAGGAGACCTGGGTTTGATCCCTGGGTCGGGAAGATCCCCTGGAGACGGGAATGGCAACCCACTCTAGTATTCTTGCCTGGAGAATTCCATGAACAGAGGAGCCTGACAGGCTATAGTCTGTGGGGTTGTAAAGAGTCCGACACGACTGAGCGACTAAGCACAGCACAGCATACAGTAACAGGGCTGTCTCAGTAAGTGCTTGTGGACTCTGTTAATTCCATGCTTTATCTTGGTCTTTCCCATTTACCACCATCTGCAAAGTCCACTGGCTGCATATACTTCAAATGAAATGGAGCAGCATTAAAGAGTGATGCAGGAACCTCTTTTGTAAACAGTCAATATTGTAAAAACTGCCCTGCGTGTTCACCTTCCAGAAAAGCTGGGGCTCAAGCTAGCTCCTGGGTTTTAGGTGGAAGAGGTAATCTTAAACTATTGTAGCCAGACGTGTGTGGGGTTGGTATTCAATGGGCTCGTCACCAGGAATAGATTTCCCTCCGCTGGGAGCCAGGCTGGGTTCCCGCTTGAGTTCCCTCCCTCCTTCCCTCAGGCGGGCCTCCTCTTCTTCCTGCCCATCCGGCCCCTTAGCTACCAGCTCTGGGCGCGCCGGGCGCCCATTGGCGGATTTGCTTTTATTGATTTGTTCTGAGCGCGCTCCTGGCTTCCCGCGCCAGCGCCAGATGCCGGCCGTTTTGCCCCAGGCTATGGAATAGGAACAGGTTTTCCCCTTTATGGGCACCGGGCAGCTCTCGCTGGTGGCCGGGAGTAGGGGGACGCTGGTGCCCTTCCCATGGATAGATCGACCCCGAGCCCATTTGGTTGCTGAGGGACCGATCCCTGGCCGAGGTCGGCGTGGAAGAGTCCCGCCCTCTTCTGTCCTCCGTGACCCGTGGCGGGGGACCTACAAAAGCGGTCACCCTACACCTTCGCCCTCCCTCCAGCACGTGCCCCCCATATTGACACCCAGGAACACCCCGCAGGAAAGAGCCTCTAGGGTGAGCTGGGCAGTGGCCAGCTGTGTTCCCTGGGGATCAGCAGGCGTTTTAATGTCCATGTGCTTCTCCCACTGGGCGGGCGCAGCTTGGCCCACTGAGAACCTCCGACTTGGCTGGAGGCACAACCAGGTACTTGAACTCTATTTCTTAAGGTTTCTCAGTTGAACCCAAGTGGCTTCTTTCTGTTCTGGAAGAGAAGACTGTTTTTCCTGTTCTTCTTCCTGCCTACAGAAAGAAGTGACAGTGTTTCAGGAAAGAAAAAAAAAATCCACTTTTAACATACTTTAGCATGTTTACTGCTGCCCTGTAGGCAGGCAAGGCTGTTTGAAATTACATATTTATGGGATTCCCTGGTAGCTCAGACGGTAAAGAATCTGCCTGCAATGCAGGAGAGCTGGGTTCCATCCCTTTGTTGGCAAGATCCCCTGGAGAAGGGAATGGCTACCTACTCCAGTATTCTTGCTGGAGAATCGCATGGACAGAGGAGCCTGGTGGGCTACAGTGCAAGGGATCGCAAAGAGTTGGACGCTACTGAGCGACTGAGGTAAAAAGCAAAACATAGAAAGAACTGGGGGTAATTTATTTTGCATGGGTGATTATCTGGACGTTCCAAATTTTCTCTCATGATTTTTTTCTATAGATAAAGGAAATGTTTCTCTTCGATAGCACCAAGCATAAATAGTGTTTGAGAAAAATTCAAAAAGTGAAAAAAAATTATTTTGTTGGAATGAATGCCAAAATGCAACTCTCACTTTCAATTAGAAACTCTGGCCTGTTATCATTTTGGCTTGTAGTTCCATAATGTATTTACTATTAATACTAAGTGGAAAATCAGGATTCTCACATCTGTCTCTCCCATCCCCTTTTATTTTTCAGTCCAGAGCACAACCACCAGAAGAGAACAAAAGGAAGCCAGTTTTGGGAAAACTTGGCACTCTGTTCACGGCCGGAAGGAGAAGGAACAGCAGAAATGGGTTAGAGAGTCCCACTAGCTCAAATACCAAACCAGGCTCTCCCAAAGAAGTAACTTCTTCCAGACTCCCAGAAAGAGAGACTCAGAAGAGTCAGCCTCTGGGCGGCCAACCAAGGCCGACAGACGCGCGCGAGGAGGGCTGCCCGCAGGAGAAGCGCCAGGAGCCGGAGGGTGAACACCCCGAGGGCTGCGTGCAGGCGGCCCCCTCGGACGGCAAATGGTCACCTGGCCGGGGCAGCCATGCAGCGGCGGCTGTGCAGCAGGGCCGTGAAAGTGATTCACCCCAATTAGAACCTCTGGAGGCAGAGGGAGAGACCTTCCCAGATGCCACTGCCACTGCCAAGCAGCTGCTTTCCTCATTAGAGAACTCCTCCAGGCGGGAGAACGCAGAGGCACTCATCCGCAGTCCTGGGGAGGACGCTTCACTCGGCGCTGGCCGCGAGCAGGAGCCCACCCAGGGATCGAGGGACGTGCCGGGCTCGCCCGCCGGGGAGCATCTCGCCGACGGGGCCCCTTGCGTGTGTGCCCACGGAGGCTCTCCGGAGCCCCAGGGCGCGCCGAGTCGAACCCCGGAGGACTCATCGGCTCCGCCCGGCGACCCGCCCGCCGAGGGTGCAGAGAACCGGACGGGGTCAGCACCAGTCAACGGCAAAGCTGAGCCCCTGGGGCAAGACTGTCGGCCCCGCGAGCGCGCCCACCCGGCGAAAGTGCTGACTCTGGACATCTACTTGAGTAAGACCGAGGTGGCACAGGTTGACGAGCCGGTTGTGATCAGCCCCGGGGCGGGTGATTGCGACGACATGGAAAAAAGGTCGAGCGGCCGCAGGTCTGGGAGACGGAGGCGGTCGCAGAGATCCACCGACTCCCCCGGCGCTGACCCACCGCTGCCCGACTGCGCGCCCCGGGACGACACGGTGTTCGAGGACGAGGTGGCGCCAGACGCGGCCGTTGAGAATGGCTGTGCGGAAAAGAAAGTGAAATCTCCTCTGCAGGCGGCCCCCGATGGGGGCGTTGCCTCGGCTGCCGGCCTAGAGTCCAAGCCCAGCCCCGGACCCAAAGGGCAGCTCCGAGGGGAGCCGGAGCGGAGCAAACAGCCGCCGCCCGCCTCGTCCCCCACCAAGAGGAGGGGCCGGAGCCGCGTCCCCGAGGCCGTGCCCACCTCACCCGCCGGTGGCCCGCGGGCTCCGGCCAAGGACTCCCCTCTCAAGAGGGCGCCAGACCCCGGCCCCAACCCGGCCGCCAAGGAAAGCGGGGAGGAGGCAGCCCGGGTCATCCCCCGCGAGCTCACGGTTAAGAGCAGCTCGCTACTGCCTGAGATCAAGCCCGAGCACAAGAGGGGGCCGCTCCCCCACCTCTTGGACGGCCGGGGAGACGGAGGTCGAAGCAGAGACTTGGGCAGATCGGCTGGAGGTTCTGACGCCTCCGAAGGCTTGAAGCCCAGGAACCACTTCGGTGTGGGCAGGTCGACGGTGACCACAAAAGTGACCCTGTAAGTAACTGCGGGGTTACTTGCAACATTATCATTTATAAACTGAACAGATTCATTCTGTTTGAATTCTTGGATCAGTAAGCTAAAGAGTTGGGTTGGGCCAGCCCAGCGGCTCTTAAGGGGCTCAGAGTCTTTGCATTCGTGGAAGAACTGTCTGTGCATTGAATTTTCTCCTGGGTGGTGAAATTGAGATGGTGAAGGACTAGTGAACACAATTAAGGTTTAAGATGACGACCCATTCAGGACTCTAGTCGGTTGTTATTAATAATTCCTGTTAATATAAGGCTTTTAAATTCAATGAATGTAAAAGTAAGATATCTCTTGAGGTTCAGTATTTACATAACTAATAGACGACCACGTGGCTTGATTGGGGCTCACTTTATTCTTTATTCAAAATATACACCAGCATTCCTCGGTGGAACATTCTTAAAACACAAATGCAGTGAATTTGAAAACAGGGAGCAAACTCAAGTATGTACAGTACACTCAGTAGCTTTGACATGTGTGAGTTTACAAGAATTAACAGAACCTTTTATGGAACTTAGTGCATTATTGGCCTAAAGCTTTAAAAAAAAAAATCTCTAATACAAGTATCTTGGTTGTTTCTTCACCTTTATGATGTTAGGAAGTTTGGTGATATTTTTGCTCCCAGAGCGAAAAGTATTTTTCAGTTATTGAAATGGAGAAAGATCAGTGTTTTTACTGGGAGGCTGTTTGACAAATGAAAGGACACATTAGAAGGATCAAGTTCAACAGCTGACTGTGACCACTGTGCTGTTTATTGATTTTTCAAATATTTATTGAGTACCTTCTGTGCATGGTAGTGTGCTGGGAACTATGCCAGGAAAGCCACAACTGTGATTCAGTATATATTGCCTTTGAACAGTTTATGGCACAGTCTGCCACCCAAGATGCCCTATGAGGTGATAATCTGATTAAACTGCCACATGAATGTTACCATCCCTAAGGCTGGGGGTGTGGAAAGGAGGAAGAAATCACTGTTGATTTTTATTTTGCAGGAAGTGGGATTGTGCCTTGATGGTGAGTGCAGTCTGTATAGGCAGACAGCACAGGGAGGACACCCTATAAAACTCAAGATTCTCCCCCTTTCCCTACCAACTCTCCCCTATCTCTCGGTCAGCAAATGTGAAAATGAGTATCTAAACTGCTCAAGGTGTTTTCCTATATTCACACATTTTTTAAAGAAAGCTGAGGCTTTCCCAACATTATGATTCATAAACTGAACAGATTTATTCTATTTGAATTCTTGGATAATTAAGCTTAAGAGTAGGAGGTCTGCTTGGTAAACACTCACGAGGAAAACCTGCTTAATGAATAACTTGAGCTACCTCACCCAGCTGCCAACCTGGAGAACTCTGATAGAGTCAGCAGTTTATTCTGTAAGAGCAGCCTTGGAGAAATAACTTGAGTGAATGATGCCCATTATTTGTAGAAGGCCAGTGTGACTGAACATTCAGACCTCCTAAGTGTGAGCTTTAGAGACGTGTTGCTATGTACTGATTAAGGACGCTTTCTGTCTTCCAATCAGAATACACCAGTGGAAAAACCAGAAATGTTACACTGTTAAGGTATAGAGTAAACAAACAAAGCTTCTTACAATGAAAGTGTTCTTCAGGTGCTGTTTCCTGTAACAGAACTAAACCAAATGCCCTTTTCTAAGGAATAATTATTTTCTACCTAAAATTTTCCTTTCCCAGAGGCTCAGTTTAATTCTGTTTTGTGCCTGGCCTTGCACTTGGTGAACTGGCCAACTATTGGAATGGAGACTTAATAATTCTTAATAGTCCTTTGACCCATTTCCATTTGACTGATGGATTTTTTTTTGCAGACCCTTTAGTTTTTCCTCTGATTGTATTTCAAGTAGAAGTGTTACTCAGATTATTTCTAAAAACAACTTGAATCTGAAATTTTAGAGTTAAAACTGCTTTATATTCCCTGAAAAGTTATCACTATGAAGAAGCATGTTTCTTGATGCTGTTAGAGAAATTATGTTTTCAGTTCCTTACCAAGTATTGAATGTTGAGATTCTTAAAATGGTATGTTTAGAATAAGGAGAATTTTCTTTTCATATTATAGCCACAGGTTCTTAGACGTCAGGGTATTTTCCCTTCTCACATCTTAATGAAGGCATTACAACGTGAATTATAGGAGCCTTCCTTTTAATCAGTTTGAACCAGGTTAATTGTAGTGACTCTCAGTAGCAATAGTTAATAGCACAGAAAGTTTGGTTGTAAAATGTATTTTGATCTTCATGTAAATCTTTAATGTGCAGATATGTGTGTCCTGTCCTTAATGTAGCTTATTGGCTAACCTAGAGTGTTTTCCATTTACATCATAAGGTCTGCTTTGATGTTTGACTAAGTTCCTTGAGCTGATCAGTGAGAATTTTTAAAATGTATATTCCCTGATATGTGAACATCCCTTATTAACTGATAGCATTTGTAAGTTTTCTTACTTACACTCATCTCACTGGTTTTAGAACTTAATCTTTAAGGAAGTGCTTATAAGTTAATGTTGCTTTTAAATTTCAGATATGGGTCCACCATGGGGGAGCCTAGATATTTCAAGGAGATACTGGAGAAAGCAATGCCTGGGAGAAATTCATGAGAATATAGCAAATTTAGTATTTAATTAAAAAATTAAAAAAGAAAATCTAATTCTTAATGCTATATTTAGGAAAGACTTCTCAAGTCTTCTCAGTCTTCTCATTTTATCTAGAAAGATAGGGTGTCTTCGTCCAAAGTCATCCTGCCTGTTCCTTCAAAAGGCTCCTCAGAGCCAATCTTTTGAAGGCCAGGGAGTCCATGCAGGAGACAGTGTGAGATCTTAATATTTCTCTACTTTGTGTTCTCTTTACCGAGATGGCCTCTAAAGTATGATTATCTTATACATCTCATGATAATTTATTGGCTCCTTGGCTCATAAAACTGGAGAGAACCAGAGGAGGTTACTGTTTTCCTGGGAAAACAGGATAGAAGAGTTGTTAGGAACATGGCATCTGAAACGAGAACACCTGGCTTCTGTCACTTAATAGCTGTGTGACTTCAGGCAAATTACTTACCTTTTCTAGACCTCAATTTCCTCATCTTAAGAGAGAATGTGTAAAATTGCACATGAGGCAGGCTATAGAAAGTGCTTGGCCATTAGTGAATGTTAGTGGCTGTTATCTCTTACCTTTTATAAACCACTAGACCAATGATTTACAAATTTTTTGTTTTTAGTTTTGGAGTCTGTTCTTCTTGGAAAGCTTATGTAAAAGTGACATATGTAATAGATAAGTCAGAGTGATTCTAGTTGAAAGGAGGGTGGCTGGCCAGCAGTTCCATCCCCTAGTCTCTACTGTCCCCAACTGCAACCCTTGAAGAGAACTACAAGAATGTCTTCAACCATAACGTGTGTGTGTGTGTGAACCAACTCTGTTCTAAACTATCTAGTTTTTGTTTGTTTGTTTTTATAGATAGAGAGGGTAGAGTCCAGAGAGCTAAAGTAACTTGACCAAGTTCACCCAGATAATTAGCGTAAGAGCCAGAGCACATTTGTTTCCTCAGAAAGAAAACTGTATACGTTCAAAGACTTTTAATTTCATGGGCTTCCCAGGTGGTGCTAGTGATAAGAACCCACTTGCCAGTGCAGGATCTGTAAGGGACGTGGGTTGATCCCTGGGTCGGGAAGACCCACTGTATGCTTGCCTGGAGAATCTCGTGAACAGAGGAGCTTAGCGGGCCATGGTCCATGAGGTCACAAAGAGTCAGTCAGACATGAATGAAGCAACTTAGCACTGCACAGCACAATTATACCCAAGAAATGTGAGGAAGAGGGGAGAACAAACGGTGGCAGAACCAACAGTTGAGCAATGATAAGTAATTTATCATTATGATAAATGATAAGTAAATTACGGTACATCTATATGCTGGGCTTTTATGTGCAGACATAAAGACTTTTCAAATAAATTTTTAGTAACTTGAAAAATGTTAAATTCAAGGCGAGGTGCCAAACTCTATGAACAGACTATTCTCAGTTTTGTTGAAAATATTTCCCTATGCATACAAAAAAAGACAGGAAGTGTACTAGAATGTTGACAGGGATATTGTTTCAGTGGTTAGGATTATGAGTGATTTTTTGTCTTTATATTTTCCAAATGGTCTATAGAACACACTTTATGTAATCAGAAAAATTTTATGGAGGAAGGATGAAGGGAATAAACTGTTCAAAGAGGTAAATAATAAGTATTTTTTATAATCCAGCTCTTTGAGATAATGTAAATTTAAAAGTTATGATAAAAAATAGTACAGTTGGTTCTGGGGAAAATCATTTACATATTTAAAGTATGGGAGTGCATGAAGTATTCAAATTTGTTCTAATGTTCTTTGGGCCAACTCGAGTGTCAAGCACTGTACTTATGATAAACTTGTTAACCTCTCACCTCTAGAGTTTCTTAGCTGTATAATTTTCTCATCCCTCGTAAGGAAGCGAAACATCCATTAAAGATAATTGACAGTATATATAGGATTGTTTAAAAATAGTTTTATAAAAAATGTTACCTATCAGAAAGATGTTGGCTTTTCAGTTTTGTAGTAAATTGCTGTGTTCACTTTAAAACGTAGGTCAATAAATTTATCTTGATACTGTTTTATTCTTGCAGCCCTGCCAGGCCCAAACACGTGGAACTAAATCTTAAAAACCCTAAGAATCTTGACAGTTTGGGAAATGAGCACAATCCATTTAGCCAGCCGGTTCACAAAGGAAACACCGCCACCAAAATCTCCTTATTTGAAAACAAGCGGGCGAGCAGCAGCCCGAGACACACTGACATTCGAGGTGTGAAGAACACTCCTGTCTCTAATAAAACATTTGTCGAGAGGGCAAAGCTGAATTTAGCCAAAAAAGCCAAGGAAATGGAGCAGCCTGAGAAGAAGGTGATGCCAAATAGTCACCAGAATGGTGTGCCGGGAAAGCCATCATCTGCAGAAGCCAAAGTGACGCTTCTTGAGGAGCAGACTCCTGTTTCTCAGCTTCCCCAAGGTGATAAGGTAGATGTGCAAACAGATGCTGGCTGCCCTTCCAAACCAGTGGTTGCTGCTCTGATTCCCGTTAAGGACCACGAGCTCTTAGGAGAGAATGACTCCAAGGCTGCTAACAGCAAAAGACTTGAACTTGAAAATATGACTAATATGGCAGAAGACACCCCCGCCATTCTTGATGCCAAAGATCCACCTCCACCAGCCATACCAAAGCCACAGCCTGGATTTTCTGACTCACAGCCCCCAGCTGAGTCATCTAATGGGCCTTCTCTGTCGCTGGCTGCCCCCATTCCTGCGGATGATACCAAAGACACATGTGCTCAAGCTCCTGTAAGCAGTTCTCCATGCACTGATCTCAGAGTGTCAGAAAGCCATAATGGATGTACTCTGCCTGTATCTCATCAGAATAATGAGACAATGCCCCCCTCCAAACTTGCAGGAGGAAGAGGAGGAGGGGAGACAAGCCCTCCTTTGTCCCCAGAGCACAGCCCGGAAGCTGTGGGAGATGAGTGTCCATCCAAGGTCCTAGTCCAGGTCAGGTCCTTCGTGCTCCCTGTGGAGAGCACGGAGGGGGTCTGCTCCCAGATCATCACAGATAGCTCTGAAGTTAGAGAAGCACAGTTGCCAAGCTGTCACAATAATGAACTCCAAGTGGTTTCCGTTGCAAGTGGTGCTCCCCAGAAAGAGGAAGTACAGGGCAATAAGGGCACATCACCCAAACACATTCACTGCAAAGAGGAACATGTAGTAAAATCTGGCACACAAGTCATGCCACCCGAATCAGAAGCAGCTCTGCCTGTCCAGGCTCAAAGTGAGGACAACGGAAAACCCCTGAAAGCTGAATCCACTGCCACCAACTTCACTGACAACAGAAATCATTTAGAAACCCCTCAAAGACCCAGTCAGAGAGTTGTGAATGGCCAGGACAGTCCTGCCAGTCTTTTGAACATCTCTGCTGGTAGTGATGATAGTGTATTCGATTCTTCTTCTGACATGGAAAAATTCACTGAGATTATAAAAAAGATGGACAGCACCGTGTGTGTGCCCCAGAAGAAAAAGAAGGCCAGGCTGCCAAACTCCCCCGCCCCTCACTTTGCCATGCCACCTATTCACGAGGACAATTTAGAAAAGGTGTTTGATCCCAACGTGTTTACCTTTGGTTTGGGGAAGAAAAAGGAAGGCCAGCTGGAAATGTCACCAGCTTTACATTTGATGCAGAGTCTTGACACCAAATCCAGACTGAGGCCCAAACGTTCATCCACTGAACAGAGTGTCCTCTTCAAGTCCTTGCAGACTCATACTAATGGGAAAGACGAGCCCCTGGCAGCTCCAGAAGTCAATGACAAAGAGAACAAGGATGTCCCAAATGGTGGAGTCAAGAGATCGAGGCTAGAAAAAAGTGCACTTTTCTCAAGCTTGTTATCTTCTCTACCACAAGACAAAATCTTTTCTCCCTCTGTAACATCAGTCGATACCATGACCACATCTTTCGGCACTGCTCACAGCAGTTCTCTTTCTCGACCTTCCGTGTTGCAGCCCGTGGTTGAGGGTGCCCCACCCTGTGGTTCAGAGAAAGAACAGCCAAGTCTGCCAGCCAGTAACTTAAAGGTCTTCAATTTCAACTCGTCAGATACGTCTCATTCGGGATTGAAAAGTCTGAGCCCCATGGAAAAATGCCTGCAAAAAGAGGAAACCAAAAAGGATCTGGATCTGCAAAGCAACCTCCCCATGCCAGAAACTAAATTTTCTGAATTTTCAAAACTGAAGACCAATGGTGATACATCTAATCATACTGAAAGTGTTCTTAAACCAAGCTTGCCGAGTTATGGAAGCAGTGACACAGACTTCACTGGTCTTTTCAAAGCCAGCCGGTTTGACCCAAGCATTTCTTTTTCTGGAATGGCATTATCAGATACAACAGTAAGTAGCAACATAGTATCATTTATTTGAGATAGTTAAAAAGTCAGAGGAAAAGTGGGGTGATAAGCAATTCATGTTATTTGTTTAAAAACAGTTATGCTCCTATACGATAATTTCTTACTCATTCATCACATTTGAAAACCTACTTGTACAAGGGAGTTTAAAGTTCAAGAGAAAAGGTACTTGGATACTGTTCTCAAGGCACTCATACTCTAGCAGGGAAAAATAAGCTACAAATATTTCAAGGTACTTGTGAATTTATATGTTGTATTGTGAAAGGTATAGATAAGGCACCTTGAGAATTCAGAGACAGGGTGTTCTTTTCTTCCCTCGTTCTGTGTAAAGACGCTCAACACTCTACTTAAAATTTAGTGAAGATTTGTGATGGCTTCCTTTATCTTGAACCACCCCCCACTGCCCCCACCAAAGAATCTTATTCCTAATCCTTTCTTTTGCATTTTGAGATTCACTCTTTCTTCCCCTACATAGGAGTCCATGTTTATTCCACATGGCTGAGAAAGTGTTATCTCTTTATTTGGAATTAGTTTTCATTAGGGAAATATTTTTTCTTGCAAAGCTGTTGGGGAATAAAGAATTTGGTTTACACTGGTGCTTTCCTGTAATATACTAGAGAGGATGGCAAAATATGATTTTGAGAAACAATTATGATTTCTCCATCTTTTTTCTGACTGCTGTAAGTTGTTTTCTTTACTCAATTTTTGATGTAAATTTGTGGCTTTCACTTACGATGCTTGATACTCAAGTTGAAAGAGGGAAGATGATAAAGTTTAGAACTCAGCTCTGCTAAGCCGAGAAACAGAAATGGCAACTGTATTCCTGTTGCCCACCCATTTCAATTTGTTGTATTGTTTTTTGCTACAAGCCTATCATGGAATATAATTCTGGAACCTCTTTCAAAAGGGTAGTTGAACTTTCAGCAGAGGCTCAGATCCCTTTTTTCAGAAGATTTCAATTTTTTTACTCCTAGGATGCCATACACACAGCCACACCCACACCCACACCCATCTAGATGTAGATATGCAATAAAACATTGAGGATCCCAAAGAGCTTTTGTTCGCATGGGTTATGCCTATTGGAATCAGTTATATTAGAAATTAATACTGAGGACTTCCCTGGTGGTCCAGTGGTCAAGATTTCATGCTTCTATGGCATGGGGCATGGGTTTGATCCTTGGTTAGAAAGTAAGATCCCATATGCCATGTGAAGGAAAGTTACATGGCTCAAAATTGCCTGGAGTTAAAACTCCCCTCCAGGTCCTCCCCACCATTCTATGCAAAACAAAGAACTCTCTCACCCAAAGGAAAAAAAGGACATTAAGGTTGATTACGCCCAGCCGGTCCAGCCTCTGGCCTATCTCCAGAATTCCTTGCCCCAGCTGTTTAAGAGCTAACTACTCCGAACAACCTTGGAGAAGAACAGGCCCCCTTAAGACAGTAGATTTCCACATATATGCCTATATATATACTTACTCTTTTCTTGGGTTAGTGCAGCAGCTCACTAATCTGCCTGCTGCCCCTTCTCGCCTCATTAAAGGTGATCTGTTCCTGTAAAGTGCCGGTCTCATACTTTTTCCGAACCTCACCTTCTCTAATTCTCTTACCCTACACCATGCAGTCCAGCCAGTAAAAAAAAAATCAAGTAATTAATACTGAGAAAAATTTACAACAGAACACACAAAACACACACGTTCCAGTATCCACCAGAACAATGATGTCATCACATGTCATGGACCCTCCAGAAAATTCTGCTCTATACCTGTGAGAGAAAGTGAAAAAGACAAAAAGACCTCTTCTAATTATGAAAATCGTTTTGACCTCATGGACTCTCTGCAAGGGGCTTGGGGACCCTCCAGGGACCCCTGGCTTGCACTTTGAGAACCACTGCTGTAAACAAATAAAACTGAATCAGCCTATAGCACTTAGAAATCATGCGATTTTAAGTATTTGTCTCAAGCACAAAATTGCCACTGGCCCACTTCTCATTCATTACAGCCTTATTCTCTCTCCTTAATCATTCTTAGATCACTTCTCTTATTTAACAACAATCTGGTGAGTTTGACAAGAGTACACAGTTTCACTATGGAATCTCTTGAAAAACCCAGTCAAGTGGAGTGAAAAAGAGAAACAGAGTACTTTATACTTCCTCTAGGCCTTTTTATGATTAAAAAAATTTTGTTGTTTTTCTTTAAGTCTTGGACTTTGTTGACTGTATAAGTATTCTCTTTTTAACGTATGAAATTTTATTTAAATAGCAGGCTTTTTCTTTAGCTTATCTTCTTGAAATGTGCACATATAAATAAGCATATGCCATTTTAATCTGTAATAATGCTCTACTGAGGCCCTTCCTGTGGTCTTTCAGTCATAGTCCACCCTGGTGTGATACAAGAGCCATCAGATCACTGGCAGTCCTTAGAATGGGCATCTTGGTCAGCAATGAAAGTAGTCCATGTTTTATCATATTTTTACAAGTGTAATTCTATTTTTATTATCTTAAACGTTTCTTGTTTTACTGGTCTTGTCACATGGGCTTGAAAATGATTAGTTTTGTACTTGTATAAAAATATATTTTGCTCCTCTAAAAGGGATTCAATAACCCTGTGCAATGAGCATTGTGAGATATACCATAAACATTTTATTTAGACTAGTTGTTATGTGATGAAAAAATAGTATTTATAGATTCAGATAAGATACGTATAGGAACACACAGAATTGATTCAGCTCATTCTGGATAAGTGATCCATTATAATTTCTCTGTTTATTTGAAATTATACTGAGTGGTTTGAATTATGATCTCTTAGCTGAATTCTGGTTCTGTGAACTGGTATAAAACATAGGTCTGACTCTTGGGCCCTGAACTTCCCAGGTTGCTGAAAATCTCCTAAGCATATAAATGAGGAGAAACTGAAATGGCAAATTCAGTTGGAGGGGGAAAAAAGCCCTTACCTTTAATAGATTCAAGTTTTAATATGACTTTGGTATAGATCAAAGTAGATATGTTTCCAAATTGACAAGTGTGAGGCAAATATGACCTTACTTAAAGGATCATGGGAGGGGAAAAGAGGACTTTTCCATGAAGTTTAATTATTTGTTGTGTTTTTGTTCATCTGATTACAGACACTTAGAGGAAGCGTCCAGAATAAAATCAATCCCCGACCTGGAAAAGTAAGGTTATTTTCTGTTCCTTGTCTAGAATCATTTGACCTGACAAAGTGCAACAGTAGCACTTGACGCCACTCTCGCTTTCTTAGGTGGTGATTTACAGCGAGCCCGACGTCTCAGAGGCCTATATTGAAGTGTTCAGTGACGTGGAGGATTGTAGCTCCTGGAGCCTCTCTCCTGTGATACTAGTAAAAGTCGTTAGAGGATGGTAAGAGTGGCGCTTGTGTTCCTGACTCGGAGGGTGTGTGTTTCACATTTTTAACTGTCCGTTTGGTCCTCAGTACTTATTTTAAATTATGCCCTTAACAATGTAAAAGGCAGAGAATACTAGTCTTAGTGAATACTAAAAGTGTATCTAAGAAATACGTTTTTTAACATTTCTGATTCTAGGAATGATGCACGTGGATGCTAGAGGAATCAGAAAAATGCAGCAGTATAAATTGCTTTTTCCCAATTTTCCCACATAATGTTGGTTTGGACTAATGATCACCAGCATCCGTAATATACTTTTGGTTTTTTAATTTTCCATGAGGTTGATAAGAATTGCACTACTCATATTGATAGGCCATGCACTAAGCATGCTGATAGGAATTTTAAAAATTCTATAAGGGAAAACATCTTGGCTAACATTTTAAGTGACAGTTCAGTGAAGGACTAACCTAAAAATTTATTTTCTAACTTTTTGACAGCAGATAGTTTTTGTTTAGCAAAGAAACTGGTGAAACAAAAATTGTATTACCAGCTTAACTGCTTCAAGGAAATACACAGGAAATTGAATAAAGAAAAGCGGTTTAAAAACACTTACTTGGCATAAATATGAATCTTTGTACCTATTTATAAACTTGTTTGAAAAAAGATGTAGGGCTATAGGCATTGATGGTTTAAAAAATTAGTAAGCTTTTCTTTGGGTCTCCATTGATTAAATATGCAGCATCTTTCCTCTTAGGCTTTAGATATTTTAATATATTTTTCTGTATATTCAACATATTCATTGGAAAAATACAATTAGCTTTTGTTCTTAAATTTGAAAACTGAAAATTATAATTTTGTTTTTAATGAAATACTGATTCTTCAACTTTTCTTAGTCAGCTTCTCTCTTTTCTTAGAAGTATGAGCGCTTAAGACTAGCACTGTTATATATTGTCATGAGGTTTTTATTTAGTGTTTGTATGTTGCTGAGAAGAATACTTTAAATGTGCTTTCTGGGTCATTAAAAAAGTATTACATAGTATATTTGAAAGTTGGTTAAAGAATAGATCATAAAAATTCGCATCACAGGAAAAAGGATTGTGAGGTGGTGGGCATTAAATAAACTTAATATGGTGATCATTTTGTAATATACACACATATCAAATGGTCATGTTATACAGCCAAAACTAATACAATGTTATATGTCAGTTAGATCTCAATAAAACCGGAAAAATGCTTTCTAATAGCTTGCATGTAGTAGTTCTTTGTATCAGCATATCTGTTGATATGGCTCTAATATGTAAGTTAAAACCCCTCAAAAGTGTTTTTTACATATATAAGAAGAAAAAACATTACAATAGAAGTCCATTCATCTGACATTACTATGTTTCCACCAACTGGCAAACTTACTATACTGTAGAGCTACTATAAAAATTAGTAGCTCTACAATGTTCATATTGATAGTCAAAAGTTCTCTAAAATCCTGACTGTTGTTTTGTTTTAGTTGCTAAGTCATGTCTTACTCTTTTGCAACTCCAAGAACTGTAGCCTGCCAGGCTCCTCTGTCCACTGGGATTCTCCGGGCAAAAATACTGGAGTGGGTTGCCATTGCCTTCTCCAGGGGATCTTTCTGACCCAGGGATCAAACTTGCGTCTCCTGCTGTATCTCCTGCATTGGCAAGCAGATTCGTTACCACTGAGCTCCTGAGGAGAGAACTAGCCACTAATATATTATTTATAAGGGGTTCCCTGGTGACTCAGATGATAAAGAATCCACCTGCAATATAGGAGACCCAGGTTTGATCCTTGGGTCAGGATGATTCCCTCGGTAAGGGAATGGCTACCCACTCTAGTATTCTTGCCTGGAGAATTCCATGGACAGAGGAGCCAGGCGGGCTATAGTTGATGGGGTTGCAGAGTTGGACATGACTGAGAAACAAACACACACACACACACACACACACACACACACACACATATGTTCACACAAACACACTCTATTGGCCAGAATATTTGACTAATCAAAATCTCTCTCACCAGGACTGGCTAATAGTTTTGCTGTGTTTTATTCTTAGTTGGATTTTGTATGAGAAACCAAATTTTGAAGGACACTCCATCCCCTTAGAAGAAGGAGAATTGGAACTCTCTGGTCTCTGGGGTATAGAAGATATTTTGGAAAGAAATGAGGATGAGGCAGTGTCGACTAAGCCCATGGTGATTGGTTCAATCAGACTTGTGGTCCAGGTGGGTAAAATTAGTAAGCTTAATAAAGGCAAACTGGATTTCATCTGTTCATTCAGCAAATACTTATTGAATGCTGCATGTGATTCTTTTGAGAGTTTCATTTTGTGATAAAAGTGATTGGGAAAAGTATTTTGTGTTTTATGGGTATGTTTTCTATATTTTAAATATTTGTACATGTTAATTAGAAAAGAAACATTCTAATTAGCCTTTTTTTCTCAGAATAAATCTTGAAACATGAATTTCTCTTTCCTGGCCCCCATTCCTATCTGCAAGTGTATTTTATTTAATAGCCTAGTTTTGATGAACTCTGTAAGAACAGAGTTTTCTTTTACTTATTTTTTTGGTTGCTCTGTGAGTTCTTATTACCTTGAGTGGCTTACAGGAGTTCTATTTTGAAAGCTAAATAATCCAAAGATAACTCAGTTATTAACTCTGGGATTTCATGTGGGTTTTAAGAAAATAAGTATTTAAGGCCACTTTATGGATTGGGTAAACATTTCTTGGTTATTTATTCATTAATGAGGAACTTGAATCAGTTCTTTGTGGCTCTTGGGATTTGATAATTCTTTACCTTTTAAAAATGTAAAAGGTTATCTTCCAAGTGAAAAAGCTCCATTTGTGTATTAGACTTGGGTATCAGAGTGCAACAGGGAAAAAAAAGACATGTTCCAAAATGAGAATGAGTAAGAATGACTAACAGTTTTTGGCAGAAGAAAATGTTATTTCCTGGGTCAACATTTCTGAGTGACTTAGATGGTAATTGGTATTCTACATGATTTATCTCTTAATAATTTTAAGTACATAATGTGATGGACTTTATGTAAGATGTAACAGACACCATTTTGAAATGTCATAGTGGAATAATTTATCTGCAATTTTTATTTGTTACTCATAATAAAGCAATATTTTAAAATATCATCCAAATCTATCTCTCATGTAGTGTCTCTCCTTCATTTTTCTGAATTCTCTACTCTTTCTTGGCCATATTATAATCTGATTTTTCTGTAACTGTAATCATTATACAAGTACATGTTGTTTTCCTTTAACACTGACTCTCAATCTCTTTTTTCCTCTCTCTGTACCGCTTCCTGATGGTTAAACTTCCACTTGTAACGTCTCTCAATGATTTGCAACTGCGAGAGATATTAGAATCTGGTGGGGTGGGGATTTAGGGTCCAGGAAGGTGGGCTGAGGGAAATGAAGCAGACTGGTACAGAGACCTCCCGTTTTGGCTGATGATAGCAGGCCTCATGCAATTAGTGCTTTTCATGGTATTACATGGTTTGGGGTTTTACTGAGCATCATATCCCATTGATATGATGTGCTTTCAATTATTTTACCTTTCTTCTTACTATGGGATTTAGGTTTTTTTCCTGTCTTAGATAATGATTCATGAATATTTTTGTGCATTTAACAATGTACACATTTTATGATTCATTTCCTTGCGATAAGTTTTTCAGAATGGTGCCATGTTAAGGAGAAGGAACAATTTTATGGTTCCTAATACATGATGAATTTTTTTTAAACAGATTGTGTTTATGGTTCCTTGACACATAAAAGTCACAACGTATATTCAAGAGTCACCTTTTCAGTTCACTAACTTTGTTCCTTTTGTTAATATTTGAAAGAGTTGCCCCTGAACTGACCCAAGTGTTACCATTTTTTCTGTACCTCAATTCACCTTGCTCTGCAACATAGAAGAGGTTCAATAAACATTTGATCAGGGCTCAGGCACTCAGCCAGGAGAGGCCTTTTGTAGTGTGATGGACATGCAGGGCATGGAACAGTGACCGAAGTGCAGAGATTTGTAAATCACCGTAAACGTGCACCTTTGCCTTTATGACTTAGACCAAACCCACATCATAGTCAAGGAGTGTTACCGCAGGGGCCCGTGGGCACAAAACAACAGTTGAGGAGGCAGCCACTCTATAGACTAGTGTCTCTGGATATGGATGGTCACAGGAGAGCAAGGAACTAAAACTCAGTTTACCAAGGAAAGCCAGGCAGGTTTTTCAGTGAAGACAAGGGAAGTAAATAATGTTCCAAAACTCTTGAGGTGCATTTCTGGTGGTCGTCCCTTGAATATAATGCTGAGATACATGACTAATGCAATGTGTATGCCCCAAAAGATCACATATTATGTCATGAATGAGGACAGGAAAGGGATAAAGTGGCAGATGATCTGTGCCATGTATGTGTATATTTAAAGCTTATTTTAATTATTTAAAAAAAGGAATAATGAGCTTACTGTAGAGTTTATTACGTGGTGTTACTATTATACATTTATACTGTATTCATGTAATTTTTCTTCTTTTTTAGGATTACAGAGTTAGTCAGATTGACTTATTTACTGAACCAGAAGGGTTAGGACTTCTAAATTCCTACTTTGATGATACTGAAGAAATGCAGGGGTTTGGCATAATGCAAAAGACTTGCTCCATTAAAGTACATTGGGGCACGTGAGTATTTTATTTGCAATATAGTTTTAATGAAGCTCTTTTTTGAGTGTGAAAAGAGAACTTCAAATAATCTATCTCTAATTTGTTGTCCTGTTAAGTAATTATTGACTAAAAGCTTTTATTATTTTTTTTATAAGGCACATAAAAATCTGATTTTTTTGGTTACTATGTTACTACTATAATTCAGCTTTCTTGTAAATGATAATGATTTCTTGGAGGAAGTGCAGGGAGAAAAACTGCATTTTTAATGTGGAGATTTCCTTATCACAAAGGAACCTGATTCATTCAGAGCTGAGTTGCAGATTATACCCTCATGGTAATTCAGAGGAGGTGATTCAAAGCATGTGTGCTCCTGATATTTCAGGTGGGATGGAGGCCAACACACATACTACTTCCTTTAACAGTTTCACACAATGCTTTCCAAAGCCCCTAGGATGTTGATTTCAAAAATTACCGGAAACTGCAAGAGTATTTTGAAGGAAGCGGGAATATTTCAGATAGAGGAGAAATTAGGCTAGAAAGTGCAGGCTGCAGAACTGAAGCTGGTGGCCTCTGCAGTGGAGTGCACAGCCCAGGGTATGTGACAGACATGCACTGAAATGCAGGAAAAAGCACTAAAGCTTCTGTATATTTTATTTAAAATCTCCTTTTCAGATGTTATCTTTGTGTATGTTTTCTAATAAGTTTATAGTATATCCAGCAGTTATATATACATAATTTATAAATATTCATATATTCAGAGACTGCTCAAGAGTTTACATTAATGGAATATGAGTAAGAGGGTAGAGGTAAGAGGTCAGGAAGGTGACTGGATCCATGACACTGGAATCTTAGGTGGAGTAGGGAGGCTGGAGATATAATCTGGAGTCGTGGGTGTGGAGAAGGTATCTAAACCCCATGCTGGATGAGATCTCCATGCTTAACCTCCCTCATTAGAGAAATGCAAATCAAAACCACAATGAGGTATCTTCTCACACCGGTCAAAGTGGCCATCATCAAAAAGTCTACAAACAGTAAATGCTGGAGAGGATGTGGAAAAAAGAGAACCCTCTTACACTGTTGGTGGGAATGCAAACTGGAATAGCCATGATGGAGAACAGTGTGGAGATTCCTTAAAAAACTGGGAATAGAACTGCCATATCACCCAGAAATCCCACTGCTGGGCATACACCCCGAGAAAAGCAGAACTGAAAGAGGCAGCACTATTTACAATAGCTAGGACATGGGAGTAACCTAGATGTCCATCAGCAGATAAATGGATAAAGAAGTTGTGGTACATATATGCAATGGAATATTACTCAGCTATAAAAAGGAACATATTTGAATCAGTTCTAATGAAGTGAATGAACCTGGAGCCTATTATACAGAGTGAAGTAAGTCAGAAAGAGAAAGATAAATACTGTATATAATGCATATATATGGAATTTAGAAAGACAGTACCAACAATTCTACATGCATGGCAGCAAAGGAGACAGAGATGTAAAGAACAGACTTTCCGACTCGGTGGGAGAAGGCGAGGGTGGGATGATTTGAGAGAACACCGCTGAAACATGTATATTTCCATATGTAAAACAGACAGCCAGTGCAAGTTTGATGCATGAAGCAGGGCACCCAAAGCTGGTGCTCTGGGACAACCCAGAGGGATAGGGTGGGGAGGGTTCAGGATGGAGGGACACAGGTATACCCACGGCTGATTCATGTTGAAGTATGGCAAAAATCATCACAATATTGTAAGGTAATTATTCTCCAATTAAAATTAATTAATTAATTAAAAAGATCAGGAAGGCCATCTGAGCTTTGGGCACTTTTATATTTAGAGATTAGGAAGAAAAGGAGGAATCTAAACAAACGTTTCTTCATCTCTTGATGCTTTTGAGTTTTTCAACATCAAAGAGACCTCTAAGTCTTTTTTCTCAAAGTATTTAAGGCTGAGAAATATCACTCACTCACTCCAATATTCATCCCTGGAAAATTCCATGGACAGAGGAGCCTGGCGGGCTGATTGGAAGGAGTTGGACACGACTGAGTGACTGAGCTCGCACACACACATCATATTTTTATCTCCATGTCTGGATGATTTCTTGACTCAGGCTTGGGTTATGTGGAAGCGTAATGAGCTACAGTTAAATAACATTTCTTACCTTGACAGTGAGTTTAACATGGTCTCACAGGTGGTAGCTACAAACCAGTCATATTTTACACATTTTGATGGGCTTGCATGGTGGCAGACATTTTTCTTCTGGTTCTTCATTGCCATCAGGGTAATAGAAAGCTGCCTTAGATGTCACTTCAGAGTTTGGGCTCATTGAATTCAGTCAGCTTGGTTCCAGGTCAGTAGCACTTTTACATATCTCCAAGGGGAGTCTTGATGAGTTGGGGGAATTCAGCTGATCACAAGTATTCAAGCCAACACTGCCTCTGTTGGTGCAGCAGTCCTGTGAACTGATGGAAGGGATGACTTTGCTGTGCGGGGTTGCTTCTTCAGATTCCATGAGATTTACTCCAGGGCCTGTTCAGTCTGCATTAGGCTTTTCTACACGTACACACATTCACAGTGAAGTGAAGTGAAAGTGGCTGTGTTGTGTTCGACTCTTTGCGACCCCATGGACTATATATATAGTCCATGGAATTCTCCAGGCTAGAATACTGGAGTGGGTAGCCTTTCCCTTCTTCAGGGATCTTCCCAACCCAGGGATCCAACCCAGGGTGTTACTTGCTAATTTCTTATTTGGGAAAATGAGAACTTTCTAACAAAGTTTTCCTCTCACACTGTGTTGAGTGTGATTTGTTTCTAAGCAGCGGGCAATGCCAGCACCCATCTTTGCAGGAGTGACAGTGTATCTTATCTTGAGTCTATTTCTAATAAATAAAATTAAGGAATTTTCATAAAGAGCATCTGTTCCAACACCATCATTTAATCAAGGAAGACAGGTTTTGGTCACTTTATCAAGTTGGATTAGTTGTTAGGATTAGTTGTCAGAAGAACAGGTACTAGAATGTAGGTGTTCTAAAGTCAAGGGACATTTTTTTAATAGCCACATATTCTTTGATCAATGCTAACATGAAATAGTTGATATATAAAAATAGAAATACATATGTGAACTATGAAGCCTAGTGATCAAACAAGCGCCTCATCACCCAACTGAGCACCTCCCCATTACTAACACTGCTGCAGCACCCAGCATAGCCCACCTGTTCCCATCCCCCTGACTTCTCCACATGGAGATCCCTCTCTGGAATTTTGTTTTTCTCAGCCCCTTATTTTGTAGTGTCACCTTATAGTACCTGTCCTTGCACTATTTTAGTTGTGCTTGCTTTTGAAATTTATAAAAATGTTATTAAATGTTTAAAATAAGGAACTGTGGCTTGTTCCTTTTCCCCCACATTGTTTCTGAGAGTCCCCATATTAATGAGTATATCTGTACTTATTCTTTTTCATTGCTATCTAATATTCACTGCATATATTTCCTTATGGAGTATACTAAAGCCCAGCTTTTTATTATGAAAGTTTTCAGACATAAGCACAAAAGCAGAAAGGATAGCAAACACCCATATACCCTCCACTTTGATTCAGTAATTGTTAACATTTTGCCATATTTGCTTTATCTTTTTTTCTGAGCACTTGAAAGTAAGTTGCAGATATTGTGACTCTTCATTTCTATAAACTTCATCCCAGATCTCTCTATAATGACGTTTTCCTACAAAACTACCATTATCACAGCTGAGAAATTTTCAATATGGCCATGATAATATCTACCCAATAGTCCATAAATAAAATTTCCCCATTGTTTCAGGAATGTCTTTTATAGATGTTTTTAATTAGTATCCAATCAAGGCTCATATATTTGGTTGTCCTGTCACTTTGAAAAGTCTCTTTTAATCTCTAGAATACCCCCATCTTTGTTTCCCATGCCATTGACTTTTTTGAAGAATTTAGTTCAGCTGCTTAGCGTATGTGCCATAGTCTGGATTTTCTGAGTGCTTCTTCATGGTATCATTTAACTTGTTCTTCTGTCACCTGAAATTTCTATACACAGGCAGTTAGGTCTTCAGGTATAATCAGATGCAGATTGAAGGGTTTTGTCAAGGATGTTACTTCTATAGGTAGTGACACATACTTGTGCTGCATTAATCAAACCAGGTTTGATTGCTCAGTTACACTGGTGCTTCCTAGTCCTCTCCACTGTAAAGGTACCATTCCCCGCTTGAGATTCAGAGCTTGCTCTCGTTTGAATAACCTCAAAGTTGGCACATTCATATTTAAATCTTCTGACTATCCCCTTGGTTTCTGTATGTAGACAGCATTCATGTGCAGCCATATCTAGAGAATAAGACTTAGGATCCAACTGGAAAAACTGTTTTTGGTTTAAGAACAAGTGAACAAGATAACGGTTTTTCTTGTCTGATTCAGAAGGTGTTTCTGTAAGAGTAATTACAGTAATGATTTTTATGGATGACCATTGTTATTAGTTCAACAGCATTCCTTTGTATGTATACATTTGTTATTTCTTTTTTTTATAAAAATATTTTTATTCATTTATTTATGGCTGTGCTGGATCTTTGTTGCTGCACAGGCTTTTCTCTAGTTGTGGTACGAGGGCTTCTCATTGCACTGGCTTCTCTGGTTGACGAGCACAGGCTCCAGGGCACGTGGCTCAGTAGTTGAGGCACACGGGCTTAGTTGCTGTGTGGCCATATGGCTCAGTAGTTGAGGCACACGGGCTTAGTTGCTGTGCGGCCATATGGGATCTTCCCAGATCAGGGATCGAACCCATGTCTCCTGCATTGGCAGGCAGAGTCTTTACTACTGACACCAGGGAAGCCACATTTGTTATTTTTTTTTAAACTCATACTTTATAGATATACAGTTTATTCATAATATAGGCAAAGGCTGAATACATGAGAAAATTAAAAAAACACCTTTAGAAAATGAAATAACACTGCCTGAAGGTAGTTTATCTCCTGATGGCCTTGTAAATAATGTATCTTGTTGGAATAGAATTTAGGAGAAAAAGGATCACACTCTGTATATGAGTTTTCAGATTCCAAAGTCCACCCACATTCACAAATGTCTGTTTGAGTTATCCAGCAGGCCCTCAGCACTCACTGAGGAAGGACTCGCAGAACAGCAGTCTTCAGGTGTGCCAGTTTATGTGTTTAGGTTTTTGGACAAAACCCCCTTTATCCCAGATTACCTTCTTTCTTTAAGTGTTAACATGACTAAGCCATATGCTTCAAGGAAAGTGAGATGTTTAGTATGAGATGAATACATACCCTTAGAACTCAAACTACAGAAGAAAAGACTTAATGAAAGAGTACTTCAGTAAGCACCATGTCAGAATCTCAGAATCACTTGTTGATGAACCATCCTCTGTGTTTATAAAAAAATTCACACTGTTTATTCGTGAAGAGTCAGACCTCAAGGCCCTTGGCTTGTTGTTGGCAGAATAGCACACTTTATAATAAACTGCTGTTATTTAGCTAAGGCACGAAATCAGTGTGTGATGTGCCTTTGAGAGCTTGGGCTCCAAAAAACGATGTAGTGCATTCTCTTTGTTTAATTTATTTTTAATTGGAGAATAATTCTTTACAATGTGTTGGTTTCTGCCCTACAACAGCGTGAATCAACCAAAAGTATACATGTGTCCCCTCCTTCTTGAACCTCCCTCTCACCCCCTCACCCCATCCCACCCCTCTAGGTTGTCGCAGAGTACTGGGTTGAGCTCCCTGTGTTATACAGCAATTTCCCACCTACCTACTTTACATATGGTAAAGAGTGTTTCAATGCTACTCTCTTAATTTGTCCCACCCTCTCCTTCCCGGGCTGTGTCCACAAGTCTGCTGTCTGTGTCTGCATCTCTGTTCCTGCCTTGCAAATAGGTTCATCATTGATGTAATGCATTAACTCTCGTGCTTTAAACAGGAAGAGGTTTAAAGGACTCCACTGTTAGCCTCTGCTTTCTTGTGTCTTAGGGGTATTGCAGTGGTATTTGAAAGATGTCTCTTTTTTCCCTTAAGTTAATTTATTATTGAAGTACACATAACATTTGTATTCAAAGGTACACAACAAATCACACCTGCATAAGCTGAGTGAATTTTCAAACTGTAACCATCACTCAGACCAACAACTAGCACATAACCAATATCTTAGAAGCCCTCTCATTCCCGCTGCCTCCCAGTCGTCCCTGTTACTATTACCGTGACTTCTAACACTGTGGATTAGTTTTGATTGCCCCACCCATAGACCACACACAGCCTCTCAACATAGTGTGTGTGTGTGTGTTGATAGGACTCCAGTAGGATTTTGACTGTAAATCCCTGTATAATTAGTAAGTCTAAAGAAGTTACTGATTTATCCAGGAGAATCTGTAACAGAAACTATCACCAAAAATGTGCCCTTGGGCCAAAATTGTGAACAAGAGAAAAGCAAAGAGGGGAGAATCAGAATCATTTTGTAGGTAAAAGATTACCTTTACAGCCAGGTTCCTCTTGTGGCCTGTGCTCTGGGGAGCTTGGTACAGTTAGCCCAGCTAGGATGCTTTAGCAAGACTAATAAAGAATTGGTGAGTATAAGTGATCACCAAGAATTCCACATTTGTTTGTCAAGAGGGTATATTACCATCTCTCTTATAAAGAAGTTACTTCTCCAGCAACACCAACTTCACCAGAACCCTCCAAGGAACCAAGAAATTGGTAAGACTGCACAGTCTTTAGGGACAGTTCATGTGAGGCATGGTTTTCTGGTTTCCTGGTTTCTAGCACGTTAGATGAGGGTGAGGCTTCTGGTTGCCTGACCACAGCAGAAGTGACAGCTGACAAGCCTGATAGAAGGGTGTGGTATTGAAAAACCATAAAAATCAAGTCCAAGAACACAAAAAGCATTGGGCCTGGGAACAAGCAGTCTTTACAGACTTTCAGAGCCCCCACAGACATCACTGTGCATTAAGTCATGCTCCCAGTGATGATCCTGAGTGACTGTGAAAGCAGAAATTATGTTCAGTGCACTCTCTGGAATGAGAAAGACTGCTGTCCAGTAATGACTAGGAGCTTGGTTTTGGGGTCAGCTTGGATCAGCCCTGCATTTAGTACTTGTAACTATGCGGCCCTGGGCAATTAAACTTCACCTGTAAAATAGGGACTGTATCTTTTCCTTGTAGCATTGTTGTAAGGATCAGATGGAATTCCTTGTAAGCTCTAGATATTTGTTAGCTGTTACTAATTTTTGATACTATGACAGATGATTAGGTGGAACATCCTATTTTTGGTTACAAATGAGATATAACCTTTTAAAGTGTGAAATCTCCTGGCTGGAGCCTGTCTAAATACATACACAGGGCAAAAGATAACTACTTTTATTACTTGGAAGTAACAGAGTCATTTAAACTTTGAAACAGCTCATAACAGAAAGTAAAATCAGTGGACAAAGCTAGCCAAGCCAAGGAAACCAATAAAAGCTCGAGAAGAGGTGCGTATAAATGGCTTACTTCTCCTGGAGTCCAACATTGCTCTACTGAGGGCAGCCATACATTGTCCAGGCCCACATCCTCCCCTGTTCTGGTCCTCTTTCATCTATGGGGTGCAGTGTTCCACTGACAGAAATGATGAATTGTCTGTTTCTTCCTTGGTACTTATTTAGATGGCTGATTTATGAAGAGCCTGGATTTCAGGGTGTCCCTTTTATTCTGGAACCTGGTGAATACCCTGACTTATCCTTCTGGAATACAGAGGAGGCATACATTGGATCCATGCGGCCACTGAAAATGGTAAAGATGGAATCTTATCATGTATTCTTAGAGTCAGTAATTCTTTGCTTGACTTTGATAATTCATGGGATGTGACTTTAAAGCAATAAAGCAGAGTTTTAAAAGAAATATGTGGAGGACAGGACCTATTGCTAGATCGAAGTAATAGAAAAGATAACTTCATAGTTGCTACAGATGGAAAAAATAAATGTGGATAAGCCCATAGGTGTTCTTGGCCATGCAGAGTCACTGATGTGTGTGCACAGCTCAGCCCAGGGCAGATGTGAGAAGTGAGAACATGAGGAATTAAATCAGGAGGACAGACAAAGTCCAGCTTGTAGGTGTTAGAGAAGGGGGATAATTAGGAGAGCATCATGATAAGTCAGGGCTTCCCTGGTGACTCAGATGGTAAAGAATCTGCCTGCAATGTGGGAGATCTGGGTTTGATCCCTGGGTTGGGAAGATCCCCTGGAGAAGGGAATGGTAACCTACTCCAGTATTCTTGCCTGGAGAATCCCTATGGGCAGAAGAGTCCGGTGGGCTACAGTCCATGGCGTTGCAAAGAGTCGGACACGACTGAGTGACTAAGCACAGCACAGCACAATAAGTCAGGTGGGTCTTAAAAACCAAGCAGGATTATTTTAGATGGTGATGTCAGAGTTAGACTGCATGAGCCAGGTCAGAGCTGGGAAAGGGTAGGGCTTGCTGAGGACCAGCTTGCTGTAATGAAAGGAGGCCAGGCTGGGTGACTGCACTGGGGGCCCTGGAGTCAGATGTCCAGGTGAGTGTTGTCCTCCAAAGCCCTCCCCTTAGGAAGGATCCCGTGCTTCCTTCCCCTGTATTTTGCCTGGTTCTTTGTTTCTTCTTCAAGACTCTAAGCATTGGGAGGCTCCAAGCTGCACCTGTTTTGACCTCATGTTGAGCTGTATCATAGGAGTTGTTCACTAAACACGTACAGCATGAGTGAAGCTCCTGTTACAAATGTGTTCTTGAAATTCCGCTTTGTGGTTGTCTTCTGAGTCAGTTTGAAACAAATTAGAAAGTCAGGAAGATAATTTTTTATCTTAATTTTATCACTCCTGCCACAGGTTGTGGCTTAATTATCTAAATGTCTGCTTGTCTTCATGCAAATAATTCTGGACCTTTTTTCTAAAATTAAATCCTCTTTCAAAGAGTAAAGTTTTGTAAGTTTTTTGAATATGTAAAAGAATTGCCTCAAGTTTTGAAGGCAGTTTTTAATGATGACCTACAGAACTGTAAAGTTCACAGAATTCAAAAAGGATTCCTTTTGAAAAGCATACTTACTTGAGTGTATGAGCCCTGGTTTGTTGATTAAAATCAGCCACATTCCTTTATGATTATAGTTCATTTGCTGTATTTGAGATCTTTGGCTATACTTTATTTTTCACTCATATAAGTAACAACCTTTAAAAAAATAGCCTTCTGACTTTCCCACTGCTGATTTAAACTCTTACCTTATTTAATACTTCTGTGTGACACCTCTTCTATGATTTTAGTGAGATTTTTGGATTAAAATTTCTTTATTCTAAACATATAGCAGCCCCCATAGACCCATCCTTTATGGGATGTTTTAAATTTATCTAATAGTTTACCTAATTATTCCAGGAGCCCTTCAGATCATATTGTGAACTTGAGTGAACTTCAACAGCTTTGTAAGCCAGAGGCTGCAAAATCAAATGCCTCTAGGGCCAAGCAGCAAATAGGCATGAACAGGCTGACAGGGAGCTGAACCCCGGAAGAGGTGGAGACAGGCAAAGTGGAGCCCGTATCCCTGCTGGAGGGTGAGCCCAGCACAGGGTTAATAAGCACAGCTGCCTGTGAGAATATGAGTCCAGAGATGCCAAATCTTAGGACTGCTTTTTAAGAGAAGTGAGAAATAGGCCTTTTGGGGAGAAGTTTTACTGAGTTTAAAAAAAACCACCAAACACCTATTTGGTTAAAAAGCACAGATACCATGCAGATTCAGCTTGTAGACGCCTCTGTGAGACTCTTCCTCATATCTTCCCTGCATTGTTGGCAATTAGAACTGTCTCCACGTCAGTTAAACAAACCAGAATGTAGCTGCTCTGTGTGGTTCCATGGCTTATCACAGACTGCCATGGGTAATAGCAAGTGGTAACTTATCAACGACAAGCCACTTTTCTTACAATATTATTATTCTTTCCAGGGTGGCCGTAAAGTTGAATTCCCTACAGATCCTAAGGTAATGTACATTTTTAAAGAATTTTATCCCCATTCCATCTTCATGAAGATAATACTTGTGTGATTTTATGTATCACTTCCATAAAACGTAACTGCAGTCAACGGGAGTTGTCCAGCTTATACATGCCATCACCTTCAGGTGGAAGGTGATGCTGACAGCACGAGTTAGCACTAACAGTATGTGTAGCCATGGCTCAGGAGGTTCACTGTTGTATTAAGCTGTAATCTGCAGTTGTATTTACTAACTGCAGGGCCTGTTGCTACTTGTCTGAAAGGAAAAACCTTACTTTTCAAGACAAGTTCTCCCTCCTCTAAAATTCTCCTTCTGCTAGTTCTGCTTTGCACATCTATGACATATAGTTTGTTCTATAGTGTGTTTCATTTTTAAAACAACGTAACAATACTTTGGTTCCTTAGTCTGGCCTGAGAAAAATTCTAAATATCAGTTCTAGACATTGAACAAAAACCAATTATGCATCTGTCTTTTGAACCTTGACTTTAGTCTGTACCACAGCAGGAGAAAAATCCTGATTTTAAAAATTATATTACAAGATACTTTTATTTAGTTAATTAAAAAATGTGATTATAAAATTTTGTGTTCCAGGACTTAGTGATATTAAGTGACTGATTTAGTGTTTAGCTATTGAGATATTTAACTTCTCACTACTTACTGGCATATCTCATTTCTGTTATAGATAGTTATTTATGAAAAGCCTTTCTTTGAAGGAAAATGTATGGAGCTGGAAACAGAGATGGGTAGGTTTATCATGGAAGGAGGTGAAACAGAAGAAACCACTGGAGATGAACATTTGTCATTTATATCAGTGGGATCTATGAAAGTTCTACGAGGCATGTAAGTAGACAGGAGTGACCTGTAAGGATTCCTTTTTATTCCCTTAAATAACATAAAGAACATGGTCTCTCTCCCCCAAAGATAGCATTCCAAATTGCAGAGTGGAGTGAATAAACATGTTTTCCTCAGCTAGTTGTGACCTGGATTTGATGGGCTGATTTGGGATCAGTCAGCTGGGCAAGGCTGATAAATTGGGCCATCTAGATTGATCAGATCTACAATCTTGTTTATTGATATTATCCTCCAAATGACTGAACTGTTAGTTTGCTTCCTATTTTTTAGGATCATATTCTGCACTTTATAGAGCTTACATATTTTCTTTAAAGTCTACCCTTGAAAATGGCTTGTAAATAGCCAAAAATATACAATATATTAATTATTATTAGAAGAAAGTTCATCCAGTTTTATTTGCTAAAGTTCTTTTGGGTCAGTTCTTAAACACACTTAGACAAACATGTACACATACATGCTGACCTCCCTATATTCCTTTAAGGAACATTGGTTATATACTTCTTAGGTTAACTTCTTGGTGAAGTGAAGTGAAAGTTGCTCAGTCATGTCTGACTCTTTGCAATTCCATGGCTCCTCTGTCCATGGAATTCTCCAGGCAAGAATACTGGAGTGGGTTGCCATTCCCTTCTCCAGGAGATCTTCCCAACCCAGGGATTGAACCTGGGTCTCCTGCATTGCAGGCAGATTCTTTACCATCTGAGCCACCAGGAAAGCCATTCTACTAATCTTGTAAATGCTAAGGAAGAATTCCGATAGTCATAACGCATGGGTCCATGTCTAGCTTTATAGCTATTTACATTCGTCAGTGACATTGATATTTTAACAGTACTGAACATTTCTACTCTTTCATGTTCTTTCTGTTGCAGTTGGGTTGCTTATGAGAAGCCTGGCTTTACGGGTCATCAGTATTTGCTTGAAGAAGGAGAATACAAGGACTGGAATGACTGGGGAGGCTACAGCAGAGAACTTCAGTCTTTACGACCTATATTAGGTGTAAGTTACAGAGAAACTAATGGGTAATACTTGGGCATTTTTGAATAATAATTGGCTAGCCTTTGAATTTTGAATTTTTTTTTCTCAATAGGATTTTTCAAATGCTCACATGATAATGTACAGTGAAAAAAACTTTGGATCCAAGGGTTCCAGTATTGATGTATTAGGAATTGTTGCTAATTTAAAGGAGACTGGATACGGAGTGAAGACACAGTCTATTAATGTACTGAGTGGAGTGTAAGTGAAATTACCCAATGGGGATTTTAATAGTGAGCTTCACTTTGGTTTGTGTTAAAGTAATGGAGTGTTTGACCCAGAGTAGACACTCAATGAGTACATATCTCAAAAATGAAACATTAAATTAGCTATTTAATACTGCTACAGTATTTTTACAACTGCTTTTTAAAATCTTTCTCATATAGTATCTTTTATATGTAATATAACATTGGAGCAGACTATTGAGTTGCATTATGAAATCTACAGATTCACTTCCCTTGTCATTCTTCATGAAAAGAACTCATGAATTTCTTAGGATCGGACACAAATAATAATAGTGATTTAGCATTAGAAACCTGAGGTTGGGACAAAGTCCCATTTGATTTTCTTACGGTCCTACACCTGGTCTATTATATTTCCTATTATTTTTTTCTTCCAGTTATATTGATATAGTTGATATACAGCACTCTATAAGTTTAAGGTATGCAATGTAATGACAGTCATCATGAAATGATACCAATGTAAGTTCAGTGAACATCATCTCATAGATACAAAATAGAAGAATAAAAAATGTTTTCCTTGTGAGGAGAACTCTTAGGATTTACTCTCTTAATTTTCATATATAACATGGAGCAGAATTAATTATATTAATTATACTCTACATTATATCCCCAGTATTTATTTATCTAATAACTGGAAGTTTATACTTTTTTGACCATCTTCATCCAACTCCCCCCACTTCCCAAGTCTGTAACCACAAATCTGGTATCTTGTTCTATGAATTTGTTGTTTTTGAAGTATAATTGACTTACAACAATATGTTAGTTAGTGGTACACAACATACTGCTTTAATATTTCTGTGCATTTCAGAACGATCACCATGATAACTCCAAATCTGATCTCTTGTTCTATGAGTTTGTTTGTTGTTTTTGAAGTATAATTGACTTACAACAGTATGTTAGTTTGTGGTTCACAACATAGTGCTTTAATGTTTCTGTGCATTTCAGAATGATCACCATAAGTCTAGTTATCTTCTGTCACCATACCAAGATATTACATAATTATTGATAATATTCCTGATGGTGTACATTTCATTCCCATGACTCATTTATTTTGTAACTGGAAGTTTGTACCTCTTAATTTCCCTCATTTTTTCACTCATCCTCCCACCTCCCTCCACTCTGGCAACCACCTGTTCCCTGTATCCATGACCCTTTTCTGTTTTGTTATGTTTGTTCCTCTTGTTCTTAGATTCCACATATAAATATGTGGTATTTGTCTTTCTCTACTTCACCTAGCATAACACCCTCTCGGTTCTCCCATGTTGTGCAAATAGCAAGATTTCATTCTTTTTTATGGTAGAGTAATATTCCATTGTATGTGTGTGTGTATGTGTATACACACTACATCTATGTTAAATATATAGGTTGCTTCTATGTCTTGGATATGGAATGCTGCAGTGAATATAGGGGTCCTTGTATCATTTTGACTTAGTGTTTTTGTTTTCTTTGGAAGAATATCCAGAAATGGAATTGCTGCATTGTGTAGTTCTATTTTTAACTTTTGGAGGAACCCATGTTGTTTTCCATAGTTACTGCACTAATTTATATTCCTACCAACAGTGCACAATGGTTCCCTTTTCTCTTCATCCTCGCCAACAATTGTTATTTGTTGCCTTTTTGATGGTAGCCATTCTGACAGGCATGAGGCAATATCTCGTTGTGAATTTGATTTGCATTTTCCTGATGATTAGTTATGTTGAATATATTTTCAAGTGCCCATTGGCTGGCTGTAGGTCCTTTTGGGAAAATGTCTGTTTAGGTCCTCTGCCTACATTTTAATCAGATGGTTTGCTTTTTTGGTATTGAGTTGTATGAGTCCTTTGTTATTTTGGATATTAACCCTTATCAGATATGTTGTTTGCAAATATTTTCTCCTATTCAGCAGGTGCCTTTTCAATTGGTTGGTGGTTCCCTTTGATGTACAAAAAGCTTTTTAGTTTGATGTAGTCCCTTTTGTTTATTTTTGCTCTCGTTTCCTTTGCCTGAGGAGACATATCCAAAAAAATATTGCTAAGACATGTCAAAGAGCATACTGCCTATGTTTCCTCTAGGAGTTTTATGGTTTCAAATCTGAAATGTAAGTCTTTAATCCATTTTGGGTTTATTTTTTATATGGTGTGAGAAAGTAGTCCAATTTGATTCTTTTCCATGTAGCTGTTGAATTTTCCCAGCACGATTTATTGAAGAGTCTTTCCCCTTTGTATTAATATATTATTGCCTCCTCTGTTATAAATTAACCATATGGGGGGTTCATTTATGGGCTATTATTTTAACATAAAAATAATTGTTTCAATGTACCTGGAATTTGCTACTGAGTACTTTACTAATGCTGAAGTAAGTTTTTATTAAAAGTTGACTAGTCAAGACTCCTTGGGATGCAAGCGGCTACAGGTCAACCTAAAATGGTATAAGTGATAAAAATGTAATATATTGGCATGCATAACTGAGAAGTCCTGATGGTACAAGGGTTTAGACACTGTATGAGAACTTGATCTCTATCTCTTGACTGGGCTTTTGCTATGCTGGCTTCACTTTAGGCAGGTCCTTTTGTTACCAAGTCCAAGGTCATACTGCTCGCCATACTACAGGCCAGTAAATCTAGAGATGAGGTGTTAGGGCAAGAAATAGTGACTTTTTTGGAAAGCCAGCAGACTGAGAAGATGGCAGACTAGTGTCCAAAAGAGCCATCTTGCTGGGGTTTGGATGCTAGTTTCTTTTATAGAACAAAGAAGGGGAAAGTGAAGCTGTAAAGTAAGAGGACAATAAATTGTTGCAATTATTCCCTGGTTCTGGCCAGACTCCCCAAGGGATGTGTTAATTTTTACTTTCCTTCAGCCAGGTGGGCCTGGTCAGGATATTTCCTGTGAGCTAAACAAAAAGTATTCCAGCTTAACACTTGGGCGTGGGAGGCAGGGTTCCCAGAAGCAGGCCATTATGTTCAAGCTATGGCAGCATCCCTTTAGTGATTAACTTGTAGCAAAAGCAATAGAGAACACAAAGGCTAAGGTAGAAGAAATGGATGAAATATGGAGTCAGATTTGTTCTACCCTGGTGGCTTAGCAGTATAAAGAATCCATCTGCCAGTGCAGGAGACACGAGAGATACAGGTTTGATCCTTGGTTTGGGAAGATCCCCTGGAGTAGGAAATGGCAACCCACTCCAGTATTCTTGCCTGGAAAATCCTATGGACAGAGGAGCCTGGCAGGCTCCAGTCCATGGGGTCGTAAATAGTCGGACACAACTTAGTGACTAAACAGCAACAACAAATCATACTTTCTATCTGGGGCCTGTGGCAGCAGCATCTGGTTTCTGTTCTTGACTCTGCTTCCAGTGGAAAGCTTCTCTTTCCCACAGAAGTTCCAGGTTTGACTTTGATTCTATACAGTTAGGTCATATGGACCTATCTGAACCAATTACTGTAGCCAAGGAGGCCATGCCTATGATACACGCGCAGCTCTGGAGCTGAGATGTAGGGTCAGTCCAATGGGGGCTAGTTATATATGATTGCGCTGAGGGTTTCCCCAGGAACATCAGAGTGGAGGCAGATATTGGATTGGCAGAAACAGATGTCTGTTAAAGTGAGCTATATGATTATTTTTATGGTCCAGGCTGATGTCAGTTATAATTTGTTATGCGAGTATTCTTAAATGGCCACATGAAATCAATTGACATTGGTTCTGTTGAAAGTGTTTGGTATTAGGTTCTTATGGCATGAGTAACATAGGCTATATGAATCATTCTAACTTCAACTCTTGTATTTCAAGAAACTTTCCACAGACGCCCTGGATATTTTAGATGCATCTACAATGTAATATGCTTTTAACGTTAATCATGTCATTAAATTCTTGTGTTGGTTGTTGTTTGTGGCACCATCTTGGCAGAATGACACAGTGACTTCTGGGGCTTCCATTCTTAGCAGGAAATGCCTTCTCCTAGGTCTTGTTCTGGAACCCTAATGTTATTAGAATCTTCCATAGACAAAGGTATGGCATTCAGAAGTCATCTGAAATATTGCTGTGGCTATATATTTTTTTTAAATAAATTTATTTAATTGGGGGCTAATTACTTTACAATATTGTAGTGGTTTTTGCCATACATTGACATGAATCAGCCATGGGTTTACATGTGTTCCCCATCCTGAACCCCCCTCCCACTTCCCTCCCCATCCCATCCCTCTGGGTCATCCCATTGCCCCAGCCCTGAGCATCTGTCTCATGCATCGAACCTGGAATGGTGTTCTGTTTCACATGTGGTAATATACATGTTTCAATGCTATTCTTTCAGAGCATCCCACCCTCACCTTCTCCCTCAGAGTCCATAAGACTGTTCTATGCATCTGTGTCTCTTATTCTGTCTCTCTCTCTCTCTGTATATATATAATATAGTATTTTTATATATATAATATATATTATATATAGTATTTTTATATATATAATATATATTATATAGTATTTTTATATATATAATATATATATTATATAGTATTTTTGATTGCCTTTAAAGTAAACTATTTAGAGGGAGAATATACAATGACCAACTCAGTATGGGGAAACAGTTGAACATTTTGATACTCACCAGGTGTGCTGGGTCAGTTAGTCAGAGCCCAGTCATACACCCTAGCAGAGGAAGCAAAAGGATGCTGAGTGGGTTCCCGTCGGGCATATATGTAGAATATGCTATTAGCACAGGTAAAACTACTGTGCCTGGAGTCAGTCTCTCTTTTTTACCCAGCCCTTGTTTACTTAAAATCTGTTTCCTTTATAAAATGTTGCTTTTATATGTTTCTATTTTTAGTCATTTCTAGTTACATTTCCTGGCTTAGGCTTTTTCTTTTTGGTTGGTTGGTAGCAGTTGGGTTTTGTTATTGAGGGAAGTTGAAAGGAGGCGTGCATGTGCATGCACATACACACACAGCCACTTCCTTTTATATTCTGGGTTATATTCTGGGTTGTAAAAGTGCTTCAGTTTGCCAAGGCCAGCTGCTTCCTCATATTTCACTCAGTTGATCATCAGACAAATATTTATTGAGGTCTGTTATGTGCAAAGCATTGTATCCTCAAAGAAGTTGTAGTGTTTATATAAAACATAATTATTGCTACAAAAGATGCAAAGATTAAGTGCTGTGGGGACCTGCAGCTGAGAGGAATGAATTTCCATCTTGGACAGAGGGAAGACTTTGGAGGAGGTAGCACTGGAGTTGAGCCCTGCAGGATAGGAAGGTTGAGATGTGCCAGTGTCACATGCGTAATAAATTCCCTGGGTGGTAAGCTCATTATTAATAACCCTGAAACCGAGAACAGCCTTCAGGAAAGGTGCCCGTGAATACAGCAGAAGAGGTTTTAGGAACTACATTTCATTTCTTGTTGAAACATCAAAAAAGTTGCCTTCACACACTCCTGCTCATCACTTCCTAGTTCTATGCTGTCCTTTTGCTTAACTAGTGAAAACTGGGCTTATGTTTTAAAAACGAAGAGCAAAATGAAATATTTCTGGAGTCCAGATTTTTTCAAAAAGCGTTGTTGTTTTGATTCAACAGAAGGGCAGGTTTGCACTGCTACCCTTAAATTCTGAGCACTGATCCCAGCAGGCTGAGATCTGTTCGACTTACACTTGCCCGTCCTCCACCCCTTCCAATCTCACAGACAGAGAAGTGTTGATTCACATATGCAGAATATGCTTAAAGAAGGACAGGAAGGAGTTTTCTTCCTAAGAGTTTCAGGTATAAGTTATAAATAGACTGTAGATGATAGATACACCAGAGCATCTCAGAAATGAATTTTGGATTTTTTACCCCCATATTCATGGGTGATTCATCTGGGGCTGCATCTTGGAAGGAAAACAACACTACTGTCAATTCAAGTGACATGTTAATAAATGGGTTTCCTGTTTCAAGTTCAGTGAATTAGATAGGCTTACTTCAGTGCTGGGTGTTTTCTTACAAGTAACGTATTTTAGTTTTATAGGGAAGTACATTATCCACACTTGTTAAACAAACACCAACAAAAGCACTAGCTGAAGTGTCTTTCAAGGCTTGCTCGTCTTGTCTCCTGAGTTTTCTGTCTTTCTCTCCTCACTGGCTGTTTTCCTTTCAAACCTTTAAGTCAAACAGTTAAGCAAAAGGGACTTTAAGCCTCTTGACCCTCTAACCTTCTGTGCCTCTCTAACTTGCTGTGGACCCAGAGCTTTGTCAGGAGTACTTTTATGTGATATGTCTTAACCTCATTGATTTTTTTTTTAAGTCCTGGCTTTTGTAAAGTGGATTTTCTTGCTCTGTGGAAATTCCTCCCCAGTTGCAGTGTTCTGTGATCCTTCTTTGTTGTTTCTCTTCATGACTAAGCCAAAGGCTGTGTGAACAGAGGCCACACACTCAGGCACCCATGAGCTGTACAGCCTTACCATGTCAGCACTGGGATCTTGGTCAGTGCCCTTACTTAAAAATGAAAATACAGACTTGTACAAAGGTTAAGGGATCTCTTTAAAGTTATCTGCAAGTTAATGTCATGACCATATTTAGAACCAGCCTCCTAATTCTTCATCTCACAGCGTTGGAGAATAGAATTTTAAAATTGCTTAATGAGTTTCTGAAGTGGGAGAGCAGTATTTTCTGAAATAGACTGTGATTGGTGCTTATAGCAGTTTCTCCATTCAGATGGCCAGAAGTGAGTCCAGATGTTAGCTGTCATAACTAATTATCACTTGAGGTTTTTGCAGTGTTCTCTTTGATGGCTGTTTATTTCCAAGTAATAACTGTACTTGAATTTCTAAGTCAAGCCCTTTAGATAAATTATAATCTGTTCTAATTGTGAAGCATGTGGGCTGTTTTAAGTAGAATGGTAAATTAAAAGATACTTTACAGGGTAGGTGGCAGTTCGGGTCAAGAAATGAGACCGGGTGAGCCTCAGGAGACTTGGACAAGGGTTCATTCATCCCTGGCCACTAACTGATTGTGTCACCTTGGACAGGTCACATCCTATTCAGAACAAACAGCAACAAATAATTCCATGTGATACTTCTTACCCATCTCTGATGAACTTTTGAGGGCAAGAATTTTGTCTTTTTCACCTTGCATTCCTAGTATCCCAGCAAACATGGTAAATGACCTGTCTGTTAAATGAACAAATAATTTTTTCTGTGTCTTTAGGTTTTCCTTTCTGTAACATGTGAAAAACAGTTCCTCCCTGTTACTGAGTCCAAGCTCACACTGCTCGCCATACAATAGGCCAGTTAATTGAGAGTCAAGGTGTTAGGGCAAGGAATAGCCACTTTATTTAGAAAGTCAGCAGACCTAGAAGATGGTGGGCCATCTTTGTCCCAAAGAACCATCTCCCAAGTTAGAATTCAGGCTTCTTGTACTCTAAAAGGGAAGAGGGTGTGGCAGATTGTTGCAAACTTCTTGGTACTGCAATCCTTTGTTCTTGGCAGCTATCCATGTAGGTCCAGTCACAGTGTTCCTATAAGCCTCCACAAAGCAATTATAATTTTCTGTTCTAGAGCTATTTATCTCTATCTGAATGGGAAAGTGTTACACCTTTAAAGGTCAGAGTCTTGAGAATGGACTATGATGTATATTTCAGTCTATAAGCAACATTCCTTTATGGAGGAGCCGCACCAGCATGACTAGGCACAGGCCACAGAGCACAAAGGTTAGAGCTAAAGGAACAGATTCAGTGTGGAGTCAAGTTTGTTCTCTTTTATAGAAGAATAAATGTGGTAACAGATGTAAAAAGCGTTTTGGAAAGTTCTGAGCATATACATAGGCATAAAGGTATTATTCCTTTAAGCTGTGAGAGGACCAGTGCAGGGCAGTGAATTAGCTGAGGAGGAAACACTGAGTATCTCTTGAATGTAACAGAACTGAAAAACTTTTTCCCTTCAAAGACTTTATCTTTGGATAGGAAACAGCATCAATAGGTTGGTTTTGTTGACTTTCCTCCCTGAGTGTGGATCATTTAAAAGATAAAAAATGTGAAAACATTTATAAAAAATGTGAAAACGTGAAAGGAGATTTGTTCTTAGTATTCCCCAGAGTTTGTTCAGTTTTGCTTATTATGTAGTTGTGTTATGTTGGAAATACTGATTGAAACAAAATTTTCATTATTTAGCTATTTTATGATTATTTAAAGCATTTTTCTTCTGTCAGCTTCCCCGCCCCCCACCCCCCACCCCAGTGTGATCTGTTGCGTAATGGAGACATAACTTCTGTAATATCTTTCTGGAAAGATAACTTTTTGTTATCAACATTAAAGAATCAATTCTTAGTTGTTTATTAGAAGAGTTTTTACAGGTATTTCTTGAAAGTCCAAATTGTCTCTGTAGAATCAGAAATATAGAGAAATATTCTCATTACAGCTTTCTCAGGGAATAGGATTTGGTAAGTGAGAACATCAAAAGGTTCATGCAAAGATATTCTTTTTCTTGCCACTTTGATTTGTCCTACAAGTTATCTGCTCCTAAAGATTAATGGAGAGCAAGAAAAATTAAGATCACTAATTAGTAAAACAAATGAAAGTTGCTCTATGATACATATTTACTCAAATGTGTGATTTATTACAAATGTAAACTATTAAGTATAATGAGTCAGTGTTTTTGTTTCTTTAGGTGGGTAGCCTATGAAAATCCTGACTTCACAGGAGAACAGTATATACTGGATAAAGGTTTCTATACCAGCTTTGAGGACTGGGGAGGCAAAAACTGTAAGATCTCCTCTGTTCAACCCATATGTTTGGTAAGGAGTTATATATTTCTATGAGAACATTTGCCTGAATTTTGGATTCCCTTAATGTGTGCTTCTGGCTCATGAAACACTTTATTATAGAAACTACCCTGAGATTATTTTTAATGGTAATTGTTAATGATCTAGAGAAAAAAACTTTCAAGATGTCTATCCTATTCATCTCCTTTTCTCTTCCCTTTAAAAATTCTTAGGATTCTTTCACTGGCCCAAGGAGACGAAATCAGGTAACTTAACAAATTCTCTGTTTTTCATAATTAGAAACCTTCCATTGAAAAGCTGAATTTATGTGTAAAACATACTACATTTAAGGATATATTGTTAGTTTTACCCATTTTTATGCCTGAAAGCATAACCGTCTTTTAAAATTAGATTTAAGTTTACAGTAAGGCTTAATTAGGGACCTTCCCAGGTGGCTCAGTAGTAAAGGATCTGCCTGCCAGTGCAGGAGATGCAGGGAGACGGTTTGATCCCTGGGTTGGGAAGATCTCTTGGAGGAGGAAATGGCACCCCACTCCAATATTTTTGCCTGGAAAATCCCATGGACAGAGAGGCCTGATGGGCTACGGTCCATAGGGTCAGAGAGAGTCGGACATGACTGAGCAACTGATCACTCAAGGCTTAATTGGTAACACTGACCCATATCTAAATACTTCTTATAAAATGTTCGTATATGTAAATTTAAATTTTATATCATTACAGTGGATTATTTATATTAATATACTGGGATTAATATTTCAAACAATAGCATATGGTTATTGTGGTAAACAATAAAATATATTTTCATATTTGCTGTGTCTGCATTAGACATTTTATATGGCTTCTTTTACATGGTCTCTCACTTAAGCCTTTTGAGTGCTGACTCTCTACACTAACTGAAGTGTTAAATTTGTTATTTAAGACTTTTTAATGTAAGTGTTCAGACAGCCATAAATACAGAGGCACAAACACCAGTGTAGCCTCCTTTATTGGCATACACAGAGTCTAACAAGTCAGCAGGTGACTTCCACTGAGGGAGGAAAACTGCTCTACATGTTTCCAAAATATAGTTTCTTATAAATGTTAGACCTGTAAACAATTACTTTTGGCCACAATAAAGCTTTAAAATGCCTCACAGCTTGTTAGGACAGGATAGGATGTTCTGTAGAAAGCTGCTTCTATTGTTGGACTGTCCTTTGATGACTCTGAATTAAACAGTCATGAATGGTGCACCCAAAGTACTTCTAATTAATCATTAATATAGATACAGAAAATTAAAGGATTTATAAAATTCACACCAGTTTACTGTAACAAAAGTTAACAGGTCATGTTTGGTCATCATTTCAAAGGCTGAATAAATATATTTAGGAATATAATTTTACTTGTTTCTGTTTACTTTTTTCAAAGATTCACTTGTTTTCGGAACCACACTTTCAAGGTCGCAGTCAATGTTTTGGAGAAACAATAAGTCAAATTGATGATTCATTCTCTACCAAGTCTTGTCGAGTTTTAGGAGGCAGGTAAGCAAAACAGTGGACTGGAAGAGCCCAATCAGTGTGGGAAACAGGATTCATACCAGTATATATACCTGTAGGTGCTTGGCACTATAAAACCACCGAATAGTACCAGACTATGTGAGTACTGCAGTATACTTTAGAGCATGGGTGCTGGATGTCAGAGGACACAGGCATCAATCAGTGTGGGCGGGAGAAGTTGAACATCATCCCCTCGTGGTGCAGTGGGATTGAGACCAGGTTCTTTGCACTGTAGGTCTCTCCTGTCATCTGTCAAGGGATTCTAGGTCATCTCTGAGGCTCATCCCAAGGTAGATTTGTTTACAGGTGGGTAGGAGGAGGGTAGGCATTCTGAATGCTAGGCAAGTGCATGGCTGGACTGGAGTGCTGATGAGGGGCACACTGCCCTCACTAGCTGGGTGGTCTCTGTATTTGGGGAAGGGGAAGTGACTTTGGACAGGGAGGGTGGACTCAGATGGCGACTTCCCTCAGCATGTGAGCTTAGACGGACACCACAGGAAAGACAAGACAGGCCAGGCAAGGAGCCCAAGCCAGGGGAAGGGATCAGGAAGCCTTTAGAGCAATCTATGCAAAAGGCGATGAAGAATTAAGTCAAATAATGATAGTAATAGTAGTGTCAGTAATGCCTTTAATCATACACTGAGGATTAGTGTATGGGAAGCTTCAAGGGCTTGGCAAAACCACCTTGGCCTGTAGCAGAATGGTGGCACCATGAGAGGAGCAAGGAATGCTGGAAGGCGGAAAGGTGGAAGCATGAATCATTCCATGGAGAAAAATTTACTTCCCAAATACAACGTTATTATGATTATTAATTTGCTACAAGATGAAATGCAGTAAATACATCCAGATATTTTTGAAGAAAGAACACTGTTGGCCATAAGAGGCATTGTGTTTATTGAATGGCAGGTCACCTCTAACAATCAGACTGATTATACAGGAAGACTCAGATTATACACTGTACGTGTGTGGTTTTTCCTTTGTAGCTGGGTTGCATATGATGGAGAAAATTTCTCTGGTAATCAGTACGTGTTGGAGGAAGGCCACTATCCTTCGCTCTCTGCCATGGGATGCCAACCTGGAGCAACTTTCAAGTCTCTTCGTTTTATAGATGTTGTAAGTACATCAGGGTGAATACAGTGTTAACAGAGATGTATGGTCAAAGCTGAGTCAAAGCAAGGGCACCAGCAGGTAGACTTCCTCATGGACAATTTGGAGGCAGAAAAAAATAATTACATGTAGAACTTTGCACCCTGGTCTCTTTGAAGATCTCTAAAATGTAAATTGGTTTTGTTTTTTGTTTTCTCAGACTTGAGGGGCAGTGTTGAGTCAGTCCTGGTTCACTTTCATGGGCTAGTTCAAGGCCCTCTGTCTTGTTTTTCCATTTCATACCTGACCCCTATTTCTATACCTCTCCCTTTACAGGCACCCATTCTAATGTGTTTGGGGTACAGCTTGGATATTCTTATAAAATGTATGTTTTATAAAAATATGTATAAAGGCTTTTGTTTTATATACAGTATTATGCTATAGTTCCCACTGTGTTATAAACATTACTTACATTAAAAATTTTTAAGAGCCATCTATTATGCTGTATGTACACCTAGTTAGAGTCTAATGTGTGTACATGATGTAATATGTACATACAATATGTAGTCAATAACCAGATGTACATACAGCATAATGGATCACTCTGGGAGGGAGTCTTTGGGGAATATAGACTAAAGGGGGATTTACTGGATTTCATGTGCATGAGTATCCAGTTTCACTAGGGAAAGGGAAAGGGAAGTCGCTCAGTTGTGTCCGACTCTTTGCGACCCCGTGGACTGTAGCCTACCAGGCTCCTCCGTCCATGGGATTCTCTAGGCAAGAATACTGGAGTGGTTTGCCATTTCCTTCTCCAGGGGATCTTCCCCGACCCAGGGATCGAACCCAGGTCTCCCGCATTGGAGGCAGACGCTTTAACCTCTGAGCCACCAGGGAAGTCCACTCCAGTTTCACTAAGTACTGCCCAATTCCACCACTTTACACTGTGGCCGGCAGTGCATGTGGGTTCCGATTTCCGGTATCATTGCCATTATCATTGTCAGTATTCTCTGACATTGTAACTTTTGTCACTTTGATAGAATGGGGTAGGGAGTATTATCTCATTGTTAGTTACTAGTCATTTGGGTTTCTGCTCAGTGAATTGCCTACTTATATCCTTTGCCCAGCTCTTTAGTTTTCTGCATTATTGATTTGCAGAAATTCCTTATAGTTTTAAAATCTATTTATTCTATTGTTTTAGAGATTTGTAATCAAATTACTTCCCCCAGTTTATCATGTATGTGCTAATCCAGATTATAGTGCTCCTTTTTGACCAGAAATCTTTAATTTTGACACAAAGCAATATTCAGTAGAACAAAACTATAAGATAGTGTTCAGATGTTAAAGTCTGGGGTCTGACAGTTTGGGAAACATGTTAGTATTTGGTAGCTGATAAAAAGCTTGCAATGTGTAGCTGGTGATTTTAGTGTTAAAGGTAGAAAGAACATATATGTGAGTTGGCTTTTTCTCATCCCCTCCTGCCCTTTCATATAGCAAAAATGTTGACCTTTCTTGAGATGTAAAAATAGTAGCAGTGGAATATGGGATGATGTGGTAAGATTCATTAACTTACAAATAACAAAAAACCTAAAAATTGGATATTTAACCTGCCTGGAGTTCTAAGAGCTAACTACAGATATTGTTAAAAATAATAACAACAAACCCACTTCAGATGTAAAGCTTTCAAATGTTTTCCTTCAACTAGAACTTAGTATTGTATGTGCTCACATAATTTTGGGCACTGATATTCTTTTAAGTTTTGATTATGAAGAAATGTACATTTTACACCTATTAAGAACATATGTTTTAACTGTGACGTAATCAAAATCGTTAGGTTGTTGTCACTAAATTAGAGTGGTTGGTATGTTTTGGCACGCCATCTCAGACAAAAGTGCAATGAAAGTACAAAGTAGTAATACTACTACAGTTTTCCTTCTATGTTTTACATAATTCCGAGACCATACAGACCACCTCTGCACACTGATCTGTTCTGTTTATTGGTCTTTCTACATACATCAAGGCACAGCACATAAACGAAGCAGTAAGATACCACACCCTTGCCACAAAACTTTTAAGCAAGTTGGAGACTTTTTGATGTATCATTTTATGATTTTAGGATTATCATCATGGGAGCTTAGTCTAGGGTCATAAAGGTCTGTGATTTGAAAAGCAAGCATAAACAGCCAACTTTTCTGAAAATCAGTGGACTTCTGTGCTGTTGTCCTCTTTAAGTGATCAGCTGAACATGGGGCTTCCATCCTGTTTTTCCCCCTCTTCCTAACTATTATTCCTACAGGAAAGTTTGGCAGTATACAGAATCACTGTCTCAGTTAAAAAAACAACCACCACCAAAAGACATTTGAAAATGCATGTAAGTGGAAGGCTCCTTCATCAGGCCAAGTTGCCACTCGACCCCAAAGATCACCATAGCCCCCAACCGCTCACCATTTATATCTCCTTGGCTTTCTAGCTCCTCCTAATCTCAATAGAGAACAGCCAAGTTGAAAATAAATTCCATTAGAATTGACAGTTCAGGTGTATACACCTATTTCTTTATGCCTGGGCTGTTTCCCCCATTTTATAACACTTTACATTTACCTGCCTTTCTATGCAAGGGAAAAACTTTCTGCCCTCCATTCTTCCTCTCTTTAGCTTTGGAGCATATAAACACCCAGACTCTGGGAAAGGGAATTTACGAGCTGTCAAACCTGGCCAGATCTTGTGCTTTGTCTTTGAAACAAGATGATTTTCACATGAGCTCAAATTACCATCAAGGAGGAGTAATAAAACATTATTTTTGTTCCTAAACAGGAATTTTCTGAGCCAACAATTATTCTTTTTGAAAGAGAAGACTTCAAAGGGAAAAAGATTGAATTTAATACAGAAATAATTAATCTCCGATCCCTAGGATTCAACACGCACATACGCTCTGTCCAGGTGATTGGTGGCATGTAAGTTGAGTTACCAATTTGTTTATTCAGTAGACTTTAAAAATTACGTTTGATCATATTTCTTTTCTATGTTACCTCAACCAAATTGACGTATAATCCCTTATCTTCTGTAAGGGTTAGTATTTATGCTCCCTCACAGTATACTTTTCCCATTTGGAAAAGCCATGTGTGGGGCATCATCTCTTCATTCAGATTTTCAGTTGACTTAATGTAAGAACATTAACATTTCTCAAAGTTCCTAGGTGAACATTGTAATAAATCTATTATTTTTTTTAGTGAGTAGGAAAAAGAACTGATTTTGCTTATCCCTTTGAAAGACCAAGTCATTTAATTTTAGAGTAAGGATTGTGATTTTCCTTCAGCCAGGAGTAACCAACAGATGCTATATGCTAAACGATTAAAGGTCAACATAAGATTTTTCTCAGCTTTGAATAATTCTAAAATTAAGACATAAAAAATGAATATGGACTATCAGTGTAATATATTTTTAAGAAAGTGTTTTTCTTTCACTCATCAAAACAATAGGTATAGTCTGAAGGCATCAAACATTGGAGTGGACTATGGCTATTTAAAAAACAAATTCAGGTTATCAGGGTGGTAGAGTTATACATGACATTCTTCCCCAACAGGTTTAAATTAGTATTTTGTTTTTATGATAAAATGGCTAAGATGATAACATTTTAGAGTTCTGGGATTAAAAATAGAGAACATTCTTCCTTGATATATAATACATCAACCCAAGAGGAAGGTTGCTTGCCTGCTGGTCTGTGCTGGAACCCGTACTTCATGCGTGGGTATCACAGCACTTCTGGGTGGAACAGACCTGAGCAGTTTAGGTCTTTAGCAGTTTTCTGCATTGAGGAAGAATTCTCATTTTAAACAAAATTTTACTATTTATTTTTATCTAACCCTTATAGAACACTTACTATGTATAAGAACTTTACAAGTATTAACCATTTAAATAAAGGTCTATTATTACAACTGAAGATGTTTTATATAAAGCTCACAGGAAGTACTGGGCTGTCCTGCTAAAAGACTAGCTCTAGCACATTGCCGTACTGGAAAAAAAAACCTACCAACTTCTCTTCAAGAGTGGAACTTTGGGGCATAAATACTCATGTACCATGAATTTGCTATTTGTCAAGAAATGGGTACCGTAACTGTTTTTGAAAATAAGGTAGTTTCCTTTTTTTTTAATCCTCCCAATGTATATTTGAAGTATTATATAAAAGCTCAGCCTAAAAATCAAAACATTCTGAAAATATAATTGGAGCTCATTGTCAAATGGACATTGCCACTTACTGCAGTTATCTCCTTTTGTTTTCCAGATGGGTTACTTACGAATATGGCAATTATAGGGGCCGACAGTTCCTACTGTCACCAGCAGAAGTACCTAAGTGGTATGAATTCAGTGGCTGTCACCAAATAGGTTCTCTACGACCTTTTGTTCAGGTATTTTCTTCTTCTGGGTGTTCCGAATACTTTTCTCTGAAATTTTTTTTGTAAATATAATTAAATTTTTAGTTTCAGTTAGTTTGAAATTGGCTTCTCTCCCACCCCACCACCTGAGAATTGCTGAATTTGGGCTATGTTTCTGGTGTTAAAAAGGTTATGACTGCTTTCAGAAATGTTATTACATCCGACATCAAAACGTGGTATGTCCCAAGCCCTGGCTTGTCTATAGGCAGCTCCCAGCCCCAGGCACTCTGAAATTCTGTCAATCTCTCTTCATTGAGAAAATCCTAAAGCCTCTGAAACTCTGACACAGCAGTTATTCCTAATCCAGCCTCATTTTGGATTCTGCCCCTGCTGTTGATGCTTGTTCAGTGCTTCTAAAATACAGCATGTAAGTGACTATCGCTTGGGTTCTTATCTTCTAGAAACGAATTTATTTTAGACTTCGAAACAAAGAAACAGGGTTATTCATGTCAACCAATGGAAACCTAGAGGATCTGAAGCTTCTCAGAATACAGGTCATGGAGGATGTCGGTGCTGATGACCAGATCTGGATTTACCAAGAAGGATGCATCAAATGCAGGGTGAGATTTGGGGTTAGACAAGGGTATGTAAGGGCATTTTTCTTCCAACAGATGCACTTCACAATTTCCAGAGCTCTTTTGGAAATAAGTTGGAACTTTTTTCATGAAAATACTTCTTAGCTCTGGTAGAAACAGTCAAGGAACCTAAAAAAGAAGTAAATCTAGCACTGATCCAAGAAACACCCTTTATACTTGATTTTTATACAGAAATAGAATGGAAGAAGGAAGTATCTGTGTTGCTCTCCCATTTTTCTTTCACTTTCTTGTTACAGAAATAAACTTCTAAGCCCCATCACTATCAGCACAGATCACTCTTGGTCTCCTTTTTGGAGGACCCCATAGACTAGGTGAAGAGTGAGGAGATACCACCCCATGTGCAACACACTCCATTTCCTAATTGTCGTGCCTTGTAATTTCCCTCCTATCTCTCCCAACATAATGCACATTTAAATGCTGAGCATAGTAAGATTTATGAGAGAACTCATGCTTCTATTGTAGATAGATATTCTTTTTAACTCTTTGATGTTATGGGCTTGACTGTTTGCTCCTGATTTTTTTTTTTTTTTTTTAATCCTGGTGCCCATGAGTCAGCAAGAGGCATACAGCCTTGTGAAAGGAAGACAGCTTGTTAACTAGGTCTGTTGTGCTTGAGGGAGAATCATCCTTTCTGTAAACAGATGTATACCCTTCAGACGTTTAGAGAAGAGCACAAGAAACAGAAATAACTAATACAGAGGCACTGAAAAAGCCAGGGAACATTTCATGCAAAGATGGGCTCAATAAAGGACAGAAATGGTATGGACCTAACAGAAGCAGAAGATATTAAGAAGAGGTGGCAAAAATACACAGAACTATACAAAAAAGATCTTCACGACCCAGATAATCATGATGGTGTGATCACTCACCTAGAGCCAGACATCCTGGAATGTGAAGTCAAGTGGGCCTTAGAAAGCATCACTACGAACAAAGCTAGTGGTGGTGAGGGAATTCCAGTTGAGCTATTTCAAATCCTAAAAGATGATGCTGTGAAAGTGCTACATTCAGTATGCCAGCAAATTTGGAAAACTCAGCAGTGGCCACAGGACTAGAAAAGGTTAGTTTTCATTCCAATCCCAAAGAAAGGCAATGCCAAAGAATGCTCAAACTACCGCACAATTGCACTCATCTCACATGCTAGTAAAGTAATGCTCAAAATTCTCTAAGCCAGGCTTCAACAGTACGTAACTGTGAACTTCCATCTGTTCAAGCTGGTTTCAGAAAAGGCAGAGGAACCAGAGATCAAATTGCCAACATCTGCTGGATTATCAAAAAAGCAAGAGAATTCCAAGAAAACATCTATTTCTGCTTTATGACTATGCCAAAGCCTTTGACTGTGTGGATCACAACAAACTGTGGAAAATTCTTTAAGAGATAGGAATACCAGACCACCTGACCTGCCTCCTGAGAAACCTGTATGCAGGTCAGGAAGTAACAGTTAGAACTGGACATGAAACAACAGACTGGTTCCAAATAGAGAAAGGAGTACGTCAAGGCTGTATATTGTCACCCTGCTTATTTAACTTAAATGCAGAGTACATCATGAGAAACACTGGGCTGGAAGAAGCATAAGCTGGAATCAACATTGCCGGGAGAAATATCAATAACCTCAGATGTGCAGATGACACCACCCTTATGGCAGAAAATGAAGAACTAAGGAGCCTTGATGAAAGTGAAAGAGGAGAGTGAAAACGTTGGCCTAAAAGCTCCATATTCAGAAAACTAAGATTATGGCACCCAGTCCCATCACTTCACGGCAAATAGATAGGGAAACAGTGGCATCTCCAAAATCACTGCAGATGGTGACTGCAGCCATGAAATTAAAAGACGCTTACTCCTTAGAAAAACTATGACCAACCTAGACAGCATATTAAAAAGCAGAGACATTACTTTCCCAACAAAGATCCATCTAGTCAAAGCTATGGTTTTTCCAGTAGTCATGTATATGTGAGAGTTGGACTATAAAGAAAACTGAGCACCAAAGAATTGATGCTTTTGAACTGTGGTGTTGGAGAAGACTCTTGAGAGTCCCTTGGACTGCAAGGAGAGCCAACCAGTCCATCCTAAAGGAAATCAGTCCTGAATATTCATTGGAAGGACTGATGCTGAAGCTGAAACTCCAATACTTTGGCCACCTGACATGAAGAAATGACTCACTGGAAAAGACCCTGATGCTGGCAAAGATTGAAGGCAGGAGAAGGGGACGACAGAGGAAGAGATGGTTGGATGGCATTACCGATGTGATGGACATGAGTTGGTGATGGACAGGGAGGCCTGGAGTGCTGCAGTCCATGAGGTCGCAGAGTCAGACATGACTGAGCGACTGAACTGAACTGAAAAAGCCAACTTCTGTCTGTGAATTATCTTAATTCAGGGAAATGGTATCTTCCAGCAGTTATTTCTAATGAACATTTCAGTGATATTTAACAACTTTGAATTCACTAGTTCAGTGAGAAAAAGTAAAGTGTACTAGATTATTAGAATCCTTTTATCTCAACATGGAATAGTACACTTTTCAAAAGTATTTTCTACATCAATTTGTGTGAATGTCATATGAATATGACTACCATACCCTGTTTATATGTTAAAGGTAGATTCACTTCATAGAAGAATCCTTAAGATTTTTGCATTAGAACACACTCTCACACTCTACTGCACACATTCTACACTCTCTATATTTGGATAGCATGCCTCTTTAAGAAAATTTGACATTTCTCATGAAGGAAGACAAGAGAAATCAAAAAATGGAATTCCAAGTTTTAAAATAAAATGCCCTTTTAGCAACTTCAGTGCTACAACAGCCTTCAAAATTATAGATACAGTCATATGCTGGAAGGCTCAGGCTGAGTGGGGTAGATACGTCCTAGGGAGAGTTAGCTACAGACCCAGAGACGCAGATCATAGTCATTTCTAGGGGGGAGAAGTAGACGATGGGCACTTTTAGTGTCCTGAGGCTTCCCTTACTAATAAGCCAGACGACCTCACAAAGGGCTTAAGTCTGTTAGAAAGGACAAAAACAGAATGTTCCATTACTGATGTCATTTGAAACAAAGGGCATAAATATTTGTTTGATCCCAATGACCACGGCTAAAAGCTGAAATACTCATGTATAAAGAAGCTGGGAACTAAGATAACTTTAAAAATCGGCTTACCAGGGAACTGCTTACAGTGGTACTTGCATGTGTGTCCCTCCATGTGTAAGATGCCTTGTCCCTTCCGCTGAGCAGATAGCGGAAGACTGCTGCCTGACCATCGTGGGGAGCCTCGTGACCTCCGGCTCGAAGCTGGGCCTGGCACTTGAACAGAACGCCGACAGTCAGTTCTGGAGCATGAAGCCTGACGGCAGGATCTACAGCAAGCTTAAGCCAAATTTAGTTTTAGATATCAAAGGTAAGGATTATTTTAGATATCAAAGGTAAGGATTATTTCTCCTATCTGCCTTGTTGTGTCTTTCTTTAGTTAACTAAAAAGCTCTACTTTTGAAAACGAGTGCACTATTAATAGTAAGTGATCCCTTATGTTGTGCCAGCCTCAGTGTACACACGTCATCTCATGTGATCTTCACAGCAGCCCTAAGAGGCCTGTGTTATCCCTCCTCTCCCCATTTTACAGCCCCTCAGAACTGAGGTTCAGAGGGGTTAGTCAGTCTGGCCACACCCACAGTGCTGAGGTGGAATCTGGACATGGGCCCACTTTAAACCATTTATTACAACAGACTAAAAATCACAAGTTAAAAGGCTATGGTCTCAGTCTGTATAGCTGATGATGCATGTAACCCGAAATCTAAGACTGAAAAGGAATTAAAACAAACACCAACACAGCCAAAGAGATTTCAACTGAACATTTGTTCAGTGAAGTTACTCCAGAGTGAACTGATTGATGGTGCTTGGGGAAGACCAAATACATTTCTTTAGGCGAGTGGTTTCCCAACTTTATCTGAATCAGAATCTCCTGCAGGGGCTGTTAAAACACAGATTGCTGGTACCCCGCCCTCAGAGGTCCTGATTCAGGTGGTCTGGGTTAGAACCCTGCATGTCTGACAGGGTTGCGAATAATGCCCATGCTGCCTGTCTGGGAGGACTACTGATGATAATTTTAAAATAAAGCAAAAAAACCTTACCAAATGTAGACATGGGGATTTAGTAAACTCTTGTTGCTGTTGACAAGCAAATGAAGACAGTGCATTTTATTCGTGTCATATGGGGTAATTTTGCTTTAAATTATTAATGGAGACTCTATTCCGTATCAAGAAACCAGTGTGGTGGTGATTGTAAATTTAGTGGAACTGTACTATATACCACACACACAGTTTTAAATTGTGGCTAGAAAGTTGGCTCAGTTTTACTTGAGTCAGGTCTCTAGACCACAGCTGTCATTAAAAATTAAGACATAGGATTAAAGAAATAGCTTGTAGCTGAGTTTTAAAATAACTTGTGGAAAATGGAGATAAGCCTGAACATTTTTCCATCGGGGGCTTTGGTGGCCACTGATTCTGATCTGCAGGTGGGGAGAGTGGTCAAGCCACCTCACAATGGGGTCTGAGGTCACAGAGACTCAGAGGAGCAAAAGGTGCTCAGAGGCAAACCGAGTTCACTGAGGTGGAGGCAGGGCACTACACTTACCGAGCAAAACTAATCAATGTCTGACTCCAGGCTGAATGGGGCCCACCACTGTACCTTGTATAAAATACAAGCAGGAGACGAATGCATTGTAGGCTGGTACAACAGACTTGTCAGTATGTACACAAGTAAGATACCCATTTTATACATGATCAGCCTGAGGTTCAAACTGTTAAAGAGTCACTATTTTAATTCTTATTTGGATCAACTTGTTAAACTGGAGCTCCTCAGTCTATACAAGATAGTTTCAACACCTCCAGAGAAGCCAAAGAAATGTGACTAAATTGGAAACACAGATGTGGAGGAAAATATGGACCAGTGCTTCTTACAATGTGATCTGCTTCCTGTGTCGAGGGTTAAGGTCATTGTGATCTTTCTGAGCTAGTCTCTTAGAGCATTTCTTTTATTCTTTTAACATGTACTTGTTGGGTACCCACTTACCCACTATGTGACCAGCTCTGTGCCAGACACTGGGGATACCACAGTGGTGGGGCGGGAAAGGACAGTGCCTTGGCTTCAGAGAGCTTACACTCTGGAAGCTCCAAGCATATGGGATTTTCCCCACTTGCTATGCTGGCAGCTGACCAGGAGTAAGGATACCTGGCTTTTAGTCTTGACTCTGAAAAGGACTGTGGGGCTTCAGGAACTTTCTCCTTAGGGGCTTCGCTTTAAAGCTCCAAGGTCACTTCCTAAAATGCAACACAAATTAGTCCAATGCCTTTGGAATAAGGATACTGTTCTGGTCTATTTGTGACCTCTCTGCGTGTCAAGCACGATAGCTGCAGTAGTCCCTTGCTATCTTGTTCAACTGGGTTTAAATGTCTCCGAATGTGGGAGAATGATGCCATCTTGTGGACAAGACAGAGCAGGGCCACAAACCCACATCCTGTGCAGACGGGACAGAAATACAGCTCTCTTCAGGGCACTGCATAGGAGACTGACTTTCCTTGGCTACAGTTGTTGACCATTTGTTACCTACTAATACTAAAAGATTTATTCCTTTTAACCCATCTCCTGATATTTTGACAGACATCTATATATATTATTTCAGACCAAAGACATGACAACAGTGTAAGCTGATTCATGCTAATTTTAAAAACATCAAAGTTTAGGATGATTTTAATTCTCCCCAAAGGCAGAAGAATGAATCAAATTATTTTTCAAGAACTTTCTAGTTGTCATAACTCTAGAATCATGATATGCACAGAAAGTATGTTTAAGATACTATAATCTTGAAGAATGAAAAAGTGCATTGTGACCTTAAGATAATACTTCCTGACATTTCAATGGAGTACAGTGTGCGTGCCTCAGTGGAGACGGTAGGATTTGTGGTGGTGGTAACTTTATCTCACTGCAAACTTAAGCATAAAAAGCCCAGGGCACCTTGCCTTTGTATTCTGTCCTATATCTAGCTTTGCAGAGGTGCTCAGTTATCATGATGATAAATCAGTTTCTTACAAGAGGGGCACAAGACATGATTTTCTTCCCTATCAAAACCTATTATGTAACTTTTCAGACCTTTTGGAGGTTTTAAAAGACAATAAGAATGTTTGATTCCTCTTGGCTTAAGGCTGCAGTATGATTTCAATACCAGTCACACTTACCCTGCATTGAGATGAGCAGATTTTAATTCTGACAGAGCCCTAGGTGCTATAACAATTGGTACAGAGGCTTCTGCAGAAAAGTACCTGAAAGGATGTTTACGCCACACTAGGGAAAAAAAACCACATGAGCCTTTCTTTTGTCCATGATACTTCTCCATTGAAAGTAGAGGCTATGACGCTATTTTTAACACTAAAGAATCTAAAATATCTAGTAGGTACCTTTGGCAAATACTCTGGTGAAAGGGAGCTTATGGAAACTGTATTGGTTTTACAGTTCAGTGGAACTCAGCATATTAAATGCTGTGAGTTTTTATGCACCACAGCCTGTGGGTTCCCAGAAGTAGAAATGCTGTTCTGTCTACTATACTTCCAGGTGTCACTCAAACACTGTTCACTGTTGATGCAAAATTTGTCCTGATGACCATTCCACTGCTGAGGCCTGCCTGCTTTCTTCCGCTGCTATCTAAAATCCATGATCCCTCCACTGAATATTTGTCACCATCTCTGCTCCTTTCCCATCTCTAGCTTCTTTCCTGTTCCCCCCGGCTTCACAGATCTTAAAAGCTAGCTCATGGTCACTCATAAGACTTGAGTAGGAAAAGGAGCCCAGGGAGGTAGGACATCAGTATGGAGCTGCTGATGTCCTCTGATGGGGCTTTAACACATCACCCCCAGTGGGTGGAGCCTCTTAGTCCTTGGAGGCAGTTCTGGGCTTTCCTCCTGTTTGGTTTCCTTAAGGCACGTAGTTTTACACCTTGTTTACTCTTGTTACCCCAGTGTTGTGATAAACTGTCTTGCTACAGCTCCTTCACATGGGCACATTTCCTTTTCTTTCTTTCAGGGGGTACACAGTATGATCAAAATCACCTTATCCTCAACACTGTCAGCAAAGAGAAGTTAACACAAGTGTGGGAAGCCATGGTCCTGTAGACCTGAATAAAGAACACAGGAAGAATATTTCTGGAGGTCTTAGAGCTACCTTACTTAAACAGAAAGAAAGAAAAAAAGGCCTGCTGCTGGAAGTGCAAAGAAGAGAGTAGACCTGCTCCTTCAACAACTCTAAAGTCTCTCTTGAATCACGTTCCTGTGACCAGGACAACCTCTCATCTTATCCAAAGACTGTGATCATTTTAAACCAATCATCTGTCCTCTTGTTTCTTCCCTTTCTTTTCAGGAGCTGCTTAAACAGGTTGCCTCCTTAGCAGCTTTAGGGTGCTTTTTGGAAAAAGTTATACTAAGACCTTAAGCGACGATGTACATTTTAAATTATTTCCAGAGATAGAGAACAGGAACAAACTTACCAACCTTGCAGGCCTACAAGTCCTGTACACTTTTAAGGGAAGGACAGAAGCTCAAGTTTGTAAGGTAGGAGACGCTTCAGCATCTGAGAAGAAATCATTTATTAGGCCTGTAATTTTGGTCCCTGACCCTCTGTTTTCTGGACTCATTAATTATGCTGTAAAGTGGGGAAAGCCTTAGCTGTTCAGACATATTTTAAGGAACTAAGTATAAACCAAGTATGTTTCTGTTAATATTAAAAATTAGCAAATTTACAAAGATATCATGTCCACGTCCACTAACATTTATTAGCAGGATCTGCATTATTCCCACTCACCTGTGGGCCGCTCTAGACTGTCACATGTGAGTGCTGATACTTTTCCTGTGCATCTACTGAAACAGTATGATCATGAGCTAATCTATTAGCCCATCCTCACTCGCCTACAGCTAGTTCTGCAGTGTTAAGCAGGCCTTTGCTCAACTCGGATCTTTTAGCCCAGGTCCCCCCCACTCCCCACCCCCCACCCCATGCTAACCAGTTGCACTGGCGTGAGGCCTGCACGGGGCTGCCTTCCCTGGGAGGCCCTACAGCTGCTCTGACCACTGGGGGAAGCCTCCCGTCACTTACTTCAGGAAGCAGACACTTGAGGTGTGGAAGGCTCAAGAGGATGACCAGTGGTTCTCTTCAGAAAGAAGAGGGAAGGAGGCTATAAGCAATCCCTGTTGACTGAATCTTGGGACTAAGAACCCTAAACTGCAGTGAGTATTTCAGTGAAGACTGAAAATGCTGAGCCGCTCACTGTACACTCACTGGCCAAGTCGTCCTCGTCACTGAATACTGTTGCTCCTGTCACGTATCTCGTTTCCTTTCATCTACTCCAGTCTGCTTCCAGTTGTAAATGCTGAGCCTCTGGAGTCTGTGGTGGGCAATGATGGTTATCAGTAGTTTACCCTGCGGTATTTAAAAGTCTGCTCGCACGTGTCCGATAGCGGCCGCCACGTCTGTCCTGTTTTCGGGTGCACAGTGCTGGCCTTAGGCCTTCATGCATCTCACTACATACAGTACAGCGGGGGTAGGACCAGCTAGTGTGTGTGGAATTTCTCTCTCAAATAAACTTGTTTTTGGTTAACTGTATTGATAAAATCTGAGAGGATCCATTCAGGAGCTCTCCAAATACTTCGAAGAGGGTCAGGAGCAGATCAGAAATAAATGTCTGATCATGACATGGTGGGCTTCAGAGCTGCTGGATTAAGGGCAGAGAGAGATTTCTGGCTGCCCTCACTTCAGACTCGGTGGTAAAAGGGGCACACGCCACTCTTCTGAGTGGAGATGCCCCCTCACTACCACCTGGGAGCCCTCAAGGCAACAGGGCTGACGTTGTTCGGAGAAGTCAAAAGTGGCTTATTTACAGCTGGAAGAACCTCTTTCTCCTGAGGTGAATTTGTACTGGTGGGAACAGTAATTCTAGAGAAGAGCCCTTATCCGACACACTACAAATGAGTGTCTAGCGGGAAGAAACTGAGGAGAAAGCCACTCACCCAGGTCTCTGTCAGAAACTGAACACTAGCGGCTGAGGAGCGGCTGAGGAGCAATGATGAGGAGCAGCAGCACAGCAGGAAACAGACACTTATCGCCAATGACGGGAGGGCACAGACTAGAGACTCAACAGCCACAGCGGGCTTACTGGTCAGGTCAAAGTGGAGAACCCTGGGCCCCAGTGGAAGGGTTGTCATTTCCACAGAAGAGGTCCCAGAGAAGCATGTTTCCATTGCTGAAAGAGGACTAGGTCTCTTATGTACAAAAGTAAGGGTTTTAAGAAGTTAGAAACGCTAACATCTCCTTTCATTCTCTGAGAGAGGAATGAACCAAATCACCAGCTAGACTTTTATATATGCCCCTAAGAGATTCAGAACTCTGAGGGCTGTGAGGACTGCCCTAGAGCACAGGAATAAAGATCGAAGGAAACCCTGGCCACTCTGAAAAGTGCTCACTGATGAGTCTAGAAGCTTTAGTAAGTGCTTCATGCTGCCACTCCTCCACACACTGGAAGTTTTAAATCTCTCACAAACATTAAGACGGTGAAACAGTTTGAGCTACTAGAACAGAAAGTGCCACAACAATTTGCAAATGTACTGTGAAAGAAAGCAACAGACAATTTCCACGGACTTTACAGACAAACCTAAGCGCGGATGTTTTCATACTGTATCCTTACTTACGTGTGTGTCCCTTGCGCTTGGCACAGAGAGAGCTTGGCAGATGGGCAGGCGTGGCAGGTGACAGGAGAAAGCCCTGGGCAGGGCAAGGTGATGGCCGAGGGTGGGAGCGTGGCTATAAAATCTCTATGCCCGGCTCAGAAGATGGAAAATTACTGGCAAGAAGGGGTGTGTTTTTTACATTTATATCATGGAACTTGCAGTCTCATCTGGAAAGGGGTGGCTAGAAAAAAGCTGGGGCCTGCAGGCACTCACCGAGTAAGAGAGCCAACAATCACCAAACTGAATGTTTATTTAAACAACATTAATGACGGTCTTTCCTCGTGCGTGTCCCCTTTCTACCTTCAGGAAGGCTTCTGGAACTTTAGAAAATGGAAAGGTTTTTTCAATAACTGGCTGAATCTGTAAAACACAAGAAAGGTTGACCGGTGGGTAAGAAAACCTGCATCGCTCACCATAGATAACGTGCGTGCTGAGTTTCTTGGAGTCGTCAGCCAGGCCGATCTCTCTCGGGTCTCTGTGGCGCCCCGCAGTCAGGAGCTCACAGTGGGCCAGGCCACAACTGCACTGCTGCCCCCCTTGCTTATCCTGTCCCCCACCCCTACCTCTCTGTATCTCCTATAAGGCAGCCCACCCGACCATCTGCCTTACTCCTGCTCTGCACTGCTCACGTCACTCTCCTACTCAGAGCCCCTCCACAGCGCCCAAAGCCGGCACCTGGTAGCCACCACCATCCTGATCTCAGCCCTCTGCAGACCCCCACTCTACCAAAACGGGGTACTTGTCTGAGTACAGGCTGTGTGCGCCTCTCCTCTGTGACATCTACCGCATGTCCAGCCTAGGTCTCACCCGAGCCTGCCTGACCCATGGTCTGCAGTGTGTCCAGAGGACCTGTGTGGCCTCTTCACAGACTGCCTGCTACAAATGCATATCTCAGCCACGCTGTCCTGTGTGGCAGACACCAAAGAAGGCATTCGAAGTTTCCTGCTGTGCAGGCAGTGCACAGGATAGGGAAAGAGTTTATAAAATTTGATAAATATTAGGCATATCTACTTGACCAAAGCTGAGTGCATCGTGGTACAGGCCACATCTTCTGTATCCCCCACAATACCCAGCACAAGGTTAGGCACATAGCAGGAGCTTATTAAATGTCACTTAGGTGAAAACTAGTAGGATAACTGGGAAGCGTGAGTCTTCTGTGGGCCCATCTGTGGCTGGAGCTGCCCTGGGGGCTTTGCCGAGCTGCAGAGCTGGTTAGAATTTACAGGAACGCCAGCTCGTAAAGGCTCGAATACTGCTGGCTCTGTGTGGTGTATCGTTAGTGCTGCCAGCAATTGCCTTTGAAACTGGGACCAGTTAGCGTGCTCTCTCCCCACGCAATCTGACTGAACTCATCCTTTTTAAAACTTTAAGCAAAAATCAGTATCTATCCACTTGGCATCTCAGTGAACTATCTCCCACTGCTCCACAGGCAGGAATCAGTTGTCAGAAGGCATGAGCTTACATCTTTCGACCCTTTTACAAGAGGAAGAAGTACATGCTCTTGTGGTATTCAGATGGGCCTTCCTCTTGTGTGAATTTCACAGCCCTGCCACCAGAGAGCATCTCAGACCCCAAGTTCCCTTCTCCAAAAAGTTGAAAATTTTTCTGTACTTAGGAACCACGATAAGCTCATAATAACAGCTCCAGCATGGATTGTCCTCACTATGTGCCAGGCACTCTAAGTGCTCTATGCATTTTACCTCATTTAATCCCGACAGCCACCTTATGAGGTAGGTACTGTTATTCCCTTTTTACAGATGGATACGTTAACGCACAGAGTTAAATCACCAACGTCACGTAACAGTTGAGTGGTAAAGACAGGCTTTGAGCTGGTACCAGAATCTCTGCTCTCCCCACTATACACTAAACCTTCTGTACATCATCGGCTGCTTTCTATATCTACTAAAATCTTAAGGGGAGAGAAAGGTAACCAAGGATTATATGGATTCATCACAGCCTGCATCTTAGCTGGCCTACCAGCCATGTTAATGTTAATGGACCATGCCAGCTCAGGATCCAGACTGTGTCCAGGCCACTGAGATGGCCCATGCGTGTTCCTAGGCCACCACTCCCACTGCACCTATGGAGGACACCACTGGTTTATAACTGTGGCCCTCCCCAGCAAGCTGAGCATGACCTCAAGATGGCAGCCACTATGAACAGAACAGATTTGAGCCAGCCTGTTGGAGGAAACCTACTTGCTTGTCTGGTAGAAAAGTGGAAAGCATCCAAGCTGTTCCAGCATGTCCCACCCGGAACCTTCTGAACCCAGCCGCTGGGACACTGCTTTCTGGATGCTGATTACCTGAAAAGGAATCACCTGAATGCATGCTTAAAATGCAGAGTTCTTGGTCTCCTGTTAGACCAACTCCATCAGAATCTCTAGGGGAGAAGAGTTTTCTGCACATCAGAGTGGGAAACACTACAACCTTTTGCCTTATGCTTAAGGTTCCTGACTTGTGTCAATCAGGGGCACATCCACCCACTCCACAGAGGCTGAGCGTCTTCCTTCTAAGTGCCAGGCGCTGACGCAGAGCAGCATAAAACAGGCACCTGAGAGAGAAATCAAGAAAGGAGGCAACATGGACTAACTCATCAAGGAGCAACCAGCAGCGGCTTTATGGGAGCCACTCCAGAATGAGAGGCTGCCCGGCAGGCTCCACCCACCTTAGAACCTGGCCAGAGACGCAGAGTCTGAACTGATGACCCAGGCAGCCGCTGGCGACGGCACGCTTTAATCTGGCTGGCAGGCCCATTGTGGCGGATAATCCCATGGGGCTGACTGGGGCATAACGGGCATTCAGCTCTTCCCGCAAGTGACAAAGAAGAAGAGGCTTTCGATGAACAGGCAGGCAAATGCCACTGCTGGCTGAATATGTGACATCAAACAGAGATTAACAGCATAAAGAAGGCAGTGTCTACGCGCAGCCTCACACCAGACCCCGAGTGCTTGTTTGTGATGGGACAAAGGGATCAGAGCAAAAACCCAGAGAGGGGAAATAAAGGTTACCCATGGCACAGTGGGGACGCTGCTGCGATGACTGCTGCAGCCTGGCTCACGCACAGAGCCCTGGTATAAAGCGGCGGGCTGCACACCGCACTTGGGGGCAATGCAGGCGTGCAGGAATCAAAGCTGACTGGGAGCCCACGGCTGCAACATTCCAGCATTCCAGTCTTGGACCCAAATCCAAGTTCTCCTGATGGCCCTTCCCTTTCTTAAACAAAGGGTGCACAAAGGCAGGCCCTGACATCCTTCCCTGAGAACAGGGACCACGGGAACCTTGGGCTCCCTGGTGCAGCCCGGGAACACTGTTGTCAGCAGCAGTTGGGACACCTCCCACCTCCGAGGTGGAAACCCTCTCGCTGAGAGCTGGTGGGGAGGGGACGCCCCCAGGCAGGCCTAGTGGCCAGGGGAGGCTCTCCCTCAGTCCCCACTTCCCCGCACTGAACAGTAGCGGCCAACAGGGGTGTGCGGAGTTGGGGGATCTCTGAGCCAGCCTGCTGGACAGATTAGAAACTGAAGCACATGTGGGTACGGGCTAAGTTCAATGTCAGAGCTCTTAGCAGAGGACCAGAGTGAGGATCCCAGACCCCCGATGTCATCACTGCACAGCTTGGGGACACTTCGGGGAGGGAACTCTGAGTCTGTCACCTCTTCCCCAGACCCTCAGCTACAGCCTCCACCAGGCACAGAAACTGACCTCAGAGGGTGGGGAGTATGAGGGGACAGAGGCCCAGGGTGACCTAAAGCCCTTGGCACGATCCCAGTCCACCACCTGGGGATGGGCCCAGGGTCCAAGGCAGGGGCAGCAGGACCACAGCTGACCACCACCTCGCGGAAAGGGGTAGCTCTGAGTTCCACCACAGGGCCAGGACTTCCAGAGTCAGGATAAAGGGGGAAAAGGAGGCTTAACCTAAGGATATATGAAAAAGGAAAGGGTGGGCTTTGCTCAGACTTGCTATTTCTGAACTCCCTGGCCCCAGATGGAAAACTCAAGGCTAGAAGATAGAAGGTACGATTAGGAGATGATATGGGAGGGGGAGGGTGCAGGAGGAGACTACTCCCCAAGGGAGTAAACATACCCATTCTGGAAGCATCCCAGGACTGTCCCTAGGCCCCCCTTGAAAAAAGGCACTCAGAGCCAGAAGGTAAGAGGAGAAACGGCCTGCATCTCCCCACAGAAACAACTTCAGACGCATCTGAAAAACTTCAGCAGCATCAAGGCTATGAGGTCCATGAGGCACCTGCCACGTCTGGCAAGACAGCGCTCTTCTAGTGGGCCCAGAGACTCGGTCCCTAACATTGTTTCTATGGGGGAGAGCGGGAATCCACTTGCAAATAAAGGAGTTTAAGGTTTTGGAATAGTGTTCATTGCAAAGTTAGGGCCCAGCCATTCCAACAGGGGTCTGGAAAATCACCTGCCTCAGAACCTACAGCATGCTCCTACAGCTGTCCTAGCCGAAACCGTGCCCAAGCCACACGTGGCTATCTACATTTAATCAAAAGTAAGGAAAATAAACAATTTGCTCCTTCAGTAGCACCAGCCACATTTCAAGTGTTCAATAGCCACAGGTGGCTAGTGGTTACCACACTAGGCAATGCAGACAGAGACCATTACCGTCACTGCAGAAAGTTCTAGTGAACAGTGTGCAGGATGCAACCCAGCATGGCCAACGCATCTGTCCACGCCCTACTGAGCAAAGCAAAATGCCTATCAGCCCTCAGTAACAGTTTTGAATTAAATTCAAATAAGTTCCATAGGGACTATTCTGATGCTGGCTAAAATAAATAAACCAAGATATGAACAACATCACTCAACCAAGACACCTGGTTGGTCACCTAGGCTCTTGAATGGACCTGTGGACTCAAATGGCCTTGATAATACAAGAAGAACACAGGTGGGCATACACATACTCAGCAAGATGAAAGTGCACAAAGGATCCCATACTTGAGCCCCAGCCGTCGAGTTCCCCTCCTCAGGGGCAGCAACCAACAGTTCAAGTTTCTGTCATGTCTTTTGATGTTTCATGCATTGTGGTAGGCACCCCAACACCAACAGTTAGCTAATACGTATAAGAACAGGAAATGTTTATTGTGCTTAGAAAATGCCAATAAACTTCAGGCACAAGGCACAATTTCAGTTTCAGCCCATTAAACTCAATGTGCTAATTACAAATCATGTTTTTGTTTCACCCTACTGAATCACAGAACATCTTTGGAATACCCAAGAAACTGGTAATGGTGGTGGTCTGACAAGGAGAAGCTCCATGACTGAGGGACAGGAGTCAAAGGAGATTCTGTGAGATAACTTTTCCTACCTTTTGGATTTAGAATCTTACAAATGTATTATTCATTCAAAAACTTAAAGCATTTTAACAGAGTAGGCTCTTCTGGTTCATGGCCACACGCTGTCAAATAACAACTCCAGGTCATCTATTGGACACCTGCTAATTAGATTCATCAAGCACTCAGCCAAAGCCTGGAAGGATTTCAATGTCCTCGTCCAATTTAACAAGCTTTACTAGCCACATAATATGTAAGTAGATCTGTTATCCTTTCCACTTTTCCAGTGTAGACAGGCAACGACCTCTCACACCCACAACAAAGCAGGATGCACAGGGCAGCTGACCTCTTCGTGGATCCAGGGTCACATATCAACCACCACAGTCCCAGAGCCCTTCATGGTCAGAAATGAGCCCAAACGGCCCTGGTGAGAAGAGGATCAAAGGCCAAAGGACCACCTCCTCAGTCACCCTGGGAGGAGGACAAGACACCCAAAGGGCATCTTTATTTCTACTATGTCCTCTTTTAGCCATTCCACCTGATATCCACCAGATTTAGTGGGGACACATACACAAGTCACCTCTCTTTTCTGTTGCATAACTAGTAATTTCTAGATAGAGTCACAATATTTCAAATGCAAAAGAGGGATGATAAGCATGTGGTCAGTCTGGAGCAGATGTTAGGACAAGTGGGGTGACTTCCAGAGGATGGGGACCTCTCTAAGGATGGGGCTCCATCCCCATTCAGCACTGTGTAGAACTATGGGCCATATTATCTGATGACAGCTCACTTCCTTCTTCCTAGAAATAAAATAAGCCCTCTGGGGGATGTGCGGAGAACCCTACAGAGGCACACAATTCCAGTCACGACAAGGGTGTCCCTGTTCACCCAGTACACATCAACACTTAGAAATCTGAGAAAAGGCATGCAAACTTGGGACCAAAATATTCTGGAAAGAGTAATGAGCCACTTTCTATCATAGCTTCCTTGCCTGTGATAGTACAATGACAACAACAAAAAACTAAATGCACAAAAAGCAACCAGTAATTTCCTAAAAACATTCTTTTCCAAAACCGAAGTGGAAAGATGAAATGAACCAGCAAGGGGCAGGTGCCAACACAGGAAAACCCATCTCAAGAGGCTCTTTCCATGTGGCTTAGCAAGGATCACATGGTGTGCCTTGCTCCAACTCTTTCCCTGCCCACCGTAAAGTGACAAGGACAGGTCAATTTTAAGCTCAAGTCCCAGATCAGCTTCAAGCACTAAGCACGCAGCTTCATGGTGGGGAGGGAAAAGCACAGGACTGGGGTCAGAAGTATGAGCTCTGGTCTCACTTCTGCAAACTTGAATGTGTCCCTTTATCCTTTTCAGCCAGTTTTCTCATCTATAAAATGATAATCATTGTATCTATGACCTCATGCAACCCTCAGGGTATATATTTAATTTTCCCCATTCTGTAATTCCATATAATTTCTCAATAAAAATCATAAATATCAGCACCAGAATATGAGTTTTCCTTCTGGGTTACTCTTCCAGAGATGGCATGTCTGGGCCATGAAAACCACGTAAGAATTTAAACAAGCAGGTAGTAGCCAAGGAGTCTTTCTCAATTTTCATCAGCCCCGAGAGGCCTTCTGACACCCAAAAACTTGGCTATAGAGAGCAGTCCCTCCCCATTAAGTCAGGACAGATTCAAACAGAAACACCAACCAGCTGTCTCCACCAAAACCTTCATCATTCTGAACCATGTCCTGCCCACTGACCCTCTCAGACGTAGCATTTATTTGCCATCAATTTTATTACACTGGCCTGGGGACAGGAGACCCGGCGACCCAACTTCTAGTCCAGTTCTGAGGTTTCGAGTCACAGTGTTTGTTCCCCTTGCTCATCTGGAAATCTGCTTGCCTCCAAAGCAGCCTCACCCTCAGAAGCTCAAAAAGCAATTCAACTGTAAACTCACAAGGGTATCCCCACCTTTGTGCAACGACTGTCTTCACGGTACCTTTTTTTCACGACTATTATCAAAATGTTAGCAGCCTAGCTGTAGATCCCAGCTCTACCACCATCTAACCAAGTGTCTCTGAGAAAAGCATATAAGCTCTCTGGGCCTGCCTCTCATCTATAAACCACGGGGGCTGCCCCAGATGGCATATGCTCTTTCTCAAATGCAGCAATCTGTGGCTATGATTCCCATGGAGACAGAGCCCAAAACACGGCACTTGAATTTGGCATATAAGGCAATGTGGACACTGGCCGAGCCTACCTCTGTAGAGCTCCCACTGACCAGGCTTGCTAGGAAGGTCACCCAGGTGACCAGGGACACCCTGGCAACACACTTACCTTTCCCGCCTCCACCAGTTCCGCAATGTCATCTAGACATGGACCACTGGCCATGAAAAAGGCCCAGCGATAATGGACTCCTTGCCAGAAATGCTGAAAACAAAACAAAACATGTCAAATTTCAGAAGGAAATAAATCTGACTAAATGCAAATTTAGGGAAACGTATTTCCTGGCTGACTAAGATAGACAAACTGCTTTCCCATCTCACTCCGCCACAATGAGCTGTACGCCCAGCATGGTGACTGACAGACAATGGATGCCCGTGAACGCTTCATAACTGAGTGAGTGAACAGAGATGCACCCATGTGAACTCGGGCTTCTTCCCCAAGTTGTGACTGTCAGGCAAGCAAGCACAGGAAAGCTCTTTTTACAAGGGCAGTCTCACCAGTCTCACACACTCGGTTTCTCCCCTAGGAGATATGAGGGGCTGAGACCTCTAGACTTTCCCTACCAAGGTGTGAATAAAGCCCCAAGGCACCAGAAAAGAGGTTTTACCTAATTCAGGAATGCTTCAAGGGCATAAGGAACCAAAATATGATCTTAGACAAGAAATCCAATCACAATTATTCTTTTTCTGGCTCAAAGGAATAAGATAGTTTTAAAAGCAAAACGAAGTGTAAAGTTCCTCATGTGTCATGGCTGGACATTCCCCTATAGTTACACCAAGTCTCAAGTCACTAAATGCTATGATGAGACAAAATGCCCCCAGATGACGAGTAGCAAAATCTTATACCAAGAAGGTTCATGACCACTCTACTGCCATACCCACTTTTGATTATTCTTCATGTCAGAGGTAGGGTAGGCCATTATCAAAACAACAAGTGAGCTGAGGTTCTCCGTGATACCTCAGTGACCCTCCCAACTAAACATCATCAGATGAGAGCGATCCAGAGGTAGGATGGGGCCAGCCAGTGTCCACCTGCTGCCTCCCTCCCCACACCTGCCCACCACCATCCAGTGAGCGCAGACTTTCTGCACTGAGCTCACTGCTGCCTCACATCTCAGCATGACGATCAGCTACCATCTCGGCATGAAGCTGGCAGGGGCGACAGCACTCCCCCGCTGCTCTGCCTCAGGCCTGGACGGTTGTGTCACGTAGGTCAAGTTACCTCTTTCAGCCTGTATCCTGGCCTGTAGGATGGAGGCACCACCTCCCAGCTGACGGGGATGCTGGAGGGACTAAATGCGAATGTATGCAAAGTGTCTGACACAGAAAGGACTCGACAAGTATTTATCTAGTGCTGAAAGTAAAGCTTGTTGAGGAAAAACTGGGGCCATGCAAACCAGTCTTTAAGACTGTGGAGAGACAGACAAACCCAAGCTGCTGTCGAGGCAGACCTTCGCAACGGATGTGCCCAGAATGGCTAACTGGTTTGGCTGAGTGACCTCCTAGCTCATCGTCCAACCTGGAACAACTGTTAAGAGTTAAAGGGGTCACTGGTAATCATTACCCCAGGACCACAGATGCAAACAGAGCCAAGCTTACCCTGGAGTAGGTATGACAAGCCCTTGGAGTAGCAGGGCAGAGCCTGGGCTGACAGAAGTCTCCAGATAGTCTGCTCTTGGCTCAGGGCGCTCTCAGTATGCCATTTAAATACTATCATCTCCTGTGTGTGTCATAGCATGAAAGAGGTCAGGAAGCACTAGTCTAGGGAACTGACTAAAACAAACAAAACCATATTTGAAGGCTCAGGTAGCTATACAACAGAGGCATTGGTCTGTCCCAAGCCTAGAGCTGCTAAGTTGCTTCAGTCGTGTCCGACTCTGTGTGACCCCATAGACGGCAGCCCACCAGGCTCCCCTGTCCCTGGGATTCTCCAGGCAAGAACACTGGAGTGGGTTGCCATTTCCTTCTCCATGCATGAAAGTGAAAAGTGAAAGTGAAGTTGCTCAGTTGTGTCCGACTCTTAGCGACCCCATGGACTGCAGCCTACCAGGCTCCTCTGTCCATGGGATTTTCCAGGCACGAGTACCGGGGTGGGGTGCCATTGCCTTCTCCCAAGCTTACAGCAGGTCCAGTTAATTATAATCATAGGAGACCTGTTCATGTACTTCTCCATAAGGACTGGCCTTATCAACTACAATGAAAACATTCTGGTAATTGCTCAGGGTTTTAAAGAAGGAACAGCAATGGTCACAACTGCTGGATCTACGGTTCTTCACAGCAGGTTGCTCTGTACGGTGAAACTTTTGGTCTGCAACAGCAGAATTTCTATCTTCTGCTCTAAGGGGTCTGTGGTTTCTTTTTTTTTCCAGGCCATTACAGGAGAGAGTAAACCAAAGCAGGCAGGCACTACAGCGAGGCTTTAACTGTGCACATTCTCAGGAAGACATCAGAAACTACTTAAAAGGTTTTCGCATGAGATTACCACTATCATCTTTCAAGAAAGAGAAAGGGAAAATGAAGAGAGCTAGGCCTGTTTTACTCTCAGAGGACAACTCTAAAGCTCAGCTTGTTGGAGGTCTCACTGGAACACCAACTGTGAAATCTTACAGAAAACTTAAGCTTATATGTGAAAGCACTTGGGAAGCCTGGGTTTGATGAAAAGGGAGAGAAGATTCAAAGGACAGCTAAGATTCCTCTCTCCACAACAAAGCACCCTGTGGACACTGCTCCCGGGAGCCATCTGAACCAAGTGAAAGGAAAGAACCTGGAGCACACTGTCCAGTTTGTTCACTTCTGTCACCCAGACCTAGTTCCTAAGGACTGAGCAGTGCCTCCTCCATCAAGGCCCTTCTTCCCCACCTCTAAGGACCCAGTCAGTACAGAGCATTCAAGAGGCCAAAGTCCTAAACTCTACCCCTAAAAGCTTCCAAATTAATTTCTAGAATCAGGAAGCTGAAGATACTTATTGAACCAGTCGCCTTGCAAATATGGGGCAGTGTAGCTCAACATACAATCTTTTTACCCTCGAGGAAACTTCTATTGCCTTTCTCCTGAGCCTGAAGTATTTTGCCAAATTAAAAAAAAAAAGCATGTATCTTTATTTTTTTATATCACTTATTCCATTTGAGGTACTGGCATATCCCATTGTTACTACCATGAAAACAGCTGGCTCTATGCTGTCTTAATAAAACTTCCACCTTCATACACAAGAGACTTATGTATTAAGATGGAGAAACAGAGGGAGAGCCATCAGGCACAGACAAGGAAAAAAACAGAAGTTGTATCAGACGGGATCGAGAGAGGTTAATATAGCTAATCATAAAGGCTAACATTTAATAAGTGCATCTTAGGTACTAGGTGGGCCAAGTTCTTCACATGGAAGATTTCATTTAATTCCTACAATACACAGTAAGGGAGACACCGTGAGCTCCATTTCACAGGTGAAGATGCTGAAGCTTAGTGACACTAAGTCATTTTCATGGGTTACACAGCTACCAAAGGGGAGGCAAGAATTTGTACCCAGTCAGTATGGGACTCCAAAGTTTCTTTTCTCTTGGAGAAGAAAAGGCTCAGAGGAAACCCACCCCCAGAAGCCTGAGGTGCCTGCTGGCTCTCGCCAACCAAGACTCTACTCCTACCTTCAACGTCTTAGAACCCACGGTGACGCCTGTCTGCAGCATGCCGTCCGCGATGCCCAACCGGTCCATGTTCAGGAGGAAAGGAGTCACCAGAGTCACATACGTGGCTCCCGACCACTTCTTGAGGAAATTTAGAGCCCACGTTTCGGTAGATCCACCAACATTGTCTAGGATAAAGTCAAACCTGGAGAGGAAGAATCATGTCAAAACATCCTGGTCAGCCTTTACCCAGGGCTCCAAGCCGCCTTCACTCCCTCCACCAGTTAGCTCCATGGTTTGTTTCCGTGACAGCTCACAAGCAGCAGAGGGGTGGCTGCTCGGACAGATGAGAAAAGGCACATCTACTTACTGGGTTTTCTCCAAGGTAAGTCAAATGTGATTTCTTTTTTAAATCACAAAATCATCTTATTTTCTTTTTTTTTAAATTTATCTATTTTTTTTACTTTACAATATTGTATTGGTTTTGCCATACATTGACTTGAATCCACCATAGATGTACATGTGTTCCCCTTCGAGAACCCCCCTCCCACCTCCCTCCCCATCCCATCCCTCTGGGTCATCCTGGTGCACCAGCCCTGAGCACCCTGTATCATGCATTGAACCTGGGCTGGCAATTCATTTCACATATGATAATTTACATGCTCAGTGCCATTCTCCCATATCATCCCACCCTCGCCCTCTCCCATAGAGTCCAAAATACTGTTCTATACATCTGTGTCTCTTGCTGTCTCGCATACAGGGTTATCTTTACCAATTTACTAAATTCCATATATATGCGTTAGTATACTGTATTGGTGTTTTTCTTTCTGGCTTACTTCACTCTGTATAATAGGCTCCAGTTTCATCCACCTCATCAGAACTGATTCAAACGTATTCTTTTTAATGGCTGAGTAATATTCCATTGTGTATATGTACCACAGCTTCTTTATCCATTCGTCTGCTGATGGACATCTAGGTTGCTTCCATGTCCTGGCTATTACAAACAGTGCTGCAATGAACATTAGGGTACATGTGTCTCTTTCAATTCTGGTTTCCTCGGTGTGTATGCCCAGCAGTGGGATTGCTGGGTCATATGGCAGTTCTATTTCCAGTTTTTTGAGGAATCTCCACACTGTTCTCCATAGTGGTTGTACTAGTTTGCATTCCCACCAACAGTGTAATAGGGTTCCCTTTTCTCCACACCCCCTCCAGCATTTATTGCTTGTAGACTTTTGGATAGCTGCCATTCTGACTGGCATGAAATGATACCTCATTGTGGTTTTGATTTGCATTTCTCTGATAATGAGTGATGTTGAGCATCTTTTCATGTGTTTGTTAGCCATTTGTATGTCTTCTTTGGAGAAATGTCTGTTTAGTTCTTTGGCCCACTTTTTGATTGGGTCGTTTATTTTTCTGGAATTGAGCTGCAGGAGTTGCTTGTATATTTTTGAGATTAATTGTTTGTCCATTGCTTCATTTGCTATTATTTTCTCCCATTCTGAAGGCTGTCTTTTCACCTTGCTTATACTTTCCTGTGTTGTGCAGAAGCTTTTAATTTTAATTAAGTCCCATTTGTTTATTTTTGCTTTTATTTCCAATATTCTTGGAGGTGGGTCATAGAGGATCCTGCTGTGGTTTATGTCGGACAGTGTTTTCTCTAGGAGTTTTATAGTTTCTGGTCTTACGTCAAAATCATCTTATTTTCTAATACTTTAAGAACGACTTAAACAAGTGGTTTTCAACTGAGAATGATTTTGGTCCCCAGGAGACATATTAGGCAACGTTTTGAGAGATTTTTAGTTGTGACAACTGGGGGAGGTGGTGCTAAGGGGGTACTAGCATCTGTAGGCCCAGGATGATGATAAAACATCCTAAAACACACAGGAAAGCCTTTCACCACAACAAAAGTATTCAGCCCCAAATGTCAATAGTTGAGAAACTAAGGTTGCCAAGGCTGAGACACCTTGACTCAAGCTTTATAGAAAACTGCACAGCTATTCATCCAATATAAGTCACAGTACGCTTTAGTGCATGTGAATACTTAAGAGAGGAGTGTATTACATTTTGACCCACAGGAGTGATTTGCTTTTATTCCCTTCACAATCAGATCTGCGTGTAGCAGCATCCTCTTCACCTTCTGGAATTTTCTTTTGGTTTCATGTACAACATCAGCACAATGCCTACAGAGAAATCAATAGCCTGCTCTCAACCTTCAGTTCTGCTCTGACATGCCAAAACACTCAGTCATAATGCAATCCACAGGAACTAACAGATATTCAACTCCTTAAATCTAATCTAAAATTGCTATAATCACTATATTCCACTTAAAGGGGATAAAACCCAAAGAAGTTTTAAAATACTTTTGAAAACAAAGATCTATTTAGAGAATGCATGCTTATATATCAAGCAAGCTCATAGAGGAATTCCTTTTCCATAAACCCCTTTTTCCTTCTAAATTCATCTGCATGAAGTCAAACATCAAAGCTTCTAAAACCAACTTTGGCCAACTTTGTGGCCCTTGAGTCTTTCATGGGACTAAACTAAACAAGGGCAAATAAAAATTGAAGCACATGAAGTGCAGAAGAGTGACCTTACTAGATTATCCTTTTCATTAGGAAAAAAAGACTAACAGAAAATTCTTTTCTGAGTGTAAGTTTCTACTTTTAAGTTCCTATTTCATTCCCAAATTTTAGATAAACAAATATGATGATACTTAATTTAGATAAAACTTAAGGGCAGCCTGAAACTGAAAGGCACTCAGTCATGTCCAACTCTTTGTGACCCCATGGAATATACAGTCCATGGAATTCTCCAGGTCAGAATACTGGAGTGGGTAGCCTTTCCTTCTCCAACCCAGGTCTCCCACATTGCAGGTGGATTCTCTGCCAGCTGAGTCACAAGGAAAGCCTGAGAATATTGGACTGGGTAGCCTATCCCTTCTCCAGCAGATCTTCCTGACCCAGGAATCGAACCGGGGTCTCCTGCATTGCTTGCAGGTGGATTCTTTACCAACTGAGCTATGAGGGAAGCCATGGCATTACAGAGGGCAGCCTGCCATTACAGAATTGGCACTGCCTGAAAAAAGAAGTCCAGAGACCAGGCTGCAGCCCCGGCTCTCCCACTAATGATGAAGTGGCATCATCCTGAGCATAAAGAATACTCAATTCTCTGCCCTTATGTTCTCGACTGTAGCATGACAGAGTAGGGCTGAAGGACTTCAAAGCCCTTTCCCGCTGTAAGATCCTAGGATTCAAATCTAAAAGGCTATTTGGAAAGAGGAACAAATTTATTCTAGGTGGATTAAGAGGCTAACCTCCAGGCAGAAGCTGCAAAGATCAATTTTAAATAAGCAGTCATTCAAAACAGAACAGCCTGTGTTTGTGAGCTAGTGAGGTTCTCTGACTGGAAAAGAGTAAACAGGAGCAGCACAGCCACTGGACAGAGATGCAGAGGAGCACAGTGAGGTGCAGAGGGGAGGCTGGCCTGTGTGTGTGCCCGCCTTCACCCGCCAGGGCTTCTCTTCTCTGGAGACAGACTTCAGACATGCATAAAAGTAAAGGTGGACAGCAGGGAGATGGTCGGCCTTGGCCTGTCTCCTGCTGCTATTCCCAGAAGCAGCAGAAGAGAGGTGACTGCTGTGTGGAAGCCTAGGTCTTTCTCTCTCTCTTTTTTTAAACCTATGGAAATATACTTCTACTTAAAGTGAGCAAGAATAATTAGCTTCTGAAAACTAATTTAAGAGACTTCCCTGATGGTCCAGTGGCTAAGACTCCATGTTCCCAACGCAGGGGGCCAGGTTTGATCCCTGGTGGAGAACTAGATCCCATATACCACAGCTCAGACCTGGCACAGCCTTGTGAATAAATAATTTAAAAAAAAAACTAATTTAAAAAAGGAAAAATCTTTGAAACAGAAGCAGTGAAATAGATCCTGAGATACTCTACTGCAGCTCTGCCTGGGCTGAGTGAAGACCAGGTTCTGAAACACCTCCCTGTCTCTGCCTGAGCCACAGTCAGGATGGACTGGACCTGAGAGAATTCCTGAGTCTGCTCCCACTTGGTATGTTCGGTCAAATAACAGCCTAGCCTTCAGGCGCAGTGACAACATCCATAGGCTCCCATTACTGGTATCTACACGGCCTCTGCTTCTCTGAAACCCCCATTAAAGGGGCAAAACACTAATCACATACGTCACGTACTGCTCTACGTTCCACTCGTGGTGACAAATGCCACTAGGGGGAATATACTTCCAATTTGGCCTTCTTACACACTGGCAATAAAAGTTAACTTAAAAATTAGCAATAGGCCAGGTAAGCAAAATATCTTCCTCAATACAAATCACAGTACATGATCATGCTGTATTAACATCTGGAGGAAAAACAGAAACCAACCTAAAGGACCTCTAGTGACACGAAGTGTTTTCACAGACTCTTCTCTAAGATGCCAACATGACTGTAAGGCCACCAAACCATCTCAGGTGTGCGTTATCAATCATCCTTGTTCCCACCTTCCCAACGTGCACACTGTTTGGATACATACGGCTTTGAAGATTTCAACTGCTCTTCTACATTTCCGGATTTGTAATCAATCACATCATCTGCCCCAAGCTTCCTCACAAGTTCACTGGCATCCTGGGAGCATACTGCTGTCACATGAGCATCCCATGCTTTCATTACCTGCCCAAAAAGGAAAAAAAAGGGGGAGGGGGGCAGAAAAACTGCATTAAACAAAAAATAGTTGGCACCACATGATATACATACATCAGCTTAATCTCTAGACAATTCTAAGTGCTTTGTCTTAACAAGAGCTACAGGAAGCCATCTGCCAGAAGCTAGTTAAAATGATTAAATTTTTGTTCACAAAGAAAAATCCAAGAAACAGATATCATTTTCCCTGGACGAGACAGTGAGTCACCTTATTGTCATGAAGTTATAACCAATTCATTTAAAGAAGGGCTCAGAGCCTCACCAGCATCAGAAAAGACAAAAGTTGATGGCCCTAAACTTAGCATGTTCAATGACGACAAAGGTAACGGGGGAAAAAAACCACGTCCTCAGAAAAGAACTATTTCAAGTGTATTCAGAACATACAAACACAATATCACTTCATTTGCGTCTCCAGTAAGTATAACCCTGAGTCAGACAACTGCATCAAAACAATCAGGTACTGGGTAATAAGTGAAAGGTGCTCTTAAAGCTAGGGGAAGAAAACGTGGCCATTTTACTTCCAAAACATGGATCAGGTCCTCTCCTTTGGAGTAAAAACACCTAAATAAATGGTTTGTGGGATTTAAAATGCAGATACTTTATATTTTAAAATAACTAGACAAATAAAAAGAAGGATTCAGGATTAAGTATCCAGAAAGCCTCATGTTCCAAAATTGCTGTCATTCTTTCCTACAAGGGCAATTTCATACAATTAAATGGAAGCCATTATCAGCAAAAATCTGAGAACAGTTACTTGATGTTCACTGAGAAATTTTCAAATGGACAGTTATACGTCATAACAAATTAGTTGTTTTCTCACTCCTGTCCTCAGTATCAATTTCCCGAGCTTCCTTGATATAAGTTGTAGAGGTTCATTAGAATAAGCGAGATGTGTGTTCTGATCACTACTGAAACCCCGCTCAGTGACACACACACAAAGGCTGGAGATCTGTTAACTACAAAAAAATAAAGGATTTAAAATCTATTCATAATCTTATCTAATCTCTCACTTTTAAAAAGTAATATTAACCAAGGAATATGCCCTGGAAATTTGAGGAGGAATTAAAACATTTAAGCTGACATCAAATATGATATTTTATCTTTATGGGCCACAAACAGAGACAATTGATATAATGACATGTTGCTTTCAACATCGAGTCCTAAACTCAACTCAAATATATGAAGAATACAATCCAAGGTGAATATCCAGTATCTGTAGAAAAAAGAAACTGTCAAGAAAAAAGGAAGCTGTGTTCTAAGCACCAATATTTAATTTGTGCTTCTCTTAAACAGTATTAAATACTCAGAATTTGTCACATCTTGAGAAGTTCAATTAATTTTTTTTCCAAATTTCTAGATCTTCCTCTCCTACGTAGAACTATCTACTATCACTGTTGTTGTTGATGTTTAGTCGCTACGTCATGCCTGACTCTTTTGCAACCCCATGGACTGTAGCCTGCCAGGCTCCTCTGTCCATGGGATTCTCCAGGCAAGAATACTGGAGTGGGTTGCCATTTCCTCCTCCAGGGAATCTTCCCATCTACTATCACTGCACACTACTGAAAGGTTTTAAAGCAGCTTTAGATTTAAAAACTATTTTATGTAAACTGTTAAAAATAATAATAAGAAATAATACAACACAAGTACAGAAGACGTCTATAAGGCAGACATCACTCCGACAGGCACAGCAAGCTGGCAGTCACTCCAAGAGCTCTACACTCTGCCCTCTCCCTCTCAAAAGTCATCATCACCCTGATACTCAGAGTAAATCACCTCCTTGCATTTAAAAAAAAAAATGGTTTTAACATCCAAGTATGTGTTTCCTAGATACTACAGTTTAGTCTTGTGCATTTTAAAAATATGATGTCCTATTTGTTTTTTAAACTATAGGTTCCTCTTCTATCCCCTCTTCACTTATTTATCTGTGAAAGAATCTAGGCCACGCACCCCGCAGAGTTTTTCCCTGGAAATTCTGCCTGCACACCTGGGACAGTTCCACATGCTCCTCTGTCCTCTGTGTTTCCTGTTTATATCCTTTTAGCAAGACTAAGAAGAGTGTCTGCAAATTACAGAAGGCTGAGCGTGTCTGCTTGTTCCTCTTTTTATTAAATCTCAGTGGTTGTCTGCTGGTGGTTGCAAAACGGTGCTATTCTCTCTCTCCTGTTTTCCCTTAGTAGTTGGAATACTTTTATAAAGAAACCTCTCCTCATACAGTACTTTGTTTATTCAGGTGTACAATTCACACAGAAAGGGCGAATAATTGTTTCCTTTTTTTAGTTTATAAAATAATAAATTGGTTTCCTAATCGTCTTCCAAGTGACCACTTTTTTTAAAAATATCATCATGAACTCATTTAAATCATGGATTTAAAAATATTTGGAAGCTTTCATTCTTTTGTAACTATCATGACTATTTCTGAAGCTCAAATTGTCTTCTTTGATAACCTTTAGGAATTTCTTCAACTTGGCTGCTGAGTCTTTTTGACGTGACTCAACTAGTCTTTACTAACTTCTCTGCTATTTTATATATTCTACGCTCATTCTCGTACATTTCATGCCATAGATCTGGAATCTGCCATTACTCCAAGGCCCTGAATTTTTGTGTGCATGTGAACAATGATATTTCAAGAGACAGTTTCGCATATACACATATACAAAATAGCTCTTGATACTTCCATTTTGATACTTCCAATTCAAACTCCAGACTATCAAGTTTTTACTTAGCCTCTATTACATCTGTATCTCCTTTCTTCCACTACTAAAATCCTGATGGTCAAAGACAAAGGGGATTATAGAATTAAAATATGCCATAAATACCCAACTGTTCTATTGTATATTACACACATACCAGTCTCTGAATAATAGTACTAAAATCATCCCCAATATGATCAATGAAAGCATTCATATAATTCTAAATATGCTTTCCCACTATTCCTTTTTAAAAACAGTTGTACTGTTTACTTTGTCAGAGTTACACACTGTACTCTCTAAGCCCTCATGAAGTTCTAGTTCTACAGATAACTGTATATTTAACATTTACCACCAGTCCTAAGGGTTATGTCTCTCTAGCCATTTTAGTTTTCAGAAGCTCATTTTCTAGTATATTTCTCAGAAAGAGATCAGAAGAACATACTCCTCAAGTTCTTGCATGTTATTGACAGTTCATATATGTCCTTTAGGATACAGAGGCCAGTTTCGCTGTGTATAAAATTTTAGCATATTCTTTCTCAAGTGTCGTAAATGTTATTCCAACTCCAGTCCCAGCATTAAAGCACTGTTATCAAAAAATGCTGATAACCTAATTGTACTCATACGTCACACATTCTTTTTTTTTTTTTAAAGATGTCCCAAAGTTGTTTTTATTTTTCTCCTTTTCTTTAAAGGCCAGTAATTTTGCTAGTTTCCCTTGATACTGCTCATTCTGGGCCCATGTTCTTCGATAAGCACTCCAGTCATTTAATGTGCAGTTTCAAAGCATTTAACTTCAGGGAAGTAGGAAAGTTTCTTGAAGTATGGGTTTTAGCATTTGTTTTATTCCCTCGTTTTGGTTTTCCTCATCAGAGACTCTTATTGATACAGCAATTTTCTTTCCTATCTTCAATACATGACCCTTTTCTCTTGAATCTGTCTTTATCTCCTCCTTTCTTTACCATTCACCATTTTTCCTCTTGACACGTTGTTTCTACTGCTGGGCTGCTGCGGTTTAGTCTAAAGCCATGTCCAGCTTTCTGTGACCCCATGGACTTCAGCCCGCTAGGCTCCTCTGCCCATGGGATTTTCCAGGCAAGAATACGGCACTATGTGTTATGTTTGAGTTCCTTCTAGTTTGAAAAGTGAAAGTCGCTCAGTTGGGTCTGACTCTTTGTGATCCCATGGACTATAGTCCACCAGGCTCCTCTGTCCATGGAATCCTCCAGGCAAGAATACTGGAGTGGGTAGCCATTCCCTTTTCCAGGGGATCTTCCTGACCCAGGGATCGAACTCAGGTCTCCCACAATGTAGGCAGATTCTTTACTGTCTGAACCACCAGGGAAGCCCTTTTCTAGTTTAGCCTTTTGTTATTTCTTTTTACTTTATTTCTGAGTTTTTCCAATTCTGATTTATTTTATTCATGTCTTTGTATTTTTAATGTTCTTTTTAGCTTGTTTTGAAATCACAGGTTTCATTTTGATGTTTTCTGATGTGTTTTCCTTGTCTGTAGATACGTTATTCTACTCTTCATTCTTTATTTTTCTCACAATAACTTTGTATGGGATTTAACCTTGATATTTTTCTACTAATCATTTGTTTAATCTTATTTAAATGTTTTTATTGTGAAACATAACAGAGAAAAGTGTGTGGAATATAAATGTACAGCTTAACAAATTATTACAAAGCAAACACTATCGTAAGCATCGCTCAAGATTAAAAACTAGAATATCTCACTTCCCCCTCCCAATCAAAACCTTCCTCATTCCCTGAGAAGTAATAACAACTATCAGGACTTTTGTATAAGCCTCCCCTCACCTATTAAAAAAAAGTTTTTCTATCTAGATAAGCATCCTTAGACACTACTGTTTAGTTTTACCAGTTCTTGAGTATCATTAAATGGAATCATGTAAGTTATACTCTTGTTTCTGACTTCTTTCTACTTGTTCAATTCATCTACTACATTGTGCACAACTGTAGTTTGCTTTTTTAAGATTTTTTTGATGTGGACAACTTTTAAAGTCTTTATTGAATTTATTACAATATTGCTTCTGTTTTATGTTTATGGTTTTGGGGACATGAGGCATGTAGGATCTTAGTTCCCTGACCAGGGATCAAACCTGCATCCTCTGCATTGGAAGGTAGACCACTGGACCACCAGGGAAGTCCCCAACAGTTTGTTTTCATGGCTGTGTAATACTCTAAACATAAGAATATACTGCAGTTCACTTTCCCATTTTGCCTGGAGAAGGAAATGGCAACCCACTCCAGTATTCTTGCCTGGAAAATCCCATGGATGGAGGAACCTGGTAGGCTATGGTCATGGGGTCGCAAAGAGTCAGACACGACTGAGCAACTTCACTTTTCACTTCCCATTTTGGGCTTCCCTTGCGGCTCAGCTGGTAAAGAATCCGCCTGCAATGCGAGGGACCTGGGTTTGATCCCTGGGTTGGGAAGATCCCTTGGAGAAGGGAAAGGCTACCCATTCCAGTATTCTGGCCTGGAAAATTCCATGGACTCTCCATGGGGTTGCAAAGAGTCAGACATGACTGAGCAACTTTCACTCACTTCCCCATTTTACTGTTGATGGCCAGTTGGGGGATAATACTTGGGACATATCTGGGGGATATTCTGGGACATAACTTTTGGTGAACATGCAAGTACAGTTGACCCTCTGTATCCAAGAACTCCACATCAGTGAATTCAACCAACCAGGGATTGAAAATATTTAGGAAAAAAAATTTCAAAAAGCAAAACCTGAATCAACAGCACACTATTTACATAGCATTTACATTGTTTTAGGTAATAATATAAGTAATCTAAAGAAGATTTAAATTATACAACAGGATGTGTGTAGGTTATATACAAATACTATGTCATTTTATCTGGGATTCCCAGGTGGCACTAGTGGTAAAGAACGTGCCTGCAAATGCAGCACACATAAGAGGCTCAGGTTCGATCCCTCAGTCAGGAAGATCCCCTAGAGGAGGGCATGGCAACGCACTCCAGTATTCTTGCCTGAAAAATCCCATGGACGGATGAGCCTAGCAGGCTACAGTCCATGGGGTCACAAAGAGCTGGACACTTCATGCCATTTTATAAAACGGACTTGAGCACCCATGGATTTTGGCATCCAAGGAGGTCCTGGAAGAAATATGAGGTTGGTATACTGAGGGATGACTATATTTCTGTCTACAAAGTACATTCATATTTTGTTAGGCTGTCACAGGGCAATTTATAGTCATAATTAGTAGATATAGCCAAATTATTTTCCAAACTAGTTATAGTAATTACACTTTACACTTTAACCAGCAGGATATGATATTTCTCTTTTTCTCCCATCCTCCCTCCTTCTTTTCCTTTCTTCCATTTACTTATTAATTCACACTTACTGACAATCTATGGATTAGGCACTGGGTATCTGCCTTAAGTCTGTTTGAGCTGCTATAACAACATAGACTGGGTACCGTACAAACAACAAAAATGTACTTCTCACAGTTCTGGAGGCTGGAAGTCTAAGATCAGGGTGTGAGCACCTAGGCATGTTCCGAGCCCTCTTCCTGGCCCGCAGCCTGTGCCTTCTCTTTCTGTCCTCACATGGTAGAAGGGCTCGGGAGCTCTGCTGGCCTCTTTCATAAGGGCTTTAATATCATTTGCGAGTGCTCCACCCTCATGACCTAACCACTTCTCAAAGGCCTCAATACTATCACTATGGGCATGAGGACTTCAAAACATGAATTTCAGAGGAGCACAAACATTCAGACCACAGCAGTATCTAAAGGTGAATTAAGATGAGTCAAGGTGTGCATTTCCTGGGAGTCCTCTCCATCTCCCATTTCTTACCCCCAGCCACTAGCAACTGCTAATCTGTTTTCTGTCTCTAAGGATTTGCCTCTTCTGGACACAATATAAAGGAATCATACAAAATGTGACCTTTTCTGTCTGGATTCTTTCACTTAGCATTATGTTTTGAAGGTTTATCTCTGTTGTATCATGAATCAGAATTTCATTCCTTTTGATGGCTGAATAACATTCCCTTGGGTATATATACACCCCATTTTGTTTTTCCATTCATTAGATGATAGACACTAGGGTTGTTTCCATTTCTTTGACTATTATGAATACTGATGTTGCAAATGAACATTTGTATATAAGTTTTTGCTTGAACATAGATTTTCATTTCTCTCAAGTATACACCTAGGAATGGAACTGCTGGATCACAGGGTAATTCTAAGTTTAATACAGAAGTAAGAATTTTAAGAAACTGCCAAATTGTTTTCCACTGTGGCTGCATCATTTTACATTCCCACTAGTACTATATAAGAGTTTCAATTTCTTTACATCCTTGCCAACATTGTTATTTTCCATTTTTTTAATAGCCATCCTAGTAGGTGTGAAGTGCTACCTCACTGTGGTTTTTTTTTTAAACTGAAATATAGTTGATTTACAATGTTGTGTTTCAGGTATTCAGGGTTTTGGGGTTTTTTTTGCATACTATATTCCATTATAAGTTATTATAAGATATTAGGTATAATTCCCTGTGCTATGCAGTAAATCCTTGTTGCTTATGTATTTCATGTATAGTAGTCTGTATCTGCTAATCCCACAGTCTTAATTTGCCCCCCCCACCTCTTCCCTTTGGTAACCATGTTTGTTTTCTATGTCTTTGACCCTGTTTCTCTTTTGTATATAGATTCATTTGTATTATATTTTTTTAGATTTCATATATAAATGATATCATATAGTATTTATCTTTCTCTGACTTATTTCACTAAGCATAATTTCTTTAGGTTCATCCATGTTGCTACAAATAGCAATATTTCGTTATTTTTTATGGCTAGTAATATGCATTTTGTGTGTGTGTGGGTGTATATACAAATACATAAACACACAAACAAATACCACATCTCCTTAAGTCAGTCATTCACTGTGGTTTTGATTTGCATTTCCCTAAGGACAAATGATGTTAAACACTTTTTCATGGGCTTACTGCCCATTTTTAGATTTTCTTTGAAGAAATGTCTACTCAAGTCCTTTGCTAATTTTTTAACTGGGCTGTCTTTTTGTTGTTGAGCTGTTAAGAGTTCCTTACATATTCTGGATACTATATCCTTATTAGATAAATGATTTGTAAATATTTGCTCCCATTCTGTGTGTTGTCTTTTTACTTTCTCGATAGTATCCTTTGATGCACAAAAGTTTTAAATTTAATGAAGTCCAATTTATCTAAATTTTTTCTCCTTTTACTTGTGCTCTTGGTCATATCTAAGAATCCATTGCCAAATCCAATGTATGAAGATTTACTCCCATGTTTTCTTATGAGTTTTATGGTTTTAGTTCTTATATTTAGGTCTTTGACCCAGCGTGAATTAGTTTTCACATATGATGTGAGATAGGGGTCCAACTTCATCCTTTTATATGTGGATATCTAGTTGCCTCAGTACCATTCATTGAAAAGACTATTCTTTCCCTGTTTAACTGTCTTGTCACTCTAGTCAAAAATCAACTGGTCGAGGCGGGGCTAAGATGGCGGAGGAATAGGACGGGGAGACCCCTCTCTCCTCCACAAATTTATGGAAAGAACATCTGAATGCTGACCAAACTTCACAAAACTACTTCTAAAGGCTGGCTGAGGACGTCAGGCTTCCACAAAAACAGCGCATTATCTTCAAAAGAGGTAGGAGAAATTATAAAAGATAAAAAGAGAGACAAAAGAGTTAGGGACGGAGACCCGTCCCGGGGAGGGAGTCGTAAAAGAGGAGGAATTTCCAAGCACCAGGAAACCCTCTCACCGGCGGGTGTGGGGGAGGATTTCTTATCTCGGAGGGCAACATAACTGGGAGGAAAAAATAAATAAAATCCACAGATTACGTGCCTAAAGCAACTCCCAGCAAAGAACCCCAGACGCTCGCATCATCCGCCACCAGCAAGTGGGGGCTGAACGGAGAGGAGCGGGCGGCACTGCCTAGGGTAAGGACCGGGCCCGAGTGCCCCGAGGGCAATCTGAGGGAGCTAACGTGAGATAGTAACCTAAGCTGTGGGACAGCGAGAGAGAGAGAGAACTATCCCGCGAAAAGCCCAACTCTAAGGCACTGCCGGCCCGCTCACAGAACAAAGGACTGAGCGATACCAGAGGAGAGCTAGCCGGCTGCGAACCGCCCCATCCCCCGCCGGACACAGCGGGCAGGCGGGGCCCGCCAGAGCCGGAAAGGGGCAAACTCGGCTCCAGAGAGGGCACCCCTACCAAACTGCAAACAGGCTCCCAGTTTCTAAGCAAAGACTGCCTGAGATCCCAGAGGGTCTACAGCCGCCGGGAGGGTCGCAGCCAGAGACCAGCTCCCCAGAACCGACACAAAGCACACCGGAGCCGGGCGCGCCCATAAACCGAGGCGGGGACCAGGGAGGTGATAAGCCGCACCGCCCCAACAGGGGAGAGCGCGCTCGCCAAACTCCTGGCCGCCTGGGCAGCTCCGACCGGGAACGGCACAAGCCGCGGGCGAAACCGAGTCTGCGCCTTTGTGGAGTAACCGGGAGCCTGAACCTGAGCGGCTTAGACCTGGGAAGTGCAGGCAGCTCAGGGCCCGCTCCCCGGCCGAGTAACCTGAAGCCTGAGCAGGGTAGACGGGGAAAGCACACACGCCGTGAGCGGAGGCGAACCCAGTGCGGCCGAGACACTGCGAGCTTACCACACACAGGCCAGATTTGCAGTGTTCCTTCCTCCCCACAGCACGATTGAACAAGCGAACCTAAAGAGATCACCTCCACCGCTTTGTTGCAGGGCGGAAATTAGATACTGAAGAGATCTCCAAACAGAAGCCAAATAAACAGAGGGAAGCGCTTTGGAAGGGACAGGCCAACAGATTAAAATCCCTGTAGTTAATACCGACTGCATTGAAAAGGACCTATAGATCTTGAAAAGTATAAGCAGGAATAAGGATCTATCTGAAACTGAGCAGATCCCACACTGCTCACAACAGCTCCAGAGACAGTCCGGGATATATATATTTTTTACTATTATTATTTTTTTTTAATTAAAAAAAATTTTTTTTCTCTTCTTTCCTTTTTCTTCAAGTCCTCTATTACACCTTTAACTTTCATTTTCATAACCCACTATTAACTTGCAAAAAAAAAAAACCCTATTTTTGAAGCAAACTACATACATATATCTTATACCTTTTGTGTTTTCTTTTTTTAATGTTTTTTTTCCTGTTTTACTTTTTTTTACTGTTTCTTTTTTACTGTTTTACTGTTTTTTTTCTTTTTACACTGTTTCCTTTTTTTCTTTTTTTTTTAGATTGTAAGTTTTATAAGAGTCTAACCTCTACTCTAGATTTTTAATCTTTGTTTTACATATTTGATATCAATTTTGTACATTTAAGAACCCAATCTTTAGGACCCATTTTTACTCAGGAGTGTGATCACTGGCCTGATCACTCTCTCCCCCTATTGATGCTCTTTCTTCTCCCCCAGGGAACCTCTATCTCCCACCCTCCTCCTTCTCTTCTCAACCCAATTCTGTGAATCTCTGAGGGTGTTCTGGGTACCGGAGAACACTTCAGGAACAGGATACTGCCCAGATCTCTCTCTCCCCTCTTGATTCCTCCCTTTCTACTCATGCTCACCTCTATTACCTTCCTCCCCCCTCTCTATGTGTCTCTGTGAACCACTCTGAGGGTTCCAAACTGTGGAAAGCACAGAGGGAAGTGCTTACTGGCTAGATTGCTCTCTCCACATTTGAATTCCCCTCTTCCCCTCCTGGTCACCTCAACCCCCTCCCCACCTCATCTCTCCATGTAACTCAGTGAACCTTTCTGGGTATCCCTCACTGTGGAGAATCTTTTCACCATTAACCTAAAAGTTTTATTATTGAGGCTGTATGGAAGGAGAAGTCTTGAGGCTACTGCAAGAATAAGACTGAAAGCCAGGGGAAACATTAATTAATAAGAGACCATCCAATAGCCTCCATAAATACACTGAAACCAAGCTCCACCCAAGAGCCAATAAGTTCCAGAGCACGACATACCACTCAAATTCTCCAGCAACACAGGAACATAGACCTGAGCATCAATATACAGGCTGCCCAGAGGCACACCAAATCCATAGACATCTCAAAAATTAATACTGGTCACTCCATTGCACTCTAGAGAGCAGAAATCCAGCTCCACCCACCAGAACACCGACACAAGCTCCCCCAACCAGGAAGCCTTGACAAGCCACCTGTCCAACCCCAACCGCAGTGAGGAACCTCCACAATAAAGAGGAACTCCATACTACCAGAATACAGAAGGGCCACGCCTAACACAGCAATCTAAACAAGATGAAAAGGCAGAGAAATACTCAGCAAGTAAAGGAAAATGAGAAATGCCCACAAAGCCAAACAAAAGAGGAGGAGATAGGGAATCTATCTGAAAAAGAATTTAGAATAATGATAATAAAAATGATCCAAAATCTTGAAAGCAAAATGGAGTTACAGATAAATAGCCTGGAGACAAAGATTGAGAAGATGCAAGAAATGTTTATCAAGGACTTAGAAGAAATAAAAAGGAGTCAATATAGAATGAATAATGAAATAAAGGAGATAAAAGACACTCTGGAGGGAACCAACAGTAGAATAACGGAGGCAGAAGATAGGATAAGTGAGGTAGAAGATAGAATGATGGAAATAAACGAAGCAGAGAGGAAAAAAGAAAAAAGAATCAAAAGAAATGAGGAAAACCTCCGGGACCTCTGGGACAATATGAAACGCCCCAACATTCGAATCATAGGAGTCCCAGAAGAAGAAGATAAAAGGAAAGGCCATGAAAAAATACTCGAGGAGATAATAGTTGAAAATTTCCCTAAAATGAGGAAAGAAATAGTCACAGAAGTCCAAGAAACCCAGAGAGTTCCAAACAGGATAAACCCAAGGCGAAACACCCCAAGACACATATTAATCAAATTAACAAAGATCAAACACAAAGAACAAATATTAAAAGCAGCAAGGGAAAAACAACAAATAACACACAAGGGGATCCCCATAAGGATAACAGCTGATCTTTCAATAGAAACCCTTCAGGCTAGAAGGGAATGGCAGGACATACTTAAAGTAATGAAAGAGAATAATCTACAACCCAGATTACTGTACCCAGCAAGGATCTCATTCAGATATGAAGGAGAATTCAAAAGCTTTACAGACAAGCAAGAGCTGAGGGAATTCAGCACCACCAAACCAGCTCTCCAGCAAATGCTAAAGGATCTTCTCTAAACAGGAAACACAGAAAGGATGTTTCAACACGAACTCAAAACAACAAAGTAAATGGCAACGGGATCATACTTATCAATAATTACCTTAAATGTAAATGGGTTGAATGCCCCAACCAAAAGACAAAGGCTTGCTGAATGGATACAAAAACAAGATCCCTATATATGCTGTCTACAAGAGACCCACCTCAAAACTAGGGACACACACAGGCTGAAAGTGAAGGGATGGAAAAACATATTTCATGCAAACGGAGACCAAAAGAAAGCAGGAGTCGCAATACTCATTTCAGATAAAATAGACTTTAAAATAAAGGATGTGAAAAGGGACAAAGAAGGACACTACATAAAGATCAAAGGATCAATCCAAGAAGAAGATGTAACAATCATAAATATATATGCACCCAACATAGGAGCACCACAATATATAAGGCAAATACTAACAATTATGAAAGGGGAAATTAACAATAACACAATAATAGTGGGAGACTTTAATACTCCACTCACGCATATGGATAGGTCAACTAAACAGAAAATTAACAAGGAAACACAAACTTTAAATGATACAATAGACAAATTAGATTTAATTGATATTTACAGGACTTTCCACCCCAAAACAATCAATTTTACCTTTTTCTCAAGTGCACATGGAACTTTCTCCAGGATAGATCACATCCTGGGCCATAAATCTAGCCTTGGTAAATTCAAAAAAATTGAAATCATCCCAGCCATCTTCTCTGACCACAATGCAGTAAGATTAGACCTCAATTACAGGAAAAAAACTATTAAAAATTCCAACATATGGAGGCTAAACAACACGCTTCTGAATAACCAACAAATCACAGAAGAAATCAAAAAAGAAATAAAATTATGCATAGAAACGAATGAAAATGAAAACACAACAACCCAAAACCTATGGGACACTGTAAAAGCAATACTAAGGGGAAGGTTCATAGCAATACAGGCGTACCTCAAGAAACAAGAAAAAAATCAAATAAATCAACTAACTCTACACCTAAAGCAACTAGAGAAGGAAGAAATGAAAAACCCCAGGATCAGTAGAAGGAAAGAAATCTTAAAAATTAGGGCAGAAATAAATGCAAAAGAAACAAAAGAGACCATAGCAAAAATCAACAAAACTAAAAGCTGGTTTTTCGAGAAGATAAACAAAATTGACAAGCCATTAGCCAGACTCATCAAGAAACAAAGGGAGAAGAATCAGATCAACAAAATTAGAAATGAAAATGGAGAGATCACAACAGACTCCACAGAAATACAAAGGATCATAAGAGACTACTACCAACAGCTATATGCCAATAAAATGGACAACTTGGAAGAAATGGACAAATTCTTAGAAAAGTATAACTTTCCAAAACTGAACCATGAAGAAACAGAAGATCTTAACAGACCCATCACAAGCATGGAAATCGAAACTGTAATCAGAAATCTTCCAGCAAACAAAAGCCCAGGACCAGACGGCTTCACAGTGGAATTCTACCAAAAATTTAGAGAAGAGCTAACACCTATCCTACTCAAACTCTTCCAGAAAATTGCAGAAGATGGTAAACTTCCAAACTCATTCTATGAGGCCACCATCACCCTAATTCCAAAACCAGACAAAGATGTCACAAAAAAGGAAAACTACAGGCCAATATCACTGATGAACATAGATGCAAAAATCCTTAATAAAATTCTAGCAAACAGAATCCAACATCATATTAAAAAGATCATACATCATGACCAAGTGGGCTTTATCCCAGGAATGCAAGGTTTTTTTAACATCCGCAAATCAATCAATGTAATACACCACATTAACAAATTGAAAGAAAAAAACCATATGGTTATCTCAATAGATGCAGAAAAAGCCTTTGACAAAATTCAGCATCCATTTATGATAAAAACCCTCCAGAAAGCAGGAATAGAAGGAACATATCTCAACATAATAAAAGCTATATATGACAAACCCACAGCAAACATTATCCTCAATGGCGAAAAATTGAGCATTTCCCCTAAAGTCAGGAACAAGGCAAGGATGCCCACTTTCACCACTACTATTCAACATAGTTTTGGAAGTTTTGGCCACAGCAATCAGAGCTGAAAAAAAAAGGAATACAGATAGGAAAAGAAGAAGTAAAACTCTCACTGTTTGCAGATGACATGATCCTCTACATAGAAAACCCTAAAGACTCTACTAGAAAATTACTAGAGTTGATCAATGAATATAGTAAAGTTGCAGGATATAAAATTAACACACAGAAATCCCTTGCATTCCTATACTCCAATAATGAGAAAACAGAAAGAGAAATTAAGGAAACAATACCATTCACCATTGCAACAAAAAGAATAAAATACTTAGGAATATATCTACCTAAAGAAACAAAAGACTTATATATAGAAAACTATAAAACACTGATGAAAGAAATCAAAGAGGACACAAACAGATGGAGAAATATACCGTGTTCATGGATTGGAAGAATTAATATAGTGAAAATGAGTATACTACCCAAAGCAATCTATAGATTCAATGCAATCCCTATCAAGCTACCAATGGTATTTTTCACAGAACTAGAACAAATCATCTCACACTTTGTATGGAAATATAAGAAACCTCGAATAGCCAAAGCAATCTTGAGGAAGAAGAATGGAACTGGAGGAATCAACCTGCCTGACTTCAGGCTCTACTACAAAGCCACAGTCATCAAGACAGTATGGTACTGGCACAAAGATAGAAATATAGATCAATGGAACAAAATAGAAAGCCCAGAGATAAACCCACGCACATATGGACACCTTATCTTCGACAAAGGAGGCAAGAATATACAATGGAGAAAAGACAATCTCTTTAACAAGTGGTGCTGGGAAAACTGGTCAACCACTTGTAAAAAAATGAAACTAGAACACTTCCTAACACCGTACACAAAAATAAACTCAAAATGGATTAAAGATCTAAACATAAGACCAGAAACTATAAAACTCCTAGAGGAAAACATAGGCAAAACACTCTCCGACATAAATCACAGCAGGATCCTCCATGACCCACCTCCCAGAGTATTGGAAATAAAAGCAAAAATAAACAAATGGGACCTAATTAAAATTAAAAGCTTTTGCACAACAAAGGAAACTATAAGCAAGGTGAAAAGACAGCCTTCAGAATGGGAGAAAATAATAGCAAATGAAGCAACAGACAAACAATTAATCTCAAAAATATACAAGCAACTTCTGCAGCTGAATTCCAGAAAAATAAACGACCCAATCAAAAAATGGGCCAAAGAACTAAACAGACATTTCTCCAAAGAAGACATACAGATGGCTAACAAACACATGAAAAGATGCTCAACATCACTCATTATTAGAGAAATGCAAATCAAAACCACAATGAGGTATCATTTCACACCAGTCAGAATGGCTGCTATCCAAAAGTCTACAAGCAATAAATGCTGGAGAGGGTGTGGAGAAAAGGGAACCCTCTTACACTGTTGGTGGGAATGCAAACTAGTACAGCCACTATGGAGAACAGTGTGGAGATTCCTTAAAAAACTGGGAATAGAACTGCCATATGACCCAGCAATCCCACTGCTGGGCATATACACCGAGGAAACCAGAATTGAAAGAGACGCGTGTACCCCAATGTTCATCGCAGCACTGTTTACAATAGCCAGGACATGGAAGCAACCTAGATGTCCATCAGCAGACGAATGGATAAGGAAGCTGTGGTACATATACACAATGGAATATTACTCAGCCATTAAAAAAAATACATTTGAATCGGTTCTACTGAGATGGATGAAACTGGAGCCCATTATACAGAGTGAAGTAAGCCAGAAAGAAAAACACCAATACAGTATACTAATGCATATATATGGAATTTCAAAGATGGTAACGATAACCCTATATGCGAGACAGAATAAGAGACACAGATGCATAGAACAATTTTATGGACTCTGAGGGAGAAGGTGAGGGTGGGACGTTCTGGGAGAATAGCATTGAAACATGTATATTATCATATGTGAAACAGAACACCATTCCATGTTCGATGCATGAGACAAGGGCTCAGGGCCGGGGCAATGGGATGACCCAGAGGGATGGGATGGGGAGGGAGCTGGGTGGGGGGTCCAGGAAGGGGAACACATGTAAACCCATGGCTGATTCATGTCAATGTATGGCAAAAACTATTACAATATTGTAAAGTAATTAGCCCCCAACTAAAATAAATAAATTTATAAAAAAATAAAAAAAAGAGAAAAAAAATCAACTGGTCATAGATATACTGGTTTACTTCTGGATGTTCAATTCTATTTCATTGATCTGTGTATCTAACTTTATGAAAATACTTTTTTTTTTAATACATATATATATTTTATTGAAGTATAGTTGTTTTTTTTTCTATTTCTCTTTTTTTAACACCAAAAACATTTTTGGGGTAAAGCCAATCCAGTACCACTGTTTTGACTTCTATAGGTTCGTAACTAAGTTTTAAAATTTAGAAGTGTGAGTCCTCCAATTTTGTCCTTTTTTGCCAAGATTGTTTGGCAACTTGCGGTCCCTTGAAATTCTGCATGATTTTAGGTTCCACTTGCCCATTTATGCAAAAAAAAAAAAGGGCAGCTGCTATTCTGATAAGATTGCATTGGTTCCATAGATATGAGTTCTACCATCTTTACACAGCATTTTGACTATTGCATGTCTTATATATATTTTTTAGAACCAGCTTATCAATTTCTACCAAACTGCAAACTTCCATCCATTTTCACTTGCCCATGGTCTTCCTCCCTGAAAGCTTTCCTCCATTTGTTACACAGGATGCCCACAAAACTAATTCATATAATAAACCACTGGAAAGGTTAATGCTTCCTTCTACCTTAGAAAATTTCCTTCTTAGAACAGCAAGCTGAAATCACAATAAATGTAATTTCTCTCAGCTTTTAAGAAAAAGTAATCCACAATATATAAATTTTTTAATTCATGAAAATAATAATCTTCCTAGTCACAAGATAAATTGTCTTACCTGTATAGCAAAAGTACCAACTCCACCTGAAGCACCCAGGATTAAAACACTGCAATGCAAAAGAAACTATCATGAAGATATTAAGCCAACATTACTGAATAAACAAACAAGATGTTTTCAACATGTAACTGGCTCAAAGATAATCCCCAAAGCAAACATTCAGCTTCCCAAGATTCTGTTACACAAGGTTTTTATTTTAGGTTCACCAAGAATCCATAAATGCTTCAAGTTAGACATACTATGAACTCTTTACCAAGAATACAAAATACCAAATACACCAATGATTCGTATTTTTAAAAGTCGCTCAGATGGTTGTTGGTAACGTTTGCCTTATAATTTTTCTAGGCTTAGATTACTCTAGCTTTCTAAGAGCAAGCTTTGGGATCCTTTTTAGTGTGCTACAGAATATTCAGTTGCTCTCTAAGAAAAATCACATTCCTGACCACATTCTTGCCAAAGTGGAATAAACGTCTTTTGTTCAGACACATCCCATCACACTCACCAGCTTTCATAAAGGGAACCCAATCTTATCTTCAGTTTGGTTTCTTGTTAAAGCAGATGAATCTGTTTTATCAGTGCAAACATGCTTGTGCTCCAGGTTTTCACCGTGTTTGCTTACTGTGTGTAGTCTTCCTGCCTCTCCAGATCAAGGGTGTGTAGCCTGGGGTTTGTGGATGAGTGCTGGTAAGGGCTGTGAGGGTGCGAACCCCTTGAAACTGTGAACTGACTCAAATAACATGCAAAATTTGGTGAGACCACACCTAAGTGCATTGGGGAGAAGAGGGATCCATCAGACTTATCACCAAGTTCCCAAAGAAGGTATGATGCAAAAGAGACTCACAAGTCAAGAATCACTGCTTTACATATTCTTACACTTCATTCTTGAATTAAGCTAGAGCTCCAGTGAACTGCCTTCCTCTGACTGCAGAGATTCAAGTCCTCAGAAAACTGTACTGAATTGCACTTTGGTGTTCTGTTACCAGTCTAGGCTGAGAGACATTACAAAAAGTTACTATTTGAAATCTGATACTGCATTAGCTAAAGAGATACTGTTGAGAGAATTCATGAGAATTGTGGAGTGCCACGTGGTGCCCACGGGGGGGGGGGGACATTTTTCTGAAGGCTAAATTGTGGCAGTAGCTATGCTTCTATTATCTGTCACTGCAAATGCTGTAACTGCAGGTTGTGGGTCCCTCTGTGACTCAGCTGCTGGAAAGTGCAGGGAACTCTGTTACCTACCTCAAGCAGGGACACCCGATCTTGGAACAGACACTGTGTTTATAATCTTAACTCTACTTTCATTTTATTTTTTTCTTCTTACCCAAATCATGGAAAGCTGACTGTCACCCTTTGGATCTTAGAAGTTACTGGTAATATTTTTCAGTCAGCTATTCCTTTTGAAATTAACACCATCAAATGTAATTAAGACAAATCTTTTTGGAAATGATACTCTTTTTAGAAGAGTTACTTTTAATTTCACAGAATTATAAATTGTAAAGAATAAAAAAACTTTAAAGATACACTCTTCCAAAAATCCTTCACTTCACACATTTAATAGCCTTAATGCTTCCTAAATGGGGGGGGGTGGGCAGGGGGAACACTAAGACTTCTTCACAGATACATCCAACAATTAGTTCAACCATGGAATATTTTACCCTCTTATTTTGGAAATAAAAGTTTGGTCAAACTCTCATTTAAGTTCTTCACAATTTTATCTTTTTGCAACTCTGATTTCCTCTCAACTACTTCTACAACTGACTCTCCACCTGAGCCTCCCTGGTCCCCTCGCATGTACCCCAAGTCCCACGCTTGTTGGCCCATGTCTCAAGCTCTCAAACGCCTTCACTGTCTGCTGAGATCTCCCTATCCTCAAAGGCTCACAGTTTGTGAACAATACCTGTTTGTCTGAACAATACCTCAGAGATAGCCTGAGCCTGATATCCATGCAGCACGTTTGGCATGCTGTTAACTTTCATTCATATGTTTGCTGCCCAAGCCATTCTGCAAGCCTCAAGGACAGAGACCTTATATACGCCCAGCACCAGTCCTACTGCCCTGGGTGTAGCAGATGCCTGATCCATGTTGCTTGACTTTAAAATCATCAGACTTTCCTGGTGGTCCAGAGGTTAAGAATCTGCCTGCCAATGCAGGGGACACAGGTTCAAGCCCTGGTCCAGGAAGATTCCACATATCATGGGACAATTAAGCCTGTGTGCCACAGCTACTGAGCCTGCACTCCATAGTGAGAAGCTTGTGAACTGCAACTAGAGAGGAGCCTCCACTCTCCACAACTAGAGAAAGCCCACACTCAGCCATGAAAACCCAGCACAGCCAAAAATAAAAATATAAATTATTTAAAAAAAATCATTTAAATCAGCATTATATCTGCCAACTAACAACAGCTGTTACTACCCTAAATGTGGGATTCACCTGGCTATTTGAAAAACTGCATTAAAGTTTCTTCCAATAAAGAAAAGCTTGAAATGAATTTCTAGTTCTCTCCCTAAGAATGCTGGATTAAGAGGATATCAAATACAACGGCTTCCCTTGTGGTTCAGCTGGTAAAGAATCTGCCTGCAATGCTGGACACCTGGGTTCGATCCCTGGGTTGGGAAGATCCCCTGGAGAAGGAAAAGGCTACCCACTCCAGTATTCTGGCCTGGAGAATTCCACAGACTGTAGAAACCATGGGGTCACAAAGAGCCGGGACACGACTGAGCGACTTTGACACACACACACACACACAAATACAATGGCTGCTCAGGGATCCAATGGCCAGACACATCTCCAGCCTCATTACTGTTAGATCATAGCTTCCCCCCATATCTCTGGATCCAAAACAGTCTCACTCCTCCATATAAAAAAGCGAAACTGTGTTTCTCAGCAGTGCTTGGTGGAAAAGGGTGTGGTTCTGCGTTAGGAGCTTCAGTTCCTGATGCTGCCACTTGATGGCGCCCATGAGTGCAGAACAGGCAAGGAACAAGCCCAATGAGTGCTACAGACCAACGGTCTGTGTGTGAGCAGCCCTGGGGACACACCATTCTCTGGTCCTGCAAGCTCCATGTTTTGCGCAGGCTGAACCAGGGCCTGTACTTTTCGTTAAACAATTAAAGTCCCCAGAATGGACAGCAGGCAAATATATTTTCAAGGCAACAATAAGTCAGCTAGTACTCTGTGGTTTAAAGCCCTATGACTGAACAAACTCTTCTTGTCCTCTTCAAAGCACTTTCAATAAAAAGGGAAAATCCTGCTGTCCCTTACCCGCAGCGGCCCTTCACTTCAGTGCTATAGAGTGGGAGTACTTTCTACCTAGCTGCAGTAATAGTCACAAGATACATTCAGACTTCACTGAAGTAGAAGCCTATTTGTCATAGTGAAAAAAAGTGCTGTATTGCTTGTTGATTTATAAACAGCAAGTACCCAGAAAATAATCTTTGCAAAAAGCACTATAATTCAAAATTGCCAATAATTTTAATCACATTCCTCTCTTACTAAGTCCATATGCCCAGTTTCTTTTGAAGTCAGTGGGAACTGAACCGTGGCAGATATAAAAATATGGGGGAAGAAAATATGAATAATTATTAAGCTGCTAATGCATTTTAAACCCTAGATTCTCATTTTCCTCTGTCATTTCTGCCCATCTTTCCGCTCTCCCTAAACATACGTTAAGGCACTAAGGCAATGCTGACTTCTTTTCCATGACCGAGTCACTCTGTATTCAGCATCTGGGCACCTAAGGCCTCTACAGTCACATTTTCAGTATCACAATCTTATGAGACATGGCATCAACACCCTAATCACCTTACAAATAAAAAATATATGAAACACACTACAAAACAGCAGGCGATCCAGAAGTAGGGAATTGCCTTTCACATTTCTATATTCTGGCTAAGCCCCAGAAGTCTTCAAATGCCAGGGCGGGGTATCTAGAGACCCGGGTTCAAGTCCCAACACTCTCATTAACTGAATCTATAGGTCTCAGATGCATCCACAATGAAACGATAATCATAGAGGTGTACTCCAGGAGTTAATGAATAAGAACTGGCATTTTCAATCTAATTTAAGCTTATATTTAGTTTCTTTGCCTTTCTAACGTTGAACTATACGACCGTCAGGATTGCTCCCCCCAGACCACATACTTGTAATGGAAATAAAAATAAAAGTCACATCACAAGAGCAGAGTGCCCTTCATTAAGTCCTAATGGCTCGGAAACAGAGCTGATTTAAATATGGCTAAATCTTCCATCCATAGAAACAAGTGGTCTTTAAAAAAACAAGGATGCTGCTGAAAACACATTAAACTCTTTTTAGCTTCACCCACAACTTTTAAATCTGGGGGGAGGGGGGAAATGGGTGAAAGAAGGCATATCATAATATGCTAAATTTATTCCCTTAAGTAAGGGAGAAACAATCTGAATAAGGGAAAAAGAGCTACAAAACAAATCAACCAAGCAGGACCAAGACAGCCTGGGTTTGTGTGTCCCCTCCTTCCAAGCCTCCTAATTCATGCAGACATTCCCCAACCTACAGAAGAGTTCATGTGTAAATTAGCTGTTTGGAACTTTAAACACATTTTCCCATGAAAACAAAGCTACTTATACATCTTGGCAAGATGCCCAGGGTAGCCCTTTAAAAAGGTTTAGTTAACTCATAATGGAGCAAAAACCTCATACACAGGATAACAATGGTTCTATGAGACGTGTATTCAGAATTTCAACCTGGGGTACTGGGAACATAGCTCCCCAAACAGGACAGGGATTGGGAACCATCCCAAGACACTGATTCCTTCTGGTGCAAAACAGAGGGAGTAGGACGGAGGGGAGGATCATTTGGGATGGCAACACAAGAATGGATGAGAGAAGTAACATGGCCAGAGAAAGATCTTCCCTGGAACTAAGAGGGTTCAGGACATGCCACCATCAAACACGGCAACTTGGCAGATTGAATATTTTAAGCTGAAGGAATGTGAGAAACAGCAAATGCGGGAAGGACTCTCTGACCTTCTTCCATGAAGCTGGTCACAAGACCCTCGGGAGAGGTGTGTGCCCTGTGCCTGGGGGAAAAGAGCATCTGATCTCCAAGACCAGAGAAAGCTGGGAGCCAGATCAAACCCGCCTTGTGGAGTTTTCTCAGTTTACTGCATGCAGCACATACATTTTTCCTACAACATTTTCTCACGACTCTCTACTCTGCAAAGGTAGCACAAAAATGTTCAGGTATAAAAATGGAAACAGACTTATACAGAGAGCAAACGGGTCTCAGTAATTACCAGGTTCACTCCCTGGGTCAGGAAGATCTCCTGGAGAAGGAAACGGCAACTGACTCCAATATTCTTGCCTGGAGAATTCCATGGACAGGAGTCTGGTGGGCTACAGTCCATGGGGTTGCAAAGAATCGGACACCACTGAATGACTAACACTTTCACTTTCAAGGGAACAAAAGAATGCAGAAATAACTCTTATCAGGCAAGAGAGGTAACAATAGCAAGAAAGTGAAAGTGAAGTCACTCAGTCGTGTCCCACTCTTTGCGATCCCATGGACTATAGCCCACCAGGCTCCTCCACCCATGGCATTTTCTAGGCAAGAGTACTGGAGTGGGTTGCCATTTCCTTCTCCAGGTGATCTTCCCAACACAGGGATTGAACCCGGGTCTCCCCCATTGTGGGCAGACACTTTACCATCTGAGCCACCAGGAAATCCCATGGAACAATAGCAAACATAATGTTAACTGTTGTTTACCATGTCAAAGGTACAGACTCCCAGTAGTTTCCATGATAAAGATTAGCCTGAAGAGCTTAATTACCACATCAACTGGAACCTGGACACAGGATGAGATGGCTGGATGGCATCAGTGACGCAATGGACATGAGTTTGAGCAAGCTCCGGGAGTTGGTGATGGACAGGGAAGCCTGGCGTGCTGCAGTCCATGTGGTCACAAAGACTTGGACAAGACTGAGCGACTGAACTGAAGGGATGATGACATTGACCTTTTCTGGCTCTTGTGATTGTAATCAATTAAAGCTTCCAAGGCCAAGCCCCTACATGAATATGCATATTCTCTTAGCTTAAAACTTTTCCAAACTTTTCCAATTTTGTTTGTGATCAGTTCAGCTCAGTTCAATTCAGTCGCTCAGTCGTGTCCAACTCTTTGCGACCCCATGGACTGCAGCACACCAGGCATCCCTGTCCACCACCAACTCCCAGAGTTTACTCAAACTCATGTCCACTGAGTTAGTGATGCTATCCAACCATCTCATCCTCTGTCGTCCCCTTCTCCTCCTGCCTTTAATCTTTCCCAGAATGAGGGTCTTTCAAATGAGTCAATTCTTCCCATCAGGTAGCCAAAGTATTGGAGTTTCAGCTTCAACATCAGTCCTTCCAATCAACACTCAAGACCGATCTCCTTGCAGTCCAAAGGACTCTCAAGAGTCTTCTTCAACACCACAGTTCAAAAGCATCAACTCGTTGGCGCTCAGCTTTCTTTATAGTCCAACTCTCACATCCATACATGACCACTGGAAAAACCATAGCCTTGACTAGACAGACCTTTGTTGGCAAAGTAACATCTTTGCTTTTTAATATGCTGTTTAGGTTGGTCATAACTTTCCTTCCAAAGAGGAAGCATCTTTTAATTTCATGGCTGCAATCGCCATGTGCAGTGATTTTGGAGCCCACAAAAATAAAGTCAGCCACTGTTTCCCCATCTATTTGCAATGAAGTGATGGGACCGGATGCCATGATCTTAGTTTTCTGAATGTTGAGTTTTAAATCAACTTTTTCACTCTCCTCTTTCACTTTTATCAAGAGGTTCTTCTTCACTTTCTGCCATAAAGGCAGTGTCTTCTGCATATCTGAGGTTATTGATATTTCTTCTGGCAATCTTGATTCCAGCTTGTGCTTCCTCCAGCGCAGCGTTTCTCATGATGTATTCTGCATATAAGTTAAATAAGCAGGGAGACAATATACAGCCTTGACATATTCCTTGCTTTTTCGATGATCCTGAGGATGTTGGGCAATATGATCTCTTGTTCCTCTGCCTTTTCTAAAACCAGCTTGAACATCTGGAAGCTCACGGTTTGCGTATTGCTGAAGCCTGGCTTGGAGAATTTTGAGCTTTACTTTATTAGCATGTGAGATGAGTGCAACTGTGTGGTAGTTTGAGCATTCTTTGGCATTGCCTTTCTCTGGGATTGGAATGAAAACTAACCTTTTCCAGTCCTGTGGCCACTGCTGAATTTTCAAAATTTGCTGGCATATTGAGTGCAGCACTTTCACAGCATCATAAAGATTTGAAATAGCTCAACTGGAATTCCATCACCTCCACTAGCTTTGTTCGCAGTGATGTTTCCTAAGGCCCACTTGACTTCGCATTCCAGGATGTCTGGCTCTAGGTGAGTGATCACACCATCGTGATTATCTGGGTTGTGAAGATCTTTTTTGTATAGTTCTTCTGTGTATTCTTGCCACCTCTTCTTAATATCTTCCGCTTCTGTTAGGTCCATACCAATTCTGTCCTTTATTGAGCCCATCTTTGTATGAAATGTTCCCTTGGTATCAATTTTCTTGAAGAGATCTCTAGTCGTTCCCATTCAATTCTTTTCCTCTATTTCTTTGCACTGATCACTGAGGAAGGCTTTCTTATCTCTCCTTGCTATTCTTTGGAACTCTGCATTCAAATGGGTGTATCTTTCCTTTTCTCCTTTGCTGTTCCCTTCTCTTCTTTTCACAGCTATTTCAAGGCCTCCTCAGACAGCCATTTTGCTTTTTTGCATTTCTTTTTCTTGGGAATGGTCTTGATCCCTGTCTCCTGTACAGTGTCACAAACCTCCATCCAAAGTTCATCAGGCACTCTATCAGACCTAGTCCCTTAAATCTATTTCTCACTTCCACTGTATAATCATAAGGGATTTGATCTAGGTCATATCTGAATGGTCTAGTGGTTTTCCCTACTTTCTTCAATTTCAGTCTGAATTTGGCAATAAGGAGTTCATGAACTAAGCCACAGTCAGCTCCCAGTCTTGTTTTTGCTGACTGTATAGAGCCTCTCCACCTTTGGCTGCAAAGAATAAAATCAATCTGATTTTGGTATTGACCATCTGGTGATGGCCATGTGTAGAGTCTTCTCTTGTGTTGTTGGAAGAGGGCGTTTGCTAGGACCAGTGTGTTCTCTTGGTAAAACTCTATTAGACTTTGCCCTGCTTCATTCCGTACTCCAAGGCCAAATTTGCCTGTTACTCCAGGTGTTTCCTGACTTCCTACTTTTGCATTCCAGTCCCCTATAATGAAAAGGACATCTTTTTTGTTGTTAGTTCCAAAAGATCTTGTAGGTCTTCATAGAACTGTTCAACTTCAGCTTCTTCAGCGTTACTGGTTGGGGCATAGACTTGGATTACCATGATACTGAATGGTTTGCCTTGGAAACGAACAGAGATCATTCTGTTGTTTTTGAGATTGCATCCAAGTACTGCATTTTGGACTCTTTTGTTAACTATGATGGCTACTCCGTTTCTTCTACGGGATTCTTGCCCACAGTAGTAGATATAATGGTCATCTGAGTTAAATTCACTCATTCCAGTCCATTTTAGTTAGCTGATTCCTGAAATGTCAACGATCACTCTTGCCATCTCCTGTTTGACCACTTCCAATTTGCCTTGATTCATGGACCTAACATTCCAGGTTCCTATGCTATATTGCTCTTTACAGCATTGGACCTTGCTTCTATTGTGCAGTGCTGGAGTGGCAAGTGGCCAAGAGGAAATACCCCATGACCAAGGTCAGTAGGAGCGGCTGTGAGGAGATACCCCACGTCCAAGGTAAGGAGCAGCAGCTGTGCTTTGCTGGAGCAGCCGTGAAGAGATACTCCATGTCCAAGGTAAGAGAAACCCCAGTAAGACGGTATGCGCTGAGTGAGGGCATCAGAGGGCAGACAGACTGAAACCACAATCACAGAAAACCAACCAATTTAATCACATGGACAATAGCCTTGTCTAACTCAATGAAACTAAGCCATGCCATATAGGGCCACCCAAGACGGATGGGTCACGGTGGAGAGTTCTGACAAGATGTGGTCCACTGGAGAGGGAATGGCAAACCACTTTAGTATTCTTACCTTGAGAACCCCATAAACAGTATGAAAAGGCAAAAAGATAGGACACAGAAAGGGGAACTCCTCAGGTCGGTAGGTGCCCAATATGCTACTGGAGACCAGTGGAGAAATAACTCCAGAAAGAATGAAGAGACGGAGCCAAAGTAAAAACAACACCCAGTTGTGGATGTGACTGGTGATAGAAGCAAGGTCCGATGCTGTAAAGAGCAATATTGTTTCTGATAGACCTCAGTATCCTCCTTACTTGCTACAAGTAATAATAAATCCTTCCTACTCCTGGGCTTAAAGCTCAGTGTTCAGAAAACTAAGATCATGGCATCTGGTCCCATCACTTCATGGGAAATAGATGGGGAAACAGTGGAAACAGTGTCAGACTTCATTTTTTTGGGCTCCAAAATCACTGCTGATGGTGATTGCAGCCATGAAATTAAAAGACGCTTACTCCTTAGAAGGAAGGTTATGGCCAACCTAGATAGCATATTTAAAAGCAGAGACATTACTTTGCCAACAAAAGTCCGTCTAGTCAAGGCTATAGTTTTTCCAGTGGTCATGTATGGATGTGAGAGTTGGACGGTGAAGAAAGCTGAGCGCCGAAGAATTGATGCTTTTGAACTGTGGTGTTGGAGAAGACTCTTTAGAGTCCCTTGGACTGCAAGGAGATCCAATCAATCCATCCTAAAAGAGATCAATCCTGGGTGTTCATTGGAAGGTCTGATGTTGAAGCTGAAACTCCAATACTTTGGGCACCTCATGCGAAGGGTTGACTCACTGGAAGAGACCCTAATGCTGGGTAGGATTGGGGGCAGGAGGAGAAGGGGACAACAGAGGATGAGATGGTTGGATGGCATCACCGACTCGACAGACATGGGTTTGGGTGGACTCCGGGAGTTGGTGATGGACAGAGAGGCCTGGCGTGCTGCGATTCATGGGGTCGCAAAGAGTCGGACACGACTGAGCGACTGAACTGAACTGAACTGACTCCTGAACTCTGGCTTGGTTGTGTCTTTTGACTTGACACCCACCAAGAGGTGAACTGAGTTTTCAAGTAACACATACATGCTTTTGTAAAACTTACAAAAGTAAGATATGCTGATAAACACGGCACCTCAAAACATGCCACTTAGGCATAAGGATTATTCTGAGCTGAAGGCAATTGAGAAGTAGATGTAAGAAATCTCTGAACTCCTATCTGCCTAAAAGCAGGACAGAAGTTTACAAAGGTGCTCCCTCTGCTGTTTACCAGGAAGGACAAAGGTTAATCCCTGGAGATAACTTTAGACCCTTATCAAGGGAGAAGTCACCAACTTAAATTTGCATAACGAATTTTATTCTTGCTTTTCCTGGTAAACTTTCCACAACTGGCCTTCCCTATACTTTTCTTTTGTCTTGAGCTTTAAGACAGCATTTTAGCCTGAATTCTAAGCTAACTCTTTGAGTAACTCATTCTTCCCGGGGGCATCTCTCATGTATATACGAGGCACACATAATTTGTTTGTTTTTCTCTTGTTAATCTTTTATTACAGAAGCCTCAGTAGAGAATTCAGAAGGGTATAGGGAAAATTATTTTTCTTCCCCTACTAACCACAATCAGTTAAAACTGCTGTCTCTTTCCACTCCTACATTCCCCTCCATTATATCAATACTTCCTCTCTTGCCAGGTGACACTACATTTGATTTGAAAAAATACAATTGCTTTGGGTTCGGTGGGAAATACTGACGTGGTACATAGTAATTTCTGAGTTGAGTTATTACAGGCTGCTCTGGTTTAAGAATGCCTCCCAAGAATATTCCTACTTCCCACTACGTCAACACAACAAGGTATCATGGCATTTTATTATGGTAAGGCTGAATGTCATGGTACCTAGCAATGGATTATATGAACAGTGAAGGAGAAACATACTGTTCATGGGGTTCTCCAGGCAAGAATACTGAAGTGGTTGGCCATTCCCTTCTCCAGTGGACCACATTCTGTCAGTAAAGGACAGAAATGGTATGGACCTAACAGAAGCAGAAGATATTAAGAAGATGTGGCAAGAATACACAGAAGAACTGTTCAAAAAAGATTTTCACAACCCAGATAATCATGATGGTGTGATCACTCACCTAGACCCAGACATCCTGGAATGTGAAGTCAAGTGGACCTTAGGAAGCATCACCACGAACAAAGCTAGTGGAGGTGATGGACTTCCAGTTGAGCTATTGCAAATCCTAAAAGATGATGCTGTGAAAGTGCTGCACTCAATATATTAGCAAATTTGGAAAACTCAGCAGTGGCCACAGTACTGAAAAAGGTCAGTTTTCATTCCAATGCCAAAGAAAGGTAATGCCAAAGAATGCTCAAACTACTGCACAATTGCACTCATCTCACACACTAGTAAAGTAATGATCAAAATTCTCCAAGCCAGGCTTCAGCAATACGCAAACTGTAAGCTTCCAGATGTTCAAGCTGGTTTTAGAAAAGGCAGAGGAACCAAGATCAAATTGCCAACATCTGCTGGATCATGGAAAAAGCAAGAGAGTTCTAGAAAAACATCTATTTCTGCTTTATTGACTATGTCAAAGCCTTTGACTGTGTGGATCACAATAAACTGTAGAAAATTCTGAAAGAGATGGGAATACCAGACCACCTGATTTGCCTCTTGAGAAACCTGTATGCAGGTCAGGAAGCAACAGTTAGAACTGGACATGGAACAACAGACTGGTTCTAAATAGGGAAAGTAGTACGTCAAGGCTGTATATTGTCACCATGCTTGTTTAACTTATATGCAGAGTACATCATGAGAAACACTGGGCTGGAGGAAGCAGAAGCTGGAATCAAGATTGCTGGGAGAAATATCAGTAACCTCAGATATGCAGATAACACCACCTTTATGGCAGAAAGCGAAGAAGAACTGAAGAGCCTCTTGATGAAGTAAGCCAGAAAGAAAAACAATACAGTATACTAATGCATATATATGGAATTTCAAAGATGGTAACGATAACCCTATATGCGAGACAGAATAAGAGACACAGATGCATAGAACAATTTTATGGACTCTGAGGGAGAAGGTGAGGGTGGGACGTTCTGGGAGAATAGCATTGAAACATGTATATTATCATATGTGAAACAGAACACCATTCCATGTTCGATGCATGAGACAAGGGCTCAGGGCCGGGGCAATGGGATGACCCAGAGGGATGGGATGGGAAGGGAGGTGGGTGGGGGGTCCAGGAAGGGGAACACATGTAAACCCATGGCTGATTCATGTCAATGTATGGCAAAAACTATTACAATATTGTAAAGTAATTAGCCCCCAACTAAAGTAAATAAATTTATAAAAAAATAAAATCAAAATAAAAAAATTAAAAGTTCACAAAGAAAAAAAAAAAGAATTTTCCAGTTAGTTGTGATCCACACAGTCAAAGGCTTTGACATAGTCAATAAAGCAGAAGTAGACACTTAAAAAAAAAAAAAGTGAAAGAGGAGAGTGAAAAAGTTGGTTTAAAGCTCAACATTCAGAAAACTAAGATCATGGCGTCTGGTCCCATCACTTTATGGCAAATAGATGGGGAAACAGTGGCAGATTTTATTTTTTTGTGCTCCAAAATCACTGCAGATGGTGACTGCAGCCATGAAATTAAAAGACGCTTACTCCTTGGAAGGAAAGTTATGACCAACCTAGATAGCATATTTAAAAGCAGAGACATTACTTTGCCAACAAAGGTCTGTCTAGTCAAAGCTATGGTTTTTCCATTAGTCATGTATGGATGTGAGAGTTGGACTATAAAGAAAGCTGAGTGCCGAAGAATTGATGCTTTTGAACTGTGGTGTTGGAGATGACTCTTGAGAGTCCCTTGGACTGTATGGAGATCCAATCAGTCCATCCTAAAGGAGATCGGTCCTGAATGTTCAATGGAAGGACTGATGCTAAAGCCGAAGCTCCAATACTTTGGCCACCTGATGCAAAGAGCCGACTCATTAGAAAAGACCCTGATGCTGGGAAAAATTGAGGGTAGGAGGAGAAGGAGGCAACAGAGGATGAGATCATTGGATAGTATCACTGACTCAAAGGACAGAAGTTTGAGCAAACTCCAAGAGATGGTGAAGGACAGGGAAGACTGGTGTGCTGCAGTCCATGGGACAGCAAAGAGTCGGACACGACTGAGTGACTGAACAACAACTCACATTCTGAGATGGCCCACACTGTCTGTGAAGTGTGTTTCTCTTTAAATAAGTCCACTTCTTACCTATCACTTTGTCTCTCACTGAATTCTTTCTGTAATGAGACATCAAGAACCTGAGCTTCATTGAGTGCTGAAACCAGGTATGTGATCTCAGTTGGAAGACTGTTATGTTCAAGTCTGAGGTGCCTGGTGTTAATAGGAACAGCTAGTCTTATAGGGAAATCACCCCCTACACACACCCAGTTTCCATGTTGCCACTTCCAAGGCTGCATAAATGTCACTTGTGCCCAAATTCCCTCAGGGAGAGAGCTCTAACTGCTTGTGAGGCATTGTACCTCCCAATCCATGGACTGTTTTCCCTTGAATAAAGGACATCACACTTGCTACTAAATAGTATTATTTCTGTCATTTAACACCACTCTTGGGCTTCACTGGTAGCTTAGCTGGTAAAGAATCTGCAATGCAAGAGACCCCGGTTCAATTCCTGGGTCAGGAAGATCTGCTGGAAAAGGAGTAGGCTACCAACTCCAGTATTCTTGGGCTGCCCTGGTGACTCAGCTAGTAAAGAATCTGCCTGCAATGCGGGAGACCTGGGTTCGACCTCTGGGTTGGGAAGATCCCCTGGAGAAGGGAACAGCTACCCACTCCAGTGTTCTAGCCTGGAGAATTCCACGGTTCATGAGGTCACAAAGAGTCGGACACAACTGAGCAGCTTTCACTTTCACAGGGAAGATATTAGGCTGCAGAGGGTGAGATGGTTAGATAGCATCACCGACTCAATGGACATGAATTTGAGCAAACTCCAGGATACTGGAGGACAGAGGAGCCTGGTGTGCCCCAGTCCATGGGGTCACAGAGAGTCGGACATGACTTAGTGACTGAACAACAACAGTTAATGAAGGTTGTCAATCAAAATGTATTTTGGGCCTATTCAGTGCACAAGAAAACGTGAGATGCCCTGGAATTTTACAGCTCGTAAAGAAAGTTGGAAGACATTTTTCCAATTCTGACAACCATCCTAAATTTTACATGACATGGACAATAAGGGAGAGCACAGCAGTGGGAGAGGAGCTGGGTTTGCGAACAGTACCAAGTTTGGCTTATGGAAAATCAGTTAACTGACAGCAGACATACGGAAGAGTCAGGGTGGTAGTCAGTAAGTGTTGTTTTGGACAAGTTGAGTTTCAGCTACAAAGGGAACATCTAACTGAATGGGACTCAGTAGAGAGGCTGGAGTTAGAAACAGGGATCTGAAAATCACCAAAACAGAAAAAGCAGCTGGGAGCAGATGAGAGAACCCTGGGAGACAGAGGAGGGGACGACTAGAAAACAGTAATGGTTCAAGGGCTGGGGAGAAAAAAGGGAGCCTTGAAAAAAGACAAGAACTGGTTGAAAAGGCAAGAAGAAAACTAAAGGTGTCTAATGTCCCCAAAACCATGGAAAAAGTGAGCATAATGCAAGTGGGTTACAGTGCTGGAGACTTCAGAGGTCAAACTGGAAGAACTGAAAAGTATGGTTGGGTTGACAACTCGGTCAGCTGTGACCCATGAGACCCTGCAGCTGCTTGGCCAGGCTGGAATTGAGGTTCCAGCGCATCGTAAGAGAGTTTTCTAGGTGGCAGGGGGTGGGGGGGAGTGGGTGGTAACTATCTATAAACCACCAATGGTTAGGTAAGCGTTTTCTACTGATTCCTTTAGCTGAGCCCTCAGAGCTCCCTGGAAAACAGGTCAAGGGTGGACACCTGACCCATCGCCGCACACTGGCCAGGCCAGAGCTGCACCCTTCCTTCTCTACTTCCTCCCAACCCCAGGAATTCTTCAAGCAGGTACACTTTCTCGTTCCCCTGTCCGCTCTCCCCCGTACAACCCAGTCAGGTGCAAATGAAAAGTCCCCAGGGGTGGTGGGGATGGATAGCAGGGAGAAGCAGGTGGGTAGGAGGGTGAAGGACAGGCAGGTAAAGGCAGCAGAAAGAAGGAAGCTGGTGTGATTACTGGTATAGGCATATGGTGGGGAAATCCAATGTTTTACGTTTCAGCCTGTCTAACTCTATAAACAGAATTAATCAGACACCTAATTTACACTCCCATGACAAAATTTTACTGTCTTAAAGTCTAATCTCAAAAAAGCAACAGGGAAGAGCATTCCTAAATCCACTGCATTGAGTTTCAGGAATACACAATTTAGAAGTGACATTGATTTTGTGGAGGAGGAATAGTTCAGTTTCTAACACTTTCTAATACTTCTGTCAAACAGAGTGAAGTATAACTTTCCAGCAAGAGATGTATTTCAGGCAGAGCATGACACTACTGATAAATATAACCATCAGGTAGAACCCTTTCTCAAAAATACCTGGTGTAACCACTTTTTAAAAAAGTTCTATTCATCTTGAGAGCTCTAAGTTATCTATGGGTTCCTACTGAATAAGTCATGAAGAAATTACGGATGGGCTGATAACAAGGAAATCATTTCATGTGACTTCTCTAGTGATACCAAAGTGTGGGCAAAAATGACACATAACATCAATATTAAGTTATTCCCTTGGTTCACTGATGCTCAGTTGTGGCAAAAATATAATGACAGAACAAAAAAGGAAGAGCAAAACATCATCGAGGCCTTAGAAAGCTTTGTCTTAGTTTCAAAAAGCTGTATGTTACAAAGAAATCCTGTAAAAATCTTCCAAGGTGGGTGCTTTTGTCACTGTTAGTTTTCGGGGTTTTTTTAATCAGCTAGTTAGAAAAACACTGTTGGTGCTGGATGACAAACACTGACTTGCTTTGGTGCAAACTAAAGACTGCCTTAAATGCCAATAGCTAACAGTGAAAGAATAATTATTGCTTAGAGAAGCCATATGCTCCACCAATCACAAAGGATAGTCAAACTGAAAAAAGTCACTTTGGACACTGGAACCTCTGGGTTTACATTAGTAAAAGCCCACTACAACAGTAATCTCTTCATGTAGAAGTATTTTTATAGTATTTTAAGGCGCTCACATCTCCCATGTGATTCTCACAAGCAAGTAGTCGGAGAGGGAGGCATTATCACTATCGTGTGCAGTAATCTCAGTAAACTGAAATTTCCCAGAGCACCAAGGACCAGGTTCCCGCTGCCACTGACAGCAAAGGCATTCTGAGCCACTGCACAGATGGGAACGCGACACAAGTCCATGATGGGAGCCGAGCCTCTTCACAGTGGGTTTTGCTCCAGGGTGGTTAACACACGGCTAAGTTAGTGTGCACAGACTCAACATAATGTTTAAATCACTTTTATAAGGTATAAAACCTTCCAGTTCTCAAAGCCCACCCAACAACCTACACTGTCCTACTCTCAGTGCCTTGGTGGAAACAGCAGAGACGTAAAATGAATGCATGTGGGCAGCTGATTAGTTAGTAGCAGAGGGAGGAACCCAGGCCTCTACTTGCCCAGTTCCAAGCCATTATTGCTTAAACAGAAGACAATATAATACCCAAAAAGCAAATGCTCAACTGGGACAAGAATAGACAGCTAGCTCTGTTTCTAACTCATTTTCTACAGAATACTGGAAGAAAAAAAAAAAAGGTATGCTCTTCCCGAACCAGCAAAGGAATGAGAGCTCTCTACCCAGAGTGGTCACATGGGCATAGAAATCTGAATGCTTTTTAAGGAAAAACAAATCAATGTCACTGCAGAGCCTACAATAATAATAAATGTCTAAAAATCCTGCCTATGATTTTTCCAAGGTTATTAACAGACAAACCATTAGAAAGATCTACATGGTCAAACTAATTTAAACAAAGTGTTGGGCCAAAATGGCAACTTCAAGAATGATAAGCCCCAAAAGCTTAAAAATTAAACAGGGTTGACCTTTTGAATAAATATTTCCCTTCAATTCTACAATGAAGGATAGCACCTCATTAGATGAACAGCCTTTACGCTGCTTTCAGAAAATCAGCTGTTAAGCTTTTACTAAACTTAAAGGTAAAGTGCAATGTTTCATAACAACAGGAGTATAGAATGACCCAGGACTTCAATTCTTGTTCCAGCACTGCTGCTGCTGCTGCTAAGTTGCTTCAGTCGTGTCCGACTCTGTGCGACCCCATAGACGGCAGCCCACCAGGCTCCGCCGTCCTCGGGATTCTCCAGGCAAGAATACTGGAGTGGGTTGCCATTTCCTTCTCCAGTGCATGAAAGGGAAAAGTGAAAGTGAAGTCGCTCAGTCGTGTCCGACTCTTAGCGACCCCATGGACTGTAGCCTACCAGGCTCCTCCGTCCATGGGATTTTCCAAGCAAGAGTACTGGAGTGGGGTGCCATTGCCTTCTCCATCACAACCTCTAGTAATCAGGAAACAACAATCTACCTACAGTCCTTTCCTTCACCATAATCACTGAATGGTGCCAGTTTTCTTACCGAATAATAAAATCATCCGTTTTCTCTGCGCTGCCAACTTTGTGAAACACAAAGAACACAGTAGTCACACCGTGAATAACAGAACCACCAAGTACTGTGCACGTTTTTGGACTACAACCTGTGCCACTGATTTTGCATGTGTTATCCCACGGAAATCCTAAAAGAAAACTCACAAGGAAGAAGTGCCCCAGCAGGCTAGAAAGTTCTGGAATATGAACTCAAGAACATCTAAAGCATCGTCGCTGTATTTCTGCAAACCCAACAAACATATCTGCAGGTTCTGGAAGCACCAGAACTGCCTAAAGGAGCCCGAGAGAGCACAGAGCGTAAGAGAACACAACAGTATCCAAGGCTTTATATCTTTCTTCACTGAAACCTCCAAGTGGGAGAGCAACTCCTACCAAAGGCAGGAAAAAGAACACTGGTACCTCAAAATCATTCTTCAGAAACCATAAGTAAGTCATTCTGAAGGATTTTTAGGAATCTGATGAAAGCTATGGATCTTCTTCCCAGAGACTGACAAACAAAAATTTTGTATCATTTTTAGACTCCTAACATCCATCTACATATTTTTTAAAATTTTCAACTGATTGAGCTAAGAATCAACAGAATGAGATTTAAAAAAAAAAAGAAACTGACACAAGAGTTCTTTAGAAATCGTTTGAAACGTTAGCAAAATTCTCCTGTAAGTGAGCCTAGTTTTAATGCTTCTGACAAATCTTCTGCAAATTTCACCGAAGTAAAGAAGGGAGTTTTAGGTGCTACCACTGACGCTCACCGTTTTCCTGTGCAATTCTTGTCGTTCAGGCCACCAACCTTGTTTATGGCAGACCAGGCTGTGAGGGCCACATACGGCAGAGAGGCAGCTTGAGTATGAGTGAGTGATTTGGGTTTGTGAGAGACCTAGATTTGAAGACAACAGTCAAACATAAGCAGTGACTTGTGAACCTATGAACACAATTAAGTACACATAACATTCTGCCAGGTTCAGTGATTATTATAAACCCTACTCTAAGAGTATTCCTAAGGAATTTCTCCAAATGAATCAATCTGCCAAGCAGAGGGTCAGTAAGGTTTTATAGGTTACATTATGGGATACAGCTGTTTAATTCTTCACAAATAGACCACATTCAACAATCCCACTAGTCCTAACTACGGCCAGAAACAAATCCAAATAAACCTTGAGCCCTCATAAATATATTCTAATTTGTTTTTGTGATTAGCTGTTTCCTTTACTCTCACTCAGTGGGTAAATAATCCACCTGCAGTGCAGGAGACACAGGAGATGCAGGTTAGATCCCTGGGTCAGGAAGATCCCCTGGAGGAGGAAAATGGCAACTCACTCCAGTGTTCTTGCCTGGAAAATCCCATGGACAGAGGAGCCTGGCAGGTTATAGTACATGGGGTCACAAAGAGTAGGATACAACTGAATACACAGCACAATCTTTCCAGACTTTTCTAATCTCAGTAATGCCCCTTTCCCCCTCCTGCTCTCCCTTCTGCAGCCAATTTCCTTAATATTAACCCCTTTCTTTCTAATTAAACTGGCAGGCCTCCTGACTGCATTTGATTAGACTCCTGTTTTGAAAGTTATTTGAAACAGCTTGATACCTCCAATGCTTCAGTTTATGATGAATCAGTATGCTCCATTTGGTATATTTGGTTTCATCAATTTACAGAGGATAAAACCAAAGAACACAGCAGGGTTTCTAGATCTCACAAATCCCTGCTCCACAAGATACAGATAACCACTCTGGCAGGCAGCACTATTTAAATGACATCCAATACATTTTTAAATATTTAAAAAAATTCCTATTCTCTATCTCAGTTCTTTTGAAACTACCCATAAAACTTGAACCTGATCTCAAAAGAAAAAAAACACAAAAAACCACCAATTATCTCACAGATACTTGTCAGTCTTAGTTTCTACTTTCCAACAGCATTTCAGCACAGAACCAGCGAGTTACCTCATTCCCACTGACAACAACAAATTCTGACAGAGTGCCTTGTTTCCAGGGAGGAACTGCAGCCCAGACCTGAAACACACACACTGTCCATTAGAAACAGATATTTTTAACCAAAGCTAAGCATTACAGTGCTCCCCAATACATACACCACACTCTGTGAGAAAAAGCACAAGTCCACAACCCACCAAACAAAAGTTATTTTCACATGATATCTATGTATTATTTAGAATGATTCTGGAATTACCAAGTCAAACCACATTGGAGGTCAGTTCAGTTCAGTTGCTCAGTCACGTCCAACTCTCTGCAACCCCATGGACTGCAGCACGTCAGGCCTCCCTGTCCATCACCAACTCCCAGAGTTTACTCAAACTCATGTCCATTGAAACAGTGATGCCATCCAATCATCTCATCCTCTGTCGTCCCCTTCTCCTCCTGCCTTCAATCTTTCCCAGCATCAGGGTCTTTTCAAATGAGTCAGTTCTTCCCATCAGGTGGCCAAAGTATTCAAGTTTCAGCTTTAGCATCAGTCCTTCCATGAATATTCAGGACTGATCTCCTTTAGGATGGACTGGTTGGATCTCTTTGCAGTCCAAGGGACTCTCAAGAGTCTTATCCAATACCACAGTTGAAAAGCATCAATTCTTCCACACTCAGCTTTCTTTATAGTCCAACTCTCACATCCATACATGACCACTGGAAAAACCATAGCCTTGACTAGACAGACCTTTGTTGGCAAAGTAATGTCTCTGCTTTTTAACATGCTGTCTAGGTTGGTCCATAACTTTCCTTCTAAGGAGTAAGAGTCTTTTAATTTCATGGCTGCAGTCACCATCTGCAGTGATTTTGGAGCCCCCCAAAATAAAGTCTGCCACTGTTTCCCCATCTATTTGCCGTGAAGTGATGAGACCAGAAGCCATGATCTTAGTTTTCTGAATGTTGAGCTTTAAACCAACTTTTTCACTCTCTTCTTTCACTTTCATCAAGAGGCTCTTTAGTTCGTCACTTTCTGCCATCAGGGTGGTGTTATCTGCATATCTGAGGTTACTGATATTTCTCCCGGCAATCTTGATTCCAGCTTGTGCTGCATCCAGCCCAGTGTTTCTCATGATGTACTCTGCATATAAGTTAAATAAGCAGGGTGACAAGATACAACCTTGACATACTCCTTTCCCTATTTGGAACCAGTCTGCTGTTCCATGTCCAGTTCTAACTGTTGCTTCCTGACCTGCATACAGATTTCTTAAGAGGCAAGTCAGGTGGTCTGGTATTCCCATCTCTTACAGAATTTTCCAGTTTGTGGTGATCCACACAGTCAAAGGCTTTGGCATAGTCCAAAGCAGAAATAGATGTTTTCTGGAACTCTCTTGCTTTTTTGATGATCCAACGGATATTGGCAATTTGATCTTGGTTCCTCTGCCTTTTCTAAAACCAGCTTGAACATCTGAAAGTTCACGGTTCACGTACTGTTGAAGCCTGGTTTGGAGAATTTTGAGCATTACTTTACTAGCATGTGAGATGAGTGCAATTGTGCGGTAGTTTGAGCATTCTTTGGCATTGCCTTTCTTTGGGATTGGAATGAAAACTGACCCTTTCCAGTCCTGTGGCCACTGCTGAGTTTTCCAAATTTGCTGGCATATTGAATGCAGCATTTTCACAGCATCATCTTTCAGGATTTGAAACAGCTCAGCTAGAATTCCATCACCTCCACTAGCTTTGTTCGCAGTGATGTTTCCTAAGGCCCACTTGACTTCGCATTCCAGGATGTCTGGCTCTATCTACATGAGTGATCACACCATCGTGATTATCTGGGTCGTGAAGATCTTTTTTTTATAGCTCTTGTATGTATTCTTGCCACCTCTTCTTAATATCTTCTGCTTCTGTTAGGTCCATACCAATTCTGTCCTTTACTGAGCCCATCTTTGTATGAAATGTTCCCTTGGTATCTCTAATTTTGTTGAAGAGATCTCTCGTCATTCCCATTCAATTGTTTTCCTCTATTTCTTTGCACTGATCACTGAGGAAGGCTTTCTTATCTCTCCTTGCTATTCTTTGGAACTCTGCATTCCTTTTCTCCTTTGCTTTTCACTTCTCTTCTTTTCACAGCTATTTGTAAGGCCTCCTCAAACAGCCATTTTGCTTTTTTACATTTCTTTTTCTTGGGAATGGTCTTGATCCCTGTCTCCTGTACAATGTCACAAACCTCCGTCCATAGTTCATCAGGCACTCTATCAGATCTAATCCCTTGAATCTATTTGTCACTTCCACTGTATAACCATAAGGGATTTGATTTAGGTCATACCTGAATGGTCTAGTGGTTTTCCCTACTTTCTTCAATTTCAGTCTGAATTTGGCAATAAGGAATTCATGAACTAAGCCACAGTCAGCTCCCAGTCTTGTTTTTGCTGACTGTATAGAGCTTCTCCACCTTTGGCTGCAAAGAATATAATCAATCTGATTTTGGTATTGACCATCCGGTGATGGCCAGGTATAGAGTCTTCTCTTGTGTTGTTGGAAGAGGGCATTTGCTAGGACCAGTGCATTCTCTTGGCAAAACTCTATTAGCCTTTGCCCTGCTTCATTCTGTACTCCGAAGGCCAAATTTGCCTGTTAGTCCAGGTATTTCTTGACTTCCTACTTTTGCATTCCAGTCCCCTATAATGAGAAGGACATCTTTTTTGGGTGTTAGCTTTAGAAGCTCTTTTAGGTCTTCATAGAATTGTTCAATTTCAGCTTCTTCAGCATTACTGGTTGGGGAATAGACTTGGATTACTGTGATATTGAATGGTTTGCCTTGGAAACAAAAAGAGATCATTCTGTTGTTTTTGAGATTGCATCCAAGTACTGCATTTTGGACTCCTTTGTTGACTATGATGGCTACTCCATTTCTTCTAAGGGATTCTTGCCTTCAGTAGTAGATAGAATGATCATCTGAGTTAAATTCACCCATTCCAGTCCATTTTAGTTCTCTGATTCCTAAAATGTCAACATTGGAAGTAGACAGCAGTAAATCCTGCTATATTTACTCGCTACTTAGAGCGCCAGCAAGAACATATTCTCTGGAGCTTTAATCCTGGCTTCTATCACTTATTTGCTGTGGGACCTCTTTATAGCTTGACTCTCACCTGTAGACTGGCCTAACTGTACTTACTTCACAGAGATTAAATTAGGTTTTTTTCATGAAAAACAACTAGAACAGTGCTATTATTATAAGCTGACTTTAATTTCTTAGTATAAAAGTTCTAAGTGACAAGGGACAGGGTGATCATATCAACCTTTAGCTATTTTAAAACCATCTAACCCATAAGAGAGAAATTACCGTTTAAAGACTTAAAAAGTCCCAATCATATCTTTTTTGCACTTGTCTATATATTTTTTTCTTTAAAATTTTTTTTAATTGTAGGGTAATTGCTTTATAAGCTTTACAATGCTGTGCTGCTTTCCACTGTACACCATGAATCAGCTCTAAGTATGCATATATCCCCCTCCCTCTTGAGCCTCCTTCCCCACATATATCCTAAAGTCTTGCAATTCTCAGGCACTAGCTTTAGAATGTTCAAGCACAGCAAGCTATTGTTGCAGAACAAGAAAACAGAATCATGAACTGAACCAAGAAAAGGAGGGTTTCAGTCAAAGCTCAGGATATTTGTTGAAAAGAAGAACAGGTCAGTGATATGGAATATACTTCCAAAAGCAGGAGAATGGAACCAGCCAATTTTGAAAAGGAACAGTGGAATGTGATAACTCACCTCATCTCCAGGTTTGAAGTACCTCACATCAAGTCCACACTCCATCACCACACCAGATACATCCCGGCCCAGAGTCAGAGGAAATTCTTCTCCTTTGATTTTAACATGTAAAGGATCACGTTTCATATTTAAAGCTGTGGCTCCATAACCACCTAGAAGAAACAATTTACTTTTTTCTTGCAAAAGAATGGGATAGTTTCAAAACTGCTGCAGAGTTATGGGCCAGGTACAATTCTAGATCATCAAGAAGTAGATTATAATTAACCTTAAACAAATTTTTTATCATCACACAGGAAAGCATAAAAACAATGAGTGTTGTTCCTTTCAAAGAAAATTACTAGGAAAGTTATACTCATTTTTTAAGAAATTTTATATTGGAGTATAGTTAATTAACAAATAATCACTGTTTTTGAAATTCTAATTCTTAAATGGTCTTCAGCACTGATTTTTGAAGATGGTTTCCTTATTAATTTACTCATTCATGAACTTTTTCAACACAAAGTCATTTGAAGCCAAGTCTGGTGAAGTAGATAGATGTTAAAGTTGTTTGAAGTTAATAAGCAGATAAATAAGGCATAGGTATAGTATCTGATACTAAGACACTGGTCTTAGTAATTGTCCCTGTCTCCCAAAAAATGTTTCTAAAACATCTCTGGGTTAAATGTAAGATTCCCAAATGGAAAAGAACCTCTTGGCTGCATCAACTCCGACATGCTAAATCAGGCTGATTGTGTTATTATATATCTCTTTATTTAAGAATATTTATATAAATATCAACTAAGCAGAACTGAAAATGTTCCTCTGATCACTATTTTTTTGTTTTTCAAATAAATTGGCTACATATAATAATCCAAAGTAGTTTATTACACATCTTCCACACATAAAATGGTTTTCCTAAGACACAAAAGTGTCTGCTGTCATCTTTTCTGCTTGACATCCTCCTGAGAACATTTCTGCTATGTGAGGCTCTCCAAGATAAGCACCTTGCTTATCTTTCTAGGGTCATGCACCACAATTCATGCTCCAGAATCACTAAACCATTCTGAAAGTCTCCCCTTTTTTCCCATTCATCCTCATTAGATCCTAAAGATGAGGAGAAACCAGCAAAGGAGCCCAAGAAGGCTTGGCCATTGAAAAGGTATCCAGAAAGTCAAGTGAAGAGGGCCATTTAAAGAAGTCAGACGCTGCTGCCAGGGAAGAAAGTTTTCAAACAAGGTCAAGAGCTGCCAATAGACTTTTAAGAAACAAAACAAAAAAAAAACTCTCCCTAAAAAACAAGAAGTCTCTGGTGACTTTTTAGGAGCAGTTGCTATGGCATGGGGTGACAGAGAGAATGGGAATGAGGAACTGAACACCATGAGAACATTCAACTCTTCCAAATATTGATAGTATTGCTATAGAGAGTGGAAAAATGGGGCAGTGGCTGGAGAAGGGAAAGTGAGATGGAGGATTTTTGGTGGTGGGTAGTGGTGGTTTAGTTGCTACGTTGTGTCCAACTCTTGTGATCCCACAGACTGTACTCCACCAGACTCCTCTGTCCATGGGATTCTCCAGGCAAGAATACTGGAGTGAGTTGCCATTTCCTCCTCCAGGAGATCTTCCCAACCTAGGGATCAAGCCCTGGTCTTCTGCACTGCAGGTGAATTCTTCATGCCTGAGCCACCAGGGAAGCCCACTGAAGGACCTTTAAGTCTTTTTTTTTTTTTTTGGTCCTCTTTACGAGTGGGGAAATAACAGCAAGTTTTATGTCAATGTGAGTGATCCAGTGGAAAGGAAAACACTGAAGATGCAGGAGACAATTGCTGAAACAATGCTCCTGGGTGGGTGAGCAGGCATGGGGTCAAGAACCTTGGTGGAGGGCTGGCCTTAGATGGGAACAATGACATTTAATCCATACAGTAGGAGGTAGAGAATACAGGGAGAGAGGCTGACAGGGGAGTGCAGAAGTTGTTTTTCTAATAAATCAAGACACATGGAAGAAAGCATTTTAAAGTTGGGAAAGTCCCAGAAAATCTAAGCTGATGGCCACCATGCCAATATTAGATACATGCCAGCTGGCTAGTTAGGAGTGCATTCTACCAGGGGGAAAATAACTTCCCATATAATACTCACAAAAATCACATTTTAGTCTTTCTGTCTTACATTCCTTTTCCACCTCTCAAGCACAATAAAACAATTATTCACTGAAATTCCTATATGATTTGATCAACAAAAGTGGGAATTTAGTCAAATCAAATTTTCAAGCTGCCAAAAGCATCACTCCAGTCCTTTCTGAGCTTCACAGCCTGCAAGAGAAGGCTGTTTTCTTGGTTACTTGGATATTGACTGAGTAGTCCTGGCTCACTGCTGCTGCTGCAGCTAAGTCGCTTCAGTTGTGTCTGACTCTGTGCGACCCCATTGACGGTAGCCCACCAGGCTCCCCCGTCCCTGAGATTCTCCAGGCAAGAACACTGGAGTGGGTTGCCATTGCCTTCTCCAATGCATGAAAGTGAAAAGTAAAAGTGAAGTCGCTCAGTCGTGTCTGACTCTGAGCGACCCCATGGACTGCAGCCTACCAGGCTCCTCCATCCATGGGATTTTCCAGGCAAAAGTACTGGAGTGGGCTGCCATTGCCTTCTCCGCCTGGCTCACTGGTACCAGCTAAACTCGTCCCAAATTCAGAAATAGCTGGTAATTAGAAACTGAGAACCTGCTTGGAGACAGTGAATGGGGGACCTTAGGAGCTCTGTGCCATTGTTAGAGGTGATCAGTTTGGTTCAGAGATGGAATGACCTGGAAAATCCTAAATCTGCCATCAGTTTCAAAAGCTTTGATCCCATCTAAAGAAACCAAACTTTGTTGGTATGATGCTGTTGACTGCATTTTTTTTTCTATTTTAAGATTATTCATTTTTCATTACCCATTTATATGATTTATGATTTTATATCCAGCAACAGTAGCCATCTCCATAAAAATAGGTGGCTCTCATCTTTCAAAATAGACATGTCCTTGCTTTCTTGTCAAGGGAAATGACGCACCCTACAGTTTACAATTTCATTTCTCCAAGCTACCGTTTCCAGTATCTTCTGCAACAATAATCATACATTCTCAAAAAAGAATCCATGGGCAGGAAATACAGAGGATAACTACAAATAATATTACCCAGTCAAGTCATTAAAAAACTATGATGTCTCAAGAATACTATATAAAAGTAAAATGTGTTATTAAATAGCAGCCAAGAAAGTCCAGATTCAGCCATTCTACTGAAGTTAAAATGTACGGTGTAACACAAATACATAAACTGTGCATGTGCATTCAAAGAAATGAAAAGCTAACAACTTATTGACTGGAGATGTATTAATATGTCTCTTGTCACTCAAACATTATTGACCAGAGATGTTTAATAAAATTGCTGGTCACAGGCACTGATTTCTACAAAAATCCCCTGGTCAATAATGTGTTAACAGATCTAAATGAAGACAAAATGCTTTTAAAAATTGCTCATGGATTAAAAAAAAAAATTATTTTACTTTGTTATCAAATTAGAATGAAAATATAAAATGACATTAATGACTGAATGGCAACTACATACGTGAAACACCAAAAAAGGCTATAGTTGACAGAGCATGGGATCTACCTTCAAAGAGCTTATAATCAAGGAGATGGCAAATACATACTGCTCATTAGGTATAAATCTACCACTTGAAGATAATTCCAATAGGAGTCTCCCTGTTGGCTCAATGGTAAAAAATTCACCTGCCAATGCAGGAGACATGGGTTCAATCCCTTATGTAGGAAGATCCCACATACCACAGAGTAAGTCCATGTGCCACAACTACTGAGCCTGTGCTCTAGAGCCTGGGAGCTGCAACAACTGAGCCCACGTGCCACAACTACCGAAGCCCAAGTGCCCTAGAGTCCATCCACTGCAACAAGAAGCCCGCACACTGCTACTAGAGAGTAGTCCATGCAGCAAAGAAGACCGAGCACAACCAAAAATAAACACCAAAAAAAATTTTTTAAAAAGGTAATTCTGATAAAAACTAAATCATCTTCATGCCCAATGGAAACAGAATAAACTGAAACACCTAGTAGTAGCAACTATTTTAAGCAAACAAAAGGAATACAAGTGTATATTTCATGGGGCAATCACCATAAAATCATTTAAACTTGTATCTCTTTCCCCACAAAGAAATGTGTAATAGCTGTCCCTCATATGTCTAGATCAGCACTGTCCAACAGGGATGTAATGCAAGCCACATATCTAACTTAAAATTTTCAAGCAGACACTAAAAAGTAAAAAGAAAGTGAAATTAATGCTAATAATATTTTACTTAATATATCCAAAATATTATCAAATATGTAATGAATATAAAATTAATAAGACATTTTACATTCATTTTTTACTAAGTTTTGAAATCTAGTGTATATTTTACACTAACTGTACATCCCAATTCAGACTAGCCACATTTCAATTGCTCATTTTTTGTTATTTTCCAAAGTTAAAGTAATTCACAAAGTAAAGTAATCAATCTTTTCAGCACTATAATAATTGTATAAGGAATATAGTGCACTCCAAGCTTTGTCAATAATGCCTAGCAGAAATTAAGATAACATTATTTCCATTGAAGATGGAGCACAACAGAAAAGTGTATTTTAACTTCCAAGGGCAGAACGCAGCAACAAAATGAGGAAAAGTACTGTGTCCCTATCTTGGTATCCTGTTCTGCTGCTTTGTCCACTGGATCGTTAGAAAAAGCTGTGAGTAGTGGAAGGGCAAACACAGACTACTATGAAAATGCAAATTGTGAACTGATGTGAAAACATAACCATACCTTTAAAATCTGTGATGGACCTCAGAATATCACAAAGTTTCCAGCAGAGTGTACCAGAAAGTTAGCTGTGGATACAATTCTTAAGTCCCAATTTACAATTTTAAGGTAGCATTGGAAGCAATTCAAACTTATATTTTGTAAAAGATTAAAGCATACCATGGACATTGCCAGTTCAAAACTTTCTGAAATACCTACTGAGATACCGTCAAAACCCTAAACCATTTCTTTGTGTTAAGCCCCCCAAAAGTAGTCAATAACAATTTATCTTTTAAAACTGATCCCTGATGAGGTTGTCTCAAGTTAAAAACAAACAAAAAAAAAGATAATGAGCAATGTCTTTTGAAACTTACTTCTCATATTAACATCTATAGGATTTATACTTGCAGCGTGAACTTTGATAATGACTTCATTTGGATAGTGTATCATTGGTATCATCATGTTCTGAGTAAATCGAAGCACTTCATTACTCCCATATTTATCTATCACCCAAGCAGGCATGACAGTGCTTCTTGGAGAGGTAGTACTAATTTTTCGAACTGAAGGCTTTTGTACAACTTGGCTTCTCCAGAAGCAAACCGCAATGCATGCATTTCTTCTAAACACACAGGTCTTCAGAAATCCCATTGTAAACAGTGGTTGAATTACGCGCCCTAATTAAAAGACACTTAAACGGGATCAAACCCTCACACCTGAATTCCGTCAAACTCTGCCACACACTCTGGCCGGTTTCAAAGCTGAGAATTTAAAAATGAAGACAGACTAATGGAGCAATCGAAGTTAGAAGAGTATGGATTTACTTTACTCTTCACATCTGAAATGCTCCAATTAACATTCCGATCAGTATGCCATTCATTCTCCTCCTCCCTTACACCCACTCCCCCTAAAAACAAAACCCCTAAAATCCTGCCCTGTCCCAGAAGCCCTCTGTGGGAGAAGCCGACTCCTCTCGCGATCCAGACGCCACAGAAATCCACACACTTTCAGGCTTCCGCCGCGACCCTAGCCCGGAGTCTCCTTGCCACCCTTTCTCTTTCCCTTCGGGACTTGCTTAGCGGCGCCAGCCAATCGTGTGCAAAGATCATTTGCCTTGGGCTGCAATTCGACCAATCCGAGAGCTCGGTGCTGACAGGCTCTGTGATGATCAAAGATGGCTGCGCCCGTGTAATACCAGCAGCGGCAACTGACCTTTCTGTTTTCCTCCTTGTCACCTGGTCCCTGTGGTGGCAGACGGGGCACGAGGACCATGTTGGGCCGGACTCTCCGAGAAGTGAGTCGAATTTTCTGCTGAGGGTCCAAGAGGTCGGGAAGATTCGAGGAGTCCTTGTTCTTGTGGACGAGGGTCCCCCTTCCTGACCGCGTCTTGGTCATCCTCGCTGCCTTCTTCCTTAGAACTTGGGTGGATTCGGACCTCCGAGTCCTTAGGCTGTGCTCCTTGTATCCTTCCGGAGTTATATTCTCAGCGGGGAAGGCTTCTGCACCGCGGCGTTGTGGGGTGGAAGGCCGAGTAGCTTCTCTCGATTATTCGTTTGCTCAGGCTGCCTCCAGCCCTTGATGGCCTCGAGGTAGGCTCTGCCATATAAGGGGGATTTAGCTAGTCCTTGTCCGCTACACTTATCTGATACAGTCCTCACTAAGGAGCTCGCAAATCTGTTCTTGCAAAAGCCAAACTGGTGATTCTTAGCTCCCCACCCCCACCCCCGCATATACTCATTCTCCAAGCTTCAACAACCTCCAAGATACTGATTTTCTTACCTGTGTCTGCATTTCCTCCACCTCATTTTTGAACTCTAGACTATATTTGTGAATGTCTTCTGGATATCTCTTCCAAATGTCCCACAAACACCCCAGAGTCAATTTAACCAAAGTTGACTTAATCATTGTAACAGAACCAGCTCTTGCGTCTCAACCTACATAAAAAAAAAAAAAAAAAAAAAAAAACACCTGATTTCTGATATTCTCTTGTTCAGGATACAACTGTTATTCCAGTTGCCCTTAAGATTTTTCTTCATATGTCATGTCCAATAGGTCACTAAACTCTGTTCATTCTTTTTTGAAATTATGTCTGGAGTCTCTTCTCTCATTTTATCCTTGCTCTTAGGGCTTTAATTCAGATCTCCTTGCTTTCTGGCACAATCTCCCAAACTGCAGAGCTGTCTGATAGCAGGCCCACTCTATCAGAATCACCTTGGGCCCTCCTTAAAAACTACAGCTGTGTCCCTCTCATGCAGGTCACTGTGATAAGGCCCAGAGGATATGGTTTAACCTTAGCTCCCAGGTGATTCTGCTGATAGATTTAGCAATTGAGGACCTACCCCACCTTCCATCTTCCATTTGTATCTTCACTTGGAAAGTCTTTTTCTTTTTCCAGCTGCCAGCCTTTTAGAAAACTATAAATTATGAGAACCTTAAATCCATAGGCTTTAAATAATAAACAGCTATTCCCTCAATACATTTTTGTTTTACCACACTAAATTGCATGTGCTTATACTGTCAGTGAACAATCTAATTTGTTCTCGAAAATTTTTTTTAAATTTTTTTTTAACTACAAACAATGTAAAATGAAATACAACCTACAAAAATGGGGTATTTTTTTCTTCCTGCCCTTTCCCCCAGCACTACCTTTTTTGTGCCACCCTTCCTCACTAATGTTGTCCAGTGAGCCATTGTGAGAACAATTTTTACCTCAAGGGGGAAAATATATTTAGAGAATCTGACCCAAGGGTAGCCAGAAAGTTGCCTTGACATTACTTTCACTTAGTCACTGCTGCTTGTACATTTTACCCAGGTACGTTCAGGAAGTGGAAGAGTCTTACTTTCAATCTTTATTTTTTAGAGGCCTGATCATAGTATTTCTAGGAACCAAACACCACACTAGTATTACTAGCTGTATAGTTATATTAAATGATTATTGTTATATTAGAGAAAATTAATTTTATATCCAATAGGTTTCTTGGGGGTCTAGCCTAAGAACATTTAATTACTGTTCAATGGGAAGATAGATTCCAAATTTGAAACAACTCAGTTCATTCATTCAGTTAACATTTATTGAGCACCTCTGTGTTCTAGACACTGAGGATCAACATGAAGACAGAAATTTCTGCCCTTATGAAACCTACGTTTGTGTGGGGCAGGGGGCATTAAGTAAGTTTAACAATACAATTTCAAGTAGTATAGGTGCTATGAAGAAAGGTTAAGCAGGCTATTTTATTGTTCACTCACTCAGTCCTGTCCGACTCTACGACCTCATGGACTGTAGCATGTCAGGCTTCCTTGTCCTTCACTATCTCCCAGAGTTTGCTCAGACTCATGTCCGTTGTGTCAATGATGCCATCCAACCATCTCATTCTCTGTCGCCCCTTTTCCTCCTGCCCTCAGTCTTTCCAGCATCATAGTGTGAGAATTAGTTGAGGGATATGAATGTTTTAGAGTGATCAGGAAAGTTTCTCTGACTGAGTGGGTAATATATAATAGAGACCTGAAAGATAAGAAAGGAGAAGAACTGGGAAGAACTGGGAGAAGGGTCTTAAAAGCAGGAGGAAGATTAAGTGGAAAGTCTCTGAAGCAGGGGCAAACTTGACATGTTCAAGGAAGCTCTCTTCTCGCCCAAGAGAACTAAATGAGGAGGAGAGTAGTGGGAGATGAGGTTAGAGAGAAGCAGGAACCAGATCACCTTTCAGGCCGTGAGAAGGAATGTGGGTTTTATTCTAAATATAATGCAAATCCTCTGGAAGGTTGTGAGTCTTTGGACATGATCTGATTTAAAATTTAAAAAGCTCCTTCAGGCTACTCAGGATAGTGGTCTGGAGGAAGGCAAAAGGAGAAGAGCAGGGAGGCCAGTTAGAAGGCCGATGCCTTGCCAAGAGCTGATGCAGCATGGATAGGGTGGTGGGAGCCGAGGTAATGCAAAATAGGCGTTTCGTTTCTTAAGTTTGGGCTTTCTGACGGGTTGAATATAGGTTTGATGGAAAGAGACGAGTCAAGGAGGATGCCTAGATTTGGGGCCTGGGCAAGTGGCACAGTGGTAAAGAATCTGCTTGCCAGTGCAGGAGACACAAGAGATGCGGCTTCAATCCCTGGGTTAGGAAAATCCCCTGGAGAAGGAAATGGCAAGCCACTCTAGTATTCTTGCCTGGAGAATCCCATGGACAGAGGTGCCTCGCAGGCTATAGTTCATGGGGTCACAAAGAGTCAGACACGACTGAGCACAGCACACAGCATCAAGATGGGAAAGACTCCACAGGGAGCATGTTATGAGGAGAAAATTGTCAAGATAGGATAATTTTGAGATGCCTCCAAAGATATCCAAGTGAAGAGGTTGGTTAAGCAGATGGATATAGGAATGTGGAGATCACGAGAGAAGCTAGGTGTGAAGATATGAGTTGGCCAGAGTGGAGGAGATAATTGAAGTTACACGGTCAGATGAGATGACCTGGGAAGGTGAGTGTAAATATAGAAGAAGGCATAAAACTTTCCAACATTTCAAGGTCAGCAGTAGGAAGTACAGCTAGCAAGAGAGACTTGAAGGAATGGCCAGTAAGGCAGGAGGAAACCAGAAGGGCTTGGTGTCCTGAAATACAAGTGGAAAAGAAGTGCTTCCAGGAGGGGGTGATGTTGAATGCTGACCCAGACTGAGTGTGACTGCTGGATTTAGGAACGTGAAGCGGACTGGTGATTTTGAGGTGCTGTTTCTTGGAACAATGGAGACAAAAGAAAGAATGATAAATGGGTGTGTTAAAGAAAGTACCAGTCAACCGGACACTCAGCTTCCAAGGGCTCTTCTATACCTTCAGCATTTATCAAGACAGATTTTCTTTTGAAAGACAGTCCTTTTCCTCAGTGAATCTCTGATGTTATTAATACCTGTGAAGTTAATAAAATGTTCTCTATCGGTTACAGAGGAATAAATGCTATTACACTTTGCACAGAGAAGTAGTGGAGTATAGTGGTCCGAAGCATGGGCTTCAGAAACAAGATCAGACCTTGGTTGAATCCCAGCTCTGTTGCTTTATAGCTATGTGATTTTAAGCAGGAACTTCAGTGATTTATCTGTAGATTGGAAATAATATCAGCCTGTTAGTGACGATATAAAGGTTAAATGAAATATAAAACGTATAGGATAACACCTGGAACTAAGAGCTATTATTAACACTGATTTTGTTACAGTGACAAAATTACTAGATTATATGTGTTTATAGTTTTCTTTTCCCTTGTTCTCTAAAAAGAATAGTTCCTGTGGAAGATTTCCGCATTTTTCTAAGAAGATGTATTACTTTTCTATTGTTGCATAACAAATTTGTCTTAAAATAACACAGTCTTAAAACACCCAGTCTTATCATCTCACAGTTTTGTGGATCAGGGCTGGTGTGGCTGGGTTCTCTACTTAGTCTCACAAGGCTGGATGTAAGGTGTCAGCTAGAGCTGCAGATTCTTGGGATGCCTTGGGATCCTCTTTCCACCTCACTGGTGGGCAGAATCCATTGCTTTGAGGTTGAAGGACTGAGGTCCCAGTTTTCTTGCTGGATGGTAGAGTAAATGAGCTCAGGAGACAGGAGATGTGGGATGATTAGAACTGAGGTTTGGGAGAATATACAGATGCTGGTAATGACATAGTCTGGGCTGTGACCATGTGAGTGGGTAACTGGAGTGAAGTGAAGAGTTTGTGTCAAGGGAATTCAAGAACTGAGAGGCCTGGTGTCAGTGTACCTGACTTGAAGTCAACAAAAAATAGCTGCAATGAACCAGCTGCTAAATCTTCCATAAATGAAAAGGAGTATCAGGGAGACTGTTGGGAGAGTAATATAATCTCCTCCAAGACCTGTGCTTCAGATGAGCTGGGGGTTTTGAGAAAAGAGGCAAGAAAAAGGCATTGAGGACAAGGGTAACACCTGCCCACACAATTTCCCCTCCCCACTGGACTCTGGTACATGGTAAGTAAGAACTAAAACAGCCATCCTGTGGGAAAACTGCAGGAGAAGCAGTGGCCTTAAGGAAAAGTCTAGTTTCCATTAGAGAAAAGAAATACTAGGGAGAGAAAATTTGTTTTCTTAATGAAAACTTTTCCAATTGATTTCATCTTACATTCAGATATGACACTTTTAGTTTTGCTCCAGGGGAGCTGTAGTATTTATTTGTCATAATCCTTAAGCCTAGTCCATTCTAGCTAATTAGCATCTTTGTTTTCATTTCCCTTCTCCAATACCCTTATTGATTTTCTCAAATCTAGATTTCCTAAATATGGTCCTTACAAAGATCACCATTTAAAATGAGTACTTCCAGAACAGTATGGAGCTTCCTTAAAAAACCAAAATAGAGCTACTGTATGACCCTACAGTCCCACTCCTGGGCATATATCCAGAGAAAACCATAATTTGAAAAGATACATGCACTCCAGTGTTCAGTTCAGTCACTCAGTTGTGTCCGACTCTGTGCGACCCCATGAACCGTAGCACGCCAGGCCTCCCTGTCCATCACCAACTCCCGGAGTCCACCCAAACCTATGTCCATCAAGTTGATGATGCCATCCAACCATCTCATCCTCTGTTGTCCCCTTCTCCTCCTGCCCTCAGTCTTTCCCAGCATCAGGGTCTTTTCAAATGAGTCAGCTCTTCGCATCAGGTGGCCAAAGTATTGAAGTTTAAGCTTTAACATCAGTCCTTCCAATGAACACCCAGAACTGATCTCCTTTAGGATGGACTGGTTGGATCTCCTTGCAGTCCAAGGGACTCTCAAGAGTCTTCTCCAACACCACAGTTCAAAAGCATTAATTCTTCGGCGCTCAGCTTTCTTCAGAGTCCAACTCTCACATCCATACATGACCACTGGAAAAACCATAGCCTTGACTAGATGGACCTTTGTTGGCAAAGTCATGTCTCTGCTTTTTAACATGCTGTCTAAGTTGGTCATAACTTTCCTTCCAAGGAGTAAGCATCTTTTAATTTCATGGCTGCAATCACCATCTGCAGTGATTTTGGAGCCCATAAAAATGCACCCCTCCAGTGTTCAATACAGGACTATTTACAATAGTCAGAACATGGAAACAACCTGAATGTCCATCAGCAGATGAAAGGATAAAGAAGATGTGCTATATTTACACAATGGGACATTACTCAGCCATAAAAGAATAAAAATAAAAATGAAATAATGCCATTTGCAGCAATATGGATGGACCTAGAGATTATCATACTAAGTGAAGTAAGCCAGAGACAAATATATGATATTGCTTATACATGGAATCTTAAAAAATAATGATACAAGTGAACTTATATACAGAATATAAATAGACCCACAGACATAGAAATCAAACTTATGGTTACCAAAGGAAAGAGGAGGGGATAAATTAGGAGTTTGAGATTAACATGTACACATTACTACATATAAAATAGATAACACACAAGGACCTACTTTATAGCACAGGGAAATGTACTCAATATTATATAGTAACCTATAAGGGAAAAGAAAATCTGGAAAAAAAAAAAAGACGTATTTGTAACTGAATCACTTTGCTGTACACCTGAAACCAACACAACACTGTAAATCAACTATACTTCAATAAATAAATGAGTACTCCAGATAATCCCATTTCTTGCCTTTGTAACCACAGCTGCAACTCCTTACCTCTTACTGTCATACCAGTTGGCAAGTCAGAAGGCAACTTGAGGATAATGGGCATTAGGGGACTTGAGGTAAGGCAAAAAAGAGGAGACAATAGCAGACATAATTTTCCTCATGTTTACAGTTTTGCTCTGGGGTAGGCCTATTTGTATACCTCTCTGTGTGTCCAGCCTTGTGCTTCTGCAAGTTCTGATACTTGTACCCAGCCTATTTACATAAGCCCACTCCATATTTACAGTATCAGAACACACTGCTGTCTTTTCTTTCTCTTCAGCTCCACTCGTCTCAAGAGTCATACAAACCATTCAGCAGTAATACCTCTTTTGTTACATTCAGTTATCTCCTTTGAGTCGAGCCCAGCTGCCCCTCACCAACCCGCCACCCCCCCCAACCCCAGTATCCCCATAGTAGCCCTTTCCTCCTCCTGTGCAGCAGCATTAGGGGTCCTCTCAGTGGCCTGTTCGCAACTGCTTTTCTAGCTCAACACCCTCAGGCCTAAGAATACTACCTCTCTGATGATTTATTCAACAGTCTAGAGCAGAACTAAGAGAAACCCAAGTAAGACGGTAAGTGTTGCGAGAGGGCATCAGAGGGCAGACACAGTGAAACTAGAATTACAGAAAACTAGCTAATCTGATCACACGGACCACAGCCTTGTCTATCTCAATGAAACTAAGCCATGCCGTGTGGGGCCACCCAAGACAGATGGGTCATGGTGGAGAGGTCTGACAGACTGTGGTCCACTGGAGAAGGGCATGGCAAACCACTTCAGTATTCTTGCCTTGAGAACCCCATGAACAGTATGAAAAGGCAAAAAGATAGGACACTGAAAGATGAACTCCCCAGGTCAGTAGGTGCCCAATATACTAATGGAAATCAGTGGAGAAATAACTCTAGAAAGAATGATGGGATGGAGCCAAAGCAAAAACGATACCCAACTGTGGATGTGACTGGTGATAGACGCAAAGTCCGATGCTGTAAAGAGCAATATTGCATAGGAACCTGGAATGTTAGATCCATGAATCAAGGCAAATTGGAAGTGGTCAAACAGGAGATGGCAAGAGTGAACGTCGACATTCTAGGAATCAGCGAACTAAGATGGACTGGAATGGGTGAATTTAACTCAGATGACCATTATATCTACTACTGTGGGCAAGAATGCCTTAGAAGAAATGGAGTAGCCATCATGGTCAACAAAAGAGTCCGAAATGCAGTACTTGGATGCAATCTCAAAAATGATAGAATGATCTCTGTTCGTTTCCAAGGCAAACCATTCAATATCACAGTAATCCAAGTCTATGCCCCAACCAGTAATGCCGAAGAAGCTGAAGTTGAACGATTCTATGAAGACCTACAAGACCTTTTAGAACTAACACCCAAAAAAGATGTCCTTTTCATTATAGGGGACTGGAATGCAAAAGTAGGAAGTCAAGAAACACCTGGCGTAACAGGCAAGTTTGGCCTTGGAGTACAGAATGAAGCAGGGCAAAGGCTAATAGAGTTTTGCCACGAGAACACACTGGTAATAGCAAACACCCTATTCCAACAACACAAGAGAAGACTCTACACGTGGACATCACCAGATGGTCAACACCGAAATCAGATTGATTATATTCTTTGCAGCCAAAGATGGAGAAGCTCTATACAGTCAGCAAAAACAAGACCGGGAGCAGACTGTGGCTCAGATCATGAACTGCTTATTGCCAAATTCAGACTTAAATTGAAGAAAGTAGGGAAAACCACTAGACCATTCAGGTATGACCTAGATCAAATCCCTTATGAGTATACAGTGGAAGTGACAAATAGATTTAAGGGACTAGACCTGATAGACAGAATGCCTGATTCGTGGCATTGTACAGGAGACAGGGATCAAGAAAATCCCCATGGAAAAGAAATGCAAAAAAGCAAAATGGCTGTCTGAGGAGGCCTTACAGATAGCTTGGAAGAGAAGTGAAAAGCAAAGGAGAAAAGGAAAGATATTCCCATCTGAATGCAGAGTTCCAAAGAATAGCAAGGAGAGATAAGAAAGCCTTCCTCAGTGATCAGTGCAAAGAAATAGAGGAAAACAACAGATTGGGAATGCCTAGAGATCTCTTCAAGAAAATTAGAGATACCAAAGGAACATTTCATGCAAAGATAGGCTCGATAAAGGACAGAAATGGTATGGACCTAACAGAAGCAGAAGATATTAAGAAGAGGTGGCAAGAATACACAGAAGTACAAAAAAGATCTTCCCGATCCAGATAATCACGATGGTGTATCACTCACCTAGACCCAGACATCCTGGAATGTGAAGTCAAGTGGGCCTTAGAAAGCCTCACTATGAACAAAGCTAGTGGAGGTGATGGAATTCCAGTTGAGCTATTTCAAATCCTCAAAGGTGATGCTGTGAAAGTGCTGCACTCGATATGCCAGCAAATTTGGAAAACTCAGCAGTGGCCACAGGACTGGAAGAGGTCAGTCTTCGTTCCAATCCCAAAGAAAGGCAATGCCAAAGAATGCTCAAACTACCGCACAATTGCACTCATCTCACATGCTAGTAAAGTAATGCTCAAAATTCTCCAAGCCAGGCTTCAGCAATACGTGAACCGTGAACTTCCAGATGTTCAAGCTGGATTTAGAAAAGGCAGAGGAACCAGAGATCAAATTGCCAATATCCGCTGGATCATCGAAAAAGCAAGAGAGTTCCAGAAAAACATCTATTTCTGCTTTATTGACTATGCCAAAGCCTTTGATTGTGTGGATCACAATAAACTGGGGAAAATTCTGAAAGGGATGGGAATACCAGACCATCTGACCTGTCTCTTGAGAAACCTGTATGCAAGTCAGGAAGCAACAGTTAGAACTGGACATGGAACAACAGACTGGTTCCAAATAGGAAAAGGAGTACATCAAGGCTGTATATTGTCACCCTGCTTATTTAACTTATATGCAGAGTACATCATGAGAAACACTGGGCTGGAAGAAACACAAGCTGGAATGAAGATTGCCGGGAGAAATATCAATAACCTCAGATATTTAGATGACACCACCCGTATGGCAGAAAGTGAAGAAGAACTAAAGAGCCTCTTGATGAAGGTGAAAGAGGAGAGTGAAAAAGTTGGCTTAAAGCTCAACGTTCAGAAAACTAAGATCATAGCATCTGGTCCCATCACTTCATGGGAAATAGATGGGAAACAGTGGAAACAGTGTCAGACTTTATTTTTTTGGGCTCCAAAATCACTGCTGATGGTGATTGCAGCCATGAAATTAAAAGACGCTTACTCCTTGGAAGGAAGGTTATGGCCAACCTAGATAGCATATTTAAAAGCAGAGACATTACTTTGCCAACAAAAGTCCGTCTAGTCAAGGCTATGGTTTTTCCAGTGGTCATGTATGGATGTGAGAGTTAGACGGTGAAGAAAGCTGAGCGCCGAAGAATTGATGCTTTTGAACTGTGGTGTTGGAGAAGACTCTTGCGAGTCCCTTGGACTGCAAGGAGATCCAATCAATCCATCCTAAAAGAGATCAATCCTGGGTGTTCATTGGAAGGACTGATGTTGAAGCTGAAACTCCAGTACTTTGGCCACCTCATGCAAAGGGTTGACTCATTGGAAAAGACCCTAATGCTGGGTGGGATTGGGGGCGGGCGGAGAAGGGGACAACAGAGGATGAGATGGTTGGATGGCATCACCGACTCGATGGACATGGGTTTGGGTAGACTCCGGGAGTTGGTGATGGACAGAGAGGCCTGGCATGCTGCAATTCATGGGGTCGCAAAGAGTCAGACACGACTGAGCGACTGGACTGAACTGAACTATAGCAGAACACTTGCCGATTTTCCCCTAAACGCAAACTCCTATTGCTTGATGTATATTAGGACTGGTGGAAATACGGTCAACATGCAGGACAGGCTAAGCTTCCACTGGTGCAGAGAGAAATGGTGAAGGAGCAGATGTTAAGAAGTTACCCTTTACTATTTGTGTGACTTTGAGCAAATCACTTAACCTTTCTGAGCTTCAGTTAATTTATCTATAAAGTGAGGTTAATAATCAGTGATTGCTTTAAGGACTAAATAAAGTAATAATGCATGTAAAGCAACTGTAGTGCCTGGTCTTGGTTTTGAATCTAAACCTCACTTCAGATTTTTATATTTAACCACTCTATCTGCCTGTCTCAGTATAACATTTGAAATGTCTGCAGACTCAGCAAAAGTTTTTTTGAATTGTGTATATTCTAGGTTTCTGCAGCACTGAAACAAGGCCAAGTTACGCCAACTGAGCTCTGTCAAAGATGTCTCTCCCTTATCAAGAAGACTGAGTTTCTAAATGCCTACATTACTGTATCAGAAGAAGTGGCCTTAAAGCAAGCTGAAGAATCAGAGAAAAGATATAAGAAAGGTAAATTACTTTGAATTGTACTTAATTGTTACATCCCGAGAGAAAGAGTCTAACTGGATATAGCAGTCTCGATTTGGCAGGTAGAGCTTTAAACATAAACAAAAACTTCCTTTATTTAAAGACCTAGGGAATTCCCTGGAGGTTCAGTGGTTAGGACCCCATACTTCCACTGCTGGGGGCTCATGTTCAGTCCATGGTTGGGGAACTAAGACCCCACAAATCTCGTGCTATGGCCAAATAAATAAAATTATTTTTTAAAAGAAGAACTTGTGTGAGGTACAATAAAAATGAGACTAATAGGTATGTGATGCTTTATAACATCCAACTCGTAATAATTTCTAACACAAATTTGATTTCTGAAGAAGTATCTTTAGCAAAAGCTAGTAGGTGTCTTAATAACTAGGATTAATGTCTCTGTATTTTGAACTAGATATCTTTTCCATTCTTTTGGTTTCTTAATGCAGGTCACTCACTGGGGGATTTAGATGGAATTCCTGTTGCAGTAAAAGATAACTTTAGTACATCTGGCATTGAGACAACCTGTGCATCAAACATGCTGAAAGGTAAAGTTTAACTAGCCAGAGCATTATTTTATAAAAATAAGTGTTTTTCAGTTTAAATTAAAGATACTAATGTACCAAGATATCCTTAGACTAATTATATCTGCAAAGGAAATAACTTCGGGTGGAATATTACCTTCTTACGATTTGCTCTTTCAGAATGCAAAATTACTCTTCAGGGGTAGGCCTGCTTTACAGAGGATTCCTATTTAGGAAGATAACATCACTGCAAACACACTAAGTGAACTCTAACTCCTCTAACTTCCACTCGTTGATAGTGTAGAAATGAGTATAAAGTGGCTGTCATCACCCCTCTTTTGCAGATGGTATGCGGATTTATTATTAATAACATCTACTGTCTGATTATTTTTTATCTCCTGGCTCCTCCACCTTATATCACTGTACTTAGTATAATGATACTTAGTTTTAATTTTTAAAGTTTAGTATGTCAAAAAGGAATCATATTTATCAATATATGGTTGGATCCTAGGAGGAAAAAGAAATGGAAAAAGGATAGAGAACGTCACACTAAAACTAATATTCTGAGGTGTATGCCCCAAGTTCCTGTTATAAAGTAGACTGTTGTTAATTGTTTGCAAATATACACTAGATACAGGAAGTTTTAATTGACAATAAAGATTATTCCTGCTGGAAATAGGTAAAAATTGCTGTGTAATATAGCACATCTGAGAAGAAAAAGTTAATGCAATGAGCAGAATAATGATTTGTGATTAGTTTCAAATGAGTTTGGTACTTCTCTATCATTCAATATTTTGTAGTACTGTTAAAGTCAATCTTTTTAGATTATAAAGATGGTGAATATAGAGACTTTCTTTAGAAAATATAGCAGTCAGCAGCAGAAAAAAATTAACTTTCAGAAGAAAGTACAACTTAAATTAGGAATAAGTAGCATTTGTCAATATGAATGCTTAATTGCAGTTTAAAATTGTTTCTTACATAGGATTTACATGTTCACTGTATTCTTTCCTATGATAAAAATTACTGAATTTTTAGGAGGACAGGGCCAAGGAAGGGGAGGGGATTAAGAGATATAAGTGACTATGTATAAAATAAATAAGCTGTAAGAGTATATTGTACAGCACAGGGAATATAGACAACATTTTATAATAACTTTAAATGGAATATAACCTGTAAAATATTTGAATCACTATGTTGTACACCTGTAATATAACATTTAAATCAACTATACCTCAGTTTTGTTTTTTTTTTTTTAAAGAAAACTGAATTTTTTTCAGGTTATGTACCACCTTATAATGCCACAGTAGTTCAGAAGTTGTTGGATCAGGGAGCTCTACTAATGGGAAAAACAAACTTAGATGAGTTTGCTATGGGGTAAGTAAAACTGAAATTTTCTTTTCCTGTATTTCTTTCAACTGTGTCTTTAATTTCATTACATGTAGGTACCTAAAAGTAGTGCGGTGATTTCGTGAGGACTCTCTTACCAGTTCCTCAGTCCCTCCATGAGAGATTGTTAGTGAGGGGATTTTGTGAGGCTCAGTCCCTTCACCTAAGAGTAGTGAGGTGACTTCATGAGGACTCTTGCAGTTTCTCAGTTCCTCCATGAGAGATTGTGTTCTGCTGATAGATCATATCTCACTTTGGTTTTGATTTGCATATCCCTGATGACTAACAGTGTTGATCATCATGTGTTTATTTTGCTACCCATATATCTTTGGTGAAGTATCTATTCAAATCTTCTTGTTGAGTTGTAAGAGTTTTTCCCCATATAGTCTGGATTCAAGTCCATTATCAGATAGGTAATTTGCAAATATGTTCTCTGAGTCTCTGGCTTGTCTTTGCATCCTCTGAATATGCCTTTCAAATAGCAAAAGTTTTTAGTTTTGATGAAGTCCAGTTCATCGTTTTCTTCCTTTAATGACTCATGTTTTTTGTGTCTTTTCAAAGAAAGCTTTACCTTTTCCAAGGTCATCAAGATTATTTTTTCCAATGTTTTCTCCTAGAAGTTTTATAGTTTTAGTTCTTAAATTTAAAATTGTGATCCAGTTAATTTTTTGTATATTATGTGAAGAAAGCAAAAGTTCATTTTTTTGCATATGTCTATCCTATTCTGGGACTATAGGAATTCAAATTAAATTGCTTTGATTCCGTTGCCAAAAATCAGTCCAACATATGTATAGGTCCATTTCTGGATTCTGTTCTGTTGGTTTGTGTATCCCTAATCCATTGTCATGCTATCTTGATTATTGTAGCTTTGTAGTAAACCTTGAAATTAAGTAGTATGAGTCCAACTTCATTGTTGTTCTTCAAAGTATTTAATGTATGCTAGGTCCTTTGCATTTCCATATAAGTTTTAGAATTGACTTACTACTTTCTACAGAGAAGCTTGATGGGATTTTGATTGTGGTGGTATTGAATTATAGATTAGGTTGTAGAAAATTGACATCTTAATATGTGCCTTCTTATGTATGACTCTATATCTTTCCGTTTATTTAGACTTTAATTTTTCTCAGCAATATTATGATTTTCTATATAGGAATCTTGCACATAATTTGCCATATCTATCTCCAAGTATTTCATGTGTCTTTACTAGTACAGAAAATGTTATTTTCAATTTCTAATTTTTTAACATTGTTAAAATACATAGAAATGTAATTGACTTTTCTATGTTAACCTGTGACCTTGCTAAGCTTCATTATTAATTCTAGCTGATCTTATAGGTTATTTGCTATATTTTATGTAAATAATCTTGTAGCCTACAATAGAGACACTTTTATTTCTTTATCTTGCCTTATTGCGCCAGTTAGGACCTTAAGTACAACATTGAATAAAGATGATAAGAGCAGATATCCTTACCTTTTTCCTGATCATGAGGAAAACATTTAGTTTTTCATCAGAAGCACTTTTATTTCCCCATTTGTAACGTTTGTAATATTTGCTTGGTCTGTGTTTCCTATTTCATAGAAGCAGATTCCTTGACTCTCTTAAAACTGATATCTATGAGAACCTAGTAAATATGTGTGGAATAAGTAAATCTGTGGGAATAAACTTGAACATAAGTTTTTAGGTCATTGCCTTGAACGGCTGGTCAACATGAACATCACCAATGAGGGTGAAGTGATACTGTGTGATACTTATACTGTAGTGATACTTCCTTCCCTGAGAAGGAGCGCCATTACCTATGCAGTGTTCCAGCTGAAAATGTGTAACCTGAAGCTAATAACAAGGAGACAAAAGACAAATCTGAAATGAGATATATTCTATTAAAATGTCAATATCATAAAAAAAACAAAGGCTGTGAAAATGTTCCAGATTGAAAGAGGCTAAAGAAATTAAAACCTAAAACTCATAGATGTGTAGGAGAAAATCTTTGTGACCGTGAATTATACAAAGATTTCTTAGATGGAACACATAAAGTACAGTCTGTAAAGTTAAAAACTGGCAAATTGAATTTCATTAAAATTAAGAACTTTTGTACTTAACACACTTAAAAATGAAAAAATCAAGCCACACGCTTAGCAAAAATATTTGCAAGACGTATGTCTGACGAAGAACTGATATCCAGTATACATTGAAACTTTTCCAACTCAATAATAAGAAAACCAATTTTTTTAAAAGATGTAAACAGATGTAAAATCGTATATCAAAGAAGATAATTCAATTGACAAACAAACGCATCAAACATGGTTAGTCGTTAAGGAAATGCAAATTAAAACCACACTGAAGTGCATACACCTAATAATTAGAATGGCTTAAAAAATGACAATATCAAGTGCTGACAAGGATGGAGAACAACTGGATTCTCATACAATGCTGGTAGGGAATGCAAAATGGTATAGCCACTTTTGGAAAATAGTTTGGCAGTTTCTTATAAAGTTAAACATACATTTACCATAAGAGCCAGCAGTCTCAATCCTAGGTATTTACCCAAGAGATGAAGGCTTATGTTTATGCAGAAGCACTGGCTGGGGCCTTTCACTACAATATTTATTGTGGCTTTATTCAAATTGCTAAAAACAGGAAACAACTCGGTGTTCTTGGCCGGTGAAAAAAGTTAAAGCGGTTAAAGAGAAAAGTTTAATATAATTCTTAACTCTAGACTTGCTCCTATACTGGAAAAAGGGAAAATGCTATAAAGGACATTATTGGATCAAATGACAAAATTGGATTACGTGTGGTAGATTCGATAAAAGTATTGTATTGAATTTACTGAGATAACTATACTGTGACTGTGTAAGAGACTATTCTTTATCTTAGGAAAAGCATACTGAATACATACTAAGGTATTTGGGGTAATGGGCCATAATATGTATAATTTACCCGTAAGTAGTTCAGGAAAAATATGTACAGCCACACACACAGAGCACACAAATGATAAAACAAATGGGTTAACATATGAACAATAGGTGAACCTGGCTAAAGGCTATACGTTTTTTCATACTGTTTTTATTTTTGTAATTTGTCTATTAGGTTGAAATTTTTTCAAAAGTAAAAAAGGTTATTAGCATTCACTAAGAATATCTCCCTGAAAAGTTTTTTTTTTTTTTTTTTTTGGCTAAGCCACACAGCTTGTTGGGATCTTAGTTTCACAACTGTGCCCCCTGCAGTGGAAGTGTGGAGTCCCAACCACTGGACTGCCAGGGAATTGCCCTCTTAAAACTTCTGATTAAAAGAGGAATTCCTTCAAAAGACTACTTGTTAACTGTTTGGATGTTTGTGACACTTTTCAGTTGGAAGACCTTAATTTATGAAGAAAATCATCTTACGCTGAATTGGATTATCAGTTGGGATAAAAATTTCCTTTTCTTAGACTGTTTTTTTTCTAACTTTCTACCACAAACGCTTTTACTTCTCATCCTTCAACTCCTCAGCCATCTAATTAAAGAAAGCTACAACCCAGCAGCCTTCCTACCTTTTCTAATTCAAGTTACAGTGGATTATACAGTGTTAGAAGCAAATAATGTAATCAGGAGATCACATAAAAAGAGTTTTATTAAGATATCTTGCTTCACTTCTTCGTCTCAGATCTGGAAGCACAGATGGCATATTTGGACCAGTTAAAAACCCGTGGAGTTATTCGAAACAATATAGAGAAAAGAGGAAGCAGAACTCTCACAGTGAGAATGAGGATTCAAATTGGCTTATAACTGGAGGAAGCTCAGGAGGAAGTGCGGCGGCCGTGTCAGCGTTCACGTGCTTTGCGTAAGATGTTTTTTTTTATCTATACTTCAGAACCCAACCCAATACAGATAGTCATAAACCATACACAAAATCCAACAATAGACTCATTCATACCTTGGTATTTTTATTTCTCCTTAGTGAGCTATTTGTGCTCAGTGGTGTATCAAAATGTATCTTAGAAATACCCTCAGCTATACAGTACACTTATGTATATTTTATACATTAACTTTAAGACATTTAAACCCTTCCTGTATAGTATCTGGTCTTCTTTAAAACATGATTTTACAGATCTTCTAGAATAAGAATAAATCAGTTAGCTTAACCAGACTTAATTGAATTTCATTTTTTATATTAGTTATTTGGGTATCTGCTCACTGATTGTACATATATTTAGAGATTGACATACCTTGGCTTTAGTTGGGTGCTACTGAGCTAAATTATTAGCTGTGATTTATCCTTCAGCTAAACCCAACTTTGCGAAAAAATAAGGAAAGAAGGAAGGGAAGAAAAGGGCTAATATTTATCAATAGAATATTTTAAGAAGTGTTTTTATAAATCTGCAACTAAAAATATATATCAGTAAGTAAAGTTTTTTCAAATTTGTAGGGAGGTGATTTGTTCAACTGTCACACTTTGTCTGAATCCATCAATCATGCTTTATGTCTTAAGTCACGTTTGTAAAGTATTAACCATCTAAAAAAGAGTAAATAAATATTGCTGTTACTATATTTATTTTATTGGTCTCAGTTTAACCAAATAGAATGTTTTCTTTAGTAGTACTATACATATTTTATCTCTCCTTAATTATCCACTGAAACTAAGCTGTTTCACAGGCGTTGCAATCAATAAATTATTTATATTTTTTTTAGAGCTATGGAGATTTAGATTCTACAGGTTTTTTTTTTGTTTAGTTTCCTTGAAATCTTGTTAACAAGTAAAACCATTTCATTTTATCTCTGTGGAATTTTATAGCACCACATTAATATTAATGAGAGTTCTGACAAGGGAGGATTGCAAGATTAGGTGCTTTTTTCTATCCTCATCACCCCACTTAGTGTTCATCTTACTGAATGTGCTTTGAGAAGGTGGCACTTAGACACATAATTCCTATGGAAATGTAGGTTTTACTTTTACACAGCTGTCAGGGAATCCTAATAAGAAAATGTGTCCCTTTAGAAACTGTGAAAGCAGCAATCTGATTCTGTGGCTTAAGAGGACTTGGTAAGAAAGGCAATTAATTTGCATTTTCTGTAGAGCACAAGGACCATGTGACAGGTAGGAGTCTTGTTCAGCCCAGAGCTTCAGTCTGACTGTACTCAGGAGGGGCTCAGACCCAAAGTGATTCCAGATTGAATGGGCCCCAGACCGTCAGGTGTTCTGATTTGTTTCTTTTATAATAGTTTTTAAAACAGGAAAATTCTAGGAGTACTATGCAGCCACTAAAAAGAATGAGTTAGAGCACTATGTCATGACATGGGAAGAAATCCAAAATACACTGTTAAGTGGAAGACAAGTTGCAGAACAATATGTATTGTATGACCTTATTTCTGTTAAAAGTAACAATTACATATGTGAATATGTTAGTTGCATGGAAGTATCTGGATAAATACACATAAAAAGTGGTAATTCTGGGGACTGATTATGAGAAATTTCACTTTATAGATCATACAGAATATTTTAATTTTTACAGTGGACATTGCAGTTTTCTAATCAGAAAAACCTTTTTGCCTGAAATAGTTAAAAATTTTTAATTGTGGAAAATATACATACAATTAAAATTTCTCATCTTAATCCTTTTAAAGTATACAATTCAGTTGTGTTACGTACATTCACATTATCACTCAGCCAGTCTCTAGAACTTGTTTCATTCGCAAAACTTAAACTCTGTACTTCTTAAAAGCCACCCATTTGCCCCCCTCCCCATGTCCCCAGCCCTTGGCAACCACTCTTTTATGTCTCTGTGAATTTGACCACTCTAGGTACCTCATATAGGTAAAATTGTGCAGTATTTGTGCTATTGTGACTTGTTTCACTTAGCATAATGTCAAGTGTTTCTTTTTCTTTTTTAAAGAAGAAAAATAACAGACTATATAGGTAACTGAGCAAAGAAATTAACAGACACTTCATAGTTGAGTAATGCAAATATAAATAAGTGTGAAAAATTACTCAAAATGCACATTAACAAATCTTTTATCAAAATAATCAGATTTTAAGAACTGCTAGTATTCAATGATGGTGAAAGTGAAAGTGAAGTTGCTCAGTCGTGTCCAGCTTTTTGTGACCCCATGGACTGTGGCCTACCCGGCTCCTCTGTCCATGGGATTTTCCAGGCAAGAATATAGGAGTGAGTTGCCATTTCCTTCTCCAGGGGGGTCTTCCTGACCCAGGGATCAAACTGGGGTCTCCCACAGTGCAGTAGATGCTTTACTGTCTGAGCCACCAGGGAATGAAAGATAAAACAATGTGATTCACTGCAATTGGGAATATAAATTGGCATAACCTTTCTGACAAGTAATTTAACAAAATATATTTAGAACTTATAATGACAGGTAGACCCTTTGACCCATCAACTCTTAGAAGCTAGAGATATATGGGCAGAGATTTATGTTTAAAGGTGTTTATTATAAAGTGATTTATTTAATTTATTTATTTTTGGATGCACTGCACAGCTTGTGGGATCTTAATTCCCTGACCGGGGATTGAACTCAGACCTTCGCCAATGAAAGCACAGAGTTCTAACTGCTGGACTGCCACCTGCAAAGTACTCTCCTATGCATTTATTCTAGTTCACAACAATATGACAGTTTAAATAAATCAGAATACATTTCTAGTCATGATTCTAAATGGGGTAGCAGAATGACTGTATCTGAATTCCTGGGAGGAGTGTGTTTAGTTTGTATAAGCATACTATAAAATTGCTGTTAAAAGAGGATATAAGATTTGTATGTATATAAACCAAACCAGTGTTTTCTTAGGTCTTCTGAGGCAATAGAAACAAAAATAAATGGAACCTAATCAAACTTACAAGCTTTTGCGCAGCAAAGGAAACCATTAAATGAAAAGACAGCCTACAGAATGGGAGAAAATATTTGCAAACAATGTGACTGACAGGGGCTTAATCTCCAAAATGTACAAACAACTTATACAACTCAACAACAAAAAACAAATAACCCAATCAAAAAATGGACAGAAGACCTAAATGGATATTTCTCCAAAAAAGACATGACCAGTAGGCACATGAAAAGATACTCAACATCACTAATTACTGAGAAATGCAAATCAGAACTACAGTGAGGTACCACTACACCACCTCACACTGGTCAAAATGGCCATCGTTAAAAAGTCTACAAAAAACAAGTGTTGGAGAGGGTATGGAGAAAAGAGAACCCTCCTACACTGTTGATAGAAATATAAGTTGGTGCCGCCACTGTGGAACAGTATGGAGGTTTCTCAGGAAACTAAACACAGAATTACCGTATGATCCAGCGATCCCACTCTTGGGTATGGCTTAGTTGCTCAGTTGTGTCCAACTCTTAAAACCCCATGGACTGTAACCCGCCAGGCTCCTCCATCTATGGGATTTTCCAAGCAAAAATACTGGAGTGGGTTGCCATTTCCTGCTCCAGGGGATCTTCTCAACCCAGGGATTGAACCTGGGTCTCCAGCATTGCAGATGATTCTTTGCTGACTGAGCCACCAGGGAAGCCCTACTCCTAGGCATATATCCAAACAAAACTATAATTCAAAACAATACTTGCACCCCTGTGTTCATTCATAGCAGCACTATTCACAGTAGCCAAAACATAGAAACAATCTAAATGCCCATCGACAGATGAATGGATAAAGAAGGTGTGGTACATATATACAATAGAATACTATATATATAATAAAAAAGAATGAAGTAATGCCATTTGCAGCAACATGGATGCAACTAGAGATTATCATACTAAGTCAGAGAAAGACAAATACCATATGATATTATTTATATGTGAAATCTAAAATATGGCACAAATTGAATCTATCTGTGAAACAGACTTATAGACAGAGAATAGACTTGTGACTGGGAGTTTGGGGTTAGTAGATGCATGTAGACTAGATAAACAAGAAGGTTTATGTATAGCACAAGGAACTATATCCTGTAACCTGGGATAAACCATAATGGAAAAGAATATAAAAAAATTGTATATATGTATGTAACTAAATCACTTTGGTGTGTAGCAGAAATTAACACAATGTCGTAAATCAACTATACTTCAATTAAAAAATAAAGAACTGAAAGATTTGTGTAAGATTGTATAATTCCTGTGATAGGAATTGGGAATCAGTTGGGAATTGCCAATTGATAGAATATTTTACATATTTAAAATTTTCAGTAATCTCTATAACATAGTAAAAGTCTCATGATAAGCAAAAAAGAGATGGAAACTTATGATTACAGAATGACCTGAACTGTGAAAGAAAAATTCATTAAAAAAAAAAAGACTTAAAGTTCATATTTCAAAATGTTAGCAGTGTGTGTTTGCCTCGGAGTGGTAGAATATTTTGTTACATTTTTACACTTTTCTATATTTTAAGAATTCTCTGCTATGAGCATGTTTTCTATTTTTGTATAATCAGGAGAAAACAACTTTAAAAGTATACATTTAAAAAAGATAGATTTCAGATATAATTAGAGAGATGTTATCCTGCTAAAGAGAATTCTATTTAAATTTCAGGGCTTTAGGATCAGATACAGGAGGATCAACCAGAAATCCAGCTGCCCACTGCGGGGTTGTTGGTTTAAAACCAAGCTATGGCCTAGTTTCTCGTCATGGTCTCATTCCCCTGGTGAATTCAATGGATGTGCCAGGAATCTTAACCAGATGTGTGGATGATGCAGCCATTGTGTTGGGTATTTATATGATTCCATATAGTTTCAAAGCATTATCAGTTCACTGAAAAACAATGTGTCTGTCACTCATAAATACTTTTACTTACAGGTATACTAGCTGGGCATGATCCCAAAGATTCTACCACAATTCAAGGTCCTGTTAAACCATTTACGCTTCCCAGTTTGACAGATGTGAGCAAACTATGTATAGGAATTCCAAAGGTAACTCTTTACAAAAGTATTGTCAAGTCCAATACAGACAACTGACTTGGGAAACAGACTGGTTGAGTTTGAATCGCTCCTCTGCCACTTTTATTAGCTATGTGACCTGAGTACGTGCAAGGAGATACATAAGATCACTCACCTTTTAAATGTTTAATTTTGAGCTCAGCAATAAGTTTTTGTCCTGGGAGACTGTCCTGTGCACTGTAAGATGTTTAGCAACATCACTGGTCTCTACCCCTAGAGGTAGCATCCCCACCCCTACCCTACCACCACTACCCCACAAGTCAAACTGTCTGTAGACATTACCACATGTCCCCTGGTTGAGAGGAAGAGGATAAAATTGCCCCCAGTTGAGAGCACTGCTGTAGAGAAATACTGTAAAATCTTTTAAATTTTCAATTAAGGTAATGCTGCTAAGTCGCTTCAGTCGTGTCCGACTCTGTGCGGCCCCATAGACGGCAGCCCACCAGGCTCCGCCGTCCCTGGGATTCTCCAGGCAAGAACACTGGAGTGGGTTGCCATTTCCTTCTCCAGTGCATGAAAGGGAAAAGTGAAAGTGAAGTTGCTCAGTCGTGTCCGACTCTTAGCAACCCCATGGACTGCAGCCTACCAGGCTCCTCTGTCCATGGGATTTTCCAGGCAAGAGTACTGGAGTGGGGTGCCACTGGTGTGCCTATTTTTAAGGATTTAGAGAGAAACAGACCTAGTTGGGAATCCCGGATCCTCTACTTGCCTGCTGTGTAACATTAGGAAAGTTACTTCTCTAGTCTCAATATTTTTCATTAATAACATGGAGGATGATAATACCTACATCAGAGGACTGTTATAAGTGTTCGATGAGAGAACCTTTGGAAAGCATCTAGCGGAATGCCTGATACATAATGAACATTTAATAAATAAAAGTTCTCCAACCATATCTCCAGTCTTTAATATTATTATATCCAGTTCACAATATCTAGTATTGTGCTTGTCATGCCATAAATGCTCTTAAATTAGTTCAGTCTTTCTAGGTACCTACTATCAATTTAATCAGGTTTTCTAATATATTGCCAGAGGTTCTGGGGTACACATTTTTGTAAAACCATCTATTTGGATGTTCTGATATCTGTATTTTAACTTTTTCCAATTAGGAGTATCTTACACCAGAATTGTCAAGTGAAATACAGTCTCTTTGGTCCAAAGCTGCTGATCTCTTTGAGTCTGAGGGGGCCAAAGTAATTGAAGTCTCCCTGCCCCATACCAGTTACTCAATTGTGTGCTACCACGTATTGTGTACATCGGAAGTGGCATCGAATATGGCAAGATTTGATGGGCTAGAATATGGTAAAGTGCCTGTGTTTTGGACTTTTAGGGAAGTTTTCTCAAGCATTTTCACTTATTAGTGACAAAAAATATTATTGCCCGGGATAATGTTAATGATTTAGAGAAGTAAATTAGTGGGTCCTTTTACTGTTGTCATTTTAGCATTATACTCACACTATTCATCATCATAACTCATAGTGAATGAATGAATGAAGGAGTGAACAAATGAAATTTCCCTCTTCATTATTTTCTTCTCTTTCTTAATTCCTGACGGGTCAGTTAGTCCCAAGGCATGTAAAGAAGAGAATCCATTAAGGTCAATTTCCTGAAGTTTTAGTATTGGCCACAAATGTGACTCTAGACCTGCTTTTCAGCCAAAACTTGACTTCCTTTTCAAGTAACGTTTATCTCTTTTGTTTTCAGGTCACAGATGTGACAATGATGTGTCTACTGAAGCCATGTATGCTGCAACTAGGCGAGAAGGGTTCAATGATGTGGTGAGAGGGAGAATCCTCTCAGGAAACTTTTTCTTATTAAAAGAGTAAGATAATCGATAGAGAAATTTTCCCCATTCTTGAAAACTCCAGAGTAAAGTAGTAGCATGTCTGTCAGGTCTTATTAATTTTGCTAAGGAAGCAAAATCCTTATGATTTGAATTAGAAATCGTAAGTAAAGGCCTGTTTTTGGTACTTTTGGCTCCTGGTTTTTTAAAAAAAAAAAAAAACACTGATGCTCTAGTGAGCTAAGTAGGAAGCCCTGAAGGGTTTTAGCCTCATTAAATGTCCCCTATTATTGCCACATTGTCCTCCTGCTGTGAGAGCCTTAAGCAGGAAGTTACATTGGTCTCTCTTGAAAAGGTTAGTGAATCAACCTAACTTTCCCTTGCATTGTGTATCCGTGTATCCATTTGCTCCAAGAAAGAATTCTAAATTACTATGACTTTGGTATAAGTTTTTCACCATCTTGTGAATAGGATTCATCTTCCATACCACCAAGTCTGAGAGGACAGTAAGTGTGAAAAAGCAAGAATGTACTGAACAGCTTCCTGGAGTTTTGCATATATATAATGGGCATATATGGATATATGTATATATGGATAGAAAGCATTTTATTCATCTGTGCATCTCCTTAGGGCCAGTAGTTAGCAATCCTTTTTCCAAAAATACTGTGAACAGCTACTCTGAAAAACAGTATGGAAATTCCTCAAAAAATTAAAAATAGAACTACCATATGAACCAGAAATCCCACTTCTGGGTATATATCTGAAGGAAAGAAATCGCTACCCCACAGCATTATTCGCAATAGCCAAGACATGGAAACAAACTAGTGTCCATTGGCAGATGAATGGAATAAGAAAATATGCTGTGTGTGTGTATACCCATCCCCATACACACAGTGGAACATGCATTATTATTCAAAAGAGTATTATTTATTATTCGAAAGAAAGAAATCCTCCATTTGTGACAGCATGCATGGACCATGAAGGCGTTATCTTAAGCAAAATAAGTCAGAGAAAGACAAATACTGTGTGATCTCACTTATACGTGGAATCTAGGTTAAAAAAAAAACCACCAAAGCCACAGACACAGTGGAATGGTAGTTGCTGGGGAGAGAGAGGAGATGTTGGTCAAAGGGTACAGACTCCTATGGATAAGGTAAGTTCTGGGGATGTGATGTACAACCTAATTACTATAGGTAACAACACTGTACCACATACTTGAAAGCTGCTGAGAGTAGGTCTTAAATGTTCTTACCACATACACAAAAAACTCTATGTGAGGTGATGGATGTGTTAACTAATCTTACTGTGGTAATCATTTTGCAATATATACATATATCAAATCATGTTGCACACCTCAAAACTATAGAATTTTATACTCAATTATATCTCAAAGCTGGAAAACAAAAACTATTATTTGGTTAATGGAGCACAGAGTCGGACACGACTGAAGCGACTTAGCAGCAGCAGTAGCAGCATGTCTGAAAATGACTGTTCCATTTTGTCTAGTTTTCCAATTGTTTAAAGTTGTGCTTTTGAAGCATATTAAAAGTAGGAAGAAATTTAATAGAAGTATTTGTTCTTTTATAAAATTAAGTTTTGAGGAATGCTGTTAATACGTTATTTAAGCTATCAGCTGTTGGGTAAATTATACGTGATGCCTGCATTCATTACCCTATAGACCCTGTTGTCTAATGATAATAAAGACATCTGATAATTCTATAGCATTCTTTCAAGATAAAAAAGATCTCTCATTTTTATCTCATTGTATTTGGTCCATGCAAGGTTGGAATTGTTATATACATTTTTACAGGTGAGGAAACTGAAGTTATCAATAAAATAGTTAATCCTTTTGCCAGCCTTCATTAACAGCTTCAGGAGGATCTAAAGAGTATTTTTCCCCCCTTTCTTTCCATCATTGACTATAATTATAGTCACTCCTGTGTCTGGCTAATTCCTTAATCTTTCCAGTAAAGTAAATGTCTTTTCTTTTGGGGAGGGAAAGTGTGGGGAGTAACCATATCCTTTACTACTTTTTATTACCACAATTAGTTTAGGGAACATCCATCATCTCATATAGCTACAACATTTAAAGAAATAGGAAGAAAACATTTTCTTACAATGAGAACTTTTAGGGTTTACTCTTGACAGCATTCATGTATAACATACGGCAGTGTTAATTATATTTATCATGTTCTACATTATATCCCTGATACTTACTCACAACCAGAAGTTTGTGCCTTTAGACCATCTTCATCCTATTCCCCCTTCCCCTGCCTCCTTCTTCTGATAACCACAAATCTGATCACTTTATGTATGCGTTTGTTTTTGAAGTATAATTGACCTACATCACTAGGTCAGTTCCTGGTGCACACCATCGTGATTTGACATTTCTATGCATTTCAAAACGATCACCATGATAAGTCTAGTGTCATCTGTCACCATATAAAGATATTACATAATTACTGACTATATTCCCCACACTGTCCCTTTCATACCTGAAAGTTTGTAACTCAGTCTCCTTTACCTGTTTCTCTCCTTCTCTCTCACCACCCTCCCCCTCTGGCAACCACCTGTTTATCTGTGACTCGGTTTCTGCCATGTTTGTTCATTTGTTTTGTTTTTGGATTCCACACATAAGTGAAATCATACAGTATTTTCTCTCACTTAACTTCCCTTGGCATAATAGCCTCTAGATTTATCCATGTTGTCCCACAGAGCAAAATCTCATTCTTCTTTATGGCTAATATTCCATTGTGCGTATATACTACATCTTTATCCATTCATCTATTGGTGGACATTTAAGTGGTTTCCATATCTTGACTATTGTAAACAATGCTGCAGTGAACACAGAGGTGCATATATCTTTTCAAATGTGTTTGTTTTCTTTGGATAAATACCCAGGAGTGGAACTGCTGCATTGTGTGGTTGTTCTGTTTTTAATTCTTTGAGGAATCTCTATACTGTTTTCTATAGAGGCTGCACCACTTTATATTCCCACCAGCCGTGCATGAAGGTTCCCCTTTCTCTACATCCTTGACAATACTTGTTATTTGTTGTCTTTGATAATAGCCATCCTGAAATGTGTGAGGTGATAGTTCATGGTGGTTTTGAATTGCATGTCTCTGATGATTAGTGATGGTGAGCATCTTTTCATGTGCTTGTTGGCCATCCATATGTCTTCTTTGGAAAAACGTCTGTTCTGGTTTTCTGCCCATTTTTTGATTGGTTGTTTGTTTTTTTGATGTTGAGTTGTGTGAGTTCTTTGCATGTTTTGTATATTAACACCTTATCAGTTATATCATTTGCAAATATCTTCTCCTATTCAGTAGGCAACTTGAAGCATCTCTCCAGGAGTTTCACATTTCTATTCCTGGGCTACTCCTGTCTATAAAATACAAAATTGCAAACACTGCATACTTTCCTCAGTTACTGTTTCCAGAGCCTGTTTTCTAGTGTTAGAATTCTCCAAAACTTCAGACCTCTTATAATAATTATAACTATAGATGAAATAGGACATTATAATAGAAAGAGGATTGGAATGCGCCTCCAGAGATCTAAGTTCTGGTCCTTCCTCTGCCACCGCTAATCTTTGCAGCCTTTGGAAAGTCATTTAGTTGCTATGCCCTTGATTTTCCTCACCTGAAAATGAATGTTCTGGTTTAATGATGTCCCTGGAAGTGTTAATAATTTGTGATTATATGTGCAGAATTGTATCTACTTTTAGAATAACAGCATGGTTAAACAAAATTGATTTTTATGTGTTGGGAATCTCAGTGGTACCTGCTCCTACAGCCCAAGAATCCAGTGATTCTTTAATAAGTCTTATGCATGAGAATTCATTGAAAGAAATAACAAAAAGCCCTTAAAATGTCAACTTTTTTTTTTCCACAGAAATTATGAGAATTATTTTGTCAAAGCACAGAAAGTGAGACGGCTCATTGCTAATGATTTTTTGAATGTTTTTAACTCTGGAGTGGATGTGCTGCTAACTCCCACCACCTTGAGTGAGGCAGTGCCATACACAGAATTCATTGAGGAAGACAACAGGACACGCAGTGCCCAAGATGACATCTTTACACAGGCTGTAAATATGGCAGGTGAGGATCCCTTAAGAACATTCTGGTTTCCTCCAGATTTTTAGGTAGACAATCCTGGTCCTCAACTTAGGTTCTAGCTAGATTGTTCCCTAAATACAATAGCTTGTCCTTCTGGGATACTTAGGAGTGTATGTGTGTGTTCATGTGGGTGTGTGTACATGTGTGCATTTATAGGCATACACATGCTGGCATTAACCACACACACACACATTAATTTTCTGACCTACAGAAAGATTAAAAAAAGTCATAAAATGAATACCCATTATGTCCTTTACCTGGTTTCATCCTTGTTCACATTTTGCCTCATTTGCTTTTTCCTTCCTCTCTCCCTTTACCCCCAGACAGACAGACACACATACACAGCTTTTACTTGATTAATTTGAAAGTTTCAACATCATGTTACTTTACCCCTAAATACTTTTAGCATGAATCATCTGGAATAAAGACATCCATCATCATACCTAAGAAGGCTAACACAAATACAATAATATTCCAAATACAGTTCATATTTAAGTTTTCTCAATTGTACCAAAAATGCCTTTTATAGGGTGTTTTTCCTGCATATATTTGTTTATGATATCTCTTACTGAAGTCTAGAACAATCCCCCAGGTCTCTATGTTCTTTTATTAAGAACCACATCAGATTGTTACGATTTTTTTTTTCAATCATCAAACATAATGTAGAAAACTCAAGAGCAGAGAGAAAAGTCTGTTGTATTTATCTATATACTCTTGTTTACTGTGTTCATTTCTCCCTGATCCATCAAGATTCTTTGTTTTATCCTTTCTGTTTGGAGAAGAGTTGGCTACTCTTTTAGGGTACATCTGCTAGCAACCAGTTCTCTTAGCTTTCTTCTGAGAATGTCTCGATTTTCCTCTCATTTTTATAGTTTATTTTTGCTGGATATATGATTCTGGTTTGACTGTTCTTTTCTTTAGCATTTACAAAATGTCCTGCTAATTTCTTCTAGCCTTCATAGTTACTGATAAGAAATCCTCCACCTTTTAAATTTTTTAAGTGACATTGACTTTTTTGAGGAGTCCTGTCCACAGGATATAGTAGGATATATATAGTCCTATATAGACTATATATATAGTCCTGTAGGATATCCCATCCATAATCTGAATTTGTCAGATTGCTTCCTCATGATTGGTTTGACGTAAACATTTTTGGCACAAATACTGTGTACACTTCATGTCAAGAAACAGTTAATGTCAGTTCGTACCACTGTGGAAACTAAGTGAATCCTTTGGTTAAGGAAGTAACTACCAGATGTTTTCCTTATGAAGGCACATTTTCCTTTTGTCAGTTGTAAGCAATTGGTGATATGATATATTGAGACCCGTATTTCCCAATAAACCTGAACCCACTTTTAGCATCTATTGATGACCCTTGCCTGAATTAAGTATTACTTAGAGAATTACAAAGTGCTGACTTTTCTATCATTCCTTCTCCGTATCTTAGCTAGCAGTCTTCTCTATAGAACAGCTTTCCTTTTTTAAAAAAATTCAATGTACTATAAGTAATTCTCATTATTTTTGATGCTCAAATTTAACTAACAGGAGCCTTACCAAGTTGTATGTAACCCTTAAACTAGCCCCCATTAGTTTTTTAAAACTTTCTTGTTTTATGGCGTAACAAGACACCCCAAAACTGAAATTAAAACTACCCTGAGCTACTATTTCTCACCTAACAAACTGACAAAAATTTAAGAAACTCAGCAACACACTCCATAGGTGAGGCTGTCGGAAAAGTCTCATTTTGCTGATAGAAGTTCAAAAGGTACAACTTTTTTGGAGGGGAATTTGGCAATTTCTAATTAACATATACATTTATCTTTTGATGAAGCAGTTCCTCTTCATCTAAGAAACATTCAAGAATACTGAAAAAATACACAAGGTAATTCACTGGGACATGGCGTGAAATCACTAAATACTAAAAATAATCAAAACCCCCCAACCCTAGAAGAATGGTTGAATAAATTATGGTAAAACCACATGGTGGAATACTATGCAACAATAAAAAAGGAATGAACCCGGTCTCTGAACAGATATACAGTAATTTCCTAGATATATTAAATGAACAAAGGAAGATACAAAAACATACATGTCATAATTTTTGTGATTTTTTTTTAACCCTTATCCTGTCTTGTACCTATTAGCACTGGGAAGTGGAAGAGGTCTCTGTGTCTTAGGGTGGAGAATTGATCAACATTTAATGGGTCTCTTTCCTTTCCTCAGGATTGCCAGCAGTGAGTGTCCCTATGGCCCTCTCAAGCCAAGGGCTGCCAATAGGACTACAGTTTATTGGACGTGCATTTTGTGACCAGCAGCTTCTTACAGTTGCCAAATGGTTTGAAAAACAAGTCCAGTTTCCTGTTATTCAACTTCAAGAACTAATGGGTGATTGCTCATCAGTCTTTGAAAATGAAAAGTTAGCTTCTGTTTCTCTAAAATAGTGATTACTATATCATGCACATTATAATGACTTTTAAAGGTTTTTATATTCTGGAGAAGTCAGGTGTTCTTAAAAATTTGGTTCATTGTCAACATAGTCATTCCTTGGAGTCGTTTTTTTAAATTCTTGTGATATAGTTAATTAATTATAAATAATCTGTCAGCATTTATTCAGCATCCACTCAATATAAACCAAAGTACAAGAGACCTGGAAAGATCCCCTGGAGGAGGCCATGGCATCCCACTCCAGTATTCTTGCCTGGAGAACTCCATGGACAGAGGAGCCTGTGGGCTACAGTCCACAGGGTCGCAAAGAGGCAGACACACTCACTCAAGTAGAAACCAAGTACAGGATTTCTGTTATAATATGAGATACAGGTTGCTAAAAAATGATGCCTTCTAAATGTTCATTAAAAAGAACATTGCTTACAGTGCAAGTAAGCTTAGGGGTAAACCTGTCAAGACTTGTATGTCTTTGTAACCAAAGCACAAACATGAACAGTACGTGGTACTTCCAGAGATAGCCTAGACAGCCCAGCTGACAGGCATTTCAACACGTGGTAGAGGCTGCTGCAAAAGAGGTTAAAAATGCCCCAAAACAATAAAATGGGAACATCCACCTCTAGGTCTGAGCGAGCAGGTGGAAGAGAAGCTCTAACACAGAAGTGCAACTTGCTGGCCCATACAGGAGTGTGCCTCTCTCTGGGGAGAGCCCAGGTGGGTACACTCCTCTTCTCTAAGAATAGACCTGCAGTGAGAACTTTTCTCCTTTCCTGCTGAGAGTTAAAATGTTACTTCTGCTATTCCAAAGCCCCATGCCAAGAAGCTCCGAATAACTCCTAGTTACACTGAGTTCATTTTCCTAGTTACCAGTCACAAACTAGCTCACTGGCATCAGACATTTGCTGTGACCTAACAAACCAAACTGAACTTGAAAATTGGTAGCTACTGGAGCATGGCTTTAGTGAGAAAGTTTCAATACACAAGTAAGATCCAGTATGAAAAACTTATAGATAAGTTGGTGGGGCTGCATGGGCCCATGCAGAGAAGAGGCCCATGGGCCTCCTTCCTTACCCCAGATTCTCTATTCCTTATGGTTTTCTTACCCTCCTGACTTTCCTTACAAGTGCTCTCCGTTTAGGCACCTTTAGTGCAAAGAAATAACAACGGGAATATCTATTCAGAATTTGAAAGAAAAAAAAAAGATCTAATGAAAAGCATTCATTTACCCACTATAAAGGGCTTCCTTGGTAGCTCAGATGGTAAAGAATCTGCCTGCAATGAAGGAGACCTGGGTTTGATCCCCTATAAGGTTTCATCGTTGGATTTGTCTTTGCCAGAACACAGTTGTCATCTCATGTTTATCATAAGTTCTAATTTGACATTTATTGTTGATAAGTTTAAGTAGGGAGCTGAATTATTACTTAATAGAAAGACGTGAAGTAAAAACATAAGAGGCACAACCTTCTCAGAACTACTGAAAAACAGTGCGATGGGAGTTTAAACTGCTTGGTACTTTTCATTAAGTTCTCTCTCTCCCTGGGATCCTTCCACTCGCAAATGCTCAATCTGATAAACTACATAAAAGTTTTCTGTGCCAAGTGCACTAGTATTCTGAAAGATTTTGACTGTGAATCCCTGAAAGGAAGAAATTCATGACAGAGAATTGCTTTATTTTATAACAAGAGAAAACCCTTATTTGGGGGAGAGAGTATGATGCAAATGGCAAGCAAATAAATCTTTACCCCAGTCTTTTTTTATGTGTGTATAATTTGAAATAAAAGGTTTTCAAAGAATATGTAGTTTCTCTTATTCCTATGTGTCTACTTGAGTTGCACTAACAACTTGAACTGGAAATAAGGAAGTGAAACATTTATATCGTTTTCACATCATAACACCCAACTAGCATGAAATGATACCTAATCTATTCTTTCTTTTCCATCTTTAGCCTAAATCTGGTAGATCTCATTTTGCCAGATCACTGTCTGAGAATTTAAAATGGAAAATGGTTTCTGTGTCTCAGCTAATTAAACCCTGAAACTATGAGCAACAGGGCTGTCAGAGCAGAGCATGTCAGAAAGGTGAAGGTGACTGCAAGTGTGAGATGAGTGCCTTGATAAGACAGCGCAACAGAGCAAAAGACAGATTCAACAGCAGAAGGGTTGCTCGAGTGGAAAAATGTGATGCATTCGCAAAACTTGGCACCTGACACCACACAGAGCCGGATCCGTGTTGGACCCCACCTATCATTATCAAGAAAAGTGCTTGAAACTAGAGAGGCAGAATTCAACTGACTAACTGACACCAGGTTGTCAGGAACACAGGACTGTGGACCATCTGGAAAAGATGGCATGGTACAAAAGAGGAACTTATGACAGGGAACGGTGACTCCTATGAGAACACCTGCACCTTCTTTGTTGTTTAGTCACTAAGTCATGTCCAACTCTGCAATGCTATAGACTGTAGCCTGCCAGGCACCTCTATAGTGGACAAGAGATATCTTTAGGATTTTCTAACAGAATCTGAAGAACAGTGAAGAGATCTGGTTACAGGGCACCAGTAAGTAGACCTTGAGAATTGTGTCAAAGTAAGGGACCAAAGTAATGAAATATTCACAATATTAATGGTTCCTGTTAAGAACTTCGTCTATTAACTACTTTTAGTCCCCCTCGCTTTACTCAAATATCTGATTATACCATGGCTAAATGTGTTGCCTGTGCAAGCCTCAGGTAAAATTTACTCATTGGACTTAGAAGCGCCAGAGGACAGTTTAGTAGAAGGCTTTCCTCGGTTATTTCATAACTTAAGCCATGTGTACACTAGAACAAAAACCTGAAAATTTAATAAAAGCAAGTAACACCAGAAAACCCCAGCAAACATTAAATAAAAGTAATTACAGGATTTCAGAGGGACTTTTTATGCCTTTTTCTTTATACCTCAGTGGAATATAAATCCAAAAGGATTCTAGGCACTGTATTAAAAATGTATTATTAAACTGCTATAAAAGTAAATAGTTGAGGAAATCACTGAATTGATTAAAACAATAGGGGAAAAAGTTAAAACCAGGAATAAGTAAAAATTACAATGTTCGTCAAGGTATTTATATAGATGCTTAAGGCTATATAGTGTGATACAGTGGGAAATTCTGTTGCTTTTCTAGTAGGAAAGTCCACCAGATTTAAAAATAGATAAACCTGGGTTTGAGTCCTATAACTGCCATTTGCGAGTTATGTAACCTGTCTGAGCTTCAGTATCTTGACCTGCGAAATGGAGATAATTTATTCCAAGGGATTGTTGGGAAGATTAAATTTAAATGATGCCCTTAAAGCACCTAGTGTAGCATGACAAAATAAGCACTCAAGAGTTTGGAACTATAAATAAATGCATACAATCACGAAATTACCATTTTCCCTTATATGTCACAAATATACATTAAACTAATATGGCCAAACTGCAGTTTACTAAAAACTTATGCTAGAGACCAGCTAGCTATATGGCTCTGGTGATCTGGCTTCCACTGAGGATAAAGTTTAAAACATATGGAAGAAATGATGAACTGTGTGTTTCTAGAGCAATTTCCATGAGCCTTTGATAAAGAATTGACTAACGCAGGGTTCAAAGACCTGAAGGTTTTTTAAAAGGCCCTCGTGCCTTGCCAACCAAGTAAGAGGGGGAAACAAGCTCTTCCTCATAAAACTCAGTTCCAGTCCCACATATACATACATAGATGGTTGAGACCCTGAAATATTACATCTTATCTACAATTATTTTAACACAGGAAAAGTTTAGGGTTGCTATTCCCTACAGACAGCTAGTGGAGCCATTGGGGGGTGGTGGGGACAGTTGATGAAGCACCCCTGGGGCATCTGTTGGTAAGTAACTTCATTTCTTGGTGAAATTAGTCACAAAACAGACCTGCAGAATAGTATGATAGAACTGGTGTCAAGTATCTGCCAAGATGAAAATGGACAACTTCAGCAGAGTTCAGACAGCAGGACCAGTTGTCTTCAGAGGCCAATCATAGTGTAGAATTCTTTCTGTTTTCTGTGACAAGAGTGTTTGCGAGGCTGAAATTCAGAGTTTTAAGGCTTATAATAACCAGGTATTTACCTGGTTAGAACCATTCTATCACAAGCATGTCAAAAGACATGGAGCGTCTAATTACATGTGAATTATTTTCTTATTTATCCTACTCTAGTTCTCCATGGAAATAGCTACTAGGATGCAGGTATAACTGGTGCAGAATTAAGGTAGTGTTAGTGGGAAAGAAAAGAGATAAAGTGAAAATAGAAGAATTTGGAGCTTAATTGGATTTAAGGGTATGGGAGAAAGGAGGGAAAGAAATATGACTTTTATACTGAGAAGTGCTCTCAACTAGAAAAATGATGGTAACCTTAATAAAAACAGGAAAAGCAGGAATGATTTGTAGGGGCTGAAGATGTATTTCACAATCAAGGAGAAATACCTAACAGGTAGCGGGCAAAAAGGCAGGTGAGAAAAATGAAGCTTGGGGAGTCAGAAAGACAGAGAATGAAGTCTACCCCTTCTTCCCTGATGTTTTATTATGAAAATTTTCAAATATAAAGCACTGAACACTCACATACCCACCACCTATATTCTACTACTGACATTTTACTATATTTTATCACATATCTATCCATCTAATATCTCTATTCATCCTTTAATCTGCCTTATTTTTAAAATATATATCTCAAAGTACACTTTACCCTAAATACCTAAGCATATCTGTCACTTACTTGAGTTCAATATTTGTTTATGGGTTTTTTAAAGTAAAACTTAAGTACAATGAAATTCACAAATCTTAAGTGTATGTTCCCTGAGTTTTGACAAATGTATTCACTTGTGTAACCCCCCATCAACACATAGACCATTACTATAATTTCTATCACCCTAGAAAATTTCCTCATGTCCTCTCCTAGTTAATCCCTGCTCCCACCCCTCGAGAGGAAACTATTCCTCTGATTTTTTTTCCTGAAAACAATTTAGTTTTGCTTATTCTACAATTTCATATGAATGTAATCTACACTGGGTCACCTGAAAGGTTGTACCAGGAAATGCAAGATCTCAATTTTAAAATTTGATTTGAATTGATTTTAAGAGGTTTTATTTTTTCGGGTTACAAAGGTAATGCTTGTGCTCTGGCAGGAGACAACAGAAAAGCACACACACACAAAATCACTCTCTCACCATCTAGATGTATGTATACATATATATACACACACACATATAAGTTTTTTATTAATAAAATTGATGTCATACTTCACACAGTTGTGCAACAATTACCATGAGATTCCAGAATGTTTTTATTATCCCACAAAGAAGCCCCACGGCCATTAGCAGTCACTCCCCATTCCACTCTACTCCCAGACCCTGGCAACCACAAATTTACTTTCTGTCTTTGTGGATTTGCCTCTTTTGGACATGACATATAAATGCGATCATACACTATATGACCTTTTGTGTCTAGCTTCTTTCACTTAGCATAGTGTTTTCAAGATTCATCCATGTTGAAGCATATGTCAATATCTCATTGTTTTTATGACTGAATAATATTCCAACATGTAAGTATATTGCATGTTGTTAATTTATTCATCAGCTGATGGACATTTGGATTGTTTCCACTTTGGAAATGAATAATACTGCTCTGAACATGCATGCACAAGTGTACATACTCATGTACAATGTGTTTCTGTTTTGCTTGAATATATATCTAGGTGTGAAATTGGTAGGTCATCTGGTAACACTGTGTTTGACCTTTTGAAAAACTGCTAAACATTTCTAAAGTGGCTGCACTGTTTTACATTCCTACCAGAAATATATGAGGGTTTCAATTTCTCCACATTCTTTTGCTAACCCTTGTTATTGTCTTTTTTTTTTTTTATTATAGGGACTCAGGCTGATAGAGCAGCCACCATTTTGCACACTGTTGTTCAGTCAGATGAAGTGGTATCCCACTGTAGTTTCAATTTGCATTTCTCTAATGACTAATGATATTGAGTATCTTTTCATGTGTAGACTGGACAATTTTATATATATATATACACACACATATATATATACAGGTGGGTGGAGAAATATGTATTTAAATCCTTCAAGGTTTATTTAAAAAAAATTTTTTTTTAATTGTTGTGTTTAAGAGGTTTTTTAAAAGATGTATTTTGGATACAAGTCTTTTTCAGATATGTGATTTGCAAATATTTCCTCCTGCAAATTGTCTTTTCATATTTTTGATAGTTTTCTTAAAAGCAGTAAGGTTTTCTTTTTATTCTGATGAAGACTAATGTATCTATTTTTGCTTTCTGGCTTTTGCCTTTGGTGTCATATGTCTAATGTACCTGTAATATATTTTAATCAATGGTATGAAGAAGAGATCAAGTTAGATCAAGTTTAAAAAAAATTAACTTAGTATCTGTCTATACCACTCTTATGGTCTAAAAGCTTATATATAGTTGGGTCTGATTTGGGCTCATTGTCAAAGCTTTGTTAGTTTTTCTTAAGGTGGCCCCCAAAGAAGCCTGAGTGCAACATCCAAAAGAATAGCATTACCTACAGTTTTGCCTCAGCCCACCTTTGTATAAAGTACTCTAAGCCATTCATTAAATGTTTATTGAGTTGAATTTAATTGGAAAACAGTTTTAGGGAAGAGAACTGTGAACAGTCATGGAGCAGCCAACACTGTGATCCAGCACTGTTCACATTGTTCCCATTTCTGCTGAGGTCATCTCTGCTCTTGTCAAAACTCCTCTTTCAACACATTTTCAATACAATTGAGGTCATCACTAGTGTTTGTCAAATATTTCCAGTTCTCTCCTCTCTCAGACCCTCTGTAGCTAGGTGTGATCACGTGCCTGGTTCCAGCCAATGCAGTGAGTGAAAGCCTCATGTGTCTGGGCCTGAGTTTGCTGGGTTGGCTGGTACTCTCCAGAGTTCTCTCTTAGCTCCAGCAATGCGCAAAATGTGGTTTGGTTGGATGGCATCACTGACTCAATGGACATGAATCTGAGAAAATTCCAAGAGATAGTGAAGGACAAGGAAGCCTGGCGTGCTGCAGTCCCTAGGGTCACAAAGAGCCGGACACGTCTTAGTGACTGAACAACAACAAAGTGCAAAATGGTGGCTGCTCTATCAGCCTGAGTCCGTGAGTGGCTAAGGTTAGCAGAGCTTTCTTTTAAAGTTAAAAATTTTTTGTTGTTTGAAGCCATTAAATTTAGGGGAGAAACTTAATGAAGAATTACAACCTATCCCAACCAGTATACCGATTCCTATCCTCCTCCTCTTAACTCTGGGTCTGCTTTCTTGCGTGGAAGGTACAGTATGGCTTTCAGGCAGAACATGAAGCAGCTAGTCCTGAAGTGCTTTCACACATAGGTCCCCATTCACTCTTCTCAAATGCGTAACTGCAAGTACATTTTAGGGTAAGCTCACCACCTCAATACAGGACTTGAGTGTTCCAGAAGTGCTCCAGTTTCCAAAAAGTGAAATGCCTGGGAAGTTAACATTTCCATAAAAAGTAAAAGAAATATTTATGTAATTGATTGAATAGGTAAAATTTTACAGAGGAAAAAAAAATTCCAGTTTTCAGAGTAGGGCAAAACTTTCAATACATCCCAGAAAGATCACTATAAAGAAATGTGATTTCTAAATCCCTATACAGGAATACATTCACCCAATTTGATACATATTTACCATTTTTGATCTGCTACATGGCCTTTTATGCTTTATTAGTGAACATTTTATTATGCTCAATTTAATGGACGTTTACAAAACCCTTGATACTCATATTGTGCCCATTCTCCCAAAACACTGAACACTGAGGCCTCAGCAAAATATAAATTGAGCTAAGCTATGAACAATCGACAAACAAAATCGGTGTATACATAATTTGATAAATTGAGCATTTTGCAGGTTGCTGCCTTGATCTAGAGCTTTTATAATCATAACACAGATAACACTAGGGAAAGAAAATGGAGTAGTACTATCCATTGAGGAGTTTCGATACACACTGGTTTGGGGGTTTTGTGTTGTTTCCTGGGTGATGATTAATTAGAATTTCAATGTTTCTAGAAGAAAGAATCTAAGCTGAGAGTTTCAAAGGAAATTTAAGTTTATCCCTTTGGCTCTGTAGGGAACATAAAACTTCTTGGTATAAGATCACTTCAATTAGGAAAGGATTATACATTTTGAGGTTTAATGAACTGCCAATATGAAATAATTATTAGCAAAAAAACTAGGACTACTATAAAACTAACTTTGAATTAGGCTTAACTGTGGAGTATTCCACCAGCTAAATTGTACTGCCATCATTATAGGCAGGCAACTTAAGCATTAACCAAAATAATACATTTTTATCATGCATTATTTTTATAAAAACCCTCACACTTCGCAGACACAAGTGTAGTTTCAAAATATTCCTGATCAATATGTTGTATAAACATTTGATCAAATGCCTATAACTGTATCTGAAGAGTAAACACTTTCAACAAGCCAAAAGAAACAATATTTACTTTATAGATAAGTAACTATCTTCGTAGTCTGAAATCCATTATCTCCTCTCCTACCTTCCATCGGATTAATTTTAAATCATTCTTTAACACTTGGGCTAGGCTTCCCCTTTCCAAAAGTCTTCCCTTGCCTACACACACACACACGCCACTTAAGGTGCTTCTATGCCGTTGTCCACCTCAAAACGCTTGCACATCTCTATCGTGAGTTTTACTCTACTGTATGCTGCTTCTCCGTGAGATACTCCTATCCTATCCACCATACAATAAATTCTTAAAGGAAATGAATATGCCTTAATTATTTTGTATCCTCCAAGATCTAATATCAAGATAATAAATGTCTGTTGAATAAATTAATACCATGAAGTTTTCAATGTACAAATTTAGTTTGTTTTTCCATAAAATTCAAAGTCAAAATGAATATAAGTTGTATTAATTGGAAGGAAAGCAATAAAAGTCTCACTTTTATATTATACTAATTGCACACTTGGAAAACTCAAGAGAATCATATGAAAAACTGTTTTAAATAATAGAAGAGTTGAATAAAGCAGTTGGGCATAAAATTACTGTTTAGAAATAAATCATCTTTTATATACAGGTTCTTTAGAAACACAGAGCCACTAGCCACATGTAACTATTTCAATTTTAATAACAAAAATATTTTAATTTGGTTTCTTATTGATAACATTATCCATATCCCAATCAACAGTCACTTGAAATGTGGGGGGAAAGAGCCAATTTGGAATTATTTTCCATAGGCCTTAGGAAAAAATAAATGTGCAATAAAAGCCAGGAAGATCCTGAAAAAGAATAGAATAAGAGGAACAGTCTTTAAGACATTAAAACACAAGTCTATAACAATTAAAATGTTTGAATAGACTGATACAAATCGAACAGAATAGATGTTCTAGAAAACTTACTCCAACACCTATAAAAATTTTGCATGTGACAAAGAAGTTATTTCAAATCAATGGGAAAGATGAATTATTCAATAAAGCATGTTAGGACTAGCCATCTAGAGAAAAAAATGTATCCCCATTTCACTTCTTACTCTAAAATTCCAAATGTAGCAAAGATGTAAAGATAAAAGAAAACCACATTACAGATTTGCAAAGGATTAGTAACAACCTGAATGCTCTTTAATGATTAAATAATCATGGTGTATACATCCAATCTAATATGGCCTGCACGTCTCTGAAAGGAGCACACAAGAAATTGATTTTCTCTGGAGATGGGAATTAGTTGCTTTGGTTCAGGGGTGAGAAGAGATTTGCTTTCACTGATGAGTCTTTTGTACTACTGAATTTTGCACAATATGTGTTAACTATTTTTTAAATAAATCAAATAATTTATCGTAAAAGCCAAAGCCTAAAATTTATCAAAATACTGCATTTTCCCTACCTTCCATCCCTGTCCACAGTTCAGTTTCTTATATAAGAGCTGCCAAAGGCCTATGGGCAGTAATTTCAGGCTTCAGTGCCATAAAACCTCATCTAGAAAGTTAGAATTTGGCAACCTGCCCAGGAAGTGGTCAGTAGGAATGAGGATTTGATATCAGTGTACATAGTAGGTCCATATTCAGGTAGAATTTTCTATTAATTAAAGAAGACTTTTTTCAAGGGGGTAGTTTGAATTATAGCAAAAGAGCTAATGTAGTCTAGAGTCATTCTACAGTGTAAAAATATAAATGAACCAGATGATGACAAACATTCTAAATAGAAGAATGCGTCACAGAGTGGAACAAAGGTCTCCCATGATCACTGTCCCAGCCTACAGGCCACATTCTTGCAATACCCCTGTGAAGAACCTACTATGTTTTAGGAGTCTCCCCCACCCAACCAAATACTTCTGTCTGTCTGCACAGTTTCTGAACTTACACTTAACGTTCTCCAACACAAATTATATCTCATTTGCCTCTAGGAATGGAATTGTCTGATTCTACTTTTGCTGTTTGACAGCTCAGACAATTTAGATCTTTTAAAAGGCAGAGTGAGTTTTTCTGGGTACTGACAGTATGTGCTTGAAGCCTGAAGAAATTATTCCTGAACAGCCTTATCTGTCAAAGACTATCCTAGAAAATCCCTGGGTAGGGAAAAAAAATTATATCATGTAACACAGTGTAACACTTAACAATTTCTTTTCATCAGTAGCTGTTTTAAAATTCAAGTCAACCAACCTGAAGCATAAAAAAATCTAGTTATAATTTTACTGGCTAGTGTTTATATATAGCCCTTCCTGGTTCACAGCCTTGTTGTGGAAAAGGGGCTTGCATAACTCAGTGATGCTCTGAGCCATGCCATGCAGGGCCACCCAAGACGGATGGGTCATAGTGAAGAGTTGTGACAAAATGGGGTCCACTGGAGGAGGGAATGGCAAACCACTTCAGTATTCTTGCCATAAGAAACCCATGAAAAATATGAAAAGGGAAAAGATATAACACCAGAAGATGAGTCCTCCAGATCAGAAGGTGTCTAATATGCTACTGAGGAAGAGCAGAGGGCAGTTACTAATAGCTCCGGAAGGAATGAAGCAGCTGGGCCAAAGAGGAAATACTGCTCAGTTGTAGATGTGTCTGGTGGTGAAAGCAAAGTCCAATGCTGTAAAGAATCGTATTGCATAGGAATCAGGAATATTAGGTCCAAGAATCAAGGTAAATTGGAAGTGGTCAAGCAGGAGATGGCAAGAGTGAACATCAACATCTTAGGAATCAGTGAACTAAAACGGATGGGAATGGGCAAATTTAGTTCAGATAATCATTAAATCTACTACTGTGGGCAAGAATCTCTTAGAAGAAATGGAGTAGCCCTCATAGTCAACAAAAGAGCCCGAAGTGCAGTACTTGCTGCAATCTCAAAAATGACAGAATGATCTCAGTTCATTTCCAAGGCAAACCATTCAACACCACAGTAATCCAACTCCATGCCCCAACCACTGATGCCAAAGAAGCTGTAATTGACCAGTTCTATGAAGACCTACAAGACCTTCTAGAACTAACACCAAAAAAAGATGTTCTTCTCATCATGGGGGATTGGAATGCAAAAGTAGGAAGTGAAGAGATACCTGGAGTAATAGGTCAAGTTTGGCCTTGGAGAACAAAATGAAGTATGGCAAAGGCTACCAGAGTTTTGCCAACAGAACACACTGGTCATAGCAAACACCCTTTCCCAACACAAGAGGTGACTCTACACACGAACATCACCAAAGGTCAGTACCAAAATTAAACTGATTACATTCTTTGTAGCCAAAGATGCAGAAGATCTATACAGTGAGCAAAAACAAGATCTGGAGGTGACTGTGGCTCAGATCATGAGCTCCTTATTGCAAAATTCAGGCTTAAGTTGAAAAAGGCAGGGAAAACCACTAAGCCATTCGGGAATGACCTAAATCAAATCCCTTATGATTATACAGTAGAGGTGACAAATAGATTCAAGGGATCAGATCTAGTGGACAGAGTGCCTGAAGAACTACATGAGGTTCGTAACATTGTACAGGAGGCAGAGACCAAAATCATCCCAAAGGGGGAAAAAATGTGAGAAGGGAAAGTGGTTGTCTGAGGAGGCTTTACTAATAGCTGAGAAAAGAAGAGAAGTAAAAAGCAAAGAAGAAAGGGAAAGATACACCTAACTGAATGCAGAGTTCCAAAGAACAGCAGGGAGAGACAAAGTCTTCTCAAGTGAACAATGCAAAGAAATGCAGGAAAACAATAGAATGGGAAACACCAGAGAGCTCCTCAAGAAAACTGGAGAGATCAGGGAAATTTTCATGCAAGGATGGACACAACAAAGGACAGAAATGGCAAGATCCTAACAGAAGCAGAAGAGATGAAGAAGAGGTGGCAAGAATACACAAAAGAACTATGCAAAAAAGGTCTTACTGACCCAGATATCCACGATGGTGTAATCACTCACCTAGAGCCAGACATCCTGAAGAGTGAAGTCAAGTGGGCCTTACTGCAAACAAACCTAGTGGAAGTGATGAATTCCAGCTGAGCTAGTTAAAAACCCTAAAAGATAATGCTGTTGAAGTGCTGCACTCAATATGCCAGCAAATTTGGAATACTCAGCAATGGCCACAGGACCGGAAAAGGTCAGTTTTCATTCCAATCTCAAAGAAAAGCAGTGCCAAAGAATGTTCAAACTACCAGACAACTGTACTCATTTCACATGCTAGTAAGGTCATGCTCAAAATCCTTCAAGCTAGGCTCAGCAGTATGTGAACTGAGAACTTCCAGATATAAAAGCTAGGTTTAGAAAAGGCAGTGGAACCAGAGATCAAATTGCCAACATCGACTGGATCATAGAAAAAGCAAGAGAATTACAGAAAAACATCTACATCTCCTTTATTGACTATGTGAAAGCCTTTGACTGTGTAGATCACAATAAATGATGGAAAATTCTTCAAGAGATGGGAATACCAGACCACCTTACCTGTCCCTTGGAAACCTGTATGGAAGTCAAGAAGCAACAGTTAGAACTTTTCATGGAACAAGTGACTGATTCAAAATTGGAAAAGGAGTATGAAAGGGCTGTATATTGTTATCCTGTTTGTTTAACTTATATGGAGAGTGCTACTGCTAAGTCACCTCAGTCGTGTCCGACTCTGTGTGACCCCATAGATGGCAGCCCACCAGGCTCAACCATCCCTGGGATTCTCCAGGCAAGAACACTGGCTTGGGTTGCCATTTCCTTCTCCAATGCATGAAAGTGAAATGTGAAAGTGAAGTCGCTCAGTCGTGTCTGACTCTTAGCGACCCCATGGACTGCAGCCTACCAGGCTCCTCTGTCCATGGGATTTTCCAGGCAAGAGTACTGGAGTGGGGTGCCATTGCCTTCTCCAATATGCAGAGTACATCATGTGAAATGTCAGGCTGGGTGAATCACAAGCTGGGATCAAGATTGCTGGGAGAAATATCAACAACGTCGGATATGCAGATGACACCACTCTAATGGCAGAAAGTGAAGAGGAACTAAAGCGTCTCTTGATGAAGGTGAAAGAGGAGAGTGAAAAATCTGGCTAAAATCTCAACATTCAAAAAACTAAGATCATGGCATCAGGTCCCATCACTTCAAGGCAAATAGATGGGGGAAAAGCGGAAACAGTGACAGACTTTATTTTCTTGGGCTCCAAAATCTGCGGATAGGGACTGCAGCCATGAAATTAAAAGACACTTACTCCTTGGAAGGAAAGCTATGACAAACCTAGATAGCATATTATAAAGCACAGACACCTCTTTGCCGACAAAGATCCATATAGTCAAAGCTATGGTTTTTCAAGTAGTCATGTACGGATGTCAGAGTTGGACCATAAAGAAGGCTGAGAGACAAAGAATTGATGCTTTTCAACTGTGGTGCTGGAGAAGACTCTTGAGAGTCCCTTGGACTGTAAAGGAGACCAAACCAGTCAATCCTAAAGGAAATCAACCCTGAATATTCATTAGAAAGACTGATGCAGAAGCTGGAGCTTCAATAATTTGGCCACCTGATGCAAAGAGTCAACTTATTGGAAAAGACCCTGATGCTGGGAAAGATTGAGAGCAGGTGGAGAAATAGGCAACAGAGGATGTGATGGATGAGTGGCATCACCAACTCAACGGGCATGAACCTGAGCAGACTCTGGGAGGTAGTGAAGGACAGGGAAGCCTGACATGTTGCAGTCCATGGGGTCACAAAGTTTCAGACATGAGTTAGTGACTGAACAACAACAATTTATATACAGATTTCATTGATAAAACACAGCCCCTCTGAGCCTCAATTTTTCTCATCCACCAAATGGGGATAATAATATCTACTCTAATGACACTGGGTGGAGGATTACTGTGATAACTGAAGTTGTAAAAGCAATTTGAAAGATGTCAAACAATTTTAAATTGCCTATTATTATTCCTTGTTGAGAAAGAGGCAACCAATCCCTTCTAAATACATCAGATTTAATTCTTTTTGTCTTCACCACCTGTAAGATTGCCAAGTGTCCCAGCACTGAATTGTGGTTTAGTTTCTGTCCACCAAAAGGAAAATTTTAAAACTAGATGCAAATGCTTTTTATCACTAAAAAGTTATTGGAAATAAACTTAAAAAATAACATTATGCAGGTGAGTAGATAAAGCATTTTTACTAAGAGGAAGATGGGAATACCTCAGTAAATGACACCATTTGTGTAGTCTGTCATAACAGATTTTTCTGTCTTAACTTTTTAAACAAGATTTGAAATATAATCTATTGGCTTCCAATCATGAAAAGAGAGGTTTTCAAAATTTACAGTCCTCAATCTCATACACACACACATCAAACACATGCATTTTTTTCTCTCAACTACAGCATAATTTCTGGTTAGATAAAAAATGTAGCATTTATATTATTACACAGTAAGCTACAGTGGATTCTGTGATAAGGCCCCAGCTTCCTCCTTGGGATAGAATTTACCCTGCAGCTGCTGGAGGCCCTGCTGGCAGATGCCTCTCCACTGGCAGATGCTTTGGAATTAACTCAGCTTTTGGAAGTCATCTCCACTATAGCAACACCCCTTCCGGGAGCAGCTGTCATTCATTCAGTGGCTGCTCACAAGGAGGTAAAAGGTGCTCGCTGCAACTTGGGACAGTTCTCGAGAGTCAGCCTCGCTGTAGAGCTCCCTATGGGTTCAGCTAAGGCCTTTGTCAAGGATGAACTTTCCCTTTGCCCAATTCTAAGTCTCTGTATTTTTTCCCTCCCACAAGTGTTGATCTCAAGAGTTTTCCCTCATAAACCTCCTGCTTGCCTGCCCATCTCTGACTCCAAGTCTCCTTCCAAGGAACCCAATTTATAACACTGGTACCAGAAATGTTTTGAGAAAGCACATGCTAGAATGGGATTTTGGAGCCAAATCTGCCAACTGGTTCATTGGGCCCCACTGTTGGTAGAAGGGGGAGTACAGATAACACAAGGTAGCCGTATAACGGTTACACGTTGGTAGCAAATACACTAGCATTGTATCAGGATTTGAACAATAGAGGGGAAATGATAACTAAAAGGACAGCAAAGGTGGCTACTGCTAAACTCAATTCATGCTCTGGAAAAAGATAACAGACTAAGAGTGATTCATTGACTTTAAAAAGTGTGAAAATGTGAAAGCCCAGAAGGCCTCCTCAGAAGTATCTTTTTTTTCCTGCAGGAGAGATACAGAGAAAGTGGAGAACTAGGCTCAGGACTTAATCCTAACGGTAACAGAGCTCCAAAAAAGTTAATCTCTCTGACAAGGCAGGTTTGCCATGCCAAGGTCAGCTCCCTGGTTGAAAGTCAATAGGAGCCTGACATTAGGACGTAGACCTCCGGGTTCACCTGCAGAACTGGTCCAGGCCTTCCTATGATGGGCTAGTCCTCCTCTCTCCTAGAAGAGTGGCAAAGGCCACTCCCCTATGAAACAGCAAGACCCCCCCCTCCTGCCCCAAACTCCCTGCCTGGACACTGGGCCCATCATTACATGAATGTCATAACACAACTCAGCTGAGGAGGAAAAGTGCCAGACACCAAGGGGTGCAGAACCCAGCCAACAGGTCCCTGCAGGGCCGGGAGAGACTACACATGACAGGATTCAGAGGGTTCTGGATCAAAGCAGGCAACAGCATTTTGGATAAGAAAGCATTTATTGGGAGCACTGTCTTGGAATATAGGAGGTGGTGCGAACATGCTGTGAGGATGACCCCAGGAAGTAAGGAAAAAGCAATGATCTACAGTAAGTGAGATTTAAATGCCAGCATTGCCCTGGCAGATGGTGGAAGAGGGGTAAGAGGCTCAGAGAAGTGGGTGCACTAGAGTGGATGTATTCTATAAGGCCTAGATGACTGTGCTCTGGGGAGGGGCCAGAGTACACACAACCCTCCAAAGAAATAAGCTGGCAAGAGGGGTGCCACCGGCTCTGAGACTTCAGCGGTAACTCTTATCTACAGACCAGGGATGAAGAGCTGCCTTTTCAGAACTGGGCTCACTGACAGCAGTGAAAGGCACAGGACAACTCCCACCTTCCCCCCAACCCCCTCCTCAAAGAGCCCAGGTGGTGGTACTTCAGAAGCCATGTAGATGCAATTATTGTAATAAGCAATAGGGCTGAAATGGCAGCCAAGTGGTCTCACCTACATTGAATTATGGAGATGGTAAATAAATGTCATGTTCCCAGGGGCAAATGCATGAGTAGCCAAAAAAGGTACTACTTAACTCGTACAAAAGAAACAAGGATGCAGGATAAAGGCAGTCATCCCAGTTAAAAGTCATGATGCCCATTTTCCAGAACCAGGCCAACTTTAGGATCCAGAATGCATCAGTTGAAAGAGGCAAGGCCCCCACTCTAGAGCCTGTGCACTGCAAATAGAGAGCAGCCTCTGCTCACAGTAACTATATAAAGCCCATGTACAGCAACAAAGAGCCAGCACAGTCAAAAATAAATAAATAAAATTTAAATTAAAAAAAGAAAGAAAGAGGCTTGGTGCTCAGGAAGGCACAAGTATTCACAGTAATGATTTCCTGGTCCCTGAAGGGCTCCATGACCATTTACTTGGGTAGCTCTACACAGGTGGAAATGGAGGATCCAGTCATTATAAGGACAGTTGAACACAGGGTCCACGTTGACATTAATGCCCAGAGTCCTGAAACATCAGCATGGAATCCTGTTACAGTGGGAGTCAGAGCCAGTGTCACAGACATGTGTGTGACCTGTGAGGTTGTAAGTGTAGTTGTAAGTGACAAATAGATTCACGGGATTAGATCTGATAGAGTGCCTGAAGATCTATGGTTAGAGATTCATAATACTGTACAGGAGGCAGTGACCATAACTATCCCAAAGAAAAAGAAATGCAAGAAGGTAAATGGTTGTCTGATAAAGCCTTACAAATAGCTGAGAAGAGAAGCAAAAGGCAAAGGAGAAAAGGAAAGATATACCCAACTGAATGCAGAGTTCCATAGAATAGCAAGGAGAGATATGAAAGCCTTATTAAGTGAACAATGCAAAGAAAGAGAGGAAAACAATAGAGTAGGAAAGACTAGAGATCTCTTCAAGAAAATTAGAGATACAAAGGGAACACTTCATGCAAAGATGGGCTCAATAAAGGACAGAAACAGAAGGACTTAATAGAAGAGAAGAGATTAAGAAGAGGTGGCAAGAATACACAGAAGAACTGTACAAAAAAGATCTTAATGACCTGATAACCACAATGGTGTGATCACATATCTATAGCCAGACATCTTGGAGTGTGAAGTCAAGTGGGCCTTAGGAAGCATACTACAAACAAAGCTATTGGAGGTGATGGAATTCCAGCTGAGCTATTTCAAATCCTAAAAGATGATGCATTAAAGTGCTGCAATCAATATATCAGCAAAATTGGAAAGCTTAGCAGTGGCCACAAGACTGGAAAAGTTCAGTTTTCATTTCAGTCCCAAAGAAGGGTAATGCCAAAGAATGTTCAAACTACCACACAACTGAGCTCATTTCACATGCTAGCAAGGTATTGCTCAAAATTCTTCAAGCTAGGCTTCAATAGTATGTGAATCGAGAACTTCCAGATGTACAAGCTGGATTTAGAAAAGGCAAAGGAACCAGAGATCAAATTGCCAACATCGACTGGATCATAGAAAAAGCAAGAGAATTCCAGAAAAACATCCAATGCTTCATTGACTACACTAAAGCCTTTGACTGTGTGGATCACAACAAATGGTGGAAAATTCTTAGAGATGGGAATACCAGACCACCTTAGCTGTCTCCTGGGAAACCTGTATGCAGGTCAAAAAGCAACAGTTAGAACTTTACATGGAACAAGTGACGGATTCAAAATTGGGAAAGGAATATGACAAGGCTGTATATTGTTATCCAGTTTATTTAACTTATATGCAGAGTATATCATGTGAAATACCAGGCTGGATGAATCACAAGCTAGGATCAAAATTGCAGGGAGAAATATCAACAACTTCAGATATGCAGATGACACAACACTTATGGCAGATAGTGAAGAGGAACTAAAGAGGAAGTGAAAGAGGAGAATGAAAAAGCTGGCTTAAAACTCAACATTCGAAAAATGAGGATCATGGCATCCGATCCCATCACTTTAGGGCAAATAGGTAGGGAAACAATGGAAACAGTGACAGACCTTATTTTCTTGGGCCCCAAAATCACTGCAGATGGTGACTGCAGCCGTGAAATTAAAACATGCTTGCTCCTTGAAAGAAAAGCTATGACCAACCTACACAGCACATTATAAAGCAGAGACATTACTTTGCCAACAAAGGTCTATATAGTCAAAGCTATGGTTTTTCCAGTAGTCATGTATGGATGCGAGAGTTGGATCATAAAGAAGGCTGAGCAGTGAAGAACTGATGCTTTTGAAATGTAGTGTTGGAGAAGACTCTTGCGAGTTCCTTGGACTGCAAGGAGATCCAACCAGTCAATCCTAAAGGAAACCAATCCTGAATACATTCTAGGGACTGATGCAGAAGCTGAAGCTCCAATACTTTGTCCACCTGATGCAAAGAGGCGACTCATTAGAAAAGACCCTGCTGCTGGGAAATATTGAAGGCAGGAGGAGAAGGGCATGACAGAAGATGAGATGGTTGGATGGCATTACTGACTCAATGGACATGAGTTTGAGCAAGCTCCAGGAGATGGTGAAGGACAAGGTAGCCTGGCGTGCTGCAGTCCATGGTGTCTCAAAGAGTCAGACATGACTTAGAAACTGTACAACAACTACAAGTGTGGTTTAATATTTGCCCAACGTCCTGATATTTCCCTTTTGAAATTCTTAATTTTAGAACAAAGGGCTCTGCGTGTTCAACTTGTGCTGAGTCCTGCAAAGTATGTTGTTGGTCTTGGTAGGATTATTAGTGGTATGGAAATGAATGGAGCTCCAGGCCAGATGTGGCTTGCTGTGCATCTACCGGGTCTGCAGACCCATCTGTAGTATTTTCCTGATCTCTGCATGTATATAGTTGGCATAGACATTCCCAGTAATTGATACAACGCCATTCTGCCTTCTTGGCCGGTGGGATAAGAGATATCACAGTGAAATGGCCAAGTGGAGAGCTATGAAACTGCCAACCCCTTACACACACACAAACACATGGCCAAGATAGTAATTCAAAGACAATACTTAATCACAGAGGATCTGGCAGAAATTAGTGCCACTCTTAAAAATGTAAAGAATGCAGGGGTGGTAGGAGGACCTCATAATATCTCCGTATAACTGACTATTCTGCCCTCTGCAAAACAAAACAAACAAAAAAACAATAATTTGAAGGTTAACAGTGGACTATTTAAACACAGACAAGAAGTCGCCCTGATTACAGGGGCTGTGTCAGGTGTGGTATCTTTGCTAGATTCCATTTAAATTCTACCAACTCTCCAAATAATTCCTCTTTTAAGGTCTAGAATCCTATATAGAATCATACAATGCATTTATATGTTGATCTAAACAGTTATGCAGTCTTTCCCCATCTCTCAAGTCATTAACAATCTTAACACAAGATAGGATGATCATCAACCTCAGTGTGTCCAATGCTTCCCATGATCGGACTTGAGTCTTAGACTCTAGGAAGGAATACTGAAAAAATGATGCCCTGGGGGCTTCCCTGATGGCTCAGTAGTAAATAATCCATCTGCCAACCCAGGAGACACCAGTTCAATCCCTGGTCTGAGAAGATCCCAGATGCCACAGAGCAACTAAGCCCATGCAGCACAACTATTGAGCCTGAGCTCTAGAGCCTGAGAACGGCAACTACTGAGCCCGTGTGCCACAACTATTGAAGCCCAAGTGCCCTGGAGCCCGTGCTACCCAAGAGAAACCACGACAGTGAGAAGCCTGGGCACTACAGTTAGAGAGCAGTCCCCACTCACTGCAACTAGAGAAAAGCCTAAACAGCAAAGACCCAGCACAGCCAAAAATGAATAAATACATAAATTATTTTTAAAATGATGCTGTATTCTTACATGACGCCTCACATCAGATGCACAGTGTGGACCCATTCTCATCATTAGGTGTCAGCCAGGTTTCTCCACTGTGAAGTGACCAGTTCCCCCTTTGTATTTGATTGGAATTTTGTGCAGGGCTATTCTGAGTGTATGCACCAAACCTCTACCCTCAAGAGTCTTAGCCTCTATTTATAACCTTGTCTGTATCAGCTACCACTGACTAAGTTGCCAAATGGTGATTATCCATTCCCGTTTTCTTTCTACAACTATTAGCTGATATCCTTTGAAAAGAAGGGCTTTCCTTTCTCCCTCATTTTTCTTTCTCAGTCTGGACTCATGGATTCCTATTTTAATCAAGGGTTATAATCTTATGTTTTTTATTTTTGTAGTCCAGTTGCCCCATTTTTGCGAGGGGACACCATTCAAGATGGCTGGTTTCTTTTCCATCTTATCTGGCCATTCTTTGGCATTTCTTTATCTTCCGGCACAAGATGTTTCTGTGCATCCAGCCCCAAGGAGAATGGTATTTAGAAACCAAGATCTGGGAAGAGAAGCTTCACTTACAATGGTTTTTAAGTCTTCAGTTGCTCCCTATAATATTTGTTTTTTCTAAGTTCCTTCTTGTTTTCCCTCTCTCTCCTTCTTTTTTTAATATTTATTTATTTGGCTGTGGCAGGTCCTGGTTGTGGCATGTGACTCCTGGTTGCAGCATGTGGGATCTAGTTCCCTGGCCAGGGATTGAACTCAGGCCCTCTGTTTTGGGAGCTCAGAATCTTAACCACTGGACCACCAGAGAAGTCCCTCCTTTTCTTTTTCCTACTGGAGATGTTCTTAAAATACCTGGCATTCCTTGGCTCTTTCTTTCACAAGAGTGAAACACTGAAAACCTAGTTTAGAAGCCATGGAGAGGCAGAGGAGGGAGAGATTATTGACTGACAGATTCTACTGTAGGCTGTAGGGTGACCTGGCCAGGCTTGGTCAGTTTCTCATAAGAATCCTCTAGTCTCCTGTCTGGACAATGCATATGTGGATGCCTATGTTTTTAGAGCTGAGTTGAGCAAGAGGCTAGAATTCCACTTGCGTTATTAGATTCTCACGTAACACCCACATCCAGTATAAAATTTTTAGTTCAGCTTCTCAGACTCAGGCTCTCTAAGGAATGAATTTCCAATGGTGGGGGGAAGGGGAAAGGAGGTGGGAGGGGATAGGCTGGGATTAATCTACCTTTCATACAGATCTTCAACTAATCCTGTTTTCTGCCTGGTGCCTCCCCCTTCAAGCCTTTTGGGTGTTCTCTGGCTTTGACAAGCCTGCTTTCTGGATTCTCCCTAGAGATACTTTCAGTTTTTTCTGATTCTCTAAATCAGTGGTTATCAGCCAGGGCCATTTGACAATAACTGGAGACACTGAGTTTGTCACAAATGAGGAGGAGATGCTACTGGCAACTAGTAGGTAGAAGGCAGGGATGCTGTTAAACATCTACAATGTCCAGAATGGCTTTTTACAACAAACAGGTGTCTGGCCCCCAAAGGTCAATAGTACCATGTTAAGAAACCCTGCCCTAAATCATTCAGTGCAAATATTTCTTCTAGCTTCCAGGTTTTGGATGCCTCCTCATTTTTCCTTCCACTCTCACTTTTTGTGGTTTTATGTGTTTAAACAGTTTAAAAATTCTTTACTGACATTTAAGAATTAGTTCTAGCAGGAGTGATAGTAAACATAATTGTTTAACTGGCACATTTAACCAAAACTCATATGGTGGAATTTGAAATTATATTTGTCAAAAATATTTCAATTCCTGTCTCAAATGCTGGCTGAGATGAATGGTTATGTTAGGAAGGATGGGTGAACCAAAGAGTGAAACAGGAGGCTTGTGGAATTAGCAAGAAATGGACTTCGGGCCTTGTGGAACACTGCATACAATTGTTCTGAAGGCAAGCTGTCATTTTGCTAACAAATAGCAAAAACTCTACATTATTACTTGAAATGTATTAAAAAAAAAAACTTTTTAATTTTCACAAGGGTTGACCAGAATTTTTGTGACAGAGGTTACACACACTCTGCCACTCCATACATTATCATTTAAACTTAATGCTTTCCCAAAAGTTATTGACATCTTCCATCAATTGTTCTGGTCAGTGTAGTTTGCTTGAACTGAAGCTAGATTACACAGGACTTGCTGCATTCTCTGACTCTTCAGACAGGAGCCCAAGAAGCCAACAATAAAGAGGTTTTTGAGGAACTAAGTCTAGGAAGAAAGGAGACTCTACTTAGAGATGACCCCTAAAAGCTCCAGGTGCCTATGGGAACTTTGGGGCATATTGTTGTGTTTTGGTCTTTTATTCTGGTCTTTCATTTAAAGGTGTAACGCTCGGATAAAGTCCTTGACACATTAATAAACCCCTTTATTTATATGAAATCAAACTTGTTTTTGTAGAGTATAATTAGAAACTGCTCTGGACTAGAAAATAGCTTTTTTAAAAAAACATATCATTTTATCATTGTTACTTTCCCAGTGGACTTTGGGAAATCAATTCATTCCTATGAAGAAGAAGAAAAGAGAAACACTGTGGTAACAAGAATCGGTTTTGAATACCTCTGCAAGGTAAGATTGGTGGGGTTTTGTGGAAACAAATATATGAATATAGGTTAAAATGAAGCTTTAAGGAGCAGTTTCTCAATTTATTCTTTAAAAATATTTTCCCTAATTTTAAGCTCTCTCTTATTTTCAGTCAAGTTTGTGGTTGTGTATATGTATATGTCAATATACATGTATGTATTGTTGTTTAGTTGCTAAGTCATGTCCAACTTTTTTCAACCCCATGAATTGCAGCATGCCAGGTTTCCCTGCCCTTCACTCTCTCCTGAAGTTTCAGCAGACAGCTGGATTAAAGATTTCCTGAGCATGGCCCTGCCCACCAGAGCAAGATCCAGTTTTCCCCGCAGCCACTGCCTCCCATCGGGAACTTACACAAGCCTCTTATACTTACCCATCAGAGGGCAGATGGAAGAAACTAGTATAATCCCACAGCCTCCAGAACGAAAACCACAATCACAGAGAGCCAACCAAAATGATCACACGGACCACAGCCTTGTGTAACTAAATGAAGCTATGAGCCATACCTTGCAGGGCCAACCAACATGTACAGGTCACGGTGGAGAGTTGTGAAAAAATGTGGTCCACTGGAGAAGGGAATGGCAAACCATTTCACTACTCGTGCCTCGAGAACCCCATGAGCATACATGCATATATATTAATAAAAACTACCCTTTATAAGAGTTAAGCCTTTCATTGAAAATAATACACACACTCCAACATACACAGACTCCGGATGTGTCTTTTTCCATGAAAACCTCTATCATTCTCAAAAACACATGAGAAATACCTCAATAAATAAATCTTGATAAATTTCTATATTCACTACTGAAATAATTGCCTCAATTGCATAACAATTCCATTCATTATTATTTGAAGAGAAAGGTATTTGTGTGGCCTATAAAAAATGGAAGACTCAGTCATCATAGTCTTTAGATAAAATGGCTCTGAAACAAAATTATTTTAGTATCTCGACATAAAATAAAGGCAAAAACATAGCATATCATTTCTCTCTGATGCCATTTTCCATTCTTATAAAGAAAAAACAAAAACTGCATTTCAAGTAAAGTAAGTTGGTTGCCTAAGGTTTGATCAGTTTTTAAATAATCAGAAAATTTCTGGTTTTTGAGAAATAAGAAGTCTAGCTATGATCTGGAGGTGAAATATAGAGCTCTCATGACCACAGCAATACCAAAAATCCATCCTCCAAAAATACGTGCCAAAGTCAGACGTTCCAGTCCCTCCCACGTGAGACATAGACAGTTCATCAAATTTTTTTTAAACTGGAGCATAATTGCTTTACAATGTTGTGTTAGTTTCTGCTGAACAATAACATGAATCAGCCATAAGTATACATATATTCCCTTCCTCTTGAACCTCCCTCCCATAAGCCCCCATCCCCTCACCCCCATCCCATCCCCGCCCCCGCCCCCAGGTCATCATAGTGTACCAAGCTGGGATTCCTGTGCTATACAGCAGCTTCCCACTGTGTGTGCCAAGTCGCTTCAGTCATATCCAACTCTGTGCAACACCATGGACTGTAGCCCGCCAGGCTCCTCTGTCCATGGGATTCTCCAGGCAAGAATACTGGAGTGGGTTGCAAGGCCCTCCTCCAGGGGATCTTCCTAACCCAGGGGTCCAACCCACGTCTCTTATATCTCCTGCATTGGCAGGCAGGGTCTTTACCACTAGCGCCACCTGGGAAGCCCCAAAGCTTCCCATTAGCTATCTGTTTTACACATAGTAGTATATATATGTCTATCCCAAACACAATTTGTCTCACCCCCCCTCCCCACCCCTGTGTCCACATGTCCATTCTTCATGTCTCCTCTCTATCCCTGCCCTGTGAATAGGTTCATCTGCACCATCTACTGCATGGCATTGAGGAGCAAAGCCTGTCATATGGTTTCTGCATCTCAGTAAGAGCGGCCTTCCTGCTGGAGGTCATCCTGGGAGGGGCTCCTGGGCAGCAGGGTCAAGGCAGCCAGTGGTGACAGAACAAGTCGGCAGCATCACATGACAGCTTGCCCACACCTCTCCTTTGTTCATGACTTCTTCTAATGCCACCCAGGACACTTCAAGACAAAAAAGCTAGAAATGCTACGCATCCTGAGACTTGCAGGGAAATTGTAGCTACAAGCCAACTCTTTGCCCTACACTCAGTGAAAATACTGTAATGCAAATTCCCATAGGGTTTCCACAGAGGTTAACATACAGAACTTCCAAAATTATTATTTGTAATCTAGTCATTATTTTCCTGCACCTCCCCCACTCCCATCAAAATGACTCTGAAATCTAGTTTGTTTGCTCTGACAAACAGAGCAAGAATCAGATGATCTCAAGGGACACAGAGGCAAAACAAAGACAGCACCAAGGATCTTGTGAATGTGGCTGTCCACATTCACACATCTCCTCCTGGAGTCCCCTGTACCATCCTCTCCCCTGTTTACAACCCATTTTCGTTTCAATAATCCTAGGAATTGGCAAAAAGGGGGTGAAGGAGAAGGATGCTGTTTTTCATCCAATACAAAGAATTTAGTAAGCCTCTGCAGGGAGGCAAAACTTTTACTCTACCCTCTTACAGCCTCCAGCTGAGCCTGAGAATTAAACTGATGGAAGGCAGATTAACAGAATAGAAAAGCACGCAAATTCTATTTAATACTTTTACATGTACACAGGAGCCTTCAATGGAAAAAGAAGACCCCAAAGCAGTTAGGCCTAAGTGCTTATATACTAGGTTGAACAAAAAATAGTCACTGTGGAAAAGTAAAGGGCTTCCCTCATAGCTCAGCTGGTAAAGAATCCACCCACAATGCAGGAGACCTTGGTTCAATTCCTGGATTGGGAAGATCTGCTGGAGAAGGGATAGGCTACCCACTCCAGTATTCTTGGGCTTCCCTGGTGGCTCAGCTGGTAAAGAATCCAGCCGCAATGCAGGAGACCTGGGTTTGATCCCTGGGTTGGGAAGATCCCCTGGAGAAGGGAAAGGCTACCCACTCCAGTATTGTGGCCTCGAGAATTCCATGGACTATATAGTCCATGGGGTCACAAACAGTCGGACACGACTGAGTGACTTTTACTCACTTCACTAAAATATCTGTGAAGACAAAAAGAAGATGAGGGTTATCTTAATAAGCTCTGTTTGTACAGGTTTCTCTCAGCCTCAGCTTCCCATCTCTGCTCATCAGTATGTTTCGTTCCCCTTGGTACAGGGAGGGCATCTTTCACATGGGAGATTTATCTCCTGCTTTTAGGAGGAAAGGTGAGTTCAGCACATCCTTCCTGCATGTGCTGTTTTTCAAGAGCCTTTAACTCAAAATAATCCTTATGACAAAGTGGTATATTTGGGGGTATATATTCTGCTACTCTTCACCTCCACAAGCATACAAGGTGATTTTGTTGTTGTTCTTTTTTTGTTCTGGCTGCACCAGGCAGCTGGCAGGATCTCCTTAGCCCCCTGACCAGGATTGAACCTAGGCCCCAGAAGTGAAAGCACTGAGCCCTAACCACTGGGCAACCAGGGAACTCCCAACAAGGTGTTAGAGACAGAATCGTGTCCCCCACCAAATTCATATGTTAGTCTTAACACCCAGTACCTTAGAATGTGACCACGTTTGGAGACACAGCCATTTGATCACAGTTAAATGAGGTCAGAAGAAGTGAAGTGAAAGTCACTCCGTCATGTCTGACTCTTTGAGACCCCATGGACTGTAGCCTGCCAGGTTCCTCTGTTCATGCGATTCTCCAGGCCAGAATACTGGAGTGGGTTGCCATTCCCTTCAGGGGATCTTCCCAACCCCAGGATTGAACCCAGGTCTCCCACATCGCAGGTGGATTCTTTACCCTCGGAGCCACCAGGGAAGCTCAAATGAGGTCATATGGATGAGCTCTAATCTGACACAGTTCGTGTCCTCATAAAAAGAAAGAATACTGGGGCACAAGCACAGAGGAATAACCAGGTGAAGACACAGTCCAAGGGCAGCCACCTGCCAGCCCCGGAGAGACACGCAGAAGGACCCTACCCCGCCAGCACCTTGACCTCAGATTTCCGGCCTCCAGAACAGTGAGAAAATACATTTCTGTTGTTTGAGACACTCAGTCATGATGCTTTGTTATGGCAGCCTGAGAACATTCGTATATGAGGCAAAAGAAAACCACATAAAATGTTTCCCTGAGGAACGATCTAGACTTTCCCCTCGATAAATCTCCTCAGTCCAGCAGTCTCACAAAACACAACATGCATGTAAAGAAGTTCTGTAGCTACTGAATGATTAACTTAGAGCCTGCCTACTTACAATCAACACTGTCTTCCAAAAGGCTACATCTTACAGGTTCTTGTCCGCTGTGTGTGTTCTCCCTCCTGGCTCTCTGATGACACTCTCCTGAGTCAGTCGGCAGCTCCCTAATTGGTTTTCTGTTTTCCAAGCGCCAGTGTCCTGATGAAAGCTGTTTACAGCCTCACACTTTGGACAGAGGAGTGGGCGGGAGGGAGACCGACTGTTGACAGAAGCTGTTTCTAAGAAACTCATCTCTTGTTTTCCCTAGATACAGTCTGTGATGGGAGAAGAGACTGAAGGGACAAACTTAGAAGACAACATATCAGATCATGAGCAGCGATGTGTTTCCCAGTAGGGTGCTAGTCATTCAACCACTATGGCTTGAGCTCCAATCCTGAGCCAGGCTCTGAGCCAGGCACTGAGGATGAAGGCAAGAATCAGCGAAGTTCTGCTTAAGTGTGATGTCTTAATTAATGAGCCCTGAGACTAATGCTGCTCTAAGATGAAGTTGTGTGCATTTAAAACAAACAAAAAACTCGCATTCTGCAGGCACCATAGAGAAGCTTGGAGTTCAGCATGAAGAAATGGGAGGAGGGAATCTAACTTCCAGAGATCTAAGTGGAAGAATCGGTAAGGAGACAGGGACAAAGGAAGATAGGGAGACAGAGGCTAAGGAAGAGCCAGATTTGGTGAATGCAAGAGGCTTTGCTCTTCTCTCAGCTGTAACCTGCACTCATTTCACATGCTAGCAAAGTAATGCTCAAAATTTTCCAAGCGAGGCTTTAGTAGTACGTGAGCTGATAACTTCTAGATGTTCAAGCTGGATTTAGAAAAGACAGAGGAATCAGAGATCAAATTGCCAATGTCCATTGGATCATAGAAAAAGCAAGAGAATTTCAGAAAAACATCTACTTCTGCTTCATTGACTACGAAAAGCCTTTGACTCTGTGGATAACAACAAACTGGAAATTTCTTAAAAAGATGGGAATACCAGACCACGTTATCTACCTCCTGAGAAACCTGTATGTAGGTCAAGAAGCAACAGTTAGAACTGGACATTGAACAATGTACTGCTTCCAAATTGGGAAAGGAGTACGTCAAGGCTGTATATTGCCCTGCGTATTTAACTTACATGCAGAGTACATCATGTGAAATACCATGCTGGATGAAGCACAAGCTGGAATCAAGATTGCTGGAAGAAATATCAACAACTTCAGATATGCAGATGACACCACCCTGATGGCAGAAAGTGAAGAGGAACTAAAGAGCCTCTTGTTGAAAGTGAAAGAGGACAGTGAAAAAGCTGGCTTAAAACTCAGCATTCGAAAAACGAAGATCATAGCATCTGGTCCCATCACTTCATGGCAAATAGATGAGGAAACAATGGAAACAGTGACAGACTTTTGGGCTCCAAAATCACTGCAGATGGTGACTGCAGCCATGAAATTAAAACATGCTTGCTCCTTGGAAGAGAAGCTATGACAAACCTAGACAACATATTAAAAAGTAGAGACATTACTTTGTCAACAAAGGTCCATATAGTCAAAGCTATGGTTTTTCCAGTAGTCATGTATGGATGTGAGAATTGAACCATAAAGAAAGCTGAGCACCAAAGAATTGATAGTTTTGAACTCTGGTGTTGGAGAAGACTCTTGAGAGTCCCTTGGACTGCAAGAAGACCCAACCAATCCATCCTAAAGGAGATCAGTCTTGAATATTCATTGGAGGGACTGATGCAGAAGCTGAAGCTCCAATACTTTGTCCACCTGATGTGAAGAGGCGACTCATTAGAACAGATTCTGATGCTGGGAAAGATTGAAGGCAGGATAAGGGGATGACAGAGGATGAGATGGTTGGATGGCATCACCGACTCAATGGATATGAGTTTGAGCAAGTTCTGGGAGTTAATGAAGGACAGGGAAACCTGGTGTGCTGCAGTCCATGGCGTTGCAAAGAGTCAGTCTTGTCTGAGTGATCGAACAACAGCAGCTGTAACCTGAGGGCAGCCCCCACCCTCCAGCAGAAATGCTGATGCCTCTCTGTGGTGGGAATGTCTTGCTGTTCACAGGACTCCACCAGCTCTCTAGGGAAGAGGTGGGTGATGAGAAGGAAGGCCTGAGTTCATCATTTCTGGGGCAGGAGAGCAGCACTGGTGCGTGACTTGCAAACTCCAGCTATATAACCACATTGAGAGCCATCTCGGTCTCTCCCAACCAACCTCAGACTCTCTATCAACCCCACCCCACCCCACCATGGGGGCAGAAAGCAGATCCCCAAACAACACCTAGGATCAACCAAACCAAAAGCTGGTTCTTTGCTTTAAGTCATTAAGTTTTGGGATAGTTTGTTAACACAGTCATGAATAACCAAAACCCTTCTCTTCAAGTCTTTTCATTACTTCTTTTAAGACCTACATCAAATCATCTTCTCTGGAAACTTATCTGACATATTCAGTGCCATCTTTATTTCATTTTATTTTAGAACCTGATGCAGTTTTGAATTATTTAGTTCTATGCCTGTTTTTGGTCAGTGTAATAAATTAACCTCTCTTTTAAACTAGTAATGTTAATGGCTGGTATTGAACATCACAGACCAGGCAATATAGCTGGAAATACATAATATTATTCCCATTTTACAGATTAGAAAACTGAGGCATAAAGTGATTAAGTAATTTGCCCAAAGGTGGTTCTGTAAAAAGTACAATCGCAAATCAGCTCATTGTTTTTAGCTTTGGTGACATGCATTCTGAGTTTTAAATGCTAACAAGGAAGCTTATGTGAAGAAAATAGCATTGCACCTATATTCCAGGCAAGAAGAAGGTTAAAGTAAGAGACTCATAAACTTGTAATATCAATATTTGCTTATTGGATTAATAAGGTCATATACACTTGGGGGTATTGGCTGGGCCACCTTTGTAATGTGTGGGTCTATAGTGTGTAGAAGAGAAAAATAAGCCATAAAACCATCGAGAAACAGGAAAGAACTGTTATGATTTTGGAAGTTTCTCAAGCCCAGTGGCATGAAGAATGGTTCTACTTGGACTGGGAGCCATGTAAGATGGTCTGCTGGTGATCTCCTTTTGTTTTCTGCAATAAGATCTCTCTTTGAGCTAACTTGGATTGGTTTCTGTCTTCTGTAATAAAAAGCTCTCTGGCTAAGACTCCGTCCAGAAGATCACCTCTGGATGACCAAATGAGATGGCCAGAAAATACCACATTGTAAAATCTATTTACTGGCTATGCTATTTTCTACTCAATGAACCACAGGTTTCTTGACAAATTTTATATTAGGAGAGAAAAGAAAGATCATGCCAGGAAACACAAAGTTCTTCAGAAGTAATCTGGTTATAAACCTATTTCCTTAATAGGATACAATTTGATTCTCTCATTACCTTTTGACAAGAACATAAGACACTGGTTGTTTAGTCAACAATTCATGAAGCTTTCTCAAATGTTCACAGCCCAATAAGGGTGCACAGTAGATGCCAGCATCCATCTTCATTTTACTGATGGAATTGAACTCTACAGGGCTGGAGAATATCTGAGATCACAAGGGCAGTAAGTAAGAAGCTGGTCTGTTTTGGGGTTCTTGGTCCATTACTCTTTTTACCACTGCGCATTATTCTATGGTGTCTTTTTTGCCCTTGTAAGCATCAAGGAAATATTTTTCTGACCATACAGATCTCCAGGTTTCATTAGAGCTTCTCCAGAGCTAAGTGTTACACAGAGGCTGTTATTTTATCATGGTCAGTTAGGAAACTCTTCAAAATACAATGTTTATCACAAAGTCATCTTCTTGCAGATGTTTCCTTCAGAGCCCCAAAATGTCAGTGCTCTGAGGACATCCCAGTTTTGAAATATTTTATTGAACCCACTTCTATAAATGCTGTGGAAATCACTCAAACTCCCATACTTTCAACAAGGTGACCACATAATCAAATTTTGGGCCACTGCTCACAATGGCATAGCATCCAAATAGGACAACAGAGTAATCTTTATTTACTTCCTGTGGATATTTTGGAATGTGACTTTGAAAGCTCACACCCGCCTTCTGCTCCTAAAGGGGCAAGTCAGCGTGCCCCAATGTGGCCATCACCCCGTCCCAAATCTAGGCTTATTCCATTTGTGTATTCTTTTGAAATGTTTCCAATTTTAAATTGCCATAGGAGAATCTGGTTAAGCTCCAAAAGACACTTAAATGTGAAAAAAACTTCAGGAGGATTTTGGATAAAGGAATAAGCTATAACAGCAGTTCAAGTGGTGCACTCACCTAAGTTTAACATAGAAAGGTCATGTGCCATTTGGTGGGTTTTGTTTGACTCTCCTTTCCTGGTCAGGCATGCCATCCTGCACTCTCCCTTCCACTCAATCTGGGATTGGCCCTTGTGCAACTTTAGGCAAAGGCCAAACAGACTGTGGCCTGAAGGACTCCTGGGCCTGCCAACCTGCACCCTAGAAATTCTGCTGCTGCCTGGTTGTCTCCCTACTAGACAAGAGCAAGGATGGACTCTGTTGTCCATGGTTTGCATCTCTCAAAGATAGAACAGTCCACTGTCCGTGGGCATGCTTCTCGTGAGATGACTAGGAAGAAGGCTTGCACCCTGACAGTCAGGAACACCACAAAGCACCAGTTCATCTCTCAGCTGTTTTTCTGCTTTGCCTTATGTTTTGTGCCTCATGTTTTGATCACAAACTGAGGAAGGTAGGAAGTTGTTTAGACATAAAGATACAGCTCCCTCTTTGGGGCTGTTATCAAGAATTCCCTCTTTGGGGTTGTTGTCAAAAACAATCTAGAATATTTTTGGATCTGATTTGTGCAAATTTGAGAGAATCACACTCAGTTTAGCACAATTATTCCTTGGTATACATGGGGAATGGCTCCAGAATCCCTGCAGATACCAAAATCCCATGGATGCTAAAATCCCTTATATAAAATGGTGTAGCATGTGCATATAACCTGTGTACATCTTCTCATACACTTTAATTCATCTTTAGATTACTTATAATACCTAATACAATGCAAATGTTACGTAAATAGTTGCCAGAGCATGACAAATTCAAGTTTTACTTTTTTGAAACTTTCTGGAATTTTTTTTGCCAGAATATTTTTTTTTATTGTGGTAAAATATACATAGCACAGAATTTACCATTTTAATCATTTTTTACTGTACAATTCAATGGCACTAAATACATTCACAGTGTTGAGCAACTATCACCTTTATCTAGTTACAGAATTTTGTCATCATCCCAAACAAATTCTGTACGCATTACACAATAACTCCCCGTTCCCTCCTCCCCTCAACCCCAGTAAACCTCTATTCTACTTTATGGATTTGCCTATCCCTATATATTTTTTAATAGAAGTACAGTTGATTTACAGTATTGTTAGTACCAGTTGTACAGCAAAGTGATTCAGATATATACATATATATATATAATTCTTTTCCAGATTATTTTCCATTACACAATAGGTTATTACAAGATATTAAATATATATCCTGGTGCTATACAGTAAATCCCTGTTGCTCATCTATTGTATGTGTAGTAGTTTGTCTCTGTTAATCCCATACTTCTAGTTTATTGCTCCTCCACCTCCCTTTCTCCTTTGGTGATCAAAACGTTTGCTTTCTGTGTCTGTGAGTCTGTTTCTGTTTGTATATAGATTCATTTGTATTATTTTTGAGATTCCACATAAGTGATACCGTATGATACTTGTCTTTGTCTGACTTACTTCACTTAGTATGATAATCGCTAGGTCCATTCATACTGCAAATGCAATATTTAGTAATACTCCATCGTATATATGAACCACATTTTCTTAAACTAATCATATATTTACAGGCATTTGGGTTTTTTCCCATGTCTTAGCTATTGTAAATACTGCCGCTATGAACATCGAAGTGAACGTGTTTTTTCGAATGAGCACTTTCCTCTTTTCCGAATATATGTCCAGGATCAGATGGTAGCTCGATTTTTAGTTTAAGGAACCTCCATACTGTTTTTCCATAGTATCTGCACCAACTTACATTCCCACCAGCAGTGCACAAGGGTTCCCTTTCTCCACACCCTCTCCAACATTTACTATTTTAGACTTTTTGATGGTAGCCATTCTGACCAGTATGATGTAATACCTCATTGTGGTTTTGATTTGCATTTCTCTAAGAATTAGCAATGTCAAGCATCTTTTATGTTGGCCATCTGTGTGTCTTCTTTGGAGAAATGTCTAATTTAGGTCTTCTGCCCACTTTTTTATTTTTATACTGAGTTTTATGAGCAACAAATTGGACAACCTAGAAGAAATGGACAGGTTTCTAGAAACATACAGCCTGCCAAAATTATGTCAAGAATAAATAGATAATTTGAACAGACTGATCACTAGAAGTAAATCTATTAAAAAAAAAAACAACACAGTAATAACTTCCTGCAAATAAAACCAGAAAGGACCAGATGGCTTCACTGGGGAATTCTACTACACATACAAAGGAGAACTTATACCAATCCTTCTCAGACTATTCCAAAGGACTGAAGAGGAGGGAACATTCCCAAGTTCATTCTCTGAGACCACAATTACCCTGGTACCAAAACCAGATAAAGACACTATTAAAAAAAAAAAAAGAAGATGATGATGATTACAGGCAAATATCTCTGATGAATATAGACATGAAATCCTCAACAAAATATTAGCAAACTGAATCCAACAATACATAAAATGGATCATACACAAGGATCAAGTTAGATTCATCCCAAGGTCACAAGGATGGTTCAACATATGCAAATCAACTGATGTGGCACACCATACTAACAAAAGGAAAGACAAAACACACAATCATCTCAACAGACACAGAAAAAGCATTTGATAAAATTCAACATCCAGCCATAATTAAAAAAACTCTCACCAAAGTGGGTATAGAGGGAGCATATTTCAACATAAAAGCCATTTATGACAACAAACCTACAGACAACATAATACTCAATGGTGAACAGCTGAAAGCCTCCCTGCTAACTTCAGGAACAAAACAAAGATGTCCACTCTCATCACTTCTATTCAATGTATTTTTCACAAATATTTTTTTTAATCATTAAAAGTCATCTTTATTGATTAAAGAATTTGAGGAATTAGAATAATTATAATTGACATAATCTTATTGAAGCATAGTATATTTATAAAATTATGTTAGTTTCAGGTGTATAACATAGAGATTCAGTGTTTTTACAGATTATAATCTATTAAACTCATTATAAAATAATGACTGTAATTCCCTCTACTATGCAATATAGCCTTGTTTATCAACTCCCAAAAATTTTTTATCCCCAATCGGTTGAATTCTTGAATGCAGAACCTACAGTTATGGAGGGACAGTTATAAATTTATTTAAATCAAAACAAGTATTCCTTAAAGGATCTACCCTGATTTATATTTCTTTTTAAGCAGGCCTGAGGAATGAATTATCTATCAAGATACTCCCCTTAGATTTGGCATATCTGTGCTTTAATCTCAGGACCCAAGTTAAAAACACAAATTCCTCTTTCCACCAAATTAAATTCCTCAAAGTAAGCCCATCCTTTCATTGGTCTAACCTTCCTCCATAGGCCTCTGTGATTCCACCAATTCACCTTAAACCTGAAAACCTGGAACAACTGTGGATAAATGCCAGTGTTCCCCTTTGACCCTTATGCTTTACCGTCTCATTTCTGCAGACAGAATTAATAAGGTTCACAACATTGGGCAAAACTGAAGCAGACCTTATAGGTATACTCAGAGTTTCTGAAAACTCTTTAACTCTGTGCGAATCTGTCTCCATTTATTTCATGTGTTTTTATAAACACTAGGGGAGCAATAACCATTTGGAAAGTTAAATTTATTTAACACAGTAAAATCCACTTTTTTTCAGTCTTGAAACTGGATTTTGCTATTCTATTTTGCTAACACTTCTCCTCAGCACCCACCACCCACTAGTCTTGCCGCTCCTCAGGTCCCCATTACCTGCACTTCTATTTTTCTTTTTAACTTTCCAAACAACAAGATTTTTAGTACAGATATTATTCCAAGGGACAATGCTAGGGAATACTGCAGCCCAACTTTCAAGGAAATCAAATGAATTGAGAACAGAAGAGAGTAGAAAAGGAAAATTGAGAACACATATTTTCTAGACCCCTCCAAATTAAAGCTTGAAAAACCAGGACTTCACAAAATGTCACATTCAAACATCAATTAAAAAAAAACTTTTGTTGGACACACACTCTAAACACCATAGGGGTGGGGAGGAGGCCCTGGGCTGGCCTGGGAAACCAAATCCTGCGGGTCCAGGCCGACCCCCGAGGCTCAGGCCTTTCTACTAAGAGATAGAGAAACTTAAATCACTAATCTTTCTTACCTTTCTCCAGGAAGCAGGAGGCCATTTGAGGTCTGCAGTTAGGTCAGGCTGGTTAGGTCCACTCTTCCTCAGACACTGAGCCTGGTTTGGTGTCAAGGAAGTGGCATTCGGACACGAATTATGAGGCAAAGGGAGGAAAGAGTGTCTTCAGGTAAGGTTGCCCACCCTAGGTCTTCCCATGAGCCTCCTGACGCCAACGTGCAGCCCAAAGCCTCAGCCATACCCTTAACTGGTTTTCACCTGTGATCCAATAGAACTAATCGGGGACAGCTGTGAACTGTTTAGAGCTTAGAACACAGAATCACACTTAAAATTTAAAAGCTTCATTTTAGCAGCAGTTTTAATCATAGTTTTCCCTGTTCTTTTCAAAAGCAGGGCCTAGTCAAGATCTTGTATTGCATGAAGAAGGTATTTGGTACTACCTTCTCTGAAGGAAGACTTCCCTGGTGATTCAGAAGGTAAGGAATCTGCCCATAGTACAGGAGGCCAGGGTTTGATTCATGGGTCAGGAAGATCCCCTGAGGAAGGGAATGACTACCCGCTTCATTATTCTTGCCTGGAGAATTCCATGGACAGAGGAGCCTTGGCGGGCTACAGTCCATGGGGTCACAAAGAGTCAGACAGGGCTGAGCGACTAATACTTTCGGTTCCACTCCCTGAAGGAAAAACCCACCCAAAGGCCTCCCTGGCCCACTTCACAGCATGAGGTAATTACCACGGAACTGAGAGGTTTAAGGTTTTTAATATACTTAAGTTTACATAGAATTTGGTATTCTTCAAATTGCAACCCTTTAGAGATTGATAAAATCAATATAGTAAATTGCAAATAGCATTTTAAAAATCCACAAAAAACTGACTCCCATGACAGGTCTGATTTGAAGCCTTGCACGGTGAAGAGTATCTGGAAAAGGCCTAGCTTGAGTTCTTCCAAGGGGGCAGGCATCGTCTCCAGCTCACTGTTTGTCCTAAGTCAGGTTTAGAGGTTTGAGGAAGTCTAATATCCATTTCAAGGACTCACTGACACAGTGGTAACAAGTCTTTCCCCACTAGTCTTGTAGAATCTGCTTATAGACAGCTTATAAACACTTAGCCCATAGCCTCCTTCCCAAACACAGGTACAGAGGGATACGTAGGCTTAGAGTAGTTTTTGTCTAATATAGGTTCTCTGCAAAAACATTTCTGAGGTCAAATATTTGAGAAACACTCTCTACTGAGGTCTTTTTGTAGATTTGCAGTGCATGTTACCCTGTTTCACCTATTGTGTTCCCCGCACATTTGACCTTGGCTGCCCTTCATTAGGAGAAGGCAATGGCACCCCACTCCAGTACTCTTGCCTGGAAAATCCCATGGACGGAGGAGCCTGGTAGGCTGCAGTCCATGGGGTCGCAAAGAGTCGGACACAACTGAGCGGCTTCATTTTCACTTTTCACTTTCATGCATTGAAGAAGGCAATGGCAACCCACTCCAGTGTTCTTGCCTGGAGAATCCCAGGGACGGCGGAGCCTGGTGGGCTGCCGTCTATGGGGTCGCACAGAGTCGGACACGACTGAAGCGACTTAGCAGCAGCAGCAGCAGCAGCAGCCCTTCATTAAACAACCTCTATCAACAGTTCCATTTCCCCAGACCAAGCCCTTAGCCTCACAGTTCTTCCCTCTGCTTACTCCATCTCGGCGTCACCCTTGGTCATGGGGGGGCCCATGCAGCGTTTACTCTGCGGTCCACGGTAGGTCCTCCACAGTCACTTGAGGGAGACCTGAAGCAAGACTTGCCAAATCAGCTCCTCGACAATTCGAGGACTTGTTAACACTGGGGAACCTGATCATAACTATCACACTTTGGCTTTTATTGAAAGACTTCCACTCTGATTTCTACCATGACTGTTTGTGAAATTAAATTGAACTGCATCTAGTTGTTGGTCAATTGATCACTGTGGGTGAAGTCTGTTTCTTGGCTTTTACATTATTTTCCTTTTTTCCTCTTTCTTCCCTGGGCACTGTGTCACGGTGCACTTGCTGGTGTGCACAACACGGTGAACTCCATTCAGGCACTTTTATTTTTTCTTATTCACACAGGAGACAAGCCATACTGGCCTGGAGGTCCTTAAGGAACTGAATTTATATATTGTTACAAACTAATCGACACTGCAGCCTGTCCTTTAGAGACAGGTGCCAAGGGAGGAAATGTTTCATATTTTCCACATGGCATGGACGCTCTCAGAGAGTGTTTCCAATCAGAGTCTGTTTATGCAGTTAAATCATAGGTCTAGATTCTTCCTTTTGCCTCAGGTGTCTGGTTGCTGGCTCCTGGTCAACCTATCTCTGACCCTGTGTCTTTCCTGCCATTGGGTTGCTGTGCCAGCTGTCACTTCTGGGTGAAAACCTAGTTCTGGTCCCGTCCAGTGTCAGCTGACTGGGCTATTTGCAAGCTACTCTTTTCAACTAACCCTGCTTTGTCACTTCAGAAACCAATCCTGCTTTTCAGCAACTGGCTTGGACAGGGTGTTTCATGCTTGCTGACTGCAGCAGCTGTTTTCTGTCCCTATTAAGAGCCCCGAGGAGACACCCACCCACTCAGAGCCCACCTGGGCAGGAGACATGAGGGGTAGCTCCCCTCACTGCCAAAGTGAGCAGTGTCACTGCCCATGCTTCCACTCTGCCCAGCCGTCTCCCACCCCTAACCCCAGTCCCCATCCTCTCTTTGTTCTAATTTCTACTTATTTTCCTCCCTTGCCTTTAAACAGCACCTGTGAAATAATGCCAGTGTGAAGGCTTTTTGGGGCTTCCCAGGTGGCGCTAGTGGTAAAGAACCTGCTGCCAATGCAGGAGATGTAAGAGACATGGGTTCGATCCTTGGGTCAGGAAGATCCCCTGGAGAAGGGCATGGCAATCCACTCCAGTATTCTTGCCTGGAGAATCTCATGGACTGAGGAGCCTGGCGGGATTCCGGCCATAAGGTTGTAGAGTCAGACATAACTAAAGCAATTCCACACACACAGAAACTTTTTAATTGACAGGCTCTAATCATCACATTACCAAATTCTGCACGTCCCTACAAAGTAAGGCGTGGCCCTCTGAAGGTTTCTTTTGTTCATTTTACAGGTATGCATGGACTGTTAACTATGTTCCAGATAGTTCTGGCCCTAAAGAAACAACAGTAACACAATCCCTTCTCTGATGCATATGTGCTAATGAGGGAAACAGATAATAAACAAAACAAGCCAACTATATAGAACGTTAGTGATAACTGCTCAGGAGAGAAAATAAGGCTGTGAAGGGGGAGATGGAAGTTGGGGGGCAGGGGTGGGAGGTGAGATTCTAGAGCGGGTGGCCAGGGAAGATGCTCGAACAAGATGTTGTTTGTATAAAGACCTGAAAGGACAGTAGGAGAGAGCTATGTGAGAGAAGCACATTTCAGGTCAAAGGACTGGCCTGTGTCAAGGCCCTGGGGCCCTAAGATATGTCTGGCAGGGTCAGTGTGGAGGGAGCCATAGGGCTGCTGTGAAGATTAAATGTCTATGGAGTACCTGGTGTAAAGATAGTGCTTAATAAATGGTAGCTATAATTACGATAGTCACTCATCAGATATTCGTGGTTTGATTGATGTAAATAAGTGCCTAGGTCCAAGTGGGCCCAAGTCTGTTCCTTGGCCTCAAGAGGAGTGTTTTATTACAGCCCCACAGACCTCTGAGTGTGACCCCAACCTGCAGCCCATTGACATTCCTAGTTTTCCCTTTCAGTAGGGGCATAAGGTCAAAAAAGAAAAAAAAAGGGTTGCTGAGTGGATTGATTTTGCCTACTACAGGGCAGTCATTCCTGAAGTCTCAGAAACACATGGGAACTTATTAGAGATGCCAAATCTCCAGCTGCTCCCAGATCTGTTAAGTCAGAAACTCCGGGATGGGGCTCAGGGAGCAGGGTTTACCAAAACTCCAGGCCATTTGACACAGGCTAAGCTTCAAAACCACTGTTTAAAATAGTCTCCCAGGGCTGGGGAAGGCTTCACGAAGGTCCCTTGGTCATTTCCTTTACTCTCTGTGGAACCAACTGATCAGAAAGACGGTTTGCTTTCATTGTTATTTCAGTTTCCTGAGATACCCTGTGGCTCTCTAGGGTTGTTGTTCCCCAGATCTCTAGAGATGGCCCATTTCCTATGTCACCTAGTTCTGAATGAAAACGGCTGCAGCTGAGATCTGAGACCCACTGGAGGACTCCCCCTGCCCTGATGACTCCTCTGCTGCTAAGTCACCTCAGTCACGTCCGACTCTGTGCGACCCCATAGACGGCAGCCCACCAGGCTCCCTTGTCCCTGGGATTCTCCAGGCAAGAACACTGGAGTGGGTTGCCATTTCCTTCTCCAATGCATGAAAGTGAAAAGTGAAAGTGAAGTCACTCAGTCGTGTCTGACTCTTAGTGACCCCATGGGCTGCAGCCTACCAGGCTCCTCTGTCCAAGATAGACCAGCTCAGATTCCCAGACACAACTCAGCAATTTTTTTCTCTCCCTGTCCCAGGAAGATGTTATCTTGCTGTTTACTGTGAATTAGATGAAGACTGATGCTCCAGAAACCAAGGCCACTGCCAGTAAGTTTTCTGGCATTGAATGGCAATGTGACCCAAGGAAAAGTGTAGTGTGGTTGACTTAGAGTGCTGACTGAGACCCTGCTGTAACGACATGGGGATGGACAGACTGGCTGGGAGAAGAGGAAGAAGAAGGTCTTTGAAAAACCTGATTTTGTTGCTTCTCAGTTTGAACCCTCTGGTAACTACTGTTGTCCTAAGTAGCAGTTCTCCAAGATGATCTACGGCCTCAAAGTGTGCTCAGTGAAAGAAACCAGACATAAAATAACACCTATTGTATGATTCTATTTATATGAAATATCCTAAAAGGTAAATATATGGAAGGAAAGTTAGTAGCTGCCTAGGGCTAGAGGTGGGAATAGGGAGTGATTAATGGGCACAAATTTCTTTTTTTTTTTAATGCTTAAAGTTTTATTTACATTAACAGTGTTTTAAATATACAACCTTTATCAAATTTAGAAAGTTTTTTAAAATTCTTAATTGATGGACAGTTTTTATCATGAATAAGTGTTGAATCTAGAAAAATAGTAATTGTGCATGTGTGTTCAGTCGTGTAACTCTTTGTGACCCCATGAGCTATAGCCTACCAGGCTCCTCTGTCCATGGAATTTTCCAGGTAAGAATACTGGTGTGAGTCAGAATGGCTGCTATCCAAAAGTCTACAAGCAATAAATGCTGGAGAGGGTGTGGAGAAAAGGGAACCCTCTTACACTGTTGGGAATGCAAACTAGTACAGCCACTATGGAGAACAGTGTGGAGATTCCTTAAAAAACTGGGAATAGAACTGCCATATGACCCAGCAATCCCACTGCTGGGCATACACACCGAGGAAACCAGAATTATACAGAGCGAAGTAAGCCAGAAAGAAAAACACCAATACAGTATACTAATGCATATATATGGAATTTGAAAGAAGGTAACGATAACCCTGTATACGAGACAGAATAAGAGACACAGATGCATAGAACAGTCTTATGGACTCTGAGGGAGAAGGTGAGGGTGGGACGTTCTGGGAGAATAGCATTGAAACATGTATATTATCGTATGTGAAACAGAACACCATTCCATGTTCGATGCATGAGACAAGGGCTCAGGGCTGGAGCAATGGGATGACCCAGAGGGATGGGATGGGGAGGGAGGTGGGTGGGGGGTCCAGGAAGGGGAACACATGTAAACCCATGGCTGATTCATGTCAATGTATGGCAAAAACTATTACAATATTGTAAAGTAATTAGCCCCCAACTAAAATAAATAAATTTATTTAAAAAAAAAAAAAAAGAATACTGGTGTGGGTAGCCATTCCCTTCTCCGGGGATCTTCCTAACCCAGGGATCCAACCCATGTCTCCTGCATCTCCTACATTGGCAGGTGGATTTTTTACTTCTGGTGCCACCTGGGAAACCCATGAAAAGTGGTATAGATAATCTTATTTGCAAAACAAAAACAGGGACACAGATGTAGAGAACAAATGTATAGTCAGTTACCAAAGAGGGAAAGGGGTAGGGTGGGATGAATTGAGAGATTGCGATTGACAAATTCATTTTAGGAGCAATGGAGATGTTCTAACGTTAGATTCCAGGAGATGATTATATAACTTTGTAAATATATTAAAGTTCATTGAATTGTACACTTTAAATGGGCCAATTCTATGATATGTAAAATATCTCAATAAAACTTTTTTAAAAGCAAAAAAAAAATGTTTTTTTAAGATAATCCAAAAAAGACTTACCGGGGGCTCTTGTTTGAAACGTAGACTCCTGGGACCCTAAAACAAGTGCTTCTAATGCAGATAGTCCTTCACATTCTGGGAATTCTAGGGAATAAATACTTTAAAATTCTTTATTTCACAGGCAAATAATAGTTTTTTATTATGTAGGAGCTGCTCAAGACCAAGCTGCTACCTCTCAAGACCAAATCTCCTACCATTCTCCTTTCGTCATTAAGGATGATATTTGTTGTTACATTTTTGGAGTCTTTAATACATTTTATCATTTTTATAAATCTTATCATTTTTATTCTTTCTAATCTACTTTATTAGGAATGTCTGTTAAATTTTATTTTAAAATATTTGTAGGACTTAAATGTCCATCAATAGATGAATGGATAAAGAAGATGTGACTATATATATACATACAATGGCATAGTACTCAGCCATAAAAAGAATGAAATAATGCCATTTGCAGCAACATGGATGGACCTAGAGATTATCATACTAAGTGAATAAGTCACATAGAGAAAGACAAACATATCACTTGTAGGTGAGGTGGATCCCCCCAAAATGCTATCAATGAACTATTTTACAAAATAAAAATATACTCACAGATATAGAAAAACAAACTTATGGTTACCAAAGGGAAAAGGAGGGGAGAGGGATTAATTAGGAGATTTGAAATTAGCAGGTGCACACTACTATATATAAAATAGAGAAACCACAAGGACCTGCAGTAGAGCACAGGGAACTATAGTCAATATCTTATAATAACCTATAATGGAAAAGAATCTGAAAAAGAATATATATATATATGTATATATATATATATTTAGCTATCTTCCTAAGGTTACCCTCTTTTATCGTTTTAAGGATTGCCTGCCTCTCTCTCCTTCAGCTTCTTTCTTGCTTAACTCTCACATTTTGATGGAGCACATCCTCCAATGGCTTTATATTTCTATTGAAGAAGGGATACATAGAAGTTAAGCTTTTTTTAAAGATTCCAGAAAAAAAATCTTATTCTATCTTCAAAATTGATGGTCTATTTAGCTGGGGTGCAGAATTATAGACCAGAGATAAGTTTTCTCTGAGAATTCAGAAGGCATTACTCCATTATTTTCTTTAGAAAATTTTTGCCATTTTCATTCCTGATTCTCTGTATGTGGCTTGATCTTTTTCACTGCTTTATCCTAAGCGCTATGCAATTTCATAATGATGAATTTCATTGGAGATCTTTCATTCTTGTGCTTTTCCCTGGGTAGACTCTCTCAATCAGTTCAGTGAACTTTCTTTTATAATTTATTTGTTCTGTTTCTGTTCTCTATTTATGGAACTCCCTTATCATTCAAATATTGGATTTCCTTAACTGATCTTTGAATCTGTTATCTCCTCTCTCTCTCTGGTTATATTTTCTTGGAGATTTCATCAAATTTGCCTTCCAACTGGGGTAACTAGATAAAGTATAAGATAGGCAGGTAAATTTTAATTTCAGACAAACTAAGCATTGTATGGGACATATTTATACTAAAAAAAAAATGTTGTTTGAATCTGAAATTCAAGTTAAACTGAGAATCCTATATTTCTGTTTGCTAATATTGACAACATTTCTTCTAATTCTTCTCTTGAATTATTCCTTTTTTCTATCCTATTTTTAATCTCCAATTAAAACTTAATCTCTATTAGAACAGACTTGTGATTGCCAAGGGAGAGGGATGGAGTGGATGGTTGAAGTTAGCAGATGTAAGCTATTATTTATGGAATGGATAAACAACAAGGTCCTACTGTATAGCTCAGAGAACTATTTTCAGTATCCTATGATAAACCATAATGGAAAAGAATATTTAAGAAAAAGAATGAACCACTTTGCTATAGAGCAGAAATTAACACAATATTATAAATCAATTATACTTCAACAAAAAAAATATACCTATTAATTGTTCTGTAAATGTTACTTTCTAATTGCTTCTTTTGTTTCTTGAATACAATACCTTTTCTCTCCAGAGATACTGAGGGCTTTTTAAGTTTTCTTCTGTTGCCTATACTTTTCTCCTTTTTTTTCCAAATTTCTTTCTTTTTGGTCTCTGCCTTTCATGTTTGATTTTCTCACAGATCTGGTGACCCTTGATTGTCTGCTTGTATTTAAAAGGCAGTATATACGTAAAAAAACAAATTTATGGTTACCAAAGGGAGCAAAGGGGGAGGGATGAATTAGGAATCTGGGATTAACGGATATACTCTATTATATATAAAATAGATAAACAACAAGTATTTACTGTATAGCACAAGAAACTGTGTTCAATATCTTGTAACAACCTATAATGGAAAAGAATCTTAAAAATATATCTATATCTGCAGACATACACACACACATGAGAGGGATAAGTATGAAGGCTAGTGTTCTGGGAGGTAAGGCACAGAAGACGACCTGGGCCAAGGGATCCCACTCCTTGCGTGAGGCAAGAGAGGAGACCTGGAAACCTAACTGCTTCTTATGTGAATTGTTATGTATTCATTTTTATGAAAACAAGATATTATTTTCCTCACCAATTTGGCACCATTTCCCCACAGAGATGCTTCATATCTCTTCTGATACCCCCTCACTCCACTAAAGATGAGCAGTTTAATTTCAAACTTCCTTCCTTAGGCCTTTGAAGTCTTACTTTTTTCTCCCTCTCTGTCCACCCACTGAAAGTTGCTATTTTGTCATGGAAGCTCATATCCCTGCTCTTCCCCGACTCAGACACTCCTCTCACAGAGTCATCTTGCTGGGAATGTATTTCCCTTTTTCTCTCTGGCTACTGGCCCCTTTTAGATGGTGTTTTTATGTGTGGGTTCTTTACATCTTGGACATGGTAGTTTATGAGTCCCAATGATGAGAGCCCCACAGATGACAGAAGGTAAAGCCATCTCAGTCTCACAGGCTGACCTATAGAAGCTGTGGGAAATCCCCTCCCTGCAGACTCCTGACATGGCCCCAACTGCAGGGCAGAGGACCCAGCCCCCATTCGGTTCCTACTTGGCCTCTTGGGGTAGGGAGCCCAGCGCAGTCCCACTGGGTCTGTACTGACTTGATCCCTAGCAGCCCAACTCTTCGTAGGATTTGCTGCCTTCCATTCTTCCCTCCTGGCCTTTGACATCATTCTCAGGCACCTGCCTAGACCACTGGGAGAAGGAACCTCACAATTCTCTCTACTTGGAACCCACCAAAGTCCAAGGCCTCACCCGCACCCAGCCAACCACAGGAGTTACCAGCTGTTTGGTCCCCAAGAGGAAGAAATTTAGGGTTTGAGAGTAGGAAAGATGAAAGTTGCATCCAGTTGGTCATATTCCCAGGACTCCCCTTCATAGCCATTAATCACCTAGGGGGAGCCCTGATTAAAAGAACAGAGTTGGAATGAATAGCTGTAGTCCTGGTTCAATACCTGAATACAAGCTCATCCCACTCCTGAATTTCCTTCTGGGAAACAAACACACCCTGATTTTACCAGCATTGCATTCAGAGATAAGAGAGAACTATCACACTTTCACTATGAAAAAAGCAATCAAATGATTCAGAATAAAAACATTTTTCCCAAACCTTCTTTATCTGATGAGATACCTATCTCCAATGAGGAAACACTGCCAGCCTCCCTGCAGAAAGTTTAAAGATCAGGCTAGTTTTGGAAAGGAAGATTAAGTGGGCATATTATTAACCTAAATGATATTAGGTTTCTGTTTCAATAAAGGTTCCCATTAAAGCTGAAAGCAATACAGCTTCAGCAGTGCAGCCATAACCACCCACTGCCTGTAGGAAGATGAGCTTAAATTACACCTGACTGTGCACCCCATTATCACTTTGCAAAAGGCAGTAACTTGAGGTGGACCTCTGTGGTCACAGTGTCCTTCAGGTGACAGCCTCAAAGGAATTCTAGCTTGGATGCAATCAATACTCCAAACATAATTTACTCATGTATCAGCACACGACAAGAGGCTGACAATGATTAATCAACTAATTATGATAGTCTCTCCTTCCCATTATACATAACTTATTGAATGTTTGGTATTTTTGTTTCTAGTTGCCATGAAAAGGGTATGACAGCCATATTTCATTCAAAGTGTGTCCACCTGGAAAGGTAAATCAGCATCTTCAGCCTCATCAGGCAGGCATCGCCAGGGCCTACCACACTGGGGCAGGCAGCAATTCAAGAGTCTATCTCATTTGCCTATTTCCAGTCTGGGGAAAATTTTGATTCTCCTCCCTTAAAAGACTCAGGAAGGATGTGGTGCAGTGGCAGCCTAGGAGTTGCATCCAGCCCTCAGATGTCTTTTGTATGACAGGGTTTAGAAAAATGAATTCACTGTCAACCTTTAAAATCAAAGGTTTTGACATGAAAGTCTGGACTTCCTAGCTTTTCTTGGAATAAAGATCATCTGGCCACTCTGGGCCCTGACAGCTGGCAGGTCTGAGTTGAGCTGCCCCTGTTTTGATGGGGCAAGTGCTCTCCTGTTGGCCCCAGACCCAACACTTTTTTATATCAGCAAATTCTTCCTTTTTCATCAGCTGCCTGGCTGCTGACTTGGCGGGGGTGGGGTGTGTGTGTGGGGCAATACAGTAGTAACTGTCACCAGAAAGTCACAGTCAAGACCCATTGCACTGGGAAACCCTGGGCCCCTAACATCACAATATGAAGGCTTTATGATATGTCAGGGAACAGGGAAGTGGCTGTCCCAGAGCATGTGTCCAGCTTTCCCAGGCACCTGCGATGAAGACAATCTATGCAGTGCACAGACAGAAGTGTTTCCATTGCTCAGAGGCAAGGAAGGGGAGCAGGAACTGAAGGGGCAGGTGGCAGCATGCCTGTCATGCAGGCTGTTAACCACTCCACTTCCTAGTTCCTCCACACCTGTTACTCTGGATCCAGATGAGAAGTTTGAAGAACCCCTTGGAACCTCCAGCCTGACTCTGGCATGGAGCACTTCTGTCCAGAGCAGAGGGCCAACGGGAGTGTCACATCCTGGATCCCACCCATTTGATGGGGATGTCGTCCGGTAAATTCAGAGATCACACAGAGCCCTAGGGCCTTCCTGGTGATGTGAATCTGCTTTACCCTCAGCAGATGAAAACAACATCAACAGATTTCGTGGACTCTGGGATCTTGTTAAAATGTGAATTCTGAATCAGAAGGTCTGTGGAGGGGCCTGAAACTCTGCATTTCTAACAAGCTCCCTGATGAGGCCCATGCTGCAGGTCCTAGAACACTTTCAGTATAAGGGCTATAAAAACACCTTCAGTACCTGCTCATGGACATCTTTTACTATTTTTCCTGGGGCTCTTGTCTGTTTTCTCTACCCTAGCCCTCCTTTTTCCTATCCTTCTTTTCCTCTCTCCATCCATCCTTCTTCTTGTCAACTCATTATTCCTACCAGGCATCCCGACCATCTCCCACCCCCTCCTCCTTTTAAAAGATCTCCTGGTGCTTCCTGCCCACCTCCCCAGACATTCATCTCCCTCTTGCCTCTCCTCAGTAGTGCCAGAAAAATAAAAGTCACCACTCAACGACAACCGGGTGCCAAGCACTGTCTCAGTGTGTTACTGTGAGCTGCACCCCACAGGCCTGCAAGCCCTGTAATTGCCCAGCTGCAAGACTCAAGAAAGAGCCCAGAGATAGAGACATCAACAATTTATTGGTTTAGGGGGTCTTACAAATCTGAAGCAAAGTCCTGGAGCGACACCCCATCATTATGGCCACAAGCAAGAATCTTTGCCACGCAGGGGAGGAGGAGGCTGACATTTATAGGGGAAATTGATATCAAGTTGGCTCATTAGTTACCAGGGAAAATAGGGGCTGGCACAGGGGGCAAGCACACAGGTAGGTACTGATTAAGCCTTACGATTAAGAGGATGGGACAGTCATGTGAGTTGGGTATATGTGAAGCAGGGACTGGTCTAGCAGGGAATGTGCACAGAGCAAGAGAACAGCCATCCTGAGTGGGCTGGCCACGTGCTGTGCTATGCTTAGCTGCTCAGTCATGTCTGACTCTTTGTGACTCCATGACTGTAGCCTTCCAGGCTCCTCTGTCCATGGGGATTCTCTAGGCAAGAATACTGGAGTGGGTTACCATGCCTTCCTCCAGGGGATCTTCCCGACCCAGAGATCGAACCCAGATCTCCCTCATTGCAGGTGGATTCTTTACCATCCGAGCCAATACAGTTACCTATATTATTTAATTCTCACAACAACCCTACAAAGTATATATCAATACTGTCACTTTGGAAATAAGAAAATTGAGATTTGGGTAATTAAAGAAACTTTGTCTTCAACTAGGAAATAATAAGTTGAGATTAGAATTTGGATCTGTCTAAAGCCAAAGGCTATAATCTTTCTACTACATTATGCTCATATAAGATGAAATGGTCTAGAAGTCAGCAGGTAGGGGTGGGTTGAGAAAAAAGGAAATTAAATGTCTCAACCATCACTCTAGTTATGCATCCTGTACAGTTCTCCACACCCTCCTTAAGCAGATGCCCTATGGAACAGCTTGACACAGTGATATTAAGAGCTATTTTAGGAAAGCCCAGATTAACTGGAGTGGGACAGGATTCTAAATAGCACAGTAGTATTATTAAAACCCAAACTTGCTAATATGCCTAAATTTTCAGTGTAACTCTTAAATTGGGCTCATAACTGTATACACAGAGCCTATCACCAAAAAGCGAGTCCTACCATTAGCAGATCACCCAATAACATGGAGTCTAAAGGATGGTGCCAAATCTCTCCTATCAATCCACACAGGGTCCTCCTTGGATGTGTAGCCAACACCCTTTTGTCTTTCTAGTTTTTCCTCTATAACTCCACCTCTAGCATCCTTTTCTGCCTGACCTCAAGATCCTACCTGAGTGTCCTGGTTTCCAACCTGGGAGCCTTAGCTGATCTTAAAATCTTTGTTTCTTTCAACAGAAACAGTATCACAGACTTAGAGATCAGACTGGTGGTTGCCAAGGGAGAGGGGTTTGGGGGAGGGGTAGAGTGAGAGTTTGGGAGTATAAATATTCTATTTATATATAGAATGGATAAACAAGGTTTTACTGTTTAGAACAGAGAATTATATTCAATATCTTATGATAAACTATAATGGAAAAAAACATTAAAAAGAAAAGTATGTATATATATATATATAGCTGAATCCCTTTGCTGTGCAGCAGTTAACACAACATTGCAAATCAACTATACTTCAATTTAAATAAATTAATTAAACAAATAAATAAATCCCTTTGTGTCTTTCAGATTTTTCAAACTGCAGCATATATAAAACAAACAAATCTTGCTTAAGCTGGCTATCTCACCCCCCTGACTTTTTTTAAGGTATAACAAAATTTTTTAAAATCTCCTTTTAAATTCTCCCAAAGATCCTACAAGCTATGAGAGGAGAAAAGGCAAGGCATAGGGATGAAGAAAATTCCATCTTGACACAAAAATTGCTGAAAGGTCTAAATTCACTCGAATGACAAGAGTGAGAATTTTTAAAAAGAAATGGACAGGGAGACTGGGAGCAGTATGCAAAAGGAGCCCTGGCCCAGGAGTCATGAGATTTAGGTTCTAAATACATCTTTGCCCCTAACCAGCTGTGCAACCTTGGATAAGCTGTATCAGTTTTTTTGATACCAGTTTCTTCATCTTTGAAGTGAGGGGATTGGATTGAATGATGGCCAAGATTCCTTTGATCTCTACTTTTCAATGTAACATCTAAAATAAAATGAACCAGAAAGCTGTTGTGAAATAATGTTGCATTTCACCAGAAAGTTAGATACAAACTAGGTTGAGTTAATGTATGAAAACAAGAAGGTAAAAAAACCAATGTTTAATAATGATAACTGAATAATAATAATAAAATAAAACACCAAGAAATTAAAAACAAAAAAATGGCTGATTCTATACTTTTCTTCTTAAAAAGATTTTAATTCTCTACCAAGTGGCCATCCACTATCCATAATTATCAGTTACTAGTAAAATATGTAATTGGGACAAGGCATGTTCCATTCTGTAATATATTATCATTTAAAAAATTGTTTTCTAATAAAAGTATTCAATTATAAAGTCAACAACCAACATTTTTATTCTACACAATGGTAGGTAGATCTGAAATAAACTTAGGCCAATGTGAATAATTTCCTTCCTGGCAGATTATGGAATTTAGTGTACATGGTATTTTCCAACTTTGAAGTTAACATGTAATTATGTTTGTTTTATGCCAACTCATCTGCCCCCAGTGTTTCAAACTGAAAAAGAGACAAAGCTGCCTGTAGCGACCACTCCCTCCATGCCTTTACCAGGTCAGCAGAGATCACTGGGGCATACCAGCACTGGACTCTTTTAGGGAGTGTGTTTTGGGGGAGGCCCACCCAACAATAATATAATGGCAAAGATAACATCCCTCTGTGTTTTAGAATCAGCAGGATCAGTAGAAATGTTTCACTCAGTCTGCATGGACACCACCCTCCTCAGTCTGTAATTAAGGATGCCCCTCTGCATTTGGCCCTTGAAGACCTGACTTCTTCTGAAGGACCATCACTTGTATTCTGGGAATCACCCTTCATCAGCCCAAACCATGTGTGTAGGAGAATGCCTCAGCCACTCTCCTCAGGGGAGTGCCTTGGCCAGAAGGACCATTTTCTGTGAGGATGCTACAGTTTGAAGGTTCATCTCGTTATCTTCCTTCTGTAGCTCTCTCCTAGCCTCAGGTACCAATGGCCTCTATGTCAAAATTCACATTTAAAAATAATATTTTGATCCTTTGTCCTGAATTCCCCAAGCCTGACTTATTTACAATTGAAAGAATTCACCTTCATTAACTAGCATTCATTACCTTGGAGAACCCAAGTCCCATCATTTTGTGTCCACCATGTCCCAGATGAGGGACCTGGAAGGCACCAAGAAGTCTGAAGTGTCAGAATCCTTAAGTAGATCAAAAGACAAATCTGAGGGAGAAGCTTTCCTCCTGCTGTTCTCCACTAGTCAGTAGGACTTGTTTACTTTTACCTTCATCAAGAACAACTGTAAAACATGGCTGAAGATGTGGGTTGCAAATAGACCCAAGCCATTTGGCCACTTGGAAATTATCACATCCCTGTGGTAAATATTGCTAAGTACCTGGGGTAAGAGGAGGGTATCCTTTCCCCCACCATCTCACCTCCAAGCAGGTCATCGTGGTGAAAGTCATTCTTAGGCCGGTTTCTGTCACACATGCAAACCTTCATTAATACACAAATATCGAACCATGATGTTATACACATAAAACTTACATAATGTCAATTATGTTTCCATTTTTTTAAAAACTGCTTTACAAATGAATGAATAAATACTTGAATTTATTAAAAACAAAAACAACCTTCATTATCAAGCAGGCACAAAGTGAAAAAGGTGAAAGTGTTAGTCACTCAGTCGACTGTTTGTGACCCCATAGACTATAACCAGATAAGGCAATGGCACCCCACTCCAGTCCTCTTGCCTGGAAAATCCCATGGACGGAGAAGCCTGGTAGGCTGCAGTCTATGGGGTCGCTAAGAGTCGGACACGACTGAGCGACTTCACTTTCACTTTTCCCTTTCATGCACTGGAGAAGGAAATGGCAACCCACTCCAGTGTTCTTGCCTGGAGAATCCCGGGGATGGCGGAGCCTGGTGGGCTGCTGTCTATGGGGTCGCACAGAGTCGGACACGACTGAAGCGACTTAGCAGCAGCAGCAGCAGCAGACTATAACCCACCAGGCTTCTCTGTCCATGGAATTCTCCAGGCAAGAATATTGGAGTGGGTAGCTATTACCTTCTCCAGAGAATCTTCCTGACCTGGGGATCAAACCCGGGTCTCCTGCATTGGCAGGCAGACTCTTTACTGTCTGAGCCACCAGGGAAGCCCAATCAGGCACAAAAATCACCATCATATCCTTCCTTTAATCTTGGTCAAATCCCCACACTTAGATATTAACAAGCACCTTACATGAGAAGAAGGAAGCAGATATCCCAATGTTCTGACAGCCGCTCAGCTGAGCTTCTGGGGCAGCAGAGCCCCCAAGCAGTGGAAGGAGGCAGAGCCAGATGGATTTCTGGACTGGAGCACTGCCCCAGTGTGCAAGGCCTGTGGGCTTGTCAGATAGATACCCTCTTCCCATGGAAGGATGGTGGGACCTATCAGTCTTCTGCTGCTGCAGCTAAGTCACTTCAGTCGTGTCTAGACTCTGTGCTACCCCATAGACGGCAGCCCACCAGGCTCCCCTGTCCCTGGGATTCTCCAGGCAAGAACACTGGAGTGTGTTGTCATTTCCTTCTCCAATGCATGAAAGTGAAAAGTGAAAGTGAAGTCGCTCAGTCGTGTCCAACTCTTCGCGACCCCATGGACTGCAGCCTACTAGGCTCCTCCGTCCATGGGATTTTCCAGGCAAGAGTACTGGAATGGGGTGCCATTGCCTTCTCCGTATCAGTCTTCTAGCCAACCTCAAAGCCTGAACTCTCTTCATTTAGCCAATAAAAAAGTCTGTTTTACATCACCTAGGCTAGTTGACATACTCTCTGGAATAGATTTTTATAACAATATTTACAGTGCTTACATAACCACTTCTGGATGGTGATTTCCAGATTAGTTTCCTTCACATGCTATCCATAATCCCTAGCGTGAAAATTAGAGCTAATTTATGTACATGTGCATCGCAGTGTTTACAATGAATTATTTTAAATTACCAAAGAGATGACTTTCTGACACATCCTATCTGCAAATTCGACATCTGAAAGCCCTCCACTACTCTCATCCATCGTATTGCTGGAGAAATTATGGAAATATGCAAATAAAATAATACCATGCTTTTTGAGTTTGCATCCCAGTTAGCCATTATAGAAAATGTATTTGAATGGAGTACAGAGGATGAAAGGCACATGAAAACTCGATGGGGAAAGAAATGGCCCAGGGACCTAGGAAGTTGTTTTAGCTTAATTAAATTGTCTTAGCAAAGCAGACTTTGCTAAAAAGGATGGTGAGGGGTGGGACAGAGGAAGGGATTGGAGAGGGGTGGGTGTGGGGTGGACACAACAGTCTTCTCCACAGGCATCCTCTCTGCAAAAGGAGCCCAAGCCACTCCGTAGAGGAGCAATTCCCTTTCTGAGCTTTGCATGGTAGACACTGAGCGTATTAACAGCAGTTTATGGAGCCACCGCTCAGGTAAAGAACAGAGTAAAAGGAGCCATTGAGCAGATCCTTCCATCACCTGTTCCGTCACCTGTTCATCAAGGGAACAAACCAAGTTCTTTCCCAGAGTCATTTTCCTTTGCAGACAACTCAGAGCATTGTTCCCTGGTGCAGGACAATGACTCACTTGATCAGTAACCTGCTGTTTTTATCAATTATAGTAATTCATGCCTCGCCCCCTTCTACTCATTGCTGACATTTGTTTTGGACGATAAGTTAGTAGATTAAAAGAGTAGCATAGCTTTATTTGGCCATACACTCAGAAACATGTTCAGTACTATTCCCTATTATCTTACTTAATTATCAAATATCAGTCTTGAGCTTCCACGGCTGAGTAGAAAGTTGTGGAAAGGGAAGAGCAATGAAAAAGAGACCTGGGATCTTGTCCCAGCTTTCCCACGCACTAAATGTGTGGCAGCCGAGTCCCTTCTCTGAATTGAGACCAGACAACAACCTCCAAGGTCCTAGCATTCATTCCCTTAACCATTGTTTAGTGAACATCCCCTGCATGGGAAACATTGTTCTAGGTTGTGTCTAGAGGATCCAATAGTGAATAAAAAAGACAAAGTCCTTAACCTAATGGAACTGACATTTTAATGAAGGATGAAAAAGAAATACATATGAAAATAAATATACATCGTATTTTGTGATAACTGCTGTGGAGAGAAATGAACTGGTATAAGGGGGAAAGGGTGGTGTCTTACACCGAGTGACAGGAGAAGGCCTCATTAGCCTTTAAGCAGCAACACTGTCTCTGTGTTTACCGTAGTGAGCAGTGTTCTAGTAAAAGGAATAGCAGGTACAAAGCCCCTGAGGTAGGAATGTGCTCAGTGTGATCAAAGAACAGCAAGGCGGTCAGTGTGGCTGAGCAGAGTAAAGAGAGGAGGGTAGTGGAAAACAGGCTGGGTGTTGGAGTGAGGGGGCAATAGGGTATGTAAGTTCTTTGGCTTGTACTCTGGGAAACTTGGGCATCCTCTGGCGGAATTTTGGCCTGAGAACTGCCATTTTATGACATATATTGGAACAAGATCCATCTAGTCACTGACTACAGGGGTGAAAGCCCAGAAACAGGCCAGAGATGATGGTGGCTTGGGCCATGTTGAAAGCTGTAGAGGTGGTAAAAAGTGGTTAGGTTTTGGATAGAGGTTGAGAATGGGCCAACAACTATAGGAGAAAGAAAAAAAATCAAAGACATCACTAAGATTTTTGCAAATGAAGAACAAGGTTTTTTTTTTCTATATGTTGATATAAAAAAGTAGGAATAAGTTTGACTTGAGACGTGGTATGGACAAGAAACCTATTAGATGTCTAAGAGGAGATATTAATTAACCTGTTGTATATACTTCTGAAAGTTTAGGATTCAGATATAGAGCAAGCCCTGAGAGTGTCTTGCCAATATCTATTTGGCACACCCTGGAGGTTGCCTTCAGCTTAGTAGATGGTTGTCATAGCTTCTGTGGCAGACTACTAAGGTGGCCTCATGATTCCTGCCTCTTGGTGTTCTCCCTCTTGTTGGATGCCCTTCCCTACACGTGTGGGATCTGTGATTTGTACAGAGCAAAGGCGGCAGGATATATGTGATTATGTGTCCATGATTATGTCATTATGTTCCATAGAAAAGCAGTACCCATCTTACTGGAGTCTTTCTTTCCCTGTGAAGAAGTAAATGGCTGTGTTGGATAATCCTAAGTAGTGAAGAACCATGGGCATCCTTTAAGAGCTGAGGATGCCCTTTGGACAACAGCCAACCCAAGACGAAAGCTCTCAGTTCTATACAAGGAACTAAATGCTGTTATCACCATGTGAGTGGAGAAGTGGATCCTAAGGGCGTGCCCTGGAGCAGGGCAGAAGCGATAGAGTGTTAGTGTCCCCAGGAGCAACCATGAAGCAATGAGTAACAGGAGTGAGAGAATAAATATTTCAGATTCCTTAGGACTTGGTGGGACAAACCCGGAGTGTGAAGTCAAGATCTAAGGGCAAATAAATCAAAGGAGCGGGTGGGAGAGATTCCAAAAACAGATGTTCACTTGGATGAACACTTGATTGTGACAAAAGTGGCACTGAAGAGTGGGAAAAGAATAGCCATTTCAATACATGGTGCTAGGTCAGTAAGATGGGAAAGATTGAAATTGACCCCTGTCTCATGCCAGGTAGATTTTATGTAAAAATTTGAAAGGTAAAACAATTAAGATTCTAGACAATAACATAAAAGAATAATTTTATATCCTTTGAGGTAGGCAAAGATTTCTTAATCAGGAATTGTAAAGCACTAACTATAAAGGAAAAGATTGACAAATTGAACAATCAAAATTAGGAATGTCTGGTCCTTTTCTTTAATAATTAAGGCATATGTACAATGTATGTTTGATAGGCCATTAACAGGCTGTTCTAGTCAGCATGAAATTCAAGTTAACTCATATATAAGCCAGAATGACCACCCCTCCACCCCGCCCATACCTCATTATGTAAAAATTTCTAGCTTAATTTCAGGTGGTGCTAGCAGTAAAGAACCCACCTGCTAATGCAGGAGACATAAGAGTTGCGGGTTCAGTCCCTGGGTCAGGAAGATCCCCTGGAGGAGGGCATGGCAACCCACTCCAGTATTCTAGCCTGGAGAATCCCATGGACAGAGCAGCCTGGCTGGCTACAGTCCATAGGGTTGCCAAGAGTTGGATACAACTGAAACAACTTAGCACACACACAGCAAAAATCATACACTTAGTAACTATCTGGGCTGTGGGGTGCGGGTTGGAGAAGTACTTTCAAGTTGACTGCCATGTAAAATAGAATTTAAAGAACAGGGTACAGAGAGAAGAAATTTGGGAGTTTCCCTCTAGCTCTTCTGAACCAATACTTGCTTACAATGACCTTCCAGTCTGCTGGTCAGTTCCAGACCCATATTTCAACCTCGTGACCTTCAGTGGCTCCTACTTGCCCTCAGTGAGCTACTCAGGGTACATGCAATTCCTTTGTAAGCCAGGCCCACTGCCAGCCCCTCCTCATGCCAATACACCAGCCACACATAGCAAGTCCCTTTTAGTTCCCCAGAGGCCCCGTGCTCTTGGGGGCTCCTGTGCCTCCGCTTATGCCTCCTGCCAGGACTGCTCTCTGCTCAGTCTTCCTGTTGGCTCACTCCGGCTCAGCCTCCAGCTCACGCCTCCTCTCTTTATAACATTCCTGAACTCCCTGCTCAGGGACGTGCTTATCTGGCCACCACAGTCCCCATGGCTCTGTCTGATGATTGATTATATTGGTCTGTTTTCTCATCTCTTCTGCACCGGGTTTAATGGGGTTCTGGGCCTTTTATCCTTGTTTCCCAGCTGAGGTCCCAGGTACCTCTCCCAAGGACTTCTACAAGTCTTGCTGCTTCCATTCAATCCTCCCCTCCCCCATGCTCCTTCTTCCAGAGTCATAATTATAAAACACTTAATTCCCCCATTCTTTTCTATCAAAATCTTCTGTTGCTTCTTATTGCCCAAACTCTGTAGCCCACAAGAATTCAAGGACCTCACCAACTCGACCTCACATTCCTCTTCCACGTTCTTGCACCATTTTGGCCATGCAGTTCATCCCCTAGCTGGGCGTTCCCCAAAGGGGTCCAAAATAGCTCTCTGCCACTTTGGCTCCTAGGGTTTCTCCTATTCCGTACCTGATAGGCAAGTTCCAGATGAAATGTTACCAGTTAATGCCATCAACTCCTAAGCCAGAGTCCATCCCTTCTCTGGGCCCTGGTAACTCGGGCCAGCTCTGCTCATCTTCTCCTTGGCAGACTAAGCTTCTGACTGGACACTTCAGCTGCACCCGCAGGTGGCAGCTGGGCTTGGTTGTCTGACCTTGTGCTCTGAGCCTGAGCTGAAGTCCAGGGAGCTGAAGCAGCAGTGACTACCTCCCAGCACACACACACGCACACACACCAGAGACTCACAGTACACCGTGACAGCCCTTCAACAAGAGTGGACCAGCTGTCCTGAGCACCAACCAGGCCCTGCATTCCTCTGTGTCACTGGGTCCCTGTCCTGAACCCCATCCAGGATGGCCAGGGGTGCCTCCTCCGTGCTCTGTTACATGCTCCATCAATCCCTATGAGCCCCAGGGCGTGGATGCCCACTGGGTCCACTGCAGGCTGCTGTCAGGGAGAAAAAATTTTCCTCTCCCCTTCCAAGTTCTACTGGCTGGTCTAAGAGTTAAACTGACATGAGACAGATGAACAGAAAGTCCCATGAAATTTTAATGGCCTGCATCCATGAGGGAGACTCAGAAAAACTGAGTCATTTGCCACAATGGCGGAAGCTGCACGTTATATACTACTCTCAGCTAAAGATAAAAGAGAAAGTTGAGGGTAGTGATTTGGGACTTCCCAGGGAGGACAGTTCACCTAGAGATGGTAGAGCACCTGTTTGGTAAACAGAAATTTCTTGGGCCAGGCAGAGGCAATGGGACACAGAGAGAAATTTTAATAAACAGACTTTGCTAGATTCCTTCCTCTCTGCACACCTAGCTCATAATGCAACTATTTACATTGCTGTTGTTGTTTAGTCACTAAGTCGTGTCTGACTCTTTGCAACCCCATGGACTGTAGTCCACCAGACTCCTCTGTCCATGGGATTTCTCAGACAGGAATGCTGGAGTGGGTTGCCATTTCCTTCTCCAGGGGATCTTCCAGACCCAGGGATCGAACTCACACCTCATGCATTGGCAGGCAGATTCTTTACCATTGAGCTACCAGAGAAGCCCCAGTTATCTACATTACAGTGTAGTTAGAGGGCCAGGTCCTTGGTCTATCTACATTCTTTTATGCAGTTAAGGGAAAGATCAAAGGTTCTTTCTGAGTCTTTTAAAACTTTTCAGCTTGAAACAATCCGCATACCAAAGAGACACTTTTTGGGTGGCAAGTTGTATGCTCCCCCTACCCTCACCCCTGCACAGCCTTCATGAATGCTGCTTGCTACAACAGTGTCTTCATCCCTTCAGGCTGCTGTCACAGAGTACCATAGACTGGGTGGCTTATACATAGCAGAAACATACTGCTGACAGCAGTTCGAGTGGCTAGAAGTCCCAGCTCAGGGTGCCAGAAGAGCTGGGTTCTGATGGGAGCCGTCTTTCAGTTTGCAGATGGCTGTCTCCTTGCTGTGTCCTCACATGGTGGAGGGGGCCCTAATCCCATCCATGAGGGCTCTCTCCTCATGACCTAATCATCTCCCAGAGGCCTCATCTCCTAATAACTTTAGAATATCAACATATAAATCTGGGGGGACACAAACATTCAAACCATAACACGTGGAATACATTTAAATCCTTCTGAAGAGGCAAAGAAGAAGCTCTAAAAACCTCCATCTACCCTCTCACCAACTCTTGACAGGATGTGGTGCTTGGTTTTCTCAGGCAGCCCCTAGAGAGTGAATAAGTATGGGGATGTGTACTTTCTACTCCTTCTGATTGGCCTCTCCTGACACACCTTCCCAAGCCCTGGACTGGACATGTTAGGAGGACAGTGCAGTGTCTGCCTTTGAAGTGAGTACAGACAAAACTGGATCTGTTCTGGGTGTTAAATAGGCCAAGGACACACCAATCACAGCCACAGAAACATAGCCTGGTCCCTGCTGGATCATTTAGTCTTATCTTGGCTGTCCCTCCTCTGCAGTTACCCTTACTCACATACCTGCACCATTTCCTCCTCACTCTTTATTTGTGTGTGGGTAATATAGGCAAGGGCCTTCCCAGGTGGTGCTAGTGGTAAAGAATCCACCTGCCAATGCAGGAGATGCAAGAGATGCAGGTTCAATTCCTGGGTTGGGAAGACCCCCTGGAGAAGGAAATGACAACGCACTCCAGTATTCTTGCCTGGGAAATCCCATGGACAGAGGAGCCTGGCTGGCTTCAGTCCATGGGATCGCAAAGGGTCCGACATGACTTAGCGGCAAAAAAACAAGTATAGGCAAGGAAAAAGCTTTTTCCTCTATCCTCCCAGATGTCCATCTGGGGCCCTGCAAACTAGACTGACAAAAGATGGATTAACAAGGGGAAAAAAACAGAATTCACCACCATGTGCATCACACACACACGAGAGAGAGAGAGATTCAATGAAGAGTAACTCAAAGGGATGGTCAGAACTTGGGCTTATATAGCATCTTAACAAAGAACAGTAAATTTGTAGAGAAAGACAAGAAAATAGGTTTTAGGCTTCCAAAGGCAGGAAACTTGTGGGAAGATGAATACACAGGGGAAACTAACAGAAAATATGTTGTTTTAGTAAGTCGATTCCTCTCCTGTTGTCGCTGAGCTGATCTGATACGAGTTCCTGGTGGTAAAGAATCTAAGCCTGCTTTGAGGCAAATAGAAGGCAAGGGAGGGCACAGAGCTTTGTTTTAGCATCTGCCATTTCTCAGCTGTCTTCAGCTCAAGATAATCCTTATGCCAGAGTGGTGTACTTTGGAGTGGCGCATCCAGACTCCACTTAGGGGAAGCCCATGCCCTCCAGCTTCTTCCTGTCCGCTGGGGACTGTGCTTCTCAGAGGAACCCGGTGTTTCCAGCTTCCACTGTCCTTCCAAGAAAACTGGGGCAGATGAACTCAATAGGCTGCCTAGGGCCACGTCCACGACCCTCAGCCTATGGGTGGACTGAGCCCCAAAAGACCCTGGGGGATCTCAGAGCCTCTTCTTCCTTACTTAGAAAGGCATTTCTAAAAAGAAATAAGCTGGAAAGTATTGCAAAATATTCTCTGTACAAGTATGACTGAGTATTCCTGCCATGCCAGGGGCATGGGGGCTTCCTGACTCTATGGGTCTGTTTGCATATTTACACCCAGTGGCCCTCAGCCTTAAGCGATAGGAGACTGTTTGAGCCTTTCTGGGGATCTGGATCCTCATAACTGGAGAAATGCATTCTTTTTTTTAGGTTTAGGTAGATGTCTTTCTGTTAAAGAGAATGCTGAGATAATATCCCTTGTTATTTACCCCCAAAGAGCCCATAGATGTGATAACAAAATTGGCCAAGAAGCTTCCAACTCCCCACTTCACCCACAGCATTGCAGTGAACCTGTCTATGTACAGAGAAAAGTTCACAGAGGGGCTGATCAAGCCCAAGGATTGTGACTTCTCATCTGCACAAAGCCTCTTCAAAGTGTTGCACCCAATTTCACATTCATAGTTTGTACTTTTTCTTAAATAGGGTTCCCCAAATTGTATTAACTTCAAGCCACCTAAATGCTGTCTGACTCCTGCTTCTACATGTTCCTTTAATGGGCATGCATGAAAATTTCTAAAAGACCTGTGTCAAGAGGGGAACTACAAGGCATCCATACACTTAATTAGCTACTACCAGATAATTCTCCAACCTGTTCTCCCACCAGCAGCAAGAGGAACCTCTGTCCCCACACCTTGTCAACACTTGGCATTACCCAGCTTTCTAACTATGCTAGGCTAGTAGCTACATGACTTACAGCTTAATATTCCTTTCAGATATCATAAAGTAATGATCTCTCATCATTAATTTGCATTAATTTATATTGCTCTGGTTACTAATGAGCAGTTTCTTTCATATACTTGTACAGCCTTTGGGTTTCCTCTTTTGTAAGTTGCCTATTTATATATTTAACCCATTTTTCTTTTGATGTACTCTCTTTTCTAATGGAATTGCGGGAGTTCTTTGTGTGTTCTAGATGTATATCCTTTGTCACTTCTAGACATCATAAACCTTATAAATCTCTTCTCCCAATCTGTCACCTATCTCTTAAATTCAGTTCAACAGAGGTGCCTTGTTAAAAGAAGCCCTTAATTTTGATGTAATTGGGTCAATCATTTTGCCTTGAGGTTTGCACTTTCAAAGTCTGATTTAAGAAATTCTTATCCATTCCAAGTTACAATACTTTTCACCTGTTAACTTTATGGTCTTACATTTTGTATTTAGGTTTCTAATCCTTTGAAAATCTCCTTTGTATGTGGGGTTAGAGAGAGACCCAACTTTTTTTCCATTCTTTCTTTCACTGCCTGTTTTTCCCCCACTGACTAAACAATCCATCTTTTCGCTGTTGATCTGTGGTGACAACTCTATGTTAGATGAAGTTCACAGGTAAACACAGGGCTACCAGCAGGCTCTCAATTCTACTCCACTGTCACATTAAAAACAACTTTGTAAGTGTCTAAATATTGGGTAGGCAATTTCCCCTTCTTTATTCTTCTGTTTCATGTTAATTTTGCTATCTGTGAAACTTATTTTTCCTTCTGCACTTTAGGATAAATATATCAAGTTTCTAAAAAGAAATTACAACTGGAATTTTTATTGGGATTGCACTGAATTTATAATAAATTAATTAGAAAATATTTGATATCTTTTTAATTTAAGTCATGCAGTCCAAGATATGTCTGAGGTAAGAGAATTGTGAGAAGAAATTAAAACAGCCATGCATGAATGTCTTTGAGCAGGCCCTGAACCCTGTTCTCACCATGCCTCCTTATTTGGGTCTAAGGAGGTGTTAGTCACTCAGTCGTGCCCGACTCTTTGCAACCCCATGGACTGCAGCCCACCAGGCTCCTCTGTCCATGAGATTTTCCAGGCAAGGGTACTGGAGTGGGTTGCCATTTCCTTCTCCAGGGGATCTTCCCAACTAGGGATCAAACCCGGGTCTCCTACAGGGCAGGTAGATTCTTTACCAACTGAGCTACAAGGGAGGTGGGGCAATAAAAAATCCCATGTTGGTCAAGGAGGAACTGGGAAGAGAGAGAACTGTGCTTTCCCAGGTGTGGACTGGGAGCTCTGCAAGTATATAGGAGATGCCCTGACTGCTATTGTACCAGCAGTGACTGGGTGAGGGACCAAGGGAATGTCTCAGAGATGCCCACTCACCATCAAGGGGAAGAGGAAGCAGCTGAGTGTGCCCAAGGGACCAAGCACAGCCAGCTTGCAGAGCCAAAGGAACTTGAGATGAGGATCAGGAGAATGTGAACTTGGAGGCCTGCTGACCGGAAGCCATGGTGGGACTGGGGGCATGAATGGTAGAGGCCTGCCCATGGTTATGAGGACCAGATGTGACAAATTCTGGCTGAACAGATGCTAGTTGGGGGGCAGAGGATGGTGATGATCCAGAAGCTTCCTCCCACCAATGCTAGGGGACTACGGTGCCCTCTCTCCCTCTGCACAGGAACTGGGACGGACTCCAAGGAGAAGGAGGCAAAAAAAAAAATCCAGAAATTGACTATTTATTCAGAGGCATCTAAGTTTTAAAGCAGAAGTTATCTTGAATTGGTAAGTTCAATTCTATAGAAATAAATGCTTGCTTTTTTTTTTTTTTTAAGTATCTGAGATGTCAGACTACAGTGGTTCTATAAATTTCATATCTACTCTACAATGTTTAGCTTCTACAGACTGGATTTCAGCAGTAGGAAAAAAAAGTCTGGTAAGGAGAGGCTGGGAGAATTAAATACATACAATATAACCGTAAGGCAGGTAAAGGAATTAAGTCATAAAGAAACCAACAGCTTTGCTTTTCATCAAAGTGAAGAAACGGCAGGCAGCTGCATTGTTTCCAATGCTCATTCTGGCTCTGAATTTAACCAAGTACCCTGAGAGGATTCTGGAATAACCCCCATGAGATCATAGCCCTGCTCACAGGAGCTCTGCTTGGTCTAGATGCTAAACTGCAGAGCGAGGAGCTTTTCCCCAAGGCAGCCTATCTCCAGGGTGATGTCACTGCCCCACAGGAAGCATCCCACACACCAGAACTGGCTGAGTTTTCTGTCACTGCTCGGTGACCTCTCTCTCAGACAGGATGTTCAGCCCCTTGGGTGGCCAGGCCTCCTGCAGCTGATCTGGGAAGCCCTCATTGTCCTGTTAAGACATGGCTTTGGCTTTTCAATGTTTCTCCTTGTGCGTGGATTTCAAAATGTTCTCTGAGGGAAGGCAGATGGTGCTGCTAAGAAGATCCACTGGTCCCAGGTCTCTTTCAGTTCTGGCACTGGGGAGCTCAGAGCGTGCAGGTCCCCGGTCCCTCCAGCACAAGTAGATGAAGAGCACCCCCACCCCGACACAGCCCCCCGTGCCCCTCAATCAGCTCCAGGGCACCCGGAGGGGTGGAGGAAGGCCGCTTCCCCTCTGAGAACACCCTCATCCCACAGGGTCTCTGGGCATCAGCTGTGCCTCTGCAGTCCTTGCCGAAGTCCCCTGTCCTGCCATGGCCTCTGGCTGTGGGTCCGGAGGGTCTCTCTTCTCAGTCCAGCCTTCTCTGAACCTGCTGGCTGCAGTCAGCCTCCCCAACACTCTCTTCAAAACAAATGCAACACTGTAAAGCAATTATCCTTCAATTACAAATAAATGCATTGTTTTTAAAAGATGAAAAATAAAAGCAGTCTGCCGAGCCCTGGTTTGAAGAGACTGTCGGGGAGGCTGACTGCAGCCAGCAGATTCAGAGAAGGCTGGGCTGAGAAGAGAGACTCGCCACTGCTAGTCTGATGCTCTTGTACCACGGGGGACATGAAGCTTCGATAGGAGGCTCATAGCCTCCCCAGGACTCACATTGGTGGAGGGGGGGAGAGCCCATGACTTTTCTACCCTGAGGCCCCCCACATTTATTTGAGGCATCTGTTCCATACCCTGAACCCCCAGTACTCATGAAGGGCAGGAAGCAGGGACCTCAAACTTGCATCCATGTTCTCATCCTGTTTTGGTACAGCCTGCTAGGTAAGGATGGCTCTTACATTTCTAAATGGCTGAAAATATATCAAAAGAAGAAGAAAATTTTGTGACATATGAAAATTACATAAAATTCAAATCTAGTGACCATAAATAAAGTTTTATTGGAACACAACAGTACCCATTAATTTACATATTGTCTGTGGCTGCTTTTGTGCTCCAAGGGCAGATGGAAGCAGTCGTGATGGAGACCATAAGACTCACAGAACCTTAAATATCTGGTACTTTACAGTAAACATTTGTTGAGCCTTGTCAGGCATGACCTCCCTCTCCCAATTCCTGCCAACCAGTGAAAGCTACCGCTGGTCTCCGAATAGTGGGGCAAAACAGAGAGAAAAGCCCCCACCAATAGACTGATAGAGACCAGAGGGGACCATGGCTTTCATCACTGTATTAGGGATTAACACATATTCCTCCTACAGTAAATAATTTTCCATACCTCTAGTTGTAAGTTCTCCTTATAACCTAACTAATTTTTATTTCTTTGGGGAAAAAAGGTTACTGCTTTCTTATAATAAATTCACTGTTCTTCAGAGTTATAATAAAGTGAATTGATAAATAACTTCCAAATAAGGAGATGATCTCAAACCAGTTCTGGTTAATTTTTAGGTGTATCAGTTGGAACCACAAACTTGGGTACTAAAAATATTGCTGCTGCTGCTGCTAAGTTGCTTCAGGCGTGTCCGACTCTTCACGACCCCATGGACTACAGTCTACCAGGCTCCTCCATCCATAGGACTTTCCAGGCAAGAGTACTGGAGTGGGTTGCCATTGCCTTCTCCGAAAAATATTGAATACCATCCAAAATCAAAACAATTTAATTCCTCTGCATGTGTGTATTTATACATGTCTATTTCCATGTCTGGGTGTGTTGGTTAGTTCAACAAACTAGACTGAGAATAGGATAGGAGAATTTACCTTCTTGAGGGAGATTTTAAAATCTGATTAAGGATTGATATTTTAAAAAATTAGCAGTATGTCTCTAACCTCATGGAATAGGAAGGGCTTGGGGAAGAGGTAGGTGGGTGCTAGGAAATGTGGCATCATTTGTTCAACTTTGAGAGAGCCAAACTGAAGATATTGCAACCTAAGACAGTAATTGCATGAACCTGTCTGTTCATTTGGGCTTTCAAAAATTCTCTTATTCAGTATTCATTTCCTGAGAACCCATTATTATGAGTAAAAAGCTACAGGCCTCCATCTTTCCACACAGAAAGAATACAGTAAAGAACACAGGAGGGGGGTCATAAGGAGCAGATTAAGGCACGCTAGCTTAGGAGGAAAAACAAAATTTTTTTTTTTTGTAAAACTAAATGTGGAGCATTAATGAGGTTGGTCTTTCACCAACAGCCAGGGACCAGCACCAGAGGGGGCATCCTGGTACTGGCCCTGGGAAGCTACTCTAGTTTTAGGCAACAATGGGCTCCATGGCAGGAGTTGGAGGATCATGCCCACTGATTAATGTAGCTCAGTCTCTGCTGGGCTTAAAACTCTTCTCTCCTCCATCACTTCTGCTTGCTCATAGCTTCAATATTTTGTAATTTGGGCTCATTATGACTCATTTCGGCCTCAAATCTTACTTTCTTGTTTCTAAGCATCCTACCAAGTCTTCTTCTCTTGACATTTTCCTGTTTAAATTTCTGAGAAACAAATGGGGATTAACCCAGCTTTTATACACGTCTGTGTGTCTGCCAGGTTATGTAATGAGCTGCTGACCAGCCTATTGATTGGCTGTCTGTTGGCTGAGTGTCCACCCTGAATTGACCGGCTGCAGAGGTGGGGTCATACAGGACAAAGCTTAACCACTTAAAGCTTCTTCTTTGGGTTTCCCCTTGCAGGGTTAGTGGGAATGACACATAGATGTGAATAATTTGTTTACCCTAGAGAGAAAGACATATGAAATTAACCCTATGCTGATAACACTATGAGCCAAATTCACTAGGCAATCTTGGCAGCACAGGTGGTGGGAAAAAGAACCCCAAATTAGGTAGGATTAGGGGTGGGGGAACCTCTCTGTCAGCAGGGCTCCATCCCCCAGGGATAGCCAGGAGGGCGATAACCAGAGGAGTTAGCAGTTTCAGCCTGTGTATTGTATCCAAAGGGGTTCATGGTAGTCAGGCTGGCAGGATGGTATGGTTCTGGGTGATGGGTCTGCTGAAAATCAGCAAGTGGTTTTATCACAACCAGGATAGGTTCTAGTCCTACAGGCAGGATCAAGAGTGAGACAGGATCTCCATGTTGTCTAAGTTCAGAGCAAACCACTAAACCCAGTGAGGAACTGGAGTGCTAAGCAGACACTCATGATAGAGGCTCACTCTTCTGGAACATGCATGAGGCACGCATGTTTTCGTGTAGAGGACACACTGATACAACTCTGAGGATATCAGCTGCCATAACACAAAGAGTCAGTAGTAACACAAATAAATTGGGACCTCCACCCGTGACATGGCTTGGGCTCCTGGCCGGTGTGGAGGGGTCAGCAGGGCATCCATGTCCAGAGCTCAGAGGCTAGAGAAGGTGGGAGCAGACAGGAGTTTGTACAGAATTGGGGTAGCCATGACAGACAACTTTTCAGCTGACCTTTACTCTAAGTATTTATCAGAAAAAAGGGAGAAAGGTGAAGAACCTTCCATGGTCAGTAGAACCAAAAGATTCGGAGGGCCCATCTGATATCCTCCCCTGGGCTCAAAATTGCCTACTCATCTAAGGAGATTATAAGGGAAATCAGAAGGTAAATTACTCCCAGTTACAACCCCCAGATGAGGTCCACCCGGGGAAGCCAGCGATTAGACCGAATCGCCCTGAGTGTTGGCAGGCACACGAAGACTAGTGAGGAGGAGAGGGGCCCTGCTTCTCTTCTCCTCATTTTCAAAGAGCAGGGTCTCAGGGGCCTTTTTAATTGCTCTTTAAAAGTCTCAGCTGCTTCTGCTGCATCCATTAGTTCACCATAAAAACACACTCAGGTGGTTGCCCAAAGAGTTTTAACTATCTTTATCTGGAATCAACAGCAAAAGCTTGGCTAATTAGCAAAATGAATAATAGCAATGGCTTCTGTTGGCAAAAATAGTGATCTGTTAATTAACATAAAGGATATTATAAATGGGCTTTTACTGTTGAAGCTTACTGGTGTTTAAGACATGAGCTTTGGCTAAAACATCGGGGATATACAACCAGTCCATCCTAAAGGAGATCAGTCCTGGGTGTTCATTGGAAGGACTGATGTTGAAGCTGAAACTCCAATACTCTGGCCACCTCATGCAAAGAGGTGACTCACTGGAAAAGACCCTGATGCTGGGAAGAATTGGGGGCAGGAGGAGAAGGGGACGACAGAGGATGAAATGGTTGGATGGTATCACCGACTCGATGGACATGGGTTTGGGTAAACTCCGGGAGTTGGTGATGGACAGGGAGGCCTGGTGTGCTGCGATTCATGGGGTCGCAAAGAGTTGGATACGACTGAGCGACTGAACTGAACTGAACTGAACTGAACATAGCTGAGAATAAGATTCTAGCCAGACCTTCACCACTCACCTTTCAGAATGGCATCAGAGGTAAGATTTGGAACTTGTCCCGTGCTCAGCCACAATTTCAGAAAATTCTGCTTGCCTGATGCTAACTAAAATCTGGTCTTTAGAATATTGTCCTGTCACTCTCAAGAGAACTTTTCATGTAAAGTGTGGACAGAGCACCTAAAAGGTCAGGCAGCTGGGACTTCTCTGCTTACAGAACCAGATGTTTGAACATTTTTAGATTTTCTTACTAATGAATACATATGTGTCATAGCACTTGGTTTGAGACCTTTCATTATTACATCTAGGTGGGGTTGTGGAGAGATGGGGTTAATCAGATCCCACCACACCTTGGCTAGGAATAGGCCACCTCAGTGAAGCAGAAGTGGTATATTCTCTGTGGCTGTATTCATCCATTCAGCAAATATTACTGGCATGACTTCCGTTTGCCAGGCATGTGCTTGATACTGAGGGTACAGTGTTGCATGGGGCAGACATGATCCCCTCCCTCAAGTAGCTCCCAGTCCAGGAGGCAAGTGATCAAGCAAATAGCAACAATGAGTGGTGAGTATAACGGCAGGGGAAGTATAGAGGTGTGGGGACATGGAGCAGAGAGAATATACAAACTGGGAGGTTATTGCAGTTCCTTCTTTTTTCTAGAAAAATGCAAGTACTAGAATCGACCCCACGGGCCACTGGACAAACGCCCAAGGGCACTGATGAATCCTGACTCTGTTACAGAGTTTGCAGCTCAAGGACATTTTTGAGTTCCCATGGTCATTCTCCTCCCATCAGTTTGAGCCCACGTGGACACCTGGCTCCCACCTATTTTTATCCCAGAGGCCACTAAGGTTCAAATCCACATGATGCAGTTGGCAGATTTCATCCCCAGAGACCTCAGCATGAAGAGGCTCAGTGACTTGCCCAAGGGCATATATTGAGTCAAGTGTAGAATTGGGAACAAAACTCAGTCACCTGACGACAGGGCCAGCTCCGCTTCCCTTGACACATCACCTAACACGGAAAATAATCTTCTGAAGTATCAAATAGCATTGGTCTTTTGATGAGTAAGCAAGTTGATGAGCATATAAATGAGAAAAGTGGGTATTGAATTTCCTTTGACATAACCCCTTTGGAAAAGGCAGCAATGGATGCAAGAAGAGTGTGACTTATACACCAAAGCAGAAATATTTTAAAATAGCCCCAGACAGCTGATTAACAGTCACAAGGACTAGCTGTGAGTATCAGTGCAAAGAAGAGTGGAGAGGAAGGACGAAACATGTAAGACACTAGAGTCCTCATGCAGCCAAGAGAACTGCTCAGGAGTTACAGTGTTTGCTTAGGGACTGAGGGAGCCTTTCTCCTCCTCTTAGTTAAGGAGGGAGAGAGGAGACATACAATTGAAACACAGATCACTTAAGGTAGCTTTTCTTTTATTTCTTTTTCTTTGGGGGATTGATCTAAGAAAATAGTGCTACAATTTATGTAAAAGAGTGTTTTGCCTATGTTCTCTTCTAGCAACTTAATGTTGTCATGTCTTACATTTAGGTCATTAAACCACTTGTAGTTTATTTTTGTATATGGTGTGAGGAAATGTTCTAATTTCATTGGCTTACATGTAGCTGTTCAGCTTTCCTGGTACCATTTGTTGAAGGGCTGTTTTTTCTTTTTCCATTGTATGTTCTTGCCTCCTTATTGTAGATTAATTGATCATAAGAAATAAATGCAAAATTAACCAAATAGATCCTAATCAAACTTAAAAGTATTTGCACAGCAAAAAAAAAAAAAAAACAGCCATCAACAAAACAAAAAGACAACCTATGGAATGTGAGAAAATATTTGCAAATGATGCAACAATCAGGGGATTAATATCCAAAAAATACAAACAGCTCATACAACTCAATATCAAGAAAACAAACAACCCGATCAAAAAATGGGCAGAAGACCTGAATAGACATTTTTCCAAAGAAGACATAAAGATGGCTAACAGGTACATGAAAAGATGCTCAACATCACTAATTATGAGAGAAATATAAATCAAAACCGTAATGAGGTATCATCTCATTCCAGTCAGAATAGCCATTGTCAAAAACTCTATAAATAGTAAATGCTAGAGAGGATGTGGAGAAAAGGCAACCTGTGTACAGTGTTGGTAGAAATGTAAATTGGTAAAACCACTGTGTAAAATAGTATGGAGGTTCCTCAAAAAGCTAGAAATAAGAACTACCCCAGCAATCCCACTCCTGAATATATAGTCAAAGAGAACAAAAGCACTAATTTAAAAAGATACATGCCCCCCAATATCCATAGCAGCATTATTTACAATAACCAAGACATGAAAGCAACTCAAGTGCTCATCAACAGACAACTGGCTTAAGAATATATATATATATGTATATACACACAAAGTACACACAAAGTATACACATATATGTATATTTCATTGTGTATATATGTATAAACACATTCACATTCGAATATTACTCAGCCATAAAAATTGAAATACTGCCATTTGCAGCAACATAGATAGATCTAGAGACTATTATGCTTAGTAAAATAAGTCAGAGAAACACGAATACTAAATGATATCAATTACATGTGGAGTCTAAAAAAATAATAAAAAATGAATATATAAACAAAAAACAGAAACAGACTCACAGAGATAGAAAACAAACATGGTTATCAAAGGGGAGAGCCAGGGAGGGACAAATTAGAAGTACGAAATTAATAGTTACAAACTACTATACATAAAATATAGAAGCAACAGGATTTACTGTATAGCACAGAGAATTATATCCAATATCTTATAATAAACTATCATGAAATATAATCTACAAAAAAACCTGAATCACTATGTTGTATAACTAAAACTAACAATATTGTAAATTAATTATACTTCAGTTAAAAATTTTTTTAAATGCATCAAACTTTACACTTAGAATGGGTGAATTTATTGTATAGAAATTACACCTCAATAAAGCTGATTTTAAGAAAAAACAAATGTATCCCCCTAGAAGGGCATGATACTTGGAACAGTGCCTGGCACATAGTAAGTGCCTACAATGTCACTGTTAAATGAATGGATGGATGACTGAATGAATATTATTCCCTTTCCCTAGTGTTTTATACATCTGGGATAAAATATTTTAAATTGATGTGTAAAAAGTGTTATAACTTGCCCTGATATCCCATGAATGGAATTCAAATTTCTCTCAGTGACACATATAAACATAAGACGTGCATGTCCTTTGGAGAAAAATGGTTCTGGAAGAACTCAGGAGAAGAACGCATCAGAGTGACACAAGACAGCAGTTTCTGCTCACCTTATGTGTGAAGAGTGAAAAAAAAAAGCTGCCAGGTAGCAGGGGCGGGGGTTGCAGGGGAGAGTGGGATGGGTGGGAGGGGGTAGCTACCGGCAGTTCTAAGTCCTGCCTGCTCAAAAGTGTCCTTCCTGGAGCCCCAGGCTGATCTGGCCTCTGAAGGCGCTGACAACACTTGCTTCGATTCCTTAGCTGCAAACACCATCTTTGTTCCCACAGACCAAGTGGCTCAGGAGAAGGGGGAAGGAACTACTGCTCAGACTCACTGCAGAGACTAGACATGCCCTGGCCTGAGATCCCCTTGACCTCAAGGGACATGGCTTTTCCTTGGTTCACAGTGACCCAGACTCAAAGTTAACCCTTGCTCAGTTGTCCAAGGTTAGGAGCCCCTTCTCTTTAAAGAGACCTACACTTACAATCCCTACCAAGAACAAACGAAAATTTGGAGCTGGAAACAATCAGCTTGCTCATTGCTTCATTTTCTGATGAGTAGACTGAGGTCTTGGCTGGACTCTGACCAGACAGCTAGGCTAGATCTTTGTTTCCAGACATAAGGACCAGCTACCAGCAGCCTCTTCAGATTCCCAGGTCGATTTGTCCATCTCAAAGTGCTGCAGTGGGGACCATGCTGCTTCTTTATGACTCAGCAGGGATTAACCCAGTTTGCTTCTCTGGTTTTAGAGAGTACTTGGTTCATCAAAATCATGGATCTCAGAATTCAAATTTTCTTTCAGATTTTATCATTGAAAGAATGAAGAGAACAAAAAGAGAAAAACAAATGGACTGATTTTCTGATCACACAACTCGCTTGTCTGGGGGACGAGAGACTCCCCACCTGTCTTCAAATTTATCATCTCCCTGGGAAGGTGCCCACTCCTCTCCCACTTGTCCAAGCACACACAGGTTCACTCTCTGTATCATTCAACACCTCCTCTTTTCCTCTCACACACCTGGTGGAGACTGTTGAATGAATAAACAGACAAGCTCATTGGAAAGTAGGTGGCATGGAATCCAGAATACATTTTCCAAAAGAAATGACGTCATGAGAGGGTTTGGGTTTCCTGAGCCTGCCCACAGAGCTGAATTAATCTATCACCCCACTGAATGGCTATATATTCTAGTAGGAAATAAGGGGGAAAGAAGTACAGTTACCATACTCATCATAAAATAAACAAAAAGACCTGAACAAGAAATGTTTGCTGTGGGCAGACCTTATCCACACGGCACAGCGCCAATCAGAAGATGAAGGAGGGCTGCCTCTCTTTCTGAAATGAGGGATTATGCCTCGAAATTAGTGACTTCCTTTGCTAGCAGCCGAATCTCTCTCTGACAGCTGCTCAGATCCGCCAGGCATACATTACTTTCATCTTTAATAAACAGCCACTCTGAAGTCAGTGGCTGGTCTCCATGACAACCAGATCAAGTTTTTCCACTGATGCTGGCGGCAGAAAGGAAGAAGGAATAGATCACTTTTTGCTGAGGCGCTGCACCCTGAGAGGGCAGAGGAAGGTGGGTGTGGGGTACATGTACCCAACATGGACCTCCACGTCCTTATGTGTCCCAGGAAAATGGAAAGTGACTGTACCTTTTTACCGCATGCGGAGGAAGAGGAGTCCTGACCAGCAGTATAATACACACGGGAAAGGGTTCCTTTGGAGAGCATAGCGCACATCAAAGTCTGAACTGCCAAGCACCTAAATGCAATTTGATCTGACTGAATTTGCATTTGCTGTGTGTGCCTGGCCTTCTGCTACATCCTGCAGGGTCTACTCACAGTAGGAGTCTTTAGAAAAAGTGAGGAGAGGAACCAACAACTACAGTGAGGGGTGAGAGGTGGGTGGGGCAGGTTCCCAGAGAAGGCTCAGCCCCTGCCCCTCCCAGCTTACAGTACCTACTCCCACCCCACCCCCACCATCAAGCTGAGCCTTACCTAGTCTTTGAACTCTAGCCAGGATGACTGGCAGCTGGTCAGGCTGGAATGAACAGTTTGTTGATGGTTCACTGAGGCAGCATCCATGGACCTTTATGACCTGAGGCCCACAGAATTTCCACCTTCTCTGAGCTCTCCCTGGTGGGTCCATTTGGTCTGCATGACTAGGATCTGAGTCACCTTGCTAACCTTGGCTGAAGCCCTGACATCTTGCCTGGCTCTCACCTGCCTCTGCCCTCAGGCACCTGACTCATTGCTCCATATCCCCTGGTGGGGATCTGCTCTAGGTGAGCTGGTTACCTGGAGCCACACTGATGAGACTTCTTCCTTTACTTCAGTTGTCTGTGTCTCTGCCCCAGGAGGGGACTGGACCCTCAGTTACTGATGGATGCTTGCAGGAACTAAGCTGAGTCTGCCGTGGGCCCCTGGAAACTGGACCTTGGCTGCTAGCTCTCATTTTACCACCCCAAGGCCTAGCAGTTTCCACTCCCAAATTCTTCCCTTTCTCCACAAACCAGGTGCTGTGCTTAGTCACTCAGTCGTGTTCAACTCTTTGTGACCCCATGGACTGTAGCCCGCCAGGCTCCTCTGTCCATGGGGATTCTCCAGGCAAGAATACTGGAGTGGGTTGCCATGCCCCCCTCCAAGGGATCTTCCCAACCCGGGGATCCAACCCAGGGATCCAACCCAGGTATCCCTCACTGCGGACAGATTCTTTACTGTCTGAGCCACCAGGGAAGCCCAAGAATACTGGAGTGGGTAGCCTATCCCTTCTCCAGGGGATCTTCCTGACCCAGAAATCGAACCAGGGTCTTCTGCCTTGCAGACAGATTCTTTCCCCGTTGAGTTACCAGGGAAGCCCCCACAAACCAGGGCTGCTGCCACAACACCAGAGAGCCTCATTCCTGAGCCTGAGTGGGCTGTAATGAAGGTGGTTTTTGAGATGAGTCTTAAAGGCCAGCCAGGACTCAGATGGTAGGAGAGAGGACTTTTTGTCAGGACAAGGGTCCTTGATGAGAGTCAAAGGATGAGGATGCATCTTTATCCAAACTTCAGTGAGGCAATCCCAACTTCCTGCCCGCTCAGCAAGGAAGGGTGCAGGCAGTCAAGGGGTCAAGTCCCACAGGACATCCGTTTTGGGAGTTTTCTCACAATATTCTCCTGGAGTTGAGTAAATACAGTCCCTATCCTCTTAGGATTCTTAAAGCGGAACTAGACAGCCAGATTCTGTGACCAGGATTGTAACTAAAATTTACTAAACACATTTACACATTATTTCACATTATTCATTCACAAAATAGATGGGGCTGGAGGAGCAAACAGGGGCATGTCATGAAACGCTCTTGTGAGCCGCATTGAAGACTTGGACTTTTTAAAGAGATAATGCCAAGCTATAAAACAATTTTAATCTGGAAGTTAATGTGATCAGATGAGGTTTTATGTTGTAGGCACAGTGGAGGGAGGTACAAGCTCAGAGCCTGAGAGGAAAGAGCCAGGACACCACTTGCCTCTCTAGCTGCTCCCCGAGGGACAAGAAGACTCACAGGCTGCAGGTGCCAAGGCTACAGTGGCCCTGGCTTTAGGGTCTGGTCCACGGACACCATCTGTGTTTTCACGGCATTCTTTGCTGAGTCCCCTAACCCCCTCCTCACCCCTGCCATGTCTTCTGTCTGTTCCCCTCGGTGTTGCCCTGTACTCACTTTGCCAGTGCTTTCCCACTTCCACCCTCACTTTAGCACCTGCTATCCTGGCCTCTCTTTTTCCTGCTTTCTGTTCCTGTTTGCCATGTGGAGGGAAAGCTGCCCAAGAGACCCACCCTTCCACCAGCTTTAGAGGAAAAGACTGTTCCCATGAGACAAACACTTCCTCTCGGCCATTGGAAACAAGCAGGCTGGTTTTTCCACCACAGAAGCAGAACACCAAAGGCTGTTGACTGCACCAGTGGATCAGCAGAAATGTCTATTAGGACCTTATTGCTCGTTTCTACCCATTCAGAGTGGAATATTCTGGGAGCTCCCTTTGACCCTCCCTTGACCTGAAATACCTCCTCTACTGACGCCTGAAAGCCCACCATTGAACCAGTCATTCCTGAGTGTTAATCATTCCTTTCTCCCAGTGCTTTTTCTTTGAACATATAAATCCTCCTGGAAGGGGAAACCCATTAGCTTCCTAATGCCTTGATGTAACAAAGCACAGAGGGGAAAAGCACAAAAGGTTTCCTGTCCCTCATGAACATCATATATGGGACTGGTGATAAATCTAATTCAACTGGATGTAGAATTAACAAGACACTTAAATTATAGAACTGTTGATATCCGTATAATCATTTTCTTCTTTTACCTTTTCTTTTTATCCTTTTTACTAAAGTATAACACATACAATAAAGTATACAAGTCTTTTTATCCTTTTTACTAAAGTATAACACATACAATAAAGTATACAAGTCTTAAGTGTACAGCTTAGTGAATTTTTACACATGTATACACCCATGTAACTATCACCTAGATTAAACATATTCCAGTACTCTAGAAGACTCTCTGTGCCTCTTCCTAGTTAATATTCCTGCAAATATAGTCATCATTCTGACTTCTATTACCATAGGTTATTTCTGCCTGTCTTCAAGCTTTCTGCGAATGGAGTCATGTGGATTCCTAGCCTTTCACTCAATACAATTTATACACACCGTTATATGTATGAGTCATCTGTCTTTTCCATTGGTGCTCAGTATTCCATTGTATGAATATACTACAATTTCTTATTTTTCTGTTGATGAACACTTGGGGGTATTTCTAGGGTTTTGGCTATTATGAATAAAGCAGCTGTGAACATTCTTATACAGGTTTTTGTTGTGAACACATGCACTAATTTTTCTTTGATATATATCTAGAGGTGGGATTGTTAGGTTAAAGAATAGGCATATATTTAACTTTATTAGAAACTGTCAACAAGTTTCCAAAGTGACTGTGTCATTTTGCATTCTCACCAGCAAGTGTATGAGAGTTGCAGTTGCTCTGCATCCTTGTGAGCACTGGGTGTTGTCAGTCTTTTTAATTTTAGCTACTCTGGTAGAGAAACATTTACGATATGTTTGCCTGAGAGAGGTGGATTCCTGAGTGGAGGGTTCTGAGCAGAAGAACGGAGCCCTCATATCAGTGACAGCTATGGGAGTGGAGTCCTGATGAGTTTCTGTGTTTGTTTTAATAATAAGGAATTATAAGGGTGAGGCTTCCTGGGTAGGTCAGTTGGTAAAGAATCCTCCTGCAATGCAGGAGACTCTGGTTTAACTCCTGGATTGGGAAGATCCCCTGGAGGAGGGCATGGCAACCCACTCCAGTATCTTGGCTTGAGAATCTCATGGACAGAGGAACCTGGTGGGGTATAGTCCATGGGGTCGCAAAGAGTCAGGCACAACTGGGCGACTAAGCACAGCACATAAGGGTGAGAAAACCAGAGGAATATTGTCTGTTAGGACCAGCTTTAAAAAGCCAAACTTGGTGTGTCACCAGTAGGGGAAAGAGCTAATTTAGGCTAATTCTAGGAGAACATTCCAGACAGGGTAGATTTGAAGATAACACTACAGACCCACCTGTGATGGTCCAGCCAGAAAGGGATCTTGTACCAGAATTCTTGGCTGTAAGCAATGGAAACAAGCTCAAGCTAAGACAGCCAAGAGGGAATGTATTAAAAGCTATCTGAGTACTCACAGGATGGATAGGAGCATCAAGGGCCAGGCCTAGAGATGTGCAGGAATCAAGGAGACTCTGAGAGGTCAGGAGCAGACAATTCAGTCTATTCAGCATGGCTTCCTGCCAACTGTTCTGAGATCCTTGTGTTAGTTGTTCAAGGTTAAAGTTCCAGAAGAGCTTACCGGATAGGTTATGCTTAGACCACATGCCCACTCTCAGGGCTGAGAGAGGCAGAATCAGGTCTCTCCAAGAGCTTCCATGGTTCGGAGCAGACACCTGGGTTTATATCCCGCTACAACTGCATACGTGGGGAAGAAGTAATTCCGTAAAAGAAATCAGATGCCATCGGGAAGGGGGAATGGATGTTGAGTAGCCAAGGAAATACTGTTAGTACATATTTACTACAGCCCTGCCTTCCACAGCATTCCTTTCACACCAGGATGGTAATTATGGTAGAAGAGGTGAAAGAACACTGGCCTGGGCCTACAGGGTGGGCAGGGAAAGGGAATTTGACAGAACAAGAAAGCATCACTGACTGGCTAACCTGTTTTCCAATGGACTTGAATAAGATAAGATTGTGTGACTCAACGTTTTTTAACTTGTCTGTCATTTTTCAGCAAGTTTGAGTCACTCCCTGATCTCCTTAAGGTGTCGTCAACCCTGACTGAAGGAGTCCTGGGTAGATGTGAAGGGTGGGGACTGCCGAAAGCAAGGGAAGATTACAGTACCCGGACGGCGCTACGGCGCTTCTTTCTAAGTCCTCACCCTACAGGGTCTACAAGCATAGTGCCTAGGGGCCGTGAGCTTCTTAGAGACTAAGGATTTATCTGTCAGGGGAAAATTACAGGCTCCAAAATGCACAAAGAAAATTGCAAATTAAAAATGTTTTAAATGCTCAATTAGCATTTAGCTATCCTTTTCCCTTCTTCTGTGACACTCCTACCCCCAGCTCAGAGTTCCCCAACATTCAGCCTATGGCTCATTGTTTCAAATTACAAAGCCACCAGCAAATGAGAGCAAGCTAGAGAGAGCAGGGGCAGTGATCTGGCTTCTCCACAACAGGTGACTACATACTGATCATCATCTGAAATGAAGAGTCCAAGTCAGCCCTGGAAAGAAAGAACAATGACTCAAGCTTTAACCTTAGGTTCAGAGACCTAGTTTCTGAATCCCTTCCTCATTCCTCCAGGGGTTCAATGGAATTAACTTGACATGGTCCTTCCATCCAGAAAAGATTATGAAAGTGTATGAGTTACCTGAAATTAGGCCAGAGGTCCCATCTGGCCTGGACATTCAGAGTGTGCATTTTCTTATAATGTTAAAGTACACAGGACTGGGTGTCGGAAGACCCAAATATCATCCAGGCTGTCATGAACTCACTTTGTGACCTCAGACAGGTTACCACCTTTCTTCTTCTCTTTCCTCTTTTGTAAAATGAAGGGAGTTGAATGTTCAGGTCCTATGATCACTTAAACTCTTGAGCAGATTCCTAAAGCAAGAAAGAAACCACATTAGCCTCACTGACACGTCTTCCCTTATGTGCCACAGAAGACCAAATGCTACAATAAAAAGCATCTCTGTCCCCAAACCATACTTAATCTCCAAGTTATGCAACCTGTGATTAGTGGAACCTATTTCACTGTAATGGAGCAGGGTAGTTCTGGGAAAAAATTATACTAAATTTCACTAAATGTGCATTCATTTGGTTAACCAGACCACTAAGGCTGACATACTGTACCGATTACCTAATATGAGTACAATCAACATCCTTCCATTTTCGGTGAATTGGCTTTTTAGCCATCAGGCTAGAGCCCACTATAATTTATTTTCTTTGTGGTAGCGGCAAACATGTCTAAATTAGTTAAATTACTTTAATACGTGGTTGCTTTAAGGCTCAAGAATTCCTGACCACTCCTTCCAAGGAAACATCAATCCACAACATGTGGAATAAATTTCCATTTTCATGTCTTTGTTTCATTTGGGGTTCTTTTCTGAATGACTTCATTTTTTGATGTTGTTGCTAAATCAACTTAAATTTGGGATCTGACTAAATACTCAGAGTTGTGCTCATCTTTTGACCAAACATTTCCCTTCATTTTGTTCCTCCAACCCCCACTGGGGAACATAATTGTGATCAATTACAAATTGCTGGATGGCAAGCTCTTCATTCTGTCCACAGCAAGATAAATGACTTCCTTGCCTAAACAACCTCTTGTGGAATTATATTCTGACCTCCTCCCATTCTCCATCCTTCTCAGAGGAGGCCAGTCCAAGCCATGCTGCTTAGCCACGTGAATGTAATTGGAGCAGTTTGAAAAATATGCAAACACATTATTAGTAACGTGTTTAAACAGCACCGTTCCCTTAGGTGCTCATAATCCTTTAAAGCTATGATATAATTACTCCTTCCGGCATCACTCTAACATGTATACAGCACAGCAAGAATTATATTTGTCAAGCAACATGACAGTTTTGAATAAATAAAAATTATTTCCCAGGTTGCACACAGCATTTTCCTTTATTTATGTGATCTACTGTCTTTTCTTTATTTATAGTATCCCTGTCTCTTTCAAAAGGATTTGAGTCATCTTACAAATGCTAATAGTACAGCATAACTCTAATAAAATAAGCATAAAACCACAATGGGAGGTAGGCAAGCTTTCCCCAAACAAGACAAGAAACTTTAGAGGAAAGTGTGACAGGTCCAATCTCACCGAAACCAAAAGCTTTAGTTGATAAAGGTCAAGTAGCAGGCCAACAGGTAAGGGGTTAACACCCAAAATGTGACCTGTATAAAAATGTCTAAAACTCAGTAAAAGAGCAATCACTCAAGTGTATTTTATGCAAAGAGTGTGAAGATTAGGCCGGAAGAAGAAATAAAAATGATCAAATATGTCAGGAAAAAAAATGCTTCATCTTTAGTTCCTACAGAAGGAGTTTCAAATTAAAACAAGATAACACATGGATAACCAGGAAGGACCTACTATATAGCAACAAGGATAGCACTGTATAGCAACAAAGATCTCTGTATAGCACAGGGAACTCTGCTCAATGTTATGTGGTAGCCTGGATGAGAGGAGGGCAGAGTTTGGGAGAGAATGGATAAGTGTATATGTATGGCTGAGTTCCCTTTGCTGTTCACCTGAAACTATCACAACATTGTTAATCTGCTATTTGTTGTTATTCAGTCGCTAAGTTGTGTTCCACTCTTTGCAACCTCATGAACTGCAGCACACCAGGCTTCCCTGTCCCTCACTATCTCCCAGAGTTGAGTCAGTGATTGAGTCAGTGATGTTATCCAACCATCTCATCCTCTATCACCCCCTTCTCCTCCTGCCCTCAATCTTTCCCAGCATCAGGGTCTTTGTCAATGAGTCAGTTCTTTGCATCAGGTGGCCAAAGTATTGGAGCTTCAGTTTCAGCATCAGTCCCAGTCCTTCCAATGAATATTCAGGACTGATCTCCTTTAGCATGGACTGGTTGGATCCCCTTGCAGTCCAAGGGACTCTCAAGTGTCTTCTCCAGCACCACAGTTCAAAAGCACCAATTCTTTAGCACTAAGCCTTCTTTATGGTCCAACTCTCACATCCATACATACACTGGAAAAACCATAGCTTTGACTAGATGGACCTTTGTTGGCAAAGTAATGTCTCTGCTTTTTGATAAACTCTAGGTTTGTAATACCTTTTCTTCCAAGGAGCAAGCATCTTTTAATTTCATGGCTACAGTCACCACCCACAGTGATTTTGGAGCCCAAGAAAATAAAGTCTGTCATTGTTTCCATTTTTTCTCCACCTATTTTCTTTTTCTTTTTAAATTAATTTATTTTCTATTTTTTAACTTTACAATATTGTATTTGTTTTGCCATACATTGACATGAATCCACCATGGGTATACATGTTCCCACCTATTTTCTGTGAAGTGATGGGACCAGATGCCATGATCCTAGTTTTTTGAATGTTGAGTTTTAAGCCAGCTTTTTCTCTCTCCTCTTTCACCTTCATCAAGAGGTTCTTTAGTTCCTCTTTCCTTTCTGCCATTAGGGTGGTATCATCTGCATATCTGAAGCTGTTGATATTTCTCCTGGCAATCTTGATTCTGCTATCCTCAAATATAAAACAAAAAGTTAAAAAAAAAAAAAACCCAAGGTAACAGTTTGAACCCACTCAATGTCTAAAAGAAAAAGAGTTATACAGTATTGTATGGCCATTTTGGTGTTTTACATTTTATCCCAGTGCAAACATTGCTACAGTGAATGTCCTGGTACATATATCTTTTAGCAAATACACAGATGTTTCTGAAGATAGGTTTCTAAAGACAAAATTGAGTTAGAATGTATATGCATTTTGAACAAAGATAAATACTGCCCATCTACTCTCCTAAAATATTGTTCTACTTAACACTTACATTCATAGCATATGAGTATGTCAATTTCCTCTAAACATGCAATTACCACAGAACCCAGTAATTATACTCATGGGCATTTACCCCACAGAAATATAAATTCATGTTCACATAAAAATTGTTGTGAATGTTCAAAACAACTTTATTCATAACAGTCAAAACTTGGAAACATTTCAGCTGTCCTTTAGTGGTTGAGAGGTTAAACCAACTGGTACATCCACACCATGGATACTACTCAGCAAGAAGTTGATATACACAACAACTTGGATGAATCCCCAGAGAGTTATGCTGAACGAAAAAGCCAATTCCAAAAGGCGATCAACTATATGATTACATTTATATAACATTTCTGAACTGACCAAAGGATAGAAATGGAGGACAGGTAAGTGGTTGTCTGGAGTGACAAGCAAGGGAAAGTGCAAGAGGGCAGAGGAGTGGGTATAAAAGGGCAACACCAGGGACCCTCATGGTGATGGAGCTGCTCTGTGTCTTGACTGTGATGGTTCACACAGGAACCTACACATGTGTAAGATTGATGGATTGTGTCACTATCAATATCCTAGTTGTGATGCTGTACTACAATTTTTCAAGAAGTTACCACTGGAGGAAACTTGCTAGAGGGTACCTGGGATCTCCCTGTATTATTTCTTACAGCTGCCCATGAATCTACCACTATCTCAAAACATAAAGTTTAATTTAAAAAATATATGATAGATCTATATAACATATTACGAGGTCTAAGATATACTGCTGCGTGGGAACAGCATGTCACAAAATAATAGGGACAGTATTATTCTATTTGTGATAAACAAAGTCATACGTTAGTTTATACGTGGAAGCAAAAAAAAAATTTTTTTAACACTGCTTACCTCTGAGAAGAGGAAAGAAAAAGAGAGTCTTTTTTCAGTCTGTATTTAGTGTGTCCTGTTGCAGCACTTTACAATCAGCATACCTGACTTATGTGACTTAGGCATTTGTTCTTCATTGTAAAGAGGGATTAACTATAGCAATAATGAGGGTTAACCAACTGCTCCAGAGGACAGGCAGTATCTCCTCAAGCAAACTGGGCCGAAAGAGGTGTTCAGGGGAGAGGCAACTTTCAGTGAAGGTGACGAAGCCCAGAAGCCTGAGAGAGGCGCAGAAGGATGTAGAAAAGGATTGGTCTGCAACAGAACAGGCACTGAGGGAAGGGAAGAAGGAAAAGTATCCTGAGAAGAAATGCAGACAGTCGAGAGTAAGAGGTTTCCCAGTGGGGACAGGAATAAAAGATGGCTTTGGTGTGCTATCTGGGGTAGGGCATTTATCATTTACCAGGAGGTAGTGGCACTGCCATCATAGCCCTCAGGGAAACAATGTGGGGAGTGTTCCAGTTACTGGGGACATCTCCTCCAGCTATGTATTCTGGAACAGGGGGTCCCATCAGCCTGTGGTCTCACTGGACCTCTTGACAGCTCACGTCAAGGCTCCATCTGATCTCAACAGCCACTCCTCTAGTGAACCCAGATGGCATTTCTGATCAGGGGATTAGCATAACCTCAGTAACAACCCCCCACGGAGCTGGGCAGTGCTCTTTCCTCAGTATTCAGTCACCCTGATAAATGGTCCCTTGTCCCTCCAGGCTTGAGGTAAGTTGCAGAGTCCTTTCTCAAAAGGTCCTGGTCTGGGGACTGGATGTGTTAGTCCCTCAGTCGTGTCTGATGCAAGTTTGGTCCCTGCCCAGCAGAGCTAGAATTTTTCTCCCTACATTTGTAAGCAAGTAACTTAGTAAAGCATCCATCCAGTTCATTTTAGGAATCTGGTGATCAGTTTGCCATTGATTGCCACAGATCCCTACATATAAAACTCTTTTTCTTCATCCTTATGGCTTATTAAGGTAATTGCGTTTATGTTGTCTCTGATGGAAACCAGAGACCAGGGAAACCAATTTCACTGCCGCATCAGCATTGTCATTTCTGACCTTCAGAGAGTCACGTCAGAGCTCTTCAGTGATTCTCTTGCTTCCTTTACCAGTGCATTTTCTCTTGCCATGGTGGGTCCTCCCAGGACATCTGGAGAGGTGATGGTTTAACGGGTTGGAGTAATTAATCCCTCCCAACATTCCCATTTCCCTCAGCCTCTCGACTCTTTTCCCCTCTCACAGTCTTTCTTCTCTAACTGCAGTTCACAGACTAGCAGCATAGCGGCATCACCTGAGAGCACATTAGAATCCAGGTTTGTCCTAGACCTGCCAAAGCACAATCTGCATCTTAAAAAAAAACCCAGCTGATTCATAAACACATTAACATTTGTTATACAGCAGTGTTTCTTAAACTGTAATTACAACTGATTCATTTTTGAAAGTGCAAATGCCCAGGCCCCATCTCCAGAGTTTCCAATTCTGTAAATCTAGAGTGAGATTCAAGAATTTCCATTTCTAACATGTTCAGAGCTGATGCTGATGGCCCCAGGTGATGTAGTCACCACTACGTTTGAATCACTGTTCTATATTTTATGCCAGAGAATTTACAGAATTTTGACCTAAAGAACCACAGGCCATCACAGACTCCAGGCTCTTGTTGGCCAATCCAGCAAACAATTCACACCACTCCTTGGCACTTGAGCTAACCCTGAGTCCTGGGGGACATTCCATGTCAGTACATTCAGCTGATGGATCCTTACTATCTTCCTCCAACACCCTTACAATCTCCTCCTACATACGGTCTTCCTGCTCCTCCAAATACCACATGTTAAGATCTCATAATTCTTTTGGAGAATAGGCTATTTTAGCTGAGAACAGCACTTTTTTATTTCTCCCTCTGGACCATATTGAGATCTAACTCTTGTTACAGAGCTGGAGGCAAACAGAGGAGAGAGTGCGGGTCTGAGAAAAGGCAGCTCTAGAGGCAACTGCTCTGGGTGTAGTCACTGAAAATACTGTTCTGCAGAAAGAGGGCTCAGGAAAATTTAGAGCTCAAAGTTCTCAGCCTTATCCATGTCCCACCAGTGCCTTACACTGGCATTAGAGACCTAGAAAGGCTGAACTTTCAATTGGCACTTTAACTTTGCAACCTTGCAATGAGGTCCAGGGCTTGGGTGTTCGTGGTAAGGACTCCAGATCAAGAGATTTCTTCAAGTTTTCCATGGAGGCTTGATTCTGAACTACAGGTGTTCTTAAATATATATATTGTATATATATATTCATACTCATCATTTGGCTATATATGTACTTTGGAACTGTAAAAAAAAAAAAAAAAAAGAAAAACCTAGATGACGCTGCAACCTTTAAAATCACTTCCTTTGACAGAACAACTAAGTGCCACAGCCTCCTTTTCCCATGTCTTGCCCTCCACTTACTCTTCATCCCTTGCTATGACCACGGATCATCTGAATCCTTGTGATACTATGCATGCATTGATGACGAGTGTCCATTTCTATCCTTTGAAACTCCATGTCCCCCCAAGGTTCAGCTCCTCAAATATGATCGGCCCAATCCCAAAAGCACATTATGAAGATCTATTGCCTGGGACAACTTCTAGTATTAATTACTCTATCAGTCAGAATACCAAACAGAAACATCAGGTGCTCATATGAAGATAATTTCAAGAGGGAACTATTTATGATAGTACAGACAGAATACATGGAAATCACAGAAGAGAAAACAATAACCAGGAGCTGGTAGCACCGAGCAGAAGTGCCCTAGACTTGAAGAGGAGGGTCATGTGCAGATGCCTCATTAAGAGAAGCAGCGACCTTCAGTCAAGGGACTCAGGCAGCTTGGGGCAGCCTCACAGACAGGGAGCTATGGGGGTTCACACCTTGACCTCACTCTCTGCCTGGTTTCCAGTCTCTTCCCAGGGATCCCCAGTGGCCAAAGCCAAGTGGAAGCCAGAGTCAAGGAAGCCAGTGGATAGAGTCAACTAAATCAGCCTCCTGGGTGGCGAGTGGATTCAGAGGGGAAAATAAAAGGTCTCTGGCATGATGGAAAAGACCATGACTTTAGTTCTAAACAAACGGGTTGGTGGCATCTAAGCAGAGATGTAAAGCAGGTAATTGAGAAGCTCTGGAGATTAGAGAAAAGTGTGGGCTGTTGTACAGATTTCAGAGCATAGAAATGAAGTCATGAAAGTGGGTAGGATGACTTAGACAGTGTAGAGAGAGAAAAGGAGAGGATCTAGGGCTGAACCTGAGCAGTTTCAACATTTAAAGATCAGTTAGAAGAGGAGAATCTGCCAAGGGACAGAGAAATTGAGCAATAGCTTAGATACCAATAAAAAATAGAAGGAAGGTTAAATCAGTTCAGCTCTGCTGAGAGGTCACATACCAGGAAGACTGAGGTGTGTCCCTGAGATTTAGGGGTGTGGAGGTCACTGGACAATTTAATTAAAACAGTTTTAAAAAAGAAGTAGGGGAAGATGCCAGTTAGATGAGGTTGATGAGTAAACAGGTCCTGAATCAGGGCAAACAATGACTATGCACAACTCTCCCAACCAGTTTGGGTGTGAAGGGAAAGAGAGGAAAAGAGTAGAACCATGAAGGAAATTTGGGGTCTAGGAGTGGGATTTCTTAAGAATAGGAGTGATTAGAGCATGTTTAGATGCTGACCAAAAAAATCCCCTAAGAAGGGAACAGAACGAGGCTAGAAAAAAGGGTATATTTGGTGACATACCTTTTCTGAGACGGTTGGAATCCATGGCTTGGGGAACAGGACTGACCTTTCAAGAAGGAGGAGCATCACTTTCATTTTGTCAGGAGGGAAGTGCAGAGAATGGGTTCAGGTGCTGGTACAGATACAAGTTGGATTATGGGTGCAGGGGGCAGGAATTCCCACCTGAGGGCCTCTGTTTCTTCTGTGAAGTATGAACAAAGACACCTGGCACTAGAGAGGGATGAGACGGGGGCTAAAGACTCGGAAAGTTTGAAATGGTTGTTCAAAGACTGAAAGATGAGTGGACAAGAGGACAGTGGGATTCCCCAGGGAGGGAGGCGATGATGGAGAAGACTTTTCTAGGCTGGGAGGTCCTTCTCCAGTTATGCCTTGCTGCTGAGGTAGAGACGTGAAAAAAAGTCTATTAATGAGTTCTTCTAGGATTGATTTTTTCCCCCCAGGTGAAAGGGTGATGAAAGGATGAGATAGATCAGTAAGTTTAGGGTGTTGGCGAGATAGTGACTGACATAATGGACCATGTATCTGACATGGCTTCAGAGGGAAGGGAAAATAGTGTAGGTTGATGGATAAGGAAAAGTAGAGGGACCAGGAGATTAAGGGCCTCAGTAAAGTTGGGGCATGGACTTCCTAGGTAACACTAGTGGTAAATAACCTGTCTGCCAATGCAGGAGATGCAAGAGATGAGGGTTTGATCCCTGGGTCAGAAAGATTCCATGGAGAAGGGCAAGGCAACCCACTCCTGTATTCTTGCCTGAAGAATCCCATGGACAGAGGAGCCTAGTGGGCTATAGTCCATGGGGTCGCAGAGTTAAACACAATTGAAGCAACTTAGCACTCATGCATGCAAGGTTTGGGCACAGAGTAGGTGAGCAAGCGGACTAGCCTAGAATGAGATGGGATTATGGACAGAGGGGAGATTTTACAGATGACAAAGTCCATGGTGTGATAGAGAAGTAGGTGCTGGAAGAGATGGGGTTGATTAAAGAATTGAGAGGCTAGAATACTGATTATGTTGTCCATGGATACCGTCCCATCTACTAGAAGGATGGCAGGGTTGCAGTGTGAGGGCATATTGTGAGCTACAAGGAGAAGTTCTCGGGGAAGGAGAAGGAGTGTTCCAGTGGCCAGTGGATGTCAACAACTCCAGAACTTCTGAGAGCAGCCATTTTTACAGGAGTGTTTGGATTCTGTACCTGGGAATGAGGACAGGTTATTCCCACCCCTTATCCTGGGGGTGTGGGTAGTGGGAGAATCCTTGAGAGAGCTGAAAAAGAACTGCTACTCTGGGTAGAGCTGAGTTTCAATTCAGGCAAGGAGAGAGAGGTTCTCCAGCAGCTGATGTGGGCAGAGGCAGCAGGAGTGACCGAGGATGAAGAGGGAGGCTTCAACTTGAGTACGTTTCGATCACAGCTTATAAAAAGAGTTGCCATTAGGAAGATTCAAAATAAGCATTTGTGTGCAGAAATGCATTATACTGCTTTTCAAAGACAGACACATACGCCAAATCAAATCATCCTTCACTTTCAAGGATGACCCTCTGTGTATGGTCTGGTGTTCTGGAAAACAATGCCTCCATGCTCAGGGCTGTCCTTGGGTTTCTCTGGTTCCAGCTGCTGTTTTCTGAGTCTGGCATGAGTTTTACATTCATCTCCTATTTTCCTAGTTTGCCAAACTCCATGGTTTAAAAAGAATCCTCCCACCAAGGACAGTTTGGGGTTCCCAGGTGATGCTAGTGTTAAAGAACCCACCTGCCAATGCAGGAGACATAAGAGACTTGGGTTTGATCCCTGGGTTGGGAAGATCCCCTGGAGGAGGGCATGGCAACCCACTCCAGTATTCTTGCCTGGAGAATCCCACAGATAGAGAAGCCTGGATGGCTACAGTCCATAGCATCACAAAGAGTCAGACATGACTAAAGCAACTTAGCACAGAAGGACAGTTTGGGCCACTATACTCTAGGTTTTCTATGTCTGCCTCTTACCTCAACTTTTGGCCTTGTACTTGCTCTTGTCCTCCAAAGATTTCTCTGTGCTACTGTACCCCCTCTTCACTTCTGCATGGGTATCCACCCTTTGCTTCAACCCATTCTCAGCACATCTAGGGCAATGAATGGAATTATTGGGCAGCCAAGGTGCCTCAAAGATCACTTGGTAGATGACCATGTAACTGACGTCATGTCATAAAAAATACCACATGAGACTAAACTTTCAGGACTTTTTAGTTGTACCATAGATGTCTAAACAAACTCTGAAGATATTACTAAGTAAAACAAAAGTCCATGTGCAAACAGTGAAACTGAACTTTCCAATTTCCCCTTTGGCTCCCCAATAAGCTATTTTCCTTTCCTCCTAACTTGATTATTAATACTAATTCTTAGACTGAAAGTTGCGACCCCATCTTGACAAATAGATCACAAGTGTTCATCATTGTTTTTTCTCATTCCTAGGAAGGATACTCATGCGCAATAATAAATAGGCCAAGTTAGAGTGCATATTTGGTTACATGTGAAAAATACACTTAGGAAACTGTTTCTCTATGTCACAGGATGACTCAGAATAGTCACATAACAAATTATTGCCCTTTGGGTGCTTTCACTCAAAACTCTTCACATAATTTTCAATCAGTATTGTTCAATTTCATGTCTTGTGATTATTGTTTGGGATCTTGTTGTTTTTGTGAGAGCCCTCAATATTTCCTGGATGATGCTGTGAGCAGATTGACTCTATTATTGGTACTATGATTATTAACATCTCTCACCTAAAATGCTTATTTGTTGCTGTTGTTCAGTTGCTAAGTCATGTCTGACTCTTTGCGACCCCATAGACTGCAACACTCCAGGCTTCCCTGTTTTTCACTATCTCTCGGAGTTTGCTCAAACTCATGTCCATTGAGTCAGTGATGCCATCCAACCATCTCATCTTCTGTCACCTCTTTCTCCTCCTGCCCTCGATCTTTCCCAGCATCAGGGTCTTTTCTAGTAGGTCAGCTCTTTGCATCAGGTGGCCAAAGTATCGGAGCTTCAGCTTCAGCATCAGTCCTTCTAATGAATGCTGCTGCTGCTGCTAAGTCGCTACAGTCATGTTGGACTCTGTGCAACCCCATAGATGGCAGCCCACCAGGCTCCTCCGTCCCTGGTATTCTCCAGGCAAGAATACTGGAGTGGGTTGCCATTTCCTTCTCTCAGGGTTGATTTCCTTTAGGATTGACTGGTTTGATCTCATTACAGTCCAAGGGACTCTCACAAGTCTTCTCCAGCACCATAGTTTGAAAGCATCAATTCTTCTGCACTCAGCCTTCTTTATGATCCAGCTCTCACATCCATAAAATGCTTATAAATGGTCTCAAACAGCATGCCCTTGAGGCTATCAGAGCTTGTCTTGAGGAACTGGAGAGATGACTGATCTAGAGAAATTACCACAGTGCAGGTGATCATGGGCTTGCCAGTTTGCTCCTTAGCAACATAAAATAAGCGAGAATGTAATTTACTCTTGCTACAGGAGATTTACTTTTAAATGATCAAGATTGGTAGCTTCAGAACCTCCTTTATATCAGAGGCCCCTCCTAGGAACCTGAGCAAAAGCTCAAGCTTAAAGTTACCCTACACATCTCAGTTTGAAAATCTTACTTCAATAAACACTTTTTTTTTATATAAATTTATTTATTTTAGTTGGGGGCTAATTACTTTACAATATTGTAATAGTTTTTGCCATACATTGACATGAATCAGCCATGGGTTTACACGTGTTCCCCTTCCTGGACCCCCCACCCACCTCCCTCCCCATCCCATCCCTCTGGGTCATCCCATTGCCCCGGCCCTGAGCCCTTGTCTCATGCATCGAACATGGAATGGTGTTCTGTCGGCACAACTTAAGTTAGCTGAATCAGACTAAAGGGAATGGTTTATATTCCTTGCTTGAAGGAGGAGTTTTCTTGCTTTTTCTTTCTCCTGCTAGATGTAAACAAGTCTAGACACATAGCCCCGTGGTCCAGCAGATTTCTTAACACCTGAAGAGACTCAATCTTAAGATGAAGACTTTGTGGAGAAGAGCGGAACGAGGAAGAGAAAACACAGGTTCTTACTGACATTGCTGAGTTGCTGAATCAACCAGCGGTGGAGCCTACCCTACGTCTGGAGTTTCAGTTTTGTAAGGTGATGAGTTTTTTCATAGTCAATTTGGCATAGTTTGCTTTCTAATTTTTTAAAATTGCTATTATTTGCTATAAAAAGCCTCCTAGGTGGCCTGTGTAACAGACCAGGACCAATCAGGAATGTGAGTCATTGAGGGTAATTCCTGCCAATCTTTTTTTTTTTAAGAATTTTTGATGCGGACCATTTTTTAAGACTTTATTGAATGTGTTATCATATTGTTTCTGTTTTATGTTTTAGTTTTTTGGCTCTGAGGCATGTGGGATATTAGCTCCCCAACCAGGGATTGAACTCACACCCTGTGTATTGGAAGGTGAAATCTTAACTGCCCGACCACTCGAGAAGTCCTCAATCTTTTATTTCCCTCCTTCAACCCGATTCCTAATATGAGGCTATTTGTGCTTTGAGTTAGCTTTCCTTTGTTTCTACCCTACCCCATCCCATTTTCTTCTAGCTCTCAGAAATCCCTGTTAATCTCCATATAAATATAACATGACCTTCAAGTTGAATTTAAGTTGGAGTCAAATAAAAGTAAAATGTTTGGAGACCCCATCTCAGGGTGGCCTCAAAGAGGAACAATTAGATTATTGGGTAGGAAAAGTGTCCTCTAAAATTGCTTCCTGGAGTCAGCCAAATTCTGGGACAAGATCTGTGAATTTTGTCAGCATCACTGCTGCCTCTCAATATTTATAGCCTATCCCAGGCCCTGTTGCACTTACAGAAGTTCTTCTATATCTTGTTGGTGTGTGGGTGAGGCTGGATGTTGAATCAAAGACATCTAAATGGCTGAAATTATTCTATTTGGGGTCTGCTGAGATTATTTTTTATCAAATTTTTTAAATTTATAATATTTCTTCAAATACCTTTTCTTCTTCATCTGCTGTCTCCTCTCTCTGGGATTCTAATTACACGTATGCTAGATTGCTTGATACTACCCCACAGCCTAAGGCCCTGTTCTTTTTCTTTTACTTTTTTAACCTCTTTGTTTAGATAATAATATCTATTGATTTATCTACAAGTTTGCTGATAATTTCATGTGCTGCATTTTTTTATTGTGCCTAACCAATGAGTCTCCAATTTCATACACTGTGTTTGTTCGAAAGCATCAATTCTTCTGCACTCAGCCTTCTTTATGGTCCAACTTTCACATCCATACACGACTACTGGAAAAACCATAGCCTTGACTATACAGACCTTTGTCAGCAAAATGATGTCTCTGCTTTTTAATGTGCTGTCTAGGTTTGTCATAACTTTTCTTCCGAGGAGTAAGAGTCTTTTAATTTCATGGCTGCAGTCACCATCCACAGTGATTTTGGAACCCAAGAAAATAAAATTTGTCACTGTTTCCATTTTTGCTCCATCTATTTGCTATGAAGTGACGAGACCAGAAGCCATGATCTTAGTTTTTACAATGTTGAGTTTTAAAACAGTTTTTCACTCTCTTTTTTCACCCTTATCAAGAGGCTCTTTAGTTTGTGGGTCTGTGTTAATTGACTGCTGTTTCTCTTTACTATGGATTACATTTTCCTGCTTCTTTGCGCATTAATTTTTTTATTGTGTACTGAGTCTTGTAGACAATAAATCGAAGAGAATTTAGATTCTGCTATCTTTCTTTAAAGAAAGTTGAGATTTGTTGCAAGCAGTTAAATTACTAGCATATTATCTTGAACCTCTGGGGCTACAACATTCAATAGAACTTTTGTGATAGAAATGCTCTATACACTGTGCAGTCCAATACAATGGACATCAACCACAAGTGGCTATAAGCATTTAAAATGTGGCCAGTGACTGATGAACTGCATTTTGAGTTTTATTTAATTTTATCAAATTGCAAAGGCCACAATATGTAGAGGTTGTTGTATTAAATAATGCAGCTATGAAGAACTGGTTTTAAGCTCTGTTCGTGGTGGGGTTGGGGTGGGGGGCGGTTCTATTTGGGTTTTGCCTTTATTTCTAGGGCAAGGCTCTAGTCCTGGGAAGTGGTCCTTACTCCTAAGGTGTGCCCTCTGGTCTCTGTGGAAAGTCTTAGGTGTTTGCTGTGTCCCTCTAACTGGGCAGGAATTGAACTCTAAACTCCATCTCTCAACATAAAGCAGCCATAGATTCAGGCTTCCAGCTGTTGCTCTTTCCTAGGCTCCGTGCACCTCACTCTGCACATGCACTGTTCAGGAGTCAGCTGGGGACTGGAGGGAAGTCTGTACCTAGATTTGGGCACTCGCCCTCTGAGGCACCCTCCTTTCTGGGACTCCTTCCTTTCAATTTTCAGCTGCCTGTGGAAGCCCCAAAGCCCACCTTCTGCCCCTTAGCCCAAAAGGCTGCCATTTTCCAGTTGAGCCCTGTCTCCCGCCACCACGGAAGGAGGTGAGCACCGGCAGAGGAAATGCCTGATTAGCATAGACCTCACCCAGTGGGCTTCCCTTTTCTCAAGGTCATATCTTCTGCAGCTTTTGTCTTCAGAACGAAACCATTTTGGTTGTTCTCCAGGACCTTAGAACAGGTTTTGTTATTATCTTGTTTTAGGTCCAGAATTTATCATTGTTTTCGGCAGAAGGATTAGTCAGATACTTAGTCGCTAAGTCAGAACTAATTTGAATGGCCAAAACTAGACACTAAAACAGTGAGTTCAGGGGGAAAGTTAAGACTATCGCTTCCTCCTAGCATACTCTCCGTTGTCTCTTTGCAACAGAAGGGGCTCAATATTTGCTGAACGAACATTTGCTGAAGACTAAAAATTCTCTTGAAGGAGCCATACTTTGAAACATTGGCAGAGTTCATAATTCACAAAGGCCAATCCTTTCCAAAAGTAGATTTTGATATGGGTTAATGAGAAAGAACAAGAGGTTCCTGGGTGTATCTGTCTTCTGATTACAAGTGGCAGAGAAAATATAGCAGACCCCAGAGACCTGTGAAAAAATACCTTTGTGAGCCTCTCAATCTTCTCAGTCCCCACTGACTGCTCCTAAGCACATTCTAACTTAAACCTGTTGGTCCTAACAGAGCCCAGTGAAAAGCTTCCCCAAAGCCATTAAAAGAACTCTCCCCAATTTCTCAAAAACTGTCTGCAATTTTAGGATCTCACATTTTTCTACAATAAGCATGCCTCACTTTTGCCACAAAAAAATTAAGTATGGATATTCAGAGTTTCAGTATTTCCACAATGCCTTGCCCACTTTGCAGTTCCTTCTGTAACCAGTGACTGACTCACAGTCGCTGCTCACAGTATTTCTGGCTTTTTCTGTCCCTGCAATTAGATCTAATCATAAAAAGAGAAATACACTTCTGACAAATTTAAGAATGCAACATGGAAGAGATCTCTGGAAAGAACTCCTGTCAGCTCTTTTATACCCAGGTGCCCTCAGTGATAAAATCCTAGCCTTTTCAGAAAATCAGTTCATTCCTTGCTTTATCAAACAGCTCACTCCCCCCTAGTCTCATCTTCCTGATGAGATGGTCCTTATCCGGCAGAGATACTCTAATTCCCTCCTCTTTCCTGCCCTCCCAACACCCACCCAACTTCTTCATCTGCTCTGCATCCCACCATGCAGAGGACACCTGCCGCTGACCTCATTCTCAGCTTTGTTTCTTTCCAGTGAGATTACTGGGCAGGTGCTATAATCTTTGGTTTGCTGGGCAATTGGCTCCGCGCAGTTCCTGTGACCCACGCCCTGGATGGCGGGACATCTTCATTATTCACGATGAGCTAGAGGTACAGTTACCAGCAAGGTTCACCTCCAAAACTTGTTTAGCCAGTTTCCTTCTTTCACTGAGCTGTTCCAAGATGCGCACATGCAGACTGACAAAAACACAACGAGTTTCTGTGTTCCCAGGAACCAGTACCACCAGAACAAGCCCAGGTCTCTTGCTGAACTATGATTCTCCATTCCTCTCCCCATACTCCCTTTCCTACAAAGCTATGGACCATCAAGTTTTAATGCAGTGCTGAATTGCTAACAAAAACAGTGTTGTTTTTTTTTTCCTGAATGTCAAACAACATATGATCATGAAGCAGGCATAAAATATCAGAAAAACAAGTGTACACTGTTCCTGCCTGGCCTGCAAATGCACAAGTGGCTGGGCTTTAAAAGCTTCCGTGTTCACAAGAAGTCCTGGAGCATTAAAATTGATGCTGGGGATTAGGTTGCCTTTCAGAGCAGCAGAATCTGTATAAGCGAATCCTCCTGGGCTGAGCCAATTTTCAGCCCAGGCATATTAAGTTGGCTGGCCGTGAGTTGGTCTTTGTACACACATGCACAGTATTTAACCGTGCGTGCAGCGGGCCCCAAATTAAAACCATATTTTGTTAGCACCACATGTTCCAGACTTGACAGTATTTATCAAAGGGGAAGCTGCTAGATTTACTGAAAGAAATGAATTTCATCAGGGTCTGGCAGACCCAACCCTGATAGGGAATTGTTCTTTTTCCCCTGCCTGGCAAGTGATACAGTGGCTGTCGGCACAAGGCTGTTGACCGGCTTTGGGCACCCTTTGCTACCAGATGTCTCTAGGGCCTGCCTCCCTGCAGCCTGGGCCTCATGGAACATCATCAGCTCCACAGCTGTTTGTTCTTCAAGCCCCAGTTTGTGTTCCTTTCTCCTGAAAGAAAGGTCACTTATTCCTCCCCAGATCTCTCCAGCATCACTTGGGGTTGGGATGGAAATGCAGAGTCCCAGGCTCCACCCCAGACCTTCTGCATCTGCACCTATAGGTGTCTTGTAAATGCATGGGGAGCGGGGGTTGTCACAGTGGTGGGTGCCATGGGGAGGGATCCTTACTGGCCTCCGTGGGCGGGAGGATGCTGGGCAGTCTGCAGGGCGCAGCATGGCCCCACATAAGAAAGACTTGGTTCATACATCATGTGAGTCTCTAAAGGGCCACCAGGCAGTCAGGAAGCTGAAAAACCTTTATTTAATTATCTAAACCTGGAACCTAATTCCCCTTTTCCACAAAGACACAAAGTGTTGTTTACACAGTTTCAGTAGCCAATGAATTTTCTAGGAATTCAACTTCTGTGAATTGAGGGAAGACTGTGTTTTGTTTTGTTCAGAATTTTACATTTGCTCTTCATTTTGGAAATACATCACTGACAGGAATGCTGCTCATAGCACTTCAATTTCCAGGACAATATATCTGTATCAATATGCTTTGGTAGCTGTCCCCAGAACAGTGATTTTATATCTGATGACCTCATTGGTTTTTGGTATAAATGTGCCTGAGCATTTATATATTGAAATGTTGTTTCATTGCAAATTGATTTTATTTCTTCATATCAGAATTAAGCAATTCACTACACAGATTTTGAGTTAGTTTTACTATTCATGGATTCTATTTAAGAAAATAAAGCCATTTTAAATTATTAGAGAATGTTGGGATCTGATAGGGTTGAGAATCTTGGTGCTACATCCTTCAGTTGGCCCTTAATTACATGCTACCTAATCATCTTAGTTGTATTTTCTCCCCTACTAGATTATAAATATTCTTGAGGTAGAACTGATAGTTTATAAATTTGACATTCTAGACACCACTTAGTTCAGCATAATGCACCTGCTGAGCATTAAGTAACTGATCACATGACTACTTTGAGGCCAGTCCCTCACCCTTCTTCCCATCCCTCTAACACTGCTGAGTTCCTACTGAGTGCAGAGCACCAGCAGCCTGGCTACAATAGTCATTAAGAAAGAGTTTGGCACATGGGATGAGCATAAAACTTAACACAAAGACTTCTGAAAGAAGTGGAGGTTAGAGATGGTCCACAGGGGAAACAAACAAAATGCTATGAGGTTATGGAGAAGGAGACAATTCCAACATGTACATATGCACATATATAGTCTAGAGTGACAAATGTATGTATAAGTTCCTTTGTGTGTTTTATTTAACAGTTGACCACCACCATCTTTGCCCCATTGAATTAGAAGCTTTTTGAGAGCCATGCTCAAATCCTCTAATTCCTTTATATTACTGCCAGGCTTCAGTGTTGCATCAGACAAAATCCCTTCTATTTCTTGGGACAAAGTCCACAGACATACAGTCTTTTCAATCTCGTGTGATAATATGATTGATTGTGTGTGTGTGTGTGTGTATGTGTAGGCTAGATTGGCCCCATGGTCAGCATCTGGATTTTAATCTGTTGATAATTTGGAAAGGTCATTTCACTACTCTGGTGGTCATTTTCCTCATCAGAAAAGATGGATCAGATTTATGGTTCCCAAACTTGACTGTTCCTGGGGAGATTTTTTTTTTTTTTTTTGAGATTTTTTTTAAATAGAGAAATCACTGGGCTTTACTTCCAACACGTTGAAAAGACTTTGTAGAATCCAAGTAGCTATAGATTTTAAAAGATATCAAATAATTCCAGTAGGTGACCAGGTTTTCTTTCTTTCTTTTTTTGGCCACGTGGCATGCGAGATCTTAATTCCCTAACCAGAGATCCAACCCATACTGTCTGCAGTGGTAGCTCAGAATCTTAACCACTGGACCACCAGGGAAGTCATTGGTCATGTTTTCTTTTCAAACTTCAATGTGTATACAAATCACCTGGCAGATCTTAAGATGTAGATTTGATTCTTCAACTCAGGAGTGGGGCTTGGGAGTCTGCATCCTAACAAGCTCCCAGGTGATATAGATGCTGCTAGTCCCTGAATCCTATTCCAGTAGCCAAGAATAAAAGTATTCTTTTATTTTTCAGCTGAATACTCTCCATCACATCAAGGTGGTTCAAATTATAAAGAATCTACCTACAATGCAGGAGACCTAGGATCGATCCCTGGGTCAGGAAGACCCCCTGGAGAAGGAAATAGCTACCCACTCCAGCATTCTTACTGGGAGAATTCTTTGGACAGAAGAGCCTGGAGGGCCACAGTCCATAGGGTTGGAAAAAGTTGGACATGACTGAGCGGCTAACACTTTCATTTCACTTTCAATGTTATACAACAGGATTCTTCATCCTCTGGGTTCTAACACCCAACAATTTGATGTGGATCTGATGTAATAAAAATAGAGTGCACTATAAATGTAATGTGCTCGAATCATCCCCAAACCATCCCCACCCCACCCCCAGTCTGTGGAAAAATTGTCTGCCACGAAACCAGTCCCTGGTGCCATAAATATTGGGGTCCACTGTCATACAAGGTGACCATTAAAAATCATCATTTTAGTCCATGTTAGTGTAAGATGACCTAGCCAAGTTAAATCATTATGGTAGAGTATGGAATCATTTCCTTCATTTATAAATTTTAAGTGATACTTTTAAGTAATCTTTGGAGGATTTTTTTCCTCTTAAGTTAGCATACCATAGTACAACATTGAAAGAGTTTTCAAAAATCCTCAGACTAGAAACAATTTTTCAACCAATCAGCAGACTTTGAACTGACCTTCTGTGGCACATGGAGCTCAAAGTCGATGTGACCTGAATGTCATAGCAGGTGCTCTCTCTTCCCGAATCCTCCCATGGGCTGGCATATGCCTGAAATTCCTTTAACAGAGGACCGAGTCTCTCACTCACTCTGTAATTAGTGATGAGGCTTAAAATATCCCTGAGGAGGGTAAAGCACTGACTTTGCATCTTAGCAGAATAAAGAAATGATGCAGGAGATTTTTCAGGGAAAGAGGTTTTCACAGGAAAGAGTTGGACTGGGGGAGGTAGGCTGGAGCAGAGAGTGAAAAAGATGTGTGAGAAAGGGAAGCCAGGGGCCTGAAGTATGTTTGACCTTCTTCATAATTTTGTCAAAAGGAAACTGAACTAAGGGTTTTCAGAAAACGGGAGCAAGCCAGGAGAGCCACCATGTTCTTTGGGGAGGCAGCCGGAGGCAGGGTGGAGAGTGGTCTCTTCCTAAGGGACAGACATCCCCCCTAGTTCCTTTGCTCATCTCCTGCATTCCTGTGAGAAGCTCTCAGGCATCTGTCTGCTGAGTTCAGTTCAGTCACTCAGTCATGTCCAACTCTTTGTGACCCCATGGACTGCAGCACGCCAGGCTTCCCTGTCCATCACCAACTCCCGGAGCTTGCTCAAACTCATGTCATCTTTCTGCTACAGTCATCCCTCTGCTACATGCTACAAACTCATGTCATCTTTCTGCTACAGCCCTGCAAACAATCAGAGGAATGGGTCCCAGGGAGGAGAAGGGTCAGGATGGGGAACACTCATGGGGCCTGAGCTGACCAAGGGGGTTGCAGGAGGGAGAGGGTCTGCAGGAGAACTGAGGTGGCCACTAAGAAGAGGAAGGTGGATGTGACTTAGAAGAGAAGGGGTCCCATAAAGCCAGGTTTGCCTCCAACACTGCATAGAGAGTCTCAGGCTCAAGTTCTTGGCAACACAACCTCTTCTCAATCTCTTGCAACTGATCTCGAGGTCACAACTGCCAGTTTAAGACACGTAAATAAGGCTGAGGAAATTTACCTTTCTTCCGGTAATTAAGGCACTCAGTCTCCCCTACATACTTGTGACAATCAAGGACACCCACTCTCAAGGAATCAGCAAGGCAGCTGGAAGATCTTTGAGTCTGGCTGCTGCCCAGGCTGGATTTGCCTCTGGGCATAGTGGCTGAGCATCTAAGAGCTGAAACCATCTCTAAGAGCAGGAGATAGCCTGGACACCTGATAGGTTGCTAAAGCTGTGAAGAGCTTGCTCCAGCAACCTCCCTCTCAAGAAGTATTCTTTTACTCTTAATCACTTTTCTTGAAAAGGGAGGGAGCTGAAGAGAAGCATACAGATTGCATGGGCTATTGAGGTGGAGAGGAAAGGCATTCTAGATTCAAATGATAGCTCTACATCTATAAACCACATGATTCACTGAATAACAACTGACATGTGGACACTCAATTCAACTAAAACGGTGGGAGAGAAATTGTCCAGTGAAGTCTGCAGGAGCATGGCCTGACTGAGCAGGGCCATCCAAGCCTGCCACATAGAGATGAGTGCAGGGTAACTGGTTCTTGCTGACTCATGGCAAATGAACAAGGTCCCTTCTCAGGGCTCCCAGGACACAGGTTGCCCACCACAACTCCAGAATAAAGTCCATTTCTGAAGGAATGAAAAGAGAAGGATAAGAGAGGAGTGTTACCTTCACTAACATTAGAAGTCCCCTTAAAATCCTCCTACACTATTCTTTGAATGTAAATTGGTACAGGCAGTATGGAAGTTCCTTAAAAAAATTAAAATAGAGTTGCCATCTGATCCAGAAATTCCACTCCTGGGTATATATCCAGAAAAAAACACAATTTGAAAAGATAACACAACCCAGGAATTTCCTGGAGATCCAGTGGTTAGGACTCAGAGCATTCACTGTCATAGGCCTAGATTCAAAACCTAGGCTCAAAACAGGTTGAAAACCTGTTCAGGGAACTAAGATCCAGCAGCTGTGATGCCATCAAGAAAAAAATACATGCACCCCAAAGTCCACTGTAGCACTATTTACTATAGCTAAGATACTGAAGCAACCTTAATGTCCACAGACAGAGGAATGGATAAAGAAGATGTGATACAGATATGTAATGGAATATTACTCAATCATAAAAGGTACAAAATAACCATGTGCACAACATGGATGGATCTAGAGATTATCACACTAAGTGAAATAAGTCAGAGAAAAAAGAATATCGTATTATATCATTAGTAGAATATGTAATAGATACCCTACAATACATCATACGTGCTTGGTCACCCAGTCGTGTCTGACTCTTTGCGACCCCATGGACTCTAGCCCACCAGGCTCCTCTGTCCATTGGATTCTCCAGGCAGGAATACTGGAGTGGATTGCCATGCCCTCCTCCAGGGCATCTTCCCAACCCAGGGATCGAACCCAAGTCTCCCACATTGGAGGTAGATTCTTTACCATCTGAGCCATATGTAGAATCTAATTTTTTAAAAATGATATAAAAGAATTTATCTACAAAACAGAAACAGACTCACAGAAAAACAGAGTTATGGATACCAAAGGGGAAGTGTGGAGGGGGAATAAAGGATTAACACACACACTACTATATACAAAATAGATAGCCAACAAGGACCTACTGTATAGCACAGAGAACTCTACTAGAAATTCTGCAATAACCAATATAGGAAAAGAATCTGGAAAAGAATGAATACATGTATAACTGAATTACTATGCTGTATACCTGAAACTAACACAACATTTTAAATCAACTATACTCTAATAACATTTTTTAAAAAAGAAGTCACCTTACCCAATGAGACCAAAATCCAAGGTAACCTAAGGATTTTGACACTAGAATGGATGGATTTTTAGATCATTTCATTCACACTCATCATTTTATAGGTAGAGAAACTGAGGCCCAGCAAGAGAAAGAGGTTTGTACAAGTTCACAGGTAAATTCTCGGACGTGTTGAGTCTGGAATCCGGCGTCTCAGACCCATTCTCCTCCCTTCCCCCAAGGGCCTCCCCAGAGAATGCAGTAGCTCTCCTGGCTTGTTACAGTTTCCTGAAAACTCTGAGTTATCAGAGATCATACTCCCCAACCCTAATTTCCTCAGTCCTCTAGGTGGAGCTGGTTGAGGCTCCCATCCACACTGCCCCAGCTCCAAACTTGAAGACAGGTGGGAAGAGGATTCTTGCCAAAGGCCCACTGTGGACTCAAAGAGACAAACCTTAGGTTCGTGAACTCACACCACCTCCTTGAGAACTCCAAGTTTAGGGGGAGAAATGAAAGCTCTTACTGGACCCAATTGATGGGTTACTCCCCTCAGGCCTGCAAGCCTTGTAGTTGCCCAGCCCAGAGACAACAACAAGGACATCAGCAAAAGGTCCTGGAGCAATCTCCAGGATGACAGCCAGAGAAGGAGAAGCAAGGGAGAAAAGGAGGCTACCTACCATCTACAGGTGGAATTGACGTCAGTTTGGCTCTTCAGTTCCCCAGGAAACCAGTGGCTGGGGTAGGGGCAAGCACATAGGCAATTACTTATGAAACCTTCTAAATAAGAGGACTGGATAGTCATGTGAGTGAAGCAGGGACTGGTCCAGCAGGGGATGAACAGAGGACAAGAGAATAGCCATCTTGAATGGCCTGATCATAAACCAACTAATTCAGCACGCCTTAAGTCCAGCATGGGTGTGAGTGGGTACAAGCAGGACTCTGGAGCCACAGCTGGTTCTACATCCTGTAGTTAAGATTCCACCATAGAAAATATCAGTAGCCTCCCATGGTTGGACACAAGCAGGGGCTGTACATCCCCCTCCCAACAAGCTTGCTGCTGAGTGGAGCTATTGCAATAAATGTAAGTCTCAGCTCAACAAATCTCGTCAAATGCAGGAACATTTGATGGACAGCAGACAAAAATTAATTAAAACTGATCTCATTGGTAGTTGAGAAGGCATTTCTCTCTTTTCTTCCTGCATCTCTACCACCACCCACCCTCCAAAAAGTCAGCAGAAACACACAGGCAAGAGGGCTTGCTGTTCTCAACAGCGTCCTTAAAGGGTGCCTTCCTCAGGCATCCTCTTCATACAGGGTGATGCGTTCCAGGGACTCAGGAATGTGCCTACCCAGAGCTCATACTTCATCTTCTAGGCCAAGTGGTACCCAGAGACCTCCCTGCCCAAGGGTCCTGAACTCATCTCCACAGCCTGCATAGGCCTCTCCCTGGACTCTGAGTTCTGAGGCTAGATTGACCCATGGCTAGATTGACCTAGGCCTGAGGAATGGACAGGGGACAGCTCTTCACAGAGAACTGGGGAGTCCTCAACATGTGAGATAGAGTTGAGTGTGGGCTAAGAAGGGGGAGGAGCCAAGGGGAGCTTTGAGGGGTCTGAGGATTCTATATTCAGTCTGGGCATTCCAAGTCCCTCTGAAGATGTAGTTTTCAAGGCAAGAGGACAGAATATATTCTCTAGTATAGTTTTTAGGTTAGTTTTACAGCTTTAAAATTGTATTTGGACACATGGTATATGGACCTCCACTTGTACTCTTGTCCCGTTCTGCAAACGTCTGTTGGAGGCAGGCTTTTTGAAGTGAACACAAAGACTGGGCTCCTCTGGTTAACGGGTGGGGTGTGGGGACAGTGAGCGCCATCTTATCCCTGGAGACATCACACCAGTGGGCTCCAACCCCTGGCCCTACATGGGGACATAATAGTGAGCTTGCTGATTTAAAAATTTATTTATCTATTTATTATTTCTGGCTGTATTGGGTCTTTGTTGCTGCATGGGCTTTTCTCTAGTTGCGTCAAGCAGGGGCTACTCTGTAGTTGCTGTGCGCTGGCTTCTCTTTGCAGTGGCTTCTCTTGTTGTGGAGCATGGGCTCAGTAGTTGCAGTTCTTGGGCTCTAGAGCACAGACTCAATAGTTGTGGTGCAAGGACTCAGCTGCTCTGTGGCATGTGGGATCTTCCCATATCAGAAATCAAACCTATGTCCCCTGCATTGGCAGGCAAATTCGTCACCACTGAACCACCAGGGAATCTGGAGCTTGGTGATTTTTAACCCTTATTCACACAAGGCAATTAGTCTTGTTACTGTATAAACACGTATACCAAACACATACCAAAAAAATCTGTGGGTTCTACTAAATCAAGAATTACTTCTAACTTTTTTATGCAAATAAAGCAACCTAAATTGTTGACAGAGACCAGAACTGACTTGCTTATTTTATCTACTAATTAACCCATCCTGCCTGGAGAAGGAAATGGCAACCCACTCCAGTGTTCTTGCCTGGAGAATCCCATAGACAGAGGAGCCTGGCTACAGTGGATGGGGTTGCAAAGAGTCAGACATGACTGAGTAACCGAGCACACACACACACAGAGTTAAAAAGATTAGGATTTACTTGTTCATATATCACATTACTCATGCCAGGGTATTTAAAAATAAATACAAATGCAACACAACAGCCAGCCTCCCAGGGTTCCCCTTTGATCCTCAGATGGACACACCTAGAATGGCGCTGTGGGTCACAGCCCCTGGGGTGAGGAGTGGACCAGCCCCAGGAGCCCAAGACTAAGGGGCCCCCTGGTTTTTCCCTCCTGGAAGGGCCATGTCAGCCTCCAGAGGTGATTTATGTCACTGTGTCAGGCAACAGTTCTGCCACTCAACAGGCCACATGCCCCAGGTCTATGTCCAGGACTGGAATTATAAAATATTCTACAATATAGTCTCTCTTTTTTCCAATGTCAACACTCCATGTCAACTTCCCTTTATCTGCACTTTTTTTTTTCTTTTTTTCTTTTTTTTTTCAAATAAATTTATTTATTTTAGTTGGGGGCTAATTACTTTACAATATTGTAGTAGTTTTTGCCACACATTGACATGAATCAGCCATGGGTTTACATGTGTTCCCCTTCCTGGACCCCCCTCCCACCTCCCACCCCATCCCATCTCTCTGGGCCATCCCATTGCCCCAGCCCTGAGCATTTGTCTCATGCATCGAACATGGAATGGTGTTCTGTTTCACATATGATAATATACATGTTTCAATGCTATTCTCCCAGAATGTCTCACCCTCACCTTCTCCCTCAGAGTCCGTAAGACTGTTCTATGCATCTGTGTCTCTTATTCTGTCTCACATATAGGGTTATCGTTACCATTTTTCAAATTCCATATATATGCATTAGTATACTGTATTGGTGTTTTTCTTTCTGGCTTACTTCACTCTGTATTGTGGGCTCCAGTTTCATCCATCTAAATAGAACCGATTCAAATGTATTTTTTTAATGGCTGAGTAATATTCCATTGTGTATATGTACCACAGCTTCCTTATCCATTCATCTGCTGATGGACATCTAGGTTGCTTCCATGTCCTGGCTATTGTAAACAGTGCTGCAATGAACACTGGGGTACACGCGTCTCTTTCAATTCTGGTTTCCTCGGTGTGTATGCCCAGCAGTGGGATTGCTGGGTCATATGGCAGTTCTATTCCCAGTTTTTTAAGGAATCTCCACACTGTTCTCCATAGTGGCTGTACTAGTTTGCATTCCCACCAACAGTGTAAGAGGGTTCCCTTTTCTCCACACCCTCTCCAGCATTTATTGCTTGTTATCTGCACTTATTTTACAGGACCTAAGAATTTTCTATTTACATCCATTTAGGGATTTATGGGGCTTCCTCAATGGATCAACGGTAGAGAATCTACCTACAAGGCAGAAGACCCAGGTTCGATGCCTGGGTTGGGAAGATCCCTTGGAGGAGGACATGGTAACCCACTCCAATATTCTTGCCTGAAGAATCCCATGGACAGAGGAGCCTGGCAGGCTATGGTCCATGAGGTCACAAAGAATTAGACACGACTGAGCACGCACACAAGCTGGGGTTTATGATCTGGCCTGGCCAGGACCTACTACATGCCGATTTTCATACTCTTTGCTGTGGTTACTCGTCATATAAATTTGGGCTAGTCTAACAATTGTTTTTCAGCATCCTCTGGACTTATGAGAAGGCAACATTGAGCCCAAAACACAGGATCAGAGGTAAACGCTGAGACATTTAAAAATTCCAGAGTTCTCTCCAAAATTCTATAAAAAGTCAAGTAGAACCCCAGGTTAATCAACTGGAAAAAAAAAAATCTGTATCATTTAGCAATGGACAGTAGCAGATAGAAACCTTAGTCTACAGATATGTAAACGTTTCTTTATTTTTCTATGCATGCTACATGCTAAGCTGCTTCAGTCATGTCCCATTCTTTGCGATCTTATAGACTATAGCCTGCCAGGCTCATCCATCCATGGGATTCTCCAGGCAAGAATTCTGGAGTGGGTTGCCATTTCCTTCTTCAGGGGATATTCCCCACCCAGGGACTGAACCTGCATTTCTTATGTCTCCTACTTTGGCAGGTGTGTTCTTTACCACTAATGCCACCTGGAAAGTTCCCTTATGTTTTCTATAATCCAGCTTAATTTCTATTTTAGCCCTCATCTCATGAGAGGAGTCAAAACTTTACCAATTTGAGGTTAGGTCTTTGTTTAGGGCACAAAGGGCTATATTGTGGTGGGGGAGAGGATTGGGGAAGGCACCTAGTCTTTGCCATCTGTCCACATGTGCATCTGCTGAAACCATCATCTCATCTGACCTTGACCATCAATCCATGCAGGTGGCAGCTGAGCTGCCCTCACTCCTACCCACTAAACCCTTTCAAAGCCAGCCACTCTGCTCGGCCCCTCCCAGCAGCATGGGGGTAATTGCCTTGCTCTCAATCCATGCTATGGCATGGGGAAGTTTGTGGGGCTGTTTCACAGCCCTGTCTGCCAAGACATGCCCCAAATCCACTTCCTTAGGGTCTTGCCACTTTTCTAGGGCTCCACCCTGGAAGTAAGAGATACTTTCCTCTCTCTCCAGTCTCACAGCCTAATTGGTGGTTCTATCATAGGGTTCCATTTCCATCCACCTGGGATACCCAATCCTGCTTTCAAGAATCCCTTAATGACTATACAGCCCTTGCTTTCCCTCTGCACCCCTTCATCCCCCAAAGTCCCCAGAGACTGGAGACAAGGACCTTCAAGTGAGGCATCACATCTTCTCCCAAGTCTCTGGTGGATGTCAGAGCCCTTCCTTCACACAGGGGCTTAGACTTGAGAAACTCAGTTCAGCTCAGTTCAGTCGCTCAGTCGTGTCTGACTCTTTGCGACTCCATGAATTTGCAGAACGCCAGGCCTCTCTGTCCATCACCAACTCCTGGAGTCTACCCAAACCCATGTCCATCGAGTCAGTTATGCCATCCAACCATCTCATCCTCTGTCGTTCCCTTCTCCTCTGGCCCCCAATCCCACCCAGCATTAGGGTCTTTTCCAATGAATCAACTCTTCGCATGAGGTGGCCAAAGTATTGGAGTTTCAGCTTCAACATCAGACCTTGCAATGAACACCCAGGATTGATCTCTTTTAGGATGGATTGATTGGATCTCCTTGCAGTCCAAGGGACTCTCAAGAGTCTTCTCCAACACCACAGTTCAAAAGCATCAATTCTTCGGCGCTCAGCTTTCTTCACCATCCAACTCTCGCATCCATACACGACCACTGGAAAAACCATAGCCTTGACTAGATGGACTTTTGTTGGCAAAGTAATGTCTCTGCTTTTAAATATGCTATCTAGGTTGGCCAACTCAATACCCAGCAAAATAGGCCCCCATATGCCTGTTATCTGTTGAGTATCCATCACTGAGGTAATGAACGCACACTAACCTTGCTTGAAGGAGCAAGGAGATGAGAGGTCGGTGAGAGGCGAATAAAGAGATATTGGGAGAAGAAAGACTACTGGTATTTCAAAATTATAGCCTAGAATAATACTAACAGATGATAGAATGGTATTTCTAAAATACAGATATGATGATCTAACTGCTCTGCTTCAAATCCTCCAGTGGTACCACATTGCCCACAAACGTAGTCCAAAATCTTCACCTTCTGAGATGTGAAGGTGGAGCTCACTGAGCTATTTGCCAGGGAGATCTACTATTTGCATCAGCAGAGAAAGCAAATATTCACATGGCCTACCTTACCACTAAAGCATCAGGTCCTGGGATCAATACTAACAATTTCCCAAACAGTTCTGAAACCTGGCTCTGACCTCTCCTTGGGCAAATATTCTGACCTAATTTTTGAAGATCCTGTTTGACTTCTTAAATCAAAGATTCTTATCCTTCATGCACTATGGCTGATCTGAATCAACCAGTAAGAACAAGAGCAACATTAAAAAATACCACAAGGTCAGTTTCAGTGTTGGCCTTCTCTCCCTTTTTCTCCTTGCCAGACTCTGGCTTCTCTTTTCCAAACCATGGCTGGAGGACCTCCTTCTCCTGATGTCTTCTTCTCCATCCCTGACTCGATTCTAATCACACCATGGCTGTGTGAGCAGCATAGATCCTGTCTGTTGCAGTTGTTTGTCATGTTGTTTTTCCTATTTTCTTTCTTTGATTAGCCTGTAAACTCTCCTGGTTGAGGCCTGCATCCCCACATCTTTTGCAGCACCCCAACCACTTAGCACAATGGTCTTCACACAGAGGGAACTTAACAAATTCTGCAGTTTGATATCTGAATCCCCACCTCAGCTGCTGCTGGGTAATCATTATCAGTAAACAAATTAGTTATCAGTAAAACATCCAAGGTTTCCAGAGGGAATCATTTATATTAGGTTGGTGCAAAAGTAATTATGGTTTTACACTGTTGAACTTTGCCATTTGATATTGGAATACTTTCCTAAACAAAAGTGGTTATGTTGTACATCATTTTAATGCACATTTCTCGCTTTATATTTTTTTGCTAATGACTTATACCTTGCTGTTTATTTTATATTTATTTTAGACTATAGAAATGATGTTAGAAAAAAAGCAAACTCAAGTCATACTTTTATTTGAGTTCAAAATAGGTCATAAAGCAGTGGAGACAACTTGCAACATCAACAATGCATTTGGCTCAGGAACTGCTAATCAGTGTACAATGCAGTGGTAGTTCAAGGAGTTTTGCAAAGTGGTGGTTCAAGACAAGAGCTTGAAGATGAAGAGCATAGTGGGAGGCCATTGGAAGTTGGCAACAACCAACTGAGAGCAATCATTGAAGCTGATCCTCTTACAACTACACAAGAAATTGCCAAAGAACTCAATGTTGACCATTCTATGGTCCTTTGGCAGTTGAAGCAAATTGGAAAGGTGAAGAAGCTCCCTAAGTGGGTGTCTCATGGATTAACTACAAATCAAAAAAAAATCACTGTTTTGAAGTGTTGTCTTCTCTCATTTTTTGTCTCATTACAACAAGGAACCATTTCTCAATTAGATTGTGACATGGGACGAAAAGTGGATTGTATACATCTAGCTGCGACCAGCTCAGAGGTGGGATTGAGAAGTTCCAAAGCACTTCCAAAAGCCAAACTTGCACCCCAAGAAAAGTCATGGCCACTGTTTGGTGGTCTCCTGCCCATCTGATCCACTATAGCTTTCTGAATCTTGGCAAATCTATTACATCTGCTCGGCACATCAATTAGATGAACTGAAAGCTGCAATGCCTGCAGCCAGCATTGGTCAGCAGAACGGGCCCAATTCTTCTCCAAAACAATGCCCAACCCAATGTTTCAAAAATTGAATGAATTGGGCTGTGAAGTTTTGCCTCGTCCGCCGTATTCACCTGATCTCTCACCAACTGACTACCACTTCTTCAAGCATCTTGACAACTTTTTGCAGGCAAAATGCTACCACAACCAACAGTAGGTAGAAAGTGCTTTCTAAGAGTTTATCGAATCCTGAAGCATGGATTTTTTTTTTTATTCTTTTTAAACAACTTTTATTAAGGTAAGGTTGATTTATAACTGCCAGTTGATCAAATTGCCAATATCCGTTGGATCTTTTTTTTTTTTTATAAATTTATTTACTTTAGTTGGGGGCTAATGACTTTACAATATTGTAATAGTTTTTGCCATACATTGACATGAATCAGCCATGGGTTTACATGTGTTCCCCTTCCTGGACCCCCCACTCACCTCCCTCCCCATCCCATCCCTCTGGGTCATCCCATTGCCCCGGCCCTGAGCCCTTGTCTCATGCATCGAACATGGAATGGTGTTCTCTTTCACATATGATAATATACATGTTTCAGTGCTATTCTCCCAGAACGTCCCACCCTCACCTTCTCCCTCAGAGTCCATAAAATTGTTCTATGCATCTGTGTCTCTTATTCTGTCTCGCATATAGGGTTATCATTACCATCTTTCAAATTCCATATATATGCATTAGTATACTGTATTGTTGTTTTTCTTTCTGGCTTACTTCACTCTGTATAATGGGCTCCAGTTTCATCCATCTCAGTAGAACCGATTCAAATGTATTTTTTTTAATGGCTGAGTAATATTCCATTGTGTATATGTACCACAGATGGCTAACAAACACATGAAAAGATGCTCAACATCACTCATTATTAGAGAAATGCAAATCAAAACCACAATGAGGTATCATTTCACACCAGTCAGAATGGCTGCTATCCAAAAGTCTACAAGCAATAAATGCTGGAGAGGGTGTGCAGAAAAGGGAACCCTCTTACACTGTTGGTGGGAATGCAAACTAGTACAGCCACTATGGAGAACAGTGTGGAGATTCCTTAAAAAACTGGGAATAGAACTGCCATATGACCCAGCAATCCCACTGCTGGGCATACACACCGAGGAAACCAGAATTGAAAGAGACGCGTGTACCCCAATGTTCATCGCAGCACTGTTTACAATAGCCAGGACATGGAAGCAACCTAGATGTCCATCAGCAGACGAATGGATAAGGATTTTTACACTACAGGAATAAGTAAACTTATTTCTCATTGGTAAAAATGTGTTGATTGTAACAGTTCCTATTTTGATTAATAAAGATATGTTTGAGGCTAGTTATAAATGATCTAAAATTCACAGGCTGAAATTGCAATTACTTTTGTACCAACCTAATGTTTCTGCTGCTGGAAAAAAACAACACATGTCATCTCCTTGCAAAGAGGAATTTCAAAAGAGGAATGTGGTCATGATGCCAAGAGTAGATCTCACCTGAGAGTTCTGATACTTATAACTCTTGGACATGGAAAGATGAATCAACTTTTGAGTCATGTGGTCCTCTGGGTTCTTTTAGCCTAAAGGTGTAAAAGTCAGAGAAAGCGAATCCCGTCATACTGGCAACAACAAGTGAGTGCACATATGGTCTTGGCTGAGCACCTGTTAACAAAACTCCTGGGAGCCAAGCACCACCTCAGCCGCTGAAGCACCCAGGACGGGCTCAGAGATGGCTCAGAGGCTGCCTTGGTCCCTGCCAAGCATGGCCCCACCCAGGTGCCAAGGCTGCCTCTCTATTAACAGTGGCTGATGCTCCTGCTGATGCCCAGAGCCTGCCTGCAGCTGTAAGCCTGTCCAGGAGAGGAAAGTCCTGTCCCTGGCCTCTCTTGGTCCCCTACTCCTGGTGGGAAGCTTCATGAGGCAGCCCAGCGCCGGGGGGAGCTTTTACAGAAGGAGTTCTTTCCCTCCACCTCCGGTTCCCCCCTCCACCTCCGGTTCCCCCCTCCACCTCCGGTTCCCCCCTCCCTCTTTTCCATCTGCTACTCTCTCCCCTCACTGCGCCTTTACCAACACCAGCTGTAGCCTTGCCAGGCTCTCCCTACTACAGGGTTCTGACACCTGGAGTTTGGAGTCAGACAAACTGTTCTTAAATTTTGACTCCACCTCCCCGATTACTTCTCTTTCCTGAGCCTCATTTTTGTCATCTGTACAATATAGGTAGTAATGCCTCCCTGTGGCGTTGCTGTGAGGATGAGCAGCAATGTCAGTAACACTAATAGCACCTAATGCCTGAGGGACTTCCGTGTGCCTGTGCTGTGTACACTTCCTTGGAGCCCAGCATGGCAACTGGTCCAGATCAGCTTCCTTCACGTCTTCCTTCTTCCCTCCCTCCTCTCTTCCAAAGTGGGTGTCTTATGAGCTGACTGCAAATCAAAGTCAAGTAGGGCCTGAAGACATAGCGTCTGGTCCCAAATGGGAGCATTGTCCTCCCTGCCATGTCTTTCCTTCCTCCACCAGCAGCGTGGGAGCCCTCAGAAACCCCAGACTCTCCACCCACCAGAAAAGGAGATTTCTTCTCTCTCCTGTCCAAGTCCCTGCCCACCAGGGCAGCTCCACTGCTTCCCTAGCCAGGTTTCCAAGCTCCACCCCCACATGGGGGCGGCCTGCAGACCATGCACCTTGTTCCTTCAGGGAATACAGTAGCTGTCAGCTAGAGCCAGGCTGGCTCCACCTTCTCCTGGAACACAGAGGTGCCCCTGAGAGCCCCTTCTTTCCACCACGGCACACAGGCACGCCCTCTGTGTCAGGCACACTGCAAAACAGGCCCAGATAACCAATTCCTTCCCACAAATAACTTCCACCTGCCTTGAGCTCCACCCATTTCTCAGTGGCCTCTGTCAGAAGCCCTTCTTTGTGAAGAATTCCTATCCTATCTTACTCACCATGCCAGTGTAGCCTAAACCTCTTTCCTTGAGGACTGCTGTGTTGGAGTCCTGACTCTTAAGTCAGGCAGTCTAATTATTGTGTGACTTTGACTTCACTGAGACTTAGTTTCCTTATCTGTAAAATAGATAATGCATATGTGCATGCTCAGTCACGTTGGACTCTCGGCAACCCCATGGACTGTAGCCTGCCAGGTTCCACTGTCCATGGAATACTCCAGGCAAGAATATTGGAGTGGGTTGCCATTTCCTACTCCAAAAATAAATAATAATAACATCTATTTCAGAGGGCTGGTGTTAGGATTAAATAGGCAAAAAAGAAAGCCCCTAGCATACAGTTAGCATGCAGGAAAAATTAATTATTTTACTATAATGGTTTGCTTCAGCTAATGGACTCAGATTATTTCCCTTAAGTTCTAGAAATATAAAAGAAAAACTTCAAATTAAGTTATACTCTGCAACATGTGTATTAAAGTTGTCACAATAAAAATACATGGATTTTGGAAGGACTAATAAATTCCGATTGGTTATTTTCTCTATTGCTATCATTTCAATGTAGATTTACATAAAGTAGTGTTCCCAAGAACTTTTATAATCCATTAATTAAATAGTTTGATAGCCTCAAGGCAGAACTCAAGAAGCTTACCAACTGCAATTTAGCTATTTGCCTATTTGGATACACTAACATATCTTGGCATACTTGACAGTTAATAACATTTATTTCTAACGATGAAAGTCAACTTGTGTATTATAGAACATTCAAAAATGAAAAGTATAAAATAAGAAATAAAAATTATCTGTATACTTACCATCTAGAGACACTCAGTGTTAATACTGATTTATTGCTATCTTGTCTGCTTAAAAATTACACTTATCAAAATAAATCTGTTTTCACTGAATATTCAATAGTGAGGATTTCCCCTACCATTGTTCTTTTAAAGCACAATCCTTATACTTGTATAATATTCCACAATAAATCTATCACATAATTTATGTAATCATTTTCATGTAGTTGAATGCTTAGATTGCTTGTCATTGCTCCCAATTTTAATGTGGACAGATATCTCTGTACATAGATCTGTAAGTGATTCTGATTAGTTCTTGTATTTCCTCAGGTCTCATAACAATCTGTGGGTCAAATAAAATCAATTAACAATTTTGCCCAAATTACAGTAGTACAGCTTTTCTTCTTTCCTCCCTCTCATCGCCTGCTCATCCCCTCAACATAAAGGAAAGAACTGGACACTTGCTACAAAGTCTCTGCCAGTTTCTATTGTTCTTATTTATCTCACTTGCTGTGGATAGGGCTTCCCTGGTGGCTCAGCTGGTAAATTATCCGCCTGTAATGCGGGAGACCTGAGTTCAATTCCTGGGTTGGGAAGATCCCCTGGAGAAGGGAAAGGCTACCCACTCCAGTATTCTGGCCTGGAGAATTCCATGGACTGTACAGTCCATGGGGTCGCAAAGAGTTGGACATGACTGAGCGACTTTCACTTCAATTCACTGGTGTGATAGTCACACATCTAGATGAAGAAGTATTAGCATGCTTGATTACAGAGCGCTGCCTCAGAATCACCTAGAGATATTATATAATATATGGTACATGCACCATATGTCCTTACTATAAAACCCAAAGTCTGACCCACAGGGTTTCCATAGTAAGTGACAATTCTCAATCTTGCTTTAGTTGGAATAATCGGGTAGGCTTTAAAAATATATATATATTGATGCCCAGGCCCAGACCCAACTATTTTGATACAACAATTATTTCTCCCAGTTTTGTTTCTTAATATACCTTTCATTTTGAAATAACTACTGATTCATAGGATGTTGTAAAAATAGTTCAGAAAGATTCTGTGTACCCTCAGTTTTCCTCAGTGGTAATATCTTGAACAAAACCAGGACATTGACATTGCTACAGTCCACACATTTCACCAGTTTTACATGTGTGTGGGTGTGTGCATTTGTGTGAGTGAGTACAGTTCTATGCAGTTTTATTCCATGTGTAGATTCATGTAACAACCACCACAATCAAGATATATATTTCCACAAAGATCCTTGTGCTATCCCACCTCCCTCCTTGCCCCATTCTTAACCTCTGGCCCTGTTTATTTGTGAGTCCCAAGGAGATCTGTCACAGAGAAACCTCAGACATGCTTCCCCACTGCAAGCATGCCTGATGCTGTCACTTCCTACAGGCCCGGTGCCGTCCCTCCTGCCATCACTGTCCCTAGGTCTATGCCCTCCTGTTTCCGTGACTTCCCCAAACCTACAAACCTTAGATATGCTGAATGGGGCCATGATATGTGTAGTTTACTCAGGATGATCTCATTAGAAGGACTGATGCTGAAGGTGAAGCTCCAATACTTTGGCCACCTAATGCGAAGAACTGACTCATTAGAAAAGACCCTGATGCTGGGAAAGATTGAAGGCAGGAGGAGAAGGGGATGACAGAGGATGAGATGGTTGGATGGCATCACCAACTGAATGGACATGAGTTTGAGCAAGCTCCAGGAGTTGGTGATGGACAGGGAAGCCTGGCATGCTGCAGTCCATCGGGTCGCAAACAGTCAGACACAACTGAGTGACTGAACTGATGACAGATCTCTAAGAAATGGAAAGACTGCCCACTCTCCATCTGTGTCACACTTTGCCAGCTGGGGACCAGAGCAGAATTTATATACCCTCTAACCCCTTGATGATATACCCTCTAACCCCTTGGGCCGCTGTTCCCTTGTCTTTGGAGGTCAGCTCTAATTCCCTGGTGGCTCAGACAGCAAAGAATCTGCCTGCAATGCAGAAGACCTGGGTATGACACCTGGGTTGGGGAGATCCCCTGGAGAAGGGAGTGGCAACCCACTCCAGTATTCTTGCCTGGAAGATCCCAAGGACAGAGGAGCCTGGTGGGCTACAGTCCATGGGGGTCGCAAAGAGCTGGACATGACCAAGCAACATTTAACACGTCTAAGACCCAGTGCTGGGCTGGGCAGGCACTGCCCTTCCTCCCTATGACTCCACCTCTGTCACCCAGGACCCTCTTTTCAAAGCTTCTTCATCAAAATGTTCAGATCCTTTAGGTAAAGATATGCCTGGGGGTTTTACTGCATACAAGTTCATCAGATAGCATCAGGCTAAACTGCAGAATCACTAAGTTAGGCTTGGCTGTGAGCCCCACTCATTTTAGGACAAATTCAACAGCATTAAAGAGAGATAGAAATAACCAACTTAAGCTCAGAAACTATGTCATCAGTTTAGCACATCAATAATCTCATTTAAAATATACAGGTTTTACTGAGTCTAGCTTTGGTTAAAAATGTTTGATTGTCTAAAGAAGATTCTCTCTCACTCCCCTCCCATCTAACATAAGATGTGTTCATGATAATTAACTGTATACTTCAGTATTTAAGTTACAGAATGGCAACAGGGGAGTGTGACTCTGCTAGGACAGGAATTAACATCACCCAAGAGACATATGAGGGACTCTGAACCTCTTTACAGGAGAGAGTAGCATGTTTTAGGTGATGCAAGAATAACTGCCTCATGTTAGGCAAAAACACAATGTTGCTATTGTCTTTATTTGGAAGTTAAACAGGAGTTGAAAAAAACAGGGTATGAGGGTATGAGAAGGCCAAGTCGACAAAGCATAGACTGTAGTGGCTTTGTACCTTGTGAACTGAGCTGAAATGGAACTGTGTTTCCAAGAATTCCCTTCCCTGTAGGGTTCCAGGTTTGCCTTGGCCACAGGCGATGTTTTGCATCAGATCGGGAAGGCAGAAGGGAAGGAGCAGCCATGTTCTCACTTCCTGGAGTAACCTGCAGAGCTACCGGTGAATATTGTCACCTGACCCAATGGCTTGGCTTGCTAGTGAGAGGCAACACCCAGACCATGGTTCCTCCAGCTCCTGCCAGATCTCCCCTGCCAGTTTCTCTAAGTCCTGGGCCAGGTGTGAGGGCAGTTCTGTCACAAAGGGCACCAGCTTCTCCTGCAGGTCACCTTGCAATGAAGGTTGAGGGTAATGAGAGACAGATGGAGGTCATCGTGTGTCTTGGCTGTGTCTGTCTGTCCTGTTCTTATCCACTCATAGCTCACTTCTCAACTGTCCATCTGGCTGACCACAGTGACTTCAGGCTCAACCCTGAACGCCGGGCCAACGATACACACAGGGAGCTCCCTCACCTCATCCAAGTGCAAAAATAGGTCCCTACTCTGTATCACTCCAGTGCTTCTGCATCTTTAATCAACCCCTGACTGACACAGAATTACATATCGATTACCTCTCAGAGAAGAGATAACTGACAGAACTTGGAATTTGTTGATTAAACAGAAGATCAAGTGTTAACTGTGTATTGATTGGAGTGGTGGAAAATGAGCAAGAAATAAAAACGCCCTCTGGAGATGCATGAAAATACATATTCTCTATCCTAAGCAAGAAACCCTGTATGACACTGGGCCCTTCTACTCTGACACTCAAATATCCTGCCTGTTCCTCAGACAGGAAGCATCTTTACAGGTACTCAATCATGCATTTACTTGACAAGGTACATATTGTTTACCTCTCACGTATGTCTGCCCCATATGCTATGCCCACCTGGACTCAAAGACATACAGGCTATGGTTCAAAACATTTTGGGGGAGAATGGATGCATGTATATATATGACTACGTCCCTTCCCTGTACACGTGGAGCTACCACATTTTTAATAGGCTATGCTGGTCTTAGTTGCTCAGCCGTGTCTGACTCTTTGCAGCCCGCTAGGCTCCTTTGTCCATGGGGATTCTCCAGGCAAGAATACTGGAATGGCTTGCCATGCTCTCCTTCAGGGGATCTTCCCAACCCAGAGATTGATCCCAGGTCTCCCACACTGCAGGTGGGTTCTTTACCAGCTGAGCTACCAGGGAAGCCCCTAATCAGCTATATCTCAATACAAAATAAAAAGTTAAAAAAAAAAAAGTTTGCTTATAATTCTCCTTTCTCCCACATTAGCCTTGACGCCTAGCTTCTTTCACTTTAATTTTGTCTCTCAAACTAGAGGCCCTGACTCAGATCCCTGCCTTCGGACCTCTAGGTGTCACATTCATCTGTGCACCCTGGTATCTGGACCTCAATCTGCCTATGGACTCTGGCTTGACTTGATTCTGTAGACCCTGGCACCTCTCTGGATCTTGGCAGGAGCCCACAGCCCCAGCTCCTAGCAAAGTCAGCTTCTACTTTAGATGATTTGGATGGTGCTTCCCAGTGGGCCTCATATGCAGGCCGCAGTATCCTGAAAGTGGAGTTAAGCCACATAAACAAATACAATGTAAGCATATGAACAGGTTTGAGGAAAGCACACTCCACTCTATCCAACCCAAGGTAATCAAGAAAGAGCTCTTGGGTTAGGCGACCTTTGTAGGAGTGGTACAAATTTAGCATAACAACAGCTATATTTCATGCTCCAGGAGATGAGCTTGGAAGGTAGGACAGGAAAAAAATGCTTTGGATAACAGGGAAAGAGAGAGAATTAGAGCATGAGGCCTTGTATAGACAAAAATCACTTAAATGATTAAACTGGGGTAGAGCAAAAGATAGTGAATATAGATGAACTTCAATTTTCTGTTCTAAATAGAACCAAGGAAACTCTAGCCACCAAAAATAAGCCTTTAGTTTGTTGATCACTTAAAACTTGTCTTTCACAAACTTCTTCCTGGGGGTAACAAACACCTGAACAGTGAAAAAGAGGAAAAACCAGATAAGTATAAAATATTAGTCTATTGCCTCCAGATTAAGAGTGCACCATTTCGTAAGGATGAGAGACAAGTACCAACTCTGAAACTTTGGGCAGTTCAGGGAAGCGCACACTTCTCCTGGACCCCATGAGTGCTCCTGACAGGCTGAACTGGTGAACATGACCTAAGAATGCATTTTTGAACCTGATAAAGTATATAAACAACTTCTATAGTAAAATACATAGGATAAAAAATTGCTGAAGATATTTCTGTTATAAACAAACATAGTACCACATCTTTTTGACAGCTTACAGCAGTAGAAATTTTTCTAATAATAATTTTTTTTTAAATTGCAAGGACATCAGCAGAATCATTTTTCCCTCACTATCTAATAAACTCTGATTAGAAAGTTTCTTACCAGGGATTTCCAGGCCGTCCAGTTGTTAGGATTCCATGCTTCCAATGCAGGGGGCCCAGGTTCAATCCCTGGTTGAACCGACAAGCCATGCCTGGCAGCCAAAAAAAAAAATTCCTTTTTAAAAAAGAAAATTTCTCATCTATGGTAATAACACAGGTCTTCTCAGACTCATCAGATTAGTTAAAGTAGAGATGGACTATGTCAACACATACTGTAGACCCAGTCAAGGGATTGTGACCAACCTCAGGATTTCCAAATCATGAAGCTGTATGATAATATTGTGCCTCTGAATTGCAGCTAAGTGGTAGAAAACCCTTAGAAAAGGAGAAAACACTGAAATATTTTTCATGGATAACCTGTATAGAACTGGAATCCACATGGCTTAGTCTCAGAGTTGTATGGTGGTCAAAGAACTACAGTTCACTAGAGATTATCATATGCAGTTCAGTAAGCCAGACAGAAAGATAAACATCATATGATATCATTTATATGTAGAATCTCAAACAAAACAAACAAAAACAAAAGAACTTATTCACAAAACAGAAATAGACCCACAGACATAGAAAACAAACTTATAGTTACTAAAGGGGAAAGGAGGGGAGGGATAAATTAGGAGTCTGGGATTAATATCTATATATAAAAATAGATAATCAACAAGGATCTACTATATAGCACAGGGAACTCTATTCAATATTTTGTAATAATCTGTAAGGAAAAAGAATCTGAAAAAGAAATGTGGGTTGCCATTTCCTTCTCCAGGAAAAGGAAATATATATATATTATATATATAACTGAATCACTGTGCTATACATCTGAAACCAACATAACACTGCAAATCAACTACACTTCAATAAAAAATCCTTTTTTTACATAACAGAAAAAAACACTTCATCTCAACACATTCGTTTGTTGGTGGTGATGACGTGGAACAGACACTCTAAGACACTGCTGATGGCTGTGTTTGTTAGCACAACTTTTTTGGGAAGCAATTTGCAATATGTATCAAGAGTTATTAGCATATTCACACTCTGAGCCTGTAATTCAACTTGTAGAAACTAAAGAAAAATTTAAAACACAGAAAATGCGTTACAATGGTATATATTACAGATTTATTAATACCATTAAAATTATAAACAAATAGAAATATGATTAATATATTTTGGTACTCTCCTGAATGAAAAATTACCCCTTCATTAAAATGTGTTTTTTAAAAAAGAAAAAAGGAATATAGTTCAGCACAAAAAGAAATTTCAAAGACTCACATTCTTTAGCTGAGGTTCCTGAAAACCATGAAGGTCAATATGATGCACAGCAACATTTATGAATTCTCCTTTCTTCTCTGCCCATCTACACTCATAGCTGCTGCATTTATTCTGAAGTATCTCTCTCCACAATTTTCTCATGCCTTTGTCCCAGCCCAGCCCCACATTTGTCTTTTCTTTCTTTCTCTCCTTTTCTATCTCTTGATTGTATACATTAATACAGTCCCTCTCCCAGAAATTAAAAAAGGAATACAATCACTCCCTCTTTAGGGGGGTATGAGAGGGTAGAAATTGGGCAGGCCAGGATAGCATTATTTTTTGTTATCTAGGAAAGGGGGGGAAGGCTGGAGACATTCCCACATAACAATGTTCATCCTAGTGAATACCCTCCCTGCTCGAGAGAGATAAGAGAACTTCATTTATACTGAGATCAGGGTGGGGAAGTCAATTCAGAGACAGAAATGAAACCAGGGCCACACATTCATAAAAAGCATATTTTTCAACCATCTTTGTTGGTTGATGCATTATTTCTCTTTTTGTAAGAGAATAAAATTTAAGATACTAAGATACATAGCTCATGCTTTGAAAATCATGAGGAGGCAACATAAAACCTGACTTAATGTAACAAATAAAGGTAACAACAATAAATTAGGCATGCTGATATGTATCCAATTATCTCTCTTACCTTTAACAGTGTGAATAACAGAGACCTAATATTAGATCATTGGAAGCAGGTGGGGTCAGATAAAAAGCAAGGTTCTTCTTCACATAAAGGCTACATCCTAACTCCAGCATGGGAAAACATCACAGAATTCACCCCTCATAAATCTCAGGTACTATGTCAGACCTTAGAGCCACACCAGTGTTCCAATGTCTGTGAAGCCAGTTTTATCAAAGCAAAATTTAAAGTAAAATCCAATTATTGTATATATACTCCAGGGCAGGATTTTACCTCTCTGACCAAGTTGGGGCTGGGGTGCCCTTGAGCAATGAGGGTTGCTGAGCTCGACTGCAGGAGCATGGAATCTGGCAGAGAAGAGAGGCCTGGGAGGGAACTAGGGGTTGGAGCCCCTGCAAATTACTCGAAGCCAGAAAAGTGTGGAGAGAAAGAACAGCAGGAACCTGACAGCCTGAAGCGCATTTCTGGTGTGCATCCAGGCAACCTGCTTTATCTGAGTTTTGGTAAAAATCCTCTCATACACAGAATTCAAACATCCCTCTGTGACCTGCTTAAACCAGGACAAGGTGTGCAACCTACAGGAGCAAACAAGATGCCCTTCTCAACCTACCCCTAAAACAACTCAGCACAGCATTGTGCTTCAAGGACCCATAGCTCTGCCGTGCAAACAAATTAATGAGGCCTGCAGCCCACAGTCAGTAACTTTACCCTCAGACCAACAAGGAATTCACCCTGGCAGGAAAATGATGATGATACACACTACAGTTTTAGTCTGCTTGGGTTGCCATAACAAATTATCATAGACTACATATCTAAACAATAGAAACATTTATTTCTCACAGTTCTAGAAGCTAGAAGTTCAAGATCAAGATGCCAGCAGGATCAGGTTCTGATGAAAACCTCTCTTCTTGCTCATGGCCACCTTCTTCCTGTGTCTTACCATGGCAAAGAGAGAGGAAACAGAAAGCTCTCCCATGTCTCTCCTTACATGTGCACCAATTGCATTCATGAGGGCTCCACCCTCATGACCTAAACACCCGACAAAGGTCCTACCTCCTCATATCATTACATTGGAGTTAGGATTTTAGCATATGGATTTGGGGGGTACACAAACATTTGGTCCATACACACACACACACACACAATTTATAGGCACAGGACTCCAAAATCACATAGCATGAATTCTTGTAACAGTCAACAACATTCTCTGATCATCTGTCAAAGCAGAGTTCTGCATTAAGGTCAAGAGTTTTGGGGGTTTATTCTTAATTATAGGATACTGCACTTTGTTAAAGAATAAAGGCAGCTGCAATGATACTACTACTTATTTACTTGAGGAAGTTACTTGCCTGCTCAGAGGCTCAGGTTTCTCATCTGAAAATTTGAGGATGATAAAACCCACCTTATAGAAGTTGCATGAATACTAAATGAATGAATGACTCTATGAAAAGCAGCTGGTCAGAAGTAGTAACAAGCGACGGAAGAATTTAGAAAAAGAATTTGTTTGGCTCTTAACAGATGTTCTCCAAAGGGGAAAAAATGAGGTTGGTGAGAAAGGCAGTTACTGGTTGACAAGAAGGCATTGAGACTGCCTGCCTGCCAAGTTTGATTTTGAAATCTCAGGCTCTTCGAAGCTTCTATAAGGGGACAAGCAGTCACAATGCTATACCTTGTAGCGGATTGCAAGGACGCTTGTAAAACACCCAAAGCCTATTAAAAATTCCCAGCAGATCTCTTCTCCCAGATCCTTCCCCACTCCCCACCAATGAGCCCCTATACATTCAAGATAAACAAAGAAGCAATTCTAAAGCACAAAGGAGCTGCCCAACTATTCCAGGAGTTTCCCCAGGCATGGGAAAAGTGCGTCCTGACATGCTTGGCTGGAACTGATTGGGAACCAGACTGTGTTCACTGAGCAAGTTGAGAAAGATTTGCCTCCAGCTTCAGCACATTATGATGTCATCTTTTGGCGTTTTAAATATTCAAGTGTGTATCCTGAAAAGCCTCTTGCTTTCATTTCTTGTCTAGGTTGAATAAAATAGGCCTGCTTCCAGCTTGTGCTAATTTAAACTCTTAAGGCGAGCTTAGTTGCTCAGTCGTGCCCGACTCTTTGGAACCCTTTGGACCATAGCAAGCCAGGTTCCTCTGTCCATGGGATTTTTAAGGAAAGAATACTGGAGTGGGTTGCCATTTCCTTTCTCCAGGGGATCTTCCTGACCCAGGGATTGAACCCACGTCTCCTGTGTCTCCTGCGATTTCAGGCAGATTCTTTACCTGCTGAGCCACTGGGGAAACCCAAAGCTCTTAAGGAAATGGGTCTTATCTAACCCATTTGAGAAAAACAGTTCCTGGTCTGATGGGAAGAAAGGACTGGAATGGAAGACTGCAGAACTGGGTTCTGGGTCACTGACTCGTGGTGACCAGAAACGACCCAGGGACACGTTCCAGCCTCCATTTCCTCGCCTGTAAGATGGACTAAGACATCTTTAGAGTTCCGTTCAGCTCTGAGAGCTACATGACTTGAGGACAAATGAACCAGATAGCTAAGGGCTTGACAGTCACTTGTGGTTTCTGCTCCTTGAAAGGAGTGGGGATTAGCTGCCATTTAGACACAGGAATGCAGTGCTTTGATTATTTGGGTGTCTGTTTTCACAGGCATTGAAGCTGAACCCACTGCCAGCCGTGAGACCTGACCAGACCTCTCCTCTCCTTTGAAACTAAGCAGGCCGGGCTGATATGTGACACCACAGAGGTGTGGCCCCCCAGCAGCCCCGCTAGGATTAAACTCCACCTTGTTGCTCACTTGGTGTGAGGCCTTGGTTAACCACAAACCCGCCTAAACGCCCCACAGGCAGGCCAGCTGAATACTGTTGCTTCTTACCCAGCCTCTTAAGGATATGATTAGAAGACTGACTTATAATGTTAAGATGTTACTTTTCTAAACTCCAGGCAAGATGACTGTCTCAGCCACTTAACTCCTCGATGAAACTGAACTCATCTGGGGTCCTTGGGGTGCACGGCATGAAGAATGGTGAGAGGAACTAAAGCTTTTTTTGGCAGTTAACTGAGGTTCTCTGAGCAGGTGGCAAAGGAAGAAAGTTTCAGCTTTATTTAAAAGGGCAGTTTAAGTTCAGGGAGGGAAGGAAGTGTTGTTCTCCTTAATTTTTCACACTCTCCATGACCTCAACCTCCATCCCACAAATAACCCAGGGTCCCGTTTGCTGCCAGCAGAAGTATATGGATACCTCTGGAAAACTATGAATGATTTACAAGCTGGGTCAATAATTAAGTTGCTGGGGAATGTGTACAAGACATAACAAACCTTAACTGCTTAAATTCCAGGAGAAATGCTCCCAGGGTTGCTAAGAGAATAATGGTTGGGAACAAAATAAAATCCACGCAGATGTGAAATGTTTTGAGGTGATAAAATGTGTCAGTCTGTTATTTAGGACCCACACTCAAATATTCTGTCTCAGATCTGCTCAGGGAGGCTGGGTGAGCTTGAGTGGACCTTTTCCTGGATCCAGCTGGAGCTCCCTCAAGGCCCTCCTCAATGAAGATTTTTAATCACAGCAGAGCTAGATCATTCCCAAGGGAAAATCACCCCCTATACATTTGAGGGAAGAGAGTCTGTTTTAGATCTGTGTCATGGACAGAGGAGCCTGGTGGGCTACAGTCCACAGGATTGCAAAGAGTTGGACATGACTGAACGACTAACACATCTCTGCCTGATCCATGGAAGGTACAGCCCGTCACCCACTCTGAAGAAGGGCTCACAGAGAAAACCCCCGAAAGCGTCAGCAATAGAAGCCTGTGCATAGTGCAGAGAAGTTCAGAGAAGTCAGCCTCTCAGGTGGGGCAGGGCTGGATCCCAGCCTTGAGTGATGTGTGGATGAAGGACAGGACACTGCAGGGTCGGACAAGAGCTTCTTTCGTACAATCATTCCAGCCACAAGCCTAGGCTGAGTGCCACCTTCCAGGGCCAGACCTGGGACTGGGTGCTGGGCACACATGAGTGACAGAGAAGGCCAGTGCCTGTTACAAGCTGAGCTGTGTTCCCCCTAATTCATATGTTGAAGCCCTAACCCCCAGTACCTTAGAACGTGACTGGATTTGGAGACAGAACCTTTCAAGAGGCAATTACCTTTAAACGAGGCCACTGGGTAGGTCCTAAGCCAACCTGACTGGCGTCCTTATAAGAAGAGGAAAAGTGGACACACAGGGAGACGGCAGGGATACAGATGCCCAAGGGAAGACCGTGTGAAGACACACCGAGCAGGTGCCATCCACGGACCAAGGAGAGAGACCTCAGGAGAAGCCAAACCTGCCACAGCCTTAGTCTTAGACTTCCAGCCACCGGAAGTGTGAAAAAATACACAGCTGTGAAAGCCGGCCAGTTTGTGACACTTTGTTATGGCAGCCCTGGTGGACTAACATGGTGCCCCAGTCCTCGCAGGGCCTGAGAGAGACAGAGACAATAAACACAAATTTACGTTACACAATCAATACATGAATGACCACTGTGCCAGGTACTAGGAATGAGAGGCGTTTGAAAGCATCCAAATAACAAAATTGGGCAGAGGGAGTCCCGAAGCCTGGCCTCAGAGGGGCAGGGAGCGTGGGAAGGAGCTTGACCTGATCAACCATAGTGGGTAGCGGAGAGACAGGCCAATAAACTGGGGACTTCAGAGCACAGAGCTCCTTGACATGATCAGAAGGATTCGGGCTCCATCTCCAAGGCAATGTGGAGCTATTTCAAGTTTTCCAAGCGGAAAAACAGAACAAGGAGAGCAAGACTTTGGGGAGATTTGTCTTCTGGCATATGCTGAGTGGCTGCCAGCATAGGGAAGGGGCTCCGGGAGGAGGGCTGAACCAAGGTGGAGCAGGAGTTGGGGATGGAGGGGAGAGGCTGCACTCGGAAAGCATTTTGAAGTGGCAGATCTTAGTGATTGATGGAAAACTTTTTTAATTATCTTGTTGCTGCAGTGGCCCATCAGTGATGCTACTGATTCAGGAAGGCCCTCTATAAACCCATCTCCAGGGTCAGTGGTTGCCATGGGACAGGCATTGTGCAGGGGGCTTAAAGACCAAATAGAGAATTTAGCTGACACTTTCCTTCTCCATCCTTCCCCGCACCCCCCACCTTCCCACCAGGCTGTGAACTCCTGAGACCCACAGAGCTTCTCAAATCTGCACGATGGGTCTCATCAGGACAGTGTCTGAAAGGCAATGATCACCGCTTTGAGACTCAGTAAGAAAGTAGTAATACCTGGATAATGTCCATGAAGCTGTATTGCAGATTTCTTTCTGAGGTCTTCCAGCTTCTTGCTGCATTTTCAGCTATTCACAGCCAGAATAGGATGGCAGTAGAGGGAATGTGCGTAAAACAAATTATTGAAATAACTGAACTTCCTATGCTCCCCACCCCAAACGAACGTTCATGTCTGACTGACAGAAGCAGGCCAGCAGTTACTTAGATCTGCTGGAAAGGAGATGAAAAAATGAAAAATACTGGAGCTAACATTCCAGAGTGCCTGCTGACAGCCAAAGACCGTTAACTTGCAGAAACAACCAAGCAGAGAGAGCTGTAAGAAAGTGCATCCTGGGCTGTCAAGGGCTGCATGAAGTTTGTGACTGGTGTCAAGGAGATGGGATGCCAAGCCCATGGTCAGGAAACCATGGTTCTATGAGCCAAACTTAACAACTGCAGACAGCTGCCAAGGCCAGAGTTCAAGCACAGACAGGAGAATGTCAGCCTCATCTGCCATCCGTCAGCCGCCAATGGTTAACTCAGAGATCAAATTAGAGGCACTGCTCTCTGCAAGACCTGTATATGAAGTACTAGGTAAAAGCTAATACATGTGCATGTGGATAAAACACAGGACAAGAGAGTCTACCAAAAAATCTTGGCAGGATAGCTGTCTCTAAATGCATTCTCAGGGTACTAGGGGGAGGGGGCAGAGGGACTATTTTTAAAGAGCAGATCCTTTAATAAACTATTTGTGCATGGTTGGCAGCATTCATTATTTAACTATTATTAATACTTCTAAAAATCTCTTAGAACTATGTGACTTTAAGATGTTCCATTTGCCTTGGCCAGAAAAGCTGCTAAATGTTATTTGTAATTTGGGTCTGAAGACTACCTGCACTAGCACTAGCCAGAAACCTGAGGCAATCAGAGAATCTCAGATCGCAGCCCAGACCTGCTGAACCAGAATCTGCACCTGAACAGATCCCTGAAATCTTCGTGTACACCTTAAAAATGTTAAAAGCACTGCTTTAGAGCAAGTTAGGCAAAAAGAAGAGCCGAGACAGGTTGATAGCTAAGCACTGGACAGGTTGATAACTAACGGCTGGCTGGTTTTAAACAAGGAGTAATGCTGTAGACCCTGGAGGAGGGTGTGGCAACCCACTCCAGTATTCTTGCCTGGAGAAGTCCATGGACAGTGAAGCCTGGCAGGCTATGGTTCATAGGGTTGCTAAGAGTCAGACACGACTGAGTGACTGAGCACGCATGATGCTATAGCCAGTTCAGTGCCTGCTTCCACTCTCTGGGCAGAACTACTGATAGCAACACCCCCAGGGCCACAGTGAGAAGTAGAGACAGTCATGAAGAGGCAGAGGGAAGAAAGCCCTGCTTTGGTTTCTCCACTGAGAGGACAGCAAAGGAGTCTCTTACTCTACGTATTGTCATACGTCATCAGCCTTAAACCACAGAAGACTAAGGCCCCTAGGAATAGATATAGTTCATGCGAGGAAGCCTGTTCAGTTCAGTCGCTCAGTCGTGTCCGACTCTTTGTGACCCCATGGACTGCAGCACACCAGCCTTCCCTGTCCATCGCCAGCTCCCGGAGTTTACTCAAACTCATGTCCATCGAGTCGGTGATACCATCCAACCATCTCATCCTCTGTCATCCCCTTCTCCTCCTGCCTTCAATCTTTCCCAGCATCAGGGTCTTTTCAAATGAGTCATTTTTTCCCATCAGGTGGCCAAAGTATTAGAGTTTCAGTTTCAGCATCAGTCCTTCTAATGAATATTCAAGACTGATTTCCTTTAGGATTGATGGTTGGATCTCCTTGCAGTCCAAGGGACTCTCAAGAGTCTTCTCCAACACCACAGTTCAAAACCATCAGTTCTTCGGCACTCAGCTTTCTTCACTGTCCAACTCTCACATCCATACATGACCACTGGAAAAACCATAGCCTTAACTAGGCGGACCTTCGTTGACAAAGTGATGTCTCTGCTTTTTAATATGTCTAGGTTGGTCATAACTTTCCTTCCAAGGAGTAACCATCTTTTAATTTCATGGCTGCAATCACCATCTGCAGTGATTTTGGAGCCCAGAAAAATAAAGTCAGCCACTGCTTCCACTGTTTCCCCATCTATTTGCCATGAAGTGATGGGACCAGATGCCATGATCTTAGTTTTCTGGATATTGAGCTTTAAGCCAACTTTTTCACTCTCCTCTCTCACTTTCATCAAGAGGCTCTTTAGTTCTTCTTCACTTTCTGCCATAAGGGTGGTGTCATTTGTATATCTGAGGTTATTGATATTTCTCCCGGCAATCTTGATTCCAGCTTGTGCTTCATCCAGCCCAGTGTTTCTCATGATGTGCTCTGCATATAAGTTAAACAAGCAGGGTAACAATATACACCCTTGACGTACTCCTTTCCCAATTTGGAATCAGTCTGTTGTTCCATGTCCAGTTCTAACTGTTGCTTCCTGACCTGCATATAGGTTTCTCATGATCTGCATACAGGTCAGGTGGTCTGGTATTCCCATCTCTCTAAGAATTTTCCAGAGTTTGTTGTGGTCCACACAGTCAAAGGCATTGGCAGAGTCAATAAAGCAGAAGTAGATGTTTTTCTGGAACTCTCTTGCTTTTTTGATGATCCAACGGATGTTGGCAATTTGATCTCTGGTTCCTCTGCCTTTTCTAAATCCAGCTTGAACATCTGGAAGCCTAAGCAACGTAAAAGAAAAGATTTGTTTTTTCAATTAACAAAGGGCAATGGACCTCTCCTAAAAACTGTGCTTGATGGTAAAAGCCACGTAAGTAATTTTCCTCTTGCTCACTTTTCCAAAGAGGCTATACCAGGATGAGCCATGATAATTGCTTTCAGTCTAGTTGAGCAGTAACTGTTCATGGTACCCATACTTCTCACCTGTAAGATCAGTGAGAAAGGGATGCAGTTCATTCAGAGTTGTGCTTGCATCCTGGCTATTCTAGTTACCACATGACCCTGGACAAGCCTTTTATTTCCTGAAATAGAGATAGTAAACAATAAAATACTAAGTGTTCATGACAACTCATTACTCATTAGTGAGTGGAAGCGTTAGCAGCACAGTTTAGCCTGCCTAATAATAGTCACTATTATCTCTGTGTTACAGCCGAGAAGACTAAAGCTTTGAGGAGTATAGTCCAATGTTCTCCAGCTGGAAAGTGACAGGGCCCCGAACTGGTAGATGCCAGGACTGTCTCTTACAAGAGCCCAGAGGGTGGTTAAACCTGACACCATAGTCTCAATGCACAGAAGACACGCTTTCTCTCCCAGTCCCTTCTACCCTGCCCCGTAATCGATGCTCACACACTTTAAGATGAAACTACAAGGGAACCAGGTTTACAAAGGGTGCTCATCGACAATTTATGCTAGGAGAGTAATCAATCCTCACACCATTTATCTCACTACGCTTCCGACTGCAAAAGTCATTATTGATGTTTTAAATCATGACCTGTTCAGTCTTGGCTCTCCTTTGCTTCTGAATCGTTTGATTCTTCACCCCGTAAAAATCTAACTCTTCATATCAACAAGAAAAATCTCAAAGCGAGATGGTAAAACAAACATCCTATTGACTCTCAGACTATAAAAAATAACCTACTTCCTCTTTCTCCCCAATCCTTCTTCCCCCTCCTCCCAGTTTTTTTTTTTTTTTCTTTTCTTTTAGAGGAAATGAAACAGCTTTGAGCTCCCTCCCAGGCTAGAGAGTAAAGACACCCTTAGCTTGAGTGAAACGATGAAGGTTGAAACTGAAAGACTGAATAGACTTGAATTAGAACAACTTTCTCTCAAATAATAGCATTTAAGAGAATTCAGCAAAGGTTAGGCATGCAGAGAATGCGGTATTTCCTGGTATCATCTGATTAGCTTTTAAGATAATTAGTGGAGATTAAAGTATTACTTAAGCAACAACCACATTCCTGGAGAGAAACAGGAAGGGGGAGCTGAGCATCCTGAGCAGTAGCCCTACTGGCTCATGGCTTCTTCTGCATCTGTGAATTCTCTCCCTGGCTTCAGTGGCAAGTTGGTGACCCCAGGGGCAAGACTCTGATGTGTGTGTTTGGTGGCATTCACACTCCCAGCACTTTGCATGCATTATCCTTAGCTATTCATTACATCACTTACCTGGGGGAAATATTTGCCATCCCCATCTCAAGAAGAAGGAAATGGCTGCACGCACACTCACAGTCTTCATAACAATCCTTTGTGGCACCTGTTATTATCCTCATTTTGCAGATGAGGCAACTGAGGTCTACACAAAATTCAGTAACTTTCCCCATATAATCTAGTAAGTATTGAAGCTGGAATTAAACTCAACTCTCTGACTCCAGGGGCTGAGCCACAACAGGAAGTAACATTTCTGCCTTATCTTGCTTCCCTGTTTTACATCTACATTTCTACAACTGCAAGATAACAGAGAGAAACAAAAAATCACTACAACAAAAATGTCATGAATGTTCCCAATAACCAATGGGCCTCTTTTTTACCATCTGGCTGGCCAAGCAGCCAAGCAGGTGCTGCCAGAATAGATATTCAACCAACTCTGGTTTCTTTCTGTCTCTTTTCAGATATGAGCTACTTCTGAGTTAAGGTCATAGTTTTTCTTTTTCTTTTTTTTTTTCCTTTTTTGACTGCACAGAATGCAGGATATTAGATCCCCAACCAGGGATCAAACTCATGCTCCCTTCAGTGGAGGCACAGGGTTCTTAACCACTGGACTGCCAGCGAAGTCCCTGTAGTTTTTCATTTTGGAAAAATCTCTCCCAGAATTGCCACATTCTAAGAGGGAAAAAAAAGGCAATTGCTGATACTTAGTGTGGGCCATGTTAGCACACGACTGCCACACAATTCCTCCCACACTTCATCAGACATCATTCATCAATCACACTACTCTTCCCTGGTAAGGCTGAAAGGAGCTTCAGAACTCTTCTCAACACAAAGCTTTAGACAACTATTAATACTAGCAATCAACTAGAGTTGGCACACAGGGCTACACCTATTTGTTCTTCCTTGTCTAAGTATGTGACTGGGTACTTTACCACAGTCCTTGATGAACTACGCAAGTTTCAGATGTGAGCTTGCACAGAGAAAGCAAAAGTCATCATAGCACAAAAATATTCGCTAAGGGAACTGACCACTCTTCTATGTCAGACCTGCTCAGCCATCTCTACACAAGCCAGTTCCCCAGAAGTAAGGATGTTATGCTCTTTGTAGACTGCTTTGCAAGGATATATTAAAAAATGCAAAAGATGGCAAATGTTAGGAAATAGAAACTTTCTGTGACGTGGGAGAAAGTGATACTGGCAAACTGCTCAAATCAGACACATGAAGCCATTGATGAACGAGAATCTGGAAAAACTATACCAGCTAACAAATGAAAAAAGAGAAAATCTGAGGGAGATGACAAGACAGGTTGCTTCAAAAAGGATCATTTAAATATCAAAAGATTGGGCTGAAGCTCTGGGGAAAAAAATCATAAAGTCTTGAAATATTTTTGCAAAAAATGTGACCTTGTTTATACATGTACTACGAAATCCAAACATAAAATGGAGGATTGTGTCAAAACCCTGCACAAGTTTGTCAAAAACCAATTATGCTGAGAAAAAAATCATACTAGTCGCTGAATTCTTAATGACGTATTTTTGGTGGATAATTCTGTACAAAAGGAATCAGATCCAGTCTCACCATTCATATTAATTTGGAATTTAATATGGAGCTTGGAGTTAGCTGGGGGGAATTTGTGGTTGTTGTTTTGTTTAAAAAGAAAAAAAAAAAAAATCTTAGTCCAAAGCTTTTTACAAATGAATTGACTAAAGGTCACAAAGAGAATCAGTGATTCGCTAAAGTCACACAGCAACCTAGGGCCTAGACATAGTCCCAGAGACTCTGCAGATCCACTGACCGGACATTTACTCAGTCATGTCTCTGATCTGAATTGAAATTCCCCAGTTCCCCAGAGGTGATAATCAGTGGTGAGACTGAGTCTGATTAATTTTGTACAGAATTTCCTGCAAATAAAACTTCATCAAGATTTCAAAGAAAGGCACATGTCCCATCTCCCACCCCATCACATTTTTCACCTGTCATATCTCTCAAGAGATAATGGGTTGGTTTATCTAGCTGGTTCCTCTCAGAATCAGTAGGGCAAAGACACAAAGCTCAAAGGAAACCTTCTAGGTGAGGGCTCCTGGGAAACGTGCTCAGTGGTTAAGGCCATAGACATTGAGTCCGACATTGCAGAGTGTGGCTCCACAGTGTACCAGCTGGGTGTCCATGAACAGGTGAATTAATCTCTCTGAGCCTCAGTTACCTTTTCTGTAAAGGAGATAATAATAGCCACCTCACAGTGTGTTTGTAAGGTTTAAGTTAGCAAATGCCTGCCAAGTACCCAGAGTAAGATTCAGTCAAAGACAGACTTCTTCATTTCTCCCTTCTCCTTCCTATCCCGTCCTATCTCGGTCTTGGTTTAGGCTTTTAGGAGTGCCTTCTCCTCCCTTGTTGTAATGTTGCCAACTCGAGGCAGAAATCTGCAATGCTGAAGGCACATAAGAGGCAAAAGGCAGAAGGAGCCTGGCTGAGCTCCCGTTGACCGTACAGTCTGAGTCCATCTTGTCTCTAGTGTCATTTAAGGTCAGTGTTTCCTTATTGAATTTCTGTCTGGATGATCTGTGCATTGATGTAAGTGCAGTGTCAAAGTCCTCTGCTTTTATTGTGCTACTGTGAACGTTTCCCTTTATGTCTGTTAATATTGTATTCAGGTGCTTGATGTATTTAGGTGCTCCTATGTGAGTGCTACAAGGATATATTGTACAGCAGAGGAAACATAGCCAGTATTTTAATAATAACTATAAATTGAGCACAACCTTTAAACACTGTAAATCACTATGTCATATACCTGAACATATAATATTGTACATCAACTATACTTCAATTCTAAAAAAAGGAATACTGAGATGTGACTTGGGGTTTTTTCACTTCTAATCTCTCATCAATGAACAGTGGAGTTCTCCAGCAGCTACGCAATGCTCACACATCATCAGTACTCTGATGGATGATGGAATGTGTTTGTGTTTTCTTTTGCTTTACAAATTTTTTGGCTTCAGTTTTTAATATGGTAAATATCAATAAAGGGACTCCATTAAACTAAAGCTCTTTGAAATCAGCAATAATTTTTATGACCGTAATATATGGATCCCAGGTATAAATGCATAGACAATGAAAAGTACATTCTTCTTTTCTACCATGGTCCTCTCCTCAGAGGCAGGCACACCATCACCCTCCTGTGATTAAGTCCTGAGATGATCAAAGCACATGCAAACACATACGTGTCCGTGTGACCACCACACTAACAGCATGGGACTTCACACTTGCTCTCATCTGTCTCCCAAATCATCCTGATGATGGTTTCCCATCACTGCAGGTCTGCACCACAATCTACTCAACCAGGCCCTTGTTGAAGGACACCTGGGTTTTTCTTTCCCTCTTCTGCAACTTACAAACAATGCTGAGATGACGATGCCACTACAAATGTCCTCTCGCATATGGGGCAGTACGCAACTTTATCCTTTATTCCATTCTGGGAAGATACATAATTTAGTCAACTCACTATTGAAAGTCATTTAGGTGATTTTCAATTTTTTGTGTGACAAACAGTTCTGTGATGAACATCTTTGTATATAAATTTCTTAAAATAATTCCTTACAAAGAAATTGCTAGTTCAAAATGTGCTTGAATTTTAAATATTTGTCAATATTGCTGATTTTCCCTCCAAAGAGGTTGTACCAGCCTGCCCATCTCCCACCTGTGTTTGAGTGCCCCTCTCTGAAGCGTCCCCTAAACCTTTTGTTATAAAAACATTTTGATTTTTGACAATCTAATAGATGAAAAATGTCATCTTGCTATTGTTTTTGCTAGCATTTATTTAATTATTCATGTACTTGCATTCTCCTTTATGTTTATAAAGCATTTGTATTTCTTTTGTCTGCCTCTAGCTGTTCTTTGCTCATTTTTCTACTGAATTGTAGGTCCTTTTCTTACTGAGTTGTAAAACTTTTGAAATATGTATTAAGTAAATTAGTTCTTTGCCCTCTACATATACTAATGTATGTCTCAAGTATTTTCCTTAGTTTTTATTTGTATTTTGAACGTCTTTATAGTAACTCTTTGCTATGTAGAAATTTAAAATTTTGATGCAATCAACTTGCTAGTCTTTTCTTTTATACCTTCTAGGTTCTATATCTTAGCCTCAGAAAGTCTGGCCTCATTTAAAATTCTTTCATGTTTGTTTCTAAAGTCTTTATGATTTCAGTTTCTTACACTTCAGTTTGTGACCACCTGGAATTGATTTTGGTGTAAGGTATAAGGGGTGTCCCGCTCCCCTCCTCTTGGGGTCTATAGCGCCAGCCTAAAGCGTCCCAGGTACTATTTTGCAGCCACAAATAAAACTCCTAATGAAAACATCATGTTAAAAAGGAGCACAGTGAATGGTGTAGCAAAAGCAGTATATACAACTTCATTCACAACTCTGAAGCAAAAACTTAAGAGGAAAAGGAATTTAGAGATACCATCAGCAGAGGGGCAGCCAGACATAAGGTAAAGGGCCCAGGGTGAAAAGCCAGGCCTTGGCCTCTTGTTCCTGCCATGGGGCCTTGGCAAGTCTCCTCCTCTCCTCATCTATAAAATATGGAGCCAGAAAACCCTGAGTTTCCCTCAGCAGTCACACTTGAGATACCTGAAGTGCCTTGGAGACTCTTTCCAAGGCTTTTCCTCGATTTCCACTGACTGCTTGGTGGGATTCCCCTGAAGCAACTCACATGGTCTGAAGTATCCTTAACTTTCTAATCTCAAATCATGACCCTCATGACCCCAGAAGGAAGCCCGTCTTGTGTGCTGTTATTACTTTCAAAAATTTCTCATGAAACCAGCAGAGTCTCCCCACTTTCTGGGTCTCACTCTTTGAAAGAAACAGTAAATTAGGATGGTCACCCCAAGTTTAACAAGCTTCTCTTTTCAGCTAAGATACTAGAACTGAGAGACAAAGCATGTATGGTCCTTGGAAAAGAGGAAATGCTAAGTCCATCTCTTGAAAAAGAAAAAAGACCACTCCTGGGGGACCTTCATTCAATGTAGGCTGCATGTGTGCGTGACTCACCAAAGGTGCAGAACCCAAGTTACTGTCACTTCCACCCTGAAGCAACCAAACCAGGAAGTTCTCAACACAGTTATTGCACAGGAAGTTTTGGGGATTTGGAGCTTGAGAAAGATTGCTGCCTTTTTATAATATACATAAATAGTTAGGATTGTTTTCTAGGCAACCAGAAGTACACATGTCACATATAAGGCAGGCTGAAACTAGAAGCCTGGAGGCTTCCTTGAACAAGTCTAGCTAAGGGCTCATTTCAACCGCAGGCTCCACAGACCCAGGTGGGATGGTGGAGGAGGAATGGGAATCATTAAATACTATGAATTTTCATGTGTGTGCAATTCCGGGTGAGTAAAGATTCTCTGTAGACATATTCACTACTACTTTACATTTCTAAATAGGATAAGTTCAGTTCAATTCAGTCACTCAGTTATGTCCGACTCTTTGTGACCCCATGAACTGCAGCACGCCAGGCCTCCCTGTCCATCACCAACTCCCAGAGTTCACCCAAACCCATGTCCATTGAGTCGATGATGCCATCTAACCATAGAGTCGATGATGCCATCCAACCATCTCATCCTCCGTTGTCCCCTTTTCCTCCTGCCCTCAATCTTTCCCAACATAAGGGTCTTTTCAAATGAGTCAGCTCTTCGCATCAGGTGGCCAAAGTATTGGAGTTTCAGTTTCAGCATCAGTTCTTCCAATGAACACCCAGGACTGATCTCCTTTAGGATGGACTGGTTGGATCTCCTTGCAGTCCAAGGGACTCTCAAGAGTCTTCTCCAACACCACAGTTCAAAAGCATCAATTCTTCAGCACTCAGCTTTCTTTATAGTCCAACTCTCACATCCATACATAACCACTGGAAAAACCATAGCCTTGACTAGACGGACCTTTGTTGGCAAAGTAATGTCTCTGCTTTTTAATATGCTGTCTAAGTTGGTCATAACTTTCCTTCCAAGGAGTAACCATCTTTTAATTTCATGGCTGCAATCACCATCTGCCGTGATTTTGGAGCCCAGAAAAATAAAGTCAGCCACTGCTTCCACTGTTTCCCCATCTATTTGCCATGAAGTGACGGGACTGGATGCCATGATCTTAGTTTTCTGAATGTTGAGTTTTAAGCCAACTTTTTCACTCTCCTCTTTCACTTTCATCAAGAGGCTCTTTAGTTCTTCTTCACTTTCTGCCATAAGGGTGGTGTCATCTGTATATCTGAGGTTATTGATATTTCTCCTGGCAATCTTGATTTCAGCTTGTGCTTCTTCCAGCCTAGCGTTTCTCATGATGTACTCTGCATATAAGTTAAATAAGCAGGGTGACAATATACAGCCTTGACGTACTCCTTTTCCTATCTGGAACCAGTCTGTTGTTCCATGTCCAGTTCCAATTGTTGCTTCCTGACCTGCATACAGGTTTCTCAAGAGGCAGGTCAGGTGGTCTGGTATTCCCATCTCTTTCAGAATTTTCCACAGTTTATTGTGATCCACACAGTCAAAGGCTTTGACATAGTCAATAAAGCAGAAGTAGATGTTTCTCTGGAACTCTCTTGCTTTTTTGATGATCCAGAAGATGTTAGCAATTTGATCTCTGGTTCCTCTGCCTTTTCTAAAACCAGCTTGAACATCTGGAAGTTCACGGTTCACATATTGCTGAAGCCTGGCTTGGAGAATCTTAGGCATTACTTTACTAGCGTGTGAGATGAGTGCAATTGTGCGGTAGTTTGAGCATTCTTTGGCATTTCCTTTCTTTGTGATTGGAATGAAAACTGACCCTTTCCAATCCTGTGGCCACTGCTGAGTTTTCCATATTTGCTGGCATATTGAGTGCAGCACTTTCACAGCATCATCTTTCAGGATTTGAAATAGCTCAACTGGAATTCTATCACCTCCACTAGCTTTGTTTGTAGTGATGTTTCCTAAGGCCCACTTGACTTCACATTCCAGGATATTTGGCTCTAGGTGAGTGATCACACTAGAGAGGTACAAAAAGGAAAAAAACTGAGCCTCCAACATCAAGAGGCCTTGAGATTGATAACCCAGTGCCATATTCTGGTTGTCTAAGCTTCTAAATTCCACATCTGTGGATACAGTGATTCAGCACTCAAGGCCTAAATGTTCTTTACTCATATTGCAGAGGAAAAGGTCTGGAAGGAATCATTTCCAGTGTCAGCAGTGTCTATATTGAAGTCCAGGATGGGGGTAAGGGAAGGTGAATCGAAACTTTCACTTTTTACTTTATCTGCTTCTGTGCTTTTTATTTTTTATAATAGATATGAGTTCCACTGATGGTCAGTGGCAAACACACTTTTTAAAGACCCTAGTGACATCATTAAATCCCATGAAGAAAATAGGTGCCTGGACATTGCACTGGCGAGGAGGGTTTCACCAGAACTGATAGTCTCCGATTCCCCAGCCAGAGCTTCCAGTGTGAGCTGAAGTCTCCCTGGGCATTTTGTGTCATCTGCTCTTATCCCCTCTCCCACAGAGATGATTTGCCAATGAAGTTCCTTTGTCAGCCTGTCTGTGGGGTCAAGGCATGAGTGGGAGGCCAGAAGGGCAGTGTGGAAGGTGGACCTAGCAGTCTGTGCAGGGAACCTGGAAATGAGGGAGTCAAGGTCAGCCAGCAAGATCAGCATTGGAGACTCCACATGTTTGCTGGGATTCTCCACTTGTATCTTTGCCAGACTCTCATCTAGCATTTTCAAGGCAGAGACTCGCACCTGCAGAACAAGGCAAATCCTGAGCTTTCTAATCTGGAAGGAGGGGAATGGGGGGCAATTGGGAGGGCTTCCCCTGCCGAGAGTCTGGAGAAGCTCAAAGGTGCAACAGATTTCTTTTTTTTTTTTAATTGGAGGCTAATTACTTTACAATATTGTGGTAGTTTTTGCCGTACATTCACATGAATCAGCCATGGGTGTACACGTGTTCCCCATCCTGAACCTCCCTCCCACCTTCCTCCCCATCCCATCCCAGTACACCAGCCCTGAGCACCCTGTCTCATGCATCTAACCTGGACAGATTTCTTGCTAAGAGAAATGAGAGACTAGTCCTGACCCCAGAACTAGCACAGAGCACTGAGAGGCTCAGGATAAAGAGAACAAGATAAATCTCTGACTCTAGCCCCCAGGGACTAGGTGACTGAGTGGTTTTCTCAGGGGCCCTACTTCCCAGCTAATGGCTTTTTTTTTTTTTTTTCAGTTCATTAAATCTCTTATCAAAATTCTGGGTTAAAGTGTGCCCTGTATGTAATTTTTCACCTGAGAGAGGAGAAAGGCGAGAGAGGAAGAGAAAGGGGAGAGAGGTGGGACCAGAGCAGACAGGATTGAGATTTATGTCATTTAAATTCCATGGAATTAATCTGTGTCTTTCTTCCCTCCCCCTAATAAATGTTACATCATCTTTGGATATTTTCTGCATGTATACTTTGCATGTACAAATACACATAATTCTCCTCCAGGTGAGAGCTTTCTATATTTCTACAGCATTGACAGTCCTGCTCCTTGTCTGTGTTCATTTCTGACACCTTTCTACTGCTTCTATAATCTTTAGCCTCAAATCCTGGATCCAAATATCAAGCCTAATTATTTTAGATAGCTCTATAACTTGATATAATCTCTCAGTATCATTTTTTAAAATTTTTATTTGGTTATTTGCTTTATTTTTTTGGCTCTGCTGGGTCTTCAATGCTGCATGAGCTTTTCTCTAGTTGCGGTGCGTGGGCTTCTAATTGCAGTGGCTTCTCTTATTGCAGAGCACGGGCTCTAGGACACTTGGGCTTCAGTAGTTGTAGCACACGGGCTCAGTAGTCACAGCTCACAGGCTCAATAGTTGTGGTGCACGAGCTAAATTGCTCCATGGAATGTGAAATCTTCCCAGATCACAATTGAACCCGTGTCTCCTGAATTAGCATGAGAATTCTTTACCACTGAGCCACCAGGGAAGCCCCTTCAGTATCATTTTAAAACTTGAATCCAAGGTTACAACCCTTTACTTCAACAATCTGTTCTGAAACAGACTAGAGCAGTGAGCAAGTGGCAGGTGGCCTCATGAGTGGCATCAGATTGGTGGCATTGAGCATCCGTTTTTATAAGCTTAGGTGGTCTTGGATTTTTAGACAGTCTCTGATATAGACACATGGAGTCCTACCATAGAATGCCAACCTCTGACTTATGCCTCTTTCAGAAGAAAAACAGAAGTTCAACTAGTGTTTCACATCTGGCATCACCCTGGAAGAACCTTCATGGGACTGGGGGATCCTGAGGACCAAGGGCCTCACCAGGCAGACTCCCAGCTCAAGGAGGTCAGGAGGGATTTAACCTTGATAAAAAGCCTAATAGTTGCCGCTCAACTCTATCCCAATCTGTCAAGTTCCCAGGCCCATTTCTGCTCTGCTTCTCTACCACAGCCCACACAAGCGATAATTTAGCTGGAAGCAGACTTGAAAATTAACTACAAAACATCAGAATCAACAAGGTCTTCAGCACCCCCCAACTCAGCATCACTGTAGTACCTTACCCAGGACAAATAGGAAATAAAGACTTTTTTTTTTGGTACCTCTCTCAGGAAAGCTGAGCTAATTAAAAAATAAAAGTAAATAGCTGGTAGAGATCTTGGATCTGTGCTTTGAAGCAGAGGCAATAAGCCTTTTGAACAAACCGCAAAATAAAGGACAAGGGGAAAATTCAGGGGGACTTCTGCACAGATTCTTTCTTATCATTTCATGACATGGCTTTCACATCAGATATTTAACAGTCTATCAATCTGATTATGGTACAATTAGTCCCACTTCCAAACCTGATTAGCCACTCTGGTCTTGTTTCTTACAAAGATTAATTTTAGATTTTTCTCAATTAGGATTAAATGTCAACCAAAATGTAGTACATGAAAAGTGTTATTAAAATTACCATAATAACAACTTATGCTCCCTCCACATTAAAGCATGTAACACATTTGCCTACAATGTGTGGTTGAAACTCTTTTCTTCCCAGACATAAAAGAAAAGCAAAAGATACTAGAACTGAATGTGAATGAAACATTCTGTCAAGAGCTTTGTGAATGCTGCCCTAATTCATGCAAAATCAAATTTATCTCTGTCGGATTAAATTTAACTGGTTCAGATCCACATGGTTGCCAAAGATAGGGTGTTAAACTCCTTTAAGAAACAATAACTTAGGAAATATCCATTGGATTCTTATACTTTTCTATTTGAACACTCAAATGCCCTTTACGAATTAGCAATGAGATTGGACAGCACTGATTTTCCTTGGGAATTATATTAGATATTCTATTTTTAACCAGAAACTTAAAAAGTGTGATGAAATCAATGGTTTAAATTAAGTCTGCATAAAACCTCAAGAAAAAGTTCTCATCAACGGAACCAACAAGATTGCAAAAACTGAGGAGCAGATTGAAGAAATCCTGGCTGTAATTCTTGATAGACAATAGCTGTTATTCCTCTTTGCCACAAAAGTCTGCTGTCTGAATGATGGTTTAAGAAAAGAAATTAAATGAGAAATACAACATGCACATGATAGCCAGAAACTAGCAGAAATTCCCAGTTGCTGGCACTGAAGCTAACCTTGGCATTTATATTCAGAACCACTTCTAGAGATGAAATGGCAAAGGCAAGGCCTGGGGGTTTAGCTGACAGAAAAATGAATTAGAAACATCTTCAATTTACATTTTGGAGAATGAAGCCAAGTATCGAAAAAAAAAAAATGCAAGCCATGCTTTATTCAACAACCCTGGTATGTAGATATAATAACTACCATTTCTAATATTTCAGGGGTCTCCAACCATATTTTTGAGAAAGAAAACTAGATCAGCTGTGTGGGTGTGTGAGTGTGTGTGTGTAGTCTTTTACAAACAAAATTGGAATTCTACTACATACAAATTTTACTACTGATATTCATCAAATAGCTAACCCTACAGGCCAAGCTGTGAGAGGCTGTTCTTTCCTTTTTAACACTGATGGATGCCAGCAACCACCACAATAATGAAGGTATAAAAATGGTCTCTGTGTTTCTCCTTAGGTGGCACTAGTAAAGAGCCCGCCTGCAAATGCAGGAGATGTAAGAGATTCAGGTTCCATCTCTGGGTCGAGAAGATCCCCTGGAGAAGGGCATGGCAGCTCACTTCAGTATTCTTGTCTGGAGATTCCCATGAACAGAGAACCTGGAGGGCTATAGTCCATGGAGTTGCAAAGAGTCAGACATGACTGAAGCTACCGAGCATGCTTGTTTCTCCTTGCAGCACACGAGCTGGTAGAATGAAGTGGGTGTAAGAGTTAATGTCCAAAGGTGGAAATCAAGGTGATATGGAGCCCATCATTTCATAATAATCATCAGGTTTGCAATGTTCAATTAAGGAGATCCTAGCCTTAAAAAGCTTGGCAAGGCCTAGTCCTAGGAGGATGCGATATGTTCAGGAACCCATGTGACTGATGCTAGGGGAAATGGACACACAAAGGAAAGCCTTCCTGCCTCTACTGTGAGTCTTAGAACCACAAACAGGAAGAAAAGGGCACCATACTGAGCACCACTCATCAGGTGCTCAGCCAGTCGCTCTATGCATGTCATTCCCTGCAGCCCTTAGAGCAACCTTGGAAGAACTTATTTTGCTATTAACAGTACTGAGGTTCATAGCCTGAAGTCCCAGCTAGTAAGTGGCAGAGCTGTGACCTGAATCCAGATCTCTCCATCACTGAACCTCCCCACTATTCAACTCCATGTCACCAGAACTGGGATCCTTCTGTCGCTTGGTTACACAGAGGATGAAAGAGTACTAATAACTCCAGGTGTCTGCAGAGCCTCAGAATCCAAAATGCCATCCATTCATCCACTCAGCAACCACTAGGCATCTTCTGTGTGCTGGGCACTGTTCTAGATGCTGGCGACATAGCAGTGAACAAAGACAAAGCCCTTGGTTTGCATTCAAGATCTAGATTAAACAATCTTAGATAGAGAGACAGACGGAGATGGAGAGATATGTAACATGTCCGGTGCTGGTAAGAGCGCACCTTGCCGAAGATGAAGGATGAAGGGAGCAGAGAGTGTCAGGGGTGGGGCTGTGCATTAGTTTCCTATGACTGCCATAAACAATTACCACAAACCTGATGGCTTAAAATAACAGAAGCTCATTCCCTCCCAGTTTGCAGGTCAGAAGTTCAACATCATTATTATCAGTAAGGCCCTGCTTCCTCCAGAAGATCTCAGGGAGAGTCCCTTCTTTGCCTCTTCAACCACTGCAGGCTGTCCGCATTCCTGTGGCTGCAGCACTCCGCTCTCTTCCTCTGTCTACATGTGGCCTTCTTACTGACTGTCTGTCTCAAACCTCCCTTTGACTTTTCTCTAACAAGGACACTTGGATTTAGGGCCCCACCCAAAACGGAGGGAGTGATCAAGATTATTCCCAAGAAAAAGAAATGCAAAAAGGCAAAATAGTTGTCTGAGGAGGCCTTACAAAGAGCTGAGAAAAGAAGAGAAGCTAAAGGCAAAGGAGAAAAGGAAAGATATACCTATTTGAATGCAGAGTTCCAAAGAAAAGCAAGGAGAGATAAGAAACCCTTCCTCAGTGATCAATGCAAAGAAATAGAGGAAAACAATAGAATGGGAAAGTCTAGAGATCTCTTCAAGAAAATTAGAGATAGCAAGGGAACATTTCATGCAAATAAAATGTTCAATAGGCAATAAAAGGCACCATAAAGGACAGAAATGGTATGGACCTAACAGAAGCAGAAGACATTAAGAAGAGGTGGCAAGAATACACAGAAGAACTATACAAAAAAGACCTTGATGACCCAGATAACCATGACGATGTGATCACCCACCTAGAGCCAGACATCCTGGAATGTGAAGTCAAATGGGCCTTAAGAAGCATCACTATGAACAAAGCTAGTGGTGATGGAATTCCAGTTGAGCTATTTCAAATTCTAAAAGATGATACTATGGAAGTGATGCACTCTAATTTGCCAGCAAATTTGGAAAACTCCGCAGTGGCCACAGGACTGGAAAAGGTCAGTTTTCATTCCAGTCCCAAAGAACGGCAATGCCAAAGAATGCTCAAACTACCACACAATTGCACTCATCTCACACACTAGCAAAGTAATGCTCAAAATTCTCCAAGTCAGGCTTCAACAGTATGTGAACCGTCAACTTCCAGATGTTCAAGCTGGATTTAGAAAAGGCAGAGGAACCAGAGATCAAACTGCCAACATCCATTGGATCATTGAAAAAGCAAGAGAGTTCCAGATAAACATCTATTTCTGCTTTATTGACTATGCCAAAGCCTTGACTGTGTGGGTCACAACAAACTGTGGAAAATACTTCAAGAGTTGGGAATACCAGACCACCTTACCTGCCTCCTGAGAAATCTGTATGCAGGTCAAGAAGCAACAGTTAGAACTGGACATGGAACAACAGACTGGTTCCAAATCGGGAAAGTAGTACATCAAGGCTGTATATTGTCACCCTGCTTATTAAACTTATATACAGAATGCATGATGCAAAATGCCAGGCTGGATGAAGCACAAGCTGGAATCAGGATTGCCAGGAGAAATATCAATAGCCTCAGATATGCAGATGACACCCCTCTTATGGCAGAAAGTGAAGAAGAACTAAAGAGCCTCTTGATGAAAGGGAAAGAGGAGAGTGAAAAAGTTGGCTTAAAACTCAACGTTCAGAAAACTAAGATCATGGCTTCTGGTCCCATCACTTCATGGCAAATAGATGGGGAAACAATGGAAACAGTGAGAGACTTTGTTTTTTAGGGCTCCAAAATCACTGCAGATGGTGACTGCAGCCATGAAATTAAAAGATGCTTGCTCCTTGGAAGAAAAGTTATGACCAACCTAGACAGCATATTAAAAAGCAGAGACATGACTTTGCCAACAAAGGTCCGTCTAGTCAAAGCAATGGTTTTTCCAGTAGTCTATGTATGGATGTGAGAGTTGGACTATAAAGAAAGCTGAGCACTGAAGAATGGATGGTTTTGAACTGTGGTGTTGGAGAAGACTCTTGAGAGTCCCTTGGACTGCAAGGAGATCCAACCAGTCCATCCTAAAGGAAATCAGTCCTGAATATTCATTGGAAGGACTGATGCTGAAACTGAAACTCCAATACTTTGGCCACCTGATGCGAAGAACTGACTCATTTGAAAAGACCCTGGTGCTGGGAAAGATTGAGGGTGGGAGGAGAAGGGGACGACACAGGGTGAGATGGTTGGATGGCATCACCGACTCAATGGACATGAGTTTGAGCAATGGACAGGGAAGCCTGGAGTGCTGCAGTTCATGGGGTCTCAAAGAGTCGAACATGACTGAGTGACTGAACAACAACAACAAATAATTGAGGATGATACATCCTCATCCCAACATCTTTAACTTAATTCCATCTGAAAGCATATTAAAAAGCAGAGACATCATTTTGCTGACAAAGGTCCATATAGTTAAAGCTATGGTTTTTACAGTAATCCCATATGGATGTGAGAGTTGGACCATAAAGAAGACTGAGTGCCAAAGAATTGGTTTTTCAATGGTGGTGCTGGAGAAGACTCTTAAGAGTCCCTTGGACAACAAGGAGATCAAAGCAGTCAGTCCTGAAGGAGATCACCCCTGAATATTCACTGGAAGGACTGATACTGAAGTTGAAGCTCCAATACTTTGGCCACCTGATGTGAAGACTCGACTCATTGGAAAAGACCCTCATGCTGGGAAATACTGAGAGCAGGAGAAGTGGCGACAGAGGATGAGATGGTTGGATGGCACCACTGACTCAGTGGACACGAGTTTTAGCAAACTCAGGGAGATAATGAAGGACAGGGAAGCCTGGTGTGCTTCAGTCCATGGGGTCGCAAAGAGTCAGAGACGACTTAGTGACTGAACAACAACAACAAGGACCTAGTTTCCAATAAGGTCACCTTCACAAGTTCTGGGGTTAGGATGCAGACCCAGCTTTGGGGAGGCCACTACTCAAAACCCGCTATGGGTTGCTCTCACTGTTTCTCACGAGGTGCTGAGGAAAGCCCTCCAGACTAAAAGGACATTTGAGCAGAGACCTGAATAAACTGAGGAGCATATGGAGATACCTGGCAAGTGATCAGAGGGAGGAGCTGGCCCAAGGACCTGGGAGTGTGCTTGAGATGTCTGAGTCACAGTGAGGAGGCCGTGGGGTTGGAGTAGTGTGAGCAAGAGGTGAGCGACCTGAGAAGATAAATCATGATGAAGGATCTTGTTGCCACGTATGATCACCTAATGTCTGAAGGTTCCAAGTTTTTTCTGCCATGTGGGCCACAAGAGGCCAACAAATCTAAGAGTTGGTGAGATGAGTGTACAAGAGAGCTCACTGCCATGTTTCTTCAAAATTGTTCAAGAACTCTGACTGAGTAGACTTTAGCACTGAAAGGTAAATTCCAGTCTAACAGCCATATGCCTACTATTTTATAAACTGATACCTCTGGGAGGATTTCCCTGACTGAGTTAGATAACCTCCTTTTTTATTTCCTAAGAACCCTGTCCATGGCTGTCCCAAGTCCATCATGATGTGCGATGATGGTTTGTTATCTACCCCATCAAGCTGCTGTGTCTCCCAGTCCAATCTCATACTTCTTGAGGAGAAGAAATAATCCATCTTTATTCCTCACACCTATACATGTCTGGCACTCAACAGGAAAATAATGCCCATTGACTGAGTGAATGGATACCAAAGATCTCATTTTAGCCATTCTTGGAATGCCACCCAGTCCCACTCCAAGAAAAGTTTTAGCCCTGAAGGGTTTATTTCATCTAGGGGTAAATGTAACTAAGAATATATTTATCTTCATACCTGGAGTAGAGTAAAATAAGAGACAGAACTTTGCTTCCTATTATCACTACTAGGGCACTAGGAGGCAGGAGACTCTGGGTCTAGTTCTGTCTTTGCCAACAGCTGTGTGACCTCAGACAAATTACTTAACTTCTCTGGGCTCTGCATCCTCACCAGCAATATGACTCAGAGTCAGTAATCTCAGCCTGCTGCCCTCAACAGTCCAGGCCCTTTCTGGGGATGCAAACTGAGTTTGAGAACCTCCTTCTGCATGATTCTCACTGTCCATGAATGTCATTTGGTTCTGCTAAAGCCTGTTTTGGAACTCTCTGCTGAAATAACCCCCCAAAGCAGAAGAGACTGATTGACTTACTATTCCAAGAAAGGCTGGAGTATAGGTCTAGAGCTGCCCTTAGAGTCTATAAACTTATTTAACCTTTAAAAAAGAAATTTACTTTAAAACATATATTGAATATTTCAAATTAATGTGAATTTTATATTCTATTCTACAATTAGTACATCATGTGAAATGCCAGGCTGGATGAAGCACAAGCTGGAATCAAGATTGCTGGGAGAAATATCAATAACCTCACATGTGCAGATGACACCACCCTTATGGCAGAAAGTGAAGAAGAACTAAAGAGCCTCTTGATGAAAGTGAAAGAGGAGAGTGAAAAAGTTGGCTTAAAACTCAACATTCAGAAAACTAAGATCATGGCATCTGGCCTCATCGCTTCATTGCAAATAGATGGGGAAACAATGGAAACAGTGAGAGACTTTATTTTGGAGGGCTCCAAAATTACTGCAGATGGTGACTGCAGCCATGAAATTAGAAGACACTTACTCCTTGGAAGGAAAGTTATGACCAACCTAGACAGCATATTAAAAAGCAGAGACATTACTTTGCCAACAAAAGTCCATCTAGTCAAAGCAATGGTTTTTCCAGTAGTCTATGTATAGATGTAAGAGTTGGACTATAAAGAAAGCTGAGCACTGAAGAATTGATGGTTTTGAACTGTGGTGTTGGAGAAGACTCTTGAGAGTCCCTTGGACTGCAAGGAGATCCAACAAGTCCATCCTAAAAGAAGTCAGTCCTGAATATTCATTGGAAGGACTGATGCTGAAGCTGAAACTCCAATACTTTGGCCACCTGATGCGAAGAACTGACTCATTTGAAAAGACCCTGATGCTGGGAAAGATTGAAGGCAGGAGGAGAAGGGGACGACTGAGGATGAGATGGTTGGGTGGCATCATGAACTCGATGGACATGAGTTTGAGCAAGCTCCAGGAATTGGTGATGGACAGGGAAGCCTGGCGTGCTGCAATTCATGGGGTCACAAAATGTCAGACACAACTGAGCGACTGAACTGACCTGAAAAATGTATCTGCTTATTTAAAAAATAATATATCTTTTCTGTCAACCCTTTGAGGGAAATCTTTGCACAAAAGTGTTCTGCAGAGTGAGATGGCCCTTTCTTAATGGATTGTCTTTCAGGAATTAAGGAGTTTCTTAGGAATTAGAAAAAGACTGCTTCTTTAGGTACACACAACCCCAGCAAAGACTCTTTCCCTCCTGTTGCTGGAAGCGCTCCTAGAGCAGGCTTGGTTTCTATTCCACTTTCCCCATCAGCCACAGGGCTTGAGCAGGTCATGAAAAATACTTGAAGGCTCTGGGTGTCAGGGCACTTCACTGGTGCCTCTGAAGCTCCCCACTTCAACAAGGACAGCTGTCTTCTCTGGCACCCATAGTAGGCCTTATTCTGGGGTATTGCATAGATGATTTTTGGGTTTCCCTCATTGTTATAAAACTCTCTACTGCAAAAGTTAACTTCTTCTTTGCCCAGTTGCTTTGTTTGTTTGTTTTTTTAATATTTATTTTTACTCATTCATTTATTTGGCTGTGCTGGGTCTTGGTTGCCACATATGAGATCTTCTCATTGCAGCATGTGGGATCTAACTCTCTGACCAGGGATCCTGAGCCCTCTTCACTGCGAACACGGAAGCTTAGCCACTGGACCACCAGGCACCTGCCTGGTTGTCTTCAGCCCTGCCCTTAAAGTCAACTTACTTTTACTTCCTTCACTTTTCATGTGTTGGCAGAAAATGCTTTTCTCATTTATCTTGACTCAAGTGCTTTATCCTCTCACTGTTCCTCTTTTATTCTTTTCTTCCTGGAAACTTCTTATCTCTTGCTATCCCACAGGGCCCTCTCCAAGAAGAGAAATGCTTCTGCCTTGTGGCATTTACCCACAGATTTCTAGTCTGGCAGCTTGGTAGGGGGCTGTTCCCTTCAGGCGGGTGTGCAGGCCTTTTCCTGGGCAAAGGTCCCAAGGAAGGCCAACCAAGGGTAACGGGGAAAGCCCAGAGGCTCTAGAAAGCCCTTCTAGATAGACAGTTTTATCCACTGTTGCCAGAGATATCAGAAATAATTTCTTTAGCACTGATCTGCATAAGACTCTGTCAAATACTGTTTTGAATTACAAATGAAGATTGTTCCTATACACCTTACCAAACACACATGTTAAAAATGGCAAAGAGTAGAGTAGAGATCATTTAGAAATTCTGGTGACAATTTTGCGAACAATTTGTTAGTATAGGTTGGAAGAGGGGTGAGGTGTAGAAAGGGTTCCAGAATGCACCGCGGTGGCAGAAAAATTATTCTGAGCAGAAGACATTTGAGTTCCTGAAATTTCTTATCTGCCTCAAAGCAGAGCCAAAGAAGTAAAGAAATTCAATTGTCATAAATCCCTTCCCCCAGGAGCGACTGGAGATGACAAGTCTCACACTATCATAGACACTGTCACAGAATGATCACATCTCCTATCTACTCCCCTAAGGGCTTCCTGGATGGCTCAGCAGGTAAAGAATCCACCTTCAATGCAGGAGACACAGGAGACCCAGGTTTGATCCCTGGGTTGAGAAGAGCCCCTGGAGGAGGAAATGGCAACTCACTCCAGTATTCTTTCCTGGAGAATTCCATGGACAGAGGAGCCTGGCAGGCTACAGTCCATGGGGTTTCAAAGTCGAACACAACTGAATGACTAAGAACAAGGGCTCCTTTATCTTTCCAGAGAGTCATGTCTTCTGTAAATGTTGTTCTCCCTTCCCCTTCCCTTTCCCCTACTAAGATGGTATAAAAGTCCCACTTTTTTTAACTGTACCTTTGAGTCACATTTTTCTGTGAATTCTTGTAGATACATTAATAATAATATGTGATTAACAGGGAACTGTATTCAACATTCTGTGATAAACCATAGTAGAAAAGAATAACCATATTTTATGATAAACCATTATAGAAAAGAATATGAGAAAGGATGCATATGTATGTAAAAGTGAATCACTTTGCTGTACAGTTAAAATTAACACAACATTGTAAACCAACTATACTTCAATAAAACAAATTTAAAAACAAAAATAGGGGACTTCCCTGATGGCTCAGTAGTCAAGAATCTGCCTGCAATGCAGGAGACAGTTTCCATCACTGGGTTGAAAAGATCCCCTAGAGAAGAAAATGACAACCCACTCCAGTATGCTTCCCTGGAGAATTCCATGGACAGAGGAGCCTGGTGGGCTACAGTCCATGGGGTCACAAAGAGTCGGACACAACTGAGTGACTGAGCATGCATAAACACGCATTTTTAAAAAATGCAGCGGGGAAGCCCTGAAGGAGGAGCTCTCACACACATATCACTCACCACAGCTTACAGACGCAAGCAGGGAGGAAGATTTCCTTCCCCTCCCATCAACTACAAGCTGCTCACCACCTGCAGCTTTGAAAAAAAACAAACAAAAATAATATGTGGTTAAATTTTGTCTTGTTTCTCACTAATCTGTCTTTTTTCAGTTTAGTTTGCAGGACTCCAAGAACTATATCTAAGAGTTTAGAGGAGAAGTGTATCCTCCCTGACAAGGGTTTAGTGTAGGTTAAGGGGAGAGAAATGCTGGCTGCTTTGTAGTTACTCTAAGACAGATAATATTTTGCAAAGCATAAGCAAGTGGAAAGTTGAAAGATTCCTTGGTATCTTTAAAATGTAAACTTCATACAAATCATGCAAATCATGATGCTTTTATACTGACCTTCAAGTTGTTTCTGGTATGTTACATTTTGCATAAAACCACCATTAACTTTGACTGCTTGATTAGAAAGTAGAATGACAGAAAAAGGACTATGTTAAGGTATTAACATTGGATCTCAAATATCCAGGATTCTAGATTGGAGGAGAAGAACAGTATTACTTTCCATTGGTCAGGAAGATCCCCTGGAGAAGAGCATGGCCACCCACTCCGGTATTCATGCCTGGAGAATCCCATGGACAGAGGAAGCTGCCAGACTACAGTCCATGGGGTTGCAGAGAGTCAGACACGACTGAGTGACTTAGCACAGCACAGCACAGAATTGTCTAATCTTCTAATACACATGGTACTTCTTTTAATAATTATGTTAACTTTTTAAAAATGTAAACTAGTTGTTGTTTAAAATGTACAAAATGCTCTTGGTAAAACATTTAGACCGCAAACAAAATGAATGAACCAAACAGGTGAATTTCAACAGTTTAGTAAACAGCAATTAGCAAACTCAAGCGCCAAAATTTTACATGAAACGTTACTCCTCTTTCATAAAATTTAGGACAATGATAATAAAGATACATAACTTTTAGGAATCTATTTGCTGCAATAAAACTCTATAAAAAGGAAAGCAAGAATATGTATGGCTGAGTCTCTTTGCTGTTCACCTGAAAGTACCACAACGTTGTTAATCAGCTAAACCCCAATATAAAATAAAAAGTTTAAAAAAAAAAATTAGAAAGCAAGAGAATGATTAATTAAGGATGAAGATGATCCTGGCTCAGGTGGTGACAAGGGGATGAGATGGAAGTGAGGAAACCATGTGGCTTCATGTAAATTATTAGAAAGATCTTAGCTTTTTTGTTTGCCATAGCATTTACTGCAGTGTTTAATAATAAAGGGGAGAAAAGAAATCAAAGTTCACAAATAGATAAAGCATATTGGGTCTCCAGTCCAATATTCACCCCCTCCCCCACCAAATATCCACTGTATCAGTTTCTCATATATCCTTCTAAAATTTTTCATCTTAGTATTTGTATTCTAATCCCCTATTTTAAAAGCAACAAGTAGCCTGCAAGCACACTCCCAGGGAAAAAAGTGAGGTCATGAATGAGTTGCTGGTGTTAACAGTGATTGCAAGAAGAGACTCTACAGTAACTTGTACTGTGTACAGTACAGTAGAGGCTTTGAAAAAGCAACAAAATCTTAAGCAAAGAGCCTGAAAACTAGCAACAGAAGCCAACAGCTTCCTCCTAGCTCAACCCAAGCTGTTTTCCCCTCAGAGCCACTGGACAGACAAGTCTTGAAATGTTTTCTGTCTGCCCTGAATTCCTATGATTAGACTAGAGCAATCAGAGGGGCTGGTGAGGGCACGGGGCTGTGAATAAAGTCCTCCATGTCTCCACCCACTAGGAAACCACAGACTTCTCAGGGCTTGCTCCCCCAAAACGTCCACTTCCTCAGTCTTACCACTCAGCTCACACCCCAACTTGACCTGCGTGCGCAGAAAGAGGGCAGGAAGTAGAGATGAAAGAGGAAATTACTTCCCTCCCAGTTGCGTTGAGGGACTTAGATGTCATTGCCTGGTTTAGGATGGTGGAATTCTGCACCAGCCCCTCTGCCCCTCTTTACCAACTGAGCTGCCACCATTTCTTCAATGAGCAATTAGATTTCATTAACATTTCACCCCACAATTGGACTATAACCAGTAGGGTGCTGGTAAATGTTTAAAACTGGCTCCATGACAGAAAAGACTATCATGTTTGTTTATTCCCATGATGTAAATACTCCCACCATAGCCAATTTCAGGCTACCAACGCGATATCGCAGAATGCACAGCTGGGAAATGGTCAGTGCAACAGGCTCTCATGACCTGGTTTGAGCAGGCGCCCTTCCATCACTCAGTCTAGTACTTTCATTGCAGTTTATTATTATTTGGGTAAGTCCTCTACAATTGGCTGATATTTTGCAGCCAAGCCCTCGTCTCTTCATTTTTAAATACTTATTAATTTATTTAATTTTGACTGCGTCAGGTCTTAGTTGGAGTACGTGGGATTTTTGGTGCATCATGCAGGATTTTCTGTTGCTGGCACACAGACCCCTTAGTTGTGGCACACAGGCTGAGCCGCTCCACAGCACATGGGTCTTTAGTTCCCCAACCAGGAATCAAACCAGTATTCCCTGCATTGCAAGGCAGATTCTTAACCACTGAACTACCAGGGAAGGCCTTCGTTTTTAAACATGGGAAAATAAGACCTACTTCTCCAGACTTGTGTGAGAATCCAAATGACAGGCACATTAGTTTTTGATTCATGTCAGTTCTGCTCCCCTTATCTCCTTTCCTTCTCACATTGCACTTTCACTCCTCTCCCTCATTGTGAAGGCACATTCCCACCAGGGATCTAAGCCCAGGGAAGGACCAGCTGGAGCCCAGGAGATAGAGGAGGTCTCCAATTGATGGCCAGCTGGGATGCCAAGAGGATATTTCCTCCTAGAAAGGTGCTAGCAGACTCTACACGAAATTGAGGTCTATGCCATGAGTGGGTCTCCCTGTGAAAGGTTCTGTTTGTATTTGGCATTCTCCCTAGTGGTGCCCTTGGGGATCCTTGTGGAAATAGACACTAGGTTCTGCTTGGTGCAAACTCCAAGAGATTGTGAAGGACGGGGAAGCCTGGCATGATGCAGTCCATGGACACGACTTAGCAACTGAACAACAACAACGACCTACTTTGTGACAGGTCCTATACAACAGTGAGTTCCATGTGGTGGTGGATGCTACAATCGCACCGGCACCATACTGTACCATAGATATGACATGGGTTAAGCAGGTGATTGTGGGGTTGCCCCATTTCCTATGGAAGGCATTTCTCTGGGAAAGTGCATTCCTAGCTCCAAACTTACTTAATCTATATTGAATTCAACCCATTACTATTTGGGGGGGTATACCATGCTAACAAACAGATACTACAGGAGGTTTAAAAATTCTTCCTCCTCTAATTATGAAGTTACACCTCTTTCTCTTCAGAGTTAAGTTTCTAGAAAGAGCAGGATTACCTTCCCCTTGCTCAATGGCCCACATGGTCTGTTTTCTCTTCATCTGATTTTCTGACACAGCTCTGGGAGAAATCACCCAAGGCTTCTGAAGTGGTTTTGAAAATATCCACAAATTCTTGGGTACTTCTCACCTAAAGAGGCAGAATGTGATTCCTGTTCTCTTGAGCGTGGACTGTGCATAGAGACTTGCTTCAAGTGAACATAAAATGGCACAAATGGTGGGCTGTTACTTCTAAGATTAGGCTGTACAAAGACTACAGTTCTGTCTTGGATCACTTGTCATGGAGAAAGCTACAGATACACCTTGGAGATACTATGGGTTTTGTTTCAGATCACTACAATAAAGCAAATGCTGAATAAAGCAAGTAGTATGAATTTTTTGCTTTTCCAGTGCATATAAAAGTTACATTTATATTATCCTGTAGTCTATTAAGTATGAAATAGCATGGAGTCTTTAAAAAGTACTTACCTTACTTTAAAAGCACTTTATTACTAAAAACTGCTAACCCTCATCTAAGCCTTCAGTGAGTCACGGTCTTTTTGCTGGCGGAGGGTCTTGCCTTGATGCTGATGGCTGCTGACTGATCAGAGTGGTGGGTGATGAAGGCTGAGGTGGCTGTGGCAGTTTCTTAAAATAGACAATAATGAATTTTGCCTCATTATTGGACTTCTCCTTTCATAAACGATTTCTCTGTAGCATCATGCAATGCTGTTTGGGGACATTTTGCCCACAGTAGAATTTCTTTCAGAATTGGAATCATTTCATTCAAACCCTGCCACAGCTTTGTAAACTAAGTTTATGTGATTTTCTAAACCCTTTGTCATTTCAACAATCTTCATAGTATCTTCATTAGAATTAGATTCCATTTCAAGGAACCACTTTGCTCATGTGCAGGAAGCAACTTCTCATCTGTAAAAGTTTTATCCTGAGGTCACAGCAATTCAATGACATCTTCAGGCTCCACTTCTAATTCTAGTTCTCTTGCTATTGCAGTTATTTCCTCCACTGACGTCTTGAACTCCTCAAAGTCACCCATGAGGGTTGAAATCAACTTCTTCCAAACTCCAGTGAATGTTGACATTTTAACCTCTCCCCATGAATCATGAATGTTCTTAATGGCATCTAGAACAGTGAGCCCTTTCCAGAAGTCTTTCAACTTACTTTGCCCAGATCCATCAGAGGAATCATCATCTATGGCAACTACAGACTTACGAAATGTATTCCTTAAATCATAAGACTTGAAAATCAAAATTACTTTTTGATCCCTAGGCTGCAAAATAGATGTTGTGTTAGCAGGCATGAAAACAACATTCATCTCATTGTACAGTACATCTCCATCTGAGTTCTTTTGTGACCAGGCGTACTGTCAATGAGCAGTAATATTTTTCAAGCAATCTTTTTTTCTGAGAAGCAGGTCTCAACAATGGCATAAAATATTCAACCATGTTGTAAACAAATGTGCTGTTCATCCAGGCTTTGTTGTTCCATTTATAGAGCACAGGCAGAGTAGATTAAGCATAATTCTTAAGGACTGTAGAATTTTTGGAAAAATAAATGAGCATTGCCTTCAACTTAAAGTCACTAGCTACATTAGCCCTTAATAAGAGAGTCAGACTGTCCTTGGAAGCTTTCAAACCAGGCATTGACTTCCCCTCTCTAGCTATCAAAGTCCTAGATGGCATCTTCTTCCAATATAAGTCTGTGTTGTCAACATTGAAAATCTAGTGTTTAGTATAACCACTTTTATTAATTATCTTAACTAGATCTTCCAGACAACTTGCTATAGCTTCTACATCAGCTCTTGCTGCTTCACCTTGCACTTTTATGTCATGGAGATGGCTTCTTTCCTTAAAACTCATGAACCAACCTCTGCTAGCTTCAACCTTTTCTTCTGCAGATTTCTCACTTCTTCTAGTCTTCATAGAATTAAATAGAATTAGGACTGAGCTTTGGATGGGGCTTTGGTTTAAGGGAATATTGTGGCTGGTTTGATCTTCTATTCAGACCTGTAAAACTTTCTCTATATCAGCAATAAGGTTGTTTGCTTTCTTTATCATTCATGTGTTCACTGAAGTAGCACTTTTAATTTCCTTCAAGAACTTTTCCTTTGCATTCACAACTTAGCTAACAGATTGGTTCGAGGCCAAAGTCCTATCTCAGCTTTTGACTTGCCTTCCTCACTAAGCTTAATCATTGCCAGTGCTTGGTTTAAGCTGAGAGACATGTGACTCTTATTTGAATACCTTAGAGGTCATTGTGGCCTAATTTCAATTTCTGTTGCATCACAGGGAATAGGGAGGTCCCAGGAGAGGGAGAGAGATAGGGGGATGGTCGGTGGGTGGACAGTCAGAACGCACACATGTATAGATGGAGCTTGCTGTCTTACATGGGCACAGCTTGTGACACTTCAAAATAATTACAATAGTAACATCAAAGGTCACTGATCACAGCACTGATAACAATGCTGAAAAAGTTTGAAATATTACAAGAATTACCAAAAGGTGCCACACAGACACAAAGTGAGCACATGCTTTGGGAAAGTGGTGCTGACAGACTTGCTTGCAGCAGGTGCCACAAACCTTCAGCTTGTAAAAAAATGCAGTAACTGCAAAGCTTAATAAAGTGAAGCACAATAAAACAAGGTGTGCCTCTATGTCTAGAGCCGTCCCTTAGAGAGGCCCACAGGGGAGAACCTGAAGCCTCCAGCCAAGAGCCATGTGAGTGACCATCTTGGAAGTCAATCCTGAGGCCCAGTCAACCCTTCGGAGGCTGTAGCCCTGACTGACAACTTGACCACCAATCCATGAGAGACCTTGAGCCAGAACCACCCAGCTAAGCTACTTCTAGATTCTTGACCCTCAGAAAGTATGTAACATATTAAATGTTTGCTGTTTTAAGTTGTCAAATTTGGGAGTGATTCATTATACAGTAATGGAAAACTCAATAGTGATATGCAGTAAGTAAGTATATCTATGTAAGATATACAGTCATGGATAACTAAGCTTTCTAGGGCACAAATCTCATGACTGTGTTTTTATCCTTTACTTGACTTAAGTTCTGTACACGTGACACTTCTTGTTCTTTTTCACATTCCCTTCTAGAATCATGAAGCACTCTGCTCCCTTATCTTCTGTATAGTCCCACCTCATGTATCAACATTTCTCTGCCCATTCCTTCCCTTGGGTTCCCAGAATTCTATCTTTATCTTATTATTTTCTTACTTTACACACACTGCCCTATCCACTCTCATGGTTTTTATTAACACTTGTATTCTTTTGAAGGCAGCTGACAATTCAAACTCTCAGAAGCTGATGAAGAATATATTGCCTCATATAATAATGGGGTGAAGGGTTGGGGAGTGGGGCAGGTGCTCACAGAATTCCTACAAGAGCTGCCAAAATTTGGCCCCAGGGACTAGAACCCCGGACTCAATACTTCCAGGACATTTCATCTCTCATTACTTCTTATCTCTGCCTGCTCTGGTTTCTCTCTGAATGTTTGCCACATTCTTTCCCTGCTACAGACACTCTCTCTATAAGCTGGAGAAGACAGCACCAAATCTGCCCATCCCACTGAGACCACACAGAGTGGCAGAGAAATAGTTCTGAAGGGATGACATCAGATAGAAATGTCCTATGTCCACCACACAGGGGGATGGATGGATGACTCCATCACTGGCCTAGTACTGTTTCCTGAACTCCAGACCTGTGCATCAGCTGGTTCCCGGACATCTCCAGGTGGAAGGACATTGGGCACTATGTTTGTTTGCTAGGGCTGCCTCAACAAAGTACCAAAACTGGTTGGCTTAGGACAGTGAAATTTATTGTCTCATGGTTAGAGAAGTCAGAAATCCCAAATCAAGCTGTTGACAAGGCCCTACTCTCCCTCTGAAGGGCTGGGGAATGATCTATCCCAGGCCTCTCTTACAGCTTCTCTGCTTATGGATGTGTCACTCCAGTCTCTGCCTTCATCTTAGTGTGGTATCCTCCTTGTGTGCATGTCTGTCTCTTGTGTGTCATGACTGGGTCCAAATTTCTACCTCTTATAAAGGCACAGTCATACTGGATTAGCACCCACTCTCATGACCTCATTTTAACTTGATTATATTGAAAAGATCTCATTTCCAAAGAAGGCCACATACTGCTGGATTGGGGGTTAGGACTTCAGCACACGAGTTTCAGAGAGACACCACCGAACCCAAAACAGGCACAGGAAGAATTCCCATAGAGAATGCATTGTCTTTGCCTGTTCTTATCCCCTTCCTGTTCTCTAAATTGATTCCTTTCCCCATATACATTGGCCTGATTAGAGGTAATATTACATGTCTTGCCATCCAAACCAAAAAAAATGGGTGTCATTATTTCTTCTATATTTAATGTTCATTAAGTCCTGCCGGGGCTACACCTTAAATGTCTCTTAAATAGGTCCCTCCCTCTCCAGTCCCACGGTGACACTGCTTTAGCTCAGGTTCTTAATACTTCCTACCTGGATGTTACAAAAAAAAAAAAACAACCCTGCATGGTCTCTTTACCTCCATTTTGGGCTCATTGTTCTGCCCACTCCACTCCCTCCCCTACCACCAATACATCCAATACCAAGAAGCCTGTGTGATCCGTCAAAATAGAAAAAGGTTTTTTTTTTTAGCTACTTCAGAACTTTTCCCGTAAGTCCCAACAAATAAAGGCAAAGCACAAAGCTGTTAGTAAAGCACCCCCCGACCCTACCCTGGCCCTGATACTGTGATCCTTCACGGACTCACCTCTGGCCATGCTTCTCTCTAATTTTGTCCCAGACTGAAACGGCAGCAGTTCCCCTAAGATCAGGTCTCTGTTCCTCCCCACCATTTCCCTGTCAAAAGCCTCCCCAGTCTTTAAGGATTAGCTCAAGAACTTTCTCTGGGAAACCTTCTGTCTTAGTCTGTTTAGGCTGCTATAACAAGAAAGCCCTCCACTGGCTGGCTTAAATAACAAATGTTTATTTCTCACATTCCTAGAGACTGGGAAGTACAAGACCAAGGAGCCAGCAGATTGTGGTCTGGTAAGAGTCCATCTCCTGGCTTGCAGCAGTATGGAAGGAAAATAAAAAATAGAGTCAGTATTGCTAAGAGAGCTCCCTGAATGGAGCTAGAAGGCCACTGAGGAAATGTGACTTGTGCACCTCTCAGCCTGATTATGGATGGATTCTGACCTTTTGACACTATCCTAACAAAGGTATCCAGCACAGCTAACAGAAACTCAAGACACTTATCTGACTCTTACCCTAAAACAACTTGTCGCACTCATCCCTGAAAGGCAAATATTTCCTTTCTTGCATCAGAGCGCAACTTCATGGCTTCTGCCTTGATAAGCCCCTAGCTCTTTCTCTTCCCCAGAATACTTTTTCACTTTTACCCAAATCTGTGTCTCCCGAACGGCAATTCTTTTTTTCATAAGAATATCTTTTTAATTAATTTATTAATTTATTTTATTTTTGGCTGCACTTCATTGGGTCTTCATTGCTTCTTTCATTTGGGTCTTCATTGCTTTTGCCTGGGCTTTCTCTAGCTGTGGTAAGCAGAGGCTACTCTTTGGTGTACATGGGTTTCTCATCACAGTGGCTTCTCTTGTTGCAGAGCACAGGCTCTAGGACGGGGCTTCGGCAGTGCAGCACAGGGACTCATTAGTTGTGATGCACAGGCTTAGTTGTTCTGCAGCAAGTGGAATCTTCTCAAACCAGGGATCGAACCTGTGTCTCCTGCATTGGTAGGTGGATTCTTATCCACTGCATCACCAGGGAAGTCCACTGCATCACCAGGGAAGTCCCTGAATTGCAATTTTTAAGGCCTCAAATTTTAGGACACTGATCTAGCATCTGACAATTGCTGGTTGGTGTGGGAAAACTCCCCCTTCTTCACTGGAATTGGAGTCAGAATCCTTTTAGGCATTGATCCCTCTGGGCAGCAGAGGGAGAGGTGCTAGATGCTGGCCAAGGGAGTTCTTTCTGGTACCAGAGGGTGGGTAGACCCATGGGCAGAGGCCCTGTCACAGGCAGCTGGCTGGCGATGATGACTCAGGTGATGATGCTGGGCTCCTGGAACAGCATTCCACCCGAGGCCCTTTGCTAAGTCCTCTCACCCAACTCTTTCTGGCAGGAGGCCTCCTTCCTTCATGGGCAACTACAGAACAAACCAGCTAAGTGCCAGTCATAGAAGAGCTGGAATATTCAGTTCCTACCATGTGACAATGGCCTCTCCTTTAGAGCATAAGCTAGGAAGGACAGGGATGGCGTCTGCAGCTTGTAGACCCAGCACAAATCACAGGTACACATAGAGGGTGATAATGCCAGCAACTGCCATTTATGAGCACTATCCAGGTGCAGAACACTGCTAGAAGCTCAATGTGTGCTCCATCGTTTAATCTTCACAACAGTTAATGAGGTTAGGGCTATTATTTTCTCCATTGCACAGATGAGTGTAACAAGGCTCAGAGAGGTCAAAGTATTCACCCAAGGTTGGACACCTAGTAAGAGGCAGAGCAGGGACTTGAGCCTTGGCTGTCTGGCTCCAGAGCCCACAGTCTTAGCTTTTATACTCTATGGCTTATCAAGTAATATGGATTAATTTTTATAAATATAATAAAATGAACATGCTAATATCCCATTTTATTAAAGTATACACAAAGTCACTTTTGGGGCCCAGGGAAGGTCATCTCAAGGCTGTAGTTTTCCATCCTCTAAAGCAGCTGAAACATGAAACCACTGTTTGGGTTTCATTGACTATGCTAAAGGCTTTGACTGTGTGGATCACAACAAACTATGGAAAATTCTTCAAGAGATGGGAATACCAGACCACCTTACCTGCCTCCTGAGATATCTGTATGCAGGTCATGAAGCAACAGTTAGAACTAGACATGAAACAATGGATTGATTCAAAATTGGGAAAAGAGTATGTCAAGGCTGTATATTGTCACCTTGTTTATTTAACTTACATGCAGAGTACATCATGCGAAATGCTGGAATGGATGAAGTACAAGCTGCAATCAAGATTGCAGGGAGAAATATCAATAACCTCAGATATACAGATGACACCACCTTTATGGTAGAAAGTGAAGAGGAACTAAAGAACCTCTTGATAAAAGTGAAGGAGGAGAGTGAAAAAGTTGGCTTAAAACTCAACATTGAAAAAACTAACATCATGGCATCCAGTGCCATCACTTCATGGCAAACAGATGGGGAAACAATGGAAACAGTGGGTCTCTAAAATCACTGCAGATGGTGACTGCAGCCATGAAATTAAAAGACGCTTGCTCCTTGGAAGAAAAGCTACGACCAGTATAAACAGTATTTTAAAAAGCAGAGGCATTACTTTGCTGACAAAGGTCTGTATAATCAAAGCTATGGTTTTTCCAGTAGCCATGTATGGATGTGAGAGTTGAGCTATGAAAAAAGTTGAGCACCGAAGAACTGATGGTGCTTTTGAACTGTGGTGTTGGAGAAGATTCTTGAGAGTCCCTTGGACTGCAAGGAGATCAAACCAGTCAACCCTAAAAGAAATCAACCCTGAATATTCATTGGAAGGACTGATGCTGAAGCTGAAGCTCCAATACTTCAGCCACCTGATGTGAAGAAGTGGCTCATTGGAAAAGACCCTGATGCTGGGAAAGATTGAAGGCAGGAGGAGAAGGGGTCAACAGAGGATGAGATGGTTGGATGGCATCACCAAGTCGATGGACATGAGTTTGAGCAAGCTCCAGGAGTGGGTGATGGACAGGGAAGCCTGGCATGCTGCAGTCCACGGAATCACAAAGAGTCAGACACGACTGAGCAACTGAACTGAACTGAACAGAACAACTGGGGCTGCTTCCCAGGAAGCTCTGTGGTAAAGAACCTGCTAATGCAAGAGACAAGGGTTCAATCCCTGGGTCAGGAAGATCCCCTGGAGGAGGAAATGGCAACTACTCCAGTATTCTTGCTGGAAAATCCCATGGACAGAGGAACATGGTGGGCTACAGTCCATGGGGTTGCAAAAGAGTTGGAGACGATTTAGTGACTAAACAACAACAAAAAAACAGAACAACAATTGATGAAAAAGACTGGAACTGACCAGAAAAGATTTTCTACAACTAAAGATATAAAGAAGGAACCATTTTCTTTCAGGTGAGTAGGAGGTCAAGATGCACAGGTATAGTCAAGATGCATGTCCCCAGGGTAGGTGACCCACAAAAGAGAAGATAATTATTGGACTTGTTTGTTTGCCCGAAGTTTGTTTGTTCAGTGAACATGTTGCTTGATAAAGTTCGTGAAAATGAAAAAAATGTGTCTTTTATTTTTACTTAAAACCAGAGGAACATTTTGGCCAACCCAATACGATTGTAGAGATTCTACAAAAGGGAGTGAAGGATCCAACACCCACATCAGGCTCGTCAGGTCAGGGGTCCTGTATGAGGAAGACAAGCCCCCATATACATGGCTTTGAAGGCCAGTGAGGCTTTCACTTTCAGGAGACCCAGAGGACTATGGGAAAGAGAGACTCTGCTCTTAATGGACTCACACAAAATCTTGCACTCTCTGGGACCTAGGACAGATGCTGTACTTTGAAAGGAGCCTGGGTCAGACCTAT